>NC_137333.1:7839188-10339188 GCF_965287045.1 Carcharhinus amblyrhynchos | reverse complement strand
CTCTCTGGCTGAAGAAATTCCTCCTCAGTTCTGTTTTAAAGGATCATCCATTTAGCCTGAGGTTGTGCTCTCTGTTTCTAGTTTTTCCTACTAGTGGAAACATCCTTTTCATGTCCACTCCATCCAGGCCTCGCAGCATCCTATAAGTTTCAATAAGATCCCCACTCATCTTTTTAAACTCCAACGAGTACAGACCCAGAGTCTCAACCGCTCCTCATTCGACAGGCTCTTCATTCCAGGGATCATTCTTGGGAACCTCCTCTGGATTCTTTCCAAGGCTTAGCTTGAGACAATTCACAACTCTCTCCCCACTTGCATTGTCTGTACCTGTAAAGACTTGATGACATGGATAGACTGCATTCCAACCATTATCTTGCAATTGTGTCTCTGTCTATGCATCCCTGTTCGTGAGCCCACCCCTCCACTCACCTGAGGAAGGAGCAGCTTCAAAAACTTGTGATTCCAAATGAACCTGTTGGATTTAACCTGGTGTTGTGAGACTTCTTACTGTGCCCACCCCAGTCCAATGCTGGCATCTCCACATCATTGTTGTTATCCACACAGGAGTTGCTGCATCTCTAAGTCCAGAATGTATGTTCATATGTTGTCACCCAGCTTATTTTGAATTCCTTTGTAAATTGGCTTAACGCTGATAAGTGAAGAAGGATCAGGTATTGAGTAATGTCCAGGTGAAACCAATGACATCAGTTCGAGAGGCTGTGAGTGATATGGAAACCAGCTACCAAAGGAGTCTGTGAAGAGAGAAAGCGGGGGGGTGGGGGGGGGGGGGCGTGATTAAGATCATGTGATTACTCTATTGGCAAGTTTTGCTGTATGCAGATCATATTGGAACTGAAGAAAAATAATTTTTATCTTCACAAGCTACAAAACCTATCACCTCTTGATCATGTTAACTTCTATTGGGACTGGACTATGTTAATTAAAAAAAATTGCTCGTATGAAATTTTTTGCATCATACTTTAGTAAAGAAATTAGCCCATTTTCTGATATTATCTTTTCACGGGATTTGGAAATGCCAGCATTTGTTCTGCATCCTTCAATAACCCCCACCGGGTTCAATACCGGCCTTGGGGTGACTGTCTGTGTGAAGTTTGCACATTCTCCCCCTGTCTGCATGGGTTTCCACCAGGTGCTCCACTTTCCCCCCACAGTTCAGAGATGTAGGGGTTAGGTGGATTGGCAATGCTAGATTGCCCCGTAGTGTTGGGGGGGATTAGTGGGTAAATACGTGGGGTAACGGCGATAGGGCCTGGGTGGGATTGGTGTTGGTGCAGACTCGATGGGCTGAATGACCTCCTTCCGTCCTGTAGGGATTCCACGATCTTTAATTGCCTTTTGAAGCCAATTAAAAGTGAGCCAGATTATTATGTGTCTGGAGTGACGTGGGTGAAAATGGGCAGCTTTCCTTCGCTGTAGGATATTAGTGAACCAGGTGGGCTTTAGTGATAGCCAATGATAGTTCCATGGCCATTATTACCAAGACTATAACTTTCAATTCCATTTTTAAAATTGTTTAATTGAATTTATTGATTAAATTTAAATTCAATCTGTTGTCTATCATGGTGGCATTTGAACCCAGGCCCCAAGAGCCTTACCCTTGACATTTAAAATAAATAGCTTAACCTTTTCCTTATAGTGGATAAAGACCTTTCTAATGAATGCATCAGCAGATTCTGTACATTTTTATTTTATATCCCCGAGGTGATATGCACATCAGGTTAACTTTAAGTTTGTAATATATATTACTTTTCCCCCATCATCCTGGCCACCTGGTTTTCATTTGCTTTCATTCTTTTAGAGCGAGGTAAAGCATTCTTTCCCACAAAGTTTAACTGAGTGTTCACACACATCGAACCAACTTTATTCTTTTCCTGAAGCTTTGATTCTTCTCTCAAGAGGAAACGAGTCTGAGTATTTCAAGACCAGTGTGTATTATAACAGGCAATGCTTGCATGGTGCGGTAATGCCTTTACTTTGGGGAGATCTGTGGTCATTGTAAGTAAATTAAACTCCTTTGGTTTTCAGAGAGTTCTTAGTCAACGTCTTTGTTGCAATTGAGGCAAATGTTCACCATTAGCATGAAGCTTCACCTCGGTGTACTGACCACATTATTTTCTACCCGTTAAATTATTTGTGAAAATTTACATTGGGGAGGAGTTAGGGATCTGTATTTGTCTTCAGTGGGCCCAATTTTACCATCGCTTTGCGTCCGTTTTCGGGCGCAAAAACTTGGTAAAGTCAGGCGTGAGGTGAGTAGCACAATCTGCGCTTGCCTCTGCGCCGGTTAACCCTTAACCAAGGCCCAATAATGGCCGCAGTTGGGATAGTGCCAGAAACAGGCACAATGGCCATTGAGATGCAATTGCACGCATTTAAAGTGACTTAATGGCCTGCACGCCCAACTTTAACAGCAAATCCCCTTTTACCATCGCTTTTGCCCATCCAGAATTGGTGCGAAAACAAGATGTTCCATAGCAGTCCGGTTTGGGCGCTCCAGGTACTGAGGAGGTAGGTGCCTAGCATCCGACAGCTCTCTGCCTGAGATCGGTGGGGTCTGGTTGGGGGTGGGGCGAGGGGGGGAGGTGGTGGTGGTGGTGGTGAGAAGGTGGGTCTGCTGCCTGTAATCAGTGGAGGGGAAGGGGGTCCGCTCACTCTGCCTGAGATCGTGGGGAGGTGGGGGTGGGTGCAGAAGGGGAACGGGCCCTGATCAGTCTCGGTGGCGGGGGGTGGGGGGGAGGGGGCGGTGCGAGGATAAAGGGGTCAGTGATGTTGTGGGGGTGGGACAATGTCGGTGGGGGCCTTGGAAGGATGTGAAGGGTTAGGGAAGCAGTGTTCTGTCATTTCCTTTCTGTGCATGCTCAGTTGGTGGCGGAGTTGCAGGCTTTCGGGTGATTAAGTCCTGCCCACAGGCTGGTGCAGAATCGTCGATATTTTTGCAGGCAGAGTGGTTATGGGGGCGCCTGAGAATGAGTCTAAAAGTCGGATCTGAAACAATCCCGGTTTCAAGCCCACCCAGAACTTAGAGCCAAAATAGTAAAATAGGGCCCGAACGATCTTTTTCTCTTTACACACTTTTATAGTTTGTTTTTATATTCCTTGCAAGCTTACGCTTGTATTTTTTTTTCCTCTTCTTAATCAATCCCTTTGTCCTCCTTGCTGAATTCTAAAACTGCTGCCAATCCTCAGATCTTTGTTTTTTTCTGGCTAATTGGAATGCCTCTTCCTTGGATTTAATGCCGCCTCTAATTTTCCTTGTAAGCCATGGTTTGGCCATCTTTCCCATTTTATTTTTGTGCCAGACAGGAATGAATGAATATTGCAGTTCACCCATGCCCTCTTTGAAAGTTTGCCATTGCCTATCCACCATCATCCCTTTAAGTAACATTCCCCAATCCTTCACAATCAACTTGCTCCTCATACCATTGTAGTTTCCTTTATTTAGATTCTGGATTTCAAAATCAGAATCAACCACATCACTCTAAATGTTGATGAAGAATTCTATCTTATTTTAGCCACTCATCCCTAAGGGGTCTCACACAACTAGATTGCCAATTATTCCTTTCCCGTTGTATGATATCCAGTCCAAGATGGCTCGTTCTCTAATTATTGCAACACAGTTTAATTGCTGTAAAATGGTCAGGAACATTCTGAACTGATGAAAGGCGCTGCATAAACGCAAGCCCTTTCTTTCCTGTAAATAATAACGACGTGAGTACCTACGCCAACAGTCTGACAGAAGAAATATGGGACAGGATGCATTTCTGCATATCATTGTACACATGTTGTGGCTTCAAGAATGATGTATTTCAGCAGTTACAACATGCACAAAGGCTAGCAGGGAGAGGCATACACACATTCTCCTTCAGGCACAAACATGCATCAGCAGGCAAAACAACCAACCTTCAGCCCACCCGGCCATTGGAGGAGCAGCTCTTGAGAGTTAATCAGATAAACCCATTTTAATGAGGCAGAACTAATGGGCAACAGACTACAAAAAAAAACACATGTACAAGTGCAAATTGTAGAAAAGGCTGTGCAGCTTAAAACTGAACAGAGCTTTTTTAAAAAATGTACTCATACACTTCCATCTCTTGCTCACAATGTACTCAATCTGAAACAAAATTAACGGTGTGTTGGGGAGTCAAATGGTCCATATGAGAAGTGACCAGAAGGATTCTAATCAATTTTATTACTTGTATATTCATACCGTATAAGACTTTAACTTTCCCACACAGTGAAGATGGAACAATTATTTTTTGTACGGTTCTCTCCTTTGTTAAAATTTTCTGTCCGATCGCTTTGTTTTTTAACTTGAATGGGTCAGGAAAGAGGGATTGCAACTGGACGTCTCTGTCTCTCATTTTGCCAAGACTGAGTCAAAACAACCCTTGGGTTGCTCCTTCCTTTGAAGCCGGAGTAGGCTGGTAAATCTCACTGTTACTTAAAAGCAAACACCCGTCCCTTTATCTTCGGACAGACCCCCGTCCCACTTTGGTTTGGTCATTGCTTCAAGCCACACACGTTGCAGTTACAATAATAGTCGAAATATTCATCAACATTTCTCGTTGTATTTGGAAATGTGCAGTGCAATAAGTAAAAACAAAAAATAATGAAATTCTTAATCCCACCATTTTAACAGGGCAGCGAAACTATGGGTGGGATTTTACAGCCTCGCTCCACCGGGGACCAGATAACCCCAGCCGAGGTCAATGGACCTTCCCATTGTCCACCCCTCCCCAGCTCTGATTCCTGTGGCAGGCAGGGCAGTAGAATTCCAGCCTGTGTAAAAATGCAACTTAATTTTGACCCTATAGAGAAGAAACACTAGCAAATGTCTTATGTTTTTCTGATTCCGGGATCTTCAATGCATGTTCTATATTTCTGAGACAAGCTTTTCTGGACAATAGAATCCTCCAGAAGCAGGCCATTCGGCCCATTGAGCCTGAACCGACAACAATCCCACTCAGGGCCTATCTCTGGAACCTCACATATTTACCCCACTAATTCCCCTGACACCAAGGGCAATTTAGCATGGTCAATCAATCCAATCCACACATCTTTGGACTGGGAGGAAACTGGAGCATGTGGAGGAAACCCAGACAGACATGGGGAGAACGTGCAAACTCCACACAGTCAGTCAAAGCTGGAATTGAACCCAGGCCCCTGGACCTTTGAGGCAGCAATGCTGGTCACTGTGACACTGTGCTGCCCCCATGCTGCCCTAATAGCTCTTTGCTTGTTTATCTTTGCTTAATATTTTGTATTGCTGTGGTTTCTATCATTCCTGATGGTGAAATTGATTCAGTAATTATTCTATTATATGTGAATTGATGGTGTGAGCTACCATTCTTTCAATACCATTTCATTCCTGTGTCTATTGCCTATTTTTACTTGTAACAGTCACTTCGTGTCAAATGTATATCAGAACCAAGACCAAAGATGGAAATACTTGCTTATAGTTGGGTGCAGAATAAACCTGATGAGGGGCAAGTGTTTAAAATTTTTAAAGATGAATGCATCAAAATAGTTGTATCCCTGGATGAATAAGTTCCTTGCCACAAGAGTGGCACGTGGCACAGTGGTTAGGACTGCTGCCTCACGGTGCCAGGGACCTGCGTTCAATTCCTGACCTTGGATCACTGTGTGTGTGGAGTTTGCACGTTCTCCCTGTTTCTGTGTGGGTTTCCTCTGGGTGCTCCAGTTTCCTCCCACCCTCCAAAGATGTATGGGTTAGGTAGATTGGTCATGTTAAATTGCCCTTTAGTGTCAGGGGGTGCTAGCTAGGGCAAATGCATGTGGTTATGGAGAGGGTGGGATTATGGTTGATGCAGACTCAATGGGCCAAATGACCTCCTTCTGCACCATAGGGATTCTACAGCTTCATTAGTGATGACTCTTTTGCTCCTTTTCAGGTTCAATAGGGAGAGGAAAACACAAGCTTCCTTCAGGTTTTAGACAGTGTAATAACAGAAACAAAAAGTGAAGTGATGTATTTGTGGTCTGTTGGAGTGTGAAATCTATTAGAAGTTAATGACTACAGTGCATGAATGAATTTGGATAAGGATCCGGTACATTTTAATAGGTTACGTGCACACATTGTTTATTGCCATAATTAGTATTTTATTTATCGTCCACACTGTTGAAGCTGGAATCCGTAACCTGGTAAACTGGAAACCTAAATTCATACATTCACCTGTGAACACAATTATTTCTCTCAACTCCATTGAGACATTTTGCAGTAAATCCAATGGATTATAGTGTATAATCTGAATTTGTTTGATTTCATCAGGAATTCTTCCTATTATCATTGATTTGCCAATAGTTTCTGTCTCATCGGTGTTTAAGAAATTATGCAATAGGTGCATTTAGTGCAAGTTGTGGAAAAGATTCAGAACTCAGAGAAAGCTTTTGCAAACTTGGGTCCAGATTTTTGTCATGGTGTAGAGCCTCGCTGTTGAGGCAAAATGGTGAAAGTAACTGAAAATCTTAAAATCCCCACCCAAACACAACCATTTTCAAAGTGGTGGAATAGGGATGGAGGAGTGTTTTGTGCCTATGTGTTTCACGAAACAACTGTCTATTTAAATTATCAGCTGCTTCCACTGAGGTGGGATTTTGGTAAGCTTGGAGTGTGAAACTTGAAGGGGGCAGATTAGACCTGGTAAGAGCAGATCTGAACTTTGTGCATTGCAGTTAACATTTATTTATTAGTTACACGTAAAGCTTACATTAACACTGCAATGAAGTTACTGTGAAATTCCCCTATAGGCTGTAGACTTTTGGTGGCACTAGGAATTCCAGTACTTGCCATTACAAGGGATTGTCAATTTGAATGGAGTGTGTTTTATTATAAGATGTAATGTATTTAAGGAAATGTAAATGTGGTAATTTTTTTTATGAATGAATGTTTTTATTCAGTGAAGTCTGCAATAGACATTTAGAACTTTATTTTAAATAAGTTACCATCACACACAGAGATAACAAGGTGCAAATTTCTTCAGTGCTGTCAAATAGCTCTGATTTCTTGAGGGCCACTGACAGGTACATCTTCAACCATTTCTAAAAATTCATTGGACATTTTAAAAGAATTAGAAATTAGCCATGAGGATATATTTGAGGTCTTAATCCCGTTACATCTGTGTGAGCCTTGTTGTCTGCTCATGGTGGACTCTGGGTAGCTGCCATGATAGATGTAAGGGCAATGGGTGGGTGGTGGGTGGGTTGCATGAGTTGTCATTAAGATGGCATTGGAGATACAAAGGGGCCATGTGTGTGATGGGAGATTGGAAGGACCATAGAGTCTATTTGGCGGTCATGCTTTGTCAATAGGGGCATGAAGAGCCTCACAATGGCTTGGAGGACATAACATGGCGTGAAAGGTCATTATAGTTTGGTTGGGGTCATGAAGGCTTGGTACGGTTGGGGCATGGGGAGCTCGGGGGGATGAATGGGGTAAGGAATATCTCATTGTTAAAATAATTTGGAGATAGGGCCAGAGACCCAAGGCAGGCCCACCAGCTGGCCCACCTCTGCACCTGGCAGCATCTACAGTTCTCCCAGTGTTGCCTGCCCCGACTCCTAATCCAGCCCACCCCTACCTCTCGCCCAGACTGAAAATCCAGTGGCCGGGCAGCCATTTTGAAAGGTTGGGTCGGTGGAGCCAGAAATACCCCTGACTCTGTTCCCCTGACCTGGAGCCAAGAATCTGGGCCTGGGTTTGCAAATAGTGTCAATTTTTAATGATTTAGCTGCAACCTGAGATTGAGTAATATTACTAATAGTCTGCATTGTATTCATGACAGGACAGGTTTAGAGCTTCACACATCAACCACATTGGAACCTATCTGTTACCTTTGCTCGAACAATCGATTTTAATTGAGTTTTCTTTACTGCACCTAATGATAATAAGATCCTGAATTCACCGCAAGTTAAAAATGAATGGCGCCAAAATCATTGAAAATAAAGAATAACACCACAAAACCCAAGAGGGCCACTTCAGAGTTCTTTGGAGGTCATTTACATTTGCCTGCTTTATCACGTTCTAGTCTCCCACATCCACATCATTGTAGTTGTTAGCAGATTATCTCATCGGTTTCCCCCCAGGAGGAAATCATTGACAATGATGACAATAGCAGGAAAGGGAAATACATCACAGAACCCAACAAATGAACATCATAAGAATGTAAGAAAACAATGTTCAACTCTTTGTCGATGTGGGATTCCTCCAAGTGCTCTGGTTTCCTCCCACAGTCCAAAGCAGTGCAAGTTAGGTGGATCAGCCATGGTAAATGCGTAGGGTTACGGGGATAGGAGCATCCCTGGGTGGGATGCTCTTTCAGAGAGTCGGTGCAGACTTCGTGGGCTTCCTTCTGCAATGTAGGGATTTTATTTGTGATATTTTATGATCTCGCTGGGGTGAGGCTCATAAAATCCCACCCAAGTCCAATGAAGAACTCCATTCTGCAAGCCATGCCCGCCCCAATTCCAGGGTGGGCAAGGCGGTAAAATTCCAGCTATGGCGTCCATCGGTGTATCATCCTCCTTGTGTAAGAATAGACAATTTGGCCTGAAATCACAGACCTTGCAGAATCTATACTCCCATGAGTTCTGTTTCATTATGTCCCTCTCCCTGCCACTTGCATCCTATTGAACATTTGACCATCTCAGGCCATGGAATCCAATGAATCTTTTGGACTCTTTGCTGTTGAGTAATGGGATGACATTACTCTTTCGGAAGGAACACTCTAGAAAAATACAAGTTTGCAGACAGAAACATATGGAGACAGATGAAGTCTGGTGGATATTTTTGGGCAGGTTTCCACCCCGCTGCCTGCGAGATTGGAGAATTTGGCACTCAACTAAAACTCCATTCGCTGCAGCGGCACTGGAGAATCCCAGCCGCAGGTGAGGATGGCCATTTCTTGCATCTTTCATTTTCTTTCATTTTCGAATTAAATGTCAAAAGCAGGCAGAAGAATTGCCTTGAACCACAGTTTAAAAAATTTGCAATGTCTGAGGTCGTGCAATCTGGTTTCAACTGTACGCACACCGGTGATGTTCTTGCTTTATGTAATGCACAGATGGCAGAACAGGTTATCTCATTGACAAGCCTTCCACTTGCAGTTTCAAGGTGTAGATATCACAGGCCTTTTCAAACACTCCCAAGGCCAGACTTCATTGATTAGCAGCACATATCTAATTCCACTGAAGCTAATGTGGCAATTCTTCCAAATTGTGAAGGCTGCATCAAGGAATAGACTCTTCCAAAGCTCTGAAGGCAGTTTGTTATAAAAGCTGTAAATAGATAACTTGCAAATAGTTTGAGAAAATAATTACTTTTTTTATTCATTTGTGGGACCTGGGCATCGCTGGCTGGCTAGCATTTATTGTCCATCCCTAGTTGACCTTGTTCAGAGAGCAGTTGAGAGTCAACCAGATTGCTGTGGCTCTGGAGTCACATGTAGGCCAGACTGGGTAAGGATGGCAGATTTCCCTAAAGGACATCAATGTTTTTCCGACAATCGACAATGGTTTCATGATCATCACTAGGTTCTTAATTCCAAATATTTTCATTGAATTAAATTTTAAAACACATTCTGTTCCTCAAAGAATACTTCATAATTAACATTTGTATGTTTTTCTACACAATATTAAGTCTATCATGTACATTAATAACTATTTTGCTACACCTTACAAAATGTAGTTTATATAGAGGAAGAAATAGTGTCAAAGTTAACTGCAATTTAACCCGACAACATCTGAAACATCCCTAATTACCATTAACAATTTGTCTGGAAAAACTTGCATAGTTTTAATCACTTTGATGTCCTCTGCCCTTCAACATACCTTGCCCATCACCAGTGTGCACACTCATTCTTCTGTGCACATGTGGCACTTTCTGTTGGTATATTCATTATTGTATGTAGGTCAAAGGCTTCTTAGCTCTTGCTAATTGTAATATCTTTGTATTAAAACTCTTTCTAATGCTTGTTGATACTGATTAATGATGTTTTCTGTTATTGTAACAGTAATAGGTTTCTGAGATATATCTGTGTCATAGAATCCCTGATGTGGAGATGCCGGCGTTGGACTGGGATAAACACACTAAGAAGTCTGACAACACCAGGTTTAAGTCCAACCGATTTATTTGATAGTAAACTCACAAGCTTTTGAGGTTTGCCCCTTCGTCAGGCGAACGGAGAGTTCTGGCCTCAGACAGAGCATATAACAGCACAGACAGTTTACAGATTACTGACTAGGATCCCTACAGTGCAGAAGGAGGGCACTTGGCCCATCAAGATTCCACCGACAACAATGTCACCCAGGTCCTATCCCCATAACACCTGTATTTATCCTGCTAGTCCACCTGGTACTAAGGGACAACTTAGCATGGCCAATCAACCTAACTGCACATCTTTGGACTGTGGGAGGAAACCAGAGCTTCTGGAGGAAACCCACACAAAGACGGGGAGAAAGTACAAACTCCACACAGACAGTGACCCAAAACTGGAATTGAACACTGGTCCGTAACGCTGTGAAGCAGCAGTGCCACCATGCCACATATATATAACATGTCAGAAACCTACTACTGTTACAATTTATTACATTTCTGCATGGCTCTCTCTTTTTAATCTCTCTCTATCTCTCTCTCTCGCGCTTAGATATCCATGCAGAAATGTAGAGAAGTGTAACTTCTCTGAGTGATTCATAATGCACAATGGAAAACATCAAAAATGTGTTTGACTGAGACTGTCATATAAAGTTTGAAAAGAAATTAGTTGAGTAAGGCAATTAAGTGAGAATGCACATCCGGACTGGAGTGTCACTAGGCCTAAGTGTGAATGAAGATAAATCTAGGACACTAAAGTTTGGTGCTGAGGTCTGGAAGAGTTATAATTTATATATTACAATAACTTGTATTTATATAGCACCTTCAGCACACCAAAATGTCCAAAGGCATTTCACAAAAGTATCATGAAACAAGGTTTGACACTGAGCTACATAAGGAGATATTACAGCAAATGGCCAAAAGCCCGATCAAAGAAGCAGGTTTTAAAGAATATCTTGAAGGAAGAGAGTAAGATAGAGAGACAGAGAGATTGCGAGAGGGGATTCTAGAGCTTAGGGCCTAGGCAGCTGAAGGAACGGTGATCAAGGGTGGAGCAATTAAAGTCAGAGACACTCAAGTGGCCTGATTTAGAGGAGAGCAGATAGCTCGGAGGGTTATGGGAGAGGGTGAAGCTATAGAGACAGCAAGGGATTTGAAAACAAGGATGAGAATTTCTGATGGGAATTACGGGCAGAATAAATGATTTTAAAAATTCAATTATGCTGTTAATGAGATTCATTCTTATTAGTTCCCTTATTTGGTGTCTATAGTCATGGGCAGGCAGCCTAACTACGATGTTCACCATCATCAGGAACAGTGGAGTAGTGGCTTTTATGCTAAATATATCTTCAGCCCTCAATGTGCTACTTTCTCATTTAGTGGGTGCTTGGCTATAGATAATAATAAAAAACTAAATAGGTGGGTGAAATAGCGCAACACAGTTAATGCTACTTTATAATTAGCCGACAGCAATGCAGAACAAGAATAGGTTAATTCGGCTTCCCTTAAAAAGGTCCAACTTACCATCATGCCCAAATTTTTGTTTGTCTCTCGTTTGACTATTTTGTTCCCATTTCAAGGGGTGTTGCGTTTAGATTTGGAATTTTAGGTGATGCATTGTTAGAGTGTGCTGCCTTGCTAACTTTGGGGGTGAAGACGCCCCATGATTTTGTGGACTCAGCCTCAGATGAGTTACAAAGTGCTAACTTGGTTCCCCCCAAAACAAGTGGCCAGGCTGAAGCCGGATGATGAGGTCGAGGCAGCTGCCAATGGCGTGTAATATGAGGGGAGGAGGCCACGATCACGGAAGGTTGGCTCCAGGTTTTTTTCCATGAGCCACGTGAGGGATAACTCTACCCTTACCATTTGAGGGCATCCTCAGTTCCATTGCTGGTGAATCAGTCAGTGGGCAGAGTTTTCCCTTCCTGCCATGGGGAGGACCCTGTAAAGGTTTGTTAACCTTGCGTGGAATTTTCCAGTCTTGGAGTGAGTGTGGCTGGAAAATCCCGCCGAGTGTGTGCAAAGCACAGGCTCCAACCACTTCCTATCAAAAATAGCATCCAGAAGAATGGCAACTGAGCTATCTGCTCTCCTCCAATTCAGTCTATTTGGCTGTCTCGTACATAAATTACGTCACCATTGATCTCCATGCCTTCAGCCGCCAAGGCCTTAAGCTCAGGAATTCCCTCTCCCAATACCTCTGTCTCTCTACCTCACCAGCGCAATTAGCTTTCCACTTACCTTTTTGCTTCTGAGCTTTTCACCCCATGGCAACCTCAGGTCACATGGGAAATTCTTGGAACTTAATGATATCATAATCAGAAAACCACTTAACTCTCGTTCAAGATACTCCCCAGGCCAATTTTGTCTTAAAAGGGATATTGCGCGAAATGAAAATAAAGTTGAAAGTTTATTTATCAGTGGTGTAAGTAGGCTACATTAACACTGCAATGAAGTTACTGTGAAAATCCCCTTGTCACCACATTCTGGCGCCTGTTTGGGTACACTGAGGGAGAATTTAGCACGGCCAATAAATCTAACTAGCACGTCTTTTAGACTGTGGGAGGAAACCGGAGCACCTGGAGGAAACCCACGCAGACATGAGAAGAATGTGCAGACTCCATACAGTGACCCAAGTCAGGAAACGAATTCGGGTTTCCTGGCACCGTGAGGCAGCAGTGCTACCCACTGTGTCACTGTACATGATTTTCCAAGGCACATGGGCCATCACACAATAGATTGATCTCTATTAAACTTGTAACTCGGTGAGATGACCGGTGGCAGTTTTTCCATTTGGTGTTGGATGGCACGGTGGCACAGTGGTTAGCACTGCTGCCTCACAACAGCAGGGACCTGCGCTTGATTTCCAGCTTGGGTCACTGTCTGTGCAGAGTTTGCATGTTCTTTCCATGAGCCTCTGGAATTCTCTGCCCGTTGAAGTGGTGGAGGCTACCTCACTGAGTATAATTAAGTCATGGGTAGATAGGTTTCTGATAGACAAGGGAATTAAGGGTTATGGGGAGAAAGTGGGAAAGTGGAACTGATCCACTTCAGATCAGCCATGATCTTGTTGAATGGCGGGGCAGGCTCGAAGGGCTAGATGGCCGACTCCTGCTTCTATATCTTATGTTCTTATGTGTCTGCGTGTGTTTCCTTCGGGTGCTCCGATTTCCTCCCACAGTCCAAAGATGTGCATGTTAGGTTGATTGGCCAAGCTAAATTGACCCTCGTTTTGGGGAGATTAACAGGGTAAATGTGTGGTACTATGGGGATGATGTGGGATTGTTGTTGGTGCAGGCTCGATGGGCCGAATGGCCTCCTTCTATACTGTAGGTATTCTATGATTCTATGATTTAAGTATTATTCAATATTCTGCCCCAAATAAATAACATATTTTGAAGTTAATGTGATGCAAAGGTTGCAAGATCTTTTTTTCTGACCAAAAGGCATGCATAGTGTATCACCGTGGATTGGTTACATTACCCTCGTAATCCCTTGGTGGAAAACCAAGGGAGGCTGTGCACTTTGGCACAACACCCACTCGAACCTGGAACGAGGCAACTCAAGCTCATTTTACCTGGGGCCTTTGCTACCATTAGCAAAGGGGAAGGTTTCTATTTCACCCCATCATCAGTCTGGGTTGGATACAAGCTCAGCTTTCAGAGCTGAAAGGACAATTTATCAGCCTACTATGTCAAGCTGTTCCTAAAGTTCTGAAGGTCCTGGACATTTAACCTCCGTGGGAAATCCAGCAGTGAATTGAATGGACTTTGTTGAGCATTTCAAATGACACATTTAGAAATAGGGATGTCAAGAATGCATGTTTTGTTTTTGGGATCAGGAAGTTCATCTGGTACTTTAGAATTCCATTAAAATGGATCAGAATTATATTTAGAATCATAGAATTTGATTTGATTTGATTTATTATTGTCACACGTATTAACACACACTGAAAAGTGTTGTTTCTTGCGTGCTCTACAGACAAAACATACCGTTCATAGAGAAGAAAATGAGAGAGTGCAGAATGTAGTAGTAGTCGTAGCTAGGGTGTAGAGGAAGATCAACTTAGTGCAAGGTAAGTCCATTCGAAAGGCTGGCAGCAGCAGGGAAAAGCTGTTCTTGAGTCAGTTAGTACATGACAGATGAAGGTGAAAGAGAGAATGCCCAGGGTACGTGGGGTCCTTAATTATGCTGGCTGCTTTTCTGAGGTATAGACAGAGTCAATGGATGGGAGGCTAGTTTGCGTAGTGGATTGGGCAACATTCATGACCTTCCTTGCGGTCTTGGGCAGAGCAGGAGCCATGCCAAGCTCCGATACAACCAGAATGAATGCTTTCAATGGTGCCTCTGTTGGTGAGAGTCGTAGCTGACATGCCAAATTTCCATAGTCTTCTGAAAAAGTCAAGGTGTTGGTGGGCTTTCTTAATTATAGTGTCGGCATGTCCTGGTCCCCACATATTTGTGATCTGGACACCTAAAAACCTGACGATCTAGATCTTTTCTACTTTGCCCTCATTGATGATGACAGGGGCATGTCCTGCTTTACAATTCCTGAAATCGATGACAATCTCCTTCATTTTGTTGACATTGAGGGAGATATTGTTGCAATCCCTACAGTGCAGAAGGAGGCCATTTGGTCCAGCGAGCCACCACCAAGAACAATCCCACCATGCCTTATCCGCTTAACACCACATATTTACCCTACGAATCCCCTTGACACTAAGAGGCAAATCTTCCTGTTTCTCCTGTGATGGAAATTGGAGCGGGTGAAGAGCGGACCATGGAAAGGTCCTTGACCGTTGGAAGGTCATTGAAAGGAATGGAGGGATACAAGCGAATGGTCTAGTTGGACCAATGAGCGGCACAGGCTTGGAGGGCTGAAGGGCCTGTTTCCTGTGCTGTTCTTTGTTCTTTGACTTCGGGTGGGGTTTTCCAGTTTTGGGGAAAGCACGGCTGGAAAATCTTGCCCTCAGGGTCAACATAGCAAGGCCAATCAACCTAACCCACACATCTTTGGAGTGTGGGTTAGGTTGATTGGCTATGATGAATTTCATAGAATCATAGAATCCCTACAATGCAGGAGGAGGCTGTTCAGCCCATCAAGTCTGTACCGACTCTCCAATGGAGCATTTTATCCAGGCCTACCACTTCTCCCATTTCCTTGACCTGTTTATTCCCCTAACCTACACGTCTTGTGCACACTAAGGGGCAATTTTGCATGGCCAATCTACCTGACCTGCATATCTTTGGACTGTGGGAGGAAATTGGAGCACCTGAAGGAAACACACACAGACATAGGGAAAATGTGCAAACTCCACACAGAGAGTCACCCAAGTCTGGAATTGAACCCAGATCCCTGGTGCTGGGAGGCAGCAGTGCTAACCACTGTGCCACCCTGTGCCGCCCTTTGAATTATATCGGAATATTTGAATTATGTACATAGAGCCAAGAGTCCTCTTGAGATAGAGATATATATATACAATGCATTTATGGCAATTAGCATCAAAGGAGTTAATTCCCTTTTCTTCTACAAGCATTCTCTTTCACAATTCAGTGCCAACCAATGAAGTTTTCTTTTCCCCAGTAAATGGGAACTTCATCATGGGAATGGAATGAGGTGGTGCAGGAAGGTTGCTAATTAGAACAGGATAGCCAGGGAGGAACCGCACTGGAAGTTTGAACTGGAACTGACATTCCAGCCTCCTGTGTTTTGACTGCGGGGTTCCTCCAGCTCGTCTGAGACTATGAGGGCCATTTAAATTACATCATGGTTTAATTGGAAGAATCTGGCGCTGTGAAACGTTACATTACAGATGAAAATTTTAACAAGAGTCTTGAAAGATAGGTGTTGCGTCTTACTTTCTGTGTCTGATGTGAAACAATGGTAAGAACTCTCACAACACCAGGTTAAAGTCCAACAGGTTTATTTGGTAGCAAACGCCACTAGCTTTCGGAGCGCTGCTCCTTCGTCAGGAGAGTGGGAGTTCTGTTCACAAACAGGGCATATAAAGACACAAGTTCAATTTACAAAATAGCAGTGGAATGCGAGTCTTTACAGGTAATCAAGTCTCAAAGGTACAGACAATTTGAGTAGAGTCTGTACCTTTGAGACTTGATTACCTGTAAATACTCGCATTCCAACCAAATTATTTTATAAATTGAGTTTGTATCTTGATATGCCCTGTTTGTGAACAGAATTCCCTCCCACCTGATGAAGGAGCAGCAAGCTCTCTGAAAGCTGGTGGCTTTTGCCAACAAATAAACCTGTTGGACTTTAACCTGGTGTTGTGAGACTTCTTACTGTGTTTACCCCTGTCCACCGCTGGCATCTCCACATCATGAAATAATGTTGCAGAGCTCCATTGGCTTCAGAAGAACAAATGCATTTGTGAACTGAAATAATGTAGTAATAAAATATTGGATCAGCAATGTAAGAGTTACTGTTCTGTGACAAGAAACTCCAACAATAACTTGTATTTTTACAGTCTCTTTAACTTAACTAATGTTCCGAGGTGGTCCACAGACATGTTGCAAAAGAAAATTTCACACTGAGTCACATAGAGTGATATTAGTCATTGAATCACAACAGTGCAGAAGAAGGCCATTTGGCCCATCGAGTCTGCACCAACGACAATCCCACTCAGGTCCTAAGCCCGTCACTCCACACATTCACTCTGCTGATTCCCCTAACTCTAAGGGGCAACTTAGCATGGCCTGTCAACCCAACCTGCACACCCTTGAAGTGTGGGAGGAAACCAGAGCACCTAGAAGAAATCCACCCGGGAAGAACATGCAAACCCCACACAGACAGTCACCGAAGGCCAGAATCGAACCCGGGTCCCAGGCTTTGTGAAGCAGCAGTGCTAACCGCTGTACCACCATGCCACTCACTCAAGGGGCAGATCAAAAAAGTAGGTGAGGCAAATAGGAATGGGCAATAAACGCTGGCCAAACCAGCAATGCCCTCATCCCGTGAAAGAATAGGAAATGATAGGTAATAAGGATTGGCTTAAAAATGTGAAGCAAGGTCAAGGCAAAAGGTTTAAGGGAAGGAATTACAGACTTAAGGCCTTGTAGCTGAAAACTTAGCCCACCGCAGGGGACTGGTTAAAACCCAAGATGCTCAAAAGGCCACACTTGGAAATTTCTTCTCGCAGAGGGTGGTGAATTGCTGGAATTCTCTGCCCCAAAGGATAGTGGAGGCTGGATCATTAGAAGCATTTAAGGTGGAAATGGATAAATGTTTGATAGATTGAGGAATAGAGGGCTATGGGAAAATGGCACAGAAAAGGGGTCAAGGCTGACATAGATCAGCCATGATCGTGTTGAATGGTGGGACAGGCTTGAAAGGCCCGGTGGCCTAATCCTGCTTCTATTTCTTGCATTCTTGTGTTGTCATTTCTGGTAAGAGATGAGATTTTGATTAGCCAAGGAGTTTTACACATTTATCAGATGAAATTAAGTTGCCATTGGGAGCCAAGTATTGGGTCAACATGTGAAAAGAAGAAGCAGCTTTTAGTATAGATAAAATTGGTGGAGCCTAATTAATTGGAGAGCAGAAGTATAAGCGTTATTTTTGATTCTGGAAACCAAAAGATGCAGTTAGAGAGCATTTTAAAGTATTTCCTTTCTCGCTATATAAGATAGAGGGAATTGCTGACAATTGAGTTCGATAGGGATGGATCAGAAATTGTACTTTGTAGCTGGATCCCAGAATCGAAGACCATCAGTGACATAGACCAAAATTCCCTGGCCGTTCATGCCGGCAGGATTCTCCAGTCTCACCGGCAGTGCTCCTGCCAGCGGGTTTCCCGCCAGCATGGGGCAACATCAATGGGAATTCCCATTGACAGCGGTGGGAGCAGAGAATCCCGCCACTAGCAAACAACGTGGCACTCCCGCTGGCAGGAAACATGCGACTAGGAGGCCGGACAAGCATAGACTAAATTGCGTGCTCGTGCAGGTTACTCCAGGTGTTAGTTGAGCCAATTCCAGTGGTTCTAAATTGGTTTTCCTTCTGTCATATTTCAAGCAAGAAGTCTCACAACACCAGGTTAAAGTCCAACAGGTTTATTTGGTAGCAAAAGCCACTAGCTTTCAGAGTGCTGCTCCTTCATCAGGCGAAGTCCAACAGGTTTATTTGGTAACAAAAGCCACTAGCTTTCAGAGTGCTGCTCCTTCATCAGGCGAAGTCCAACAGGTTTATTTGGTAACAAAAGCCACTAGCTTTCAGAGTGCTGCTCCTTCATCAGGCGAAGTCCAACAGGTTTATTTGGTAACAAAAGCCACTAGCTTTCAGAGTGCTGCTCCTTCATCAGGCGAAGTCCAACAGGTTTATTTGGTAACAAAAGCCACTAGCTTTCGGAGTGCTGCTCCTTCATCAGGCGAAGTCCAACAGGTTTATTTGGTAGCAAAAGCCACTAGCTTTCGGAGTGCTGCTCCTTCATCAGGCGAAGTCCAACAGGTTTATTTGGTAGCAAAAGCCATGAGCTTTTGGGCCTCTGACCCTTTGTCAGGTGAGCCACTCACCTGACTAAGGGTCAGAGGCCTGGAAGCTAGTGGCTTTTGCTACCAAATAAACCTGTTGGATTTTAACCTGATGTTGTGAGACTTCTTACTGCGTTTACCTCAGTCCAACGCCGGCATCTCCACATCATATTTCAAGCAAGCAGGAGCAGAATGAACCATCTCTTTTCGGGGTAAGTGGGGTCTGGATATCACCCCTGATGATCAAAGACACTACGACACGGTGGTGGCCGGACAGTTGTTAATCAGGGAATGCAGCAGGACTGGGTGGAGATACAGATCCTCGAGTTTTACTTGATTAATCCTGACTGTTGGGGAATATTCATGTGGAACTTCCCTCATGAGGACCAAGCACGTTGATAATGTAGATTGCAAATGGCTTTGTGGGAGTTTAATGGGCTAAATAGCCTTCTCTCATTTCATGCTTTCTTACTTTATGTCACAATTTTGAGTTTGCAGCTAATTATCGTGAAGGGCACCTTCTCACTTCTCACAGTCAGTGATTACATGGACTCATCATCACCAACAGACCATAAACTGCTTTTCTGATTTTGACAGCCAGCAATCAAATGTCTTTTGCCAGACCTGCAAGTAGTGAAGAGAAAGAGGTTTCAAATATTACTTAAGCTGACTATTTTTACTGCTGCACCTGCCATAATGCCACGGAAGCATAAATAAGTTAAATTTAAAGATTCAGTGAGAAGCTTGAAGAGAGCGGATGCTGAAGATTTGGTACGCCCAGGTTCTGGAACTTTCTCCGACTTGTGCTCTGCTTTTCACCTCATCAGTGCACTTCTGGAAGTGTAGGGTTGTTAAGTTTAGCTGCCAATGTGCTAATAAAATGATAATGGCCTGTCAGAATGGAAAGATAGGAAGATAAAAGTATCAGCTTGGCAGAGTGGCACGGCGGTTATCACTGCTGCCTCACAGTGCCAGGGACCTGGGTTCAATTCCAGCCTTGTGTGATTGCCTGTGTAGAGTTTGCACATTCTCCCCTTGTCTGCATGGGTTTCCTCCAGGTGCTCTGGTTTTCTCCCACACTCCAAAGATGAGCAGATTAGGTGGACTGGCCGTTCTACATTGCTCCTTGGTGTCGAGGGGATTAGCAGGATAAATACATGGGGTAATGGGGATTGGGTGGGATTGTTGTCCGTACAGACACAGTGAGCCAAATGACCTCCTTCTGTACCGTTGGGATCTTCTGATTCTATGATAAAGCAACCGTACTGACCTGCCTCATCACAATACTACCCAATACCTTCTTTTTCCAGCCCAGTATTAGCTCTTGAATCTATTTATACAAAGAACAACACAGCACAAGAAAGGGTTGAGTACTCTAGGTCTGTACTCGTTGGAGTTTAGAAGGATGGGGGGGGGATCTTATTGAAATTTATAGGATACTGCAAGGCCTCGATAGAGTGGACATGGAGAGGATGTTTCCACTTGTAGGAAGAACTAGAACCAGAGGGCACAATCTCAGGATGATCCTTTAAAACAGATATGAGGAGGAATTTCCTCAGCCAGAGAGTGGTGAATCTGGAGAACTCTTTACTGCAGAAGGCTGTGGAGGTCAGGTCACTGAGTGTCTTTAAGACAGAGTTAGATAAGTTCTTGATTAATAAGGAGATCAGAGGTTATGGGGAAAAGGCAGGAGAATGGGGATGAGAAAAATATCAGTGATGATTGAATGGTGGAGCAAACTCGATGGGCTGAGTGGCCTAATTCTGCTCCTATGTCTTATGGGTCTTATGATGTGGAGATGTCAGCGTTGGACTGGGGTAAACACAGTAAGAATTCTCACAAAACCAGGTTAAAGTCCAACAGGTTTATTTGGTGGCAAATGCCACTGGCTTTCAGAGGGCTGCTCCTTCACTACTCCCCACTCACCTGAT
Source organism: Carcharhinus amblyrhynchos (assembly GCF_965287045.1). Classification (NCBI taxonomy): domain Eukaryota; kingdom Metazoa; phylum Chordata; class Chondrichthyes; order Carcharhiniformes; family Carcharhinidae; genus Carcharhinus; species Carcharhinus amblyrhynchos. The sequence goes on along the minus strand of NC_137333.1, from coordinate 10,318,641 downwards.
GAAAGAGCTGCGCTCTAAAACTGGTGGCGTTTGCTACCAAATAAACCTGTTGGACTTTAACCTGGTGTTGTGAGACTTCTTACTTATGGGTCTTATGGCAGCATGTTCCAGGCACCCACCCACTCTCTGCATGAAACACTTCCCCTACATATCTCCCTTGAACTTTCCCCCTCTCACCTTGAACCTGTGCCCTCTTGTAATTGACACTTCCACCTTGGGAAAAAGCCTTCGTCTATCCACCCTGTCTTTGCCTTGCAATAATAATCCCAACAGGTCATCTCTCAGCCTCTGTCTTTCCAATGAAAACAATCCTAGTTTATTCAACCTCTAGTTTCTCATTACTCGTTACTGCCCTATGAAAAGACTTAGGAAAACATTTAGTTCAAGGGCTGGTCCAACCAGCAATGAAAGAATAATTTTTTAAAAAATGACAGACGTATTTAAAATTCAAGCTTATTTATTAATGTCACAAGAAGGCTTACATTAACACTGCAATGAAACTACCGTGAAAATCCCCAGTCATCACACTCCAGTGCCTGTTCAGCTACATTGATAGAGAATTTCGCATGGCCAATGCATCTAACCAGCACCTAACATTTTTTTTTACTATGGAAAGAAGAACAGTTCTAGGATCAGAATCTCCTCCAATAGGATTTTTATTAAATATAAAAGCTTCATGGACATTCTGCAAACAGACCAAACCACAATTGTACTATTAAGGATAAATCTTCAAAACATGTCGATACTGAAACCAAGTCATGAGGACATTACCATCTCATAAACAAAACTGTGGCCATTAGTCATCCAATTACAGAAAGAGGAAACCACTGGAGGTCTCGACCCAGACAACAGGCATTATTCAACCAAGCATCAACATCAGCTAAAGAGAAATGGACTTTATGACATACAGATCAAGCTGGAAGCCAAAGATATCACAGATGAATAGGATCCATTGTTTTGGTCTTGGAAACAACATCATGGTAAATGGGTTTGTCTACATTGAGGCCAGTGCCAGGCTAAAGGAGATGTAAAGGTGCGAAGCACTGGCCATCCAAAAGACTGTCTCCAGATTATGCTTTGATTAAATTGTGTGATAAAAAGGGCGAGGCAGTGAGTCTGGCACTGAGCTGTGAAGGAGACCAGGAATGGACCTCCTGATTCACGGCCTACAATTCCGATTGGAAGGGCCAACCATGTGGGAAATTGTAAGCATCAGCCAGATCCAAGGAATATTCATAGAATCCTAAAAGAGGCCATTCGGCCCATCAAGTCTGTAGTGACCCACTTTAAAAAAGTCTTACCAGGACCTATTGCTGTAACTCTACATATTTACCTTGCTAATTCCCTTAACGTACTCATCTGAGGACACTGAGGAGCAATTTAGCATGGCCAATCCACATAACCTGCATACCTTTGGAGTGTGGGAGGAAACCACAGAACCTGAAGGAAACCCACACAGGGAGAGAGTGCAAAGTCCACACAGTCACCCAAGGCTGGAATTGAACCGGGGTCCCTGGCACTGTGAGGCAGCAGCGCTAAAGGGGCAGAGGTTTAAAATAGTTTAAGGGTAGCAACTAACTCCTGAGGGAGTTTAAGTTGACATTTATGCAGAAATGTGGGTATTTGTCTGTGGTTTTTCATGGAGGCTTTTATTAATTAGTCATTAGGAGTGTTGCATGACATCAGTACACTAGTTTAGAATTCTTGTATTAGAAATGAACAGTGCATTTTTCTCTTAATAATAGGGTTTGTGGGTTGAACTGGTGTCTGTATAAGTTTGTCCTTAATAAAATCCTAAAGCCAAGAATTGACATTAAGGTTAAGTGGGAGCAGACACCACTTTCACAGTGCAGGTAAAAGCAAAGTGTATCCAGCTTCCAGGCTGTGGGCTGTCCAATCCCAGAGCGTATCTGATCCTGGGAATTGTTACATGGTGGTGTGGCGGTCTGATAGGGTGGGGAGCTTGTTGAGGGAGGTGGGGGAGATGTGCAGGTTAGGTGGATTGGCCATGCTAAATTGCCCTTTAGTGTCTTAAGATGTGTACGTTACTGGAATTAGTGAGGTAAATGCGTGGGGTTACAGGGGTAGGGCCTGGGTAAGATTTTTTTCTAAAGTGGGATAGTGTGGACTGAATGGGCTGAATGGCCTCTAAGAACAAAAACAACAAAGAACAAAGAAAATTACAGCACAGGAATTGGCCTTTTGGCCCTTCAAGCCTACACTGACTATGCTGCCCGACTTAACAAAAACCTCCTACCCTTCTGGGGACCACATCCCTTTATTCCCATCCTATTCATGTATTTGTCAAGACGCTACTTAAAAGTTACTACCATATCTGCTTCCACTACCTCCACCAGCAATGAGTTCCAGGCAGATTTTTTACTCTCCGTGTAAAAAATCTGCCACATACATCTCTTTTAAGCCTTGCCCCTCACACCTTAAACCTGTGCCTCCTAGTAATTGATGCTTCCACCCTGGGAGAAAGCTTCTGACTATCCTCTCGGTCCATGTCTCTCATTATCTTATAGATTATGCCAGGCATTATGACCCACTTAAAAAAAACTTATGCTTGGATTTGGTTGATGCTGCGTGCAGGGTTTTGAGTGTTGGAAGGAACACTCATGTAATGATGAATCAGAGTACAGGAAAGAGATAAAGAATCTGGTGAACTGGTACAGCAACAATAACCTTTCCCTTAATGTCAACAAAACGAAGGAGATAGTCATTGACTTCAGGAAGCATAAAGGAGAACATGCCCCTGTTTACTTCAATGGGGACGAAGTAGAAAGGGTTGTGAGCTTCAAGTTTTTAGGTGCTCAGATCACAAATGACCTGTCCTGGTTCCCCCATGCTGACACTATAATTAAGAAAGCCCACCAATGCCTCTACTTTCTCAGAAGACTAAAGAAATTTGGCATATCCGCTACGCCTCTCAGCAACTTTTGTAGATGTACCATAGAAAGCATTCTTTCTGGTTGTATCACAGCTCGGTATGGCTCCTGCTCTGCCCAAGACTGCAAGGAACTACAAAAGGTCGTGAATATAGCCCAATCCATCATGCAAACCAGCCTCCCATCCATTGACTCTGTCTACACTTCCCGCTGCCTTGACAAACCAACCAGCATAATTAAGGAACCCATGCACCCCGGGCATTCTCTCTTTCACCTTCTTCCTTCGGGAGAAAGATACAAAAGTCTGAGGTCACGTACCAACCGACTCAAGAACAACCTCTTGCTGGCTGTTATCAGACTTTTGAATGGACTTACCTTGCATTAAGTTGATCTTTCTCTATATCCTAGCTATGACTGTAGCACGACACTCTGCACTCTCTTGTTTCCTTCTCTATGAACAGTATGCTTTGTCTGTATAGTATGCAAGAAACAATACTTTTCACTGTATGTTAATACATGTGACAATAATAGATCAAATCAAATCAAATCAAATCCTCCTGGCCCACAGTGAGTGCTGCAAAGTCAGTTGCCTTCTTTTTGAATGGGGGCTTCCTTGCTGAAGCTGCCTGGCTCCCAGGGTATCAGAAAATGTAGCTGGACACAATTAAACCTGTAAAGCAAACTAATATCAGGGTCTTTAGCCTCACTGACAGATTTAAATTATTTAAATTGCCTACTGACTTCCTGGAAGAAGGTTGGTTGCCCACTCAAAGATGGGCATTGTGGTGGTGGATTTACAAGAATCGATTTTCTAATGTATTCTGAAAAATTCTGTCGATTTAACCTCCCTGCAATCCAATCCAATCTGCTCAGATGTTAAAATGCCTCCTACACTGAGGGGAAGGGAGAGGAAGAGACAAACTGAGTGGTCAAGTGATACGCTGAGTGATTACAGCAATTTATCTTTATGATTTCAGCAAGTGTTTTTTTGTTTAGCTCTCTTCCACTGTAGTTTGCAGTCGCTGATTTGGAATGATGTGGTAAAAATGATCACAGTTTTGATCTTGAAGGAGCGATTTGTACAAAATTACATTTTCAAATGTCACTTGAAGCTAATCTGATTTTGTGTCTGAATGAATCATTCCAATAGTTAACTTATTAACCATAAATCAGCATAAATGAGGCATAATGATGATTGTTAAGAGAAATTTGTCAGAAGACATTTTACTCATTTTGAAGTAGTTTCTCTTGACAGGAAACCAGTACATTCCTTTGCCTACACACAACGGGATTGATTTTACCAAAACAATTCTAAATCCAGTATGTGCAGGAAAATGGGAGAGTTTCTTAACCGCTTTTTGGTTGAGTTCAACTCCAGGATTTTATGCACTTGGTGCATTGAAAGAATGGGTTAAACCATTCCTTGGCTGTAAGGGAAGCGGCGAGACTTAAATCACCAGCCAGACTGCGGTAGCAGCAGAGGGTGCTATTGCGCATGTGCAGACCTCTGTGGCTGCACTTGGGCAATGGCAAACTGTAAAGGCCTGACAGGTCTGAGAGAGAGAGACCTGTCAGGCCTCTGCCACTGCAGCTGGCCTTGACCCAGTTCTCCCCCCACCCAGTTACTGCAGGGCCCCCCCAGCTAGTGTAAGTCCCACACCACCTGGAAATACAACCCCTTCCCCCTTCCCCAGACCAATCGTGAAAGATGTGTAATCACGCATGAACCTGATTTCTTGGCTCCCCCACGATCTTACTGGCTCACCTGCCAATGATTGGGTAGAGCAAAGTGATAACATTTCCCCCAGTGTTTGGTCCTGAGCTTGTTTCTCGCCTCAAATTGTGGCCCTGTGTCCTAAGGATTAACCGCCTGTTAGATCTCACCCGAGTGCTGTCTTTAAATGTGAATCTCGACAGAGAATATGGGTCTGCTACTTGAATGGGAAACACATCAAAACTGAGCTCAGGATAGCATCCACCTGATGCCAAAAATGCATGAGTGAGCAGTGATTGGTGAGGAGTTGGAATCACACTGAGAGTCCTCTTTCTCATTTTGTCCGGTAGCATTGAAGACAAGGAAGGCAGTGGCATACTGGTATTGTCACCGGATTAGTAATCCAGAGAGCCAGCGTAGTGCTCTGGGGGACCTGGATTCGAATCCCACCACGGTAGAGAGTGAAATTTGAATTCAGTAAAAAAAACTGGAATTAAAAGTCTAACGGTATGATTGCTGGGTTATTAATCCAGAAACTCAGCTAATGTTCCGGGTTTGAATCCCACCAAGCCAGATAAGAACTAACAGGAGGCCATCTGGCCTCTTGAGCCTGCTGTGCCATTCAATGAGATCATGGTTGACCTTCTTGTGGATTCAGGTCTACTTATCCACCTGCTCACCATAGCCCTTAATCCCTTCACTGTTCAAAAATGTATCTATCCTTGCCTTAAAAACATTCAATGAGGTAGCCTCAACTGCTTCACTGGGCAGTTGAGATTCACAACCCTTTGTGTGAAGAAGTTCCTCCTCAACTCAGTCCTAAATTTGCTCCCCCTTATTTTGAGGCCATGCCCCCTAGTTCTAGTTTCACCTGCCAGTAGAAACAACTTCCCTGCTTCTATCTTATCTATTCCCTTCATAATCTTATATGTTTCTATAAGATCTCCCCTCATGCTTCTGAATTCCATTGAGTATAGCCTCAGTCTACTCAGTCTCTCCTTATAGACCAACCCTCTCAACTCTGGATGGAGTTGGGGGATGGGGGAATTTGAATTCAATTTAAAAAAATCTGGAATTAAGAATCTACTGGTGACCATGAACCATTGTCGATTGTCGTAAAAACCCATTTGGTTCACTAATGTCCTTTAGGGAAGGAAATCTACCATCCTTACCTAGTCTGGCCTACATGTGACTCCAAACACACAGCAACGTCATTGATTCTTAACTGCAAGTCTGTTTGAGGGCAGTTAGGGATGGGAACAAATGCTGGCCTTCCCAGTGACATCCACATCTCATAAATGAATAAAAATGAAGTACCTCATCCTCCATCCCACTAAACACAGGAGTCCAATCTGGGACCCTCAAGTAGAATTATTTGGTTCATTGGATCCTTAATGGGAGAGGAAGTTGTTTGCTTAGTGCAGTCTCTAGTAGGTGTTGCACTGATCATTTTGATGCTCAGGGACAGTCATCGCTGAGGTGTAGAGTGACTGGATGTTCATTGTGAAGAGGAGGTGGACCAGGGAACTGGAAATTTTGGAATTATGTAAAGTGTCAGAAGAATCACCAATATAGGTGGGAAGAGATTGGACAAAAGGAGTAAAATAGAATCAAGGTAGAAATGAATGCATTCAGTGTGGCAGAATAGGCTCTATTGATGGGTCTACCAGAGCATGAATTTTCGGAATGAGGTAGAAATTGGTCGGATGGAATTGGGGGGAAATGAAGTTGGAGGCTGTGGGGTAAAGATCCCCAGAGGAAATGAGTTTGTTGATAGCAGTGGAAATATCGCAGATAAATTAGTTGCTGTCACCTGTGGTTGGATTTCTTGGGCTTCTTCCTGGCATTCAGTATAATTGGTGGAAGAAGCAGAGGTCACACAGAGCAGGACACATTGCTGGAAGAGGGAGGAGGAGTCGGTGGGGGGGGGGGGGAAAGGAAGGTGAATGCCGCCGAGGCAGCCCCTTTTTTGCCAGAACTCTACATGAGCCAATAATTCATGAACAATGCCAGTAACCTCAATTCCAATTCCCTGTTTAGCTACAGTTCTGTACACCTCCATTGCTGACCACGTCATCCTGTTGTCCATAATACAAAGCTAAAAACTTACAAGAATATATATTCCCATTGAAATTTATATATTAAATCATGTCACAATGCATTCAAAACAGATTACACATTTCTCTCCATGGTTGTCCATCTACCTTTGCCCAATGTCCTAGTGTTACCCCATTGGCTATAGGATGACTGGTGGAAGGGGGAGATTATAGATGGCATTTGAGGAGGTCCTCAAGAAATTCTGGGTCTAAAAGGCCTGTCTTTGAATTACATTACCTCAGCCTGGGCTGGCTGGATGAGAGACAACAGGAAGGCAACAAATGGCCTGGCAGGGGTGGGAGCTTGACTGTTGTCATCCTGAGAGAGGATAACAGATTTATACTCCATGGAGCCATTGCCCCCTTTCTGCCTGTCTTGTCTTTGAAATCCCTTTGAACAATAGTTTCCAGAGCAGTCTTCGCATCATCAAACTGTGATTACATGAGCTTAATCTAAGCTTCCATTGGAGTACTAAGCGAGACTTTGGTACATCAGTCGCTGAAAGTAAGCGCACAGGTATAGCCAGCAGTAAAGGAGGCAAATGGTATGTTGACCTTCATAGCAAGATGGTTTGAGTATAGGGATAGAGATGTTTTACTACAATTGTGTAGGGCATTGGTGGAGCTACAGCTGGACTATTGTGCGCAGTTTTGTGTCCTTATCTGAGGAAGGCTGTCCTTGCTATAGGGAGTGCAGGAAAGGTTTACCAGGCTGATTCCTGGGATGGCAGGTCTGTCATATGAGAAGAGGCTAAGTCAATTAGGATTATATTCATTCGAGTTTAGAAAAGTGAGAGGGGATCTCATAGAAACTTATAAAATTCTAACAGGATTACACAGGGTAGATTCAGAATGAATGTTCCTGATGGTGGGGAGTCCAGAACTAGGGGGTCATAATTTGAGGATACGGGGTAAATCTTTAAGGACTGAGGTGAGGGAAATTTCTTCAGTCAACAGGTGGTGAATGTGTGGAATTTACTACCACAGAAAGTAGTTGAGGCCAAAACAGTGTGTGATTTCAAGAAGGAATTAGATATAGCTCTTGGGGCTAAAGAGATCAAGGGATGGGGGGAAAGGCCGGATCAGGATATTGAATTAAGTGATCAGCCGTAATATAAATGAATGGTGGAGCAGGATTGAAGGGCGAAATGGCCTACTCCTGCTTTTAGTTTCTATGTAGGGTTGCTACTGTGTGTGATACCTGAGGCATTAGTATCAGACACTCCATCGTGGTTGTATCCATGGTTGTGCTGATGGAGGGAGCTAGCATTCCCATCTTAAAAAGGGCCAAAGCCAACATGGTGCCAGACTGTCTGCATTCCCTAAGATTGTGCCTAGGCCTCCAGTTGTATGTAAGCTTTGAGTTGTGGGTGCATGTGAGGCTTGCGTCTGTGTTAAGTATGTAAGGGTGAGGTGAAGTTATGCATGTTAAAGTTGATAGGGAATGTTGGTAGGTGAGTGGTGGAGTTTAGTAGTTCACTTAGGATATGAGATTTAAAGATGAGTTCACTGCCCTTGACTACTCATGTGAAGGCATTAAACCTCTTCTAACATTCCATCCAGATCCATGGGGTTATATTCCTGGCTCTGACATCATCTGTTCTCACTATCTTCTCACTTGGTGGACCTTTTGCTCATCTGAGGGGACAAGATATCTCTCTTTCAACCTATTCCCTCCACCAAGACTCCCAGCGCAGCTTTCCTTGGTGCATGCTCTCTTCCAATGTCGAATCTTCCAAAGCATGCTATTCCCCATGATGTCAACATCTGCTCCAACTGCAATGCACCTCCCCTTTAAGGGGTGCTGGTTAGCTTTAGTTTTTATTTATTTATTTGCTTGTGGGTGGTGGGTGTCACTGGCTGAGCCAGCATTTATTGTCCATCTCTGGGGGCGCCTAAGATGCAACCACATTGCTGTGGGTCTGGAATCACATGAAGGCCAGACCAGGTAAGGATGGCAGATTTCCTTCCCTAAAGGACACGAGTGAACCAGATGGCTTTTTCTGACAATCGACAATGGTTTCAAGGTCAGCAGGAGGTGTTTAATTCCAGATTTCTATTGAATTAAAATTTCACCATCTGCTGTGGTGGGATTCGAACCCAGGCCCCAGAAGATTACCCTGGGCCTCTGAATTACTAGTCTAGTGATAATACCACAAGGGCACTGCCTCCCCCAGTAATACTGGCCATTCAAGATATTGGCCTACCTGCTGTTGTGGATGGAACCACCAACTGGACACAGAAAACATGATCGTGAGCAGACAGGAGCAAGTTGACATATAGGTTTTCTCTGTATTAAGCCGAGTATTAAATTCATACGAAGTACATGTGCCTTGTACCTTACAGATTCTCCACAATCGCTTTGGTTCCAATCTTTCACTGTCTCTCTTTTGCTATTCTTTGTGCAGTGCTTTCTGAGAGTGTTTTATTTTCTTTAATGGTACAATTAGAAATGTTACAACGCAAACTGAATTAAATTTCCATCCATCTACCTCCCATCAGTGCCATTTGTGTCTTGGTAAATAAGCACCATTATTTGGAATGCTTTCAGGAAGTTTTTGTTCTGCACTTATTAATACGAATATCATTTTCTCTGTTCCCCGAAGTCCCAGTGCAAATTGAAAAGCAGTGCAGTTGTCTAAACATTAGTACTGTTGTAGGAAGATAATACCAACTCTGTTCATTCTTACCTCCACTGCTGTTTTGGCCACCAGTATGGAGGGAATAATCAACTGGTTGGACTCTTGAAACCGTTGTTGATTGGCATGCCTGCTCCCACGTGCCATGATGTCACTGTCAGGAAGAGGAAATCTCTGACCTGGCACCAGCCCCAGTTCCCACTTGGGTTAGGCATAAACCGTATTTGTGCCAATATATTCGTTTGTCTTTTTTATCTCCTCCCTGTAAGATACAGTCACTTGCATTGTTTAAAGAAAGGCAAGACTGATCAATAAAGCAAAGGGCAAATCCTCAGTGTCTTTTGTTATTTTATATTCTGCCCCTTCAAAACAAAATTGTGAAATGGAGTACATTATTCGAGCAGCTTATTTTAGTTTCATAGAATTATAGAATCCCTATAGCGGAGGAAGAACCCATTTGGTCCATTGAGCCTGCACTGACAACAATCCCACCCAGGTCCTACCCCCATGACCCCATGTATCTACCCTGTTAATCCCCCCTGACACAGCGGGGCAAATTAGCATGGCCAATCAACCTAACCAGCACATCCTTGGAGGAAACCGGAGCACCCGGAAGAAATCCACGCAGACACGGGGAGAACGTGCAAACTCCACACAGACAGTCACCCGAGGTTGGAATTGAACCTGGTTCCTTGGCACTGTGAGGCAGCAGTGCTAACCACTGTGTCGCCTCGATAGAAATTGTGGGTGGGATCTTTTGGTCCTGTCAGCAGTAGGAAGCTTGGCGGGCTGGGGAAAGTTAATTTGGCAAGAGGTCAACAATCAGTTTCCCAATGGTGGGATGAACTTTAGCAATTAAGTTTGTGGGACGTTAAAGGCGGGTTTAAGGTGGGTTGAGCTTCCCCATCAACAATATCAGGATGTCCTTTAGCAAGTCATACACGCTCATTAAAAGCTTACCTCATAGCAAGTGAATTCCCCTGCCAAAATAACTTTCCCACTAGTGAGAAATGAGAGGGTTGGCTTTACGATTGCATATGAGTGACATGCACCTCGCAAGGTAGACTTCTTCCAATGTTGACTGTGAGTTGCTGCTGTATTGTTCTGTTTGGGGAGTGTCTGCAAATGCCAGTCTATGATTGAGAGCGAGTGGTTATAGTTAGTGCACGTTGTGTGGAGGTTGACCCAGGAAGGGAGGAAGGGTGAGTGCGGAAGGGTGGAGCTTTGTCTGGGCAAAGGTAGAAGAAATAGTGCCTTATAAATATGACAGCCAGACCGTCCATCCAATGAGGTAATGGCAGGGATGGTGGCTTTCTGCTGGCTCTCCCTGCCATCGATACAGATACTGAGCTGACCGGTGTAAGATGGCACATGGCCAGCTGTCCTGCCACCCTCTCCCCCACCCAAAAAAAAAGGATACACTCCCACTATTGAATTTTCCGGAATCGAAGATTCTGGCCCGTGTATTAAAAATATACCTCTTCAAAAATGTTACTATGGAGTAATAGGCATTTAGAAGTTGTTACGTTCATCTGACAGAAATAGGGGTGATTCTCCTAAAAGTGCTGAATTGGCGAGAAAGCTGTTCTAGATTACAAGTGTTTTGTCAGTGCAGCTTCAGACCTGAATCTCCCTACTCTGTGCACTGCAGAGGTCACAATTGTGAATCTCATTAAAAACTTTGGGGGGGGGGGGTCTTATTCACGCTGCAGTCTGACTGTTCTGGAACTCCGCACATGCGCAGTGTCCCCGATCTTTCAGTCTCCCCACTTGCTGGTCAGCTCGATCACTGGCCAGCCCAGGACTTCCACAGTGCTGCCCCTCCAAACCACCCCCCACGGCCCAACTGCACCCCCATGACAATTCTCAGGCCAGTCCTGACCTGCCCCCCTGTCCCGGAGCATCCTGATGTCCAGCCCAACCCTCCAGCAGTAGCGATCCCCCCACCCTCCCTCACCTTGGCAGAAACCGCCCCCCCCCCCCGCTGATCCTCCTGGGTCCTGGGGTGAGACCCTCCCCCTGGGAAGCAGGCCCCTCCCCCACAACTCCAGCAGACCATCACCCCCCCCCCCCCCACCCCCCTGCCCCCACGCCCCCGGCCCATGCCAATCACTGGCCTCTCTCTAGTCCAGGCCGATCGCAATGCAGAGTGGCAGCGGGACCTCCCCCAATTCCACCAATCGCCTCTAGGCCCCACCTACAATAGCCTCACCCCCTTGGCACTGCCTGATGCCAGGTGGGCAGTGCCAAGGTGCTTCCTGGGCATGGGCACTTTGCCCCTTGGGCAGTGCCAGGGTGCTCATGCTCATTGTTCTCGAAATAACCTATGCAATGTTCATAGATTTGTTACAGCGCGGAAGGAGGCCATTTGGCCCATAAGTCTTCACCAGCAGTTTGGGCTCACATGGGAGAACATGGCGATGATCTGGCAGTGTGAAGTCCTTCTACACTTTAACTCCTGGACATCACCTACATATGCCCATATGTCCACTGTCCAGCAAGCAGGAGCAGAATGTTGGTTAAGAGGAAGCCAATTCCAGGGAAGAACTGAAAGTACAGTCTTTCCCCCTGCCCATCCACCTGCCCAAAACTCGGCTGGAGTTAAAATCAGGGCTAAATGTGCCTAAACGTGATTTCTGACCAAGTTCTGACACCATAGTGGGTGCAGCTCCAAGGAAATTCTGAGCCCAAGTTTCTTCCAAGAATTTTTCCAACGCATTTTCCAAAAAATTGATCCCATTGTGGATCCTTCCATTTGAAAATTAACAAGAAAAGTTCGATTGTGCTTTGTTGTACTTTACAAGGGAGTAATTCTTCACTTAACATTCTAGTTGCAATCCTAAAATGTACAACTTTAAGCTCAATAATTTTAAACAAATCAGGTTTTCCAATAATACCCAAAGTAAAAAGTTTTGGTTAGGTGTTATAGGACTTATCCCATCTGAAATGAAGCTTAAAATGATACACTCCATAAGTTGAAATAGCGTAAATTGCTAAATTACTAGATTTGGTATACAAAATAACTTACAAAATAAATAAATTTAATGATTTTGAAGAAATATGCTAATTTTCTTTAGTTATCCCGACTCGCTCCTTCTCCTAATCCCCAACCCTCCAACTCCCTGACCCTCTTACTCATCGCCAATCACACCTCTGACCCGTCTGCTGGCTGACCCTCCTGCCCACTGCTTCCCTCTCCTGAACCCTCACAATGTGTGAGGGCTTGGGAAATGAGCAGCAAGATGCAGGACGCGACCTGTGGAGTGAGAGCAGCTTCAAGTTTCAAGGTCTCAGAGGTAAACCACAAGCCTGAGAAGTGGTAACTGTTGTAATATGCCTTTATGGTGTGACATCACCAGAAGAGAAATGTGTCACATGATCTGGTCCTAGTTTCACTTTTGCTTTGAGCAGAGCACACACGCACAACTCTGATGCCTTCAAGCTTTATACCTATGTGTAAATGTTCTCATGAACCACAACATGTTTATCCAATCCCTTATGAGAGATTGGTTTATTGTATGTTGACAGTAAATAAGACTAATATATCCTTGCAATAATGCAACAGTAACTGGGAGGATTGGAAACTGGGAGGGTCAGCTTGTAGGATAGACAGCCAATTGGATGATCAATGGTGATGTTGGGAGTAGGAACTTGAAAATGGTGCCAATTGGGTAATATTACCCTATGTCATACCTGGTGCAAAGTGACATTAATACGAATATGTAAAGCTAAATGCAAATACCAGTCCTATTAAAAACACAACAGGCAGAATTATCTCATCCTGTGGGCGGGACGCAGACCATGCAAAATTCCGTTGATTTCGGACGGGATTTTCCAGTCCTGGGGCAAGCGCGGCTGGAAAATCCCGCTCAACGTAAAACCGAAACAACTTAAGACAGCAACTTAAAGCAAAGACTCGCATTGTGAATGTATTGTAATTTTCTTTGTTTATGAGCCATACGTATTATATACATCTATGCTGCTGCACATTTCCTCAGCAGCACATCGCGTACATATGTTGTTTGCCCTTTGGCCTGACTGTGAAACACACAGAAACCGCTTGTCTAGCCTGGCTGTGAATTATATTGTGTTGTCATAGTCAAAGTATTTCCAAGTACCTCCTTTGGAGCCACCAGCTGTGCAGAACAACTGCTTCGCACAAAGCATGCAATGAAAAATAACTTGGAGGGAGTTCAATCAGCCGTAAATCCCCCAAAATTAAAAGTCAGGAAAGGTTTGTGAAATATCTTGGTTTCATTGAGGGGAATTAAAGGTGGCTATCTTACTTTTCTTTACCTCAAGTATTTCCGCACAATAAAATGGTGCCAGACTGCAACAAAGTTGACTTAACGCTGAAACTTGAACAGTGGAGGAAGACTTGTTTTTTTTGTTCGTGTGGAATACGCATGCAAGAGTTCGGAAATCAGTTGGGAAAATGTTTCAGTCGGATCACTATCTAATTAGTGGAGGGTATGATACTCCTTATACGGCAGCCCTCTCACCACACATTCCCTCTCAGGTTTTGGTCAGAATTTTCCAGCCGTTCGTGTTGGCGGGATCTTCCAGACCCGCCGATGGCGCAACCCGGCAGTGGGTTTCCCGGCGGCGAGGGGTGCACCCAACAGGAAATCCCGCTGGCGATGGCAGGAGCTGCCTTCGAATACTGGTCCCAATAAAAACACAACAGGCAGAATTCTCCTGTCCCGCCTGTCACGGGAATCATTCTGGGCAAGACACGAACCATGCGGAAGTCCTTGGGAAGGATTTTTCAGTCTTGGGGTGAGCGTGGCTGGAAAACACATGGCGGGATGGGCGGAAAATCTCGTCCTTTCCGTGTGAACGTAAAACCGTGTAGCTTCTTCAATAAAGAAAGATCAATGCATTTTCTCCTCAGCATCAAATCTGGCTCAATGGTTACGCTTTTCTTCAGAAGGTTCTGTTGTCCGGTTCAGGGTATCTCTAGGACACTGCAGACTCACTCGACTAACATATGCGAAATGATTTTACCCAAGCATCTCTGCATGTATCAGGTGAACGAGTCACTAGTCAGTGAAATATTCGAAACTTTGTTTGAAGACAACATGGTAGGAATTAAAACTTACAATTTTAACTTTAACAACTCTACCGGAAACTACTTTTACAATCTTAAAATACTTCCCAGATTCTTGTAAATTAGGAATAGCACGGTGGCACTGTGCTGAGCACCAGGGACTCAGGCTCGATTCTCTTGCCTGTGTGGAGTCTGCAATTTCGCCCCGTGCCTGCATGGGTTTTCTCCGGATATGCTGGTTTCTTCCCGTACCCCAAAGGTGTGCGGGTTAGGTTGATTGGCCATGCTAAATTGTCCCTTAGTGTCAGAGGGGTTAGCAGGGTAAATACATGAGGTTATGGGGATAGGGCCTGGGTAGGATTGATGCAGACACGATGGGCCAAATGGCTTCCTCCTGCACTGTGGGGTTCTATGATTCTATGAACTGGTGCCAGTTCATCAAAATCTTTGGTCCGTTCCTTCCTCTCTTCTGCACAAGTTGACTCTCTCTCTCTGCGTTTGTTGATTCTCTCTCTCACGCTCTCCGGTCAGCGGGCAAATTACTCTGGTCTTTGCCGCCTCCCAATGTGCCTTTCGATAGGCTGGAGAGTGGGGGCCTGGTCAAACACTGCCAGTGTTGAAAGTTCTAATACATTTCTGGCTAACTTCTGGAATTTTCCAAGGACCTCACCAATCAGGGCCATCGAATTAATTTGGTTTTATCATCTTGAAACATCGCTAATGGTTTTTGATGTCTTGCTGTTGACGAACCCTTTGATGTGTCTGCTTTGTAGCCTCAGTGTCTGCTTTAGGCCCAGAATACGCACTTTTATTTGACTGATCCATGTCTGCCCCACGTATCGAGTATGAATTATTTGCCGGGAAATGTCTAACTTCCCTTTTACATGAGTTCTGGTGCATCTCTGGTTTTTAATTATCTGGGCTTGAGTCTTGCAAAAGCCTGTCTCCAGGCAGAATTGTCTCTGTGGTTTTGGACTGAGGTAATCCCAGCATACCTTGCTTTTTTGGCCAATTTCTGCGCCCTGTTTTCTATTTCAGCTGCTGTGATTTTATTTCTGGCCTCATGGCTGAATGTGGTTGGTTCCTTTCCAATGATTCCATTTCATTCGAGCAGTCACAGGCTGCTACAGTTCAAGTCACACTCTGAAGATCTGAGCACATAATCCAAGCTGCAATGCAGTATTGAGGGAGTTATGCACTATGCCATTTAGCAAACAAAATGTTCACCAAAGACTTCTGAGATTAAAAAAAAAAGTCCTATGGGTCTAATCAAAGAGCAGCAGGGCTGCTCTCCCAGTGTCCTGTCGATAGTTATCACACAATCAATGTCAATAAAACGGATTATCTTGTCATCACTGGAAGAGAACATCTCAGGCACTGACTGCCATTTTATCTCCCCCCATCTCACCATCTGGGCAACACACCCCACAGCAGATGAAACAGCAATTTATTTCTACTTCTTTTAACTGCATTCACTGCACACAGTGTGGCCTCCTCTACATCGGGGGAGTGTTACGATGATGGAGAAGAGCCCCGGACTTATACAAGGCACTATTGGACTTTAAAAAAAGGCCGTATATTTTTAAAATTGAACGCAGACGCCAGAGATAGCTGAGAATGTAAAGCTAGCCACTGACAGGAATGGCTACATGGGGTTTCTCGAAGAAACAATGGAATCCCTTCCTGTCCTACAGAACAATATACTCGTAAAACCATCGAAAGACTGATTCTCATCTCTGGGATCGACAAAGGAAAATAATGGTCATTATTTCAAAACTGGACATGCGCCAGGCAAATCAACAACTCCAGCCAAAGGAAGATCTGAAGCAATACGTGACCATCAACACACATAAAGGGTTGTTCAAAAAGTACAATCTTTTGGTTTTTGACGTATCCTGTTGTCCAGCGACTTTCCAAAAGACAATGGACAACGTGTTTCTACGCATTCCTCAGGTTGTAGCTTGCTTGGATGACATCTTAATTACCAGGAAGAGGAAGAGCAATCTGGGTCAAATTTTAAAAAGGTTTTTCAGACCTTTAGTTATTAAATCTTATTTATTTATTACTGTTAGAAGCACACTTACATTAACACTGCAATGAAGTTACTGTGAAAATTCCCAAGTCGTTACACTCCAGCACCTGTTTGGAATCACTGAGGGTGAAAGTTATGCTAATTTTTTTGTTATATTCTAATAGGGTTCTTAAATAAAGTTTGTTTTAATAAAAGCTTCCTGGTGGGTTAATAGTATCACACCTGGAGCGAAACACTTTCTGTCAACACTAGGTGACACAATGGTTAGCAGTGCTGCAGCACAGTGTCCGGGACCCGGATTCAATTCCCAGCTTGGATCACTATCTGTGCAGAGTCTGCACATTCTCCCCATGTCTGTGTAGGTTTCCTCCAGGTGCTCCAGTTTCCTTCCACCGTCGGAAAGATGTGTTGATAAATTGCATTGGTCATGCTAAATTCTCCCTCAGCATACCCAAGCAGGTGCCGGCATGTGGCAACTAGGGAATTTTCACAGTAACTTCGCTACAATGTCAAAGTAAGCCTACAATTGTTATTGTTCAGGAGAGAAACTCCAAAACGTTTTATGAAGCCCGCCAGAATCGTAAGTTTTGCATCTTGAATTTGACTAGAATAAACATGTGTTCCACTTCAGGTACGATTCAAAAGATCAACTAGGGAGCTTTTATCAAACAAAGTTTATTTAAGAATATAATTAACATATATAGTAAGAAAATTAGCAACAGCTTCTATCAGTTACAAACAAGAAATAAAAAAACACAATAATATATAACTCTTAAAGATATCTAATGTGTTCCAATCAAACCAAAATGCTCGCCATAGACAAAACCTTTTAAATAGATTCAATACAGCGAAGACTACTGCTCACGCGATAATGGAAATTGAGGCCTTTGGTTGAAGTCTGCAGTACTCTGGATTTACTCCAAATAGTTTGAAGACAAGGTGGCTTCCCAAAACACCAGAGAACCTCTGGTCCAATCCCCAATAACTGCAGATTTTCACCCTTCCAGATCTTTTTTTCAGCTAACCATCAGGATTTTCAAAGCAAAGAGGAGAGAGGGAAAACACTTCTTTTTAGCTTGCTGTCCCTTCTAAAACTAAAATTCAAACCTACACCTTCAGACTGAAACTGAAAATGAAATCCTTGTCACCTGACCTGCCCACAGTTTTTTTTCTCCTCCCAGCAATGACATCACCTAAGAGTGTGAGCATGGATTTTTAAAAAAGTTTTTAAAGCACACAATAATAAATAAACTTTAACTTTAAAAACGTTGGGGGGTCTACGTTAACTTCATAATGTATCTTGGAGTTTTTGATCTGGTCCCTCACACTAGGTCATATGTTTTGTGGCCTAATATGGCTCTGGAGAATAAAGTCCTGTTCCACTTGCCAGATCAACCAAAAGATGGCGCCACCAGCACCACTTCATCCTTGGCAATAGCCTGACAAGCCATTTCGTCCAGACTGCATGTGGATTTTGCAGGAAATTTCATGAATCATATGTTTTTGGTTGTCATAAATGCACATTTGAAATGGTTGGAAACACATATCATGAGTAACTATGATTACCATGCAAATGAGAGGCAGTTCACATTGAATGATCAGGTCTACATCAGGATCTTTGGTCGTAACCAGAGGTGGTTGCTGGGGATAAAACCAAAGTGATCCAGTTGCTTGGGTTGTGACACTGCAACATGAAGCCTTTGTACAGAGACTAAGACCATATTCATTTATGTTATGACTCAGAGTCTGAAAAAGTCCGATAACATGGCAGATAATAATGCTGCTCTGGGTGCTCATCAGGAAGTGGTTCCTGTGTTTCCAGGTCTGGCAGTTGACTCTTCTAAGGGAGAGGATGACAAATGTACAGACTCACAATCTGCCCCTCCACCTACAATTCCAGATCAACTATTACAAGATTTACCAGTGATAATGCGTAGGTCACAACAACCACAGAGCTCCTGACAGACCTTTGTAAAGTTAAGACATTACTTTGTATTTCTGTCCTGATAGGGATTGATTATTAAAATGGAAGCAGTGAGTGTTACAGAGTGAAATTTTGAGTGCAGAGCGTTCTTATATGGGATTGATAGTGTTCTTTGGTTAGCATGGCTGCTCACAGCACCAGAGACCCAGGTTGGGTCACTGTGCAGAGTTTGCACGTTCTCCCTGTGTCTGCGTGGGTTTCGTCTGAATGTTCCGGTTTCCTCCACAGTCTGAAAGACGTGCTGTTTAGGTGCATTGGCCAAGGTAAATTCAATGTACCTGAACAGGCACCGGAGTGTGGTGGCTAGGGGATTTTCACAGTAATTTCACTGCAGTGTTAATGTTAGCCTACTTGTGACACTAATAAATAAACTTAAAAAACTTCTCCTATGTAATTTTTTCACTGGCATCTATTGAGGGCTCTGCAGGATTGGGTGGGCTATTTCAATCTACAAGACTCTAAACAAGAACTGTTTTACTAGTGCTCCTGTGTTCATAATTATTACTGTTATTACTGCTCTGTTGAGTTACTGTTACTGTTAAACTTTGTTGCTTATTTATATAAAGAAGTTCCTTCTCCTAAACAATGCATTCAACTGCCTTCTTTATGATCTCAAGTTACCACAATAGTGATTGGGTCCGGAGAAGGTATCCAAGGGAAAGGGAGTCCTGTCAGATTAAACATTGTTGCTACCAGCAGAGGGTGGGTTAAATAAAGACCTGGAGACGGTCATCCTTCCTCACTTGGTTTTGTGACACTTAAGAGGTATCCCAGCGGATGGTGACAAATCAAGTGTCTCGCTCGGTTCAATAACTTTTGGGGAATCCTGCCTGGCGTTGGTCGTAACAGGAGATTCGAAGCAGATTGGGTGACCGCTTTGCGGCATACTCTGTCTGGTGCGCGAGACCTTGATCTCCCAGACATCTTCCATTTTGATTCTCTATCCCAATCTCACCCTCACTTGGCCCATCCACAAGCAGGGTCCTGACCTTCCTGTCACTTGCCACTTCAGTAAGAAGTCTCACAACACACCAGGTTAAAGTCCAACAGGTTTATTTGGTAGCAAACGCCACTAGCTTTCGGAACGCTGCTCTTTCGTCAGGTGAGTGGGAGCAAGTAGAGATTGATCAGGCATTCCTCCTCCCGTCTCCCCCACCAGAGATACATCTGACCCGCCTCCTCCCCTCCCAACTGGAGAATGATCAAGCCTACTTCTCTCCTGCCTCCTCGCCACGAACCCCCCAACCACACCTCCATCCTACCACCACCGATCTGAGTTAGAGAGGCGTTGGAAGCTCTAAACTTGCCCTTCAGAAGCTGGAGCGCTCGAAACAGACCTTTGCCGAGCATATCTGCTTCGTGCTGAATCTGGATAGGGGAACACCATGGTAAAGGGGGAAATGCTGTAAAGTTGGGTGGGTAGCCAATTAATTGAATTTAAATGCATGCAAATGCATTTAAATCACTGTTGCACCCATTTCAGGCGCGGTTCAGATTGCGGCCAATTTTGGGCTTTGATAAAGTGGGCATTTCCATGGACCCGGATGCGGATCGTGTTAATGGCCTCACGCCCAACTTTACCAAGTTTCTGCGCCCAGAAACAGGTGTGATGCTATGGTAAAATCAAGCCCGTAGCATCAATGTTTTCTGATTTTCTTTGCTCTTAGCTCTGACAATGGTCACTCAGACCCGAAATGTTTACTCCGTTCTCTCTCCTCACAGATGCTGTCAGACCTGCTGAGATTTTCCAGAATTTTCTGTTTCTGTCGCACCCTCACCGTGCTGTTCTTGGCAAAACACAGGAAGAACAGGAAGCACTTCCTGCTGTGTCAACCTCATCATACACCAGAGGAACAACATCTGAGATTTCAACTCGGTATGTTACTGCTTTCCAGGCTCGATATTCAATTCAACAATTTCAGATCATAAACTCGTCCCTCATTTTTTGTGGTTTGCAGGTGTTTGTCATTTTATCTCTCCTGTCTCCCACCTTGTCAAAGATCTTTCTTCCCTTTCCTTGCCTCTGTATTTGGTTAATATATGGAATGTCTCAAACATTTTCCAGATCTGATGGAAAGTCAATGCTCAGAAAGATTGACTTTGTTTTTCTCTCTCTGCAGATGGGGAACATGGGAACATAGAAAGTTGGAGAAGTAGCCAATTCAAGCCTTCAATCCTGCTCCACTATTCAATCAGATCATGGCTGATGCTTCATGACCTGTTGATATTTCCAGCATTTTCTACTTTTCCCCTTTGATTGTTATGCCACTGCTAATTGTTGGGTCTTTCCTTAGGCTGTTTCCTGTCTTACAATATTTTAAATGTTCTTCAATGGGTAGAAAGTGCTTGGGGAAGTCTCGAGGTTGAGGGAGGCACCATTTAAATTTCTTCCATGGATTGCATTCTGTACCAGATTACTCACATAAAATGGGTGACACAACGGTTAGCTGTGCTGCCTCACAGCGCCAGGGACCAGGGATTGATTCCTGGCTTGGGTCACTGTCTGTGTGGAGTTTGCACGTTCTCCCTGTGTCTGCGTGGGTTTCCTCTGGATGCTCTGGCTCCCTCTTACAGTCCAAAGACATGTGGGTTAGGTGCACTGGCTATGCTAAATTGCCCCTTAGAGTTCCGGGATGCATAGCTTAGAAGGATTAGCAGGGTAAATATGTGGGGTTACAGTGATAGGACCTGGATGGGATTGTTGTCAGTGCAGACTTGACAGGCTGAATGCCTCTTTCTGCACTGTAGGGATTCTATGAAAATGAAGTTCAGGAACAAAATCCACTCCAAAGATATGCAAGGGCTGACTTGGGCCTGCTGTTAGGAATCTAACCTGTATCCCACGGCAACAGCAGGGTTGACCTCACTAGTTGCTATGAAGGTAGCCACAGTGCAGAAGTTTTAGGTTGCTGTGCCCTTCAAGCTAATCAGAGGAAGGATACAACCTGGAATCAATCCATAACACACAGATGCATCAAGCTTTACTTTTATTCATTCATGGGACATGGGCATCCTTGGCTGGCTAGTATTTATTGCCCATCTCTAATTGCCTGAGGGAAGTTGAGAGTCAACCACATTGCTGTGGCTCTGGAGTCACATATAGGCCAGACTAGGGAAGGATGGCAGATTTCTTTCCCTAAAGGAAATTAGTGAACCAGACGGGTTTTTCCAACAGTCGATGACAGTTTCATGGTCATCAGCAGATATTTAATTCCAGATTTTTTTTATTGAATTCAACTTCTACTAGATGCACAATGGGATTTGAACCCCGACCACCGAAACATTAGCTGAGTTTCTGGATTAATAGTCTAGCGATAATACCACTAGGCCAACAAATGTCCCTCAAATACTTGATACTAATGTATTGTTGAAGGAAAGCATTTTTAAGGAGGTGTGGCTATATTTTCTGGCTTTGAAACATTTCTCAGAAAATCCAGGGCGTTAGAATAAAGCCCATGGTGCCTTGCTGGCCTTAGCAACCAGTGTCACATGACACTCATGGACTGTAAAGGCTTCCACTGCCTCACTGACCCAACTGGACTGTGACTGAAAAGATTGGATCTTGTAAGTGAATGCCTGTTTCCTAGGCAGCGATCACAAATCCTTCACACAGAGGTATAGCCCTGTGTTACTTGAAGGAAGGGTCAGAATGAAAATAATAGCTTTTGGGAGACGTAAGCTACCTCACATCATTCTCGCTTTTAATTTATAATTTCGCGGCTCTTCTGGGAGAATTGTTTTTGTTTTGGCTTGAATGTTTCAACGTATCAGAAATACCCAATACAGTGTCAAAATCAAATTGTTCCCAGGTTGCTAGAAAATAAATTTAATTTCTTGTGCACTCGGTACTCCCTTCAGTAATAACCAAACTCACCGCCGCTGTAAATTGCACTTTCGTCTACTTCAGGTTTCCCTGCTGCAATAAAAACGATTGAATGTTGTGTAATTTAGATCACGACAAATGAGCCCCTTAATCTCAAGAGTCATAACTTTCGGGCTGTTTTTCATCTGTCAGCACTAGTGGGGCTGGTGATAATATTTTTGAAACTGTCAGTCAACTTTTGTCAATTTTTTAACAATTAACCCTTGGGATGCGACCAGCATTTATTGGGGTTCATCTCTCTCGACCTTTGAGGTGGTGTGGAGCCACTTTCCTGAATGACACGTTGTGTGATGAAGGTGCCCTTACAATTCCAGAATCTTGATCCAGTGACTAGGAAGGAACAATGCTGAAACACTCAAGGAGCTTGACACCCTCTAGAACAAAGCAATCCACTAGACTGGCATGCCATCCACCACCTTAAACCTTCTCTTCCTCCACCAACGACACACAGGGGCCACACCTACAAGAACCATTGCGGCACAGTGGCACAGTGGTTAACACTGCTGTTTCACAGTACCAGGGACCTGGGTTCGATTCCGGCCTCGGGTCACTGTCTGTATGGCATTTGCACATTCTCCCCGTGTCCACGTGGGGTTTCCTCCGGGTGCTCCGGTTTCCCCTCACAATCTAAAGATGTGCGGGTTAGGTTGATTGTACCTTAATGTCAGGCGGATTAGGAGGGTAAATGTGTGGGGTTGTGGGGATAGGACCTGGGTAGGATTGTTGTCAATGCAGACTCGATGGGCTGAATGGCCTCCTTCTGCTCTGTAGATTTCACGATTGCACTCGAGAAGGACAGCAGATTTAATTCCCTAAAGGACATTAGCGAACCAGATGTATTTTTCTGACAATGGTTTCACCGTTAACAGTGAATTCTTAATTTCAGATATTTTTTATTGAATTCAAATTCCACCATCAGCCGTGGCGGGATTCGAATCCGGTCCCCAGAACATTAGCTGAGTTTCTGGATTAATAATCTAGCGGGGATACCACTCGGCCATCACTTCCCTTTGGTTAGATCACTAATTAAGCATAATCTAATTCAAATCGTGCCAGAACAGGCTCGGGGGACAAAGTGGCCTCTCCCTATTCTTATATTTTATGGACAAGTAGCTTCCCAGCGGAATCATTGAAAAACAGGTCAGCAGGTCAGACAGCATCTGTGGGGAGAGAATAGAGCCAATGTTTCAAGTCTAGATGACCCTTTCAGGTTCCAGCATCCACAATACTTTGCTTCTTTTTACTTCTTTGTAAGCATTGCATTACAGTTTCTCAATTATTTCTCACTCCATTTTGTGGACGAAATAGCCCCTTTAAATGACAGTGTAGGCCCTTAAGAGTTGCAGCTGTGCCAGATGTTTCATCTCACATTGGCAGTCGCTGCAGGGTTGAGGGGAGGCCCAATCTAGACCAGAAGTTTGCACTGAATATATAATCGTGTCTGACCCTGGAAGGTTCAGTAGCATTAGCCATTTTTAATCTGGGTACACATAAAACGCACAGTGTGTCCGTCCCGGTCTGGATGCACCCCCTCAGTCATTTTCACCATTTAAGATCCGGACTGTACAACGAGGTTACAAACCTGCCATCTTCCAAAGCCTTTTGCTATGTTTTCAACACTTCTTTCACTGAAAATTTTAAACGCATTCAAATAAAGTTCCTGAGAAAATTCTTTGATGCATGAAGCTCGGTTGAAGAACTGAATATCAGAGAACAATGGAATGAATCAGAGTAGAAGGGAACCATTTGGTCTGGGCTGGTTCTCTGAGAATGAGTCCGACTCCGTTGCATTTTCTCCATAGACCTAAACATTTTAAACTTCTTACTTTCAAAGAGGTGACAAAGCTGGGAAGGAACAGTTAAAATAGCTTTAATCAGATCCTGTAGGAGGTGAAGAAAGCAAATGTCAGTGATTCAGTAGCTCAGTGTGCAACTTATAAGTCTGGACGCAGATGTTGAAATCATTTCTGACTTTGGCATTGCTGCTTTTGGAGGATTGTGGTCAATTTTGCCCCCCTTATCACAGGAAAATTCTAGAGAATTTCAGAGAATCCCTACAGTGCAGAAGGAGGCCATTCTGCCCATCTTGTTTGCACAGAGCTATGCACTCTGCAACCAGCTGGGAGGGCCGGGTGAGCTGCGCACTATGCAACTGGCAATCAGCCAAGGCGGTGATCGAACAACGTGGGGAGGCAATCGACTGGACTGGGAGAGGATGAGATCGGCTGGGTGTGGGATGGGAGTTGGGGGGGGAGGGCGATATCCGGGGGGCTGGGAGGAACTTTGGCCAGTTAGAGCAGCGATCAGAGAATTAGGGGGCAAGTGATATTCAGTGGGAGAGTTGACTGACAGATCTCTCCAATCTGTTGCATACAACAGGGAGATCTGCACATACATGATTGCGCCCTCTGATGTGAGCAGCTGGCTTTCTGGTGAGCATAGGCCTGGCGAACAGGAATCAGATTGTGCATCTTTTTTTCACTAAGTGCCATAAGATATCATTTGGGGCCTTGCCGGAAAAAATGGAGCTGAAATGCTTACATTTTCCCATTCGGCACTTATAGTTTTTTTGGTAAAATCGCTCGTAGTCTTTGTAGCAGTTTTTGACAGCTGAATTGCTTGTTTAGCCATTTCAGAGGATATTTAAGAAGCAATCATATTGTTGTGTGTCTGGAGTCATATCTAGGCCAGAAACAAGGAAGGACAGCAGATTCCTTTCCCTAAAGGACATTAGTGAATCAGATGGAATTTTATGACAATCAACAATGGTTTCATTACTGAGCTCTTAATTCCAGATTTTATTAATTGAATTTAAATTCTATTATCTGCTGTGGTGGGATTTGAACCTGTGTCTCCAGAGCATTAGCCTGGGCCTCTGGATTACTAGCCCAGTGATATTACCACTGCACCGCAACATTACCACTTTTTAATATTAAATGAACATTTCTCCATTGACTTTTTAAAAATTCAATCAAGCTAATGCTCACCAGAGGCAGAAGCACTTAGTTCAAGATTATGTACAGCAATTGATTGATCTTAATAAAATAAACTGGACAGAAATTTATAATCATTATTAACATGGACGCTACTTTAACAAAGGCAAATTTGCCCTGTGGCTTGACTCTCACTCCATTCTGTTTCCAAGTTCAGATGGAGTGCTGGATACAATTGGATAAATCAAAAGCTGTTCATTGAGACGTAGACAAGGAGATTATTAATCACTAAAGCCAGACCATATGCTTTGCTGGAAGCAGACTTTACAGTATACATGACTGAACCAGTTCACCAAATCTACTCTGTGGTACGGCTGTGGAATCATAGAATCCTACAGTGCAGAAGGAGGCCATTTGGCCCACTGAGTATGTACCTACCACAATCTCACCCAAGCCCCATAACCCCATGTAATTACCCTAACTACTCCCTCTGACACTAAGGAGGAATTTAGCTTGGCCAATCCACCTAGCCTGCACATCTTTAGACTGCGTGAGGAAACTGGAGCACCTGAAGGAAATCTACGCAAACATGGAGAGAATGTGCAGCCTTCACATGGACAGTGACCATGGAAGGCGTTTGAATAAATATTTCTATAGCTTATGTGTCTTCTTTGATCCCTCCAGGTCCAGCAAAGCATGAAACAATTTATTTTGTCCATTGTTTTTTCGCCCAGCAGATAATGCTATAGCTTGTTTGTACAATGAATATCCTTTTTTGTTTGTGGAGAGGTTATTCCCTAATGAGTGAGTTCTGATTTGATTTGATTTGATTTATTTTTGTCAGATGTATCAGGATACATTGGAAAGTATTATTTCTTGTATGTTATACAGACAAAACATACCATATATAGGGTACATAGGTGAGAAAGAAAGGAGAGGGTGCAGAATGTAGTGTTACAGTCAGAGAAAGATCAGGTAGGTCCATCCAAAAGTCTGATGGCAGCAGGGAAGAAGCTATTCTTGAGTCAATTGATATGTGACCTCAGATTTTTACATCTTTTTCCCAATGGAAGAAGGTGGAAGAGACAATGTCTGGGGTGCGTGGGCACTTTGATTCTGCTGGCTGCTTTGCCGATGCAGCGGGAAGCGAAGACAGAGTCAATGGATGGGAGGCTGGTTTGTGTGATGGACTGAGAGGAATTTGGCACCCACTTATAAGTGTATAAGGAGTACAGTAAAGGGCTGACCAGATGCAACGGAGGGTTTAGCCCCTTCGCTGCCCTTGGACACCAGTATCCTGTTTGTCACCAAACAGTCAGAATCTGTAACAATGGTCTTCTCCTTATTGAGGGGATACCACACATGATAGCCCCTCAACAAGGAGGGGGCATGCTAGTACAGTGGTTAGCACTGCTGCTTCACAGCACCAGGGACCCAGGTTCAATTCCCGGTTTGGGTCACTGTGGAGTTTGCACGTTCTCCCCATGTCTGCGTGTGTTTTCTCCGGGTGCTCTGGTTTCCTCCCACATTCTGAAAGATGTGCTGGTTAGGTGCATTGACCAGAGCAGGTGCTAGAGTGTGGCGACTAAGGGAAATTCACAGTAACTTCATTGCAGTGTTAATGTAAGCCTTACTTGTGACTAATAAATAAACTTTAGGCTGGCAAATTCTCTGTTACAAAAACTATATGTCACTACACGTGATATCAATGGGAATAATTTTAACCTAACTAGCCAGGATTGGGAAGGCCATTAAGAATTAGGTGGAACACTGATTTGACACAATGGAGAATAAAATTAGGCACAGTGTTAGGCCGGTGACGCACATAAACTTGTCAGTTTTCAGACGACCGGGTTAGATTGAGTTATCCCCATGAAGAGGAACATTTTCTTTCCTATGAATAATAGAAAGATTCCAAAAATGACCCTTCACGAGGGCTGGAGACAGAGAGTTCCAGAATCAATACACCCACCAATGTCCAGGATTATAGTTCAAAACAGGCAAATGTTTGATGACTTGTGAAGAGCAGCAATGATGAGTATAGCTCCAGCTTCTTCCATCACTAAACGTTATGCCGCAGGTTAATGAGGCTATAAAAAGCAAAACCAAGCCCTCAACTTAATTGCATGAATAGAATCAAAGAAATTAAGTTAGTATTAAACATTGGTTAGACAACACTCAAGAGGACTGCATATAATTCTGGTTATATTGTATCGTGAAACAGATATAGGGGCTGCAAAGATAATTTAAAATCATTGAATCCCAACAGTGCAGAAGGAGGCCATTTAGCCCATCGAGCCTGCACTGGAAACAATCTTATCCAGGCCCTATCCCCGCAACCCAACCTTGCTAGTTCCCCTAATACTAAGGGGGAACTTCGCGTGGCCAATCCACCTAACCTTGCACATCTTTGGACTGTGGGATGAAACCAGAGCACCTGCAGAAAACCCACGTAGGCACGGGAAGAATGTGCAAACTCCACACAGACCCAAGGCCGAAATTTAACCTAGCTCCCTGGCGCTGTGAGACAGCAATGCTAACCAGTGCTCCAATGTGCCACCAAGAAGGATATCTTAAAAGCCTGGATAACCGTATCAGGAAAGGATTGACAGGTTAGGGACCATTTCTCCTGAAGGAAGAAAGAAAGTTAAGGGGTGACTGAATGGAGATCTTTAAAATTATGAAAGGTTTGGAGAGAGTGAATATAAAGTGAGAATGTTTTCTCTTGTGGGGAAGAGCATAACCAATACAAAATAGTCACCAAGAAATCCAGCAGGGAATTCAGAAGGAATTTTGTCAACCAGAGTAAGAATGTTGAACTTGCTATGAAGGAAATATTGACATGAATATTTCAAGCTGTTGTGAAACCATGGTGTACTTTTGGATTTTTACTTGAGGCAATGACTTGAGGTAATTGAGTTCAGATCATTCTCATTGGCTGACCTTTGTGGCCTTTGGTCTGAGATGCATGTAATCTTTCCCACGTCAGGGTAATTTATAGTGCCCAGAGAGTCCTTCTGTTGTATTTTTAAATAAATGGTTATATCCCATATCCTGGCAAGTAAAAAGTATCTTGACTTCAGAATGAACTGACAGAGACATTCACCAGATTGTAGTTTAGAGCATTAAAGTATCAGAAATAGGCCATAGATAAATGAATAGAACCACCAACCATTTACATCACTTACAGGCTTACCTATTCCTTCTTTGAAGGTAACCAAAAACTTGCATTTATATAGCACTTGATTACAGGACATGTCAAAGTGCCTTACAATAATGAAGTACTTTTGAAGTGTAGTCAGTCTTGCAATGAAGAAAACATGGCAGCTCATTGATGCACGGTAAGTTCCCACAAACAGCAATGTGATAACACCGAGATAATCTGTTTTCTGTAATGCTTATTGAGAGACACATCTTGACAAAACGCTGGGTATGAATCCACTGCTCTTAAAAATATTATCATGTGATCTTTTCCAAATGGAATCTTAGCACTTATTGCTGAAGGAATAGAATGTAAGAACAGTTAAGTGTTGTTGCCACTACACAAAGTATTAGTGAGGCCGCACTTAAAATATTATGTACAGTTTTGGTCCCCTTACTTGAAAAGGGATGTAATTACATTGGAGGCAGTTCAGAGGAGGTTCACTAGATTTGATTCCTCAGATGAGGGGTTTGATTTACGAAGATAGATTGGGCAGTTTCATCCTATACTCTCTGGAATGAGAAGAATGAGATGATGATCTAATTGAGGTGTGCAAGATGATAAGGGTGGTTGACTCGATAGACGTGGAGACACTGTTTCTAGAATCCAGACCGAGAGATCATAGTTTTAGAGATTGACAAAGTAGATGCAGAGAGGATGTTTCCTCTTGCGGGGCAATCTAGAACAAGGGGTCTTGGTTTAGGATAAGGATTGACAGATTTAAAACAGAGATGAGAAGAAATTACTTCTCTTGGTGGGTCATGAGTCCGTGGAATTCACTACCCCAGAGCATGGTGGACTTTGAGTAGATTTAAGGAAGATTTGGACAGATATTTAATTAGTAATTGGTTTGAAGGGCTGTGGGAAACGGGCTTTGAGGCGAAACTGAGATCAACCGTGATTGTATTGAATGGGCGGGCTGACTCGAGGGGCTAAATTGTCTACTCCTGCTCCTAGTTCTTTTGATTCTCATGATCCAATTGAGCTGGCAGAGGGGGTATCCATTTACTGTCTCAGCCCAAAGATGATACGTGCAGCACTTCAGAACTTTCTCAGCGTTGGACTAGAGAGTCAATTTTGATTTTTGTGCACAAGCCTTGACGTGGGAATTGACCCCAGAAGCTTTCAGAGGCAAGAAAGTTACCCATTGAGCCCCATGGCTGAAACTCTAAGATAGAGAAATAAACAGTGGCCAGGACTCCAGGAATTATTAACATTGATACTGTTGTTAAACGCTGACTACCTTTAAGGAGGTAGTGGGTCACTCGTAATGCAGAACAGCTGGGTAGCTACTTCTGTCCTGTGCGTTTTCCAAAATAGTACCACCCATTTTGTTTTCTTTGCCTGTTTCTCTCTGGTCTTTCTGAGGCCAACACTGGAGGAGCTTGACGGACGGGGTGGTGGGTCTGAGACTCGGCAGAGTTTCTATCCATCCAATGATTGGCCTGCCTGCCTGAATTTGTCCCAAATCCTGGGGTCAGGGGCATTTGAGTAATGTTGGCAGGGAATGTAAGAACAATGTGTAGCATACTGTGAAGATCAAGCTCTGGGTTAGGTTGCCAACTATCTGTCCCTCCCTCCCTCCCCTGTGGTTCACACTTAGAGCGAAATGGAAAGAAAAACAGAATCTTTGAAAGGAAAGGAATGCCATTTTGACTCGAGCACTGACTATGAGAAAATAAAATTGTTCAACAACTTTGCAAGATTTCGTTTTGGACATCTATGTTTTCAGGCTGAAGCTAGTTGGAAGTGAATTGTGACCACATTAAAATGTTTCTTTTCTAAACGACCAACCATGAAACCATCTGGTAGACGTGGCCTGTTCTCTCTGGGGTGCAGAGGAATGAGAGCCGACCGAATTGAATCATGATCAAATACTGGAGGGACCTGACGGGGTCATTGCTAAAAAAAAGGCCAGAATTTCATGCACCCAACCCCACCTCCCACTGCCCTCCCCCATCGCCCCCCACCCCCCCCCCCCACTCCCCTGGGAATTGGCAGACAGA
The DNA here is from genome assembly GCF_965287045.1 of Carcharhinus amblyrhynchos. Lineage (NCBI taxonomy): Eukaryota > Metazoa > Chordata > Chondrichthyes > Carcharhiniformes > Carcharhinidae > Carcharhinus > Carcharhinus amblyrhynchos. The sequence continues at coordinate 10,288,211 of NC_137333.1, read as the reverse complement.
TGGGGAAAGGGGGGGAGGGGAGACCGGTACCAACAGGTCATTATGTTCAAGGCTGATATAGGCAGATTTTTAATCAGTATGGGAATCGAGGGCTACGGGGATAAGGCAGGAAAGTGGAGGATTATCAGTTTTGATCACAGCCTGTGCAAAGTCTGCACATTCTCCCCATGTCTACGTGGGTTTCCTCCACGTGCTCTGGTTCCTACCCACAGTCCGAAAGACGTGCTGGTTAGCTGTATTGGCCGTGCTAAATTCTCCCTCAGTCTCCCCAAACAGGCACCAGAGGGTGGTGACTAGGGGATTTTCACAGTGTTAATGTAAGCTTACTTGTGACTAATAAATAAACTTCCCTTTTATTTCTTTCATATCAGACCAGTCATGATTTCACTGAATGGCAGAGCAGACTAGATGGGCCAAATGGTAAACTTCTGCTCCTTATGGTCTTCTGGTCTAACGCCTCCTTCTACCAATCGCCTACCCATCTGATCTAACACCTCCTTCTACCAATCACCTACCCATCTGATCTAACACCTCCTTCTACCAATCTCCCGCCCATCTGATCTAACACCTCCTTCTACCAATCACCTACCCATCTGATCTAACACCTCCTTCTACCAATCTCCCGCCCATCTGATCTAACACCTTCTTCTACCAATCTCCCGCCCATCTGATCTAACACCTCCTTCTACCAATCTCCCGCCCATCTGATCTAACACCTCCTTCTACCAATCTCCCGCCCATCTGATCTAACACCTTCTTCTACCAATCTCCCGCCCATCTGATCTAACACCTTCTTCTACCAATCGCCTACCCATCTTTGCTGGTCGTTTAGCTGCTGCACGGTAGGTGGTAGATGACCCACTTGCTCTTGGGCCAATTGAGGACCTTAAAAAGCCAATTGATGACCATTTAAATATCCCCTTCTGCCGCTTCTGGTATTTCTACTACCAGCAGGCAGGAGGGGGTTCCCACCTCACATTCCAATGTCAGGGAAAACCCTGGCTTTAAGAGTCAGTATGCAGAGTAATGGTCGCTTAAAACAAAGATGTGTGGGTTAGGTTGATTGGCGATGCTAAATTAACCCTGGTGTGGGGGGATTAGCAGGGTAAATATGTGGGGTTACAGGAATAGGGCCTGGGTGGGATTGTGGTCAGTGCAGACTCGATGGGCCAAATGGCCTCCTTCTGCATGGTAGGGATTCTATGATTCTATGAAATTGGGGAGCAGGGTGGGGCATCACTCTTGTAAGCGTGGAGTAGAGACATCCTGGGAACTGATTGCAGTCACGAGGTTGCAAGCCCCTGTGGAGTTTTAACCTGTAAATAAATAAATGTGTTTCCCCTAAACTGGTGAACAAGATTCTTTACAGGGTTCTCTCCTGCGAGCCTGACCTCAAGAGGTCAACCTGATTCACTTTCGAGTTCACCCTCCATGTTACTCCTTCACCATGGCGACAGCTGCTGCTGGTTCTGGAGAGACGCTGACCATCTGATTGGGCAGCAGCTCGGGGAGGGGGGGCATCCTGCTGAATGGGGCTGGAACTTGCTGCCTTAGGCACTTTGTAGCTTAATGGCTACAAAGTCACATCCTGGCGCCCCTTGGCCCCGTGGAGGCAGGCTTGCCTCCCACCTCCACCCTCCTCCACCCTCCCCCACCCCTCCGACTCCCCCCACTCCCCCACGCCTCCCACCCCCCCCCTTCGGCGGGACAACAGGGGTCAGCAGCTCTGCAAAATATTCCAGCCAATGATTTCCCCGGCTGGGGGATCTGAAACACAGGGTCACGGTCTCAAAAAAGCAGAATTGGTCATTTAATACTGACATGAGGAGACTCAATGGTTTGTGAACACTGATGTTCTCAGTTCCAGAGAACTGTGGATGCCGAGTTGTGAAGTGTATGCAAGGGAAGACTTTGACCACAAGACCATAAGACACAGGAGCAGAGGTTTGCCGTATGGCCCATCTAGTCTGCTCGGCCATTCAATGAAATTGTGATTGATCTGATATGATAATCCTAAATCCCACCAGGGGCGGCACAGTTGCACAGTGGTTAGCAATGCTGCCTCGCAGCACCAGGGACCCAGGTTCGATTCCTGGCTTGGGTCACTGTCTGTGTGGGGTTTGCACGTTCTCCCCGTGTCTGCGTGGGTTTCCTCCAGGTGCTCCCGTTTCCTCCCACAGCCCAAAGATGTGCAGGTTAGGTGGATTGGCCATGCTCAATTGTCCCTTAGTGTTAGGGGGACTAACTAGGATGAATGCACGAGGTAACAGAGATAGGGTCTGGGTGTGATTGTGGTCAGTGCCCACTCGATGGGCTGAATGGCCTCCTTCTGCACTGTAGGATTCTATGATTCTATGATTCACTTTCCTGCCTTATCCCCATAGCCCTTGATTCCCTTACTGATTAAAAATCTGTCTATCTTAGCCTTGAATGTATTTACAGCCCTCTGCGATAAAGAATTCCATAGATTCACTACCCTCTGAGAGAAGAAATTCCACCATATCTCGGTCTTAAATGAGAGGCATTTTACTTTGAGATTATGTCCTCTGGTCTTGGACTCTCCCACAAGGGGAATCATCTTCTAAGCATCTACCTCGTCAAGGCGCCTGGGAATCATATATGTCTCTGTAAAATTGCTGTCCTCTCATTTGTCTAAACCCCAACGGGTACAGGCCCCAACCTACCCAACCTCTCCTCATTGGAAAGTCCCTCCGTACCCGGGATCAACCAATGAACCTTCTCTGGACTGCCTCCAATGCCAGTAATATCTTTCCTTCGAAAAGGGGACCAAAACTGTTCTTAGGGTTTTCCAATTGTGGTGTAATTGAGGTTGATTTTGGGGTATTGAGATAAGGAAGGGATCAGGAATACTGCGGGAAGAAGGAGGCCATTTGGCCCATTGAATCTGCACCCAACACAATCCCACCCAAACCCCATCCCCGTAACCCCACATATTTACCTTGCAAATCCCCCTGACATTAAGTGTCAATTTAGCATAGCCAATCAACCCAACCCATACACCTTTGGACTGTGGGAGGAAACTGGGGCACCCGGAGGAAACCCATGCAGACACGGGGAGAATGTGCAAACTCCACACAAACAGTGACCCAAGCCAGGAATCGAACCTGGGTCCCTGGAGCTGTCAGGTAGCAACGCTAAACACTGTGCCACCCTACCGTCCCAAAATCACATAGTCCTTACTTAAGTATAGAAAAATGTTATTTTGTTTGGTCCCTTATTAAAAATGTCATTGATAATTGATGCAGCAAAGTGGGAGAGAAAGCAGCCGGTTAGATTTATAGAACATGCGATAACTGCCCAGCCACTAAGCTAATTTGTGTTACGCCCTTGGGCTCAGGCTATAGAGCAAATTAGAAGAGTTTTCTTCCTTCCATTTTGCGTGAGGAACATATTAAATTTTTAGTTGAACCGTAGACTGGTGTCCGGGTTTTAAACTTTACTTACAGACGGCCAGTCTTGTTTGTGTGAACCACTGTCATGTGGGTGGATAGAGAGGGTTTAATTCACAGAATATGCCTAAATGACGCTGCCGCTGGTGACCAGTCAAGCATTAATGGATAGCTGATCTGCTCGTGCAAGCTACGAAGGGACCGAGTTGCCGTTCGTTGCCTCTCCTGAGCTACACAATTCCTGAAGAACGCAAGCATTAATATTTGCCAAAGGAAGTGTGGCACGAGGAGCGACTGAAGCCACAGTCACGTGCAGTGTTATTCTCTGAGCCCTTTGAACCACCCGAGCAGCTGTGAGCCGTGATAGCCTCCTTTCTCATACATACTGAATGAGGAGAAATTTTCACCCCGTCTATAAACCCATTGTAAGCCTCCATTAATTTCGACCATCATTTCCTATTACCATTTTATAATGTGAATTGATAGGATAAGATAGCTTTTAATTTTGAACCGGTTGTGGCACATTTCCTGCGTGATGATGAAATTGTTGAACTCTCAGCGCTGCAACTGAGGAGTGATTAACCTCGGCATATTAAGGGTCATTTTCCAGATTTGCGCTGCCAATGGGGAGCCTCATTGTGCCGTAAGTGCTAATTCAAAGTTCAGGTGCTTGCTGCGCCTGATTTTTTGACCATTTGACTTATCGATGAGCTGTGAATGTCTTAACCTTTCACTTCTGACTCTCGTCCAGCTGCACAAATAATCTTTTGGGCCTTCCTGCCCAGGTGCAGCCTGTCCGAATTGAACGGTCCAGAGATAAAGTCGGGGGGGGGGTGCGGGAGCGATGGATCTGCAGGGCCGATGTTTGGCCCACTGGCCATCGATTTCTTTGTAGGCCTCAGAGGAGCGCTTCTGCAAATCTGTCTCAAACCTTCCTGACAAGGCATCTGCTGGAGTATCCAAAACCACGAAGGAATCCATCAGGAGAAAGTGTTCCCATTGCCAAAAGGATCAAGAGGCAAAGGGCACAGATTCGAGGTGATTTGCAAAGAAGCAATGGTGACATGAGGCAAAGTTTTTCTCATGCAGTGAGTCGTGAAGTGCACTGTCTGAGAATGTGGTGGAGACAGGTTCAATCAATGCCTTCAAAAGAGAATTGGTTAACTAGCTTGTACAGGGAAAAGTCTAAGGGAGTGGGACCAGGTGTGGGATGTTTCACCCCATCCTCCCTGCATTGTGTTGGCGGAGGTACCGGTGAATCTTTATGGCCTTACCGCTGTCAACTGGTTTCCCCGTTGCCTGCACCTTCCTCTACTGGGGAATCCACAGGGTAGGGGTGAGGGGAGGGGGTCACCTTTGGCAGGACTGGAAGATGTGGCCCGCGGGAACAACCAGAAAATTTCGATCCAGGTAAGGTACCCATTGCTGAGAGTCAGCACAGTCACGATGGGCCGAATGGCATTGTTCTGTGTTCCTACTACTCTCTGTAGGCTGAATTTTATTGGAAAATGGACTAGGAGGCATGACAACCAATTAAATCACAGGGACTCTGGTAAGACTAACTCCCTGACACCGTCCCACTATGGGGCATTTTGCCAACGGCAGGCTCGGTGGCTGAGAGACTGCCCGTCCCAAGGGCAATTTTACATTTCTGACGGAATTTACCTGAGGATGGGGTGACTCCCTGCTGCATGGGGAAGCTTATTGGAGACAGCCTCTCAGCGGCAATCCAGGGGAGAGGGCCTCATGGGGAAAGTTGCACCCCCAGCCCCAATGACCTCCCTGGAAGGGTTTCCTCCTCCCGCCCTCTCAGTTGTTATAGTTAACTCACTTGTCCTTGATCCCGAGGCCTCCTGCATTCCTCAGCAGTGACTAGTCATCCTTCTGGGGTCTTCAGAGCTGCCAGCCCTGTGATTGGGCCAGCCACATCAAGAGCCCCACCCATTGCCCTTTATTGGACAGTGGGTCCCCAGACAGCGAATTAAGAGCCCTCCTTGTGGTAAAATTGCTAAGCGGGCTCTACTGACTACCAGTGCAGGCTTGAGGCCTGTTTTGCACCCCAACATTGGAGTCCATATTCGGCTGATAAAATTCAGCCCTGCATCTCTGTGTTTTTGCTGTCACTCAGAATCCTTAAAATTCATTGCTTTGAACTTAATCCCCTTGGTTTGCCTTGGACGGAAGGGGTTAGCCCTCACCCCTAGGGTATTAAATTTATGGTCGGGATTTTGTGGCCTCAGCTCAACCCAAGACTGGAAAATCCTACCCATGGTCAACAAACCTTCCTGTTGGGGCTGTGGGTGCAACCTTCCCCGTGAGGCCCTCTCCACCATGGCGGGTAGTGCGGTAGAATTCCGGCATATATGAGAAATAGTGGTTATTGGAATAAGCCATTTTATTTTGAAAAAAAAAGTACAAAAAGACCAAGGAAACAAGCAAGAACAAACATGGGAGAATGGAGGACAGTGGGAGATGGAGCAAAATTTAACATTTCTGAAGATGTTGTAACATCTATTTTAATAATAGAAGGCCAACATTCCAGCTTTAGCCAACAGTCGAATGGCACATTATTACAATATTAGTATTTGCCGATTTGAAACTGCCTCCTATATTCAGATTGAGACTATCAGTGTATCTCCAGAATCCCTGCCTATGTCATTGTAGCCCTGTGTCTTATGGGATCATGGGAGCTTTATTCCTGTTCCTCGGGAGAGGGGGGGACCGTACCCAGTGATTGATAGAGCAAGAGTAGACCAAATGTCTCCTGTTATGGGGTAGTCTGGAACAAGAAGTCACAGGCATAGGTTGAGAGGCGGTAGATTTAAAACTGAGATGAGGAAAAGTTACTTCTCGCAGAGGGTGGTGAATTTGTGGAACTTGCTGCCCCATAGCACGGTGGAGTCTGAATCATTAAACGGTTTTAAGAGTCAGATAGATATATTTCTAATAAAGAAGGGGATAAAGCGATATGGGGAGTAGATGGGGAGATGGGTTTGATACCAGGGAGAGATCAGCTATGATCTGATTGAATAGTGGAACAGGCTCAAAGGGCTGAATTTGCCTCTTTCTTCTCCTAATTTCTATGTCCCATTTTCCAATAATACACATTCCTTTTTTGCCTCACACTTGTCATCTCCGTAAATCATCAGACACTTTCTATGTCTTTCCTAGTGAAATTTTCAGGCGATGCTTGAGTTAGTCACTTCTCTCCGTGATATATTACAATTTCAACAATTGATCTCTAATACCTGAAGAACATGCTTTTGGCAGACATTAAATAAGTTGGATTTCATTTCACTACATTTCATTTTTAAAAATGTATTCTTTCATAGGATGTGGGCTGGCACTGGCAAGGCTAGCATTTGTTGCGCCCATCCCTACTTGCCCTTGAACTGTGTGGCTTGCCACTGCATTATCAAAGGGCATTAAGAGTCAACCATATTGCTGTGGCTCTGGACTCACATACAGAGCCAGACCAGGTAAGGATGGCAGATTTTCTTCCTTGTGAGCTCAGATCCACAGAAATATGGTTGCCCCTTGATGCCCTCTGATAACGCAGTGACAAGCCACACAGTTCAAGGATAATTAGGGATGGGCTAGCTTTCCAGTGACACCCACATCCTACAAAACCAAATCAGATGGGTATTTACAACCAATGATGAAGGTATCACGGTCACCAGTACTAAGATGAGCTTTCCCGATTGCTAATTGAGCTGCCTTGGTGGGATTTGAACCTTGTCCCCAGGAGCTCAGCCTGGGCCTCTGGATTATTAGCTGAGTGACATTACCACTATGCCATCATCATTTCGAAGTTCACCTGCTACATCTGCAAAATGTAACATGCATGCTGACCAGTTTTCACTGATAAAATGCCCCGACAATCTATTGTGATTATCACATTGCTTTGCAGCCTCCCAATGCCTCTTACGGCTGAGAGTAACCAGAAGGAATTTTCTTAAAAGATTATTGCGACACTCCTCAAGCGACATCAAGACACTTACGGCTTTGTTAGGAACAAAAGGTATTTATTGACAAAGAAAACAGTTAAGGGGGATTGCAGCCCATTGCTGTCTTGGGGCAGAGCCTCATTTCCAAATATTATTGCATGATGATTCTGCACAAGAGTGGACTCTCCAGCTTCTGGGATGATTGGTTCCTCAAGCCAGGTGACCCTCTCCTGCTGTGTTGTCTTAAAGAGACCGACACCACACTCACGAAAGTTATGATGGTTCCAGGGAGTGTTAATGTGAGGAAGAATCTCAATTAAGTTCCTAAGTTTTGAGGTTTATTTATGAGTATCACAAGTAAGCTTACAGTAACACCGCAGTGAAGTTACTGTGAAAATCACACTCCGGCACATGTTCGGGTACACTGAGGGAGAATTTAGCATGGCCAGTGCACCTAACCAGCACGTCTTTTGGACTGTGAGAGGAGACTGGAACTTCCAGAGGAAATCTATGCAGACACAGGGAGAATGTGCAGGCTCTGTACAAAACAGTGACTTTCCACAAGATAAAAGCAGATTGAATGCTTTGTCATAAAATCCCTACAGCGCAGAAGAAGGCCATTCAGCCCATTGAGTCCATCCCAACTCTCCGACATTTTTACCAGGCCCACTTCTTTCTCCAGAACCCCACGCACTTACCCTGCTAATTTCCTCCTAGTCTGTACATCTTTGGACAGTGAGGGGCAACTTAACATGGCTAATACACCTAACCTTTACATCTTTGGCCTGTGGGAGGATACCAGAGCACTCGCAGGAAACACACTCAGACACCGAGTTCTAGAAATTTCCACTAGTCTCTTAACTGAACTTTTGTCGCCATTGCAGCAGCACCTCAGCAGCCAGTGGGGGAGGTTTTAACTGTTAGAAGTGACTGTGTTGCTGCAGCTGTTTTGCAGTGTCCAGCCCCTACCCTGGCAGCAGTAACTGTGAGACGCTGTTCTTCTGTTAATGAAGCAGAGCTGGAGTGGCTGAGGTAGGATGAATTTCACTTAGTGCAATTGGGAAGCTGAGCCGATGCAGGGCAGGTCATCAATGGATTCAGTCAGGCTCAGCTCTCATTAATGTTAGTAACGTGTGACACTGTCGGACTTAATTAGAGATACCCGTCAAGACGGAAATGGTGGCTGAAGTGCCCATTTCCATTCTCTGAGGTATTTAAGGTAGAAATCATTCTAGGTTGTCAAAACAAAGCTTCTGCAGTATGTTCACTCCTTCTGAAAAACGATATGGTTCACCAAAATGAAATATCTCCTCCATTGCTATTGCTCTCGCATTTAAATATATTTGGCAGATCATCTATCCCCACAGATGGCAAATGATCAATGTGGTCTATTTATGACGGTTACTAAACCCGACATGTTCCGAGATATAAAAGGTTTACAGCCTCTTTAAAGTAAAACAACATGAAACATGTGGATTTGAGCCTAATGTAGATAAGGGGGAGTCATTTTTCATAATAAGACGCAAGCTGTGATTTCTCAAAATGTGACATGAAGCGTTCCTAACCAGTTAACACTCCAAAAACCCCTTTAAATCCCAGGCGGGGACACAGTCAATTGTGACTCATAACTTAGCATCCGCAGGATCAGAGGTGAGCTGGCAAGATGGATATAAAACTGGCTCGGTCATAAAAAGAAGTCTCACAACACCAGGTTAAAGTCCAACAGGTTTATTTGGTAGTAAACACCACTAGCTTTTGGAGTTTGCCCCTTTGTCAGGTGAGTGGGTGTTTTGATCACAAACAGAGCATATAAAAGCACATTTGCTCTGTTTGTGATCAGAACTCCCGCTCACCTAACGAAAGGGCAAACCCCGAAAGCTAGTGACATCTACTATCAAATAAACCTGTTGGACTTTAACCTGGTGTTGTGAGACTTCTTACTGTGTTTACCCCAGTTCAATGCCAGCATCTCCACATCGGCCATAGAAGACAGAGGGAAGCAAGGTAGTGGCAAAGACCATAAGAGAAAACACTGGAAAATCTCAGCAGGTCTGGCAGCATCTGTGAGGAGAGAAAAGAGCTGACGTTTCTTGTCCAAATGACCCCTTGTCGAGGGGACAATGGGATCAGAAAGTAATAGGATTTCAGCATCTGCAGTAATTTGCTTTCATCTGGTGGCAAAGATTTAGCACAAAGGCGGCCATTTTCCACAGGAGGGTAATCAATTATCCCCTTTGAAGACTTCCTGAATGTGGAGATCGTCAGAGACAATTTGATGACAGGAAAATGGACAACCACAAAAGGATCGATACTTGCCATGGTGGGGGCAGTCTTCTGTCGTGTGAGGTGGTCAAATCTCTGCGAGGTATCACCTGCTGTGCCTCAGGGGCTCACTCTGGCATGACCGTCTCTGTCACATTTACTGCAGAGGAAAACAATGTGATGAGAAGATAATACGATTCGCTGGCCTCTGCTTCCTCTGCGACTTCTTCTCACCAGGGCTAATATATTGAAAAAAATCAGTAGAGTTCCCAATATTGCATGAGGTGGTAGTTTCTGTAGCTCAGTAAACAGGGCTCCTACCTCTGGACCAGAAATTCTGGGTTCAGGTCCCTTGTTGGCCATGAAAAAAGTATTCATGACATGGTTCATGGGGGGTTGTGGGTTGCAAGTTGTTCTATTGGGAAGTTGGTGCAAAAGGTTCACATTTGTCCTGATCCAGGATAGGGTTCTAGTCCTCAAGTAAACCTTTCTTCAGTTAGCCAAAGGCTGAAGCTGGTACACTTGAGGCAATGGTGAATTTCAACGCCCATGACTGCCTTCGCTGAGAGGAGGCTCCCAAGTTATGGAAAATGGTCCATTGGTCTTAATCAATAGGGAAAGTCGATGCTGGAAATGTGTTCAAGTTCTCAGACAGATGATAATTAAGAGAAAGTGGAGCAGGAAGCAAAAACAACCAGATCAAAATAATGAACTCATAGAATAGAATCGCTACAGTGTAGAAGGAGGCCATTTGGCCCATCGAACCTGCACCGACAACAATGGCCCTATCCCCTTAACTCCACGTATTCACCCTACTAATCCCCCTGACATCCTCCAACACCAAGGAGCAATTTAGCTTGGCCAATCAACCTAACCCGCACATTTTTGGACTATGCGAAGAAACTGGAGCACCCAGAAGAGACGCACGCAGATATAGGGAGAACGAGCAAACTCCACACAGACAGCGACCCGAGCTGGAATTCGAATCTGGGTCCATGGGACTGTGAGTGCCAACTACTGTGCCACCATGCCACCCTGTGCCACTGTGATCACAGAACAGTTCCTTATCCCTGAGGTGCAGGGATTGGGAGGGCGGGTACAGAACAGCCCTCCATCTCAACAATCTGTGGATGGACAGTTGAAGAGGACAGAAACTCATCTTTGTTCATAATGCAGAATGGTTGAGGCTACACAGGACACCAGTTAATCACTCGGTCACAGATTAATCCCACTAAAGTCAATTGAGTGTGGTGAGAAATAGCAGATAATGTTTTTTGGATGGTCTCTGCCAGACACTGCCCAAGGGCTGCTGCTGTTTGCAAAGGAGAATGAAAGTGACAAATATTTCTCTTATTCAAAAGGACTTTAAAAATAACGCACACCATTTGAATAGTTACCCAGGATTGCAAAATCTTGCAACTCCTTGTTGGGGACTTGGCTAATTTTTATTATTCATGCATAGGACATGGGTGTTGCAAGCTGGGCCAGCATTTATTGCTCATCTCTAGTTGCCTGAGGATAGTTGAGAGTCAACCATATTGCTGTGGTTCTGGAGTCACATGTAGAACAGATAAGGACAGCAGATTTCCTTCTCTAAAGGACATTTGTGAATCCAGTGGAGCATTCCCAACAATGGTTTCATGGTTATGAGTAATTCCAGATATGTTTTTTTATTGAACTCAAATTCCACCATCTGCTGTGGTGAGATTCGAACCTAGGTCCCCAGAACATTGGTTGAGATTCTGGATTAATAGTCTAGTGATAATACCATTAGGCCATTCCCTAGATGAGGGCTGGTCTGAGCAAAAAAAAACTGATTGCACAAAGCCTGATTACAAGCTTTTCTTTTAACACAACTAATTTACGCTGTAAATTCTCAAACCTTTTGCATTGGTATGTCAATTATACTGGGCTGGAAACAGAAATAAAAGTGAGTTCTACCTTTTCAGTGTTTCAAAGTATATTAATGGTTTGAATATTCAGAAAAAACTGCTCCTTATTTACCTGGTGTCCTCAATAAGGCAGAATTTCTCAACGACTGAGCAATTAAACCCCAAAGATATGGGTTCCCCATTGAGGATATCAGGTTAAATCTCCATTTGCACTTCAGCTTTCTATTAAGGGGTAATGTATTTTCTCTCTTGCCAGAGTTATCTACGAGAGGCAGATGGAAAACTGGTGGACAGGCTGATCTTATCCTACAGCAAGCAAAACTCATGATTGACTGACCAAGATGTGCTATTGGCAGTACCTGTGATGACATCTGCATGGTCGGAGTGGACTGGTATGTGGGGGCATGCGACATGAAGAAAATAGAAAAATTCTGCTATAAATAAATAGCGTATGCCAAATACATTTTTAGTTTTCTACATTACAAAATGACCCCACTTTCAAAGGATATGAGACAACCTGAGATTGTGACAATAAATCCAAATGATTTCTTTTTTACTTTGTGCAAGTCTAATTTATTTATTAGTGTCACACGCAGGCTTACATTAACACTGCAATGAAGTTACTATGCAGGATTCTCACCCACTCACCCGAAAACTGAAGATTCCCACCTGTCTTCAATGGTCCTGTACATGATCCGCCTCCCGCCCGCTAGAATTTCAGTAGCAGCGGGATGGGAGAATGCCGGCTACTGTGAAAATCCCCTAGTTGCCACACTCCGGCGCCTGTTCGGGTACACTGAGGGTGAATTTAGCATGGCCAATGCATCTAACCAGCACATCTTTCAGACTGTAGGAGAAAAATGGAGCACCCAGAGGAGACCCACGCAGAAAATGTGTAGATTCTGCACAATGAGCCAAGCCAAGAATCGAACTCACATCCGTGGCACTGTGAGGCAGCAGTGCTAACCACTGCACCTCCACTTCACTTCTCTTTCTTTTGAAAAATCAACTTTATTTCATGATTGATGTACGGAAAATACCATGTGGGGGATACTGCTGGAAAAGGCAGGTTTTCTGACCCAGAGGTTAACACCTTTTAGACATCTTCTTTTCCTTTTAACATTGTTATTTTATTACTTCTAGGACCTGGAAGTTTGAACTGTACCATTAGACATCAATAGTGTCCAATGTAGCTCTCTCAATCCCTGCATTCAAATTCTCAATATGTTGACACTGGACGGATATTCTAAGCTGGGAATATAAGCAATTAAACTTCACCCTCTAATATAATCATTAGATTCTACTGATATCATTCAAACTCATTGGATGGAATTGCCTCTTTCCAGTCACTTATTTGTCTGTCATTTCATGTTCCTTGTTATCTTTTCATTCTAACATTCTGCACATTTCTCTCAATGAACATTTGGCCAATTTGAAAGGAGTAAACTACTTCCTTGCATTGTTAACTAAATAATAAACATCTCACCCACTCTGTGATTAATGCCCAAATACATTTCTATCTTTATCTCCTGCACTTTCCATCTCCTTACTAATTCTTACGAATTGTTTAATGTCATGTTGTGTGTGACAATCCCTTATTTTTTATTTCTTCTCTTCTGCAGGTCTACTGATACATTCCTGCCTCTGAGCCTGAAGTCCAACACCAGTACTTGGTGGCCTAAGATGGTGCATTCATAATGTGGCCAAATTTGGATAACACCCTTCACATTCTTCTAACGTACTCTAATGGCAGGCAGTAAGAGGGAGAGAGTATGGAAATTAATTTGTAATTCCAGCTATGGCCAAATATTTAATTCACTTTGTTCTGCAAGATTAAGGATGCTTGCTTCAAATAAAGCACCATGGAGTTGCTGGATTTGTGAAACTATAATTAAAAGCAGTTAAAAACTGCAGATGCTAGTGTGGAAAATTAAGTTACAACAGCAATAAGGCAACTCTGTCTATGAGAATGGAAAAAAAAATCAAAACGGCCTTCAGTGAGGCCAATGCTTGTGTATTCAGGATAAACAACTAATCTAAACCTTGTGTCAGTTTCATAAATGCTGTGTTTCCAGCCTTGGCCACAGGATGAAAATAAGATGCTTTCAATAACAATATTCCAAAGAGCAAGATATGGTGAACTATAATTTTACATTGTCTGTATGAATCAGGAGAACACTTTGTAGTGCATTATGTTGAATGTGTATTCTCCTTGCTAGCAGATAATTAAAGCTTGTAAGTTTGACTACTTAAGAGTGCCTAGTGTTTGTACTCAAGTTGACTATAATGTCTAATGTTGTTTATACTCAGATATTTGACAAGAGATTCCTGGTCAGCTGTGTATTGGAAAGAAATTGGAGCCTTTACCATCACTGTTCAGAGCCCTAAACTACAACATGCATGTAACAGTGTGTGTTGCCACTGCAACTCAGATGGTTGTATGGCTGGTGTGGATCAGACTGGTGTCAACAGTTTGGGGTTTGATCTCTGTCCCAGCCAGCCTGAATATTTAGGACCTGCCTCAGAGAATCCCTATATTGCAGAAGGAGGCCATTTGGCCCATTGTCTCTGTACTGATTCTCCGACAGAGAGAAATAGACACATCCACCATCCCATCCCCGCTAATCCTTCTAACCTACACATCTTTGGAAACTTAAGGGGCAATTTAGCATGACCAATCCACCTAACCTGTGCATCTTTGGATTTTTCGACTGTGGGACAAAACTGGAACACCTGGGGAAAACCCATGCAGGCAAGGGGAGAATGTGCAAACTCCAGACAGAATGGGTTCCTGGTGCTGTGATTCATTTCTGTGATGGGCAGAATGTCTTTTTGGCTTGATGGCAACATTTTTTAAAAATTTATTTCATGGGATATGGAGCGTTTTTCTTGCCCATTCCTGGTTGTCCTTGGAAATATGGTGGTGAGCTGCCTTCCTGAACCACTGTGGGTCCCTGAAGTCTAAGTATACCCACTGTGCTTATTGGGAGAGAATTCCAGGATTTTGACCCAGTGACATTGCAGAAATAGCGATATATTTCCAAGTCAGGACGGTGAGTGACTTGGAGGAGAATTTCCAGGTAGCGTTGTTCCCATAGGTCTGATGCTCTTGTCCTTCTAGATGGGAGTGGTGGTGGGTTTGCAAGGTGCTGTCTAAGGAACATTGGTAAGTTGCTACAGTGCATGTTGTCACTGTTCTTCAGTGGTGGAGGGAGTGAATGTTTCATCATAGAATTAGAATCATAGAAACCCTTTAGTGCAGAAAGAGGCCATTTGGCCCATCAAGTCTGCACCAACCACAATCCCACCCAGGCCCTACTCCCATATCCCTACATATTTACCCGCTAACCCCTTTAACCTATGCATCTCAGGACACTCGGGGCGATTTTAGCATGGCCAGTCAACCTAACCCGCACATCTTTATTTGTGGAAGGGGTAGCAATCAAGCAGGTTGCTTTGTCCTGGATGGTATTGAGCTATGTTGGAGATGCACCCATCCAGACAAGTGGGGAGTATTCCATTACATGCCTGGCTTTTGCCTTGTTGAGGGTGGACAGGCTTTGGATATTCAGAAAGTGAATTATTCACCACAGGATACCCAGCCTTTTACCTGGTAGTCGCAGTATTTATATGGCTAGTCCAGTTCAATTTCTGGTCCATGGTAACTCCCAGGATGTTGATAGTGGGGGATCAGTGATGCTAATGCCATTGAATGTCAAAGGGTGATGGTTAGATCCTCTCTTGTTAGAGATGGTCATTGCCTGGCACTTGTGTGTCGCAAATGTTACTTATCACGTGCCTGCCCAAGCCTGGGTATTGTCCAGACCTTGCTGCACTTGGACATGGCCTGCTTCAGTATCTGATGAGTCACAAATGGTGCTGAACATTGTGCAGTCATCTGTGAAAATCCCTACTTCTGAATTCCTGATGGAAGGAAGGTCCTTGATGAATTAGCTGAAGATGTTTGGATCTTGGACACCACCCTGAAGGACTCCTGCAGTGACATTGAGGAGCTGAGATGATTGAACTCCAACCACCACAACCAGTTTCCTTTGTGCCAGGTATGATTGCAACAAGCAAAGATTTCACCCCGATACTCCTTGACACCGATTTTGCTGGGGCTCCTTGATGCCAGACCTGGTCAAATGCTGCCTTGATGTCCAGGGCAGTCACTCTCACCTCAGCTCTGATATTCAACTGTCTCATCCATATTTGAACCAAGGTTGTAATGAGGTCACAAGATGAGTGACCCTGGCAGCACACACACTGAATGTCCGTGAGCGGGTTACTCTTGAGTAAGTGTTGCTTGATAGCACTGGAGATGGACTCTTTCCATCGTTTTACTGATGATTGAGAGTGGACTGATAGGGCAATAGTTGACTGGGTTGGATTTGTCCTGCTTTCTGTCTCACAGCACCAGGTTAAATTCCAACAGGTTTATTTGGTAGCACGAGCTTTTGGATGAATCATCACTCACCTGATGAAGGGGCAACGCTCTAAAATCTCGTGCTGCCAAATAAACCTGCTGGACTTCAACCTGGTTTTGTGACTGTGCCTACCCCAGTCTAACACTGGCAACTCCACATTCTGTGCACAGGACTTACCTGGGCCTTTTTCCACATTGCCAGGTAGATACCAGAGTTGTAGTTGTACTGGAATGACTGGGGGCACAGAAAGTTCTGGAGCATAAGTACTATTGCTGGAATATTGTCAGACTTAGCAGTATCCAGCCCCTTCAGCCTTTTCTTGACATCAAGTGAAGTGAATCGAGTTGGCTGAAAAACTGACATTTGAGATGATGGGGACTTCCGGATGAGATGGAGATGGGTCATCCACACTGTATTTCTGGCTGAAGTTTATTACAAATAGTTCAGCCTTATCCTTTGCATTGACCCACTGGGCTCCTCCATCATTGAGGATGGGGCTATCTATGGAGCCTCCTCCTCCAGTGAGATGTTTAACTGTCCACCACTATTAATGGTTGCGGCTGGATGTGGCAGGTTTGCAGAAATTAGATCTGATCTGTTGGCGCTGTTTTGGTTCCCACTGGGCCGCTATGCAATCTCAAAACACTTGCATCGTAGTCATTTCTCAAAGCATCATTACATGCAGTTTGCTCACATACTAACCTAGTGATATTGCTGGCTTGGTATAAAATGGGAACTGTGGTTTGTCACTCTGGTGCAGCCAGAACCACTTTCACATCCAAATTTGCAGCATGTATCAAAACAAAAGAGCTGAACTAAAACCACAGTTACCGCTAACTTCACTCTAGAGTGGTTGGAGACAGACATTTTTCCATTTATAAAGCAGCCACCTGTCCACTGACTTGAGCAATGTTATCACTCTGTTATCCACCTACGCAGTCGCCAACAGCTGAGTAATCACAGCCTGAGATTCTTCTTGATTTATGCGGCTCTAAGGATAATGTGACTCCTCATGGATAGAAATCCATTTCACGCACAGCTTGATGATGAATTCTAAACAAAAACACTCACCTTCCATGTTATACCCTTGTTGTCCACTTCGGTTTGGCAATCAGTTACGTGTTACTGTTACGAAATTTCTGTCAAATATAATGGTGCATGCATAAAATATCTGGAACTATCTTGATTTGTTAAAAACACCTCAGAGTTCAACTATAAACTCTTTCAACCATGGATAATGTCTGGGTTGTATAAAACTAGGACAAAGTACTGTTGTCACAGATGACAGGCACAATTTTACCTAATCAATTAAGAGTATCACATAGCAGCAAAATTTTACAAACATCAAGTAGATTTGAGCTTTAGTGGCATTTTTCCCTCTTCGTTTATTGATGCCAATAAACGGAATAAGCCTACTGACAATACAACTTATGAACTACAGGTTCATTGGGTGGCACAATAGCTCAGTGGTTGGCATTGCTGCCTCATAATGCCAGGGATCCGGGTTCGATTCGTGGCTTGGGTCATTGTCTGAGTGGAATTTACATGTTCTCCCCATGTCTGCATGTGTTTCCTCTGGGTGCTTGGGTTTCCTTCCAGAGTCCAAAGGTGTGCAGGTTAAGTGACTGGCCATGCTAAATTCTCCCTCAGTGTACCCGAACAGGCACCAGAGTGTGGCAGCTAGGGAATTTTTTACAGTAACTTCATTGCTGTGTGAAAGTAAGCCTACTTGTGACTAATAAATGAACTTTAAAAAAAACTTTGCACTCACTTCTGGACACCAGCATTTAGGAGGGTTGAGAGGGTGACTTTTGCCTTGTTCTTTTTGGTGCAGAAAAGGTTGAGAGGGGATTCGATAGAGGTGTAGAAGATTATGAAGGCTTAGAGAAGGCAGATAAACAAAAGTTATTCCCATTGGCTGATGGAACAAAGATTAGGAGACCCAGATTTAGGGAAGATAGGAGGAAGAACTTCTTTTTATCTGGAACTTGCTGCCCAGTAGAGTGATGGAAACAAAGATCATCAAGGATTTCAAAGAGAAATTGAATGGACATTTTGGGAAATATACTTGCTGGGTTATCAGGATAGAGCAGGAGAATGAGACAGACTGGATTGCTCTACAGAGAGCTGGCATAAAGTGGATGAGCTGAATGGACTCCTTCCTGTTGTAATGTGGGTTGTCTAGATATTTCAATGATCAGATCTCAAGACCTGTAAACTTGAAGATGAACTATTTATTGGTAGTTTTTAACTATTTACAAATCCAAAGGTGCTGCCATCATTGCGTTTCTTCCATACAATAGGCTGCCTCCAGAGGGTTCTCTCTAGATGATTCTCTCAGAATATCTTACCATGTGATTCAATACATCACACTGTGGGTGGTGTTGTTGTCCAGTCCCATGTTAACCCTTGCTATGCCGAGCACCTTGACATTACAATGGCATGCAAGCACAATGTCACCACATTCTCCTTTCTTCTCTTAAGAAAACTTTCCTCCTTCCCAGCTGTGTATTACAATACAATCTTTGCTTGCTATCCCTTCTCTCCCACCTCAAGTCTCTGACTTTACAAATTCAATTGGTTTGAGTCTTAGCAGTCCTTCCACATCTCAGTCTGTCATGTGTGGAAGAATGGAGTTGGTCCCCCATTTGATTCAATTTCTCTGTCACTTAGAGTTGCATTTCTCTTTATCAACAACTTGTCCGCTTTTTGCAAACACTGGGGATTTGTCTCATTTCTTCTGAAGGGAACGTGCACTCCGTTCATTCCAAGAGTAGATTTGAATTTTCTTTTTCAGTGGCGTATACCATAGAACCGTGAACCACAGAATCCTTACAGTACAGAAGGAGGTCATTCGGCCCATCGAGTCTACTCTGACTATCCAAAAGAGCACCCCACCCAAGCTCATCCCCATAACTCTACACATACACCCCACTAATTCTCCTAAACTCCACATCTTGCGACACTAAGGGGCAATTTAGCATGGCCAATCCATTTAACCTGCACATCTTTGGACAGTGGGGGGAAATCAGAGCACCTGCAGGAAACCCACACAGACACAGGGAGAACATGCAAACTCCACACACAGACAGTCACCCAAGGCTGGAATTGAACCCGAGTCATTTAATCATAGAATCCCTACAGTGCAAAAGAGGTTATTCGGCTCATTGAGTCTGCACTGATTCTCTGTTGGAGTCTCTTACCCAGGGCCTCTGCCCCGCCCTATCCCTGTAACCCCACACATTCCCCATGGCTAATCCATCAAACCTACACATCTTGGGACACTAAGGGGCAACTTAGCATGGCCAATCCACCTAACCCACATATCTTTGGCCTGTCAGAGGAAACCCATGATGTGGAGATGCCGGCATTGGACTGGGTTAAACACAGTAAGAAGTCTGACACACCAGGTTTAAGTCCAACCGATTGATTTGATAGCAAACTCGCAAGCTTTCAGGGTTTGCCCCTTTGTCAGGCGAATGGAGAGTTCTGGCCTCAGACAGAGCATATAACAGCACAGACAGTTTACAGATTACTGATTAGAATGCGAGTCTTTACATCTAACCAGGTGTAAAGACTCACATTCTGATCAGTAATCTTAGCCAAAAGGCCGAGATGCCGCTTTAAAAAATTACTTCAAATGAAGCTGAAATGTAACCTAATGACTTCAACCAAGTGCAGCATGTCAATACTACACTTGATCTTAGCCAAAAGGCCGAAATTGTTACTTGTTGAAATTAGAGAGTGTTAGGGAGTTACTTTGATTTAACCACTGAAAGTTGTTGAAGAGCAGATCGTACCACTTCACACGCACTTTTACAGATTATGAGAAGAGGTACTCCTCTTCGAGTGGTTAGGTGTTAGTCCTCAGAGGGGGTTCAACCTCCGCTTCATAACACTCACTATCTTGCGAAGGTTCTTGCAATTTTCTGTTGTGTTACTCACCTGTCTTGTGATGTGTCTTAACTCAGTGCCACTGAGGGGTCTTGCAAGTTTATTTTGTAGTGCTTCTCTTGTTCTGTGTCGCTCGGAGATCTTGCAAACTTTTTTCTGAGATGTATGTCTCTCTAGCCTGGCTTCAGTTATTCAGATCCGCTTCTCATTGCTGTTCTAGTTGAGCCGTAAAAGGTTTAATACAAAAATGGTTTGACTAAACGCAACTGCTCATTTTGGTCCTAAGAGCTCGATTATCAATTATGACTTAAAAATGGAAATGCTGCTTGGTGACTGTGTCACCATGTTTCATTCCTAATAACAGGGCCATGTCCTTGTGACGACCAGATAATCATAATGTTGCTCGGGAAACGCAGTCACCCTTGAATTTTCATAACTCTTTTGTTTCCAAAGCAGCTGTGTGCACGCAGAATCCTGTGTGGGTGTATAATCTCAGTCCAACTGCTGCTTTATTCCAATGCTGTCTTACTTGGTAAATTTTCAATCCCGTTTTTTTCAGTGAGTTTGGGCTAGAGGCTGTGAAATTGGTCGAAGCCCAGTAACAAGGGGTGGCACGGTGGCACAGCGGCTAGCACCTCTGCCTCACCGCGCCAGGGACCCAGGTTCAATTCCGGCCTCGGGTCACTGTCTGTGTGGAGTTTGCACATTCTCCCTGTGACTGCATGGGTTTCCTCCGGGTGCTCCAGTTATCCTCCCACAGTCCAAAGATGTGCCGATTAGGTGGATTGGCCATGCTCAATTGCCCCTTAGTGTCGGGGGATTAGCAGGGTAAACGTATTAGCAGGGTTATGGTCATAGGGCCTGGATGGGATTGTGGTCAGTATATACTCAATGGGCCGAATGGCCTCCTTCTGTACTGTAGGGATTCTATGATTCTATGAAGCACAAGAATCGCAATGGAGGATGACCTCCCAAGCCTTCTACTATAGACAGCAGACAGACACGGTGCTATCTGCTAATTTAAATAATTGTAGCGAGCAGCCATTGCTAATCATGCTTTTGAGCAGCTATACACCTGAGCAGTGGGCACAAAACTGTGAGGCGATAGTGTGAATTAAAACAAACCTACAACACTTAAAGGTGATGCATGGAGCAGGAGCTGAAAATCATTCGACAACTTATTCTGCCCTGGTAAAGACACCGATTAAGAGTGTAGGGGCATAAGAACATAAGAAACAGGAGCAGGAATAGGCCATCTAGCCCTTCGAGCCTGCTCCGCCATTCATTAAGATCATGGCTGATCTGAAGTGGATCAGTTCCACTTTCCCGCTTTCTCCCCATAACCCTTAATTCCCTTGTCTGTCAAAACCTATCTACCTGTGACTTAAATATATTTAGCAAGGTAGCCTCCACCACTTCAACGGACAGAGAATTCCAGAGATTCACCACCCTTTGAGTGAAGAAGTTCCTCCTCAACTCCGTTCTAAACTGTGCCCCCCTTATCTTGAGGCTGTGCCCTCTAGTCCTGCTATCCTTTCTGAGCGGGAAGAATCTCTCTACCTCTACCCTATCCATCCCCTTCATTATCTTATACGTCTCTATAAGATCCCCTCTCATCCTTCTAAACTCCAACGAGGACAGACCCAGTCTATTTAGTCTCTCTTCATAGTCCAACCCCTTCATCTCCAGTATCAGCCTAGTGAACCTCCTCTGCACTCCCTCCAAGGCCAAAATATCCTTGCGCAAGTGTGGCGACCAAAACTGCACACAGTACTCCAGCTGTGGCCTCACCAATGCCCTAT
Source organism: Carcharhinus amblyrhynchos (assembly GCF_965287045.1). NCBI lineage: Eukaryota > Metazoa > Chordata > Chondrichthyes > Carcharhiniformes > Carcharhinidae > Carcharhinus > Carcharhinus amblyrhynchos. The sequence continues at coordinate 10,266,577 of NC_137333.1, read as the reverse complement.
ACAGCTGCAGCAAGACCTCCCTACTTTTATATTTTATGCCCCTCGCTATAAAGGCCAGCATCCCATTCACCTTCTTCATCACCTGCTGCACCTGCAGACTGGGTTTTTGCGACTCATGCACAAGGACCCCGAGGTCCCTCTGCACTGTAGCATGTTGCAGCTTTTTGCCCTTTAGATAGTAATCCTTCCTACTATTATTTCTGCCAAAGTGGATAACCTCACACGTGCTAACATTGTACTCCATCTGCCAGGTCCTCGCCTACTCTCTCAGCCTATCCAGATCCCTCTGCAGACTTTCCACACCCTCCGCACAATTTGCTTTTCCAGTCATCTTTGTGTCATCAGCAAATTTCGTCACCCTACACTCAGCCCCCTCCTCCAGATCATCAATATAAATGGTAAATAGCTGAGGCCCCAGCACCGATCCCTGCGGCACTCCATTAGTCACCAACCGCCAATCAGAATAGCACCCATTGATACCAACTCTCTGCCTCCTATTAGACAACCAATCCTCTATCCACGTTAACACCTTATCCCCGACTCCAGGCACTCTAACCTTCTGAAGCAATCTTTTGTGAGGCACCTTATCAAACGCCTTTTGAAAATCGAGAAACACTACATCCATCGGTTCCCCTCTGTCTACCGCACTAGTCACATCCTCATAGAAATCCAATAAATTCATCAAACACGACTTCCCCTTAACGCATAAGAAATAGGAGCAGGAATCTCGGTTTCATTACACACCAATCAGAAGCCACTCAACATCTGGGTGCCAAAGCTTAGACTCCAGCCATCCGCAGTTGGCTCTCCCACACAAGCTCAGCCTTGACAGAGGGATCCAGCTACCAGAACCAACACTGTACCATAGATTGGGGAGGCAATGGCCTAGTGGTGTTATCACTAGACTATTAATCCAGGAATTCAGCTATGTTTGGAGGACCCGGGTTCGAACCCCACCAAGGCAGATGGTGGAATTGGAATTCAATTTAAAAAAATCTGGAATTAAGAATCTACTGATGACCATGAGACCATTGTTGGAAAAACCTATCTGGTTCACTAATGTCCTTTAGGGAAGGAAATCTGCCATCCATACCTGGTCTTGCCATCATGTGACTCCAAAACCATAGCAATGTAGTTGATTCTTAACTGCCCTTGCGCAACTGGGGATGGGCAATAAATGCTGTAAGAAGTCTCACAACACTAGGTTTTTCTTACTGTGACCAAACTTCTTACTGTGTTTATCCCAGTCCAACATCAGCATCTCCACATCAATAAATGCTGTCCAGCCAGCAATGCCCATGTCCCATAAATTAATTTAAAAAAAACCCATAGCCAGCTCCATCCCATGGTGGCACTGTGGCATTTGTTATCTGCATGCTGCCCAGGGATGCAGGGATTGCTCTATGCTTGTGTTATGACTGGGTGAAGAGGAATGAGCTGACTCTCCTTTTATTGAACCACCATCCCCGCCTCCCCTTCCACTACTCGATTAACCACAACAAAAATTGGTTTAAAATTTTTCCCTTAGGACGGATGGGTGCACGAGGGTGTGTGTATGGAGGTTGTTGGGCCCATTGTAACTGTGTTATCTCTTTGAAAGACTTATCCAATTGATTTTATTTCCTTGCTCTTTCCCTGTGGCCTGGCAGATAATTTCTTTTGAAATATATATTCATGGGAACATTGTAGCAGGAATAGGCCATTGGGTATTTCCAACCTGCACCATCATTTAACTAATCATAGCTAATCTTCTACATCAACACCATCTTCCTGTACTTATCCTGTATCCCTTAATGTTATTGGTATAAGATATCTATTCACCTCTGCTTTGATTATAGTCAATGACTAATTCGCCACAGCTGTCTGGAGTAGAGAATTCCAAAGATTCCCACCCTCTTACTTGCGAAATTCCTACTCATCACATTCCTAAATGGCCCAGCCCTTATTTTGGGACTGTGCCTCCTGGTTCTAGATCCCCCAACCCAGGGGACACATTCTTCTTGCATCTACCCTTTTGAATCATAAAATCCCTACAGTATAGAAGGAGGTCATTTGGCCCATCAAGTTTCTACAGACCATAATCCTACCCAGGCCCTATTCCTGTAACTCTCATTTACCCTGCTAATCCCCTTGAAATTAGGGTCAATTTAGCATGGCCAATCCACCTAACCAACACACGTTTGGATTGTGGGAGGGAACCGGAGCACCCGGAGGAAACCCACTCAGACACAGGAGAAAGTGCAAAGTCCCCACAGAGAGTGACCTGAGGCTGAAATTGAACCCGGGTCTCTGGCGCTGTGAGGCAGCAACGCTAACAACTGTGTCACCATGCCGCCCCCAAGAGTTTTTTACACTTCAATGAAATCACCCCTCATTCTTTGAAATTCTAGAGAATACAGGCTCAGTGTCCTCAATCTTTCCTCATAAGACAATCCCACCATTCAGCGGTAATCCTGATGGGTCTTTGTTGCACTCTCTCAATGGCCAGTATATCCTTCCTTAGGTAAGGAAACCAAAACTACACAAAGTACTTCAGGTGTGATCTACCAAGGAGTGGTACAACTGCAGCATGGTTTCCTTGTTCCTGTACTCATTTTTTTTATTCATTCATGGGAAATGGGTGTCGCTGTCTGGCCAGCATTTATTGCCCATCCTAGTTGCATGAGGGCAATTGAGAGTCAACCACATTGCTGTGACTCTGGAGTCACATGTAGGCCAGACCAGGTAAGAACAGTAGATTTCCTTCCCTAAGGGACATTAGTCAACCAGATGAGTTTTTCCGACATTTGACAACAGTTTCATGGTTGTGAGTAGATTCTTAACTCCAGATATGTTTTTTATTGAATTCAAGTTCCACCATCTGCTGTGATGGGATTCATACCCGGGTTCCCAGAACATTAGCTGAGTTTCTGGATTAATAGTCTAGCAATAATACGACTAGGCTATCACCTTCTGTTCAACAAAGGTTAGCATACCATTTGCATTCCTAATTGCTTGTAGTATCTGCATATTATTTTCAGTAATTTATGAGAAAGAACACCCATGTCTCTTTTCAACTCACTGTTGAATCTCCTTATACCATCCTTCCTGATTATAATAACTCACCACTTGTTGAAAGTTATTTTCCATCTTCCTGCTGGTTTATTTCCCAATTATCTTAAATTGGTGTCCTATGGATTTAGTAAGCCTCATGCCCGTGGAAACATTTTCTTCCAATCTCCTCCATCAAAATAAATAATTTGACAAAGGGCCACCTGGACTCGAAATGCCAGCTCTTTTCTCTCCTTACAGACCTGCTGAAATTTTCCAGCATTTTCTCTTTTGGTATCCTCTATTAAAACCCCTTTATCATTTGCAACAACTCAATTAAATCTCCCTTTCACCAACTCCATGTGCTTTTTTATTTAAAAATAGCCTTACCATTTCTGTCCTCTCCCTCCAGTCTGGAAGGTGTGACTGATTGCTGAGATACTATTTCACAGGCGCTGGCCTCTCCTCAGATTTACTGCAATGTGACCATTGCTTATGCGTGAGTGTTGCAATTAATGGTGACAAGCCTTCGGTGCGATTACAGCAGGGGTGCTCTAATGAGCTGGAATCCTGGCCACATCAAGAGCACTCGGACTTAATTGTAAAGCTCTGACTGGGATTTGATAGCCAAAGACTGAAGATCAAACATAAGCCTTGCCTGGTCTTTGTAGCTCAGTCTCTTCAATGTATAAGCATGCTGAGCGAGGAGAGGAATTATCCATGTATGCAAGGCAGCAGTGAGTTTAATCACCAGGTTTGATAATGTAGAGGATCCTTGTGGGGAAGAGAAAGCTGCAGAAAACAAAGACACAATTTGCACCATTTCAGAGCTGTGTAATGAGTCCCTGGGTAGTTTACAGGATCACCAGTCTATTTATTGCAATTCACTGCTGTGACAATGCACTTTCTGCTTGTGCTGCATGCTTCTGTATGGCAGTAGAAATGGTGTAATTGAGCTGTTATTGTTAGCTTACTACACATCACAACTACACAATGGGGGGAGTTTTCCTACCCCGCCCACCATGGGAATTATAGTGGGTGGGGTGCAGACCATGCATTTGACCATTGACCTGGGGTGGGATTTTCCAGTTTTGGAGTGAGCGTGACCAGCAAACCCCATCCAATGTTTTCTGAAAGTGGTCAATGAGCTAAAAATGCGTGTGTGCCAAGTGCGTGTGTGTGCGTTTGTGTATGTGTGTGTTTATGTGTGTGCGTTTGTGTGTGTGCATGTACGTGTATGTAAGCCCTCCTTTTAATATGAGTCATTCAGTTTAAAAATAATCCAACAGACAAGCTTTAGTCTGAAACAAGATAAAGGTTACTTTATTGCAAACACTACTTCTGCAAGTTATTTGTTGCAAACACTACTGCTGCACTGTCTGCCGTTGGTGGTGGTAGAGGCAAACTCGCTTGGGTCTTTTAAGAGACTTCTGGATGAGTACATGGGATTTAATGGGATTGAGGGTTATAGATAGGCCTGGTAGGTATGGATATGATCGGCGCAACTTGTGGGCCAAAGGGCCTGTTTGTGCTGTAGTGTTCTATGTTCTACGTTACTTAGGTAGGAAGTTATTAACTAAAATACAGATACAAAGCAGATAAAGATATTTAGAGATGAGATTCCGAGTCAATCTTTGTAAGATGTCATTGTGGGCTATGTTGCTTGAATTTCTCCTTTCTGATATGAATGAGTTGAAACCTGAGCTTTGATTTCGCAGTTGTTTCCACTGGCAGGTGAAACGAGGGGGCATGGCTTTAAGAATGCCAAAATACCATAACTACATGTTGATAGCATACATGAATATTGTAAAGGATTAGCCCTAACGTTGCTCTAATAATCACTATTGAGCATGTCATAAACAGAAAATGCTGGAAAATCTCAACAGGTCTGACAGCATCCGTGGACAGAGAATAGAGCTAATGTTTTGAGTCTGGATGACTCTTCGTCAGAGCTGAGAGCAATGAAAACAAGATGAGAATAAAACGAGAGCACGGGCTCTGATCCAAAGCTAATGCTGCTTTGATTCTTCTCATTCATCTCTCTCTCTCTCAGTGACATCATTGCAACATAAAGATAAAGGCAAAACTCTGCTGGACTCAACATTGAATTCACCAACTTCGGAGCATGGACTCGCCTCCACCTTCACCCCATTTCCATTTTTATTTCATATCTTCTTTTCATCTCACTCATCCATTTTTATTACTTTTCATTCTTCTATTTTTCCAATTCTCCAGTCTTGCTGTCTATCTTGTCTCCTCCCTCCCACCCTCTTCCCGCTCTCCACACTCCCCTTTTAGGGCAACTGTTGCATTCCTCAGGTAATTCTTAACAATCTGTACCTCTGTTCTACCGTTCCCACATTCCAATCACTTAATGCATGCTTTTAGCACATTTCTTGGCCTTCATCATCGCCACTTACATTTCCTTTATCCAATGATAGCCCTCCCCTCCCACCCTCATGGTAAAGATCTCACAGAATCATGGAATCATAGAGCACAGAAGAGGCTCTTTGACCCAACAAATGTGCACCAACCCATTACAAACACCAGAACTTCCACCTGGTCCCTTCTGCCCTGAATGTTATGATGTGCCAAGTGCTCATCCAGATTTTTTTAAAGGCTATGAGGCAACCTGCCTCCACCACCCTCCCAGGCAGCGCATTCCAGACCGTCATCACCCTCTGGGTAAAAAAGCCTTTCCTCACATCCCTCTTAAACTTCCTGCCCTTCACCTTAAACCTATGACCTCTCAGGACTGACCCTTCAACTAAGGGGAACAGCTACTCCTCATCCACTCTGCCCATGTCTCTCATAATCTTGTAGACCTTGATCAGGTCACCCCTCAGCCTTCTCTGTTCCAATGAAAACAACCCAAGCCTATCCAACCTCTCTTCATAACTTCAATGTTCCATCCCAGGCAGCATCCTGGTGAATCTCCTCTGAACCACCTCCACTGCAATCACATCCTTCCCATAATGTGATGACCAGAACCGCACACAGTACTCCAGCCCTGGCCTCACCAAAGTTCTATACAGCCTGAAGAAAAGTCCAGCATCAGCAAAGAATAATGGGTGAAGGAATTTGAAGCCATTCTGTTAGTCAGACCAGAGAGGAAAATCATAAGGATAGCCCAGCAACAAGAATGAAAATCAGCGCAGGAAATGGGAACCTTGACCCAGGGTGAGCAATGGCTTCCACCTTCCCTCTCCTGAAATTCTTCCAGAGTGCAGAGGGCCCCAGACAAACTGAGCAAAAGTAAAACTGAAGAAGGTACTTCATTCAGTATCACAATGCTTTAGGTCTTGCAAGCAAGAATAACATGGGCCAGGTTAGGACTTTGTTATCCTCTGTCATTCACATTACAGATGACATACAGGCTAGTCACGGGGTGAGTGAGGAGGTAGCCTCCTACAAGGATGTCACTGGAGCTTCGACTTACACTTTTACCTCCTTCGAAGCATGGTAGTAGAGAGGACAAAACTTAATTGATGGAGCCAAAGACAAGATGAGTTAATTAACTCATTCACAAATAATTTCTACCATTTGGCTGACTGATGTGAGTAGGGAACGTTAAAAGATGACTTGGTAAGAGATTAGTGTTCAGTGTTTTAGAAGAAACCTTGTCAGACTTCCTACAATCTCAGGTAGATTTGTTATTAAGTAAAGCTAGGCAGGCTGAGGAGCAAAGGCAAGGTCAAGCCTTTGTAAAGTGGTGAGAGAGAAAACCCATAGAAACAGCACAATGAAGCCATTCAGTTTTTGGGTGCAAAACTGAAAATACTTCCACTAAGGGATGGGTGCTCTAAGAACATCAAGTGCCATTTTATAACACCCCATTGTGGCAGGAAGAAGGTCCATAGGCAAGAAAAGTGTGTCCCACCCATAGTGCACAGTGTGGCAAGGTTACCCATTTTTAAAATAATATGTCATTCAGTAAAGCCTGTATTTGAAATATCTTTCAATGAAGCTCTATACCAGAAATACAGGAGCCAGGAAACAAGTAAATCATCTTCCTAAGAGAAATAAAAGGAAGTGAAAGCCAATACAGGAGCACCAACATTGAACTCAATGGGCTTCACACACAATTTGATTTGGATACAGGAGCCAGAGTCTCAGTTTAATCTATTGGAGCTCAATGGCTGCAAAATAACACTCTGCAACCTTCATCAATCCAACTCCAAGTTCCAGGAGGAATCAAGATGGGGGAGTGGTAATGTTACTAGACTAATAATCCAGAGGCCCAGCTTAAGGTTCTGGGGGAAAGGATTCAAATCCCACCACAGCAGCTGGTGGAATTTAAATTCAATTAACAATCTGAAATAAAAAGTTTTCCATGGAACCATTATCGATTGGCATAAAAACCCACCGGTCCACCAATATCCTTTAAGGAAGGACATCTGCCATCCTTACCGGATCTGGCCTTCATGAGACGCCAGACCCACAGCAATGTAGTTGACTCTTAACAGCCCTCTGAAATTATCTGGCAAGCCTTTCAATTCAAGGGCCATTAGGGATGGACAACAAATGTTGACCTTGCCAGTGACATCTGCATCCCATGAACAAATTTTAAAAAATTCAGCTTGATGCGATATTGGAATATAAAGATAGAAAATTCTCAGAGACATTTCTGCCGGTATTTTGCGACCTCATTCGGTTAAGGCAGTACCATTCTGGTCCTCATATCATTCAGGACCAGGAATGCTGTTTATTGAACAGGAGACCCTGTATAGGTCTGAACCTACTCCTATAGGTGAAGCCAGTGAACCAGAGGAAAAAACATTCACTGAGGAAGTTGAGGCCTTCAAGACCTGAACCACTCAATACATTCTGAGAGGTTGGAAGGTGAGATGAAGATTTGCTTTGGTGGGTGGCCATAATATATTCCTAGTAACCATGTTCTGTGACAGCACTTTGAACAAAGTCACCATAATAGCATTATAGATGATGAGAGATCCTATGTACTCTTAGATCTGTCTGCTTCAGTCTATGCAAAGACTTTATTTTCATACATTTCTGCCTATGTAACTAAATCTGCTAACTTGACTACATGTAGAATCAGAAGGCTAAAGGTTAGCTAAAAATTGACTGCATTCCTGAAGGGTACACATTTCAGGCAAACAAGCTTTTCATAACGCAGCTGCGAGGATTGTTTTTCTAAGGCAGAGACAACCTGAGGAAAACATTTCCAATAACGAGATTGCGGTTGAAGGATATTTTGGAATTTAGTTTTGTTTTTGAGATTCCGTTCAGTGTGTTAAGCTTAATATATGGGCTGGCAGTAAAAAACAGTCTCCAAATTCACGTTTTCTATCTGTTTTTGACATGTTAATTTTAAGTTCTGTTCAATAAAAGAAAACTATTTTCAAACTCGTTATCAGTGCTGGCTCCTCATCTATTCAAACAAATGAACGGACCCAATAAATGACCTCTTGGTTTATAATGAATGATTGATTCTACCACGCATTGTCTGCCTGGAAGATTTATCAAGGACATCTCAGCATTCCCAAATCTTGTGTCTGCACAGAACAGTCTGTATGATGGCCAGGTATCTCATGCTCTATTAAGGCTTGTGCTGGAATTTTACTGACACGCCCACCCTGGAATTGGGGTGGGCAAAGCCCGTAGAATGGCATTCTCCATTGGCCTCGGGCAGGATGAACTTTGGTTGGATGAGGTGGTAAAGTTCTGGCATTGGTCTCCAACTGTGCTGACCATGCCATTCACAGACAGAAACAGCAAGAGCCACTTCTGCCTTCTTCTTTGCCATCCAGGCCTCAGACATACTTGCCAAGGTTTGCCTGGTGGTTTGCCCACATGGCATCTACCCACCACTGGCGGAATGCCAGCAGTGGTGATATGAGCCCTTATGTGGCTGATTATATCCACCTCCCACTCTGGTCACAGGAAAGTGTTAAATTTTGCCCAATGTGTCTCCTGAGAACAGTTTCTGTTTATTAACACAACCATATGTTTACTTAATGTTTCGGAAAAATTCCTTGTGTTTTTCCGATAATTATCCACACTTGCTTCAGAAGTATGGCTCTGGTTTGGGTTTTACGCCTAAGGTTTAGGTATTTGGGGCCCCTGGTTCCTTGCATTCTTTCGAGGCCTGAGAAGCAATTGAAAGCATCCCTCTAGCACTTTACTGGATTGTGGAGTTATGTAACTGTTTGGCCACAAGTTGCTCTCTCCACTGCAGTGCTAATGTATGCATACAATTCGAGTATATGGGAGATATAAAGTTATTTATTTAAGCACCTACAGTGGGTAACGAAAACACTATTTATCTCTCAGGAATTAGTCATAACACACTCCATTGTTTCGATGGAGTTTTCACAGAGCCTATTCCAAATCTTTTAGTCAGTAATGCCAATGCCCTCCCCATCAGCACTGTACCTATGCTGCAAGGAGCGACTGCAAAGTAAGCAATAGACAGCAGGTACTTTCTACATTAGTGTGCACCATTAGCAAGGTGCATTGTAGTCACTCACTGAGGCTCCCTAGGCAGCACCTTCCAAAACTGTAACCTCTATCACCTAACAAGAGTAGTACGGAGCACTTTAAGCCACATGCCAGCCTGACTTGGAGCTGTGTCGCTGTTTCTTCATCCTCTCTGGGTCAAAATCCTCGAAACCCCCTCCCTCACAGCACGCTGGGTGTACCTTCACAAGGAACAGAAGAACATAAGAATTGGTAGCAGGAGTAGGAATTCAGCTCCTTGAGGCTTCCCCGTCATTCAGTATAATCATGGCTTATCTCACTTTGGCCTAATCTCCACTATAAAAACCTATCACTCTCCTCCTTAAATCTGTTTCGTGTTCCAGGTTAGTGCACCCTAGGGTAGAGAATTCCATTGATTTACAGTACTTTGAGTGAAGTAATTCCTCCTCATTTCTGTTTTAAATCTGCTACTCCTTAGCCTAAAACTATGAACTTTTGTTCTAAAATGCCCAACAAGGGGAAACATCCGCTCTACATCTATCTGTCAACCCCCTCTAGCATCCAACATACGTCAATTAGACCTCTGCTCAACCTTCTAAACTCCAGTGACTGTAGGCCTTAACTACTCAATTTCTCTTCAGTGAATCATAGAATCCCTACAATGCAGAAGGAGGCCATTTGGCCCATTGAGCCTGCACCAACCACAATCCCACCCAGCCCCTATCCCTGCAACTCCCATATTTAACCGACTTCTCCCCTGAGTCTAAGGGGCAATTTAGCGTGGTCAATCCACCTAACCCGCACATGTTTGGACTGTGGAAGGAAACCGGAGCACCCGGAGGAAACCCACGCAGAGACGGGGAGAATGTGCAAACTCCACACAGGCAGTCACCCAAGGCCTGAATCGAATCCAGGCCCTGGGCACTGTGAGGCAGAAGTGTTAACCACTGTGCCACCTTCATAAGACAAATTCCTCATCCCTGGAATCAATTTAGTGAACCTTCTATGAGCTGCCTTGAATGCATTTGCATCCTTCCTCAAGTAAGGGGACCAAAACTGTGTGTTGAAAAGGTTGAAGAAGGTGGTTCAATACTATCTCTTCAAGGGAAATTAAGATGGGTAATAAGTACAGGCCTAGCCTGTGACACCCACATCCCTTGAAACAACAAAATAAATCATAAATCACATGCAGAGGAGGTCAGATACTGAGGGTGAAATTTTCTCCTCCCGTCTGCCGTGGGAATCATAGCGGGTGAGGCACAGACTATGCAAAGATTCATTGACCTCAGATAGGATTTTCCAACTTTGGAGCAAGTCTGGCTGGAGAATCCTGCCCTTGTTTCACATTTGAAATTCCTATTTTATCTGTACTATAATATGGGTCTCACACATCATCAAACATACAGATTGGATAATATTTGCACTTTTGTGTGGAACTTATGCATTGAGAATGCATTGAAGAAATTTGGTTTGCGGAAGTCAGTATGGCCGAACCACAAATGAAAAACCAGATATAGTGCAATGTTCTTCATGCTCAGATTCCCAATATAGGATAATGCATGGTAAATCTCTGCCTTGGAATTGAGAGTTTATCGATTGGAGATCTATTTTCACAACTGGCAGATGTTACACAGCAATCAGTCAGTTTTGTCATCTGAAGTGTATCTAATTAATGATATGTGTTTGACTACACATTATCCTCATTTACTCTGATCTGGGAATATATCCACTTCATAGACAAGTACAAGATCACAGATAATAGCCTAAATAAATAGGAAATGGTGCTATTTGCTCTCTTTTAAGTCAATGTTCAGTAACAGCACCCAGGAACTATGTTTAAAACAGGATAAAGGAACATCAAGTGGACAGATGATATGGCCAGTACTTTCTTAGTGTTTGGAACTGGCAGCAATTAGCATGAACCCAAGAAGGGTGCTTGAGAATTGTGTGCACACACAAGATTTCTGTAGCAAAGAGTAACTGGCAGTTACTCTGGCAGTGTAACTGGCAGTTTCAATGGGCGACATGGAGACACAGTGGTTAGCAATGCTGCCGCACAATGAGAGGGTTCCATTCCTGGCCTGGGGTGACTGTCTGTGTGGGAACTGTATATTCTCCCCATGCCGGCATGGGTTTCGTCTGGTTGCTCCGGTTTTCTCCCAATGTCCAGAAGGCATGCTGGTTAGGTGCATTGGCCATCTTAAATTCTCCCTCAATTTAAGTTTATTTATTAGTGTCACTAGCAGGCTTACATTAACACTGCCAAGAAGTAACTGTGAAAATCCCCTGGTTGCCACACTCCGACACCTGTTCAGGTACACTGAGGGAGAATTTAGCATGGCCAATGCACCTAACCAGCGCATCCTTCAGACTGTGAGAGGAAACCAGAGTACGGGGAGGAAACCCACACGCAGAGTCCGCACAGACGGTGACCCAAACTGGGAATCGAACCCGGGTCCCTGGCGCTGTGAGGCAGCAGTGCGAACCACTGAGCCCCCGTGCTGCTTGAACAGGTGCCGGAGTGTGGCGACTCGTGGATTTTCATAGTAGTTTCATTGCATTGTTAATGTAAGCCTTGCTTATGACACTAATAAATAAAATTGAAACTATATGACAGTACAATGCTGTAAACGGGACTGAAAGGATAATTGTTCAGTGTGAGGAAAACCACCAAGTACAGAGTAGAAAAACAACGGATGTAATCAGCCAAGGAAGCTATGGGAGAATATCAATTGTACGAATTGCTTGAGGCAGAAATCAGGGTGAGCCAAATCTTGAGTTTGGGATGATTGGAGAACAAGGCAGAATTGTTGGGGGCTCTCAACCTCTGATTAGGACCTTCTCCATGCATGTTTTGGTCTTGCAGTTTCAAAGATCTGAGTTGTATTGATAGAAAAATACAACAGCATTGACCCTGACAACATGCATTTTGTCGTAGAGTAACTGCGTGCACAGTTTTACAATTCTGTTGTCAAGGCCTTTTATTGTTAAGAGTTATTAAACTTCCAAAGTTCTTCCTTGCCCGTTTTTTGGGGATAATAGCACAGGGGTAATGCTACTGGACTTGTAAGCCAGAGGCCTGGACTAACCTTTGGATGACCTGGTAGCATGGAAGCACAGTGGCTCATAATGCCAGGGACCTGGGTTCGATTCTGGCCTCAGGTAGCAGTTTGTGTGGAGTTTGCATGTTCTTCCCATGCCTGCAATTAAGTTTCCCCAGGGTGTTACGGCTTCCAAAAAATGTGCAGGTTTCTTGGATTGGCTGTGCTAAATTGTCCCATAGAGTCCCAAGATGGGGCAAATATGTGGGGCTACAGAGATAGGCCCTGGGCAGGATGCTGTCGGAGAGTTAGTGCAGACTTGATGGGCTGAATGTCCTCCTTTTGCACTGTAGGGATTCTATGAATCATAAATTGTTTGCAATGTACAAGGCAGCGATCGCCCACGTGGCTGTGTGACTAGGGAATTTTCACAGCGACTTCATTGCAGTGTTAATGTATGCCTACTTGTGACACTAATAAAACAAACTTTAAAACTCTATCTGCACTGTGGAGATTCTGTTTTTCCAGGAAAAGTAGACTAGGAATTGTGATGGTCGGCAGTGAATGATGTCAGGACTTTGCTGTCACTGTGAAGAAGCTACTAATTAATTAACACTAAATAATGCAGTAAGATTCTAACTGACAGTAAATGAATCAATTCATCAACAAACCAGAATACTTGCAATCAGAAAAGATATCCTTCAACAATGATTAGTTGATAAATAATTGTTGGTGAAGTGAGATGGACAGGATTGTAATTGTGTTTGAATGTTAGCATGGAAATTTTATATGCCTGATAATCTATTTAAGGGTTCACTTAAAAAGCCAGCTCGTTAATAAACATAAATAAAGCAATTTGTGGCCATTATCATTTCTGGAATCCATTAATATAGATCCCACTTAATTCCAAGACTGAATGATTACAGTTGAAGTTCAGCTGGCACATATCAGTGTTGCTGTCCATGACTATTCTGCTCTATAAGATCATTTGCTTTTGTGTAAGGGAAAACTAAGTCAGTGCCCAATGTGTAAAGTTTATTTTTTCGTATCACAAGTAGGTTTACATTAACACTGCAATGAAGTTACTGTGAAAATCCCCTCATCGTCACACTCCAGCGCCTGTTCGGATACACCGAGGGAGAATTTAGCATGGCCAATACCCCTAGCCAGCACGTCTTTCAGACTGTGGGAGGAAACTGGAGCACTCAGAAGAAATCCAGCAGACATAGGGGGAACGTGCAGAGTCCACATAGACAGTGACCCAAGCTGGGTAAAACGTTTATTTGTTGCTGTCACAAGTAGACTTCCATTAACACAACAATGGAGTTACTGTGAAAATCCCCACACTCTGGCGCCTGTTCGGGTACACTGTGGGAGAATTTTGCATGGCTAATGCACCTAACCAGCGTGTCTTTCGGACTCGTGAGAGGAAACCAGAACAACCAGAGGAAACTCACACAGACTCTGTGCAGACAGTGACCCAAGTTGGGAATTGAATCCAGATCCCTGGCACTGTGAGGCAGCAGTGCTAACCATTTTGCCACCATTCACCATGTCTCCTCTTGAGCCTTATGTACTGCAATGAGGCTCTAATACCTTTGTATTAGGATGGCCTCAACTGGGATTTTGGGTTCACGTCACACTATCTGTAACCCTTATGACTTGCCTGGGCTTGCAAAATCTCACTAACTGTTTTGGCTAGAGACAAAACACACCTCTTTAACATGTGCTCAAATTCTCTTCACTCACATTGTCCGTACCTTTAAGATTTGATTACCTGTAAAGACTCACATTCCAACCATTATCTTGTAAATTGAGTTTATGTCTGTATATGCCCTGTTTGCGAACACAATTTCTCACTCACCTGAAGAAGGAGCGACACTCCAAAAGCTTGTGCTACCAAACAAACCTGTTGGACTTTAACCTGGTGTTGTGAGACTTCTTGCTGTCTTTCCCTATATCCTCCATGGAATGAAATTCAGTTGGTGATTAAAAGTTTATTAAGAAGACACATGGCGTGCCATGGCATTGAGTACAAGAGTTGGGAAATTATGTTGCAGCTAACTTTGGTTAGACCACATTTAGAGTATTGCTTGCAGTTCTTGTCACCACACCACCAGAAGGATGTGGAAGCTTTGGAGGAAGTGCAAAGACATTTCACAAAGGCGTTGCCTGGTCTCGAGAGTGTTGACTATGAGGAGAAGTTGAATAAACCAGGATTGTTTTCACTGGAAAGATGGAGGCTGAGGGGAATCGTGATAGAGGTCTACAAAATTATGAGAAGCATAGACAGGATGGATGGTCAAAGGCTTTTTCCTAGGGCGGAAGTATCAATTGCAAGGGAGCACAGGTTCAAGGTGAGAGGGGGGAAGTTTAAGAGAGATTTGCAGGAGTAGTTTTTCACACAAGAGTGGAGGGTGCCTGAAACGTGCTGCCAGAGGAGGTGGTGGAAGCAGACACATAAGCAACATTTAGGAAGCATCTGGATGGGTACATGAATAGGGAAGGAATAGAGGGATACGGACCGAGTAAGGGCAGAAAGTATAGTTTTTAGTTTAGTTGGAGCACCATGATTGGCACGGGTTGGAGGGCTGAAGACTCTGTTCCTGTGCTGTACTTTTCTTTGTTCTTTGGATATCTATTCATGGAGCACGGGAAAGAACTCTTCCACCAAGGGTTTTGATGCCCAAATGTATCTAAATTTCATTTGTACCTCCCACCCATCAAAGCCTTTGACCCGAAGTGATGATGAAAACCCCTCCTGAAACTCTGCCAATAAGAAAAGTGAATGTTGGTGAAACTACACCTCTATTTCCCCAAGAAGCTGAACTCCATCCCTCACAGGAGATGATTCCCCTCCCCGCGGAGTATGCCCAGAGGAATGGCCATAAGAGCAGGCAAAAATCAGCCAGGATTAAAAATGGGCACAGTGTCTGGAGCCTCCGAGTGTGTATTTTGTTTTGAGCCATAACTCAATTGTTTCAGCATCAGGGGATCTGTTCACTTCACAATGAACTTTCAGATAGCAATAAGAAACAGATTTGAATAGCAATGGGAAGTTGATACGAATGCTTAAAAAATACATCTTGAACCATAAACAAATCTTTAACCAATGACTTAAGGACTACCCAACACTGCAAGTGTAGCACACACAGCGGCGCAGCAAGAAGATACAATTTGTAGAACCTGATTGCTCTCTGAACACTTTGGCCTATTTGATTAATTCTGTAGCACAAGATGCACCCAGTAGATGTTGGAAAGAGGTCCTGGGTTTGATTCCTGGCTCGGGTCAATTCTCCTTGTGTCCGCGTGGGTGTCCTCCGGGTACTCCGGTTTCCTCCCACAGTCCAAAGATGTGCGGGTTAGGTTGATTGGCCATGCTAAGAAATTGCCCCTTAGTATCCAAGGATGCGTAGGTTAGAGGGATTAGTAGTTATAATATGTAGGGATATGGGGGTAGGACCTTGGTGGGATTGTTTTCGGTGCAGACTCGATGGGCCGAAGGGCCTCTTTCTGCACTGTAGGATTCTATGATGATCTAAGAGGCAGCTATTAAAATAAATCAGTCCATAAACTGCTGCCATTTCTGAAAGTGTGGTATATTAAATCAGATTTGCCTTTTGGGCTCTAAATGTGCTAGTTATTTTTGAACACTTCATTGCCAGGACAAGAGGCCTCTTCAATGAGAACAGAGTGTCTCAGGCCAGGCCATTGTTGGAGTTCTCATCAGTGGAATTGCAAGACTGCCTCAGGCTGAGATTAACTTCCAAAATGTGTCAGATTAGTTTGCTGGATTTACAATTAAAATGTGGAAGCAGACTTTAGAAGAAGTATCACAATGACAGACTGGTCACTATGGAACAGTTCTCTGTCATAGAGTTATAAAGGTTCACAGGCCCTTTGGCCCGACTTGTCCATGACACCAAATTTTTACCAATTAACCTAGTCCCAATTGCCCACATTTGGCCCATTTCCCACTATGTCCATCTTACCCATGTAACTGATGAAATACTTTTAAAAGACAAAATTGTACCTGCCTCTACTACTGCCTGTGTCGGCTCATTCCAGACTCACCACCCTCTGAGTGAAAAAATTGTCCCTCTGGACCCTTTTGTATCTCTTTCCTCTCACCTTAAACATATGCCCTCTAGTATTGTCAATGTCTTGTCTAGTTCTGACAGTGTCCTTATCACAGTCATATTACACAGTAAGATCCCTCCAACAAATGTGACCAATTCATATTGGAGATTTTTTGGGGAGTTTTTCAATGGGTGGATATTGGAGGCCTTATGGTCTAGCCACTGGCTGACTGACTTGGTTATCCTCACAAGTTTGTCTGATTCCATTTTGGATCAGCTCGCTTGGTCAGTGTCCGGCAAACTAGCTTGAAACCTATCGGACTTTTTTTATTCACCTGTGGGACATGGGCGCAGCTGGCTGGCCAGCATTTGCTGCCCATCCCATGTCATTCTTGAACTGAGTGGCTTGTTCAGCCATTTCAGAGGGCATTGGGAGTCACCGCATCACCGTGCGTCTGGAGTCACATGTAGGCCAGATCAGATGAGGACAGCAGATTTCCTTCCCTGACAGATATTAATGAACCAAATGGATTTTTCCAACAATCAACAACAGTTTTGTGGTTATCAGCAGGTTCTTAAGTCCAGAGTTTTAAATTAAATTCAAATTCCTCATGTACCGTGGTGGGATTCGAACCCAGGTTCCCAGAACATTAGTTGAGTTTCTGGATTAATAGTATCGTGATGATACCACTAGACCATCACCTCCCACTAAACATATATAAATTAGTGTTCTGCTGCGTTTTCAGGGCCAAAATGCCATTTTTAATTGCTGAAGAATTCTATTTGCTAGTTTTACAATGGATCTACACAGCTCAGTAACTATTTGGGAGCAGGGTCTGAAAAGAGGAGGTGCATTGAAGTGAATGGGGGAGAGAGGTGGGAAGTGAGGGAGAAAATGTTTCTTAATGCTATGGATACAGGTAGAATTGTGCAGAGTAATAAAACTGTAACTGGGAGTCTTACCTACATAGTTCTTGACAAGTCATTGAATATTTTCCAGAACTGTAGAAGAATATTCTTCAGTTGAGTACTTCTGGAATCTATGTGCTCGCCAGCCTTTCTTCTACGATTATGGTATTATCTGGCACCGCACTGGGGTTCTAAATCATCACTGGAGAATGGGATCTCCTACTTCCTGGTCGGCTCTCTCAACCAGGAGCTCCATGGCAACACAGTGGCACAGTGGTTAGCACTGCTGCCTCACAGTGCCAGGGACTCAGGTTCAATTCGGGCCTCAGGTCATTGTCTGTATGGAGTTTGTACATTTACCCCTGTTTCTGTGTGAGTTTCCTCCCATAGTCCAAAGATGCGCAGGTTAGGTTGATTGGCCATGCTAAATTGACCCTAGTGTCAGGGGGTTAGCAGGGTAAATATGTGGGGCTACGGGGATAGGACCTGGGATTGTGGTCAGTGCAGACTTGATGGGCCGAATGGCCTCCTTCTGCAGTGTAGGATTTCTATGAGCAGGGAAATGGATGGGTGTGCAACTGTGGTCATTTCAGAGATAGCAATAGATGGGGCATTAACAGAGCAAATTATTTTTATAATAGATGAGAATAGATATTTTCTTTACTGAAAGGATTGAGAATTTGACTAACAAAAACTTTACTTGAAATGTTTGAAGTGTAGGGTTCATTAAATTAATATAAAGTAGCAAACTTTTGATTTGTTTTATTATTGTCACATGTATTAGTATGCACTGAAAAGTATTGTTTCTTGTGTGCTATAGAGAAGGAAAGAAGAAATTGCAGAATGTAGTATTACAGTCATAGCTAGGGTATAGAGAAAGATCAACTTAATAAGAGGCAGGTTCATTCAAAAGTCTGATGGCAGCAGAGAAGAAGCTGTTCTTGAGTCGGTTGGTACGTGACCTCAGGCTTTTGTATCTTTTTCCCGATGGAAGCAGGCAGAAGACAGTATGTCTGGGGTGCATGGGGTCCTTAATTATATTAGCTGCTTTTCCGAGGCAGTGGGGAGTGTGAACAGAGTCAATGGATGGGAGGCTAGTTTGTGTGATGGATTGGGCTTCATTCATGACCTTTTGTCCTTAAATAATGAACATTTGAGATTTCCATAAAACATCTTTTACTCGAAGTTCATACTTGTTAAAGACCGAATCAGCAAACTAACTAATAATGCACACATTGCTTTAAAGATGTGGAATGGTTGTGATTGGGAAAGTGGTATATGATTGAATGGGGGAGATATTTGGTGCCACAATAGATTGTTTACAGAATTTGCCAATTGACATGACTACAGTGGGATTTTTGAGCCTACTGACCTGATGAGAGCTAAAGGGTCTTCAGTGTTAGCAGATAAAGTGGTCTCCAATTCTGCCCTACTCTCCTCACCACAAAAAAAATGCTCTAGCCCTTGCCAGTTTAGCTTTTCTTAAATCTGTTCAGCGGATGTGAGCATCACTGACAAGGCCAGTACTTATTGCCCTTGGGAAAGTGGTGGTGAGCCACCTTCTTGAACGACTACCACCATCAACACTCAGGAGCAGCAGTGTGTACTACCTACAAGATGCATTGGTCCTTGAGATAAGAGGTTTATCTGATAATGAGAGGCTGAGTAAATTGGACCTATGTTGTCTGGGGCTAGAAAAATAGGAGCCGATCTCATTGAAATCTATAACATGGGTAGATGCTGAGGGATTGTTTCCCCTGGTTGGGGAATCTAAAACAAAGAGGCACAGATTTAGAGTAAGGAGGCAATAAAGAGATTTTCACAGTAACTTCATTGCAGTGTTGATGTAAGCCTACTCATGCTTTGTCATTAAATACATCTGAGGTTGGGATGGACAGGTTCTTAATCTCTCTGGAAATCAAGGGATATGAGGAGTGGGGAACAAAATGGATCTTCTTTTTATTTATTTATTGTTAGTCAGAAGTAGGCAATTAAGTTACTGTGAAAATCCCCTAGTTGCTACACTCCGGCACCTGTTCGGGTACACTGAGGGAGAATTTAGTATGGCACGTCTTTTGGATAGTGAGAGGGAATCGGAGCACCTGGAGGAAGCACATGCAGACATGGGGAGAACGTGCAGACACTGCACAGGTAGTGACTCAAGCCAGGAATCAAACCTGGGTCCCTGGTGCTTTGAGGCAGCAAGGCTAACCACCGTGCCAGCGGGCTGTTGAAGCCTATGATCAGCCATGATCGTACAGAATGGTAGAGCAGCCTCGATGAGTCTGATGGCAAACCCCAGTTCCTATCTTGTGTGTCCTAGTGTATTGTGTTGTCCCTGCTGGACGGTTGGCAAATCTGTGTCTCTTGCTGTACAATATTAATGGCTACTGTTTCTGAGTAGAATGACTATGCTTGTGGAGTTAATAAAGTACATATTTATTCAAAGATCATTGAACAGAAGCCAATAAAAACATCAGAATATGTCAGTTAATGCACTGGCTCAATTATATTAGTGAAGTGTCCTGAATGAAATCTGTCAAAAGCTTCCAAGAATTAACATGAAGAAAAACTAATTGCAGTTTACGTCAAGACTGAGTGACTCATTTATCCTATTTACATCACTGTGATAGCAGGGGATGGGATGTGGCAGTCCTGGTGTCTTTCCACACAGGAGGCTTAGGAAGGAGGTTGTTCAGAATCTCAGGAGTGACAAGGATGACTATTGTTATGAAAGCAGATGAAAATGCTGGAGTCTCGAGAGACTCAATTCAGCATTCAACCTTCCAGGCTACATTCTGGTCTTAAGTGCACCATTGCAGGGAAAGGTGGTAGTTGACAGATTTTAGATATGTCCTTTGTAATAAATCCTGTACAACGATTTAATATAAATGATATTGCTATTTCTCTGTACGAGACACAGTTGACAGAGAACTGAGACGATTGTGTTTATTAATGACATGTTTGAATAAAGGGGAGGGGATTCACATCGGAAATCTCACAACCTGACGCAGTTCAAAATTTAGCAGCAGCAGCAGCAGCAGCAATACAGAAATAGGAAGAAGATGTAATCGAGTGCACTTCAGTTAACCTTGAGATTGAAGTCACTGTGACGGAGAGATTATAACCCTAGAGGTTTTATTAGAGGTGGCAACAAGATAACCTAAATCAAGAGTGGCACAGTGGTTGGCATGGTGGTAAAGTGGTTAGCACTGTTGCCTCAGAGCGCCAGGGGCCTGGGTTCGAATCTGGCCTTGGGTGACTGTCTGTGTGGAGTTTGCACTTTCTCCCTGTGTCTGTCTGGGTTTCCTCTCACAGTCCAGAGGTGGAATGGCCGTGCTAAATTGCCCTTTAGTTTTCATGGATGTGTAGGTTAGGTGGATTGGCCATGGGGAAATGCACAGGGTAATGGGCACGCCAGGGGGAGGGGGTGGCACTGGGTAAGATGCTCTCTCAGTGCAGACTCGGTGGGTTGAATGAAAGGTCTCCTTCTGCGCTGTAGGTCCTACAGCTCGAAGGGGTGCATCTAACATTTGGTTAAATTTGGCCAGGTGTGTGCTGCAAAGTCGACAGTGGCTGAGATGTTCAAGTGCGGCTGTTATCTCATATCGGGGGGGTGAAGATACAAGTCAATATAAGCAGAACGTCTGAAAGAACTGGTTGAGGTTCATGTTCCTTTTTACAACGTCCAACTGCAGGAACAACAAGTAGCTTGAATTAAGATCTATCTCCAATAGGAATGGTGTTTGAGAGGCCTTTGACCAATGGAGGGATGATAGCAAGACATACATCAGCGGAGCTCCGCAGAATGGACAATGCCAGAATGGTGCAGAAATCCTGTATGTTCAGTGTTGCTGCTGTAAGCCTGCTGCCAAACTAATATCGGGAAGAGTTTCCCCTGAGTTAGGGGATGATCACCTGATAAATGACTTAGCATTTCACCTCAGCACCCACCAGCGACCCACCACACCAGGCTGATAATTTCTTACAAAGCACAAGGTGAACACTTCAGCACCAACAGCGTGCAATTTGTGAGTAAATTATTATTTTAGTTTCACACAAGGAACAGAAGTATTTATTTGCTCAATCTATGTCTAATTTGGACTTGATGTGGAGATGCCAGCGTTGGACTGGGTATGGGCACAGTAAAAAGTCTCACAACAGCCAGGTTAAAGTCCAACAGGCTTATTTGGTAGCACGAGCTTTTGGAGTGTTGCTCCTTCATCAGGTGAGTCTCCCTGTCTCGGCATGGGTTTCCCCCCACAGTACAAAGGTGGATTGGCCGTGTTAAACTGCTCTTTAGTTTCCAGGGATGTGTAGATTCGGTGGATTGGCCATAGGAAATGCATAGCTTTATGGGCATGAGGGGGTCGGGGTGGCGCTGGGTAAGATTCACCTGATGAAGGAGCAGCGCTCCGAAAGCTTGTGACTCCAGATAAACCTGTTGGACATAACCTGATGTTGTGAGAGTTCTTACCTATTTAAATTTGTCCAAAAGCTATGCAATTCATAGAATCCCTACAGTGCAGGAGGAGGCCAGTTAGCCCATCGAGTCTGCACCGACCACAATCCTTCCCAGGTTCTAGTCCCATAATCCCACATATTTATCCTGCTAATCCCTCTGACACTAGGATCAATTTAACATGGCCAATCAACCTAACCAGCACATCTTTGGACTGTGGTAGAGCACCCAGCGGAAACCCACGCTGACACGGGGAGAATGTGCAAACTTCACACAGACAGTGACCCGAGGATGGGAATTGAACCCGGGTCCCTGGCGTTGTGAGGCAGCAGAGCTAACCACTGTGCCATCATGCCGCCCGTGATTTCAGCCCAAATCCGCTGAAACGGAGCACATACCCAACTCCTGTGGCCATAACATGGCCATGGTCACACCCCTGATATATTTGACAAAATAAAATCAATGATACAATTAGTCCCAGAGTTAATGTTTTGAAGTCAGCAATGAAAACTCATAAACGATCATCATCTTCAATCTGCATCACTTATTTGTTTCACAAATGAAATTCTGTTTTTTTTTCCCATTGAGTGGAAACCGATTGTGCAATTCACTTTCTGCGAGAAATCAAATTAAAGCCTCTTGCACAACCTTCCACTTCACTGGGAATGATAAACCACTAAATCCTGCTTCTGCGGTTTGATTTTCAAATAGTCAATCACAATCTGCCATTTGTTAACAGATTGGATTTCCCCTGTGAGCGTTGGTGAGATCATCTGATGGATGCCTGGATCAAGTGGTTCTGAAATTTATTGTGTTATAAGTGGCACACAGTCATTAGTGCAGCCCTGTTTTTTCAACTAGGCAAAGATGAAAAGGGGAAGGAAAGTTTTGGACTTGCATTCATCTTGTTTCGTAAATTCGGGATGCCCCCAGTGCAACCAATAAAGTGATTGGTTTCACAGTGTGGGCAGCAGTTTGGCCAACCCCACTTCATCTTAATGACCACAATATGATGAATAGATAAGGTGGGACAGGAGGTGGAGTTGCTTTATCGGTTAAAGATGACATCAAGGCTGCATTAAGAAATGACATTGGCACCAAGGGCCAACACATTGAATCAATCTGGCTGGAAATAAAGCCAAAGGAGAAAACAACTTGGTAGGAGTAATTTAAGGCCCCTGAGTAAGTGGGACAGAGTATAAATCAAGGAATAATGAGGGCTTGTGAGAAAAGTACATCGGTAATCATGGGTGATTTCAACATGCATATTGACTGGATTAATCAGATTGACAAAGGGAAACTCGAAGGAAGCTTTATAGAGTGTATAAGGGATCGTTTCTTAGAGCAATATGTTATGGAACCAACTAGAGAGTAGGCAATTTTAGATTTAGTATTATGTAATCAAAATGGGTTGATAAATATTCTTGTTGCTAAAGATCCTCTTGCAAAGAGTGATCATAGTATGCTAGAATTTCAGATTCAGATCCAGCGAGGGAAAACAGAGTGCCATACGAGAGTTTTAGTGTTGGGTAGAGGCCTGAGGAAAGAGTTGGCCCAAGTAAACTGGGCACAAATAATTGAGGGCCGGGCAGCTGAGAAACAATGGCAGATGTTCAGGGAGATATTGAACACCCCCTCCAATTAAAGTATATTTCTGCGAAGAAGAGGAACTGTAAAAGGAAGAAAATGTTCCATGGCTATCCAAGGAAGTCAAAGAGGACATGAAGGCAAAAACTAGGGTGTACCAAATTGAAAAAGTTAGTGGCAAGCTGGAAGATTGAGAGAATATTAAGCATCAGCAAAAGGCTATTGAAAAAATCAAAGAGTCAAAAGAACTAACATAAACTATGAAATGAAACTAGCAGAAAACATAAACACAGATATCAAAAGCTTCTACAAATATATAAAGAAGATGACAATAGTTAAGGTAAATGTTGGCCCATTAGAGGACAATACTGGTGGGGTATTACGATGGCACAGCGGTTAGCGCTGCTGCCTCAGCGCTGGGACCCGGGTTCAATCCCCAGCTTGGGTCACTGTCTGTGCGGAGTCTGTGCGTTCTCCCTGTGTTTGCATGGGTTTCCTTTGGGTGTTTTGGTTTCTCCCCACAGTCTGAAACACGTGCTGGTTAGGTGCATTGGCCATTCTAAATTCTCCCTCAATGTACCCAAACAGGCACTGGGGTGCGGCGGCAGCTAGGGGATTTTCACAGTAACTTCATTGCAGTGTTAATGTAAGTCTACTTGTGACACTAATAAATAAACTTCTACACAAGGTTCCAGACCAAATTTGTCTGGATCAGGCCTCCCAGCCCATCCACTTTCCTCCCTCACAAAACTGAGCACCATGGATTCTACTGGCTGGGGAAAGCCTTTTGAGATACTTTATTTTCTTGGAGGCATCGATGGGCAAATTTATAAGGATTTTCACCTCAGGGAATGTTCAATCTGTTGTACACCAATAAGGCCGTTAGCCTGTCAGGTTTGATACTTAAAAGTCATTTTCAGTAATTTTAAATCAATTAATTCATGAGACGAAGACTGGACATGCTTACTGAAAAGACTTTCTTTGACGATTAACCCATTTACAGCTATGCAGATACAGGTTATCACCCGTTAATACAATAATGATTATTTTTTAAACCAAATTTTAAAAATGACTATGTCCTTCTATGTTGTAAGATTGCATAGTTGTGATTACATAAATTAATTTTAGTAGAAACTTGAACATCAAAACAACTGGTACAGACTCGATGGGCTGAATGGCCTCCATCTGTACTTTTGGGAGTTTATGATCCTTTAACCTGTGCAAATTCAAGCTCGTTTTGGGGTGCAATTTCCAGTTTACACCCAAAGTGCAATCTCCACCTTGCTGTAATGATGTATTCCCTGGAGTCTGGTTCATTAATTGATTCATTTTGAGGTCCATTAATGATGTCAGTTGTATTGAGTCATTCCTTCCTGAATTAGTGAGGCTCCAGAACACCCAGAGAAAACGCATACAGCGAAAGATCCCACTGGCAGCCAATGGTGAGTCACCTCCGTACCAGGAAATATGGCATGGGGGGGAGCGGGAGAAGGGGGGTAGGGGAGGGGAAAGGAGGGGAGCGGGATGGGGGAGGGCTAAGCGGGGGAAAGGGGGTGAGGGAGGGAGAGGGGGGAGTGGGAGGGAGGAGGGGGAGGGTGTGACGGAGGCTGCAAAGGGTAGGAGGGGAGGGTGAAATCCCATCCAAACGTTTGATTCATTAAATTTGATAACGTTGTACCTCACACCTCATGAAGGTAGAAATATGCGAGTATATGAATATCCATTCCAATAAATGTAATATTCTGTGATTGCAACAGAAGCTAATTGGGTGCAACAATTCACTCATTGTGAAATGTAGGTCAGGGCTCTTCTCTAACACAAAGGAGCCTGAATATACCATTGACTTTTTACTCCTTAAACTATCAATTAATGGGCTAAGGTTTGTGTTTTTCAAGGGGTGATACTCTATGGGGCAAAGCAGCTGAGGCAAACTTCCCTCTTTTTAGCATCATCGAGTCATAGAGGTTTACAGCATGGAAACAGGCCCTTCGGCCCAACTTGTCCATGCCGCCCTTTTTTTTAAACCCCAAAGCTAGTCCTAATTGTCCGTGTTTGGCCCCTATCCCTCTATACACATCTTAACCAGGCTTTTTAAAAGATAAAATTGTAGCCGCCTCTACTACTGCCTCTGACAACTCGTTCCAGACACTCACCACTCTCTGTGTGAAAAAAATTGCCCCTCTGGGCACTTTTGTATCTCTCCCCTCTCACCTTAAATATATCACCTTAATATCACCTTTTCCACTAGTTTATCACAAGTCTCTTCGGAAAATGTACTGCAACCAAATGAGACCCGAGAGATCAGGTCACAGAGAGGTCACTATTCAAATCCAGTGAAGATCAGAAACAGCTAACTCCTGAAACAGTGGGGATAAACCTCTTTTCCATTCCTACTGTCAGCCATTAATCATTGAATTCCATGTACATAGTAACAATCAATGTGTTTCGAAAATCATTGCCATTGACAAGTGAAAATGATGTACAATCAACATCCATTCTTTTAGTGAAAACTTACTGGCTGTATCCAGAGGTTGACATCTGAAGGTGAAGCAGCCTCTATTTGACCTGAGTTGTATCCCTGGGGATGTGGTGCTATGCTGTAAATAATACATCCTAATAAAGAGCAGTTTTCTAGTGACTTATGTCCTTGAAACATACAGAGGAGGGGGAATAACTTACATTGAAAGTACTTGTCTTCGGAGTTACCCTGATCTTCAAATTGTCAGATCAATTTTTGTATTTCATGTTCTTATTACTTTTTCTTGCAGTTAGAATTGAATGGTCTCACTGCTATTCATCTCACAGTGTTTGCTGTGTCAGGAGGACTGTTCAAATATTTTACTACCGTCAAGGAAAATAAGTGAAATATCGAAGCAATATGTTGTAAAAGTTGCAACTCTGTTGATGGTTTAGTGAGTAATCCTGTATATAGGATGACCAAGTGAGATTCTAATCTCTGTTAAGTGATTTAACCTCAGTGGAATTCTGCAGGGCAATGGTTAGAAGGTCAGGCTGGTTGGTGGGGAGGCTGGTCTGGGGTTTTGGGGAGTTGGAGACCTGACATCAGTGGGGGTGGAGAACGTGCTGGGAGCAGCCGATAGTTTGGAACAAAATTCACTGAAGTGTTCACAGATTGAGTTTTGGTACAGCCCGTACATTGGTATGTTTAGGGTACAATAGCACCGAGGGCATATAAAGTTTAATGTTTATTTATTAGTGTCACAAGTAGGCTTATATTAACACTGTAACAAAATTACTGTGAAAATCTCCTAGTCCCCACACTCCGGCGCCGGTTTGGGTACACTGAGGGAGAATTTAGCATGGTCAATGCACCAAACCAGCACATCTTTTGGACTGTGGAAGGAAACCAGAGCACCTAGAGGAAACAGACACAGGGAGAACATGCAGACCCTGCATAGGCAGTGACCCAAGCTGGGAATCGAATCCAGATCCCTGGCATTGTGAGGCAGCAGTGCTAACCACTGTGCCACCGTGCTGCCCAGGTACATGGTACACTCTCTGCCTTGTCTTTTATTTGTTCATTGGATGTGGGCATCACTGGCAAGTCCAGCATTTATTGCCCATTCCTAATTGCCTTCTTGAACCACTGCAGCCTGTGTGATGGAGCTCTAAGCATTTGACCCCTCAACGGCAATTTGGTTCCAATTCAGGATTTGTGTATTTGGAGCCCTAGATGTGACAAATAATCCTGATTTGCATATTTAAACAGACTCTTTTGGGTGGAAGTGCTAGTTCTGTTATTGAACTATTGTTCTGAGCGCAGCTCAGCAATACTCAAGAAGATCAACTCCATCCAGGACAAAGCAGCACGCTCGATTGACATTCCAAGCATTCTCCCCTTCCACCACCAATGCACAGTGACAACAGTGGATACAATCCACAAGATGTGCTGCAGGAGCTCCCAAGGCTCCTTTGGCAGCACTTTCCAAACCCATGACCCCTACTCCCTAGAGGACAAGGGCAGCAGGCACATGGAACACCACCAACTGCAACTTCCCCTCCAAGCCGCCCATCATCCCAACTTGGAAATATATCACCGTTCCTTCACTGTCACTGGGTCAAAATCTTGGAACTCCCTCCTCAACAGCAGTGTGGGTGTGACTACAACACATTGACTGCAGCGGTTAAAAAGGATGGCTCATCACCACCTTCTGAAAGACAGTTAGGATGGGCAAAAAATGCTGGTTTATTCAGCGATGCCTACAACCTGTGAAAAAACGAAAACAAATAAGTAATTCCCGGCTTGATTCACTGTCTGTATGGAGTTTGCACGTTCTCCCCATGTCTGTGTGGGTTTCTTTCATAAGAACATAAGAAATAGGAGCAGGAGTAGGCCATCTAGCCCTTCGAGCCTGCCCCGCCATTCAATAAGATCATGGCTGATCTGTCATGGCTCAGTTCCACTTTCCTGCCCTCTCCCCATAACCCTTAATCCCCTCTCTTATCAAAAACCCATCAACCCGCGTCTTAAAAATATTTAGCGAGGCAGCCTCCACCACTTCAACGGGCAGAGAATTCCAGAGATTCACCACCCTTTGAGTGAAGAAGTTCCTCCTCAACTCCGTTCTAAACCGCCCCCCCTTTATCTTGAGGCTGTGCCCCCTATTTCGAGTGCTTCAGTTCCCACCCATAGTCCAAAAATGTGCAGGTTAGATGGAGTGGCATGGTAAATTTCTCCTTAGTGTCAGGGGGATTAGCTAGGGTAAATGCATGGGGTTATGGGGATAGGGCTTGGGTGGGATTGTGGTTGGTGCTGACACGATGGGACGAATGGCCTCCTTCTGCACTGTAGGATTCTATGATTCTATGAAAACCCTGTTGGATGAGGAAAAAAATACCATTGCAAAACACAACAAAATATTTTCTGCAGAGGAACAGGTCAAATGATCAAATAGGCATGTGCTAGCATTTATGCTCTACCTGAGCTCCCCCCCCCTCACCCTTTTATTTAACCAACATCACCTTCTACTATCGGTGTGCAGTTTCTTCCGGCTGCTCCGGTTTCCTCCCACACCCCAAAGATGTCCAATTTATGTGGATTTGCCATCCCAAATTGTCCCCTGGTGTATGCAGTTTTGAGGGACTGGTGGGGTAAATTCATGGGGCGATGGGGATTGGGCCTGGCTGGGGAGCTCTGTTGGAAAGTCAGTGTAGATTCGATGGGCTGAATGGCCTCCTTCTGCATTGTAGGGATTCTGTGTCAAGGATATTAATTTGCTTAAGTGTCGGCCATTCTTCACCTTCTTGTTCTGGTTATTGCTGATTCATTATATAAAATTGGCTCGTGGTACTGTGTGATTGATGGAAGAACTTTGGTCTCAATGTTTAGTAATTACTTACATGAACAATTACAATTGCAGGAACCTATTGCTAGCTCTACATATTTTCCAGTAAACTAATCAAGATTCTTTGAGAAAAGCCTCCGGCCTGCTATTTTTCTCTTTTACATAAATCAAACCATTTGATGTACACACAAGAAACTTACAAAGTAATTATTCTAGCCGTTAAATTAATTTACAGCCACTCAAACATTTCTTCACTTAGTTCTCTGTGTTTACAAATTGAAGGTCTTGGCTGAGTATTCTGGAGTGTGCGTTTTCTCTCCAATTTCAATTCTGGTCCCTTTCATTCTCAAATGTCTGATGACAGCTTCACGCTCTACTTGAGGAGATGATGGCCAAGTGATATTTTCACTAGACTATTAATCCACAAACTCAATTTTGGGGACCCAGGCTCGAATCCCCCCACAGCTGATGGTGGAATTTGAATTCGATAAAAAGTATTTGGATTTAAGAATCTACTGATGACCACGAAACCATTGTCAATGGTCAGAAAAACCAATCTGGTTCACTGATGTTCTTTAGAGAAGGAAATCTGCTGTCCTTACCCAGTCTGACCTTTATGTGACTCCAGAGCCACAGCAATGAGCCACAGGGATGTCAATAAATGTTGGGCAGCCAGCGATGCCCATGTCCCACAAACGGATTGAAAAAAAAAGGTTTCATAGGTTGGAAGTGCTCCGTTTTGTCCATTATTTCTTTCCCAATTTATTGTCCTCTAGCCCAATTGCCAGCCGGAGGGGGTAGTTCTCCGGCAATGTTATTGGATCAGTAGCTCAGGCTAATACCCTGGGGAGTATAGACTCCAATCTTACTACCATGGCTGCTGGTCAATTAATTAAAAATCTGCAATTGAAAGCCAGCCTGAGTAATGATGACAATGAAAATATCATTGATTGTAATAAAAACCCATCTGTTCATTAAGGAAGGGAGGATAATGTAAAAATCCTTCCTGGTCTGGCCTACATGCGACTCCAGACTCTTAACTGCCTGCTGAAATAGCCACTCAATTCAAGAACACTTAGAGATGGGCCTTGCTTGTGATGCTCACATAAAAGAATTAAACAAAATAATAATTCACTCAAATGTCGTTTGATCATGATTGATTTCCCAGGGTATGCTGTCCAGAATTAGATAACTGTATCTGATCATATTCTGCATAACACCAGTGTTCTGCAAAATGGACATCAGAGAAATATTCATTCAACCAGAAGCTTGAGGGTGTTTTGTAGAATTTTACACACTGATTGTCTTCCCCATTGTTCTCTCAATGATTAACTGGACCCTCATATTGACCAGAAAGGACTGCAATTCCAAACTGGCAATACAGCATTAGTAGACATTACCTGGACAATTAAAGCATACCATTAGACAATAGGATCATTTCAGATTGGACATGACAGATATGAAGGAGTGTCTCACACTCCAATTTATAATTATCATGATATCGGCAACTTCCGCAACAGGACATGTGGAAAAACAAAGAAATACAAAGTACTTACAGCATAGAAATAGACCATTCAGCCAGTGTTGATGCTCCACATGAGGCTCCTCCATCGAACATCTTGGCATCTAACCCCATTACCAGCTCCGAGGCACAATGACTCAGGGAGCTTCGAAAGACCTCATGTAAGGCAACACATAATAAAAAAGGCAAATGGGATGTTAGCACTTATTGCAAAGGGATTGGAGTGTAAAAGTAGAGAAGTGTTGTTGCAATTGTATAGGGTGTTGGTGAGACTGCATCTGGAGTATTGGGGAAAAGCAGGCAGTGAAGAGGATATAAAGATTCTGCAGATGGATATAGATGGACTAGGAGAATGGGTAAAAATTTGGCAGATGGAGTTTAATGTGGATAAGTGTGAGGTTATCCATTTTGGCAGAAAAAATAGAAAGGCAAATTATTACCTCAATGGAAAGCAGATTCACAATACGTCCGGGCAGAGGGATCTGGGTGTCAATGTTCATGACACGCAGAAAGTTGGTATGCAGGGGCAGCATGGAATAAAAAAGGCAAATGGAATGTTAGCATTTATTGCAAAAGGGACTGGAATATGAAAGTAATGGATTGTTGTTGCAATTGTATAAGGTGTTGGTCAGACCAATTCTGGAGTATTGTATCTAGTTTTGGTATCGTTGTTTGAGGAAGGATGTAGTGGCATTGGAGGCAGTTCAGAGGAGGTTCACCAAATTGATCCTGGGGATGAAGGGGTTGATGTATGAGGAGAGATTAAACAGTTTGGGCTTGTGCTTGTTGGAGTTTAGAAGGATGAGAGGGGATCTGATCGAGGTGTACGAGATTTTGGAAGGGATTAATCAAGTAAATGTGGACCAAACGTTTCCTCTGATGGGGCAATCCAAAACAAGAGATCCCAGGTATAGGTTGTGAGGCAGTAGCTTTAAAACTGAGATGAGGAGGAACTACTGCTCACAGAGGATGGTGAATTTGTGGAACTTGTTGCCCCATAGCGTGGTGGAGTCTGAATTGTTGAATGTTTTCAAGAGGGACCGAGACACATTTCTAATAAAAAACGGGAAGGAGGGGAATGGGGAACAGGTGGAGAGGTAGATTTGAGAACAGGGAGAGATCAGCCATGATCTGATTGAATGGCAGAGGGCTGAATTTGCCTGCTTCTGCTCCTAATTCCTATGTTCACCAATGATCAATGCTTTTGAAAACTTCTGGTGATAACATGTGTTTGTCTCTTCCTGTGTCTCTACCCCAACCAATCGTCTGTTCTTATGCAGTCAGTTTATACAGTGATCACAACATTCAGGGAGAAACATAGAAACATAGAAGCAGGAGGAGGTCATTCAGCCTCTCCAAATCTGCTCCACCATTCATTTTGATCATGGCTGATCATCCAAATAAATATCCTGATCCTGCTTTCCCCTCATACGCCTTGATCCCTTTAGCCCCATGAGATATATCGAATTTCTTCTTGAAATCATGCAATCATGTCTCTAATCAGAGTAAAAAGTCTGACAACACCAGGTTTTAGTCCAACCTGGTGTTGTCAGACTTTTTACTGTGTTTACGCCAGTCCAACGCCGGCATACCCACATCATGACTCTAATCAGAGCGTCAGGGGATCTGGGGAGTCGAGCATGTGAGGAAGGGATTGTGGTTGACATGGGGGGCACAGTACTGGAAGTGTTTTAGCACTCTTCCTGATTTAACAGTCTTTGAGTCAGCTGGGAGCAGCCCTTGACAAAAGCTGTGTAAAAAGTCATGCTTTTGAATGGGAGGATCTGTGTGGGTTCTCCGGAGCCCATTCAGGCACTGCACAACTTCCAGATTTCATCGCGAGATCGCTGGAGGTCGCGGAACCATGGCAACCTTCAATAGCGGAGAACTTCTCAGCGTTCACTGCTATTGAGACTGCAAGGTCCCACCATTACTTCCTTGACAGCAGTAAAGGCTGGACAGCCTGTCCCATCACCAGGGATACACTATCACACATTTTGTCGTCAACTCATTGACAGGGTAGAGGGGTCCACATCAGATGCAGATTTGACAGATGCAATCCCTGTACCTCAGCCAATATCCAAGACAAAGGAAAATATTATGGATGCTGGAATCTGAAACAAAAATAGAAAATGCTGGAGAAACTCAGAGGGTCTGACAGCATCTGTGGAGTGAGAATAGAGCCAATGTTTCGAGTCAGGAAAACCCTTCTGTTGTGTTTTTGAAAATGTGTAGTTCATTGAGATAATCTCAATGCTTAAGAAGCCCAAGTCCTCGACTACAATGTTTCGCAAAAAAAAATCCTTTCTTGTTTATAACCTTCAATCGAGCTACTAACAAAACAAATAGTGGATGCTAGATCTATCGATAATAAGAATATGACGTCTGTAAATCACAAGGGTGCTTCAACATGTTGATACCATCAGGAGCTGCCAGATTATCTGAAATATAGAATGGGAAACAGCAGGAGCAATTCTGGACTTGGCAACATGATTTTCTTTACTTTTGAGTGGAATAGCACAGTGGTACAGTGGTTAGCACTGCTGCCCCATAGTGCAAGGGACCCGGGTTCAATTCTGCCCTAGGGTCACTGTCTGCATGGAGTTTGCACGTTCTCCCCCTGTCTGCATGAGTTTCCTCCAGGTGCTCTGGTTTCCTCCCACAGTCCAAAGATGTGAAGGTTTGGTGGATTGGCCATGTTAAATTGCTCCATTTTATAGGTGATTAGTAGGGTAAATGTATGGGGCTACAGGAGAAGGGCCTGGGTGGGATTGTGGTTGGTGCAGACTCGATGGACTAAATAGCCTCCTTTGCACTATAGGAATTCTATATGGTTCATCAAAATGAGAGATTTGATGTTTTTGTGAGTAGAAATTGCAAGTAAAATGGATAACTTAAAAATTTCCATTCTTTTCATACGCAATAATAATGTTATTATGAGTAAGATAATAACCAAACCAATAGCCAGCCTCTCCCTTGGTTAGTGGGTAAGTAGAGGGCCCAATATGATATTGAAACATGAAGATTGGGAAGATTGATATCTTATGACTTTTGAATGGACCTATCTCGCACTAAGTTGATCTTTCTCTACACTCTAACTATGACTGTAACACTACATTCTGTACTAGTCATTAGTACATCTCTGCCTATAAAATGAATTCTTCTCCTGTATTAAATTTTTCATTTGGAATTTTTTTATTACTAGAGATTTGATGTGAGTTTTAGAATTTTAGCTCAAAGAAATAGCTGGGCTAATTGCCAAACTGGAGAGCTATTAGCACAGAAATTGTACTATTCATTTATACTGGCTTCTTCGGCCGTGCAAATGCAAGTAAAGGTTACAGCCTCCTACCCCAGAGCTTCCTGTCTTAATGGTTCACGCATGGTGTTCTTGACAATATAATCTGTTACTTCTTTTCAGCATAAACCAAAGAGGTGACTACGTTTCAATGAGTTTCTCCCAGGATCAAGGTGATTCTCGAGATAGATCTGCTACCATTCCTAAACTACACTTTTCTAAACTGTCCACATTTTAGCACATGTTAAATTATGGGAATGGATGCGGCACACTGGTGTTGATCTAGAATCATAGAATCTGCAAAGTGCAGAAGGAGGCCATTCAGCCCATTGAGCCTATACCAACAACAATGCCCCCCAGGCCCCATGCCTGTAACTCCACATATTTACCCTATTAATCCCCCTGGCACTAAGGGACAATTTAGCACGGCTATTCCACCTAACCTACACATTTTGGGACACTATGAGGCAATTTATCATAGCTAATCTCCCTAACCTACACATCTTGGGACGCTAAGGGGCAATTTAGCATGGCCAATTTACCTAACCCATATACCTTTGGAGAGTGTGAGGAAACCAGAGCATCCGGAGGAAACCCACACAGATATGGGGGGAATGTGCAAACATGGTCACCCAGGCCAGAATTGAACCCAGGTCCCTGGCACTGTGAAGCAGCAGTGCTAATCACTGTGCCACCATGCCATCCCAAAATGTTGTTTCTCGAGAGGAGACAATGTTATCCATTATCAGATTGGACCTGTCCTTTACCACAGCCTCCGTGTCATCCTGTCCATTGATCTATGAGTGAGTAAACTCCATTACAGCAACAACATCACTAAAAGCCCCGTTCAACTGGGACTCACTATTTAGATGTTGATCCCGTTTTCTTGTCCAAGGAAAAGATAGTATTGCAGCCAAAGGATTGTTTGGCAAAATTTGAGGAGTTAAAGTGAGATGCACAATGTTCTTGTAATTATCACTCGTTCCAAAGCTGCATTCTCCACACTTAGGCACCATGTGTTAAAAGCTAGCGAGCACACAAACCCCCCAACAGTCTCTTGTACTCCAAAAGGATCCTTTTCAAAGATGACCTGCAGAGATCAGGGCACTTACCCTAATCACCTATAGCTGGAGATAATCTTATATTTAACCTCATCCACTCCTGCTCACTTTACTCCATGATTCACCCAATCTGCAGCATTGAAACTCATTTTCTACCTATCGTCAGAACGTTGAAAAGATTTGTGCTATGTCAGCATTCTTATTTCTGTAGAATAGAATCATAGAATCGGAGGCCCTAACCCTGTAACCCCGCTAATCCCTCTGACACTAAGGGGCAATTTAACATAGCCGATCAACCTAACCTGCACGTCTTTGGACTGTGGGAGGAAACTGGAGCACCCGGAGGAAACCCACGCAGACACAGGGAGAATGTGCAGACTACAGAGAGAGGAATCCAAGGCTGGAATTGAACCCAGGTCGCTGTCGCTGTGAGGCAGCAATGCGAACAACTGAACCACTGTACTTCAAAACAACATGTTATGAATGAGAAGACCACTTATGCTGAAGTACGTGACTTTATTAATGGCAATTATCAATAATCAACTGGAGACAGATAATATTATTTTGGCTTCTGGTTTGATCCTTTGAGACTTCTGAAGGTCTTTTGCCAACTGTGTTTCTTTATATATTGTGATATATCTATTCCTGAATCCTTTGAAGATCGATTATTTATGTAAATAATTGTAACAGTTTATGTTAAAGCTACTTCTATCCAATAATATTCCTAGACTTAGTTCTTGAACTCTTCAATGAATAGACTTTATTCACCATTATCTTTCAATGTTGCAGTTTGCAGATCCCTCCGACTATATTTATTATCCAAGTGATTAAAGTTAGGCATTAATCGCTCATGGCTGTCTCTTACTTCAGGCACAAGCATTTTTCATAAGTAACACTCATCCTATATATCTCGAAAATCTTACTTACGCAAAGTAGATTAATTGTGAACCCTTAACTCCCCAAGATGACTAACTTCCTCAAGAAAATGCAACCCACAGCGACAAAAGGTGAGACTGAAGGCCAGATTTTCAAAGCAGGGACCTTTTTATTTATTTGTTCACGGAATGCGGGCATTGCTGGCTGGGTCCATATTTATTGCTCATTCGTGAGGGTACTTGGAAGTCAACCACATTGTTGTGGCTCTGGAGTCACATGTAGGCCAGATCAGGTAAAGATGACAGATTTCCTTCTCAAAAGGATGTCAGTGAACCAGATGGGTTTTTCCAACAATCAACAGTGATTTCATGGTCATCATTAGATTTATAATTCCAGGTTTTTTACTGAATTCAAATTTCACCATTTGCCACGGTGGGATTTGAACCTGGATTTTCAAAGCATTACCCTGGGTCTCTGGATTACGAAGCCAGTGACAATAACACCATGCCACCACCTCCTATACGCCACTGCCTCCCCATGACATCTAGGTGAATCCTAGGTTTTGACATCACGCTTCAATTGCATCAGTATTTTAAAATATAAATGTCCCAATTGGACAGGGGGAGAGATTGATGCCAAGCATCTCAAGTGTAAGCTGCCTGCTTGGTGCCTATGGCAAAGATGGACAGTAGACATGTTGGGACCTGCTGCTGCTTTGCTGAATAGAGCAGACAGCTTCTTTGAAGGTCAGTAGAATTAACGAGTAGGACAAATAATTGTGCAGCGCTCCACCCAGTGCAAGTCACCTGATGAAGCAACACTCGTCACTTAATGAGAAGAAACTTTCTGATGTTTCCACAATGATCTTGGGGTGGCATGGTGGCACAGTGCTACCTGGATCCAATTCCCAGCTTGGGTCACTGTCTGTGTGGAGTTTGCACGTTGCCCGCGTGGGTTTCCTCCGGGTGCTCTGGTTTCCTCCCACAATCCAAAGACGCATGGGTTAGGTGCATTGGCCTTGCTAAATTGCCCCTCAATGTCCCAGGATGCATAGGTCAGAGGGATTGGTGGGGTAAATATATGGGGTTATGGGGATAGGGCCTAGGTGGGATTGTTGTCAGTGCCAAATGGCCTCTTTCTGCACTGTAGGGTTTCTATAACCAGGTAGTTACTTGTTCAGATTCAGCAATTTGCCCTTTAAAATGCCTGCTCTCCTCAGCCTGTTAACAAGTTTGTAAGGGAATGTAAGGAGTTGTTAACTAGCGGCAAGTGGGTTTCCTTTTCTCCCTGTCCTGCCAACAGTTTGACTATGATTTTCAAATCGTGCCTGCGACAGGCCCTGACCCTGTTGGAATTTGAAAATCCATCCCTGAATGTCAGCAGGCTGGGTGAGCTGCCTGATAAGACCCGGTTCTGAGGATCCTCCATTCTTTCAGTCCAAGGAAGAGTAAAAATGTTAGCAATCCCCGAACGCACGCCCCACTTTTATTCATTCCATTGTGCCTTATGTCAGTGCGTGAGATCTGAGCATGTTCCATCGCATGTAAATCACCTGAACCTGGAAAAGCAGCGAGCCTCAGATGCATTTCCTTTGGGTGTATTTCTGAAGCATATGTTGGGTTGGAATTTTGTCAGGAAGGGGGGAGGAGGGAAGTTATAATTAACACTCAATGCCTGGAACTTCTTTCACTCTTATAGCGATCCGAACTTTATTGCAACTTGAGTTTTTTCAAATCCAGTCTGATTATTATCCTCCAGACAGATGTCTCTGGCTGGAATTTCTCACTTCATTATGATGGAGATTCTGAAACTAAATTATTAAACCAGTTATGGGATGCAGGTTGTTAGATCTGAATCTGAGAATTTATTCTTAGCATGTTGGCTGAAATTTGATAGCACACGATTGTGGCAAGTATGAATTCTTTTCCATTTGTGAGCTGTATTTTCTTTTCATGAGTAGGTTGATAAATTCTAATTGTGTGTCCTGTTTCATTTATAAATTCCTACTCTTGCTGTTTATTATCAAGTAATGGATTTTTCTTTCAGCTAAGGAGGTGCCCCCATATCCCTTGATCCCTTTAGCCCTGAGGAGTAATGGGATTGTAGGTTTGAAAGTACTGTGGAAGGAGTCTTGGTGAGTTTCTGTGGTGCATCTTGTATACAATATATACTGTTACCATTGTTCATTGGTGATGGAGGAAATGAATGTTTGGGTTGGTTTGTTGGTTGCTATGTCCTGGGTGGTGTTATGCGTCTTGAGTATTGTTGGAGCTACACTCTAAGGCAAGTGGAGAGTCTCCCAGTCAAAGTTCTGACTTGCAGCTTGTAAATGATGGATACACTTCAGGGAGTCAGGAGAATTCCAAACCTTTGACCTGCCCTTGTAACCACAGTATTTGCATGGCCGGTCCTGTTAAATGTCATTTCAGTAGCAGTGTGAGATGTATGCTGTATGCTTGGAAAGGCAGGAACTTTAGTTTAATTTTGCTATATCTTTGCATGGGATATTCCCCCACCGTATCCACTGTTCAGTACACCTTGGCAATGAGTGTGCTGCAAGGTCTTGCTCAGTGGTTCTCTCAATACGTTCCCTGCCATGTTGAAGCTGGAGGAAAAAGCCTCATGAAATTTAGAATAAAAACTTGCATAACGATGGTGTTTGGATCCACCACGGATTCCAGTACCGTGTGAGAGTCCCCTTTTCCCCAACAGCCATAGTAATGGAAGCCTCGCAATGGATTTCTCCTTGGGAGTCGCAGGTAATTATCTTTTTTGAAGGAAGAAGGCAGGGAATTGCTGGGGAATACTAGGCAGACCAGCCTGCATCAGAATGGCCTGGCACCTATCTGTGAATAAATGCCCTCAGCTGTAGCTGGATCGTTGTCATAAGGCCAGTGCCTCTGAAGGATCTGAATCACAAGTTCCTCCCTCACAGAGCTGGACTGAATGCTCCAAGGTGACCTGAGGGCAAATTTCTTCACAAGATAGAGTATTGCTGTAGCTCTCAAGGTCACAAGTGCCCTTAGCTTTTATGCTTCAGGCTCATTCCAAGCTGCAACCAGGAAGATAAGCCGGGTAAACCAATCTGCTGCTGATAGATGTTATTGTTCGCTCAACAAAGCAGCTCTTCTCCTTCTCCATGGCAGCAGCAGGAGCAGGCTGTGTGTTCTCCTGGAGTGGCAGGATTCCCAAAGGTTCAGGTGCTGATAGATTGCGCCTAACTGGCCTAATGTTTCCCTTTCCACAGTGGCACTATGTATTGGAACTGGGAAGGCTTCCACTCCATAAATGTGCAGCTTGTTTGCAGTTATCGGCAGCACATTATGCAGGTCAATGCTTGCTTCCAGGCAGCTGTCATAAGGCTTCCACTTTAGGCCGATCCGATAATGCCAGCAATACCGGGTCCACAAAACAGAGTGGCCTGGGGTGCCTAAGCAATCAAAGCTGAACTCTGGAGCCGTGACTCTCTAGCATAACTGAAGCCACCAGCTGAAACAGGTAAAGTGAAGTACACATGACAGTTTTATTAACTTTATTAACAGCTTTACTAATTGGCACGATGTGGGAACAATGGTTAGCGGTGCTGCCTCCCAGCTCCAAGGGCCTGGGTTCAATTCCGGCCTCAGGTGACTGTCTGTGTAGAGCCAGTACATTCCCCAGTGTCTGTGTGGGTTTCCTCCGGGTTCCTCCCCACAATACAAAGATGTGCGTGTTAGGTGGATTGGCCATGCTAAATTGACACTGTGGGCGGGATTTTATGACCTTGCTCGTCCCGAAACAGTAAAATCCCTCCTGTGGTCAAAGGGCATTCCCATTGTACGTCCTTCACCTGCTCTGATTACTCTGGCAGGCATGGCAGTAAAATACTGGCCTCAGTGCTCCCAGTTGTGTATGTAAGGTGGGTTGGAGTATTGGGTGGGCTGGCAGTTGAGTGGGGAGGGGTGGTGTAGGCCTGGGTAAGATGCTAAGTTGCTGCAGACTCATTGGGCTGAATGGCCTCTTTCTGCACTGTAGAGATCCTATGATTCTATGATGTTTTCCAGGGGCACACCACAATACCCCTGGGCAAATATGGCAAAGATGCCTATTTCACGCCTTTCCCCAATAGAGGAACATCATTGTTGAGGTCACCTGGTTGGAGGCCAGGTAGTGCCTTAACAATCTTTGGAAGAGAATACACTTGTTGACCACACACTACCTATCTTTTTACCTGCATTATTTTGATATCATGAAGCGAGAATCTCTGCCATCTGTGTGTATTTTGGACATTTTCCCCCAGTTGTCCTTTACAATTCATATCACATAAACCACATGTGGCTCTTACTTTATTCAGCCACGATATGATGTGATGCTCCCACTGAGACGTCCTGTGCAAATGCTCAAAAATCCCCTACTCCCAGCTTCCTAATCCTGGCAGTCAAGCAATGTTGCAGATGGTCCTGTAGTGTTTAACATATAGGCTGGAATTTTACCCCCAGAATCAGGACAAGAGAGGCTCGCAGGGTGGCACTCTCTGTTGGATGGGACCTTAAGAGTCTCCGGCAGGCGAGGTGGTAAAATTCTGGCAATACACTGCAATGAGTATTCCAAATGGAACATGAGATGGGCATCATGCATGGAACATGACATAGGCACTAGTTAGGTGTGGGATGAGCGTGGGAAGGATGGAATATGGATGCAGGCTTGATGCAGGAGGGACATGTGATAGATGGAAATGGGCATGGAACAAGGGACGGGCACAGGAAGGACGCGAAATGGGTGTGAACTGGATGTTGCATGTGGAATCATAGAATCCTACAGTGCAGAAGGAGGCTGTTCGGCCCATCAAGTCTGCACTGACCACTATCCCACCCAGGGCCTATCCCCATAAACCCATGCATTTACCCTAGCTAGTCCCCCTGACACTAAGGGGCAATTTAGCATGGCCAATCCACCTAACCGCACATCTTTGGACTGTGGGGGGAAATCGGAGCACCCAGAGGAAACTCATGCAGACACAGGGAGAGCGTGCAAACGTCATGCAGAGAGTGACCGGAGGTTGGAATTGA
The DNA here is from genome assembly GCF_965287045.1 of Carcharhinus amblyrhynchos. NCBI lineage: Eukaryota > Metazoa > Chordata > Chondrichthyes > Carcharhiniformes > Carcharhinidae > Carcharhinus > Carcharhinus amblyrhynchos. Next base: position 10,225,917 of record NC_137333.1, on the reverse strand, counting down.
ACCCGGATCCCTGGCACTGTGAGGTAGCAGTGCTAACCACTGTGCCACCGTGCCGCCCACAGTGTGGGAATGGTTGTGAGATGGGCAGGAAATGGCCGTCAGATGGACAGCAGATTGGTGTTACAAATAGAAGCTTACTGCAAATGGAATCTCAACTGGGTCATACTAATGAGCTGTGGACTGTCATCGGACTTCTCCTTCTAGCTCAACATTGGGAAAATCCAAGTTGTGCCTTGCACTGGGCTGATGGGTAGTGGTGGGAGGAGTGGGGGGGGGCAGATCCAGACCACAGTGACCAGAAATACTGTTGTAGAACTTCCGAATAATCAGATCCGTTTGCGTGATCATAGTTGGTCTATCAATCTGATTGGCTGACAACTCTCCAGGAGGGGAATTTTTCCCAAGCGAGGGACAGAAGTCCTACCTTATGCCAACCAACACTTGCAGAGTATAAAATTGAAGAAAGGCTATTGGAATCGGCTGGTTGTATTTCCTACCGACTCTGGGGGCCTTAGTATTTTTGTGTTTAGCCTCTTGCATGTTAGACAAAATGGCGCCGGTGCGAGATGCCCAGCGCACCTTCTAATTCTATCTTTTACTCTCATTCTATGTTTCTAAAACTTATACCCTAGCTATGACTGTAACACTACGTTCTACACTCTCTCGTCTAAAGATGTGCGGGTTAGGTTGATTGGCCAAGCTAAAATTGCCCCTTAGTGTCCTAAGATGCTTAGGTTGGAGGGATTAGCGGGTAATAATATGTAGGGATATGGGGTAGGGCCTGGGTAGGATTATGGTCGGTACAGGCTCGATGGGCCAAAGGGCCTCTTTCTGCACTGTAGGGTTCTACAGTTCTTCTCAATGAACGATGTACTTTGTCTGTATAGCGTGCAAGAAACAATACTTTTCACTGTATACTAATACATGTGACAACAATAAATCAAATCAAAGACCGTAAGATTTGCTAACATGTCTTTCTTTTCTCAGCAATATTGAAGAGCAATTATTTACACAACACAATAACACACAATTGGTGCCCCCAGTAGGGAAGGGGAGAGAGTTAGAAAATGAAGGTGAAAACTATTGGGTGAGATTCTCTGGCCTCCCGGCCATATGTTTCCTGCCAGCAGGAGGTGGTACGTTACTTGCTAGCGGCGGGATTCTCTGGACCCGTTGATGGGAATTTCCATTGACGTCACCCAAGGCCAGCAGGAAACCCAAGGATGGGGATGCGCTACCGGCGGGTTTGGAGAATTCTGCTGTCCAGAAAATTCCGGCCATTGAAAAGCATCTTCAGGTTTGCAATCAGTTTTAATTTGCAACTGAAGTCCAAATAATTGCATCCTTGGCCTCATGTGTTAGTTTGTTTTTTATACAGACAGCGCCTTATTATCACATGAATACTTTGCCCCATTGGTGTGTCTGTTATTGTTAGTTTGGAACTGACACATGGTGGAATAACTGTCTATCTCTGACGGACAGGCCAGCTACCCAAGCAAATGACCGACTTGGCTTGTTATTTCAGAAAGAAACTCATGAGAGGCTTAACAAAATGGCAGTCGTGGAGCTGACAGAGTTGACATATCAATTAAAGTCACTCTGATGTGTTTCATTGACTCGGGGCATTGCACTGAGGAAGCTCCATCACACTGAATTAAGTCATTCCATGGTCAATATAAAAATCAGAACTTTTGTCCCAGCACCAGTCCAACTATTTGAAATGAAAGTTACCACCAACACTGGGACAGTGCTGACTGGAAAAACTAGGATAAAATGCTAGGTTCCATTCTGGGATGAGACCCTAAATTTATATTTATGCATGAAATCCCATTCAAATAGTATCAGCACCTTGGAACTCTCTTGATGTTGGGCAGATCGAATCATTTAATGGTTTCCAGTGGGGTAGGAAACGTATATAGAGCAATGCAGAAGACACCACATTTGTGCAGGGCAGTCAACATGCCATGTCAGTCATTACTTGTTCATTCATAATGCAGACCCAGGCTGATGAATAGGGTTTCTTTTATGCCCTGTTCTAGCTACTCATCCTTATGCATAGTCAACATGAAGAGTATCATTACCTAGGTTCCAAACATAAAATACTAAAACAAATAAAGATAAATGGTGGCAGGGTGGTACAATGGTTAGCACTGCAGCCTCACAGCGCCATATACCCAGGTTCGATTCTGGCCTTGGGTGACTACCTGTGTGGAGTTTGCACATTCTCCCCGTGTCTACAGGGATTTCCCCCGGGTACTCCGGTTTCCTCCCACAGTCCAAAGATGGGCGGGTTAGGTAGATTAGCCATGCTAAATTGGTCCTAAGTATCCCAGGATGGGTGTGTTAGGGGGATTAGCGAGGTAAATACGTGGGATTACATTCATAGGCTTGGACCGGATGGTTTGTCAAAGAGTCAGTCAAGACTTGATGGGCCAAATGGCCTCCTTCTGAACTGGATTCTATGATTCTATGCTTTGTCTCATCCTGAAAACGAGATCTGTGGGGAGCTTGTAATTCATCCTACTTTGTAGATAGATTAAGAAGGAAAGAGCAGCACAAAGGTTGCTGGTGTACTCACTGATGATCCAAATGTTACACATCCTAACATTGGGAATAAAACAAAAAGGAACATTATCATTCATGGATTTGCCTATTCATTAACCTTTGAATTAAATTACATGTTGATAACAATTTTCTCAGTGACAAACATGTCAAGAATGAAACACAACTGTTATTTATGATTCAACAATGCATACTAATGTGTTTCATGTGTCTATTTTATTAATTAGTTCTTAACATGCATTGTAAAATTTATTTTTAATGTAATAGATTCAACTGCGTGACATTAGACTGCATGAATAATCCATTAATCTCAACTATGATTTTGTTCTTTATAGACTGATTATTTTGAACACTGAGAGCTGCAGTGGCATTTAATTTCAATTTCTTATTACAAAAAGAGTCACCTGAACTGGACCTTTCCTTAGACATCTTCTGCACATTCAAAATTCTGCAATCCATATCCCATTCACGCATTGCCCCTGTGTCCGCTGATTCGTGCTGACTCCCAGTTAGGCAATGTCGCGATTTTAAACTTCTCATCCTCATTTCCGAACTCTGCCATGGCTTTGCCCCTCCCTTTCTCTGCAATCTCCTTTGGCTCTTCGAATTCTCTGCACTCTCCAATTTTGACCACCCCAATTTTGATTGCTTTACCTGCTTCCAAAGTCTGGAATTTCCTTCCGAGAATCACAGAATCCCTACAGTGAGAAGAAGGCCATTTGGCTAACCACTTAAAGTTTATTTATTCATGTCACAAGTAGCCTTACATTAATACCACGATAAAGTTACTGTGAAAATCCTCTAGTCATCACATTCCTGCTCCTGTTTGGGTACAATGAGGGAGAATTAACTTGGCCAACGCACCAAACCTACACATTTTTTCAGTACCAAGACTGCACCAACCACAATCCCACCCAGACCCTAACCCGTAACCTCACATATTTACTCTTCAAATCTCCCTGACACTAAAGGGCAATTTACTATGGCCAATTTATGCACATCTTTGGAGTGGGGGAGGAAACTAGAGTACCCAGAGGAAACCCACGCAGACACGGGGAGAACATGCAAACTCCACACAGACAGTGATCCAAGCTTGGAATCGAACCCGGGTCAGCAGTGAGACAGCAGTGCTAACCTCTGTGCCACCATGCCACCCTTAATCCCTTTATCTCTCTCTCTCTTCCTTTAATATGCTCTTTAAAACCTACATCTTTGACCTTAACTCCTTCTGCAATTCGTGTCAAATTACATTTATTCATTCACTCATGAAACGCTTTGGGAGGTTTTGCTATGTTAAGGTTTTTGCTGCAGCTGTTTTCCAGTACTTTACAACAATAACACAAAGTTTCACAAATACACCATGTGAAATGGTTTGCAGGTGCTGGTCTCGGTATTGCTTTGAGTCTCACTGCTCCTGAATCTGTGGCAAAGGGTGGGCATGGAGAACTGTTGTGGGGTCTCTTGTGCTTGAGCACAATATTTAGGCTACTTACTACGTGTACTTTATGTGAATGACCTCAACAAGCTTGTTCCATCAGTTTCAAAGGGTTCGGCTAGGCAGACATTTGGAAAACAATGGATGGGATTTTCCAGCTGAACACACCCCCTGCCTGAGGTCAACAGACCTTTGCACAGTCCTGTCCCGCCTGTACCATTCCCATGGCAGATGGGATGGGGAATTTCCACCAAAATGTCCCATTTTATGGCAGAAGAAAACACCAGCAGTGCACCAAGAACACATAGAGGCAAGGAGGTTGATATATTAAATTAATATTTTGCACCTATCTTTACCAAGGATGACAATTCTGCCAAAGTCATGGTGGCAGAGAAGTTCGTTCGGACACGTAAAGGGTTTAAAATTGATAAGGAGATGGTATTAAATTCTGTATTTAAAGTTGATGAGGCACTAGGACAGGATGAGATGCATCTAAAAATGCTGAAGGAGGTGAGATGGAAACAGTGGAGGCACATTTTGCAGTCTTCCCAAACACCTCGCCAGAGGAATGGAGAACTGTAAATGTTACACAACTGTTCAATAAAAGGCTGTAAAGGTAAACCTAATGGGTGACACAGTAGTTAGCGCTGCTGCCTCACAGCGCCAGGGACTAAGTCCAATTCCCAGCTTGGGTCACTGTCTGTGTGTTTCTCCCCGTGTCTATGTGGGTTTCCTCCGGGTGCTCCTGTTTTTTCCCACACTACAAAGATTTGTGGGTTAGGTTGGATTGGTCATGCTAAATTGACCCTAGTGTCAGGTAGATTCATGGGGTAAATATGAGGGGTTATGGGAATAGGGCCTGGGTGGGATTGTGGTCGGTGCAGACTTGATGGGCTGAATGGCCTCCCTCTGCACTGTAGGGGTGCTATGAACCACGGTGGTGGGGAAGATTTTAAGAAAGACAACTGCCTGTTCAACAAATGCAGGTTAATGCAGGAAAGCTGCACAGATTTGTTAAGGGAAAATCATGTTGAAGCAACTTGCTTGAAATTTTGACAAGGTAATGGCGTATTGATGAGGATAATGCTGCTGATGGACTTTAAAAAAGGCACTCAATAATGTGACACACAACAGAAAAGTCAGAGTTCATGGAATAAAAGGGACAACGTGGAAACTAAACTGAGAGAGTGACAGGAAACAGTAAATAATGGTGAAGGGCTGCAGCTCAGACTGGAGGATCTTCATGGATTCATGTTAGGGTGCTTACTCTTCCCAACATATGTTAATGACCTGGAGCCTGGTGTATAGGGGCATAATTTCAAAATTTCTGTTTGAAACAAAACCTGGAAGTATTATGAACTGTGATGAGGATAATGTAGAACTTCAACCAGGCGTATACAGGTTGGTGGAACGGATGGACAAGAGGCAGATGAAATTTAATGCAGAGAAGCGTGAAGTGGTTCATTTTGGTCAGAAGAACACGGAGAGACAATATAAAATGAAGGTCAAATTCGAAAGGGGATGCAGGGGCAGAGGGATCTTGCTCTACACATGCATAAATCATTGAGGATGATAGGACAAGGTGAGAAAGTGCTTCAGAAAGCGTATGGTATCCTGGGCTTTATCAATAGGGGCATACAGTACAAAAGCAAGGACATTGGGCAGGATTTTACAGCCTTGCTCGTCCCAAAATCATAAAATTCAACCTGAGGCTTAAAGTTTAAAGTTGATTTATCAGTCACAAGTAGGCTTATGTTAACATTGCAATGAAGTTACTGTGAAAATCCCGTAGTCACCACTTTCCAGCATCTGGAGTTCGGGTACACTGAGGGAGAATTTAACATGGCCAATGCACCTAACCAGCACATCTCTTGGACAGTGGGAGGAAACTAGAACACCTGGAGGAAACCCGCACAGACACGGGGAGAACATGCAGACTCTGCACAGACAGTGACCCAAGCTGGGAATTAAACCCAGATCCCTGGCGCTGTGAGGCAGCAGTGCTAACCGCTGTGCATTGTGCCGTCCAATGGGAAGATCAGCGGATCTTCCCAATTTCCGTCTCTTGCGCAGTCCAATTCCGGTGGGACGATAGAATTTTGGCCATTACGTTAAATCTGAAGATAACACTAGTTCAGCCTCAACTGGAGTTCTTTTTTCATCCTCATTCATGAGATGTGGGCATTGCTGGCAAGGCCAGCATTTGTTGTCCATTGCTAATTGCCCATGAGAAAGTGGTGATGAGCTGCCTTCATGATCCACTGCAGATTGTGTGCTGTAGGTATGGCCACAGTGCTGTTAGGGAGGATATTGCAGGATTTTGACCCAGCAACAGTGATATATTTCCAAGTCAGGGTGGTGTGCTGCTTCGAGGAGAATTTGCAGGTGGTGCTGATCCCATGTATATGCTGCTGCTGCCTTTTTAGATGGTAACAGTTGGAGGTTTGGAAGATGCTGTCTGAGAGATCTTGGGGAGTCCCTGCAGCGCATCTTGTAGATGGTGCATACTGCTGCCATTGTGTACAGGGGGTGAAGGAAGTGAATGTTTGCGAAGAGGGGGTGCCAGTCAAGTGAACTGCTTTGTCCTGGAATGGGGGTCGAGCTTCTTTAGTGTTGGTGGAACTGCGCCCATTCAGGAATGTGTTCCATTACACTCAGGAGGGACAACATCTTTGTTGCGAGCCCTTCTAGATCTCACCAATCATGATTAGGCAGGAAATAGAGGGATTCAGACTGGGTAGAGGCAAAAGGCCTTCAGTTTAGAAAGGTGTCATGTGTCGGTGCAGGCTTAGTGGGCTGAAGGGCCTGTTCCTATTCCTCTCAGAGTAGAGCAGAGACCTTCTACTCCACTCTACCCCTGTTTAACACAATAAGAAGTCTCACAACACCAGGTTAAAGTCCAACAGGTTTATTTGGTAGTAAACGCCACTTGCTTTCAGGTGAATGAACTCCCCACTTACCTGACAAAGGGGCAAAGCCCCGAAAGCTAGTGGCTTTTGCTACCAAATAAACCTGTTGGACTTTAACCTGGCGTTGTGAGACTTCTTACTGTATTTACCCCAGTTCAACGCCAGCATCTCTACATCATGACTACCCCTGTTTACACAGTATAAAATCCATCACATTTCTCCCTCCCTTTAGTTTTGAAGAACAGTCATATGGACCCAAAATTTTGGGAGAGGATTCCCTGGCTTCCCCACGACACGTCCCCCCCAGTGAGAGGTGGTGTACATTTTGTGGCAGGACACCACTGTCAATGGTATTTGCCATTGACTTCACCCCATGATGGTGGGGGGGGGAGAGGGGTGTGCACCCCTGGGCAGGACCAGAGAACCCCGGCTGGTGTGAACCCCATTTTTTTGTCTCCACAAATGCTGCCAGCCTGAGCGTTCCTGGCATCCTCTGTTTATGTTTCAGGGTTGGGAGCCCTGCGTTCGATGTCCCTCAGTATAAAAATCCGGCGTGTGGGAGGAGATTGCTGGATTTCGCTGATCTGTGATGAATCACGGTGTGGTGGGTGGTCAGCTGCCAAATGTCCTTTGTAATTCCTTTTAGCACGGACCGCGCTGCTTTGATCCACATGTGAACATCATTAACCAGCTTCTGGCAGCTTTCCCCAGTGCCGTTGACCTGGAAGGTTTGCATTTATTTTCTCAGCTATTTCCTCCTAGTAGTCTTTCCCCCGCAAGGAGCTCAATCCCTTCTGGGTGCCTCTCAGATTCAGTATTTATTTAACGGGACTTCCTTTAAAAGCAAGGCCGTCTCTGCAATCTGAAAATGCGCTTTACATGAGTTATCTACTTTTATTCATGTCGCTCTCGCTGTCTCTTCACTGCTCCAGGTGCGACCCTCAGCAACGTGCAGGACATGTTTAGAAAACTAGCACAGCAATTCCTCCAGCATTTGCACGTCCTTGCAGATTGTGGGGCACAAGTGGCTTCCCTGCTACTTGGTGGTGCAGCAAGGGTTTGGTGGAGTAGGTCAGGAGGAATGGCGACAACAGGCGTGTCTTAAAAGGAGGACCAATGAACACGTGAATTAGGAGCAGGAATAGGCCGTTTGGGTCTCCAGTCTGCGATACCACTTGATAAGATCATGGAGTTTTAGGACGGTGAAAACCCCCCATTGTTAATTCACGCTCTGACGAGCGTTAATTGGCTGCAAGTGAGACTCCTGTCCCCCCCTCATACATCACCCCCCTCACACTCAGGTGGAAATTCCCCCTTAGACAACTCTGCAAGTTAATCAGATTGACCAACAGGTCTTTAGTCCTTATAGAAGCTGTAGTGGGGGCTGGACTGGGATTTCACCAGAGTCTAAGTTCCAGGAGTCCGGGGTCAGACACATTTTGGGGTTCTCAGAATGGGGAGGGTAGGGTAGAGAAGGGGGTGTGTGGACAGCAGAGGATTAGGGTGTCGGTGGAAAGGTCGGGGGAGGGGAGGGATGGCTTTGTGGTTATTTGATGTTAAGTTCAAAATTTAAAGTTTATTTATTAGTATCACAATTAGGCTTATATTAACATTGCAATGAAGTTAATGTAAGCCTACTTGTGACACAAATAAATGCTTTCATTACAAACAAGCTTGCTGGTTAATGAAAATCCCCTAGTCGCCACACTCCGGTATCTTTTTGGGTACACTGAGGGAGAATTTAGCATTGCCAATGCACTTAACTAGCATGCCTTTGCAATGTAGGAAGAAACCAGAGCACCCAGAGGAAACCCACACAGACAATGGAGAATGTGCAAACTCCATACAGACAGTGACCCAAGCTAGAAATTGAACCCAGGTCCCTGGTGCTGTGAAGCAGCAGTGCTTAACCACTGTGCCACCATACTGACCTAAGGGGAGGGGCAGGGCCGGGGGGGTACACTTGCGGTGAAAAGAGGGCCACTGATGGAAGATTTCTCCCCTCTCCCCCCTGGAACTATTTCCACCAGTTTGCAACCTGAGGACAGGATTCTCTGTGGCGGCAGAGGCTACTCACCATTGGCTGGTGGTGAGATTGCCAATGGGGTTTCCCATTGTTTGCACCCTCTGCCACTGGGGAGCTTGCGGCGGGACTGGCCACAATATCCCACCCTGATGCTGGGTGGAAAATGCCCTTTAATTCATCAATAATCAGTCACTTCAGGACCTCAATTGGGGCATGGGCCGATGATGTGCCAAATGATCTTTTCTGTGCTGTGTGACACTATGATTCTAACAAAAGTGAGGGATAATTTCGCTCAGTTTATGCTAATCCAACCATTAATGATGAAAGTGTTGTTTGTTCTGTTCTATCTGGCGGTTCTCCCATTATAGAATCCTTACAGTGCAGAAAGAGACCATTCGGCCCATCAAGTCTGCACCAACCACAATCCCACCCAGGCCCTATTCCCATAACCGCATATATTCACCCTGCTCATCTAAGGGGCAATTTAGCATGGCCAACCAAGCTAACCTGCACATCTTTGGAGGAAACCCACGCAACATGGGGAGAACATGTAAATTCCACATAGACAGTGACCCGAGGCAAGAATTGTACCTGAGTCTCTGGTGCTGTGAGGCAGCAGTGTCACCATGCCACTCTCCTTATACAAGGAATATTCCTGTTATTTGTTGGAAATAAAGGAAAGAATTTGTTGAGAGTTGAGGGGGATCTGATATTCACTGCCAAAACTTTTGATACCTCTGCCAACCCAATCTCCAGAATGCTTGAGGGAAGTAAGTATCTAATTGGCATTGGGAATCCTGACATCAGAAACCTTTGTTCCAAGGGGAATATTTATTTCCAAGACATCCCCCAGTACCCTACCCCTAAGGCCGTTGACTGACCAGAGACCAGCAGATCTCCCTTGCTGCCAGTGCTTCAGCGAGGAGGTGGGGAAGGTGGGTAGAATGCCTCTTGAGATCCCAACACTGTAGAATCATCTCATTGGTGGGGAAGGTGGGGGTGGCCTTCCTCCTCAGGGGCCCACTAATGTCTCTTCGCTGGCCACTTTCCTGTCACTTCTGGGGGCTGGGGTTATACTCCGCCACATACTGAGATTGCCCAGTAAATCCTGGGGCCCTATTTACAGACTTGGAAGGTTTGCCCTTCCTGATCAGTAGCCCGTGAAAAGCCATCTACGTGAAAATACTCACCCGCCTCCCCCTCCCCCCACCACCAGTTCTCCCCACACCATCCCCTCTGCCCATCCCCTCACATGTGTCCGAATTACTTTGGTCCCAGGGGTGATATATGTACTGCAGTAGTGGGCAGTCGCAGTCCCAGCACTGGCCACCACTCCGGGTGGCGCTGCTGGGACTGAAGAGCAACTGACCCTCCAATTGTCTGGCAGCTCCCAGAAGGGGGATAGTGTCCCTTAAAGGGGCAGGAGCCAGGGTGCCGGGCAGTTAATTGCTGGATTGCCATTGAACTGGTCTGTGGAAGCAGCTCAAATGGGATTACAACCAGCATTCCAGCTCACTGTAGCCCCCACTACCCCAAGAAAATTCACCCTAATTTTTTCTGTGTTCCCTTTCGCAGATGGCTACTTTGGACTTTCGAGATTCCGTATACCTATCGATCAAAGATAAATTCCGAAATAATTTAAATGAGAAGACTCCATAACATCAGTTCTGATGGCAGAACTGCTTAGTAAGTATTTAGGTATGATTCCCATCAGTACTTTGAGGGAAACATTACCTCTGGAGAGTGTGCGAAGGAAGACAATTAAACTGGAGCAGAAGATTAGGCACTCGAGCGCGGAGGAGAGAAAAATAACCCAATAATCTCAACACTGTAAGAAAATGGATGGAGAGAAGTTAATGAAAGATTCCAAGATTATTTGGGCCGTAATAAATTATTTGAGAAAATCAGAAACTCTGTTGGGAGTCATGGCTTCAAACTCTGAAGAGGGAATGTAAACATTACTTAAGTTTAACTGCTTCTCACAGGGGGGTGATGTGTGTGGAATTCTCTACCACACCCTGTTCCCAATGCTAAGCCCATAAATTGTTTTAAGAGGAATTAGATAGTTGTTTCAGAAAGAGGTGCGTCATTCCTGCAAATTCCCTTATTCTTGCAAGCAACTCACGGCGAACTTTCAACATCCTTATTTGTAAGTATTTTTCTCTGCAATAACTGCAGGGATTGCCTGTAACATTTTCATATGCCATCCTACCACTTCTGTGGTTTGGGCTGAGACGCATTATTGGGGCATTCTTCCCTCGATCTTGAAAAAGAAATGCTCAATGCTATACTCTGCCCTGTGTTCCTCAGCCAATTTTACATTCACATAGCCACAATGGGTGGGCTTTTACCATCACGCCAGTCACAGGAATCGTAGTGGGCAGGGTGGACCATGCAAAAACTTGTTAACCTTGGGTAGAATTTTCCGATCTTGGGGCGAGCACGGTTGGCAAATTCTACCCAGTCTCTTTAACCCCGCGGTCTTCAGTTTTATGATGCAATATTTTATCAAAGAGCTTTTGGAGGTCCAGACATACGACATTAACTGTACCACCGTCATTGACCCTCCCCATTACTCCATGAAAGAACTGAACCAAGTCAGTGAAATACGATTCTCCTTTAGCAAACCCACACAGGCTTTCATTCATCAACCCATATATTTATGAGTGCCAATTTATTTTTTTCCCCAGGTTGCTGGGTGGGACTTTCAAGTCCCACCTTTAGCCAGGAGTTTTCCTGTCCTGCTGAAAGTCAATAGATCTCCAAATTTCCCATTCCTGCCTGCAGCGTGGACCTCCCTGGGCAGGACTGGAAAATGTCAGCCATTGTCTCCACGTTTTTCCCACCATCGAGTTTGGGCTGACCAGCTTGCAGTTGCTAGATGTCTCTGTCTTCTCTAGTTATAACATTTGCAATCCTCCAATCTCCTTGATGATGTACCCGTATCTGAGTAGGATTGAAGGAATGTGGCCAGAGCCTTTGCAAGTTCCACCCTTACTTCCCTCAGCAATTGAGAATTCAGCTTGTTTGGATGGGAATAAATATTTATTGATTTTATTTTATTGTCCACCAGCATCTGAAGCTGTTTCAGGCCACATAGCTTCTTCATGACTGCATTTATACCATTCAACATAGAATCACAGAATGTCTACAGTGTTGAAGAAAGCCATTTGACCCATCGAATCAGCACTGACCGCAACCCACCCAGGCCTTATCCCCCTAACATCACGCATTTACCCTGCTAGTCCTCCTGACACTAAGGGACAATTTAGAATGGCCAATCTACCTAACTCACACATCTTTTGATTGTGGGAGGAAACCAGAGCACCCGGAGGAAACCCAGGCAGACACAGGGGAATGTGCAAGCCCCACACAAACTTGTTTTTGATCATCCTTCTATTGATACCCAAATCATAATTTGGATGTTTTTCTCCTGCTACTGTTGTTTGTGCACTGGATAATGGCAAAATTCCTATAGATCCAACTTGTGGTTGTGTCACCATCACTTTCAATCATTGACTACGATAATTAAAGTCTCCTTTGGGACTCCTTTTACTTCAAAGGCATGAGATCAATACAGTGCATTTAAAAAAGTGATTGCTGCTGTAATTAGAAGTAAATCTGACAACACAACCACAAAACCTCCTCCTCAATAGTTTATCTAAACTAGTGCAAATTTTTGCCCATGCACAGCTCTATTGGGATCTTTTGTAGTTTGTTTTAAAGATCAATTTTAATAATTTTACCATTAAAAGCTGGAATTTTACCACCACCCCGCCACAGAAATCAGAATGGGTGAGGGGTGGACAATGGGAAGGTCTGTTGACCTTGGATGGGATTTTATGGTTTTGGGGTGAGCAAGGCTGTAAAATCCCGCCCATCAAATTCGCCAATTACTAATGCCAGGATTATCATCTGAGCTATATTGAATTACTTTTGATGAGAAGTTACGTTTATACTTCCCATGTCACAAACTCAGATGGTGCTGGAATAGATACATCCCATGGATCATCTCCACAGACACAGGGATACATTAAGACCACTGAAAGCCTTCTGACATAAATGCAAGTTGTCATTATAGGACCACTGCAGTTTGGAATGTTGTGTGAGGGCTGGATGAAGCTGCTGTCAAGCTTTCCATAATCAACTGGCTTAGCCAATACCAGCATCTCAGGATGTGGTGGCCAAGGCCCTCTGGTAATTAGAGAACCAAACCTCAGGAGTAGTCGCTGAGGGTCATTGTGACTTTGAGTGTAAATTGAGTGTAAGAGGTTTCGAAACCAGACGATAAATTTTCATCATAGTATGATAGAATCCCTACAGTGCACAAAGAGGCCATTCAGCCCATCAAGTCTGCACCGACTCACTGACAGAGTATCTTACCCTCTCCCTGGCCCTATCATGGAAACCTCAGGTATTTACCATGGCTAATCCCTCTAACCTACACAGCCTTGGACATTAAGGGGCAATCTAGTGTGGCCAATCCCCCTAAGTTGCACATCTTACAGACTATAGGAGGAAACCGGAGCACCCAGAGGAAACCCACGCAGACACGAGGAGAATGTGCAAACTCCACACAGACAATGACCAAGGCCAGAATCGAACCCTGGACTTTGGTGTTGTGAGGCAGCAGTGTTAACCACTGCGAGAGAAATATTGGGCGGGATTCTCCAGCCACATTCGCCTGAAAACTGAAGACTGCCTTCAATGTACCTTTAAATGGTCTGTTGCCTGTCTGCTGGAGTTTCAGTAGTGGTGGGATGGGAGAATTTCAGCCATCATCTGTTGAGGAGAAAATGGGGGAGAACTGGGTTAAAAATGTATTAAATTTTGCTGAATGACCACAGCTTCTCAACATGGCTAAATCTTTTTCAACCTTATTTAAAGGTAAGTTAAAGTTTATTTATTAGTCACAAGTAGGCTTACATTAAGCAATGAAGTTACTATGAAAATCTCCTAATTGTCACACTCTGGCGCCTGTGTGGGTACACTGAAGGAGAATTTAGCATAGCCAATGCAACTCACCAGCACGTCTTTCAGACTGTGGGAGGAAACGCCACACAGACAGTGACCCGAGCTGGGAATCGAATCTGGGTCCCTGGCGCTGTGAGGTAGCAGTGCTAACCACTGTGGCACTATGCCACCCATGTTGTTCAATATGCTCCTTGACCTCTGCCAGTACCATTCCCATTTTGTCGGAAGCGAGTGTGAGTGCCTGAGGTAACTGGTTTGCTGGTTGTTTCTCCCTTCCTATCAGGAATGCTCTCATCGCTACTTTGCATGTCCACACAGCAGCAGAGCTGGATTTGGCAATGGCTTCAAGGCTCGTGAGCAGGCAGTAGCAGTGCTCTGGAGCACAGCTGCTGCCTGTTGTTCCATCTGGAGAGATGTTTGTTGGAAGGAGTTAACTGAAGGTCTTTCATTAATGTATAATACATTAGCCTCGCCATTGCCAAGCCTGATATTGGTCCTAGATGGGCATGTTTTATTTTGAAACAAAGGTTGTGCCGTGCATGTAATAGGCCCATTTGTAAAAACATCCTCAAAAGCCAAAGGTTTTCCAATCTGGTTTTCAATCCTTATGGTTACTAAGCAACTATTCCTAAAGCAGGAATTCCTGATTCAGAATGAGAGATATGGTCTAAATTCATTGTTGCTTAAGATGTAATAAAATGTTTTTCCTTAAAGTGGATGAAAATATTAACCTATTTTTAAGCAGGAACCTGCGTTCAAATGTTCTCAGAAAATTTTATATCACCATCAAACTGCAAATTTAATATTTTGTAGTGATAACCATTACTTACTTATTTGTGCAAGTGCATTCAAATTAAGGCTGACAGTTGGAGTCAAATTTGTGCTGTAAGTGGGAATTGGGTTGGGTCTACAAGTTGGAGTTGGGTTGAAGCTAGAAATGAGAGTTGAGTTCAAGCAGTCAGTTGGAATCAGGATGTGGATATGCCAGCGTTGGACTAGGGTGGGCACCGTAAGAAGTCTCACAACACCAGGTCAAAGTCCAACAGGTTTATTTGGTATCACAAGTTTTCAGAGCACTGCCCCTTCATCAGCTCATCACTCACCTGATGAAGGAGCAGAGCACCGCAAGCTCGTGATTCCAAATAAACCTGTTGGAATTTAACCCAGTGTTGTGAGACTTCTTACAGTTAAAATCAGGTTGGAGGTACTGAACAAAGAATAAAAAAATGTACAGCAAAGGAAAAGACCCTTCTGCCCTCCAAGCCCATACCAATCATAATGCGCTAACTAAACTAAAAAACCTTCTGCCCATACTAGTTCCATGTGCCTCTATTCTCTCCCTATTCATGTACCCATCCAGATGCCTCTTAAATGTTGCTAATGTGCCTGCTTCCATCACCTCCTCTGGCAGTGTGTACTAGGCACTCACCACTCCCTGCATGAAAAACTAACCTTGCACACCTCCCTTAAATTTTCCCCTCTCACTTTGAATCTGTGACCCCTTGTAATTGACACTTCCACCTTAAGGAAAAGCCTCTGGCTACCTACGCTGGTCAATGTCTCTCATAATTTTGCAGACCTCTATCAGGTCTCCCCACAGCCTCCATCTTTCCAGTGAATACAATCCTAGTTTATTCAACCTCTCTCCATAGCCACCCTTGAGACCAGACAACATCCAACATCCAAAGAAAGTGAACCTTCTTTGCACTCTTTCCAAAGCTTCCACATCCTTCTGGTACTATGGTGACCAGAACTACATGCAATACCCCAAATGCGGCCTAACTAAAGTTTTATAATGCTAAGTGCTGGAGCTGCCAATTGGAGTGGGCTTTGAACTAGCAATGGGGAGCTACCAGCAGGAGGTACTTTGAAGCTGTTACTCGGAAACAGGGCTAGAGCGCTTCAGCAATGAAGTGAGGCTCGTTAGACTGGGGTTACTCTGCTTAGAACAGAGAAAGCCAAGGGGAGACCTGATTCAGGAGTGCAAAAATTGTGAGGGACACAAATAGACAGGAAGAAACGTTTCCCCTCAGTAGTGGCATCAATAACCAGTGTCCATAGACTGAGGATAAGATTAAGAGGGGCTTTGAGGGGTCCAGAGGGTAATGGGAATCTGGAATTTACTGCCTGAAAGGGTGGTAGAGGCGGGGACCACCACAACATTTAAGAAGCATTTAAATAAGCACTGAAACGTCACAGCCTACAAGGCAGCGGACTAAATGCTGGAAAATGGGATTAGAATAGAAAGGTATTTGATGGCAGGCACAGACACTGCTGTGTTGTAAAACTCGATGGGTGGGATCTTATGACCTTGCTTGCGCAAGAACAAAAATTCCCGCCCGAGGTCAATGGGCATTTCTGTTGTCCGCCCTTTGCCCACTCCGATTCTGTGGCAGGAAAAGCGGTAGAATTCCAATGAATGAGCCTTTCATGTTTCACAGCCATAGGCTGATGGCAGGATCTTTTGGTGCCTTCAGTTTCAACAGGGTTTCCCATTAGAAGCATCCCTCACCATCGGGAAACCCCTAACAGGACCTCTGGCAGGACCAGAAGATCTCACTGGCCTGAATGTCTGGAAAGTTCCAGCCCATGACTTTAATTGGTTGGTGTTCCCAGAAAGATCTGTTTGGAATGCCCAATGGACTCCAACTACACTTCTTGTTGGATTTAGATTAAGAGAGTTAAAGCTTTATTTCCCAGATATCTCCTAAAAACACATTTACTCTCAATGTGCTTTGTTGAAATTTTCAAATCACATTCTCCCTGCATAAGTCTGACTAGAATCATAGAATCACCATGAAGACCTCCAGAAGGAAGCCATTCGGCCCATCGAGTATGTACTGCCTCTAACTGATACATTGACAGAGTATCTTGCCTAGACCCTCCCCCTGCCCTATCTCTATAACCCTATATATTTACCATGTCTAACCCATCTAACCTACACATCTTGGGACACTAAGGGGCAATTTAGCGTGGCCAATCCACCTAACCTGCGCATCTTTGAACATTAAGGGGCAATTTAGCATGGCCTATCCACCTAACCTGCACATGTTTGGATTGTGGGAGGAAATTGGAGCACCCGCAGAGAACCCATGCAGACACAGGGAGAACGTGCAAACTCCACACAGACAGTGACCTGAGGCCAGAGTTGAACCGGGGTCACTAGCGCTGTGAGGCAGCGGTGCTAACAACTGTGCCATCGTGCTAACTAGCGGAGAGCTTAATTATTTCCCAATTCCCCAAACAATGCAAAATTGCATAACATTTTCTTGGTTGACCTTTAACAAGCAAACAAATTCTTGATAACAATTCCTAAGCAGAAGAATTCAGTTTGGTGGACTATTGAGGTTAGATTATTCTTTACTGCCGCACAGACTACTTTAATATATCGGGTCGCAATTAAAAATAAAACTTTGCTGGCACTGAGAGCACAGTGAATTTGTTGGGTTGATTATGAATATAACTCTTGAAAGATTTTTATGTGTTATCTCGCTCTACAAGTCAAACCCATTCCCACTCTGTTCCTATCTGTATTTTACCACCAATGCATTGAAACAAAACTATTAGTCCAAACCTTTCAAACATCTCAGATTTATTGGCATCAGGGTGCTAGTTTCTCACAGAAGAATCCTATAGCTACAATTAGCAATGGAATTTATGTTGTTAGTTTGCGTTAGGCCATTGCATTGATGTTCCACTATCCTGCATTCTGCCATAACAGCAAAGAGAACATAAGTCAGTCAGGTTAAATAGTTTAATAATCAAGCAGCGGATAATGATGAGAAGCCACTGTGTTTTAAAAGTGTAATTCCTTTAAATCACATGGCCATTACAGCAAAATATACTTAATAACCATAAATCAGACTGATACGTAATGTGCGTTGGCATGATATAGTGTTTCCATTAATCTTTTGCTGGGGGACAATCGTAAGCATAAATGGTTGTTTGCAGAATGATTAACAGCTAGTTATGAACATTCAACACACTTTCATTTCAAGCCTGTCTCTTACAAAATCTTGTCCATAAATTCAAGTGAGCAATTGTGAATTGGCAGCTTTCCTTTCCAAGTGTGGAGACAGTGGTCTAGACTTTAAATTCTTTTCCAATGGGCTGAAAGTTATCATAGGACTCTCAGCTACTTGATAGTCACATTTATAAAGCGGTCAGAAGGTCACGCTGACATTTTTGAGAATTTCATCCATGTTTACAGATCCATACAATACGCCTAAATTGTTCAGTGTTCTCAGAGGTGACGACATGAATTCTGTTTGTTCCCAGAAGTGATTAAGTGATGATTGGTTTTACACCATTATCATTTGTAAGCAGTAAGGATGCAGACGGCATGGTGGCACAGTAGTTGGCACTGCTGCCTCACAGAGCCAGGGACCTGGGTTCGATTCCAGTCTTAGGTAGCTGTCTGTGTGGAGTTTGCGTGTTCTCCTGTGTTTCCTCCAGATGCTCCAGTTTCCTCCCACATTCCAAAGATGTATAGGTTAGGTGGACTGGCCATGCTTAAAACATACAAAAGTTTGAGAACATGTACCAACTGACTCAAGGTCAGCTTCTCCCCTGCTGCCATCAGACTTTTGAATGTATCTGCCTTATATTAAGTTGATCTTTCTCTACATCCTAGCTATGACTGTAACTCTACATTCTGCACCCTCTCCTTTCCCTCTCTCTGCTGTACTCTATGAAGAGTATGTTTTGCCTGTATGTCACACAAGAAACAATACTTTTCACTATATCTCAATACATGTGACAATAATAAATCCAATCAAATCAAATTGCCCCTTAGTGTCCAAAGATACGCAGGTTAGGTGGATTAGCCGAGGTAAGATACACATGTTGTGCATTCTCAATTGAATTATTTTGTTGTGATCATTTGTCACCAACATTTGTGAGGGATTTTAGTGACAAGGTTATATTGGAAAAGCTGAGGTCCTTCATCTTGGAACAATGGAGATTCGGGTGACATTTGATAAAGGTGAACAAGATTATTCAGATTTGGATAAAATGGACAAAGAGCTGTTTCCCTTAATTGATTGTACAAGGAGTAGGAGAAGCAGATTTGAGATCTTGGTCAAGAGGTGCAGTAGGGATGTGAGGAAGACCTGGAACTTGTTGCTTATGATGGTCGTGGACAATCAATGGCTTCAAAGTTAAATTAGATAGGCACTTGAGGGAAACAAACTTTCAGGATGATGGGGTAGACAGGGAATGGAACTAACTGAATGGATGGCACATTGGCACAGTGGTCAACACTGCTGTCTCACAGAGCCAGGGACCCAGGTTCAATTCCGGCCTCAGGTGACTGTGTGGAATCTGCACGTTCTCCATGTATCTCTGTGGGTTTCCTCCGGGTGCTTTGGTTTCCTCCCACATGCTTGCAGGTAAAGTGGATTGACCCATGCTAAACTGTCCCTTCATGTCAGGAGGACTAGCAAGTTAAGTATGTGGGGTTATGGGAATAGAGTCTAGGTGGGATTTTTGTTAGTGCATGCTTGTTGGGCTGAATGGCCTCTTTCTGCACTGTCGGAGTTCTATGAATTGCTGTATGGAGAGCTAGCACAGACTTGGTGGCCTGAATGGACTCCCTTGTTGCTGTAATGACGCTCTGATAATAAATCAGAAATTTTAATGAAGCTTTAATCATATTTGCAAACTAGACTTGGCATTATGATGAGTCACCATTGATTGATCTTGGGGCTTCAGTCTACCTATGGATAATCTCGACAGGCAGTACTGGGACAGAACAATCTTAGCTGTCTGTCTTACCAGCGAGACGCCTCAGTCAACCCCCAGAGAATTGAGCAAGGTTTAAGCAGGCTACAGATTGGAGTCCAAATGCAAAGATTGTGATTTTGGGACATTTTTCTGTTTCTCCTGGCTTCAAAGGAAGGTATTTTCCAATAAAAATTTGAAGAAACCTGTCATTTACTGAGTCACTAAATTATTTAGATGTGGCAGGCTCGATATCCTGCATTTACATATGCAAATCTCAACATTATCTTAACATTTATGTAAACTAAATCTAATAATGCATGTCAATATATAATTCATAGATGGTTGAATGTGTATTTCTTGCATGGTTACCTCAGGATACTTTGGCTTATTAAATTGAATTTTTATCAGCAGCTCTATCAGTGTATGATTATATTCTTTGGATTTGCAAGTCGGAAAGACATTCTCTAACTGGAGAAAGGTGATGTTGAACTGGCTTGATGACTTTGCTTCTGTTGGGCGGCGGGGGTGGGGCTTCATCTTTGATAACAATCCTTGTTATCTTTTTTGCGATTATAGTTTTTCTTTGTAGTTGCTTCTTTTGGCTGAAGCGCTTTGATCAATGTCTCTCCGCCGTAAAAGAGGCAGACACAGAAAAGTTGGTTTACTTGAAAGACTCCAGCGAGGCTGTGAGTTGACTCATTGTGAAGACAGATCTCCATATGTCAATCAACAGACAAGGCCACAGACTTGCCAAAGGAATCCAGCAATGAAACAGCTCCTCAGGCTTGTAAATCGGTTGTTCCTTATCACTCAATAATAAATACATTAGATAAACATATGATTTACACATTTTGGTCTCTTTGAAGGCATGGAAGCTAAATTTTGCCTGTCATCACGATGATGGAGACAAATCCCTGAATTATGTACAGAAATGTTTAAAGTTTATTTATTAGTGTCACAAGTTACATTAACACTGCAATGAAGTTACTGTGAAAATCCCCCAGCCACCACCCACTGGTGCCTGTTTAGTTGCAGTGAAGGATGATTTAGTGTGGCCAATGAACCTAACCAGCATGCCTTTCAGACTGTGGGAGGAAACCCATGCAGAAACAGGGAGAATGTGCAGATTTCACACAGTGACCCAAGCTGGGAATCAAACCTGCTTCCCTGGCGCTGTGAGGCAAACCACTGTGCCACCGTGCTGCGTTGAACGTTTAAATACGACATGTGCTTTTAAAAATGATGTGGAGATGCCGACATTTGACTGGGGTAAACACAGTAAGAAGTCTCACAAAAATCCATGGTGATTAACCTGGTGTGGTGAGAGTTCTTACTGTTTTCAAAAACGGCCATACAAGACAAAGATGGCTGCGGATGTAAATTCTGTCACTGAATTGCACCAGTATGGGTGATACTAAGATAGAGACAATAGAAGTTCACATCCTTTGCCTCAGACAGACATCTGAAAAAAAGACGCTATGCAAATGTGAACTGTCCTCCCCTTTGGAGATAATGGAAACTGATTATCCACACTATAGGAATCACATCCTGTAAGTGTTCTCCTAGACTGGTTTGTGGATTTTCGCGTTCCAGGAACGTACAAGAGGCTGGGATAAAAGCCAACTGCAGAGCATGGTCACCGAGGACTAGTGTTGGGTGTGTCAGAGCGTGTGACACAAAAACAAAGAGACAGCAGATTCCCTCCCCTCTGCTCTGGTGGTTAAAAATATAAGTCTTGCTCTCTCTTTCTCTCTCTGATTGCTGAAACAAGGCAACTCAGCAAAACCACAACTGAAAAGGAAGCAGGACAATTTCTCAACTAAAGTGCAGGACCCTTGAATCTCAAATCAACCATTTAACTGCTGAAGCCATCACCAGTGGAATCACAAATCTTAAATAGGTGCAAAGTTTCCCCACCTACTCCTCACAGAGGAGTCAAAGATTGAACCTACGGGCAAAATTTTCCCATCCCGTTGGCCACGGGAATCGTAGCGGGTGGGACAGAGAATTCATGCAAAGACCTGTTGACTTCGGGCAGAAATCTTTGGTCTTGGATTTTCCGCGCACGGCTGGAAAATCCTACCCAAGGCCAACGAACCTTTCCACGGTCCACCCCTCGCCCACTCTTATTCCCGCAACATGCAGAATGGGAAAATTCACCCCTAGATCTTTTTTTAAAACTTATTTTTGGACTCACTTCTTGGCCAGAATTCCAACACCTTGCCCGCCATGGAATCAGAGTGCGTGAGAGTTGGAAAACGGAAATCACCGTTGATCTCGGGTGGGAATTTCTGATCTCACCCAAGCAAGGCCGTAACTTCCCACCCCTCATTCCCAACCTGTGTGAATATAGGTCCATGTGCTTTATTATATTTCCCACATTTAGTAGCTGATGAACTCACTCCTACTTTAACTCAAGGAAGTCTGATTACACTGGCTGATTTTAAAAGAGTGATATATTGGGACTGGAGAAAGGTATCCTTCAAGAGATCCTCTTTTGAAGTATTCCTGTTGCAACAAGTGAAAGGGAGTTGAATAAAGAAAGAGAACCACCGGGGGTGTAACCATTTGATGGAATCCCATCCACAATTTAACAAATAGGGGTTCATGTCAATATGCTTCCCATTGAGGGGATGGAGGGTAACAAATTGGGGGGCCTTGACCAGGAACCGGTCGTAATACTGTTTACCTAAGTAAACACACCTCCATCTTCAAATTATACTCCTGATCCTAGATGATGGTTTCATGTTAATGTGACTACTATTGACAATCTTGCAGCATTCAATGGGGAAGCTATGTTTCTTTGTGGTCCTGATTCATTGAATTGTGATCTTGGCTTCCTGCTATGAATCATAGAAGCTACAGTGCAGAGGGAGGCCATTTGGGCCATCTAGCGTGCACCGACAACAATGACACCCAGCTCCTATCCCCGTAACCCCACATATTTAATCTCTAGTCCCTCTGATACCAAGGGGTAATTTATCAATCAAATGCAGGGAAGCAGTCACCACTTGAACTTCTATGCATAAGAACTGAAGCTAGTCCCCCATAGATATTGAGCAATTAAATTATCTTAACACTGGGCTGGAATCAAAACCAGAACTGCTGGAAAAGCTCAGCAGATGTGGCAACATCTGTTGAGAGCAAAACAGAGTTTCAAGTCTGATATGACTTCTTCAGAACAGTCCAAAGGGAAGTTGTGAAGATTTAACTGTTTCTCTCTCTACAGATGCTGCCAGTTCTGCTGGGTTTTTCCAGCACTTTCTGTTTTTATTTCAGCTCTTCAGTATCTGCAACATTTTGCTTTTATTAATGAAGGCAGGCTGTGGCTTGTACTTTTGTCTGCTTAATTTTCAATTTAATTCTTGAGTAGATATGCGATCAAATCCTTTTCAAAGGACTTAATTGACATGGCATTAGTTTCCTCACTGGAAATCTATTATTTCCAGTGAAGAAGCAAGTACCATTTTCCCCCCTGAAATAATAGATGTATTATTTCGGAGGGGGGGGGGGAGCGGAATTAATTACATTTAATTCTCTCAAGAGCAGCTTTCTGCTTATGTTATTTATGTGGAACTTTTTTTTGTATCTCTCTCCATTCATATCACAGAATCACAGAATTGTTATGGTGCAGAAGAAGGCCATTTGGTCCATTGTATCTTCGCTGGCTCTCCAAATGAGGAATTTGACTGTCATTCCCTGCCTTTTCCCCATACCCCTGCACATTGTTTCTATTCAACTAACCATCTAATGCCCTCTTGAAAGCCTCGATTGAATCTGACTCCGCCACACTTCCAGGCTGCCCTTTCCAGAACCGAACCACTCGTTGGGTGAAAAGGTTTATTCTCACATCTTATTTGCTTCTTTTGCAAATCACCTTAAATCTGTATCCTTTTGTTTTTGATCCTTTTACAAATGGGAACAGTTTCTCCTTGTCTACTCTGTCCAGACTCCTGACGATTTGGAAAGTCTGTCAAATCACCTCTTAGCCTTCTTCCCTTTGATGAGAACAGTCCCAGTGTCTCCAATCTATCCCCAAAATTGATTTTCTTATGCTGGAACCATTCTTGTAAATATTTTCTGTGCGCTCTCTCTGATGCATTCACATTCTTCCTACAGTGTGGCACCCAGAAGTGTACACAATATTCCAGCTGGGGTATAACTAGTGTCTTGTATAGATTCAGCATTCAGGATGTGTAATGGAGGGCATGTCCCTGTCTACATCAATGGGGACAAAATAGAAATGGTCGAGAGCTTCAAGTTTTTAGGTGTCCAGATCGGATCACCAACAACCTGTCCTGGTCCAACCAAATCAATGCTACAGTTAAGAAAGCCCACCAAAATCTCTACTTTCTCAGGAGGCTAAAGAAATTTGGCATGTCAGCTACATCTCTCATCAACTTCTATAGATGCACCATAGAAAGCATTCTTTCTGGCTGTGTCAAAGCTTGGTTTGGCTCCTGTTCTGCCCAGGACTACAAGGAACTATAAAGGGTCGTGAATGAAGACCAGTCATTCCAAACATTCAAACCAGCCTCCCAACCACTGACACTAAGTATACTTCCTGCTGCCTCGGAAATGCAGCCAGCTTAATCAAGGATCCTAATGCACCCTGGACATTCTCTCTTCCACCTTCTTCTATCAGGAAAAAGATACAAAACTCTGAGGTCATGTACCAACCGACTCAAAAACAGTTTCTTCCCTGCTGTCACCAGACTTTTGAATGGACCTACCTCGCATTAAGTTAATCTTTCACGACACCCTAGCTATGACTGTAACACCACATTCTGCGCTCTCTCCTTTTCTTCCCTATGAATGGTCTATTTAGCACGCAAGAAACAATACTTTTCACTGTATGCTAATACATCTCACAATAATAAATCAAACCAAATCAAAACATGGTTTCCTCGCTCTTGTAGTCCATTCCCCTATTAATAACTCCCAGAAAACTGTCTGCTTTATTACCTGCTCTCTCCACTTTAATGATTGATGCGGTATACATCTTTTGTCCTGCATCCTTTTAAGAAATTTATCCCTTATTTTATATTATCTATTCATGTTCTTCCTACCAAAATGCATCACTTCACACTTTTCCACATCATCCACTGAATATCTTTTGAAGTATTTCTTTCCAGTCTGCCCAGTTCTCCAGCACACGAATCAATAGCTCATGTGACTTGCCAATGGCAAATCAGATGACCTACTGATTTGCTCACCCACCTTTGGTGGCTTAAAGCTCAGGCTGGAGGGAAAAACAGTTCCGTATGTTCAAGTCCCCATAAAAATCAGTGATCCAGCACCAAAATACTGGGGTTCCATTTTAAGATGGCATTGTGGTTAGCACTGCTGCCTCACAGCGCCAGGGACCCAGGTTCAATTCCTGGCTTGAGTTTGGAGTGTGGAGCTTGCACATTCTCCCTGTGTCTGCATGGGTTTCCTCCGGTTTCCTTCCATGGTCCAAAGACATCCTAGTTAGGCACATTGGCCATGCTAAATTCTCCCTCAGCATACCCGAACAGGCTTCAGAGTGTGGCGACCAGGGGATTTTCACAGTAACATCATTGCAATGTAAATGTAAGCCTACTTGCAACTAATAAGTAAACTTTAACTTTCTTAACACCAATTCATTACAGGTTTTCCTGGTTTTCCCTTTGGGATATCGTCTTCATATCATTCATCCTGGCATGGCTCCCAACATAACTACCTCAGGCCAATGGGGCAGAAACATGAGCATGTCTAGTACTCAGTTAGCTTATTCACCCATTACCAGGTCCAATTGGACCATGTAAAGCTCTGCCAGGTCTGGCTCTCTTCCAAAAAAACAATTCTAGGATTAACCTGATGGGTGTAAACATAACCCTAGTTTCCTTTTCCATCCTACTTTTTCCTTACATCCCTCTTCTCGGATCCACGTACCTTCAAAATGTACCTACCATGGGTGCCATATATTTCTTCATCATCACGGAATCAGATATTCCTCTGGGTTTTTTTCTGGGTGATCAGTAGATGGGGCAATTGTGCTGACCATCAGGTAATAATGGTGGAAAACTCACCTTGATCATATCCAGTGTTATTAGACATCAAGGAGATGACAGAATCAGATTTATAAAGGAAGGCGGGGGCAAGAATCAACAATGCAAACATAATTTTAATGTTTATTTATGATTCATTTTTAAAGGCGGCATAATGGCACACATGATTAGCACTGCTGCCTCACAGTGCCAGGAACTCAGATTCAACTCCTGGCTTCGTTCACTGCCAGTGTGGAGTTTGCACATACTTACTGTGTCTGCATGGGTTTCCTCCGGGTGCTCCAGTTTCCTCCCACGGTCCAAAAGACGTGCTGGTTAGGTGCACTGTCCATGCTAAATTCTCCCTCAGTGTGCCCGAACAGGCACCGGAGTGTGGCGACTAGGAGATTTTCACAGTAACTTCATTGCGGTGTTAATATAAGTCGACTTGTGACTGATAAATAAACTTTAACCTTTATTTCGTTGCTGCTCTTGACTAATGTGATGCCTACCTTGGTGTCACTTGTGTCGGACTACCACATTTTTCACACCTAACATTATGGATTTCTCTATATCTTTGGGCTTTGGAAGTAAAGGGGAAGCATAGAAATGGACAGGGTGTAATGATAGACACAGCCTTGTGTCAGCATATACATATAATGGCGGGATGGGGGAAGGGGGGTATAGTGATGGCCTAGTGGTATTATCACTAGACTATTATTCCAGAAACTCAGCTAATGTTCTGGGGTACCTCTGTTCGAATCCCACCACAGCAGATGGTAGAATTTGAATTCCATAAAAAAAAAATCTGGAATTAAGAATCCAGATTAAAGATGACCATGAAACCTTTGTCAATTATCAGCAAGACCCATCTAGTTCAGTAATGTCTTTTAGGGAAGGAAATCAGCTGGTATGTGACTCCAGAGCCACAGCAATGCGGTTGTCTCTCAACTGCTTTCTGAACATAGGCAACTAGGGATAGGCAATAAATGCTGTAAGAAGTCTCACAACACCAGGTTAAAGTCCAACAGGATTATTTGGTAGCAAACGCCACTTGCTTTCGGGGCTCTGCCCCTTCAGCAGAGCCCTGAAAGCTAGTGATGTTTGCGGCCAAATAAACCTGTTGGACTTTAACTTGATGTTTACCCCAGTCCAACGCCGACATCTCCACATCAATAAATGCTGGCCAGCCAGCGATTCCCATGTCCTACAAATGAATAAAAAATTGTTTGTTTGTCCACATGAGTTTAGCCCAAGAAGCCATTGTTGAGTTATACCATGATGCAACTGGATCGATAATGCCCTTCCAGATAGGTGCTGCAATGCCAATCGATATTCAAGTCCAGCTGTGGGATCCTTCCATGTTATTACTAGCATTTGCCAGCCAGTAGTGCACAGAAATATTAAATGGGACACTAATGTCCTTAATGTACTTCTTCTCTATGGACAAGCAGCAGCAACATGAGCGCGCACTATAACTTTTCAGTGTAGCAGGATTTTCCAAAACCCAAGGAGTTACAGATTGCACCCACATGGTGCCATATGCTGCCTTGTTCAATGCTGCAACCTGTGCCAACAGTTAAAGATTCCATTCTCTTAACATTTAGCTTGTTTGCAATGTTCAATTCACTGAAAGCTGCCACGGCGCATTCATTTTGATACTGTAAGCGATGCCTGCACTCAATGACCCTGGAAATGTAAAGGTTCACAATGAGGTGGGGAGGGGACAAGTTATTGAAATCTGTGCTTTATTCTTTGATAAGTTGGACAGTGGAGTAATGCTGTCTATTCACACATGAGCAATAACTGAGCGTGCCATATGTTGAGAACGTGACTTTCGTTTAGTACCTCAAGTAGGCTTACATTAACACTACAATGAAGTTACTTTGAAAATCCCCGAGCTGCCACTCTGGTGCCTGTTCGGGTTACACTGAGGTAGAATTTAGCATGGCTATTGCACCTAACCAGCACATCTTTCAGATTGTGGGAGGAAACCAGAGCACCCGGAAGAAACCCATGCAGACACGAGGAGAACGTGCAGACTCTACACAGACAGTGACCCAAGTCAGGAATCGAACCTGGGTCCCTGATACAGTGAGACAGCTGCGTTAACCACCTTGCCACAATGCTGCCCTCCGTGACATGGTTCCGGGGTTAATTTGGGATCATTCTACAATATGATAGGGTTGAGATGTCAAAGATGGGGGGTACGTTTTACATGCTGCACAACTTTGCTTTGAAAACCAATATGGAGTTCTTGAAGGGAAAAGTTCATTTCAATCAGCAATAAGGTCAGGAATAGATTTTATTTTACTTATTTGTCACAAGTAGGCTTACATTAACACTGCAATTAAGTTACTGTAAAAGACTATGAGTCACCACACTCCAGCACCTGTTTGGGTACACTGAGGGAGAATTTAGCATGGCTAATGTGCCTAACCAGCACATGGACTGTGGGAGGAAACCAGAGCACCCAGAGGAAACCTACACAGGGACAGGGAGAACATGCAAACTCCACACAGAGAGTGACCCAAGCTGGGAATTGAACCCAGATCCCTGGCAGAGTGATGCAGCAGTGTTAACCACTGTGTCACCGTGCCGCCTAATTTGAGCAGCCTGGAAAAAATGCAAAGAATAACTCATTGACCTCCACAGTGGGTATTTGCACCACATACATACAGTAAACCTTCCACTGGCATCTATATTTCCTCATTGCATTCCCAATCCTGCCTGCCCCTCCATAACGCTACCATCATCTAAACAATGGCATCAGATTCAAATCCCTTCCAAAAGCAATCCTACATGCAAAGCAACTTTAGACACAAGCACGTTAGAGCTGCCATAATTTCATTGAAAACGGATCCTGAGTGTAAGGCCCATTGTTTGCTGGAGCAGAGAGAGAGAGCTAAGATTTTACCTGTTAAAAACCTGTTTAAAATAAGTTTAAAGCACTTTACTCTTTGTAGAACTGTTTAAAGCATTTATTTATTGTATTTACTGCTTTAAGAATTCTGAGGGTGTGGTGAAAAGGCATTTGTGGACCAGCCTGCTTTAAATCAGCGCCAGGTTTAAAAGGAGGCCTGGTGTAGACAGCGGGCAGCGTCTGAGCGGGCAGCGGAGTGAGTGGGAAGCAGAGTGAGTTAATAGGGCTTAATATCAAAAAGGGCTGGAAGGAAAAAGGCCAGGTGAGTTTGTTTGAAAAAAAACAAGGAAAAAAAATTTTTTCAAAACTACTACAGCAAGAAACAAGGAAAAAAATTTTTTCCCCATAAAAAATTACAGTGAATAATGGAGGGGCATGTGATGTGTGGTTTCTGTATGATGTGGGAACTGGCGGACCCCAGGGTCCTTCCCAGTGACCATGTCTGCAGTAAGTGCAGGTTGCTGGAGGAGCTCCAGCTCAAGGTGGATGAGCTGGCCTCTGAGCTACAGACACTGAGGCTCATCAGGGGGAGAGAGGGTGCCCCTAGGCTGGCTAAATCTAAGGGTCAGGGACAAAAGGGGGCTGCTGGGAGGAGGAAGGGGGGTGAGGAGCGGAGGCCTCAGCCTCTTAATCTGCATAACAGGTTTGAGGTTCTTGCTTCCAGTCTGGAAGAGGACGAGGCAGGTGAGGTTGGTGAGCAAACTGCACACGGTACAGTGATGCAGCAGGACATAGGCAAAGAGAAGGGGAAAAGGAACGTAGTAGTGATTGGAGATAGTGGGGTGAAGAGTATTGACACTGTCCTTTGTCACAATGACAAAGTGCACAGAAGGGTGTGTTGTCTGCCTGGTGCTCGGGTACAGGATGTCGCAGCTGGGCTGCAGAGGAACCTGGAGTGGGAGGGTGAGAACCCGGTCGTTGTAGTACATGTGGGTGCCGGCGACGTAGGCAAAGTGCGGACTGAGGATCTGGGGAGGGAGTATGAGAAGCTGGGAATGGAATTAAAAAGTAGAACCGACAAGGTGGTCGTCTCTGGGCTACTGCCTGAACTGAGTGCAGACGGGCGTAGGGTTGACAGGATAAAGGAAGTGAATGGGTGGCTCAGGGATTGGTGTGGGAGGAATGGGTTCGAATTTATGGGGCATTGGCACCAGTATTGGGGTAGGTGGGACTTGTTCGGGCGGGATGGGGTTGGTCTGAATCGTGCTGGGACCAGAGTGTTGGCGAATCGAGTAAAGAGGACTGTAGACAGGGCTTTAAACTAATTGGGGGGGGGAGGGTGCGAGGGTAGGTGACGCTACGAGGTCTAAAGTTAAGGATAGGGTACAGGTAAGGGAAGAGGCCAAGGATGTCCCAATTGGTGGCGTTACGGCAAATAGTGTCCAGGTGAAGGCTGGGATGAAAGCGCTTTATCTGAATGCACGAAGCATTCGGAATAAAGTGGATGAGCTGGTGGCGCAGATCGACACAAATGGATACGATCTGGTGGCCATTACAGAGACGTGGCTGCAAGGTGACAGGGACTGGGAGATGAATGTACAGGGCTATCAAGTGTTTAGGAAGGATAGGCAGGAGGAAAGAGGGGGTGGCGTAGCTCTGCTGATTAAGGATAGTATCAAGGTGGTAGCAAGGGATGATATCGGAGCCAAAGAGCAGAACGTGGAATCGTTGTGGGTGGAGATTAGGAACAGCAAAGGGAGGAAGACGCTGGTGGGTGTCGTCTATAGGCCCCCGAATAATGATCTGGAGGTGGGGCAGGCTGTTAACACGCAAATAAGTGCGGCGTGCAGGAATGGGACGGCAGTAGTTATGGGAGATTTCAATCTGCATATTGATTGGTCGACCCATGTTGGACGAGGTGGGCTCGAGGAGGAGTTCTTGGAATGCTGCCGGGATAATTTCCTTGAACAGTGTGTGTTGGAGCCAACGAGGGAGCGAGCTATCTTGGATCTGGTGCTATGTAATGAGGCGGGTAGAATTAGGGACCTTGCGGTGAAGGATCCTCTTGGAGAGAGTGATCATTGTATGGTGGAGTTTCTGGTGCAGATGGAGGAGGAGAAAGTGGGTTCCCGGACACGTGTCCTTTGTTTGAATAGAGGGGAGTATGGTAGGATGAGAGAAGAATTGGCGAATGTGGACTGGGGGAGTGCGTTGGAAGGTAGGTCTGCTGAGGAGCAGTGGAGGATCTTTAAGGAGATCTTTCTTGGTGCTCAGCAGAAATTTATTCCGATGGTTAAAAAGGACAGTAGGAAGAGAGGTAATAAGCCGTGGATAACGAAGGAGGTGAAGGAAAGTGTTAAATTAAAAGCGGAGGAATTTAGAGTAGCTAAGAGCAGTGGGCGAGAAGAGGATTGGGAAAGGTTTAAATGTCAACAAAGATTGACAAAGAAGTTGATAAAGGAGGGTAGGAGAAGCTATGAGGCTGGGCTAGCACTTTATATAAAAAAGGATAGCAAGAGTTTTTATAAATATATAAAAAGGAAGAGGCTGGCTAGGGTGAACGTTGGTCCTTTAGAGGATGAGAAAGGGGAGCTAGTGGTAGGGGATGGGGATATGGCTAAGGTCTTGAATAACTTTTTTGTTTCTGTCTTCACGGAGGAGGACGTGAATAATTTGTCGGGTGTTAGCGATGGAAAGGTGGTAGGAATGGAGGGTCTTAATGACATTACTGTTACTAGAGAGGTGGTGCTCGACAGACTGGAGGGGCTGATTGTGGACAAGTCCCCAGGACCGGATGGAATGCATCCGAGGGTTCTGAAAGAAATGGCGGAGGTTATAGTGGATGCCTTGGTGGTTATTTTCCAGACGTCGCTGGATTCCGGGGAAGTGCTGGAAGATTGGAAAACGGCTAATGTTACGCCGTTGTTTAAGAAGGGTGCCAGGCAAAAGGCGGGGAATTATAGGCCGGTTAGTTTAACGTCTGTGGTAGGTAAAATGTTAGAATCCGTCATTAAGGAGGAAATTGCGAGGCATCTTGAAGGGAATTGCTTGATAGGGCGGACGCAACACGGTTTCATTAAAGGGAAGTCGTGTCTGACAAATTTACTGGAGTTCTATGAGGATGTGTCTAGGGCAGTGGATAGAGGAGAGCCGGTGGATGTGGTCTTTCTGGATTTTCAGAAGGCGTTTGACAAGGTACCTCACAAGAGGTTATTGCAGAAGGTCAGGGGACATGGAGTTGGGGGTAGGGTGTTAGCGTGGATAGAGGATTGGTTGTCAAATAGGAGGCAGAGAGTGGGGGTCAATGGGTGCTATTCGGATTGGCGGTTGGTGACTAGTGGGGTGCCCCAGGGGTCGGTGCTGGGGCCTCAGCTATTTACCATTTATATAGATGATCTGGAGGAGGGAACCGAGTGCAGGGTGTCGAAATTTGCTGATGACACCAAGATTGGGGGAAAGGCAAATTGTGCGGAGGGTGTGGAGAGTCTGCAGAAGGATCTAGATAGGCTGGGCGAATGGGCCAGGAAATGGCAAATGGAATTTAATGTTGGCAAGTGTGAGGTGGTCCACTTTGGTAGGAAGAATGGTAGGAAGGACTATTACTTACGGGGCGAAAAACTGCAGCAGGCAACGGTGCAGAGGGACCTCGGGGTCCTTGTGCATGAGTCGCAAAAACCCAGCTTGCAGGTGCAGCAGGTGGTCAGGAAGGCGAATGGGATGCTGGCCTTCATAGCGAGGGGGATTGAATATAAAAGTAGGGAGGTCTTGCTGCAGCTGTATAGGGCATTGGTGAGGCCGCAGCTGGAGTACTGTGTGCAGTTTTGGGCGCCGCACCTGCGCAAGGATATTTTGGCCCTGGAGGGAGTGCAGAGGAGGTTTACTAGGCTGATACCGGAGTTGAGGGGATTGAGCTATGAGGAGAGGCTGAATAAACTAGGCTTGTACTCGTTAGAGTTTAGAAGAATGAGGGGAGATCTCATTGAGACGTATAAGATGATGAATGGGATGGATAGGATAGAGGTGGAGAGACTCTTCCCGCTCAAAAAAGACAGTAGGACTAGGGGGCACAGCCTCAAGATAAAGGGGAGGCGGTTTAGAACGGAGTTGAGGAGGAACTTCTTCACTCAAAGGGTGGTGAATCTCTGGAATTCTCTGCCCGTTGAAGTGGTGGAGGCTGCCTCGCTAAATATTTTTAAGAAGCGGGTTGATGGGTTCTTGATAAGAGAGGGGATTAAGGGTTATGGGGAGAGGGCGGGAAAGTGGAACTGAGCCACAACAGATCAGCCATGATCTTATTGAATGGCGGGGCAGGCTCGAAGGGCTAGATGGCCTACTCCTGCTCCTATTTCTTATGTTCTTATGTTCTTATGACCTTGTGCTTCTTGCTTCTGTGTTTCTCCTTGGTTTCATGGTGTTCGGTAAGAGCTTGCAACCCGACCCTAATGAGTCCTTCCACCAGGAAGAGTGCACGAGGGAAATGAGGTGGCAGAACGTCCTCACAACTGAAAAACAGCACCTCTGATAATGCAGCATTCCCTCAGCTTTGAAGAGCCAGCCAACATTTTGTACTTAAGCCTCTGGGGTGTGTCCTGATTACATAACCCCTCTGGCTCCAATGCGAAGCCGCCACAGCTGATGCAGGAAAGATGTGAGTGAAGGAACACTTCCTGGATCATCACAGGCATGGCACAGACTAATTAATCTGGTGGACTAGTTAGATAGAGTGATGGGGAGAAGTACTACCAGTGTAATTGTAAAGGGTACTGTTGGTTTTACAGATATATTGCCAAATGTTTTTTGGCCAATCCTAGGGGAACAAGAGTTGGTTAAGTCGACAATCACTGTCTCACAATGTTTTGGCTTTGCAGCAAGAGATCTCTCCTTGAGGTTCTGTAATAGTGATTGCCAAAGAGCATCACTCTCTTCTGGCTTACTTTGACATTGACCAATGCCCCAAAAGTGGGGACCCTCTTCCCCGCCTGCAGACCCAGCTCTGTAATCTCAGACCTTCTCCCCTTGTGCAGAAACAACTCAAAGCTGCTGCATCGCTTTGCGAACGACCTTGCCCCCGTGTCGATTAGTGCCATAAAATCTTTTACAACCACTTGAGTTGGCAGACAGTTTAGCATTTCAGCCAAAGGACAACACCTCCAACAGTGCAGCACTGCACTCAGGAACACATAGTGTAGAATTGATACTCCAGTCGCAGGGATGGAACATCGACTAAGAGGTGAGAGAATTTATCACTGAGCCTTAGATAACACCTCTTTCAATGCTACTGTGATAAATGCACTGTACAAATGCAAGTTAGTGACGTGTTCTACTTTTTCTCTATAAAATTGGAGAGTATTACTGATGTAACAAGGTAACCTTTGTCTCAGAATGCTGCAATATCCTGAACTTCAATGAATAACATTCTGTTAAGTGAATACTTGTGCTACAAAGACAAGGGAGGCAGCAGTTCAGGGGGCTGGGTTGGCTTCAGTTACATGGAAGAAAGATAATGAGTCCAATTTTACCATCGCATTGCACCCATTTTTGGACACAAAAACTTGATAAAGTTGGGTGTGAGGTGAGTAGCATGTTCCACGCCCCACCCTCTGTGCCAGACCCCCTTTACCAAGACCTGAAAATGGCTGTGATCAGAACTGCGCCTGAAATGGGCACGACGGTGATTTAACCGCGTTTGCTTGTTTTTAGTTTGACTTAATGGGCTACTTTACCCAACTTTACCAGCAATTCCCCCTTTGCCACCATGTTCGCCCATCCAGAATCGGTGCAAAACAGACATAAAAGTCCAATGTGAATTCTCCAGTTAGTGAGGAGGTAGGTATTCAGCATCCAACAGCTCTCTGCTTGAGATTGGTGGGGTTTGGAGGAGGGGGGAGGGTCTGCTGCCACTCTGCCTGAGATCAGTGGGGTTAAGGGGGTTTCCACTGCCACTCTGCCTGAGATCAATGGAGGGGAAGAGGGGAGGGGCCCGCGATATGTCTGGATGGTGGAGGGATGGGGGAATAAGGGGATCAGTAATGTTGGGGGGTTGGGGCAATATCTGTGGGGGCCAGGGGAGGCATCATCCATCCGGGAGGGATGTGGCAGGGGAGGATCATTCTATCGTTTTTTTTCTGCACATGCGCAGTTGAAAGTGCTGATAGGAGCTGCAGGATTTTGGGTGCATAAGCCCTGCCCACAGGCTTCTACAGTGCGATTCGGAATCACTGATACTTTTTCAGGCAGAGCGCATGTGGGAGCACCAGAGAATGGGACTAAAAGTCGGATCTGAAACACTCCCAGTTTCAAGTCTGTCTGGCTCGTGGAATCAAAATGGTAAAATAGGGGCCAATGAGTCAATCCAGCAATCTGTTCCCCTGGAGTGGCATCTGTGGAGATTTGTGTAGAATACAGGATTTTCTGTTTGCAAAAATGTACTTCATTTACATAAAACCTGAAAGACACATTGTAAAACATTTCCAATTGTTATAACAGTAAAACACAATGATGTTCACATTGTCTTCAGAGATCAAGACGCACTCTGAAGTGCTTCTGTTCAGTAATGAGGCGGCATGGTGGCACAGTGGTTAGCACTGCTGCCTTATAGCGCCAGGGACACATGTTCAATTTGGACTTTGGGTAACTGTCTGTGCGGAGTCCGCACTTTCTCCCCACGTCTGTGTGGGTTTCCTCCCACAGTTCAAAGATGTGCAGGATTTGTTGATTGGCCTTGTTAAAATTCACCCTCGTGTTAGGGGTATTAGCAGGGTAAAAATGAGGGTTAGGGGAATAGGGCCTGGGCAGAATTGTGATCAGTGCATACTTGATGGGCTGAATGGCCTCCTTCTGCACGGTCGGGATACCATGATTCTATGATGACGCATATGTCAATATTTTCATTACAGCCAGTATAATTATGTCCAAACTATACTCATCAAAGATCTGCAGGTTAGGTTGATTGGCAATGCTAAATTAACCCTTAGTATCAGGGGGATTAGTAGGGCAAATATGTGGGGATAGGGCCTGGGTGGAATTGTTGTCTGTGCAGGCTTGATGGGCTGAATGTCCTCCTTCTGCACTGTAAGTATTCGATGATTCTATATACGTCAGTCATAGTACATTCTGTGATGCTTCAATAGAGCTGTTTGGATCAAGCACACAATCCCAGGGGTTTTACCCTGTTACTAGCCCTCGGTATATTTTGGCTGAAAGGCCTTATACAGTGGCCTTTCCCCATTGCGCCTTGGCAGTGGCAGCTCTAAGCTTGAGTGCATCTCTCAGCACGTAGTCCTTGACCTTGGAATGTGCCAGCCTGGACACTCGGCCGAAGATAATTCCCTACACTGGAAGATCAACAAGTTTCGGTAGAGCACAGGATTCCTTTTTCAATGTTTACTCCCTTCTTGAAGTTCCAGAACCAATGCACGGAGTGGACTGGGTGGACCCAAATCTGTCTCCTTGCTTGCTCCAAAAGCAAAATTGAAATTCAAATTGAATCCAATTCACAAGAGAAACATACATGGTTTGGCTCCTTCTCTGTCCAAGACCGCAAGAAACTATAAAGAGTTGTGAACATAGCCCAGTCCATCACGCATACCAGCCTCACAACCATTGATTCTGTCTACACTTCCCACTGTCTCGGAAAAGCAGCCAGCATAATCAAGGATCCCATGCATCCCAGGCATTCTCTCTTCCACCTTCTTCCACTGGGAAAAAAATACAAAAGTCTGAGGTCACATACCAACTGACTCAAGAACAGCTTCTTCCCTGCTGCCACCAGATTTTGAGTGGACCTACCATATACTAAGTTGATCTTTCTCTACACTCTATGACCGTAGCACTACATTCTGCACCCTCTCCTTTCCTTCTTTATGAACGGCCAGTGCAAGAAACAATACTTTTCACTGTATACAAAAATATATGACAATAATAAATCAAATCAAATCAAATCTAAGATCCAAGCTGACAAGGTGAGGCATTGCTTCTCATCTTGGACCCAATCTGATGCTTGATCTTAGCCAAAAGAATGAGAAGTGATCCTACTCGATTTTACACACTCTGTCCCAGTAGAGTGGCTTTCTGACACTCAATAGTGATGGCTCATACCAGAATAATAGCCACTCGAGCGGAGATAGCAGAAAATGTACAGCACCTGTAGAGAAGCAGATGCAAGGAGGAGAAGGGTGAAAATTGATGAGAAAAAGCAATAAAAACAAAAAAGTAGGCTTCACATCAGTCAAAGAGTAAAATGCATTATGAATAGCTCACTGAATAGCTTGCTATCATATTAACATATGAATCGGGTTATAATTAGGCTACTGAATGGCACCCTGATTTAGTTGCAGCCACTCTTCATGAGTTCATAATGAAATATGGTCAAAAGATAATGGTCTCCAACATAAAATTGCATTATTACTGCATTTAATTATTATTTTCGGTCCTGGTGTAGTTTTAATGTTTAAATGACCATGCCTAATAAATCAGAAAGTGTCTCAAACTGTATTTGTGCTGGATGTGCTACAGAGGAATTGTCACTCATTTGGAATGGACCCAATATCGTTGTTAATAGAAACATTAAACTTCATTTTCCTCAGTTTGGATACAGTAAGCTAAATTACACAGTTGCGTGATTAATACACAACATGTGGTTAAAAAATAGTCCTCAATTATGCTTCTGATATATACCACAGTCCAAATTATTAGTTGTTTAAACTTAATAATGATCATATCCGCTTAAAGCCAGTCATTTTGTCAGAATCCACTTAACATCATAAATGGTTTTGGCAAATTGCGAATGGCATTGAAAAAATTGACTGTATTCGCAATCTGTGTTGGAATTTGTATGTTTAGATAAAAGATGTTCTGGGTTATTTAAATAGTTTGTTTACTGTCTTGTTTGTATCATAATGTTGCTTTAAGTACATTTAATTACATAGCATAAAACAGGCCTGTGGGTCGAACTATACTGGTGATTATGAGCCTCCTCTCAACTCACCTCATTTGTTCCTATCAACATACCTTTCACTGTATTCCTTTCTCTCTCCCGTGTGTTTACCTAGCTTATCCTAAAATGCATCCCTGTTATTTGGGTCAACTGTTGCTTATGGAGGTGAAAGTCACATCTTAACATCACCTTAGGTCAAAAAAAAAATTGCTCCTGAATTCCTTATTGGATTAACTAAGGACTATTTTTTATATGTATATCATTCCTGGCTTTGGATAGCCCCAACAAATGGTAACATTTTCACTACATTTACCCTTTCAAGCTCCTTCAAGATCTCTGTCATAAGTCATCCCTCAGTCTTCTGTATCATGGAATCCATCAAATCCCCTACAGAGCAGGAGAAGACCATTTGGCCCATCGAGTCTGCACTGACCACAATCCCACGCAGGCCCTAGCCCCATAACCCCATGCATTTACCCTAGCTAGTCCCCCTGACACTAAGGAGCAATTCAGCATGGCCAATCCACCTAACCTGCACGTCTTTGGACTGTGGGAGGAAACCGGAGCAACTGGAGGAAACCCATGCAGACACAGGGAGAATGTGCAAACGCCACGCAGATTGTGACCCAAGGGGAGAATTGAACCCGGGTCCCTGGCTTTGTGAGGCAACAGTGCTAACCAATGTGCTGCCGTGCTGCCCCAGTCAGTTCAGTCTTCCCCAACAGTTATAACCTCTCAGTTCTAGCATCGTTCTTGTAAAACCTTTTGCACCATCCTTACCCCTACATATCCTATTAGTAACATAGGGATGAGAGCTGTGCACAATGGTAAAAGACTCTGTGGTGCTGCTATAAAAGCTACTTTTATATTGCTCAAGAACTGTGCTGGTGGATCTCATGAAACTGAACCAGGAATGCATTTGCCAAAATACACTGAAGCCAACAGCTGAGAAGACATTAATATCTAAGCCAAAAGCTAAGGTTTCAAATAACTTCTTCAACCAAAGCATCAACGCCAGTTATACTTTCGATTTAACGCTATTACCCTCGAGGTGTGATATGTCAATTCTTCAACTGGACATCCAAGGTATTTGGCAAATAATATATCTCCAGAGGAACAGAAGTAATAGAAATAGGAATAGGCCACCAAACCCTCTGCTGACCTCAAATCCTCTTCTGTGCCATTTTCCCAAAGTCCTCTATTCCTCGATCTATCAAATATTTCTCCACCTGCGCATTAAAGACTTCTAATTTTCCATCCTCCACTAACGTTTGGGCCAAAGAACTCCAGAGCATCACCACCCCCGGGAGAAGAAATTTATATGCACCTCAGGTTTAAATGGCCAGCACTTTATCTTGGAGTTTTGTCCCCTTGTTTTCCCATTGTTATGGTTTGAGATTAGAAACTCAGCTCCCTTCCCACATTTGGATCATGGTTGTTATGAGATCTGGATCCAGGTGCTCTTGGCCTAATCCAAACTGAGCACCCTTAGCTATAGAATCATTGAGTCTGCACTGACAACAATCCCACCTAGGCCCTATCCCTGTAGCCCCATGTATTTACCCCGCTGATGCTCCTAACCTACACATCTAAGGACACTAAGGAACAATTTACCATGATCAACCCACATAACCTGCACATTCTTGGAGTGTGGGAGGAAACCGGAGCACCCAGAGGAAACCCATGCAGACACGGGGGAGAACGTGTAAACTCTGGACAGACAGCCACCCAAGGCCAGAATTGAACCTGAGCCCCTGGGACTGTGAGGCTGCAGTACTAACCACTGTGCCACCATGCCGCCTGCAGGCAGTGGGCTAGAACATTAATAGAACCTGCAGTTACCACCTTTGACCACTTTGTTGATGATTGGGACTAGACTCGGAGGGTGATAATTGCGACTTGTCCTGCTCTTTTGGACAGAACATAGCTGGACAATGTCCCACATTTTAGGGTCAATGTCAGTGTTGTCATTGTCTTGGAACAGGTTGGCTCAGTGATGAAGCATGACAGCTGGGAAGTTGTTAGAGGCGTAGAGCCTTTTCTGTGGACATGGAGTGAATCAAGTTGGTTAGGATTCGTAACTATATCAATACCACGAGAAGTGAGCAAGAAAGATCATCCACTCCACACTATTGGCTGAAGAAAGGAGTATTTTACACTCATATTTTGGACTCTACTATCAGTGAGGTTTCTAGAGTCTCCTCCTTCTGTTACTTTCTTTTATAGACACTACGATACACAACAGAGCAAAATGTAAAACATCCGTGAGAATCGCAATTGCTTTCAATATTTAAGACAAAAATAAATTCCCCTCGGTCCCTATCCTTGCCACAGAGGGTAAGAACTCTGTGACTGCATTTAATTGTGAATGATCCCTGCTCCTCTGTGTTCTTCTGCACTGTTTTACAAAAATAAATAAGCGGATATTACATTTTAAAAAAAAAATTCAGCCCAGGCTTACCATAATGTTTGTACTAAAGAACTTAGGAACAGTCATGGCAGGCGCACAAAAATTCCATTTGTGTATCAGCCCTTGCTTTAAATGGAGAAGCCATCAAACCAGGCGCAGTATCATTTACGATCTATCAATTGATGCCAAATACAAATTCCTCTCCCAGTCAAGCCAGCAGGGAGTGAACTCGTCCTTCTTGGAGGAGTCAGAGAACTGCTTTCAATAGGATCTGGGATTCAAAGTCAAGGAGCCAAAAATGCCCAGCATTGTAGGGACTGAATCATTTCAGAGCCTACTGTATTGTTACATGAATTGACCTATTTAAGTAAACTACATTATAAACTTTGTGTTTGTTTAATAAAGGTGAGATGCCAGTCTTTAAAGGGTTAATGAAAATACTTCAACCAACCTGCCCGATCGTCTGCGCACATAAGTTGAGCGGTCGTTTAATGAAGGCAAAGCTTTAGAAAGTTGCATCTACCAAGTGTGAATGATTACTTGCGTATCTGTTCTACTACCATCTAGTGATCGCGTTCGCATTACAGGCAGTTAATATTTGAATTATGGAGCGGAGGATATCCAAGAACTTGCAGCATTTATATCTTTTGTACGTGTGGGCTGTTTGACAAAGGATATCAACCGAGTGAAAGTGCAGAGGGAATTCAGCAGGATGTCGGCTGGGCTGGAGCATTCCAGCTATCCAGAGAGACCGGGTAAGCTGGAGTTGTTTTCCTTGGAGCCTAGTCCCAATCATCAGCAAAGTGGTCAAAGGAGGTAACAGGAAGTAGCATTAAGTATCACTTAAACATTAATGTCCTATCCTATAACTAAGGAGGGAAAGGTGGCGAGGTGCGACCTGACTGAGATGTACAATAGCATGAGGGGCGTGTATTTATAGATAGATTATAATAGGGTGGAAAGGAAGGAACTTCTACCTTTAGTAGAGCGGTCAATAAACAGGGGGGGGGGGGGGCATAGGCTTAAGGTAAGGGGCAGGAAATTTAGAGGGGTTTTGAGGAAAATGTTTTCCACTCAGAAGGTGGTAGGAATCTGGAACTCGCTTCCTGAAGGGGTGGTAGAGGTGGGAACTCTCACAACGTTTAAGAAGAATTTAGGTGAGCACTTGAAATGCTGTTGTCTGCAAGACTACAGTCTAAATGCTGGAAAATGAGCTGAGAATGGATAGCTGCTTGATGGCTGGCACAGATACAATGGGCCAAAGGTTCTGTTTCTGTGCTATAATGAGTCTATGGGGCAGATTCTCCCATTCTGAACTGCTAATATTTTGGTGGGTTGGGTTGGGAGGTGCGCTTATGCGCAGATTTGTGGGATTTGCGCATGTGTTTCCGACACACGAGCATCTCTCACCATCAGGACTACGCTGGAAAGTCGCAGGAACAGTAGATAAGGAATTTTAATCTATTTTTAATGTGATTTAAATGTGATTATCAGGCTCGGGATAGAACTCCCTGGGCCCGCTAGCATCTCTCACCCCACCAGTACAATTTCACACCAGCGGCGTCTAGAGGAGCTCCCCACTTTCGGGGAACTAGTGGGAGATCCCAATGGACTGAAGGGGGCAATTGAGCCACCCCAGGGGGTTGGGCGGCAGGTGGGTGATGCCCCCTGGGCATAGGCACCCTGGCAGTGCCAGCCTGTTCCTCCTGGCACTGCCCAAGGGGCAAAGACCCCATACCCAGAGGATACCTTTGCACTGCCCAACTGATAGCAGGCAGTGCCCAGGGCTCGGGGCCTAGGGGGCAGTGCCAAATGTGTGAGGCCCAGGGGCCAGAACCAGCTGGGGATGGGGCCGAGGTGGCAATGCCAGCTGTGGGCAGGGCCTAGGGGGTGATTGGTGGGGGTAGGTATTCCTGCTGCCACTCCGCAGACAGGATCAGTCAGGACTAGAGGGAGGCTTGAGATTGTGGTGGATTGGGGGGGGGGGGCAGTTGGGTCTTCTGTGGAGGTTTGCCTCCCATGGGGGGATCTGCCTCTTGGGGAGAGGTCTACTGGGATGGGGGAAGTGGGGGGACCTTCACTGCTGGGGGGGGGGGGGGGGGGGTGGGAGGCAGGGGCTGGAGATGAGGGTGTTCCAGGATAGGAGGGAGTTGAGACTGGCCCAGGAATGGTTGTGGGGGGCCGCAGTCAGGCTATGGGTGGGCCGGGGGTGTGTGGTGGGGGGGTAGGGGCAGCACAGCGGGGGTCCCAGATTGGCCAGCAAATGGGATGCTGACAGTTTGGGGCCACTGCGCATGCGCAGAGGTCTAGAACTGTCAGACTCCAGCGTGAGAAGACCCCACCACTGAGTTTTAAATGATATTCACGGTTGCGACCTCTGCGTCGCACAGTGTG
Source organism: Carcharhinus amblyrhynchos (assembly GCF_965287045.1). Taxonomy (NCBI): domain Eukaryota; kingdom Metazoa; phylum Chordata; class Chondrichthyes; order Carcharhiniformes; family Carcharhinidae; genus Carcharhinus; species Carcharhinus amblyrhynchos. Next base: position 10,183,674 of record NC_137333.1, on the reverse strand, counting down.
CGGGAGATTCAAATCTGCCCTCTCACTGAAAAAAAAACAATCGTGATTTACACCATTTTTCCTGTGAATTCAGCACTTAGAATTTATTTTGGGAGAATCACCCCCCACCCCCCCCATGACTCTAACCACTTCATGAAGTTTGAGTTCTTGTGTTACTGAGGGAATGAGTTGTCACCCACCATTAAGGGCTTCTGAGATTCCCATAAATCTAATATGTTGGCAGGCAGTCAAAGTACTTACCCAGGATTGTACATATTGGTAAAATTAAAGTCAAAAAGAGCCAAAGTTGTATCCATACATCTATACTGAAACAGATGAATTTGGAATCTTCACCTTTACACTCCTTGGTAATCTTCTCTAGGTTTCTGGGATCCTGAATCTTATTTACAATGAGCCCTATTTTTACCATTTTCATTCTAAGTGCTGAACCTGGGCGCGATGCAGGTCTGACTGGGAAACCTGTTCCCAGGCGCCCCCCATACTCACTCAGCCCGGAAAAAAAACATCGCAAGTCTGAATCGCGCCCAAAATGCCGCTGCTCTGATTGGAGCCTTCAACTGCGCATGCGCCGTAAAAAAAAATTTGAAAAACGCTCCCCTGCCACATCGCTCCTGGGCCGCAAAAAGCGGATAAAGCAATCCGGGAGCGACAGCCCTCGCAGACGTTGTCCCACCCTCACAACATAACTCTCCCCTTATCCATGCCGCCCCACCCACCCCCCCCACACCAATTGCGACCCCCTGCTTCACTTCCGATCACCCACAGAGTGGCAGCGGACCCCCCTCCCTGCCCCCCCTCCCCCCCGACCAGAGATCCACCTGGCCTCCCTTCCTCCCACCAGAGAATGATTTGCTCTACGTTCCACCCCCTCCCCCCCAGCCCCCACCAGAGAATGATCGGGTCTCCCTCCACCTTCCCCTCACCAGAGTGACATCTGACCTGCCTCCTCCTCCGCCCCCCCCACCCACCACTAGAGAATGATCTGGGCTGCCCCCTCCCCCCTCACTCCCAGAGAATGATCGGGCCTCCCTCCTCCTCACCCCCCCCCCAATAGAGATATATCAGACCCGCTTCCTTCTCCCCGCGCACCCCCGCAACAGAGAATGATCTGATCCGCATCCCTCCTCCTCCCCACCAGGGAACGATCAGAGCTCACTCCACCTCCCCTCCCAACAGAGATATATCAGACCCGCCTCCTCCTCCCCATCCCACCCCCCCCAACATAGAATGATCTGGCCTCCCTCCTCCTCCTCCTCCTCCCCCCCCTGCCAGAGAACCATCTATCCCTCCTCCCCCCTCCCTCGCACCAGAGGATGATCTGACCCGCCTCCCTCCCCTTCCCTGCTCACCACCGACCTGAGTTAGAAAGCCACAGGAAACTCTGAACCTGCCTCTTCAGCGGCTGGAGCGCCCGAAACAGACCTTTGCCGAGCGTATCTGCCTCACAGCGAGTCTGGGCGGGCGAACGCCATGATAAAGGGGGAAATGCAGGCCAGTTTGGGCGCCCATGCCATTAAGTCAATTAAGTAAATGCATGCAAATTGATGTCGCGCCCATTTTGGGTGCGCTCCCGATTGAGGCCATTTTCGGGCCTTGGTAAAGTGGGAATCTGCGTGGGCAGGGGTGCGGATCGTACTATTCGCCTCACACCTGACTTTACCAAGTTTTCGTGCCCGAAAATGGGCGAAACGCAGTGGTAAAATTGGGCCCAACATGGCAACTTATTTTTTATTTTTTGCTGTCCGTTAAAACGTTGGGACACCTTGTTGTTCTCTCTTTCCCAGGGAAAGACATCAAGGCAGGCACGTAGCGAGAATATCTTTCTTTTGTAAAAAAAAAGCTGCAGACAGTCAAAGCCAAATAGTCGCTGTCATTTAAAACCACATGTACCCAGACAGCTCTGAAATTCCCAGCTACTCATTTATTGATTATAAGCCTGGAATTTCTACTTAAAAATTTAGCGACGGAGTCGCAAAGCGCCTAGTTACCTAATTATCAATTATTAACTGCAGAATCTTCCATTCAACAGAAGCTTGGGCTTATTCAGAGTTGGGATCTGAGCCAATTGTACTTACATCGAATCTTCCGCCTTTGTTGAGACTGGAGACAGGTGCAAGGGAAAAAAAACTGAGTGTTAAGCAACCAGCACTGCGCGGTAACCACTCTGTGTCAGTGTTGTAAGACCAACTGATATAACTTCCTGTCAGAAATACTGCTTTAAAATCCAGAGGAAGCCAGGGTAATCGAATCTGGGGCAGCTAATTGATACTCAGTGACAGGGTTATTAATGACCAGGTCAGAGGTGCTGACAGACTGGAACCTGCTGTATTCTATCAGCCTGTTGTTAAAGGGACACTATCTTCATGCAAAAATATTTAGCAAAAGGATACTTGTAACACTATGAGATCAATTGTAATTGAATGCATGATTATGTCACTTAAATTATAGAGCATAAGATATAGGAGCAGAATTGTGCCATTCGGCCCATCTCCACCATTCGATCAAGGCTGATAAGTTTCTGAACCCCATTCTCCTGCTTTTTCCCCTTATCAATCACAAACCAATCGATCTCTGTCTTAATTACATTCAATGACCTGGCCTCCACAGCCTTCTGTGGCAATGCATTCCACAGATTTGCTACCCTCCGGCTGAAGAAACTCCTCCTCATCTCTAAAGGGTCGTCTCTTTACTCTGAGCTCTGCCCTCAGATCCTAGTCTCTCCTACTAATGGAAACGCCTTCCCCAAGTGTACTCTATCCAGGTTTTTCAATATCCTGTCTATTTCAATGAGATTTCCCTCATTCTTCTAAACTCCATCGCGTACAGATGCAGAGTCTTCAGACGCACCTCAAAAAGGTTATTCCAGGTGCTCTCCTTTGTGAAATGCAATCTGAGTGTAAGTGTCACCAGTTTAAATTAGATCCTATTAGGTAAATTGATATGTAAATATGAGGCCTGACGTGGGCCAGTTTTGGGTGTGTGGACAGTCTCTGAATTGCTGCTCTGGGAATAAGACCCTGGCTCCTAAGTCTAATTCATTTAATTCCCACAGGCTGAGGCGAAACTGTTCTGGGATCAGATGCTGTGTAAGATCAAGTAACATGGGTAGTCACGGGCCTGAGACCAGTGAGATGGCCAGTGGCTGCAGGCTGGCCTATTTTGCTGGACCAATGCAACTGTGAACGGGGGGATGAGAGTCCACTTAGGAGGCCTAAGCTTTTCTCTTGGGATCCAGTGAAACATTCTTGCTTCTCCCAGCGTTAAGAGTACCAGATCAGGAAACCCAAGATATATTATGAAGCCAGATTTGACCCCAACAATTCTTTATTTTGGCATTTATTTCAATCCAGGCGCGATTCTACTAACAAACTGGGAAGCTTTTATCAAAACAAACTTTATTTCACAACACTATAACAAATTAATTAATAATTGAACAATACTTAAGCATGCCATGCTTAATTTGTTAACCTATCAGTATGACTTCTAATTCAAGCAGCTTTCCTCCTATAGACTTAAACCCCTTCTTTAAAATTGGTTCACAAAACACAGGAATACTTGCTGTGACTTAGGTTACCGGCCCTGGAGCTCTGAGAGACGTCAATAGAGAGAGAGCAAGAGAGAGAAAACCATTGCTTTCGTCTGGCTGTCCTGGCAGCAACTCCCTTTGTTTTCAAAATGAAACATTATTTCTTCTCTGCAAACTTGGTTCCTATCATTAATCACATGACTGTATCTCCGTCAATCAACTGAATGAAAACTCTACTCTGAAAACCCAGGGGAGGATCCAAGTAAACACAAATGCATTAGCTCTTCTTAAACATACACTACTACTGGAATTTTACCGCCTTGCCAGCCCGAGGCTTGTAAGGTCCGAGGTCAGTGGAGGATTTTGTACTGCGAGCCTCGCCCACCCCGATTCTGGGGCATGCATGCCAGTAAAGTTACGGCATCCATGTTTAAAATTAGTCCTTATCTTGTGCTCCCAGGTACCAATTTAAAGATTTTTCAAGACAAATCGATACTCTGCAAAACAGATTTGAATATTCTAAACATAACCCCTACAAGAAACATGACATAACTATATTTCTTAAAGGTATCATTACATTTTACTCACGAGGAATCTTTTTAAAAAACATACTTATTTAGGCCTAACCAGAAGACGTGACATGGTGGCAGTGGGGTGTGAATGAGTAAAAATCCAAACATTTTAAACAAATTAGATTGAAAATGATTGTGAATTAATGACAGAGCGAGAGAGGGTAAAACCAAGTGAATCTTAGGAAAACAAAATGGTTGCAGACAGAGCAATAAACGCTCAGCTCCAGCCCCTGATGAATTGGGATGCTGACATGGAAACATAGGAGATAGGAGCAGGAGGAGGCCATTTGGCCCGATGAGCCTGCTGTGCCATTCCTCACAATCATAGCTGATCGTCCAACTGGATAGCCTAATCCTGCTTTCTCTCCATAATCTTTGATCCCGTTCACCTTAAGCGCTATACCAAGCTGCCTCTTGAATATATTCAATGTTTTGGCATCAACTACTTCCTGTGAATTCCACAGGCTCACCACTCTTTGGGTGAAGAAATGTCTCCTCATCTCCGTCCTAAATGGTTTACCCCGAATCCTCAGACCGTGACCCCTGGTTCTGGATATGGATGATGTCAAGGAAGCAACAAAAATGCTCACGCTCAGTAGCTTTCTAAAAGGCACTAGTGAAGAGGGAAGGATCGGCAGATCCATTTGCGAGCAGGAGAGAATGAGTTACATTGATCTAATATCTTTGACTGAGTGAAAGTGACAGCAGAGGCCCAAGCACACACTTCTGAAAATTCTGCACGTATTTCCAGACAAAATCACATCATCAGATGTACCAATGTGAATGTGAAGGCCTGAGGCAGGAATCAGGTGCGCCTGTTGATAACTTTAGAACAAGATTGAAAAAGGTAGCCAGAAAAATGAAAGTTCAAGGATTTAGATGATAGATGGGTTGATCAACTCATTTGGGGCTCTGCACATCCTAGAGTAGAAAAATAATTAGTTGCAAAGGAAAAATTGGAGGCTGTAGCCACTGGCGGAGCACAAGAAGCCAAGAGGTGAAAATGTTGACTAGCCAAATGGCTAGTTTACGGTTAATTGAAGAAAAAGGCAGCAGGTTTGATGAAATCATGAATGAAGACACGTCAGACACAGAGAATCATGGAATCGTTACAGTGTAGAAGACCATTTGGTCCATCGAGCCTGCACCAACAACAATCCCACCAGGCCCGATCCCCACAACCCCGCATTTTTACCCAGTTAATTCCCGACACAGATGGGCAATCTAGCATGGCCAATCAACCTAACCCGCACATCTTTGGACTGTGGGAGGAAACCGGAGCACCTGGAGGAAACCCACGCAGACACGGGGAGAATGTGCAAACTCCACACCAACAGTGACCCGAGGCTGGAATTGAACCTGGGTCCCTGGCACTGTGAGGCAGCTGTGCTAACCACTGTACCACCATGTTATACCATGTGGACAGACACATGTGTCACATATGGATCAAACTGCAGAGCTTATGGAAAGCCAACTCACTGGGAAAAGATGTGCGGGAACAAAGAAGGAAGATTGAAATTGAGTTATCAGAATCAGGACTACAGGACAAATGAGAAGTAAAAAGAAACAAAAACATCCAAACCCTGGGAGATGGCAATGAGATTGAGAACAAAATGGACATGGGAACTATACAATTTTATGAAACTGCTGGATGCAACAGTCCCCAAAGAAAAAAAATTCAAACAACCATTCATTCAAGAAGGGGACGGGAAATAAACCCCCCAAACATAAATCTGAAGCTGAAGACTAAAGCACAGAGTAACACCACCAGACTGCACCAGAAGATCTTCGCTGGAAGTTTGAAAGAATTTTTTTTACTCATTCATGGAATATGGGCATCGCTGGCTGGCCAGCATTTATTGCCCATCCCCAGTTGCTCTTAGACAGCAGTTGAGAGTCAATCATTCCTGTGGTTCTGGAGCCATACGTAGGCAAGACCAGGTAGGGAAGGCAGATTTCTTTCCCTAAAGGGCATTAGTGAACCGGATGGGTTTTTCTGACAATCGACAATGGATTCATGGTCATCAGTACATTCTTAATTCTGGATTTTTTTTGATTGAATTCCAATTCCACCATCTGCTGTGGCAGGAGTCGAACCCGGGTCCCCAGCTGAGTTTCATGATTAATAGTCTAGCGATAATACAAGTGGGCCATTGCCTCCCCAGTGTCCACTCAAAAAAAAGGTGCTGTGAAATTGAGCAACCCGCCATGCTAATGGCGTACAAGAGAACTGAGATTCAACCACTAGGAATGACCCCAATCAAAGGGACACACAGAGGAAATGATGTTAACTGTGTGTTCCTCATCACTGAAACAGATAGTCCTACTCCACTGGAGCAGCACAGTTGTGAAGAGTTGCAGTTTATCTCAGTACATAATGAGATGAAGGAGGCGACACTGAGGGTTGTAGGCAGCACAGACATTGAAAAGCATCTTCCGATCAGAGCAAGGAAGATCTGGTAAAAATGTACCCAGAGTAGAGGGAGATGAGCAGGAGGCAGCGGTGTAGTGGTATTATCACTGGATTAGTAATCCAGAGACCCAGGCTAACGCTATGGGGACCCAGGTTTGAGTCCCACCACAGCAAATGGTGAAATTTGAATGTAATAAAAAAAACCTGAATTAAAATTGTCGACTGTCGTAAAAACCCATCTGGCTCACTAATGTCCTTTAAGGAAGGAAATCTACCATCCTTACCCGGTCTGGCCTACATGTGATTCCAGAGCCACAGTAATGTGGTTCAATGCCCTCAGGAGTGGGTAATAAATGCTGGCCCAGCACTGACACCCACATCCCATGGACAATTAGAAAAAATGCTTCAAATAAGAAGGTGAAATGCTTTGAAGATATTGAATATCACATCATTATTGACCCGATGATTCATCCCCCATGTAAGGTACCAATGGAAATGAAAGGACGGCTCGAAAGAGAGTTCCCAGAGATGAAAATGATTGCCAAAGTCATAGATTGACTAAATTCCATCTTAGTTTGTTTGTTATTCATTCATGGGACATGGGTATCACAGGCTGGCCAGTATTCACTGCGCATCCCGAGTTGCTCTTGGAGGGCAATTGTGTGTCAACACATTACTGTGGTGGTGGAGTTACATATCAGCCAGACCAGGTTAGGATTGTAGATTTCCTTCCCTAAGGCATATTAGTGAATCAAATCGGTTTTTATAACAATCTTCAATGGTTTCATGATCACCAGTATATTCTTAATTCCAATTATTTTTTATGGAATTCAAATTCCACCATCTGCCATGGTGGGATTTGAACCTGGCCCCCCAGAACATTAGCTGAGTTTCTGGATCAATCGTCCAGCAATAATACCACTGGGCCATCGCCTTCCCCAAGGTGAGAGAGAAGCTAAATGGACAGCTAAGAACTTGCCTGCATCCTGAAGATGTTATTCAAGCAATAAAGAGTTCTTTCTGAGCGCCACTCCTTCATCGGGTGAGTGGGAGTTCAGTTCACAAAAAGGGCATATAAAGACACAAACTTAATTTACAAAATAATGGTTGGAATGCAAGTCTTTACAGGTAATCAAGTCTTAAAGCTACAGACAATGTGACTGGAGAGAGGGTTAAGTACAGATTAAAGAAATGTGTATTGTCTCCAGCCAGGACAGTTAGTGAGATTTTGCAAGCCCAGGCAAGTCGTGGGGGGCTACAGACAGCATGACATGAACCCAAGACCCCGGCCGATGTCGTCCCCATGCATCCGGAACCCGGCCATCAGTCTCTGTCAAGTGACCTTGCGCTACTGTGTGTCGTGAAGGCCACCCTGGAGAACGCTCACACGAAGACCAGAGGCCTAACACCCGCAACCAACGAAGCACCCCTCAACAGGAACACTCCCGTTCAGCGACCATCAGGCGATGTTCACCCATCTGCCGTCGCAGTGCCCACACAGTCTCCCCAGTGCACCATGCCTCGGAACATCGTCCCCCGCAGCATATCAGGCAGACAACGCAGGCTGAGCCGCAAGTGCATGCACCGTGCACCCGGTGGATTACAAAATTATTTTGTAAATTGAGTTTGTATCTTTATATGCCCTGTTTGTGAACAGAACTGCCACTCACCTGATGATGGAGCAGTGTCCAAAAGCTAGTGGCTTGTGTTACCAAATAAACCTGGTGTTCTGAGTTTTCTCACTGTGTTTACCTCAGTCTAATGCCAGCATCTCCACATCATCTCAGTCATTATATAGGAGGAACATAAGGTCAAAGATCCATGTCTAAAGGTTCGTTTCCTGATTAACATAACACCACCAAAACCAAGTCAAATTACAGATGAGACCAGCAAAAGTGAAGAGTTACAGGAACTCTTCCAGCGAGAGACCGTGATGGCCTGATAAAATATAGCAGACACAAACAACAGCAAGCCAGTACTGATCTATTAGAGATTACACCTCAGTAGAAGATGATGTTCTGCTAGTCAGACCCAGAATAATTGTATCCAAAATGGAGCATGAAGGACTTCTTCAGAAGATACATGAAGGTCAAATGGGAATGGAGAAGTGTAAGCTCTGAGCCAGATAAGCTGTGTACTGGATAGACAGCTACAAAAGCCTTGAAAGAACGGCGTCTATATATGATGTATGCCAGATGTACACAAATACCAGAAGAGGAGATAATAGCTACTGAGGTCCAGGCCACATGTGGGAACCAATTGGTTTTTACACAATCAAGAATGGTATCTCATAGTTGCAGGCTACGAAGAGTCCTCTATAATTCAAAAAAAAGAGAGCTTCAAGCGCTTTCTTCACTCACTTAGAAACTCACTCTGACTTTTCCCTTAAGGTGAATATGCCAAATGTAAAGGAACTTGCTGCCTTCTCGGGAAATCTGGTTAAAACTGGTAATAATTTCAATTATGATTTATAGAGGTTATAGAGGTCTACAGCATGGAAACAGGCCCTTTGGCCCAACTTGTTCTTGCGGCGCTTTTGTTTTAAACTCCGAAGCTAGTCCCAGTTGCCCGCATTTGGCCCATATCCCTCTACATACATGTTACCCACGTAATTGTCTAAATTCTTTTTAAAAGACAAAATTGTACCCACCTCTACTACTACCTCTGGCAGCTTCTTCCAGACATTCACCACCCTCTGTGTGAAAGAATTGACCCTTTGGACACTTTTGTATCTCTCCCCTGTCACCTTAAACCTATGCCCTCTAGTTTTAGACTCACCTACTTTTGGGAAAAGCTATTGACTATCTAGCTAACATGTGCCTCTCATTATTTTGTAGACCTCTATAAGATCACCCCTCAGCCTCCTATGCTCCAGAGAAAAAAAGTCCCAGTCTATCTAACCTCTCCTTATAATTCAAAACATCAAGTCCTGGTAGCATCCTAGTAAATCTTTTCTGCAATCTTTCTACTTTAATAATATCCTTTCTATAATAGGTGACCAAAATTGCACACAGTATTCCAAATGTGGCCTTACCAATGTTTGTACAACTTAAACAAGACATTACAACCCCTGTATTCAATGTTCTGATTGATGAAACCAAGCAAGGTGAATGCTTTCTTCACTAATCTGTCCACCTGTGACGCCACTTTTAAGGAGCTATGAACACGTACCCCTAGACCTCTTTGTTTTGTAACTCTCCCCAAAACCCTACCATTAATTGAGTAAGTCCTGCCCTGGTTCAATCTACCAAAATGCATCACCTCGCATTTGTCTAAATTAAACTCCATCTGCCATTTGTCAGCCCACTGGCCCAAATGATCAAGATCCCGTTGCAATTGGAATAACTTTCTTCACTGTCAGCTATGCCACCAATCTTAGTGTCATCTGCAAACTTACTAACCATGCCTCCTATATTCTCATCCAAATCATTAATATAAATGACAAATAACAGTGGACCCAGCACTGATCACTGCTGGTTCATCTGAGATTATAACAGTTTGGGACTGTGTCTTTCATTAAGGTGAAAGGAGGATGGTCATGCAACATATTTTGGGGTCTGCCTGGTTTGACAATTACCTGTTAAAGAGGGCCTAGATTGTTTTACCACTGAGAAGGTGTTTACATTTAGAAGCAACAGCGAAAGCATTTGTGCTAACAATGGATAGACTGTGAGCATCCAAAGTCCCAGAAAGGTGTCGAGAATGTCAGCTTGTAAGCAGTTATACTTTAAACTGTCCATTTGCTTTCAAGATTAAATAAATTTATGCTGTCAAGAATAGCTAATTAGCATTTCCACCTAGATGCAAGGCCCATGTGGATCAGGTTGCCATGGGGATAGGTCCAGAAGAAACCATTTTAAGAATTGGATTAGAGCATTTCTAAAATATTGGATGTCACATTGAGGTAAGTTAATCTACCAGAATCTAGGAGAGAAAAAGCACTTAGTGGTCAAAATATCTATGGTTTGTTGTACCACAGTGAAGATGGACACTATTGTTGGAATTGTAAAGACCAAATTTGTGAAGAATTAAAACAAATCTGGAAAACTTGTTTAGCTGCACTTGAGAGAAAGTCTCCAATAAATCTCTCACCTTAAAAACTTCTCTTGTGTTATGTTACCAGGCTGAGAAGTTTATTTTTTATTTATTAGTGTCACAAGTAGGTTTACATTAACACTGTAATGAAGTTACCGTGAAAACTCCCCAGTTGCCACGTTCTGGTGCCTGTTCGGGTACACTGAGGGAGAATTTAGCATGGTCAATGCACCTAACCAGCACATCTTTCAAACTGTGGGAGGAAGCCAAAGCACCCGGAGGAAACCCATCTAGATGCAGGGAGAATGTGACACAGACAGCCACCCAAGCTGGGAATCGAACCTGGCCCCCTGGCGTTGTGAGGCAGCAGTGATAACCACCATGTCACCAGAAAGGAAAAGAACAAGGTAAACCCCAGGGAGCTAAGAACCACCTTGGCCTGATTCTAGGAGAATTGAATCTCTATTTAAAGTTCAGTGCAATGTATACCTGAGAACTGTGCTGCCCCAGTTCTGCTGCAAGTAAACAGAGTAAAGTTCTGTTCAAGCAGTTTAAAGTATAAGTTGTCTACAAAAATAGTGTTTAGTCGATAGATTTAGTCTTTTCTTACAGTAGATGGCTTAAAATGTGAATTCTTGCCATGTTATTCTTTCAGCTAGTAACTATTAAGTTCGATTTTTTCTTTTTAAAAGTTATTGGTCTCCATGGAGATGGTAACACAAGGGACAGTTGGAAGGCCACAAGACAGGTAAGTTACATATGCAATTTGAACTGCCCATCTTTCAGGTTTTTGCTGGGGGTGTTGATTTAAAATCATCTCCAGAGAATGCAAAGGACATAATATGAATAAGGGGAGAGGGGGATATTCTGCACAGTCCTGTGTCTCATTCTTCAACATCCCAGCAGAAATGGGCAGGGAGCTACATCAACCCACGTGTGCAAGGAAGAAGAATGTTGTATAGAATTGTAAATTCCTGATAAATCCAGTAAAACCTAAATGCACAGCAGTGGCCACAGAGAATCCAACAGTGATGGCAAACAGGTTGAGTGTGACACTCATTAAATATAGAATGAAGGCGCAGCAGATTGACAATCTGCCCAGAGACTTATTAGTACAATCTGACCATTAGCCTCTGCTGCTCCAGGGGCAGTTGTAGCACCGCAAGAGGTGTTGTTAGGTTGACAGAAGCCTGTGTGTTGCAGCGCCAAGAAAGGACCTGTACGAACAAACATTGTTTGATCCTTAAAGATTAGAAATCAAATTGATCGGGAGCATCCTATTTGCAGCAAAGTAATTGGATGAACACTAGACAACTGTCTGGCCCATATTAGTATTCTACAAGCTATTCCACCAGCTGATCATGGTGATACTCCACATGAACCAACCCCCACTTTATTTCATGAACCAATCCCCACTTTATCATTTCCGGTTACCTGACCTTCTTTGCCATGAATGGGGGCAGGCAAATGAATGTGTGTGGGCTTAGAATCATAGAATAATGGAATCCTTATAGTGCAGAAGTACATTCAGCCCATCGACCCTGGACCAACAACAATCCCACCTGGAACCTGTTCCAGAAAAGTGTTAAATTAAAAGCGGAGGCGTTTAGAGTAGCTAAGAGTAGTGGGCGAGAAGAGGATTGGGAGAGGTTTAAATGTCAACAAAGATTGACAAAGAAATTGATAAAGAAGTGTAGGAGATTTTATGAAGCTGGGCTAGCGCTTAATATAAAAAAGGATAGCAAGAGTTTTTATAAGTATATAAAAAGGAAGAGGCTGGCTAGGGTGAATGTTGGTCCTTTAGAGGATGAGAAGGGGGACTTAGTGGTAGGGGATGGGGAAATGGCTGAGGTCTTGAATAACTTTTTTGTTTCGGTCTTCACGGAGGAGGACGTGAATAATTTGCCGGGTGTTAGAGACGGAAAGGTGGTAGGACTGGAGGGTCTTGATGACATTACTGTTACTAGAGAGGTGGTGCTAGACAGACTGGAGGGGCTGATTGTGGACAAGTCCCCAGGACCAGATGGAATGCGTCCGAGGGTTCTGAAAGAAATGGCGGAGGTGATAGTGGATGCCTTGGTGGTTATTTTCCAGACGTCGCTGGATTCCGGGGAAGTGCCGGAAGATTGGAAAGTGGCTAATGTTACACCGTTGTTTAAGAAGGGTGCCAGGCAAAAGGCGGGGAATTATAGGCCGGTTAGTTTAACGTCTGTTGTAGGTAAAATGTTAGAATCCGTCATCAAGGAGGAAATAGCAAGGCATCTTGAGGGGAATTGCTTGATAGAGCAGACGCAGCACGGTTTCGTTAAGGGGAAGTCGTGTCTGACAAATTTACTTGAGTTCTATGAGGATGTGTCTAGGGCGGTGGATAGAGGAGAGCCGGTGGATGTGGTCTTTCTTGATTTTCAGAAAGCGTTTGACAAAGTACCTCACAAGAGGTTATTGCAGAAGGTCAGGGGACATGGAGTTGGGGGTAGGGTGTTAGCGTGGATAGAGGACTGGTTGTCAAATAGGAGGCAGAGAGTGGGGGTCAATGGGTGCTATTCGGATTGGCGGATGGTGACTAGTGGAGTGCCTCAGGGGTCGGTGCTGGGGCCTCAGCTATTTACCATTTAGATAGATGATCTGGAGGAGGGAACTGAGTGTATGGTGTCAAAATTTGCTGATGACACCAAGATTGGTGGAAAGGCAAATTGTGCGGAGGGTGTGGAGAGTCTGCAGAAGGATCTAGATAGGCTGGGCGAATGGGCCAGGAAATGGCAAACGGAATTTAATGTTGGCAAGTGTGAGGTGGTCCACTTTGGTAGGAATAATGGTAGGAAGGATTATTACTTACATGGCGAAAAACTGCAGCAGGCGACGGTGCAGAGGGACCTCGGGGTCCTTGTGCATGAGTCGCAAAAACCCAGCTTGCAGGTGCAGCAGGTGGTCAGGAAGGCGAATGGGATGCTGGCCTTCATAGCGAGGGGGATTGAATATAAAAGTAGGGAGGTCTTGCTGCAGCTGTATAGGGCATTGGTGAGGCCGCAGCTGGAGTACTGTGCGCAGTTTTGGTCGCCGCACTTACGCAAGGATATTTTGGCCTTGGAGGGAGTGCAGAGGAGGTTTACTAGGATGATGCTGGAGTTGAGGGGATTGAGCTATGAGGAGAGGCTGAATAAACTAGGCTTGTACTCGTTAGAGTTTAGAAGAATGAGGGGAGATCTCATTGAGACATATAAGATGATGAATGGGATGGATAGGATAGAGGTGGAGAGACTCTTCCTGCTCAGAAAGGACAGTAGGACTAGGGGGCACAGCCTCAAAATAAAGGGGGGGCGGTTTAGAACGGAGTTGAGGAGGAACTTCTTCACTCAAAGGGTGGTGAATCTCTGGAATTCTCTGCCCGTTGAAGTGGTGGAGGCTACCTCGCTAAATGTTTTTAAGACGCGGGTTGATGGGTTTTTGATAAGAGAGGGGATTAAGGGTTATGGGGAAAGGGCAGGAATGTGGAGCTGAGCCACGACAGATCAGCCATGATCTTATTGAATGGCGGGGCAGGCTCGAGGGGCCAGATGGCCTACTCCTGCTCCTATTTCTTATGTTCTTATGTAACCTATCCACATAATCCCATGTATTTACCCTGCTAGTCCCCCCTGCACATCTTTGCACCTTGGGAGGAAACCAGAGCACCCAGAGGAAACCCACGCAGACGCAGAGAGAATGTGCAGACTCCACACAGTCATCTGAGGCCGGAATTGTACCTGGGTCCCTGGCGCTGTGAGGCAGCACTGCTAACCACTATGTCACCATGCCACCCAAAGTATGTACAAAAGTTTCTGCCCGGTTTTACTCTGGTGTGGGCAATGCCTCGGACAGGCGACCCAGCCTTGCCTAGAGTGAGATCCCTAAGTGGCCAACCCCTGGCCTCTTCCCCAACAGGCCAATTCAATACCCCCCAATAGGCCTTCCCTAACCTCCTCACTCTGGAATCCCAAAAACCTACTTGCCACCTGGTCCTGGGACTTCGGGTACGCATGTAGAAGCACTTGTCGAAGCAATTCCTCTTCTGTCCACCATGGGCACTGGAGGTACAATTTTGCAGCCTTGTTTGTTGGTCAGTTTTTCTTTATTCATTCATGGGACATGGGCCTTGCTAGCTGGCCAGCATTTATGGCGCATCCCTAGTTCCTCTTGAGAAGGTGGTGGTGAGCTGCCTTCGTGAAATGCTGCAGTCCACACGCTGTGAGTTGGCCCACAATGCCATTAGGGAGAGAACGCCAGGATTTTGACCCAGCGACTGCAAAGAAACAGCGATATATTTCTGAGTCAGGATGATGAGTGGTTTGGAGGAGAACTTGAAGGTGGTGGTGTTCCCGTGTATCTGCTGCCCTTGTCCTTCTAGATGCAAGTGGTTATGGGTTTGGAAGGGGCTACAGTATGATTGCCAGCATATATGGAGAAAGTAACATCGGAATATGTCTGCAGGTTAGAAATATCAATTACTAGGAGACGTAGCTTTAAGGTAAAGGGGGAAAGTTTAAAGGAGAAATGAGAGGTAAGTTTTTTAAACCGAGAGTGGTGAGTACCTGGACTATGTAGCCAGAGGAGGTGGTGTAAGAAGATACAGTAGCAACATTTAAGAGGCATCTTGACAGATACATGAATAGGCGGGAAATAGGGGAATATGGACAGCATAGAGGCAAAAGGTCTTTAGTTTAGAAAGGCATCATGTGTCAAGTGCAGACTTGTTAGGCCGAAGGGCCTGTTCCAGTGCTTTAATGTTCTTTGTTCTTTGTCAATTTTATCTCTCCTGTTCCAACCCAACTGACAAGAACCAACTAAAGGCTGAAGAATGCACACTGAGGTCATGCAACCTTGTTGACTGAGATTTCACATGGGCAAGAGAGTTAGATCTCAAATAAGAACACTGGCTGAAAATTTGACAAATAGGAAAATTACACAAGTTGCCAATCAAAACCAAGTCAAATCAAATTCCGAGTGTTAAAATGATGAAATAAAAATCCAACAGTGCGGGGTGCAGGGGGAAGAGATTGCACACATTAGGTATCTGAAGCAGAAAAGAGATATTGTTGCACACAAGATTTTCAGCAAATATCTTGGGTGGGATTTCTCTGGCCTCACACCCCAAAGCCGCAAAATTCCGCCTGAGGTCAACGGAACGTTGCATGGTCCGTGTCCCCACCGGCGATAATTCCTGCGGCGGGCAGGATGGGAAAATTCTGCCCCTTGGATGGGATTTTCCAGCCCTTCCCACCTGGTGAGATCTTCCAGTCCCGCCGAAGGCCACACATAGTGGTAGGTTGCCCGCTGTCGGGACTGGCAGAGGGTTGGAAACTCCTCCTTAATTACTTTCCCCATTTCAAATGCTGTCAGAGCTGAGAGTGCGTTTCCAGCATTTACTTCAGAATTGCATTATTCATTTTTTAAAACTCCGCAGTAAAAAATTAAGGACATTCAAATTAGGGAGCTGAATTGACTCATTAATAATATCATTACTGGTTAAATGCGCATTCCATTGAAGTAGATTCAAGCCAATTACAGGAAATATGGAGATGGGCCAAAACATTGAAATAACTCAAATTGGTAGCAATACGATGGCTAAAAATAAAAGCGGATGAATCAAATTGATTCATTAGAGGAGGTGTAGTAAAATCGACAGTAAATCAGCATTTTATTTATTTATTTTCAGCATCCCGCTGAGTTTTATTTCTGTAACAAATCATATGCATGTTAAATCGTCAGTTAGTCCAGAAATCACAACCCACTTTGTGAAATGCAAAACACTGCACCGTATAATGGAGAGTACAATGATTAATGGTGAGGATAAAATGATTAACTTGAAAAATAGGTTATCTACAGTAACCGAGCTATATATTAAATGAATAGATCCTTTCAGAGATATTGAGGGTAAAATTGGTCTTGCATGATAACCTCGTGTGGACAATTGAGAATTGACTTATCATTTTCCTCCACCTGACTTACTCTAGCAGGGAAATTAATGGAAAAACTGAACAGACTGTAAAATTCACTGCTGATTCGCAACCGCCTGCCCTGGCTTACTGCCCAAGATCAATTTCACCCTCGTTAAATGCCAAGGCGTGAGATAAAAACAATTAAATCACAAAATGCATCTCCACTTGAAATGAGTGTGGCCTTGAGATTGCAGCTTTTTAGCCTTGCCAGTCTGGATTGAAATGACTGGGCCTCGATATAAATAGAAGGTGACGGGGGTGGGGGGAGGGAGCCCCCGTAGTGGAAACAGGCAAGGCTGGCGAGGTGCTCTTATAATGGTAGAGGCTAATTTAAAGTAATCTTTGTCCTACCCAGCTCCATATCAAACTAGTTTGAATGCCTTACCAGCAGGTGGGAATTGAAATGTAACACCTGCGAGCTATAGCCGAGGAGATTAAAAGGGGTTTAAAATAAAGGGCGGCATGGACAAGTTGGGCCGAAGAGCCCGTTTCCATGTTGTAAACCTCTATGACTCTAGGTGTGAGCACGGTCATTGGCTGTAAGTGGAAGGAGTGCTTTGCAACAGATCAGGAATTCCATTGAGGTTAGGTGTGGGAAGTGGGGAAGAGGCTGGGGCTTGGGGGAAAACCGGAGGAACCAATGCAGATGCGAAGAGAATGTGCAAACTCCACACAGACACTGACCCAAGCCAGGAATCGAACCCGGGTCCCTGGCCCTGTGAGGCAGCAGTACTAACCATTGTGCCAACGTGCCACCCCATGCAAGGAAGGACTCCATCCTACCAATTCTTTTATAGGAACAACAACTTGCAGATTAGCTGATAAGGACACACTGGGAAACATGCAGAATGATAAACAATTCGCTTAATATTTCTTGTACACTTGCACATCAGCCTGACTGATAGCTTCACCATAGCAATGGATGGAGAGTGAGCAAGATATATTCTAATTGTTTCAGGTATTCATCGCAATAGCATTACTCAAGTTTTCATTAACTAGATAACCAGTACTCATAAACAGTCTGTGGGTTGTAGATGTATCTGAGCTGAAGATTCACAAAGTGACAACCTTAAACAGATTGTATTTTATACTCAGTTAACCCACTAATGTCTCTTAATTTTAAACATGCATCTGTATCTAGTGACCCCACACCTGTCCCTTGCAACAGCATGAGACGAAATTAGCCTATTCACAAACTTGGTGTGATATCCCACCCAAAGGCTTCCTAACACATAGCTGTGCCATTGCTAAAACCACCAATTTTCACCTCTGCCAAAGTGCTCCTGTCACAGTTCATCCTTGGCTGAAACTCTCATTTGTGCCTTTATTGATCTCTCTATTTGACTTTTTCCAATGTACTCCTCTGTCAGCTTGAGGCCACCCAAAACATTGATGCTTATGTCTTCACTTGCACTGAGTCCTATTCAGCCATCACCCACATGCTCACTGACCCACACTGGCTAACTTACCTGGTTAAAGTTGTGAAGAGGTGATTCAAACCTGGGTCCCCGGCACTGGGAGGCAGCAGTGCTAACCACTGTGCTGACATGCCACTCCTGGAGGAGTCAGTGAAAAATCAATGCTGCAAAAGTGTTCTGGCAGTGAAACTGGCAGCTGTACATTACAGTGGAGCAGACTTTTCAGGTTTGTTGAATTAAACTTTAACAATCCTAATGGCAAATTGACTGGCCCCATAATGAACTCCTTAAAGAACTCAAAGGCCGTCGATTGGTGATCAATGCATTTCCTGCTCCCTCTGCCTCTGCCTGTCTTTTAAAAACACAAAGTACAGGGATTCTGAGGCCTCCAGGTCTGCTATTTTTTTAATTCTCTGTGTCCCAAGCCCTCAGTTGTTTGAAAACCTGGCCCCATACCTCTGCACACTCACTGTGACTCTCAACTGCCCTCCAAGGAAAACTAGGGATGGGCAATAAATATTGACCAGCCAGCGGCACCCAGGTCCCATGAATGAATAAGTAGCAAGCCTACTAGCTGCTGTATGACAAGTATGAAAATCCAGTCTGCATGTTAGTGAATGGGTGAATGGAAAGGGTGCATTGGTACGTATTTGGTAAAGCAAGTGAGAAGATGATAGGGAGGGTGGAGAACATGAATAGGGTGATAGGTGGATAGGATGGTAGGTGGCTGAGGTGGCAGATGGGTGAGGTGGCAGGTTGCTTAGATGGGTCAGGTGACAGTCAGGTTGGGAACTAGTCAGGCTGGGTTGGGGGTAGTTGAGCGGTTGGGAGTAGTCACCTCTGATCGGGGCCCAGCCAAGTCAAGTTAGAGCGTTGGCTTGGGCTTGTCAGGGGCAATCAGAGGGGTCAGTGGGTACGAGCTTTGGGTAGGGGTCATCGGGGGGGGGCGCTAGGGGTAGTCAGCAGTTGATAGTTGAGACAGAATTTTCCAGCTGCTTCAACCAGCAGGATTTTCCAGTCCTGCCACAGGCTTCCTGGCAATGGGAAGAGCACACAATGAGAAACCCCATTGACAGCAGTGGGACTGGAAGATGCTGACACTGACCAATGACGGAGTGGCTCCACCACTGGGAAACATGTCGTTGGGGGGTGCGGAAATCCCACTCGAGTATGTAAGCCACTGTGAATGATTGGAGGTGAATTCTATAGGGGAGGGAATGGCACAGTGGAATTATCACTGGCTTAGCAATCCAGAAGCTCAGAGTAATGCTCTGGGGACTTAGGTTCGAATCCCACCATGGCAAATGGTATAATTTGAATTCAACTAAAACATCTGGAGTTAAAAAGTCTAATGATGACCATGAAACCATTGTTGATTGTCGTTAGAAAACTATTTGGTTCACCAATGCTCTTTCGGGAAGGAAAACTGCCATCCTTACCTGGTCTGGCCCACATGTGACTCCAGAGCCACAGCAATATGATTGACTCTCAAATGCCCTGTGAAATGGAGGACACTTAGGGATGGACAATAAACGCTGGCCCTGCCAGCAATGTCCACATCCCGTGAATAAAGAAAAGTTTCCCAGAGTTAGACTAGGACTGTTCTGATTAACGTTTCCTGGGTAATATCCTGGTAAATATGTCGGAACTGTCAGTAGTCTCTAGCTTAGAGTAGGAGACTTTAGTGGAAGGTGTTGGGAGCAAGGGCTTCTGTGGGGTACCGACACACATTTTGGGTTGTTCACCCAGTCTGCCTTGAAAGCATAATCAATGTGCTAATGATATTAATAACATTTACCTATTGCTTGACTCAATGTTTGGATTTGGCATTAATCCCACTCGGAATCTTACATTCCAGGAACTCTATTTGAATTCAAAGATTAGTACCAGCTGTGCACTATCTATTAATAGGTATAAAGTTATGTATTTACCAGTAAAACACTGGAATTTATTTCCAGAGAAATAGAAGTGAAGAGCAGAGAAGTTGGTTTAAATATATATAGAACTGTGATCAATTTGGGTCTCACCTTAGACAAAGGACACAGAGACCGAAACATTGCAAATTGCTTACTGAAAACTGTATGAATATTTGATTTGATTTGATTTGTTATTGTTACATGTATTAGTATACAGCGAAAAGTATTGTTTCTTGTGCACTCTGCAGACAAAGCATACCATTCATAGAGAAGGAAAGGAAAGGCTGCAGAATGTACAGTCTGCGGTCATAGCTAGGTGTAGAGAAAGATAAACTTCTTGCTTCTTTCCTGCTGCCACCAGACATTTGAGTGGACCTACCTTGCGATGATGGGATCTTCCTTTCCCGCAGGGTTTCCAGTTGTTCCTCAACACAGCAGCGTTCGCCATCGGCGGGACTGGACAGTCCTGCCAATGACGTGTTGCCTCCGCTGCCACAAAACATGCTGTAGGGGGGTGGGGGCAGAAAATCCTGCCCAAAATTTCCAGTCCAAATTGACCCTATGCTCGAAGTGTGAAAGTTTGATGGACCGGCTGCCCTTTCTCTCCTCTTCATTTTCGTACATTTGTAAGAGAATTCTTATCCTCGAATCCCTATGGTGCAGAAGGAGGCTATTCAGCCCTTCGAGTCTGCACTGACTCTCCAAAGAGGCACCTTATCCAGGCCCACAACCCTGCCTTATTCCTGTAATGATGTGGAGATGCCAGCGTTGGACTGGGGTAAACACAGTCAGAAGTCTCACAACACCAGGTTAAAGTCCAACAGGTTTATTTGGTAGCCACTTTTGGCCTTTGCTACCAAATAAACCTGTTGGACTTTAACCTGGTGTTGTGAGACTTCTTACAATTCCTGCAACTCCACCCAATTCTCACAGCCCATTCACCTAACCTGCACATCTTTACACTGCGGGAGGAAATGGGAGCACCCGAAGGAAACCCGCGGGGACACAGAGAGAATGTGCAAACTCTGCACAGTCACTCAAGGCTGGAATTGAACCTGGGCCCCTGGCGCTGTGAGGCAGCAATGCTAACCACTGTGCCACCTTAATAAGTAAGAAGTCTGACAACACCAGGTTTAAGTCCAACCGATTTATTTGATAGACGAGTGAGTTTACTATCAAATAAATCGGTTGGACTTAAACCTGGTGTTGTCAGACTTCTTACTGTGTTTACCCCAGTCCAATGCCGGCATCTCCATGTCATGACCACTTTAATAAGGACATGGTTTACAGCATGAGACATCTCATATTCTAGGATCTCATCCATAGCTGAACAAATAATATGCTGGGAATCCAACCTCCTGATTATTAACTGTCAACCAAATCGATTAAGAATTGGATTCAATAAAAGCAAGAATAAATAGCAGAGACATCTTAAAAGCAGCAATACTTTACTTAAACTTACAGCCCCTATTCCCAAAATAATAGTTTCAGTGCCCTTGAGGTTAAATTCAATCGGCTTTAATAAAGTGACGATCATACAAGATGTTGAATATTCATGTGGTGTATCTGCTAATCCTCACTTGTTAACAGACTGGTGAGCAGAAACTCATTAAAAAGCTCTAATAGTTATACCTAATCTTTGCTTTGAAATTCAAATTGAGACAAAAAGGCATTTGAAAAGGAGCAAATTTTGCTTTTCAATGGAGCTGTCGCTCACAGTTGGAGTCAATTGTATCGGGCTAGCTACTCAGATATCTCTGCCACCTCCCCCTTTTTGGATAAGGGCAGGCTGTGAGAGCACTTCCTTGTAGGACTGTCTGATGGGACAAACCATTAGCTCCGCCTCTTTCTTATAGCCAACTAAGTCATTAAGCATTTCTGCCACCTATGTGCATTCAGCAATGAGTATTCTTTAAGTAGTTTACCTTTGCAGAAGTGACTTAGCTGGTCCTTTGAAGTGACATTAGCCCACGTGACAAAGTGTATTCAGCCAAACCATCTGTTGCTGCCCTCCATCGAACAAACTAAAGAGTTCGCCATTTGGCCAGCTACCAAAATGCCACAAAAATGATGATGTGAAACAAGACATCTTTCTGCGGTAAAACTGCAGGTGCTGGGATCTAAAACAAAAACAGACAATGCTGGAACACCTCAGCAGGTCTGACAGCATCTGCGGAGAGAGAATAGAGTAAGAAGTCTGACAACACCAGGTTAAAGTCCAACAGGTTTATTTGGTTGTAAACGCCACTAGCTTTCAGGGTTTGCCCCTTCGTCAGGTGAGTGGGAGTTCTGATCTCAAACAGATCAGATCAGAACTCCCACTCACCTGGTGAAGAGGCAAAAACCGAAAGCTAGTGGCGTTTACTATCAAATAAACCTGTTGGGCTTTAACCTGGTGTTGTCAGACTTCTTACTGTATTTACCCCAGTCCAATGCCGGCATCTCCAAATCGAGAGAGTATAGAGTCAATGTTTTGAGTCTAGATGGCCCTTGTCTGGCTGCTGTTATATCTGACCAATGTACACATTTGTACCAGAAAGTGAATATCATAGAATCCCCACAGTGTAGAAGCAGGCCATTTGTATTTGCACCAACTCTCCAAAAGAACATCTTACCCAGATGCTAACTCCATAACCAGATGTATTCCCCTTGCTAATCCCCCTGACCTATACTTCTTGGGGCACTAAGAGTTAATTTAGCATGACCAATTGACCTAATCTGCATATCTTTGGACTGTGGGAGGAAACCGGAACAGCCAGAGGAAACCCACGCAGAAATGGGTAGAATGCGTAATCTCCACACAGGCAGTCACCCAAGGCTGGAATCAAACCCAGGTCACTGTAGCTGTGAGGTGGCAATGCTAACCACTGTACCAATGTTGCTTCCTTTACTAAAAAGGTAAGTTTTGACCATAAATAGCAATAAAAAAACAAAAATTCTGGAAAAACACAGGAAGTCTGGCAGCACCCATGGAGGGAGAAATGCAGAGAATGTGATCGTACTTGCCGTTCACCCCACACTCCCGCTGCAGTGAGGTTGGAGAATTTGGTGGCCAGCTAAACCTCCGTTCACTGCAGTGGGATGGGAAAATCCCGGAGGCATGAATGATGGTAAGGTTCTGGCCAGAGTTAATGTTTTCCCTGTTTCAGTGTCTCTGCAGAGATTTTCCATGTTCTGATTTTATTTCTAGATTTACAGCAGCTGCAGTATTTTGCTTTCACTTGGCGGTAATTCCTTGTGTTATATTCCTTTGCTGACTTTAACAGATTTGCCACACCCAGAGACTGTTGGCATTGCAAGCTGCATAGTTTTTATAGCTGCAATCCGTTCAGATATCCTGCCAGTAAAGACGCTTTCCCAAGAGCATATTTGACTGATATTCATTACGGGACCTCGCTGAATCCAGTGAGATAAACTGAATGATTCACTGGGGCAAAGTTTCAGGAGCCTGCAGCGATCCCCATACCCCATAAATCAGCCCCCACTTCAATTTTTATATTTGATAAACTTTGAGGGTAAATTCCTGTGAGTTCTTTCTGAGTGGGGGTTGGGGGGAGAGAGTGTGGAGATGGGAGGGGGGGTTGTTCTGGTGGCCTTCCATAATTTCATCGGAAGGGCTGTGGAAACTTATACCATTTTCTGACATTTCCCCAGGATTTCTGTTCAACTCAAATGCGTGGGAGAACCCACATGGAAATCCAAATCCCCTGTGTCAGAAATGGCTGGGGGAGATAAGACGTTAAGGTTAATTAGTTAGGTACACATGCTGTGCTCAATTTACAGCATGGAAGTCCATTTTTCTATATACTTTATCAAATCAATGTCGATGAATGTTCAGCGCATTTTTATTCAGTCAGGAACCAAGACTATATGGATCAACGGAAATTTCAAATAGATTAACACCTACACTAGAAGGTAATGTTGTTATCATACCAGATGACCACCCCTCAGAGGAGGGGGCTGATTAGTCCTGAGGATCACCACACCTCAGGCAAGGGGTAAGGCGGGCTTTCATGAATAGCTTTAATCAGAACCCATGCTGTTAGCTTCACTCTGCATTTACAAACCAGCCATTCAGCCAACTGAGCTAAACTGGCTGCAGCACCAAGTATGTGGTAAAAATGTTTCATAATTGAGGAAAACTTTGCTGAATAATCAAATATCAATTAAGTAATGAACACCAGATTAAAAAATAGACTTTCTCTGTTTGTTGCATTGTATTTTCAATGCTGAAACCAGGTCCAAATGTCATTTCTTTAGCAGAAAGGGAAAAGGGAAAGAAAAGGAGTTACTGAAGAAACATAGTTAATGTAAAAGGTTGTTACGTGAACTTTTTAAATAGCTAAAATGTTTTCCAGATGGTTTATTCAGTCAACTGAACCCAAGCTGAAAAGCATGTTGTTCTCCATTAAAAAGGCAAGCAATGGACTGGAACAACACACCAGTTATTTCCCATGTTGGATGCAAGGCTGAAGTGTCTGAAACCTCTCAAGCAAACTGGGAGGTGTATTTAACCCTCTTCCTCCTTTTCTATTGTTCGATTCAGATCCATTTCGCAATAGAATGAATTTTGGCTCCAACATTTCTCCATTTTGTTGTCACTCAATACCATTTCATACCATCCCATCTTATCCAATGGTCACTGCCCAGATCTTAAAGGATTTGCCCAGATTTTCAAGGTACATGATTCCAAACAAAAGCAATTTCATCTTAAAGGTACAGACACCGTACTGTCTCAATCACAGCAACGAACACTTACATTGTCCCTTTAATGTAATAAAGATACTTGTTGTCATATCAAGAAAGAGTAAATGGCCTGTGTCTGTATTTCTTGGAGTTTAGAGCAGTGAGGGGGTGACCTTAATCAAACGCATAAGATCCTGAGGGGGCTTGATAAGATAGATGGTGAGATGTTTTCGCTCATGGGAGAGCCTCAAACAAGAGAACAAAGCTACAAGATAAAGGGCTGGTCATTTAAAACTGAGGTGCATAGGAGAGAGTAATGAATCTCTGGAATTCTCTGCCTCAAAGGGTGGTGGAAGCTGGATCATTAAAAGTATTTGAAGAGGAGGTGGATAAATATTTGATCGATCGAGTAATTGAGGACTATGGGGGGAATGGCACAGAAAAGGAGTTGAGGCCAATGTAGATCAGCCATGATCGTATTAAATAGCAGGACAGGCTTGAAGGGCCTGTTGGCCTACTGCTTCTCTTTCTTGTGTTATTGTGTTTTCAAGAGCATTATACAACAGAATTTGATACTGAGTCACCTAAGGAGATAATAGGTCAGATGAACAAGTGCTTAGTCAGAGAGATAAGTTTAAACAAGTGATTTAAAGGAGACAATTGAAGTAGAGAGACTGAGAGATGTAGAAATTGAACTCCAGACTTAGGGCCTACATAATGGAAGGTGGAATGATTAAAATCAAGAAGGTAAAAGGTGCAAGAGGTCTCTGTGGAATTCGCACATTCTCCTGCATGGATTTCCTTCGGGTGCTCCGGTTTCCACGCACACTCCAAAGATGTGCGGGTTAGGTTGATTGGCCATGCTAAATTGCCTCTTAGTGTCAGGGAAATGAGTAGGATAAACACATGGGGTTAAGGGAGGGGGGTGCAGGACCTGAGTGGGATTGTGGTCGGTGCAGACTCGATGGGCCGAATGGCTTTTTTCTGCCTGTGGGGATTCTATGATTCAATGAATTAGAGGAGCATGGATATCTCAGCAGATCATGGAGGTGAAGAAGGTTAGTGATGGATTTTCTCCAATCCTTACAGGAGGATAAATTATGTTCCCTTTATTAGCTCTGTCTGTTTCTCAGTGCTTTGTTGCCTCCAGGCACAGAGAAGCTCAGGGCGGGTAGTTGGAGAAGTACTCATAGAATTCAGGGGCTCCTACAGTATGTCATGGTCTCGGTGATACGTCAACACCTGTCATCCCTTCTTCTGCGTATTTCTGTACGTCTGTCATGTATTGTAGACGGACATGTTTTTTCAACATCTTTGGAGATGCCTATCCACTACACAGGTAATCAGCTCCAGAGTTACAGTTCCCAGTCCCTGTGTGGCTTTCTGTGCCTTCTGGAGAAGTGTTGGGAATGAGCATTCTGAATCTGGCAAGTAAAACATCATTTTCTCGTGAGATATCATCCCTGATAAGCCAGTATTGCAATGTTGCTTATTGTATTGAATCAGGCCAAGATCATTTGCTTTGTCCTTTTTAAAGTTTATCCATTAAAATCATAGGTAAACTGACATTAACACTGCAATGAAGTTACTGTAAAAATCCCTAGTCACCATGCTCTGGCACCTGCTCGGATACACCAAGGGAGAATTTAGCATTGACAACGCACCTAACTAGCACATCTTTCAGACTGTAGGAGGAAACTGGAGCACCCAAAGGAAACCCATGCAGACATGGGGAGAATGTGCAGACTGTGCACAGACAGTGACCCAAGCTGGGAATCGAACCCGGGTTCCTGACGCCGTGAGGCAGCAGCGCTAACCACTGCGCCACCGTGCTGCTCCCATCAGGTCCTGAGGATAACAACCACAACCATCTTCCTTTGTGCTAAGTATGACTCTAACCAGTGGAAAGCTTTTCCCCCTGATTCCTATTGGCTTCAATATTGCTCAGGGATCTTGAAGGTACACTCAGCCAAATGCAGCCTTGTTGTCAAGGGCAGTTACCCCAACCCACCTGATAGATTATGAACAGCTTTGAATTTAAGAGTTGTTGAGGTTATTAATTTTAGAAATCTCAGAGCTGGCAGAATGCGTAGACCTTCATGCCATGTGTGTGGATTGCATTCAAGCTCAGCTTTAAGTATAAAAGACTAATATTCAAATTGACTGAAGCACTAAGACTCGCCTTCGAGGTTTAATTGCCCTAGGATGATGTATCCTCCCTCAAATTTATATGTATTCATGCAGAAAGAGTGTGTAGCTTTTCAAACAAAACTACCTCCTTTGTCATTGCTATTCCTCAGGTTTTGAAAAACGAGAAGCCTCACCAGAGAAGCAGCAGGTCCTCTTTGCAAAATGCAGGGTGAAGTGAGCAGTGAGCATGGAGTGACCCGATGTGGTGCCAGGTGGGATGGGAATGAGGACAACAGGAAGCTTCAAGATGCTCAGTTTCAATCAACACTGTCCAAGACACAAAATTATTTTGGTGTCTCCCATTGTTTGGTCATTGAGCAAAATGGAGAAACTCTTGGGTGGGGTGATAGGGGGAATCGGGGACAGTGTGTGAGTGATGCAGAGGCCAGGCTAATGCTCTGGGGACAAGGGTCCAAATGGCAACTGGTGGGATTTGAATTCAATGAATAATCTGGAGTTGAAAGCTAGTCTCAGTAATGGTGACCCTGAAACCATTGCTGATTGTCATAAGAACCCTTTTGGCAGTCCAATGTTGGCATTTCCACCTCACCACTAGTGCCCTTCAGGGAAAGAAATCTGCCATTCTTACATGGTCTGGCTTACATGTGACCCCAGACCCACAGCAATGTGCTTAACTCTTAATTGCCCCTCTGAAAGTGTGTGACAAATCAAGCAGTTCAATTGCAATTAGGGATAAGCAACAAATGCCAAGGATATCCAAATTCCATGGAAGAATAAAAAAAACTCTGTGTCAATCTAAAGGGAAAAAATATTGAGAACAATGAAAGGTTTCTTGGGGCAATCAATGTGCCTTTGGATGATTGGAACTTGGTGTAAGACATTAAGATGTGATCCATGACTATGTAGTAGCACTGTAATGATTAAAGGAGTAAAAATGCTTCAAGTTGAAATGTTTGGTAACCTTATTAAATAAGGTTGTGGACATGTTTTTGTGCATTGAGGAATTTTACATTTTTTTCTCAGGATGTGAGTGTCGCTGGCAAAGCCAACATTTATTGCCCCAGCCCTCTAGGCCGTATTGGCATGAGCTCATTCTCTCCTGCTGAGGAAATGGCCCCAGTGTCAATCACTCTCACTGTGCTGCTGAAACAGTCTCGCCCACACTGATACACTGCCTCAACGGACCCAGCCTGTTGTTTCTGTTACCACAGCAGTCCTGCCGCACTCTTGATGCCTCACCTCATCAGAATTCTCTTTGTTCTAAAGGCTTGCGTTCTTCGCATTCTCCCATGTCCTTCTCCCCTTCATCCTCCAATCCCTCTCCCCGCCCAGAGGAAGAAATAACAGAAGAGTGAGAGGCATGAGAGAAAGGTAAAAGAAGGGAATGAAGAGAATTGGAGAGATAACCAGAACAGGAGAGAATGTGAACAAACTGGACTACAAAGACAGCATGGGGGAAGTGAAACAAGGAAGGCCGGAAACTGAATCAGAAATGGGAAAAGAGATGAGGAAGTGTGAAGCAGAAAACATGTTAAGAATCAGGACGAGACAGAAAAGAGATGAGAACAGGAAGAAGGGGAAGAGGAGTGGGCATAGATAGAAAAGAAAGTCACAGAGTCGCCAAAAGGTATGGAGAAAGGAAGGAAAATAGAGAGAAACAGAGAAGGAAAGGGCAGCAGAGCACAGTTCAAGATACAAGAAACTGTTTTTCTTCATTCATAACTCCATTCCTGCTCTATGTACATGACGCTAAGTTCTCTCTCTCTATATACATATAAGGTAACACTCTAAAAGCATCACTATATACAGCTCCATTTAAACCATGAGACTATAAGATCACAGACAATAAGACCTAGGAGCAAAAGTAAGACATTTGGCCCATCAAGTCTGCTCTGTTATTCAGTGAGATCATTGACAGATCTAATATAATCCTCAAGTCCACTTTCCCGCCTTATCCCCATAACCCTTGATTCATCGACTGATTAAAAACATGTTTATCTCAACCTTGAACATACTTAACAACCCAGCCCCGACAACCCTCCACGGTAAAGAATTCCACAGATTCATTGCCCTCAGAGAGAAGAGCTCTTTACATACAATGCACACCACTCAACTGTATAGTGCTGCCCTCAGTTCTGTTAATTAATTATCAAACACAGTGAGAATTAACTGCATAGTGTACAGGGCTGCACGGTGGCACAGTGGTTAGGATTACTATCTCACATGACCTGGATTCAGTTCCTGACTTGGGCAACTGTGCGGAGTTTGCACGTTAGAGTCATAGATGTTTACAGTATGGAAACAGGCCCTTTGGCCCAACTTGTCCATGCCACCTTTTTTTTTAACCCCTAAGCTAATCCCAATTGCCTGCATTTGGCCCATATCCCTCTATACCCATCTTACCCATGTAACTATCTAAATGCTTCTTAAAAGACAAAATTGCACCCGCCTCTACTACTACTTCTGGCAGCTTGTTCCAGACACTCACCACCCTCTGTGTGAAAAATAGCCCCTCTGGGCACTTTTGTATCTCTCTCCTCTCACCTTAAACCTATGCCCCCTAGTTTTAGACTCCCCTACCTTGGGAAAAGATATTGACTATCTACCTTACCCATGCCCCCCATTATTTTAACGACCTCTATAAAGCCTCCTATGCTCCAGAGAAAAAAGTCCCAGTCTATCCAGCCTCTCCTTATAACTCAAACCATCAATCCCAGTAGCCTCCTAATAAATCTTTTCTGCACTCTTTCTAGTTTAATAATATCCTTTCTATAATAGGGTGACCAGAACTGCACACAGTATTCCAAGTGTGGCCTTACCAATGTCTTGTACAACTTCAACAAGACGTCCTAACTCCTGTATTCAATGTTCTGACTGACGAAACCAAGCATGCCAAATGCCTTCTTCACTACTCTGTCTATCTGTGACTCCACTTTCAAGGAGCTATGAACATGTACCCCTAGATCTCTTTGTTCTGTAACTCTCCCCAATGCCCTACCACTAACTGAGTACTCAACTGTACACATTCTCCTTGTGTCTGCATGGGATCCCTCCGGGTGTTCCGGTTTCCTTTCACAGTCTGAAAGGTGTGCTGATTAGACACATTGGCCGTGTTAAATTCTCCCTCAGTGTACCCAGACAGGTGCCAGAGTGTGGTGACTGGGTGATTTTCACAGTAACTTTACTACAATATTAATGTAAGCCTAATTACGATACGAGTGAATAAACCTAAACTTAAGTAGGGAAACAAAGTTATAGGTACGTGTCCTGGATAAGCAGAGTGGTTGGGAAAGAGAACTTTATAAATGGGGTAATAAAAGATAGAACTTACAGCTGATATACTATTCAGTAATTAGGAGTGTGGCATTTAACAGCAAAAGCCAAAAAATAAATAAATAAAGATATTGTTCAATTGCTTCTTATTCATCAATTATTCCTACAATGACACTTGGTAGATTTAAACAGGAATCTTTTATAAAACATTTAACTAACACAGAGGAGAAGCTTATTCAGAACTTCCCTCAAAACCTGAATAATACTTCTTCCAAAAGTTTCTATTGTTTAGTTGTCAATTATTTTTGAGTTCTCGGTGTAAACAGAGAAATAAAAGACAGATGCTGTAACTTTTTGTAAAACATATTGCAAAATATAATTATTGCAAATTTGGCACAATCTATGAATCCATTTTGCAATATCCTGAGAATTTGTAATCTGATTAACTTCTGAAAACAGTGGAGAAAGGGCAGGCTCATAAATAATAGTTACTAAAATGTTCCGTGAACCCTCAATGGATCCGACAATTATTTAAAAGGATACAGAAGTTATGTTTTCAGGTACATTCTTGGAGTTGTGACATTCAGTGAACATTGTTGGCTCTCCATGAAATCCCTACAGTACAGTAGGAGGCCATTCAGTCCACCAAGTCTATACTGACCATAATCCCACCCAGCCCTATTCCCATGACCCCACACATTCACCCTGCTAGTCTCCCTGACACTAGGGGCAATTTAGCATGGCCAATCAACCTGACTTACACATCTTTGGACTTTGAGATGAAACCAGAGGGCCCGGAGGAACCCCACACAGACACGGGGAGAATGTGCAAGCTCCACACAGACAATGACCCGAGACCGGGATTGAACCTGGGACCCTGGCGCTGTGAGGCTCTGTGCCACTGTGTCTCCCAATGTTTATTTGAAATCTGAATGAATTGCACACACTGGCCTTTTGCACTGACATTGCTACTCAAAAGTTCTGACATCATTGACATCAGGTGAGCACATTTGATATTTTCAAGCGCATCTGATGCCTCTGAGTACCTTTTGCGTTTGATATCAAAGATATGGCAAGATCATGTTGACTGCACGGAAAACACATTCCAAATTGGAACTTTTGATGGAAAATGATGGTTGATCATTTTGAGGGTGTTTGAACACAAAATGTACGTCAAAATATTTGGGTAGAAGTTGCCTTTCAGCAGAGAATACTGTTACGGTTCCTAAGCTCTGGAATTCCATCCTTAAACCACATGCCGCCCTCTCCACCTTTATGACTCTCCTTGAAACCAACCTCTTTGACCAAGCTTTAGGTCACAGGTACTTACATGGCGGAATGGCAAATCGTGTTTCCCTGTAAAGCACATAGGACATCTTACTCCATTAAAGGCACTATCGAAATGCAAACTGTTATTATGATCCCAGATGGAGTTATAATTGGATGGGAAGATCGTAGAATGGAATTCTTATTCAAAAGACCATTGCATTTACTTTTCTTTCTAAAACATGAAGGGACAGATTCACAAATCAGTTTTAACAACAAGAATAAAAACACTTATTAAACAAGGAAAGTTGGATCATGCAATGATACAACTTTACTCCTCCCTTAGCTTAACAAATGCACACGGATTTTGAGATTAACACAGATTACAAAGTACATCTTAAACTACAATGGTTTCAGTAATGTCTCTTTAAGATGGCTGCGGTCAAATACACTCTCTACTTTGAACCTCAAGTGAATGTCTATAGATTTCTTCTCAGAATACCTCAGGATAATTGTCACATGAGTGTTTCCAAACTCCACTTGCAAAAACATACGCTTTCAAATCTTTGCCCACAATAATGCTTTCCCATTAATGGCCTGCATTCTGAAATCCAGTCTAGACTTTCCAAATAATTTTTTAAACAAAGCTTTCACTCCACTTTTACTGGGGAATCTGGTATCTAGGTTTTACATCACCTCTTCAGCATTTCTTCATCTTGACTGCTATTTTAACCCTTGATTCCAAGGCACTATTAAATGGCATCAAACTTTTGATTTACCTCTGAAATCTGCTTTCCCATTTTAAATCTGGTTACTGTAATTGCCTCTTTAACTCAGAATATCTTGTTTCTTCTTCCTTGAATTCTTCTGAACAATATCTTGGTCTCTGTTCTCTTAATTTTAGTCATCTTAAGACATTATTTCTGTTCCAATCCCCTGGTTATCTGGACAGTAAATGGATCTTTGGGAAGCTTGCCTCTTTGCAGCTCCCATCCTGTCCAGTCTTTCTCCTGGCAAAATTAAAAGATGTTCACTCCCTAGTGTGTTTCTTCAACTGCAATATATCCAGCTAAAACTAAAATTTAAAAAGTGTTCTATCTTACAGTTGCTAAACAACTGCTAGTTTATTTACTGTTCACACCATAGCCCTCTCTCAGCACAATAGAAACACAGTTGAAACTGAATCAACCCCCAAATATACCTTTGTCCAGGATGAATCCAACCAAATTCTGTGGAATTTCCTTCCACAGAAATATTAAATTGAACCCACTTAAAACTAAATCTTATTTCTCATGTTTACTAATACAAATACAAATCCCTGAAAAGTACTTCTATTTCCATAAACTGTTTGAGTGAGGATTGAACACATGACCTTCCTGATTCAGATGTCAGCGTGCGCCATCGAACAGATTGTCAACCAAAAAGATTGTCAAGCAATATGGCAAGTGATTTTATCAGTTTGCTTTCTGGTTTCCTCATTCCCTTACGAATGTGAAGTCTGAGCCAGTTATATATAACTGCTAAACTGGCATAAGGTGTGGTGTGCAACAGTATATATCCCATAGATAATTCAAAATTTTCATCACATTGTGTTGGTATTGTATGGTGTGATATATATAGTAATGGCACATATGGTTTTAACCACACAAATTATCATCCAGATTTTCACTCCCAGGGTGAATTCCAAGCTCAGTGACCAACCTTCAGACTCAGTGGTCACATTTCCAATTTCATTCTGGGGTCCCAGCTTCGAATCTAATGTCTAACCCTCTGGAATAAATGTGGAAGCTGCTGGATGTGGAAGTAGGTTGGGTGGAAGGACTGCCTCCTTACTCTGACACTTGGTCGAATTCAGTAGAAAATTAATTTAGTCAAGAATAGCTCTCCGGCCTTCACTCTTTGCAGCTCTGTCCCTGTCACCCACACTTCCGCTTCATCACATTGTCTCCATGACCCCTCATACCCCCATTCTAACACATGGAACTCTGCTTAACCCCATGGCCCTCGTCACTCTCTATGTCACCCCGTGCCCTTCTACTCATGTCTCATAGCCCCTCATATTCCCTATGCCACAACATCCTGTGGACCTTTATAGCCCCTATGTCAAGTTAGTGCCAGCTCATGTCAATGAATGCCCCCACCCACCACTCTTTGCCTTTACCCCCTCCACGCCAATTCATCTAGTATGAGCAAATCTTAGGAGCCATGCTGATATGAAATAAACTTATGTGTCTGAAAGTAATGGTAGTATTTTAGACATAGAACATAACTGTTGATTTAAAAAAAACTCAATACATAATAATCCCTTCAATTAATGTTCTATGGAAACAAACACATCTATCCACAATGACACAGTGGTTAGCACTGCTGCCTCACATCGCCAGGGTCCCAGGTTCAATTCCGATCTCAGGTCACTGTCTGTTTGGAGGTTGCTCCTTCTCCCTGTGTCCATGTGTGTTTCCTCCAGGTACTCCAGTTTCTTCCCACAGTTCAAAGATGTGTGGGTTAAGTTGATTGGCTATGCTGAGTTGCCCCTTAGTGTCAGGGGGAGTAGCTGAGTAAACATGTGGTGTTACAGGGATAGGGCCTGTTGTTGATACAAGCTCAATGAGCCGAATGATCTCCTTCTGCACTGTAGTGATTCTATGATTCTATCTTATAACCACTTGGAGCTGTCAGTCAAACTGCTCACTTAGCAAGCAACTGGCTATGATAATGTTAGATCGTATATCAATCATTGCAACACCATTCCTATCATGATAACACTTAGGCTTATCTGTTAAAGCTAACAGGTAGAATGAAACATGAGCATTGATTTGTGTAAAGTTCAGATTGTATTTTTTTTATTTAAAGCCCAGTATTTTCAGTTTCAATGGGTTTTGACAATTCAGTTTTGACAGTGTTAATGGTTTTGACAGCTCTTTGACAGCATTGACAGTTCCAATGAGTTTATGCACTTTTAAACACAATGATGTTTACTTTTAACAATTCTGAAGGGTGTGTTAGCTCTCCAAAAGTGTGCCTTACCTTTCACCAAGGGCCATATCCAAGGGGAAATTTTACCTCTCGCTAGCTATCCAAATGAATTCAACAAGGTCAGGTCTTTTCTTTCCTGAACTAATCTGCTCAATCTGAGTTTCACACTTCTGGCTTACTAAATACCCACTTCAATGGAGGCAGTTGATGATTTAAATGCCAGCTATCTCCACAAACTGTGCATGTGCAAACTCCAGCTCACTTCCAGTCACAACCCACAAAAACAGAAAATGCCATTTCCGGGAGTGGCGTTTAGGGTTTCCGACCACTTCCAATGTTTCAGCCATATAGCCATGGTGAAAATCTAGGCCTGTGTGCCCAATAGCCCTGAAGTGAAGGAGGCAATGCATAGTTTGTGGAGAGATAAACTTGCAGTCCAACACTTCCTGCGAAGTAAGTATACCTTATCTGCACAATTCAACTAATCTACATGCATTCACTTCACCAAATTTTACCTCTGGTCAAAAAAATACATATATGGGGAAAATCCACTGTGTAATTGGTAGTGAGCATTGGTGTGAAGTCAATTAAGGTGGGCAAGTAGAAATATTTGCCCTAGAACCAGGAGTTCAGGAAGAAACATCTGGAAAAGCAGCAAACTGGGAGCTTCTTTTTAGAGACAGCATTTTTATTTGCAGTGAATTGGACAAATTATAGTTGACTACATCTACGCTTCCAGCTAAAGCATGTGAGGTGCTTACTGAGTACAAGGTTGCAAGCAAAGAGTGAAAGTGGCTGATGTCTCAAGTGCTTAGTTTGGACTCTCTGATTACGTGGAATATGTTGGAACAGTTCATATAAATAAACCACAGGCTTGTACTCACACAGTGTAATGTTGCAGAATATTTCAAATCACACAAAATCCAAATGGCCTGTTAATGCCTTCATTGCCTTGGTTGAGACATCTCAACCAGCCAACGTGATCTGAATTTAATGTACCAAAAATACATACAGATGCAGACACCGAATTATTGTGATACCTGAAGCTATTCAACTATGATTCACTCCTAAGTACCGAATAGATTAACTTTGAGGTGCTTTGTGTACGCTTCAATTCAGTACAATGTGCCAATCAGGTTAGATAAAATAGAATGACAGAGCAGGACCCATGTGGAACATCCAACATAGACCAGTTTCTGTGCTGTAGATTGTGTATAATTCTACATGACACATTGTAGAAACCCTACAGTACAGAAAGAGGCCACTCAGCCCATCAAGTCTGCACAACCACAATCCCACCCAGGCCCTATCCCTGTAAACCCATGTATTTACACTTCTAATCCCCTGATGGTAAATGGCAGTTTAGCACAGCCAATCCATCTAAACTGCCATCTTTGGAGTGTGGGAGGAAACCACAGCAAACCTACACAGATACGGGGAGAATGTACAAACTCCACACAGACAGTTGCCCCAGGCCAGAATTGAACCTGGGTCCTTGGTGCTGTGAGGCAGCAGTGCTAACTGTTGTGCCACATGCCATCTATGCTATAGAAGAATGGTGAAAATGCACAACAATTCAGTCAGAAAGAAAAGTGATATTTTACATTTTTAGGTAGAATTAAAGAGCCAATATTTCAAGTTCTTGGCTTTGATGTTATTTCTAAACACCCTTTGGATTGAATTCTCCTATCCCAGTTGTGTGGGTTTGATGGTAGATATTGAAATGTATTTAAATTCTGTGCACATACAAAGAATCTTAATCAGAAATTTGGATTTGTAAAGTGGCTTGAATATCAAATGGCAAGACTTTTGCTTTTGAGTTTTGGGGAGATTTGAATTTATGGGTGAGATTTAGTTCCATTTGCTCTCTCGAAATCTGGAAAAATGGGAGTCAAAGCTTCGCAGTCCTTTCAGTGTTCACTCAACTCATGAATAAATGCAAACAGGCAGCTTTATAATACCATTACCATAGAACCCCTACAGCGCTGAAGGAGGCCATTCAGCCCATTGAGCTTGCACTAGCTTTGCATCTTGCTCAGGCCCTTCCCTCCGCTCTATTCTCGTAACCCTACACATTTACAATGGCCAGTCCATCTAGCCTGCACATCTTTGGAGTGTGGGAGGAAACTGGAATACCCGGATGAAGCCCACACAGACATGGAGAAAACATGCAAACATCACACAGACAGTGACCCAAGGCTGGGATTGAACAAATGTCCCTGGCGCTGTGATAAAGCAGCACTAACCAATTGCTACTGTGTCACTCCAGGTTAGGACTCCAACCCAGTTTTAACTGCCCTCTGAGCAAAACAATTGCCACTCAAACTCTATTCCCAATGGAGATTCCATCACGCATGTATTAAATTTATCTTTGCTGATCAGTTTATCATCAGGTTAAAAAAAAAGGGGCGGCATGAACAAGTTGGGCCAAAGGGCCTGTTTCCATGCCATAAACCTCTATCATTGTTGGACCCCACAAAGAAATCCCTATGTGCCGCCACCCTGTCCAC
This sequence comes from Carcharhinus amblyrhynchos, assembly GCF_965287045.1. Lineage (NCBI taxonomy): Eukaryota > Metazoa > Chordata > Chondrichthyes > Carcharhiniformes > Carcharhinidae > Carcharhinus > Carcharhinus amblyrhynchos. The sequence goes on along the minus strand of NC_137333.1, from coordinate 10,146,957 downwards.
TTCCTCACACGAGTCAAACAACATGCCCCTAAGTGTGTTCACGTCCCACCCTCTTACCTCCTGGCTGTCTGACATTGACCGATTGTAAGCCAGTGAGTTGCTTGTCTCTGGTGGAATGTTAATGTGACCCAGTTTTAACAATGGACCGCGCTTCTATCACAGCTCATGGGGCTGTGGGTGGGGGGACAGAGAAGGGGAGAGGCGATTACAACTCACGGGGTTGTGTGACTGGGGGAGAGCCTGAGCATTTTTCGTGCACATGTTTGAAAACTCCCCTTCTAATCACTAAAATCAAAGCCCATAGAAAGATGGGAGTGAGCTTCATAGAATCCCTACCGGGGACCCAGGTTTGATTCCTGTCTTGGGTCACTGTGCGGCGTCTGCCTGTTTTCCCCGTGTCTGCATGGGTTTCCTCTGCGTGCTCCAGTTTCCTTCGACAGTCTGAAAGATGTGCTGGTTAGGTGTATTGGCCATGCTAAATCCTCCCTCAGTGTACCTGAACAGGTGCCGGACTGTGGCAACTAGGGAATTTTCACAGTAACTTCATTGCAGTGTTAATGTAAGCCTACTTGTGACATTAATAAACAACCAGCCAACTGAGCTAACCAATCCGACTGAGGGAGTGCTGCACTGTTGAAGGTACTGTTTTCGTTTCTGATAAGATATTAAATCGAGGCCCATGGCTCAACTTTAAAGAAGAACGGGGGAGTTATTCTCTCTGTCCTGGCCATTATTTATCCCTCAGTCAACATCCTAAACACGCCTCCTGCGAATACCTGGATTGTTATACTCATTTGTTGAGTCTTTTTTGTTTAAATGGAATGTCTCTTGCCAATCTATCTTAGCATTTACAATTTTCAACTAAAATAAGAAAGGTGTTCATTCTTTATCAGAATCTACCTCTACTTCTTTGATGCTGCATATCTTACTTAAAATATGAACCGCACAATCTTTCGATAAGACGTTCTGATAATTTGACCAAGCTAAAACATCCACTTGTGATTTTGTTGAATTCAGTATCTGTGCAGCCATTTCTGACTGTGAAATTGATGCAAACGTATCTTACCTTTATGGAGGGGGAGGGGATTAGCAACTCGGGGAAATGACAGCAATCTCCCAGAACATCTTCTTCTTAACAATTAAGGATTGAGAAATATAATCTGGGACTGAAACGCACTGGGGCTTCAATTAATTCAAATCCTTTTCTGATCTTGTGCGAGAGTGAGGCATGTTTAGTTCGATTAACTGAGCTACTAAACTAGCATGTCAGTCAGGTGCAGAACATTCTATTCAAAATATGGAGGGATGATCTGGAGCTAACATTTTCAAAGAGTTCTACAATTCCATGACGTATTGGACTGACATTATTCGTGAGGCCTTTGTTTTTGCTGTACTCTCTAGTCCAGTTTATGCCTGACTTTTGTCAGCCACAGATTAACTACTGTCCATACATGCATCAAAGCACTGTGGCACAGCCATTAACACTGCTGCCTCACAGTGCCAGGGACCAGGGTTCAATTCTGGCCTTGGGTCACTGTCTGTGTCAAGTTTGCACATTCTCCCCGTGTCTGCGTGGTTCCCTCCAGACACTCCTGTTGCTGCACAGTCTGTTTCAATCCTTATAGGGTGAACAAAGAATTGCGAGTAAGTCTTCTTATTTGTGCAATAATAGTTATTTACACACAATTATTAATCATCCATCCAATCAACAATAAGTTATCTTACAGAATACTAAAGTTCAAGTCTAATACTAAACCTTGACTTAACTTTTGTGTGACTGGCAAGTACTCAGGCAGATATTGGCCTTTATCTGTGCACTGGCCCTCTGTGTGGTCTGGTCCTTTGGTCTAGTCTGATACTCTGGTTCTGGCCTTCCTTCCTTTTTGGATGGGGTGGCTCTCCACGTGCTGGTTGTTGCTGGTGTTTGTCATCATTGTTGTCGTCCGTTGGTTTTCACACTCTTTTGGCCATTGCCAATCAGTTAATCAGGACTGGATTACCTTGATCGATAGGGTCCAATCAGCCGCTGCCAGATTGGTTTCTGGGTGTGTACCCAACAGCCATACCTGTAGGTGCTGGAGGCATGTAGGTCACACACCTCCCTCCCAAATAAGGGATTAAGGTGCCCCTATGTCTGGTAAACAACCCAGTTTGACCAGGCAGCGTTCTTTGTCCTAGAGATGGTCTGTATCCTCTTGCAGCTGCAGCCTCTTTCTCTCTGTCCAATTTCTTTTGAGGCTGCAGCCTGTCTATTTCAGGGATTGTCCAATTATCCCAACATGCTCTTGCAAACCATCATCTTAGACGGCCTATTTTGCCACACTCCGGCATCCTCCCACTCTCCAAAGATGTGTGGGTTAGGTTGATTGGTCATGCTAAATTGCTCCTTGGTGTCAGGGGGGCCTAGCTTGGGTAAATACATGGGATTGTGGGGACACGTTTGGGCGGGATTGGGGCTGGTACAGACTCGATGGGACAAATGGCCTTTTTCTGCACTGTATGATACTATGCTATATAAGACGTGATTCTTGAAATGTCTATCTGTGGTTTAATTTATAATTGAGGGACCCTCTTGCTCAACAAAAGTAGCTCATCTGTGACAATCAATGTTGAAATAAAAAATCAAATAGAAACAAATTGTAAATCTGTTTTTAATGATCAGAGAATGGTTTATAACAAGTTCTGAATAGTGAAAACATTTAAATGCTAAATGCTAAGAGAGAATATATTTTAAATCAATAACCTGTCATGTCTCCAGCACCACTATTTGCCAATCTAAATGATGCCAGTGAGACAATAGGAGTTAATTCAAGAAAATAATGATTCCCATTCAGTTCAGTGCAATGAAACTACGACAATTAATTCTTCACTGTGATCCCAGGAGATTAGCGTGTAGTGTATGTAATGACATTAAGCCATTTTAGACATTATTTCTGGAACATCTACACCAGAAAATAGACACATTACATGTGTTCACCATCACTAGGGTCGATTCCCGGCTTGGGTCACCGTCTGTGCGCAGTCTGCACCTCCTCCCCGTGTCTGCGTGGGTTTCCTCCAGGTGCTCCGGTTTCCTCCCACACTCCAAAGATGTGTGGGTTAGGTGGATTGGCCATGATAAATTGCTCCTTAGCATCAGGGGGACTAGCCAGGGTAAATGCCTGGGGTTGTGGGGATAGGGCCTGGGTGGGATTGAGTCGGTGCAGACTCATTGGGCCGAATGGCCTCTTCCTGCACAGTAGGGATTCTATAATCATGGTGCAAAGTTATCAGGAAACTCCAGCCCTGCATTTGCTGCTCACTGCAGTAAATAATTTGCATCAAAACGTGTCACTGCACTGGACGGACGCTATTGTACAAACATTGCTGTCAGGGCCATTAAGTTCACATCTGGGAAGAAGTCGGGGGTACGGAAACAGAAAATGCTGGAAAATCTCAGCAGGTCTGACAGCATCTGTGGGGAGAGAATAAAGCCAACATTTCAAGTCGAGTTGACCCTCTGTCAGAAAGAGTCAACTAGACTCGAAATGTTGGCTCTATTCTCTCCCCACCAATGCTTCAGATCTGCTGAGATTTTCCAGCATTTTCTATTTCAGATTCCAGCATCTGCAGTATATGGCCTTTATAAAAAGTAGGGGGTGTTATCTGGGGATGGAGAGGCCACCTGGGTCACCACTTTGACATTCAAAGTTCTTCTGGGTGCTGTTCTCAAGCGGGCTTGTGTTATATATTTAAGTGGTTGCATGATTGCTTTAAGAGGCGGTCAAATCGTTTGATGATGAAGTCATTGGGGTATTTTGAAGGCTCCTGTTTTAGTTTCATTTTCTACTCTGTACAGGCAACAGGCCTTGTAATAAATCTGTTTTTATGGCAGCGCAGTGGCATTGTGGTTAGCACTGCTGCTTCATAGTGCCAGGGACCTGAGTTTGATCCCCAGCTTTGTCACTATCTGTGTGGAGTCTGCATGTTCCACATGGATTTCCTCCAGGTGCTCCAGTTTTCTCCCACTGTTCAAAAGACATGTTGGTTAGGTAGATTGGCCATGCTAATTTATCCCTCAGTGTCCTTGAACAGGCACCGAAGTGTGGCAACTAGGGGATTTTCACAGTAGCTTCACTGCAATGTTAATTAAGCCTTACTTGTGACATTAATAAATAAACTGAAACTGAGCAGAAACCTGGAAAATGTATTTGGATCTTACCTGTTAAGCCTCTCCTAAGCCAACTCTTGAAGTGTTTAGTCTGACAGAGAAGTCAACACTGGTCCTCACCACCCCCACTGCCCCTCACCCCAATCCCCACCCTAACCTTTCACACTTGCCTCCAAATGGTATAGGGCCTTTCTTTAAATGTTGGGCAGCACGGTAGCACAGTGGTTAGTCAGCGACAGGGACCTGTGTTCGATTCCCGGCTTGGGTCACTGTCTGTGTGGAGTTTGCACATTCTCCTCATGTCTGCGTGGGTTTCCTCTGGGTGCTCCGGTTTCCTCCCACAGTCGAAAGATGTGCGGGTTAGTTTGATTGGCCATGCTAAGAATTGCTCCTTAGTATCCTGAGATATGTAGGTTAGAGAGATTAGTGGGTAAAATATATAGGGATATGGGGGTAGGGCCTGGGTGGGATTGTGGTCAGTGCAGACTCAATAGGCCGAATGGCCTCTTTCTGTACTGAAGGGATTCTGTGATTGCCTTGGAATATAGGTTAAAATGGGGGCACATGGGAAGAGGTGAGATGATAGACCATAGCATCCTACAATACAGAAGGAGGCCATTCTGTGCATCGAATCTTCAGTGACCACAATCCTACCCAGGACCTATGCATTTACCCTAGCTAGTACTCCTGACACTAAGGGGCAATTACATGGCCAATCCACCTAACTAGCACATCCAACTATGGAAGGAAACCAGAGCACCTGGAGGAAACCCATGCAGACATGGGGAGAATGTGCAGACTCCACACAGACAGTGACCCCCAAGCCAGGAATTGACCCCGGATCCCAGATGCTGTGAGGCAGCAGTGCTAACCACTGTGCCATTGGATCAGTAGGGCTAAGTGACATGCCATAAGGGCAGTAGAAACTAGGGCTGTTAACCCAGTTTGTCTCTCTCTATGAACGGTGCTTGCTGTGCTGAGTGTTTCCAGCATATTCTGCTTTTATGCCATCAAGGGGCTGTTGGAGGCTGTTCAGAAAAAAATAAGCTGAAAAAGTTACTTTTTCTTGAGTTCAGGAAATGCTCCTCTTTGGGCAGATAATTAGTCATTCAGCTCAATGCTAATGGATAGTCTTCCTCCTCTTCATATTGTCCCTACTTGCTCCAATATGCAACCTACCAGTTGCTCCACAAGAAAGCTGGCCAATTCAGGAGTGATCTGTTTGAAGTTTGCAAGCTAGGAAGATGAACTGATAGAATAGACAGAGATGAAGGAGTTCGCTGGTCATGGAGTCTTGGATTCAGACTATTCAAGAGTGAAGTTGGAAAACACTTTGACTTTCAAAGGCTGGTAGAAATTTGGAACTCTATCTTGAGTTGGGCTGCTAGATCAATATTTAATGTTAAATATGAGGCTGATAGATTCTTCTTCACCAAAGAGGGACAGATTGCCACTGTTGTTCCTTGAAGGCACAATTTATGCTTAAGATGTAATCAACAGTTTCGTAATATAATATTTGATATTCATTCATGCGATGTTGGTGTCATTATTTAGCCCAGTATTTATTACCCATCCCTATATTGTTTAATATGCAAGAGTGATGGTGATTAGCTCAGGATTGACTTCCTTCTTGAGACTTCATAGATCCCTCCGGAACTATGAAACACTTAATAATCCGTATATATAAAGGCATTGTTCCTCTGCAAATGACCAGTGGATTTCCATCCACATACCCCACCTCTACAACACAGGTTGAAGCAAGTTTTAAGTGGTGTGATCTATCACTAAATCATTGGCTCCTGGTGTTGCCTTGGAAACAAAGTATCGCCTGCATGAAAGCGTGTAATCGCAACCATCATTCCAGCTGTTGAAATCCTCTTCTGTTATCGTTAAAGGATGCTCCTGCTCAGCCAGAGATGAGGTGTGAGGCTGTGAGACTTTTCAAAACATCTTAGAGCACCTGTGTGGTATCAATTTGCTGTTTTAACTGTGGCAGTTTCAATGAGACCTGAGACCGAATCCTCATGTTGGAGTTGATTACTGTATTCAGCACTGTTTGCCAGGGGTCATTGTAATTGTCGGGTGAATACTTTTGTCCACAGAATGACAAAATGTTTGTGGACACTTGCATCACAGTCACAGTATACAATCACGAAATGAAAGGAGTTTATGGATGAGGTGAGTTTCCTCATAGTTTATACTAATACCTTGTACAGATTTTCTTCACACTTTTGTGCCCTTCTATCATCCTGCTAAAGACTAAGTTAATTATAATTATCTCCACTTCTACTAAAGCCCATGGCATTGGTGATTCTCTTGCATTAATTATATATTTACGTGGTTGCATGATTGCTTTAAGAATCAATTTTATGGTGATGTTGTTACGGTGCTTCACAGGGTCCTGCCTGGTCTCATTTTGTACTCTGTACAGACAACGACCCCTTCAATAAATCCGTGGCTACTAGTTTGAATTCACGTGTGCAAACCATGTCTTTTCCTTTTTGTTTAAAACACATAACTCCTAAAATAGTTGGGACGTTACAATTGGCACCAGTTGCCATTCACTCAAAATGCTAATGGAATCAAAATTTGGTTCCTTTAAGCATATTTCCAATGTCGGCAAAACCATTTATGGTCAGCCTTCCCAACAGCAGCAGGACCAGAAGCACTGGCCCCAGTGTTAAACTGAAGCCTAAGCAGTGAAAACCGGGGAATCAACTGAGCCAGTCACAGTCTGCAAGTTTAACTCAACTGAGCCAGTTCAGTTGGGTTTTGCTTCACCACCCTCTGAAGTTTGGCATGATGCCACCTCAGCTGTGTTCAGAGGGAAAGTTCTTGTAGGGTCTGTTCTCTGCCTGGGGAACTGGTGGGAGTAGTTATGACTGCGGCACTTAAGGGGCAACGAGACAAATACATGAATAGGATGGGAATGGAAGATACAAACTCCGTAAGTGCACAGTTTTAGTTTAGTCGGGCATCCTGATCGGCACAGGCTTGGAGGACTGAAGGGCCTGTTCCTTTTGCTGTACTGTACTGTTCTTTGATCTTTGTTTTTGGAATAGATGCAGGAAAAACTGGTGTGAAGTGAAACTTCTTTCATTGAATAATATTTAAAATTAAACATCATAAAGAGCGAAAGAGATGGATTTACTGGAGAACAAGAGACAGAGAGAGAAGGAGGAGGGAGGGCCCAGAATGCTGATCCCGATACAGACTTGAACTTGTACAGGATTCAACAGAACTGAATACACATAGCTATATAGAGCATCATAACTCTTTGATTTGATTTGGTTTGATTTGATTTATTATTATCACATGTATTAACATGCAATGAAAAGTATTGTTTCTTGTGCTATACAGACGAAACATACCATGCATAGAGAAGGAAACGGGAAAAAAAATGAGAGAGTGCAGAGTATAAGTTTTAGAAGCATAAAATGAGAGTAAGAGATAGAATTAATTGGTATGCTGGGCATAGCTTGAAAGAAGTTGTCTTGCTCTGGCGCCATTTTTTCTGGGCCTTCCTTTCTTTCTTTCTTTTCAGTTATCTGTGTTATGAAAGAGCTGGATACAAGCAGTCTTCAACTAACAGAAACAGTTGGTAGCTGTGAGCTTGAAGGCTTGTTTCTGACAAAGACCATTTCTGCTAACATCGCATCTTCAAATGTAGTCAATTTATAAGTTCATCCCAGAATCCCCAGCTGAGTTTTAAAATGTGGTCAAGTTAGCAGTAAAGCTTAGCATGGTTAGCTACATGGGCAGAAATACCTTAAAATGAAGACTTTTAACTGAAGTAAACCGTACAAAGGATCCCACAATTCCCAAATGGAGATGATCAAGACGGAAGTTGAGCATACAGCCAAGAGCAGCACCTGGATTTAGTGATACCTTACGGGAATTACTGCTGGGTGCTGTCAGATGGAGAGGGAGGACGGTCACACTTTTCCCCCAGCAATCATAGTATCCCGACAGTGCAGAAAGAGGCCATTCAGCCCATCGAGTCTGCACCAACCACAACCCCATCCAGGCCCTATTCCTGTAACCACTCAAATTTACCCTGCTAATCCCCGTGACACTAGAGTTAATTTAACCTGGCCAATCAACTTAACCCGGGTAGCTGATGCTGTGGGGCAGCAGTGCTAACCACTGTACCGCCCTCTGAAACCTACTGCTCTCACCAAAATGATTGGAGGAGGAGACCAGCAGATTGTGCCAGGTTTTTAAAGTTTATTTATTAGTCACAAGTAGGCTTACATTAACACTGCAATGAAGTTACTGTGAAAATCTCCTAGTCGCCACACTCCGGTGCCTGTGCGGGTACACTGGGAGAGAATTTAGCATGGACAATGCACCTTTTGGAAGCAATGCACAAAGTGGTTTAAAATCGTGAACAGATTAGAGATAATGAGCACATTTTGCTGATTTAACTATATCCCATAAATCATAGCATCCTGAAGTGCAGTCCATTTGACCCATTAAGCCTGCACCAACCACAATCCCACCCAGGCCCTATCCCCATAACCCCATGTATTTATCCTGCAAATCCCCCTGACACTAAGTGGCAATTTATCATGGCCATTCCACCTAACCTGCACATCTTTGGACTATGGGAGGAAACCAGAGCACCCGGAGGAAACCCACACAAACATGGGGAGAATGTGCAGGTTCCACACAGTCACCCAAGCCAAAATCAAACCTGGGTCCCTGGAGCTGTGAGGCAGTGGTGCTAACCATTGTGTCACCCTGATGTTTGATGTCTCTGTGCCTTTTCACTGTCTTGCTAAGTATAGTCTGTCATGTCTCTGCTCAGACTCACTGAAAACGCAGCAGTACCAGGCTTCATTTTTTCTTTTTAGCATAAAAAGTAACTTTAATGCAGTCCAACATTTCCCTATTTATTCAGCACTGTTGCCACTCACCCACATCCTGCACAATGTGTGCATATCTCACACTCATCATCACTGAATGCACGACATTCATTAGGCAAGTGCCTTATCTTCACTCAATCACAGGTTGTGGGAGAAAGGAGGACAGAATGCAAAGGTGAGGGACAAGAACTGGAAATAGGCCACCAGAAATAATACAGCCCATAGAGATGCATGGAGCATCCAAATCCCTCTCAGCTGGAGGTGGGGGGATAGGGAGTTTGCAGATTGCTACTGACAGAATTACAAATAGTCCTGACACAAACATGCTATTTTTATTTCATCAGTGACTAAATTATGCAAAGAGTAAGCAGGAACCTGTGCGGTCCACTTCCACCTCTGCTGACGCCACTTTGGGTACACCACGTGGAAGAGATACCAAGCAGAAGCTAAAAACAGTGCACAAGGGCCTTTTACAAAACACTGTTAAGTTTTCTATTTTGTTCAATAATGCCACATAAAATTAACGATTTGCAACTTCCACATCTTGCCCACAGGAACAGGAGTTGGTCTTTTAGCCTCTCGAGTCAATTTCACAATTAAATGGTGGCCTAATGGTAGCACAGCGGTTAGCAGTGCTGCCACAGCGCCAAAGACCCGGGTTTGATTCCCACTTTTGGTCACTGTCTGTTCGGAGTTTACACGTTCTCCCTGTGTCTGTGTGAGTTTCCTACGGGTGCTCCAATTCCCCTCATAGTCTGAAAGACGAGCCGGTTAGGTGCACTGGCCATGCTAAATTCTCTCAGTGTACTCAAACAGGTGCTGCAGTGTGGCGACTAGGGGATTTTCACAGTAACTTCATTGCAGTGTTAGTGTAAGCCTACTGTGACACAAATGAATTAACTTTAATGCTTCATATTCCCACCATTGCTCTGTGTTCCCTCTAGGATCTTTAGCTAAAAGGAATGTATTAATCTCAGCTTAAACAATTCCTTCTGTATCAACTGCTATTATGCTATTGGGTTCATGTCACATTATCTGTAACCCCCACGACTTGCCTGGGCTTGCAAAATCTCACTAACTGTCCTGGCTGGAGACAATACACATCTCTTTAACCTGTGCTTAACCCTCTCTCCATTCACATTGTCTGTACCTTTAAGACTTGATTACCTGTAAAGACTCGCATTCCAACTGTTATTTTGTAAATTGAATTTGTGCCTTTATATATCCTGTTTGTGAACAGACCTCCCATTCACCTGATGAAGGGGCAGCGCTCCAAAAGCTAGTGACTTGTGCTACCAAATAAACCTTTTGGACTTTAACCTGGTGTTGTGAGACTTCTTCCTGTGTCAACTGTTATTAACAGAAGAGAATTCCATACTTTCTTCAGTCTTTTAATGTGGAAATGGTTTCTAACTTTGCTCCTGAAAAGTTTGACGACATTTTTAAAGCTAATTCCCCTTATCTTAGATTCACCAAGAGGTGGGGCAGCATGGTTGCACAGTGGTTAGCACTGCTGCCTCACAGCACAAGGAACCCAGGTCCAATTCCAGCTTCAGATCACAGTCATTGGAGTTTGCATGTTCTCCCCGCATCTGCGCGGGTTTCCTCTGGGTGCTCCAGCTTCCTCCCACAGACTAAAGATGTGCGGGCTAGGTTGATTGGCCATGTTAAATTGACCCTAGTGACAAGGAGTTAGCAGAGTAAATATGTGGGGTTACAGGAATAAGGCCAAGGTGGGATGTGGTTGGTACAGACTTGACGGGCCGAATGGCCTCCTTTTGTACTGTAGGGATTCTAAGTGGGATTCGCTTTTTTCTAACTGCCTTATCAGTTCGCCGTTAATATCTTGAAAAATTCAACTAAACCACCCTCCAATCGTTTGAGGTGCAGGAAATATCAATCTAGTTTCTTTAATCTCTTTTCATATTTTACCAGAATTCGGGTATAATCCTGGTAAAGTTACATTGCACTTACACCAAAGCATCTTACAGTGTGAAGCCCAGAACTGTTCACAGTATTCCAGATGTGGTCGAACCAGGCCTTTTTATGACTTCTATTTAGCATGACTTCTATATCCTTTGGATATAAAAGCCAGCATTCCAGAAGCCTTTTAGATATTTTCCTGACTGTTTTCATGATATTTTAATGACCCATGTATGAGGAGAAGTTAGCTTGGCGGTCTAATCACTGGAATATCACTCCAGAAACTCAGCTGATATTCTGCGGTGAAAGCAAAACACTGCGGATGCTGGAATCTGAAACAAAAACAGAAAATGCTGGGAAATTCTCAGCAGGTCTGACAGCATCTGCGGAAAGAGAACAGAGTCAAGGGCGAGATTTTATGACCTCACCCAGCTGAGACTTGTAAAATCTCACTCGAGGCCAACGGGGAATTCCGTTCTGAGAGCCGTGGCCATCCCGATTCCAGGGACGACGAGGCGGTAAAATTCCGGCCAATATTTTGGGTCTGAATGATCCTTCACTAGATAATAATTTGATGTTTATATTCCAGGACCCGGGTTTGACAGATGGTGGAATGAATTCAACAAGGAAAAGCTGGAATTAAGACTCCACTGACGATCGTGAAACCGTTGCCGATTGTTGGAAAAATCCATCTGGTTCACTAATGTCCTTTAGGGAAGGAAATCTGCTGTCCTTACTTGGTCTGGCCTACATGTGACTCCAGAGCCACAGCCATGTGGTTGACTCTCAACTGCCTTCAAGCAACAAGGAATGGACAATAAATGCCGGCCAGCCAGCGACGCCCATGTCCCACGAATGAATAAAAAAATGTACCTGGAACTCTGCCTTTTAGTCCTCTTCTGGCCAGCTTTTTACTATTTGGAATCTTTTTTTAGCTCCAAGGTTGATGGCCCTGCGGGTGCCTCTACTTGCCACACTTTTTTTCCCATTCAATAAATCTATTATCATCGTTTCAGAATGTTACGCTTCTATCCACTAGCACTAAAATACTGCCCAGCTTTGTGACAGTGGCAAATTTCTCAAGGCATACCTTTCTATCCCTTCGGGTAACTGAACAGTTGAGGATGCGCTGACCTCATCACAGTACCTTGTCATTGTTGATGACTTTCCACATCTGATACGTCACTAAACGCCCCCGCCGCCACAACCCCCCCCACCAGATTCTGATCTTGCCACTTTGAAGTCCATCAAGGCAGAAAAGAGGCTTTGCCCACGCAAACCACTTGCTGCTAGACTCACTGCCAGACTGGCAAAGATTCCCCCCATGGACCCTTTGCCAGAGCTGTAAGAAATGAGGTTTTATTCGGATGTGACGTTGACACGTTTAAATGCCCCCCTGAACTACTGCTCGACCTCGCCTCCATTTCTCTGATCAGATTGCCGTGGCACAGAAATGCACATTGCCTAAATAAAATCTAGAGCCAGTTTAAAAACAATTGAATAATGCCTCATTGTCTCCCGAGGACATTAATTGTGCCAAGGAGCATCAATTAGGAAATCCTCAATTTTGTCAGATAGGTTTCTCACTGGCGTCCAGATGAGCTTCTGTTAAATCAGGAAGCGAATGTGCTGAAGCTGGGCTTAGCTCCTGTTTTAAAAGCAATCATTTTTATCTTCACCTTCCACCAGCTAGGGCATAAACTACTTCACCCACCGGTGAGTAAAAATCAGCATTCGGTGGGTATAACAGAGATCGCAAATCCATAATCCCTGGTTCCATGTCTGAAGGCTGAATCGCTCCACGATCTCCTTGTTTGGATTCAGAGTATGGATTGGAGTAGCACGCAGTTTTGAGCCCATACAAGTGATAAAGCGCCACATACACACAGGCACACACACATGCGCACACACACAGACACAGACACACACACACGTACACGCACACACTCACATGAACACTCTCACACGCACACACGAGCTTGAGCCACTATCTGCGCGGAGTCGGCACATTCTCTCTGTGTCTGCGTGGGTTTCCTCCAGGTGCTCCGGACTTCCTCTCACCGTCTGAAAGAGGTGCTGGTTAGGGTGCATTGGCCATGCTAAATTCTCCCTCAGTGTACCCGGACAGGCGCCGGAGTGTGGTGATTAGGGGATTTTCACAGTAACTTCATTGCAGTGTTAATGTGAGCCAACTAGTGACACTACAAAATAGACTTTAAACTTTAAGACCTACCACAGTGAAGTGAGTAATCACTGACAAAATCAGCACAGTAGTGAAATTCACAATGAGTCTCACAAACATTGTGAATTCAGAAAAACGTGGATCAGCATATTTAAATTCTGTTGAATATAATGACAGCATTAAAAGAATTAACAGGAGACACCCCGACACCTGACAGTTCCTTAATCCACAGAGGCAGTTGCTGCATATTACTAGTTTCATAATTCATGTCTTTTATTGATTTAACTGGGAGGGGCTGTGAAAAAATTAAATATAAGTGGAAACACTTGGTTAAGATGTTATTGAAGAGAGCTGTTTTATTCAGTAACGTTAGCAGTGAGAAAACTCACAGAATTGTTGTGGTGCAGAAGAAGGCCATTCAGCCCATCATGTTGGTACTGGCTCTCCAAATAGGCAACATAATTCAGTGCCTTTCCCCGTACTCTTGCGCATTGTTTTCATTCAACTAATGACCTCTTGAACGCCTAGATTGAACCTGCCTCCACCACGCTTGCAGGCAGTGCATTCCAGATGCCAACCGCTTGTGGGTGAATAAGCTTTCCCTCACGTCACATTTGCTTCTTTTGCAAGTCAATTTGGATCTGTACCTTCTCATTCTCGATCCTTTTACTTGCGGGAACAGTTTCTCCCCACCTACCCTGTCCAACCCTCTCATGATTTTGAACATTGTATTAAACCTTCTCTCCGCCTGCTTCCCTCCTAAGAAAACAGTCCCAACCTCTCTGATTTATCCTCATAACTGCAGCTTCTCATCCCTGGAACCATTCTTGTCAACGTCCTCTGCATTCTCTCCAACGCGTTCAGTGCTGGAGTGCACTGGAGGGTGCAGTTCTGAAATTATCTCCAGCATCATGATCCAATATGCTTAGGGAAATGTATTTTTCTTTATTTTACTTACAGGTTTTTTATTTGAAAGAATGGTATAATCTGCTTGTCTGAGAATCTCTCTCTCAGCTCCCACCTGCAGTTTCTTGCTAATGGGATATCATAAATCATAGACTTATTTTGTCGGAGAAAGTTTATCGTTGGACATCCCTGGAGCAGATTTCTACAATAATGAAAGGGTTGAAAACCACAGAATCTTTCAGTTCCGTAGTCTATTCCGAGCTGATTCCGGCAGAAGGGAATCTTCAAAAGGACAATGGATGAGATTTATTGTGCAACAGGTTTCGCGGTGGTGGGAAATGGCCAGTCATTGGTCGGTGGCAGGATCTTCTGGCCCCACTGTTGGCAAAGAGGTTTCCTTTTGAACGCACTGCTTACCACTGTGAAACCCATGGCGGGGGTGTACCATCAGCAGGACCAGAAGTTCCTGCTGGTATGAATGGCTGGGAAGTCCAGATAATGGATTCTGGATTTTATTGATTATAATCACGTCCAATATTTGTACGCAATTGTAATCACTTAATACCAGGTACTTTCTACTCTCATTGAATTGCAAGCAGATGATAATTGATACACTGAACCACAAATTCGGTCCATTTGCAATAATAGCTCACTTGCAGCAAAATGCCCAAACTGTGTTGAGACCAGTTATTACATTAACGGTAAAAATTAACCTCTGCACTCATCCAACTCTACAAGAATGACTAAAATTTTTAAGAGCAACAAACAATACCTGCATTTCAATACTTCAATTTTCTTTTCTGAGTCACTCCTTTCTCACACCCCCATTGCTTTCCGTCATCATGTGTTTGCAGTTATTTTCTAATACTTTCTGCTTTGTTTTCCACTTAACCATATCAAACTTGGGACATCTATTAATCAGAAGTTCTTTTGACAATAGCATGATGACGGTGAAGAATCATTGGATAATCTTATTCTCAAAATTCAACATGAGACTCCAGTGGCGACATAAAAACATTGTTTCTGATTCATCCGCGGGACATGATCATTGCTGGCTGGCTGGCATTTGTTGTCCATCCCTACATGCCCTTGTCCAGAGGGCAGTTGAGAGTCAACCACATTGTCATGGCTCTGGAGTCACATGTAGGCCAGACCAGGTAAGGACAGCAGACTTCCTTTCCTAAAGGGCATTAGTGAACCAGATGGGTTTTTCCGGCAATCGACAATGGTTTCAGTAGGTTCTTAATTCTGGATTTTTTAATGGAATTCAAATTCCACCATCTGCCACGGCAGGATTCGAACCCAGGTCCCCAGAACATTAGCTGAGTTTCTGGATTAATAGTCTAGTGATAAATACCTCTAGGAAATTGCCTCCCCTAACATAAGAACAAAACAAAAACCTTTCTCCCAATCTTGTTGATCTCATCTAATCCATGTACTAAGGTCTACTTAAACTGTTTTTAATTTCTTTCTTCACTTGCTGCCAAAACCTAATCTTCTACTCTCGGCTGAATACAGATTTTGCTCCTTCCTGCTCCAAAACCTGCACTGAAATTTACATTTATCTATTTGGTCGCTATCTGTTCTGTGAATTGAGAGATAGTTACTTCTAAAGTTACATTTTGCTTGAAGTTTTCTTACTTACAGTCATGACCTCTGCTTC
The DNA here is from genome assembly GCF_965287045.1 of Carcharhinus amblyrhynchos. Classification (NCBI taxonomy): domain Eukaryota; kingdom Metazoa; phylum Chordata; class Chondrichthyes; order Carcharhiniformes; family Carcharhinidae; genus Carcharhinus; species Carcharhinus amblyrhynchos. The sequence goes on along the minus strand of NC_137333.1, from coordinate 10,131,265 downwards.
ACTTCTCCTAGTTGAAGACAAAGGAACACTGTTATTCGCTCTCTCCGCACTGTGAGGCCTACGATCTACTCGCTTGTTATGTGGATTTTAGACTTTAATTGTATCCTACAGGCAACACTGTGTAATGACCTTGGTGTTCACTCTCGGTGCTACTGACACTTTGGGTGGAATTTTCCCATCCCGCCCACCATGGGAATCGTAGCAGGCGGTACAGGACCATGCAAATGTTTGTTGACCTCAGGCGGGATTTTTTGGTCATGGGGGCAAGCGTGGCTGGAAAATCCCAGCCTATAATTTGAAACTTGCCTTTAAACCACTTGGCATTGTTGTTTAGGTGCCTGCTTCTGGACGAAGTGATGAAAAACTAATGTCCTTCAGAGAGAGGAATCTGTCAGCCCTACCTGTATATGTGTCTCAGACCCACAGCAATGTGATTTACTTTTAATTGCCCTCTGAGATGGTCTAAGCTACTTAGTTCAAAAACAATCAGGGATAGGGAACAAATGTTGTCCTTTCCAACGACGCCCACATTCCATGAATAACTTAATTAAAACACTGATATATTTATATGCTCACCTTCTGGGTTGGGACAGTAGCAGAGTGGTTAGCACTACTGCCTCACAGCACCAGGGACTCGGGTTCAACTATCTGGAGTCTGCACATTCTCCCCATATCTGCGTGGGTTTCCTCCATTTGCTCCAGTTTCCTCCCACAGTCTGAAAGACATGCTGGTTTGGTGCACTGGCCATCCTAAATTCTCCTTCAGTGTACCTGAACAGGCACCGAAGTGTGGCAACTAGGGAATTTTCACAGTAACTTCACTGCAGTGTTAATGTAAGCCTACTTGTGACACTAATAAATAAACTTGAAACTAATGGCTCTTAAACCATTGACTCAAACTTTATGTTACAAAGGTGTTAATGTATAATTCACTTGTAAGTTCACTTGACATTATCATTGGTCAAGAATAATGGCTTGCATTTATAGAGTGCCTTTGATAGAGAAAAGTGTCCCATGGCACTGAGGCAGAATCACACAATGGATGATGAAGCAAAGTAGGGTGGGTGGGCTTTAAGGAGCGTCTCAGAGGAGAGGAGGGAGATCTAGGGTTTCAATTTGAGAGCAAGCTGAATCTATCAGTGGTAGGTGAATAGTCCTTGGGCAATGCACACCCAGCAAGGCTATGCCTGGCATGCATGTCTTGGTACTTGTACAGGGGGAGGAGGGTACTGATGTCTGTCTGTGCTATGCACTCATCCATAGCATGGTTTGCAGAGTGTGGTGAGTCACACACGTTTGGGTCCACTGTGTAGGTGACTTGGGCAGCGTGGTGGCACAGTGGTTAGCACTGCTGCCTCACAGCGCCAGGGACCCGGGTTCAATTCCAGTCTTGGGTCACCATCTGCGTGGAATTTGCACATTCTCCCCGTGTCTACGTGGGTTTCCTCCAGGTGCTCCGTTTTCCTCCCACAGTCCAACGATGTGTAGGTTAGTTGGATTAGCCATGATAAATTTCCCCTTATTGTCAGGGGGGATAATGGGGTAAATTACGTGTGGTTACAGGAATTGGGTCTGGGTGGGATTGTTGTCGGAGCAGACTCGATGGATTCAATGGCCCCCTTCTGCACTGTAGGGACTCTATGAAATGGGGTGCAGGTGACACAGTCACAGTCAGAGGAGGCCAATGCAGCCTGTAAATGGGGAACTGGTAAGTTACAGGGGGTATTCGAGGGTATCCATGGGGGTATGGCTTCTGGTACGTCACTGGGAATAGGGCCTCAAGATGGGGATGGATGAGGTCGACATGGGGCATAGGGATATCCCTAGAAAATGGTTTGGGAGGGTGGGGGAGTGGAGTAGCTTGGTGGGCAGGGTGGGGTGGGGGAATGGGACAGGGATACAGGCTAGCGATTCAATCTGGCGTATTGAATACATAACTTTCCTTTCCTGCACTGCGCCGCAGTCCTCTTTTGTGGTCCACAGGTGCTGACTTCACTGCCGAACTCCCCCTCGGTTGGTTGGTGAGGTTGATGGACCTCCTGCTGCCATCGCTGGGATAGAGGGCCTCTCACTGACCCGGGATTGCCCAGCAGAGTCTCTCCAGGAAACTGTTGCTGAACCTTGTCCTGGCTTGCAGAGAGTGGATATATCTCCGATGCTGTTTAAATATGGTGCCTAGACCTTTGACCCCTATGAGATAAAAGCCAGGCAGGTGAGTCCTGACCCACCTGGTGACAAAATTCAATGAGCTGCTCGTTTGTGAATAAATAATTAAAAAGCAGACCATCCGACACAGAAGCACGTCCTGTCAGGCAGTGGGAATAACTCCGACTTTCCCATCCACCGTCCGCACTCAATATCCAGAATGAAAAGTTCTGTCCACTTATTCATGATGAGTTCTGTTACGCTCCTAATAAATGATAGATCCCAACTGGACCAGATAGTCAGAATTGCTGTGTTATTCTCTTCTATTCTATCCAGGAGTTCCTATGCTATTCTGTCTATCCTGTACTTACTACCAGTCTGGAAACTTATCACTGTTCACGCCAGTGGGATTTTCTCATCCCACTGCAGTGGGGGTAAATGGCAGGTAAGATTATGCCTTAAGCGTTGCATATCTTTCTGTTTATTTATAATTTTAACTCAAGCAAATGCTCTGGTTTTGCAATGTGATGCAAACCATTTCCCTGAAGCAATGCTTTCCTCATGAAATCAGTCATTGACCATCAGGCATAGAAAAATAGAAGATAGAAGCAGGAGAAGGCCATTAGGCCCTTCGAGCCTACTCCACCATCCATCACGATCATGGCTGAACGTCCAGCTCAATAGCCTAATCCTGCTTTCTGCCCATAACCTTTGATCCCGTTCACCCCATGTGCCATGTTTTGGCATTGGACGGAATTTTCCTCCCCCTCAGCACAGTATATTTTGGGGTGATGGAGGATCCCGCCCCATTGGCCAGGGGTGGGATCTTCTGGTCTGGCTGCTGTCAGTGGAGTTTCCTGTTGTTCACACTCTCTGCCACCGGGGATCCCACAGCAAGGGGATCACCATTACCACGACCAGAAGATCCCGGCCACAGAAACTGCCAGAAAATCCTGCCCATTATATATTTTTAAAGTTTATTTATTTGTGTCACAAGTAGGCTTACGTTAATGCTGCAATGAAGTTACTGTGAAAATCCCCTAGTCGCCACACTCCGGCACCTGTTCGGGTACACTGAAGGATAATTTAGCATGGGCAACGCACCCAACCAGCACACCTTTCGGACTGTGGTAGGAAACTGGGGCACCCGGAGAAACCCCACACAGAGAAAGGGAGAATGTGCACGGACAGTGACCCAAGCTGGGAATCGAAACCAGGTCGCTGTGAAGCAGCAGTGTTAACCACTGCATACAGTGGATGGAATTTTACTGGCACATCCGCCCAAGGTTTGTACGATCTTGCCCGAGGCCAAAGGAGAATGCCGTTCTCCAAGCCTACCCTGCCCCTGGAAATTATGGCCAATGACTTGAAACCTTTATCAGAAGCAAGTAATAAAACAATACATAGGTAATGTAGTAGAATTACAGTTTCATTTGGAACAGATGGTATCTGCCCACGCCTGAGGTTTGTAAGCCATCTATAAAGAGTCGAGGGATTATGTGAACAGGAACCATATCATTTTGGTCTATTATGAACTTTAGTAAATGGGCATGTAAGTAATTATGTGTTGGATAAATTAAGAGGTATTCTGCTCTCAGACACAGAGCTATTTTGTTGATGCATTGAAACATATTACAGTACATGGACTCATGCACCCACTCTTTGACATCCACTGATGATTAGTTAGCTAGTTTTCAAAAGAGTTTTCCTTGGTGGTCACTATCTGTAATGATACTGCAAGCAGACTTCTGGCAATCAATTATTTCAGCCTTCTCAGCAAAGTTATAAATGCATTTGAAAAGATTTTGCGAGGAATGTTGAAGAGATGATCTCTATAATGACCTTGACAATGCTTTGGTACACAAAGCCTGAAGAATCTTTACCCCACAGGTTTTTAATATGCTAACTCCCAACACAGACGAGATAGCCTGTTTCCATGCTTCTAACTTTTATGTAATAGAAATTGAGAGAAGGAATTAATGTAGAGTGCTTAAAAACAGCACGAGGAAGTAAGCTGATATGTTTGAAATTCATCAGTGAATTTGTAATCAGCTTTGGTTTAATCAATTTTCATTATTACCCATAAATATAACTTCCTGCAAACTCTGTTACTTCTCTGTATACTTTCTAAATTTGTCAGATTGTTATTTGCAAAATGCATAAATATAAATATTATCATATCAGCTCCATCGATTTTCACATCTATTAGTAAGTATCACTTTTTGGAAAATTCGGCATATCAGCTATGACTCTCACCAACTTTTACAGATGCCAACTTTTACAGATATCATAGAAAGCGCTCTTTCTGGCTGTATCACAGCTTGGTATGGCTCCTGCTCTGCCCAAGACCGCAAGGAACTACAAAAGGTCATGAATGTAGCCCAGTCCTTCACACAAACTAGCCTCCCATCCATTAACTCAGTCTATACTTCCCACTGCCTCAGCAAAGCAGCCAGCATAATCAAGGACCCCAGGCACCCCGGACATTTTCTTTCCCACCTTCTTTCGTTGGGAAAAAGATACAAAAGTCTGAGGTCATGAACCAGCCGACTCGAGAACAGTTTCTTCCCTGCTGCCATCAAACTTCTGAATGAATCTATCTTGCACTGAGTTGATCTTTCCCTACACCCTAGCTATGACTGTAACTCTACATTCTGCACTCCAACGTTTCCTTCTCTATGAATGGTATGCTCTGTCTATATGGTGCAAAAGAAACAATAATTTTCACTGTATATTAGTACATGTGATAATAATAAATCAAATCAAATCAGTCTAATTTTTGATCTGTTATCCCTGTGGTTCAATAATTCTGCAAGTTTCTGATTCAATAATTTTCATTATGAATGCACAAAAAAGTACACTTATGATTCGCCTGTGAGTTGTTCTCCCCTTAATGGTCTGAGGTTGGCAAACTTGATCCAATGACCCCCAAGAGCTGTACTGAAGGTAATATAGCTCTCAGTAGGGTCAACAATGGGGGGCAAGGCAGTTAGTAGAAACAAGGTTGAACCCACCACAAATCCTTCTTCTGGGGTTTGAGATTTCAGGCTAATGAGCTGCCTATGTAAAACAGCCCCATTTAGTTTCACTTTTATCCACCAAATTGCAGCCAGAGCATTTCCAGCAACGACTTCTCTTGCTATAGGCTGCACCATTACCTCTGGAACTCCTAAGGACCTATTCTCGAACTCCTCCTCCTCCTCACCAGCATGGCAGTACAATCCAAAGACATGATAACGAACCCCCAATTAGGTTGACAACACCAAGCTCAACTATCTCCATTGCTACTGTTTTGCCAGACTGCTCGTCAAGTATATAGCTCTGAGTGAGCCACACATTGTTTCAGTTAAACATTTGCAATACCAAAGTTATGACGCCGGTCCCAAAAATGATGTACTTTAACCCCTTACCAGCTATTACCTCCAGATAAAGCCAACAGTTTACAATGTAAAATCCTTTTGACCCAGCATCTTAAAAACATCGCTGCATTATCACCCGTCTCTATCCCTGTCTCAGCCCAGTTTGAGCTAAAAGTTTCGTCCATACTTTTTGTCACTACCTACTTGGCTATTCCAATACTCACCCAGCCAGTCTCCTATATGTCCCACCCTATACAGACATTACCTAACCCAAAGATCTGCTGCCCGCATCTCAGCCTGCACAAAGTTCGACTCACCCATCACCTCTGCACTCGCTACCCAACATTGGCTATCAATCTTGCTATGCTTTGAATTTAACATATCATCTATTTCCAGTCTCACCTACCCTGTCTCTTCAGCCCCTATCAGCCAAAAACCCTGCAAGAACTCTGCAATCTCCAACTCTGGCTTCTAGTTCATCTGCCACCCTCTTTGCCAAGTGCTATCTATGCTCAAAACGCTGAAATTCCATCCCTAATACTCTGCCTGTTACCCCCACCTTAAGACTGTTAGGAAAACCTATTTCTTTAACCAATTCTTCATACTCCTTCCAATATCTCTTTCCTTGAGTCTGTTCATCCTCATCTGGTTATGTTTCTGAAAGAACCTTGGGATACTTCCCTTATGTCATATAAATGTAATCTGTTGTTTTCTTCCTGAAATATCTGATGGAAAGGAGATCCTCCTGCAGATGTGCAAATTTAAACATTAACAGTGAAAAAAATATATCTATTGCGTGTAAGACAAGATTCTGCAATGGATCTGGATCCATGTGCTATCTGGACAGAGAGAAACTTGACCCAGGAGACTCTGACTAACGATGTGTATACGAGAGCGATTCTCCCATCCCACTGTGCTGCTTTTGCAGTGCAGTGGGCCGGGAGACTCAAACTGAAGCCACTTAGTGGACTTCCCCCACGCATGCCACGGCCTCTGTGAGTATCCGGTAGCCGGATTTCCAGCACTGTCAGCTCCGCGCTGGCACAGAGCTGCATAAATTATTTAAACGAGTATTTAAATACAATTCAAGTATCATTAGCGGGCCTGGCAGGGAGAAGGCCCAGTAGCCACTCCCCCCTGCCAGAAGTGGTTCAGTCCAGCAGGGTTTACTATAGCTCCCACTAGCACGGAGCTGGTAGCCCCATCCCACTGGAGTGAAGGGGGGCCATCGAGGCCCCTCGGAGGCTACGGGGGGCCAGGGTGCTGCTCCCTGGCCATTGCCACCTTGGAAGTGCCAGCCTGGCCCCCGGCACTGCCCAAGGGGTAAAGTGCCAATACCCAAGGGGGAACCGTGGCACTGCCCGAGGGGTAAAATGCCAATACCCGGGGGGCACTGTGGCACTGCCCACATGACACTGGGCAGGGCCAAATGGGGACAGGGCCTAAGTGGGGCAGGGAAGATCGGCAGGGGTGGATGGTGCCGCTGCCACTCTGCATTTGGGATTGTGGTCAGAGAGAGGGAGGCCAGTGATTAGGGTTGGGCATCGGGGTGCGGGTGGGTCGGCCATCGGGGTGGGGGTGGGTCGGCCTGCTGTAGGGGGTCGGGGCTGTGTAGGAAAAGAGGGGGCTGCCAGTGTTGGGGGGGAGGGGTGCGGATTGGAAGTGCGGAGTTGCTGGCGTGGGGAGGATGGAGATCAAGGTGGGCTGTGGGGTGGGGAAGGGGGGTTGTGGCTGGCTCAGACGTGTTTGGGGGGGGGGGGCCAGTGATCAGGCCGGGGACAGCAATGTGAGGATCACAGAGCTGGCTCGCGATTGAGCTAGCCAGCAATCGGGATACCAGCTGTGCAGGGCTAATGCGCATGTGCCGATTTTGGTGCTGACAGATTGGCACACGCGCAATGGCCCTCTCAGCACTATGCTGCCAGCCTCTCCAGCGTGAATAGGCCCCGTCTCCTGATTTTCCGCGTGATTCTGCAGTGTGGGAGATTCATTTTGAAAACCCGACTGAAAAAAACAGCAGGACTTATTCTAGTTTTTATGCAAATTCAACACTTTTGTTGGGAGAATCACTCCCAATTCTGAGATACAAGACAATAATTGGATTTAAGGATATGATGAAGTGCCACCTGAGCAGAACCCTGAGATATAATGAGGCTTGGAACAGTTTTGCATTTATAATCATTGATACATTGCTACAGTTGTTATTCTGGGAAACTCAGAATAAGTTTCCACTTTGAATGCATTTACTTCGTACGTGTGAGGATTTTATTTTCTTCCCCTTCTGTTCAATTGGCTCCCAGATTCAATGGTTTTGGTCACAGCTACCAGTTTTAGAGGAACATTAGCAGAGATCTCATAACACTCTGCTCATTGATAATGAATGATGTACACTGGAGAGAGAGCAAACTGGATTAAAAATGCAAAAGGATGTCTTGAAGTTGGGCTCTGAACAAATGAGTTAAGAGCTTATTTTGCTATTTTAACCTTGATATCATAAAATTAGACGGGTTTTTTTCAAATGGGCTGCTGGCATGAAACTCTATACCAGAAGTTCTGGTTTAAATATAAAAATGCTAAATATAAATATATATATATAAATACACATACGCATACACACTCACATGTACACACACGTATGTATATATTCCATTAATCCTGTGCCATCTCAGTTCTGCAATGCATAACTGCTTGATCTTCACACTTAAACCCTCACCTCTTCTTCAAATAACTGTGGGTTCAAATATCACCCCATAAGATTAAACACTTGTGATCAAGATTTACATTTCAGTATTAAGGAAGTTTCTACATTGTCACAAGCACTGTCTTTCATCTGGTCTCTCTCTCAGGTGAACATTAGCAATCCTATGTCGCTATTTAGGGGAGGCGGTGGTGTTGTGGTATTCTCACTGGTCTAGTGATCCAGAGACCCAGGGTAATGCTCTGAGGACCTGGGTTCGAATCTCTCCGTGACATACGGCGAAAATTGAATTCAATAAAAATCTGGAATTAAGGGCCTAATAACAACCATGAAACCATTATTGATTGTCGTAAAAATCCATCTGGTTCAGTGATGCCCTTAAGGGAAAAAAAAATCTGCCACCCTTGCCCAATCTGGCCTACATGTGACTCCAGAGCTACAGCAATGTGGTTGATACTTAAATGGCTGAGTGAGGCACTCAGTTCAAGGGCAATTAGGGACGGGCAACAAACGCTGGTCTAGCCAGCGATGCCTACATCCTGTGAAGGAGTAAAAAAAATTCAAATAAGAGTAAGGGGTTCTCCGAGTTTTTCTGATTAATATTCATCACACAACCAATATCGCTAAGAGGGATATTATTATTATGTTGCTCATAGTTGGAGGTTGCTTGTGAAAATTGGCTGCTGTGGCTGAAGTTCTCCCATCCCGCTCACCACTGGAATTTTAGCGGGTGGGTTGCGGAGAATGTGAAACGCCATTTGATGTTCAAGTGGGAATTTCCAGCTTTTAGTCCAGCGTGGCCGGAGAATTCTGCCCAGTATCTCCAATGCTTCAGAAGTAACTCACAGCTGCAAAGAGCTTTAGCACAGCCTGAAGTTGTGAAAGGCGCTATATAAATGCAAATTTCTTTATTTAAAGACGGCCTCATCAACAAGCCCTTTTCATTTATACTTCCGCATGATGTGCTTTTTATAACTGACTGCATGTTATATTCGCTCTACTCGACTTTGAAAAAGTCCCAGCAGGTTGGAACATAAGAACATAAGAAATAGGAGCAGGAGTAGGCCATCTAGCCCTTCGAGCCTGCCCCGCCATTCAATAAGATCATGGCTGATCTGAAATGGATCAGTTCCACTTTCCCACTTTCTCCCCATAACCCTTAATTCCCCTGTCTACCCGTGACTTAAATATATTTAGCGAGGTAGCCTCCACCACTTCAACGGGCAGAGAATTCCAGAGATTCACCACCCTTTGAGTGAAGAAATTCCTCCTCAACTCCGTTCTAAACTGCCCCCCGCTTATTTTGAGGCTGTGCCCTCTAGTTCTGCTATACTTTCTAAGCGGGAAGAATCTCTCTACCTCTACCCTATCTATCCCCTTCATTATCTTATACATCTCTATAAGATCCCCCCTCAGCCTTCTAAACTCCAACGAGTACAGACCCAAATTTGTGGAAAACCACAAATGTAATACCACTATTCAAGAATGATGGAGACAGAGAGCAGGAAACTGTAGGCCTGTTATATTTGTCATTAGAAAAATGGCAGAATCCATTATTAAAGAAGTAGCAAAATATTTAGAAAATCATAATATAATTAGGCAGAGTCAACATGGTTTTGTGAAAGGGAAATTGTCTTTGACAAAATCTTTCAAGTTCTTTGAGGATGGAACAAACAGGATGGATAAAGGGGAACCATTAGATGTAGTGTATTTGGATTTCAAAAAGCCCCTTGATTATCAAGTGGTAATGAATGGTAATATACAAATCGTGGTGCTGGGGCTGATATATTATCATATATAAAGGAGTGGATAACTAATAGGAAATGGGACAAATGGTTCACTTTTATTTTGGCAAACTAATTAATGGGGTGTCACAGGGATCAGTGCTGAGGCCTCAACTATTTGTGATCTACATTAATGACTTGGATGAACAGACCAACTGCATTGTAGTTTAGCTAGATGATACTAGGATAGGCAGAAAACAAAGTTGTGGGAAGAAAACAAAGGCTGAGATTTTTTGGCTTCCCCACCACATTTTGTGGGAGTTGGTGCCCATTTTGCCGGCAGCAGGATCATCTGGTCCCGCTGCTTTCAATGGGATTTCCCATTAAATCCACTCCACACTGCTGGGAAACCTGTGGCGGAGGTGCACCATTAGTGGGATGGGAAGATCCCACTGGTGTGAATGCTGGAAAGCTCCAGCCAAAGAGTCTGCAAAGGACACCGTTCTGGGCACCGTACATGAGGACGGATGTTTGCATTGGAGAGAATACAGGGGAGATTCACAAGAATGATAAATAAATGTAGCTATGAGGGCAAATTGGGCAAGTTGGGACTGCTTTCCTTGGAGAAAAGCAGACCGAAGCAAAACAGTCTGCTCTGAAACCTTAATTCTTTCTTCTGCGAGGATTTCTGTTTGTATTTCAGATCTCTGGCCTCTTTTGTGCTTTTAGTTGGAAGTAAGAGGTGAAAGAAGACAAATGTGCCCAGCGAGAGCACGTAAATCTGTCAGGAAATAGTAATTCAAGCCAACGCTGTATCCAGTTAGTGGTGGGGCACAGGAGAAAGGCAATGTTTTATGGTATCAAAGCCTGGTTTGAGAAGGAGCCTTGCAACATCTGAAGTGAGTGGGCAAGACATAACACATGTGACCGCTTGGGCATGTCCCCTGTAATCATAATGCAACTGAACACCATGGCACCCAAAGTTCCCCACCCACCAGGGACATTGAGAAAGCCAACAAAACAGATTTTAAATTTTAAAAAATCCCGAGGCCAATTCATGGTAAAATCATTGGGGAAAATTCTTTACTGAATCCCTGCCACCTCCCCCACCACTGCCCATTCTCTCCCCAGTGGCACCTCCCCATCCACTCTCAACTCTCAGTCCCATGATGATCAAACTGAGTTTGAGTAAACCACATTGACAGTAACACTCCACACTTCACCTACAGTGTGCCAGCAGTTGTATCACGGAAAGCATTCTCTCTGGTTGTATCACAGCTGGGTATGGCTTCTGTTCTGTCCAAGACCGCAAGAAATTACAAAAGGTTGTGAACGAAGCCCAGTCCATCACTCAACCCAGCCTCCCATCCATTGACACTGCCAAAACTTCCAATGTCTCGGAAAAGCAGCCAGCATAATTAAGGACCCTACGCACCCTGGACATTCTCTGTTCCACCTTCTTCCATCGGGAAAAAGATACAAAAGTCTGAGGTCACATACCAACTGACTCAAGAACAGCTTCCTCCCTGCTGCCATCAAACTTCTGAATGGACCTACCTCACACTAAGTTGATCTTTCTCTCTACAGCCTAGCTATGACTGTAACATTACATTCTGCACCCTTTTGTTTCCTTCTCTGAATGGTATGCTTTGTATAGCGCACAAGAAACAATACTTTTCACTACACACTAATAATGTGACAATAATAAATCAAATCAAATCAGTGATCTCTCAATGGTTGCAAGAGCAGTGATATCATATGCCGAGACAGCCAGTCTACTGTGAGGGCAGATAATTTTCCTGGCTCTCTGCTGAGCTCAGTTCTCCCCTCCCACATATATTCCGTGGTCCTACCTTTGTTTTTAAAGTGTATCTTTCGCATACACTTTATACCTAAAAACCTTTAGGGTATAGTGGGGAAGTGATGGAAGGATTCCTGAGCTTATTATTAGCCCATTGAACCATGTTATGAAAGCTCCTTCCGTAGTCTGCATGTGCTGATGTTGGACTTGAAAACAGATCTTCTGGTCCAGAGATAGGGATGCTACCATTCTGCTCCTGTTCTATCCTTAACCTTGCTGACGATAGATCATGAAACAAACCGTGTTCTAAAGCAAAAATTAACAGAAAAGACTAAGGTCTATATCCTTTCAAGGCATCCCAAAGTGCCTTACTAGTCAATGAAATAATTTTTACGTCACTCTTCTAACCTCCAAAATTTGCACAAAGAGCACTGTGACAATGAGCAGCTAATCTTTTTTTGGTGATGTGAATTGAGCGATCAATATCTCCCGGGGTAATGGGAATAATTCACCTGCTTTTCTTTCAAATAGTGTCAGAGCATCTTTTATTTCAACCTCAGAAAGTAATCGCGGCCTCGGTATAGTGACTCATCTGAAGGACAGCACCTCTGACAATGCAGGATTCCTTCAGTGCTGCAAGGGCGTGTCAACCTAAATATTTTAACTTGTGTCTCTGGAATGGGACCTGAACCCACGACCCCACTGAATCAGAGGTAAGAGTGCTACCAGCTGTGTCGCAGCGACACTGAGGTTCAATCCCTCAGATCAAACCATGCCCAAAGTATGCACAATGTAGCCGCAGGACCATTAACCAATTGCTGCTTCAGCTATTTTCAGGCCGGACATCATTACCATGCCACCAATAAAGTTGTGCCAATGAAGCAGCACATGTCCAGGTCTGGGCAGAGAGCATCCCATTCCCATCAAATGGGATATTAATTTAGAAATCCTGTGGAGTGGGCCCTGCTTGGAACAGAACCATGGAATTCTTACAGTGCAGAAGGATGCCATTTGGCCCATTGAATCGTCACTGACTCTCCAAAAGAGCTTTATCCCTGCAACTCCACCCATTACCATGGCTAATCCACCTAACCTACACAACTTCACATACCAAGCGGTACGTTAGCACGGTCAATCCATCTAACCTACACATAGTGTGGCACTAAGGAGCAATTTAGCATGGCCAATCCACCTAACCCACATATCTTTGGGCTGTGGGAGGAATCCAGAGCACCTGGGGGAAACCCATGCAGACATGGGGCAAATGTGCAAAACTACACTCGGAAGTGCAAACCCCCATCACGCCACAAATGATGTCCCTAAGGTGGGCCAAATGGCCAGCTCCTGCGACGTTATGATTCTACCCAGTTGTCCACTTCTTCCAGGCTATAAAAACATCTTGAAACATTTTGATGGACGACATGAGGAGAAACTGTTTCCAATTACACAAGAGTCAATAACTAGAGAAGGTGGATTTTTTACAATTAGCCAAAAAACAGAGGTGAGGCATGGAAACATGTTTTATATAGTGGGTTGTAATAATCTGACTGTTCTGCCAGAAAAGGTAATGGAAACAGATTCAATAGAAACTTTAAACTTGAAAGTGGGTCTGGGACCTGACAGAAAATAAGTTTCATTCTCTGAGGTTCTGCTGTTTGAAGATAGATCTTTCTCTGAAGGCTGCTGTATGGGAGTCAGATGACAGGTCTCTTTCCATATTTGTTCAGAGATGTTAAATGGTTGGAAGCCTAGTACCCATGTAAGCCTCTATGTTTTGTATTAACTGATTACAAGAGGAATTTATGTCTGTAGCAATATTGCTTAAATTTGAAAGTTAGAGATAGCTAATAATTAAGAATTAAGAACATAAGATATAGGAGCAGGAGTAGGTCATCAACCCTGTTGAGCCTACCCCGCCATTCAATAAGATCATGGCTGATCTGAAGTGGATCAGTTCCACTTACCCACCTGCTCCCTCTAACCCTTAATTCCCTTATTGATCAGAAATCTATCTACCCGTGACTTAAACATATTCAATGAAGTAGCCTCCACCACTTCAATGGGCAGAGAATTCCAGAGATTCACTACCCTCTGAGAGAAGAAGTTCCTTCTCAACTCTGTTCTAAACTGAACCCCCCCCCTTATTTTGAGGCTGTGCCGTCTAGTTCTGGTTTCCTTTCTAAGTGGAAAGAATCTCTCTACCTCTATCCTTTCTAGCCCCTTCATTATCTTACATGTCTCTGTAAGATCACCCCTCAGCCTTCTAAACTCCAATGAGTACAGGCCCAATCTACTCAATCTCTCCTCATAAGCTAACCCCCTCATCTCCGATATCAACCTGGTGAACCTTCTCTGTACTTCCTCCAAGGCCAATATATCCTTTCGCAAATAAGAGGACCAAGATTGCACACAGTACTCCAGCTGTCATGTTTGTCATCTTGTCATGTTTAAGTATTTCAATTGGTAAAAATTATGTTCATTCTTTTTGTTATTTAACTGTGCTGTTAAATGAAGTTTGTTTTAATAGAGTTTTGCTGGTGGGCCAATGGAATCACATCTGGTGCAAAACATTTTATGCTCACATTAATGTCAAATTCAAAAAAGTTGGGGTTTAGGTTAATCTCATAGTATACTTTGAAGTTTCTGCTCTGGCCCCTAACAAGGGGAATAATTTACAGAGGGCTACGAGAAAAGAGGGGTTCATGGAACTAACGAGATAACTACAGCCAACACGAACATAATGGGCCGAATGGATTGTTCTTTTATTTGTTCATGGGTTGTGGGCATTGTTCGTTGTGCCAGGATTTCTTGCCAACCCCTGAGGGCATTTAAGACTTAACCACATGGCGGAAGAGTCTGGAGTCAGATGTAGGCCAGACCAGGCAAAGATGGCAGATTTCCTTCCCTAAAGGACGTTAGTGAACCAGATGGATTTCTACGACAATTATTTCAGGGTGATCATTAGACTTTTAATTCCAGATTCTTTTTATTGAAATCTAATTTCACTATCTGCCATGGTAGGATTTGAACCCAGGTCCCCAGAGCATTTCCCTGAGTGTCTGAATTACTAGTCCAGCGACAATACCACTGCGTTATTGTCTGCCCTCAATTCTCTGTCATTCCATGTTACTGTGACCTTTAAATTCATTTGTTTTACAGTATGTCATTATACTGACCATTGGGAAAGTTAGTGCTGCAGTGTTTTGAGCGGAGAAAATTGCGAGGAGATTTTAAAATTGTTTCAATTTTTCACTTGATGAAATGCCCAGTAGATTGTAAATGCTGTAATTCATAGTAAACTCCATGGAAGATATTGGCAAACATTGTTCAGGGAGAGTGATGCGGTTTTAAATGAAGCATTATGACCTGACAATGCTGTTGATGATCAACAAGCAATCAAATCAGACGTAAGTGACAGATCACTCAAAGTGGAAATTACTTCATCTTTTTTCTCGGTCAAAGTTGATCTATGGCCTGAAGAGACTGAGAGGTACAAAGGACAAAGAACAAAGAAAATAACAGCACAGGAACAGGCCCTTCGGCCCTCCAAGCCTGCACCGACCATGCTGCCTGACTGAACTAAAGCCCCCTACCCTTCTGGGGACCATATCCCTCCATTCCCATCCTATTCATGTATTTGTCCAGATGCCCCTTAAAAGTCATTTTCATATCTGCTTCCACTACCTCCTCCAGCAACAAGTTCCAGGCATCCACTACTCTCTGCGTAAAAAATCTGCCTTGTACATCTCCTTTAAACATTGCCCCTCACATCTTAAACCTGTGCTCCCTAGTACTTGACTCTTCCACCCTGGGAAAATACTTCTGACTATCCTTTCTGTCCACACCTCTTATATTCTTATAGACTTCTATCAGGTCGCCCCTCAACCTCCAACGTTCCAGTGAGAATGACCCAAGTTTCTCCAACCTCTCCTCACAGCTAATGTCTTCCATACCAGGAAATATCCTGGTAAATCTTTTCTGTACCCTCTCCAAAGCCTCCCCATCCTTCTGGTAGTGTGGCGACCAGAATTGAACACTATATTCCAAGTGCGACGTAACTAAAGTTCTATAAAGATGCAACATGACTTGCCAATTTCTAAACTCAGTGCCCTGGCGGGTGAAGGTGAGCATGTCATATGCCTTTTTGACTATCTTCTCTACCTGCATTGCCATTTTCAGTGACCTGTGTACCTGTACACACAGATCCCTTTGCCTATCAATACTCATAAGGGTTCTGCCATTTACTGTATATTTCCTATCTGTATTAGACGTACCAAAATGCATTACCTCATATTTGTAGGGATGGTCCTGGTGGGGACGAGCAGTGACTTAGGGGGAGGCAATGGCGTAGTGGTAGTATTGCTAGAATATTAATCCAAAAACTCGGTAATGTTCTGGGGACCCAAGTTCAAATCCTGCCACAGTAGATGGTGGAATTTGAATTCAATTTTTAAAAAATCTGCAATTAGGTCACAACTGATGACCATGAAACCATTGTTGATTGTCGGAAAAGCCCGAGGTTCACTAATATCCTTTAGGGAAGGAAATCTGCCATCCTTACTTGGTCTGGCCTACATGTGACTCCAGAGCCACAGGAATGTGGTTGACTCTAAACTGAACAAGGGCAGCTAGGGATGGGCAATAAATGCTGGCCAGACAGTGAAACCCATGTCCCATGAATGAATTTTTAAAAAAGTGTCAGAGAGGAAAGGAGAGGGAAAATAACTTGAAAATATATATGCCCGCACCTTCAAAGAAGAAGGAAGGAACATCGTCTTTGCTGAGTTAACTTTATTTAACCTTGTTAACCCAATAATACACAATTAAAAGATGAACATTTCAAATAGCTGTGAACAATCTAGCTTGTAATGTGCTATTATCTCCTTACACTTCGACCGATAATCAAATCTAATCCAGATACAAAGAGTCATAATCATCTAACAGTTCAAAGATGTGCAGGTTAGGTGGATTGGCCAGGCTGAATTGCTCCTTACTGTCAGGGGACTAGCTTGGGAAAAGCATGGGTTATGGGGATAAGGACTGGGTGGTACTGTGGTCGGTGTAAACTCCTTCTGCACTGTAGGATTCTATGATTTTATGATAGCTTAAAACTTTTTTGGCAACTAAAGAGACGAAAAGGTTGGCCACTAATTTGACAAGTACGAAATCTACAACTTTATGAATTACAGAATGATATAATTGAGCTTTGTTGTATATCACAGTTTCATGACAAAGAGACAGAATAACACACAGTATTAACATACACCACAGAGCATTTTTATAGTATAAGTGATTGGGATACTGTGTAGTTATTTCAGATTTATAAGCTAATGTCATTTACACATACCGCAGCATTTAATAATACAGTTTTATAATCCTCTGGAGTTATCTGGCAGTGTGTCTAAGAATGCGATGGGTCTGCTCAGAATATACATGAAAGAAAATATGAGACAAACACATTTTTGAAGACCCTGCAGTAAGTATTTTATTAATCAAATTCACTTCTATAAAATGTGTACCACCAGAGTCTGTACTGTCCAGTCGGGATTGTTAAAAATGCATCTGAGTCATCTAACAGCCTCATTAACTCAACATTTTTTCATGTGACACAACTGATCAGATCAGGAGATTGTAGATATGTCAGTCTTTGTCAGAGGAAAGAGGATATTTATTTAATGAATATTCACGCAGCAGTACTCAAATAGACAAGGTGAAATCTCTAAAATTTCCAGTGGTAACTGGAACAGAGTACTGATAAACCAATGGTTCAGCAAACGTGTGACAGCGCTGGTCTCATAATCAGCACAATTTAAACCACGCTGGTGGAAATCATAGAATCCCTACAGTGCAAAAGGAGGCCATTTGGCCCATCGAGTCTGCACCGACCACGCTCCCATCCAGGCCTGGCCCCGTAAACCCATGCTTTTACCCTAGCTAATCCCCGAGGGTGAATTTAGCACAGCCAATGCAGCTAACTTGCACATCCTTGGATAGGACAGGAAATAAATGTTTGAGCTGCATTCAGGCTCTTTTGACACAGGGCTCGGGGTGAGTAAGGCTGGAGAAGCCCGCCAAAGTTCGATGGATCTTTGCATGGTCCGTGTCCCACTCTCTATGATCCCCCCGTGGCAGGAGAAACTTCAGTCCCGTGACTGGCCATCCTTCAGTATAATTCCAGCAAAAAAAAACATCGATGCTGGGAGAAAAGACCATTGAGAAAAGATTTCAAAATAATAGAAATAAAAGCAAAATACTACAGATTTTGTACACAGAAACCTTAGAGTATAGAAAGAGGCCATTTGGCCCATCAAGTCTGCACCGATCACAATCCTACCCAGGTCCTACCCCCATATCTGTACATATTTTACCCACTAATCCCTCTAATTTACGCATCTCAGGACACGAAGGGGCAATTTTTTTAGCATGGTCAATCAACCTAACCCACACATCTTCGGACTGTGGGAGGAAACTGGAGCACCCGGAGGAAACCCACACAGAGACTAACCCAAGCCGGGAATCAAACCCAGGCCCCTGGACCTGTGAAGCAGCAGTGCTAACCACTGTGCTAACGTGCCACATCTGAAATTAGAAAAGAGAAAATGCTGGAAAGATTCAGCAGGTTTGTCACCAACAATAGAGAGAGAAACAGTTAATATTTTCAGTCTGTATGTGTCATGATGCACACTCACAGACTCCGTGAGGAGCACAGAGGGCATTTATTAACAGGGAAAAACTGTACACAGACCAGACGCCACCCCACTCCTCACCATCTGCCCTGGAGCAACCCTTTGGCCCTCCCTACGTGTCTTCTACTTTCTTCAGAATGTCTCCTGCTGATGGTAGGATTCAACTTCCTGGGGTTATCACCCATTGTCAGTCCCAAATTGGCTCCCCACAAATCAGGAAGCCCTCCAATAGAACCCTTACAGTACAGAAGAAGGCTATTCGGTCTATCAAGCCTGCACCGACAACGATCCCACTCTATCATTGTGAACTCACATATTTATCCTAATAATCCCCCAAAACTAGGGTCAGTTAAGCATGGCCAATCAGTACACAGGGAGAAGAAAAGGAGGGGCTGCAGAATGTGTCTCTGGCGCTGTGAGGAAGCAGCGCTAACCACTGTGCCACTCAACTGTGCCACTGTGTCATGCTGTCCTCTGCTGTGTTGTCAGATCTTTGAACACTCTTATCGTACATTAAACAAATCTTTCTCTACACCCAGTTGGTAACTGCAACACTATATTCTGCATCCCCTCCTTTCCTTCTTCTCTATGTATTCTATGAATGGTATGTTTTGTTTGTATAGCATGCAGGAAACAACAGCAAGATTCTCTGGCCCCCGGCCACCTATTTCTCACCGGTAGGAGGTGGCCTGCTATTTGTTAGTGGCAGAATTCTTTGATCCCACTGTTGTCAATGGGAATTTCCTCTGATGTCACCCTATGCTGGTGGGAAACCCATGGGCTGGGGTGTGCTGCCAATGGGACTGGAGATTCCCACCGACATGAATGGCCAGAGAATTCCAGCCAATATTTTTAACTGATTTGATTTAGTTTGATTTATCATTATCACATGTATTAATGTACAGTGAAAAGTATTGTTTCTTGCGCGCTTTACAGATAAAGTATACCGTTCATAGAAAAAGAGAGAGCGTGGAATGTAATATTACAGTCATAGCCAGGGTGTAGAGACAGATCAACTTAGTGCAAGGTAGGTCCATTCAAAAGTCTGAAGGCCGCAGGGTGAAAGCTGTTCTTGAGTTGGTTGGTACATGACCTCTGACTTTTGTATCTTTTTCCTGAAAGGACAAAGTGGAAGAGAGAATGTCCGAGATGGGTGGGGTCCTTAATTATACTGGCTGCTTTTCCAAGGCAGCGGGAAGTATAGACAGAGTCAATGGATGGGAAGCTGGTCTGCATGATGGGCTGGGCTTCATTTGCGACCCTTTATAGTTTCTTGCGGTCTTGGGCAGTGCAGGAGCCATACCAAGCTCTGATACAACCAGAAAGGATGCTTTCTATAGCGCACCTGTAAAAATTGCTAAGAATCATAGCAGACACGCCAAATTTCCTTCGTCTCCTGAGAAAGTAGAGGCATTGATCGATTTTCTCGACTATCGTGTCAGACAATAATAAATCAAATTGAATCAAATCAGAAGCCCTTAAAGGGGACAATCACCACAGAATGACTCTTCTTCAGAGCACAATCATAAAATGATTAGACCACAAGACATAGGAGCAGCATTAGGCCACTCGAACCATCGAGTGTGCTCTGCCATTCAATCATGGTTGATATCTTTCTCATCCCCATTTTCCTGCCTTTTCCCCATAACCGTTGCTCCCCTAATTAATCAAGAACCTATCTATCTCTGTCTTAAAGACACTCAGTGACCTGGCAGCATAGCATAATATAGTGTACTACTAATCATTTTATTTTTGTAAAAGGAATAATCTGCTATTTCTGTTTAACTCTTTTGCCTTTTCTTTTCCTAACGCATATAGTATTTGACTAAGTAAAAAGATGTTGGGTTTGACCTTGGCTTGCGGTTCTGTCAGCAGTACTCTGCTGGCTGCTGCCCGCAAGCTGCACCTTACTATTCCCAGAGACTGGCAGCAGGAATCCTGAGCAGATATAGAGGGCAGCAGGATAAAGATCCAATGTTGCTGTAGTCAGGACACAGGTGGAGATAAAACACCCTTGACCACTGTGTCAACACGAATAACTAAAAAAAAATTCCTGAAATCTAAAGTGGGTTTGACAGATCTACTGGTGCAGGAATGAGAGAATAATGGGCTTTTTGTTTTGGGTGATTGTGTTCCATTCTAAGCAGCAGTTTGTCGGTTGATTGGTGTTTTAGGCTGGGATTTTACAAGCCCTGTCAAAGCCAATGGACATTTGACTGGCTTGCCGCATTTTACCACCCTGCTTCTGCCCCAACGAGGCTGTAAAATCCTGCCTGTTATGTCATTAGGGCCTTTTTTGAGCTGCATTAATAATTTTCTTTAATGTGATCATGACCACAGGATGTTTTACTGTGTATGTGCTGTTCAAGCCTTTTAAATTACATACAAACATATGAATTAGGAGCAGGTGTAGGCCATTCAGCCCATCAAGCCTGTTCCACCATTCAATAAGATCATGGCTGGTTCGATTGTAACTTCGTACGCACATTCTTACCTATCCCTGATAGCCTTTCACCCCTTTGTTAATCACATGTAAAACGTCGTCTCAAGGCTCTGTTTCAGAAAATACCAGTTTATGTCCACCTCATGGCATTGTGCTGGGATCTGCATCATTGCGTTCACCGAGGATGGGATTTTCTGGTCGCACTTGCCCCAAAGCCGGAAAATCCCACCCGAGGTCCATGGACCTTTGTATGGTCTGCCCCTCGCCCACTATGGTTCCTGTGCCATATGGGAAGGGAAAGCAGAAGATGGGCCTCGCAGAAGGACTGATTTCATGTCATATTCTATTTGTTAAGGATAGGCTAGAAGAGTTAATTTTTAATTACAATTTTGCTCGATGAGATTGCACAGCATAAAGTTCTGGCCATCACGCTCCGTGACTTTTTGATCATTTTCTTCATTGTCGGAAGATTAGCCCTTAGATCTGGATTTAAAATCAGTCACCAAAGAACTAGAGGGCAAATGAGGAATTTTGTTTTACTCTGTAGGTTGTCATAATCCGGGATGCACTGCCTAAAAGTTTGAGAGAAGCAGATTGAATAGTAATTTTCAAAAGGGAATAGAATAAATGTTAAAGGGGAAAACATTGCCAGGCTGTGGGGAAAGAATAGGGGGTGGAACTAACTTAATTAGCTCTTTCAAAGAGCTAGTATAGGTAGAATGGGCTGAATAGCCTCCTTTTGGAATCACTCCATGACAGGATAGAAAATGGACGGGCAACTATTGAAAATCACTTCCAGTGCTGACTAGTAAAAATCCTTGGCTGAAACCCTTCCCACTGGTGGGACAGGAAGATCCCACCGTCCCCATCCCCATGGCACACTCCCCAGTGATGAAGGGTGAAAAACCCAAAGACATCGGCAGGACTGGATGATTCATTGGGGGTAGGGTGTTAGCGTGGATAGAGGATTGGTTGTCAAATAGGAGGCAGAGAGTGGGAGTCAACGGGTGCTATTCGGATTGGCGGATGGTGACTAGTGGAGTGCCCCAGGGGTCGGTGCTGGGGCCTCAGCTTTTTACCATTTATATACATGATCTGGAGGAGGGAACCGAGTGTAGAGTGTCGAAATTTGCTGATGACACCAAGATTGGGGGAACGGCAAATTGTGCGGAGGGTGTGGAGAGTCTGCAGAAGGATCTAGATAGGCTGGGCGAATGGGCCAGGAAATGGCAAATGGAATTTAATGTTGGCAAGTGTGAGGTGGTCCACTTTGGTAGGAAAAATGGTAGGAAGGACTATTACTTACGAGGCAAAAAACTGCAGCAGGCGACGGTGCAGAGGGACCTCGGGGTCCTTGTGCATGAGTCGCAAAAACCCAGCTTGCAGGTGCAGCAGGTGGTCAGGAAGGCGAATGGGATGCTGGCCTTCATAGCGAAGGGGATTGAATATAAAAGTAGGGAGGTCTTGCTGCAGCTGTATAGGGCATTGGTGAGGCCGCAACTGGAATACTGTGTGCATTTTTGGGCGCCGCACCTGCGCAAAGATATTTTGGCCTTGGAGGGAGTGCAGAGGAGGTTTACTAGGCTGATACCGGAGTTGAAAGGGTTGAGCTATGAGGAGAGGCTGAATAAACTGGGCTTGTACTCGTTAGAGTTTAGAAGAATGAGAGGAGATCTCATTGAAACGTATAAGATGATGAATGGGATGGATAAGATAGAGGTGGAAAGACTCTTCCCGCTCAAAAAAGACAATAGGACTAGGGGGCACAGCCTCAAGATAAAAGGGGGGCGGTTTAGAACGGAGTTGAGGAGGAACTTCTTCACTCAAAGGGTGGTGAATCTCTGGAATTCTCTGCCCGTTGAAGTGGTGGAGGCTGCCTCGCTAAATATTTTTAAGACGCGGGTTGATGGGTTTTTGATAGGAGAGGGGATTAAGGGTTATGGGGAGAGGGCGGGAAAGTGGAACTGAGCAGCGACAGATCAGCCATGATCTTATTGAATGGCGGGGCAGGCTCGAAGGGCTGGATGGCCTACTCCTGCTCCTATTTCTTATGTTCTTATGTTCTTATGATTCTGCCACTGGCCAATGGAAAACACAGCACAGGCAAGGGATGTGCAAAACTCCCACTCCTTTTTTTAAATTAATTTGTGTGTCATGGGTGTCGCTGGCTGGCCAGCATTTATTGCCCATTCCTCGTTGCCCAAGAGCACTCGAGAGCCAACCACATTGCTGTGGCTCTGGAGTCACATGTAGGCCAGACCAGGTAAGGATAGCAGATTTCCTTCCCTGAAGGATATTAGTGAACCAGATGGGTTTTTCCAACAGTGACTTCAGGGTCATCAGCAGATTCTTAATTCCAGAATTTTTTTTCCTGAATTCAAATTCTACCATCTGCCGTGGCAGGATTCGAACCCGAGTCCCTAGAACATTAGCTGAGTTTTTGGATTATTAGTCCAGCGACAATACCACTTGGCAGGATATTGCCTCTCCTTGTGATTTTCTATAGTTAGTAACATGTTGGTTTGATGATAGGGAATTCTCTTTGTAAAAAGCTTCACTTCTTAAAGATTTCTACTTTCTTTCGCATAACAGACATTGTAGAGTAAAATTCAATAAGCAATGTAAAGTCGATTGACCTGTCAGGTCCTTTAGCAACGTCTTGTGCAAGCTCACACTTGGAACAGATCCGACCTCAATGAAAATCATTTCTTTCTCCTTGGCAAAGTTACTGACTGGGTGAGATGAAAAAAATAGAAACAGAATGTCACTAATTTGCCACTACTGAAACCATTACAGTTAGTTTTTAATATATATATACTGCATGGCGCATTACTAACAGTGAGCAGAGACAGATTGTCAAGTTTACAACACCACATCTGATTTCAATTGCCCATGTGCTGCAGGAACTTGGTTTAAACACCATCACTTTGGTAAGCCTGCAGTTTTGAAAATGTTTTAAAACTCTCTTGTGCTCATTTGAATCATAAATGTAAACAGCTCAAACAAAGCGTAACTGATGGAATCAATTTCATTTTGCCAATTTTCCCATTGTTTGATTGGCAGCAGGAATCTATTCATGCATCTTCTGAATAATCTCAGAAAGAGACAAAAGGGTAAATCTACAAAATGTAAAATACTTCTTATCAGGGCTGGACATATCCAGGATTGGCATTTTGTGTCATTCCTCCACTTCTGGCTTGCAACCCAGTTGTGCGTGCCTGCTGAAACTTCATTGGTTTGAACTGAGATGGTCCCCTGAAGATATTTACTTATTTAAAATGGACATTTTCCTACCTTACGTTTTTGGCCTCACAGCACATATGAACATGTGATGAGGGAATGAGGGGGTTGGACTATGAAGAGAGAGTAAATAGACTAGGCCTGTACTCGTTGGAGTTTAGAAGGATGAGGGGGGATCTTATAGAGACGTATAAGATAATGAAAGGGATGGATAGGGTAGAGGTAGAGAGATTCTTCCCACTCAGAAAGGACAGTAGGACGAGAGGGCACAGCCTCAAGATAAGGGGGGGCAGTTTAGAACGGAGTTGAGGAGGAACTTCTTCACTCAAAGGGTGGTGAATCTCTGGAATTCTCTGCCCATTGAAGTGGTGGAGGCTACCTCACTAAATATATTTAAGTCACAGGTAGATAGGTTTTTGATAGACAAGGGGATTAAGGGTTATGGGGAGAAAGCGGGAAAGTGGAACTGACCCACTTCAGATCAGCCATGATCTTATTGAATGACGGGGTAGGCTCGAAGGGCTAGATGGCCGACTCCTGCTCCTATTTCTTATGTTCTTATGTGAGAATGTCAAATAGGAAAAGCTGAAGCAGTAAGCCTGTCCAATGCCTGTTGAACTACTGTGGTGACTAGGGGATTTTCACAGTAACTTCATTGCTGTGTTAATGTAAGCCTACCTGTGACACCAATAAATAAACTTTAAACTCCGTTACCAATTTTGTATCCTTCTTACATATTGTCTTAAGTTAACACCATTGATCTCTGTGTTAAGTGGTCTGGTATTTCTTGCATTCCAAGTTTTGCTTTCTCTCTGTGTGGCAGCATTACCAAGGACAGGGATTTTAGATTTAATAAAGAGACTACCTTACAAATGGACTGGATACTGTAAATATCTGCATGTGCATTTCCCCGTGCCTCTCCAATCTTGCACCAAATGTCCTAGTTTTTATTCTTTGATGGGATGTAGGCAGCACAGGCAAGGCCGGCATTTGTGCCCATCCCCAATTGCCCTTGAACTGAGTGGTTTTCTCAGCCAGGTCTGAGGGTGGTTAAGAGCCAAACCACATTGCTGTGGGTCTGTCCAGATTTCCTTCCCTGAAGAATATTGGTGAACCAAATGGGTGTTTACAACACTCCTTTCAAGGTCGCCATTATTGAGACTAGCTATATATTCCAGACTTCAGAGAATCGTAGAATCCCTACAGTGCAGACGAGGCCATTTGGCCCATCGAGTCTGCACCAACCACAATCCCACCCAGGCCATATCCCCTTTAACCCCACCTTTTGACCTTGCTCAGACAGATAGGGGCAATTTTGCCTGGCCAATCAACCTAACCCGCACATCTTACTAACTAAATTCAAAATCCTCCGGCTAATGTGATGGGACAATTGGCTGGGTCTTGGGATTAATAGTGTTACAATCCTAATTGGTGCTATAACTGGTTGAGAAGATCTCAGCGTGGAACCCTGGTTCAAAAGACTGTTTAATGTACTTTTTGTTTTTTCAAATGAGGAGTAACAGAACCAAGTCTTCACAGCAAGAAAAAACATGCATTAAACATGAAAAAAGGATTATAATACCGTACTACTTTAATTCCCCCCCCCTCCCCCTTTAGCTTAACATATATGCTCAGGTTTTAAGATTAACACAGATAACACAGTACATTTGAAGCTACAATCACACAGATCAGTTGTGGTCAAATACACTGAACACAAGTTAATGTTTGTGGATTTTTCCTCAAACTTTTCCCTGGTGGTTGTCCCTTGAGAGTTCCCAAACTCCACTCCCAAAACATATTTTAAGATATTCTCTTCCAGTGATACTTTTGTTTGATTGTTAACATTCTGGAATCCAGTCCAGATTTTACAAATGACACTTTAAAAAGAAAGATTCTGCTCCAGTTTTAAAAGTGAATATAGTCCAGGTTTTTTCACTTAACCCCTTTAGGATTCTTTGTCTTGACTGCTGTTTGAATGCTTACAATTACTTTAATTTCCAATTCCCAAATTCTTATTAAAATTACATCAAATGCTTTGGTCATCTCTGAAAATCTGCCGTCCCACTTTAAATCTAGTTAAATGCAATTGTCCCCTTAACCCAGAATCCTTTTGTTCATGTTCCTTCATTTCTTCTGAACAATACTGTTGTCTCTGTTCTCCACTTGTCTAAAATATTATTTCTGTTCCATTTCCCTGGTTAGCTGGACTGTATCTTGTTTCTTCGGAAAGCTGTATCTTTGCAACTCCCTGGTGCTTTCCAGCTTCTCCTGGCTGAGTTGCAAGAGCTAGTCACTCCTCCCTGACCTGACTCCAACTTCTGAGATAGTCAGAAGCTTTTTTGGATAGTCAGAAGCTTTTTCCCAGGGTGGAAGAGTCAATTACTAGGGGGCATAGGTTTAAGGTGTGAGGGGCAAGTTTTAAAAGAGCTGTACGAGGCAGATTTTTTACACAAACTCGTTGCCGGGGGAAGTAGCGGAAGCGAATGCGGTAGTGACTTTTAAGGGGCGTCTTGACCTGTACATGAATGAGACGGGAATCGAGGGATATGGTTCCCAGAAGCATAGGGGGTTTTAGTTAAGTCAGGTAGCATGGCAGGGTTGGAGGGCTGAAGGGCCTGTTCCTGTGCTGTAATTTTCTTTGTTCTTTACCCAGCTTCCAGCTAAAACTAAGAGCAAAAAAATCTTTTTCCTCTCTGGGAAGTGGGCCTCCTGTTGTTAAGCAAAGCTACAGTCACTCTACTGCCAGAAACCCCTCTGAACACAATAGAATCCCAGTTGGAATTGAAACCAACCTCCACACATATAAATATCTTTGTCCAGCATGAATCTTATCATAGGTTTAATTTAATGATTCTGTGCCTGGCAGGAACCTATCTAAAACTATACTGATTTTTATTGTTTACCAATACAAATGTAAATTTTGTTTGATTTCTTAATACTATTTCAGTTTCATTATTAGTCTGCCACTGTCTCTTCACTCCCTCCACTGCTATTTATTAGCAATTTAGTAAGATGTGAATCATTAAACTGCTTTATCTAAATGGTTAATATGTGTGTTCACAGGATAGCAGCTACATCAATGCCTTATTTCTACTTAATTTTATCCTCATTCATTCGAAAAATAACAACCATCCTCCATATCTACTGTAAGCTCAATGTTTTTCTTTCAGTCTGGATAATGAGAAGGTTTTGATCCATCGAGTTCTCACACAATGCTAAACCCTGACCACATTTTCAGCTGGGGTGGGGGCACAGGAGAGCCATGACGAGTGACATTTCAACCTTATTCCATCTCCAATTTGAGATATTGGTCGGAGTTCTATCACCTCGGAATTGGTGGAGGCAAAGGTCCAACAAGAGAAATCACCTTTGACCTCAGACAGGAATTTCCGGTCTCGCCCCAGTGAGGCTGTAAAATTCCACACATTGAGTCCAAATGCAATACTCCCAACACCACCACAGCTGCAATTAGCTAATTCAGTGAGATAGTGGAACTTGAAATATTCAGATTTAAGTTTCATCGTTTGGAAGTTAAATTGTGTGGAAGCTAGAGTGTTCAAATTAAAATTTCATGCCTTCTTCTAATGTTCATCAGCTTACGGACCTTCAAAAGGGGTCAGTATCTGCTATTCAGCATGAACAGGCTAATCTTCATCTGCGTAGGCCCCATAACAATCTGTTTTTTGGTCTTCACCAGAGGATGAGCAAGACCAGATTTTTCCATAACAAATCCCAAAGATGAGATATGGGGATATACTATGCAAATGAAGGATCAGCAGAAGTCAGTTTTCCATCGAATGAGAAAAGGCGAAAAGCCAGGATTGTGTATGCAAATGAAGGATTAAAAAATTGCTTGTTTCTGATTCGTTATACTTGACTATAATTGCCCAGTTTTGTTTGTAACTTCAGAAACATTTGCAGGACAACTGCAACCTGATTTCTCCTTGTGCACAAGTCATTAAAGGCCTCATTTCGGACTATGCATGGTGTCTAGTGCTCTTTGTGCTCAAGCTGACTGAGAATGCCTAAGGTTGCTGGTATTCAGGATCTCTGACAAGACTAGCAATTGGATCTTGCAAATTTCTACACAACATAGCATTGTTGTTCTTGATTTATGAAGTTGAGATGCAGAGGAAGCCCACTCCATGTATGTAGGATTCGAGTAGAGGTGCAGGGATATCTTGCTGCAGTTTTATAGGGCCTTAGTGACACCACACCTGGAATATTGTGTGCAGTTTTCTCCTTGTCTAAGAAAAGATGTGGTTCCTCTAGTGGGAGTGCAGAGAAGGTTTACCAGACTAAATCCTGGGATGGCAGCGCTGATGTATGACAGATTGAGTCGATTAGGATTGTATTCACTGGAGTTCAGAAGAAATCTATAAAGTTCTAACAGAACTAGACAGGTTAGGTGTAAGAAGGATGTCCCCGATTGTGCAGGTGCCCAGAGCCAGCGGTCACAATCTGAGGATACACAGTAGATCATTTAGGGCAGAGATGAAGAGAAATGTCTTCACCCAGGGAGTAGTCAGCCAATGGAATTTGCTACCACAGGAAGTATTTGAGGCCAAAACATTAAATGGCAGGATTTTCCAGTTGCATTCACCTCAAAACTGGAAAATCCCGCCTGAGGTCAACGGACATTTACATGGTCTGTTCCCCACTTTCCCCCTCACCCATTATGGCAGGTGGGACGGGAAGATTCTCCACAATGCTTTCAAGAGGCAGTTAGATATAGCACTTGAGGTGAGGATGTTAAAGAATGTGGAGGGGGGGGAAGGTGGGATCGAGCTATTGAGTTGGATGATCAGCCATGACCATAATGAATGGCGGAGCAGGCTCGAAGGGCTGAATGGCCTACTCCTGCACCTACTTTCTATGTTTCTATCATTTTGAGCCTTCAAAAGTAATAATTACGGTTATTCGGTCGGCAATTGTCAGCTTTGCAATTGTTTTATCCTTTGTCCGTATCAAATACTCCAAAAACAGATCCACGTGAATTAAGTCCAAGTTAAGTTACCTCTGTTGTGCCTGAACAATTAACTCCAGCTATAATCCTAATCTGGCTAAATAATAAATGACATTTTCAGTTTCTGTGCCAGATACTTGGTAGCATTTGTGAGTGAGCCTGCCAAATACTGGTAAATAATACTTAATGAATTCATACCCAGGAGTACTGAGTTCAGATGACCTGAATTGATTTCTTTCAGGATCCTTACAGTCAGCAGAGAAAGGAAGTACTTATCCCAGATGAAAACAATTCTTATTTTCTCTAAAGTCTTCCATAACCTTTGCACAGCTGATATCTTCTTGCTAGAAAGTAATACAATGCCTTTTCTGTTTGCAAACACATTTGTCTGTCACTTCCCTAAGATTTCACCATTGACCTTCCACCAAAGTTCACGGCATTTTTGCAGCACAGAAGGCCTCCATTTGCCCCAATGTGCCTTTGCCAACTCAGAACGTAATCCGTCCAAACCCTCTGCTGTTTCCCATAGGGTGGCACACTGGTAAGCATTGCTGCCTCACAGTGCCAGGGACCCAGGTTCAATTTTTGAGCTTGGGTCACCGTCTGTGTGGAGTTTGCACGTTCTCCTAGTGTCTGCGTCAATTTTCTGTGTGTTCCGATTTGCTCCCACTCTGAAAGGCATGCTGATCGTGTGCATTAGCCACGCTAAATTCTCCCTCCCCCACGCACCAGAGTGTGACGACTAAGGGATTTTCACAATAACTTTATTGCCGTGTAAGCCTACTGTGGCAGTAATAAATAAATAACCTTGCAACTATCTTCTTGTCAAGTATATCAAATTTCCTTGAGAATTGCTATTGGGAAAAAAAGACATGCATTTATAGGGGCAAATGGTGAGGTAGTGGGAATGTCATAGTATCATAAAATCCCTACAGTGCAAAAGGAGGCCATTTGGCCCAACAACAATCCCACCCAGGCTCTAACCGAACAAATTTACTCAAGTTGCCTATCCCTCTGACACTGAGGGACAATTTAGCATGGCCAAACCAACCAACGTGCACATCTTTGGAGTGTGGGAGGAAATGGGAACACCCGGTGGAAACCCATGCAGGCACAGGGAGAACATGCAAACTCCACGCAGGCAATCACTCGAGGCTGGAATTGAATCCGGGTCCCTAGCACTGTGAGACGGCAATGCTAACCACTGTGCTGCCACTGGACTCCCACATGTCACTGGACTAGTAATCCAGAGGCCCAGGCTATTTCTACTTAATAATGCTTGGGGACTTGTGTTCTAATCCCAGCATGGTAGCTGATGGAATTTAAATTCAGTTCATATGTTCTCAGTAATGGTGACTGTGAAACCATTGTTCCTTGTTGTAAAAATGCATCTGATTAACTAAACTCCCTTTCTTTTTTTTTCTTTTTATTCCAATTCAATCCAATCAAGTCCAATTCAGAGTCTCAACAAGTTGAGACATTCCCAATCCAAGCTGACAAGACAGGGCTCTCACTTCCTGTCTTGGGCTTGACCTACATGATCCAAGCTGATTGGAGTAGGTGTAGCTCCTCCTCCAAGGCTTGATCTCATTTGCATCTTAGCCAAAAGGCCGAGATGCTGCTTTTAAAAATTGCTTCAAATGAAGCTAAAATGTAACCTAATGACTTCAACCAAGTGCACCATGTCAATACTACACTTGATCTAGTCAAAAGGCCAAGAAACTCCCTTTCAGGCAAGACCATTACTTGGTTTGACCCATAAGATCACTCTTTAAATGGTCTCACAAGTCACTTTGTTGCAGTAAAGTCAGAGAGGATTGAAACTGAACAGAACACCTGGCACTCTCATGCATGTTGCACACAAATTGGAGAGCACTGAGGGTGGTAAGGATACAGAACGTACTCTGGATGGGTCTATCACCAAGATTGGCTCAATAGCACCAAGCACTGGTGCACTGACCAAGCTGGCTAAATCCTAATGGACATAGCATCCAGGCTGGGTCTGCAGCAGATAGTGAGGGAACCAGCAAGAGGGAGAAAAACCTACCTGACCTCATCCTCATTAATCTACCTGTATTCATCTGTCAATGACAGTGCTAATAGGCTGACCCATGCACAGTTCTTTTGGATATGAAGTCCTCTCTTCACTTTAAAGATGCCCTCCATTGTATTGTGAGGCAGCATCGCTATGCTAAGTGGGATAGACTTCGAACAGATTTAACAACTGAAAAGGAATCATTTACGAGATACTCTGGGCCATCAGCAGCAGAAACATTGTATACAACCACATTCTGTAACGTCATGGTCTGGTATGTTCCCCATTCCATTATTACCATCAAACTGGGGGTTTAACCCTGGTTCAATGAAGAATGCAGGAGGCCATGCCAGGAACTACATAAAATCTAGATGTCAACCTTGTGAAACTGTAACATGCCAAATAGTAAGTAGCTGACGGAGCTAAGCTGAGCAGCAGCAGCCGCAGTGCAAACCATGAGATGCACTGCAGCAACTCACCAAGTCTGGTTGGACAGCACCCTACTATCCCGAAGGACAAGGGCAGCAGACCCATGGGAACACGACTAACATTACAACATCCTCACTTCAAACAAGTCCACTTGGAACAAATCCACCACCTCAACATGTCCACTTGGCCCAAAGATGTGTGGGTTAGATGCATTGGCCATGCTAAATTGTGTCCCAGGGTGCATAGGTTAGATGGATTAGCGGGATAAATATGTGGAGGATTCCGGGGATAGAGCCTACATGGTATTTTTATCAGTGCAAACTTGATGGGCTGAATGGCCTCTTCTGCACTGTGGGGATTCTATGATTCTATGAACTGTATCGCGGTTCCTTCACGGTCGCTTGACCAAAATCCAAGAACTCCCTAACAGCACTTTGGGTATATCTACACCACCTGGACTGCAGTAGTCCAAGAAGGCAGCTCACCACCATCCTCTCAAGGGCAATTAGGGATGGGCAATAATTGCTGGTTTAGATGGTGTTGTCCACATCCTCTGAAAGACAAATGTAAAGTTTATTTATATTGTGACTTTCAAAACCTCAGGACATCACAAAGAGCTTCCCAGCCAGCGGAGTTTTTTTGAAGCCTATCACTCTTGTAATACATGAAAAATGGCATCAACTTTCACACAGCAATGGCAGTGTAATAATGACAAGGTGAGCTGTTTAATATTGAATCTACTTCCTCTACCCTTTCAGGCAATGTGTTCCAGATCATAATAGCTCACTACTCAAAAATACATTCTCCCCCTTCTGCCTCTGGTTCTTGCCAATTACCTTAACTTGCTGTCCCCTGGTTACTGATCCCCCTGTGAATGGAAACAGTTTCACCTCATTTATTCTACCCTACTTTTGAACAACTCTACCAGATCCCCCACAGTGGAAGGTCAGGAGATTCCCAGACAAAGTCCTTTCCACTGTCTGTGATAATTCAATTATATTTAATGGTGCTTACTAGTTCATTATACAGCTATGTGGGCAGTGATTCTTTCCTGAAAATGTGACTTACTCTCACTCCTGAATTCACATGAACCATCACGTAGTACTCACTGGCGCATAACCAAATGACTGCAAGCTTTTAAGCTGTCCATCCTTGAGCCAACTATATACAACATACTGCAGACTTCTGGTGTGTCCCAGTACTATAGCAACTGTCATCAGTAGACTATCAAAACAGTTCAACGCCACGCTCCATACAAGACCTCAAATCTACACACAATAAACAATCTGAATTGACTGAAGTGACAAAGTACAAACTGAGAAGAAGCAGATATCTATACCATAACAAACCAAAGCTACTAAACTGACATTACCTCATTGTTTAATATTGGTAGTAGTGATTTCTTAACAGATTGGTCAAGTTAAATTGATACATTCCTAAAAAGCCTGGAATAAATATGATTCAGACTCCCATTCAACAAGAATCACAAGCAATGGATGAGTACCAAGTTAATGGATTTTACAGCACATGCAGGATTTGCCCTAAAGGACGTTTCAAACCAGTTAATAAACTGCACATAGCATCACTGAAACAGCGTATGGTACAATCTTGACACTTGACAGATATGTTATATCAGGACACTCAGGACTGGAGTAACATTATGACACAAACTTACCAGCTTAAAATTTCTGATATGGACAATAAAATGACCAAGGGCGGGATTTTACAACCTCGCTGAAACCGTAAAATCCCACCAAGGTCAATGGACCTTCTTAAGGTCTGCCGTCACCCGCTCCAATTCCCACGATGGGGGGGACAGTAAAATTCCGGTGCAAATCTCTGAGGTGTTGCACACCAATATTGTGTTTGCCACTCTAAGACCAGTGGCTCAAGTATGATATAAAGTGTGAATCTGTCCCGTATTTACTGCTGGCCTATGCTAATCCCACACGTCAAGCCTCACAGCTCTTTCACTATTCATCTGGCAAACAAATTCAGCGGGATACAAACCCTAGATACAACTCTTGATTCACACACCTAACAGGCTAACATCAATGAAGACCTTCCATGTAAAATCTTCATACTGATTAACTATCACCCCTCATTCTTCTCAAACAGTCTGAAGTCTTTGAAACAGTTGATTGTACCATTCTCTTCGAAGACCTCTCCTCCATCATGCTGTTGGGTGGGACTGCATTCATAGAACATAGAACAGTACAGCACAGGCCCTTCGGCCCTCGATGTTGTGCCGAGCTATATCCAAACCCAAGATCAAGCTATCCCCCTTCCTATCATTCTGGTAACATTCATCTAACTTCATTCTTATCTGTGCAGTCACAGCTAGATAATTAACTAAATTCACTTATTTTCCGCTGTTCTGTCATCTCTAGAGCCCTCCCTACATATCGATCTTTAATATTGCTGTCTGAAAACACAACATTAGGTTCCACTTGTACATCGATGGCGCCCAGTTCTACCTCATCACCATCATGTGCCACCCCTCTACTGCCTTTGGTTTATCAGGTTGCTTCCCCAACTTCCAATACTGAATGAGAAGAAATTTCCTGAAATGAAATATTGGAAAGCCATTGGTCACTGACACAAACTCTCCTTGAGACACCAACTCTACTCCCCAGTAACTCTCTAATGCTAAATCAGACCATTTACAGCCTTGATGTCATATTTGACGTGAGATGCATTTCCAACCACACATCTTTGAGTTGATTTGATTTATTATTGTCACGTGTTAGTACACATGTTTTTTGTGCGCCAAGCAGACAGAGCATACTGTTCATAGAGAAAAAAATGAGCGAGTGCAGAATGTAATCATACAGTCACAGCTTGGATGTGGAGAAAGATCAACTTAATGCAAGCTAGGTCCATTCAGAAGTTTGATAGCAGCAGGGAAGAAGTTGTTCTAGGGTCAGTTGAGAGATGACTTCAGACTTTTGTATCTCTTTCCTGATGGAATAAGGTGGCAGTGAGAATGTCTGGGTCCTTAATTATGCTGGCTGCTTTCATGCTGGGACGGCTTATATTTTTCATATGCAAAGTGCTACGTGCTTTCAAATTGGTATTTTCCAAATCTTGCCTCTTAATGCAAAATATATAACCGCAAGGCAATTTAAACAGTGTAGTATAAATAAGATGAATGACACATAAAATAGAACATAAAATATTCCATCATCAAATATAATTACAGGCACTGAGTTTCATAGGATCATCGACATTGTAACTCAGAAGCAGGGCCTGCAACCTATTACACCGACTCAGTCCTGGAGCTATCGACTGCAGTGCCACTTCTCTGCCCTTTTCCAATCTCTTTCACATTCCTGTTTTATTACTCTTTTTCAATTAATATCTCATTCCACTTTAAATGATGTTACAGGCTCAGCCACTTCCTTCAATGTAATTGCCCTGGACATATCTATTACTGGAGAAGTTCATAAGACAGTTGCGGCTTCAAGAGTAAAAGTAGCACATGTATTTTATTAATTTTGCTGAAATGTTTCCAAAAAATAAGCACTGGAAAAATGTTGAGATTTGTGCCCTGCTCATACATTGTCACGACCTAACCTCACACATTTTTAAACAGTGGTCCACATCTTGCGATCAGCAATGAAATAAGGGTATTCATTGCTGACATTGAAGAAAGCCCCTCTGAGAAATAGGGTGATCTCTTTGCTGAGATCTTTAACTCTCTTGCTGTGCACTGTGTTTTAGAATTCTTTCATGGGGATTTCCAGCTGCACTGATGTCGTCAGCCTGTCCAGGCTGCCAATCACAGAATGGAACAGAGTCCATTCACTGCAGAAGGAGGCCATTCGGCCCGTCGAGTGACTCCCATTCATTGACTTCGTCCACACTTCCAGCTGTCTCGGAAAAGCAGTCAGCATAAGGACCCCACGCACCCTCAACATACTTCCGTCCACCTTCTTACATGGGGAAAAGGATACAAAAGTCTGAAATCATGTAGCAACTGACTCAAGAACAGCTTCTTCCCTGCTGCCATCAAACTTTTGAATGGACCTACCTCGCATTAAGTTGATCTTTCTCTACACCCTAGCTATGACTGTAATGCTACTTGCTTTTTTTTTCATTTATTCATATCATAAGTAGGTTTACATTAACACTGCAATGAAGTCACTGTGAAAATCCCCTAGTCACCACAGTCCGGCAGCTGTTCAGAAACACTGAGGGAGAATTTAGTACAGCAAATGCACCTAACCAGCACATCTTTTGAACTGTGGAAGGAAACTAGAGCACCCAGAGGAAACCCACGCAGACACGGGGAGAATGTGCAAACTCCACACAGAGAGTGACCCAAGCCGGGAATCAAACCCCTGTCCCTGGCGTTGTGAGGCAACAATGCTAACCACTGTGCCACCATGCATTCTGCACTCTCTCCTTACCTTCTCGAAGTACAGTATGCTTTGTTTGTATATGGTACAAAATACAATACTTTTCACTGCATGTTATTACATGTGACAATAATGAATTAAATCAAATCATCAAGGTTCCACTGACAATCCCATCCCCTCTAGTTCACCTGACACTAACGGACAATTTAGCATGGCCAATCCACCTAACTCGCACATCCTTGGAGTTTGGGAGGGAACCTGAGCACCCGGAGGAAACGCACGCAGACACAGGGAGAATGTGCAGACTCTGCATAGTGACCCAAGGCTGGAATTGAACCCAAGACCCTGGCACTGTGAGGCAGCAGTGCTAACCATTGTGCCACACTGTGTATCACATTGGAGAATATCCACAGGCAGCAACGCAGGAAACAAAAAGCAACAAAATCCAATTTTGGAAAAAAAATTTTGCATTGATAACAATAAAGATCAGCGACTACAAATAAGGTGAAGGTAGAAGCTGAAACATGCTGACAAAAGCTTATTTTAAAACAATAAAAAATCTTGTAAATGAACAGAAGCGAGACATTCATCAGCACTCCATAAATACAAAAGATATTTTATTGGTACCAGTTCTGCCGTTCAGCAGCCCTCATCACTCAGGTGTTCATTGAAATCTCAGTTACACCTCATTGAACAAGGTGTAACTTGTTATGGTGTCTCCAACAGCGTTGTGAGAGTAGACAAAGGAACTTCCATAGATGCAAACTTGAGGTTTTCTGCCTTAATCTTCCCTGTATGCGGAATTGTGAGGTTGCCTTCAGTTTCAGAGGGGCAGTAACAGTGAACGCTGACAGCACGCGGT
The DNA here is from genome assembly GCF_965287045.1 of Carcharhinus amblyrhynchos. Taxonomy (NCBI): domain Eukaryota; kingdom Metazoa; phylum Chordata; class Chondrichthyes; order Carcharhiniformes; family Carcharhinidae; genus Carcharhinus; species Carcharhinus amblyrhynchos. The sequence continues at coordinate 10,094,516 of NC_137333.1, read as the reverse complement.
GAAATTGCAGACTGCTTCCCTCCCACAATCCTCCATCTATCCCATCCTTCCCACAACCGCCACCCTTTTCACCTACAAAATCTGGAACCCAGGAATGAAACATTTAGTGAAATTCTCCCTCCTCACTGTCTGTGCATGTTCTCCCTGTGTCTGCGTGGGCTCTCTCCGGGTGCTCCGGCTTCCTCCCGCAGTCCAGAGTGTGGATTGGCCACACTAAATTGCCCCATAGTGTCAGGGGGAATAGCGTGGTAAATACATGAGGTTAAGGGGATGGGGAGGCACGGTAGCACAGTGCTTAGCACTGCTGCTTCACAGCTCCAGGGTCCTGGGTTCGATTCCTGGCCTGGGTCACTGTCTGTGTGGAGTTTGCACATTCTCCTCATGTCTGCGTGGGTTTCCTCCCACAGTCCAAAGATGTGTAGGTTAGGTTGATTGACCATGCTCAGAAATTGCCCCTTAGTGTCCAGGGATGCGTAGGTTAGAGGGATTAGTGGGTATACTGTCGGGGTAGGGCCTGGGTGGGATTGTGGTTGGTGCAGGCTCGATGGGCCAAAGGGCCTCTTTCTGCACTGTAGGGTTCTATGATTCTGGGTCTGGGTGGGATTGTAGTGGGTGCAGACTCGATGGGCCAAATGGCCTCCTTCTGCACTGTAGGGATTCTATGAATTTTTGGTTGTGGGGCGCACATGGCTGGGGAAACCCACCCCCATTACAAAATCATTGGCATAGTGAGGTTACATGAGGTTACATTAAGCGCAGTATGATGGCACAGTGGTTAACACTACTGCCTCACAGTACCAGGTTCAATTCCCGACTTGGGTCACCGTCTGTGTGGAGTTTGTACATTCTCCTTGTGTCTGCATGGGTTTCCTCCGGGTGCTCTGGTTTCCTCCCACAGTCCAAAGATGTGCTGGTTAGGTGGATTGGCCATGCTAAATTGCCCCTTAGTGTCAGGGGGACTACCTAGGGGGACTACCCAACCCCAACTCCGTTTGCGTGGGTTTCTCCTAGGTGCTCTGGTTTCCTCCAACAGTCAAAAGGTGTGCAAGTTAGGTGGATTAGCCATGGTAAATTGCTCCTTTGTGTCACGGGGTTTGGCAAGGTAAGTACATGGAGTTACGGGGGATAGGGCCTGGGTGGGATTCTTTTCAGTACAGCATTGATAGCCTCTTCTGCACTGTATGGGTTCTATGATCATATGAAAGCTTAAATGGCCAGGGTAAGTAAAAGGAAACCATTTTCATGGCAAAGAAACCTTTTTCAATATGCTAATCAGGTAATGCATGTCAGAATGTACAATCCAGGTACGTGTACCTGCTACTACTGTGACAACTGTTGTTTTTATATCCTCATGTTAAAACAAAAGTTAAAAAGGTGGAAAAATTGGTGCACAACTCTTTTTTGTCCTTTCAATGATCTGGAAAATGATTGTCAGACATTGACTTTCATGAAGTTAATATAAGTTTAGTTTAAATTCTTCCCCCCTCTCAAAATGCATTGCATCTTGTTTCTCATGTTGCAGTTCATTATGAGCAAATTTTCAGATGTAAGTATGTAAATTAGCCCCCGTGACTGCTTCAAGGAATGGGTATGAGCACCCCATGAAACATAATAATTGCCTTCCTGCACCATATCAGCAGAAAACTATAACATTTAAAGATTCCTGGCTTAATTTAAAAATCTCTGGCATCGGGCGCATAAGGGATCAAGACATGAGTCTAGTAGCACTATCTACTACTTAGGGACACGGGACATAGAAACACAGGAATTAGCAGCTATTTGCCTTTGAGCCTGCTCTGCCATTCAATCAGATCATGGCTTGTCTCTCCCTGATCTCAAATCCTATTGGCCATACCCCCCTTTCCCCTTTTTAATTAGGAATATGTCTATCTCCTTCTTGAAACCATTTAACAATTCAGACTCCACCTTACGACAGTGAGTTCCACAAATTCACCATCCTCTGTGAGAAGTAGTTCCTCCTCATCTCAGTTTTAAATCTACCATCTCTCAAACTATACATCTGACCTCTTGTTCTAGATTCCCCCATAAGAGGAGACATTTGGTCTACATTTACTTTATCAATCCCTTTTAGAATTTTATGTACCTCAAACAAATCCCTCTAAACTCCAGCGAGTATAAGCACAAACTGTTCAGTCTCTCCTAATACGTCAACCCCTTCATCCCCAGAACCAATCTGGTGAACCTCCTCTGAGCTGCCTCCAATGCCACCACTTCCTTCCTCAAATAAAGAGACTAAAACTGGACACAATACTCCAGATGTGGTCTCACCAACACCCTCTACCTCATAACCATGGCAGCTGCCTAACTCCAGCCAGGGTGAGAATAGATAATGAATAGATTATTTCTTTTTGTGAGGTCTACTCTTATTTCAAAGCTGACAGCAATAATCCCTATAATTTTCTTTTCATAAAACCTTCATGTTCTACTTTTGTTTTCTGGGCAGAAGCTGCTAATCTCCATGCAGCCTCTCCTTCAGCGACAGAGCGGGACAGTCTACCTATTTTCTGTGAGTGCCACCTGGTTGTGCCTTGCATTCAGATGAGATGACTGTTCTTTCTTTTTTCTCCTTTTCCTCAGAAAGAGCGGCCTGACCAGATTAATTCAGGCCTCAATTCTGACTGACGTGTAAGCAGGCAGCTGAATGGAAGGTAAGAACTTTTATATAAAATTCTCAGTGTGTTTGGTTGCTACGCCAACATACCCCTGTCAGGTACATACAGCCACATCACTGCAGCTAAGGATAAAAGCAATAGCTGTGCTCTGTATCACCGGCTTTTGAGTTCTATCAGTCATTTTGTCAAATTCACTCCCCACAATGATTCCACCCTTGACTTGCTTCTGGGATTAAACAGTTGGTCCTTTTCCCACTCACCCATTTCATAGAAACCCAACAGTGCAGAAAGAGGCCATTCGGCCCATTGAGTCTGCACCTGCAACAATCCCACCCCAAATGAGATAACAATTGAAAAAAAAAGCAGAAGATTATTCTGCTCACAATTAGTGGCTAACAGTCTTTCGGCTTCATCAGAAATTTAACATCACCTGATGCTTCTGACACCGAGGACAAAATCTTATCACTGTTCACGCCAATGGGATTTTCCCATCCTGCTGCAGCTAACGAAGGTTGGGCTGTCCGCCAAATTTTCCTCACTGCAGTAGGAGCGTGACGTGAATGGCAATTCAGATCGTGCCCCAAGATAGTTGAGCTAGTTAAAAATAATGTCAAATTCTGGTCCTCAATCATTATGCATAGGAAGGCAATTGGTCACAAGAATTGATGTGCCGACTGCCTAATGGATGTGATTGTGGGGACAAGTCAACTGACCAAAGCTCCGGGAAATCATTTACTCACTGTTGGCAACCCTATCTGCAGGGCTTCCTGAAATTTCAGACCACAATCTTAAAGAAATAGTCCAAATAGTGGGAAGTCTGCCAGGATACAGTCATTAATCTTCATCCCCAAATCCAAAGTCTTGATTCTTCCACTTTCTGGGATTTGCTTGCTTCTTAACCAAATTCAACAGCAAAAAACAATTAGATTTCACCAAATGCAATTTTAAAGATTAAAGGAGAAGAACTTGTGTGTTTATTAGAATAGAGCCATTACCAGTTGCCCCAAAGGCCCAAAATCTACAGAACATGATAGCAATTTGAAGGAAATCTTCTGGTGGCTTATCCCTTTTGTTAGATATTTCGTATCTCAGATCTACACAGACATGGTACTGGTTTCTATAAGAGCTTTACTTACAATGCCTTAAAATATCTCTGCATTCACCAATTGTCTACAGTCACGCATACAACTCAGTCTAGCAAACTCTGCAATTGGTTTACTTTTCTCTGAGACCACACCCAGGCTTAACCAATCAAGCACAGTGCGCATAGATCAGTTATCAGGCTCTCAGAGTCAAACACAGAAGAATCAAACCATTGAATACTAGGGCCAGGATTTTCCCGCTGGTGGGCATTGTTACAGGTGGCAAGGGAAAATCCAGAAAGCCAAGCAGCTCTTCAAATTTTCCAGTCCTGCCAATGGCGAAGCCTGCTGGTGTCAAGGCTGGAAAGTCCCATCCTACACATCTGTAGATTTTGACTCACGGCCTGCAGCATAATCGGAGGTAAATGCCAGATTGGATCTTTTTCTCCATCTCTCTTTCTACTTGTATCGCTGGTGAAATGATGTAAAGTCATAGCAGGTATAATGATGAGTTAAGGCCACTGAATAAGAAGCACATGATTTATTAACTCTGAGTTAAAATGATAGTGTAAATCAAGCTTAAACATTTTACAGTTGAAATATCTCACTTGGCCGGAGATTTGTTCTGTTTCTGATTGCAGGCTGGAAACAGATATATTATTTACAGATCTGTAGATGTGTCATTAGTTCTTGTTTTCCTCAACAATAACCACTATAAGCCTGGTAATGAGGAGGAGGTGAGATCATCACCTCAGCAAGTCAACTTGAGAGGCCCTGGACACTTAACACAAGCCCATTCCATTGCCTAAATCATTTAAGCTGAGTATTTGTGAATGCACTTGAGAAGCTGTTGTTCCTAATTTGGGAAGGAATTAAAATACAGAGAGTTGGCACTGTTTAAAATTTATTTATTAGTGCCACAGATTTTGTTAAGCAAGGAAATCAAAGATTATTTGGGTTAGAAACAGATCAGCCATGATCTTGGTGAATGGCAGAATAAGTTTGAGGGGTCAAATGGCCTACTTTTACTCCTATTTTGTATGTTTGTAAATTGCCTACTTAATAGCTAGTTGTTTGGTGTTAGTTGGGAGCATTTTTACCTCTAAGTCAGGAGGTTGAGAGTTGAAAGTTTCGCGCCAGGAGTTGAGTAGAAAGCTAAAGCTGACACTGCGGTGTTGTACTGTTAAAGTTTGAAGCTTTATTTATTAGTCACAAGTGGGCTTACATTAATACTGCAATGAAGTTACTGTGGAAATCCCCTAATCGTCACACTCCAGTGCCTGTTCGGGTACACTGAGGGGGAATTTAGCACGGCCAATGCATCTAACCAGCATGCCTTTTGGACTGGAGGAGGAAACCGGAACACCAGGAGGAAACTCACGCAGACGTGGGGCGAACGTGCAGGCTCCAAGCAGACTGTGACCCAAACCAAGAATCAAACCCGGATCCCTGGCATTGTGAGGCAGCAGTGCTAACTATGTAGCACCACGCACTGGTAGAGCTAACTAGAAAATAGATTTCTTTTTTCAAGATGAATGGGTTGAATTACAATCTCACATGCACTCAGGAAATGGTTAATTCAATGTTTTTTGAAATGATTTAGTGTCCTCGAACAGAATCATTTTGATCCTTATAAGTCTGATGATAACAGGTAGCATGGTGACACAATAGTTAGCATCGCTACCTCACGGTGCCAGGGACCAGAGTTCGATTCCAGCCTTGGGTGACTGTCCACAATCCAAAAATGTGCCATGTTAAATTGTCCCATAGCGTCAGGGGGATTAGTAGGGTAAATAGGGTTACAGGGATAGGGCCTGGATGGAACTGTTGTCAGTGCGGACTTGATGGGCTGAATGGTCTCCTTCTGCATTGTAGGAATTCTATAATTCTAAGAATATCATAGAATCCGTACAGTGCAGAAGGAGGCCATTCAGCCCATCGAATCTGCACCAATCACAGGCCCTATTCCCGTAACCCCATATATTTACCCTGCTAATACCCCTGACACTAAGGCTCAGTGTAGCATGGCCAATTAACCTACCCTGCACATCCTTGGACTATGGGAGCAAACCAGAACGCCTGGGGAAACCCATGCAGACACAGAAGAACGCGCAAACTCCACACAGACAATGACCCAAGGGTTATAGGATAGATCCCTTCCATGTGCAAGATAACACATAAACAAAATAATAATGTCACCCAGAGCACAACATCTTAGTGCCAGTGAGAGCCAGCATCACGATCTTGCCATGGTTCAATGGCTTTTGATGAGCTGAATGGCCTCTTCTGCGCTGTTGGGACTGTATGATTCTATGAAATAATGAGTGGGATTTTCTAGTTTCACCCAGAGCAAAACAAGAAGTTCCAGCCTAAAGTCAAAAAGACCTTTGGCTGGTCTGTCAAAATTTCTGTCCCAGCTGTTATGATTCCTGCCACAGGCGGGAATGGAAAACTCCAAAAATGGGTAAGCATATCATTCCTAATTTCAAACAAAATTCTCTATCTCCATATTTTACATTTTGTGTGGAATGTACAGCATAAAAATTCAACTCAATTAGCCTATGCTGGTGTTTGCCTTGTCCCACTCAAGAGCCCACTCTTCATCATAGATTCCCAAAGAATCCCTACAGTGTATAATGAGGCCATTCAGCCCATCGAATCTGCACCAACCCTCCAACAAAAGATCTTACCCAGGCCACTGCCTTGTCCCCATGACATTTATCTTGCCAATCCTCCTAACCTATACATCTATGGACACCGAGGGGCAATTTAGCATGGCCAATCCAACTAACCTTCACATCTTTGGACTGTGGGAGGGGGCCTGAACACCCAGAGGAAACCCACGCAGAATGTACAAACTTCACACAAACAGTCACCCGAGGCTGGAATTGAACCTGAGTCCCTGACGCTGTGAGACAGCATTGCTAACCACTGTGCCACCATGCCGCCCTTTCATCATCATCCCACCCTATCAACATATCCTTCTACTTCCTCGTGTTTGCCTCATTACCCCTTAGACCATAAGGCCATATGACATAGGAGCAGAATTAGGCCACTCAGCCCATCAAGTCTGCTCCGCCATTCAATCATGGCTGATATTTTTCTCATCCCCATTTTCTTGCCTTTTCCCCAAAACCCCTGATCCCCTTTTGAATCAAGAACCTATCTATCTCTGTCTTAAAGATGCTCAGTGACAAGCCCTCCAAATTTTCTGTGGCAAGGAATTCCACAGGTTCACCATTCCCTGCCTTGAATGTATCCTTTCCTCAACTGCTCTCAGTAGGTCCACATTCTAGTCGCTCTCTGAACAAGGAGGTTCCTCCTTACTTACTTGATGCTGAGCCAGTCAGTTGGAATATCTTCCAGGATGGGGAGCTATCTGTGATGGAACATGGAGTTCAAACTCCAAGGTATGCCTGGCTTCGCACTTTCCAATATGGTACTGGGCCCTTGTACTTCCAGTGGGCCAAGCTTCCTGAATCTTAGCTCAAAAAGCCGCCAAGATTTGTGAAGCAGGGTAGTGAATGACGGGCACTGTCCCTTCGTCTCTGACCGTAGAACCAGGCTTGCACACACACTGACACACCAGCAACAAGAATCACAAAGAAAATATAATATTTTGTTCGTTAGGCCAGAAACAATTGTTCACATCACTATCTGATAGAAGCCTACAATATTACGAGGGGCAGGAACAAAGTGGATAGTCAGAAGCTTTTTCCCTAGGCTGGAAGAGTCTGTAACCATGGGGCATAGATTTAAGGTGCGCGGGGGCACGAGGCAAGTTTTTTTACATAGTGGTGTGCCTGGAACTCGCTACCGGGGGAGGTAGTGGAAGCAGATACAATAGTGATATTTAAGGGGCATCTGGACATATACATGAATAGGATGGGAATAAAAGGATATGGTCCCCGGAAGGATAGGGAGTTTTTAGTTCAGCCAGGCAGCATGGTCGGTGCAGGCTTGGAGGGCCGAAGAGCCTGTTCCTGTGCTGTATGGGAGGCACGGTAGCACAGTGGTTAGCACCGCTGCATCTCAGCGCCAGGGACCTGGGTTCAATTCCCAGCTTGGATCACTGTCTGTGTGGACTTTGCATGTTCTCCCCATGTCTGTATGGGTTTCCTCTCGGTGCTCCGGGTTTGTCCCACACTCTGAAAGACGTGCTGGTTAGTTGCTTTTGACCCGAACAGGTGCCGGACTGTGGCAACTAGGGGAATTTCACAGTAACTTCATTGCAACCTTTATTTGCGACTAATAAATAAACTTTCGGGGTTTTTTTGTCCTATCTCTTCAAGCTTGGTGCAGTTTGCATTAGCTTTCAGACAGAAGGGACATACAGATGACTAAAGTTTACATGTGTCCGGACAGACAAAAGCAACTGTGGTAATGGTCCCTCTGTTCTGTAATTTGAGCATTTAAGAACAGAGTAACTTTATACCTCATGGCGCTTCCCAAGACAAAGGCTAGGCTGCACAAGGAGAGGTCACAAAGGCAAGTTCAAATTATACTGCTGAATGGAGGAAAGCACAAGAAGAAAACCTTTTGTGACAGTTTATCTGCTTTTCAGAGTCAGCAATCTGAAATGGGTGTCATCAACATACCACGATGAAAATTGAAAAACCTCAAAATAAGAGAACAAGTATACCCAGCGCACAAAAGCACTCCAAACCAGAAAACACCATAGTTTACAAAAATCAGGGGCTTACAGATATCACTGCAATGTTCACATTGCTTACAAATACAAGTGTACCATGGGCAATTGTTGGTATTGTGAAGCCCTTTATGAAAGACCGCACCCTGGTAATTATTGTAATTAAGAGCCATAATTGGTACTGTAATACATGTAGTAAACTGACAACTCCCTATTTCGTTTACTCAGGATTCCTCCACAAAGACTGTTAGATCATCACCGTCTTCTGCTTTGAATCCAGTAAGTGATTTGATTGCTCCTGGCTAGACTTCTGAGTGTTTTTTCATTGAATTTCAGCAGAAATCATAGAACATAGAATCCCTACAGTGCAGAAGGAGGCCATTCAGCCCATCGAGTCTACACTGACCACAATGCCATCGAAGCCCTATTCCTATCACCTCACTTTTTTTACCCTGCAAATCCCCTAACACTAGGGTGAATTTATTAATCAACCTAACCCACACATCTTTGGACAGTGGGACGAAATCAGAGCACCCAGAGGAAACCCATGCAGACACGAGGAGAATGTGCAAACTCCACACAGTCATCCAAGGCCAGAATTGAACCCAGGTTCCTGGTCAGGTGAGGCAGCAGTGCTAACCACTGTGCCACCCAAATCCTTACAATATACTGTGCAGATGGTGATGCAGGGAGAAGTTACTTTATATCATTGCCTACCCTATGATGAGAGCTTGGCATATGATGAGAATCTGAAGGCATTAAGCTTTGTGGCTCCTCCTGGGTTAGAGCGAGCTGTGAGTTGTTAAGGATGTAACCACTGAACATGTTCCTCAAAACTGATCTCATTAGAACGTCACATCAGAAGTCCATTTGGGTCTTCCCAAATTCAGAACACCATGCACCACTGGTGCTGCAGATAATAGAACATGACTGCTTCCTTTCTGTTGAGGAAATAATAACACAAATGTGTAAGAAAAGTTCAATTTCAATGACTAGCACTTCCAATGGTGAGCGTAAAGGAGAACTTGCCTCTGTCTAAATCAACAGGGATGAAGTAGAAAGAGTTAAGAGTTTCAAATTTTTGGGTGTCCAGATCACCAACAATCTAGCCTGGTCCCCCCAATGCTGACACTACTGTTAAGAAAGCCCACCAAAGTCTCTACTTTCTCAGAAGACTAAGCAAATTTGGCATGTCAGCTACAACTCTCAACAACTTTACAGATGCACCATAGAAAGCATTCTGCCTGGTTGTATCACAGCTTGGTATGGCTCTTGCTCTACCCAAGACCACAAGGAATTACAAAAGATCATGAATGTAGCCCAATCTATCACGCAAACCAACTTCCCATCCATTGATTCTGTCTACATTTCCCGCTGCCTCGGCAAAGGAGACAGCCTAATTCAGGATCCCACACACCCTGGATATCCTCTTCCATCTTCTTCCTTCGGGAAAAAGATACAAAATTCTGTGGTCACATACCAACCGACTCAACACAGCTGCCTCCCGGCTGCTGTCAGACTTTTGAATTAACCTACCTTGCATTAAGTTGACCTTTCTATACACCCTAGCTATGAGTGTAACATTACATTCTGCATTCTCTCATTTCCTTGTCTATGAACAGAATGGTTTGTCTGTATAACGCCCAAGAAACAATATTTATCATTGTATGTTTGTATATGTGACAATAATAAATCAAACCAAATCAGAGAAAAGGGAGTGGAAGTGGAGAAATAACACAGAAGATCCTCATTGAGTTGCCAGTGTTGTTTTAATACGCATCCCTAGCAATCAATGTAAGCCCTTTTCCAAAACCCATTTCCCTCAGACTTAATTGTTCACACCTCCTCCTGGATTTTTCAAGCTGTCGCTTATAAACTGCTGTGAATTTTTTTACACATTTTAATAACATATTTAAATATTATTTGCAGTTCACTTAAGTTTCAGTGTGCCTGTGAAATCATTAAGTTAGCACTTCATGGAAAACTGGTACGAAAATATTAAACAGAAGCTTGGATGAAATCTTCCTCGGGTTGTATGAGTTATTGCTTTCACAATTCGCACAAGAAAGGGTTGGGGTTGTGCAATCGGCAGTATAACAACCCCTTGTTTGCTGTGGAGTCTTACTTTTGCCTTTATTTTGTGATGCCCCTTCACATTACCTGGAATTTGATAGGAATCTTTGTTGAAGATTTGCTGCTTTAGCGAATTATACTAAAGTGCTGAAATACTCTTGTTAAGTTGGCTGGGATTCACCTGCATGAATTGATGGAGACAACTTCTCACATTGCATTAGAAAACTTACTATAATGCAATGTGAGAAATTGGGGCGGCACAGTGGCGCAGTGGTTAGCACTGCTGTCTCACAGCACCAGGGACCCGGTTTCAATTCCAGCCTCAGGTCACTGTCTGTGTGGAACAAAAAAACAAAGAAATTACAGAACAGGAACAGGCCCTTTGGCCCTCCAGGCCTGCACCAACCCTGCTGCCCAACTGAAACCCCCTACCCTTCCAGGGACAATATCCCTCTATTCCCATCCTATTCTTGTATTTGTCCAGACGCCCCTTAAAACTCACTATGGTATCTGCTTCCACTACCTTCTCCAACAGCGAGTTCCAGGCATTCACCACCCTCTGGGTAAAAAGCTTTCCTCGTACATCTCCTTTAAACCTTGCCCCTCACACCTTAAACCTATGCCCCCTAGTAATTGACTCTTCCAATCGACTTTGTTTGCACATTCTCCCCATGTCTCTGTGGGTTTCCTCTCACAGTCCAAAGATGTGTGGCTGAGGTTGATTGGCCATGTTAAATTGACCCTAGTGTCAGGGGATTGGCAAGGTAAATATGTGGGGTTACGGGAATAGGATCCAAGCGGGATTGTGGTTGGTGCAGACTTGATGGGCCGAATGGCCTCCCTTTGCACTGTAGGGATTCTATGATTATTGAGCTTGACTATGTTATACAAGGTAGGTTGTGTCACATAAAAAGCTTGCACCTTTATAGAGCCCATCATGAACCCAGGACATCTCAAAATACTCTGAAGCCAATGGAGAACATTTTCAAGTATAGTAGTGATGTAAAAATCAGTGATTCACCCCTCGGAGATTGGGATAACTTATAGCAGACAGCACAAGGCCCTGGAGACATACTACCGGCAGTAATTTGCAAGATTTTCCAAATCCAGTGGTATGAAAGGTGCTGTAATGGCAGCTTCCTCTTTCAAATCAACATGCCTGGCATCAAGTGCTAATCACTCAAAACCAGCTCCCCTGGGCAGAATATGTCGATTGTATACCTGACACCTAATGTCCAAAGCACCTGCTCAACTTAGAATTCACTCATGGCAGTGTAATTTTAGGATTGTCCTCAGACCAACCCTGTTTAGGTCATGCATCGCCGCTAATCTGTGGGGGCTCCTGGCTTGTGGCCAGATTTGAAACAAAATATTCTCCTAGTTGTTGCCTCACTGGTGGATAAACCCCAAATGAAGGCATCAAAATATCAATATCAGTAAGTTGAGATATGTGCAATGATGAATTCAAATTTTATGTTGCCTGTGACAGTAGTGTACCTTTAAGAAATGTATTTTTCTTTTAATCATGGTCTCTGCAGCTATAAGCAACTTCACAAAGGCTGTCTGTTTACAAGTCCTTTGTTGCTTCGAAGATTTAAATGGGGTTTTGTTTATGTTTACACTGGGCCTCAGGCACTTTCAGGGATGTTTTATGACCCTGAATTGTTGGAGGAAGAATGATTGTCAGGTCAGGTGACAGGAATCCTTTCATTTTCAGTTTTAGGCTTCTGGCTGCTGTTTTTAGTTCAGAAGGTGTTTAGACATCAGACTGGAAAGTAGTGTTTCTCTCTCTCTCGTACTGTAAATTCTGCTGACTCGCTGGAAATAGGTCTTCTTGCCTTCCAGGAGAGAAAATTCTGTCTCTAACAGTGGTTCGCTGGCTGAAAGCTGGAGGTCAGCAGTAGCATTACCTCTGCCTTTATGGCTGCTGAAAATTACAAGGCTGAGAAGTCACTGTTTCAATTCTCCACTAAGTCCTAAGGACGATGTTCCAGCATCACGCAAACATTCGTATCTTCTATGCTAAACCTGGGGCAAGGTTATGTTTTAAGGAGGTTTGTTCAATTGGAACATTTTTATTTATTTTTTATTATTTATTAGTCACAAGTAGAGTTACAGTCACACTGTAATGAAGTTACTGTGAAAATCCCTTTGTTTTGAGGGGATTTTGTTTGACTGGAACATTTCATGTAGTTCTTAAGGTCTATACCATATCATGGTTGTTTTGTTTTCTTGTTTGTAACTGGTAAAAGTTATTGCTATCTGTTAATTTTATTCTTAAATAAACTTTGTTTGGTAAAAGCTCCCTCATGGCTCATTTGAATCATATGAAGTGAAACACCTCATGCTCATCCTAGCCAAATTCAAATTGCAAACCTTATGATCCAGGCAGACTTTATAAAACTCCTTTGAGTTTCTGACCTGGATTATAATCATATGCAGCTACACAACCCATGATGCCAGGACATTCTTGTCATAAGAAATCAATTAGTCTCAATTAAGATCATTGATTAAATGGGATCATTAAGATCAATTATCTGTCTTTCTGAACTTTAGTCTTCAGGAGGTTAGCAATGACTATTGGTTTTATAACTGATCAGCGAGTTGTCTTCTTTCATTACATCTAACCTACATACAAGGCAAAAACAGGAAATGTTGGGCATACTCATTCAGTAGAGCAGGCAACAGTAGAGTGGAGAGAGAAATTGAGTCAATGGACAAAATATTACTGGTCCCCAGGTGGTAGGCAGACTGCAAGGCAGGAGGGGGTGCGGGTGAAAAAAATGAAGAGCATTCTCCAGAGTCCCATTACTAGAGCATTTTCCCAGAGATTCCTTACAATGCAGGTTGACTGCCCTTTCCAAAATATTTTCATCTGTAAAAGCTCCATTTTTTATTCATTCGTGGGACATGGGTGTTGCTGGTTGGCCAGCATTTATTGCCCATCCGTAGTTGTCTGAGGGCAGTTAAGAATCAACCACAATGCTGTGGCTCTGGAATCACACATAGGCCAGACCAGGTAAGGGTGACAGATTTCCTTCACTAAAGGACATTAGTGAACCAGATGGGTTTTTCCAATAATTGGCAATGGTTTCATGGTCATCATAATTCCAGTTTTTTTTGTTGAATTCAAACCCAGGTTCCCAGAACATTACCCGAGTTGCTGGAATAAGAATCTAGCTATAATACCACCACACCATTGCCTCCCTCTTTAACTTTAAGCACCATCTAATGATGCAGCCAGTTATTTATCAATAACACAGCTCCTGGCACTGACTCTAATTGGACCAGAAACATCAGGAGCCTGCCCTCCATCCTTGATTGGAGAGCAAGCCTTCAGGTGGCTCAATAGGAGGCTGCCTGTGGCAAAATTGCCCAGGTGACCCCGTTGCCAGTGAGCATGGGTTCCAAATCCGCTTTTCACCGCAATGTCGAGATCCCAAAGGCTGCAGTAAAATTTGGGCCATTGTTTCCGGTCAATGATGGGTTGCCAGAATGTGTGATAAGCTGTTCCATTGTCCACCTAAATACACTTACTTACTCTGAAATGAGAAAATTGCAATATACTCAAGGATAAATGCTTTGGGAGTGCCTGCACATGGTAATTTGCTTGGTTTATTCTTCGCATCAAGTGTCAATGGTTCAACATGATGGGAAAATAAATGCGCTAATTGTTAATCTACAGTGATAGTGCAGTGGCTTGTTTGTATGATGATTAAGGCAGTGTATAAAGATAAAGGTGCCATAGTCCTGGGTGACCATAGGCTGCTTTCCCCTTTGAGGGAGAGAGCTGACTGGTGTGAGTTTAACTTGAGGATCACCCCACCTCAAGTGAGGGGCAAGGTTGAGAAGGTAGGGTTTTTGATTGAATTGACTTATTATTGTCACATGTATTGGGATAGAGGGAAAAGTATTGCTTCTTGCGCGCTATGCAAACACTACAGTTCATTAAGTACATAAGGGAGAAGGAAAGGAGAGGGTACAGAATATGGTGTTACAGTCATAGCTAGGCTGTAGGGAAAGATCAACTTAATATATGGTAGGTCCATTCAAAAATCTGATGGCAGCAGGGAAGAGGCTATTGGTACATGTTCTCCGGCTTGTGTATCTTTTCTTCCGATGGGAGAAGGTAGAAAAGATTATGTCCGGGATGCATAGGGTCCTTGAAAATGCTGGCTGCTTTCCCAAGTCAGCAGGACGTGTAGATGGAGTCAACGGATGGGAGGCTGGTTTGCATGATGGATTGGGCTACGTTCATGACTTTTGTAGTTCATTGCAGTCTTGGTCAGAGTATAAATGACCCCAGCTGCTATGGGAATTTAACCCGTGCTGGTGACATCACTGTTTATCATGAACCAGCTGTCCTGCTAACTGACCTAAACCTACATTACTCCCTTAATAATTAGGCGTCCATTGGCGATGTTTCTATTTCATTATGGTTCAGAATCTTGGTCATAGAATTTTTACAGCACAGAAAGAGGCCCTTCAGCCCATCACGTCTGTGCTGGCCGTCAAGCACCATCGACTCCCATTTTCTAGCACTCGGTTCTAGCACTTCTGTGCCAAAATCACAAATAGTCTAATGAAAGATTGCACTCAGGGAAGCATTTATTTTACGTTGACTCCTAGTTTATCTGAACAGCCATTCTTAAAAATATTGCTTAGTGCAACCTAGTAATTCAAACACGTCTTCCCCAAATAAGTTCATTAATTTATAGGGTATGGGTGACGTTGGCTGGGCCCACCATTTATTGCCCATCCCTAACTGCCCTCCATTTCAGAGGGCATTTGAGAGCCTGGTGTCACATGTGGGCCAGACCAGGTAACAGTGGCAGATTTCCTCCCCTAAAGGACATTAGTGAACCAGACAGGTTTTTCCGACAACAGTGATCGTCAGATTTTAAGTCCAGTTTTTTACTAAGTTCAAATTTCACCATCTGCTGTGGTTGGATTTGAACCCCAGATCTTAACCTGGGTCTCTGGATTACGAATCCAGTGACAATATCACTATACCACGGCCTCTCCTATATAATGAGGCATTTGCTATTTAAACATTAATCTTCAGGAGAGGATTTAGCATTAGCATTTGTCTTTTTAAAGATTTCCCCATGTTCATTTTTACTTTCCTTCCTGAGTAGTTGGCATTGTTCTGAAATTATTCACCTTAAAATGTCTCTGCGCAATGAGATATTTCAGAGCACTGACGTGTTTGGAGCCAATCTTTCCAGCTGTACGCATTTTGCATTCACAATGTGAATGTCACTCACTGGAGTCTGGCTGACGTCAGGCTTGGAATCAGCTATGCTTCAAGGTTGGACCATTTCTATCGTCACAGGAACTCTAGATACGGGAGAGAAACAGAGGGAGAGAGATAGTGAAGGGGGCAGCCAGCGTTACATATAGTGTTGTAGTAGTCGCATTTTGCTTAACGCTTAGGTCACGACATTCTGTTACCCAAACGACACAGAATTGATATTGTATCTTGGCAAAAACGTAATAACATCAAGCAGTGTGGAAATGTAAGGATGCTCCAATCTTCAAGGTGGAACCAATGTCCAGTGACTCAGAGGCCAACGTGCTACCACAGAGTCACAGCTGACACACCGAGGCCAAGAACTGTGTAATAAGGAGCGGGATTATTGGATTTCTTTATCATTTATACCAGTGACATAGCTACTCATTCTGATAAGTTCCAGGTTCTGAAAAAGGCCCTGAGTCCGGTATTAGGGAAGCCATTGTGGGTATGAATTGTTATTAATTCAGAGATAAGATCAGTTTGTGACAGGTAGGTCTTTAAGATATCTAGTATACAGTTTGTGTGGCTTTGGAGAAGGAGGAGGTGAACGGTAGGGGAGTGTGCGAGCAAGGCAGAGGAGAGCGGGAATTGTCTTTGGTTTGGGCAGAGGATTTCAGTTCTACAGTGCCCAAAAATATTTTCATTTCAAACACTATGGATATCAAACACTCAGTCACACAAAGCAGAGGTTAAAAGCAGATTCATTCTCTCTTTACCAAAATCATAGAATCCCTACAGTACTGAAAGAGACTATTTGACCCATCAAGCCTGCACAGACAACAATCTGTGCGCGGCACGGTAGCTAGCACTGCTGCTTCACAGCTCCAGGGTACTGGGTTCGATTCCCAGCTCAGGTCACTGTGTGTGGAGTTTGCACATTCTCGTGTCTGCATGGGTTTCCTCCAGGTACTCTGGTTTCCTCCCACAGTCCAAAGATGTGTGGGTTAGGTTGATTGGCTATGCTAAGAAATTGCCCCTTAGGGTCTATGGATGCATAGGTTAGAGGGATTAGTGTGTATAATATGTAGGGATATGGGGGTAGGGACTGGGTGGGATTGTGTTCAGTGCAGACTCCATGGGCCGAAGGGCCTCTTTCTGCACTGTAGGGTTCTATGATTCTACAATCCCATCCAGGTGCTACAACCCCACATATTTACCCTGCTAATCTCTCTGACACGAAGGGACAATTTAACATGGCCAATCAACTTAACACGCACATCTCTGGACTGTGAGTGGAAACCGGGAAACCCAAGTGGACAACATGCAGACTTTGCACACACAATAACCCAAGGCTGGAATCGAACCTGGGTTCCTGGCACTGTTCATAAGGTATATGAGCAGAATTAGGCCATTTGGCCCATCTAGTCTACTCTGCCATTTGATCATGGCTGATGTACTCCTCATCCCCATTTTCCTGCCTTTTCCCCATAACCCTTCAATCCATTATCAATTAAAAATCTAACTCTTCCTTAAACTTACTCATTGTCCCTGCATCCACCACAATTTGAGGTAGAAATTCCACAGATTCACAACTCTATGGGAGAAGTAGTTTCTTCGCAACTCTATTCTAAATTTGCTACACCTTATCTTAAAACTATGACCTCTCTTCCCAGGATGTCCCACAACAGGATGCATCTGCTCCACTTTATCCGTATCTTTTATCATCTTGTGTACCTCAATGTGATCTCTCCTCATTCTAAATTCCAGAGAGTATAAGCCTTAACTATTTAATATCTCTTTATACCACAAACCCCTCATCTCTGGAATCAATCAAGTGAATCTCCTCTGAACTGCATCCAAAGCTATTACATCTTTGCTCAAATAAGTGGACCAAAATTGTGCACAATAACTATGAGGCAGAAGTGTTAACCACTGTGTCACCATACCACCCTTGTATAAATCATGCATGTAAACCAAGACCACCACCCCTTGCTACACAAACTTGCATTGCTCCAATCTGGGCCTATATCCTCAGAACCTCAGCTACTGTCATCAAAACCTGAACTTGCCTTCATACCATCAAGCTCTGCACATCTACAGCAGCTGCCAAGAGACATGTAAGTATGGGTAGATCTTTCAACAATTGCCCCATAACCCAAGTATCAGTTATTGCAGCGCATAAAACTTTTGAGGAAGATTGAGTTCTGAATTGAGTACATTATGTGCATTTCAATGAAGTGAATTCTTAATCCATCTGTTGGTGTATTTGACACCCCAGTAATAATGCGGCACACCAGCTCTCTGCCAGTGTTAATGAATCTCACAGTGGGAGATAGTGGAGCAAGAAATTGTCTCTTTGGGCTCACAAGTCTGATGTGATGCACAATGTGTTTTTGCAGCCCAAGAAAAAAAAAAATTGCCAGACTTCAGAAGGCTGCACTGCTGGCAACTACAAACACAATAGACACATCCCCATTTTCATCATCTTCAGATCTGTTCCAGACCCTGGGAGCTCAATTTTCTCACACTAAATGGGTGCACACCGATCGATATGAGGTCTGACCTGTTGAACTCACCTTGTTAAGGCTAGGCTTGTGTTGCAAACACTGAAGTTAAAATTGAGTTTCTGTTCAATTAAAAGAATGGTTATTTAGTTGTATTTGACTGCTGCAAAGGTGCTCGTGCACCAAATTAGGGAAAACACAACTTGTTTATTTACAGGTTAAAACCATACAGAGGTGTGCAGTCTCATGGCTACAATCAGCTCCCAGGATGATTTGATTCGATTTATTATTGTTACATGTATTGGGATACAGTGAAAAGTATTGTTTCTTGTGCACTATACAGACAGAACATAACATTTATAGAGTACATTAGGGAGAGGGCACAGAATATAATGTTACATTACGTTAGTGGCCATCACAGTGGCACAGTAGTTAGCATTACTGTTTCACAGATCCAGCGACCCGGGTTCGATTCCCAGCTCAGGTCGCCATCTATGTGGAGTCTACACTTTCTTCCTGTGTTTGCATGGGTTTCCTTCAGGTGCTCTGGTTTCCTCCCACATTCTGAAAGACATGCTGGTTAGGTGCATTGACTCGAACAGGCACCAGACTATGGCGAATAGGGAAATGTCACAGTAACTTCATTTCAGTATTAATATAAGCCTTACTTGTGACTAATAAATAAATACAGACATAGCTAGGGTGTAGAGAAAGATCAGTTTAGTATATGAAAGGCCCATTCAAAGGTCTGATGGCAGCAGGGAAGAAGCTGTTCGTGAGTCGGTTGGTACGTGATCTCAGACTTTTGTGTCTTTTCCCGATGGAAGAGAGTATGTCTGGGGTGTGTGAGGTCCTTGATTATGCTGGCTGCTTTCCCGAGGCAGCAGGAAGTGTAGACAGAGTCAGTGGCTGGCACAGTGTGGGGGAGGGGGATTGAGATTGCCGGTTGGTGGGGAGGGGGATTGTTGGGATGTGGGGGAGTGGAGGGAGATCAAGGTGGGCCACGGAGAGGATAGGAGGGATCGGAGGCTGGCTCAGACATGTCTGGGAGAGCAGCGGTCGGGTGTGGGGGGGTTGAGAGAGCTGGCATTGTGGAGGTTGTTGCCAACGATTGAGCCGGTCAGCAATTGGGAGGCCAGCAGTGCAGGGTCACTGTGCACGTGCCCATCTCGGCATTGGCAGATCGGCGCATGCGCAATGGCTCGCTCAGCGCTATGTTGGCAGCCGCTCCAGCGGGAATAAGCGCCACTCACTGATTTATGAAGTGAATCACATTAGTGCACTCTACAGCGCACAGAGTGTGGGAGATTAATTTTTGAAAATCCCGGTGAAAAAAAACCAACGCGATTTACTCCAGCTTTTACGCGAATTTGATACTTAGAATTCCTTTGGGAGAATCACCCCCCCCCCCATGCCTCCCTTGGACTTGAGCCTCTTACCAGCAGAAATAATTGTCCTGCAGCTACACTCTTGACTCCTTTGTGACATCTTATCCCGAATAAGCGACTGTAATGCCGTTTACATCAGCAGTTTAAACATGGGTAATGTCTCCTTCAAAAAATGAGCAGAGAATAAATAAAACAGAAGTACAACCCGAGGAAGGAAAAGCTAATGAATTATTTTTGACCTTTTCTTTACAAGAGCAAATAAGGCCTTTAGAACATTTGCAGCCTTGTGCCGACCCAAGTTGTGGTAGATGGGAATGTTGTAGTCACAACGCCGTTATTAGAATCTTATGTAAACGTTAAATTTTATTAACGTAGCTTCGAATATCAAACGCTGGCAGAGTTTTGAACTTGAAGACAGCTGTCTTCGACCGATGCTGGTTTCTGATAACACAAGTATTGATGTCAGCAGAGCCCAGCCAGTGCTATCAGACACTGACACCATTACACTCGAGATTTCCTCTTTAATTCAGAAAGCTTCAGAATTAGATTCTGCTGACCAAGCAACTTTTACAACATCACAATGGAGACTGAATTACTCCATTCATAACAATTGACCTCTCTCCTGCCTTCGCTCCTGCCAACACATCTCACGAGAAAGAAATGCAAATCAAAAAGACTCACATTTATATCACACCTTTTGTGACTCATAACTCATTGCAAAGAGCTTTGCAGCCAAGTGATATGCTTACAAAGCATATTTGCTGTTACAACAAGTATTTATATAGTGCCGTAACATAATAAAAGCATTCAATGGTGCTACAACAACTTGCATTTATATAGTGCTCTTAACATAATAAAAACATTCAAAGTTACTTCGCAAGGGTGAGAGTAATAAAATTTTGACACAAAGCTACCAAAGGTTCATCTAAACCCAAAACATTGGCTCTATTCTCTCGCCACACAGATGCCGTCAGACTTGCCACGATTTTCCAGCATTTTCTGTTTTTTATTTCTACATAAGGGTAGTTTGACCAGAAGCTTGTTCAAAGGGGTAGGCAGGCATCGAAAGATCATCATATTGTAAGAAATAGGAGCTTTAATAGGCCATTAGGCCCATCGAGCCCATTCTGCCACTCAGTAAGATTGTGGCTGATCTGACTGAGGTCTTAACGCCACTTTTCTGCTTCTTCAGAATGCCTTAATGGAGGAAGCAGAGGCAGAGGCAGAGAGCCGGAGAGGTTGAGCAGGAAATAATTTATGCACAGTGAGATAATGACCACAGGCAGTAGTATTGCCAGTCGACTGGTAACCCAGTGCAAGAACTGGGGACCCAGGTTCAAATCCCACCATGGAAGATGGTGAAATTTGAATTCAATAAAAAAATCTGGAACGAAAAGACTAATGATGACCATGAGACTTTTATTGACTGTTATAATAACCCGTTTGGTCTAGTCATGTCCTTTCGGGGAAGGAAATCTGCCACCCTCACCTGATATGGCCTACATGCAACTCTAGAACCATCAATGTGGTTGACTCTCAAAAGCCATCTGAAATGGACAAGATAAGCAATGAATATTGGAGCAGCCAGTGATGTCCACATCCCATAAAAAGATGGATAATCTGTTGTAGTGATGTTGACAGAGGGATAAATGTTGGCCAGGACACTGCAGTGAATTCTCCTAACTTTCTCCAAGTAGTACCATGAAATATATTGAGGTCAAGGCTGCAGAGCTTCAATCTTGTCTCCACCCATACTCTACTGAAGTGTTAGCCTTGTGCTGAAACCTCTAGGGCAGGATAGGAACCCAGTCAGACTCAAAGGTGAGATACCACAAACTGGGTCATGGCTGACAGACAGATAACATTCAGTATATGTGGTCACAGGGATGTGTATGTGGAGAGACTTCAGGCTCTGGGAGGGTGGGTTGAAATGGACCCTTTTCTGAACCTAGCGTGTGATTTCGGCAAGTGGAATATCTAGTTACTTCTGTGCAGAGGCACGTACATAATCAAAGTTTTGTGAAGTGGCATGGTGGGACAGTGATTAGTACTGTTGCATCAGTGCCAGAGATCTCAGTTTAATTCCCAGTTTCGGTCACTTTGTGTGGCGTTTGCATGTTCTCCTCGTGTCTGCGTAGGTTTCCTCTGCGTGCTCCGGTTTGCTCCCACATGTGCGGGATAGGTGGTTTGACCATGCTAAATTGCTCCTTAGTGTCAGGGGGATTAGCAGGGTAAATACATGGAGTTACGGGGTTAGGGTCTGGGTGAGATTGTTTTTGGTGTAGGCTCGATGGGCTGAATGGCCTTCTTCTTCACTGTAGGGATTCTATGATTCTGTATATGCATGGGGTTATAGGGATAGAGCCTGGGTGGAATTGTTGTCGGGTGCAGGCTTGATGGGCTGAATGGCCTTCTTCTGCATTGTAGGAATTGTATGGTTCTATAAATGCATGGGGTTTTAGGAATAGGGCCTGGGTGGGATTGTGGTCAGTGCAGATTTGATGGGCCAAATGGCCTTCTTCTGCACTGTAAGATTCTAGAATATTTTATACCATGATTAGCACTCAATCTGAGCAATGATAAACATGCAAAAACGTAGTGACTCACAAAAGCAATCGAAACCCCTATTGTCAGCACAAGTTTCAGGTTCCATCTGAGTATTTTGTGTCCCTTGGGTTTAGCTATAGGGACTATTAATTCGGATTCATTGCTGAAGTCACCGTGAGCTGAGATGAGCCATGAGTTGGCCAACATTTTGCTGCCTGCTCAATGTGGTTTGTATCTGGGAGAGGTGGATGAAGGTACAGAGAAACACAGGAAGCCCATGTTTCGCTGACCACATTCATGTGTGCAAAGCATCTGCTATTTCCTTTCTCAGGGCCTGTAGGATTCGAGTTGATTAAAAACAGTTTCTTTCTGCGAGATGGCTGGTTTGATAATGACCCACATAATAAACTGCAGTTGAGGCTAATAAGAGACTAACGCCAGCGATGCATTGAGTCGCAATGGACCACTGATAATTGTAAATCCTGTGTGACAGTTCTCAAAGTTAAAGTTTATTTTATTAGTCACAAATAAGGCTTACATTAACACTGCAATAAAGTTACTGCAAAAATCCCCTAGTCACCACACTCTGGCGTCTGTTCGGGTCAATGCACCTAACCTGCACATCTTTGGACTGTGGGAGGAAACCGGAGCACCAGAAGGAAACCCCTGCAGACACGGGGACAATGTGCAGACTCCACACAGTGACCCAAGCTGGGAGTCAAACCTGGGTCCCTGGCACTGTGAGGCAGAAATGCTAACCACTGTGCTGCCCCAATTCACAGATATTTGCAAAAAATAGTTTCTGAATATACCTCAATGGTTAATAGATAAAGCAAAGATTTTTTGGAAAAGTAGTTAGTGTTTCTTCTGAGGGAAGTAGAAATATAAATGCAGAATCTATTAGCTGAAAACCAAAATGCACCGTTACGCTGGATAGATAAGTAATGGGACTAACAACAACAACAACAACTTGAATTTAGCTAGCACCTTCAAAGTAGTAAAATGCCCCATGGTGTTTTGCAGGAGCTATTATTAAACAAACAAACTTGGCACCAAACCACCTAAAAAGAAATTAGAACAAGTTGGTTCATAGAATCATGGAATCCCTACAGTGCTGGAGACCATTTGGCCCGTCGGGCTCGCACCTACAACAATCAATTTAAAATGGCCAATCCGCCTAACCCGCACATCTTTGGACTGTGGGAGAAAACCAGAGCACCCGGAGGAAACCCACACAGATATGGGGAAATATGACTTCTGCTCCCTTGTATTCTAGTCAGATGGTCTGTGCATGGGCAGGACAGGAACCATTGTCCCAGGGGAGTGTTTGCTAATGTTGTTGGGGAGGATTGAAACTGATGTGGAAGGGGGAAGGGAACCGATGCAGGAAGTCAAAGGGAAGTAAGGTGGAGACAGAAACCCCTGACACGAAAGGGCAAATTAGCATGGCTAACCCGCACATCTTTTGGATGGTGGAGGAAACCAGAGAACCCGGAGGAAACCCATGCAGATACGAGGAGAATGTTCAAACTCCACACAGACAGTGAACTGAGATCAGAATTGAACCTGGGTCCCCGGCACTGTGAGGCAGCAGTGCTAACCATCAGTGCCACCCACGGTTGAGGAAGTAGATTTTAAAGGAGTGTCTTAAAGTGGAAAGAGAGGGAGCGAGGCAGAATTTAGGGTGAGCGTTCCAGTGATTAGACACTCGGCAAATGAAGGCATTGCCGCTGGTAGTGGACTGATAAGCAGAGCTCAAAGGCAAGTTGACGATATGTGGATATGACCATGTAGGGATGTATGTCTGCAAAAAACAGTGGTGTAGAATAGGAGGTAAGTTATTGAAAAAAACAAACAGTACAAAAATGTCAATGATGGTGTAACCTTCACCAACATTTCACTGTTCAGATAAAAACGAGCAAAGTTTAACCACACAGGAACTGGCCTTATCTGTATTGTCACTATTGTCTAGACGACTTGTAGCGAAACTCCTGCTGCTGTGTCAGCTCTCGCAATACTGAGGTGGTGCTGGTCCTACAATAATATTCACAATATAGTGGAGCAAAGAAGTCCCAGTTTTTCTACACACCTGTGATTAAATATACCAAAGGAATAATAGGGCCACAGCTTTGAGAAAAAAAATTTCAGAGGCTTAAAATCAAACAGGAAAAAAATTAAGTACCAAAACACTTTTTTCATTACAGATCCAATAAGAAACAGATAACGTTTTAACAATCAAGCAACATCTCTTTTATTCATTTACATTGTTGGCTAAACCAGCATTTATTGCCCATCCCTTGTGGCCCTTCAATAAGGTGGTGGTGAGCTGCCTTGTTTAAAATTTATTTATTAGTCACAAGTAAGGCTTATATTAACACTGCAATTAAGTTCCTGTGAAATTCCCCCAGTCACCACAGTCCGCCACCTGTTCAGGTCAATGGACCTAACCAGCAAGTCTTTTGGACTGTGGGAGGAATCCCACACAGACATGGGGAGAAAATGCAAACTCCACACAGACCATGACCTAAGTTGGGAATCGAACCCAGGTCCTTGGCGCTATGAAGCAGCAGTACTAACCACTGCTGCAGGGACCATTGTACAGCTGTTGTCGCTGAGACGTAGGTACAATTACAGTGCTGTTAGGGAGTGAATTCGACCCAGCGACAGCGAAAGGATGGTGATATATCCACAAGTCAGGATGATGAGTGACTTGGAATGGAACTTCCAGATGATGTTTGCCTATCTAGACTGTAATTGTTGTGGCTTCAGAAGCTGCTGCTTAAGGAACCTTGGTGAGTTCCTACAGTGCATCTTGTAGATGGTACAGATTGCTGCCACTGTTTGTTGATGTTGGAGGGATTGAATGTTGGTGGAAGGGTAGGAATCAAGTGGGCTGCTTTGTCCTGGATGGTGTCAAACTTGTGTGGCGTTGGAGCAGCAGTGGAGCGTATTCAATCACACTCATGACTTGTGCCTTGTAGACAGGCTTTGGGGAATCAGGTGGTGAGTTACTTTCTGCAGGATTCTTAGCCTTTGACTAAGCTAGGACCAGGACCTGCACTTGTACCCTTAAGGGTGTGATCTTACTGCCTGTTAATGCTACGCTCCAGCTGCAGCAAAGATGGAGAATTTGGTGGCAAGCCAAATTTCCGTTCTCTGCAGCAGGATGGAAAAATCCTGCTGGCGTGAACGATTGGAAAATTATAACTACAGTATTTATATGGCTAGTCCAGTTCAGAGAAAAGAAATAAACAATTGAATTTGCATTTAGATAGTATCTTTCACAATCTTGAGCTCTGAAGACAAGCCACTGTTTTAATGTAGGAAGCATAGGAGACAATTTGAGCTTAACTCCTGCATCTATTTCTCATGTTCTTAATCTTCATGCTATACTTAGTGCATGGCACTGAATGGCACAGGGTTTGTCCCTAAAGAGCCAAGACAGAACATATATAGAAAGTAAAATTTGAAATGCTAGCCACATTGTAGAGAGTCAAACCCAAGTGTAGCCTTCAGTGAAGACAAGGTGGAGTCAGGAGTAATTGAACTTTGATGTGCAAATGTAATGCAGTTCCCATTTTATATCATATATAAATATATACATATATCCTTATGTTTATAAAATATTTCAATTAATATTTATAGCCAAATAGCAAAACCGCATGGAAATTTAGCAAGTAGAGAAATAGGATATGTTTATGCCTAAGGAATTGTCTGCAGAGGGAGTTGTAAGATGCAAAAATAGGTGCTGTAATGCCATGACTGGCATTAAATTTAATTTAAAGGACTTAATTTCAACCTAGTTTCCATCTTAAATGGACAGGAAAATTTACAGTAAAAAGCTGAAAGTACAAAATAATTTAATACATCAGTGGTTTAAAAAAATTCAATTAATTTTGGCCAGTTTGAGACATCGTTGAGTCAATTCCTGATGAGTGATAATTGACAAGATCTGACAGAGCATATTACTCAGATCCTCTGGTCCTCCCTATCCCTGTAACCCCACACATGTATCATGGCTAATCCCCCTAACCTCAACATGCTGGGACATGAAGGGGCAATTTAGCATGGCCAATGCACCTAAGCATCACGTCTTTCAGACTGTGGGAAGAAACTGGAGCAAACCCACACAGACACAGGGAGAACATGCAAACTCCAACAGACTGTGACCCAAGTTTGGAATCGAACCCAGGTCCCTGGCGCTGGCAGGCAGCAGTGCTAACCACTGTGCCACTTGTGTCATTTGCAGAATCTGAAAATCCAACACACGTGATACTGCATCAGACAGTCTCGATTGCAATACAAGATCACACAACAAAGGAACATTCTTGTGTTCCACAGATGCTTAAATATTTGACACCAGAGCAAAGAGTTGACACCGACTAATACATCAAAATGTTCTGTGCCACAGTGGAGTAATCGTTAGAATCCAGCAGGCTCAGTGGTGCAGGATGTCTGCACAAGTGACTGGAAATTGGTAGACTGCACTAGTTCAATGATGAGAATGTGTCTGGCCTTGAAATTGTGGTAACATCGAACAACTGGTTTCGTGATACCAGGTGACATCCAGGTTTTGTTTTAGCACACTTGATTCTGTGTGCTTTGCAATCCAATAAAGTAAGGTTACATTTTCTCCACCACCCTTAATCATCTGACCTTATTGGAATTAGTGAAATAGCAGCTCAATTTCACTCATGGGCTGAAACTCTACCAGAGCAGAAATCTCCATTGGCCTCAGGCAGGATTTTACAATCTTGCCTGAATGAGGCTGTAAAATACCACCCATAAAATCCTTAGTGCTGCAGGAGGCTGTTCGGCCCATCAGGTCTGCACTGACTCACACAGGCTTATCCCTTAACCGCACATATTTTCCCCAATAATCCTAACATATATATCTCGGGACACTACGACAGTTTAGTACAGCCAATGTGCCAAACCAGCACATCTTTGGAGTGTGGGAGGAATTTGGGGCACCTAGAAGAAACCCACGCAGACATGGGGAGAATGTGCAAACTCCACACAGACAGTGACCCAAGGCTGGAATTGAATCTGGGTCTCTGGCACTAAGGTAGCAGTGCTAACCACCGTGTCATCCACAATCCCCATAGTCTTGGGCAGTTCTCCTCTCCAAACAAATATCTAACTCCATTTCAATGGAAGTTACAGAATCCAGTTTGGAAACAGTGTGCGCGCCTGAAAATTCCATATCTAAAACATCCTCTAGGAAAATAAATACTCCATAGCCTCTTTTTTGTAATAATCAATGGCCAGCACTGCTGCCTCACAGCACTAGGGATCCAGGATTGATTCCTACCTTAGGAGACTGTGCAAACTCCACGCACAGTCTCCCTGTGTCTGCATGGGTTTCTTCCACGTGCTCTGGTTTCCTCCCACATTCCAAAGATGTGATGTTAGGAGGATTGCCATGCTAAATTGCCCCTTAGTATCAGGGGGTTTAGCAGGGTAAATGTGTGTTAATGGGGTGAGGACAGGGGGATTGTCTTGTGTAAGATGATCTAAGCGGATAAAAGCAAAATATTGTGGATGCTCAAATCTGAAACAAAAACAGAAAATGCTGTAAAATCTCTGCAGGTCTGACAGCATCTGTGGGGAAAGAATAGAGCCAACATTTCAAGTCTAGATGAAGTGTCTAGTCTGACAAAGTCATTTAGACTCGAAACTTTGGCTCTATTCTCTCTCCACAGATGCTGTCAGACCTGCTGAGATTTTCCAGCATTTTATGATCTAATGCAGAGTCAATGAGCTGAATGGCCTCCTGCATTGTATGGATTCAGTGGTTCCATGATTAAAAGGTGTGTTCTCTCTTTACCACCTTGCTGACCAGTGAAGGATTATCACAAACCTTCTTAATCTTGAAGGTCAGTAGAGGATTCAGTAATTAGAGATTAACAAAATGCTTCAGTTGAAAGGAAGATAGATAAGGAAAGGCATAGCTAGAAGTAGATCCAGTTAGAGAGTCTACAGATGAAAACTAGTTTTGGATACTCTGTCAAGAGAAGAGATCTGGATCGACAATATAATTGGAGTTAAACGGTGATAAACCTTCAGCAAATCGTTTGAGAATAAATATTTAAAGAGGCTAATGCCTTGAGGATTTGAGGAAAGGTTAGAGAAGATCATTCTTCCAAAGAGCCTGTACAGACACAATGGCCCAAATGCCCTCCTTCTGTGCAGTATCATGATTCTAAGATAGAGGTGGGCAACCTATGGCCCAGGGGCCACATGTGGCCCATCTGGGTTCTGAGTGCAGTCCATGAAACATTTACTGACCATTGCCCTTGCCCAGAGTTGCCATGTTCTGCTGATTTTGATCCATGTAGGTTTTTTTTCCTATTGGCATGTCTGAAGTAATATGCACGTAAAGCAAGAGCAAGTGGTGAGGTGCGTGCTGATTGACTGAGAGCCATGAACTCCCTCTGTGTCCAAAGTGCAAATTCTTTTGCTTTTACCATTTGAAATAGATAATGGTTCTATTAATGAATGATTAAGCCCTTACTGTAACTTGTTATTAAACATTTGGCATGTAATGAATGTATTCAATAGTATTCACAGGGTCATAATTAATGAACAAGCCTGATTTTAATCTTGCAGCCTCCTGAGATGAAGGAGGGCCACTCATGTGGCCCATTCACCAGCCTATGGTGTCCATCATTGTTCTAAGACATTATAAGGAAAGTGGTGGAATAGTGGTATTGCCACTGCACCTAGTAACCCAGGGCAATGCTCTGCGGACCTCTGTGTTCGAAACCCACCATGGCGGATCGTGAAGTTTGAATTCAAGAATAATTTGGAATTAAAAATCAAATAATGACCATGAAACCAATGTCACTTGTTATTAAAAACCAATCTTGTTCTTATTGCTGGAGTGCAATAAGGATTATTGAAGCAGTGTTTTGTCAGGTTATACCTGATCTTGAACATGCTACAACTCTATTGAGGGGCATTGTCAGCGTGCTGCAATAATTTGCAGTCCCAGGAGTGGCCACTGTTCCCAGTGATGTGGCTGGGAGCAGATAGGTGCCAGCCATTTGATTGGCTAGCTGCATTTGGAGGCAGGGCCTCCTCCCCAGAAGGCAGTGGAATTTTCAAAAATCGGGGGCGATTCTCCCATCGCGACCCACAACTTCTCTGGTGGGTCAGGCTGGAAAATGCACGTCAGCCTTTTTTTTTTCCAGGATTTGCACATGTACCAGGAACACACAAGCATCTCCCAGAGCTGGCAAACAGTCGCCGGTCAGACATGCTGGAAAATGGCAGGAAGGCAGGCAAGTCATTTGAATCTGTTTTAAATGTATTTTAAACTCGTTTTCAATCTAATTGTCGGGAGCTTTCCAGTCCCGATTGAATCTCCAACCCTACTAGGAATACTTAATTCCAGCAGGGTTTACACTAGCTCCCCATGTTCGGGGAACTAGCAGGAGATGGAGGGTGGGCAACTGGGGGCCCTCCAGGGGAGGGGTGATGCCCCCTCTGCATGAGCACCCTGGCAGTGCCAGCCTATCCCCCAGCACAGCCTGAGGAGCAATATGCCCATGCTCAGGGGGTACCTTGGCACTGTACATTGAGCACTAGGCAGTGCCAAGGGGGTGGGGCCATCAGTGGGGATGGGGGATCCTGTTACCACTCTAGGCAGGATGGAACTAGGTTGGAGGGGGATAGTGATTGGAGGTGGTTTGGGGGGGAGGGGTGGGGGGGGGGGTGCTGCTGCTGCTGGAGGCGGTCCTGGGCTGGGCACCATTTGAACTGGCCAGTAAATGGGGAGTCTATCAGACCAGGACCACTGCACATTGTGCAGAGTTCCAGAACTGTCAGACCCTGGCATGAATAGGCACCTCCCCCCTGCACCCCCCCCCCCCCCCCCCCCTCCCCACACACACACCCCCACCTCCCCCTGCTTTTTAATGAGATTCATGACTGAGACCTCTGCAGTGCAGAGTGTGGAAATTCAGGTGAGAAGCCGAACTGACAAAGCAGTCAGGATCTAGAACAGTTTTCCTGCCAATGCAGTGCTTTTGGGAGAATCGTGGCCATTGTTTCAACTGGTGAACACACTGATTAAAACCACAGAGGAATCATAGAACCCCCACATTGCAGAAGGTCACTCAACCCATCAAGTCTGCACTGACTCTCCAACGGATCATATTACCCAAGCCCACCCCCCCCTCCCATACTATCCCCATAACCTCATGCATTTACCCCACTAATTCCCCTAACCTACACATTCTGGTGACATTAAGGGGCAATTTAACATGCCAATCAACCCAAACTGCACATCTTTGGACTGCGGGAGGGAACTGGAGCATCCAGAAGAAACCCACACAGACATAGGGAGAGCTCCACACAGTCATCCAAGGCTGGAATCGAACCTGGGTCCCTGGCACTGTGGAGGCAGCAGTGCCAATCACTGTGCCACCATGCCATCTCAAAGCATGGTGATGAATTTTATGTTGAACTATGTCGGTCAATAAAAGGACAGCTACAAGCTTGAATATACACCTACTGATAATTGATAAATGCACTAAACAGCTCTCTGCAAACAAAGAAATTTCACATTTCTTTCTTTTCAGAAAGTTCTTACTACAAGCTTTTTAAGAATAAATTACAGCATTGCATCTCCTGGCTGTGTTTCTGTAAATTAGAGCCCTACCCCAAGCAGTTTCTATCTCCTCTCTCATCTGCTGACAGTGCCCAAAGATCAGAGGAGTCTATTCCTGTGTTTCCTGTTGGCTAACCCATATCATGTGTCTGCTGGGGGCCTTACACCCTTCCTGTTTGCTATATTGGGTGATGCATTGAGGTATTCATTGTGATTAAATTGTTGAGCTAATTCCGGCACAGTCCCGAGCATGAGGACTTTCTCATTAAGCCAGGCATGTTGGAAATGCAGGAGTATTATCGCATAACTTGAGGATTGATTTGATGGTATCACTCTCCACTGATGGAAGCCTACCAGAATCCCAAATGAAATGTATTAAGAAGAGTCCTCCTAAGCAGCAGTCAACTCCCATTCAATGGAATCAATGTTGGGACTTGACTTAGAGAACAAGTTTATAGAAGCAAATATTTTAGCCTGGGTGCATCCCACTTGAATGAGGAATTTGTTCAGTTGCGGAACTCACATTGCATAATGTTCAACAACAGCTTTCACTCATAGCACCTTTAACACAGTAAAAAACGCTATAATGCTATAATTAGAACCATAGAAACCTACAGTGCAGAAAGAGGCCCTTTGGCCCATTGAGTCTGCACTGAACACAATCCCATCCAGGCCCTACCCCCATATCCCTACATGTTATACCCAATAATCCCCCAGCCTCCTCTACCCTGGACGCTAAGGGGCAAGTTCTGAGCATGGGCAGTCAACCTAACCCGCACATCTTTGGACTGTGGGAGAAAACCCACGCAGACACGAGGAGAATGTGCAAACTCCACACAGAGTGACCCGAGCCGAGAATTGAACCCAGGACCCTGGAGCTGTGAAGCAGCAGCAGTACTAACCACTGTGCTACTGTGCCACCCAATTATCAGACAAAACTTGACAAGGTGCCAGATAAAGAGATATGAGGTGCTGCTGGATTAGGAATCAGTGTAAATCAATAAGTGGTGGATGAATGAGATTTGGGCTGGAATTTTACCACCTCGCCTGCTCCAGAATCGGGGTGGGCAAGGGTTGCAGAATGGAATTCTCTGTTGGCCTCAGATGGGAATTTATAAGTCTCCCCCGTGCAAGTGCATACTATAGCAGTATTTGGGTGTATTAGGGCGAGCCCAGCAGAGTTTTATGAGGGTCACCAGTGAAGAGTACATGGGATGAATCCAGTTTTATGTAAATTTGAAAAATGGGCAACAAATTCTATAGGCCAATTTGCAAGATGCAACAGATTTCATCCACTGACCAATTGAGGGAGTCTCAATGTTCTTCCCCTTTCCTTCTATTTTCTCATCTCATTTGAGTAGATAACGGAGAAGGACTTCGATATTACTTCTACCTAAAAGTAGAACGAGAAGAATTTCTGCAGTCAGAGGGTCTTTCGTGTTTGGAATTCTCTCCCCCAGTGAACAGTGGAGGCTGGGTGACTGAATATGGTCAAAAATTAGAGTCTTAATCTAAAGGAGTCAAGTGTGAATGGGGGGATGCAGAGGGAGGTGAGGGTAGTTGGGGTGGCAGACAGGAAAGTGGAGTTAAAGCCACAATCAAATCAATCATGATCTTATTGAATAATAGAGCATGTTTGAAGGGCCAAGTGACCCACTTCTAATTTTTATGTCCTTGCCTGTGCATTGGAATTTTTGTTCGACAGAAATGCCATGGTGCTCCCCACTGACCATGAATTCAGGAATCAGCTTACCTAATATACGGCAGGGGGAAGATTATTTTATGGCATGGCATTGCAGTATCACAGTGGCAGAATGCCACCCTGCAGTGCCAGGAATCCAGATTTGATTCCAGCCTTGGGTGACTGTGTAGAGTTTGCACATTCTCCACCTGTCTGCCTGGGTTTTCTCCAAGTGCTCTGGTTTCCTCCCACAGTCCAAACATGTGCAGGTTAGCTGGATTTGTACTGCTAAATTTCCATTTAACACCCAATGATGTTAACATTAGGTGGATTGGCCATGCTAAATTACCCCTTAATGTTTAGTGATGTGCAGGTTAGGTGAATTTGCCATGTTAAATTATCCCTTGCTGTCCAAAAGTGTAGATTAGGTGGATTGGCCATGCTAAATTGCCCCTTAGTGTCCAAAGATGTGCAGATTATGTGGATTGGCAATGCTAAGTTGTCCTTTAATGCCCAATGATATGCACATTAAATGGATTGAGCATGCTAAATTGTCCCTTGATGCCCAGTGGTGTGCAGGTTTGGTGGATTGACCATGCTGAATTGCCCCTTTAATCCCAAA
This sequence comes from Carcharhinus amblyrhynchos, assembly GCF_965287045.1. NCBI lineage: Eukaryota > Metazoa > Chordata > Chondrichthyes > Carcharhiniformes > Carcharhinidae > Carcharhinus > Carcharhinus amblyrhynchos. The sequence goes on along the minus strand of NC_137333.1, from coordinate 10,061,485 downwards.
ATGTGCAGGTTAGGTGGATTAGCCATGATCAGTGCATAGGGTTACAGGGATAGGGTGGGGAGTGGGCCAAGGTAGAATGTTCTTTTGAAGGATTATGCTGACCAGATGGGCTGAATGGTCTCCTTCTGCATTGGAGGATAGAATCCTTACAATGCATAAAGTACAGATAAATTCCTTGTTACAGGAAACAGAAACCATAACCACAATCTGGCAGAAGTGCTGCAGTATCTGCCACAGTAGATTCATATTAAAAAGTCATTGGAACAAAAGATTAACTCAAATTTGAACAGCAGCATGACAAAAAAATCATAAATTTACACACACTTGTAAAAATTTGATCAGAATCATCTTAAAAAGTCAGGAACTAAAAGTTAAAAAGTCACGTTCAAAATTCATAAACATTCAAAATGTGTGAACCTTGTTAAAAAAGCATATGTATTTAAATATTTCAAAATGTGATAAATTTGTTAAAAAGCCATTTAAATATTTAAAAAGACTGATAAATCTTGTTGAAAAGTCAAATCTTTCTAAACATTTAAAAGCTCAGATAAATCCTAAAGAGTGAGATAAATCTTGTTAAAAATACACTTAAAAGACCTGATCAATTAAATTTTGGAGAGATGAAACAGTCCAGCAGTGTTTAACAAGTTGAAATGTTTGACCTGGGTGGCACAGTCGTTAGCACTGTTGCCTTAGTGCGAGGGATCCAGGTTCAATTCCCAGCTTGGATCACTGTGGAGTCTGCACATTCTTCCTGTGTCTGTGTGGGTTTCCTCTCAGTCTAAAGATGTGTGTTAGTTGATTGGCTATGCTAAATTGACCCAAGTGTCAGGGGTTTAGCAGGGTAAATTATGTGAGCTGACAGGGCCTGGGTGGGGTTGTGGGCAGTGCAGACCTGATGGGCCAAATAACCTCCTGACACTATGTGCTCATTAAATATTTATGGACAGCTTCCGAACGTTCATTGCATCTGTGAAAAAAACAGCCCTGAAATATTTTATTGAGAAAAAGTGGCTGTAATGGGACAATTAGCCCAATTTTTTTCCATACCCATTTCTTCTCTGTTAATCCTGATTAAACTCCAAAGTGAACATACCGAAGGAGCAGTGACTGGCCCAGTGTAGATTCTGGACTCCCGCACTGTGGAATTTTTGGTCTTGCTGAGTCTCTGTTGGAATGGAGCTGTACACTAACAGGTCATCATCATTAAGACACCAAAATCTGAGCCAATGTCACTGTGCACAGTGGCGGTGGTTAGCATTGCTGCGTCACAGCATTAGGGACCTGGGTTCGGTTCCCAGTTTGGGTTACTGTGTGAAGAGTCTGCATGTTCTCCCTGCTTCTGCATGGGTTTCCTCTGGGTGCTCCAGTTTCCACAGAATCCCTACAGTGGAAAAGGAGCCCATTTGGCCCATTGAGTCTGCACCAACCACAATCCCACCAGGCTCTAACCCCATACATTTACACTATCTAGTCCCCCTGACACTAAGGAGCAGTTTAGCTTGGCCAATCCTCTTAATCTGCACATTTTTGGACTGTGGGAGGAAACCGGAGCACCTGGAGGAAACCCATGCAGACATGGGGAGAATGTGCAAACTCCACAGACAGTGACCCAAACTGGGAACTAAACACGGGTCCCTGGTACTGTGAAGCAACAATGCTATCCACTGTGACAACATGCTGCCTTAATGTCCTCCCACAGTCCAAAGACATGATGAATAGATGCATTGGCCATGTTAAATTCTCCCTTAGTGGACCCGAACAGGTACTGGAATGGGGCAACATGGGGATTTTCACTAAGTTAATTCCAGTGTGAGCCTGCTTGTGACTAAAACTTTAAAACTTCTAATTTTGTTGTTTAATAAAGTAAATAACTGTATCTCAGAAACTATCTACTCGTCTTAAGGAATTCCTACTTCAGGTTTGCCTCTAATCAGGTGTTTGAATACTTGCAACTGAAATGCTCTGGTAATCTCCCATTGTCTCTTAAGTTGATTGGCTTCATTTGTATGTGGGAGCCCCATGAGATAAACATTATTTTCTTGCAAAATGCTAAAGAGTCAGCATCTCAACTTGGGCTGAGGTGCTGACTCTCAAATACTGGCACGTGGTCTAAATGTCTTCTTCAAAAGCAGGGCAGGAGGTTGTGCCTTTTAATCTCTGGTTTCTATCCCCCCACTCTTTCAGCCCATGTCTATTCTCCTATTCTTACTTACTCTCGAAGCCAAACATCGTGAGGGGTTGTAAGTTTAATTATCACATTCAGCAAAAGACATTCTCATCCGGCGATATGTCAGTAACTGGAACAAGACAGAAGGAATTGCCATGTGATAGTCCACTATGACTTACATGTGATGATAAATGGCAGCCCGTAAGTGTGCCATTCACTACATGGTCAGACATGCAAAGCATTCTACAATCTGTAAAGTTCCACTTAAGTTTCAGTGGAGGAAATTACTGAAGGATAATAGATTTTGAGCACAATTGTTAACATTTTAAGTTTATGCTTATTTATCCATAAGCAGGTTTACATTAATACTTCAATAAAGTTACTGTGAAAATTCTCTTCATCACCACATTTTGGCACTGAACATGGACACATGAGACAGAAACTTGCTCTGGGAATCTGTTGAGGAGCACCACCTTGGCACCTTTCCTCAGACCTGCCATCTTCTTGGGCACTTATTTTCAAAACCTCTGGGTTTTCAGAACAGGGCCACCTTGCTTGCACCAATATATTGGTTGAAGAATGACAGAATCTTCCACTCTGGAGTGAAACCAGGAGTCATGTTCCAATTAAATCCGTCACTGCTAGTTCAAGATACTTGCATGGGATTGTTGTTTGTAGTGCTTGGTGTTTTGGATATTGTTGTCTGGATATTGCCTAGGGCTAGGTCCAAAGAAAGAAAGGTGGTTACATAGTTTGAACAACTAAGTTTGTGTGAGCATCTGAGTGGTGACTGTCAAATGTATTTTAGTGAAAACTGAGCTGTCGAGGGGCTTTATAACAGAGGCATAGGGTGGAATTTTCCTGTCCCGCCAACCACAGGAATCGTAGCAGGCAGGACATAGACCTCGGCTGGGATTTTTCCAGTTTCAGGGCAAGCGCAGTGGCAAAAACCTGTCTGTAGAGCACAAAAGCCAAGAGGTTTTGCTAAGCTTATATGAAACAGTTTGACTCCAGTGTGATTACGATTCCCAATACCGGGCACACATAAAAGGGAGGGTTAAAGTGGAAGAAAGTGTCCAGAAACAGGAGAGATACCAGGGCCCATGATTTCTCTGCTCGCTACCGCTTGATGAATATATAAATATGCTGCATAAATTTGAGGTTTAATGTTTCTGTTAAATATAAATGTGCAAGTTCGTTGGTTATGCCCCTTTCTGTTCTTTCAAAGTTAGGAGCTTGACAGTTTTCTGCTGTTTAAGTGCGTTATTCTGAGGTAAAGAATCACAAAGTGCAGCTTCCACTGATTTTGCCACAATCCTTAATGGCATCGCATTCTTCAGATGAGAAGCCACCAGGATTTGTCTGCATGGTGCAGTCAGTGAATTAACAGCACACATTTACTGCATCGACATCATAAAGGTAGCTAATAATGACTTATGATTCTGACCTCTGGATTTAACAGCGCAAGCTGTTCCAACTCAATGCTGATTACACCGATATACAAGATACCGCTATTTCTGATTTCTTTTTTATGTATAAAGTTCATTATATAAAATTGGTTTCAACTCAGCATGTAGCCTGGAATTTAGCAGATTCAGGACTCTGGAGTCATTTCAAAATTGGAGGCTGGGGCTCCATTCCGAGATTTCCACTTGGATTTCCAATGCCCCTAATTTTCAATGATGCAGGCACCCTGACCTGGTCAGTTCCATTGCAGGGATACACATCTCAACACCCCCATTCCCCAATCTGAATTTTCATGATGACTTCTCAAAGGACTCCCTTCAAAGTTTGGAGGAAGGACTCGCAAAATTCAGTGTGTGGCCTTCCTGCCACCTACTTGCCCTTCTCTAACCTTAAGAAGAGAGGCATCGAGAAGCCTGCCATTAAATGGCATTTAGATGTCATGGTGGCTACAAGATGCCATAGGAGGGTGGGTGAGGAACACGAGTTGGCATGGAAGGTATGAAGGGGCACTGGGGCCATTACACACAACTTAGTTCCTCATACTAGGTAACCAGCTTCGTTTCTTCGGACCTGGCCCAATGCAATATCTAGACAACAACATCCAAAACACCAACCATTGTTTCAAGGAGCAGCCTGCTCACTGATAACTTAACTGGGGAGGCGGTGGGGGGGAACAGCAGGGCCTATGTCACCCTATAAAATCCAGCACCGCAATTCATAGTTGGTGAATCCCAACCATAGGTTGGAAATAATATGGGGGTAGAGGGACGCTGAATAGCACTCACCCCAGAAATAAAGTCAACATGGAGCTGACATATTCCATGCCAACCTATCCCTGCCCATATCACCCCCTGCCAACGAAGAGCCGCACAGTGGATTAACAAGGGAGGATGTCCTGCTCTTTGGAGCTGCCAACTAATTCAATTGACTGGCGACGCCATCCTTCCAGGCAGTGCAGGAAGGTGGAGATAGCAGCTGCTGTGTCTGACAGAGAAGGAGAAGACCAAGGACCATGGATCCCCGGAGGAGGCAAGTCTGGGTTGGTTTGGGAGAGGGGCGGGTGGTTTGGCAGAGGTAGGTTTAAGGGATGGAGTGGATAGTTGGGACTGGGGGGAGGGAGTTGAATTTATTGGGTGCCACCCAGCAATTGGCAAAGGCCAACTCATAACCCCCATAAAAAAGAGCTTTAGGGATTATAGTTGGAGAAATTGCAATATTCTCACTCACTTCCTTTAAATCCCTGGAATGGAAATAATCTGATTCTGTGATTTATCAATCTTTAATTTTCTTCATTGCTGTTCAATTGTGTGTTAATTTTGGTGAGAAGCCCCTCATGCCATCCCAGAGGGAATGAAACAATGCCAGGACTAATTATTCCCTTTCTCCTGGTTGTACCTATTAGGTATCCAACGGGCAGGGGAACAACAATGCTCACACTTTGAAATAAAATCCACAGATTTTGCAGAACAAATATGTTGAGCAAAATAACCCAAAAGCAAAATACTGCTGATGCTGGAATTTGAAACAAAACAGAAAATGCTGGAAAATCTCAGCAGGTCTGACAGCATCTATGGGAAGGAAATAGAACATTATCACTAGGCTCTATTCTCTCCCTGCAGATGCTGTCAGACCTGCTGAGATTTTCCAGCATTTTCTGCTAATGTTAAGCAAGCGTTGGTGAACTTGAGGAAGTTTGTCTCAAAAGATTTCCCAACGTGGTTCGAACATCCTCTTCACAGCCACATTCACAAATGAACAGAAAATGGTGCATATCACTTGAAAGAGTGCTTGAAATCAATATCAATGTCTTAACAGGTCGTTGCTAGGAAAGTGTGTTAAGACAAATGCTTGCTACCATAAGACACAGGAGCAGAATTAGGCCACTTGGCTCACTGAGTCTGCTCCGCCATTCAAACATGGCTGATATTGTTCTCTTCCCCATTCTTCTGCCTTTTTCCCATAACCCCTGATTCCTTTATCAATCAAGAACCTACCTGTCTGTCTCAAGTACACTCAATGACCTGATCTCCACAGCCTTCTGCAAAGTATTCCACAGATCCACCACTGTGGCTGAAGAAATTTCTCCCCATCAGTTTTAAAGGATCGTCCTTTTAGTCTAAGGTTGTGCCTCTGGTTCTAGTTTTTCCTACTAATGGAAACATCCTCCCCACATCCACTCTATCCAGGCCTCACAGTATCCTGCAAGTTTCCATAAGATCCCCCTCATCCTTCTAAATTCCAATGAATACAGACCCAGAGTCCTCAATCATTCCTCATGCAACAAGCTCTTCATTCCAGGAATCATTCTTGTGAACCTCCTCTGTACCCTTTCCAAGACCAGCACATCCTTCCTTAGATACAGCACCCAGAACTGCTCACAATACTCCAAATGTGGTCTGACCAGAGCCTTATACAGTCTCGGAAGTACCTCGCTGCTCATGCATTCTAGCCCCCTTGACACGAATGCTAACATGCAGCTTCTTGAATGAGTGCTACAGGCAGTTTGAGTTGGCAGTCAGGTGCCTAATGAGCCTTACGGTGGTCATTTCCAATGCAGGGTTCAACTCCTCCACCAAGATGGCACTTTGAACGTGAAGCTGGTCCATCATCCCACCTTGGAGGATTGTTAATGACTCAACATGCTACCAAAAGCACCCCGGTGAGTTTAAATCCCACCCTGGCAGCTTCAGAATTGGAATTTATTTTAAACATAGAATCCCTACAATGCAGAAGGCAGCCATTTGGCCCATTGAGTCTGCACCAACAACCATCTTACCTAAGCCTTATCCCTGTAACCCCACATATTTACCCCACTAATTCCTCTAATCCAAGCATCCTGGGACACTAAGGGACAATTTAGCATGGCCAATGCACTTAACATATCCAGAATTTTAAAAAGAAATTATAAAGGGAGAATAATGCTGTCAAATCGACAAAAATCAATTTGCTCCTGAATGTTGTTACTGTAAGGAAGCCTGTTGACTTTAAATAGCTTGACCTAGAGCGGGGTTCACCATACACAAACATAATTGACTCTTAACTTCCTTCTGAGGTGTCTACGCAAGTCAGTTGCAGCAAACCATGAAAACAATTCTAGAAGATGATCCTTTGCCACCTAACAGATAATTAAGGGATGCATTAAATAAAAAAAAGTCAGCCTTACCAGCACACCAAGAATGAATTTTAAAATGTTGGGGAGTTCAGATGTAAAGCTGCTGCTTTTATACACAACGTGACATCCATCCTTTCAATGTTGTAGTCGGTGTTACATTTTGAAAAGTGCACTCTAACCAATGACTTTAAATAACAGCTACAAACGCGAGGTGTGCGGGCACAATGTACAATCTAATCTTTCACCATCCCACACAATCCATGTCGTGAGGCTCAGAATGGTGACGGGCCAGGGCAAGGCTGGCACACCCTCCCTGGCATTTCACCAGCAATATGGCATTAGCCTCAAAATCAAACGAAGACACTTTGCCATTATGTCATCCCTTTTCTAATACAATGGGAGCTTTGTAAAATGAGACGAAGGATTTGTTTTGGTGCTACGTTCTAGCCATGAAAAACTCTTGCCTTTTCTAATACAACGCACACCTATTTAAAGCAAAATTAACATTTTTCTGGATGATTCATAACCTGTTTCTCTTTTTTTTTGCACCATTTAATTTTAGAAACCTAGTTGCCAGGGAAGTTAGAAGCAAGTTTGTTATCAGCGTCACCCAAGACACAGCTGACAGGCAAATCGCACTCCTTTAATGTAGGTAATGTTACAAGAGGATGTTTTTAATGCAGTATGTTTATTTCTTTTAAACAAACCGTTGACTTTTGTGTTGATTCAACCCTTAATGAGAAAGGTTCACTGTTAGAATGCCATTTAAAGATCAAAGTGTATTGCTGTCCTCTGTTCTTTCAGTATTTTAACTATTTTGGGAGTTTTTGCTTTTGAAAAAATGTTTAACCAGTGTGTGCTCATGGCAGCATTGAGGATAATGACTTGGATAAATTAGTGAGCCTGAAATCTTGAGGGAGCTAAATTACCATGCACAGGCAATGTGAAGCTAAGGAGGAGAGTGTATCTAGCAGTGAAGGATAATGTTAATAGGGAGTTTTGCTCAGTTGTAGGCCAGCAGAGGGGGAATCTTATTGAAATCTACAATGGAGGGTCTCCATCCATTTGGATAACTGGATGGAGAATGAAGGATACCTGGGCCCACAGTTTCCCAACCGACAGACAAGTGACCAGAGACCTCAGTTTGACTACCCCATGCCTTCTCCCCTGTTATGGGTAAAATACCCACAGGGCTGGAGTGGGTGGAAAGACAACACATGTTACTGCTGGCATGGTGTCCACCCTATCTGCCATCTGTTTTGGGGGAAGACAACAGTTTAAGATTCTAATCAACACCACTATATGCCAGCTAACTTATTATTCTCCAGATCTGCTTGTTCAGGTGGTGATCTGTGGGTGACAAGCTTGAGAAGGGGATGGCTTTCCTGACCACTTATATCCCTGAGGTAACTCTTGCTTTAGAAGGCCATTTAGCCCCTTGAAACTGGCCCTACTGCTACACCTATGTCTTTGGATCTATGGTCCTCCCCATTGTCCTACAATGGAGAAGTAGTGTTAGGCTTTTTAAGTGCTTCTTTCATGGGCATTGGAGGAAAGGCCTTCAGGAAGTAGGCTAAATGCCAACCAGCAGATATTGAGGTGAGTTTTTGGTCTGTACAAAGTCTAAAATCCCAGTCTGATCTTGGAAACCAGGTATTTGTCCACAAAAATCTCAGAACTAAAGCTGTTGGTATCTTATCCATTCTTGCAAGAAATCATGCCACTCTTTAGTGTATTTTTGCTTAAAAACAGCATCCTCAATTATGACTGTCACACTACATTCTGCACCCTCATTTCCTTCTCTATGAAGAGTATGTTTTGTCTATGTAACACACAAGATACACTACTTTCCCCTGTATGTTAAAATATGTGAATAATGAATCAAATCAGTGAAGCATTGACCACACTCAATCAGCTCTGCTGGGTGGGCCACATTGTCCACACACCTGACACATGATTTCCAAAATAAACAGCCTACCTGGAGCTTCATCATGGAAAGAGCCCCACAAGTTCAGGGGAAATACTTCAACAACACCCTCAAAGCCTCCTTGAAAAAGTGCAACATCACCACCAATAACTGGGAATCCCTGGCCCAAGGCTGAGGAAAAGCATCCAAGAAGGAGCTGAATATTTCTCAGAAGGAACTCTTCAAAATGCAACTAATGAAAATACAACAAAATTTACTTCAACTTACAAATCAAAGAAAGGGTTTAATTAAAAAAACACACACATTATTACTCCACACTTGGGCCTCCCCAAGCTCCTCACAATGCTACATAGTTCTTTATTTATAGTGAATCAGCTGGTCAGCTGACTACTACATCACTCTGTGATTGGTTCCATGGTTTACTGGGTCAGCTGACCCTGACATCTTGTTCCCATTGGTCACATTACATCCAATCAAAGTTGTCACCTGTTAAATTCTAACACTGAACACCTTGAGTTGTATTGCCAAGAACAATCTGGGGCCAAGCATCAGCAGCAAAAGGAGTGCTTGGCAGCCCAGGAATGCCACCCACCCCCTCCTTCAACAACCGTCTACCCCACCTGTGACAGAGACTGTAGGTCACACACTGGGGACTTCTCCATCACCCGAGAGCTCATTTTTAGTGCAGAAACAAGTCATCCCCAACCCCGAGCCACTGCCTAAGAAGAAGCACTTTCCCACTTCTCCACAGCAATAAACCTATCAACCCAGTTCTGCATAGCAAAGTAGATAGCTGGAGGACATTGAAGAGGGTTGACAATTGATTCACACTCGAGAATGGTTCCTGCGCAGCCACCAGCCTCCCAATAATCTCCAGAGGACCTTTTCTGTCAGCATTCCTTGGCCAACAAACCCCTGTTTTTCTCAGTGTTGTTCAGACTTGATTGACAGTTAGCAGAGGGAAAATGCCCCATTTGCCAACATGTATAGACTAATCAGCCCATTGAGAAACAGACAGGAGTATGTGCCGTCTGCCTAAATTTACTCTCATTGAGGTTAGCGATAGGAGTAATATTGAATTCCCGATCCTTTGGGAATCCTTCCCAGCTGGTCAGGTTAGAATTATTCCCTAAGTCTTCCGTTAACTGCGATAGTATAGTTACAGTCGGAATGGTTACAATCAAAATAGATTGTAGCTTTACTAAGATGGAATTTTGAAATGAAATTTCAAATCTTTTCCTTTCTCTCTTGAATTGATGAATTGCAAATTTTATTTGAACAATGCGAGGGAGTTCCCTTCAGCTCTGAGCACAGCTATGGAGGAAAGTTACAGCCTTTTTCCACTGTATATACTTCACCATCTGCCAACTGAAAACTGCTGTGTCTCGGGATCTCCCAGGGGGACTAGCTGCAGATAAGTTATTCAATTAGAACCGCGTTATTGACCAGCTCCCATGGAGGATAGGCAGTTGATAATATTGTGATTATCCTCTGCTGCATTCCTTCATGCTCCAGACTGTCTGTTTTATTGAGGCAACTTCCTGAAGTATTGACTGTGTTGTAAATGGAGTTGGGAGGGTTTTGTTTTTGGGGGGGGGGTGGAGCGGGGGGCGTTTTGCTGAGAGATGGGGGCCATAAGTTAAACCTGATAGGAAAACAATCCAAGATGAATTATCTAGGTCAAATGATACCTTTGCTCTGAATCATGCAACCAGGAATTAACAGAGGAAGACATGTGTTTTAATTGCCTCTGCTATTTTGCCATTTAGTTTTAGCTTAGCTTCAATCTGGTGATTGTGTTATTATTGTTCAATGTATGTTTTCTCCACATCCTAATTATGACTGGAACACTCCATTCTGCACTCTCTCCTTTCCTTCTCTATGAACAGTATGCTTTGTCTGTATAGCATGCAAAAAACAATACTTTTTGCTGTACATTAATACATGCACCAATAACAAATCAAATCATATCAAAACAAATGCACAGAATCATAGAATTTCTACAGTGCAGAAGGGGGCCATTTGGCCCATTGAGTCTGCACCAACCACAATTCTACCCAGGCCTAATCCCCATAACCCCACGCATTCACCCTGACTAATCCCTCAACACTAAGGGGCAATTTAGCATAGCCAATCCACCTAACCCGCACATCTGTGGGAGGAAACCAGAGTGGAAATAGGGAGGAGTCTGACTAAAAAATGGCAGAGTGTTGGATCTGGCGAGAAGAACAACACATTTCTCTCCACACTCCGTTCAAAAAAAACATGCGGGAGTGTCTGATGCCATCAAGCAAGAAGGCAGGGCTTCATTACATTGACAAAGCCTGGCTGTATTGAAATTGGGCACCATACTGAAAGGGCTCCCTGATCACACCAAACAATGACCACCCCCCCAGCCCCCGGCTCATCCCATCTGCCCACCCACTGCGGAGGTCACAAGGGCTCTTCCCACCACCCAACTCTCCCTCCATTCCGGTCGGAGCCAGAAACTCCCTGTGTCCATAACCTGATCAGAGCTAGCAATATTGCCATCCCCCCAGCCTCAAACATCAGACCCTTTGCCCGTCCAAACCTCCCACTCACAGAGTCAGTGATGTCTCATCTGCCTGGTTTGAATATACAGCAGGGGGGGTGGGGGTCTCTAATCGTTTTTAAATCTATTAAAATGAATGTAAATCATGATGTCACTGGCGCAGAGCGGCGAATATTGGAAGTCTCAATCTCGCCGGTGAGTTCTGTGGCTACCGGGGTTTTGCCAAATCTTGAGCCCCCATCACCATCCCTGCAGATGGCAAGGATGGGCTCCAGATTGTTCCCACTTTCATATTGAGCTCAAGGACAGAGGTCAGGGCCATACCAAGCTGTGATACATCTGTAAAGAATGGTTTCTGTGGTGTACCTGTGAAAATTGATGAGAGTTGTAGCGGACATGCCGAAATTCCTTAGCCTCATGAAAAAAAACAGTGTTGGTGAGCATCTTAACTACAGCATCAGGATGGAGGGACCAGGATAGGTTGTTTTCCATTTCACCCCCGTTGAGGTAGACAGGGGCATGTCCTCCACTCCGCTTCCTGAAGTCGACAACAATCTCCTTCGTTTTACTGACGTTGAGGGAGAGATTATTGTTATTGCACCATTTCACCAAATTCTCTATCACTTTCCTGTACTCCGTCTCATCGTTGTTTGAGATCCAACCCACTACAGTGGTGTCATCTGAAAATGGAATTGGAGTCAAATTTGGCCACATAGTCATTGGTGTATAAGGTGTATAGTGAGGGGCTGAGGACACAGCCTTACGGGGCACCGATGTTGAGGATAATCGTAGAGGGGGTGTCATTACCTATCCTCACAGACTGCTACTTGTCATCTCCCAGGGGTAAACCCCTGTCCTATTAATCTGTTGCATGGTTCATTTAAGCACCAATGTGCTACAACCTTGGAGATCTGTAACAGGAACCTGCTCTATAATTACCAACTTTAGAATTGTAATGACAATTATTTTTACAGCTGTAACATGATGGAAAACACTTACGTTTTGAAAAGATAATAAATCTTCAAAATGAAAATTAAATTAAAACTCATTCTAAATGCAGAAATGCAAACTGTACATCAAATAAATTTGTCAGCATTCTCGCTATACCCTTGTACTGTCACGCAGCTGATATAAATCCTTAGTTGCAATCAGGAGACACACACGAGTGCAGTAGAGTGTGGTGCACTGTGCTAATGACCTACCCCACAGACGGACAGATCTGGTTGAAATTCCCAGCCTTGATTGGAAATTTATTCTTAGACATTCCCTCCACACGTCGCCAATCTCGGCCAACTCATCAGACGCAGCCAGTAAGGTGCCGAGCCAACGTGACTGGAGAGGGAACTGGCATCGTTTAGACCAGCAGTTACACCCCAGCATCCCTCGCCAGCTGTTCACAAAGCAACACTGGCAGAGGACAAGGAGATGTTTCGCTGTCAGCTGACATCAACAAGAAGCTCTCGCTTATAAACAAGGGAAACTATAAATTAAACATTACTTGCTTTGTTAAACAAAACTGAGGTATCGAGAAACTCAATGCTAAATTGGAGTTTTATCAGACTTGAGTGAAGTTTTCATTGTTCCGTTGTTGGATAAATATCTGATTGAAAACCACATATTTAAAGGTTACAGAAACCCATAACATGGAGCTGGGTAGATCAATAGATAGATAGCTAGCTACTTAGATCAATGGATGGAGAGAGAGATAAATAGAAGGCTATGGGCCAAATGCTGATAACTGGGATTAGGTGGGAGATCAGGTGTTTCTTGAGTGTGGGTGCAGACTCGATGGACATCTTCTGCACTTTATGATTCTATGAGAGTGAGAGATAGAGTGATAAATAAGCAGACAGGGAAGCAGACAAGATAGGTCATTGGTTTACTGAAAAATCATCATGGTGGCAGTGTCAAATTGTGAGACTATGGCCAGAAGTTTACCGGCATGCTCACCCTGATACTGGGGACAGGCGAGGCTCGGAGAACGGCATTCTCTTTGGCCTCAGGCAGGATCATATGAACTTCGGGTGAACATGCCAGTAAAATTTCATCCGATGGGTAGAATTTTCCCATCCTGCCCACCACGGGGATCGTAGCAGGTGGGACAGGACCATGCAAAGGCCCGTTGACCTCGGGCGGGATTTTCCAGTCTCGCGCGCCCCAGGACTGGAAATTCCCACTCAGGTCAATGAACCTTTAAATAGTCCTTCAAATTTTCTGTCCCGCCAATTATGTTTCCAGGGGGACAGGGAAATTCCACCCAATACAAATCAAGCCAAAATAATTCATACCATAGTTATAGACAAGCAGTGAAATAAAAATAAAATAATAAAAGGATCGCAGATTTTCCCAATAATGCACATTTCAGTAGACAAATGATTACAATACATCACTAAATGTAGGCCTTCTAAATTTAGTTAAAGTCCGTAGATCATATTTTGAGATCTGTAGATCATCATGATTTGGATGGAATATTTTGACTTTCTGTGGGTAAGATTTACAGCTGGTTATTAGTGTTGTGTTTTAGCTGTGGCTCAGTGGTCAACACTCTCACCTCAGAGTCTCCAGGTTCAGGCACTGCTCCAGAGCTCGAGGGCAAAAATCAGGGCTGACACCTCAGTGCAGATGTGGAGATGCCGGCGTTGGACTGGGGTGAGACTTCTTACTGTGTTTACCTCAGTGCAGAGCAGAGGGAGTGCCGGGTAGCTGGAGGAGATGAGAAGCCAGGGCCCCACCTGCCTGCTTAAGTGGGGACAAATAATCCCACGGCACCGTTTCAAAGAGCAAGGAAGTTATCCCTGATGTCCTGGCTAATAATCACTGACATCACACAAAAGTAAACACAGATTATCTGGTCATTATCATCATGCTGTTTGTGAGAGCTTGCTGTGTTCAAATTGGTAACAGTTTCTTCCATTAAAGCAGCGACTGCAATTTAAAAGTAATTCATTGGTGATACATTGCTTTGCGATGTCTGGTGGTTATGCAAAATGCTATATATAAAGTGCAAGCCTTTCTCATTCTCCATTTTATTCCTATTACAATAACCTTACCTAAGCCTGTCTCCCATCACCAATCACCCTTTATTTACAGTGCTCGGAATGCCGTTCAGTGGATGGAATACAGGTGGCCTCCATCTGAGCGGAGCCAGCTGGTTTTGAATACCCCCCACCCCTCCACCCCGCCCCCCCCGCCCCCCCCCCCCCCACCCCCCATCCACCCTCACCATTCCTTCACTACTGGGCAAACCACCTCTCGCCTAATAGCGGAGCTTGTAATCTTACTTGGAGGTCTATAGACGATCGCCCGTGGCCATTACAACACCTATTCTCCTTGTACTCAAGGCCGAGGTTTCATTTTTAAGAATAATTAGAATGACAATTGGTAAAATAAATCGAATATAAATTCTACATTTGTCAGGTTACTTACTACCAAACGTTGACCTCTATACAGGGGAGAGAGGATAGTCTGACAATATCAACTTTCCCTTTCTTCTCTTTGCTCTGTCTCTGCAGTAGCTCTGTCCAGCAATCTGTCTGAAAAGTGAGCAAAACTAAGCTGAATACGTTTGAGTGACTTCCCTCTGCGACTGGCCTCAGCACACACAGCTCAAACAGGGGGAACTTAGGCCACCTCGATATTTATTCTCTTCCCGAGATGAGAGGCATTTCGCAGTCACCTCGACCGAAGATTTGGTGACTCCCCTCCCCCCGCCGCAGAAGGATAGTAATATTGCGCGCCAGAAGGATACCAGGAAAAATAATGTTTTCCAACAGAAAAATGATTTGTCCTGGAATTGTTTTCAGCTGAAAGGAAAAAAGGAGCACTGAATAACGTTTCCTGCTGATTGGTCGTACGAGATGCTGTCAGCTTGCAAGGAACCCATGGGGTTTAGTGCATCAGACGTATGTGAAATATCTGAGCTCAAATAACCTTATCCAGCAGGGAAAAGGCCAAATGAAGAAGATGGGCGGGGAACGAGTTTGGCAACATCTGCAAGACATCTTTGAGTCATTATTCTTTTCTGATTGTAATTATAACAGGGCGGGGGGAGTGGGGGGGGGCCCTTCCAGCAAAGTGAATGTATCACTTGCTCCCCTTGCTTTGACTTTTATTGGGAAAATTCAATAGAAGCTCTGGCCATCAGTTTTTGCATGTCCTTCCTGCACACAGGCACAGATTGGAAAAGTGCACACAAAGTCCATTCCACTTGTAATATGGACAGCACGGTGCAACAGTGGTTAGCAGCGCTGCCTCAGTGTGTCAGGGATCCGGGTTCAATTCTGGCCTAGGGTCACTGTCTGTGTGGAGTTTGCACATTCTCCTCATATCTGCATGGGTTTCCTCTGGGTGCTCCAGTTTCCTTCCATGGTCAAAAGATATGCAGGTTAAGTGGCTTAGCCATGCTAAATTACCCCTTAAATTGCTCTTTAGTGTACAAAGGTGTGGAGGTGAGGCGTATGATTGAGGAATGAATGTCAGCCAGGATACTGGGGATCAATCTTCTTCAAAATCAAACAATGCCCACGACCTTGGGTGGCATGGTGGCACAGTGGTTAGTACTGCTGCCTCACCATGCCAGGGACCTGGGTTTGATTTCTGACTTGGGTCATTGTCCCCTTGAGTCACACGTCTCCTGTTCCACCAGAGGCCCAACCGTCCTAGATCACTGCTACACAAATATCAGACATGACCACCGCTCTATCGCCTGCCCACACTTTGGTAAATCAGACCACAAGGCTGTGCTCCCAACTTACAAGTGAAAACGGAAGCAGGAGAATCCATCAAAGAGAGTTGTGCAATGTTGGTCTGAGGAATCGGGTGATCTCCTACGGGGCTGCTTGGAGTCAGTGGATTGTTCAGTATGTAAGAACCATGCGACCAGCCTGAACGAGTACACCACTACAGTAACTGACTTTATTAGTAAGTGTGTAGAAGACTGTGTACCAAAGAAGCAAATCTATGTGTTTCCCAGCTGGAATCCATGGATGAACAGGGATAATCACTGCTTTCTGAAGCCTAGATTTGAGGCATTCAAGTCAGACGACACCGACCTATACAAGAAAGCCAGATACGATCTAAGGAGATCCATCAAAGATGCCAAAAGCAATACCGGACCAAGCTAGAGTCCCAGGCTAGCCACATAGGCCCTCACCGACTATGGCAAGACATAGGCTACAAGATGAGGGTATGTAAAATCGCCAGCTCCAATGCACCTCTCCCTGATGAGCTCAATGCATTCTAGCTGGTTTTGAGCAAGATGTCAGTGAGAGCCCCACCCTGGAAGCTTCGGATGAATCTGTATCTGAGGTCACCATTGCAGATATCAGAGCAGTTTCCTCGAAGGTCAACCCACAGAAAGCAAATGGCCCGGATGGGGTATCCGGATGAGCAATCAGATCCTGCGTGAATCAGCTGGCGGGGATACATGCAGACATCTTCAACCTCTCTTTACAACAATCTGAGGTCCCTATCTGCTTCAAGAAGATGACCATCACCCCGGTACCTAAGAAAAACTAAGCAGTGTGTCTTAATGACTATCGGGCAGTTCTTCTGACATCCATCATTGTGAAGTACTTCGAAAGGCTAGTCATGGCATGAAACAGCATAATTAAGAACCCCCTGCACCCTGGGCTTTCTCTCTTCCACCTTCTTCCATCAAGAAAAAGATACAGAAGTCTGACGTCATGTACCAACCGACTCAAGAACAGCTTCTTTCCTGCTGTTGTCAGCCTTTTGAATGGACCGACCTCACACTAAGTTGATCTTTCTCTACACCCTAGCTATGACTGTAATACTACATTCTGCACTCACCCCTTTCCTTCTTTATGAATGGTATGCTTTCTCTGTACAGTGCACAAGAAACAATACTTTTCACTGTATGTTAATATGCGACAATAATAAATCAAATCAAATCAAATGCCTGTACGGAGCTGGCACATTCTCCCCATGTCTGTGTGGGTTTCCTCTGGGTGCTCTGGTTTCCTCCCATAATCCGCAAGATTCAGTGTACCCGAGCAGGCACCAGAGTGTGGCAACTAGGGGGATTTTTCATAGGAACTTCATTGCAGTGTTCATGTAAGCCTTCTTATGACACTAATAAATAAAACTTCAAATGTTAACAGTGCAGCACTCACTATGTACTGAACATCAGTGATGTGGAGATGCCAGTGTTGGACTGGGGTAAACACAGTAAGAAGTCTGACAACACCAGGTTTAAGTCCAACCGATTTATTTGATTGTAAATATATGTGTATGTACTGTCTGAGGCCAGGACTCTCCATTCACCTGACGAAGAGGGGAACCTCGAAAGCTTGTGAGCTTATTATCAAATAAATCGGTTGGACTTAAACCTGGTGTTGTCAGACTCCTTATTGAACATCAATGCCAGCTTTAGCTTTATACTCAACTTCCTTTAACCCATAGCCTCCTGACTTAACGGTAAGAGTGCTACCAATGAACCCCAAACAACTAGCAGTAACTAACAACAACAACAAATAGGCAATTTACAAACACACAAAAATGGAGGAAAAGTAGGCCATTTGGCCCCTTGAGCCTGCTCTGCCATTCAACAAGATCATGGCTGATCTGTTTCTGTTGAGTTTCACACTCCCATCCAACCTTTGATCCCCTTACCGAACTAAACCTATCTACCTCTGCTTTCAAAATATTCAGCGACCTCGCTTTCACTGCTTTCTGAGGTAGACAGTTCCAATGTATTGTTGAACGGGATATAAAGTAAGGGTGAAATCTTAGCAAAAATGGCAGAGTGTTGTTTCCAACGAGAAAACTGGCGTGTTTCTCTCCAGAGAAGCCAGTCAGTTTTCGCTCTAGCTGTTAAGGTATTCTGCCTAAAAAAACTTATGGGTGCATGTTTCACATTGTCGTGTGGGTGGAACGGGTTCTCAACTCCTGGGTAAAATGCAGCTGCACAGAGATTGGGGTGCCATCTTTACAGGGCGCCCTGATCAGAGCCTGTGTAAATGTCCTCCCCAGCCCACCACGGAGGACTCAGGGGCTACCCTCCCTACCCCAGATAGAATTGGCACCTCATTCCTCCAGCCAATCATCAAGTCACATTGGCTCTGAGTCAGTATATGGCCCAGGGAGGGTCTGGGGGGAGGGGTTAATATCTGACATGGGGGCAGGCCAATGATATAAAACTTTATTGGTGTGCATGGTAAGTACTTATTGAAATAATGTCGCTGGCGAGGGGTAGGGGCGGAGATCCGCGACCGCAAACTCAATGGCGGGAACTACGACTTCTGGATCTTGCTCCCCCGTCAACATTCACACAGAAGCCAAGTGTGGGCACAAGATCACCCCCATAGACGCAGCATTCCAATTCACTTCCTACACCCAGAAAATGGGGCAGCATGATGGCACAGTGGTTAGCACAGCTGCCTCACAGCGCCAGAGACCCAGGTTCAATTCCCGGCTCAGGTCACTGTCTGTGCAGAGTTTGCACATTCTTGCTTAGTCTGCGTGCGTTTCCTCTGGGGACTCAGCTTTCCTTCTAGAGTGCAAAAATGTCTGGGTTAGGCGGAATGGCCATGATAAATTGTCCCTGAATGCTAATGAAGATAAATCTACGGGGTTACAGGGATAGAGCCTGGGCAGGATTGTGGTTGGTGCAAGCTCGATGGGCTGAATGGCATTCTATGATTCTAGGTCACTTGTCTGTTGCTTGTGCCTTCTGGCTTCAGAGGCACCACTTCATATCAGTGTGGCTGATCAGAGCTCTCTCCCACTCTTACTGCCAGCCATTGGTATGTTTGTTGGAAGTGTTTGCAGGTTGACACATTCAACCATGTTATGAATGCACCTTCCACGGCCACTAAGTCCTGGGGTGGGTCTTGAACCCATAGCTTCTGCCTCAGAGGCAGGGGCGCTTACCCACTGCACCACAAGATCACCTAAGTTGTAATATAAAATATGGAAACTTGATCTCTAATCGGAGACTGGTGGAAGTGTTTGAGATTGAAGAACTTCTGGACCAGGAGAGTCCCCAGCGTATCTTTGGCATATTCTGCCCCACCAAATCCTTGGAGTTTGGGACTTAAGGTCCATTGTTTTGCAAGTGCTTGACTTTTATACGCAACTGTTGCTTGGTTCTCCTCTCCACCACCTTGCATTCTCCTTCATGGGGATGTGTCACTAAAGGCGTAACAAAACACTGGTAGAGAAACTTGAGTCAATGTAGATATGCGGTCTTGTCCTGACCTCTGGAGCACAGAATCTATTTAATGTTCCAGGGAGGATTGGGAGGGTATTGCACAAATCTTCATGCCAACGCGTTTGCCTCATCAAGTGGAGAGGATGTTTATTTAAGCCGTAGTGCTGAACAAATAAAGCTGAAACTACGATCAGGATGGAAAGAAGTTTGTGAGTGGCTTTCACACTGATCATGGTGATACGAAAAGCTTCGATACAATTAGAAATTAATACTGCTGCACATCCATCTTACACCTTGTCAGTAATGGGAGCTTTTTGATGTCCCGCTGAAACAACGGCGATGTTTAGGATTGCAACAAGGTCAGAGGGGAGTGCAGTAGGTATTACTAATATCACATAAGAACATTTCCATGAATACCATCAGATGATGATGCATTTGCCAAATTGGAGCGTCAAAACTTTGGGTGAAATTTTACCAAAATTTGTGACAATTTCTGACTGAAAATTGGAGCGTCAAAACTTTGGGTGAAATTTTACCAAAATTTGTGTCAATTTCTGACTGAAAACTGACGTGTGTCTCTTCAGTTGCACAGCCGAGTTTTTGGACCGGATTCCCCGGCTTTCTGTGTACAGAAATCTGGGGGCAAGGTTTGCACGGTCATTCTGGTTAAGCGGGCGGGGCCTGATAAAGCTGGCAAGGCTGGCTCCACAGAGATCCCCCCCCACGATTTGCCTGAAAAATAAACCGCCTGAAAAATAAACTTCCACTATTCTCCTATTCACCCTCAAAACCTTTAGTCAACAACTTAAGCACCTACCCCATTGCCAAGAAGCATATCAATGGGTTACGGTCAAGTGCTTTCCAAGTATCTCACTGAAAGTTACCAATGGCAGATATTGGCTGTTATTAATCTGGCAAACTTCATTTTTGCAGCTACAAAATACCCAGATAGAATCATGGAAACCCTACGGTGCAGGAAGAGGCCATTGGGCCCATCAAGCCTGCACCGGCCACAATCCCACCCAGGCCCTACCCCCATATCCCTACATATTTACCCACTAATCCCTCTGACCTACCCATCTCAGGACACCAAGGGACAATTTTAGCATGGCCAATCAACCTAACCCGCACATCTTTGGACAGCTGTCAAATATATTGAAGCAGTCCAGTGGAGAATTGTGAGATTTTGATAAACACTCCAGTGCCTGTTCAGGTACACTAAGGGAGAACTTAGCATGGCCAATGCACCTAGCCTGCATGTCTTTCATATTGTGGTAGGAAACCAGAGCATGCGGAGGAAACCCATGCAGACACAGGGAGAACGTGCAGACTCCACACAGACAGTGACCGAAGCTGAGAATCGAACCTGTGTCCCTGGTGCTATGAGGCAGTAGTGCCAAACACTGTGCTACCATGATTTTTATATTTTTAAGACGCGGGTTGATGGGTTTTTGATAAGAGAGGAGATTAAGGGTTATGGGGAGAGGGCGGGAATGTGGAACTGAGCCACGACAGATCAGCCATGATCTTATTGAATGTCGGGGCAGGCTCGAAGGGCCAGATGGCCTACTCCTGCTCCTATTTCTTATGTTCTTATGTTCTTATGTTCTTATGATGGCTGTAGAGACTCACAAAATAAATGGCATGATCTCAGAATAAGGTGTCAGCTGTTTTGGATGGTGACCAGATGAAATTGTGAGAATTATGAATCTTTGGAATTCTATATCTAAGAGGATTATGGATGCTCAGTTGTTGACTATATTGAATAAAAGATTGACAACTTTTTGGAAATGAAGGGAATCATGGATATCAGATATAATAACTCCACGAGTTGGCTGTAAGGGAACAATGCTTTATTGCACAAAATAAAGCAAAGCAAAAAAACCACAAGCCTGTGGTGAACGCAACATATCCCAACTGGGACAATGATATAATGAACCCACTCTGGGGCCTGCTTTATACAGGGTTCAGTATATGAGTTCCACCTGTTTAGTTAATTACCAATCTCCAGAGAGTTCTTATGCAATGAGTCCTACACGGAGGCCAATCAGTGATGCAAATCGTGGGGGTTATCACATCAGGATAAGTTGGAGAAGTGAAATTGAGATAGAAGATTAGCCATGATCGTTTTGAATGGTGGAACATGTTTGAGGGGCTGGATGGCCTATTCCTCCTCCTATTCCCGATACTCTTGAGCGATTCGGGTGAAGGAGGTTGGCCTGCTTTAAATGGGACTACTCTGCACCTGTTCTCTGCCTGGCCTTTCACTCACTAGCCTCTGAGTTCTCTTATGTCATGCTTGGGGGACGAACTAATTGTCTCTTGGATGGCTGGAGAGCAGTGTGGTAATGAGAGGTGGATACATGCAAACATTGCAAAGGGATTTTCATAAATGGTACTGAAAGTGAATTGCATGGATATTTTTGATTGATTTCTTGAAAGTCTCCATCATTCCAGTACATAAATAAATAAATTGATTCCCCTCAATTCATAATTTCCCTAATAGGTAATTTTGTGTTGCTTGAATAAGCAATTCATTATATCAGTTTTACTGTAGATTCTAATCAATAACTTGCCTCTTTCTTCCAGTCAAAGATACATCTGATTCAAGACAAAAGCTTAGGTTTCTCTTTACTTTGCTACTTAAAGAAAAACAACACCTTATTCATAATAATGGCTTCCTCATTTGATTATCACCTCATTGGACAGGTGGAGAGGGGTTCGATCCTGCATACAGCAAGCCCTAGCCTATATGATCAATGGCCCAGTCATGGTGTCAATGATTTGGGAGAAAATTGGCGTGTGGCATGCCCTCCATTTCCAAAAGCTGACGACAAACTCAGAAGGAAAGCACCCTTGAGCTATCATTTGGAGCCCAAAGAATAGAGAAGGGTGTGACTGTGACTACTAAGTAGCAAGTCAAATGGATCAAGCCATCAAAATTAAAAAAAAGACTTTGGTAATAATGTCAGCCCTTGATTCCTGGCAAAATAGGTCTCTGCAGTTTTAAGGTTTATTCATTAGTGTCACAACTAGGCTTACATTAATATTGCAATGAAGTCACTGTGAAAACCCCCTAGTCGCCACACTCCCGTACACTGAGGGAGAATTTGGCATGATCAATGCACCTAACCAGCATGTCTTTCGAACTGTGGAAGGAAACTGGAGCACCCGGAGGAAACCCATGCAGACACAGGGCGAACGTGCAGACTCCGCATCCACAGTGACCCAAGCTGGGAATCGAACCTGGGTCCCTAGTGCTATGAGGCAGCAATGCCAAACTTTGTGCCATCGGATTGTGCAGCATAATGAGATATTAGGAGAGGTGGCCAAATGCTTGGTTAAATGGGTAGGCTTTAAATGAGCATCTTGAGAGAGAGAGAGAAGAATAAAGGCTGGAATTTTCCAATCTCTCCCCACCCCATCCCCTCTTGCAGTAGTATGGCAAGCCATTGAAATCTCCATTCATATCGGTGCGGCAGAAGTGATGATGGTGGGGTGGTGGGGGGTGGGGTTGGGGGGTGGAATATATGACATCTACTAGGTCCAATTTTTCAGCACAGTCTACAATTGTTATGTTCATCATTTCCATTTGTAACTTGTCAGTTGGCCCAATTAGTATGTGGTAGTCTGAGCAGCTTTCTTTCGCCTTACCTCATCTCACTCTGTCAGCAGAGCTACATGGATACCTTTCTTCTACTTATCACTTGTACTGAATTTGGAGGAATTGACTTATTGGGTGGGATTTCTCCCCTCATCCTCCCCACAGCATGCTTAATGGCGGCGGAGATGGCCTACCATTGGAAGGCGGTGGGATTTTTGTGGTCAGCCGCTGTCAACAGTTTCTTCTGTTATTCACATCTTCCACCACAGGGGGACCCGCAGCAGGAGGTTGCCATTGGTGGGACCAGATGATCGCACAAGCAAGAACAGCCTGAAAATTTCAGCCATCATCAATGGCTTAATCCTTGTGTGTTTAAACCCGGAGAACAATCCCATATTTCTCTGACAGCGTCTTTTTTTCATTCAAAGCGTTGTGACTCTTTTGATGTTTATATTTTTATATTCATTTGTGGGATATGGGCATTGCTAACTGGCCAGCATTTATTGCCCGTCTCTCGTTGCCTTTGAGAAGGTGATGGTGAGCTGCCTTCTTGAATCACTGCAATCCACGTGTTGTGCATTGACCCATAATGCCATTAGGGAGGGAATTCCAGAACTTCAACCCAGCGACTGCGAAGGAAAGATGATATATTTCCAAGTCAGGATGGTGAAAAGCTCGGAGGGGAACTTGCAGGTGATGGTGTTCCCATGTTTACGCTGCCTTTGTCCTTCTAGATTGAAGCAGTCATGGATTTGGAAGGTGCTGTCTAAGGATCTTTGGAGAATTGCTGCAGTGCATCTTGTAGCTAACACGCACTGCTGCTACTGAGCATCGGTGGGGGGAGTGGATGTTTGTGGATGTGGTGCCAAAAAAGCGGGCTGCTTTGTCCTGGATGGTGTCAAGTTTCTTGAGCGTTGTTGGAGCTGCAGCCATCCAACCAAGTGAGGAATATTCCATCGCAGCCCCAATTGTGTCTTGTAGTTGGTGGACAGGCTTTGGGGTGTCAGGAGGTGAGTTACTCGCTGCAGTATTCCTAGCCTATGACCTGCTCTTGTAGATACTGTGTTGATGTGATGAATCCAGTTGAGTTTCTGGTCAATTTGTGAAGTGAGTTGAGGAACATGGGGATAGAATCGGAAGATAGTTGAGGGAGAAGATCAGTCACGATCATATTGAGTGGTGAAGTAGGCTTGGGGCCGAATGGAACAGCTTCTATTATTTTGTTTTTAAAAACCATGACAAATGTTCCTTTATTAAACGACATGTGTTGACTGAAGGTTTTGTATTGAAAGTGTTCCTTCTTTAAACAGTGAGCGAGTAAGAACCAATTAGTTCATGATTTTTTTTAATTGTAAATTCACTTCTTGAATACAAATCAATTTGTGCCAGATACGTGGCTAAAGGACAACTTGACCAGACTTGTGAACTTAATTTTATTTGAAACCCAGAAGGATGATGGTATTTGTACCAAGTTTATTGACTTGGATGCCATGATATATGGAGGAATTGTCTGCAGTTGATTATGAAGAAATTTTACATCCAGTCTGCATTGGAAGTTAATGAATACCTTGAATTGAATTACTGCAGAATAAACCAATTAAGGTATCCAGACGACATCATGAACCATATAAACCACAATTATTTAATTATTGCCATTAAATTAATTTGCAGCTATCAATTAGCAGTACGTCAATACTGAACTGTCTTCATGGTAGGCCATCTTTTTGATGCAGGAAGTCTTCTTTTTGATGTCTTTTGAAAGTATTGTTGCGTGACACAGAGGAAAAACATAATTCGGTTTAATGCCATCAGCCTGAAGGCATCTTGTATTGGATCGCACAGCCGGGATGTTGTTGTTTTTCCTCCGTAATGGATTATTAAAAAAAAGTAATGATCTGGAATGTATTGCTGAGGAATACTAAGTGATGGACAAAGCTTAAGAACAGGAATTAGGAGCAGAAGTAGGCAAATTTAGCCCTTCAAGCCTGTTCCGCATTTCAATCAGATCATGGCTGACCTCTCCTCAGTCTCAAATCCACCACCCCACTTGTTCACCATATCCCTCATCCCCTTTCTATTAAAATTGTACTTATCTCCTTCTTGAAACCATTCAACGAATCAGTCTCCACACATACTGGGACAGCAAGTTCCACAAATTCACCACCCTCTGTGAGAAGTAGTTCTTCCTCATCTCTTATTTTAGATTGCCCCATAAGAGGAAACATTTGGTCCATATTTACTTTATCAATCCCTTTTAAAATTTTACATGCCTCATTCAGATCCCCTCTTGTCCTTCTGAGCTCCAGCGAGTAAACTCCCAAACTGTTTAATCTCTCCTCATATGTCAACCCTTTCGTCCCCAGAATCAATCTGGTGAATCTCCTCTGAGCTGCCTCTAATGCCACCACATCCTTCCTCAAATAAAGAGACCAAAACTGAACACAATATCTCAGATGTGGTTTCACCAGCACCCGATACAATTGCAACAACACTTCTCTACTTTTATATGGGTATGGTGATCAGGTGGGGTGGTGGATTTGAGACTAAGGAGAGGTCAGCCATGATCTGATTGAAATGCGGAACAGGCTCGAAGGGCTAAATTTGCCTACTTCCGCTCCTAATTCCTGTTCTTAAGCTTTGTCCATCACTTAGTATTTTACACCTTTTGCAATAAATGCCAACATCCCATTTGCCTTTTTTATTAGGTGCTGTACCTGTATACCGATTTACTGTGATTCAACACTAGGTATTAATACAGACTGATTTGGCACAAATCAACATTTTACAGCAGCAATTGCAGCAACGATAAAGATATCTGTCACTGATAGCAGGAAGATAGTGTCACAGGCTGTAGAGATAGGGACTGACACTTGACAGCGGGGAGGTGCTATCATGTTTTGGTCCAGCTACACAATTAATTGTCCTTCGCTGATCAAAAATTACACTGCCGATGTAAGGCTCGTTGAGAATTCTCTTTAAAGAATTAGCAGAATGGGAAGCCTTTTTTTAAGCTTGTGAACTCAGGTAAATGTATAGCATTCAAATGCATCATTTCAAATACCATGGTGTCAGTCTATGTTGGTGATGGATATAAATAAGTTATGGGGCTGAATTTTAACTGCCCCCACTGGGGGACGGGAGTAAATGTAGTCAGATAGCCTTCCCATTCGGCTCCTGTCTACCCCAACCTCTTCGCAATTTGATGGTGGGATGAGTGACGCTTAGGTCAGCCTGTCCTTGCCCCGGTTGAGGCCACTTAAAGGCTTTTTCTCACCCAGCCTCAATTTTTAGGCTGGCTTAGGATTTCAGGATAGGAAAGGTAGCCTGAAAAGTGACTACTTTCAGACCTTGGAAGGGTACAGGTGCCTCCATCAACAACCTCCTTTCAACATAGGGTCTGACTCTCCATACCCCCCAATCCCCCTATCTTCCCCCATCAATACCATTCTCTCATCCTCTGCACACACCCCTGAACCTCACCTCACCCTGCAACTCTCACACTGACCTGCTCTTGAGCTCCTGGGATTAAGGCTCTGGATATTGTTTGCAATCCCAGTGTTGCCCACTTCAACTTTCAGCACTGCTGGGGTTAGAAAGCTTCTAGTCAATTTGATTGGTTGTCGGCTCCTGGAGGCGGTGCTCCCTCCCGAGTGAGAGGAGCAAATCCCATCTCCAGTCCAGTAACAATCCAATGGCTGTTGGGTAGCTGGTATCATTGGGGATGTATTCACCATCAACTCTATGGAAGGCAAGAAGGGAAACTCTACCAGCCTAATAAACCTGACCATGGACTTACTTATCTTGAAAATTTTATATTAGCACCTCATCTGACCTGTAGTGTTAATAGAAACATAGAACATAGAACCCAACAGCACAGTACAGGCCCTTCGGCCCTCGATGTTGCGCCGACCAGTGAAACCAATCTAATGACCCTCTAACCTAAACTATTCCAATGTTATCCATATGCCTACCCACTTACCATTTGAACGCCCTTAAAGTTGGCAAGTCCATGAGATATAGGAGCAGGAGTAAGCCTGCTTACTCTTCTTTGTGACTTTTTAATGACTAATACAACAGAATGGTTTGATCATAGAAACCCTACAGTACAGAAAAAGGCATTCAGCCCATCGAGTCTGCATTGACCACAATCCCACCCAGGCCCTACCCCCATATTCCTACATATTTACCCACTAATCCCTCTAGCCTACACATCTCCAGACACTAAGGACAATTTTTAACATGACCAGTCAACCTAACCTGCACATCTTTGGACTGTGGGAGGAAACCAGAGCACCCGGAGGAAACCCACGCAGACACGAGGGGAATGTACAAACTCCACGCAGACAGTGACCCAAGCCAGAAATCCAACCCAGGTCCCTGGAACTGTGAAGCAGCAGTGCTAACCTAGCATTTGCTAGGCTATTTAAGAGTCAACCACATTGCTGTGGCTCTGGAGTCACATGTAGGCCAGACCAGGTAAAGAGAGCAGATTTCCTTTCTTAAAGGATATTAGTGAACCACTTTGATGACATTCGACAATAATTTCATGGATAGCATTAAACTTTTAATTTCAGATATTTTTATTGAATTCAAACGATACCACTTGCCGTGGCAGGATTCGAACCCAGGTCCCCAGTCACAATCTTGAGTTTCTGGATTATTAGTCTGGTGATAATGCTAGTATGTCACCATTTCCCCACAAGGAACGTAGCGGTTCAAGGAGGCACCACTTTTTCAAGGGCAATTAGGGATGAGAAATGTTGGCCTAGCCAGCAAAGTCCACATGCTTTGAATGAATAAATAAAACTTCACTCCGTGTTCTCCATAACCCTTACATAAGAACATAAGAACATAAGAAATAGGAGCAGGAGTAGGCCATCTGGCCCTTCGAGCCTGCCCCGCCATTCAATAAGATCATGGCTGATCTGTCGTGGCTCAGTTCCACTTTCCCGCCCTCTCCCCACTTGACTTCTGTTTAATTAAAAACTCTGTCTGTCTCAGCTTTGAATACAGACAATGTTTCAATCTCTATAGCACTCTGGGATAGGATCCTAAAGATTCATGGCTCTCTAGGAGAAGAAGTTCCTCCTTTTATCTACCCCTTATTCTGCAACTATCTCCCCTAGTTCTAGATTCCCTGACATGGGAAAGCTTTTCTCAGAACCTTCTGCAGTGGTGCAGTAATAATATGAGTTGAATAGTAATCCAGAGGCTAACGGTTTGGAAGGCAAGGGTTCACAGTGCACCACTGCAGCTGGTGGAATGTAAGTTCTACTCATTAATATATCTGGAGTTGAGCGATCATCTTAGTTTCATTGTCACCCATTGTTATCATTGATATGAAAAACCCATTAGGTTCACTAATCTTTTCAGGGAGGACATCCTTTGTTTTTACTTGGTCTGGCCGATGTGTGATTCCAGGTCCACAGCAATGTGGTTGACTCTTACCTGCCCTCTGAAATGGCCTTGCAAGCCAGTCATCTGTACTTAACTGCTACAGATGAATTGCAGTGACTCAAGAAGTTGGCTCGCCATCCCTAGGGCAATAAGGGATGGGCAATCAGTGCTGGCCGTGCCAGTAATGCCCACGTCCCGTGACAGAATTAAAACAGACTCCTTAAAACTGTATATGTTTCAATAAGCTTTCCTCTTATCACTCTTCTAACCTCCAGAAAGCGCAAACCAAACACACTCACTCTTTCCTCATAAGAAACGCTCCTTCAACTCAAATATCAATCTCGAGAGCCATGTTTTTTGAACTGCTTTAATGCAAACAGGATATAACCAAAACATGGGGTGGCGCGGTGGCACAATGGTTAGCACTGCTGCCTCACAGTGCTAGGGACCTGAGTTCAATTCCTCACTTGGGTCCCTGTCTGTGCGGAGTCAGCACATTCTCCCTGTGCCTGCGTGGGTTTCCTCCATGTGTTCTGGTTTCCTCCCACAGTCTGAAAGATGTGCTGATTTGATGGATTGGCCATGCTGAATTCTCCCTTGGCGTACCCAAACAGCAGGCAGTTCGGCAACTGAGGGATTTTCATAGAATCCCTACAGCACAGAAGGAGGTCATTCGGCCCATCGAGCCTGCACTGACCACAATCCCACCCAGCCCCTATTCCCATAACCCTGCATATTTACTCTGCTAATCCCCCTGACACTAAAGTCAATT
Source organism: Carcharhinus amblyrhynchos (assembly GCF_965287045.1). Classification (NCBI taxonomy): domain Eukaryota; kingdom Metazoa; phylum Chordata; class Chondrichthyes; order Carcharhiniformes; family Carcharhinidae; genus Carcharhinus; species Carcharhinus amblyrhynchos. The sequence goes on along the minus strand of NC_137333.1, from coordinate 10,032,330 downwards.
TAGCATAGCCAACCAACCTGGTCTGTGGGAGGAAACTGCAGCATCCGGAGGGAACCCACGCAGATGGGGGAGAACGCGCAAAGTCCACGCAGATGGTGACCCGAGGCCAGAATTGAACCCGGGTTCCTGGCGCTGTGAGGCAGCAGTGCTAACCGCTGTGTCACCGTGCCTCCCTAACTTCATTGCAGTGTTGATGTAAGCCTCCTTGTGACACTAATAAATAAACTTAAACCGAGCGAATGTTACTTTATGCAAATTTAGATTGGCACTTGGTGAGAAAACAAGTCATTTTCTTCTCTCACAAAAACTAATTTGTCGGCTGAGGTGAAAGAAATTTGAGCTGGTTTTAACCTCGCACTCCAATTATCCAACCTACCCCCAATTTGGTAAAACAATATGTGTATCCTAATCACCAAGCCTGTGAATGTACACTCTGGTGAATTTTATAATGGAGTCATCACTGAAATCTGATAAACATACAATGCTGGAATTTGTGCTTTAATTGGTCTGAAATTTCTGCCCAGTTTTAGTACCTCAGAAACAAAAAATAAAACACCACTAACAGCAAATGACTTAATTCACACGCATTACTACAATATCTTTTAACTAAAAAGCTCACCATTTACAAATTTGAATCCCACCAATACAATACTGTTAATGTTACCCTCTCCACTTCAAATTGTAATAATTATTTTAGGTTGGAGGTAAAGAATGGCTCTTGTCTGGCTCACCCCAATCAATAAACATAGCTTTATAATTCCTCTTTCTCAAGCACCCTCCTCCCCTTCTTCCAACCCACCTCTTTCTCTTTCTCTCCCTCCTTTCCCTACCTCCCTCTCTCCTTCCCACCCTCTCACCAGCTCTCCCATTCTACTCCCCTCCCTCTCTCCTCCTTGCATCCTTTCCTCGTTCTTTCTTTCTCTCTCCTTATCACCAGCTAGCCTGCAAAATAACATTTGTTAGCTGAACAATCATTGATTGTGGAATAGCTCACCCACAACCAAAAACAACAACAGGAAAGCACAAATTAATACAAAAATGTGACTTTTGAGCAGAGGGATCAAAATGGAGGGACAAAAGGACATACATTTAAAACATTTCCATAAAAATTAGTATTAAATGTCTTCATGTAATGATTGAGAAAAATATAGAATTGTGACAATTGCTTTCAAAGCCATTCAGAATCCATCTACAATTCATCCGTTTAATTCCACTCCCCTCCCTCCCCCCTCCTTCACAGTTTAAAAGGCAAATTTATCTCATTCTTCAAGAAGACAATAGTACACATTCTGATGAAGGGCAGTCCCATGAAACGCTGGGATCTCTATTAAACTGAGATTGTTGAGGTTCTGGGGAAGGTGGGGGCGGGGTGGGGGGGGGGGGTGGGTGGTGGGGTGGGGTGGATAGTGTTGGCACAGGTTCCCTGTCATTGGGCTCACGGTTACGAGCTGGTGAAAGTCCTTGAGTTCATTAGCATTTCCTCTGAGGGAGTTTCCTTTCCAGCGGCACTGCTGATTTTACTCTGACAATATTTGCAGATTTTTTGGGGGGTTTTTTTTTTGTTGCTGCTGTCCGCTTGGCGAACATCCCCCCCCCCCCCACTCTCAGAGTTGTATTTGAGGTGCACCAACTGAGGACATTTTCTTTTTAAATATTGTCGTTCGTTTGTTTCTTCTTGTCTGACAGTAAATGTACACAGTTCCTTGTGTCTGTGCGCCAGAATCTCCCTGCAGGCTCTAGACTTCATAAGTGTACATTTATAATCAAGCATCCTGACCCCAACACTCTGTCAGTGCCTTCGGAGCCAACGACAGCAATTTACTTGTAACCCTTTCTTTTTTAAAAATCATGTTATGATCAGAAGCCCATATAACCCTTTGCCTGCACCCTAACACCACCCCCCCCCCAATCCCCACCAAACCAGTCGCTGATGAAAGCAAGTGCCGTTATCATGGCAACCTCCTGGCAGCTCCCTCCACTGGGCTTAGTACGGACTGAGCTCTGCAGAACAACACGCCCCGCTCTCCTGATTCCAGGGAGCTTTGCTCAAAGGTAGAGCGGGTTTGCTCAGTTAATATTCAGGGCTGCCTGCCACAATATGGGCTGAGCACTTAGATCCACGCAAAGCACAGACAATGCTGCGATTGAACTGCTAACACGGACTTTGGCTGAAGCACGTCGGTCAGGTCCTGTGACGCTGTTGCTCTGCCCGAGCAGAGGATTTCCCAGCGAGCTCAGGAGGCGCTGGTGAAACGATTTCGTCGCTGTCCACCATTGCCTGACCCAGTCAGATAGATGTGCTTCTATCTCACGTTTTATGTTCCCTGATGCTGGGTGAGGGGGAGTAGAGTCCACAAAATGAGGGGTCATAGATCGAGGATCAAGGGATAAACCTTTTAGTAAGAAGTCTCACAACACCAGGTTAAAGTCCAACAGGTTTATTTGGTAGCAAAATCCACTAGCTTTTGGAGTGCTGTCTCTTCGTCAGGTGAGTGGGAGTTCTGTTCACAAACATATAAAGACACAAATTCAATTAACAAAATAATGATTGGAATGCGAGTCTTTACAGGTAATCAAGTCTTAAAGGTACAGGCAATGTGAGTGGAGAGAGCGTGAAGCACAGGTTAAAGAGATCTGTATTGTATCCAGATAAGACGGTTAGTGAGATTTTGCAAGCCCAGGCAAGTTGTTATGGGGGTTACAGATAGTGTGACATGAACCCCAAGTCCCGGTTGAGGCCGTCCTCATGAGTGCAGAACTTGGCCAGTCTCTGCTGTAAACCATTTAGGACAGAGCTGGGGAGAAATTTCTTCACCCAGAAGGTGGAATTCACTCCCACTGAAAGTAGTTGAGACCAAAACGTAGTCTGATTTCAAGAAGAAATTATATATTGCTCTTGGGGCTAAAGGGATCAAAGGAGGAAGGGGGATATTGAATTTGATGAGCAACAATTACCATGATGAAAGGCAGAGCGGGCGCGAGGGGCTGAATGGCCTACTCCTGCTTCGAGTTTCTATGCTTCTAATTGTTGGCTTTTTACACATTTCCTGCTAGGCTACATGAAGAAATCTTAAAAAAATAAAGGCTGCTTATAGTTTGCTCTTGGGGCCAAAGGGACATGGGGGTGACAGGGGATCAGGATATTGAATTTGATGATCAGCCATCAATTATTATTCATTCATAGGACATGGGCGTCGTCAGCTGGCCAGCATTTATTGCCCTTGTTCAGAGGGCAGTGAGAGTCAACCATATTGCTGTGGTCCTAGAGTCACATGTAGGCCAGGCCGGGTAAGGACAGCAGATTTCCTTCCCTAAAGGAGATCAGTGTACCAGATGGGGGTTTTTCTGACAGTCGACAATGGTTTAATGGTCATCAGTAGATTTTTAATTCCAGATATTTGATATTGAATTCAAATTCCACCACCTGCCATGTCCTTAAAACATTAGCTGAGTTTCTGGATTAATAGTCTAGTGATAATACCACTAAGCTGTCACCTCCCCCGGATCATAATGAATGGCGGAGCAGGCTTAAAGGGCCGATGGCTTACCTCTGCTTCTATTTTATATGCTTAAACCTTGTAAAAATGGTGTTTATATTGGAGAGGTTTGGTTTTGCTGTCTCAGAGTATCAAATTTACTCCGCAGACGTGTGATGTCCAGTTAAAAGCAATTCCTTCTCTCAGTCACACAGAAGATTGCTCTGTTCTCTCAATCACTTTTATAATAATCCCCCTTTATTAGAAATGCGGTGTCGGTCTATGATTGTGGACAGCATGTAGTTAGCACTGCTGCCTCACAGCACCAGGGACCCCAGGTTCAATTCCGGTCTTGGGTGTCTGTCTGTGTGGAGCTTGCATGTTCTCCCCATGTCTGCATGGGTTTCTTCTGTGTGCTCTGGTTTCCTCTGTGTGCTTCAGTTTCCTTCCAAACTCCAAAGATATGCAGGTCGGGTGGATTGGCTGTATTAAAACTGCCCCTTAGTGCCAGGCAAGGTAAATACATAATGTTACATGGATAAGGCCTGAGTGGGATTGTTGATGGTGTAGGCTCCATGGGCCAAATGGCCTCCTTCTGTATTGTAGGGATTCTATGGTTCTGTGATCAGAATAGAATGCATTCCACAACTGGATAAAATATCAGTCCCCTGAATTTTGCTAATTAAACCCTAACTATTGCACAGAATTGAAGTGTTAAATCTTGCAGAAAGGCTGAATTGCTCTCTCATTTCCTCCAGTGGCATACATTGTTGTGACTGTTTGAAATTTGGCATGCTTGCCTTTGACCTGATAAGTCAAATATAAAAAACTTTGGGAACATGTGCCTCTTTTCAACAATATGGGAGAAAATACTTCTGTGTTCCTGCCACTAAGTGTTGAATCCACAATGACCAGTGCCTCAGCAGACTGGCAAGATCTGACACTTGTCCCAGTGTCTGAGCACATCATCAATATACTCTAAGCATTTCCCTTTGTCACGGATTCAAGATTACCACCTTCAGCGGCAAGAAAACCAATTATTATCTCACAAGGCTCTTCCCTTTCATCTTTCATTACAAAATGATTATTTGTCACTTTTTTGTCACACCCTTATGATGTTATAGGGTGAAGAATACAATCGTCATAGTACATCACATTCGTATTTGTCAACAGGAGGCTGTAACTGGACAAAACTCAAGATCCAAGCAAGGTTTCCAACTCACAGCCAAAGAAAAACTCAAGCCCAGTCCTCAAAATCCCAATTTTCCTACACATAGGCAACGGCAGGAAGGTTTTCCAATCACAGTGGTGATAACAGGAGCGAGGTGGTAAGTTATAAAACCCAGCTGTATAATGCACGGCTGGCTCAAATGTATCTATTGCGACCAGAGCAGATTAGTCACTTGGAGTTGTATAATTTTGGATTCGGACAGGCAGTTGTCTGTTTGTTAGCAATGCTTACATAGCTTATTAAGAAGCAACAGTTTAGATCCGATACATGAATTAGTTAGACTGAATAGGAATACGGGCTGTGACAATTGTGAGCAATTAACTGATCACAGAGGGTGATGGATGATTGGCACAGTCTGTTGGTCTCAGTAGCTGTGACAACAGCATTCTGCTCTCCAGTCAAGGTGTTGCGAAACTCTTCCCTCAGTCTTCTCCCTCATCCTCCTCTGAAGAAGACAGCTGCTTGAGAAGCATTGCCACATGACCTGAGTACTTGTTAATGTACACTATTTCGGTGAGGTGGGAGCTGGTAGCTTCCTCAATGCCAATCACCTGTTCAAAGTCTTCTGACCAATGGTTATAGAACAATATGCAAGACTTCAGAGTGTTCACCTCCTACTCAGCCCCGTTCGTCAACCCTTCTCCAGGTCCGGGTGGGTTCTCACTTCCCGGCCATTTGCAAATACTTGCAGAGATAAGGGGGTCACACAAGATGCCATCCTACCAATCAAGGAAAAGTCAACATGGAAACCTGAACCAAGTGAGCCAGAAATTTCCAGGGACTATTTAGGAATTGCCTTTACAGAGAAAGAGAGAGAGAGAGGATCAGCGCTGCATTAGCCAATTCCATAAGTGCTCTACACCACGCAGAACTAATTAAAATTAATTAATTTCTTACAGATTGAGATGCTGCTGCTATGTAATCCAGTAATGAATGCAAGTTTGCTATTTTAGTGCTATGGCAGTCCTTTAAAGTGTTTCAGCAACCGTTCCAGAGGGATTTAAATTTTTTTTTTGTTCATTGCTACACTGGTCGAGAATGGAGCCATGGTATCTCTGAACTCAGAGGTGTCTAATACTGTTCTGGGAAAGTGGGGCCCTGGAAGATGTACCTCTAGGTGGTGTAAAGAAAGAATAATTCGGCCGGAACTCTACCATCTCACCCACCACGGAAACGGAGTGAGCAAGCTTCGTAGAACAGAAATGTTCATTGACCTCGGATGGGATTTTACGATTTCACCCAAGCGAGGTCCGCTATGATCATCAAGATAAGGCTACCACCACGACTGGGGTCCAAACTGATGGACAAAGTATGCAATTATATAGCCTAGCACCAGAAAGAACAGTGCCAACTCAATAAAATGTTGCACATCAATACCCCAGCAACCAGCTCCTCAATTTATCATGTTACTGGGATTTAAGAAGTAAACACATAGATTGGTACTAAAAGGAAAGCTGGGGTAAAAAGAACAAGTGTGCATGATTGTAAGGCAATAAATTTGGTTTAGTTCATTATTCTTTAGTTCAGGGAGTTTCTGCCAACTGGTGCAGGATAAGTCAACAGCATCTTTCACCGAGTACAGTCTTCTACAGAGATTCATCTTCTTTATCAGGAGGTCCATTTTCCAGTCTCAAAGTACCCCCGGAAATCCATCTTCACTTTGAGGAACTCCACCTTCTTCATTAGTGGGTCAGTGATGTTGGGTGACTTTTCTGTAGGGCACCCGGACACTATGGCAGATTCTATGCCTTCTAAACTTGCCACCCCACAGAAGATGGCATGAAACCCCTGGGAAGCATAATTAGTAAGGTCAAGCCAGGAGATTTGACATGTTTTCTTGCCAGGCACTGCAGCTGGAAACAGTCCTGAACAGGAGCCGGAGTATGGCGACTAGGGGATTTTCACCGCAATTTTATTGCAGTGTTAATGTAAGACTAATAAATTAACTTTAAGAACCATGTGTGCTCTGCTCTGTGAGCACAGTAGTACATTCTACACTCTTTTGTTTCCTTCTCTATGAATGCTATGCTTTGTCTGTATAGCACACAAGAAACAATACTTTTCTCTGTATGTTAATACATATGACACTAATAAATCAAATCAAATCAAATCAAATCAAGCAGCTTGACATTTGATGTGAGTGGGCAACGCTTCAACCCAAAATGCTTCAAGGAATGATTTATTTGTACGTATGTGAAATAAACTTTTTCTACAGAATTTGGAACGTTTCGTGGATACAAAGCTCAATCCAACCGAGACTGGGCAAAATTCTCGGATATGCGGATCCTAGCTATTGAATTGCCAAATCCTACCTTGAGAAATGAACTGACTCACTCAAAAATTGAGCCTCTCTTAAGTGTTTGTTAAGTAACAACAGCCCTATTAGTTGCTTGTACTGTCTTAATTAAGGCAGGTTTCTGAAAATAAAGTGAATAAATCATTTGAGTGATTTCATCAGTTGATTTTGTTTATATCTGATGGGTTGCTTTGATAAAATCATTTAAATGATTTAATTAATTGGTTTGAAATTGATTGGTAGATTGTGATGTGTAGCTTTTCCTACCAGTTACATTTGAGTGAATGAGCACAAAGATTCAAGTAATTCTTATCTGCTAATTCATCAGATAAGCAAACTATTGCATACTTGACCCTGTAAAGTGTGATGTACACATTGTGGAAGATAGTTAGATCTATTCTATAGATACACAAAATATAGAATGGAAAACAATTTGAAAATAAATGCATTTAGTTCATTCAAGAATTAATAATACATTCATAACACAAGGGTCTTATCATAAAAGGTTCTCTATTCCAAAGTTCTCCATCACATATATTTTAAAAACCCAATGAATTTACTTGCCAGGGATTCAGGTTCAATTCTGGCTTTAGTGTGTGTGTGTGTGTGTGTGTGTGTGTGTGTGTGTGTGTGTGTGTGTGTGTGTGTGTGTGTGTGTGTGTGTGGAGTTTGCACATTTTCCCCATGTCTGTGTGGGTTTCCTCCAGGTGCTCCGATTTCCTCCCACAGTCCAAAGATGTGCAGGTTAGGTTCAGTGGCCACACTAAATTGAACATTGTATCTGGAGGATTAGCAGAGTAAATCCGTGGGGTTATGGGGACAGGGTCTGAGTGGGATTGTATTTGGTGAAGGCTCAATGGACCAAATGGCCTCCTTCTGCACTGTAGGGATTCTATATTCCGTGCATATTTAGCTCCATCACAGAGTGTAAGTGCAAGGGGGTTAAGCTGAATTTATACAAGAAATTAATTAGACCTCAGCTGGAATATTGAGTGCAGTTCTGGGTGCTGCCTTGTAGGAAGGGTGTAAACAAATCAGCGAGGAGAGGTTTACAAGAATGATTCCAGGGATGAGAAACTTCAGTTATGAGGATAGGTCAGAGAGGTCAGGACTGTACTCCTTGGAGACAAGAAGACTAAGAAGAAGTCATGATAGAGCTGTTCAAAATTATGAGGGGGCTGGACAGAATAGATAGGGAGAAAGTGCTTTCCACTCACAAAAAGATCAAGAATGGTGGGTGACATTGTGGCATAGTGGTTAGCACTGCTGCCTCTCAGTGCCAGGGACCTGGGTTCAATTCCTGGCTTGAGTCACTGTCTGTGCAGAATCTGCGCATTCTCCCTGTATCTGCGAGGGTTTCCTCTAGTGCTCCGGTTTCCTCCCACAGACTGAAAGATGTGCTGGTTAGGTGCATTTGGCCGTGCTAAACCCTTCCTCAGTGTACCCGAACAGGCGCCGGAGTGTGATGACTAGGGGATGTTCACAGCAACTTCATTGCAGTGTTAATGTCAGCCTACTTGTGACACGAATAAAATAACTAATAATAAACTAAAGAATAAGATAGCACAGATTTAAATTGATTTACAAAAGGAGCAAATGTGATGTGAGGAAAAAACATTTTGACACAGTGTGTGGTTGGGGCCTGGAACGTACTACCTGGAAATGTGGTGCAGGTAGATTCATTCGAGGTATTTTTAAAAATTCATTCATGGACCATGGGCGTCGCTGGCTGGCCAGCATTTATTGTCCATCCTTAGTTGTCTGAGGGCAGTTAAGAGTCAACCATATTGCTGTGGCTGTAGAGTCACATGTTGGTCAGACAGGGTAAGGACAGCAGATTTCCTTCACTAAAGGGCGTTAGTGAACCAGATGGGGTTTTCCAACAATCGACAATGATTTCATGGTCTTCAGCAGATTCTTAATTCCAGATGTTTTATATTGAATTTAAATTCCACCATCTGCCGTGGCGGGATTCGAACTTGGGTCCCCAGAACGTTAGCTGAGTTTCTGGATTAATAGTCCAGCAATAATACCAATGAGCCATCACATCCCAGGGGGCATTAGTTGATTACTTGAATAGAAACAATGTGCAGGGATACGGGGAATGATATCAAGACATGATGCTCATTTGGAGAACTGATATAGACATAATGGGCCAAATGGCCTCCTTCTGTGCTGTAACAATAATGCTTCGATTGGACCTGCCTCCAGGCAGTGCATTCCAGATCTGAACTTCTCCTTGTGTGAAAGGTGTTTTCTCTCACATCACATTTGTTTCTTTTACAAATTGCTTCAAACATGTACCCTCATGCTCTTGACTGGAGATCAGAATAGTGAAACTCATCGCAAAGCAAGAGCAGAATCAGATACAGAGAATTATAGGATTTTATTGATCACAATAACATGTGATGTGTTGTTTTCTGTATGCCTTTTCAAAGCTAATCCAAACACGGAGGTAGAAAAGAAAAAGTGTTTTCCTTTTTGTGTCAGTTTTAAAGTCTACATGAGATTGCAATTAATGCACATTTACTTTTATTCCTTTTCTGGAGGCTTCAGTCACTGAAAAACAAAACATCTTGGCTGGAATTCAGCAGTTCACGTAGGGGAGATTCTTCAGTTCGGCCAGCAGTGCACCCCCACTTGCGGGTTTCCTACAGGCATGGGGTAATGTCAGTGGGAACTCCCATTGATGGTGGCAAGACCAGAGAATCCCATGGCTAGTAAAAAACAAGGAACAGTACAGCACAGGAACAAGACCTTCGGTCCTCCAAGTCTGCATCGATCGTAATACCTGCCTAAACCAAAACCGTATGCACTTACGGAGTCCGTATCCTTCCATCCCGATCCTATTCATGTATTTGTCTAGATGCCCCTTAAATGCCGTTATCGTACCTGCTTCCACCACCTCCCTGGACAGCACGTTCCAGGCATTCACCACTCTCTGTGGAAAAAAAACTTGCCTTGTACATTCCCTCTAAACTTTTTCCCACTCACCTTAAATCTATGTCCCCCAGTACTTGACTTTTCTACCCTGGGAAACAGCATCTGACCATCCACTCTATCCACGCCACTCATAATCTTATCAACAAACAACAAAGTGTTGGAACAAACTCAGCAGGTCTGGTAGCATCTATGGAGGGAGAAACAGAGTTATGTTTTTTGTGTCCAATATGACTCTTCTTTCATCATCAAACGCTCTTGGATGTTTACCAGGCAGAAACTCAACTGCAGTGGAAGAGGCAAAAACTTAAATGCGATCTTTTAAAACAACCCTACAGTGTGGGGCATGTTGGCATTATCTCACCGTAAAGCAGTTCCTGCTGTTTCCCCCCCAACATCCCAACACTTTAATAAAAAGTGGAGCTCTTCAAATTGAAGGCGGTGCCACATTTTGCGTGGTTTGGTTGTTTTGGACTCCGAAAAAATGGATTCAGCAGAAAAAAAAACCAGGTGACACGTTTGCCTGCCTGTCTCAGTTGTGTCTGTAAGCTGAGAGCCTTTGGTTTCCTGTTCCAAAAATGAGGAAGTGAAGCTTGAAGCGAGCAGCTTCACCTCGATCTATTCACTGAACTCCCTGAAGTGAACGAGAGAATGCTGCTCCGAACCAGAATTGCCAGCTGAATAAATAACCCAGGAAACAGGGGAAGAAAGTTAATATACAGGGCATGCATAACACAACATTCCTTTCCCCCAAGAAGAAGTTCCTCAGAGAATCGTTAGACCGACACGAGGGAACTGGGATACATGACCTGTGGTATTCTCTTCAAGTGTATTGGCTGAGATGTAGGACGGTGACATCATGGTTAAATTCAATGCAGGAAATGTTCTATTTTAAAGGGCATTCATCATGCCAGAGGAATTTGAGGTTGGGCCCCAGTTCATAATATAGCTTGCTCTCAAAGAATCTGTGCCTGACCACCATGTTGGTCCCAGAAAAACCTTGTGCTGTGACTGATACTATCCCTGTTGCAAACCTTAACAATGCGGGCTTAGAGGTTTGAATCTATGCTATGATTTATTGATTTATCAAGGTGTAACTGAAGGAAGATTTGCAACAAGGCCTGTTGAAGTCTGAGTTCTTTGTTTCAATATGATTTGATTTGATTTATTATTCTCATTGTTCGTATACAGTGAAAAGTATTGTTTCTTATGCACTATACAGACAAAGCATACTGTTCATACAGAAGGAAAGGAAAGAGTGCAGAATGGAGTGTTACAGTCTTTGGTAGGGTGCAGTTATTGGTACGCAGTGAAAAGTATTGGGCAGGATTTTATGGCCTCGCTCATCCCAAAACCGTAAAATCCCACCCGAGGTCAAAGAACCTTCCCGTTGTCTGCCCCTCGCCCACTCCGTGTCCCATAATGTACGGGGTGTTAAAATTCCAGCCATTGTTTCTTGCGCACTATGCTGACAAAACATACTGTTCAGAGAGTACATTGGGGAGTCGGAGAGGATAGAGTGCAGAATGTAGTATTGCAGTCTTGGCTAAGGTATAGAGAAAGATAAGTCCATTCAAAAGTCTGATGGCAACAGGGAAGAAGCTGTTCTTGAGTCGTTTGGTACGTGTCCTCAGACTTTTGTATACTTTTCCTGATGGAAGAAGGTGGAAGAGAGAATGAAAATGGAAGTATGAAAATGAGTATGGAAGAGAGATGAGAATGATACAAGGAAGTTTTATCATAATAACCTTTCCTTAAAATTTCAAAAATATTATAGATGACCTGTAGCAGTTTCTGGTGGCAATACATATGTGTTTCTTACTCTTCTACGGGATGTGTGCTTTTTTGGCTAGGCCAACATTTATTGCCCATCCCTAATTGTCCTTGAGAAGCTGGTGGTGAGTCACCTTCTTGAAACACTGCTGTCCATGTGCTGTAGGCAAACCCATATTGTTCTTAGGGAGAGCATTCCAGGATTTTGACCCAGCGACAGTGAAGGAATAGCCAATATATTTCCAAGTCAGGACGGTGAGTGGCTTGGGGGGGGTGGTACTTGCACGTGGTGGTGTTCCCATGCATCTGCTGCCCTAGTCCTTGGTGGCAGAGGTCACGGGTTTGGAAGATACTGTAGAAGGAGCCTTGGAGAGTTCTTGCAGTTCATCTTCTAAACGGTACACACTGCTGCCAATGTGGAGGTTGGGTGGGGGGGAGGTGCGTGGGGTCAGTAGTGAAGAGAGTGAATGTTGGAAGGTGTTGGAAGTGATTGCATGTCAAGTGGCCTGCTTTGTCTGGATGGTATCCATGCTTACTGAGTGTTATTACAGCTGCACTCATTCTGGCAAGGGGAAATTATTCCATCAAACTCCTCACTTATGTCTTGGTGGACAGGCTTTGGGGAAATCAAGAAATGGGTTACTTGCCACAGATTGCCAACCTTCAGCCAATATTACTCCACATAATATTGAGAAACGATTGAAAAACATGGATACTGCAAAGACTCTGACAACATTCCAGCAATACTACTGAAGATGTGAGCTCCAGAATCTGCCAAACCCTTAACCAAGCTGTTTCAGTACAGATACAAAATTAGCATCAACCATTTTCCAGTCCTCTGGGACCCTCCCTGACTCCAGTGATTCCTGAAAGATCACCATTAATGCCTCCACTATCGCTTCAGCTAATGGCAGAACAGACTCGATAGGCCAAATGGCCCAATTCTGCTCCGATGTCTCATGGTCTCTGTGATTCTGGGCTCCCCAGGGCGAGGCCAAGCTGGATCATCCACTTCTGGCTGAAGATTGTTGCAGATGTTTCTGCCTTTTCTTTAGCACAGATGTGCTGGGCTACCCCATTATTGAGGACGGGGTTGTTTTTGCAGCCTTCCAGTGGGAAGTTTAATTTTCAACACCATTTTCAATCAGAGGTGACAGGACTGCAGGGTTTGGATCTGATTCATTGGCTTTGGGATTGTATAGCACTCTCTATTGCTTGCTGTTTATGCTGTTTGGCACTGAAATAGTCCTGTTTTGTAGCTTCACCAGGCGGACAGTTCATTTTTTAGATATGCCTGGTGCTGTTCCTGGCATGTCCTCCTGCTCTCTTTGTTGAATCAGAGTTGGTCTCCTAGCTTAGTGGTAATGGTAGAGTGGGGGATATGTCAGGCTACGTGGTTGTACATTACTCTACCTCAGCTGATGGCCCACAGCATCTCAGGTTTGCCCAGTTTTGAATTGTAAGGTCTGTTCAAAATCTATCCCTTTTAGCATGTTGGAATGCCACAAAACACGATCAAAGGTATTGTCAATAAGGACTGTGCAGTGGTTACTCCTGCCAAAAGTGTTGTGGATAGATGCATCTGCAACAGGTAGATTGGTGAAGGTAAAATTAATACATTTTTCCCTCTTCTTGGTTCCCTAGCCATTTTTCCGGAGATCTGGGGCACGATTCCCCAACCTCCTCAGGTGGCTGGCAGGAATCCCCAGTGTATGTGGGCAAGACATCGGCATTCCCAACAGTCATGAGGGCCATCAGGATTCACCTAATCCACCCCACAAGTCCCAATCGGGCTCCCTTCCAATGGGAATGGCAACAGGCAGGCTTTCTAGTTGCTACCCACAAGCTTGGCATCTCTAATGACTCTGAAAGACCAAGTGGAAAGGAACATAGCTTATAACAGATTGCCAAATAAAACCATTGCTGTGCATACATACACTAATCCCTGCCTGCGACTATAGTTCAGCAGGCCCAGTCCTGGACCTGCTTTATAAAAGGCTCGGGTAATGAATTCTAGCTGGGCAGGCCAAAGCCTGTTGCCAGGAGAACGCATACTCAATAGGCCTCACAGAGAACTCAATCAATGATTTCTCATGGGCCTCGTGGAGGTTATCACATCATCATACCTTATTTTCTAATGCTCCTCTGTTTTATTTTGACTTATGATTGTCACATGCATTGATATACAAGGACTTTTTCTTGCACACTGTTCAAAGCATACCGTACAGAGAGAAGAAAAGGAGAGAGTGTGTTACAGAGTGTGTAGAGAAACATCAACTTAATGTGAGGTAGGTCCGTTCAATAGTTTGATGGCAGCCGGAAAGAAGCTGCTCTTGAGTCAGTTGGTATGTGTCCTCAGATTTTTGCATCATTTTCCATATGGAAGAAGGTGGAAGACAGAATGTCCAGGGTGCATGGGGTCCTTAATTATGCTGGCCGTTTTGCCGAGGCAGCAGGAAGTGTAGACAGTGTCAATGGATGGGAGGCTGGTTTTGAGCGATGGACTGGGCTTCGTTCAGGACCCTTTGTAGATTTTTGCAGCCTTGGACAGATCAAGAGCCACCCTAGCTGTGATACAACCAGAAAGAATGCTTTCTATGGTGCATCTGTAAAAGTTGGTGAGAGTCACGCATTTGGCAGACATGCCAAATTTCCTTAGTCTTCTGAGAGAGTAGAGGCGCTGGTTGGCTTTCTTAACTATTGTGTTTTGGGACATTTTGTTACATTAATGGCACTACATCAATATAAGATGTAGTTGTTTCTGCATGAGTGTGATGTCAATTATTATTAAATTGGAAATACAAGGACTAACTTTATTAGTTGGACAAATAATAAATAAATGGTGTTGCAGAATGCTGCATTTGTGATGTTAGCAATACAATAAATGCATTCCAATCACAATTCACGTGGTAACAAGCAGCACCTGTGCCATCAGAATTATCCAAATAAAACTATAAAATTAAAACTGATTAGAGATAATTGAAATGGACAACTTTAAGGTGCACCTTTTATTGCTCATGATCACTTACATTTGCGTGTGTGTCTGTGTGTATGTGTGTGTGTTTCTGACCCTTGGAGTGAGTGTGTCCAATTTAAATAAGCTAACAGCAAGCCTTTTGTTTTTTAAAGCCTGTTAAGTTTATTTACTAGTGTCACAAGTAGGATTACATTAACACCACAATGAAGTCACTGTGTAAATCCCATAATCCAGCACTTGTTGGGTACACTGAGGGAGAATTTAGCATGGTCAATGCACCTAACCAGCACGTCTTTCGGACTGTGGGAGAAAACTGGAGCACCCGGAGGAAACCCATGCAGACATGAGGAGAACGTGCAGACTCTGATCAATGATCCAAGCTGGGATTTGAAACCGGGTCCCTGACGCTGTGAGGCGGCAGTATTTTTCACTTCTTTGCCCTGGAGGTTGCTAAAGAAAGCTAAGTCTCACTCATTCACATGCTCATGCACTCACAAAGCTGGGTACAGATGAAAATAAAATCAATACTTATTAAAATTAAATGGATCTCACGGTGGAATTCTCCAATCTCATTCACCCCATCACTGCAGCCAGTGAGAGCAGAGAATTTGGCGCTCAGCCAAAACTTCATTCACTGCAGCAGGACCGGAGAATCCCAGCCACAGTGAAAGAGGTTGGAGGTTTCCGCCGTCTGTTTCGATGCAGGCTAGTTCTTTCGTAGCCACTTTGTTATATCCTCTGAAGTGAAGGCTTTGAAATTGCGGAGTCCTTACGACGACTCGACAGTCATTCTACAGAAGGTAGTTTGGGTAAGCCTGAAGATGGAACAAGGTGGGGCATGGGTGGGGGGGTGCGGAGGAGGGGAAACGGGCAAGAGGGGAGGACCTTATTTCTCTCTCAAGGAACTGCGGATGACCTTTTTTTTGCCTGATTGATAACAGCAGTCTGGTGACTGACTGATACATCTCTCCCTGTCAGATAAGATTCTGTCTGGACATTTGCTATATTTTTAAGAGGGGGTAATGAAGGACATTGTATCATGTGACCCTATAATAAATGCCAAGTCATCTTCTAAATAAGGCATTATGGTAATTCTAATTATAGTCTGAATCCTCCTCCCACCCACTGTGATGGCTTTTCACACCTTAATATTTCTTCTCCATCGCCAACTTTGTGAGTGAATGAAACCATCAAAGGCAATAGCTTCGATTTACATTTGTCGAGCACTCCTCGGATTGAGAGTGTTTTTCAGAGAACCATAGAATCTCTACAGTGCAGAAGGAGGCCATTAGGCCCATCAATCCCATGCTGGAAATAATCTCCCTGACACAAAGGGGCAATAAAGGG
The DNA here is from genome assembly GCF_965287045.1 of Carcharhinus amblyrhynchos. Lineage (NCBI taxonomy): Eukaryota > Metazoa > Chordata > Chondrichthyes > Carcharhiniformes > Carcharhinidae > Carcharhinus > Carcharhinus amblyrhynchos. The sequence goes on along the minus strand of NC_137333.1, from coordinate 10,016,290 downwards.
CAGCATGGTTACACAGTGGTTAGCACTGTTGCCTCCCAGCGCCGGGGACCCGTGCTCGATTCTGGCCTTGGGTCACCGTTTGTGCGGAGTTTGTACATGCTCCCCGTGTCTGCGGGGTTTCCTCCCACAGTCCAAAAATGTGCGGATTGATTTGATTTGATTTATTACTGTCACATGTCACATGTATTAGAATACAGTGAAAATTATTGTTTTTTGTACACTATACAGACAAGGCATACTGTACATAAAAAAGTAAAGGAGAGGGTGCAGAATGTAGTGTTACAGTCATAGCTAGAGTGTAGAGAAAGATCAACTTAATGCAAGGTAGGTCTATTCTAAACTCTGTCGGCAGCAGGGAAGAAGCTGTTTTTGAGTTGGTTTGTGTGCATCCTCAGACTTTTGTATCTTTTTCCCTATGGAAGAAGGCAGAAGAGAGTATATCTAGGGTGCGTGGGGGTCCTTGATTATGTTGGCTGCTTTTCCGTGGCAGCGGGAAATGTAGACAGAGTCAATGGATGGAAAGCTGGTTTGCGTTTGGATTGGTTAGGTTGATTGGCCATGATAAATTACCCCTTAGTGTCAGGGGGATTGGCAGGGTAAATATGCGGGGTTACAGGGATAAGGATTGGGGTGGGATTGGTGTTGTCGGTGTAGGCTCGATGGGCTGAATGGGCTGACTTTTGCACTGTAAGGAATCTATGTATTTAGCCAGGAAAATCAACCTAATCCGCACATCCTTTTTGATTCCTTGTGAGTTTAAAACAAATAGTTGAAATCCACAAAAGAAACCATATGACCTCAGAGTCCATTTTGGCTTACAGCTCGTTTTCAAAAATGTAACCTTTAAAATACATTTTCTATGATTTATAATGCTGTCATGGCACATCATCATCACATAATGTAATGCTCAATCTCCATCAAGCTCATTAAATCAAAAAACCTGTTCTAAGTCGAACCAACAAAAATGTTGTTCCCTCAATAGCAGCCTGTGCCTTTCGACCTGAATGAAAGAAAGCTTATTTATTAGTGTCACAGGTAGACTTACATTAACACCGCAATGAAGTTACTGTGAAAATCTCTGAGTTGCCACACTCTGGCGCCTGTTGGGTACACTGAGAGAAAATTTAGCATGGCTAATGCACCAGACCAGCGCATATTTCCGACTCTGGGAAGAAACTGGAGCACCCGCAGGAAACCCACGCAGACACGGGGAGAACACGCAAATTCCACACAGACAGAAACCCAACACAGGAATTGAACCCGGTTCCCTGGCCCTGTGAGGCAGTGGTGCTAACCACTGTGCCATCCCTTAGCATAGTCTGCAAAGAAAAAACAGATTACTTCAAAGGAACAAAATACAATCTCGTTGTATAAATGCATGAGACAAATATGGAATAGGTTAGACCTTCAACTTGGTGTGAAAGCCTGTAAATCAAAAGCTTATCAATATTCATAGCTCCAGCAGATGATATTTACAACTGGTACTAATGGTAATGATAGTAATATTCTTCATTATTGGAAATATTTCTCAAAGGAAGTACTTTTTTAAGAGACAGCGATTTTGCTAATGACAGTAGACAAACAGAAAGGTCATTGAATGTGGCTGAGTGAATGCATTTCTGCCAGGGATAATGTCAATGTGGCTCAGATGGTTAAAACCTTCAATTGGATGAGGTATTGGCCACAGAAGAAGAGGCGATGTGCATTTGTCGGGGGGAGAAAGCTGAGGAAGGGAAGAGGTACTGAGTGGAGAACTCAGAGATTATTGTTGGGGCCTGACTATTTCTAATACGGATCACTGACTGTAATTCCGATTTTCAGTGTTAATTTGACAAAATTCATAAATAATACTCAACTGCAGGTGGGAGCATTCAAGCACGAGGGAGCAGCTGACAATTAGCAATAAAATCTGTTAATATGACAAACAAAATTTGATGCATAAGTGTAAGGAATTGCACATTGGAAGGACAAACAGATGTCGCACGTAAACTGAATTGCATCTAAATAGGTGAAGACGAAGAGGATTTGAGGCAGCCAGCACTGCTGCCTCACAGCACCAGGGACCCTAGTTTAATTCCCACACAACTTTCACTCGTGATTGTTGTTTCTGAGGCTTAAAGTTATCAGGAGCATATCTGTGAAGAAGGACTTTGGGAAGAATGAAACCAATCGTTGAATCACTACAGGAGGCCCATCGAGTCTGCACAATCCCACCCAGGCCCTTTTCCCATAACTCACGTACTTCATAGAATCATACAGTGCAAAGGGAGGCCATTTGGCCCATCAAACCTGCAATGACCACAATCCTACGTAGGCCCTATTCCTGTAACCCCACACATTTACCCTGCTAATCCCCCTGACACCAGGGTCAATTTAGCATGGTCAATCCACCTAACCCGCACATCTTTGGACTGTGAGGGGAAACCGGAGCACCCACAGGAAACCATATGAGGAGAATGTGCAAACTCCACACAGACAGCGATCCAAGGCTGGAATTGAATCTGGGTCCCTGGAGCTGTGAGGCAGCAGTGCTAACCACTGTGCTGCCCAACGGTTTATTTGTAACAAGTTCAAATAAACACAATAAAAACACAACCCTACGAATGACAGAGTCGGGTGGAGTGAATCACCTCAAATAAAACTCACCTGATAAAGGAGCAGCGCTCCAAAAGTTCATGATACAAAATAAATCTGTCGGACTTTAACCTGGCATTGTGAGACTTCTTACTGTCCCCGCCCCAGTCCAACGCTGGCATCTCCACATCACCTTAAATAAAGACCTCTGCTTCGTATCAGATGCCTATTAAATATAATTCGGACAATCCTTGTTCTTATGGATTTCCATTTGTCACTGTCTATAAAAAGTGACCTGACTGCACTACATCACTCTGTAATATTCAGTGCTATGTTCTCATAAGACTTCACACAACAGCCATCGGAGTCCCAAGAGGCTCACTGTATCACAGAGTGCAGACAAATGCCAGGGGACACCATGCCTCAGGCATCACTTTAGATCGTGAGAATTTGTTACAGAGGAGCAGGGAGGCACCCTGGAGAAAGGGAAAGGAACACTTATTCATCGATATCAAAACATACATCTGAACAGCTGGGACAGTAAAAGGTCAGCGCTGCCCGTCGAGTCTCTCGCATTCAGCCATCTTGCAGCCAAGTGAGGTGATCTGCAAAATTTTCCAGCCGCCAGCAGCTGTGCAATCTCCTGATGGAGTGTCAGGAATTTTACAATAGAGTCAGATCTTTGTGCCGACTCTGTGTTTGAGCGGATGCTTTAGAGCTCAGACCACGTCAGGAGCTGAGATTCTTTCCCAACTGAATTATTGGGTGGCACAGTGGTGCAGTGGTTAGCACTGCTGCCTCACAGGTTCAATTCTAGTCCTGGGTCACAGTCCGTGCGGAGTCTGCACATTCTTGCCATGTCTGCATGGGTTTCCTCCGGGTTCTCTGGTCCCCTCCTACAGATGTGGAAATGCCGGCGTTGGACTGAGGCACGATGAAGAAGGAGCGACACTCCAAAAGCTTGTGCCACCAAATAAATCTGCTGGACTTTAACCTGGTGTTGTGAGACTTCTTGCTGCACCTGCCACAGTCCAGAGGTGTGCAGGTTAGGTGGATTGGCCATGCAAAAATTGCTCTTTAGTGTCTCAAGATATATACATTAGGGGGATTAGCGGAGTAAATTACAGAATCATAGAAACCCTACAGTGAAGTAGGAAGCCATTCAGCCCAACATGACTGCACTGACCACAATCCCATCTAGACCCCATCCCCATCAGCCCACATATTTACCCCTCTAATCCCCTCTAATCTGCGCATCCCAAGACACTAAGGGACAAATTTAGCATGGTGAATGGACTTAACCTGCACATCTTTGGACTGGGAGTTTACGGGGTAAACCTGGATAAGAATTGGTTCAGACTCAGTGGGCCGAATAGCCTCCTTCTGCAGTGTAGGGATTCTATCACTGGGACCAAATATTCATTCTGCTGCCCAGCCAGCACTGAAGATGAGCGGACTGGTGATTACCTGCCATCGTTCAGGGTGCCAGTTTGCTGGCATGTTCTTGCTTCCAGGTCGCTTTGCATTGGGATGGTGACAGAAACCCATCCACAAGCAGTGTACGTCCATTTAAGCCAATTAGTGGGCCCATTAAGGCTAGTCTTCCTATGTCGACCAGCTTTTTGCCTACTGAATGGACAATGGTCAATGGACAGGAAGCAGCCTCCCGGAGGTAGGGTGGGAGTGGTAGATCTCCATCATTAAGGTTAGGCCTCACCATGATCATGGAGTCCTCTTACATCAGTTGCTAAATGTAAGCGCGCAGGTACAGTGGGCAATGAAGAAGGCAATTGGTATTTTGGCTTTCATACTGAGAGGATTTGAGTATAGGGATTGGGATGTTTTGCTGCATTTGTATATGGTGTTGGTGATTCTGCCCCTGGAGTATTCTGTGCAGTTTTGGTGTCCTTACCTGAGGAAAGTTGTCCTTGCTATAGGCAGAGTAATGGAAAGGTTTACCAGGCTGATTCCTGGGATGGCAGGTCTGTCATATGAGGAGAGATTAAGTCGGTTAGGATTACATTCACTGGAGTTTAGAAGAGTGAGAGGGGATCTCATAGAAACTTATAAAATTCTAACAGGGTTAGACAGGTTAGGTTTAAAAAGGAATGTTCCCAATGGTGGGGTAAGTCTAGAACTAGGCGTTATAGTTTGAGCATAAGGGTTAAACCTTTTTGAACTGAGGTGAGGAGAAATGTCTTCGCCCAGATGGCGGTGAATTCACTACCACAGAAAGTAGCTGCAGGCAAAACATTTGATTTCAAGAAGAAATTAGTTGTAGCCGTTGGGATCAAGAGATATGGGAGGAAGAGGAGAGATCAGGATATTGAATTTGATGATCAGCCAAGATCAAGATTAATGGCGGAGCAGGTTCAAAGCACCAAATGGCCTACTCCTGCTCCTGGTTTCTATGTTTCTGTCACCGTTTTGTTTTCGTTGTTGTGGGCCTTAGCTCATAAGTCAAGATCAATTGAGACTGCTGGAGGCAAGACTGTTGGCAAATTTTACTTTTTGTTAAACATTCTTCAAACTATACACAGGATCAGGGTGAGCTTGAGACCTCACAGAGAACAATCTCACAGCATGTTCTGTTATCTTTCATCACTAATGATGCAGACTGTCTATTTACAAAATTAACATTAACTTTGTACACGACAACAATAGGCCCACACTCTCTCTGCTGGCCTCTTTGTGCAGGGGCTCCTGTCCACTGTGATGGTCGGGCAGCTATAGACACTTTTTGTTTTAACACTTTAATGATTCATCAGTGGGTGCCTCCATCTTGAGGCATCTTTATTTTCACCTTAACTGCAACTACCACTGACTGTGGGCCTGCCTCCCATTGGTCCTCCAACCTCAGAAACCCGCCCACTCTTCTTGATTGGATGGTGTACGCGCTAGCTGACCAATAATTGATTATTATCTTTAAAATCGCGTCAGGTGCTGACGCAGTGAGGTGTTGGGACTCAGAAATGCTGCCAACATCAGGGTACAAACCCAGAAATGATATTCAGTTCCAATGTCTCCTTATGCAGATCTTATTTGAAATCCGCATGGTCCATAGACTCTGATGGAAGGATACTTCCTATTAGCTCACCGGTTTTAATGAATGTTTATCCCTGCTTTAACCTCAGCTGGGATTATCATCTCTAATTCCAGATATCACACTCTTGGAAGGATATCAAAATCTTGGAAAAAGTGCAAAGGAGATTTACTGGAATGATATCAGGGGTGAGGGTCATCAGTTGTGTGGAGAAACTAGAATATTTGATTCATTTTTGTCACATGTATCGCAACATAGTGAAAAATATTGTCTCTTGTGCGCTATACAGACATAGAGCACATATGGGAGAAGGAAAGGGGGGAGTGTATAACATAGTGTTGCAGTCACAACTAGGGTGTAGAGAAAGATCAGCTTAATATAGAGTAAGTCCATTCAAAAGTCTGATGGCTTTGATTTGATTTATTATTGTCACATGTATCAGTATATACTGAAAAGTATTGTTTCTCACATGCTAAGTAGACTAGGAATACCATTCATAGAGAAGGAAAAGAGTGAGTGCAGAATGTAGTGTTACAATCATAGCTAGGGTGTAGAGAACTATCAACTTAGTGCAAAATAGATCCATTCAAAAGTTTGACACAGCAGAGAAGAAGCTGTTCTTGAGTCGATTTGTACGTGACCACAGACTTTTGCATTTTTTTCCTGACGGAAAAAGGTGGAAGAGCGAATGTCCGGGGTGCGTGGGGTCTTTAATTATGCTGGCTGCTTTTCCGAAGCAGCAGGATATGTAGACAGAGTCAATGGACGAGAGGCTGGTTTGCTTGATGGGTTGGGCTACATTCATGACTTTTTGTATTCTTTGCGGTCTTGGGCAGAGCAGGAGCCATAGCAAGCTGTGGTACAACCAGAAAGAATGCTTCCTATTCTGCATTTGTAAAAGTTGGTGAGAGTCATAGCTGATATGCCAATTTTCCTTAGTCTTCTGAGAAAGTAAAGCCTTGGAAAAGTGCAAAGGAGATTTACTAAAATGATATTAGGGATGGAAGTCTTCATGTGTGGAGAAACTAAAATACTTGATTTATTATTGTCACATGTATTGGGATGCAGTGTAAAGTATTGTTTCTGGCACGCTATACAGACAAAGCACACTATTAATAGAGTACATATGGGAGAAGGAAAGGGTGGAGTGCAGAATATAGTGTTGCAGTCACAACTACGGTGTAGAGAAAGATCAGCTTAATGTATGATGGGTCCATTCAAATGTCTGATGGCAGCAGGGAAGAAGCTTTTCTTGAGTTGGCTGTTACACAATTACAAACTTCTATATCTTTTAAACAAAGCTTGGCAGTTAACTGTCAGTGAGAATTTATCTAGTGCATTCACCATGGCAATAAATCTATGAATCAAGTTCCATGTGACTACCAATCAGCGCTCATTTCTCATGAAGTGTAAATTGTTGTTCCTTTTACATTTGATATTCTTGTGAATTGGCCTGATGAGTATAAGATGAAAAGATTTGACAACTGATTTTTCAGCGATGTTCAACTTCAGACCAAGTTTGTGGATAGTCAAAACGCATCAACTCAATTGCTCCCTGAATTGCAAGTAATTTAATCTTCCCTTCTACAGGCTTTAACTGTCAGGGTCAATTTTAGTTGAAATGATGAAATTTCTGGCCCATCATATTTAATCCTTGTGTAGCTGTTGTTTGTATTCATCCACCTATTTGGGACCAAATGTGTCTTTCCCTTCTCCTCTTATTAATTGGCATTTAATATCTATATTAGAAAGAGGTTTAAATTCAATGACTTAAATCTGACCTATGTCCCAAATTTCAACCTCATACACCAAGAATATATCCCCCTTTTATCCCAACTATTGCAGAATTTCCAATTCCCCAGTGTTGCTATAAAACTTCCAACCTTCATTATTTGTAACGGTGAGGGTTATTAAGCCCGAATAGTATTCACATTTTGTACTCCTCAGAATCTTATCCCTTACAAAGTGAGGACAATGTCTTTGACAAAACAGGAAGCTGCACTGGATAAAGGGAAGAACAATCAAGAGAATTCAGCCTATTTGAACACTTTGAGCTGCAATATTCCATGATGATAGAAGTTTCAGCCATGTCTTGGTGCAGTCATGTGGCGATTGTCCCTGTAAGGGCAACACAGCAGAGGAAGGGTCACTTGGCCTGGATTGCCAATCAGGACTCAGAGTGGGGAATTACCCTGGGGGAGGAGTTCCTTTCGACAGAGTAATTGCAGAAATAGCAGCTGCTGCGGTAGATCTTTGTAATAAATCCTTTGTTGATCACTAATGAAGCCTCTGAAAGTACATCATCATAAGCCCTTAACTATGGTGCCTGATATAAACTAAGGGGTATGTGAGATCAACAATCAAATGGAGAATTATGACCCTGTGTGCACTAATCTTCCAAATTTCTTTTGTTTGATGCTGTTAGTCCACAGGAAGACCAGTTACAAGTCAATGATTCATGCTCCTCCACTTTTACAAGACAATCGCTGTGATTTTACTGTCCAAAGCAAACTTGGAAACACCGAGATAGACCTGCCAACACGTGCAACTCAGCGGCTGCAGAGAAGGTCAACTCTTTTATATTTATAGATACGGCTGATGGCAAGGCACCTGCACACTTTCTATTGGTTTTGCTGTAAATGCGAAGTTGTCTTTCATCCCAAGCCTGTGTGTGAAAGCCATACATTACATATGCACTAAATGTATCTATAGTGAAAACTTGTACACACAACATCAGGTGTGACTGTGAGAAATACTGACAGAGATGAGCAAAGGCCAAATGGTCAAAGAGAAAACGTTTGATGTGACACTCATTAGGGAACGCATGCAACATCAATCTAATTTGCCAATGCATCTGCCCACCATCCAAATACTGCCTTACGGGCCAATGCTTATCGAAATAGTCCATCTTATCTTTTCATCTTTTCTTCCAAACTTGTGTCATGTAATCTCCCAAAAACAATATTACACAACTGCCTGACGTCTAAAACTGCCACAGCTCAAGTTAACCCATCTATTTAAGATTCAATCGCACATCAGATCCCTTCTAATCCTTGGCCTGAATTTTACACTCCCCTGTCCATGGGTTTTTGAAGCAGGGTTGGGAGTGGGGGGGAGGAGTGGAGGGTGGCTAGGGGAGGGGAATGCAGGGGAAAGGGGAGGCAGCAGGTGATGGGGGTGGGTGGACACATGAAATGGAACAAATGGGCTTCCTGCTGGGTTCCCACTAACCCCAACCTCCCAGCGACTATATGCCAGGGTGGCCGAGGCCTTGGACTGGTAGTCCATCCTTGCCCCAATTGAGGCCCCTAAGTGGCCAATTATTGCCACTTAGGGGCCATTTTCCAACCTGCTTCAATTTTTTTGGATGATTTCCTGCATGTGGGGGAAACCCAAAAATGATCAGCCTTAGGCCTTGGGTGGGAAGAGGAGGAGGAGGGGGCAGTGGCATATCCATCAGAAGCCCTCTTCTAACTTCAGGCATCCTCCCCCTCCCTCTCTCCACCGCCGTTCCTCCTTAAGATCCATTGGTTGCTGGACTACCCTTTCCCCATGACTCCGATCCTGTCCCCAGTTGCCCACTTTCCATCAGACTACACCCCCCACCCTCCCCAACCCTCAGAGCCTTCATTATCCTTCTCACCCTGGGACCCTGAAAACTCACCTTTCCCGGGACTTAGGCTCCAATGTCTTTGTGAAGTTTCTCTTCTGTTCACTGGAGCTGTTGTGGGTGCAGGGACCAGCGAGCTTCCAGCCAATCAGACTGGCACTAAGCCTCTAAGAAAGGCATCTTTCTTGAGAGAGAGCTGGAAGTTCTGGCCGCAGTCAACTGATGCTCGTTGGTACGAGTAATGGCTGCGGGACAGGCAAAATTGGTAGGATGTGCTCCCCATTGGCTGTAGGGATGGCAGGATGGCAAGTCCAAAATATTCTGGCCCTCTATCTTTCTATTTCCCTTCAGCAACAAGGCACTAGCTTATCTGCCAGTGACAGCTATTACCCTTCATGCCATCGCTATTTCTCTTCTCTCCAATTGATCTTCCACCTCTGGATGGAAAATAAACTCTCTTCCGGTCCAAACTGGCAAGACGAAAGCAATTCTATTTGGCTGCTGCCAGAAATGTTACACCCCAGGGGCTAAATCCGTCTCCTTTCCTGGCTGCTTACTCAGACTGAAAATTAAAGTTTGAAATCTTAGAGTCCTGTTCAAAGGAAAGGTCGTGTCCTTACCAACGGGAAAGAGAGACTTCGAGATTTATCTGGCTTTGGATCAAAAGTCAAGTTTCTCACTGAATTCCAAATTTCATAATTTGGAGACACCGAGGTTCTCAATTAAATTTCCATTAACGGTGAAGAAAGCGTCAAAGTCTCATCTTGACGTTAGTTTTGGAAGAACTAAAGAACAGGCAGATAAATTAGCTTCTTGTTAAACACTGGGCAGTACCGTGGGACAGTGGTTAGCGCTGCTGCCAGGAAGCCGGGTTCAATTTCCGACCTTGGGTCAGTGTCTGTGTGCAGCCTGCACATTCTCCCCGTGTCTGCGTGGTGCTTTGGTTTCATCTCACCGTCCGAAAGACTGTGATGATTAGGTGCACTGGACATGCTAAATTCTCCCTCAGTGAACAGGCATTGGAATGTGGCGACCAGGGGGTTTTCACAGTAACTTCATTGCAGCGTAAATGTGAGCCCACTTGTAACACTGATAAATAAACTTTAAAAAATATAACATGTTGACGTTAAAAGGCCTCGGGGGACATTCTTCAATCCCACTGCATTCATTTTTTAGCACAGTGGCCCAGGAGACTCTAATGGGGGCCGTTTAGTGAGTGCTTGGGCCTCCTCATGTCTCCCAGGGCTGGAAATCAGCACCGAGCTACATAAATTATGGTAATAGATATTTTAAACTAATTTAAATAGCATTAGCAGGCCTGGGATTGAAGTCTCCATGTCTGCTAGCCTCTCCCCTCCCGCCAGGAATATTTTACTCCTGTGGGGTTTACCTTAGCTCCCCACTTGCCTGACCCACTGTAGTGAAGGGGGGGGCAATCAAGGCACCAGGGGACTGCCCCCAGGGCATTGGTACATAGTGCCAGTCTTGTCTCCCTGGCACTTTTCAAGGGGCAAAGTATTAATGCCCCAGGGGGCACACCCTCGTGCCTCAATTGCCCCCCTTCACTTCAAAGGGGTCAGGCAAATAGAGAGAAACCCCACTGGAGGAAAATATTCCTGGCAGGACAGGAGAGGCTAGCAGGCGAGGCATTGCCTACTAGGCATCAGGCAGTGCCAAGGGCTGGGGCCTTGTGGGGCGGGGCCTCTGGGGGGTGGTCGGTGAGGTTGAGGATGTTCCAATGCCACTCTGGAGTCAGGATCAGTGAGGGAAGGAGTGGGGGAGACCAGAGATCAGGGCTGGCCATTGGGGTGGGAGTGGGCGGGTGCAGCCTGCTCGGGATGGGGGGGGGCGTGTTTGGGTGTTGGGGCTGCGAGAGGAGGGTTAGCACTGCAGGGAAATGGGGGTGGGAGATCGAGGAGGGCAGGGAGGGGGAGCGGTCGGGGCTGTCCTGGACATGTTCGAGGGGCCAGCGATCGGGCCTTGGGGAGGGGTGATAGGGCTTGGCGATGTGAGGGTCGCGGCTCCGGTGGCGATTAAGCTGGCCAGCAATCGGGAGACCGGCAGACAGGATCACTGCGCAGGTACTGATCTCGGCACTGACTGATTGGTGTATGCACGGTGGCACACTCAGCGCTGTGCTGCCGGCCTCTCCAGTGGGAATAGGGTGCACCCCCTGATTTTAACAAGATTCACGCTCAGGCACTCTGCAATACACAGAGTGTGGGAGACTCTTATTTAAACTCCTGCTGAAAAATGATTTACATCAGTTTTTACGCAAATTCGACACTTAGGATTTGTTTGGGAGAATTCTGCCAGCCTCCCCCCCAACTAAAGATGTGCAGGTTGGGTGAATTGGCTATGCTAAATTGCCCCTTAATGTCCCAAGATGTGTAGGTTAGGAGCATTAATGGGGTAAATAAGTGAGTTACAGGGATAGGACCTGGATGGGTTGCTCTGTCGGAAAGTCCGTGCAGACTCAATGGGTCACGTGGTCTCCTTCTGCACTGTAGGGATTCTATGATTCTATGAAAGCATTCCACTGCAATGAACTATAGACTGGACGAAAAGCCAACACATATTGATGAAATGTCATGAGTTTCGACACCCATGAGGACTCAGAATCAAAATTAAATTAAGCTAAAAGAAAAGGTTCGCACAACTGCAAGGGAAAGTTGAAATCTAGCAGTCAGGGAGAGCAAAAGAATAGAAACACAGCAGCACAAAGCAAATAATGATAGGTGCAAAAAGGGAATATGAAGAAAAGCTTGCAAAGGATTTTAAAGCTAACAGCAAATATTTTTAGAAATGCGTTAAGGGAAAGAGACTGGTAAAGGATAAGAAAAATCCCCACAGGACTATAATAAACAAATTAATGAAAGGTTTCTTAAATGAATATGTTATCAAAGTGGAGAAAGAGAACAAAAGGGAATATAAAGCGAAGCGAAGATCTTGGTGAATTTAATATGTGGAAAAAAATTCTAGCGGTTCAAAAATTGGGATTTATGAAATACAAATCTCTGAAGCTGATTGTCTCCTCACCAGGGCTCAATATTAAAATAAATATATGAGGAAATTGCAGGTGCACAGGTCACAATCTTCCAAGGCTCTGGAGGGTCGAGAATTCTGTCAGGTCAGGAATAGGCCAGAATATTCCAACAAGCCTCTCACAATCCCTCCGAATGTTTTCCATGGCAGAGGCAGCTTGCCATTGGCCACCTGCAAGATTTTCCAGTCCCACCAAAGTCAGTGACCATTTTTGTTAATTGTTGGCCACGCTGCTGGTGAATACACAGCAGGGGGCTCGCTTTCGATGGAAATGGAAGATTTCACCAGTGGGAAAGGCCGGAAAATCCTGGCCTCTATCTTTGAGTGGTAAAATTGTAAAAGTCGCTATTGGTTAAAGGAAAAGAGTGAGGGAGGAGCCATCTACTTACAGGCATCTCAGTTGAACAATATTGTGGGGAAAAATTGCAATCTATCATAGAATTGTAGAAACTCTACAGTGCAGAAGGAGGCTATTTGGCCCATTGAGTTTGCACCTACAACAATCCCACCCAGGCTCTATCCCCATCACCCATGTACTTAGCTTACTAATCTCCCTGTCACCAAGGAGCAATTTAGCTTGGTCAATCAATCTAACCTGCACAGTTTTGGAGTCTAGGAGGAAACCAGAGCACCTGGAAAAAACCCAGGCAGACACAGGGAGAATGTGCGAACTCCACAGAGACAGTGACCCGAGGCTGGAATTGAACCCAGGTCCCTGGCGCTGTGAGGCAGCAGCGCTAACCACTGTGCCACTGTTCTGCTCAGTGGAACACAGTAACTGCGTATGAGTTAACCAAGTGAAGGCTAAGTGATGTTTGATTAACTGCGTTGGATTTTTTGACGAAGTCGCAAATATGGTGGGTAGAGATTATTTCTGGATGCCTGAATTCCAGGCGGCAATGGATGAGACCTGCACACAAGAGTACTCACAAAACGGAAAGCACACAGAGCTGGAGGTAACCTTGTGACACAGGTTGGTAATTGGATGGGTGGTAGGAGGCAGAAAACGGGATAAAGTGAACGATGTTTGATTGATGGGATGTGACAAGTGGCGCTCTCCAGGGACCTTTACATCCGAGATTGCAGACACAATGATTGGAGGCACAATAAGGTGTGCAGATGGGAGCAGGAAGTTACAAAGGAACATGCATAGGCGACATGAGTGGACGTAATTAAGGCAGATGGAGGTCAGTGTGAGGGACGTGAGGTCATCCATTTTGGATTTAGCAAAGACAAATCAGAAAAAATATTTTTGGTGGTGAGAGGCTAGGATCTGTAGACATACATTCCCTGTATACAGATCATTTAAAGTATCCAGAAATAATCTCTACTCACCATGTTTGCGACTTCTTCAAAAAATTCAACGCGGTTAATCAAGAATCACTTAGCCTTCACTTGGTTAGCTCAAATGTAGTTACTGTGTACCATTGAACTGCTGCCTCATAGTGTGAGGGACCTGGGTTCAATTCTGGCCTCGGGTCACTGCCTGTGTGGAATTCGCATGTTCTTCCCGTGTCTGCCTGGGTTTCCTCCAGGTGCCCTGGTTTCCTCCCAGACTCCAACATTGTGCAGGTTAAATTGATTGGCCAAGCTGAATTGCCCCTTGTACAGAAAAATAATGATACCTTTCTCTCAGACAGTATTTATACTTGCCTACTCTAATGATCATCTGGTCAGCCTCCAGCCTCCATAAACCAAGGTCCAAATTCTGCCCCCAATCTCCAATTCTGAAGCAAATATTAAGCCTGTGAATCATTGGTCTTAAGCCCGGCTGACAATGGAGCTTCACTGATTGGCACTAATTCATATTTCTCAGAGATCACACAGTACATTCGAGCACACAAAGGTCTAATTATCTCCAAGGAAGAACATTCATAAGAACATAAGAACATAAGAAATAGGAGCAGGAGTAGGCCATCTGGCCCTTCGAGCCTGCCCCGCCATTCAATAAGATCATGGCTGATCTGTCGTGGCTCAGTTCCACTTTCCCGCCCTCTCCCCATAACCCTTAATCCCCTCTCTTATCAAAAACCCATCAACCCGCTTCTTGAAAATATTTAGCGAGGCAGCCTCCACCACTTCAATGGGTAGAGAATTCCAGAGATTCACCACCCTTTGAGTGAAGAAGTTCCTCCTCAACTCCGTTCTAAAACGCCCCCCCCTTTATCTTGAGGCTGTGCCCCCTAGTCCTACTGTCTTTTTTCAGTGGGAAGAGTCTCTCCACCTCTATCCTATCCATCCCATTCATCATCTTATACATCTCAATGAGATCTCCCCTCATTCTTCTAAACTCCAACGAGCACAAGCCTAGTTTATTCAGCCTCTCCTCATAGCTCAACCCCCTCAACTCCGGTATCAGCCTAGTAAACCTCCTCTGCACTCCCTCCAAGGCCAAAATATCTTTGCGCAGGTGTGGCGCCCAAAACTGCACACAGTACTCCAGCTACGGCCTCACCAATGCCCTATACAGCTGCAGCAAGACCTCCCTACTTTTATATTCAATCCCCTTCGCTATGAAGGCCAGCATCCCATTCGCCTTCCTGACCACCTGCTGCACCTGCAAGCTGGGTTTTTGCGACTCATGCACAAGGACCCCGAGGTCCCTCTGCACCGTCGCCTGCTGCAGTTTTTCGCCCCGTAAGTAATAGTCCTTCCTACCATTCTTCCTACCAAAGTGGACCACCTCACACTTGCCAACATTAAATTCCATTCTAATTCAAGCATATTCTTTGTGTTTTCTTTTATTTAACACTAACCTTTTCGCTTTTAGTAATGATTTTGCAGGGATAAATTATTCTCGCCTGTCGCAAACGGCCTGGTGCATTTACAAAAACATTGCAAATTTTGATAGATATTGAAATATATAGATATATCTGAGTCATAGCAGATGGCTCATCACCATATCCTTGCCTGTAAGTTTTACCTTTACAATGCAACTGTGATTAACTAATGAGTGATCAATGAAACAGGATGTGACGGTGAAAGATTATGAGGTTATGTTAGTTTAACTGCAATCAACTCTGGCAGGAATCGGTGACATGGTGGCACAGCGGTTAGCACTGCTACCTCACAGTGCCAGGGAGTTGGGTTCAATCCAGGCCTTGGGTGACTCTGTATGGAGTTTGCATGTTCTTGCCGTGTCTGCATGGCTTTCCTCCCACACTCCAAAGGTTTGCAGGTTACGTGGATTGGCCATGCTAAATTGCCCTTGAGTGTCCCACGATATACAAATTAGGGGGATTATCATGGTAAACATGTGAGGTTACGGGGTGTGGATGGAGAAAGAACAGCTGCAACAATAATGTAACAACAATATTGGCTTTAAAATGGCTATTCTGGCTGAGATTGAAGCATGCTGGGAACTTTGGTCAACTTTATAGATTAAAACCAGATGCAGATCGTAAAGAGACTCTGGCCTGGGAGCTGTGATCTGAAGCTTCCTGTGTTGGTCGGGTCAGGGAGATTGTTTGCATTGGCTAGGGCACTGTGGCTCCGATTTATGGCCACCACACGTATGGGACATGTTAAATGCACTAAGCATCACGGCTTCGTTCAAAAGTAATTTCGCTGGTGTTTGAGCCATGTGATCGATTTCTGATGACACAGTTTTCTGGATGACAGAGAGTCTTCTGGAAGCAAGTGGAGAATTGTGAATGGAAGACATGTGAGTTCTTTGTTTGGCGGCGATAACTCGAAGAGAACACTCATCACAACAAGACCTTGTACCCTGAAGGAGACTTCAGAGAGAACAGGAAAGTAGGTTCTACATCGAGGATATTTCTTGGCCAAGGTTTTCCTAAACTCGGTAGCATCTATTTTCAATTAAATAGTTAAAGTTGATGTTCAGTTAAGAGTTAAGGTTCAGCAAAGGGTTAATGAGTTGCAACTATTTATGTTCGAGTTGGTACTGGAAGTGTTAAATAAAGAAATAATTGAATTACCGTCCTTGTTTGTCTCATTAAATGATCGCAAGGTGTTTAAATTGAAGCTGTATAAGAGTCAGTGCAGATGCGATGGGCCAAATGGCCTCCTTCTGCATTGTAGGGATTCCATGATTCTATGAATGAGTGTGAGGATGAGATATGCACTGCATAAATACCCTTTTCAATTCAGACTTGTACTTGAAAGATATAGGCCAGGATTCTCTGGCCTCTCAACCATGTGTTTCCTGCCAACAGGAAGTGGCGCGTTGTTTGCTAGTGGCTGGATTCTCTGCCCCCACCGCTGCCAATGGGAACTCCCATTGACGTTACTACCCCACACCGGCAGGAAACCCACGGGCAGGGGTGTGCCGCCAGCGGAACCAGAGAATTCCGTCAGCGTGAACAGCCAGAGAATTCCAACCATAATCTTCAGATGATCAGTCCACATTTAACGTATTCAAATCAGTATTTATCAGGAAACCTGTTTATTGTGTAACTTAGTCTCTATCCATGTGCAGAAGATTGAAACTTAAACAGATATGTGTGCCTAACAGGTGGCAACTCAATGGAATTAGTTCTACTCCTGATCATGGGTAACATCAGAGTCATAATTACATTACAAGCCTATTAACCTTCATCCATTGGTTTTATAGAATGAAATATATATGTTTGGTCATTGAAGCATCTAATAACTGTGAAAGAAATAGGCGTGAAGGTTATAAAGTGAAAATACCACTTTCTACTGCTCGACACTTCACTTAACAAAGGTAGACTTCAAAAGACTCATGGAAGTTATACATGAGACAGGGACATTACCAGGTAATAACTTCAGATACAATTTACTGGAATCTGCGCTGATATTCCTACAGGGAACTCCTGTCAGTTTGAAGAAATTAAATACACATTAGTTCTTGGTACAATTCAGATTAGATTAATTTTTTTTACGGTGTCTTTGGCTATGTTTGTATAACAACATTTCTTCTGCCCCTGCTGTAGTGCAAACATAGCTCTGATTTGACTAACCCCTCAAGGGAACATTGCGAGCCCATCTCCTGTCACTTGAGTAGCGCACCAAATTTTAACTCAGCAACTTGAAATATATTCTGCCTTCAATGTCCAAAAACATCCCAAGATGCTTCACAAGAGCATTAACAAACAAAATTTGACATCTGCACAGTGCAAAGTGTACACACACCCTACATTGGTCACTTTGACCACTTTTATAAATGTATCGAGAGTATACTTAGAGCTATTGAAACTATACATGCTCTTATCTCAATTCTTGAAACATTTGAAACTAAGCAGTTTGAAACACAGCAGGTCCTATCCCCATAACATCACATATTTATCCTGACACTAAGGGACAATTTAGCATGGCCAATCCACCTAACCCGCACATCTTTGGACAATCATGTGACAACCCAGTTTGCAATCAGGCAGTATATGCAAATTAGTGTTGGCTGCAACGGTGGCACAGTGGTTTGTACAGCTGTCTCACAGCGCCAGAGACCTGGGTTCAATTCCGGCCTTGGGTCACTGTCTGTGTGGAGTTTGCACATTGCCGCCGTGTCTCGTGGGCTTCCTCTGAGTGCTCTAATTTCCTCCCACACTCCAAGATATGTGTGTTGGGTGGATTGGCCATGCTAAATTGTCCTTTAGTGTCAAGGCATTAACAGGGAAAATACATGGGTTTACGGGGAGAGGGTCTGGGTGGGATTATTGTTGGTGCAGGCTCAAAGTGCCTCATTCTGCACTTTAGGATTCTCTGATACTAAATGGGTATGTAGCAATTGATTTGAGACCAACAGTTACAGCATAACTGCATGTTTAGAAATTCCACATTAGGGACACACCGCAGGAATAATCAAAGCAGTCTGGCATGCCAGGACAATGACAATTATTATGAAGAAGTGGATCCTGGACAGCAGTCATCTGTAGGAGATTCCTCACTAACAATAGATCATTATTAGATTCCATTAGAAATGTCAACATGAAACATCAACTTTGGAACTGGTGTATGTCTGAAAAAGAGAGACATGTTGCTGACGCTTTCTATCTTACACTCATTAGGACAAACACAAGAATGCCAAATTTCAAACTATCGCAACAATTTACATCACAAGGGAAAAGAGTGCTGATTGGGTTGGCAAGTTGAGTCTGATTGGCTGTGGTGTTGTCATGGAGAAAGCAATGGGGCAACATTGAATATATTCAAGAAGCAACTAGATATAGTACTAGGGGAAAATGGGATCAAAGGTTAAAAGGAGAAAGCAGGATTAGGCTATTGAGTTGGACAATCAGCTATTATCATGCTGAATGGCAGGGCAGGCTCAAAGGACCAAATGGCCTCCTCCTGCTCCTATCTTTTATGTTTCCATGTTTCTGTGCCCCTTAAGCTCCCAAAAAGTGCAAGGTTTGAACATGTTCCTTTTGTTTGCAGAATGTAGGTTGCTTTTAGCAAATGGATAGACACATGAACAGACAGGGAATAGAGGTTGGTCCACACAGGACAATGTGATCGGCGCAATCTTGAAGGGTCGAAGGGCCTGTTCCTGTGCTGTGCCGTTCTTTGTAAATGAGCCATGTTACAAATTCAACTCATTATCTTAAATTGGCTGTTAGTGTGGCAATTAGCACACTCAGGATTGTGAAGCATGTGCTACCCAATCACTTGTTGAGGGTGATCGCCATTACAGTGTGCACAAAACTTGTCCTGGGCTTTCATGGAGTTAATCTTTTCACTGTGACTTTCCATGACTCACAGACTGTTTTATAGTTACGCATTGGAGAAGAGAAAGTACACCAGAGAGTGAAGGACAAAACTGGCAACTTGGTAAAATAGGAGCTTATTTTATGCACAGCAAAGGCAGATAATAATCAGATAAGACAGAGTAGAAATGACCGAGAATGTCAGATTGATGAGTCAGATAGTGAACATCTCATTATTGCAAGAAATCTAGCTCCCTGAAAAATCCCTAAGGAACCAGTTTGTAATCCTCAAGTGAAGAACACGGCCTTATGCTCCTGCTCGGAGGATGTCAATTCGTGTGCACAGTCGCACAATCGCAGAGGCGGAAAAAAAATGGCTTGTGTGAATGGTAGGCTCAACTCAACTATCAGAGTGACTGAGGTGAATTTTCCCATCTGCCCGCCAGGGGAATTGCAGTGGGTGAGGGGTGGACCAGGGAGAAACCTATTGATCTCAGGCGGCATTTTCAACGCAAATGCAGCCAGGAAATCCTGCTCCATGTTCTGTCAGAGCAGGGGGAAAGAAACTATTGCCCAGCAATCCCTTAATGGTAACCTCAAATCCAAAAAATACAAGGATGGTGCTCCCAGCTTGATTGGGTGTTACTTTAGTCATAATACTGCCAAAGTATTGTTAATAAAAGATAAACAGAAAGAGCATGATTTCCATCAGTTAACACTCTGTTGTCTTGGCTGAGTACTGATGTATGATATTTTGGGATATCGTGCGATTTTCAGCCTTGTAATAAGATTTCCAAAAAAGAAAAATAACTCAAATGAGGCAGGACTACAGTGAACGCAAACAGCTACAGCAGCTTCATAATGTACATTTTGGATAATAACGGAGTAACTTTATCGAGCATCCTCCCCATTTATCATTTATGATTATCTGCTTTTGGGAGGTGCATGAAGAAAAAACCTTTTGCACTGCGGATCATCTTCTCACAGCCAATCAAAAGAAGGATGATGATAATCCCTTGAGTGCGGAGGCAATTCCAGGAAATGTAAATCTTACCCACACTAGAGGGATCAAAACAACTATTTTAAAAAAAAGAATGGTTCTGAGAGTTGAGACTTGCAAATCAGCAGCAGGGCATTTTACTTCGATTGAGGTTTGGATTTCTGTTAGTTGATTCCTGCCGTTTTATTTTCCCAACAATACGATGTATCACCAAAGCGTTCGATTAATATGTAGAAATAGCAGAGCCTTTCTTTATTTACACACAGTGTTTGACTACCAGGAAAGCACGCGTTGCTCTCTGTTCCGGTTGGACTTTGTTTACTGACACAATCTCCCTCTTGGCAGCAATAAGTAGACAGATTTCAGTTAATGAAATCCAGGTTTCCTTGAAATACTATATTTTTTTACCACAGCAATGATACACTCTTTAAATGAACTCGTAATGCATCTCAGCCCTAAAGGAAAACATTTTTACCTTGGGTAAAGTTTCTGTTATTTAAATCTAGTAAAACATTGGGCTGATAATGTAATCCCAGTGCATAGGGACTCATAATCTGGATCTTTGGCCTCCTCATTTGTAACCTGAAGAGCTGATCTCATGCTAGAATGTGGAAAAATTACACAAATATCTCAATATTACACATTAAGCAAAAGAGATCATTATCTTGTAACAGCAACTCTTAAAGGGCTGCTGCTCACTTCAGAATTACATCGCTACATATGGACAAAAAGCCAAAAGTGGTATCCTTGTGGATGTAGCTTTGGAGATGCTGTCAGATGAAGTGATGGAGAGTGTGGTGGTTCTATTCCTAACAAGAGGGAAAAAAAGTAAAGGTTAAACTTTATTTATTATTGTCACAAGTTGGCTTATATTAACATTGCAATGAAGTTACTGTGACATAGAGTCACAGGATCACAGAGGTTTACAGCATGGAAACAGGCCCTTAGGCCTACCTTGTCCTCTAAACTAGTCCCAATTACTGCATTTGGTCCATATCCCTCTATACTCTTACCCATGTAACTGTCTAAATGCTTTTTAAAAGACAAAATTGTACCCGTAAACAATCCCCCAGTCGCCACACTCCAGTGCCTCTTCGGGTACACTGAGGGAGAATTTAGCAAGGCCAAAGCAACTAACCAGCACGTCTTTCAGACTGTGGGAGGAAACCAGAGCACCCAGAGGAAACCCAAGTAGACATTCGGTGAATATGCAAGCTCCACACTGTCAGTGACCCAGGCTGGAATTGAACACAGATCCCTGGTGCTGTGAGGCAGAGTATGAAATCTCACAACACCAGGTTAAAGTCCAACAGGTTTATTTGGAATCACAAGCTTTTGGAGGGCTGATCCTTCATCAGGTAAGTGGAGAGATGGATTTCAGAAACACAACATGTTTAGACAAAGACACAATTGCAAGATAATGGTTGGAATGTGAGGCTTTTCAGGTAATCAAGTCTTTATCAGTACAGATAGTGTGAGTGGAGAGAGGGGTAATCACAGGTTAAAGAAGTGTGAATTGTCTTCAGCCAGGACAGTTAGTGAGATTTTGCAAGCCCAACCCAAATGGTGGAGGTTACATGTAGTGTGACATCAACCCAAGATCCCGGTTGAGGCCGTCCTCATGCATGCAGAACTTAGCTATCAGTGTTTGCTCAAATGATTCTGCGTTGTCGTGTGTCTTGAAGGCTGCCTTGGAGAGTGTATACATGAAGATCAGAGGCTGAAAGCCCTTGACTAATGAAGTGTTTCCAAACTGGAAGGGACCACTCCTGCTTGGCGATTATCCTGGGATGTCCATTCATCCATTGTCATAGCATCTGCATGGTCTCACTGATATACCATGCCTCAGGGTATCCTTTCCTACCGATCCTGTCCACATTGTGACTGTGAGGCAGCAGTGCTAACCAGTGTGCCACCATGCCACCCTAACCGGATAGAGGTAACAGAAGCAATGAACTTTATCTCACCAATGGCCAGTTCCTGGGAGCAGGTGGGGAAGGCATTTTACTAGTTTTGTAAAAGTTGTCAAGGTAAGTTAACCATTTCTTGATGCATCTTAATACCGTTACACTGCAAGCTTATTGGAGCTGTATAACATGTAGTTCCAGTTTGCCCATGTTTTGGCACTGGCCTCTGTATTGTTGTCCTTTCATTGGAACTTCTTTCTGGTGCATGAAGTCTGGTCATTAATTAACACTAAGTGTATTGTTAAAACAAGATACCTGTATGCATCACACGAATTGTATAAGATAGTTAATAGTCGGAATCCTCTTCCCCTATTGGTTAGGTAGATTTACTTTGTCCCCTTTACCTGTTTCATAGCAATGGTGCTTTGCAAAGTGATATTAGGGCAGTTAATCTATTTTACCACATGTGTTTAGCAAAGAGAAAACATTGACCAGGCTATCAGGAGCAATTTTGGCCTCAAGTCATGTTGTGGGATATTTACTACCCATGTATCCCTGGCATACTCTCTTCCACCTTCTTCCATCAGGAAAAAGATACAAAAGTCTGAGGTCACGCACCAACAAAACTCAAGAACAGCTTCCTCCCTGCTGCCATCAGACTTTTGAATGGACCAACCTCAGATTAAGTTGATCTTTCTCCACACCTTAGCTATGACTTTCACATTACATTCTGCACTCTCCCATTTCCTTCTCTATGAGCGGAGTGCTTTGTCAGTGTAGCATAAAGAACAATACTTTTCACTGTATACTAATACATGTGACAATAATAAATCAAAGCAGAAATCCATCTGAATCACCAGGAACAACAAGTCTGAATCTGAGTCGTCTGAAGAACAGGAGTCTACCAATCTAGATGGTGAGGTGAGGCTGAACTGCCCTTGACATCAAAGCAAACATATGACTGAGCATAAAGATGCTGTATAAATTTAAGTTGTTGTGGCTTTAAGGGGTGCTCATAACACTAAAGTCGATGGGAATCAGGGATCAAATTCCGCATTGGCTGGAGTCAAATCCAGCAGAAAAGAAGATAGTTGTGGTGGTTTGAGACCAATATCATCTAATCTCCTGGACATCACTGCAGGGGTTCCTCAGGACAGTGTCCTCAGCCCAACCACCTTCGGCTGCTTCATTAGCGACCTTCCCTCCATCATAAGATCAGAAATAGGGATATTCACTGCTGATTCCTGTTCAGTATTATCCCTGAGTCCTCAGATACTGAAGCAGCCTGTGTCCATATGCAAGCAAATCCTTGACAATCATTCAAGTTTGATGATAAGTGATAAATATCACACAAATGTACGAGGCAATGAGCATCTCCAACAAGAGGGACATCTCAAAACCTCCCTTTGACGTAGAACGAGAACATTGAGTAATTCCACACCAACAACTTCCTGGGATATGCCCTTGAACAGGAACATTGCTGGACCAGCTGTATAAATACTGGAGCTAGGAGAGCAGACCATAACCTGAGAATTGTGTGGGTCATAATCTATCCTTCTGGCCAGAATTTTACTGGCCCGTTCGCCATGGGAATTGGAGCGGGTGAGGGTCAGAGCATGGGAAGGTCCATTGATCACAGGTAGGATTTAGTGGTTTCGGGATGAGCGAGGCTGTAAAATCCTGCCCCCTGACTCCCCATAGCATTCCCCGTCATCAACAAGGTGCAAGTTAGGAGTGCACTGAAATACTCTCCATTTTCCTGGATGAGTGCTGCTACAACAACATCAAGAAGTTTAGCACCATCCAGAACAAAGCAGCCCACTTGATTGGCACCTCTGTCAATCTAAACATTCAGTCCCTCCACCACAGATGCACAATGGTGTCAGTGCATATTATATACAAGATGCATTAAAGTAACTTATCAAGAATCCTTCAATAGCACTTTCAAATTCACAATCTCTACCACCCAGAAGGCCAAGGGCAGTAGACACATGGGAACACCATCAAGTTCCTCTTCCAGCTGCACTCCATTCCAATTTGAAGCTTTACCCCTGTTCCTTCACTGTCGCTGGGATAAAATTCCGGAAGTCCCTCCCTAACAGCCCTGTGGGGTGTACCTACATGTTACAATCTCAGCTGATGTTAGTTCTGGACAAGACGAATAATAGCAAAATACTGCAGATCCTGGAAATCTGAAATAAAAACAGAAAATGTTGGAAAAACTCGGTAGGTCTGGCAACATCTGTCGAGTCAGAAACAGGGTTAATGTGAAGAATTAACTGTGCTTTCCTCTGCACAGATGCAGCCAGGCCCTTTGAGTTCCTCCAGCATTTTCTGTTTTTATTTTAGACCCAGAGTGAAAGCTTGGTTTGCTAACACCTTAACTTGTTTGTTTTTAGAAGCCGTGGAGGAAAGTTACACAACAAATTCACAGGAGTCTGCTGATAAACTTTTAACATAAAAACTAAAATCTTTATTAAGCAAGAAGAAAAATAACTATGTTACACCAGACAAAAAGATTGGAAAGATCTCAATGCAAACACAAGAAAATTATTCAAACTCACACTATGCCTTTACCCCAGCAATATCTTTACTGATACATACAAATTCAGACAGATAGAACAATTTACAAATATTTATCTCATACTTGAATATTCAGGCTAGGTATGAGGTTTATGTCAATTAACAGGCAAACTGAGGTCAGAAGCTACAAAACAGGATGCTATATAGCATAAATAACAAGTAATAGACAGAGTAAAGTAACCACACAACCAGTAGATCAGATCAAAGGTCTGCAATCCTGCCACACTCACTGTGGTTGAAAGGACACCCAACTGTGTTGAAACCATCTCCCACACTTCTTCCTTCACCCCTTCCCCTCCCTCTCAGAACCATAACAGGTCCCTTTGTCCTCACTTTTCACTCCGCCAGCCTTTTCATTCAAAGGGTCATCCCCCACTATTTTGGCAAACCCCAGCATGATTCAACCACTGAACACATCTCCCTCACAATCCCCCCTGTCAGCAATCCATAGGGATAGTTCCATCTGTGTCACCTTGGTCCACTCCTCCATAACCCCCAAGTCCTTAATCTCCTCTACACTGGGGAGACTAAACACTAAGTGGGTGACCACTTTGCAGAATACCTGCAGTTAGTCCACAAGCATGCCCATGACCTTCCTGTCACTTGACATTTCAGCTCAGCACCTTGCTCTTATGCTCGTATTTCTGTCCTGGGCTTGCTGCAATGTTCCATTGAAGTCCAATGCTGACTGATGAAACAGAATTCCGAGAAGGTACTATACAGTCTTCTGGACTTAACACTGAGTTGCTACACTTCAGGCCATGAACTCTCTCTTCTACTTTGACCTTTTTGATCCTATTTTTTCCCACCCCTCCCTCCACAGGGCGCTCTGTAACCTGTTCTTATGTTTTGCTGCCACAGGGTGCTGACTCTACCTCTGCAGCGAACACATTTTGTAATCTTACCTTTATGCCACTATTAGCATCTTCTTTAGCCTACCATTGAAAGTCGTTTTGTCTTGTGTCCATGACATCTTTGTCAGATATCTCCCACTTATCCCTGAGCTTCTAATTTGCTCCAGCAGCCCCCCGCCCCGCCTTTCAACAGTAAGAAATTTATCACATAATTCTCGTTCAATTCCAGCCTTGGGTCACTCTCTGTGCAGAGTTTGCACATTCTCCCTGTGTGGGTTGCCTCCAGATGCTCCAGTTTCCTCCCAAAGTCCAAAGATGTGCAGGTTAGGTTGATTGGCCATGCTGAAGTGACCCTTAGTGTCCTGAGATGTATAGGTTGGGGGAATTAGTGGAGTAAATGCATGGGATTATGGGGATAAAGGCTGGGTGGGGTTCTTGTGAGTGCAGGCTTGATGGGCCAAATGGCCTCCTCCTGCTCTGTAGGGATTTGATGATTCTATCCTCTCTAACGTTGAAGAGTGACACAGGCGTGGACGGTTAACTTCTTCCCCTCTTCACAGATTCTGTCAGGCCTGCTGAGTTTTTCCAGTGCTTGCTGGTCCCAGGTAAGATGATATCTTTCCTTGGTGGGACCAATAGGCGCATTTCCCCAGACTCCACAAGATAGGTTGAGGCCTCCCTTTCCCTGGAACCCTCCCACTCTCTTCTTGCCTCTTCCGTCCCCAAAGCCCCCTTCTCCCCCACCACTTATTTGCTTGGGCTGTGAATCTTAAAATGCATCCAAGCTGGTACCTGCTGCTGCTCTGACCTGTGCCAATGTTTTCTGTTGGCTCCATGTGGCCTGTGTCTACCAGGCATGTAGACAAAGCCTCAGAATTAAAATAGCCTGAGCTTAAAATCAACCCACCTTCCTACAGTTCAAACCTGCAGGAAGTTAAAACTGACCCTTGGGTTTGGGTGATTGATGAACCTTTATATCATCAACCTTAAATTAGTCCCATTCATTCATATCCCCACGTTACGTTATTTATAGGCATACTTCATCCACAACTTTAACCAATTCATTTCAATCTGTCCTGGAAGTAGTTAATGGCCTATGTAGAACACCTCACATCAATTCACAATCTCCGCACATTTTTAAAAGGAATGGCCTTCAGTTTTTGCAAAGAAGAATAGATGCTTTCACTCAACAAAAATAAAATCATGCGTTCAAAAATGCACTCAAATGTCCTCCAATTTATCTAATAATTTGACATGTTTAGTAATCATTTCTATTTCACTTTTATTTATAATTGATTAATTTAAATTAATATACTTTACAAAAAGGATGAAGCTAAGCAGTGAAAACAATCTTATTCACGGGACTGGGTCCTGTTGTATATTTAAAAGGGTTGCAGGTTGCTGTAAGAGTTGATCACATGATTTGATGGCAATGTCATTAGGATGTTTGCAAAGGCTGTTGATTTATACTCTGTACAGTCAGGACCTGCTCAAATAAATCTGTTGTTCTTAATTTGAATCTACATGTGCAAACAATGGGCGGCAAGGTAACACAGAGGTTAGCATTGTTGTCTCATTGTGCTAGGGACCTGAGTTCAATTCCTGGCTTGGGTCACTGTCTGTGCAGAGATTGCATGTTCTCCCCGTGTCAGTGTGGGTTTCCTCCCACAATCCGAAAGACGTGCAGGTTGACCATGCTAAATTCTTCCTCAGTGTACCCGAACAAGCACCGGAGGATGGAGACTAGAGGATTTTCACAGTAAATGTAAATCTACTTGTAATTAATAAATAACTTTTTTTAAAACCTTTTTTTTGTGTGAAAGCAACAACCTCTAACATAGTTAAGACATTACACATGTGGTTCACCTCAGCAGGTTTTTTACCATTCCATGTGAGTCATGGACACCATATTTGCACTTGGGGTTACAAAGACAGTGCTTGTGCTCAGGGAAGTTAAGTTAGATGCCCTTACTTTTTGTTTAATTCATTCATGGGACATGGGTGTCACAGCATTTATTGCTCATCCCTTGTTGTCTGACAATCTTAGGGCTAGGCAACAATGGCTAGGCCATTTCAGAGGGCAGTTGAGAGTCAACCACATTGCTAAGGCTCTGGAATCACATCTAAGCCAGACCAGGCAAGGACAGTAGATTTCCTTCCACAAAGGACATTAGTGAATCGGATGTGTTTTTCCGATCATCATAGAGTGTAGAAGGGGGTTAGTCGACCCATCAAATCTGCACCGACAACAATCCCACCCCAGGCCCTATCCCCATAACCCCACACATTTACCCCACTGATCCCTGTAACCTACACATCACGGGACACTATGGACAATTTTGCATGGCCAATCAACCTAACTCGCATATCTTTGGGCTGAGGGAGGAAACTGGAGCATCCGGAGGACACCCATGCAGACACGGGGAGAATGTACAAACTCCACACAGACATTGTCCTAAGCCAGGAATTGAACATAGGTCCCTGGAGCTGTGAGGCAGTGGTGCCAACCATTGTGCCACCATGCTGACAATAGTTTCATGGTCGTCAGTAGATTGTTAATTCCAAATTTTTTTTTAAATTGAATACAAATTCCACCATCTGCCATGGCAGGATTTGAAGGCAAGTCACCAGAACATTAGCTGAGTTTCTGGATTAATAGTGTAGCGATAATAACACTAGGCTATCGCCTCTCCTTACTACATTCCTCAACAATATTACACACAGACACCAGATAGCAGAACTCTCCTGCGTCTTTTCAGCAGCTTAATAGGATCCATTCTGAATAGGTTCTCAGGGAGATTGCTTCAGCTGTTGCATCAAATGTCCTGCTGCACATGGATTCAACCAGAGCTCGGGGAACAATAGACAAAGTTAGGCAGCATGCACGTACCTCTCAAGAATGAAGGTGACACTCAGTGAACCCCCTTGGTATCCCACCAGCTGCATTTCAAGGATAACATGAGGATGAGAATGATATCATATACGGATGAGTTATTGCCACCTTCTGTTTTCTATTTTGATTAGATTTATTCTTGTCACATGTGTTAGTAAACAGTGGAAAGTATTGTTTCTTGCAGACAAAGCATAGCATTCATAGAGTACATGGGGGAGAAGGAAAGGAGAGAGTGCAGAATGTAGTGTTACAGCCATAGCTAGGGTATAGAGAAAGATCAGCTTAATATGAGGTAGATACATTCAAAGGTCTGATGGCAGCAGGGAAGAAGCTGTTCTTGAGTTGTTTGGCACATGATTTCAGACTTTTGTGTCTTTTTCCAGATGAAGAAAGGTGGAAGAGAGTATGCCTGGGGTGCGTAGGGTCCTTAATTATGCTGGCTGATTTTCTGATGCATCGGGAAGTGCAGACTTCCAAGACAGCTGATCAACTTACAATTTCAGAAGCATTAGTAAAAAACATAGTAAATATCAAAGATTTCTCCCCCTACATTAGTTAGATCTTTTGACCCATCCTAGTCCATTTATTCGTGTCACAAGGACACTTATATTAATACTGCAACAAAGTTACCCCACTCCAGTGCCTGTTTGGGTACACTGAGGGAGAATTCAGCGTGGCCAATGTACCTAACCTGCACGTCTTTCAGAATGTGGGAGGAAGCCGGACACCCGGAGGAAACCCACACAGACAAGGGGAGAATGTGCAGACAGACTCGGCACAGACAGTGACCCAAGCCGAGAATTGAACCTAGGTCCCTGAGGCAGCAATGCTAACCATTGTGCCACCATGCCACCCTTGCACTGTGTATACATTTTTATATTTTTCCCCCTAATACTTTTCTTCATTATTTGTGGTTGCTACTTCCCTTTTAAACAGCAACGTGTAAAGATACAGACATGAGTAAAGATGTGATAAGTTTCTCTGAGATTAACCATTGATCTTCAAACAAAATGCCCATGAGTATACCATCTCGGTACAATAGGATTTCATAGGCCTTCATTGGTAATTGGTTCATTACGAGAAGAATAACTGAGCCCAAAATTCCTGTACAAGAACTACCAGAGAGTGCATGAATTAATCCCACCTGCCTTGAGGAACAGGACAGAATTCCATTTCCTGGTCTCAAACGGGATCTTGGCTTCATGTCACACTATCTGTAATCCGGATGACTTGCTAAGGTTTATAAAATCTCACTAACTGTCCTGGCTTGAGACAATTCACACCTCTTTAATCTGTGCTTAACCCTCTCTCCCCCCGCATTGTCTGCACCTGTAAAGACCTGATTACCTGTTAAGACTCACATTCCAACCATTATCTCGTAATTGAGTATGTGTCTACATATGCCCTGTTTGTGGAACAAATCCTGCACTCACCTGAAGAAGGAGTAGCGCTCCGAAAGCTTGGGCTACCAAATAAACCTGTTGGACGTTAACCCGATATTGTGAGACTACTCATTTGTGTTTTAAAAAGAGGCCAGAA
The DNA here is from genome assembly GCF_965287045.1 of Carcharhinus amblyrhynchos. NCBI lineage: Eukaryota > Metazoa > Chordata > Chondrichthyes > Carcharhiniformes > Carcharhinidae > Carcharhinus > Carcharhinus amblyrhynchos. The sequence goes on along the minus strand of NC_137333.1, from coordinate 9,986,610 downwards.
CTCTCCAGTTGTTCAGGTTGGCGGGATTTTTTGGTCCCGCCTGCGGCGCAGCCCTGATGCCAACGGGAATTTTCATTGACAGTGGCAGGGCCAGAGAATCTTGCCACTAGCAAACAAGGTGGCACATCCCACTGGCAAGGAACACATGGCTGGGAGGCTGGAGAATACGCCCAGCATAGTGTACCGAAACAAAACCTGGAAACACTGGAAAATCTCAGCAAATCTCTGACGAAGGATCATCCAGACTTGAAACATTGGCTCTATTCTCTCTCCACAGGTGCTGTTAAACCTGCTGAGATTTTTTTCAGCACTTTCTGATTCTGTTTCAGATTCTGGCATCTGCGGATTTTGCAATTAGCACATTGTACCAGCTGGAAAGGGTAGAGGTGGAGAGATTCGCAGCTGGAGTACTGTGTGCAGTTTTGGGCGCCGCACCTGCGCAAAGATATTTTGGCCTCGGAGGGAGTGCAGAGAAGGTTTACTAGGCTGATACCGGAGTTGAGGGGGTTGAGCTATGAGGAGAGGCTGAATAAACTGGGCTTGTAATCGTTAGAGTTTAGAAGAATGAGGGGAGATCTCATTGAGACATATAAGATGATGAATGGGATGGATAGGATAGAGGTGGAGAGACTCTTCCCGCTCAAAAAAGACAGTAGGACTAGGGGGCACAGCCTCAAGATAAAAGGGGGGCGGTTTAGAACGGAGTTGAGGAGGAACTTCTTCACTCAAAGGGTGGTGAATCTCTGGAATTCTCTGCCCATTGAAGTGGTGGAGGCTGCCTCGCTAAATATTTTTAAGACGCGGGTTGATGGGTTTTTGATAAGAGAGGGGATTAAGGGTTATGGGGAGAGGGCGGGAAAGTGGAACTGAGCAGCGACAGATCAGCCATGATCTTATTGAATGGCGGGGCAGGCTCGAAGGGCTAGATGGCCTACTCCTGCTCCTATTTCTTATGTTCTTATGTTCTTATAGCAGAACTAGAGGGCACAGCCTCAAAATAAGGGGGGGGGGGGGGTGGTGTGTCGGGGGTGGCAGTTTAGAACGGAGTTGAGGAGGAACTTCTTTACTCAAAGGGTGGTGAATCTCTGGAATTCTCTGCCCATTGAAGTGGTGGAGGCTACCTTGTTGAATATATTTAAGTCACGGGTAGATAGATTTCTGATAGACATGGGGAGAAAGCAGGAAAGTGGAACTGATCCACTTCAGATCAGCCATGATCTTATTGAATGGCGGGGTAGGCTCAGAGGGCTAGATGGCCTACTCCTGCTCCTATTTCTTATGTTCTTGCATTCTTAAATCTTTGTTTCATCTTTGCCTCTATGTCTTAGAATTTAGGATTTGAAACTCCAACACTAAAAAATATTTGTTTTAAAAGCATCAAAATAATGAATAGCATGAATGGAACCTTACTGAAAGGTACTTTCAAAAAAGAATCTGCGTAGCTACAATACCCTAGAGTTGACTGTGTAGCAATTACTGCTGGTTACATGTGTAAGAAGCAAAACATTGAGCTTTGGAAATTTACACCTTATTATTTCTGTGGCCTGGGATTAAAATCAGACTTCAGTGAGAGGTTCAGTAACAAAATCTGAATTTTGATCAGCTAAATCCGTGGAGAGAGTCTCAGTCCAACAGAGCTCAAAGTCTCCAATTTGATTCTATTTCCGCATGCTGTCCACATACTTGTCAACCTCTAATTGTGTTTACATAATCCCAGTCTATTACAGCTATTCCTGGTGCTTTCAGATTTTTATTTTGTTTTGTTTCTCCTCCACAATTTCAGTCAAAGGCGATTAGAAAAGCCAAAGGGAACAATATGAGAATTTACAGCCCATCGAGCCTGCTATAATGTCATGGGCTGATCTTTTACATCAATTCTTCTGTCTTTGATTTATTATTGTCACATGTATGAGTAGACAGTGAAAAGTCTTGTTTCTTGCATGCTATATACAGACAAATCATACTGTTTGTAGAGAAGGAGAGTGCAGAATGTAATGTTACAGTCATAGCTAGATTGTAGTGAAAGAACAGCTTAATATAAGGCAGATCCATTCAAAATTCTGATGACAGCAGGGAAGAAGCTGTTCTTTAGTCAGTTGGATCTCAGACTTTTGTATCTTTTTCCCAATGGAAGAAGTTGGAAGAGAAAATGTCCAGCATTGTGGGGGTCCTTGATTAAGCTGGCTACTTTTCCGAGGCAGCAGGAAGTGTAGACAGTGTCAATGGATGGGAGACAACACCAGGTTTCAGTAGTAAATTTAGTAAATTTACTATCAAATAAATCGGTTGGACTGAAACCTGGTGTTGTCAGACTTTTTATTGTGTTTAACCCAGTCCAACGCCGGCATATCCACATAATGGATGGGAGGCCAGTTTGAGCTTCATTCACGACCCTTTGTAGTTTCTTGTGGTCTTGGTCAGAGCAGGAGCCATATCAAGCTGTGATATAACCAGAAAGGATGCTTTTTATGGTTGTTAGGAATGGATTAACAGACCTTCCAACTCAGTACTAATTTGATGTCAATTATTCAGTTGAAGTCACTGATATATAAAGGAGCCACAGGTGGCACTATTTGTTGATGGAAAATTGTATGTGGAGTTTGATCAAAGAAATAAAGGTATTTTATAAAGAAGCAGAACTTGTGTCTCCTTTACTCTAAAGCAACCGAGAGGTTCAAACAAACAATAATTCATTTGTAAAAGTTGGTGAGAGTCGTACTCCTGCATCATATTAATGTCCCTCATTGCCTTGCTACCCAAAAATCAATCAAACTCAGTCTCGAATATACTTGATGGTTGAGTTTTCATGACTCTCCAGAGTAAAGAATTCACAATCCTCTGAGTGACAAAATTCCTCATCATCTCCATCCCAAAATGACTGACCTCTTATCCTGAGACTGTGACATCCAGTTCTAGATACCCCAGCTAGGAGAAATAGCCTCTATCTGGTTATTATAATATCACTGCATTTTTAAGAATTTGTTTGTGAGATGTAGCTAGGCCAGCATTTATTCCCCCATCACTAATTGTCCATTGGAAGGTGGTGGTGAACTGCCTTCCTGCAGTCCATGTGATGCAAGTACACCCATAGTGCTGTTACGAATGGAGTTCCAGGATTTTGATCCAGTGACAGTGACAGATCGGTGATACAGCCCCACGTCAGGACGGTGTGTGGCTTGGAGGGGCATTGTTGTAATCAACTCTGGTCAAAAGATACCTTGAAGTGCTTTTTTTAAAGTACAAAGCTACAGAAAGGTCAGATTCTATAGTAATGTTTTAGCAGCCTAGCAATTTATTAGTAAGTTCTATTCAGAGGAAGGTGAATTGTGTGAGGTTTCCTGGAATGGGCATTCTCTTGGGATCTGTTGTTAACATTTCCAAGGATTGTATAATATCAATAATACCAGCAATTTATGTTCACAAGTCAATTATGGCTGTCTTTCATCTGAATGTAAGAACACCTGGGATTTACCGCCACTGTTCAGGATACCCTGTTGATACATTGAAAACAAAATGATCCCCAGAATAGTCAATGACTTTTGCATTAATTTAATCAGAGTGTCACCAATTAAGTGTGGATTTCATGTGCGTGCTACTATTTTAATTCATCATGAGCAGAGAGTGGGATGCCTGTTCTCCCACAACGTAAATGAAGTTCCGTTTTTAGAAATATCCATACTTGTTGGGATCCGATTTTTATAACATGCGGTAAAATTGAATTGTGGTGGATTCTACCGAGCATACCACTCAATGATTTCAGACTGCTTTGACAAGTAGGTGAGGAAGTTCAAATGTACTGCCTCCTGAACACGTATCAAATCTAGCCTTCCTTTAACAGGCGAGGAATGATATGAAAGAAATTAAACATTGGAAACAGTTGGCATTAACATGCGCTTTTAAGGAATTACTGTTTGCTACAAATTTGTCACTGATATTCTATTTATAACACATTGTTGTCATTGGAGCCATGCCAAATCTGATGGCATTCTATTATACAACTGAGATGGCATCTCCAGTGATGTTTTATATGTTGCCTGACATACAGAAGGAATATGGGAAGTGTGGAGAATATCCCTGACTTAATACATTAAAACATTCTTAAGATTCTTAAGATGCTGACTAGATGTTTCCTTTGGCTCAGAAGTCAAAAACTGGGGGGTCACTGTCTCAAAACAAGAAATCTAGGCCTGAAATGAAGGGAAATTTCTTCGCTCAAAGGTTGTAAATATTTGGAACTCTTGACCCCAGCAGGCTGTGGAGGCCCAGTCATTGAGTATATTCAAAACCAAGATCAATAAGGTTTGCATTCCAAGAGAATTGAGTGATGCGGGGAGCATGTGAACTGAGGCAGAAGGTCAGCCTTGTTGAATGGCGGAGGATGCTTGATGGGCCAAATGGTGTCACTATTTCTCACATTATTACCTGGAAAAGCAGACACCAAGCCCTCTTCTAGACCACTTCCAAACCAGACCATGGGTGGGATTTTTCAGCTACGCTCATCCCAAAACCTGAAAATCCCACCCAAAGTCAACAGACCTTTGCATCCCTCTCTCCCGCCCCCACCCCATCCCCCTCGTCCGCTACGATTCCTGTGGCAGGTGGGGCGGAGAAATTCCGCCCCCCCGCCCACATATTTCCCTCCTGTCAAATATTAGAGGTTGCAAATGGGTAAAAAAGTTAAGAAAAATAAAAAATGCATTAAACCTCTAATGCATCCTACAAAATACTTTTCTGCTGCATGTGAAATATCCTTAGTGCAAACTTAACAGAGATGCTAAACTGAACAAATTAAATGGATCAACGTGATGCTGATGTTATCAATAAGGAGGCTTTGTTTGAAGCTATGAAATACTTGTACTTTATTTCACACAGTGTCATTTCAAGATGACATTTCCACCCCCATCCCACCCACTGCCCTTTTCATTCTTTCAAGTTGCCTTACATTGTCACTCGAATATAGAGAAGTGGAATATTCTATGAAAGTGGCACTGAAAGAATATAGAAAAGAACATAGCCACGTAACTCAATTGGATTTGGTAAGATGCCATAGGACAATATTTGAATTTCATTGCAATTATCAGGGATGGTATTATCAACAGAAAATATTGGGAAAACGGCAGATTTGGCAGCATCTCTGGAGAGAGAAACAGAGTTAACGTCTTCAGAGCATTTTCTGTTTCTCTTACAATTTCCAGCAGCTGCAATATTTTGCTTTTATTATGCAGTGTTATCAACATTTTGAGGCCATACCCCACACCAGTCATGGCACAATATCCATGGATGACTGCAGCTCCAGCAAATCTCAAGAAGTTTGACATCATCCAGGGCAAAGCGAACCGGTCGATCAACACCCGATCCGCCACTTCCGATGTTCACGGCTTTCGACTACTGGCAAGTTGTAATGAAGGTTATCTCAGATTGCAATGGGATCTTGAACAATTGGGCCAGTGGGATGGTGAATAGCAGATGGAGTTTAATTTAGATAAATGCGAGGTGATGCACTTTGGTAGATTGAACCAAGGCAGGACTTACTCAGTTAATGGTAGGGCACTGGGGAGAGTTACAGAACAAAGAGATCTAGGGGTACAGGTTCATAGCTGTTTGAAAGTGGAGTCACAGGTGAACAGAATGGTGAAGAAGGCATTCAGCATGCTTGGTTTCATTGATCAGAATTTTGAATACAGGAGTTGGGATGTCTTGTTGAAGTTTTACCAGACATTAGTAAGGCCACACTTGGAATTCTGTGTACCATTCTGGTCACCCTATTAGAGAAATTATAATATTACGCTTGAAAGAATGCAGAAAAGATTTACTAGGATGCTACTGGAATTTATAAGGCATAATAAGGAGAGGCTGGATAGACTGGTACTTTTTTCTCTGGAGTGTAGAAGGGGTGATCTTATCAAGGTCTATAAAATAATGAGGGGCATAGATCAGCTAGATAGTCAATACCTTTTCCCAAAGGTAGGGGAGTCTAAAACTAGAGGGCATAGGTTTAAGGTGAGGGGGGAAAGATACAAAAGTGTTCAGAGGGGCAATTTTTTCACACAGAGGGCGGCGAGTGTCAGGAACAAGTTGCCAGAGGTAGTAATAGAGGCAGGTATAATTTTGTCTTTTAAAAAGTGTTTAGATAGTTACATAGATAAGCTGGATTTAAAGGGATATGGGCCAAATGCGGGCAATTAGAGCTAGCTTAGGGGTTTTAAAAAAAAGGGCAGCGTGGATAAGTTGGGCCGAAGGCCCTTTTTCCATGCTGTTCATGTTGTAAATCTCTAAGCACTACGACTCTTTCTACAAGATGCACTGCAGCAACTGGCTAAGGCTCCTTCAGCAGCACCTCCTGAGGCAGAGAGTGGGGGTCAATGGGTGCTATTCGGATTGCGGTTGGTGACTAGTGGAGTGCCCCAGGAGTCGGTGCTGGGGCCTCAGCTATTTACCATTTATATAGATGATCTGGAGGAGGGAACCGAGTGTATGGTGTCGAAATTTGCTGATGACACCAAGATTGGTGGAACGGCAAATTGCGCGGAGGGTATGGAGAGTCTACAGAAGGATCTAGATAGGCTGGGCGAATGGGCCAGGAACTGGCAAATGGAATTTAATGTTGGCAAGTGTGAGGTGGTCCACTTTGGTAGGAATAATGGTAGGAAGGATTATTACTTACGTGGAGAAAAACTGCAGCAGGCGACGGTGCAGAGGGACCTCGGGGTCCTTGTGCATGAGTCGCAAAAACCCAGCTTGCAGGTGCAGCAGGTGGTCAGGAAGGCGAATGGGATGCTGGCCTTCATAGCGAGGGGGATTGAATATAAAAGTAGGGAGGTCTTGCTGCGGCTGTATAGGGCATTGGTGAGGCCGCAGCTGGAGTACTGTGTGCAGTTTTGGTCGCCGTACTTACGCAAGGATATTTTGGCCTTGGAGGGAGTGCAGAGGAGGTTTACTAGGCTGATGCCGGAGTTGAGGGGGTTGAGCTATGAGGAGAGGCTGAATAAACTAGGCTTGTACTCGTTAGAGTTTAGAAGAATGAGGGGAGATCTCATTGAGACGTATAAGATGATGAATGGGATGGATAGGATAGAGGTGGAGAGACTCTTCCCGCTCAGAAAGGACAGTAGGACTAGGGGGCACAGCCTCAAGATAAAGGGGGGGCGGTTTAGAACGGAGTTGAGGAAGAACTTCTTCACTCAAAGGGTGGTGAATTTCTGGAATTCTCTGCCCGTTGAAGTGGTGGAGGCTACCTCGCTAAATATTTTCAAGAAGCGGGTTGATGGGTTTTTGATAAGCGAGGGGATTAAGGGTTATGGGGAGAGGGCGGGAAAGTGGAACTGAGCCACGACAGATCAGCCATGATCTTATTGAATGGCGGGGCAGGCTCGAAGGGCTAGATGGCCTACTCCTGCTCCTATTTCTTATGTTCTTATATTTTTATGTTCTTATGTGAACTCTATCACTTAGAGGAATGAAGGTAGAAGGCATTAGGGAAAACAATGAACTCCAAATTCCTCTCCAAGTGACACACCATCCTGACTTGGGTACACACCATTGTTACATCATCATTGCTGGAACAAAATCCCGGAACTTCCTACCTAGCAGTGTTGGGCAGTGCCTTCACCACACATACTGCAGCAGTTCAAGAAGATGATTCAACACCCAGTGACATTTCACTGGGTTTTCTGCCATGCCAATGGGAGGGCATCAGGGATATCCTGTGGAAATGGCTGGTTTGAATGGTGGCAAGAGGGGCTAGGCGAGGTGGAGGGAGGGGGCTGGCAGCAATAGAAGGGGGTTGCCTCACAGTGGGGCACAAGCCCCCAATGCCAGGTCCCCCAATCAGGGACTTGGGGCCTTTGGAAAAGGGACCTCCCACATCTCACCCACCATCCATTCTCGCCACCAACTGCACCCCTCCCCCACCACCTCCCATACGAAACGCCCCCAAATTCCACACGTTAGTGTTTCTTTCTTAAGCTCAATTTTAAACATATGCTGAAGAGGAAAATTTGATTAAGAGTATTACAGTAATAAACTCACTAAAACTAAGGTTCATTCCCATTGCAAACTATTCAATAAGATACATGTTATACCTTCCGCTTAATGACTGATGGAGTATAAGCACAGACGTTCTATATATGGATGGATAGATATGCAGCATTTGAAATACAGTCCATTGTGAGCTGGATAGATGAATGGATTGGATTGGTATTACTGAACTGGATTTCATTCACTTGTTTTCTTTTGCATCTTACTGAAAGTTGAAGGGCAATGTTGCTGGTAGGATGGCAAGGTAGCACAGTGGTTAGCACTGCTGCCTCACAGAACCAGGGGCCCTGGTTTGATTCCAGCTTGGGTCACTGTCTGCGTGGAGTTTGCACATTCTTCCCATGTCTGCATGGGTTTCCTCCGGGTGCTCCGGTTTCCTCCCACATTCCAAAGATGTGCGGGCTAGGTAGATTGGCCATGCTAAATTGCCCCTTAGTTTCAGGGGATTAGCTAGAGTGAGTGCATGGGGATAGGGCCTGGATGGGGTTGTGGTTGGTGAGGACTTAATGGGCCAAATGGCCTTCTTCTGCACTGTAGGATTCTATGATTCTATGAACTGAAGGTAGTCCATGGAAAGCTGCCATCGCAGCTATGAGTGCCCTTAAAATATAATTATGATGTATTGTGTTGTCTCAATTAAGGATATAAAAAGTGTTCTTCTCTTTATTATATTGAAATGTTGTTATCCTGTGAATAGTTGCAACATTGCACTTATATGCCACTTTTAGTGCAGAAAGACGTTCCATGGTACCTCTCAGAAAAGAACAAGGATTAAGAGACGTGACCAAGGACTTTCTCAAGGAGATGGGTTTTCAAGGACCTTCAAAGGCAGAGGTAGAAGTGTTGGTGAAATCAATCCCAACAGTCGCGTAGCCTGGATGGGGATTAGCAGATAGGTTGCATGCGTTGAGTTGATTTTGAGATATATGTTTTGGGGCTCAATTTGGGGCAAATTATTGGACCTACTCTGCCCTCAAGATCTTCCCAAAATGCTCCATTATTTCCTACAGTTGTACCCTCCTCATTCATAACTACCATATCCATCCACAAGGCTAAGATATATCTGCCCAAGTACAGTAGTTTAGGGTGGCACGTGGCGCAGTGGTCAGCACTGCTGCCTCACAGCACCAGGGACGTGGGTTTGATTCCCGGTTTGGGTCACTGTCTGCGTGGAGTTTTCTCATTCTCCCTGTGTCTGCGTGGGTTTCCTTCGGGTGCTCTACTTTCCTCCCACAGTCAAAAGATGTGCGGGTTAGGTTGATTGGCCATGCTAAATTGCCTTTTAGTATCGGGGGATTAGCTAGGGTAAGCGCATGGGGTTATGGGGATTGGGCCTACGTGGGAGTGCGGTCGGTGCAGACTCGATGGGCCAAATGGCCTCCTTCTCCACTGTAGGGATTCTATGATCTATGATTTACATATTGCAGTAATTATCTTGTTCCTCTAATAGCACTGACTTTAAGTAAACATGGAACAGGCTAAGTGTCCCAGAGCAGATTTTGCAATTGGTGAGATGAAATGCCTTTGCCCATTGCAGAAACCTTATCAAAGAAAGGTGGGCAAATTTAAATAGTAGTCAGCTCAAGGTCTTGAAGTAAAGCTGTAATAGGCAGGATCTATTGCTTAACGATTTGGATTAACTCAGCTATTACAATTTCAATAAGAGATCGACCCTGCAGAACTGCGTAAGCATCCTTGAATGCATTTTCTCAAGGCTTTCTCTCGCACTGAGATTGTAACATACAACGAGAATTCTACAAAGTGTTTTCTGTTTTACCTCTTGAATAATATTTGATTTTATTGCCTTTTTACTGTCGATTTCTCACCAGATTATTTTTACTTCCAGGAAGACGCTGCATATTTCTTTACTAATACCTACAATGGTTCTCGACATATTTCATTTGGGCCAGAGTGAAGTGGAATTGTGGAATGTTTTTCCATTTATGGAGACACAGGCCATTAAAGACAAGGAACTTAGGAGTCTGCCATTCTTGAAGTCTCTTGGCTTGAAGTGGTAGCAACAGACTACAATAAGTTGCAAATTAATGCTGAATTGTTTGCATGGATCAGTAGACAATCTTATGAGACAGCACCAAGTTCAACAAGCTGACCATCTGAGAAGAAAACAACGCAAATTGCAATGCCGATGAGATGGTGAGATATCCATGAATATTTCTAACATACGTAGAATCATAGAATCCTATAGTGCAGAAGGAGGCCATTTGGCCCATCGATTCTGCAGTGACCACAATCCCACATATTTACCCTGCCTAGTCCCCCTGACGCTAAGGGGCAAGTTAGAATGGCCAATCTACCCAACCCCCACATCTTTGCACGATGGGAGGAAACCAGAGCACCCGGAGGAAACCCACACGGACACGGGGGGGATGGTGCAAACTCCACACAGACAGTGACCCGAGGCCAGGAATTAAACCTGGGTCCCTGGCGATGTGAGGCAGCAATGCTAACCACTGTGCTACCATGCTGCCCTACCTCAAGTTTTTTTGGATACCAACTTCACATGGGGTAGTCTGGTTAAAAAGAGGGGGTTACGTTTTCCACACAAAAATCCAACATAAAACCTAGCTGGTTACACCCCAATGAGCAGCTGCTTACAGACACAAATTTATTTTTTACAAACATTCATAGACTTCAGGCTGACCAGTCACTCTGGCTCTTTCACAGATCTCACTGATTGATTCTTAATGAGGCACAGGATGAAGAATACAATATCTAATTTGCGCTAGATCGTTTCCAATACTACTGTGGCACAGCCGATGATAGCTAAGTTAACCTCCCTTTTATGCTAAAGCCAGAAGATTTCTACAGGCCGCATGTCAATTCATGTATTCCAATGATGCAATTTTATTCCCTCATCAAAAATTATTGACAATATTTCATCTCTGCTTTCAGTAATGTGAAAATTGGATAGGAAACAGAAACAGAATACCAAGTGCAAACTACACGTTCTTCCACAGCTCTTACAACCTCTGTAGCATTAATTGACTCCTCCAAAGTCACTCAATAAACCACCACTTGATCTGCATCCAACCTGCATTTATTTCATTGATGTACTGGTGAAACAGAGAGAACAAGGTGTGGATATAAGACTGGGCCAATTGGAACCATCTCAAGCAGGAAGTTGCTACCTTAAATGGGTATTTGATCCACCACTTTGAAGATTCAAAATTCACCTTGGCAGAGACCAAGCGTCTCATGTTTAACACAAGAGAACACTACGTTCTATCTCAACGGAAAAGCATTCACATTAACTCACGGCCCTGATGTAAATTATGCAGCAACTTTGGCAACAATGTATGGCTGGCTTGCAAGGCTGAGAGATCGTGTTGACAAAGGCAAAGGAAAATGTGTCTTTAATATGAAAGCATCATCAGTTTGTGCCAAGTCTCGCTCTATGTTAAATGCATGAAATGTTACGACCAACTCTACTCCAGCTGACAGGCAGGAAGGGCTTGGAAAATAAGGAGCCATGGCAATGGCACCCTGCCCGTTGCCTACCCGTGTCTACTTGCATTCACCAGTAATGAAGAGGGTCCAATGATCATGTTGCCATTGGGCTAATTGAAGCCATTAGTTGGCCAATTAATGGCTATTAAAGGTCCTTCTCCAACCAGGTGGCCTTTCGAACTAAGAGGAGGTGCCTATTGGTTGGTTACCCTGTGCACAATAAAACGCTCCCCCAAGCCCCCACTGCAACCGGCCCCACCACCACTATTCCCTTCCTCTGCATGTTCCCTACTCCCTGCCTCCCCAAACCTGGCTTGGCCTAACAACACTCTGGACTTACCTGAGTCTTGGGCTCCATGGTTTCTCGATGTTGAGGTCTGGCTGTAATCACATTGTGGATGGCACTGTTAGGAGTAAAAAACTACCAGCCACATGATTGGCCACCAGCTCTCAGAGGTGGGGCTTCCTCCTGGTTGGGGGTAGAGTTCTCATCCTGAGCCACTTAATGGCCCAACAGCCATTAGGTTGATTTAGGTTGATGTAGGGCTATCTGACAAAGCAGCTCTGGGTTTACTCCTGATTTATCAGCTGGGGCATGAGGCCATCACCTCCACGTAAAATTCCAGCTGATAGGTCTCAGTTAAAGTTCCCAAGGATGTTATAGATTACTAGTGGAAGTTATGCCTCCGATGGGAAACCGAGGGTTATACCCTGCATACTCCTAGGGGTTGGCACAATGGTACAGTGGTTAGCACTGCTGCCTCAGAGCACCAGGGACCTGGGTTCGATTCCCGGCTTGGGTCACTGCCTGTGCGGTATTTGTATGTTCTCCCCGTGCCTGCGTGTGTTTCCTCCTGGTGCTCTGTTTTCCTCCCACAGTCCAAAAGACATGCTGGATAGGTGCATTGGGCATGCTAAATTCTCCCTCAGTATACCCGAACAGGTGCCGGAATGTGGCGACCAGGGGATTTTCACAACAACTTCATTGCAGTGTTAATGTCAGGCTACTTGTGACACTGAAAAACAAACACTTCAACTTTAAACAAAGAAGCTGAACATCCTGATATATCAAATCTACTCTATATTTCATATATCTCAGAGCAATGCTAGAATGACACTAGTTTCTTAACGTGCATCAGGTTTTATTTACAAGTTTTAAAATATGTTCCAACATAAAATATTTTAAAAACCATTTCATTGCTTCTCTGGTGTCTTTTACATTGCTCTGAGTCCATACCCAGTGAATATGGATCAGTTACCAGATGCACATGATGAAAAACAGATCAATTAAACCCTACAAAACCCAAGGTTCAATGTGAGCTGCCCCACTGAATTGTGGCACCCCACTCAACCTAATAAAGAGCAGCTGGAAAAATTCAACAGGACTGGTAACATTTGCAGGGAGCGTGAAAGAAGAGTTAACGTTACAGGTCCAGCTGATGGATCTAAATCTGATGATTTAGACTCTTCATCAGAACTAAATGGCTGGACAAATGTGTTAGATGTTAAAGTGCACCTAGGAGAGATTGCAACAAGATGTAGCAACCTTAAGAAGAACAAGAGGAGCAAGAGACAGATGGTCTAATGTTGTGGGGAGGTGGCGGAGGGAGGTGGTGGATGAGGTGGGGAAGCGGATTGGGGGAGCGAAGTGCAGGAGAGGAGAGATTTTACATTGAGACAATAAATGCATGGGAGAGTATAAAAGAAATGGCTTAGGATGGAAGGGAGAGTTTACAGCCTAAAGTTGTTGAATTCAATGTTGGGTTGTAATGTGCCTAACCAGAAGATGAGATGCTACTGCTCCAGAGGCATTGGGCTTCAGTGGAGCACTAGGGCAAGACAAGGATGGATATGTGAACATGAGAGCAAAGTGATGAGTTAAAATGAAAAGCAACAGGGAGGTTAGAGTGATGCTTATGGACTGAGTGAAGGTTTTCCATAAAGAAGTCACCCAGTTTGCGTTGACTCTCCCCAGTGGGTGGCATGGCTGCACAATGGTTAGCACAGCTTCCACACAGTACCAGGGACCCATGTTCAATTCCAGCTTGGTACTGTCTGTGTGGAGTCTACACGTTCTCCCCGTGTCTGCGTGGGTTTCCTTCCCACAGTCCAAAGATGTGCAGGTTAGGTGGATTGGTCATGCTAAATTGCCCCTTAGTTTCCCAAGATGCATAGGTTAGGGGGATTAGAAAGGAAAATATGTGGGCTCACAGGGATAGGGACTAGGAGGGATACTTTGTCGGAAAGACAGTGCAGGGTAAATGACCCTTCTGCACTGCAAGGATTCTAATTCTAACATAGAGAAGACCGAATGGGTAGTGTTGAATACAGTTGATCAAATTGAAGGAAGTGAAATGTTTTTGATTTGATTTATTATTGTTACATGTACCAATGTACAGTGAAAAGTACTGTTTCTTGCGTACTATACAGACAAAGCATACGGTTCATAGAGAAGGAAAGGAGAGAGTGCAGAATGTAGTGTTACAGTCACAGCTAGGGTATAGAGAAAGATCAACTCAGTACAAGATGGGTCCATTCAAACGTTCATCAGCAGCAGGGAAGAAGCTGTTCTTGAGTCGGTTGGTATGTAATCTCAGACTCTTGTACCATTTCCTTGACGGAAGAAGATGGAAGAGAGCATGTCCGGGGTGCATGGGTTCCTTAATTATGCTGGCTGATTTGCCGAGGCAGCAGGAAGTGTAGACAGAGTCAATGGATGGGAAGCTGGCTTTCATGATGGACTGGGCTTCATTCACAACCCTTTGTAGTTTCTTGCAGATGGGTGAGAGCATGAACCATACCAAGCTGTGATACAACCAGAAAAAATGGTGCTTCTGTAAAAGTTGGTGAGAGTCGTAGCCGACACGCCAAATTTCCTTAGTCTTCAGGGAAAGTGGAAGCATTGGTGGGCTTTCTTAACTAAAGCACCAGTGTGGAGGGACAAGGACAAGTTGTTGGTGATTTGAAAACCTAAAAACATGAAGCTCGCGACCATTTCTACTTCGTGGCTTCTCTTGAAATGAATTTTTGGGGCATTGAATGGTGAGGTGGAATTAAGGTTGGCTGTTCAGAATGTAAAACATCTTATCCATAAACTTGATTATGGATGACCAACTGGCTGTAAATCTATTCGCACACTTTACTGAATGGAGGAGATAAGAGGGAAAATAACTAGAAGAACATATCACGTTGTTCTCTCTAAAAGCAACAGAACCTTCACTCTGTGTCAACAATAGAATTGGGAAGGAAATTCCAGCTTAGTTGTAAAACTGAAGAAGGAATTTAGACAATGCAGAGTGTGCCATATTGTCCATTCAGAACCACAAAAGAACATTGGTCAAGCCAGTTCATGCCGATGAAAGCAAACAAATACTAAATGTTGTGAGATTCCACATTAGCTTGTGTCTTCATTAAATCCTGATCTGAGACACAGACCCACTTATAGAAACGTCCAACAAGAGAGGGGCTTCTTTCTGAACATCTTGCCACTAAAATTGATTACAATTTCCTTATTGGATCAGTGGATGTATCCTCTAATTAAGTTAAGTTTTAGTTTATTTATAACTCTCACAAGTAGGCTTACATTAACACTACAATGAAGTTACTGTGAAAAATCCCTGGTTGCCACGCTCTGGTGTCTTTTCAGGTACACTGAGGAGAATCTATCATGACCAATGCAGTCAAGCAGCACGTCTTTTAGATTGTTGGAGGAAACCAGGGCAGCCGGAGGAAATGCATGCAGTCAAGGGGAGAATGTGTAGACTCCACACAGACTGTCACCCAAGCTGGGAATCAAACCTGGCACTGCGAGGCAGCAGTGCTAACCACTGTGCAACCGTGCCACCCTATTTGATTCTTCTTCAGAACTGGAGAGAGCTAGAAATTAGGTGCATTTTATAATGTTGGAGAAGGATTGAAGCCCCTAGCAGAATGTTGTGTGTACAAGTATCCAGTGAGAATTGATTTTGCCTATGATATGATGTCCTAATGGTTAAATCTGAATTGCTATAGCAGAGTCGAGTTTACCTTTGTCACAGTCACATAGGATGTAATTCGTGATGGTGAGATTCTGGAAAGTGTGAACCATTTTCCAAACATTGGGAATATCCGCCTGATGAAGGCAGATGACAAAAAAAATTATCATCGCCTCCTATGTGTTAGCTCAGCCTTTGGCCAACTGAGCAGAGGAGTATTTAAGACCAGTATCTCAAACCTGAGATCACAGCAGTGACCCTCATGCTCCTATTTGCTTCAGAGACTTGGACAACCTACAGCACGCACCTAAAATCACTGGAGAAGTACTTGTGCTTTCATTAGACCCTCCAATTCCAGCAGTAAGAAAGATGGTCCACAGTAATGTCCTCTCCTAGGTTAATATACCCAGCATCAAGGTGCTAATTGCTCAAAAGCAGCTCTGCTGGGCGAGATATGTCATTAGTATTCCTCTCCCAAAGCAATTGTTCTACTCGAATTCAGATGGTGACTAGTGGAGTGCCCCATGGGTCGGTGCTGGGGCCTCAGCTTTTTACCATTTATATAGATGATCTGGAGGAGGGAACCGAGTGTAGGGTGTCAAAATTTGCTGATGACACCAAGATTGGGGGAACGGCAAATTTTGCGGAGGGTGTGGAGAGTCTGCAGAAGGATCTAGATAGGCTGGGCGAATGGGCCAGGAAATGGCAAATGGAATTTAATGTTGGCAAGTGTGAGGTGGTCCACTTTGGTAGGAATAATGGTAGGAAGGACTATTACTTACGTGGCGAAAAACTGCAGCAGGCGACGGTGCAGAGGGACCTTGGGGTCCTTGTGCATGAGTCGCAAAAACCCAGCTTGCAGGTGCAGCATGTGGTCAGGAAGGCGAATGGGATGCTGGCCTTCATAGCGAGGGGGATTGAATATAAAAGTAGGGAGGTCTTGCTGCAGCTGTATAGGGCATTGGTGAGGCCGCAGCTGGAGTGCTGTGTGCAGTTTTGGGCGCCGCACCTGCGCAAAGATATTTTGGCCTTGGAGGGAGTGCAGAGGAGGTTTACTAGGCTGATACCGGAGTTGAGGGGGTTGAGCTATGAGGAGAGGCTGAATAAACTAGGCTTGTACTCGTTAGAGTTTAGAAGAATGAGGGGAGATCTCATTGAGACGTATAAGATGATGAATGGGATGGATAGGATAGAGGTGGAGAGACTCTTCCCGCTCAAAAAAGACAGTAGGACTAGGGGGCACAGCCTCAAGATAAAGGGGGGACGGTTTAGAACGGAGTTGAGGAGGAACTTCTTCACTCAAAGGGTGGTGAATCTCTGGAATTCTCTGCCCCTTGAAGTGGTGGAGGCTGCCTCGCTAAATATTTTTAAGACGCGGGTTGATGGGTTTTTGATAAGAGAGGGGATTAAGGGTTATGGGGAGAGGGCGGGAAAGTGGAACTGAGCCACGACAGATCAGCCATGATCTTATTGAATGGCGGGGCAGGCTCGAAGGGCTAGATGGCCTACTCCTGCTCCTATTTCTTATGTTCTTATGTTATGTTCTTATGATTTATTTTTATCACATGTATTGGAATACAGTGAATAGTATTGTTTCTTGCTCGCTGTACAGGCAAAACATACCATTCACAGAGTGCGTAGGGGAGAAGGAAAGGAGAGGGTGCAGAATGTAGTCATAGCTAGGGTGTAGAGAAAGATCAACTTAATTCAACTGAGCAATGGCAGCATGGAAGAAGCTGTTCTTGAGTTGTTTGGTACTTGATCTCAGACTTTTGTACCTTTTTACAACAGAAGAAGGTGAAAGAGAGTATGTGCGGTCCTTGATTATGCTGGCTGCTTTTCCAAGGCAGTGGGAAGTGTAAACAGAGTCAATGGGTGGGAGGCTGGTTTGCGTAACGGACTGGGCTATGTTCATGACCCTATTCCCAGGAGGACAGTTGAAATGCTTCAGGGATGTCCTCAAAGCAAACCTGAAGCAGTCGAATATCCCCACTGACTCATGAGAGGCCTTGGTTTGTGATAAATCAAACTGGAGAAGGCTCATTTGGGAAGACACCAATCATACTGAGAAACTTTGTCAGGAATATGAAGTCAAGCTGTTGTGAAGAGAGCACATTTCTCCATATACTTCATCTGCCCGTTGCCACAATCACAACCTGCAGACTCTGCAGATCCCAAATTGAACCATTTCAGAACCCACTGAACAAGAATGGAAGGAAGTCATCCTCGATATTGAAGAACTGCCCCATAACAAGAAAGAGATGATAAGAACCATTTTGGTAGGGAAAAAAAAATGGATTGGAGGGATTCACACATTGAGTTATGAGGAAGAAAGGCAGGGATTTGAGAGATGACAGCACATTCAAGGATGTTGGAGAAGAAAAGGAGATTGGAAATGAAGGGCTGGGTTTTCAGTGTTGATCAGAAACACATCAGCCGGATGCATTTCGAGCGGCAACACTGAGCTGCATTGCTCTTGCAATGTTATTTAAATGCCCTAATTGGCCAAAATTTGATCTTGGTGCCCAATGACAGATGCCAAGTGCTTCCAGGAGGCAGAAGCTGCCTGCCTGGTGTAGCAGCAAAGGCAGACGGCAGCCATAATGGGGATTGCCACTGCCTTGTAGATGGGAGCAGCATCATCGAGGTCGAACGTGGAGAAGGACAGGAGCAGCATCTGTGTCGGTTAGACCCACAGAGTATTTTCAAAACCTCATCTAAGGCAATTTACAAGGAACCCTGCTGAATACAAAGCTGTTTGTCTTGTCAGGAAAACATTTCAAAATTCCAAACTTAAACTGAAAGATGCCTTACCACTCCCTAATGAGCTGATACATCATTAATTGGCAATAGCCACATCTCTATCCACCTTCCCCCAGTGACTCCCATTTTGCCACCTTGGCAACCCTTTGAAAATTGCAAACCATCTTGGATGCAGTGCGCCCCAATTCTGCCTTTAGAGAAACATAATTCTCAAATCATCTCCCCAAGACTTATCGAATATCCAGCCCAGGGTGTTAGCTTGCAAAGACAGAGTGGTCAGGGTTTGTTTTGTTTGAGGAAAGATGATATCTAATTAGAAGGAAAGACGGGCAGTATGTAAAGGGAGAGAAGTTTTAAGTTTTTTTAAAGTTTTTTTGTGTCACAAGTAAGCCTACATTAACACTGCAATGAAGTTCATAAGATATAAGGGCAGAATTAGGCCACTCGGCCCATTGAGTCCGCTCTGCCATTCGATCATGGCTGATATGCCCCTCATCCCATTTTCCTGCCTTCTCCCCATAACCCTTCAACCCATTACCAATTAAAAATCTGTTTAACTCCCCCTTAAATTTACTCATTTTCCAGCATCCACCCCACTTTGGGGTAGCGAGTTACTGTGAAAATCCCCTAGCTGCCTCACTCTGGCATCCATTTGGGCACAATGAGGGAGAATTTAGCATGGCCAATGCACCTAACCAGCACACCTTTCGGACTATAGGAGGAAACTGGAACACTCGGAGGTGCTCGCAGACACGGGGAGAATGTGACTCAAGCTGGGAATTGAACCCGGTTCCCTGGTGCTATGAGGCAGCAATGTCTATCACTGTGCCACTCATTGATATTGGTAACAACATTAACTAACACAGGAGCCAGAAAGGGAAGTTACGTAGTCGGCATTTCAGTAGAAGTAGGGTTGAGGTTTCATCCGGTTCTTGATTCAACTTGCAAAGTGTTTAATTCTCCACAGACTCTACTGGACTTGCTCAGCACTTCCTGCGTCTTCTGTTTCCATTTTAAGTTGGTTTATACTGGAGCCTGACTGATTATTGTGGAGCTGGCCCTACATCAATGGACTGAAAGGCAATGTTTCATTGGCCAGATTAACAGAGTTTGACCCTTGCCCTCACTTTGGGTATCGTGCTTCGCGGTATCAGATCATGCTTAGAGCCTGTAGTAAAGAATTTGAAGATACGCACGCTCCTGGGAGATCTAAAACAGAAAGGCTTTACTTCAGACATGGCCAAACATATTAAAGACAAATAGGGGTAGGAGCGATTCATGGAGCCGATCCAAGGCCTGTTCATGATAGATGCCCTGGAGGCAAGTGTTTGACCTCATTCAGGATTCCTAATGTTGTTCTATTCTTCAAAGGATTGTCTTCTACAATGGGATACAGAAAACAACACTCAATATAGGATTGCAGAGGCACGCACAAATAATCTGTTTACCTAGCCTTCAGGAGCTTTCTTGCGTGTTTCCATGACAAACAGCGAAGCTTAACATCAGTGTCACTTATTGAAAATTCAACTGCTTTCCAGAATTTACATTCAGTAGAGTTCCAATAGATCATCTTCATCAGCGCTTTTTCAGCTTGAGATTTCAGGGTTTTTTGTTAAATACAGCAGTTCATGGGCGAGATTTACCAGCATCCCAGCCAAGTGCTTCCCGCTGGCGGGAGGTGGCATATTGTTTGCGAGCGGGCAGGGGGGACAAGAGAATCCCACAAGTGTGAATTTCAGTGAAACGTGGAGAATTTCAGCCTTTGTATTTTAAAAAGGGAGTGTGAAATGTGAGTGAGATAAAGCAGAGAGACTGTTGACCAGTGCAGTCTTTATAGTGCAGAAGGTGGTCATTCGGCCCATCGAGTCTGCACCAAATCTTCGGCAGAGAATCCCAACTAGGTTCTATCCCCGTAACCCCAAGTATTTACCCCATTAATCCCCCTAACTCACCAATCTTTGGATACTAACGGACAATTTAGCGTGGCCAATCCACCTAACCTGCACATCTTTGGAGTGTGAGAGGGAACAGGAACACTCGAAGGAAACCTATGCAGACATGGGGAGAACATGCAAACTCCACACAGTCACCCAAGCCTGGAATTGAACCCAGCTCCCTGGCGTTGTGAAACAGCAGTGCTGGCCACTGTGCCACGGTGCTATCACTAAGGTGGCAAAAAAATGAAGGAATTTCAATGTTCAAGGTCTATTTGGCCAAAGTTTCAGAACAACATTTTAAAGATTGTTGTTATTTTAGTGCAAGTGCAGCGCTGATGTGGAAGTATTTGGTGTGGTTAATCCAGGGGAGTCAGTGATCCCACTCACTGATCATTCACCTCTGCAATGGAAACATTTTAAGCAAAGTATTGTATGGAGAGTATTTCTGATTGGTTGGCAATTAAATTGTAGAAGCAAGAGTCACTTTTAAACCAGATAACAACATTTATATGGCATTTAAATTCGTCATATTCTGTGCTACCTAATTAATGTTAAAATGAGAAAAACCTCTTCACTTAGCAAGTGGCTGGTGTCTGGAATGCACTGCCCAGAAATGTAGTGGAGGCAGGTTTAATCCAGGCATTCAAGGGGGCATTAGCTGATTATTTGAATAGAAACAATGCTCAGGTGTATGGGCAAAAAGGCACTCAATCATAATGTTGATTTGGGAAGCTGGTGCAGACATGATGGGCCAAATGGCCTCCTTCTGTGCAGTAACAGTTCTGCGATTCTGTATTAGTCACGCACTAGATATTACAGGCTAATGTAAGCAGTATATTTGTTTATACCCAAATGTCACACATACTATACATTAGATTGTCTAATCTCGTTTGCCCCACCACCACTTGCCAGCGAGAAAGGAGAATTTGGCGCTCAGCCAAATCTCCATTCACTGCAGCGGGACTGGAGAATCCCAGCCACAGTGAAGATCGGAGAATTCTGGCCCTTGTCTGTTTACTTTTTTTTAAAGGTGTTTTAAAAAATATCAGTCCAAGAATAAACCGAATCAAATATTGCACATTATTGCAAAGTAAGTGTTAGAATTCATCATCAGTAAGCAGTAATGTCTGCAGCCCTCAACTGTAGGCATTACACACACTTTTGTCCATTTCAGTAACTAAATAGATCAATAACTCACCTCCACAGATCTCGAATGTGGTCAATATTTAGATGATATATGCTGGACATATAATTTCACTCGAATTAACTGCAGATCATTCCTCTGCCAAGCTGCAGTAACTGCACTGCAAGTATCTTTAATAATCCTCTGCAAAATCAGAATCAATTACTCCTCAATATCATTGTGCCTTTATGAACTGCAGTTGACCAACAGAACAGTAACTCAAAAAGCACGGCATCAAAGCAATGAGATCATTCATTTATTTGGTTCTTTTGATTCAGTGCTTTTATAATTATTCTTACTCATGAAGAGCTGAGATATTTATTTGCAGGTTGGAGATTCCAACAACTCAAGAATTGGAACATGCTGAAAATTGATCTTATATCCATATAGTTGTGAACATCAAATATGCTCATTACTCTCTCGCCTGTCTGTCTCATCTTTACATCAAGAACTTTCCAAACTCAGCTAATAATGGTTTTCCAATATGTTTCCCAATAATCCCAATTTGGGTGGCACGGTAGCACAGTGGTTAGCACTGCTGCTTCACAGCTCCGGGGACCTGGGTTCAATTCTCGACTTGAATCACTGTCTGTGTGGAGTTTGCACGTTCTCCCCGTGTCTCTGTGGGTTTCTTCTGGGTGCTCCGGTTTCCTCCCACAGTCCAAAGGTGTGCGGGTTAGGTTGATTGGCCACGCTAAAATTGCCCCTTAGTATCCTGAGATGCATAGGTTAGAGGGATTAGCGGGTAAATATTTAGGGATGTGGAGGTAGGGCCTGGGTGGATTGTGGTCAGTGCAGACTTGATGGGCTAAATGGCCTCTTTCTGCACTGTAGGGTCTCTTTGGTTTTTATGTGGTAGAAATTTGCACATTGTTCAGTGCTAACTGGCTGTAACACATACTGATTTAGTAGTGGGATTGCCCAATCTGTGCAAATGGTAATCCCATGGTTAAATTTGTGGGCCCCATTTTTAAGCATCCCCCAGCAAACACTCGATAACAGGTTGTTACGCCTCTTAAGTACCTTAATAAGAAGCCTACTGCCCATTGAAGAATCCTGGGCTTGTTGCTGCCTTGCAGCAAATAGTGTGCCAGCAGCATCATTATCCATGGTGGGCACGGTGGCACAGTGGTTAGCATGCCACCTCACAGCACCAGGGGCCAGGTTCAATTCCAGCCTCGGGTCACTGTCTGTATGGAGTTTGATGGGGAGATGTTGGACTGGGGTGGGCACGGTCAGAAGTCTCACAACACCAGGTTAAAGTCCAAGAGGTTTATTTGGAATCATGAACTTTGGAAACGCTGCTCCTTCATCAGGTGAGTGATGGAATTTACACATTCTCCCTGCGTCCGTGCGGGCTTCCTCCAGGTGCTCTGGTTTCCTCCCACAGTAAGAAGTCTCACAGCGCCAGTGAGAAGCTGAACTGACAAAACTGTCGGGATTTGGAACATTTTTCCCACCAATTCAGCATTTTTGGGAGAATCGCCCCCAGGGGTTGCTAAGGTAATGGCACAAGGTAATCTTGCTTGAGCAGAGTAAGACTTAATAAGCTGGATTTTCCAGACATGCTCGCCCCAAAACCAGAAAATCCCACCCAAGGTCAACGGACCCTTGCATTGTCCTCCCCCCCGCCCAACCCCACTCACCACCCCCACCCCCGCCATCTGCTACAATTTCTGTACATTTGTTGGAATCTCCAACCACAGAAATTGTAGCAGGTGGGATGGGAAAATTCCCCCAGATGAGTGAGTTTTTGGCACTTTTTTGAATTATAGAATCCCTGCAGTGTAGAAGAAGGATATTTGGTCCATCAAGTCTGCATCGATCCTCTCCCCGACCCAATCCCCGTAACCCCATACATCACCATGGCTAATCAAGCTAACCTACACATTTTGGCACACTAAGGGGCAATTTAGCATGGCCAATGCATCTAACCTGCACAACTTTGGACTGTGGGAGGAATGAAGTGGAGGTGCTGGCGTTGGACTGGGGTAAACACGGTAAGAAGTCTCACAACACCAGGTTAAAGTCCAACAGGTTTATTTGTTGTTCCTTCATCAGGTCCGAAAGCTTGCGACGTTTACTGTCAAATACGTGTACCTAAAGCACAGGGACTGCAGTGATTCAAAAAGGCAGCTCACCATCACCTTCTCAAGTGCAATTAAGGGTGGACAATAAATGCTGGCCTCACCGGTGAAACTCGTATCACATAAATGAATTTCAAAACAGCATGAAATGCAGTGGACCTGGTACCAAAGCAACTCACTCCTCATTGTACATTCACAACTCCCCCCCATCTGAAGTTTTGCAGTACTGAAGAAGGCAAGCCAACAAAGAAACCCTAGCAAGTAGCACTCCAATTCCTCAGGAGGTTACATTAGGAGTCAAAGACAGCTAAGTCTTCCTTAGTTGTAGATAGCTTTTCACACTGTAATTCTCTGTTCCTGTCCATTAGCCAAGTCCATATCTACACTTCCACTGCCTTTACCATTCCATTGGCATCCACTTAGCTGACAAGCCAATTATCTGGCATTTTCTCAGATAGAGGTGTTTAAAATTATAAAGAATTTTGGTGTTTAAAATTATGAAGGATTTTGGCAGTGTGAATATAGAGAAACTGTTTCCACAGTCAGGACCATGGGTCGGCAAGCTAATTGACAAAAGAAGCAGAGAGGAAATGAAAAGAAATATTTTTACAGAGTGAGCAGATATTTTCTGGAACGTGCTGCCCAAAAGGGTGTTCGAAGCAGATTCAGCCAGAACTTTCGCAAAGAAATCTGATAGATATTTGAAGAAGAAAGATTTACAGGGTTTTGGGGGAAAATCCAGAGAATGGGACAGACTGGGAAGTTTTCAAACTTACTTTAAAAAAAATCTGAGCTTTTACGTTTGATCCCAAACCATTCATACATCTGTGGCCTGAAGGAATATTATTATAAATTAATCCAGTATGATCTAAATGGGCTGAATGGTCTCCTTTTCTAATATATGATTCCATGGTCTTCCTCTTAAATACTTGTGAAAAAATAGACTACTGTACCTAGTTCTGAAATATGACTGAAGGATACATTGAAAAGAATGTGATATGTTGGCAGGTATCACCAGAGTAATTACCAACACTAAAATCTTTACAAAGCTTGATCCTGAAACATCTCATTTCCTGATTTAAGCTCAAATCCCCTAAACTCGAGCAGAACAGTGCCAAGTCTGGAAAATCTCTTTGCTTAGTGCAAAAGGATTTGATTTGATTTGATTTATTGTTGTCACGTGTATTAACGTACAGTGAAAAGTATTGTTTTTTTGTGTGCTATACAGACAAAGCATGCTGTTCATAGAGAAGGAAACGAGAGAGTGCAGAACGTAGTGTTACCGTCATAGCTAAGGTGTAGAGAAAGATCAACTTAATGCAAGGTAAGTCCATTCAAAAGTCTGACAGCTGCAGGGAAGAAGTTGTTTTTGAGTCGGTTGGTATGTGACCTCAGAATTTTGTATCTTATTCCCGACAGAATAAGGTGGAAGAGAAAATGTCCAGGGTGCATGGGGTCCTTTACAGGTCCGAAGGGCCTGTTTCCCGGGCTGATTTTGTTCTTTGTTCTTTGTTAATTATGCTGATTGCTTTGCCGAGGCAGCTGAAAGTGTAGACAGAGTCAATGGATGGGAGGCTGGTTTACCCTTTGTAGTTTCTTGCTGTCTCGGGGAGAGCAGGAGCCATACCAAGCTGTGATACAACCAGAAAGAACACTTTCTATGGTGCATCTTTAAAAGTTGGTGAGAATCATAGTTGACATGCCAAATTTCCTTGGTTTTCTGAGAAAGAAGAGGCATTGATGGACTTTCTTAACTATCGTTGTCAGCATGGGGGATTCAAGACAGATTGTTGGTTATCTGGACACCTAAAAACCTGAAGCTCTCAACCCTTTTGACTTCATCCCCATTGATGCAGACAGGGGCATCCTCTCCTTTACGCTTCCTGAAGTCGATGACAATCTCCTTTGTTTTGTTGACATTGAGGGAGAAATTATTGTTGCCGCACCAGTTCACCAGATTCTCTATCTCATTCCTGTAACCTGTTTCATCATTGTTTGAGATCCGACCCACTACGGTGATGGAGGTGGGATCTGTACAAATTGGTTGGGTTACACCTGGGCAGAATTGGGACTGATGTGTTTGCTCAAGCAGTTGGGGAGGGTTTAAACTAATATGCCAGGGAGATGGGAACCTATGTAAGGAGTCCGTGAAGGAGGGAGCAAGGACAAAGTGTGGGGAGAACGTTCCAATACATCAAAAATCAGGAAAAAAGTTAAAAGGAAGGAGAACTCAGGAGACGTTATTAATGGAATTGTTAGAATTCAAAAAGGTACAAAAACTAGCATAAGGGCACTTTATCTGAATGCTTGTAGCATTCAAAATAAGGTAAATGAGTTGACGGCACAAATCATTGCAAGCGAGTATGATTTGATGGCCATGACAGAGACATGGTTGCAGGATAGTCATGACTGGGAGTTGAATATCCAGGAGTATCAAACTGTTCGGAGGGACCGACAGGAAGGTAAGGGAAGTGGTGTAGCTCTGATATTTAAAGATGCTATCAGGGCAGTGATAGATGATATAGGTTCAATGGAGAAAAAGATTGAATGTATTTGGGTTGAAATTAGAAATAGTAAGGAGAAAATGTCACTGATAGGCATAGTCTGTAGGCCACCAAGTAATGATGTCATGGTGGGGCAAGAAATAAACAAAGAAATAGTTGATGCATGTAAAAATGGTACAGCAATTATTAAGGGAGATTTTAATCTACATATCAATTGGTCAAACCAGGTTGGTGAAGGCAGCCTTGAGGAGGAGTTCATAGAATGTATCCACGATAGCTTCCTTGAACAGTATGTAATGGAACCAACAAGGGGGCAAGCTTTCCTAGATCTGGTCCTGTGTAATGAGACAGGAATGATTAATGATCTTGCAGTTAGAGATCCTCTTGGAAGAAGCGATCACAGTATGGCTGAATTTAAAATATAGATGGAGTGTGAGAAGGTAAATCTAATACCAATGTCTTGTGCTTAAACAAAAGAGACTATAAAGGGATGAGGGAAGACTTGGCTAAGCTAGACTGGGAGCAAAAACTTTATGGTGGGACAATTGAGGAAAGTGGGGAGCTTCAAAGCAATCTTTCACAATGCTCAGCAAAGGGTATACCAGTGATAAGGAAGGACTGTCGAAAAAGGGATAATCAGCTATGGATATTGAAGGAAATAAAGGAGGGTATCAAATTGAAAGAAAATGCATACAAAGTGGCAAAGATTAGCGGGACCTAGAGGATTGGGAAATCTTTAAAGGTCAGCAGAAAGCCATGAAAAAAGCTATAAAGAAAAGTAAGATGGATTATGAGAGTAAACCAGCTCAGAATATAAAAATAGGTACAATAGTTTCTACAAAGTATAAAATGAAAAAGAGTGGCGAAAGTAAACATTGGTCCTTTAGAGGACATAGGAACATAAGAAATAGGAGCAGGAGTAGGCCATCTAGCCCTTCAAGTCTGCCGCGCCATTCAATAAGATCATGGCTGATCCGAAGTGGATCAGTTCCACTTTCCCACCTGCTCCCCATAACCCTTAATTCCCTTGTCTATCAGAAATCTATCTACCCCTGACTTACATATATTCAACGAGGTAGCCTCCAACACTTCAATGGGCATTGGGAACCTGGAACTCACTGCGGTTGGGCGGTGGGGGGTTGGTAGTGGAAGCAGGTGCAATAGTCACTTTTAAGGAGTGTATTGACAAAAGCATGAATAGAATGGGAATAGAGGGACATGGTCCCCGGAAGGATACAGGGTTTTAGTTCAGTCAGGCAGCCAGGTCGGTGCAGGCTTGGAGGGCTGAAGGGCCTGTTCCTGCATTATAATTTTCTTTGTTCTTTGTACATTGATAGTCCACCAGTTTGAAAACACCTAACCTGGCATTGCTTGAGTCCATTCTAACTATCTTCATTTAAACAAAGCTGAGAAGGGGATGTGGAGGTAGCTTAGTGGACATCTCATCAATTTTACAACATCATCAACCTACCCTTTCCATTTAGTCAGGGCTGAATTCCAGGAGCTTCCCGACCCTGGAAAGCTGTGATCAACTGTTGAGAAGAGAGGCCATCAAGCTTATGGTACAAACCTTCCAACCATTTCATAGGTCCAAAGCCCTGTATTAAATATTATGGGGTGGAGATTCCACTTTGGATGCAAATGGCAACCACGGTGCAAATTGCATTTGAAATTGTGCTGCTTTTTCAATGTGGAGTCATTGTTCAGATTTCTGCAAAACACATTTGCATAATGACAAATGTGGAACCTTCTGTGAGCCAGCGTGAATTGCTTCTATCTTTCCTTGTGTTTAAAGATATTCCTTGATAAATTAATTGATGTAACATGGTGCAATTTTACTAACACTGGCGGAAATGAATTTGTAAGAAAAAAGTGGGCATTTTTAAATAGCGAGTTTGATTTGATTTGATTTATTATTGTCACGTACATTGGGATACAGTGAAAAGTATTGTTTCTTGCATGCTATATAGTCAAAGCATGCCATTCATAGAGTACATGGGGAGCAGGAAAGGAGAGAGTGTAGTATTATTTCAGTCATAGCTAGGGTGTAAGGAAAGATCAGCTTAATATAAGGTAGGTCCATTCAAAAGTTTGATGGCAGCAGGGAAGAAACTATTCTTGGGTTGGTACATGATCTTAGACTCTTGTATCTTTTTCCCGATGGAGGATGAAGGTGAAGGAGAGTATGTCTGGGGTGTGTGGGGTCCTTGATTATGCTGGCTGGCGGCAGGAAGTGTAGATGGAGTCAATGGATGGGAGGCTGGTTTGCATGATGGACTGGGCTATGTTCGCAATCATTGCAGTCTTGGTCAGAGCAGGAACCATACCAAGCTGTGATACATTTGGAAAGGATGTTTTCTAAGTTAAGTTTTAAGTTTCTTTCTTCGTGCCACAAGTAGGCTTACATTAACACTGCAATGAGGTTACTGTGAAAATCCCCCAGTTGCCACACTCCAGCACCTGTTTGGGTACACTGAGGGAGAACTTAACATGACCAATGCATCTAACCAGCAAAGTTTTCAAATTGTGGAAGGAAACTGATGCACGGAGGAAACCCACACAGACATGGGGAGAACATGCAGACTCCGCACAGACACTGACCCCAGCCAAGAATCAAACCTGGATCTCTGGCGCTGTGAAGCAGCAATGCCAGCCACCATGCCATCCTATGCTGCATCTGTAAAAACTGGTGAGATTCATAGCAGACGTACTAAATTTCCATAGTCTTCAGAGAAAATAGAGCTGTTGGTGGGCTTTCTTAACTATAGCATAAGCGTGGAGCGACCAGAATAGGTTGTTGGTGATCTGGGCACCAAAAAGCCTGAACCTCTTGACTATTTCCATTTCATCCCAGTTGATGTAGACAGAGGCATGTCTCCACTGTGTTGGAGCTGCAGTTTTGATTAACTTGATGACATTTAGCAAAACTATGCAGGATCATTTACTATTGTATTCATGTACACTCGTCTGTTAGTTGGCAAATTTTTTTTTACATTTTGGGAACATTCCAATATACCTCTTGAGTCTTAAAGAAACACAAATATTTCTCAAAGGGTTGTAAAAATGTGCAATCAGTT
Organism: Carcharhinus amblyrhynchos; assembly: GCF_965287045.1. NCBI lineage: Eukaryota > Metazoa > Chordata > Chondrichthyes > Carcharhiniformes > Carcharhinidae > Carcharhinus > Carcharhinus amblyrhynchos. The sequence goes on along the minus strand of NC_137333.1, from coordinate 9,957,580 downwards.
AAAACGTGACACTCTCGTTCATCCTGAGACATGATCAGTTTTCTGGGTACGACCAGCTTTTAGTCTGATGTTTTTTGAACAAGTGTTAAAGATTGGAGAAACTTGATATGTTCTTGACATGACCTAAACTTACAAGCAAAATATGCTAGAAAATATCATTGGTATCTAACCGAAACTCTAAGCCACAGAGGGTAAGTGCAACTCCATAAAGAAGCCATCCCTAGAGTTACCTTTGAATAAAGATATCTGGAAATAGCTTCGTGCTTTGTCCGCTTGCTCTGAATTATACAGTACATCTTAGCTGGTGTGTGAAAAAGATGTCACACCAGTTGAATAATACTGAGGACTCAAACAGAAAGAGGTGGGTGGAGGTAGCACATTCTAAACTCAATTTTAGTTATCTACACATGCATCGAAAACAAAAAATCAAAGTAGGTGATCTCTTACATGAACATGAATGAGTTGAGAAAATAATGGTAGGTTTTTCAATTGGTTCCAATTTCTAACTCCGTATTCTACGTAAATTATAATGAAAGAAGTCATTGCGTGATTTCCTCTTCTTGCTTATGGCATTGCTCAGCGTGCATAGCAGTGGGTGTTAAAGGAAATTTCCAATTGTAAAGGAACTGAGGCTTATTTCGGGACGGTTACTTTGGTGTTTTTCAAATCAGAATATGTAGGAAAAATGTACATTAATAAAAAAGGTGCCAAACATTGAGTTCAAAACACATGAGAAGCGGTAGTGGAGGTGGGGAAGGGAAATAGCTGATCGTGCATCTATTCATGGGGACTCGGAGCTAAATTTGTCTCCCTTCCTACTGAACACGAAATAAGAGAGATGCCAGCACTGAGTGCCATTGTTGAGTAGTAGCTCATCAATGGGGTGGCATGGTGGCACAGTGGTTAGCGCTGCTGCCTCACAGCGCCAGAGACTGGGGTTCAATTCCGGTCTTGGGTCACTGTCTGTTTGCACATTCTCCCCGGGTCTGCATGGGTTTCCTCCAGGTGCTCCGATTTCCTCCCATAGTCCAAAGATGTGTGGGTTATGTTGATTAGCCATGCTAAATTGCCCCTTAGTGTCAGGGACACTAGCTAGGGTAAATGCAAGAGGTTGTGGGGATGGGGCCTGGGTTGGATTATAGTCAATGCAGACTTAATGGGCCGAATTACCTCCTTCTGCAGGGATTCTATAAGTTCTTCTCTGAACTGTGGAGAGGGATGAAAACTCAATTATTTTTGAAATCAATTATAAAGGCAGCCAGGGCATCTTGAAGTTAAGGTGGGCTATGACTGCAGCCTGAATGCCCCTGCAATAGTAAGTAAGAGATAGATTGGTAGGATTCCCAATTTATAAATGCAGCTTTAGATTTGCTGTTGGAGGAAATCAACAGGAGGAGGAATTTCATCTTTCTGCTCAAAGGCAAGAAGGTTTCGCAGTTGACTTACCACTAAGAGCTGGCAGGAAAAGATAGCAGAACCAAAGGAATTGGCTGCAACGCAGAAAAGAAATGAATGACCTCACAGGGGCTACAAAGCTAAGTTTCCTCACCCATATCTCACATTACTCTCTGCTTCACCCTGCATTTCATTCTTCCTCAGCACTCAAAACCCATCCCTCCCCTGGATTCCATCAACCTCCTCCAATAATTGCAGCCCACTTCACTCCACCTCCTCCCCTTGCTACTGCTACATCCTATACCCACTCCACCCTTATTATCACATCTTGCACCGCCTCACTCTGATATCGGCTGATAATTTGCAATACTATTCCACCACAACATAGAACATCCAGAAAAGAAATCTCACTCGCCTGCCACCAACACACTTTCTTCTTTCTTTTTGATTTGATTTGATTTATTATTGTCACAAGAATTTACAGCGAAAAGTACTGTTTCTTGTGCGCTATACAGAAAAAGCATACTGTTCATAGAGAAGGAAATGAGAAAGTGCAGAATGTAATGTTACAGTCATAGCTAGGGTGTAGAGGAAGATCAATTCAATGAAAGGTGAGTCCATTCAAAGGTCTGACAGCAGCAGGAAAGAAGCTGTTCTTGAGTCGGCTGGTACATAACTTTTGTATCTTTTTCCCAAAGGAAGAAGGTGGAAGAGAGAATGTCCGGGGTGCGTGGGGCTCTTAATTATGCTGGCTGCTTTGCCAAAGCAGTGGAAAGTGTAGACAGAGTCAATGGATGGGAGGCTGGTTTGCATGATGGATTGAACTATATTCATGACCTTTTGTAGTTCCTTGCGGTCTTGGGCAGGGCAGGATACAATCAGAAAGAATGCTTTTTATGGTGCATCTGTAAAAGTTGGTGAGAGCCATAGCTGACATGTCAAATTTCTTTAGTTTTCTTGAAGAAACTGGGTACACTGTAACAATGAGGGTGGCTTTTAGATGCACTTACTAATGTTGTTGACATTTCCTGTGCCCATAGCAAGTTTCTCTGTCTTGATAATGGGCAAATGCTATTTGTTTCTATCAGATAATTGTTCATTTGCGAATTATGTCATGATGAAGGCTGTCAGTTTCTAGTTCCTGGAGATCACGAGAAGAATCTGAAGTTAGAGATTGTAAGAATGTGGCAAACTCTGAACACAAATGACCATTTAGTTAGTGTTCCAATTTGTTTGCACTGAAAACAAATTAAGTTTGTCATAAATTTGAATGAAGCAATACAGCAAAATGCGATTTTCACTCTTCCAAAACTCGGATGCATGGCGCTCCTTACTTGGGGGCTGCAGGCTGCCTTGTGGTACAAAATTGCATCCACAGCCCTCTTCAAGTGTGAGTTGCCTGAGGAGCCATTCTGATGAGGCCATTAGCGCTGATACGTATGACCATACAAATCAGAAGTAGACCACTCGGACCTTCAAGCCTGCTCCGCCTTCAATAAAATCATGGTTGGTCTGAATGTAACCTCAACCTCACATTCCTGCCCACCCCCGATAATCTTTCACCTGCCTTGTTAATCAAGAATCTCCCTACCGCTGCCTTAAAAATATTCAAAGGCTTTTTCTTCCAATACTTTTGAGGAAAAGATTTGCAAAGACTCACAACGCTCGAGGGAATAAATTCTCCTCATTGCTGTCTTAAATGGGCAACCTCTTGGGCTGGAATTTCCAGCTGCGCTCACTCTAAAACTGGAAAAGCCCGCCCAAAGTCAACAGAACTTTGTATGGTCTCCCCCACCCCACCCACGACAATTCTCATGGCAGGCGGGACAGGAAAATTCCCCCCCCTCATGTTTAAACAGTGACTCCTAGTTCAATATTCTCCCACAATAGGAAAGGTCCCTTCCACATCCACCTTGTCAAGGCCGCTCAGGATTTTATATATGATTTTTATAGCTGCACTGATCACCCACTGGACATATGCAAAGTAGGTACACAATGTTGCCAGTCAGTGGGTAAATCTAATTTGATGCCAGCTCTGCTATTTTGGAGTTCACACTCCACACTCACTTCTTAGTCGTACCAACCGACTCAAGAACAGCCTCTTTCCTGCTGCCATCAGACTTTTGAATGGACCTACCTTGCATTAAGTTGATCTTTCTCTACACCCTAGCTATGACTATAACACTACATTCTGCACTCTCTTGTTTCCTTCTCAATGAACAGTATGCTTTGCCTGTATAGCGTGCAAGAAACAATGCTTCTCACTGTATATTAATACATGTGACAATAATAAATCAAATCAAAGATAATACCCTCATAACCACACATGGCTGAACTCCTGTCCTGCAGTAGGAATGACCTCCCCACTGGACCTATTTAAAATGATCATCAGCTATGCTCAGTTTAGATCCACATTTATCTCTGCTGGTTGTAACAGGATGCAATCTATCAGTCTCTAATGTTGTTGAAGTCTACAGGTGGCTGGTACTGAAACACCCGACTGTGACTTCTAGGTTTTTGCACAATCTAGTTGCTTCTGGGCATGGGTGCAATGGGAGGCATTCCCTTGGAAAACAGCGTGATGTGGATGATGAACAGAGGTCACACAGAGCAGGACAATCTGCTGGGAAAGGGAGAAGAAAGTGGGGCAGAAGAACTCTTAGCAGGAAGTTACTTCACAAGATTGCTTCCAACACTTCACTACTAGTAACCCACAGACAGATCGTGCAGAGCCTCCCAGCTATGCAACTCAAAAACAAGTAACTGATTGAAGATATAAAACAACAAGTTTTAAGAATAATCTAATGTTATATCTCATCCGCGCAATAGACAAATTCTAATGTTGGTTAAGCTTTGAATCTTGATAATTTAAAGACCCAATCTAATAATTAATATGGTATAGAGTCATAGAGGTTTACAGCATGGAAACAGGCTCAAATTGTCCAAGCCACTCTTTTTTTTTGAAACCCCTAAGCCAGTCCCAATTGCCTGCATTTGACCCATATCCCTCTATACCCATCATACCCATGTAACTATTTAAATGTTTTTGAAAAGACAAAATTGTACCCACCTCCACTACCACCTCTGGCAGCTTGTGCCAGACACTCACCACCCTCTGTGTGAAAAAATTGCGTCTCCGGACACTTTTGTATCACTCCCCTCTCACCTTAAACCTATGCCCTTTAGTTTTAGACTCCCCGACCTTTGGGAAAAGATATTGACTACCTAGCTGATCTGTGCCTCTCATTATGTTATAGACCTCTATAAGATCACCCCTCAGCCTCCTACGCTCCAGAGAAAAAGGTCCCAATTCATCCAGCCTCTCCTTATAGCTCAATCCATCAACTCCCGATCGTATCCTAGTAAATCTTTTCTGCCCTCTTTCTAGTTTAATAATATCCTTTCTATAATAAGGTGATCAGAATTGCACACAGTATTCCAAATGTGGCCTTACCATGTCTTGTACAACTTCAACAAGACGTTCCAACTCCTATATTGTTGTTTACAACTATGTTGTTTACTGTTTTTTCTCCTATATTTGCATTTGATATTTTACTTGCAATAATTGATCTGATGTTGAAAAACACACACTGGAATTCTACTGCCTTGCCTACCATGGAATTGGAGCAGGTGAGGGGTGAACAACAGAAATATTCATTGACCACAGGCAGGGATTTCTGGTCTCGTTCAAGTGAGGGCGTAAAAATCCTGTCCACAATGTTGTCTAATAAAAAAGCAAAATATCACAGATGCTGGAGATTTGAAATTAAAATAGAAAATGCTGGAAAACTCAGGAGTTCTGGCAGTATCTGTTGAGAGAGAAATAGAGTTAATGTTTGGGGGCCAATATGACTCTTCTTTGGAGCTATCTTGTCAAATAGTTTTGTTAGTTTAACACTAATAAGCCACTGAGAGTTTATTTTGTCTGCCAGTGGATAGAGACAATCAAAACAGTTCTGTCCATGGAATTTTACATTTGTGCCACATTGAACTTGAAATGGATTTTACCTCCAACATCAAAACTTTCTGGAAAGCTATTTCACCACAGCTGATAAAACATTATGAATAAAAACTACACATGTCTCCCTTAAAATGTTCTGAATTTTACGTTGCATAACTCCCATTCTTTAATGTGAATTGCTAAGATAATTTATTTCCCTCAGTTTGTCTCTTACCCACAGGGGTTGCTTTTTAAATGAATAAACCTTTGATAATAATAGCCATCCAGGGTGTTCAATTCTCCTCACTGATTCTTGACAAGAAATAACCTGTCAGGTGGTTGCATTTCAGTAAGGAAGTCCTCATTGAATTCTGCTCCCTGCAGCAACCATGACTGCAACAGGGCAAGGACCTCATCGCCAGTGGCTGTAAAGGTAACCATGGTGATGAGCTTTCATGTGTTTGACTCCTTCCTAACTGGAGCAGGTGATGGGATGCAACATCCTGCTCTCTGCCCTCCAGTGCTGCCTCAGGGAGGTCTCTGAGATTCTGCATTCCAAAAACAGCTGAGTCCAGTGAATTCTCTTCAGCCAGAAAGCAGAGCAAGCGCATAGCTTTGTGGGGATTGCAGATTTTCTCATGGCCAAGATCAATAACCGCATGCTTGTCACTTTGTTGGCACCGCACGTCTCTATTTTCTCAGGAGGCTAAGGAAATTCAGCATGTCTGCTACAGCTCTCACCAACTTTACAGATGCACCATAGAAAGCAGCCTTTCTGGATGTAACACAGTTTGGTGTCACTCCTGCTTTGCCCAAGATCGCAAGAAAATACAAAGCATTGTGAATGAAGCCCAGTCTATCATGCAACAGCTCTTGAAGTGTATTATATATTTAAATAGTTGCATGATTGCTTTAAAAGCCAGTCACATTATTTGATGATTATTTGATGTCATTGGGGTGATTCAAAGGCTCCGGTTTAGTTTAATTCTCTACCCTGTACAGGCAACGGTTCCTGCAATAATTCTGTTGTTGTTATCTTGAATCTGTTTTTGCAAACCACATCTTTTTCTTTATGTTTAAAACCCACGCCCCTAACAGAGTTAGGACGTTACAAAAAGAGAATTGGCGACAATCAGGACTTTGTTCATTGAGAACATCGATGAAAGATCCTAGGCAGAGGAAAAATTGTGGATCCTCGCACTTCAGATATTAGAAGGCAGTGGAAAATCAGCCGCATGATGAAAGACTGAAGTGCCAGTGAAGGAAGACCAAGTATGAGAAAGAATGGAAAACTTACATCTTAAATATTACCGGGAAAAATAATCAGGGAGACTCCTCTAAATTGCCAGGCCCGCGCATGTGTTGCACTGCGTAATGGTACAGCGGGAGACTCACTGTGCCATTGAAAAAGGTGGAAGCTCTCTGTGTGGCTTTGAAACTGGGATTATTTCTGATCAGAAAAGGGTGATATTCCAGGCAGTTTCTGGCAAATTTGAAAAGAGTTGTTTGAAAATAAACACTTGGGAGGGGGAGGGTAATTTCCCGGTCCTGCCTGCCAAGAGAATCGTAGCAGGTGGGGGGAGGACCATGTAAAGATCTGTTGACCTCAGGCAAGATTTTCTGGCTTTGGGGCGAGCATGGTCAGAAAATGCTGCCCATCAAGTCTCAGGGGTAAAAAAGGCAAGTACTGGGAAGACAGTAAGAAACGTAGACTGAACAATCTTGACTCACTAGTGCCTGCAAGAGAAATCACAGGACAATTACACTCCATGAGTCCTTTCAATGAAGAAAATGATTCACTGGTTTCCTGTGTAGAGCATTTACATGACTTGCTTGTACCAGTTTTTCTAAGTATAATAATAAGTAAAACCTTCAATTTTCTCCAGAGCTTGGTTCATCCTTGGTAGGTACTAAAACTTCCAAGAACTTGACAAAGTTCCTTGAAGAACGTTATTTTCCAAAGCCACCGATCATCATGGAATTGTTCAGGTTCGACTGAAGGAATGAAGTAGAATGTAAAAGCATTGATCAGTTTGAGGCAACCTTAAAAAGGCTGACACAGCTTTGTGAGTTTGCTGAGTCATTAGACGACACTCCTCATGATTGTCTAGTTTGTGGTCTCCAAAATGAGGTTACCCAAAGATGATTTCTTACTGACCGTGATTTGACTTCAAAGACAGCAGTAGAAATTGCAGTGCCAATTGCTGCAAAGGAGGCCTCACAATTTGAAGAATGAAGATCCACAAGTTGGGAACAGCCCATAAAGTGTCAAAGCAGCAACAAACATATCATAGATGTGCCAACAGTGAGTGAATGCTGGTGTAAAGGATAGTCAATGCAAGCATTGTGGATAAATGGAATACATTGCAAAAGCTTGTTGGGTTAGCTTCCCCTGAGGAAAATATTCAGAAATAGAATCTGTGTACCTTCAAGAAAAAGAAATTGCATCCTATAAGAGCAATTTGCATCATGGAAGAAAAGGATTGCAACTATAAAGAAGAGAATATCCAGAGGTATGATGCTAAATTGCCCCTCAGTGTAGGTGCTGGAGTGTGGCGACTCGGGGATTTTCACAGTAACTTTATTGCAGTGTTAATGTAAGCCTACTTGTGACACTAATAAATAAACGTTAAACTTAAGAGCTCCAGCTGAACGTCTTATCCAGAGTGAATCACATAGATTGTGGGCATTTCTGAAGTTAAGCAGACAATTTATTAGGCTGGAGGTTGATACTGGGGCTGCTGTATCTTTAAATTCCTCAGCATTTTCCGTTAAAATCAGCTGTTGTGATTTTAAGGATATCAGGTTACATCAGGACCAATGTTGAGTTGACTGGGAAAACTGTGGATTGGGCAACCGCTCACTGTGGTCTGTGGAAATTTTCCAGTTTTATTTGGAGACGATAAAGTAGAAACACTGGTTTCTGAAACAGGGTGTAGTGGATCTTTTTCAAGTTTTAATCAGTGTTTAAAATCAAGATGTATGGCCAAACTCTCCAACTTCACCCTCAGCTGGGGTTCTCTGATCCCGCTGCAGTGAATGGAGATTTGGTTAAGTGCCAAATTCTCCATTCTCACTGGCAGCGGAGTGTGAATGACTAGAGAACTCCATGATGTGGAGATGCCGGCGTTTGGACTGGGACAAACACAGTAAGAAGTCTCACAACACCAGGTTAAGCCACTAGCTTTCGGAGCACTGCTCCGAATTAGAGAATTCTAGCCATTTGGAAAAAAGAACTACAATGCAGGATTTGGTCTAAAGTGCATGTTTATGCACAGGAAAGTCCATTGCCATTTCTTTTGTTTAGGCAGCACATCCCTCACAGAAAGTAAAGCTCAGTAGGCAGCCATTTAGCCTGTTGTGCTTACACTGGAAGTGAAATCACAATCATTGGCTGTGTTACAATGGAAACGTCTCTGTTTTCCCAGGTAATTTTGTTTTTGGTGGGGGAAAGGGAACAAATTTGTGCTTCTGGGCTCCTTTAGAATCATAGAACCTACAATGCAAAAACAGGTCCTTCGACCCATCGAGTCTGCACTGACCACAATCCCACCCAGGCCCTATCCCCATAACCCCATGCATTTACCCTAGCTAGTCCTCCTGACACCAAGGGGCAATCTACCATGGCCAATCCACCTCACCAGCACATCTTTAGACTGTGGAAGGAAACCAGAGCACCTGGAGGAAACTTGCTCAGACAAGGGAGAATGTGCAAACTCCACACAGACACTGACCCGAGCTGGGATTTAAACCTGGGATCCTGGCGCTGTGAGTCAGCAGTGCTAACCACTATGTCACCGTGCTACCCCTTTAGAGTGAGAGATATTGGTAGCAGGAAATAAGGTAAGATAATGAAATCATAGAATCATAGAAACCCTACAATGCAAAAAGAGGCCATTTGGCCCATTGAGTCTGCACCGACCACAGTCCCACCCAGGCAATACCCTCACATCCCTGCACATTTTACCACTAATCCCTCTAACCTATGCATCTCAGGACACTAAAGGGCAATGTTAGCATGGCCAAGCAACCTAACCCGCACATCTTTGGACTGTGGGAGGAAACCGGGGCACCCAGAGGAAACCCATACAGACACAAGGACAATGTGCAAACTCCACACAGACAGTCACCCAAACCGGGTATTGAACCTGGGTCCCTGGAGCTGTGAAGCAGCAGTGCTAAACACTGTGCTACCATGTCGCCAGTGTTCTGGGATCATTTTCCCACTTCAAAACCCTTGCTAGAATGTAATACTGTCCTGCTATTCCACTGGCATAAACCAATTTCATCCTGGGAGGCATGGTGGCACAATGGTTAGCCCTGCTGCCTCACTGTGCCAGGGACCCCAGTTCAATTCCGGCCTTGGGTAACTGTCTGTGTGGAGTTTGCACATTCTCCCCATGTCTGTATGAGTTTCCTCTGTGTACTCCAGTTTCCTTGTGAGAGTGGGGTTGATCAGTCATGTGAAATTGCCCCTTAGTGTCAGGGTGATAAGTAGGATAGATACATCAGATAGGGTGGAGCTTTTGTCGGTGCAGGCTCGATGGGCCGAATGGCCTCCTTCTGCACTGTGGGAATTCTACAATCAGTTCAGATGACAGGGAGTTCTGTTGTTACAATACACATCAGACCTGATTCCAGAACAGCTCATAAATCTTTATCACTTATTACGCCTACTCTTATTTCCTGTATCAGCCATTCCTTAGGCATTTCTGAGTCAGATCATCAGTTCGCTGCCAAACTCTGGGCAGCTTTTGCATCTCGGCACTTGTACCACTCAGAAATGAGTCGCAGGCTCTCAAACTACAGCCACCATGGAGAAATGAGAAATGAGCGCCCCAAGGGTGAAAAGACCCCGTGCTAATTCAGAGTACCACCCACTTCCCTGATTAATGTCACCGTATCAAAGGCATCACTGATCACACTGCAAACAAGCAATCACGACTGTATGGTGCCCCACAGCTCCTTATTCATGCCTCACTCATTGGCTTTAGTACGCTGGTGAAATTTTAAAAGTTAGGACAGAGCGAGGAGCAAAACTAAACAGATGAGCTGGCTTCTAATCCTTTTTCAATGTTAATATTTAATGTTTAAAAATTTGGATTCACTTATATTAGAACGCATTGTTAGAGATAAAGATTATGGATGAAATTCTCCAGCCACCCTGGTCTAAAAGCTAAAAATTCCTGTCCGACCGTCAGTGGGGTTTCACATTGCCCACAACCCGCCTGCTAAAGTTCCAGTGGCGGGCAGGATGGGAGAATTCCAGCCAACTTTCTTCTGAATCAAAATTTGATGATTTTCCTCCTGCCCTTTTTTCCAAATTAAATGTCAAGGGAGTTTACACATGCCTCACATTGAATTGAAGGCCAACTGTAAACACTGTCTGAGTTCCAGTCCCATTAAAAGCAACAATACAGAACATCGGACACCTGTAGATTCTTGCTGCTTCCCCAAATTGTGTCCAAGAAAAATAATATTCACTTGTCTCTCCATAAATTTGCCCCCTACCCAGGAACTCCCAAATTAATTCTCTGGGGTAAAGTGACTCTGATCACTGTTGTATCTGCTCTGAAGGCAGGATTTTCCAGCTACACTCAGCCCCAGGCCAGAAAATCCCAACCGAGCTCAACGGGCTTGTGCATGGTCAGTGTCCTGCCGTCTACGATTCCCGTGGCTGGCAGGATGGAATAATTTTGCCCACGTGCGTGTCTTACACTGAGGGGCACTGATGCAACATAGAAAACATTCTTTTTGGTTGTACAACAGCTTGGTATGGCTCCTGCTCTGTCCAAGACCAAAAAAGGTCATTAATACAGCCCAATCCATCACGCAAACCAGCCTCCTATCCATTGACTCTGCCTACACTTCCCACTGCCTTGGCAAAGCAGCCAGCATAATCAAGGACTCCACACCCAGGACATACTTTCTTCCATCTTCTGCCGGTAAAAAGACATAGAAGTCTGAGGTCATATACCAACCGACCCAAAAACAGCTTCTTCCCTGCTGCCATCAGTCTTTAGAGTGGACCTACCTCACACTAACTTGACGTTTCTCTACCCTAGCTATGACTGTAGCACTACATTCTGCACTCTCTCCTTTCCTTCTATAAAAATGGTCTGCTTTGTCTGTATAGTGCGCAAGAAACAATACTTTTCATTGTATACTTATACATCTGACAATAATAAACCAAATCAAAATTTCTCTTCCTGCGCAGGGCTGTGATGTACAGATGGAATCTAGAAGGATGGAACCCAATATTTCTAGATCGATACCATGGGGGTGAAATTAGTCTGTAATATTAAGGTGTGGCAGCCTGTTTTAAACCATGACTGATTTCCAGTATAATAGAAGATTGTGCCTGGTGCAAAAAAACGTGTTGCTGATTCACTGGAAGCCTCATGCTACTGACAAAAGTCGTGTTCAAAACCACCATGTGCTTTCACATGTCTTTTGAATGCTTTTGAAGGCAAACCAATGGCCTTGATTTGACAAATATCAAATTGTGTGATTAAACTGCTGTACTTTACAGACAGCGAGTGAATTTACAATGCACTGGTTATGACTAAACTCTTGTAACAATACAAAAGAATAAAGTTGCTGTTCATGCTCACACCAGTGGTTTGTCATGCTTGACAAAAAAAACAAATAATTTCTATCTGCCCATCCTGCATTCTCACCCGGAGTGCTGGGGGAGCGGGTGGGTTCTGGAACCTACTGCACAGAAAAGCATGTTGCGTTTTTAAAAAAAAAATTCAGACATGTAGTTGCAGCGCTGTAACTTTTTAAAAGATTCTTCCATGGGATTAGAATCACAGAACCCTACAGTGCAGAAACAGGCTCTCCGGCCCATCACATCTGCAACGACCACAATCCCACCCAGGCCCCACCTCCATTTCCCCACATATTTTACCCATTAATCCCTCTAACCTACACATCCTGGTACACTAAGGGGAATTTTAGCTTGGCCAATCAACCTAACCACACATCTTTGGACTGTGGGAGGAAACCCACACAGACATGAGGAGAATGTGCAAACTCCACACAGACAGTGACCTGAACCAGGAATCGAACCCAGGTCCCTGGAACTGTGAAGCAGCAGTGCTAACCACTGTGCTACCATGCCACCCATTGCCAATGGCCATATTCATTGTATTAAACATTTCAGTTGTCAGTTCAGTGCTATGCCCCACAGTCCAGTGTCGGGGGGCCTGGAGTCACATGTAGACCAAGCGGGGTAACAACAGCAGATTTCCTTCCCCCAAAGGGCATTAGTGAACCAATGTGTTGTTCCCCATAATTAATGATAGCTCCATCACCGAGACTACTTTCTAATTCCAGATTGATTCAGTGAATTTAAGTTCCACCTACTGCAATGGTGGGAGTTGAACCCCTTTCCCCTTGGGAACTCGTCTGGGCCCCTCAGTTACTAGTCTTGCGACATTATCTCTACACACTACCAACGGGTTACAGTCCAAAAGCTGGAAAGTGAGATTAGGCCGGATCCCTTTGGTTGGTTCAGATATTTTGGACTGAATTACCTACTTTTCTTTCTATTCTAACTTTCTGACCATGCGGAAACCCGGCCCAAGAAGCTTTCTGTTTAAAAACAAGATTGATGATCTTTGCCCCAATTCTTTGTCGCTAAGTTCACAAACAAAAGGGGAATGTCTATACTGAATCCTGGCCCAACGCCTGGGCGTAGGGACTTTCCAATGAAGTGAGTGTGAGGTTTATTGATTGCAGAAAACAGTTAACACATTACTTATTTTTTTTCAGCCTCTGGAGTCATGAAGTTAGTGCCTGGCTCCTTCGCATTTTACCTACTTTCCAATACCCTGTTTTTTTTAACAAACTTTCTTGACTGCTTTAAAACCCTCCAACATTTCAGTGCAACTCTTTTCCCCAAGCCTTTCGGTGGAAAAATTGGTCGAAAGAAATGCCAAAAATGCAAATGCACCAAGAACTTGAAAAAAAAATCTCTTTGCCCTTCTCGTTTCCCCGCCCTCCCCCAATTAAAGGAATCAGCTCTGTGCCCGCCCACCAGGGGAGAAAAATAATCTTCCACTCCCACTACACCGCCCCCACCACCCCTGCACCACCAACCACAGACAGGAAATGTGCCCAAGGCTTAATCTATGCCCACTGCTAAGCCGTGGAGCAGACTAAGTGAATAGTTGCCACTAGGCAACCAGGAACAATGCAGGGACCTTGAAGGGCCCAGTGTCTCCAGGCCATTGAGGCTAGATGCTCAAAATACAAAACCTATTGTGAATTCCAGTCACTATGTGTTTTAGTTAAAAAGCCTGGAAACCATAAAGCAGAAAAATTTAATTTTAAGTCTCGATACAATTGGGTTGCTTTAAGTGCCATGTGCACATGAATATCACTGATAACTTCTTTATTTCCGTTTGGAAGTCTAGGTTACTCATATAGACATGAAGAATGGTCAGATGTGGTGAGTTTTTTTGTTTGGCAATGCTTAAGCAGTTTCTTGAAAAAATAAAACAGGCTCGCTTTAGTGCAGTGCAAGTCCTGCAGTTCCAATGCAATGTGCATTGACAAGTGCGTGTCCTAGGAAAGCTGCTTTGGCTGCGCACAGGCAAAGGTGTCAGCAGACTGTTTGATCAATCAGCCTGGCACCGTGCCATGTGGAACTTTAGATTTCGATCATAACATTCTGCAATGAATTAAAGCTTGAAGTGATTTTGGAACTGCGCTCTCATTGTTTCCACACTGTGGCCAAGGTAAATTCCCTCCCCTCCACTCCACCAACCCCCACTGAAAAACGCTGTGAGACTCTCAAAATCTCGAGGTGCCACCTCCACGTTTCTGCGCTCACCGTGACTGCCACCTCAGGCAGCCTGGGAGCCCAGCGCTCAGCTGGTTCACTGTGCGGAGTTTGCCCAGCTCCGTGAGCTCAGGTCACTTCTCAAGGCACGGAGGAGGGGGGCGCCCGGGGGGGGGGGGGGTGGAGAAGGAGGAGGAAGTATGTCAGAGCTTATGCAGAGGTTGCACAGCTATGGCCTTTCTCTTCTCTACAGCAGCAGTCAGGAAACTGCAGAAATTCCTGGCAACAGTCCATCCCCCATCAAGCTTCTATTTTTCTAGTCTGTATGGTCAATTAAAAACAGCTCTTTTCCCTGCGTATAGCAAAAATTAAACCTTTCAATAACAACAATAATTCTAGGTAATATTCTTCTTTAAAAAATATCTTTTTTATGCTAGTTGTTTTTTTGTGTGTTATTTCCATAAAATACAATTGGAAGTAAGTGGGTTTTGTTTATTTTGTAATTGAATAGGAAACTATACTGGGTTAGAGGGACTATTTCAAATGATGACCAGTCTAACATAGAAACAGCAAGAGTATATTTTAAACGCTGCCAGGATAACAGGATGGGATGCAGTCTATTTAGATCCAACGCCACCTTCTTTTAACCTCATTCCAAATACTTTCACACGACTCTGCTTCACGAGCTGCCAGAGGTATTTTTGACTTTGTGTTGCAGCCACATAGGTTTGTGGCTATCGTTCTTCACAAGGCAGGAGGTTAGACAGGGTTACAGAAAGAGAGGGGATAGGATGATTTTGCTGAATTAAAGCAATAGTGCGTCTTTGAAGCTTAGATGTAAATGGATCATCAGCAGTGCCAATATTTTGGGGTGAAAAATAGGAGTGTGTAGATATTGCCCACATGCATGTACTCCTGTATTTATTTTTATGTGTCTATGTTAGGCAAATGTTACACACACAGTTATTGTAGTGCTTTAAACACATACACACCACAGCCACACATGCACACTATAGACAGACACATTCACACACATATAGACAGTGCTACACATACATAAACATACACACAGATATATACACATACAGCCATACACACATACATACAGTGACACACACACCCACCAGACACACTGACATACACACACACTATATATATGCATACATAGTGACACACACATACGGTGACAGACATACACACATAGAGACAAACACACATACATAGTGACACACACACACCCACCAGACACACATATATACATGCATACAGTGACACACACACCCGCCAGATACACACACAGTGATACACACGGACACATACACGGAGTTTAAACTGCAGCCCCACCGAGATTCTAGTGCAGCTACCTCACAGAGCTGCTCGGAAACCTCCTACAAAGGGGCCCCTGTGTAATTCGATGCATGCTGGTAAGGCTTAGGGTATATTGTCCTCTGTTGTTTATGAAGCCTCCACCCACTGGCCCACCCTACATTAACCAGATCATGTGACTCCGGTAAGTCATTTGCAAGTACAACAGTCCTCTGTGCGCCCCCATTCATTTCCTGCACACAGCAGCTGAGGGAGAAGAGACATTGTATAAGGGAAGGAAATATTTCTCTTCTGCAGCTTTGCACCAGGTCAGCGCTTTATATTCTTTCTCTCTCTTTTCTTATTCTTTGTGTTCAGTTGCTGAAAGGCAGTGGCTGTCAGAGTGTGTTGAGGACGGTGTGTTGGATAGAATTGGAGTCGCGTCTCGCTTGTTTTCCTAAGAGTTTCTTGCCGTGAGCAGAAATCTCAGTGGCTTGTGAATGCAGTTGTTTGGCGTGTGAACATGAGAGTCAAGGGGTGGGGGGTGGTCTACAGATGTGGGAGTGTCAGTAAAAAGGGAGCCAAGCTAATGCCATCTCCAGCAATCTGAGTGCCACATCAGTGGCAACGATGTGCGTCTGTCACTCGATTAAGGCTACATGTTAATACCTCCCAGGCAGAGCTGGGGAATTAAGAGGGGCTGTGTTGGATTTCGGGGGACTGGACTTGTCTAGGGTTGACACTTACTTTCGGAGAGGGTCGCCGTTTGGAAGCAGCTGGCGGAATTGCCACTTTGCAGTTTAGGATGGTTAAAATGAAAATGCTACTCCAACCACCCGCGGTGGCATTAGACTGTGTTATGCTACATTGTCATGTGAGCGCTGTCATAAACTGTCGGGTTTTACTATTTACAGTCATAAACTTGCACTGCTCAACCTCATCCTTTGAGCAAGCATGTCTCTGTGCATTTTTTTTAGCGCAACATTTAATTCAAACTTTGACCTTCCCACCTTTTGACCACTGCCTGTTAATGTTTACTGAGGCTACAGCAAGGCTATACATAAAGGGGGAGTGACTACCAGTGTACACGTATTCTCACATATACCTCGACTCTGGTAAATGCACAGGGACTTCTTAAAAAAGGACAAAAATACATACTTTTGCAATCCATCGGCTTTTATTTGAATATTTCACGTGGACAGATGTGCATTGTTTGGGTGCAGTGATGTATTTGTGTGGCAGCGGTTGTACAATAAGGCAACAGTAATTTCATGATGTTTGGGGGGGGGGGGTGGATTAGGTGTTGCAGAATGATTGTGGCTCTTGTTCTGCAGGAAGATGGCAGGGGTGTGTACGGGGTGGGGTGTGCGAGGGTAGTGGGAATCGATTGGGCTGGAAATTAATCAGTTACTGTTTCTCAAACACTTGTGTGTGTGTTTGAGAGAGAGTTCAGTCTTAACGGCTGCAACTCTTGTCACAGTTCCGTTCAGTTTTGCTGGCATTTATTTACTTACGGTCGTCGAGTATGTAAATACGTAAGGCTGCCTCACCTGAAATCGTTCAGGCTGTCTCACCTCATTACTGACAAAGAAAAAGTGCCCTGAGATACCGACCTTTCAATTCAGCAGACAACCTTTTAGGGTCTGCAGACCAGAATGAAAACACGTCGGGAGAATGTCAGAATTATTACCTACCCACTGTGCACACGGGTTTATTCTTGTTATCGCAGAATTACTTTTTGTTTGAGGATTTCAGAACAAGCTCAGCCAGAAAACTTGACAGTTGCTTTACAGTTGCGAGTAGCCAAACGATGGGATGGGGCAGGAATGTCAGGTCAAATGCCAATCACGCCCAAAGTTGACTGGTTACATTAAACTAAGGCTGGGTTTAGTTCCCATGTGGGATAACAGACTCTCTGTCTTACAAGTACAAAGCCATGCCAGTCTGCTGCAGTGTTAGATTTCCAGACCTGAATTTGACTTGACTGATTTTTCTCTAATCACTCTATCTTTCTCCCTCCATAAACTTGCCATCCTTGGCAGGGGAGTAAATCAGAAGGGGGAGAGTTGGGGGGGGGGAGGGGGAGAGTCTACACTTAACATTCTTCCAGAATAACAATCCACTGAGGAAGTTCAGGAAGAAATCTGTGGCTCCAGCCACATTGCCCTGATTTCAGTCAGCAAGGTTATCTGTATTTAGCAAGAGAAAATATCAGAAAAATAATCTTTTTTCTAAAAAAAAACACAGACATATACCTGTTACCTCCTGAATTCTCTCGGCAGAAGTCACAATTTAGTTTTGAGGTAAATTATTCAGTGAATCAGGGCCAGTTTGGGAGGGAAAAAGAAAACAAATTCTTATGTATTTTTAAGAATTCATTCATAAGACATGGGCTTCACTGGCTGGCCAACACTTACTGCCAATCCCTAGTTTCCCTTGTTCAGTGTAGAGTTGAGAGTTAACCACATCTCTGAGGCTTTGGAATCACATGTAGGCCAGACCAGGTAAGGAAGGCAGATTTCCTCCCCTAAAGGGTATTAGTGAACCGGAAGGGTTTTTCTGACAATCGTTTCACGGTCATCAGTAGATTCTTAATTCCAGATTTATTTTATTGAATTCAAATTTCACCATCTGTCATGGTGGGATTCGAACCTGGGTGTCCAGCACATTAGCTGAGTTTTTGGATAAATAGTCTAGCGATAATATCACTCCGCCATCGCCTCACCCGAATGGGAATGGGTCATATGATCTGGAGAACTGGGGACCGCCCTGGGAGGGCAGTAGGAGTTGGAGAGTGCCATGAGTGAGACCTGCAAATAATTACATGTTCCCTGACATTTGTCTGTGGGGTCAGCTCTTGGGATGCACCCCAGTAACTCAATGCACAACACAAATCAGCTTGGATGCTGGAATCTGAAACAAAAACAGAAAATGCTGGAAAAGTCTCAACAGGTCTAACAGTATCTGTGGAGAGAGAACTTATTTATTCATTAATGTCACAAGTAGGCTTACCTTAACACTGCAGTGAAGTTACTGTGAAAATCCTCTAGTCACCACACTCTGGCACCTCTTTGGGCACACCGAGGGAGAATTTAGCATGGCCAATACCCCTAGCTAGCACGTCTTTTGGACTGTGGGAGGAAACCAGAGGAAACCCATGCAGACACAAGGAGAACATGCAGACTCTGCGCAGACAGTGACCCAAGCCAGGAATTGACCCTGGGTCCCTGGCGCTGAGAGGCAGCAGTGCTAACCATACCACACCTTGGTGAGCTGGACTCAAAATGTTAGCCCTATCCTCTCTCCCCAGATGCTGTCAGACTTGCAGAGAATTTTCCAGCGTTTTCTGTTTTTGTTTCAGTTAGGGAGAAAGTGGGCTCACTATTTACGCTCATTCCTGTGAGTTCCTGGTGGCTGTGAAATAGTTGTACTTCGATAGGAGCTTCCAAATCCCCAGTTACTTTTTTTTATTACATATTTTTTCATGACTCCAAATGAGGCTCATTAGTGAACATACCTTGTGCCACACAGGAGATTTCCTTAGCTCATGACTACAGTACTGTGTTGTGCTTTACAACGAGAACTACACCTGCCACTAGCTGAGAGCCTCTGTATTTTTCCCATAGCCTTCCAATGTGAGACATTTTACCAAAGTGCTCAGTTCAAGGCAGGCATATATACACACACGTCAAGCTTATAATCATCTGGCCTATGACAGACACAGCATTCTGTCCCCTGCTTAATTGTTTACTAGTGATTACTAAGGTCAAAGCTGTCAGCAGTGCTGTGACACTATTGGCCAGCTGGTACAGTTCAATAATTCAACTGGATTGAGTTGGCCGGTGTTGCTTCCTCCCCTGCCTCATACCTACCCAGGGAGAATATCTTATCTGCCAGTGGCATTCCGTTTAGTTGGCCCTATCAATAGCTGGCTAATTCACACACCCAAAAAGAATTGAGTTTAAATAAGAGACCATAGTAACTTACATCAACCAAAATTTTCCATGTGGTGTAACAATCTAAAGAAAATTGTACCAAGATTCACAAAGTCTAAAAACAGTGAGGAATCTTCAGCTAGATTCCATGGATAGATTCACCAGGGTGATGTTAATAAGTTCATCACTTCATAAGATATAGGAGCAAAATTAGGCCATTTGGCCCATCGAGTCCACTCTGCCATTTGATCATGGCTTGGGGAATTTCACAGTGACTTCATTACAGAGTTAATGTAAGCCTTACTTGTGACTAATAAGTAAACTTTGATGTGCTCCTCATCCCATTTTCCTGCCTTCTCCACTTAACTCTTCAATACATTATTAATTAAAAATCTGTCTAACACCTCCTTAAATTTACCCGCTGTCCCAGCATCCACCACACTTTGCTGTAGCGAATTCCAAAGATTTATAATCCTTTGGGAGAATTTAAAACTCTGTTTTAAATTTGCTACCCCTTATCCTAAGACTATGACCTAGAATGTGCCACAAGAGGAAGCATCCACTCCACATCTACTTTATCCATACTTTTTACCACCTCAATTTGATCTCCCCTCATTCTTCTAAATTCCAGAGAGGATAGGCCTAAACTGTTCAATCTCCCCTCATACGACAAACCCCTCATCTCTGGAATCAATCTAGTGAACCACCTCTGATGCCACTACACCTTTCCTCAAATAAGGGGACCGAAACTGTACACATTTGTAAGGGTTAAGATCGATCCCTAAACATTGTGTGCCAGCTAACCTGAGCTAAGGAGTGGAGGAGGGACACTATAATAGGCTTGGGGTTGTCAGCAGAAATTTGGAATTGTATACAATGCTCCCTTCCTGCAGACACACAGATGGTTAAATTTATTATTTTTTCTTTGCATTTGATAACATTTTTGATAATGGGGCTGGGAGGGAGAACCAAGATAAAGAATCAGACAAAAGTTATAAAGACCATGGGAGGACTGAAGAGCATTAAATAAAGAGAGGCTCAGAAAGAGAAGGGATCAGACCCATGAAAAACAAAGCAGACTAAATTAGATTTGGAGTGTTCACATTGTAGAGCATTGTGGGTTCTTCAAATCACCAACATCAAGGACTTCCAACAAAAGTAACTTATTCCTAAACTCAGTGGCTACAGGCAGTATCATAGAATCCTGATGGTGCAAAAGGCCGCCATTTGGCCCATCGAGCTTGCCTCAACAACAATCCCACTCAGGCCTTTTCCCTATAATTCCCTGCTAGTGCCCTGCCATTAAGGGACAATTTACCATAGCCAATCAAACGTACCCACACATCTTTGTAGTACTTGTGCTTTGCCCGAGATCTTGGCAATAACTTCTGCAAACCCACTGCCTCTTATGTAGCTGTGTCATCATGTTCTCATGTAACCACTCGGGGTCTGCACATATGTAAGTGTGGTGAGTGCAGCAAATACAGTGAGATGCAAGCAAAAGTATTCACATGGGGGTATGATATAATGGCAATAATGGAAGCCTGGCTCAAGCAAGGGTGGGAATGAGCACTTAATAGTTCTAGCTGCGATGTATTCAGATGGGATTGACAGTGGAAAAAATGAAGGAACTGTTAGTTTTTTGATCAAAAAGTTACAGCCCCACAAGGAGGTAATCATAGAATCCCTACAGTGTAGAAAGAGGCCATTCAGCCCATCAAGTCTGTCCCCATAACAATCCCACCCAGGCCCTTAACCCATGCATTTACCCTAGCTAGTCCCCCTGACATTGAGGGGCAATTTAGCAAGGCCAGTCCACATAACCTGCACATCTTTGGACTGTGGGAGTAAACTGGAGCACCCGGAGGAAACCCATGCAGACACTGGGAGAATATGCAAACTCCACACAGACAGTGACCCAAGCTGGGAATCGAACCGGGGTCCCTGGCACTGTGAGACAGCAGTGCTAATTGCCACCATGCTGCCCATTGGGCAATTGGCAGCAGTGGGGCAGCATGTGAAAACAGCGTTGTTAGGCTTAGTAATGGAAAGGGTCAAGGAGTCCTCAAAGATACCCAATGAATTGAAAAGATACTTGGCCCTGTTGCATTAGAAAGAAAGATTATCAGATAAGGTAAAGAATAAGAACGGAAGGCCTTCAAGGAGGTGAGATATTCCCAGGAGGACCTCACCCCTGCAGTGAAAAATCTAGTTCCACAAATTCTCAGAGGCATTCCCTGGAAGGAAAGTGCCATCAGTGGATTGAGTGGAAGTATCCCCTGGTGGGATCGCTTGGGGAAGTTATTCAATGCCAAATATGCTCCAGCAGCTGGATTTGCTCTCTCCATGGACTGAATCGTGTACACATTTGTGTACACTAAACACACACATCAGGCTAGACTGCTTTGTAAGCCTTTGTAGACCTGCTTTTTTTATTCTTTCATGACACATTGCTGTGGGTCTGGAGTCGCATGTTGGCCAGACCAGGTAAGTATGGCAGACTTCCTTCCCTAAAGAGCAATAATGAGCCACATGGGCTTTCCCAACAATCAACAAAGGTGGCACAGTGGCTAGCACTAGTGCTGTACAGCGCCAGGGAACCGGGTTCGATTCCTGGCTTGAGTCACTATCTGTGTGGAGTTTGTACATTCTCCCTGTGTCTGCATGGGTTTCCTTCTGGTTTCCTCCCACAGTCTAAAGATTTGCTGATTAGATGCATTGACCATGCTAAATTCTCCCTCAGTGTACCCAAACAGGCGCTGGAGTGTAGCGACAAGGGAATTTTCACAGTAACTTCATTACAGTGTTAATATAAGCCTAATTGTGACTAATAAACTTTAACTTTTTAAACTTTATGGTCATCAGTAGATTTTTAATTCCAGAACTTTTTTTTTATTGAATTCAAATTCCATCATCTGCGGTGGCAGGATTCGAACCCGGGTCCCCAGATCATTATTTGAGTTTCTGGATTAACAGTCTAGCTGTTGCCTTCCTTGGTTGCCGGAAGGGAAATCCCAGTGAGTCCAGTGATTCCTGGATTGGGTAGGTGCATGTGTGGGAGCGCCAGCTGAGGTCAGCATCGGGCTCGGATGTGGGGTCCCTCTCTCTAACATCATGTTGATATTTGAAATGACAGAAGCCTGCTGATGTAGCACTGAAATGTAGTCCAGAAACGGATTTCCGGCTCCACCTGTTGGGTTTTCCCACTGTGGATGCGACGAACTGGCCAAAAGACCATTGCCTTCAGTAGGACCACAAGATGCCACCGGCGGGTGGGCCAAAAGGTTTTGGCAAGTGAAGAGAGGGGAGAGAAACAGTAGAAAATAAATGTAGCAGGTAATGCAGTAAAAATATGCACATCTGCATACGTGAACCAGTTTTTGAACAACAAAGGGTTGAGTGCTAATTATGTATTGTTTGGATTTAATTGCATGCAAGCGTGTTTGGTTTTAACTGGGAACCTCTTTCGATCCCTACAAATACCAGAATGATAGGGAATGGTATACCTGGATCTTGGTTTCGGACAAAGCTCAGCACAACATCGAGGGCCGAAGGCCCTATACTGTTCTATGTTTCTGTGTTAAATAGAACCAGTCTTAAACTGTGGTTGTCGGCTTAGGAGGTACATGTTTATAACATGTAATTCCGTAAATAGATACTTGTGAAAGTTTGTGAAGATTGGCTGCAGTTCTGTTTGGCACCACTGAGCTTTCTGGAATATACAGTAAGAAGTCTCACAACACCAGGTTAAAGTCCAACCAGTTTATTTGATAGTAAATCCACAAGCTTTCGGAAACGCTGTTCCTTCGTCAGGTATGTGGAAAGTGTTGTGAGACTTCTTACAGTGTTTACCCCAGTCCAACGCTGGCATCTCCACATCATGACTTTCTGGAATATAACATGGGTACTGCTGGAAAGGTGAGATATGAACAGAGGCCCTTTGGTTGGTGTTATTTTGCCCCTTCAGGTTCAGACAGACAAATCTCACCGTCAGGGCGGCTCGTTTTGGGGAGTGAAGGAAGGAACAAGAGCCACCTGCAGATTCCCCTCCAACTCATTCACCATCCTGACTTGGAAATATATTGGTGGTTCCTTCACTATTGCTGGGTGAAAATCCTGGAAGAGCCTCTCTAATTGCATTGTGGGTGTACCTACAACACAGGGACTGAAGTAGCTCAAGAAGGTGGCTCACCTTCTGAAGAGCAATTAGTGATAGGCAATAAATGCTGGCTTAGCTAGTGACGCCCAGATCCCATGAATGAGTCTTTTTATAATCAATTGGTTAACATCTAGCCAGCAAAACCAAATCTTTGGATGAGTGAGAATGAAAGCATTGATGGCAGTGATAAAGAAATCCAAGTTGATGAAAGATCATTAAATAGAGGGTTGGAACTTCAGTTTAATTTTGGTACTAGCAATTAGAAAGAGACAACAAATCTACTTTTTATTTTAGAATGGTTGATTATTGAAATTAAAATAGGGCTGGGCTTGCCCATCACTAGGAACCTGAGGGTGTGTGAGATGTTCTGTTTGCCATTGGTCTCTAAATTTTTTGACTTAGTAGCAGACAGTTCCTGCTTCTGTCTGACAATACATGATATTTTCTGCAATAGTAGCACTGCTTTCATTTGGGTAGTTTTTTTTTGGAAGTTTAATGTTTGTAGGCTGTCTCTAAACTAATACTTGACCATTCTAGTTTATTTTTAATCAAATTGGTCGAGCATAAGCTTAAAAGAACAGAGTTGCATTTGAATTATAAAGAGAGACTGGATAGACTGAGACTTCTTTCACTGGAGTGTAGGAGACTAAGGGGGTGATCTTATGAAGGCCTATGAAATAATGAGGGGCATAAATCAGACTGTTAGTTAACATTTTTTTTTCTCAAAGGTAGGGGAGTCTAAAACTAGAGGGCACAAATTTAGGGGAAGAAATAAAAAAAGGTCCAGAGGGGCAGATTTTTCACAGAGGGTGGTGAGTGTCTGGAACAAGCTGCCAGAGATAGTAATAGAGATGGGTACAATTTTGTACTTCAATAAGCATTTTGTTTCATAGGTGAGATGGGTATAGAGGCATAAGGGCCAAACGTGGGCAACTGAAATTAGCTTAGTTGTTTAAAAAAAGGACAACATGGACAAGTTGGGCCGAAGGGCCTGTTTCAATGCTGTAAACCTCCATGACTCTATTTGCCCCACAGTTACAATGATACAGCTGTCACATCTCTTGAGAAAATGCTAACAGAATTCATCAATTTAGCCCCATGAACCTATTCTGCCCATTTATCTTCTTCATTCTTTCCTGAGATGCGGACATTACCAGCACTTATTGCCTATCCCTAATTGTCCCTGCATTAAGTGGCTTGTTTAGCCATGTCAGAGGGCATTTAAGAATCAACTGTGGGTTTGGTGTCACGTGGGCCAGACTGGGTAAGGACGGCAGATTTCCTTCCTTAATGGACATTAGTGAACCAGATGGGTTTTTACAACAGTTGACGATGGTTTTGGTCATTATTATTGAAACTAGCTTTATATTCCAGATTTTATTAATTGAATGTGAATTTTCCCTGAGCTGTCATTGTGAGATTTGAACCCAAGTCCCCAGGGCATTAGCCTGATTTACTGGATTACTAATTTCATGACATTACCACTTGTGACACCATTGTTCCTGCCTCCACCCATTTCATTTTGCTTCATGCTGCTAGGACACTCAGCCATGGGCATCAAGGGAGTGTCGAGAGGCAGGGACAACTCACCTCATGGCGGACCACCAGCCAATTAATTAGAATCCATACAGTGCAGAAGGAGGCCATTTGGCCAATTAAGCCTGTACTGACTCTCTGAAAAAGCATCTTACCCAGGCACACCAATCTTTCCTCCGCTCTGTCCATTGTAACCCTACGCACTCAGCATGGCTAATACCCCTAACTTGCACATCTTTGGACCGTGGGAGGAAACCCACCGGGACATGGGGAGAACATGCAAATTCCACACAGGCAGTCAACCAAGGCTGGATTCGAACTGGGGTCCCTGGTGCTGTGAAGCAGCAGTGCTAACCACTGTTCCACCGTGATGCCCATTCGCCCATAGCTCATCTGTATCTCAGCTCTCTCTATCTGCCCTCAATTCATTACTAATGGGATGCTTCATTAGATGTCTTATAATTGAAGTGAAGCAACTTAAGTCTGTTATTTTTGCTAGTTCTCTCCCCTCTTTCATGGCTGGCCTACTTTTCCATGTGAGTGGGTCAGTTATCTGCTCAAGAGCTTATTATTTACACGTGTGATCGAATGTTAAGCAGTCAATTTTAACCTTTATGCAGCCTGTCAGAAGATCAACAGGACTGGGTGCAACACCAGCATTAGGTCCTGCCTGATTGCTCTCTTTGGTGAAACCAATAGGCAGTAGTATTGGAAAGGATGGAAATATTGGGTGGGGTTTTCGGACCTTGTTCCTTCCTGCCCACCCAGCCAAAACTCCGTCCACCGCAACGGCACTGGAGAATGCCAGCCGCGAGCGAGGTCGGAGGTTTCTGGCATGAGGCTTCCCTATCTGATAATGGAAATGTACTTAGTACTGGCATGGTGTTACACCATGAAGATCATCATATCCTGTTTTGACCGCGTTCCTACAAACATGCACTATCCAGCGAGGGTATTGTGGTCTGAAATCAGGAATTCAAGTTATTTTTTTCCTATTCACCCAGAGCTCCTAAGAGCAGTTGTCAGATGTCCCCTGCTCCTACCCTGGCAGAAGTTATTTTGACCAGCAGAAAGCAGGGACCGAATTTCAGTTCTTCTGTTCCGCAACAGCAGTATACCCAATGATGCTACTTTGCGGTGGTACAGTGGTTAGCCCTGCTGCCTCACAGTGCCAGGGACCCGGGTTCGATTCCCGGCTTGGGTCACTGTCTGTGAGGAGTCTGCATGTTCTCCCTGTGTCTGTGTGGGTTTCCTCCGGGTGCTGTGGTTTCCTCTGAAAAATGTGATGGTTAAGTGCACTGACCATGCTAAATTCGTCCTCAGTATACCCGACCAGGCACTGGAGTATGGTGACTAGGGGATTTTTTAGCTTCACTGCAGTGTTAATGTAAGCTTATTTGTGACTAGTAAATAAATCTTAACTCTTACCAAAGCCTTCAGAGGCAACTTGATATGTTTGAATAGATAATCATGGAGCCACTTAACAATATTTGACATGAAAACAAAGTGCTGAAAAACTCGCAGACCTGGCAACATCTGTGGTGACAGAAGCAGGATCAAAGTTTTTAAGTTTATTTATTGGTCATAAGTAACTTTTACATTAACACTGCAATGAAGTTATTATGAAGTTTCCCTAGTTGTCACACTTTGACAGGTACATTGAGGGAGAATTTAGCACAGCCAGTGCACCTAACCAGTATGTCTCTTGGACTGTGGGAGGAAACCGGAGCACCCAAAGGAAACCCATGCAGACATGGGCTGAATGGACAAACTCCACACAGATAGTGACCCGAGGCTGGAATTGAACCCGGGCCCCTGGCGCTGTGAGGCAGCAGTGCTAACGACTGTGCTACCGTGCCAGCCCTCGATTTATGTCTGGATAGGTTCCCCCATGTCGCTGACTTTGGCGGGACCAAAAGATTCTGCCACTGGGGGACATGTGGGAAAATTGTGGCCACCATTTTGCATCCAGTATGACTCTCCAAAGTTGCCAGGCCTGCTGAGCTTTCCCTGCACTTTCTGTTTTTATTTTGGATTTCCAGCATTTGGAGAATTTTGTTTTCATTAACAATTTTAAAGCTGTGGCTGCATTAATGCGTATAAAAGTAGGTATTAATTATATTTTCATTGTATGCAACAATGTGGACACTCTAAGTATGAGTGAGCAAATGCTAACTTTTATTGTTTTTGTATCTTACTGGGGGGGAAAAAATAACTGAAGTATTTTCATGGCAACACGCCCAAAGCGAGATTGGAAATCTCACGAGCCTATCTTCGAAAGAAGGTTGTGTGATCCAAGAACTTTCAGCAACCTGGTGAACAAGTGTTTATGAATCAGCTCAGTGGGAGCAAGAAGGGGATTGACCAGGATTTGTACATACTGTAAGACAGTTCTTTAAAGGGGAGCTAGTTGATGTTTTAACTATTGTACTTGCAGGACTAAAGGGTCATTGAGAAAAGGAGATACTGTTTTGAAAGTAGCACTGCTTTCATTGTGAAATCTGAGTGGGGAGATTGGAAGCCCAGGACAGTTCTATGCTTTAACGGAGAGGTTGAATTCATTGGCAAAAGGTTATACATTTAAAAATAAGCTTTAATGTTGTTTCTAAATTCAACTCTATTTTCCAACCTGTACTAAGATTGTTTGCTTGCTTGGAGCTCATGGGGAATTATGGAACAATGTCTGCTGTGCTGAGCAGGATAAAGGCTGGTACGGTTGCATAGACCTAAGAGAAACAGGCAACTCCATGCATCTTTATATATGGGTGGCACAGTGGTTAGCACTGCTGCCTCACGGTGCCAGGGATCTGGGTTTGATTCCTGGCTTGAGTTACTGTTTGTACGGAGTTTGCACATTGTCCCTGTGTCTGTGTGGGTTTCCTTCGGGTGCTCCAGTTTCCTCCCACAGTCCAAAGATGTGCGAGGTAGGTGGATTGTCCATGATAAATTGTCCATTATTGTCAGGAGGTTAGCAGGGTAAATATATTAGGGTTATAGGGATAGGACCTGGGTGGGATTGTTCAGTGCAGGCTTGATGGGCTGAAAGGCCTCCTTCTGCATGGGAGTGTTGATATGATTCAATGAAACAATTGCAGCCTGACCTGCTATTTTGTTTTGGGCTGTTGATTGCATTTTTATTGATTTTTTTTTTCTTAAGTAATTAATGATCAGTGCAAGGGTTGGAGAATCACTACAGGACAGAAGTAGGCCATTCAGCCCATTGAACCTTCACCAACTATCTGATAGAGCATCTTACCCAGATTCTAACCTTATAACCCCACATATTTACCCCACCAATCCCCTATCCTGCACATTTTGGGCACTAAGGATCAAGTTAGCATGGACAATACCTAACTCATGCATCTTTGGACTGTGGGAGGAAACAGGAGCACCCGATGGAAACCCACGCAGGCACGGGGAGAACATGCAAACTTGACACAGATAGTCATTCAAGGTAGGAAGAGTAATGAGAATATTTGATTTGATTTATTATTGTCACATTATTGTGATACAGTGAAAAGTATTGTTTCTTGTGCGCTATACAGACAAAGCGTACCATACACAGAGTACATTGGGGAGAAGGAAAGGAGAGGGTGCAGGATGTAATGTTACAGTCATGGCTAGAGAAAGATCAACTTTGTGCGAGGTAGATCCATTCAACAGTCTGATAGCAGCAGGGAAGAAGCTGTCGAGGGTTTAAGGGTTGGTTGCTCACTTTGGTATTATGTTTCAGTTTCTGAAAGTCTGTACCCTAAGTAAACTGAAAGCAGAAGAAGGGGGGAAGTAAAAGCTTTGGGAACTACAAGAAGGCATGGTGGGCATTGCAATAAAAATGGATCACCTGGGACAACTGGCAGTTTGTTGTTTGGAACAATGGACAAGTCAAAAAGGTACCCCAATTTCCGATCAGTTGTAGGACATTTTTATGATGTCAGAGCATTGGGCAGTGGGATAGAAACATAGAAGGTAGGAGCTGGACTAGGCCATCGTGGTCAGGAAGGCGAATGGGATGCTGGCCTTCATAGCGAGGGGGATTGAATATAAAAGTAGGGAGGTCTTGCTGCAGCTGTATAGGGCATTGGTGAGGCCGCAGCTGGAGTACTGTGTGCAGTTTTGGGCGCCGCACCTGCGCAAAGATATTTTGGCCTTGGAGGGAGTGCAGAGGAGGTTTACTAGGCTGATACCGGAGTTGAGGGAGTTGAGCTATGAGGAGAGGCTGAATAAACTAGGCTTGTACTCGTTAGAGTTTAGAAGAATGAGGGGAGATCTCATTGAGACGTATAAGATGATGAATGGGATGGATAGGATAGAGGTGGAGAGACTCTTCCGGCTCAAAAAAGACAGTAGGACTAGGGGGCACAGCCTCAAGATAAAGGGGGTGCGGTTTAGAACGGAGTTGAGGAGGAACTTCTTCACTCAAAGGGTGGTGAATCTCTGGAATTCTCTGCCCGTTGAAGTGGTGGAGGCTGCCTCACTAAATATTTTTAAGACGTGGGTTGATGGGTTTTTGATAAGAGAGGGGATTAAGGGTTATGGGGAGAGGGCGGGAAAGTGGAACTGAGCCACGACAGATCAGCCATGATCTTATTGAATGGCGGGGCAGGCTCGAAGGGCTAGATGGCCTACTCCTGCTCCTGTTTCTTATGTTCTTATGTATTCAGCCCTTTAAGCCTGCACCACCATTCATTTTGATCATGGCTGATTATCAAATTCAATATCCTAATCTTGACTTCTTCCATCCCCCTTGATCCCTTTAGCCCCAAGAGCTATATATAATTCCTCCTTGAAATCAGACAATGTTTTGGCCTCATCTACTTTCTGTAGTAGTAAATTCCACACATTTACCACTCTCTGGGTGAAGAGATTTCTCCTCACCGCAGTTCTAAAAGGTTTACCTCCTTATCCTCAAATCATGACGTCTAGTTCTGGCCTCCCCCTATTTTGAATAAACATGTCTGGCTCGTGGGAGGGATTCAGCCTTTGGCACATCCAACAGAAAGTAAATAAAAAGGGAATCATTCAATGAAAAACAAGAACAATTTCATTGTTATCAAATTAAAAGTCAAACTGAGTCAGCAAATTAAAGGGTCACCTTCTCACACATTTATCCCATTTGCTGCAGTGGTTGGTCACTGCCAAGTAAGTTATAATTAATAACTTGACTCAGGCTGGCGTCAGTCTCCTTTCATTTAAGATGAGTACGTAAGTGAGAAAGTTAGTGGCTCTGATCCACGCCTCATTGAGTATTTGTTTTAATGACTTGATGCTGTTTTATTTTTTCTTTGCTATACTTTCTCCAACCCTTGAAGAAGACAATCCATCATAATCTTTCTCATTTGTCCACTGCTGCTCTTATGTGCTTCCTGTGAGACAACACCAAAACCCACAAAATATGTATCTAAGCTCACTGATTAATATTTATTCAGCGGCAAGAAGCAGCATTTACATTAGCGAATAATATAACCCTTTCACTTCAGGTCACAGGCATACAAAACCTGTCTGTAGCTCCACAAGAGAAGTTTCTTTGACTTTGTATCTATTTAGTTTATTTATTAGTGCCACAAGTAGGCTTACATTAACACAGCAATGAAGTTACTGTGAAAATTCCTTAGTCCGGCGCCTGTTGGGGTACACCGAGGGAGAATTTAGCAAGGCCAATGCACCTAACCAGCACATCCTTCGGACTGTGGGAGGAAACCAGAGCACTCGGAGGAAATCCACACACACACACACACACACACACACACACACACACACACAGCGACCCAAGCCGGAAATCGAACCTGGGTCCCTGGTGCTATGAGGCAGCGGTGCTAACCACTGTGCCGTCCAAGGTGTGCCAAGGGTGGGCTAGTACTGCATGGGAATAGGCAACAGGGTTATAGAGACTATTTTATGTATTTATGGAATTAAGTTTATTTATTAGTATCACATTCGGCTTACATTAACACTGCAAAGAAGTACTGTGAAAATCCTCTAGTCGCCACACTCCGGTGCCCGTTTGGGTACATTGGCAATGCTAAATTCTCCCTCAATCAACTTGACCAGCACGGCTTTCGGACTGTGGGAGGAAACCGGAGCTCACAGGGAAACTGTGCAAATTCCACACAGACAGTAACCCAAGCTGGGAATTGAACCAGGGTCCCTGCCGTGAGGCAGCAGTGCTAACCACTGTGTCACCGTGCCACCCATGATAGCTCTTCACAGATTGGAAACCAGAAGCCAGGCTGTGATTTTTGAGTCGGCCATTTTGACATGGACGCATGTCAACTTCTCATTGATCAGCAACAGTGGTAAAAGCCAGACAATCAAGTTGCTAATTTGCCCCTTAGTGTCTCAAGATGTGTAGGTTAGAAGGACTAGTGGGTTCTTGTAAAGGACTTGTAAGGTTCAGTCTGTTGTTACTTTCAGATAGTACGTTTTTCCAGGGAACAATTGATCCAACAGCAGAGGCAGTGTCGGAAGCAACCAACTTCTTTGGCAAGTGTGATGTTAGTGAACCTTTAAGAGTTTTTTTTAATTCATGCTCACTGCCTTAGGTGATGTCATTGTTGGGAGGAGAAAAAAAAACTGTAGGCAGGTCAGGTAACAGGAATTTCATTTTCAGTTTCAGTTTGAAGCTGCAGGTTTGAGTTTTTAGTTTTAGAAGGGACAGCAAGCTAAAAAGAAGTGTTTTCCCTCTCTCCCTGTTTGTTGATTCTGTTGATTAGCTGAAAATAAATTCTTGTTTGCCTGAAGTGGTGAAAATCTGCTATTGTTGGGGACTGACCACAGTCTCTCTGGTGTTTTGGGAAGCTGTCTTGTCTTCTGAGTATCAAGACTGGCAGAATTCAACTAATGGCCTCAATCCCAGTATTACATGAGCCTTAGTATATGCTGTGTTGAACTTGAATAAAGGGGTTGTTTATGGAGTTTGGTTTGATTGGGACAGCTTATATTCATTAAAGGTTATACATTATAGTGGTTGTTATGTTTCTTGTTTATAAGTGATGAAAGTTCTTGCTAATTTTCTAACTATTTATGTAAACTATATTCTTAAATAAACTTTGATTGATAAAAGCTCCCTAGTGGGTCACTTGAATCAGACCTGAAGTGGAACATATGCTTATCCTAGCCAAATTCAAGATGCAAAACTTGTGAATTAGGCAGGCTTTATAAAACACTTTGGAGTTTCTGATCTGAACCATAACACAAGGCTGTTTCTTGCTCTTAAGATCCACAACTAGGAAGCAAAAATTTCTTGTCTGCCTGTTTGTCAATTTCAAAGCTGTTTGCACTGCTGTCCATAGACTGCATGACATGTCACTGATGGTACTGTGCCTACGACCAGAGACGTAGGGGTAAATTTGTAAAATTTGACAGAGCTTTTGAACGTCTGTTGACCTTGGGCAGGAATTCTCAGTCTTGGGGCAGGCTCGGCTGGAAATTCCCACCCAGAGTGAGGGATTTCACACTTGGATTGGCATACAGGAGCAAAAGTTTTTTAAAAGTTATGAAAAAAGTTTATTTATTCGTCACAAGTTAGGGTTACATTAACACTGCAATGAAGTTACTGTGAAATTCCCCTAGTTGCCACATTCTGGCACCTGTTTAGGTCAATGCATTCCACCAGCATGCCTTTCAGACTGTGGGAGGAAACCGGAGCACCCAGAAGAAACCCACGCAGACATGGGGAGAATGTGCAAACTCAGCACAGATAGTTATCCAAGCTGGGAATTGAACCCAGTCCCCTGGTGCCGTAAAGCAGCAGTGCTAACCACTACGCCACCGTTCAGCCCCCAAGATACTTAAATGGATTTACTGAGGATACAAGATTTTATAGAGCTATAGAGACATACAGCACGGAAACATGCCCTTTGGCCCAACACTTCCATGCCGACCAGGCTTCCTAAACTGAACTAGTCCCATTTGCCTGAGTTTGGCCCATATCCCTCTGAACTTTTCTTATCCGTGTATCTGCCCAAATGTATTAAATGTTACAATAATTATACCCATTTCTACCACTTCTGCTGGCAGCTCATTCCATACACATACCACCCTTTGCATGAAAAACTTACCCCTTGGGTCCCATTTGAATTTTTCCTCTCTCACCATAAGCCCATGCCCTCTAGTTTTGAGCTCCCCTACCCTGGGGAAAAGACTGACCATTCACTTTATAAATTTATTAATTTTATAAATCTCTGGAAGGTCACCCCTCATTGTCCTACACTCCAGGGGAACAAGTCCCAGCCTCTCCTTTATAATTCAGATCTTCCTGTCCCAGTAAAATCCTAATGTCAATCCATAAATATGCTGAGTAGTAATGTTTTGAATGTATAGTACATTTTGTCAAATCAACAATGTTCAATTGTAATGAATTCTACAAATGGTGCCAGGTGATCAATATTACTGTTCCTGTTTACATTGTGCACAAAGTCAAGATTTAGAATTCATTAGAATCATAAAAAATCATGGAATCCTGACAATGTAAAATGAGGTCATTTGGCCCATCGAGTCTGCACTGGCAACAATCCCACCCAGGCCCTATTCCAGTAACCTAACCTATTTATCCTGCTAGACTCCCTAACAGTAAGGCACAATTTATCATGGCTAATCAATGTAACCTGTGCAACTTTGGATATTTAAGAACAGGACAGAGGAGGGCTGAAATTCTCCAATTCACCCGTGGCTGGGATTATTTGGTTCCAATGCTGTGAGCGGCGATTTGGCTGAGCGTGGGCTTGCTAGCAGAGCGTGAGAGACTGGAGAATTCTGGCTATGGCCTGAGAACATGCAAAGGATTCAACCCATATTTCATACAGACTGGCAAGAGTATTAGTCTCCAACATCAACGTCTGAGGATCATTAGTACTTTTAAATTGTGCCTTTGAAGGTTCAGTATATCAGTGCAACTATTGTTCACTCAATTACATTATGCATCACTCCCAGACTAAATACAGCAGGGGCCTATTGCAATTCAGAAGTGTTTTTGCTCTGCCCCAATTATCTGTCTCCAGCCCAACTTGAGAAGGCTCCTTCCAACTGCACACTGGTGACATCTTCCATTCTCAACAGTAGTTATCTCTGTTTCCTATCTGCATGTGTTTGCCCTAATAGTACGAATTAATGAACAGTCTTACACTGTAAACTCACTGGCAAAAATAAGTTGAAGTTGGTCTGATCCCGAAGACATTACAACATTTAGTCGGTGAGAGGAATTATTTATCACATCTGGCTGTTCTTAACCGAATCCCAATATCCAGAAATCATAGAATCCTACAGTGTAGACGTAGGCCATTTGGCCCATCGAGTCTTCACGACAACAATCCCAGCCAAGCCCTATCTTCACAACCCCACACATTTACCCTGCTAGTCCACCGACGCTAAAAGGCAATTTAACACAGCCAATCAACCAAACCCGCACATCTTTGGGCTGTGGGAGGAAACCAGAGCAAACCCACGCAGACATGGGGAGAATATGCAAATTCCACACAGACAGTGACCTGAGGCCAGAATTGAACCCACATCCCCTGGCGCTGTGAGACATCAGTGCTAAGCACTGTGCCACCATGCCTGCCCTGATCTCACTAACAATTCCAGAAAATCTCATTGCAATGGCTTTATTTCTGTTGTCAACGATGAGTTTAATATCCAATCTTCAGGTGACAGAGCACTGGGAAGTATTCAGAGAATTCAAGCAATGCATTTTTTTTAATACCAATATTCAATCTTGCTCATACCACAAGCGCACATGAAATAATCGTGTTAACCTGAGCAAAATAATTTCACCCAAAGCAAAATACTGCGGGTGTTGGAATCTGAAACAAAAACAAAGAATGTTGGAAAAACTCAGCAGGTCTTGCAGAATCGATGAGTGAAGTGGACTCAGAATATTAACCCTCCTTTCTGTCTCCGTAGATGCTGCCAGACCTGCTGGGTTTTTCCAGCACACTCTGTTTTTGTTTCAAAACGATTTAATCTTAGCTTGCAATCACAAAATGGACAACAAACCAGTTTACTAAAGGTTGCCCTATACCAGAAATATTAAATCTCTTAGCAAGGGAATGCTTTCATTGTTAGGATAGGCAAGTGCATTTCTGTAATGTTATCCTAGATAAGCAATACAATGAGGTGGCAAAAACAGTGCTGTGCACGCTATTGCTTTAAGTTTGGGGGGGGAGGGGAAAAATGTTGTTTAAAGTTCCCTTTAGTCGCACATGTATATCAAACAACTGGGAGAAACAGCGGCGTGGTAGCGCAGTGGTTAGCACTGCTGCTTCACAGCTCCAGGGACCTGGGTTCGTATTCCTGCCTTGGGTCACTGTCTGTGTGAAGTTTGCACATTCTCCCCGTGTCTGCATGGGTTTCCTCCAGGTGCTTCGGTTTCTTCCCACAGTCCAAAGATGTGCATGTTAGGTTGATTGGCCATGCTTAAAAATTGCCCCTTAGAGTCCTTGGATTAGTGGGTAAACGTGTAGGGATATGGGGGTAGGACCTTGGTGAGATTGTGGTCGGTGCAGACTCAATGGGCTGAATGGCCTCCTTCTGCACTGTCGGGTTTCTATGATTTTTCTGTGAACACTGGGAAAAGGCCTTCCTTCTATGTGCCTGTATCAGTTCTTTGAAAGGGCATAGCCCAATTAGTTTCCTTCCTTTCCCCATAGCCCTGCAAAGTATTTCCTACAAACATATGAATTAGGAACAAAAGTAGGCCATTCGGCCCCTTGAGCCTGTTCCGCCATTCAATTAAATCATGGCTGATCTGATTGAAATTTCAACCCCACATTACTGCCTATCCCCATAACCTTTCACCTTTTTTTTTTGTAAACCAAGAATCTATCTAGCTTTGCCTTAAATATATTCAAAAGGTGGCACGGTAATACAGTGGTAAGCGCTGCTGCTTCGCAGTGCCAGGGATCCAGGTTCAATTCCAGCCTCAGGTCATTGTTTGTGTGGAGTTTGCATTTTCTCCCCGTGTCTGCGTGGGTTTCCTCCAGGTGCTCTGGTTTCCTCCCACAGTCCGAAAGACAGGGAGTGGGGGGTGATGGGGGGGGCGGGGTGGGGGTTGGTGGTTGGCAGACCATGCAAAGGTCCGTTGACCTCGGGAAGGATTTTCCAGTTTTGGGGTGACCACGATTGGAAAATCTGGCCCAACACTATTCCTAATGCATGTCTTAAATGAACAACCCCTTTTTATTAAACCGTGACCCCTAGTTCTAAATTCTCTGACAAGAGGAAAACGCCCTCTCCACATCCATCTTGTAAATACCCTTCAGGATCACAAAGCTTTCTATCAAGTCACCCCTTAATCGTTTAAACTCTAATGGACACAAATCCAGCCTCTCCAAACTTCCATAACTTTGTTCTCCTTCAGTTATGATTATTTTTAAAGGATTTTTTCTTTGAAACCATTGTTGTTAGTTCTTGAAATTTCTAACATGGGAATTTGAGAGGCTAACAGAAATATTCAACATCCGTTCCACCCTCAGTGTAGGATTTTTGTTCTAACGTTACATGTTACAATACTCTGCTTCCTGTGTGTATATTTAAGAAGTATAAAATTACTAGAGTTCATGATAAAATATTTGGCTTTAAAATATCCAAACATCATAATGGTACAGTCACCAAAAAGTAATGAAAATAATAAGTTCATAACCCCCAAGTCTTTCAGATGATAAGAGATGTGCGTAAATGTGGATGACTGGTTTGAGAGTTGCAAAAGAATGCACAATCCTGACCGATGGCCACAATCTTCTTTGTGTTCTGTGTTTTTTTTTTCTGAATGCTTCCAGTAGCCCTTCTTGTCCAAACTCCTCTCGCATTCTCTCAGACTCTTTCTCTCCTTGCCATAGAGGGAGTACAGCAAAGGTTTACCAGGCTGATTCCTGGGATGGCAGGTCTATCATGTGAGGAGAGACAAAGTCAGCTAAGATTGTGTTCGTTAGTGTTTTGAAGAGTGAGAGGGGATCCCATAGAAACTTATTAAATTCTAACAGAGTGGATTCAGAAAGAATGTTCCCAATGGTGGGGGATGTCTAGAACTAGGGGTCGCAGTTTAAGGATAAGGGGTAAACCTTTTAGAACTGAGTTGAGGAGAAACTTCTTCACACAGAGGGTGGTGAATGTGTGGCATTCACTATCATAGGAAGTAGTTGTGGCAAAAATGTTGTCCGATTTCAAGAAGAAATTAGCTATAGCTAAAGGGATCAAGGGATATGGGAGGAAGGGGGGATCAGGATAGTGAATTTGATGATAAGCCGTGATCAAAATGAATGGTGGAGCAGGCTCGATGGGCCGAATGGCCTTCTACTTGTCGGTTCTTCGCTTCTATGTTTCTCTGACAGTTGAATCTTGAGAGTGTGTTCCTTCAGTTCAGGGTTGCTTTCTGTGATGCCAGGGCTGCCTGCAGTCATTTCACCAGCTGTTTTAGGAAATCTGGAGATGTGGTGGAGGGAACAAACTTCAAAGGTCAGCAATGACTGTATTGCCAATATGTGAGATGAGATCATTGTGCTGCACTTGCATGTGCTTGAGGCCAGGCGTTGCTCTGCCAATTACTCCGTGCTCTTTTAGCAGCCGTAATTAATGAATATTAATCAGTCCACCAAATTAACACACCAAAGCGCCTCAACGATGGTTTAAGTCAATTAGTAACATCATCATTGGAGAAGAATGTCACACTAGAGCCTTCGCGCTTTGTCTCGGAATTGTTTTCTATTCTCACAGTCACCATTTTGTCCTCTGCCTCTTGTGTCCTCTGCCTCATGCTGGTGGCACAGTGGTTAGCACTGCTGCCTCACAGAGCCAGGGACCCAGGTTCAATTCCCAGCTTGGCTCACTGTCTGTGCGGAGTCTGCACGTTCTCCCCGTGTCTGCGTGGGTTTTCTCCGGGTGCCCTGGTTTCCTCCCACAGTCTGAAAGACGTGCTGGTTAGGTGCATTGACCATTCCCCCTCGCTGTACCAAAACAGGCATCGGAGTGTGGCGACTTGGGGGATTTTCACAGTAACTTCATTGCAGTGTGACACTAAAAGAATAAACTTAAATGAATGATTCCTGCTAAATTCCTACACCTCTGTCCTCCATTGCTCTCCAGCTCTCTTCCTGTCCGCTTTAGGTCTCTTGCTTTTAGCTGAATCCCCCTCAAAATGGTTGGCATTTCACTGTTGCACTGCATTTTCAGAGACTCCATGAGGACATCAGCTAACCAGGGATATGTGGCATTGTGATGACTGCCTAACTATGTCATAGGAACGACAATGCTCATCAACTCTTCCAGTCTGCTTTCCCAACACCCGATGGTTTCCAATCGATGAAATACTGAGCCACCACATCCCAGCAGCAAAATAAATCAAAGCAAAACGAGTTAACCCACCCAAATGTATAAAAAAGTAATACAAACAGAACTGACTGAGATTAACCTCTCAAAGAATGACTTGCTTCCAATGCTTCAAAAAGTCAAGGGTTTTTGGTCTCAGTTTTACATATTGGGGGTTGACTGGAACCAGCTGGACTTGTGCCTGGAGCTGAAAGTTTGTTTTAAAGTTTATTTATTAGTGTCACAAGTAGGCTTAAGTTATCACTGCAGTGAGATTACTGGGAAAGTCCTTTGGTTCTTCCAGATGATGTGGGTGATTCTGATACATACATCCTGATGGACTATTGGAATTGTAGAATCATGGAAGGATGCCATCTGCACGTCTTTGGAGTGTGGGAGGAATCCGGAGCACCCGGAAGAAACCCACACAGACACGGGGACAATGTGCAAATTCCACATAGACAGTGACCCGAGGCTGTAATTGAACCCGGGTCCCTGGCGCTGTGAGGCAGCAGTGTTAGCCACTGTGTCACCATGCCACCCAAAGGACTATTACATTTGTTGAAACATTCTGTACTGCTTACAAGGTTATTTAACCACGAGGAACTAAACAGACCAGTTTTATGAGGGTGGGGAAGGGGGTGCTTTGTGATTGTCCAGAACCCTGTTTTTTAGGCCAATCGCTCACTAAATGATCAGTCTGAATTTTTAACAAAGGTTCATCAATGAGCCCATGCGCAAATTAATTGAATTTACAATAAGTGTGCTTGTGCTTTGTATTTTCATACCTCTATTCATTCATGGAATATGGGCATCGTTGGCTGACATTAATTGCACACTCCCTAATTGCTCCTGAACTAAGGGCACTTTACAAGTCAACCACATTACTGTCGATCTGAAATCACATGTAGGCCAGACCAGGTAAAGATTTCCTTCCCTAAAAGATGTTAGTGAACCAAATGGATGTTTACAACAATGTTGCAAGTGTTTAACTATCATGATCTGTAGTTTTTTAAAATCTCCAGATCTGAGCAATTCTAAAAACAAAACTGCTGTATTTATTTTCTTGAGGGGTCAGCTGATACGGTGAGCAGTTTTAGTAAAGTTATTTGTTAATGTTTTCCTGAGGGCTATTTATTCTGAATGCTTGACTGAGTTTCAAAACCAATCATTATGTCAATTCTGAGATTGCAGTATGTTTGACAGCTTTAAGAAGATATTAAATATTTTGTTAAGCAAAGAAGTTGAGGTGATATGTGGCATGAGGGCCAGGAGACCTAAAATTTTCTAAAACACTCACTATGAAGTTGCCCACCCCTATTCTACTTTGAGTACCAGCCAATCGAGATGAATCATGTGAGCCAGGAAATTTGTACTGTTTTTGAGAGGAGCAAGTAAGTTACCTTGAATATCCTGACCAATGTTTATCTCTCAAAAAGCTGACCATAGAATGTGCATAGCACAGAAGGAGGCCATTCAGCACACTGGGTCAGCACTGACTCTGTCTGACAGAGTATCTTACCCAGGCCCTCTCCTCTGGCTTATCCCTGTAACTCCATACATTTACCATGGCTAATCCCTCTAACCTACACATTTTGAGACACTAATGGCCAATTTTACCATGGCCAATCCAACTAACTTGCACATCTCTGGAACGAGGGAGGAAATGAGAGCACCCGGAGGAAACCCAGGCAGACACAGGGAGAACATGCAAACTCCACACAGACGGTGACCCGAGGCTGGAATTGAACCCTGGTCTCTGGCGCTGTGAAGCAGCAGTGCTAACCACTGTGCCACCGTGCCTCGCAGAATATCTGATTGTCTGATCATTATCATGTTGCTGTTTGTGGGAGCTTGCTGTCCGCAAACTGTTTGGTGCATTTTGGACAGGGGCTACAATCCAGGAAGTTTTTGATTTGGATGAACTTCAGGACGCCCCTGTGGTCATACCAGGCACCATTTAAAAGCACGTCTTCTTTGCTCTCTGTCAATTAAGAGCAGACATAAATCCAATCATAGAATCCCTACAGTACAGAAAGAGACCATTCGACCCATTAAGTCTGCACCGACCACAATCCCATCCAGGCCCTATCCCCATATCTCTACATATTTTACTCACTAATCCCTCTAACCTATGCATCTCAGCACACTAAGGGGCAACCTTAGCATGGCCAATCAACCTAACCCGCACATCTTTGGACTGTGAGAGGAAACCAGAACACCTGGAGAAAACCCACTCAGACACGAGGAGAATGTGCAAACTCCACACAGACAATGACCCAAGCCGGGAATCGAACCCAGATCCCTGGAACTGTGAAGCAGCAGTGCTAACCACTGTGCCACCACGCTGCCCAAATTGCATAAAATACATCAGCAAGTATTTCAACCATTCCTCTTATCACGTCTTTCTTGAGTCTGAATTGCGCTGCTGTTATCTGCCAGCTGTGGCCCTCTGATTAGAGCACCAGTAGTTTGCGTTCCTGCACTTCACCATCTGACTCTCCTTTTTTCTTTTTTTGACTTGGGTAGTGCCCCGTGTGATAGGCTGCCCGACATATGTGACACTCTTGTTGACCCTAGCCGCAAACAACTGCAAGTCGGATGCAGACCTAAGAGCTGCGATGAGAGGAAGTGAAACGAGATTACTCTTTTTTTTTCAGTGGTGGGGCCTTGGCGTTTGTTGGGCTGACTTCAATTGTTGCCCAAGTCCCCGTCGGTGGAATGAATTTCAGTGAAGCCTTCCATCTGTGCAACCACTTCAGAGTGTAAACTCTGTGCTCAATATTGAACACATGAGAAATCAAAGCTCGTAGCACCAACTAAATGCACCAGCAACTGAGCAAAAAAGAATCGGAAGCAAAATACCAATGTTGTGGCTCCTGGTACGTTTTTTAATGTGTGGAGCGTGCATATTTTATGGTGGGATTGATGAAGCTTTATGCTATCATAGAACATTACAGCACAGAAACAGGCCCTTTGGCCCTTCCTGGTTTTGCCAAACTGTTTTTCTGCCTAGTCCCATTGACCTGCATCTGGAACATATCCCTCCACACCCCTCTCATCCATGTACCTGTCCAAGTTTTTCTTAAATGTTAAAAGCGAGCCTGCATTCACCACTTCATCTGGCAGCTCATTCCACACTCTATGTGAAGAAGCCCTCCCTAATATTCCCTTTAAACTTATCCCCCTTCAGCCTTAACCCATGTCTTCTTTTTTTCCCCTAGCCTCAGTGGAAAAAGCCAGCTTGCATTCACTCTATCTATACCCATCGTAATTTTATACACCTCCGATCAAATCTCCCCTCGTTCTTCTACGCTCCAGGGAATAAAGTCCTAACCTATTCAACCTTTCTCTGTAATTCAGTTTCTCAAGTCCCGGCAACGTCCTTGTAAGCCTT
Source organism: Carcharhinus amblyrhynchos (assembly GCF_965287045.1). Lineage (NCBI taxonomy): Eukaryota > Metazoa > Chordata > Chondrichthyes > Carcharhiniformes > Carcharhinidae > Carcharhinus > Carcharhinus amblyrhynchos. Next base: position 9,915,826 of record NC_137333.1, on the reverse strand, counting down.
CTCTGCACTCTTCCAACTTTATTAATATCCTTCCTGTAATTAGGTGACCAAAACTGCATATAGTACTCTAAATTTGGCCTCACCAATGTCTTATACAACCTCATCGTAACATTCCAACTCTCATTCTCAATACTTTGATTTATAAAGGTCAATGTACCAAAAGCACTTTTTATGACCCTATATACCTGTGACGCCACTTTTAGGGAATTATGTATCTGTATTCCCACATCCCTCTGCTCTACTGCATTCTGCAGTGTCCTACCGTTTACCTTGCATGTTCTACCTTGGTTTGTCCTTCCAAAGTGCAATATCCTTCACATCTTTTGCTGTTGATTTCTTTATCAAACTTTGGGATGAAATTTACTGGGGTGGGAAGGGGGGAGGCAGGGTGTTGTGGAAGTGGTGTGTTCCCCTCGCCAACCTTTCTTCTAAAAGGGTTGCCCCACAGTGATAATACGCAAGAGTGGCCTTAGCAAGGAGAAAGTGGGACTCCTTCTCCTTGGCGCAGCAAGTTCCACCCTCGAGAGCTGCCAACCAATTGTTTTTTTTCTCACTCTTTATTTATTAGTCACAAGTAGGCTTACATTAATGCTGCAGTGAAGTTACTGTGAAAATCCCCTAGTTGCCACAGTCCGGCACCTGTCCGGGTACACTGAGGGAAAATTTAGCATGGCCCATGCACCTAACCAGCATGTCTTTCGGACTGAGAGGGAGCTGGAGCACCCAGGGGAAACCCACACAGACAAGGGGAGAACGTGCGAACTCCACACAGACAGTGACCCAAGCTGGGAATCAAACCTGGGTCCCTGGTGCTGTGAGTCAGCAGCGCTAACCACTGTGCCACCGTGCCACTCCTAGATTGGAATTCACCAACTCCAGAGAGCTGTGGAGGCTCAGCTACTGAGCATGTTCAAGATGAAGATCCATAGATTTCTACATGTTAAAAACATCATGGGATATGGCATAGTACAGGCAAAAGGTAGAACATAAGAAACAGGAGCAGGAGTAGGCCATCTAGCCCTTCAAGCCTGCCCCGCCATTCAATAAGATCATGGCTGATCTGAAGTGGATCAGTTTCACTTTCCTGCTTTCTCCCCATAACCCTTAATATCAAAATATCAGTAGAATATCAGCCATGAACTCATTGAAAAGCAAAGCAGGCTGCAAGGGCTGAATGGCCTACTCCTGCACCTATTTCTTCTGTTCTTGCGAGTTAGGAAGTCATGGGTTCACCAACCACTCCAGTGACTGAAGCAGGTAACCTGTGCAGACAGGTCTGTGCAGAACCAAGAGTGTCGTCCACGCGAGATGTTAAACTGAGGCCACTTCTACTTCACTGTTTGAAAGTAAAGGGTCCGTGATGCTATTCAGAGCAAGGAGTCTCGCGATGTTCCAGCCAACATCGATGCCTGAACCAGCATCCTGAAACAGGTGACCTGATCGTTTCATGGCTTGGGTTGCCTATGGGATCTTGCTGTGCATAAGTGAACTTGCTTACACTCCACCAGCAGCTACAAACTTTGAAAGTACTTGATTGGCTGTAAAATGTCTAAGGGCTTTCTGAGGACATGAAAAGCATTATAAAAATGCAGGCTTCTCCCTTTACTTATTGAAAGCAGACGTGGCATGTTATTCATGCAATAGCGTTCTCTCCAATGAGGCTGTAGATAAAGGAAAGTAAGGTTTATTAGTCACCAGTAAGCTTACGTTGACACTGCAATGAAATTACTGTGAAATTCCCCTAGCCACCACACTCTGGCGCCTGTCCGGGGTCAATGCACCTAACCAGCACGTCTTTCAGACTGTGGGAGGAAACCGGAGCAAACCCACGGGGAGAATGTGCAGACTCCGCACAGTGTCTCAAGCCGGGAATCAAACCCGGGTCCCTGGCGCTGTGAGGCAACAGTGCTAACTACTGTGCCATGTTGACATTGCCCACAGAGTGGTGAGCCTGTGGCATTCATTACCACAGGAAATAGTTGATGCCAAAACATTGAACACGTTCAAGAGGCGGCTAGTTATAGCGCTTTGGGCGAATGGGATCTAAGGTTATGGGGAGAAAGCAGGATTAGGCTATTGATTTGGATGATCAGCCATGATCGTAACAAATGGCAGAGCAGCCTTGAAGGGCTAAATGGCCTGCTCCTGCTCCTATCTTCTATGTTAACCTTGGGTGGTGATGCTTAAAGGCATTTAAGTATTCTGAGTCCTCCTACCTAATGATGTGCCCAAGCCAGTGTCTCAGCTTTCGTTACCTGGATCAAAGCATTCAGCAGTAAAATAAATAAGTAGAGTTTCTTGTAAGCCCTGTGCCACTTATGATTTACAAAGCTATGTGAGTACGTGCTTTGTTGTTTGTATAAACCACAGGTTTCTGTTTGGTTTAGACGTACTATTGCCGGACAGCAGGAGGAGAACTGCTCTCCCCAGTCCTGCTGCACAACGCTAACCCTCCAACCAGCACGTGTCCAGATACTGCTCTGGCAATGGTAGATTGCTGCTGTTTTTGCGGTCACCAAGACTCTGCAGTGTGTTCCGAACCAGCCCTGCTCGAGTCCCACCTGATAGGTGTTTACATTTTTAAGTGGCGACTGCGCTCAGTGCAGATGTTCCTCGGTGTGTCTCCCAATGCAGTGCACTTGCTGCAGTGAACCACAGAATTGATTAATTATTGTCACTTGAGATTGTCCTCCTGTGTTTACTCTGAGGGCAACAATCGCTCCTGCTACGCAAAATTGTGTTTTTTGCCGATGCGGATCTGGCCTGGATTCTAACTCGGTGGCAAATTGGTGCGCAAATTAAAATCGTCGTATTAAATTAATCGGAAATGTGGCCATGGACATGGCTACTGTTGATTCTCATCCTTGTTGCAAAGACATCAGTGCAAAGGTTGTATCTTGCTGCATCTTCTTACCAGACAGTCTGGCAGCATTCCTGCTCTAAGCGATTACACTCACGTGTTTCTGTTTTGCTCGTTGAAAGAGAAGACAACAAGAAAAGCATTGCGAAGACGGGATCACATTGCATCTGTTGTGCGAGTGGAATAATGGAACAATGGGCCATATAATCTGAGCTCCTTGCATTCCCGGTGACGTGAGCGGGAGATGTGCTTCCTGTGCACAGTGGCCGAGGTCAGAGGGACGGGCTTGTTCCTTTTTAACCACATTAGGAATCAACAACTCAGATATATACACACACAGCCGACTTGTAATTGAAAAATCTTTCATCAGTGTTTGCTCTCTGTGTCAGTGGGCCTGAAGTCATAGCTGTTGTTGTTCCTCTTTGGGAAGCTGGGACTGTGAGAATGCAACATTGTGACTGACAACTGTCAAGGCCAAAAAAAGAGCGCAATTTCCAACTAAATGCAGGCGTTTTCCTCTGAAAATTTAGTCATTCTGACTCACACCGAATCCCCATCACCCCCCCCACTCCCATGGAGTCTTTGATGCCCAACAATGTTGTCCAATGCTGCCTCAATTTATAAATTCTCATCTTTGGCTTCAACCCTCTCCATGGCATCACCCTGTCCCAACCCCCGCAGCCTCACCCACACTCTGTATCTGCATTCCTCTAACTCTGGCCTCTTGGGCATCCCCAATTTGAACCATAGAATGGTTACTGTGTCAGCAGCTGCCCCAGTGCTAGAATTTGATCCCAAAAGCTGCCTTGTCTTTCTACTTCTTCCCTCGTGAAAGGTAAAAGTAAACCTTTTAAGTTTATTTATTAGTCACACGTAGGCATACATTAACACCGCAATGAAGTTACTGTGAAAATCCCTGAGTCGCCACACTCTGATGCCTGTTTGGGAGGGCGAATTTAACATGGCTTTTGGACTGTGGGAGGAAATTGGAGCACCCGGAGGAAACCCACGCAGACGCAGGGAGAATGGGCAAACTCCACACAGACAGTGACCCCCAAACCGGGAATTGAACCTGGGTTCGTGGCATTGTAAGGCAGCGGTGCTAACCATCATGCCGCCCAGAACCTTTATGGAACCTGGGTGTTGCTGACAAGGTCAGCATTTGTCGCCCATCCCCAGTTGCCCTTGGGAAGCTCGTAGTGATCTGCCTTGACAAACCATAGCACTTCAGCTGCCGTAAGTAGTCACAATGCTGTTTGGGAGAGAATCCCAGTGATTTGGTCAGCGACAGTGAAGGAATAGAGATATAGATCCATGTCAAGATGGTGTGTGGCTTGAAGTGGAGTTTGCCAGTGATGGATGCTGTCCCTGTCCTTACAGGTGGCACGGCTGTGGATTTGGAAGGTGCTGTTGTAGGAGCATTTATAAGTTGTTGCAGTGTATCTTGTATATAGCACATACCACTGCCCATATGCGTTGGTAGTGGAGGGGGCAGATGTTTAAGTTGGTATATGGGTTGCTGATCATGTTGACTGCTTTGTTCAGGGCTTTTGTTCAGTTTGGGGCAGCACAGTAGCACAGTGGTTAGCATTGCTGCTTCATAGCTCCAGGGACCTGGGTTCGATTCCCGGCTTGGGTCACTGTCTGCGTGGACACTGTCTGTGCACATTCTCCCCGTGTCTGCATGGGTTTCGTCTGGGTACTCTGGTTTCCTCCCACAGTCCAAAGATGTGTGAGTTAGGTTGATTGGCCATGCTAAAAATTGCTCCTTAGTGTCCTGAGATGTGTAGGTTAGTGGGATTAGTGGGTAAAATATGTAGGGATATAAGTGTAAGGTCTGGGTGGGGTTGTGTTTGGTGCAGACTCAATGGGCCAAAGGGCCTCTTTCTGCACTGTAGGGTTCTATGAAGTACTATGAAGATGTTGTTGAGTTTCTTGAGTGTTGTGGGAGCTACACTCATTCAGGTAAGTGGAGAGTATCCTATCACAATCCTCACTTGTGCCTTGGAAATGGCTTTTGAGAGTCAGTTGGTGAGTTGCTCATCTGAGAATTCTGATCTGCTGTTGTAGATGTAGTATTTGTATGGTTAGTCCAGTTAAGTTTCTGGTCAGTAGTAGCCCAAAAGATGCTGATCGTGGGAGATTCAGTGATGGTTACACCATTGAATGTCAAAGGGCAATAGTTAGATTCTCTTTGCTGGAGATGGGGATTGCCCCACACTTCTACAGCACAAATGCCTCTTGCCACTTTTTAGCCCAAGCCTGGATATTGTTCAGATCCTGCTGCATTTGAACATGGACTGCTTCAGTATCTGAGGAATCGTGAATGGTGCTGAATATTGTGCAGTCATCAGTAAACATCCCCACTTCTGAGCTTATGATGGAGGGAACGTCATTGATGGAACAGCTGCAGGTGGTTGGGCTGAAGATACCACCCTGTGGCAATGATGTCCAGGGACTAAACCGAATGTCCTTCAACAACCACAATCATCTTTCTTTATGCTAGGCATGATTCAAAAAAATTGGGGGCATTGTCCCCCAATTCCTGCTGACCTTAATTTTATAAGAAGTCTCACAATACCAGGTTAAAGCCCAGCAGGTTTATTTGGACTTTAGCCGGGTGTTGTGAGACTTCTTACTGTTTACCTCAGTCCAACACTGGCATCTCCACATCATGACCTTAATTTTGCCAGGACTCGCTGATGTAACATTCGGTTAAGTGCTGCCTTGATGTCAAGGGCAGTCACCCTTGCCTCACCTCTTAAGTTCAGCTCTGTTTAGAGCAAGGCTGTGATGAGGTCAGGACCTGATTGATCCAAATTGAACGTTAGTGGGCAGGTTATTGCTGAGTAAGAGCAAGTTGGTAAACTGTCAACAACACCTTCTATTGCAGTGCTGATGTTCAAGGGTGGTAATTGGCAGGATTGGATTTGTCCTGCCTTTTTGTGGGCAGGACATACTTGGACACTTTTCCACATTGTCAGGTGGATGCCAGTGTTGTGGCAGCTCAGCTAACAGAGCAGTTAGTTCTGAAGCACAAATCCTCAGTACTATTGTCGCTGTGTTGTCAGTGCACATTGCCTTTGCTGTATCCAGTGCCTTCAGCTATTTCTTGATTATCAGGTGGAGTGGGTTGAAGGCTGATACCTCTGATGCTGGGGGACTCTGGAGGAGGCCAGAGTGAATCATTCACTTGGCACCTCTCGCTGAAAATGCTTCAGTCTTTTCTTTTGCACTGATGTGCAAGACTCCTTCCTCGTTGAACGTGGGATGTCTGTGAATCCTCCTCTTCCTGTCATAGTTTAACTGGATATGGCAGGATGTGGTTAGCACAGCTGCCTCACAGCGCCACAGACCCGGGTTCGATTCCCAGCTTGGGTCACTGTGTGGAGATCGCACATTCCCCTGTGTCTGAATGGATTTCCTCCGGGCGCTCCAGTTTCCTCCCACGGGTGCCAGAATGTGGCGATTAGAGAAATTTCGCAGTAACGTCATTGCAGTGTTAATGTAAGCCTCACCTGTGAGCAATAAATAAACTTAAACTTTTTAACTTTAATTTCACAGAGCCTTGAGCTGAATTGTTGGTTGTGAGATTATTTACCTCCATCTATGGCTGCAATGACAGATGGGGGCACTCTGTCAGTGTTCTTAACACACTCGAGTTCAGCTGGGATCTGCCCAGATATTCATATACAAAATAGAATCATGGAACAGCTTAGCATCATTATTACTATAAAGAATAAATAAATTTCTATCTGTGCATTGGAGATCATGTCATTACGTTAGCGATTTTACCACCAATAGTTCTAATCTCTAAAATTAGAGTCCCTCATTTAAAAATAAATGTACTTCCCCAAGTTAGTCCCATCCCCTTCTGAACCAGAAGACTAGGAAGAATGATTCCATTTAGCAGCGAGTAAAGAGATCCAAAAGTGTGAACCTTATCTTAGAATTCCAACTAATCATAGAATCCTACCGTGCAGAAGAAGGCCATTTGGCTCATCGAGTCTGCACCATCAACAATCCCACCCAGGCCCTCTCCCCATAACCATATATATTTACCCTGCTAATCCCCCTGACACTAAGGGGCAGTTTAGCGTGGCCAATCCATCTAACCCGCGCATCAGTTAAATGTGAATTCAGGAAAACAAAATGCCAGCACAAAGGGTTCTGATTCTGTGGTGCACTCTTTCCCCCAGAAGGTTAAAATCGCCTGATGTGTTTTAAAGTAGGGATGGATAAAAATTTGAGCAGAGAAAGGACAAGGAATTAGTATCGAAAAGGGAGAGCTGTCTCGTTTATGCTTGACGGAAAGTTAAAGCTATTCTAAATAACTTCAATAGCGGGGCAGTATCTTCAGAGAGGCTGTGACGTTTCATCTGAGAAGCAGCATTGCCAACACTGCAGCACACCCTCAGTGATATAGGCTCAGTATGGATTTTGTGTTTCTTTTCATTCACTCATGGGACATGGGCATCACTGGCTGGCCGGCATTTGTTGCCCATCCCCAGGTGCCCTTGGAGGGCAGTTGAGAGTCAACCACATTGCTGTGGCCAGACCAGTAGATTTCCTTCCCTAAAAGGCATTAGTGAACCAGATGGGCTTTTACGACAATCAACAACGATTTCATGGTCATTCTTAATTTCAGATACTTTTTATTGAATTCTACGATCTGCTCTGGTGGGATTTGAACTCGAGTCCACAGAACATTGGCTGAGTTTCTGAGTCAACAGTCTAGCGATAATACCACAAGGCTATTGCTCCTCTCGTGCTCATGTTGAAGAGGTATTCCTCTTTCTCGTCTTGCTGTCACTCCCATTGCTAATGGACACTGGAGGCAGAGTTTCTGTAATCGCTATAGGAAGATAACTATCACTGCCATGATTACTGGGAGCAACACTGAGAGGTACACAGGGCTTTATGGGAATGAAATTGGGTAGAGAAGTCCCACTCAGTCCAATTAATTTTGTCAGTAGTTTATTCCACTTGATTTTTCATCCGTAAGGGCACAAGATCATGGGGATCATGCCTATAATTTCCCTGGTAGGACAAAGGTATTCGGAAAATAGGTGACACAGTGGCGCAGTGGTTGACTCTCAGCTCCAGGGACCTGGATTCAATCCTGGCCTCTGGTCACTATTTGTGTGGAATTTGTACGTTCTCCTCGTGTCTTTCCTCTGGGTGCTCCAGTTTCCTCCCACAAGCCCAAAGATGTGCAGGTTAGGTTGATTGGCCATGCTAAAATGCCCCTTCGTGTCAGAAGGATTAGCAGGATAAATGTGTGGGGTTACGGGGATAGGGTCTGGGTGGGATTGTGGTCGGTGCAGACTCTTTGGACCGAATGGCCGCCTTCTGCACCGTAGGGGACTCTATAATTGATCCAATGAAAATCAGTCATTGGTTGCAATTGAAACAAAGCAGGAAAATCCTGTCCATTGGTCAGAATTGTTCAGAACAGAAAATGGTGCTCCCTAATTGGTTCTGAATGTAGCCCTTAATTCGAAATGGTTAGCACTTATTCAGTGGTCATCAGAAACTATGTATGATCCCAGAGGTTATGTGGAAAGGCTGGAGAAACTGGGATTGTTCTCCACAGAGCAAAGATTGCTGGAGATTTAAAAGAGGCTTTAAATTATGAGGCGTTTAGACAGAATAAATAGGGAGTAACGTCCTGTGCTGGCTGGAAGGTCAGTAAGGAGACTGGTTGAAGAACCAGAGGGGATAAGAGGAGAAATGTTTTCATCCAGAGAGCCAACATGGACACAATGGGCTGAATGGCCTCTTTCTGTGACGTAACCACTCCATAATTCTATTCGTAGATTCCCTACAGTGCAGAAGGAGGCCATTTGGCCCATCGAGTCTGCACCGACCACTACCTCACCCAGGCCTTACTGCCGTAACCCCACATATTCATACTGCTAATCCGCCTAACACCAGGATCAATTTAGCACGGCCAATCCACCTAACTCGCGTATCTTTGGGAGGAAACCCCCCCTCACGCAGACACGGGGAGAACGTGCAGACTCCTCTCAGACAATGACCCAAGCTGGGAATCGAACCCGGGTCCCTGGCTACTGTGCCACCATGCCGCCCCAGCGAATGTGCAAACTCCACGCAGACATGATGTTAACAAACTGTGGATCATGGGTGATATGATCTTGTCACTTTGTGGATGTTAACAGCGCGAGCTTCTTGATTGAACTAACGCTCACACACTGCGGCGGAGGCTGCAGGTTTAAGGAACAGAATGATGCAGCAGCCTGCTCAATTATATTCATTCACAGAAACACTCTTATTATGAATCAAAATGATTTTGCTGTCAGTAGCTCAGAAACTTCTGAGTGAGAAGGGACACACACTCCAGTCACAAAGCGTCCGTTGCCTATTTTTAGTCTGTATTTAATTTTTGACAGAACGGAAGATGTGTACATAGAAAGTATGTTTAAAGTTACGCAAGAACACTTTGGTCCAAGCCCAGTCTGCAGCTGGAAATCTGCCCTGTGCAGATTTAAAACTTACCATGTGTGAGGGAACACGAGCAAGGACTTGTGGTAGGATTTGCTAGGCTGTAAATAAGGGTCATCCATTTAAGGGAACAATTTCATCCATAATCTGCACTACTGGTGGCCTCGAACCTGCGTACATCCAGCAGGCATGTACTTTGTGGACCATTTCAGCGTTTTCTTTTGCCCTGTGTCTTTGATGTGCCAGAACCATAGAATTCCTGCAGGGCAGAAGGAGGCCATTCGGCCCATCGAGTCTGCACTGACTCTCCTAAATAACATCTCACATGGGCCCACTCATCTCCACTCTATCTGTGTAACCCTATACATTTTACTATGGCTAATCCACCTAACCCATACACCTTTAGACACCAAAGGGCAATTTAGCATGGCCAACCCACCAAACCTACACATCTTTTGAACGCTAAGGGGCAAGTCAGCATGGCCAATCCACCTAAAGGACACCTCGGTGGCAGAGGTGTTATTGCTGCCTCACAGCTCCAGGACTGCAGTTCAATTCCAGCCTTGGCTGACTGTATGTGTGGCGTTTGCATATTCTCCCCTTGTCTGCATGGGTTTCCTCCAGGTGCCCCAGTTTCCTTCCACAGTCCAAAGTCATGCAGGTTAGGTGGATTGGCCATGCTAAATTGACCCTCCATGTCAGGGGGATTGGCTAGGGTAAATATATGGGATTACGGGGTTAGGGCCTGGGTGGGATTGTTGTCGGTGCAGACTCGATGGGCCAAATGGCCTCCTTCTGCCCTGTAGGGATTCTATGATAAAGCAGTACAGAACACAATATTTAGGTCTGAAATAAACATAAAGTACAGCCCTGTACACATACACAATGTCATTTTTGACTAAAGAATGTTATTCATTTGACATCACTTTGTAACGCACAACTGAACTTTCTTACGTGTTCCCTGTGGTTGATTATAACAGGGGATGGTGCTGAGGCTTAACAGCCTTAGGGGTGGGATGTTTAAATTAACAACTTTTCCTGTCCGTACAATTGTTCCTTGCCGGTCCGTTGGAAATTGGAGTGAAAAGGCACAGGCACAAGTGTGAGAGAGGAAGTGCCTGGAGAAGGTCAGAGATAGAGAAAAAGGGAAATGTGATGGAAAGACAGGGGCGGGAGAGTGGAACAGCTAAGACAATAATGGTTTAGATTAGAAAACACTCCAGCTCACCAGTGTTTTGCGAGGTCACTGCACAGAGATAATCATTTTCCCTTGTAATTTGATAACATTTTCAATTTTTAGAACCAGCGCTCTTGATTTAACTGCATTCTCAATAAAAAAAAATACAATTCTTGCCATTCAATAAGCTTAATTTCTTCATTTGTACGAAGCAGGTGATCTACAATCCCCTCTAGAATGTGCTGTTGTTTTTTTTCTCTCTTCAGTGCAATCCGTCCAAAGTTGATTAGGCTGGCACAGAAGGTCAAGGAATTTCAAGTGCTAATTACGTTGAGCGCAAATGAGTTTCTGTAAGGTTTTGGACTAATTTCAAAAACATTGCGCTAAATTCTGGCCCCACCCTTAATACATCTCCAGAATGCATTGCCATTGGAAATTGCTGCTGGTTCTGCCTATTAGTGAGCATTTGAAGAATCTTTAAATCCAGTTGTTGTTTCTGAGCAGAGACAAGCTAAAAAGAAAGTTGTAAAAGCATTTGTATGAAATTACATAGGGTGGCACAGTAGTTAGCACTGCTGCCTCAGAGTGCCAGGGCCCCTGGTTCAATTCTGCCTTCAGGTGACTGTCCGTGTGGAGTTTGCATGTTCTCCCTGTGTCTGTGTGGGTTTCTTCCGGGGGCTCTGGATTCCTCCCACGATCCAGAGACCTGTAATTAGATGGTTTGGCTAAATTGCCCCTTAGAGTTGGGGGATTAGCAGGGTAAAAACATGGGGATTGGTGATAGGGCCTGGGTGGGATTGTTGTCAGTGCAGGCATGATAGAACATAGAACATTACAGCGCAGAACAGGCCCTTCGGCCCACGATGTTGCGCCGACCAATTAAAAAGCAATGACCTTCTAACCTAAACCAATCCCTTTCCATCCATAAACCTATCCACGGATCTCTTAAACACCCCCAAACTAGGCGCATTTACAACTGCAGCAGGCAGGGCATTCCAATCCCTCACCACCCTCTGGGTAAAGAACCTACCTCTGACATCCGTCCCATAACTACCACCCCTTGGGCCGAATGGGCTCCTTCTGCACTGTAGGAATTCTATGATAATACCGAAAATACTGCGGATCTGGAATCTGACAAAGGGCCATCTAGACTTGAAACATTGGCTCTATATTCTCTCCACAGATGCTGTCAAACCTGCTGAAATTTTCCAGCATTTTGCTGTTTTTGATTCTATGGTTCTCATTGCTTTGAATGTACCGGGAAATAGACTATTGTATACCCAATATAGCGAGCAAATGATTTTGTGGCATTTATTAAAAGTCACTTAAGATTGTGTTATTTACCAGTAGCAGAATAGACATTCTGGGTAAAAAAAAAGATGGTTAACTTTTTTGTGATTAAACCTGTGCTCAGCTGTGTTAATAAAACTGCGCCGAGTCATTATGATTAAATAAATCAAGAAATGTTTTTAAAGAAAATGTTAAAAATAATTGTAAGTGCGTTCAGAAGCATTGACTGATTGTGAGCTAGATCGTAGTGGATTTGTAGGTTTGCTGATATGCGGTTAGAGCAAAAGTGTGATGAAGTGAGACATCTCAAAACCTGAGCAATTTTGGATATAACTTGCATCCAGCTTAACAGTTGCCCCGAATGCAGAAACATGATGTATTTAAACATGTTACTCTAGCCTAAAGCACCATTCTTTACTAGAGATGATTAAAGTTTATTTATTAACATCACAAGTAGGTTTACATTAACACTGCAATGAAGTTACTGTGAAAATCCCTATGTCGCCCCACTGCTTGGGTACACTGAGGGAGAATTTAGCGTGGCCGATACACCTAACCAGCACAGTCTTTCGGACTATGAGAGGAAACCAGAGCACCAGAAGGAAACCCACGCAGACACAGGGAAAAAGTGCAGACTCCACACAGACAGTGACCCCAAGCTGGGAATTGAACCCGGGTCCTTGGTGCTGTGAGGCAGCAGTGCTGACCGCTGTGCCACCGTGCCGCCCTCTACTAGAAACAAGAGAATTTCCCACTACGTTCTGGCCAAAATTGTGAAATTTCTCTTTGAGAGAAGGGAAACTGAAAGCAGGAAGCTGAAAGCCATCTAGCCTACCATGTCGTAGGGAAAATGCTAGAATCTATTATTAAGGAATTCTTAGAAGGGCACTTAAAAAATCTTACTGCATCTGCTGAAGAGTCAGTGTAGATCTGATGGGCTGAATGGCCTCTTTTAGCACTGTAGGAGTTCTATGATTACAATCAGGCAGAGTCAACATGGTTTTGTGAAAGGGAAATCATGTTTGACTAATTTTGTTTGAGTTCTTTTGAGAAAGGAAATAAAGGGGAACATGTAGATGTGTGTCTATAAGTTCCGGGCTTCCCTGCATCAGATTTAGAGGGTGCCCCAAAAATCTACTGGGGCATTCATCTTGGACAATCCCCGATAAGTATTTAAGTGGCAATTGTCCAAAAGCTCCAACTTGCCCTGAACAATTGCGTTGCACTGGGAACTGTCCACAAAGTGATTTTAAATCGTTATCTTTGGATGGTTCTGCCAGTATTAGAACTAATAGTTACTCTGCAAAAAATTAGAAGAAATAAAACCACCTCCAACTTCAGTGTAACTATTTAAAGACCCACACCAAGCCCCCCCACATGTGAGACTCCCCCACATTCCAACCTGACTCTGCTGGACCGCCTCTCATCCCAACCAGCTCCCCCCACTTCTCCTACACCTTGCCTGATCTGTCTCCAACCTTCGCCCCTCCCCCTCCCTTACAGTCATCCCCCTCTGCCAACCCCCCCCCCCCAAGATCCAATCCAGTTATACCTACCTGCCAGATCCATCCCAAACTCACCTGACCCAACCTGATCCCAACGCCCCCCCCCCCCCCCCCCCCCCCCACCTCCCCTGACTTCTGACCTCCCCGCGCTCACAAAGACCAACCACAAGGTCACTTGCAAAATCCTATGATCGTGACAGCTATACATACCGTACCCGAGCTTCAAGGACATTTATATCCTTTCCATCAATTTGTCAATTCCACACTGAGGCTGTCAAAATGGTGCCTGTTTCAACTCAGCAGTGACCCTGCTGAGTTTAGGTTTCCTGTTTTTTTTTTGACATCCTTGTCCTTTTCCTCTATCAGTAAAAATAGGGTGTCAGAAACAGGGCAGTACTTCCACGTTGAGGTCCCAATCTGCAATTTTTAAAGTTCTGCGGAACCTTCTGTGAAAGCCCCTCCTCGCCATTTGTGAAGGCCTTGTTCAACACCGCAACTGACAAGTCAACTCAGCCAGGCTCTTTGGAAATGCTCAAACGGTGAAGTCTTTATTTGACAATGTCTAAAACTACTCAATGATGATTTTGTTGCAAAAACGGCACTCTGTGCTAATTACCATGTAAGGGCGCCAGCTCGTTCCTCGGTCTGCCTCGCACCGAGCAAAACCGAGAACCAGGGCTTTAGCTTGTGCACAGAGATAAAATGATGGGCAGGAAGATCTGCAACATGCCTACGACTGCTGAAGTCTCCGATTCACCACACCGTCTGACACAATTTTCTGTGGTTTGCAGGTGTCAAATTTCACATGCTCAGGAAAGCAGAACGTCGACTCAAATGTGTAGTAGGGAAATTAAGATACCCACATGTCACCCTTTAAGTGAGTTTTATTCAAAATTTGCCTGTGCAGAAAATCAGAATGACAACAGCTGCACAAATACCACTGCAGCTCATCCAACCTGACATCCCAAACCACCCTACAATCCAAACTTACAGCAAGGTGGACAAGTGATGCACTGTTAGGACAGATTGGATTCAAACTATTCTGTAAGTCCGCTAGCTACTACTCAGTTATTCTGTTCACATAATGTAAAACTAGGAAGAAGTAGAACTGGAATTGAAAATTAGAGGGCATAGCTTCAAGGTGAGAGGGGAAAGATTTAAAAGGGACCTGAGGGGCAACTTCTTCCTGCAGAGGGTCGTGGGTATATGGAATGAGCTGCCAGAGAAAGTGGTTGAGGCAAATACAATGGCGACATTTGGAAAGCTGTTGGATAAGTAGATGTTGGGGAAAAGATTAGAAGGCTATGGGCCATTGGGACTACAGTAAAAAAGTCTGACAACACCAGGTTTTGGTCCAACCGATTTATTTGATAGTAAACTCACAAGCTTTTGAGGTTTCCCTCTTCGTCAGGTGAATGGAGAGTTCTGGCCTCGGACAGAGCATATAAAGCACAGACAGTTTAGAGATTACTCCACACCATTGGGACTAACCAGGAGTGCACCGGGATTGTCATAGACTGGTTGGGCTGAAGGGCCTGTTTCCACATTCTATTGCTCAGTGACTCTACGCGGGAATTTTCCTGTCCTGCCCACCACTGGAATCGTAGCGGATGGGGAGGCAGACCATGCCAATGTCTGTTGACCTCGGGCAGGGTGAGGGGTGAGTGCCGCTGAAACATCCCACCGTGACTCTAAGTGGATAAACTAATGCGGCCCGAAAAATAAATAGGCAGTGGTTGCTGCCACTCCAAATACTGCCATTTGGATTGTGAGGGATATTTTGTTACATGCTTAGGGCGGCACAGTGGTTAGCACTGCTGCCTCCCGATGCCAGGGACTCGGGTTCGATTCCCAGCTTGAGACACTGACTGTATGGAATTTGCACATTCTCCCTGTGTCTATGTGGGTTTCCTCCCACAGTCCAAAGGTGTGTGGGTTAGGTGGATCGGCCATACTAAATTGTTCTTTAACATCAGGGAGACTAGCTAGGGTAAATGTATGGAGTTAGGGCCTGGGAGGGATTGTGGTTAGTGTAGAGTCGATGGGCCGAATGGCCTCCATGTAGGATTATGATTTATGTCACAAAGGAGCAACCATTAAACCATACACGTTTGTGAGCATGTAGATATAACGGGTGAGATTAATTTCTGATGGATGTGTTTATTTAAGTTCTTTCTACCTTTAGCAAATCTTCACTTAAATATTTTCTCCATAACTGAAAAGAATTGTTTCTACTTCCAAAATCAGTTCCTATTAAGATTCGGGCCTGCTGTGTTTTTGTTTGGATATCTAAAGCGAGCACAACTCCAGCCATGGTTTCTCCTCCTACTATTGCAGAATTATTTTGGTCCCTTTGCGTTATACATAAGTTGCCCTCGGCTATGTTTCTCTTTGGAAAACCCTCATTGCATACTTGTGACATCCTGTTCCGCTATTTACAGTTGCACCAGCTCTGTACGTTGTATGTCAGGCTACGAGTGAGTCTAAATTAGCCCCCATCTGAACATCAGGGAGACCCTTGTTCCACTTCTGCCAAATTGCCCGTAAGTTGCGCCTATCTCCATCTTCCTCTCTCTGGCTTCTGGTTTAGCTTAATCAAACATTGCAAGGCTTCACAGTGTAATATTTGACCCTGAGACCCTGACCCTGCTATGGAGGGAGTACAGCCAAGGATTATGAGGCTGATTTAGATGGTGTGTCTGTCACATGAGAAGAGACTAAGTCAGTTATGATTGTATTCACTGGCAGTTAGAAGAGTTAGAGGATCTCATAGAAATTTCTAAAATTCTAACAGGGTTAGACAAGGTGGATTCAGAAAGAATGTTCCCGATGGTGGGAGAGTCCAGAACTAGGGGTCATAGTTTGAGGGTAAGGATAGTTTTAATACTGAGTTGAGGAGAAATTTCTTCACCCAGGGGTTAGTTTTGTGTGGAATTCACTACCACAGAATGTAGTTGAGATCAAAATGTCTGATTTCAAGAAGAAATTAGATATAGCTCTTGGGGCTAAAGGGATCAAGGGACAGGGGTAAAGGGGATAATCAGGATAGTGAATTTGATGCTTAGCCATAATAAAATTGAATAGCAGAACAGACTCAATGGGCTGAATGGCCTACTCCTGCTTCAAGTTTCTATGAGACAACATCTCCATCAGGCCTTAATACTTCTATATCCGACCTTACCTTATCCACACAGTTGCTGAAACACTGACCCACATTTTTGTTACCTACTTACTCAACTTTAGCAAGATTTTCCACCCTGATTTCCAGTGGCACAGTGGTTAGCACTGCTGCCTCACAGCGCCAGGGACCTGGGTTCGATTCCTGGCTTGGGCCACTGTCTGTGTGGAGTCTGCACCTCCCCATGTCTGCATGGGTTTCCTCTGGGTGCTCCAGTTTCCTCCCACAGTCCAAAAGATGTGCTGTTTAGGTGCATTGGACATGCTAAATTCTCCCTCAGTATACCTGAACAGGCATTGGAATGTGGTCCCTAGGGGATTTTCACAGTAATTTAGTTATAGTGTAACGTAAGCCTACTTGTAACATTAATAAATAAACTTAATCCTATAATATACAGAAGTCTATAAAACCCTGCTGCCTATTCCCATGCAGTGCTAGATTCTGCAAGCCTGTCAGACTCATCTCACTGACCACATCCCTTTACACTAAAGTGTTAAAATATTGCCTAGGAAATGTTCATAAACCCTAGAACTTTGCTAAATCTCTCCCCATCTTTAAAAGTACCCCATCTATACCATCATCTCTCATATCCCTAATGCTAGTTTCCTGTTTTACTTACGCACCACAGCTGGGAAAACATGGTGGCACATTGGTTAGCTCTGCTGCCTCACAACCCCAAGGACCCAGGTTCGATTCCCGACTTGGGTCACTGTCTGCACGAAGTCTGCATGTTCTCCTCGTGTCTATGTGGGTTTTCTCCGGTTTCCTCCCAAGTCTGAAAGACGTGCTGGTTAGGTGCATTGGCCATGATAAATTCTCCCTGAGTGTACCCGAACAAGTACCAGAGTGTGGCAACTGGGAGATTTTCATAGCAACTTCATTGCAGTGTTAATGTAAGCCTACTTGTGGCATGAATAAATAAACTTTAAACCTTTTGAATGAATACAATATAGAAGATGCAGTTTTCACATATGTTGCTGCTGTTTACTGAAATTGATTCTTAATGTATTTTCCCCGCTGAGACTTATTTTCTTTGCATACTAAATATAATAAACCCACACATCTGTCTTGCATTGAAGCGATCTTTTTCTGTTTATTCACCCTCTATAACAAATTGAGCACTTTCTCATCTTTCTTGCAAAAAAAAACTCCTTTAAAAGGGATTGCTGTAAATTTTCTAATGATAAAAGGTTAGCTTTTCATACTATGCTGTAAATTTACACTATGAAGGCTAACGGAGAGTATATGTTTCCATAGATCAATCTTCAGGAGAATTATAGCTCATACAGCTTTTATTATGATTATAACAGGAGGGTCTTTGATGCCTGTACATTTTTTAATAAGCTCCTCCAAGTGGAAGTGTAATGGTGACTGCAATAGCTTTTTAGGTACCTTGCTGCACGGTTCCCCATATGATCAGCATATCATGTTTAAAACACTGCCTATACAGATGTAATATAACAAATGAAAGTCTCCAAAATGACATTTAGGCTGGAATTTTATTGCCCTGCCTGCCATGAATTTGGAGCAGGCGAGGGACGGACAATGGAAATGTCTACTGACCTCGAGCAGGATTTTACGGCTTCAAGACGAGGGGGGCAGTAAAATCTCATGCTTCGTGCATTCACAGACGGAATCGTTAGACAAACAGCCACCCTGCACACACTTAAGTTTCAGCTTTTAATTCCTCAAATCAGTCCCTTATCTCAAATAGGTTCTGCACAAACTGTGAGCTGTGAAATGTAGTGAGCATCGCATTGCATGGTGGTGCTGCTGCCACACAGTGCCAGGGGCCCAGGTTTGATTTCCGACTTGGATCGCTGTCTGTGCAGAGTTTGCTCGCTCTCCCTGCGTGGATTTCCTCTGGATGCTCCTATTTCCTCCCACAGTCCAAAAGTTGTGCTGGTTCGGTACATTGACCCTGTTAAATCTCCCTCAGTGTACCCCAACAGGCGCTGGAGTGTGGAAACTCAGGGATTTTCACAGTAACTTAGTTGCAGTGTTAATGTAAGCCTACTTGTGACACTAATAAACATCACTGGACAAATTTAAGACACGTACCTAACATGTCAACTGACACTCAATTTATAAACATGGTTAAAAATGCAATGCTGTTTATCCATCCTATGAATTTCAAGAAATGAATAGGCTCCTATTTTTGCCTTGTTTTCTCTCTTTACTGTCCTTCATACTTATGGGGGAAACATTTTTTCTTGCTTTCTCACTCTGAAACTTACATCAAAAAAGCAATTGCGAGAGTGGGGGAGGGGGCTAACCCAGCATCATTGCGGTGGTGGGATCCTTCAGTTAAATATTTAAAGTGATTATCAAAGTGCTTGCTTCAGTCTCCAATAAGAAGATTATGGGTTCAACCTGGCCAGGGCATCAACATAGAGGATCCAGAAAATGCGGGATGGTCAATAGAAGGTGCCAGATATATGGCCAATCTTGACCTTAACTGGAACTTTACTGATGAGCCTTGTATGTGAAGGTGGCACATATAGGCCCCCCAACCGCTCCCCAGCCCCAGAGGAGATGTGACTGAATGTAAGGAGGTCTCACTTCTCCCTCCTTGGGGCCTGGTTTAATTTTGGACTTTGATATACTCATTATCAAGCAAGAGTGCTGATGCTTTGAATGTAATTCATTGGTTCTGATGCATTGTTCCTTAGGAAAGAACGTACATTTACATAGTAACTTTCACAGTCTCCGTTCATTCCAAATGTCAGTGAAGCATTTTTAAAGTGTGGTGGTCACTGTTCTAAAGCAGACTTGAATAAGGAACTTTCATTTTCTCTTCCTCTTGTGCTAGTGAGAGCTGGGCTTGATCTTAATAGTTCACAGGCGAGACAGATAAACCTGAGCAAACAAAATGCAATCTTGCGTGTCAAACTCGTATACTTTGTGGTAGATTTTGTAAACTTGCCTGCGCCCCTAGAAACCTGAACTACTAATTTACTGAACATCTTTTAACCCTTTTCTGTTACAATGACAGTGCAGAAAGAGGGCATTTGGCCCATCGAGTCTGCACCAATAATAATCCCATCCAGGTCCTATCCTCATAACCCCCACATGTTTACCCTGCTAGTCCCTCTAACACTAAGGGGCAATTCAGCATGACCATTCAACCTAACGTGCACATCTTCGGAGTGCGGGAGGAAACCAGAGCACCCAGAGGAAATCCGCACAGACACGGGGAGAATGTGCAGACTTCGCACCGACAGTAACCCAAGGCCGGAATTGAACCCGGGTCCCTGACGCCGTGAGGCACCAGTGCTAACCACTATGCCGCTGCATCGCCTGTTATGATGTAACCACTGGCAACATGCTGTGGTGATTGGCTGACCAGCTGACCCGGCAGACAATGTAACCAATGGTAACACGCTGTGGTGGTCAGCTGACTAGTTGACCCGGTAGAAAAAGAAACTTGTGGCCCAGGGCGGTTGAGTGGTTGAGTAATGAAGGATTTTCATTAAATTTTTACTTTAGATTTATTTTGTGACGTTGATTTTGTGTTTATTATTGCTTGCTACTGGAGGATTCTTACTGACGGCTTTCTGAAACACCGCCCGAGTCATTTGATGGAACCTCAGGAACCTCAACCTACCTCAGTTGGCACCAATCAATGATGCAGAGCCCTATTATTGTTGATCAGCAAGTGATAAATGTTGACCCCACCCCCCCCGCCCCCAATATCACTTTAAGCAGGCACTGGTCTCAAACCAGCTATTGTACTGTAAACGTGCCCTTAACGCTTCATTCCCATCCATCTAATTATGATTATTTGGCATTTTTCCCATTTTTAATTACTTTTCCAATGTGGGCACATTTTCTATAATAGATCAATTAATGTTACAGCGAAAGCTTTTCTCCTTGATTGTTGGGCCTGTTCTCCAATGAAAGGGTTCCAGGTGGGAGATATTAACCAAAACATTTAATTGGCAGATATGCTTTAATACGATTTTGGGTCAGAATTTTGCCGCTAATGGGGCAATTTGTTTAATATCTACCACCTGGAATCTTTTTATATTAAATGAGCACAACAGAGCAATGAGAATGGGAGAAGAGAGGATCTTCTTCCCCCTCCAGCCACCTCCAATGCAAATCTATTTATTAAAAGGAAGCCAAGAATGATTGAATTAGATAAAATAAGGTTGGAGGAGGAAGATTCAATAAAGCTTTTGAAGTCATCCAAGCAAGAATGTCTCCATCAAGACCTTGTTAATGAATAAATGGAAGCAGTGATGATGTGTTCAGATCATTACAAATGCCTTATAGTTCTTGGGGTGGCACAGTGGTTAGCACTGCTGCCTCACAGCGCCAGGGACCCAGGTACGATTCCCGACTTGGGTCACTGTGTGGAATCTGCACCTTCTCCCCATGCCTGAGCGGGTGTCGTCCAGGTGCTCCGATTTCCTCCCACAGTCCGAAAGACGTGCTGGTGGCACAGTGGTCAGCACGGCTACCTCACAGCGCCAGGGACCCTGGTTCAATTCCGGCCTCAGGTGACCGTCTGTGTGGAACATAAGAATATAAGAACATAAGAAATAGGAGCAGGAGTAGGCCATCTAGCCCTTCGAGCCTGCCCCGCCATTCAATAAGATCATGGCTGATCTGTCGTGGCTCAGTTCCACTTTCCCGCCCTCTCCCCATAACCCTTAATCCCCTCTCTTATCAAAAACCCATCAACCCGCGTCTTAAAAATATTTAGCGAGGCAGCCTCCACCACTTCAACGGGCAGAGAATTCCAGAGATTCACCACCCTTTGAGTGAAGAAGTTCCTCCTCAACTCCGTTCTAAACCGCCCCCCCTTTATCTTGAGGCTGTGCCCCCTAGTCCTACTGTCTTTTTTGAGCGGGAAGAGTCTCTCCACCTCTATCCTATCCATCCCATTCATCATCTTATACGTCTCAATGAGATCTCCCCTCATTCTTCTAAACTCTAACGAGTACAAGCCCAGTTTATTCAGCCTCTCCTCATAGCTCAACTCCCTCAACTCCGGTATCAGCCTAGTAAACCTCCTCTGCACTCCCTCCAAGGCCAAAATATCTTTGCGCAGGTGCGGCGCCCAAAACTGCACACAGTACTCCAGCTGCGGCCTCACCAATGCCCTAACAGCTGCAGCAAGACCTCCCTACTTTTATATTCAATCCCCCTCGCTATGAAGGCCAGCATCCCATTCGCCTTCCTGACCACCTGCTGCACCTGCAAGCTGGGGTTTTGCGACTCATGCACAAGAACCACATTTTCACCGTATCTGCATGGATTTCCTCCGGGTGTTCCAGTTTCCTCCCACAGTCCAAAGATGAGCAGGTTAAGTGGATAGGCCGTGTTAAGTTGTCCCTTAGTGTCAGGGGATTAGCAGGGTAAGTCACGTGGGGTTACTGGGATGGGGCCTGGATGGGATTATTGTCAGTGCAGACTTGATGCGATGAATGACCTCCTTCTGCACTGGAGTAATTCTAATTCTGATTAGGTGTATTGGCCATGTTAAGTTCTCTCTGTGTACCCAGACAGGACCTGGTGTGTGGCGACTGGGGGATTTTCACAGTACCTTCATTACAGTGTTAACATAAGCCTAATTGTGACGCTAGTAAATTTAAACTTGATTTATTTAGCTAATTCTGTTTAGAAAGTGGTGCCAATATCATCAGGGGAAGTGACTTTCTGAAGCTGCAAAGCCACAAAAGAAATGGGGGTGATTTAACAGACTGGGTTGAAATGCCACAAGTGTTGATGCATTTTGGGTTTGTGACAGTATCTTTGCTGATACACATCTTCCACCCTCGCATCACCTTGCCCAGTGAATGTTCAAAGGTCAAATTTGTCACACCCTTTTCCCCCACCACCTCATCTTTCACACAGTTAAAATTCAATTTGATAATAATTACACCCAGCAATTGTTCTATTATAATTTACCCATAATCTCCTCTCTCCCCCTCCAGCAAACAACTCCACTCTTTAACTTTTAGAACATAGAACACTACAGCACAAACAGGCCCTCCGGCCCACAAGTTGCGCCGATCATATCCATACCTGCCAGGCCTATCTGTAACTCTCCATCCCATTAAATCCCAAGCACTCATCCAGAAGTCTCTTAAAAGACCCCGGCGAGTTCGCCTCTACCACCACTGAGGGCAGGCGATTCCACTCACTCACCACCCTCTGAGTGAAAAACTTACCCCTAACATCTCCTCTGTACCTGCTCCCCAGCACCTTAAACCTGTGTCCTCTCGTAGCAACCATTTCATAAGAACATAAGAACATAAGAAATAGGAGCAGGAGTAGGCCATCCAGCCCTTCGAGCCTGCCCCGCCATTCAATAAGATCATGGCTGATCTGTCGCTGCTCAGTTCCACTTTCCCGCCCTCTCCCCATAATATTTCATATTTTTATATTTATTTATTTATATTTATTTATATATATTTAAATATAAATATTTCAGACCTGCGAAATAGCCTCTGAGAATCCACCCTATCTCTACCTCTCAATATTTTATAAACCTCTATCAGGTCGCCTCTCAATCTCCGTCTCTCCAGGGAGGAGAGACCTAGTATCCTCAACCTATCTTCATAAGGCATGCCTCCCAATCCAGGCAACATCCTTGTAAATCTTCTCTGCACTCTCTCAATAGCTTCCACATCCTTCCTGTACTGAGGCGCCCAGAACTGCACACAGTACTCCAAGTGGGGTCTGACAAGGGTTACTACGAGATAAAGTAACCCTTTAGAAGTTATTTAGAACAATTATAGGTTTCCTGCAGCAATCGCATCACAATGTATTCATAGAATCCCGACAGTGCAGAAAGAGGCCATTCAGCCTATCCAGTCTGTACTGGCCACAATCCTACCCACATTGGTAATATGCATTGCCGGTGGGATTTTCCAGCCTCTCCCCTTCCAATGAATCCCTCCCTGGCTCTCTCGGGGTTGGGGGGGCGGGGTTGTATCAAAATAGAATTCCATTGACAGTTTGTTGGCCAGAATATCCCATCACCAGCCAACAGCAGGCTGCCTCTGCCATGGCACAACATGTGTGTGGTGGGAGTGGTGAGGGGGGGTGGGGGGGATGGAGGAGAGGAGTTTGAGGAGGAGGTGGGGGGGGGTGGTGTTAGGACATAGAAAATTCCAACTCTATGAGAGTTATTGTAGTGGTGGGTGTACGTGTCATTCTATTATCTGGGCTTCTCATAGTGGTGAACACTCCTTCAGTGTACCTGAACAGGCACTGGAGTGTGGCTACTAGGGGATTTTCACAGTAACTTCACTGCAGTGTTAATGTAAGCCTACTTGCGACACTAATAAATAATAATTTTAGTGTTAGTGGTAATGCTGAGCTGCCCTTGGGCTGCACTTCTCGACCCCTCGCAGTCCTGCACTTCCCTCTTCAGTTGCCCCAAACAGCCGTCCTATTTCCGACTCCAGTGAGCATTATGACTCGTGAAAAGGGGTGCTGAAGCAGTTTTCCCCCATTGCCGTTGTCACATGCGCTTCAAGGAAACAGGAGCCCTCTTCTTGAAGGACCCTTCTGCGCCTGTGAGCAGCCATTATCCCTCGCGGTTACAGCTCCTTTACAGTCACCACGGAAAATTCGCTGGTTCCACCGTGGGGCCATGGCTGAGCATGTGACCCTTCCCTGGCCCTGGGTTGACTCCCAAAAGTGCAGGGACGGCCTACCCTGGAGATTTCAAATCTCCTTCCGTTTCTAATAATCTGCCGAATTATTGCAGTTCAGAACCCTTTATAGGTTGGAGGAGACTTGCTTTTACATATTAACTACGTATGTGTTTTATTTTACTAAATTTACAAAATCTCTGAGACTTTTAATACCAGACATTGAATAGAGATGCCAACACATTGACAGGCTGTTTGGCTGAATGGGCCTATGCCAGTGTTTATGCTCCATACAAGCCTCCCTACTTCAACTAACAATCATCTAACCAGATTAGACAATACACAATAGGAACTATTATAACGGGAGTGTGAAACTGTTACTTTGTGATGTGCCCTTCAAAAAGGCAAATGCTACTATTCCTCTGAGTGTGCTGTAATAATAACACACTTTTTCTCCTGGCAGTAAAGTGACAAATCCCTGAGAAACCTCGCACTGGTATTGTTTTAATTTTAACGTTTAAAGGCTGAGAAACACCACAGGGGTAATTCTCCATTCTCGCCGCACCTGACGTAGACTGCGCCAACCCTGGAAAATTCCGCGCAGGCCTAAAAACGGGTATTGCGCCCGGCTGCAAATGGTTTGCAATCATCCCAGTCCCTTTCTGTTGGCACAAACAGGATCTTGCCCAGAAAGGGTGTGTAGCCAATTAGCGTTTAATGTAGTATTTAAATATACTTGGCCCATTCGACGCCGGATTCTCCCAATTCCTATGATCTTCTGACCCTCTGGCGTGGTACAAATCCGGTGAGAACCACTAGCGGGGACCAAGCATGATGGTCACACAAGGGGGCTCTGAGGCCATTGAAGCCTTTTGGGTGCTTGAGGACATAGCTGGGCTGTACCCATTTGGTCGTACCCACATGTCACACTGACAGTACTGGTCAGGCATTGCCAAGTGGGCATTGAAACTATTATGAGAGAATAATGACTCGTGAAGAGGGCCCCACTGGGGAGGACGCCAGTGCTGGCGATCCATGTCAGGGCAGTGCCGAAAGGGTAATGGCTGAATGAGGATGGAGTGAGAGTGTGGGTCATGATGCGGGGGGGCTATGCAGGGGGGGCAAAAAGGATTCAGGATGAAGGGTGGCATGTTGGAACCCACTGGGAGGACCCCAATGCCCCAATTGAAACGACTGTGAGAGAATAATGGCTCATGAAGAGGGCCCCATTGGGAGGACGCCAGTGCCCCAGTGCTGGTGATCAGTGTCGGGAGTGGGTAGAGAAACATGCCACTGCTGAAGGGACGGGGGGGAAGTGGGGATGTTCCAATGTCTGTGGGGGGAGGAAGAGGGCCTTCCAGTGCACTGAGAGAACAGGGGACCCTTTCAAAATGGTGTCCAATCCCTTACAGCCAGGCTCACTGGCATGTTTAGGCCCTGCTGCTCCCAGAACTGGCACAAAACTCAACACTCCCTCAACAAAATGACTGCATGTGGGACGTTTGCGGCCCAGTGCTCTGGTTTTCTCGCCATTATGACACTTCAGTCATTTTTTTAGGAAAATTTCACCCTATAGCTCTATTTGAAGTGGAACTCTCAGCCAGGTAAATGGTGCAGCCAGCGAGATCATAGCAGTTGAGGCAGGATCAGATCGGAAGCAAACAGCAACGGATCTTCTAGCCCAGTACCAGTCCGGCATGAGTAGCATCCCAGTACCATTGAGTACAAGGACAGGAAAGAGTGTCTGGCCTTGCTCAGGGAGTTCCAGGTATCCGGAAGCTGCGCGTCTGCTGGAGTACAAATATAAATAGAAACTTCATCAGGATGTATTAGTGATAGAATATCTCCTTCTGGATTAGCTGTGGCTGACTGATGTGTTATTAATAAAAGTGGCTTTCCTTTTGACGCAGTTTTAGAAATGCTATAACTCGCGCCGAGCAAGGGGCAACGGGTGGAGAAAGGTCATCGCCCCCAGCTTGCAGTAATGGGACCTGGTTTTAGATGGGAAGGAATTTCTCCACACACTAATCTTATCTCAAAGGCAAACCCCTGCAATCGCTGTGATACTCTCTGTAGGAGAAACAGAGTGTTGTTTCCTGCGAGAAAACTGGGATGTTTCTCTCCAGGGAAACGGGCTGTTTTTCTCTCCAGAGTCTTCCACTCTCTGCTTAAAAAAAAAGCAAGGGGGGTGTATTTCACATCATCAGGCAGCTGCGGGGGGGGCTCAGTTCACTGGCAAAAGCTGACTGCATTGAGATCAGGACATCATCTTTAAATGCTCCCCCCCTCTCCAGCCCAGCATGGAGATCTCAAGGGCTCCTCTCCTACCCCTGATTTAGAGTTGGTGCTTCTCTTTTCTCCCCCGCCCCCCCCACAACAAAATCATTGACTCTCCCCCCGGCCCCCCCGCCCCACCCTCCACCGCCCTCCCCACTGCCTGCAACCCACAGTTGAAGCCAGCACCCCTTAACAGGCATTGCCATTCCTGGCACCACCCAGCCCACAAGCAATTCTAAATGAATCCCCCCACCCCGCCACATTGAGGACCACCCCTTGGCACTGGTTGGTATTGCCAGTTTGATATACAGTGCCAACATGGCAATGCCAACCTGTGCCAGTGGGCATTACCAGGCTGCCGCCTGGCCATGTCTCCCCCGCCCCCCCCCACCCACCCCCAAGAAGTCTATACTTATCTTTACACCCCTGGGGAGACAGGTTCATGTCTATGTGAATTCCACAGATTCACTACTCACTGAGAGAAGAAATTCCTCCTTATCTCTGTCTCAAATTGGTGACCACGTACTCTGAGATTATGCTTTCTGGTTCTAGACTCTCCCAAAATAGGAAACACCCAGTTGGCATCTATCCTGTCAAGGCCCAGAATCCTATAGATCACCTCTCATTCTTCTTAACTCCATTGAGTACAGGTCCAACCTACGTAACCTCTCCTCATAAGAAAATCCCCCCATACCTAGGATCCACCTAGTGAACCTTCCCTGAACTGCCTCCAATGCTAAGTCTTTCCTTAAATAAGGGGGCCAAAACGGACTGGATTTGGCAGTGAGGTAGCACACCAGGTTTAAGTGATGTCTGTCATGCCCAACGTACAGTTTGCAATTGAGATCACAGGATGACAAACAGGGAGGCCCATTTGTAAGTCCGATGTGGTAACTCCACTCCTGCCCTGACTGAGATTAATTGACCCAAAACTTGACCCATCCTACTCAGCATCCTGCAGGACCTTGCGACTCAGTGCAGTTAACTGCCAAGGCAATTTTTTAAAAATGCAAAGCAACCTCTGGAAACCTATCACACTTTTCATGAGAAAAATTCAACAGCTGAGAGAAAAGTCCAGCAAATGTCATTGCCCAGGAGAGCACGAGCATTTTTGAAGCACATCTGGCAATTAAAAGAACAGTTCAAAGCCAATCGAAATCAGATTCAAATCAAGACCAAAATAAATTATGGTAAATTTTCCTGATGTGGAAGAAAGGATTAAAGAAACCATCCGCCATGACACAGATCTTTGATCTTTGGCTAACTTGGGTCACCACAGAATGAAATGATTGTGTGTTGAAAAAGAACAGTGCTGCCTTATACCAGCTCCTGCAAAAATATGGTGATTTTATAAAAGCAACAGCTTTGACAAAGGGTCATCTGGACTCTCAAAATCAGCTCTTCCTTCTCTTTGCAGATGCTGCCAGACCTGCTGAGATTTTCCAGCATTTTCTCTTTTGGTTAGTGATTTATAGAATCATACAGTGCAGGAGGAGGCCATTTGGCCCATTGAATCAGCACCGATCACAATCCCACCCAGGCCCTATCCCCATGCATTTACACTAATCCCCCATGACACTAAGGGGCAGTTTAGCAGGGCCAATCCACCTAACCCGCACATCTTTGGACTGTGGGAGGAAACTGGAGCACCCCGAGCAAACCCACGCAGATATGGGGAGAATGTGCAAACAGTCACCCAAGCCAGGAATTGAACCTGGGTCCCTGGCGTGATGAGGCAGCAGTGCTAACCACTGTAACACGGTGCAGTGTGTTTAATTGCTTCTCATTCTATTTCGTGTACATTGAATTTTACAGCCATTATATTTCTGGAGCTTTGGTCTAAGTGTGTGAATGTAATGATTGTTTCTGCTCTGGCCCCACACAACAAACAGAGAATGGTGCTTTATGTTAAAGAAAGGCCTAACTTTGGCCCAACTTATGTCACTTTCTCCCAAAACAATAGTCATGACCACTGTTCTCATTCTATATTTTGTGTGGAAGTCGGTGTAACTTACCAAGCATGAAAAATAGCAGAGGCATAATTATTTTCCGGTAAAAGATTGATAAAGCCACAAGCCAGACATTTTTATCTAAGCACAGTGACTGAGAAATTAGAAGTATTTCAGTTGGTCAGACTGCTGTGAGCAAATGCATTAGGGTCAGTCTGAGCTGGAGGGAGGCCAGCGATTGGGGTGGAGGTTGTGGCGATCCACTGGACGGGGTGGCTTGCCTCTCGTGGGGGGAGGTTCTGCTGGGATGAGGAGGGTGAGGGGATCTGCCTCTGCTGAGTGGTTGGGCTGGATATCGGGGTGCTCCAGGGTGGATTGGATGGGGGTCAGGGCTGGCCCAGGAATTATCATGGGGGCCGTGATGGGGGACATGAGGGGCAGTGCTGCATGGGCCCTGGGCTGACCAGCAAAAAGGGATACTGACAGATCGGGACCACTGTGCATGTGTGGAATTCCAGAACGAATTAGGCCCCACTTCCCAGGTTGTTAATGAGATTGCGCATTGCACAGAGTGGAGAGATTCAGGTCTAAAGCTGCACTGAAAAAAAAACAGTTGTGATTTAGAACAGTTTTCCCACCAATTCAGCACTTTTGGGAGAATTGGCTCCGATGTGTGCGGATCTGACGTGTGGACAGGATAGATTTCAGGTTTGATGTTTGTTCTTAGTCAAAGACCCATCTGGAACTCATTACCTAGGTGTGCATAAGGTCTTGTGAAAAGTTGTTTTCGGCAAGATGAGGGATGTTGAAGCTGAGAAGTGGAGGTTTATCTGCTTTAGGTACTCGGTATCATTGTCTCAGGTCAGGTAGCTCTCAGGCAAATGTAGATTAAGGTCTTTCTACCCAATTCAGTAGGATGGCTTAATTCCGAGCTCGCACAAGCTCTTCCTTCTGCAATTGTCTCTCAACTGAGGCAGCCAATCAACGCCAAAACATGGAGTGATTTGTGGTGTGAGTTTGGGCCCACTTGTAATTGCATTGCGATTACAAAACCTATTTCACATAGCGACGACAGCCCAAGGAAATTTGAACCCATTGTCCTGGGTTAGATTGCAAAAGGTCCAAAGGTTTGTCACCCGTTGGTGCACCTTACTCCTTGACATGTCATATTTGCGGACTGTCTGAATGTGCCAGTACTCCCATGCCATTCAGGAGGGAGTGGGAAGAAAATAAATAGAAAGTCTTGTAAGCAGATGCCAATAAAAATACTGAAACTACTTTTCAGACCATTGCTAAATGCTGGGTTGGCAAATTTGAATGTTTTTAATCCCTGCTTTAATTTCCAGTCACAGTATGTAATCCCTGTAATCATAAACCAGAGATACTGTGTGGGTGCCTGATTGTAGCCCTGTGACCTCGGTTCACAAGTAGATTGAGAGCAAGAAAGGGCACCATCTTTTGCAAAAGATCGTGGACAAAACTCTTCTATGAGCCCTGAAGTCAAGACGCAAAGACTGAAATTCTGCCAGAGTGCACCTGAGCATCCTTTCCACGTGATATCACCATGACAACAACATCTTGTGGGTCTTCTGCTTCCAGGCTGACAAAACCATTTGATCAGACAAAGGCAGATAGCTCTTAAACTAGGATTGCAATTCCAAATTCCACTGCTAGGCTCCTTTCTGTGCTGTCTGAGCTTTGCACGGGCAGGGAAATAGTGCACTTGTTATCGCTTGTGCAGTCTGGACAGCTGGGTATATTTTAACCCAAAGGGTGTTATCCTTTCAAAAGAATGTTGTTGAATAAGCTGCCAACACAGACCAAAGACAAGAACATCTGTGCCGCCTGCACTGGCAGTTTTATCTCTCAGAGGAACACACTGGCCGTTGCTGATGCATCTTGAAAAAACCTTCCTTGACTGAGGAGGAATACTGTAGGTTACAGCACTCCAGGCCATCACTATTGCAGTTCCTCTGTGTCAGCCACCCTGCTGGAGTAAATGTTGCTGTATACCTTTTAAGTATTTGTGTATCTATCTAGTCACCACACTCCAGCACCTGTTCGGGTAACACTGAGTGAGAATTTAGCATGGCCAATGCACCCAACCAGTACATGTTTCGGATTGTGAGAGTGGCTGGAGGAAGCCCATGCAGACATGGGTAAGGCTGAAGATGTGCGATAACTGTTTTCTGTTAAATTGACATTCTTTTTACCTTTTGCTCTCATGCCCACACATAATCTTAAGCTGCATTGATTAGACGTATTACAGTCTCAGGACTCAACATTGAGTTCGACAGCTTCAGACTCTAACCTTGACCCTCCATCTTAACCTCTTTCTTTAATAGCCCAGACATTTTTTTGTCTCCATTCAAAAACGCTCTATTTCCCACCCGCTCCCACAGTGGGCCATTCGTCTCTTCTTCTCAAGTTTGTTACATCTTTTGTTGCAATCTCTCCCAACCGCAGTGTAATATCCAACACGTTCTCCCTCTCTTTAGCTCCGATGAACAGTCAGATGGACTTGAAACACGGCTGGAATTTTACCAGCACACTCACCCGAGGCCCATAAGAGGCCAACGGGGAATGCCATTCTGCGAGCCTCGGTATGGGCATGCCAGTAAAATCAAGGCCGTCAACTCTCTTTCCTCTCCCCATGAATGCTGCTGAGTTTTTATTGGATTCTCTTGTTCTTCTTTGAGACATCAGCACCCACAATATTTGGCTTGTTTCTTTTTATTCCTTGATGGTTTGACCAGTTTGTATTCTTCGAGTAAGAAGTTTCTTGTGTGGGCCTTTTGAACTTGCCAGAAAGACCTTTAAATAGACGGTAATTATTAGAAAGTTTGTCGTCACGTGGCCATTGGAAGCGACTGTCTGCAAATTACCACTGATGGTACCCTGGACTGAATAGTCTAATGGCTGAGCCTCAGAGATTTAAAATATCAAACTACGTGCCAGCTTGGCTCTGATTATTTTTATCAGAATCTCTCAGACAAACTTAAGTTAGGCAATTATATATAATTGGTTCTCCCACACAATGATTTTGTAATTGATTGATTCCACCGTTCTGCACATTCTGTTGTAATTGGAAGAGGGAGTTCAGGAAGATGACTGTTGAATAATGTGCCGACCCCACGAGTCCCTTGGAGCCATGTCATCGCTTCCTTTCCGAGTATTTTCCGAAGCACATCACACCTGGAAGACTTTGTATTTGGATTTGTAAAACTCTTTGCCCACACTGAATATTCTCCATTGTGCTACTTTTCCAAGTTAGAATCACAGGATCACTACAATGCAGAAGGAGGCCATTCAGTCCATTGAGTCTGCACTGACAACAATCCCACCCAGGCCCTATTCCCGTAACCCCACATATTTATCCTGCTAATCCCCTGACACAGGGGTCAATTTTAGTATGGCCAATCAACCTAACCCACACTTCTTTGGACTGTGGGAGGACACCGAAGCACCCGGAAGGAACCCACGCAGACATGGAGAGAATGTGCAAGCTCCACACAGGTGGTGACCCAAGGCCGGAATTGAACCAGGGTCGTTGGTGCTGTAAGGCAGCAGAGCTAATCACTGCCACCATGCTGCCCAGTTAATGGGGTTTAAACAATCCTGACTTGATAGGTGAATCAAGCAACCTGAGATTTGTACAAGCATCAGCCAGTTTGTCGCCCCACTGCCTTCCTGGCTCAGCATCTTGGAACTTGAGTGGCTGTTAACAGTTGGTTCCACTACTTGTCCTATGGATCGGCAAAAAAAAGCAAAATATGGTAGGCGGTTTGAGAATGAGTGGTGTTACAAATTCCTCCAATCTCCCTGCCACTACCAGGTGACAATGAAACAAATTTGTGTGTAAAGGTCTGTATCTCAAACACTTCTCCTTAGCCACACGCTGGATAGAGGTGTGATAGCAGTGTTTAATCACTGGACTGCTAGTCCAACAAGCTTGCCAATGATCTAGGGATGGACAATAAATGCTGGCCAGCCAGCGATGCCATATCCCACAAATGAATATTTAAAAAAACAACCATTATTGCTGGTGACTTGGAGTCACCACATTTTAGCCCAGACCACATAAGGACAGCAGATTTTTTTTCTCTCTAAAGGGCGTTAGTGAACCAGATGGGTTTTTAATTCAGATTTTTACTGAAGTCATATTTCACCAACTGGGATTCGAACCTGGGTGCGAAACCCAGAGTTTTACCCAAGTCTGTGGTACTGTTTTTAATAGTCCGGAAACAATACCACTATGCCACCACCTGTCTAGTTGCACAGTCACAGTGGTGTAAAAAAATAGCTGGCGATATCTGAATTGTGGACCAGAAATTATGATCTAGTAGAGGTTATTAAACTTAAAGGGTTATCGAAATGATTCCTCTTGTGGAGCATCCAAGATGTACAGGAGAACATGTCCCTGTCTACATCAATGGAGACGAAGTGGCTGAGAGCTTCAAGTTTTTAGGCATCCACTTCACCAACAATCTGTCCTGGTCCCTCCATGCCAATGCTATGGTTAAGGAAACCCACCTCTATTATCTCAGAAGGTTAAGGAAATTTGGCATGTCCACTCCAACTCTCACCAACTTCTACAGATGCACCATAGAAAGCATCTTTCTGGTTGTATTGCAGCTTGCTATGGCTCCTGTTCTGTCCAAGACCGCAAGAGACTACAAAGGGTCATTAGCGAAACCCACTCCATCACTTAAACCAGCCTCCCATCCATTGACTCTGTCTACACTTCCTGCTGCCTCAGAAAAGCAGCCAGCATAACTAAGGACCCCATGCACCTCGGACATACTGTCTTCCACCTTCTTCCATTGGGAAAAAGACACAAAAATCTGAGAACACATACCAACCGATTCAAGAACAGCTTCTTCCCTGTTGCCATCAGACCTTTGAATGGACCTACCTTTTATTAAGTTGATCTTTCTCTACACTCTAGCTATGACTGTTACACTACATTCTGCACTCTCTCCCTTCTTTCTTTATGAATGAGATGCTTTGTCTGTATAGTGTGCAAGAAACCACATTTTTCACTGCATACTAATACATGTGACAATAATAAAACAAATCAAAAATTCAATAGGAAACGCAAATCAAAATTTCTTACCCAGAGAATGGTTAGAATGTGGAACTCACTGCCATGTTGGAGTGGTTGAGGGGGATAGTATGGATTTGTTTGAGAAGAAATGGGATAAATACTTAGAATTAGATAAATTTGCTTAGAGGAGGCTCATGTGGAGCATAAAACTGGCCCTATTGGGCCAAGTGGCCTTTTCCTATGCTGTAAATTCAAGACAATTAAATGTGCCTCTGTGGTGACAATATTGAAGACTATTCAGCTCTAACTGGTGCATCCATTCCAGAGTTCTGTAGAACCATCTTTCCACGAATGTTTCTGAAAAGTGGATCCAGCCAACTAGGCCTTAGAGCTGTAGCTCCCCCCGCCTCCCCCACCACCCCACTATAGCCCAAGGAAGAATTGCCTTATCTTGAGGGATCTGCTGACTAAGTTTACTACAGACACATTTGGTATTACACATACAAACTTACAGACTAAAAAATTTAACACTTCTCTTGTCTTCTGTCGATCTAGACCGGTGATACACAAGTTAGGCTAGTGAGTGGGCTGTATGAGTGGTCCCCTTTCATCTCAGTAGGTCGCAAGATTGAAATCGGGCTTGTTCACTAACCATCACCCCATGAATAAGAGTGAATACATTAAGTACACGCCGTATGAATCATAGAGATTGCTTAATCATTCACACATTAATTGAATTGTCAACCTCAAATGGTAGATGCAAAATAAGTATTTATGTTTTGATTGGATGCTGAGGGAGTGCACGGCTCTCAATGTAGCACGTAATCAGCAAGCGCCACATTTCACATGCCTTTTCTTGACCCGTGTGTCACTTTGGTCATACAGTAGGAAGAAAAGTATGTGGACAGAAACTAGCAGCATCTGATAAACAAATGTATCGTGGGCTGCCCTCAGTCCTGACGGGCTGCTTGTGGCCCACAGGCCATAGATGGTCCATCACTAATAAAAAAACAAAGTGCAAAGAACCATACAGCACAGGGACAGGCCCTTCTGCCCTCCAAGCCTGCACCAATTATGTTGTCCTATCCAGACCAACTGCTTAGATCCCTCTATTCTCCGTTGGTTCATATGCCTATCAAAATGAGTCTTAAATGCAGTGAATGTAACAGCCTCAGCCATCTCACTTGACAGTGCATTCCAAACCCCCACCACCCTCTGTTTAAAAAGACTTCCCCCACACATCTCCACAGAATCTTTTCCCCCTTATGTTGAATTTGTGTTGTGATTGTCATTTCAGCCCTGGGAAAAAGCTTCCAGCTGTTCACCCTATCTATACCTCATAATCTCTACACCTACAGCTCTACACAACCTCTGTGTAAAATTTAGATCCTCCACGTGGCAACATATTCAAAATTTGCGCCGGATGAGTTCAACTTTCCTATTAATAAAACAGCAACAAATTTACAACTAAACATATCACCAACAACAGGAATAAGAACCACCCGTCAACAATTGGCAGCCAATGAACACAAAAGATACAATTTTCTGGCCTCACTCATCCCAAAACAGTAAAATCCTGCCCATGGTCAACAGACCTTCCCGTTGTCCGCCCCTCATCTGCTCTGATTCCCTTGGCAGGGATGGGGATGGGGGGGGCAGTAAAATTCCAGCCCAAATGTCAGGAAATGATGTATACTCTCTCAATGCTGACTTTATTTGAAATCTTTGTGTGTGTGTGCACGCATGTGTGTGCGTGTGCACATGCATGTGAGAGATTGGGCAGCAAGTTGACCTAAATGGCTCCTAACTGGGCATTGAATAGTGCTGTTGGCATTTTGTAAGTGCACGGCATACTTTTTATCCAATGCCTGATCCTCATTCTCCTTGTAAAATTCAACCCAAGGTTTCTGACATCATAAATACATCAAACTACAAAGCTCACAGCAATATCATTAACCATATCAGTGACACTGTTTCTTACAGTTAAAATGTCTTGAACAAAGCCTTGTTTTTTTTTGGTGGGGGGAGTGGGGAACCTGTCCCTCTTCAAGCTGAAGACTTGAGTTCGTAAAGCTTCTGAGAATAATCATTCCATTGGTTAGATAGGAGCTCCAACAGGTAGTACATTAGAAATTCGATAGTACTGATTATTGCAAGAAAGCTGTGAACTGTGATTTCCAGCCAGGAACTTTGAGGCTATTTCCCTTCCGATTCTAATAAACATTGAAGCAGTTTGTTTCTGTACCCTGATCTGTTTTTGCTTTCAAATGATTGACATACAACTCAAAGATTGTAACAAGGTAAGCTTTTTGGTAATTCCACCATTAGCAATTAAAATGTCATGCAAGGAATCACAAATGTGGCTGGAATTCTCCAGCCATTCACATTGGCGGGATTCTCTGGTCCTGTCGGCAGCGCGCCCCTGCCCATGGGTTTCCCACTGATGTGAGATGACATCAGTGGGAATTCCCATTGCCAGCGTGGAGGCCACTGAATCCTACTGCTAGCAAACAACAAGTCACCTCCCACCGGCGGGAAACCCACAGCTAGGAGGCCAGAGAATCTCACCCAAAGTTCCAAGGTGATTAAGCAATACACTGGAGATATTCCAACAGGTTTTAATGAGTGTGTGAAAGAACTGGGAGAGAGAGGTGAGGGGGCAGAGAGGCTTTGGAAGGGAGTTAAAAGGTGCCAGGGGTCTAGGCAGCTGGAGGCGTGCCCACCCAGAGGAGGAGTGATTCAAATTGGAGATGTTCAAGCGGCCAGATTAGGAGAGGTGTCAGGATCTTGGAGGGTTAAAGGGTTAAAAGAGGTTTCAAAGGTGGGAGTGAGGATCGGGGGTAATGGGGCAGAAGCCTCAGAGAGATTTCAAAACGAGGAAAACCGTGAAAGGGGCATTTTCCCAATTTGTAATCGTGAAGTTTTGTTCAGAGACAAATTAATGATCAGCTTTTGATGGTTTTCACCAAGGAAAGTGAAGAATAGAAACAGAGGTAGCAGCAGAGGAGGCCATTTGGCCCTTCGAGCCTGCTCTGCTATTCATCACAATCATTGTTGATCATGCAACTCAATAACCGAATCCTGCTTTCTCCCCATTACATTTGACCCCATTCGCTCCAAGTGCTATATCCAGCCGCCTCTTGAATATATTCAATGTTTTGGCACCAACTATTTCCTGTGGTAATGAATTCCACAAGCTCACCACTCTGAGTGAAGAAATTATCGAGTGGAATGATATATTGCAGCATTTGTTAATTTACTGCTTTGGGGATACATTCTTCCCACTATTGCACCCTCCTCTCATTTTCGAAGCGTACTATTCCTTCGAACGTGCATGCAAATCTGACCAGCAGTTGAACATGTTAATACATGTTTATACTGGCCCCATTAAATAAAGCACTTCAAACAACAAAAAAACGAACACAATAATGTGACTCTAAGCTGCTTCCTTCCTGAGACACCTTCCTTCTCAGTGATTTTCCTTCCCCCATTGCACACATTTTTGTAGTTATAACCTTTGCAGATGGGGAAATCAAAACCACACATTGTCTACAGGTGGAGGTGGAGTAAAAGTGAAGGATCATTAAAGCCAGGCAGGCAAACGCATTTCGCTATCTGCTAGAAAAACAGACATTGTGGCCAGACTTCTCCAGTCTCCCATGCCCGCTTCCGTTGCCAGCGAAAATGGAGAATTTGGCACTCAGCCAAATCGCCATTCGTTGCAGCGGGACTGGAGAATCCCAGCTGTAGGTGAGGATGGAGAATTCCGGCCTCTGTCTTTATATTTTTTTATACCTTATTTAATTCCTATTTATAATTGCACCCACCTTGTCACATTGTAATCCTATCCTCCCATCCAGTGGGGGATGCTGCGGTTTCCTCCCACAGTCCAAAGATGTGCGGGTTAGGTTGATTGGCCATGCTAAAATTGCCAATTAGTGTCCTGGGATGTATAGGTTAGAGGGATTAGCAGGTAAATGTGTAGGGATATGGGGATAGGGCCTGGGTGGGATTGTGGTCTGTGCAGACTCGATGGGTCGAAGGGCCTGTTTCTGCACTGTAGGGTTCTGTGGTTCAATGTCATTGCAGTGTGGCAATTTTACAGAGGTAGCTTCCATACTAACTGTGGATATAGGGATTTATAGTGAAACCAGTTGATGGGGAGGATTAAGTAACGTATCATAGGTGGTGTGTGAAGGGGCGGATAACTTAACAAA
Source organism: Carcharhinus amblyrhynchos (assembly GCF_965287045.1). Taxonomy (NCBI): domain Eukaryota; kingdom Metazoa; phylum Chordata; class Chondrichthyes; order Carcharhiniformes; family Carcharhinidae; genus Carcharhinus; species Carcharhinus amblyrhynchos. Next base: position 9,878,248 of record NC_137333.1, on the reverse strand, counting down.
TCAAGTTGAAAAGGGTAAGGAGCATGGTTTATATATTTTCCAGTACAAATTTTTAAAAAAACTTCATTATTTCCTTGCAAACCTGCCACCAAGTTATTTCCAAAGCATTTTGGGAGTGAAATGGGATATCTTTTCGAGCCCTCGCAATGGGCACGCACAGTTTGGTGCCTGGAATACAGATTTGAAAAGCTAAGAGGGCAATGTACAAGAGGCCAAAAGAGAGAATGCTGAAAAATCTCAGCAGGTCTGGCAGCATCAGTAAGGAGAGAAACGAGCTGACGTTTTGAGTCCAGATGACCCTTTATACCAGCTTTGACAAAGGGTCATCTGGACTCGAAATGTCAGCTCTCTTCTCTTCTTACAGAGGCTGCCAGACCTGCTGAGATTTTCCAGCATTTTCTCTTCCGGTTTCAGGTTCCAGCATCTGCAGTAATTTGCTTTTATTGTAATGTGTAAGAGGCATCGAGTTTAGTTGCGTGGTAGCTACAAGAGTCATAACCTGATGACATAGGGCATGAGTGTCAAATAATAAATGTACTGTATTCTAAACTTTTATCTTTCTCAAATGCGAGAAGAAGCAGTGGAAAAAATATTTCAGTACAAAGGCTGCAGATATATTACAGGACGGCAGCAGATTAAGGCGTTTTGAATGAGCTCATGAGCAGCTCGAGCTATTCTGGCCACTGTTTGCTGAGTGACAGTGCATCACATGACAAGAATGAAGGGCGTCATGGTGCTAGGCTAGGTTTACACTGAGGTCAATTGACAGAAAGCGAGATACTTCCTCCGAAACAATGGTCTTGTTTTACAGAAGTTTAATAATCCTGTTTTGTATTCATAGAGAGACACTGAGTAATTTATTTTTTTTGCAAAGATAAATGATATATTTGCGTTGATATTACATCAGATATGATAAGATATATTGTTACTGGACTAATCACGGTGGTATTAAGCATGCAGACGTTTTCGCTGCAGCGGATAACAACATCTGCCACTATGGACTTTCTCATTTGGTGAAGGTGATGGGGTGAGTGGCGCTGGCTGAACTTGCCTGGGGAGAAAACAAGCTCAACCACAAATATCCCTTTTAGCTTTTCTCTCATTACGCAGAATCAAAATATAACTTTGTCTTGCAGTGCTTTCAAAAGAAAATAAATGAGCTTTTCACAGAGGCACTTTTCGATTCATTCACGAATGGACTTTCCTTCAGTCACGAGAACTATACTGCACGGCGATTTAGCACTGCTGCCTCACCCGGGACTGCCAGGGACCCGGGTTCAACTCCAGCCTCAGGTCACTGTCTGTGTGGCGTTTGCACATTTCTCCCCGTGTCTGTGTGGGTTTCTTCCGGGTGCTTCAGTTTCCTCCCACAGTCCAAAGATGTGCGGGTTAAGTGGATTGGCCATGCTAAATTGACCCTCAATGTCAGGGGGACTCGCCAGGGTAAATGCATGGGGTTATGGGGATAGGGCCTGGGTGGGATTGTAGTCGGTGCAGACTTGATGGGCCGAATGGCCTCCTTTTGCACTGTAGGGATTCTGTGATATTGAGTCTTGTGTTTTGGTTTCGCTAGCACTGGCTTTATGCTGACTTGATGGCTGGAATCTCTCTCAGGTCTTGCATGCCCCGCCACCACTCTGCAACGGTTCAAGAAGGCATCTTGCCATCATCTTCTAAAGGGCCATTGGCGATGGATAATAAATGCTGGCTCAGCTAGTGACACATAGGTCCCAAAAAATAAATAAATGACATAAGCATCCATAGGCCATATGCACTAAACTCTCTTCCATGGCAGTGGGCTCTCCCCAGGATCAGGAACTGGGATGGAAATTCCTCCCGTTGAGAGTTGGTGTCCTGCCACTAGTTGAGTACCATTGGCTGTAGGGTAAAGTCCTTATGGACAGTGATTGCCCATTTCAGAGGAGTGACATGGTGGCATTATGGTTAGCACTGTTGCCTCACAGTTCCAGGGTCCTGGGTTCAATTCTGTCCTTCGGTCACTGTCTGTCTTGACTTTGCATGTTCTCCCTGTCTTTGCATGGGTTTCCTCCAGGTGCTCCAGTTTTTTTCCCACAGTCCAAAGACTTGCAAGTTAGCTGGACTGGCCATGCTAAATTGCCCCTTAGTGTCAGGGGAATTAGAAATCAAAGAGAAATCGTAGAAACCTTACAGTGCAGAAAGAGGCCATTCAGCCCATCAAGTCTGCACTGACCACAATCCCACCCAGGCCCTACTCCCATACCCCTACATATTTTACCCACTAATCCTGCTAACCCACACATCTCAGGACACTGAGGGGCAATTTTTAGCATGGCCAATCAATCTAATCCGCACATTTTTGGACTGTGGGAGGAAACCGGAGCACCTGGAGGAAACCCACGCAGACACGAGGAGAATGTGCAAACTCCACACAGACAGTGACCCGAGCCGGGAATCGAACCCAGATCCCTGGAGCTGTGAAACAGCAATGTTAACCACTGTGCTACCGTGCCAGGGTAAGTAAGTGGGGTTATGGAGATGTGGCCTGGGTGAGACTGTTGGTGCAGATTAGGTGGGCCAAATGGCCTCCTTCTGCACTGCAGACCTTAATTGATGCACCATTGTAGAATGGCCATGTGTCTTGCCTCCCCTGGATTGGCATGGAAGTGGGAAGGCGATGGAACCTCCACATACTACCACCCTCCTGCCCAATTAAATGGCTCCTTCCCAGCCTTCCTGGGACCAGGTATCAAATTCCGCCCATCACGAGGGATCCATAACATCTCCTGCCCCTTACTATGCCAGCATGCCACCCTGCTTTTACAATAAGATAAGTCAATTCTTTCCAATGTGCTGCACATCCCAACAGACTGACACACTGTATTAAAGTTGACACAGATTATGCATAATTCTGCAAAACATATTTGATCAAGAAAGATCGTTAAGAATGGAGGTTTTTTTTATCGCTTGAATGGCATTCTATTTGGGTTAGATGTTTTAATACCTCCATTTAGTCGATCATTTGGAATTGTAACTCCGAGTTGATTCTGACAGAGTCCTCAGCAATAAGTCAGGACTAGATGTGATCCATTAGTTTCACTTATTCTGGCTTGAATTGCTGGATGGAATTGACAAATTTACAAAGGTCTGGGTTTGATTCTCAAATGGCATCTGAATAACTTTGTGCTACACTGTGCCTTCTGTGGCCAAAAATGTAATTTTGTTATGTTTAATCCCTCTGTGATTTAGCAGTGGTGTGCACCTCATTTATATGCTAATTTCATGCAAATTACATTTAAGGCTCTTGCATCGTTAGCATCATATCCTCTGCCACCTGGAAATTTGGATCACCCACACCACGGTTGTGCGAACACAAAGCGCTCAGGAACTTGTTATCAAGACAAAGAAATCAGATCTGTCGAAAGGTCCTCTCTTCCATTGCTTCGAGAGTTCCGAGCAAACAATGGGACTGAGAGCACCCTTGGGTGATCTGTGAGGCTGAGCTGGAAAGGCCGGTGGTTTCCTGGTTCAGGTCAAACTGAGGTCAAATCGCCAAGAGGAAGTTGGGGCTCTTGTCCCCAGTCATTCTTGTCTCACCCAGGCTGGCAGTAGGGTTACCACCCTGTCAGAATTCATAGCATCCCTACAGTATGGAAGGAGGCCATTTGTCCCATCTGTACCAACCACAATCCCATCCAGACCCTATTCCCGTAATCCTCGTTTATCCTGCTAATCCCCCTGACAGGGTCAATTTAGCATGGCCAATCACCCACATGTCTTTGAACTGTGGGAGGAAACTGGAGCACCCGGAGGAAACCCACACAGACACGGGGAGAACGTGGAAACTCCACACAGACGGTGATCCAAAGCCGGAATTGAACCCGGGTCCCTGATGCTGTGAGGCAGCAGTGCTAACCACTGCGCCACCGTGCCACCTCTGCCAGCGTGCTGCCCCAGGCTGACCCTGTGTCTCCAGAAATTGAAGATCGATCTCCAACCAGGACACCCGTCATGTGCAAACCTAGAGAAAATACATCAGGACATTAAAAAAGGTTCCTTATTGTCACTTTCTTTGAGCATTTCACTAAACCAGATATATTACCTGTGATGACTTCAAACAGGAAATTGAGGTTGGCCTGCTGGAATATGAATTTCCTGATTGAGTCCTGGTTGGTGCACCGAAGGAGTTCCTGATTGAGTCCTCTTCAACACAAAAAGAATATTCCTGATTGAGTCCTCCACAGAAAGATGTTCCTGATTGGACTCCATCAGAAAGCCTCACGTTCTATGTTTAAACAGGAGTGTCAGTCTGTCTGATCTGCTGGATGCTGGTAGCACACCAGGAGCGCCCTGATGTTATGGTGAGATCTTGTAAATAAAGGAACTTTTGGTAACGGGACTTCCGTCTCCGTGGACTTATTACATCACCAAAATATTGACAATTGGCGTGGGATGGGAGGGGAAGGCTCTTTGGCTGACAGTCAAGCCTCATCCAATTGGGCAATGAGTCAATTTGCTTTCCAATTGGCAAGGGAAAGCCGTGCATCACAAAGATGGATGTACTGGAGTCCAGTGGCAATAGTGTGAAGGGAAGCCATCTTTGGCACCACCAGGAATATATTTAATTGCAGTTGGCAACCATAGCTGGCACGCAGATATCTAAGTGCTGGACAAGGGTAATGAGGGCTTGAGTGTAAAGCACCCTTTGGTTGAAAATGTTTCTTGGCACTCATTGTCTGAGCTTATATGAAAGGAATGGCAGCAAGGCAGTAACGTTACAGGGCTAATAATCCAGAAGTCTGGACTGATGACTCAGATATCGATTCACAGCCCACCAATGCAACTGGAGAACTTGATTTTAACTAAAAAAAAAATCAGAATTAAAAGGTATACAAATAATCACTTTGTAATACAGAACTTGAGTATTGCTGAATGAGAAGACATGCTGTGGAAGCTGATTGGTTGACAAGTGGAATGTGATTGGTAGAGGAGTTGGCATGGAGAATGCACCAGGGAACATTTAACTGCCGAGCTTTTGTTTAAATTCGAGCCAAGCAGCTCAACTCTGGCCAAGATGTTGCCATGGGGAATGAACCAGGGAATGGCTGTCCTTCCAGCTTTGTTCACCGGAAAAGGCATAATGCGGGGGCACCTTTTTCTGTTTGCAAAGGACAGGGCTCTGCCTATGAATGTGAGAAGCTTCGAGCATGAGATTTAGTATTCTTGTGAATCTGTCCTGGTGAGTGCAGGATGAAAAGCTTCGACAGTATGTCATTTTTTTCAGCAATAATTAAATGTTTGAGTAATGGTGGCAGTGCAGCTACTGTTTTGGAATAAAGACTTGTCTATTTTACAATCATCTACAGAAAAGGAAGTCTGTTTTCTACCCAGTCCGCTGCAAAGATAACCTAACATGGATGTAAAGTTGACTCCTAACTGCCCTCTGGAGTAGCCAATAGAGCAGCTCAGTTGAGAGGATAGGCAATATATGCCAGCCTTGCAACCTATGAATGAATAAAAATGTATATGCAGAAATCGCACTTTGAGGCACTTTAAAAACTGCTACTTCTGGCGATGAAACTTTGTATGTACCATGCCTTGAGAACTGGAAAGAATTGGAGAAAAGCTCTTTTTTTTTGAAGAAATGAAATAATGCCCTTTTGCATAGTTTTTGAAAATATGCAGTGCAAATCGTGCAGTCCATCTCTTCGAGTACCTCAAGTACAGTTATGGGCTCTAGACATTGAAGGGCATTCATTTGCGGAGCTTTGCCCTAATCAGGGCATAAGGTGCTGCTCTAGTTGTGATACAGGATGGTTGGAGAATTCTTGCCAAACCACTAAGGCAAAATGAAACTTGAAAATTGTTGGAAAAAGAGGGCAAAACACTTCACTTCACAGTCATCCGGACAAACACAAGAATGCCAAATTTCAAACAATTATAACTTTTGCTTCAGGAGAAAATGGTGCTGATTGGTTGGAATGCTGAGTCTGGCTGTGGTGATGCAGTGGAAAAAACGACAAGGAACTATCAACTCTCCTGTAAATCACAAAAAGCAAAAGGTTTGATCCATGTTCCTTTTGTTTGCAGAGAATTACTTCCTGCATATGAGCATTTGTCAATGCCCAGAAAGCATAGTGTAAATATTAGTGTGCTCGGGACAGTTCAACAAATGCTGCCCAGTCAAAATCACATCTGACAATAGATGTTGAGGGCGATTCTTCCAAAAAAATTCTAAGTGTTGAATTTATGTAAAAACTGGAGTAAATCCTGTTGGTTTTTCAGCAGGACTTTCAAAATGAATCGCCCACACTCTGTGCACAGCAGAGTGCACAAACTCAAATCCCATTGAAATTTAGTGGACTGGACATAACCTATTCCTGCTGAAGAGGCCGGCAGCATTGTGCTGAACAGGCCATGGCACATGTGCCAACATCAGCACATGCGCAGTAGCCTCGCACTGCTTGATTACGGGCTGGCCACACAGCCCCTCATTGCTAGTTGAGTGACCCCCTCCACGGCCAGGTCACTGCCCGCCAACCACGTACAGACCAGCCTCAACCAGACCACGGAGCCAAGGCTGGCACTACAAAGGTGGCAATGCCCAGGGGCACACCTCCAGTGCCCAACCCTCTAGGGGGCTCTGATTGCCCTCTCTTCACTCCAGCGGTGTCAGACTGCCAGCTCCCCGCAAGTGGAAAGCTACACTGAACCCTGCTGGAGTGAAATACTTCTGGTTTGTGGGGGAGTGGTGGGCAGAGGCTAGTGGACCCAAAGATTCCAGTCCCAGGCCCGCCAATGATATTGAGAGTATATTAAAATCCTAATTTGCATAATAAATTCAGCTCCGTTTTGAATTCTGGAAACCCAGCTGCCGGAGACTCTCAGAAGTCGTGGCGCACAACAGGGAGCCCGTGAAATAGCCTCTGCCAGAGTCTTCTGGCTTGCTGCGCTATAAAAGCAGCACAGCAAGATGGCAGAATCACCCATGTTATGTTTTGGATTTTGCAAGTGCAGGCTATCCCGTGGGCTAATGGCTCTTCTAACCCATTGTTCCTCATATGTCACAAACTCAAAAATAGGCCGAAGGATGACCTAAATTGTGCGAGATCCACATCAAATTACCCTGGAAAGTATCTCAAAAGTTTAAACACCACGTTATGGAAGGCATTTCACTCTGCTACTATGTGCTGGCTGCGTCTGTGATATCCTCTACTAAGAGGATGTTGCCATCAATCCACAATGACATCCTGCCAACCACAGAATTGAGCAACATCGTGTATGAATTTCAGTGTTGGTACAATGCCAGGTACAGAGGCTATACATCCTAGAATCTGGCTGATTGAATCAAATAGTATATTCTTTTGACTGCTCATAATAGAGTACAGACTAAACAACCAGCCCAACACTTGCAAAACCTAAAACAAAGTGTCTAACATTAAATGTGATTCCATAACTGGGCAGCACCTGCTGAACAATCCTGAAGGTGCCCAAAGCTACACTAACAACCAATTTAAGACATGCTTATAGTGTGGTTCATTTATGTATACTGTAAGTGACACGCATTTAGATGTGGGGACCCATTCCCTTCCAACACAAAGAATAGCTTTGTACCTTTTTGGATTACCTGGGAGCTTTCTCCATGGCAATACCTTGGCTAATCAGAGTTCATTTGCCAACTAATCAGCACCCTTTTCGCCTGGAGTATAAATTGTTGGAACTGTTTCAATTTTGCCATTGTTTCATTTGTCCTGATGAGTGCAAGATGAAAAGCTTTGGCAGCGTGTTTCCCAGTGATATCCAAGTTGTGTATCAGCAAGTGGCAAGTTGAAACTGTTTGCTAATTAAATTAGAGTGGTGGAAAGTGCAAGCATAGTGTGATCCATGAGGTGTTTAATAATGTAGCTGTCTCATCTGACTTGCAAAAAGGTGAGCATTTTATTCAACATTCTTCACACCAGTTGTATTCAGGACTTCAGTTTTACTTTCAAAAGTGGTACGGTTATTGCTGGGGCAGGTAAAGGTGTCAAGGATTATCATAGACTTCAAGATTAAAGTTTAAAAGCTTTATTAATGTCACAAGTAGGCTTAATTAACACTGCAATAAAGTTACTATGAAAATTCCTGAGTTGCCACACTCTGGCATCTGTTTGGAGGGAGAATTTAGCATGGCCAATGTGCCTAACCAGCACATCTTTTGGACTGTGGGAGGAAGCTGGAGCACCCGGTGGTAACCCACGCAGATATGGGGATAACGTGCAGACTCTGTACAGGCAGTGACCCAAGCTGGGAATCGAACCAGGGTCCCTGGCGCTGAGAGGCACCAGTGCTAACCGCTGTGCCGCTGCAATATCTTCACAGTAATTTTCAGAGCGACTGTGGCATTGCCGAAAATTGAAGATGAACTGTCATGACTCGTACTAGCTTGCCGATCGCTGAGTGGAATGACCTCCCATCCTTGTAACCGTTTGGAGGCATGATTTGGGGACGAATGACGGGAGGAGAGGGAAAGTTGGAAGAGGCGGGATAGCCTTTTGTAAATAGGTAAAATCGAACGTAGTTTGTTATTTTCTTGTCACGAGTGCCGTCGCTGTTGAGTAAAGGTCAGGGAGAGTGCTTGAAATGTCACTCAGCAGGGAGCCAAGAATACGATCAAATTCATGAGCTAAAGTCACTCCAGGGTCAGCCAGCTTCAGTGTCAGTTTCTCTAGTAACCAGAGCCAGGGATTCTGGGATTAATGTATGTTAGATGCCACATCCTGAAAGCATATATAGACCCTTTTTAAAAAAAAAACAAAATTAGCTCTCGGGGTATCAGTAAGAAACTTAGGGAAAAATTAGAGCAATTTATTCTATGTAACCAATTGTGTGCGCGCACCAGGATAAGCCAGCAACCCACAAGCAGTTGTGGTTGAGACTGCATTATCACGTGTGTTTGTGTTACTACATTGTCAGAATTTTAGATTTCTAAGCCCTCTTTTTGCCAGTGTAAATCCACAAAATGAAAATGTAAATGTTTGATGATTCTCAGTTAGAACACGATGATATATGAGATCAGGGAAGCATATTTTTAAGCGCTGCAGATCTAATTACTGCAAAAATCGACATCTTGCCATTTTGATTTTGGTGTCAAAAGGCAGTTCTCAAAAGGATTCATCTGCTTCCTGATTTTTGGCACTTTGTTTTTCCTATTCTTTCTCTTCCCTGCTTCCTGTTTTTATGCAGCTCCAGTGTTTACTGAAGTGCCTTGTACAAATCCTGAGAGAATGGGCTTGCTGGTGATCTTTCTCCAATGGAATGAATGTTCTATCCCCACATAAAGAACAACAGCAAATGTGTTAACTTTGAGGAAAGGAGGTTGGGACTGAAATGAACTGACATCACGAAAAACCATGAACTTTGGCCATTTCTTAAACAACCCAATTCAATGCCCTCAATTTACCGACAACATCTATATTAGTATCCAATTCTGGATTACCATGCAAATTTATATTGTGCTACATTCAAATGTGGAGGTTGGGGGAGGCTGCAGTGTGGCAGCAGTGGTGTAATGGTAATGTTCATAGAATGATAGGGTGAGATTTTGCAGCTTCACTCATTCCAAAACCTTAAATTCCCACCTGAGATCAACTGACTTTCCCATGCTCCGCCTGTCGTCCACACCAATTCCCATGGCAGGCAGGCCAGTAAACTGTGGCCATAGAGTTATAGAATCCCTGCACTGCAGAAGGAGACTGTTCAGCTCGCTGAGCCTGCACTGACAACCGATAGGAAGGAAGGTTGGAAGAAAGATCCCACCCAAGTCCTATCCCTGTAACCTGACATATCCCCATAACCCGACATAACCCTGCTAATCCGTCTGACACTAAGTGACGATTGGCCAATTGACCTAACCTGCACATCTTTGGGGTCTGAGAGGAAGCCAGATCACCCAGAGGAAACCCGTGCAGTCACTGGGAGAATGTGCAAACTCCGCACCGACAGTGACCCGCGGCTGAAATTGAACCTGGTACTGAGAGGCGGCAGTGCTAAGCACTGTGCCACCATGTCACCCATTATTACTAGAGATGAAAACACCACAGCTAGGAATTCAAATCCCACGGTGGCAGCTGAGAGGGGCAGGATTTAAATTCAATTAATTAATTAACCTAGAATGCAAAAGGATCATTCAGTAATGATGATCATGAAACTGCTGTACTGAATTGTTGTTAAAAAAAAAAATTGCTTGGTTTATTAATGTCCCTGAGGGAAGGATACTTGCCTTCCTGACCTGGCCTGGTCTACATGTGACTCCAGACCCACAGCAATGTGGTTGATTCTTAACCATGCTCTGAAGCTGTCTGACAAGCTGTATCAGACCACTTTAAAAAGCTGCAGTTCAAGAAAGCGGTTCACCACCACCTTCTTAAGTCTAATACAGGGTAGGCACTAAATGCTGGCCTTGCCAGCAATGGTCTTGTCCCATGTGTGTGGATAAAAAAAGAAAACTTTTTTGACTGTAATACACAGTTTGACTGCAGATCAGATAACACTTCTGCACGGACGGAGAAAGAAAGAACAAACGGAAGATAGGAAGGAAGGTCGGAAGAAAGAAAGGATGGAAAATCCTAACACTTATAAAGCGCTAATCACATCCTCAGGATATCCCCAAGTGGTTGATAGCCAATATATTAACTTTGTAACCGCAGCTGTCATCCAGCAAACACGGGAGCAAGTTTGTACAGAGTACCACAAGCAACATACAAATGACGGGATAATTGTTCTTTGCGATGTTGATTGAGCGAGGAATTCTGTCAGGGATACTAATTAGGCTGTGGAATTTCTTACTGACTTTGTTTAATGTCTCATCTGAAAAGCAATGCAATGCTCCTGCTGTATTGCATTGAGTGGAATTAGCAGAGAATTTGCATGCCCAACTCCTTATCTGTGCAAGTGGAAATTCTAAAACAGAAACAAGGAAATGGTGAACAATATTTGAAAGGTGGGGGGGGGGGGGGGGTGAATTTATCTGCTTAAATGTTCTTGTGTGAAGGCAAATGGGAAAAGAGATCTGATGAACAGTAAAATACTTTGCAGAGGTACTTACAGATTCAGGCAAACTCAGTGAATTCCTTTAGAAGATATTTGTTTTTGTTTTATAGATTTGTATGCCCAGAATAAGGAAATAGTATTGTAGTTAGTTGACAACACTAGTAACCCTGAGGCTTCAACTAATAATCCGGAGACATGAGTTCAAATCCCATCACTGCAAATAGGGAATTTAAATTCAATTGAATAAATCTGAAATTAAAAGGCTAGCGTGACCATGGAACTATTGGAGTGTTGTGAAAACCCATCTGGTTCACCAGTGCCCTTTAGGGAAGGAAGTCAGCTGTTATTATTTTGTATGACCTATATGTGACTCCAGGCACACAGCAACGTGGCTGACAAATGTCCTCTGAAATGACCTCGTAAGCCACTCAGTTGTACTGAAGAAGGTGGCTCACCATTACTTCTCGAGGGCTGGTAAGAACGAGCACTATGCCAGCGATGCCACATCCTGTGAATGAATAAAACAAAATTGAAATATTCGGGTTTTTTTTCATTGTTAAGCAGAAGTTGCTTCGGGTGCAGACAACATCTCCTGTGGTTATATTCTTGCCTTGCCAAAAACAGCAGATTGGGAAATTCATTCAGCTCGGTATCCTACAACTTCCCTGCCCCTCACCCTGGTGTTATTACTCAGTCAAATCGTGTGCTTAAAAGAGTCTTAATTAAAGCAATAGCTCTTTCGAGGTAAAGTGTTAAAGTTCTGTGTATGATGTCAACAGCAGCGACCCATGAATGTTGCTTTAGAAGGATGAGGGGGGGGAATCTCTCAAACTTCCAGAATACTGAAAGGCCTAGATAGAGTGGACATGGGGAAGATGTTTCCTTTAGGAGTGACTAAGATTCTGAGGGCACAGCCTCAAAGTACAAGGACAACCTTTTAGAATCCAGATGAGGAAATTTTTTAGCCAGAGTGTGGTGAATCTGTGGAATTCATTGCCACAGAAAGCTGTGGAGGCCAGATCGTTGAGTGCATTTAAGACAGAGACAGATAGGTTCTTAATTGGTAAGCAGAAAAGGGATTGAGAAACATAGCCATGATTGAGTGGAGGAGCAGACTCGATGGGCAGAATGGCCTAGATCTGCTCATATATCTTATGGTCTTAAGGTTCCTTCATTGACATCGTTGAGTCAGTCCAAATGAGACATGTTCAAAACCACTCTTAAGACTGCTTTATGATTATGTGACGGGGGTGCATTTACAGTAGAGTATCGGTGTTGTTCCCCAAGCAGGAGAATCAGTTCCCGGTGTTGGGACTCTGTCAAGCAGCTCAAAAAAGAACAGAAACCTTTTTTTGTCAACTCCCAACTGTGGCAGGTGGGCTTGAGTGACAGGCTGTCCTGGGACTGAAACATATGATCGTGCACTTTGAAAAGCAAGAGATCTACAGCCAGTGAGAAATGTTGATAGATATGTGATCTTCAAGCTGCAGCACTCCCATCTATTGACACTTGTGACTTCTACTGACTGAGAGTACTGAGCTATAGAACTTCATATTCTGATGCACTTATTATTTGAGTTCAGAAACAATGACATCGTGAGTAGTGATGCACTGTCAATCTCGCTACCTCAACAAACATGTGACTGTGAAGCAACATCAATGCTAGTTTATTCTGTGAATGACGCTATGTCTGTCTTAAAAAACAGCACTTCTGCAATTCTCTTCCATATTCATTCACTTAATATGATTCCAAATTGGAAAAGTATCCCTTTTTATTTCCCTAGAGAAGGAATAGGTTTCAGTAAGGTATTCAAAGTATGAGCACATCGTTCTGGGAATTCTGTTGCTTTTATATTGACAACATTACACTCAATATTATGTAACCTGGCTAATCTATGATAATGCATGTTAAAGGTCCCACTATTAGCTTTCAGTCAAACCCAATTATCCCTGACTCAGTTCACCTCACCTCAAAATTTTATTCCCTGTCCCTTGTGTGAACCCTTTACTGGTTTATATTGTCGACAAGTCTCCTGTCATTATATTCTTGTCCTGTCAATTGGGAGTGGCAACAGCGGCACGGTGGTTAGCACTGTTGCCTCACAGTGACAAGGATCCAAGTTCAATTCCAGCCTCGGGTAACTGTCTGTGTGGAGTTTGCATGTGTCTATGTGGGTTTCCTCCCACAATCCAAAGATGTGAGGGTTAGGTGGATTGATCATGCTAAATTCACCTTAGTGTCAGGGTAATTAGCAGGGTAAATGTGTGGAGTTATGGGAATAGGCTCTGGGTGTGATTGTGGTCAGTACAGACTCAATGGGCTGAATAGCCTCTTTCTGGACTGTAGGGATTCTATGAAAACAGCAAGAGTATCAGATTGGGAAAGTCATTCAGCCCTGTATTCTGCAACTTCCCTACCCCTCGCATTCATGCTGCTACTCAGTAGAATTGTACTTAGAAAGGGTTTTGATTAAAGCAGTCATTCTTTAGAGGTAAAGGGTTGAAAAATGTGTGCGCAATAGGCAGTCCATGAAGGTTCCTTCATTGATACCATTGAGGAAATCTGCTTTGAAGCTGTACTATATGGACACCTTTTCAGCCCAAGTGTTGCTTTTTCATAGAATCCTTACAGAGTAGAAGGAGGCCATTCAGCCCATTGAGTCTGCATTGACAACAATCCCACCCAGGCACTATCCTTGTCACCCCAAATATTTACCACACTCTAACCTACACATCCCTGGAAACTAAGGGACAATTAGCATGGCCAATGCACCTAACCTGCACATCTTCAGAATATGGGAGGAAACCGGAGCATCCGGAGGAAACCCACGCAGACACAAGGAGAATGTGCAGAGTTTGCGCATACAGTGATCCAAGCCGGGAATTGAACGCAGGTTCCCAGAGCTGTGAGGCAGCAGTGCAAACCAGTGTGCCACCCACCATAAGGGCACAATTCTTCTTCGTAGAACAATGAATGTGGCAGGGCCCAGAACAAGGAGACATAACCTTCAAATTAGCATTAGACCATTTAGGGGTGATGTGAAAAAGCATGTCTTCACACAAATGGTAGTGGAAACCTGGAATGCAGTTCCTGATCCCTAACATCTCCCACCCACCCCTACCACCACCCCCCCCCCACCCCACCAAATAAAAGAGCTTTTAAGGGTTGAGGGTTAATTGAAGATTTCCAAATTATGATTGAAATACTTTTTGTTGGAGAAGGTACAAGTAGATTGGTTATGCTAAATTGCCCCTTGATGTCAGGGGGACTAGCTAGGGTAAATGCATGGGGTTATGGGAATAGGGCCTGGGTGGAATTGTGGTCAGTACAGACTCGAAGGGCTGAATGGCCTCCTTCTGCATTGTAGGGATTCTATAGATTCTATGCCTATGGAACCAAGGCAGGCAAGTGGATTCTGATAGATTAGCCTTGACCTAATTGAATTGTGAAGCAGGGTGAAAGGGCGAAATAATCTACTCCCATTCCGATATTCCTTAGTGAGGGCCTATTGGATTCTTATTTTACTCTTTGTTTGCACATTTTTAGCTTTGCATTCCACGTTGAACCATGTGGCTCAAAGAGAGTTTTCACTCGCTCGAATACCTCCATGAGTTCATCGCTTCCCCAGGGAACGAGCAGGGACCCATCTTCAGTTCATCCCTTTCGAAGACAACAGAGAGACAAACAATCTCATTGGACTTTGACTCAGGCTTTGGCCAACAAACACATTTTATCAGAGAGGAAAACAACATGCAAATTGGAACTATGAGGCAACTACTACTTTTGCAATAGTTGTGAAGCTTGGCTAGCCCCCTCTGTAGTAGAGAGACAAATAAAAGGGAGGAAATCAACCGAAGTTGCTTCAGTTAAATGACTAAGACAACAGGAAGAAAGTATTGTAATTCTCTGTATTTTAAACAGTCAGTATTAGGCCATTTGCCCACGAAAGTTGTACACCTCAGTTAAAATTTGTACTCCGATGATGATGAATTCATGAGATACCCATCGAGCAAAAAGACCTTCCCTTCTGATGACATTTGGAGGGTATGCCCCCACCCCACAATGCAACACAAGACTTCAAGCACTGTGGAGTTGTCTTAAACCTGCAATTGAAAATCTTATTAACTGATTAAAATTACAGTAGGCTGGGGTGGCTTTAAAGATCCCCCTTGTTTTTCATCTCCTAGTTTTAATTTAAATAGCAACCAGTTTTTTTTTTAATCCTTCCGGGAGGGAAGGTGCAGAGGGCGAGAGGGAAATGTTTCTGGTGGGGTGGGTGGTGGTCAACATTTAACAAAACAAAATTCACCTTGACTTGCTATCTGTGCTTCGAAATTATGCTGTAAACGGGGAAAATATCAGACTGCTTTCAATCACTGCACTGACTTTAGGTCATTTTAAATGACATCAAATGATTTGTTTTGATTTTTCTTTTGGTGACGTCTCATGTCATTACACACACAAAAAACATAACCTTTAAAATATGTTTCTTATGTTCAAAGCATTTGAAATTAAAATGGAAAAATCTACATTTTATCAATATGTGGTATTGAAGCTTCTTCCATTGCTGTAAATAGAGGGATTGGAAAAATAATACTGAAATAAAATTGTAGTTTATTAATAAACTGAAGCGTTTAAATAAAATACATTGCTAACCTACAGTCCATACATGCTGACAGAGACCACAATTGCAGTGCATTTTGTTTGACACACTGTCAGCCTAGCCCTGCACAGTCCGCCAATTTATTAGACAGAGAAGCTTAAAATGTGCAGGCAGATTGCATCATTTCTGTTTTTCTTCAGTCATTTGTTTCCCTCCGCTCTCCCGATTCCCGGGTCCCAGCTGTTTCTCAGATCTGCACGCACTTTTGAGTTTTGTTCTGAACCGATGCTTGACTCCCCCTGCCCACCCCCGTGTCCCCGGCCAAGCTGAATGTCGACAGGACTCCACCCACCCTTGCCAGCCAATTCCACTGTGTGTGTTTACCCCCCAGTGCAGTGCACTGCGGTGTGGAGTTCGGATTGAAAGGACATGCTCAGTGCGGCATTATAATGAGCCACTGCGAGAGAGAGAGAGATGTTTTGTGCAGGGAAACAAGAAATAATCCTACATAACTGGAAAATTCAACACAGACAGCCCGGTATGAACGAACACCGACATTATAAAGCATCATTCAAAACATTTCATGTCTGAATCACCATTTTGGTGGCTTCCCGCTCACTACCCAAATTTAACCTTGTGCAGAAAAATCTACAGCCTTGTTCTCTCCTGTGTATAGCACATTGCACTGCACAGATGTGGAAGTAAATTGGGACTTTTTTTTAAACGAGCGGTTAACTGTTTCCTGGTCTTATTTTATAGCAGTGACAGTGGGATAACTACCCGCTGTTTTTATTGCAGCACTGCCACACTTGCAGGTGTGTGGTTCCGTATAGAATCCCTGCAGTGCAGAAGGAGGCCATTTGGCCCGTCAAGTCTGCAACGACTCTCCGAAAGGGCATCTCAGCCAGTTCCCAACCCTTTCCCCTATCCCCATAACTCAGCACATTTACCGTGGCTAATCCACATAACCTGCACATCTTTGAATTCTAAGGGGCAACTTAGCATGGCCAATCCATCTTACCTACACAATTTTGGACACTACGGGACAACTTAATATGGCCAGTCCATCTAACCTATACAACTTTGGACACTGCGGGACAATTTAACATGGCCAATCCATCTAACCTATACAATTTTGGACACCACAGGGCAACTCAGCATGGCCAATCCATCTAACCTATACATCACTTTGGACACTTAGGGGCAATTTAACATGGTCAATTCACCTAACCTTTGGACTGTGGGAAAAAATTGGAGCATTCAAAAGAAACCCACGCAGAAACAGGGAGAACGTGCAAATTCCACACAGACAGTGAGCCAAGGTCAGAATGGAAACCAAGTTCTTGGTGCTGTGAGGCAGCAGTGCTAACCACTGTGCCACCGCGCTGCCCCATTGGTGACTACTGTCATCCATGTATATCTTGTGAAAGTAAAAAATGACCAATCTGAGTGCTTTGGGCAACTGCTGAGGATTAACCACCCCTCCCCCCCCCCATGGCGTGTTTTGTTACGGTCCCAACCTGGAGACCCCTTTCTGCAGGTTCCCGGTGATGAAGCGTGTGGATAATGGGAAACCCCTTAGTGTCCACAGGGTGGAACAATTATGAATGGGAGTCTTGCTTGAGTGAATGAAAACCACCACACACACACACACACACACTACCACATTTAGTTTTAAAGATCAAAGTAAGAAACATTTTATAAAGATAGTGGTGCTTTTGTGATCAACATGTTACTTGGTTGAAATGTATACAAGAGAAAATTGAATGAGGATTAACCATCCCTCCCCACCCCCCATGGTGTGTTTTGTGTCGGCGGAGACAATCATGATCAGCGACGGAATCTTCTAATCCCACTACTGTCAATGGGATTTCCCATTATCCATACGCTTCATCACCGGGAACCTGCAGAAAGGGGTCTCCAGGTTGGAACTGAAAGATCCTGTCAGTGGGAATGGCCAGAAAGTCCCACCCACTATATTGGGCAGCAATCGTTACTGCCAAGAAGACTTTTAAAAAGGGAGATTGAACACACCCAGGGAACCATAGACCAATTTGGCAGCACGGCGGCACAGTGGTTAGCGCTGCTGCCTCACGGTGCGAGGGACCTGGGTTCGATTCCCGGCTTGGGTCGCTGTCTGGAGTTTTCACATTCTCTCCCTGTCTGCGTGGGTTTCCTCTGTGTGCCCTGATTTTCTCCCACAGTCCGACGATGTGGGATTAGGTGGATTAGCCATGTTAAATTGTCCCTTAGTGTCAGGGAGATGAACTAGGGTAAATGCATGAAGTTATGGGGAGAGGGCCAGGGTGGGATTGTGGTTGTTGCAGGCTTGATGGGCTGAATGGCCTCCTTCTGCACTGTAGGATTCCATGAATTAACTTGGCATCAGTGGTAAGATGTTGGCATCCTTTCAACTGTGAGCGATGATGGGAGTGCAGCCGGGCGGCATGGTAGCACAGTGGTTAGCACTGCTGCTTCACAGCTCCAGGGTCCTGGGTTTGATTCCCAGCTCGGGTCACTGTATGTGTGGAGTTTGCACATTCTCCTTGTGTCTGCGTGGGTTTCCTCCGGCTACTCCAGTTTCCTCCCACAGTCCAAAGATGTGCGGGTTAGGTTGATTGGCCATGCTAAGAAATTGTTCCTTAGTACCTAGGGATGCATAGGTTAGAGGGATTAGTGGGTATAATATGTAGGTATATGGGGGTGGGGCCTGGGTGGGATTGTGTTCAGTGCAGACTCGATGGGCCGAAGGGCCTCTTTCTGCACTGTAGGGTTCTATGATCTATGATTAAAACTTTGGTGAGGCCAGACAAGATCATCTGCTTCACCCTCCTTGGATGGCTGAACTAGCTGACTGTGGAATAGCGAATCTGTCACAAGTGCTGCTCGTGGAGCTGTCCATGCCAGTGGTGTGGGATGATCTCTGTTGACACCTTGTTTACAGGGCTAGCATCAGCTCTGGAGCTTCTGAATTTACCGTGTTGGCAATTTCCTGCCCACGGCTGGTGTCACCATTTGACTCACCCTCAGCAAATTTCCCACATGTCGTGATTGATGTTGAGGGCCTTCAAGTCTCTTCTGACAGCATTCAAAGTTTGGGACAAGAAGAACATTCTTTATTTATTTAAAGATGTCATAGAAACACCAAAAAGCGTGTAACAGGTGCAAGATTTGTAATGGCGAGAGCTTTGGCCATTCAATGTATCCAATCTCTTGAAAAGACCAATGTTTGTCTTCTAGGTGCTCTGAGTAAAGATGTACATATGTATTATTGGATATTGATATGAAATGCAATTGACTTAAACTGATGCCAAAACCACGAACGTTTGGAAAGGATGCATTTGAAATAGATAATATACCATTAGAACATAGAACACTACAGCACAAACAGGCCCTTCGGCCCACAAGTTGCGCCAATCATACCCATACCTACCAGGCCTATCTATAACTCTCAATCCCATTAAATCCCATGTACTCATCCAGAAGTCTCTTAAAAGACCCCAGTGAGTTTGCCCCTACCACCACTGGCAGCTGATTCCACTCACTCACCACCCTCTGAGTGAAAAACTTACCCCTGACATCTCCCCTGTACCGGCTCCCCAGCTGCAGAAGAGATGCATATCTTAACAGGGCCAGATGAAGAGAGATAGGAGGAAGCTCATGAGCAATGTAAACCCTAGCATGGATTTGATGGGCCAAATGGCTTGCCTTGATGCAGGAAATGCTTTGGAAGTAGCTCACAGGTATCCTTGCACTGGGTATGCTTAAGGGGTCTTAATCGGTTCAGTGCCCCATTCAATATCTTGAACAAATGAGCAAAACATTTTCTGTTACATTTACACTACTATTTCCTGCATCTACGTTCTCTCCCTCTGCTTCGCAGTGGCAGTGCAGTCATTTTATAATCCCACCCCCCAGACAACTAAAGTACCCCATTATGTGTTCAATGCAACACTCCAGTGAGCTGTGTATTTTTTTAATCAGAACTTTATAGCTCTTGAAATGAAATGGATTGTGCTCTCACACTGGAGCTTTCTCTAACTCAAAGTTTTCAGTCAAAGTGAAAGAACGTCTTTAAAATAAAATTGACGTTTGGCTTTTTTTCCTTTGTTTTTCAAATTGGGATTGTTTGGATTGGAAGTTTTTCTTTAACTGGCAAAATTTATAAAGTGAAAAGGAACATTTCACTTCCAGTGAATGAAGGAAACATCAGACTGTACAAATTGGATGGCTGAGGGTTTGACTGCCAATGGGAGGCTGAAGGGGGTAAAGGATGACCAACAGGCTAACTTTGGAGGAAATCCCAGAGGATTGAAGGGCTGAAAGAGATTATAGAGATAGGAGGCTGGAATTTTCCTATCCCGCCCTCTACAGGAATCAGAATGGGCGCGGGGCGGACCATGGAAAGGTCCATTGATCTTGGGTGGAATTTTATGGGTTTGGGATGAGCGAGGCCATAAAATCCCATCCAGAGAGTGGTGAGGCCATGAAGAGGTTTATTTTTACAATCTGAGCATTGCTGACAAAGCCAACATTTGTTCCCCATCCTTAATTCTCCGTGGGAATGTGAGCTTGATGCATTGAGCCACTGCAGTCCATATGTTGTAGGTCCTGCAGCACTATTCGGGAGGGCCTTTGTCCTAGTGACGGTGAAGGAGCGGCATAGTCAGGATGGTCTATGGCTTAGAGGGGAACTTGCAGGTCATGGCGATCCCATGCATCTTCTACCCTTGTCCTTCTTGCTGGTAGAGGTTACAGGTTTGGAAAGGGCTGTTGAAGTTGGCAAGTTGTTGTTGCACACCTTGTTGATGGTGTACAATGCAGCCATCATGTGCTTGAGGTGGAAGGAGAGGCTCTTGAAGCGAGTCGATGGGATGCCCATCGAGTGGAATCCTGGATTGAAACAGAGGGTGGGAATTTGAAATTTGATGTTCTGTAACTAATATAAACAATGCTTATACACTGGCTCTGTATCCAGTCTCCTGACATGTAGGCAATTGCATAGGCATTCACAAGCACAACAACATCTAGCAGTGGGATTTTCTGGTCCCACCCACCCCCGGAACTGAAAATTCCCAGCAAAGGTCAACAGGCCTTTTGCTGGTCCGTCAAATTAACCGTTCCATCTGTGCAGCAGGCGGGACCAGGAGAGTTAGATCCAGAAGTGGGACAGGGAAAAGCTTTCCTCTGCATGTCCAAGAGAAATTAAACAATGGACTGTGCATAAACTCGGTGAGCAAGTGAAGACACTAATTGCTAGTGATCTCATCTTGGCTTAGATTAGTAGTTGTCAAATCCTCCAAGTGTAAGGTAAAATAAAAATATAAAAGATCAAATTTTCCAATAATTTCTCCTATCTAGTGGGTTGGCCTATATGTAGGAGGCAGCAGCGTAACATGTGATGTCAGCATGAACTAAAACACTTGGCATACATTTAGACTTGTCCTATTTTATCTTGATTAGCAGACTCACAGTTAAAACAGTACAACTTGTCTGTAACAATTCCCCACGGTATAAAATCATTGGCAGTAGGAACAAAGAAAAGTACAGCCCAGGAACAGACCCTTTGGCCTCCAAGCCTGTGCCAGTCATGAGGCCCTAACTAAACTAAAGAGAAAAACCTTCTGCCCTTGCTCGGTCTGTACCTCTCTATTCCCTCCCTATTCACATACCCATCCAGGTGCCTCTTAAAAGTTGCTAATGTGGCTGCTTCCACCACCTCCCCTGGTAGTGCGTTCCAGGCACCCTCCCACTCTCTGCATGAAAAGCTTCCTCCGCATATCTCCCTTAAACTTGCCCCCTCTCACCTCAAATCTGTGTTCCCTTGTAATTGACACTTCCACTCTGGGGAAAAAGCCTCTGACTATCCAACTTGTCTATGTCCCTCATAATTTTGTAGACCTCCGCCAGGTCTCCCCTCAGCCTCTGTCTTTCCTGTGAAAACAATCCTAGTTTATTCAACCTCTCCTCCACAGTCAATGCCCTCGAGACCAGGCAACATCCTGGTGAACCTTCTTTGCGCTCTCTCCAAAGCTTCCTTCTGGTAGTGTGGTGACCAGAACTGCACGCAATATTCCAGGTGCGGCCTAACCAAAGTGTTATATAGCTGCAGCATGATTTCCCAACTCTTGTACTCAAGTGTTGTAACGGGAGGGAGCATTTATTTCCCCAGAGGATGTTGTTTTTTTCTTTGCATACAAAAGAAACTAAAATCAAAATTGCCCTGCCCATCGGGAATGGTTGACACTGTCATTGTAGAGCAGCGCCTGATGGAGTCAGTGAGGCCAGCCCCACAGAGATTGGGGTGTCCGAGTCAACAAAGAAAGAAAAAATACTGCCCCTACCTCCCCACACACACACACACACACACAACCATTTACCTGGGGATAGGGACAGTCCCAGGGCACAAGAGCCCAACAGGGGATCCCCTCAACCAACTCTCGTTTTTCAGAGCCTGTTGTAAACCTTGCCAACGTGGTGTCGCGTAAGCAAGGTATGAATATTCACTGAAGGGGGGGGCGGAAATCATGTGGCGGGGTGCTCGGTAACTATATTAAAATGCATTTAAATGAGGTTAGTGCCTTTTTTTGGGCATGTACCTAGTTCCGTCACTGGAGAGAGTCGTGGAAAGTCAGAAAGTACGATCTTGCTGGCAAGAATCAAGTTTTCCGATTCTCGTGGAATTTTCAGCCTGTGTCACTGTTCTCGCTGATGGCTAACGCGGGCTAAAACATCACCCCCATACACTGTTGTTTATGATGGAAAATGTTGACACAAAAACGTGACAAAACACTTTTACAGAAAATACATATAGACATAAGAATGTTACTGTGTTTTATATAATATACATATAAACGCATATATATACATATACGTGGGTGTATTTTATATATATATATATAAGTAAAATCTAATTCTGTGACAAATTGCTGTCTGCACCTATTAAATCCCACAGATTAACAATAAACCTATCTTAAACATGCATAATTTACTTAGTTTATCAATATTTACATGGGCTTCACTGATAGCCCTGTAAGACCTGTTCTACGATTGTTTGGTCTTTCACAGAGATGTCTGGAAGCTTGTACGGTTGAACATAAACCATTTATTGTTAACGGGGTGGCATGCGGACCCAGTGCTGCTTCACGGTGCCAGAGACCCAGATTCAGTTCTGGCCTCGGGTGACCGCCTGTGTGGACTCTGCACATTCTCCCTGTGGCTCCATGGGTTTCCTTCAGGTGTTCCAGTTATCTTGCGCAGTCCATGGATGTGTAGGTTAGGTGGATTGGCAATTCTAAATTCACCCTTAGTGTCAGGGAAGATTAACAGGGTAAATAGGGCCTGTTTCCTGTGCTGTGCTGTTCTTTGTTCTGTGTTGTTCTTTTGTTAAATACATTGGGTTACAGGGATAGAGCCTGGGTGGGATTGTTGTTGGTGTGGGCCAGATGGGCTGAGTGGCCTCCTTCTTCACTGGTAGAGATTTTATGATTCATAACTCGGTACATCTCCAAGGCACAAACTGCATGGGAGTTGTCTCCATGTCAGTTCCTTAGCAAATTTACCACAGAACCTCTTACTGTGTGACTCATGACATCATGCCATGGGTAGTGCTGTTCTCCAGCCCCACATTGACCCTTCTGAGAAAGGGTCATCTAGATTCAACATTGGCTCTATTCTCTTCCCACAGATTCTCTTCCCACAGATGCTGTCAGACCTGCTGAGATTTTCCAGCAGTTTCTGTTTTTGCTTCAGATTCCCGCATCTGTAGTATTTTGCCACTATAAGCATTGCTCTGCTCAACACCCTTATGCTACAGTGACATGCTGCTGTCCCTTACTACTTGAAATACCTAGTCTATGATATAGTTTGCATAGTTTGTATGTAGTTATATATGTGTGATTTGAAAATGTATATATCGGAACCAGTATGTCATTTTAACAGAGCAATGGCACCACTCAAGACTGGCTTATTTCTTTTCTAACAGACATCTTTCTGCCCAGTTACATGAACTTCATTTACATTTCATGAATTTCAGAGTATTTCCCAGTGAAGAAAGTCCCTTTAGAAAACAAACACTCATTTCTTGATGCTGCATTTTCCTGCCTTGAGTCAGAACGTGTATGTTTTAAAGGCGTGGGCAGGTCACTCAGAATTGTCAAGTGCAGCTGGATTCGAGCACAGTTCTGGGTGTTAATGGATTGAGAATCTTGCTTCAAAGTGTCTGATTCAAAACCGGAAATGGTGGTAATGCTTTGAGCTTAAAGGGGAATTAATTTGATTGATTTTGAGGTTGGGGTTGCAATATACATTGGGTGGGAATTTCCAGCGTGTTTTCCGGTGGCGGAGATGCTCACCCATGGCTTCCGATCCCACCCATGGCTTCCAATCCCGCCGCTGTCTGCAGTGTTTTGCTGTGCCTTGCTCATCCCACCACTGGGGAACTTGTCATGACAGGGTATCGCCTTTGGCAGGACTGGAAAATTCCTCCCGCTGTATCAAATACGGACGGCACGGTGGTTAGCACTGCTGCCTCATAGCAGCAGGCAACCGGGTTCAATTCCCGGGCTTGGGTCACCGTCTGTGCAAAGTCCGCACGTTGTCCCCGTGTCTGCGTGGGTTTCCTCTGGGTGGTCCGGTTTCCACCCACAGCCCGAAAGACGTGCCAGTTAGGTGCATTGGCCATGCTAAATGCCCCTGAACAGACGCCGGAGTGCTGTTTGCACATTGTCCCTGTGTCTGCGTGCGAATCCTCTGGGCGCTCCAGTTCGGGGTGGCACAGTGGTTAGCACTGCTGCCTCACAGCACCAGGGACTCATGTTCAATTCCAGTCTCTGGACCTGTCTGTGTGGCGTTTTCATGTTCTCCCCGTGTCTTCGTGGATTTCCTCCGGGTGCTCCGGTTTCCTCCCACAGTCCGAAAAGTGTGCTGTTTAGGCGCATTGGCCATGCTAAATTTTCTCTCAATGCTACCTGAACAGGCACTGAAGTGTGACGACTAGGGGATTTTCACAGGAACTTCATTGTAGTGTTAATATAAGCCTGTTTGTTACACTAATAAAATAAACTTAAAACCTACTCCCACAGTCTGAAAGATGTGGTGGTTAGGTGCATTGGCCATGCTAAATTCTCCCTCAGTGTACCCAAACATGTGCCAGAATGTGGTGACTGGGGGATTTTCACAGTAACTTCATTGCAGTGTTAAAGTAAGTGTACTTTTAACTAATAAATAAACATTAACTTTAAGAAAATAGCTTAAATCCAAATATCTTACACTGAGAAACATTTCACCCTGCTTTCCAAAGTTTTCCAATTGTTGATAACTTCAATTCAGTGTAGTTTATTTGCATTGCAACTAAGAAAGGCGTACCATAGAATGTTTGAAAACTTACTGCATCAAACACTGTTTTGTTTTCTGAGGATATGAGCTACATTTGCTGTCCATCCCTCTGAGAAGTTAGTGTTGAGGTATTCATTGTTATTACATTTAAGGGGTTTATTGGGTTACTTCGCAAGGCATTGGGCCAGATCTTCTGTCTTCAACCCTCCACGGTGGGTTTTCCCGGGATAGAGGCAGCTTGCCCTTTGCCACAGGCAGGATCTTCCCATCCTGCCGAAGTCTGCAGCAT
Organism: Carcharhinus amblyrhynchos; assembly: GCF_965287045.1. NCBI lineage: Eukaryota > Metazoa > Chordata > Chondrichthyes > Carcharhiniformes > Carcharhinidae > Carcharhinus > Carcharhinus amblyrhynchos. Next base: position 9,853,010 of record NC_137333.1, on the reverse strand, counting down.
TTTGTGTGGCTAACCCATCTCGCTGAAGAGGGTTCACCTCTTAGCAAAGCCATAAGATCCTGCCCATTAAGAAGCGACCACTTAATATAGGATTCTCGTGAATTAAATACTTGACCAGAAACAAATTAATTTCCCTGAAGGACATTCATAGAATCCTTACAATAGAGAAGGAGGCTATTCGGTCCGTGAACTCCGCACTGACTCTGTCCCTTAGAACATTTTACCTAGGCCCTATCTCCGTAACTCCACATAATTATGCCACTAATCCCCATAACCTGCACATCTTTGGACCCTAAGGGACAATTTAGCATGGCTAATCCACCTAACCTAAATATCTTTGGACTGTGGGAGGAAACTTGAGCACCTGGAGGAACCCCCCCCACACAGACACTGGGAGGACATGCAAACTCCATGCATTCAGTCACCCCAAGGATGGAATTGAGGCCTGGTCCCTGGCACTGTGAGACAGTAGTGCTAACCACTGTGCCATCATGTCACCCTACTAGTGAAGCATTTAAGTTTTTACAACAATTTGGTAATTTTCCTAATCTTTATGTCTGGTTTTTGTACAAAGAAGGATTAATGGAGGGAATATAGAGATCAATCAATAAAAATATCTGGAATTAATAATCTACTGATGACCAGGAAACTATTGTCGATTGTGGGGAAAAAAACCCATCTGGTTCACTAATGTCCTTTAGGGAAGGAAACCTTATGTCCTTATCTGGTCTGGCCTACGTGTAACTCCAGAGCCACAGCAATGTGGTTGACTCTTAAATGCCTTTGGGCAACTAGGGATGGGCAATAAATTCTGGCCAGCCAGAGTCCCACAAACGAATAAAAACCACAATGTCATTGACTGGTTGAACAGGTTTTGCCGGACCATATTTCCTCGACCTATGTTTCTGCCTTCAACTTGGTGCAATTTAAACTCTCACAATCTGGGCTACCAGAGTTGTGATGCTTAGGAGAAGGCTAAAGAGAGACTTACTGCAAGAGTTAGAGACTGGGAGACACTGAGTCGAGACTTGAATCCCACATAGCGATAATGATGGAATAAAGGGCAAAAAACAGATGACGGCGGAAGAAAAGCCGATGCAGACAGATGAACAATGTGGAAAGAATCTTGACCCCCAACACAAGATAATATAAGTTGAGAATCCATTAACAACAGGAGTGCAATATTAATTATCTCACTAGCTGAAATGTCAATTTAAAAAAAAAATGTCTTATTGTTGCAAAACTTTCTTCAAACCAACAATGTATATGTATAAGATGTTTTTCAGAAATTATATTGTTAACAATATACTAGGAGAATTGCAGTTTATTAGTGATGGATTAATTCTGAAAAATATCTTTGCTGTATTCTTCACCCCAGCTTTACAACCCATGAATTGTCCCTTAAAGCACATCTTCATTTCAAGCTTCAGGGATGTCCACTCCATGTCCACTACTTTGATGAAATCCAGATCTATAAATGTTACCTAGCTAGAGAATTATTCTTCCTGTAAAGGATGAAGAAATTCCAGGGTCCAAGGCAGTTACATTGTGTCGTGGTGTTCCTACACCTTAGAAATAATGTCAAAAAATGTTATATTCCCCAGCACAGAAGCGCCTCCCTCACTTTGGCCCATTCCATGAGTGTTGTGGTAGAAATAATACTGTTAGTCAAATCCTATTTGGGAAACAGTCCTGTGTTAAAAGGACAAGATGGAGTCCATGTGGATTTTTTCAAAAGATTAGGGGCAGCGCGGTGGTTAGCACTGCTGGATTTTGTGCTTATTTTGGTCAAATTAATAGGAACAATTTCATCTCCCTCGGGTGCCTCGCAACGCCAGGTACCCTGGTTCGATTCTGGCCAGGGTCACTGTCCATGTGGAGTTTGCATGTTCTCCCTGTGTCTGCGTGGGTTTCCTCCAGATGCTCCAATGCCCTCCACAGCCCAACAATGTGCAGGTTAGGTTGATTGGCCATTCTAAAAATGACCCTTGTGTTAGGGATTTAGCAGGTAAATGTGTGGAATTACAAGAATAGAGGCTGGGTGGGATCGTAGTCAGTACAGACTAGATGGGCTGAATGGCCTTCTTATGTACTGTAGAGAGTCTATGCTTATCAAAAGAAAAATTTTTTTTTGGCAGCTATGCACACTGTTGTAAAACAGAAAGCTGTTGCTTAATAACATAGATTATGTTTTATTTTAATTATCTATTAATCAAAAACTAAGTTGGTAGAGGTGATTTTGGGGAGGCGATAGCCTTGTGGTATTATCACTATATTATCAATCCAGAAAAAACTTCTGGGGACCTGGGTTCGAATCCCGGCATTGCAGATGGTGGAATTTTAATTCGATAAAAAAAATCTGGAATTGAGAATCTACTGATGACCATGAAATCATTGTCGGAAAAACCCATCAGGTTCACTAATGTCCATTAGGGAAGGAAAATCTGTTGTCCTTACCTGGTCTGGCCTACATGTGACTCCAGAGCCATGGCAATGTGATTGACTCGCAACTGCCCTCCAAGGGCAACCAGCAGTAGGGAATAAATGCTGGCCAGCCAGCGACGCCCATGTCCCACGAATGAGTAAGTAAAAGGTTTTTTACAGTCAATTGAAGTCTTTGTTGCTCCATCACAGTGTTGTGATTATTCACCTACATAGCGTTGGTTCTCATTATAAGAAAAAAATAGTATTTATAGCATTTGCCAATGGCCAGGATCTTCCAGTCCTGCTGAAAGTTGATGGACTTTTGGCTGACCCGCCACATCCCTTGAGGTGGGACCCACCATGGTGGGGTGAGTAAACCCTAGCAGATGACTCCGTTTTCCCTGCCTTTGTTGATATGGCCCACCATATTCTTTGGTTGAAATTTTCTGGCCCATCCGGCTGATGTGATCTTGTGATGGTACATCCACTGACAGCAGAGGGAGTGAGATGCACAACCTGCACCACCCCCGCCCCCCCCCCCCCCCCTTAACATCGGTGGGCCTGGAAGAGCAGTGGAATCCCTTTATCTATATTAATGGCATAGATTCAGAGTTAATTGAATTCCCTTTTAAGAAAACTCCAAATAATTTATATTTTCTTGTTACTCCATTCAGTGTAATGTTTAATTCATATTTATAATTGTAATAACGCAATAAGCACATACTTAAACCATATTAGTGCAATTACATGTCTAACAGTGCTTTATCTATAAATTCAAAGAGCCTCCTGTAATGTTGCCCACGTTACTTCTGCTGATACCCACCCCATTACCATGAGATTTGATTGTTCTAATGCCTTGGTAGGATGCTCAGTTGAAGAGTCGGTGGAAACTCGATGGACCGAATGGCCTCCTTCTGCACTCTGGGAATTCTGTGGGTGGAATTTATCCGTCCTGCCTGCCGTGGGAATTGTAGTGAGCAGTACAGAGTATACAAAGGTCTGTTGACTTCAGGTGGGATTTTTCGGAGTTGGGGCAAGCGTGGCCAAAAAAATCCGGCCCAATGTTACTTATAGATGAAGACACCTAACAGGATAATTTATGAATTTGTGCCCCTGGTCTGGTTTCAGAGAGTGGAAAATCCTGTGAGACCTCTGACATCTACCCTCTGAATTCCCAATATGCATGAAGTTCAGTACTGGGCGAGCAAATTCATAAATTACGCACTTTAATGTGGCTTTAAATTGAACAGCACCATGACGAGGAATCCTGTCATCACCTTGTGACTGCCCGGAAAGGACTTGAAGGGGAATAGTTTTGCTTCAGAATGGGACAAAAGATGTGGGGGCCACCATTGTGCACGGAATAAAGGTGACAAAACTAAGGCGAGGCTTCAAAAGGTGGCCAAAGAAAATAAGACCATTGTTGGTAAAACTCCATCCACGCTGGGTGGAAAGGATGTGTTGAGATCTGGGTTGAAGGGTGAGGCGAGATCGGAAATCGTGAAGGTGACTGTGGAGGAGTGCGGGGAATTAATGAATGAAATGCCTCAAACAAAGGAACCTACGGCACAGACAGAGTGAGGATCAAATAAGAACAGTTCTACAAAGCCCTCCTCCGAATATCGGGAATCGCTGGAGCTCAGCAGCTTCCCTCTTTTCATTCGCCATAAAAGTGAGGACAACTTAATTCCCCGGCAATGCACCATTATTCTCGCCACATGTATTAACCTTTGCAAAACTGACAGCAAATGTATGTTCGCTTCGTAGCACGGGGATTTTTTTTAATATAATCAGGAAAGGGAGGGCGGGGGGGAGTAAATGTGAGCTCATTAAATCATCCATACTCTTGGAGGTCAGCAGCGGGTCATTGAAGGGCAGGTTTCCCTGCACTGGCCTGTCACCTTGTATTGATCAGCAAGCCATTCATTTCAGCTTGGCTTGACGCTGTCCCCACAGTAGCTGTGATTGCATCAGTCAGCCCTGATTGCCATCTGGGGCTTGCCAATTTCAGTTGGCAGCGAGCGCAGTCTGCTCGCACAGAATGCAAGGAATACATTCTCGTATGCAGCACACACAGCAGTTAGGGAGAAGGGGGCAGGTGTATCATCTATAGTTGGCTGAATGCGTCTGGGCATTGCAAAGGGAGCATATTGCTGTTTTGTGTACAGCAGATCAAGACTCACGGGAGGGAATAGTCTGGCATGCCATTATAATCCCCAGGACTCGAAGCTCCTTCACTGACTGACAGGTGCATCCATTAGTGAGTGGCGAGCAAAAATGCCTGAAAGGGGAATAAGCTGAAATGAACAGAAACAGAGACTCCAGTGCCATTTGCCATCAGCAGTGGGTGCATGTTCAGATGCTAAACACAACTGCGCAAGTAACATTAACTCACAGTTTAGTGCTGTTCTCCACAGGGAGACAACTTGATTGAAGCAAGCTCAGACTGGCCACCTTTTTCTTTTGACCATTTTAGCACCACAAGGCGCCATGTTTTGCCCACACGTTGGTGAAAGTGTAGAAACCCTTCAGGATGAAACTCAAAACAAATGACATCTATACAAACCCAAGTTCAAGCTTAGATTTGATTTGATTTATTATTGTCACATGTATTGGGTTACAGTGAAAAGTACTGTTTTTTGTGTGCGATGCAGACAAAGCATACCGTTCATAGAGTACATGGGGAGAGGGAAAGGAGAGTCATAGAATCCCTACAATGCAGAAGGAGGCCACTCGATTCACTGAGTCTGTATCAACCACAATCCCACCCAGGCCCTACTCGCGCAACCCCACATATTTACCCTGCTAATCCTCCGCCACAGAGTTACAGGATGGAAGAAAGCGCTTTAAGTTGTCAGAATTGTTTAATTCCTCATTTTCTCCCTTTACAATTATCAGCCATGTTTAAAAATTCTTATTCTTACTAAAAAAAAGAGTGATGAGGATTACGGAACTCATTACCACTGGAGTGGTTAAGTAGTATCAATGAATTTAAAAAGGCGCTTGACAAGTCTGTAATAGGAGCGGAAAATAGAGGATTATGATGATGGATTTAGATAATGGGATGAGGCTTGAGCGGAGTTGAAACCTAGCATGGATGGGCTGAATCGCCTGTTTCTGTGTCATGCAGCAATGGGGTAAACCTTTTAGAACTGAGGTGAAGAGAAAATTCTTCACCCAGAGGGTGGCGAATGTGTGGAATTCACTCCCACAGAATGTGGTTGAGGCCAAAATGTGTGATTTCAAGAAGAAATTAGATTTGGCTCTTGGGGCTAAAGGGATATGGAAGGAAGGGGGGGGGTATCAGGATATCGAATTTGATGATCAACCATGATCAAAGTGAATGGCAGTGCAAGCTTGAAGGGCCAAATGGCCCATTTCTGCTTCTAATTTCTATGCTTCTATATAATTTACTGTAAAATCCAAATATCTATACTGACCATTTAAATCCTTTTATGGATTCTGCTTCCACCACTATTTTTAATAAGGCATTTTTGGATTCCAATTCACTTTAAAAGTACTTCTTCTAACTGTTGCCTTCTTTCATTCCAAATATAATTTAACCCTTCACATGGTTGGGTTTAGAAAATATGTAACTGCTGCTTGCTGTTTAGGCAAAAACAAATATTAGATATATTCTAGAAGTGTCCAAACATGTCCATTCCCTGAGCAATGCCACATGTGTAACATGACAGGCTAGTGGTGTAGTGGTATTGTCATTGGGATTGTAATCTCAGCCAGAAAGGCCAACAAGTGTAGCTGGCACGGAAAGTGAGAGAATAGAATGAACGTTTGCTCATTCTTTCGGAACGTAAGACGGAACCAGGAGCTGAGGATTGGGCAATACCTTCCCCAGAAAGTGGTGAAGGTCTCAGTTAAGGCAGAGTTGGACAGGAGTTGGACAAGGGCGGCACGGTAGCACAGTGGTTAGCACGGCTGCTTCACAGCTCCAGGTCCTGGGTTCAATTCTGGGCTCGGGTCACTGTCTGTGTGGAATTTGCACATTCTCCTCGTGTCTGCATGGGTTTCCTCCGGGTAGTCCGGTTTCCTCCCCCACTCCAAAGATGTGCGGGTTAGGTTGATTAGCCATACTAAGAAATTGCCCCTTAGTATCCAGGGTAGCAGAAGTTAGAGGGATTAGTGGGTATAATATGTAGGGATATGGGGGTAGAGCCTGGGTGGCATTGTGTTCGGTGAAGACTCAATGGGCCGAATGGCCTCTTTCTGCACTGTAGGGTTTCTATGGCTTTCTAAGAGTTTTGATAAACAAAGATAGTCAAAGATTATGGGGGGGGTGGAGGGGGAGGGAGGCTGCAGACAGGAATGTGGAGTTGAGACCACAACAAAATCAGTCATGATCTTATCGAAAGGTGGTGCAGGTTCAAATGGCCCACTCCTGCTCCCAGGTCCCACATTCCTCCGAATCTTGTGTGGAATCCCTTAATCCTTAGACTAGCTTTTCAAGTGGGGGCCACTTTCCACATGTTCGTATTCCTTGTCTAATCAAGACCAAATGTTCCGTGTTCAAAGAAGATGTGGCAGATTTTTCTGGGAACGCACCAGTGCTTGTAATAATGTGCAAGTAAATTCAGCAAATTCAAGGGATTAAGGGATAGGTGAGTCGTGATCGCTCTAGAATTTGATAGCCGATTTAAACTGCTCCACCGTGTGCCAAATAATTCCTCTTCGCATCTCTTTTTTTTGTAGTTAAGAACTTGCTGGATTTGTACATTAAATTAAAACATTAGTAATAGTGCAAATAGGTACCCTTTTAATGACATGATTATTGTTAATGAGGCTAAGCGGCCTCTTTGGCCAAAAAGGGAATTGTTTCATTGAACTCCTGCATGCAAATTATGGTACAATTTTAAATAATGTGATGTTTTAAATTTGGTAGCTTTTTGTCTTTCTTCTTTGTCTCTTTGCAAAAAATAAAGAGCAAAGAAAATTACAGCACAGGAACAGGCCCTTCAACCCTCCAAGCCTGCACTGACCATGCTGCCCGACTGAATTAAAACCCCCTGTCCTTCCAGAAATGCCACTTCTGATACATGTTATATGGGCCAAATGCGGGCGAATGGGACTAGCTTCGGGGTTCAAAAAAAAGGGCGGCGTGGATAAGTTGGGCCAAAGGGCCTGTTTCCTTGCTATAAATCTCTATGACTCTATGACCATGTTCCTCTATTCCTATCCTATTCATGTATTTGTCAAGACGCCCCTTAAAAGCCACTATCATATCTGCTTCAACCACGTGGCCTGCAGCCAATTCCAAACACCCACCATCCTCTGTGTAGAAAAAAAACTTGCCTCATACATCTCCTTTAAACCTTGCATCTTAAACTTATGCCCCCTAGTAATTGCCTCTTCCACCCTGGGAAACAGCTTCTGACTACCCACTCTGTCCAAACCTCTCACAATCTTGTGGATTTTTCCTCTCTCTTTACCCGATCTTCCTTCCCCTCCTTCATTTCTCTTCCTGTTCTTGATTTGATTCAGATTACAGGCACCCATTCTAATTTATCTCCTCCTCAATCATTTGCTTTTCGCTCATTTCTGAAATCTTATTGGTCCTGTCGCTCACTCAGGTGACTGGGGCCTTGTAGCAGTCATCATTCTCAGTTCCAACAAGTTAGTGCGCAAAAGGTTTTTGAATTAAAGACCGCAGAAAGAAATCAATTCGATGATGTATGCTACATAATATGTAGGAACAGAAATAGACCATTCAGCCCATCAAGTCTACTCCATCATTCAATGAGATTATTGACTGATCTGATATGATAATCCTTAACTCCAATTTCCCACCTTGTCCCCATAACCCTTGATTGCCTGACTGATTAAAAATCTGTCTGTCGTAGCCTTGAACATACTTAAGGACCAACCCTGTATACAGCTCTTTGTGGTGAAGAATTCCATAGTTTCATTATGCTCTGGGAGAAGAAATTCCTCCTCATCTCTGTCTTAAATGGGTGACCCCTTACTCTGAGATTATACCCTTGTTCCTAGACTGTCCCACAAGGAAGGACAACCTCTCAGCATCTACCCTGTCAAGCCCTTGAATCCTATAAGTCTCAATAAGGTTGCCTGTCATTCTTCTAAACTTCAGTGAGTACAGGCCCTACTCAACCTCTCATAAGAAAATTCTTCCATATCTGGGATCAACCTTGTGAACCTGCTCTGGACTGCCTTCAATGTCAATATATATCTCCTTAGATAAAGAAGCAGAAACTGTTGGTGTGATCTACCTACTGTGTAGATTTAGCAAGACTTGCCTATTTTTATATTCCATTCTCTTTGAGATGCTTCGGAGGCATCTTTAAGAGTTGCCCCATTCCAGAATATTCTGGCCCAATATGTATGGTCACCAATGCAAAGGCTTCCAACACACCGCATTGATTGAACTATATTTATCCATTTAAAATTAGCATTATTTCCAGAAATAAGGGCGAATCAGGAGGTGAAAGGGAAGAAGGAACATAAAACAGTGATAATAACCAGGAAAAAGATACTGAAAAAATTATCAGAAATTATCAAAAATTATCAGCTGACAAGTCCCCAGGTTCAGATGGACTTCATGTTAGGATCTTGAAGGAAGTGCCTGCTGAAATAATAATTTGAATTTTTCAAAATTCCCTACATTCTGGAAAGGTTCCATCATATTGGAAAATAGTGAATGTGACTCCTCGGTTTTAAAAAAAGGAGGGGGACAGAAAGTGAAAAATTACAGACTAGTTAGCTTAATATCAGTCATTGGGAAAATGCTAGAATCTATTATTGAGATTATAGCAGGGCACTTGGAAAATCTCAGTGTAATCATGCAGGATCAATGTGGCTGTGAGAAAGAGGAATCGTTTTTGACTAATTTATTGGCGTCCTTTGTGAAAATGACAAGTAAAGTGGTTAGACGGTAATCTGTGGATGTGTTGTACTTAGATTTCCAGAAGGCATTTGACAAGTGCCACATCAAAGCTCACTATGCAAAAGAAGATGTGATGGTGGAGGGACTAACATATTAACATGGGCAGAGAATTAGTTAGCTAACAGAAAACAGAGAGTAGGCATAAATGAGTCATTTTCAGGTTGGTAAGATGTGCTGAGTGGAGTGAAACCGATCAGTGCTGAGGCACCAACTATTTACAATTTTTATCAATGACTTGGACTGAGTGTACAATTGTTAAGTTTGCTGATGATAGAAAGTTATAAACATTGAGTATAGGAGTAGGCCCTTCGAGCCTACACCACCATTCAATTTGATCATGGCTGATCATGTGCTTTCTGTATCCCAGTCCCCCTTTCTCTCCATACCCCTTGATCCCTTTAGCCACAAGGGCCACGTCCAGCTCTCTCTTGAACATATCTAGTGAACTGTCCCCAACAGCTTTCTGTGGTGGGGAATTCCACAGGTTCACAACTTCCTGAGGAAGAAGCTCTTCCTCATCTCAGTTCTGAATGGCTGATGTAAGAAAGGATATAAATGCTTTGGAAGCAGTTCAGTGAGGGTCCACTTGACTGATACCTGGGATGGAGGTGCATGGGGAAAGATTGAACAGGTTGTGTCTGAATCCATTGGGAGTTCTGAAGAATGAAAGGAGACCTTATTGAGACATGCAAAACCCTGAGGAGACTTGCCAAAGTTGTTGCTGAAAAGATATTTCCCCTGCTGGGAGAGCACACACAGTTTGAAAATTAGGGATCTCCCATTCATGCCTGAGGAGAGTTTCTTCTCTCAGCGGGTTGTTAGTCTTTGGAACTCTCTTCCCCAGAATATGATGGAGGCAGGGTCATTGGGATTTTCCAGGCCTCTGGGGGAAGTTTTCCCACAATGGATTTGCACATGGCAGACGCAGCAAGCTATTGGCCACTGGTGGGATCTTCTAGTCCCAAAAAAGTCGATGAGCTTTTACGTTGATTGCCCACCTCACTGCCAGGGAATGCACTTTGAGGAGTCAACTTTGGTGGGATCGGAAGATCCACAGATGGGAGGCCTGGAAAATCCCATCCATTGACTATTTTTAAGGCAGAGGTAGATAGATACTTGACCATCAAGGGAGCCAAAGGATATTTTATATATATATACCAGTGCAGAAGAAGGCCATTCGGCTATCAAGTCTGCACTGACTCTCTGACAGTGTATCTTAAAAGTATTTATTTGTCACAAGTAAGGTTTACATTAACACTGCAATGAAGTTACTGTGAAATTCCCCTAGTCGCCAACAGTCCGGCACCTCTCCGGGTCAATGCACCTAGCCAGCGTGTCTTTCGGACTCTGGGAAGAAACGGGAGCACCCAGAGGAAACCCTCACAGACATGGGGAGAATGTGCAAACTCCACACAGACAGTGACCCAAGCTGGGAATCGAACTCGGGTCCCTGGCGCTGTGAAGCAGCAGTACTAACTACTGTGCCCCAGGCCCTCTCCCTGTCAGCCTCTTTTTTTAACATTTACCATGGCTAACCCATCGAGACTACACATCTTGGGACACTAAGTGGCAATTTACCATGGCCAATCACTTAAGTTGGGGTAGGTGGGAATAGGGTTGAGGCCACAATCAGATCAACAATGATCTTATTGAATGACAGAGTAGTCCCAAGAGGCCAAATGACCTACTCCTGCTCCAGATTTGAATGTTATGATAAACTTATCTTGAGGTAATTATACCCTCCTCGTATTCACCACACCCAGAGCAAGTTTTGTATTTGTACAGGTCATGCACATCATCTTTTTTCCGTATTAGTGCTCCTGCAGTGAATGATTAACCGGAGTCTACTCGATGTACAAATACATTAATAACCAAAGCAGATTTTGTGTGCCGAGTACCCATTAGCAGATGCTGGCCACCCTCCAAAGCCTCACCCAACTGTTCATTTTCCATATGAGGGGTGTAGCTGGTGAATGCAGGCGGGCACCCCCTCGTGCATTTCATAGCTTAGCTCCTCAATCCGGTCAATCCCTGGACGCACACCCTTTTCAGTAGAGCTCGGGAGGGTGCGGAGACAGATACTCGCTGTTGAACCAGCAGCTCCCAGCCCAGGCGGTGGTGAGGAGTATTGAAAAGGGCACAGAAATCAGGCAAAAAGGTTCTGCAGTGACAGATACCATGATGGGTAGCAGAGAATTCACACCTCAGCAAACCTTTCCTCTTCTGATGTCTACCTTGCTGTTTTTACCCTTATAAATTCACTATAATAATATAAACTATATTTTCACAATAATATCTAACTTTATTCTCAATACCCAATGGAAGTGACAGTCTAATAACGTACCAAAATCTGTTTGTTTTCTCCCATTCCATAAGCAAGTGTGTGTACCAACAACCTAGCAAAAGTCTCAGAAATAAAGAGTTAAAGTAATTATCCAAATGTATTCCCTGATGATGAAAACCATACAATTTCCATAATCATTTAATGCTCTGAAAATTAAATCGGAAAGTTAATTAATATTGCAGCAAATGTGCCTTAATGCCACAGCTGCAATATAAACATCATTCTACTCGAGAGGACTGTTCAGTGGAGTAATGAAGATGGGAGGAAAATTAACACGGAAGGAGGGAATTTTCAAGCCTCCGTCACAACCGGAAGATTCTGCCAACAGGAAGGTCGGAAAATAGCAGTGGCCCAGTGATTAGCACTGCTGCCTCACAGCGCCAGGGACCTGGGTTTGCTTCCTGGCTTGGGTCACTGTCTGTGCGGAGTCTGCACCTTCTCCCCATGTTTGCATGGGTTTCCTCCAGCTGCTCCAGTTTCCATCTAAAGTCCAAACGATGGTTAGGTGCATTGGCCATGCTAAATTCTCCCTCAGTGTATCCGAACAGGCGCCGGAGTGTGGCGACTGGGGGATTTTCACAGTAACTCCATTGCAATGTTAATGTAAGCCTGGTTTGTGACACTAATAAATAAACTTCTAAAAAAAAATTAAGCTTAAAACTTAATTTGGAGTCAGTTCATTCAACTTATCTGTTCATTCAAACAAATGCTATTTCTACTCGTTTGGTTGGGCTAATCTGAATTACTGCAATACATTTTTAAATAAGTAGTAATTAATACATTTTATACCAGTACCAAAATTGCTCTGGGTTAATAGTGATCCTCATTGCTTAACAGAGTCAGTTATAATCTTTTATTATGCTGGAGAATCATTAACCCTGCACCAACCCCCTCCACTCACCTGAGATACTCTTTGAGCCAGTGCTGTTTGACGTCATCGCCCTTTGACTTTCTAGGTTTCTGGGGTGCACAACAAGCTTTACGTTTCTGCCGTACCGATCCAACTTCGTGATTTAACAAAAGAAATCAATGGAAACAGAAAGAATATTGACATTAAAAATGACTGAAAGAATTGGGAGAAACAATGATGGAAGGCATTAGAGAAAGAAAAAAATGAAAGAGTTTAAAGGGAGGGTTATGAACATGATCCAACATAGACTCTCAGAATCTCCACAGTGCAGAAGGAGTCCATTTGGCAGATCGAGCCTGCAAGGACTCTTCCACAGAGCGTTCACCTAGGCCTAATCCCCAGAATCTCACATATTTCCCCAGTTAATTCCCCTAACCACTTAGGTCCTTGGACACTAAGGGCGGGATTTTACGACCTCGCTTAGGCGAGATTTTAAAATCCTGCCTGAGGCCAGTGGAGATTTCCGTTGTGTGGATCTCATCCGCCCCAATCCCGGGGCAGGCATGGTGGTAAAATTCTGGTCTCTGGGCCAATTTAGCACGGCCAATCCACCTAACCTGCACACCTTTGGAATGTGGGAGGAAACCAACATAGGCACGGGGAGAATGTGCAGACTCTGCACAAGAAGTCACCCAAGGCCGGAATTGAACCGGGGTCCCTGGCATTGTGAGGTAGCAGTGTTTGCCACTGTGCTGCCCTATAGAAGAATATATATTCATTCGTGGAACATGGGCTTCACTGGCTGGCCAGCATTTATTGTCCATCCTTAGTTGCCCGAGGGCAGTTGAAAGTCAACCACATTGCTGGGATCTGGAGTTGCATGTAGGCCAGACCAGGTAAAGATGGCAAATTTCCTTCCCTCAAGGACATTAGTGAACAAGAAGGCTTTTCCGACAATCAGCAATGATCATCTGTAGATTTTTAATTCCAGATATTTTGTTTTTATTATTTAATTCAAATTCCACTATGTGCCCTGGCAGGATTTAAAGCCAGATCCCCAGAGCATTAGCTGATTTTCTGGATTAATAGTCAATAGATAATACCACTTAGTCCATTGCCTCCCCAATAGTCAATAAAAATATCTTTATTACAGAGTTTGTCACCCATTAATATGGTAGTTGGATATATTTCTGTGGCATTAGATGCCTGTCATCTAGGGAGATGAAATGGTTTCTATTAATTTGACCAAAATGAGCACAAAACCCATTCCACTTTTGGCATGGCTATGTGTCAGAAAAGTGGAGGCAACTTTCTGCTCCTTCACACTTGCCTCAGCACAGTGGTTAACATTGCTACATCACAACACCAGGAACCCTGGTTCAATTCCGGCCTTGGGTGACTTCTTGTGTGGAGTTTGCACATTCTCCCCATGTCTACATGGGTTTCCTCCCATTCCTCTTTTGGCATGGCTATGTGTCAGAAAAGTGGAGGCAACTTTCTGCTCTTTTACACTTGCCTCTCATCCAGCACAGCCTATGTTTGCACAGTTAAGATTAGAACTTAACAGGGGATGACACTAGCTACCTCAATACCTTAAAATTCCTGTTTTCATACTCAACTGTGCTGCTCAGGTAGGAACGGAGGTGACATTCAGATTGTGCCATCTTCTGAAAAACAAAATTTCTTTGCCAAATGTACAGTTCCTGGCGATGGGATGACAAACCAGCAAAGACATTGAAAATCGACAATACTTGTCGACTTAGCAACCTCCCTGATGACTGATGGACCACTGTTTTGAGTTGTTAACATCAGCAAAATTGACTACTTGGCTATTGTTGAATCTTGTCCCGCAACACTGGTCTATCAAGGAGCATTTGTTTTAATCTGAGTTTAACCTTAGAGGCTAAGGTTCAGATATTTGAGAAAGCTAAGCTGCAGATAATACTGTATCATAATTGTCCCCCCCCACTTGCATGCCCCCAGCAGTATATAAATAAAAGCCACACATGAATACAGAATGATGTTCCCCTTCTACATGGATAGCATTTTTTTCTTAAATTGAACCAGGGTTCCTGGCGCTGTAAGGTAGCAGTGCTAACCACTGTGCCACCAGCAAGTCTTTCAGACTGTGGGAGGAAACTGGAACACCTGTGGGAAGAAACCCACACAGGCATGGGGAGAAGGTGCAGACGCCACACAGACAGTGACCCAAGCTGGGAATTGAACCCAGGTCCCTGGCGCTGTGAGATGGTAGTGCTTGATGGGCCAAATGGCCTCCTTCTGCACTGTAGGGATTCTATGATTCTAAACCAGAATAGAAGACTTAATTTCCTTTCCTAGGGCCCTAAAATTGTTGCCTAAGTATGTCACATAGCTACACCAATGTCACAACAGTTTCTTCATGACATCAAAGATTCCTGGTGCTAATGTTCCCAAGAACCATTGTTGTTTTGTGGTTTCAGCACCTCAAAACAATTTTAAAATCTTGAATTGCTTTCAGTTTGGCGTTTAAAACAAAATTGAAGAACAGCAATAACCTGTGTCATCAATAACCTATGAGCCATACCCTTACCTTTTTTATACTTTACCATTTGGAGTATAAATCAAGGGCAAGATTTTATGGTCAGAATAACTGGTTATTAGTGTTCATCATTATTACCGAGCAAATTGGACAGCAACTTCTAGCATCTGCCAGCTTGCAGATGAACACACATATCTGGGGGATGATTTTTCTCTGACCCTCTATAAGCTTTGCAGCCGAGGTACCTCTGCAAAAGATTCCACATGAAAATACACAAAAGTTGTGAAATTACTGAACTTGGCCACGAGATATTCACTAAGCAAACCAGATATACTCATGGGGAGAGGAGATACTTTTGCCTGATTGATAGCTTTATGATGTTAGAATAAGCTATTTATCTGTGATCTCTTTTGCCAGTGGCTCAATGTTTATTTGCAGAAGATAAAGAGGTGTCAGTTGCTTATCGCTTCTATTGCTGTTTTGTTTGGTCGACACAGGATTGTGGCAACAGCAGTTTTTCTTAAAGAAAATTGGTAGGGCAGCCGTATAATGAACAGCAAGTTCCATTCATTAGCTGCTGATCTAAAAATCTAAGCCATTTTGAAACCAATTCATTCCACAGTGCTGTATCCTGATGAGCACAAGATTAAAATAAATGAAACCCAATAATGACAAAAAAGAGTTACCCATAGTTTACTTTTTGGAAGACAATGCAATGATAATGAAATTAGTTTCAATTTGTGTGTACAGTTTTACATTCACGCGTGGTCAACTGGATTAGCCAATTCACTGAACTTCCATTTGCCCCGACAGTCCCTTCATTGTTCATCTAATTATGGCCTATTAGTTTACTACACAGGAACCTTCAATCGAAAACGTTCCTAAATTGCCAGCAGTTGTCCCGCTGTTGTGAATGCACGTTTATTGGTTTCAGTTAATGTACCTGTTAGCTTTACGGAGAGTATCAGTTATTCTTGCAAGGTTGTAATGGGAGTTGTAATTGTTGGGGCTTGTAATTAAAGGGTAGAATTCTGAAGCCTCTGCTTAAGGAGACCAGCTGGATATATGAAGGAAAAGAAGCATATAAATCCAAACTGGAAAGCTGAAGGCAGATTTGAAAATATGGCAGGTTAACATTGATTGAGGTGGCACCCTTTACATTTTGAGGCTATTTTTCCTGAATATGTGCCTGTGATTCACTATTATTGGTGGTTCATAAGGTTGGAAAAGAAGGGTCCGGGGATATCTGTGTCTTGGTACTGGGCGGTATCGAGTGGCAGCATTGTATTATAAATGAGCTGTCATGCTTCTTAATGACTATTCTAATTCGTGTTGGTTTTGGGAATTGTCTCAGTGTGCGTGAATTGTTCTTAGGCTTGCAGCAAGGGATAGCAGTGCTGCGAAATGAAAGGCTTTCCAGATTCTGCGATCCAGTGTAAGAATCAAAAAAAATAGCCAAGCGAGATTCAGAATAGATCCTTTTCAGCTCCACTGCAGAGCAAGAGGACCTGCTGTCCCATATTTTAAGAGACTCTCCCTTGTTTTGAATGTGTCCCTTATGTCTAGGGCAGCCTAAGGGAGATTGTAGGAAGTCTCACAACACCATGTTAAAGTCCAACAGGTTCATTTGGAATCACGAGCTTTCACAGAGCGCTGCTCCTTCATCAGGTAAGTAGCAGTGTTCCAAAAGCTCATGATTCCAGATAAACCTGTTGGACTTTAACCTGATATCATGAGACTTCTTACTGTGCCCACCCCAGTCCAACGCCGGCGTCTCCACATTAAGGAGATTGAGCGTGGTAACCCCCTCCTGCTGCCTTTGCCATTACTTGTTCTGTGAGCTGTGCATTGTGGCGCCATCCAGCCCCTGCCCAGAGGCCCCCACCTTGGCCACTACCATCAGCCCACCCGCTCTTATGATCGCGACCTCACCACACTCTTGTGATGAAAGCAGCAGCCCACTTGCTCCTTCCCCACTTCGCCATCCACCCCCACTTTCCCCCGCCAACCTCCACCAATCCCTGGCCCAAGATCCAAGTTTCCCTGCCGCAGAGGAGTATCCGGGACTGCGGATTAATGCCAGTTGTTTCCAAGAGCAGTCATCCTGTGCCGTTGCCAATTGAGTGTCAGTTTGTGCGCTAGCTTTAATACTTTAAATTATTCGCTGTTAAAATTTTGAGATTTGAACACTTGAATCTCCAGGGAAAGGAGCTGATTAAAACCATGGCTTCATGATTACAAACTTCTGTTTTATCAAAACAAGTTAGACGTTACTCAAGCTTGGAAAAGCTGCCGGGGACTCGCTGCCATTGATCGTAGTGTGCCCTCGCCTTGTGTTAATGTCAAGGGTTTTTTGTGAACCAACTAAATGAGTTCGCTGGCATTGCTTCTCAGAATTAAAGGTTGGACTGGTTGTCTCCCAGAATGAGAGTAGAGACTGCAAAGGATGGGTGGAAGACCTGCCTTTGTGCTCAGGTTCTTTTTAAAGTTATTTAATAAAAAGACTAAAACACAAAGTCCTCCTCGACCCAAACCTCACACGTTGCTCATGTCCCATTCATGCCAATCTATGCCAGTTCACACCCCACCCATCCTCCCATGACCCCTTATAGTCTCATGGCTCTCAGAACCACATGGCACTTCGTAGACCATATGTCAACTTAGTGCCAACACATGCCCCACCCACCATCCTTTACTGTTGTCCCTTACCTAGTCTCCTTTGGTTGTTCTTTGACAGTTTGATAGGTCTTTGAATTTTGCCAGTTCTTTGACAGCTTCAGCAGTTCTAATGAGTTAATGCACTTTTACGCATAACTATGTTTACTGTTAACAATCCCAAAAGGGTGCCATCTTTTTCTTAAAGGGTGCTGCACCTCTCCAAAAGGTGTCCTGAGATGCTATCCATGGGGGTATCTTACCTCTTCAAAGGAGTACGCTGACCATCCTAAATAATCCACCAAGTCCAGACCTCCTCTTACCTGTTCCAATCTTTACATTCCAGGTTTCACACTCCTAGCCTACCAAAAATCTCAGTTGGGAAATGCGATGTTGGTGGCAGGGGGTGGAAGTGGGTGGGTTGAGGGTGGAGCAGTGGGCTGGACTTCGAACTTCTGACCATTTCTGGGAGTCTTGCTATGAAGAATAGCTTCTTCTTGAGAAAACCTGGATCATTATCTGGTTTTGGGAGTCTTTTGAAAGGTCAGATCGAATGGCTTTACCAAAGCCCCTACATAATAACTCAGGTCCCACCTAGACTCCATGGTCCCTCATACCTCCACACCAAACTATGGTCCACCCACTCTCTATAGACCGTCATACCATCTATGCCAAGTCATGGAATTCCCATGTCCATTCATCCAATATACACTCTGTATAGAACCAATGAGTCCTACAGTAACAAATTCATCTGTGGAACTGCTTAAAAACACCCAATCATAATTTTCTTAAAAAAAATCTGCTGTTGCTAAATTGCTGTTGCTACAACCCTATATAAGTGCCCAACAAGCGGGCCTGTAAGTATCAATAAAGAAGCCAGAGGTACTTCACATCTCTTTATCTGGTACAAATAAACATTGAACCATTGACAAAAGAGATCACAGGAATAATAGCATAAATAGGCTCTGCATGTGTCATCAAAGTCAAATATTTTATGGGAGTCTGGGCTCTCGGCCAATATGTGGCGATGCCTACTCTCCAGAATCGTTTGCATTCTTGGACACGCGCATCTCTATCAAGGACGGTCAGTTCAGCACTTCACTGTACTGCAAGGCCACGGATAACCTCACAACTCTCCACTTCTTCTGCTTCCACCCTAAACACGTTAAAGAAGCCATCCCCTACGGGCAAGGATCTGCTCAGATGAGGAGAATCGCAATAGAGTCTACAGACACTGAAAGACACCCTCGTAAGAACAGGATGTGGCGCTCAACTCATCGATCGACACACATGAGGACGGCCTCAACCGGATCTTGGGTTCATGTCACACTATCTGTAAGCCCCTGCCTGGGCTTGCAAAATCTCACTTACTGTCCTGTCTGAAGACAATACACATCTCTTTAACCTGTGCTTAACCCTCTTTCCACTCACATTGTCCTTTAAGACTTGATTACCTGTAAAGACTCGCATTCCAACCATTACCTTGTAAATTGAGTTGTGTCTATATATGCCCTGTTTGTGAATACAGCTCCTCACTCATCTGGAGAAGGAGCCTGAGACTCCGAAAGCTTGTGCTACCAAATAAACCTGTTGGACTTTAACACGTGGTGTTGTGAGACTTCTTACTGCTCTCAGCCAAGCCCAGTACGTTTTCCAGCAAACATGGCTCACCATTGGCCAGAGGTAGGATCTTCCAGTCCCGCCAGTGTGTGGTTTTGTGTGCCCCTCACCCTTCGCCACAGGGGAATGCATTGCAGAAGCTCACCATCGGTGGTAGCAATTGTCAGTCAGCGTTTTAAATAAAGGACCTATCTTCAGAACGGAAGGATGATGGAAATGCATTGCAGTTTGACCAACTGAAAGGGGAGTGGGTGGGATGGCTAATGTGACTGGATGTCAAAGTAATTGTCCTCATCTGAAGTATGTGAAGCAAGTGTGTGATCTTTGGCTTGAACTCCATTTTCCTGCCTGTTTCACCTTGACTCCTTGAAAGATCAAAAACTGTGGGCGGGATTTTACGGCCTCGCCCAAGACCAGAAAATCCCGGCCGAGGTCAACCAACCTTCCCATTGTCTGCCCCTCACCCACTCCGATTCCTTGATGGGCGGAGTGGTAGAATTCCGATGAATCTGTCTATCCCAGCCCTAGATCTATTTACCACTAGAGCATCCACAACCCTTTGGGATATAGAATTCCAAAAATTCACAACCCTTTTGAGTGAAAGCATTTCTCCTCATCTCAATTCGAAATGGTTGACCCCTTTTCCTGAGACTGTGCCCTCCCTACCCTGTGTTTTAGATTCCCTGACCAGCGGAACCAATCTCTGAGTCTACCCTGCCAACCCTTTCAGAATCTTGCATTTTTCAATGCCATCTCCTCTCATTCTTCTAAACTCCAGAGAAGCCGAGGCCTAATTTACTCAGCCCCTCTGTATCGGGTTAATACATTATCCTTTCACTCATGGGACTCATGTTCTAATCTAATCCAGCCCAATGTGGTTAAAAGCTGAACTCCCTGTCTGCTTTACAAGGAAAGGAACCATTCGAGAATGTGCCACTTGAGATCTCTCTTGCCTCCTGGACAGAGATTATATTACCGGACTTGTAAACCAGAGGCCTGGATTAATAATTCAGAGAATGAGAGTTCAAACCTCAGTTTGAGAACTTAAATGCAGCAAAATTAAAAGGCTGGCATCAGTAAATGTGATCGTGCATTTGTTGGATTGCAGTTTAAAAGAAAACTGGTTTGCTCATGTCCTACAGGGAGAGAATCCTGTCATCTTTTATGGCCTAGTCTATGTGTGACACCAGTCCCATACCAATGTGCCTGGCTGCTCTCTCAACCACTCCATTGTATCAACATGGTAGTGGGCACTAAATGCCAACCTTGTTCATGGCATCCAGGCAGATTGAGGAGTAGGTGCTCTCCAACTGAGAGAAATTGTTTCTCTTGAATGGTTGGGCACATTTCAGTGGTCAATAAGTTATGTACAGTGATGGTTTATCATCAGTGTGTTGTTCACTCAGGCATTGTTCATTCACATCTGGCAAACTAATTAAAATCTTCCAGTTTTCATCAAAGTTTCTTCCTTCTTGCATTAGCTCGATGCACAAGTGTGCAGAGAAAACATTGACATGAGCGCACTCCATATGGTTGTAATTGGTGATATTCTGATTCTGTGGTGGGTGCCAGAAAACAGTGAACATTTCATAGCTGAAGTCCATTGAGAATGCTGGTGTGGAGGGTTGGGGAAGGGAAGGAAGTATTTGGTTATAATTCAGGTGCTGGAAAGGTGTTAAGAATGGAAAAAGTTGGGTTCTTCTGCGACATTTGTTTGCAAAAAAAAGTCTTGTTCAAAAGAAACACAGAAGTCAATATTGGATTGGGAAAAATCAGCAGAATGTATAAACTTGACTTTGATTATATAATCCCATAAGTGAGGCACTTCTGTCAGTGAAAAGCTATAAGTTACCGTCCTCTTCTCTCAATCATTTAAATGGTGAATTGATTGAGTTGTGAAACATTTGTTGTGGGAGAACAGTGAGGAGGGAAAAAACATCATCGCAGGCTTGTAACATTTTTTTCTAGCAGTTCATTAATCATACACTTCTCAAATCTCTTCCTCGCTCTGAACCGTTCCATTTCTGCAAGACATGGACATTTTTATGTGAGGCAGCTGCTTTCTCTTTGAGGAATGCCTCTGCAAGGGGGCTCAGTTGCATCCGTTCATCCTTCAATGTCTGTCTGTCAGTGGCGTCGCCTGAGGCATTTGTACTTCTCGTGTCTCTGGCTGGATTCTGAAATGGAGCTTTGCCTTTCGAACAAAGCAGGAGGGAGGGCAAGGTCCTCTTGGGTCGCTGCAGCAAGAGGCACAGCCACTAGGATGCCCGTGTCTGTGCACCAAGTTAACCTACTGACCCTGGCATAGCCAGTAGCAAACCCAGGAGTGCAGCAGTCGTTATAGTTCGAGTTGTATGCTTATAGAGAATGACACTTGACTTGGGCATTTCCAGTGGGGAGGTAGTCAGGGGGAGGACTGGTGGGAGGGAAGGAACTACAAAATGGCCCTCTCACACATGACTATTTTTAATTTCCTCTGCAGTATTCCGGCAGCCAAGACACCTTTGAGGACATAATGTTAATGCTTGATGGGATGCCGGCGGCTAGAGTCAAGCCAGAGCTTCTGGAATCTGAACGAGGGGTAAGTCGAGGCTTCCAGACAATTCCCTTTTCCCCGATAGCAGTAATTATTTCCAGACCTTTCCAAAGCCAGTCTGCTGAACCACAAAGTTCACATCCATCTTCCACCCACCCCCTCTGCCACTTCTGATGATGTGTAGTCTGAGACACAGAGAACATAAGAGTTACGCCAACATGATATCACCACACTCTACAGCTGAGAAAAATCTGCTAGTGTGGAGTATGTTTTAAATTGGCTGGAGTACAGATTTTCTTTCTTGCTTTCTTTTTCAAGATGTTTGTGTTCGGGACATCTCCCTCAGAACGGACCGAGGATTAACGTATCGAGAAGTCTGTGCAGCTGGCTCACTTGAAAGTGTCACATTCTTTCACACTTGCGCCTGATTTATTAAAATGTGTTTATTAAACATTTTAAAAAATGAATATTAAGTGAACATGGAAGCTATGATGAAAGAAAGTGCAGGCTGTAAACCAGTAATTTCCTGCTGCTCTCATTGAGAATCGAGCTAGCAATTAATATCGACAGTTGCCAATCTGCAAACTTTATTGAGAATCATAGAGCCTTACGGTGCAGAAGGAGGCCATTTGGCCCATCGAGCCTGCACCAACCACAATCCCACCCAGGCCCCATCCTTGTAACGCCACAGATTTACCTTCCTAATCCCCCTGACACTCAAGGACAATTTAGCACAGCCAATCCACCTAACCCGCAAATTTTTGGACTGTGGGAGGAAACTGGAGCACCAGGAAACACAGGGAGAATGTGCAAACTCCGCCCATACTGTGACCCAAGGTCGGAATTGAACCTGGGTCCCTAGCATTGTGAGGCAGCACTGTACCACCGGCAGTTAGTTTCTTCCATCAATTCTAGTCTCTTGCATATCCCCAGCATGGGTTGCACTACCATTGGAAACTGAGTCTACATCAGCCAAGGCTCTAAGTCTGGGAATTCCCTTTCGAAGCCTATCTGCCTCACTTAACTCTTTTTGTCCTTTAAGGAAATGGTTAGAGCCACTTCTCTAGTTAGGCTTTTGGTGACTCATCCTAATGCAGCTCAGTGGCAAATTTTATATCACAATTGCTCCTGTGTATCGCTTTGGAATGTTTTACTATGTTAAACACCCTATATTAATGCAAGTTGGCACATTTAACAGTAGTGTCTAGTTTAAAAGTATATTTATTAGTGTCACAGGTAGCCTTATGTTAACATTGCAAAGAAGTTGCTGTGAAAATCCCCAAGTCGCTACACACTCTGGCACCTGTTTGGGTACACTGAGAGAGAATTTAGCACGGCCAATGCACCTAACCAGCACGTCTTTCAGATTGTGGGAGGAAACTGGAGAACCCAGAGGAAACATATGGGGAAAACATGCAGACTCCACACAGACAGTGACCCAAGCCAGGAATCGAACCCAGGTCCTTGATGTTGTGAGGCAACAGCGCTAACCACTGTGCCACTGTGACACCCGACCATCAATGATTGGACCATGGACTATCATATTGCGTCAAATGGAGTAGCATCTGCTGTTGTTCTAAAATAATGTATCGCCTGGCGTAGTGCAAGCAATGCCACAGAAGATCCACCAGTTATATTTACTCTGCCAACAGTATTGTATTAGCATGCAATTGTATGTATGTCAACATTTGCTGCCTTGCCAAAATAAGTTAATACTTTGAGAAGATAACAATTGATAAAACATCCACATAGGTATGAATCATAATGTTTAGCGTGAGGTGTATCAAGTAAGCTGCTGTTGCCATCATGGTTTAGTGTTGGCAGTGTGCATTAGAACAGTAAAGGATGCTGGCCAAGGTTCTTTGGCAGAAACTAACCATATCGACGACTTACATTTGTATAGTGATTTTAATGTAGCAACACATTTAAGATGTCTCAGGCGTGTGATCGAACAAATCTTGACAGTGATCCAACACCAAGATCTATTTGGACTGGTGACCAATATCCTTGAGAAAAATGCAGATCGTTAAGGAGCATCTGAAAGGAGGTGAGGGAAGTCGAGAGATGAAGAGGTGTAGGTAGCAATTTCAAAAATTTGGTCTACAGACAGCCAGCAAGACTGGAGAGGTGACAATTATGGAAGTGTCAGAGGCCAGAAGTGGAGGAATCCAGGTATCCCGGAGGGTTACAAGGCTGGAGGAATTTGAAATCAAGCAAAACTGAGGCATCACTGGTCTTGAAGCCAGTATGGATGAGAAGGTGAATGAAAGGATGGCAATGAAAGAATAAGTAAAATAAAACAAAAACCTTGGAAGTGTTTATCTTCTCAATGTGGTGGATACAAGAGATCATGTCTTGATATGGATCCTGAATTAAAGTCATACAGGTTTACAGCATGGAAAAAGGCCCTTGGGTCCAACCTGTCCATGCCACCCAGTTTTTACAGCTAAACTAGTCCCAATTACCCCTATTTGGTCCATATCCCTCTATACCCATGTAACTGTCTAAACACTTTTCAAAAGACAAAATTGTACCCGCCTCTACTACTACCTCTGGCAGCTTGTTCCAGGCACTCACCACCCTCTGTGTGAAAAAATTGGCCCTCTGGACCATTTTGTGTCTCTCACCTCTCACCATAAATCTATCCCTTCTAGTTTTAGACTCCCCTACCTTTGGGAAAAGATGTTGACTATCTAGTGATGTATGTCTCTCATTATTTTATAGATTCCTATAAGATCACCCCTGAACCTCCTATGCTTCAGAGAAAAAATTCCCAGTCTATCCAACCTCTCCTTATAACTCAAACCATCAAGTCCCAGTAGTATCTAGTAATTCTTTTCTGCACTCTTTCAACTTCATTAATCTTTATTAACTTTGCTAAAGTTAGTGGAGAATGCAGACAAAAGAATTTCATAATGAAGTTGTTATCACACTAATATCATACAACCTGGTTTTATTCCATTTATGTCCAATATTTCACTGTAATTTTGGGAGATGATGGGTTACAAAATATTCCTTGGTCTAATTTCCCAAATAGATACACTATTTTAATAACATTGCAGTAAATAGCTTGGATGTTTATTGCTATTTAAAAGCATTCCCAAAGTGCGTACAGTGAGATAACCATCACTGTTGATGGAATATTAAAGTGAAATGCTTTGTATTTGTTACCCCAAAGTGTGGGTGTGGTGGGATAATGAGTAAATTTAAGGAGGAGTTAGATTTTTAATTGGTAACGGGTTGAAGGGTTATGGGGAGAAAGCAGGAAAATGGGGATGAGGAGCATATCAGCCATGATCGAATGGCAGAGCAGACTCAATGGGCCGAACGGCCTAAACCTGCCCCTATGTCTAATGAACTTTGTGAATGGAAAACACAAGTCACAAGTACTGATTTTCATTTTTGTCAGATTTTCCTTCTCATTAATATATGACAGGAGACTTTATGTGTGGCACGTTCTTCGGTGTATTTCCTTTGTGAAAAAAAGCAAGCTGCTTTTCACAATAGAACATTAATCCTACTTCCATTCTGTTAATTACAGCAGCTCCCTTCTGTAACACTCCCTGTATTGCTATGATGATAGGTGGTGACGCTGCAGCTATCCAAGGAGAAGCAATATTTAGCAAACCAAAGTGGTGACTCCTCAAAGTGAGGATTGTACGCTCGTGCATAAAAATAGCAGACAAACGTGTATTGGATTGACCTGATTTAGTTGTTAACCCACTAATGTCTAAATGCCCTGCATTTACTCAGTTCTGTTCTTGCCGTGCATCTGTAGTGTCAGGGACTGCAGCGCTCACAAGAAGGCAGCTTTCCATCACTTTCTCGAGGATAACTAGGGGAAGCGATGGCTACTGGTATTATCACTCGACTATTAATCCAGCAAGTCAGCTAATGTTCTGGGTTCGAATCCTGCCATGGCAGATGGTGGAACTTGAATTCACTGTGGATTAAAATCCACTGATGAACATGAAGCCATTGTTGGTTGTTGTAAAAATCCATCTGGTTCACAAACGTCCTTTAGGGGAAGGAATCTGTTGTCCATACCTGGTCTGGCCGATTTGTCACTCCAGAGCCACAGTAGTGTGGTTGACTCTCAGCTGCACTCTGAACAAGGGCAGTAGGGATGGGCAATAAATACTGGCCAGCCAGTAATGCCCCATGTCCCACAAATGAATTTTAAAAAAACTAGGAGTTGGCAATAAATGCTAGCCTAGCCCCAATGCCCACGTCCCCTAAATGAATAATTTTTTTTTTCTCTTTCAAAGTATTTGCATTCAAAATTGTCCTAAAAACAATCATGGTTGAGTTTAGAGTCATTGCGCAGAATTCTCCGGTTGCTCACGTCTGCGAGATCTCCTGGTCCCGGTGACAGAGCACTCCCGCCATGTATTTCCCAGTGGCATGGGGTGCAGTCAATGGGAAATCCCATTGACAGCAGCAGGATCAGAAGATCCTGACGCGGTGAATGACTTCCCGCTACAAGAAACACACCACGGAGAGGCCAGAGAATTCCCCACCCCCCACCCCCCCCCCCCCCCCACCATGTGAAATCTATAGTTTGATTCATGTTGGACAAAGGTGTTTCTATATGTAAGGGCTGGTTTCAATTCCAACCCTGATTCTGTTGAGCTTAGAGGGGGCAATGGCGTGAAGAGCAAATAAACCAGCAGTGGTTGCTTAGCAACTAGGGTCTTTTAAGGTGGAAAAGCTTTTAAGTTTTAGTTTAGTTAATTTGGAGATAGGTAGTAAGAGAGAAGGCAGCTTTCACAGCTCTGCTAGAAGCAGTTGGTTTTAAAAGACTGAAGAGGGAACATCTCTCTCAGCCTTGCTAGAAGAAAAGCCACATTTGGAGTAATTGTTAAGAAAATAGATGGCAGTAATCTATAGTCTAGTTTGTTAAGGAAACTAGAGAAATGAAGAACTCTGGAGTTAATGCAACCGGAGGAAAAGGGAACCAGAACATGTTCAGTAAAGTCACAGAGAGTTGAAAAGGCATTAGATGGTGAGAGGCCAGAAAGATCCCAATGCCAGCATGAGATGTGCCACTCCCATAGAGATGCCGGAGGCTGAAATATATAATTGATTAAATCTGGTTGCATATTCAAGTCCTGTTCTGGAGAGTTTAGGGTCATTAATCTTTGGAATTCATTACTCCCAGAGAGCAATAAAGGTTGGATCATTGGATATATTCAGAGTTCAGTTAGACAAGAGTTTTAATCTACCTGGCAGTCAAAAGATTATGGCTGGGCAGGGGGCATGCAGGAAAGTGGAGTCGAGGCCATGATAAGATCAGCCATGATTTTATTGAATAGTGCAGTAGACTGAAGGCACCAGATAGCCTACTCCTCCTATTTCTTAACCAATCAAAAGCAGAATAATTCACCAAATAGGTATTTAAAAATATGTCAGAATGTTGGTATAGCATTATTTCATAATTACAGGGCAAAAACTTTATTTATCTAGTTTCCGTAACTGGCTGGACTTTAGATTTCTGCTTTCTATTTTCTTAATCATTATTCTATAGTATGGCTTTTATCCTAACAGCATCAGCCCAATAGGTCAATGCTGGTACATACATTTCACTTGATTCTCCTTCCACTCTAATGCCATCAACATATCCTCCAATTCCATTTGTCCTCATGTACTTATCAAACTTCTTCCTTTTTTTATTATTCTTTCACAGGACGTGGGCATTGCTGGCTAGGTCAGCAATTTTACTACTCATCCCTAATTGCCCTTCTACATCTATGTTAATCATCCCAAATACTCTGCATTCTCATCACTGCCAGAATAAATTCTCCTGAATTCCTGATTGGATTAGTGACTCATATGTTGATGGCCCCAAGTTTTGGACTTGCCCAAAATCTTGAAGTCTTCTCTACTGCCATCCGATCAACCCTTAAGTTATTTATTAATGTCACAAGAAGGCTTATATTAACATTGCAATGAAGTTACTGTGAAAATCCCCTAGTCGCCACACTCCTGTGCCTGTTTGGGTACACTGATGGAGAATGTATCATGGCCATGGTCTTATGTTTATGCGAGGAAATTGAAGCATCTGGAGGAAACCCATCCATT
This sequence comes from Carcharhinus amblyrhynchos, assembly GCF_965287045.1. Taxonomy (NCBI): domain Eukaryota; kingdom Metazoa; phylum Chordata; class Chondrichthyes; order Carcharhiniformes; family Carcharhinidae; genus Carcharhinus; species Carcharhinus amblyrhynchos. Next base: position 9,825,063 of record NC_137333.1, on the reverse strand, counting down.
TGTAGAAATATGCATTATGTTCCCTCTCAGCTTTCTGGTCTCTGGTGAAAGAAACCCCAACCTGTCCATCTTTTCTCAGAGCTGTAACCTGTCATTTCTGTTATAGAAACATAAAAACATGGAAACATAGAAGACAGGAGCAGGAGGAGGCCATTTGGCCCTTCACGCCTCCTGCACCATTCATCATGATCATGGCTGATCGTCCAACTCAATAGCCTTATCCTGCTTTCTCCCCATAACCTTTGATCCCCATTTGCCCCAAGTGCTATATCCAGCCGCCTCTTGAACACATTCAATGTTTTGGCATCAACTGCTTCCTGTGGCAATGAATTCCACAGGCTCACCACTCTTTGGGTGACGAAATATCTCCTCATCTCCGTCCTAAATGGTCTACCCTGAATTCTCAGGCTGTGACCCCTGGTTTTGGACTCCCCCCACCATTGGGAACATCCTCCCATTACATTTTTTTGTACTTTACCCAGTGCCTTTCTGTTTACTTGTTGCGGCGTGGGAACCAGAGCTTACGACACTATAAGAGTTTTATTTGTTCATGTGTATGAGTGGGAAGGCCAGTGTTTGTTGCCCAGTTCTTATTGTCCTCAAAGATATGGTCATGAGTCAGCTAACTTTAACCGCCTTGCTAATGACGCTGACATCCCACGAACCACCTTTTAAAAATTCTCCACACGGCATTGTAAGTATGGTCTGACCATATCAAAAAAAACATAACTTATCAGCTTCCTGTGGAAGCTGAACATGCTACCTGTTGAATCATAAAATCCAACAGTGCAGAAAGAGGCCATAAATGGCCATCGAGTCTGCACCGACCACAATCCCACCCAGGCCTTGCCCCCATGACTCCATGTATTTACCCTAGCAAGTCCTCCTGACGCTAAGGGGCAATTTAGCACGGCCAATCCACCTAACCCGCACATCTTTGGACTGTGCGAGGAAACTGGAACACCTGGAGGAAACCCACACGGACACGGAGAGAATGTGCAGTCTCTGCAAAGACAGTTACTCAAGCTGGGAATTGAACCCGGGTCCCTGGCGTTGCGAGGCAGCAGTGCTAACCACTGTGCCACCGTGCCCTGTCAGTCATATTGATTGAGAGTGATGTTTCTGGGAAATCCGTTGAACTCTAATTGATGTTTTGCAGATAACAACAGGCTTTGAATGGAAATCATTACAGGCACTTCACATGCAGAAAACGTTACTGTACTGGCACATCTTAGTCATCTTTTGCAGATTTTATTGTGATTTGAGTCTTCTTTCCAACACAAAGTCTTCAGCAAAGCAAAGAAACCAAACTTTGTGATCACAAACGTTTGTGGAAAACATTTTGACTATTTTCCTTTCTTTTGCTCTTCTCATTTTTAGTCTCACAAATGCCTCAAATGTTGGTTTCTAATCTCACCATTCAGTCTTCGATTTCCAATACTGCTGCAATCAAAACTCAATGAGGACTTTGCAAACAGCATCTATCTTATTTTTCTTTGAATGTGAGCCTATTCTTAGAATATTGGTATTTTCTCTCTTTTTTTACAGCAGGTTTGCTGAGGGTGTGGAGGGAACCTGCTCACATCCAAGACAGAAGCGTTGACGTTTTGGATGTTGCTTCTTGTTTGCACGTTCTTCCTGTCTGTGTGGGTTTCCTTCAGGTGCTCAGAATTCCTCCCACAGTCCAAAGTTGTGCAGGTTTGGTGGATTGGTCATGCTAAATTGCCCCTCAGATGTGTAGGTAAGGTAGGGTGGGGTGTGAGCCTGGGTAAGATGACCTGTCATTGTAGTGATTCTATAAAAGATCATTCAGGCTGCTAACATGAGGATTGATTTGATTTATTATTGTCGCATGTATTGAGATACAGTGAAAAGTATTGATTCTTGCACACTATACAGACAAAACATATCATTCATTGAGTGCGTAGGGCGAAGAAAAGGAGGGTGCAGAATGTAGTCTTACAGTCATAGGTGGGGTTTAGAGAATGATCGACTTCATATAATACATTAAAAATCTGATGGTAGCAGGAAAGAAGCTGTTCTTGAGTCAGTTGGCACATGATCAAAAGAGACTTTTGTATCTTTTTCCCAATGGAAAAAAGTGGAAGAGAGTATGTGCGTGGTGTGTGGGGTCCTTAATTATGCTGGCTGCTTTTCTAAGGCAGTGGGAAGTTTAGACGGAGTCTATGGATGGGTGGCTATTTTATGTGATGGACTGGACCACAACTGTTTGTATTTTCTTGCAGTCTTGGTCAGACCATGAGCTATACCAAGCTGTGATACAACCAGTAAGGAGGCTTTCTCTGGTTGCATCTGGAGAAGTTGGAACACTCTCCTTTGTCCTTCTGTTTTTTTATTGTCTATTTCGCTGTGACAAAACCGTTGTCTTACCTTTCAGTTTTCAGTCCTCTGCAGCCATAATGTAAATATTATCTTCTTTCTTTGTCGAGTGACTTGTGTGTTTTCCAGTATGTTTGAAACTGTCCGTGTGTCAGTAATTGCCTATGTACGTGAGTGAATTTACACTGATAATCTCATCATGGGTTTCAGTTAGCTGTTTGTTTTCCAGCATGCAATTACTTTGATGGCTCACTTACCACTGCTTAATCATGACCTAATATGCTACACAACATAAAATAGATGATGGCAACAAATTCAACATTTTTTTCTGACAACCATTTTTTTTAGGACTATTAATCAACTGTGCAAGCTGGTTATTGTACAAGAAAAGAAAGATACTTATTGGTCTTTTTACAACCATAGAATGTTCCAAAGTGCTTTCAAGCTAACAAAATACTTTTGAAACAGAGAAACATAAAAAATAGTTGCAGAAGTAGGTCATTTGGCCCTTGGAACCTATACCAACATTCAATATGATCCATGACTGATCATGCACTTTCAGTATCCCACTCTCGCTTTTTCTCCATACTCCTTGATCCCTTTAGCCACAAGGGCCACGTCCAGCTCCCTCTTGAACATATCTAACAAACTGGCCCTTTCTGTGGTAAAGAATTCCACAGGTTCACAACTCTTGAGTGAAGAAGTTCTTCCTCATCTCATTCTGAATGGTTTAACACTTATTCTTAGACTGTGATCCCTAGTTCTGGATTTCCCCAACATTCTTCCCACATCTAGCCTATCTAGTCCCGTTAGGATTTTGCATGTTTCTAAGAGATCACCTCTCATTCTTCTAAATTCCAGTGAGTACAAACCCAATCGACCCAGTCTCTCTTTGTAGTCACTGTTGTAATGTAGGATGTGACAGCCAAGTTGTGCAAACGGCTTTGCAATAATGAGAAAACCAGGCTTTGTTTTGCTGCTTGATAATAAATATTAGCCAGGACACTGGGGAGAATGCCCCCCACACACCCCTCTATTCTTTGAAATCATGCCATTGATCTTTTGCATCCACCTGGAGAGATTAACTTTTCATGCAAAAGATTCTGCCGCAACCCTGCAGATCGCCCCTCAATACTACTCTGGAGTGTCATAGATTCATAGAAACCTACAGAGCAGAAGGAGGCCATTCGGCCCATCAAGTCTGCACTGACCACAATCCCACCCAGACCCTGTCCCCATAACCCTGCCCATTTACCCTAGTTAGTCACCCTGAAACTAAGGGGCAATTTAGCATGGCCAACGCACCCTAAGCTGCGCATCTTTGGACTGTGGGGATAAACCGGATCACCCAGAGGAAACCCCTGCAGACAACATGTAAACTCCACACAGAGAGTGACACAATGTCACAAACAGGCTTACATTAACACTGCAAATGAAGTTACTGTGAAAATCCCCTAGTCGCCACACTCTGGCGTCGGTTTGGGTACACTGAGGGAGAATTTAGCATGGACAATCCACCTAACCAGTATGTCTTTCGGACTATGGGAGGAAACCAGAGCACCCGGAGAAAACCCACACAGATATGGAGAGAACGTGCAAAGTCCACACAGAGACAGTGATCCAAACCAGGAATTGAACCCGGGTCCCTGGTGCTGTGAGGCAGCAGTGCTAACCACCGTGCCTTCCATAAAGTGCTCTGCTCAAGAGAGTTGAACCTACAACCTACAATACACAGACGCGAGTACTAGCAACTCAGGATGACATTTGCTCGCTGCACGCACTGTTAGACCAGCTGCAATATTCTCTTTGCAAATGCCATTCAGGGATTGTCAAAATGTTACTGTTATTAAAACTTTGGAATGACAACATAAGTCATTTGTAATACCAAATACAATCTGGAATGCAATGATGCAAGTTGAATCACTAATCACATCCCTGCTCACTGCTTCGCACAAGACTGCGGCCAACTGCCTTCCAAGACACTTTGCCAAATCAACAATAGCTCAGTAAAGCCTCATCATGCAAGCGACCTGCAGATGAACCTGCAAATAATCCCTCAGAATCCCTCCGAAACCATAATAGTCGCTTCCCAAAGCACGATTACTCAAGCATTTCCACTAAGGAAGTTGATTGGAAGCTTGAGGTGAAAGAAATTAAAATATCTTTAACACCAAATTGGCGTAACAAAATAATCCGTTCCTCCCGAAGCAAGCAATCTTTACTCTTTTTGCAATCTTTATCTGATCCTCAGGAAAATCTTAGTCTGCAGAAAATCTGCACATTTGTGACCCCATTTATATTTAAGTTCCCTGGAAAGGCAGACATAAATAGTTAGCACTGCTGCCTCACAGTGCCAGGGATATCGGTTCAATTCCAGCCTCGGGGCTGTCGGGGGTGAATTTTCCCATTCCACCTGCCATGGGAATTAGAACTTGAAAACGTCCGTTGACCTTAGGTGAGATTTTCCAAATTTGCGGCGAGTGCGGACGGAAAATCCTACCTCGATGCGGAGTTTGCACATTTTCCCCGTGTCTGCGTGGGTTTCCTCTGGGTACTGTGGCTTCCTCCCACAAAGATGTTGGGTTAAGTTGATTGGACATGCTAAATTACCCCTTAGTCAGGGGGACTAGCAGGGTAAATACATGGGTTATGGGGATAGGATCTGGGTGGGATTATGGCCGGTACAGACTCGAAGGGCTGAAAGGCCTCCTTCTATATTGGAGAGATTCTATGATTATCTAGTCAAAAGGTTAGGTGGATTGACCATGCTAAATTGCCCCTTCATCAAGGGGACTAGCAGGGTAAATACATAGGGTTATCTAGATAAGGCCTGGGTAGGATTGTGGTCGTTGCAGACTTGATGGGCCGAATGGCTTTCTTCTATATTTAGGGATTCTATGAATTAAGACACTCTCAATTTCATTCTTATTCAAACAATGCTTTGGTTAGCATGACACATCCCACCTATTAGGCAGTATTGAAAAGGCTTTGATACTGGTCTGTTAAAAACGTTTGCTATTCCGATGGGCTGAATGGCCTCTTTCTGCATCGTAGAATTCTATCATGCTATCACTGTTCTGCAGTATAAAAAGTACAAAGCGGTAGTTGATGGTCGGAAGTATTCTGTGAATAAGAGTGAATGCAGTAATCATAGGTGTAAACATTTCTTGTGATTTCTCTACAAATACTACAGAGATTAAATTTAAAATACCTAATTAGGATTAATTTGTGATGCAATGACTAATTTAGGGAAGCAACTCCAGTGTTGGATTCGAGAGCCAATAACTAGCGTAACTGAACAAGTATCGCTGTCAGGAAATTAGATTGATACTTCTAAACGTGAAGTGAAATAGCGGCTTCAGCATTCGTGGCAGTTGTTTTTCAATGAAGTTAAAGTGCTTCTAGTCTTCAAACATTCTTGTGCGAAATTTCAGAAATGGGGCAGCATAGTGGTTAGCACTGCTGCCTCACAGTGCCAGGGACGTGGTTCAATTCCTGGCTTAGGTCACTGTCTGCGTGGAGTTTGCACATTCTCCCCATGTCTGTGTGGGTTTCCTCTGAGTGACTCAGTTTCCTTCCACAGTCCAAAGAAGTGTGGGTTACGTGCATTGGCCATGCTAAACTGCCCCTTAGGTTAGAGGGATTAGCAGGGCCAATATGTGGGGTTACGGGGATAGGACCTGGGTGGGATTGTTATTGATGCAGACTCGATGGACCGAGTGACCTACTTTTGCATGGTAGGATTTCTATGATTCTATGAAATACGTGGACGGTTACAGGTTTGCCCAAGAAAATTTAAAATGAGAAGTTTTATTTTGTGCAGTTGCCACCTTGACATACAATAAAATGTTCAGACCCTGGTCACATTCCCAATCCTTTATGTACTTCTTTCAACAGTGTTCCAGTATTTTCACACAATTGTCCTTGAAGCAAGATGTCTTTGCTGCATCATTATGTTGATTACAGATATGAGTCTGATGCACTTTTCCACATTTCAGTGAAAGTGACGTGGAAGTGAATACCCCAGCGGTTTTCTCTTTTTTAAATTAGTATCCAATTCCTATGATTCCCCTGGCGGCATAGTGGTTAGCACTACTGCCTCACAGCTCCAGGGACCCGGGTTCAATTCCGGTCTTGGGTGACTATCTGTCTGTCCCTGTGGGTTTCCTCCGGCTGCCCCGGTTTCCTCCCACAGTCTAAAGATGTGCAGATTAGGTGGATTGGCCATGCTAAATTGCCTCTGAATGCCCAAGATGTGTAGCTTAGATGGATTAGCCATGGAAACTGTGTGGGTTACAAGGATAGGGCAGGGGAGAGGGTCTTGGCAAGATACTCTGTCAGAAATCCGATGTAGACTCAATAGACTAAATCATCTTTCCTGTCAATAATGCGGTTAGTCATTGGGAAATCATAGAATCATAGAACCCTGCAGTGCAGAAAGAGACCCTTCGGCCCATCAAGTCTGCACCGAACACAATCCCACCCAGGCCCTACACCCATATCCCTACATATGTTACCTACTAATCCCTCTAACCTATGCATCTCAGGATACTAAGGGCAATTTTTTAGCATGGCCAATCAATCTAACCCACACATCTTTGGACTAGGTTATCTTCTTTTCTGCAATGTGCACTTTGAAAGATTGAGTTCAATGAAGTGACAGATTTTTGTTTTAATTCTGTTTACATATGTCTATCCACATATGCATATATAAAAAGCATGTAACTATGCTTTTTTATTTAAAAGAAACTATTGTTATATTGTGAGGTTCATAACATTATTATACTTTGGGACTGTATCTTTAAATTTAGGTTAAATGAAGGAAGATCATGTGACCTGTTCTGTAGCGCAGTGGTGTAGTGGTTAGCACTGCTGCCTCACCATCAGGGACCTGGGTTCAATTCTGGTCTTGGGTCACTGTCTGTGCAGAGTTTGCACATTTTCCCTGCGTCTGTGTTGGTTTCCTCCGGGTGCTCCAATTTCTTCCCACACTTCAAAGATGTGCAGGTTAGGCTGATTGGCTGTGCAAAATTGTCCCTTCGTGTCAGGGAGAGTGCTAGCAGGATAAATACATGGTGGTATGGGGACAGGGATAATTGGGATCATTGTCAGTGCAGTCTTGATGGGCTGAATGGCCTCCTTCTGCAGTGTAGGGATTCTATGATTCAATGAAAGTCCACCTGACAGTAAACCTGGGTGTTTTGATTGTTAGAGATCAAAGGAAGACTTAAGTTGCTTTACTGGAAGAAAATGCAAGGTATTTATACTTGAAGACAATGGCTGAGTTTACAATTAGACTGTGTGTCACACAAAGTCACAGAAGGGTATTGTTGGCATCGGGTTGTGAACAGTTGCGCTGTAATCATCCATTTAGTTCTAAGATGAAAGGGAGTTGAGGTCGAAGAAAGCTAATTAGGATTTCTACCTGGATGCAAGGTTGCTTCACACTGGGAAGATGCAGAGGCAGCCAAGTTTGAGATTAGGATACAGACTTCCCTGCACAACAATGAAAATCACAACGGAGGTTCTGTGTGGTACGCAGGGAAAAATGGCTTCTTATGTTTGTGAACTACCACTGCCAGTTCGAGGGTTTGGGGAGCAGGGAGATGGGGGCGGGGAGGTGGGCAGTGGATGGCAGGGAGACGGTCTCTAGTTGAAGAAATGAATCCTGCAGACATTTACGGGAGATTTATAGTGGCATGGCCGGGGCAAGGAGTAAACCTGCTTTACTGGTGAATGTAAGGAACTCCAGTAACCTGAGGAAAAAACTTGGAGATGGTCACCTGAAGTTACCAAAGTAGAACGGGAATACGAAACTCATTGGAAACTGTGGACTGTTTGCACTCTCCAAAGAATTACAGTCATTTTAGCAATGGGTATTAAGTGTAAAAAGGGAATATCACTTTCAGTCATATAACTTGCCCAGGAGAAAGAAAATAGGGCTTAGTCAATAGTGTTTTTTAATTAACCATTTGCTACAGTAAAAGTTTTAAAACATGAAGTCTTTGTGCCTTTCTTTTAGCTGGTAATAGCTTGAATCTCTTTGAAATTTAAAAAGCTTTTTGGAGATCATAACACCATTTCTGCTGGTTGGGGAGTTTAAGATTTAGAGATATAGTCGAAAGATTAAAGTTTAAGATGACTTTCAGATACGAAATTAAAGAAAGATTTCTGTGTGGCAAAGTCTGGAATGTTCATCTGCAAATGGCAAATGATGCTGGATGAATTGTTAATGTTTAAACTGACATTTACAGATTTTTTTTAGCCCAAAGTTTCAACGGATGTGGAACAAAGGTGGACAGTTGCCACCTTAAATGGGAACGGTGGGAATCTTGTAATTAAATCAGGCCAAACTAGGTAGAAAAGGTTGGCTTGGTGAGCTGGGGGTGGTGGGTAGGCTGCAACGGGAGAAGCACTCTTGCACTGCTGGAAAGATGTGTGTCTTTTTCATGTAGTTGCCCTCACCTCCCTTTAACTGCCGATTATTCTGAGACTCCAGAAACCCATCCGACCAGGATGGAGTTAGGTTGCAAATCAGTCGCAGTCGCATTGAAGAATAGGCTTGAGTGGCTAAATGGCTGACTCATGTTCCCATACTTTCCCAATTATTCAAACCTTATTCCATTGCAATTTTATTGTCAACCAAAATGCACTATTTGTTTTTTTAAATCCTCTTCATGTAGATGGAATGTCATTTCTACTTACATGCGTCCTTGAGGATGGTTACAACTTTGGTGTCATTATATAAACAGCGCTATTGAATTGTCTACCTGTGAAATATCCCACCTCATCTTCTATTCCATTGTCTTCAATGATTGCACCTGTTCTGTGGGAATAGCAAAAGCGGCTAATCCATTACTCATTTTCCCCATTGTTCAATGTGAAAATTGCCCCTCTCTCAGATATTCTTGAGCCTAGCTTTATCCTATAGCATTCACCAAACAAAATGCATGCCTTTAGCAATATTATTCATAGGAACATAGGAGCAGGAGTAGGCCATTCAGCCCACCGTGCCTGCTCTGCCATTCAGTACAATCATGACTATGATAACCACCTTCAATGCCCTTCTCTCACACTAACCCTAAATCCATTTATGTCACAGGTGTTTAGAAATCTGTCAATCTCTGCTTCAAACATATCCTGACTGACCTTCCACTGCCCTCTGGGGTAGAGAATTTCAAAGATTCCTCTGATTAAATAAAAGATTTCTCATCATTCTCTGCACGGTGGTAGCACTGCTGCCTCACAGCGTCTGGGACCCAGGTTCGATTCCCGGCTTGGGTCACTGTCTGTGTGGAGTCTACACGTTCTTCCCGTGGCTGCGTTGGTTTCCTTTGGGTGCTCCCACAGTCCAGAGATGTGTGGGTTAGGTTGATTGGCCATGCTAAATTGACCCTCGTGTCATGAAGTTTAGTAGGGTAAATGCATGGGGTTATGGGAATAAGGCCCGGGTGGTATTGTGGTTGGTGCAGACTCAATGGGCTGAATAGCTTCCTTCTGCACTGTAGGGGTTCTATTCTATGGTGATTTTTCTCGGACCTAAGCGGCTTCCCCCATATTGTTACTGGTTCTGAAAAGCGTTAGGGTGACACAGTGGTTAGCACTGCTGCCTCACAGCGTCAGAACCCAGGTTCACTTCCAATCTCGGATGAATGTGTGGAGTTTGCATGTTCTACCCATGGATTTCCTCCCGGTGCTCTGGTTTCATCCCACAATTCAAATGTGCGTAGATTAGGTGGATTGGCTATGCTAAATTGCTCCTTTGTGTTCAAAAATATGTAGGTTAGGAGGATTTATCATTCGCCGGGGTTGTAGGGATAGGCTGGAGGGAGGGGTCTAGGGACTAGTGGGGCCTGTGTGGGATGCTCTTTTGAAGGGTCAGTGTGAGGTGAATGGCCAATGACCTCTTTCTGCACTGTGGGGACTCTATGGACTATTCGGGCAGGTTTATATTTGTAATGGTATGGGCAGCACGGTGGCACAGTGGTTAGCACTGCTGTCTCACAACACCAAAGACCCAGGTTCAATTCCAGCCTCAGGTCACTGTTTGTGTGGAGTTTGCATGTTCTCCCCATGTCTGTATGGGTTTCCTCTGGTTTCCTCCCACAGTCTGAAAGATGCGCTGGTTAGGTGCATTGACAAGGACTAGACTGTGGCGACAAGAGGAATTTTGCAATGACTTCATTGCAGTGTTAATGTAGGCCATACTCGTGACTAATAAACTGTAAACTTTTAAATTTGCTCTCAGACAGCATGAGTAATTCTTTTTTAGATTCTTACTGAGTCTGACTAATTTTCAGAGCCAGCTAGAGAAAGCTGATGACCCCAACAGAGATCAGTGTCTGGCTGCAGTGTTGGACAGCAGTGTTATGTCTAATAGCATGGAACGTAACTAAAAAAAAAGATATTTAACAGATCAACCGGAGCTGTCGGATATTGCTTGAAATGTGTTCGTTCCTGGGAGATGATGTAATCAGGTCAAAGTGTGGAAGGGTTTTGTGTTAAAGCTGGCCAGCATAATGACAGATCAAAAATAGCAAAGGTTTTATCTGCAATCAAAGGTTTGTAATTAGTTTTTGTACATTAGTCCCTTAAAGCTCTACTCCCAGACAAATCCCAATCTCTTAAAGCTGTATCTCCAGACAGATCAAAACCTCAATAAACAGTTTAATTACACTCGCTACAGGGGGAGATAGTGACATGGTGGTAATTTTGCTGGACTATTAATCCAGAGGTCCAGGCTAATGCTCTGAGGACATGTGTTTCAAATCCCAGCACAGCGGCTTGTGGAATTTGAATTCTGTTAAGAAATCTGGAATGTAAAACGGATCTCTGTCATGGTGAGCGTGAAACTATAATCGACCATTGTTTGCTTATCCACTAATGGCCTCACTTTCAGAAAGGAAATCTGCCTTTTCGTATCTGGTCTGGCCTAAATGTGACTCCAGACTGTCAGCAATGTGGTTGACTCTAAAATGGCCAAGCAGGCCACTCAGTTCAAGGGCAATTAGAGATGAGGAACAATGATGCCCCCATTCCATGAAAGACAGAAAAAAGAAGTAAATTGAATTTTCAAAACAAAACCTATCATCTTCTAAACAGTTCTTGCTTTAAATGGGACCAATGGGAACCTTGTAATTAAATCAGGCCAGACTAGGTGGGATTAGCTTGGTGAGCCACAGGTGGTGGGCAGGCGGCAGTAGGAGAAACCCTCTTGCCTTTTTTGACCCGCATTGCAGTGCTGGAAAGACGGGTGTCTTTTTCATGCCAAAGTCCTCACTTCCCTTTAACCAATGGAGGACACCAGAAACCCATCCTACTAAGATGTAACCCAAAGTGGAGATAAATTCAAAGGCGTGCAGCTTCGATAAAATGTCTAAATGAGTGACTACCTCCCGGCTTCCGTCAAAACCAGAGGTAGCTGGGTTGGGGGCAGACCGGCTTTGAGGTTGAAATTCTTTTGAAGTTTAAGGCCGGGATTTTACCATTGTGTTGCGCCCGTTTTCGACCATGAAAATTTGGTAAAGTCGGGCGTAAGTCGAGTAGCATGATCCGTGCCTGTTTCCGTGCCAGTTCACACTTTACCAAGGCCCAAAAACCGTTGTGATCGGGACCCCGCCCAAAAAGTGCGCGATGTCAACTTAAATTATTCTGCATGTATCTTAAGCCACTTAACGAGCTGCATGCCCCACTTTACCAGCATGTCTGCCTTTACCACCACATTTACCTAATCCGGAATCGGTCTGATATCGACATGCTCGATAAAAGTCCGATTCTGGTGCCCAATCAGTGATGGTTAGTGAGGAGGTAAGTGCCTACTCCCACCTGACACAACCCCATGTGCTTTGGAGGGTTTAAATTCTTCTCAATGAATGATATCCAACAATCTCACTTGATTGAGAGCGAATTAGTCTAAGTGATCTAATGATTCTGTCGATTCAACTTCAAATTCCCATTTTCTGGCGTTGCTCGATGCAAGTTATTGAGTAGCATGTATTTTGCAAAAAAAAACAAATCAAAAAACATGGTAAATTGTATCCAGTTTTGATTGTGCAAAGCAAGTACCTTTTAAAGCAAAATAGTGTTATTTAACTAAATTACCACTTCGGAGTCAGACTGAGGATGCAACAATACAGTTTTATTTAACAAAGCTTCGTGGAGAAAAGACACTGGCACTCCACAGTTCTGGGCAGCTACCTTCTCTCAATAATACAATAGGAGCGGTTTATTTTTATACCTTTCAGACAATGGATAGTCCGGACATTAGCCATTTAACACATCGTTATAGTTGAGTAGGATCAATAGTTTAACACCGTTTAACACCGTTGCAGCAAGACACATACAGACATTGGCATTTAACATTGCATTGTTTCATAGAATGGATACATTTCGTCTATCAGTGACTATCAATGACTTAGTTTCTGGAGTCTTCCGGTAGTTAAAGAGAGGTAGTTTCAGTCTATACGTACAGTAATTGGTTTTCCTGCATTTATGTATTCCCGTTCCCATTTATGGCTAATCTCCTTATTGTCCTGGGTCTGTCCAAATCTTAAAAGTGCCTCAAGCTGTCTACTAGCTTCCTGCAGTATCTGATTCCTGCATGTTTAACTTTAAATAACTGTCTGTCCTGCATGTTTTTAGTTTCACGTAGCTGTCTGCGCTAAAAGTCAGTGCCTGCTCAATGTCCCTCTCCCAGGTAACCTTCTTGTGTGCCTGGTAACCATCTTTGTGATTTTTCCCACTACACTTTGTTCTTTGTCCTAACACCCTACTTAATAAATATTCACCGATATTTCGGAATGGATCAGGATTTGTGCTAAAAAGCAAAGAGGTTCTATAATAAGCCACATGACACTAAAACGAACCTTTCCCAATGTCTAAAAAAAAATTATAGTATGATTTGCTGTTTTAGAAATTTCTGTCAAACCATCACAAAAGAAATCTCAATGGCCCTTTAGGTGTAAATGCAAATTACAGGCTCGGTTTAAATTGCCCTGAGTGACCTCGCGCTGCATACAGTTTAGAGTATTGGCATGCTGTGTCAGAGTAAAAAAAAAATTCACGGCTATAGCGACTAGCTTAACTGCACGAGCGAAGGAGCTCTCAGAAGCAGAAGGACACAGGCAGCACAGGTAACTTGTATAAACATAGAAAAATAGGTGCAGGAGTAGTCCATTAGCCTGCACTACCATTTAGTATGATCATGGCTGATCATGCACTTTCAGTATCTACTCCCGCTTTCTCTCTATACCCCTTGATCCCTTTAGCAAGGGCCACATTCAGATTCCTCTTGAACATATCCAATGACTCAAGAACAGCTTCTTCCCTGCTGCTGTCAGACTTTTTTGAATGGACCCACCTCGCATTAAGTTGATCTTTCTCTACACCCTAACTGTGACTGTAGCACTACATTCTGCACTCTCTCCTTTCCTTCTCTGTGAACGGTATGCTTTGTCTGTGTAGCGCGCAAGAAACAGTACTTTTCACTGTACATGAATACATGTGACAATAATAAATCAAATCGAGAACTGGCCCCAACAGCTTTCTGTGGTAGAGAATTCCACAGGTTCACAACTCTCAGAGTGAAGAAGTTCTCCCTCATCGTATACAGTGGTCTTAACAGAGTAAAACATTGCACTTCAAGAGCATTATCAAATAATTATGACACTATGCCACATAAAAAGATAGTGGATCAGAGTCTCTGGCCTCCCCTGAGTGTTCTCCTTGGCAGTGTGCCATTCGCTAGCTGTGGGATCCTGTCGTCCTGCTGCTGTCAATGGGAAGCCACCCCATGCCACTTGGAAACCCCTGGCAAGGGGTGTGTCATCGCTGGGACCAGATGATCCCGCTGGCATGAACAGCTGGAGAATTCCAGCCACTGGTTCCTACAACCGAAAATGTATGTTTTCAGGAGTGTCCTAAAGGCGGAAAGAGAAGCAGACAGGTTTGGGGAAAGAATTCTGGAGTTTGGGTCTTTGACACAGCTGAAGGCTCAACAGCCAACGGCAGAGTGAATAAATTATGGATGCTCAAGAGGTTAGAATTGGAGCAGTTACAGAAACCTCAGGGAATTGGAGATTACAGAGATAGGAAGATGAGAGGATGTGGAGGAATTTAAGTCACTGTCCATGCAAAGTCTGCACATTTTCCTTGTGTCTGTGTATGTTTCCTCCGGGTGCTCGTCCCACAAGTCCGAAAAACGTGCTGGTTTGGTGCATTGACCATGCTAAGTTCTCCCTCAGTGTACCCGAACAGGCAGAGTGTGGGGATTTTTACAGTAACTTCATTGCAGTGTTAATGTAAGTCTACTTGCAACACTAATAAACAAACTTAAAACTTAAGCCTCTCATTCAGAGGTGAGGGCAAAAGCAACTGAGCCAACTCAATCAAATAAAAATGACGATAAAATCACTGAGCCTGAGAACTTTCCTGGGCCTAGTGACACATGAGGCGGACAACATACATACTTGTATCTTACTATTGAATTTATGGCCCCGGGTTATTAGCCTGGGTACCTGGATGACCATTCAGTGCTATTGCTGTATACCACCATCTCCCCCTGAGAACATGAAACTGTAGCAAATGTTCTACTTTTACTTGCCTGGAATGAAATTGAGACAGTATTGTAAATAACTTCTGTCCCAACATTTTCCAGGACTCCAGTGACACCTCAGTTGACATTGTACGAATTAACAGGCTGGGCAACAGAATATTTCCCATATAGCGATGTTTAACTGTTTCCAATGTCGCTGTGATTCAGGTGTTCAGAACTGTCTGAACTAGTTAAATGTTCACTTGTTATCCTTCATCCTGCATGTTAAATTCACCACCAATATATGAAACAAAAGTATGTTTAAGAAATGTAGGGAAATAAAATACAATATAGCAAATTGCCAGAGATTGTCCACATTTATTTTTAAATTATATATATTATTTATATGTTTAGTTCATTGTAATATCAGTAATGGTTAGTCAAAGGAACATATTTTAAATTGTATTGACCTAGTGTTGCCTATTTTGTTCTGGTTCTGGTCAGAAACTCCAAAGTGTTTTGTTGAGTACACCCGAATCTTAAGTTTTGCATCTTGAATTTGGCTGGGATAAGCAGGATAGGTTTCACTTCAGGTATGCTTCAAATGCCCCACTAGGGAGCTTTTATCAAACAAAATTTATTTAAGAATATAGTTAACATGTACAGTAAGAAAATTTAGCGAGAACTCTTATTAATTGCAACAAGAAACAGAACAACCACTACAATATATAACCTGTAATCAATATTTCTAATGTGTTCCAATCAAACCAATCCTGTAGACAAAAGACCCTTTTCACAGATTTAACACAGCAAAGACTAATGTTCACATGGTACTGGACTTGAGACCTTTGGATGAAGTTCTCTGTATGGACTCAGAACAGTTTGAAGTCAGAACAGCTTCCCAAAACACCAGGGATTCTAGACAAGCCACCAACAACCGATTCCCCCCTTTGGAAAGGAGGAACTTGCTTTCAGCTAACCAGCAGAATTTCCAAAACCAGACAGAGAGAAAGAGAGAGAGAGACAGCTTGATGTCCCTTCTAAAACTAAAACTCAAACTAAACAGCTCCAAACTGAAAATGAAAGAAAATCTGTCACCTGACCTGCCAACCATCTGTTCTCCTAACCATGCAGAGTCATAAACATCCCAGTAACAATATACAAACCCCCGTTTAAGCAGCAATGAAAAGACATCTCCAGTCAGGCCACTAACAATGAGAAAACACACTGAAAAAGTTTGCTTATAACTGCAGAGTACATGGTTAAAGAAATACTTCTTAAAGGTATACTAATGTCACAAAATGCACTCGTAGATCAAGCGTACCGTGGCTAAATGCAGAATAAAGATTATTTTTCCCCCTTCTACAACATTCCTTCAGCAAAATCTGAAAACAACAGGCAGTTTCTTCTGCTCTGGCTGGTGGTGAGCTTAGAGACAGGAAGACCATGCAATAGATAGGTGCCTGATGGGCAGTGCAGATGATGGGCCAAAGGGTCTCTTGCTAAGACTCTCTGACTAGGACAGTGGTATGCTGGAATACCACTCCTTCCTGCTTCTCCCAGAATTTAGTTCTGGGTGGGAAAGCCCATGGTTGACATCCCATTCCCAACACCTAATTAAACAAATAATGACTGCTTCAGAGCATCATTCACAGCTGGCATTAGAATATAAAATCTCCACAGTGCAAAAGGAAGCCATGCAGCCCAACGGGTTTGCACCAACTCTTCAACAGAGCGTCCCACCCCACATTTACCCTGCTAATTCGCCCAACCTACACATCTTGGGTCACTAAGGGGCAATTTGGCATGGCCAATCCAGCTAACCTTCACATTCTTGGAAGAAACCAGGGCACCCGGACAAAACTCACACAGACATGGACAGAACATGCAAATTCCACACAATCACCCAAGGTGGGAATCGAACCCGGATCCCTGGTGGTGTGTGGCCGCAGTGCTAACCACTGTGCCCCCACGCTGCCTTTTGACCAAGTGGTCAGCAGGCCTGTTCACATGCGATGTGAACAACAGGTAAAACTGTGTGACCAACTTATCACTTCCAGATGGATTCCCTTGATCAAAAGCGTGCACAGGAAGAAGGAGTCCACTGAGAGTCACCCTTTTGACCTTGGTGGAATTGTGGCCTGGAATGCTGCACAATCCTAGGATTCTGGTGCCTATCCTTCCAGCAGCATTGCCTGATTGACTTGTGGTTCAGAGGGTCTTCCCACACAGAGTCAGCGTGGGTCTCCATGGGCCTTCCAGTTAGGGGTCATACCCGTAACATCTTAACAAGATTTCCTCAATCTCCTTTGTGCGTGCCGGTGAATGTTTTCATTTTCTGGCCAGCCTGGTGGACTCTGAGAGTGTCGATGTATTGTAACCTCATGCCTAACTGCTTGAAAAACTATCTCTGTTTCGAAGTTGAGGCGGGTCCAACTCATTTCTCATTAAGACTCTTAAAACTCATTGGAGGCACTAGATTTCAAGCCATTAGATCTGGCTTCAATCAAGTCCGAGTCCCAAAGGTGAAAGAATGCAAAGTCACAATTCCACCCACTCCCTTCATCTTTTTCCCAACTAAACACCTTCAAAATGTTTTTTATGACTTAATTTTAACACACTTGCTTCATGACAAAACATGCTTGCATTTGCGGGATGGTGGCACAGTGATGGGTGGCATGGTAGCATAGTGGTTAGCACTGCTGCCTCACAGCGCCAGGGACCTGGGTTCGATTCCTGGCTTGGGTCACTGTCTGTGTAGAGTTTGCACATTCTCCCCGTGTCTGCGTCAATTTCCCCCAGGTGCTCTGGTTTCTTCCCACAGTCTGAAAGATGTGCGGGTTCAGTGCGTTGACCTGAACAGGTGCCGGAGTGTGGTGACTAGGGGAATTTCAGAGTAACTTTATTGCAGTGTTAATGTAAGCCTTACTTGTGACTAATAAATAAACTTTCCTTTTTTACTTTTAATCAAACGCTAATTTCACCGAAATCCATCACCATTTCCTGAAATGATTTTCATTTACAGCACACTTTGAAAGAGGAAAGTAGGAATTAGACCTGACACAATATCCAAACAGTGACAACCATTCATCCTCATTTTAAAACTGACAGCATCAATGCCACGTATCATTCTGCTCATTCTTGCATGTATTGCAGAATAATCTTTAAGGTTGCCAGTGGGTCACGTATCTGCAAGTTCCTCTTTATTTAAAGCAGTAATAGTGTCATTGTTTCAGTATGAGAAGCAAGTGTGCTGTCCAATCCCATCTCCTGTCTGATGTATGTCTAACATTCCTCCACTTTAATGTGCAATAAAATTCCATTAACCATAATATTCATCTGCAGGTGAAGTATAAATGTTTGAATGAATTGGATCATTCAGTCCCTGTTGATGCTGAGAAAGGAAATAAAATCGATGCCAACCTGTAATTAGTGCAATTTGTACAAAAAATACACTTTATTATGATGATACACATCAATATCTGCAATTTGCAAGGGCGTCCCTGCCACAACCACTTAATGGTCTCTGTATCTCTAACTAATATTATTGAATTACTCGCATATTAATCAGAGTTTATCAAGGTGCAGCAAGGAAGGGTATCCAGAGGACCATTACAGTTATTGCAGTTGTACAGAGTGTTGGTGAGACCACATCTGGAGTATTGTGTCCAATCTTGGCCTCCTTACTTGAGGAAGGATGTGGCGGCACTGGGGACAGTTCAGAGGAGGTTCACCAGATTGATTCAGGAGATGACGTGAGGAGAGATTAAACAGTTTGTACACGCTGGAGTTTAGAAGAATGAGAGGGGGAGCTGATCGAGGTACGTTAGATTTTAAAGGGTTTGATAAAGTAAACGTAAACCAAATGTTTCCTCTTATGGGACAATCTTGAACAACGGGTCAAAGGTATAGTTTGCAAGGTGGAAGATTTAAAACAGAGATGAGGAGGATGAGAAGATGGTGAATTCATGGAACTCACTGCCCCATAGCACGGTGGAATCTGAATGGTTTCAAAAAGGAGATAGATATATTTCCAATAAAAATGAAGATAAGGGAATATGGGGAACAGGCTGGGAGTTGCATTTGAGACCAGGGAGAGATCAGCCATGACTTGATTGAATGGTGGAGCAGGCTTGAAGGGCTGAATTTAACCTATTTCTGCTCCTAATTCCTATATTCCTAGTTTGTGACAGCTACCTGGATGAGGGGTTCAGTGATAAATCAGTTGAATATGGAGCAGAAATAAGGCATGTTACGAAGGTGACGATCATGGTAATCAATAGTGTATGGGGCGCAACGTTCAGCTTAGAGCCAAATGTGGTGTGGGGCTTGCAAATAGTCTGATTAATCTTGAGACAATGTTTCAGATGGAGTATACAATTAGAGGCAAGGGCATAAAAAGGTAGAATTAGGCCAGAAACAATGATACAGGTACCAGGAGATAAGCCATTTCTACAGATGTTTTGGCAAGAACAGAATGAAACCAAACACTGGCAATCCGACAGAGCTGGACAACAGAGGAAATTCATTTGAGTACAATCGTCTAGTTAACCATGTTAAAAAACTGCAGACAGGATGAGGGCAGATAATTGATCCATCACAAATGTTGTCATTCGTGCTGATGCTCGGGGTTTTTTAATGGAATTGTGGCGATGAAAATCTGATTGAAGAGAGTAAAATGTAGAGTAAGGTGGGCACAAATTTGGGAGTGGGAAACACATTCAAGAATGTTGAAGAGGACTCAGTTTGGAGATGGTGAAATAGATGCACAATGGCATAGTGGTTAGCACTGCTGCCTCACATCGCCAGGGACCCAAGTTTGATTCCAGGCTCGGGTCACTGTCTGTGCGGAGTTTGCACGTTCTCCCCATGCCTGCGTGGATTTCCTCCCACAGTCCAAAAGATGTGCTGGTTAGGTACGTTGGCCATGCTAAATTCTTCTTCAGTGTACCTGAACAGGTACCGGCATGTAACGACTAGGGGATTTTCACAGTAACTTCATTGTCGTGTTAATGTAAGCCTACTTGTGACACTAACAAATAAACTTTACTTTAGATATTGAACCTTGATGCGTTCCAAGGATGCCCCAGTTTTCAGCCGATAGGTTTCTGAACCCTGAGACAGATTTTACTGCCTTGGGTTCTAGACTGTGGTTTTCTAGACGTGGTTGAGATCTAACCTGTGTCGCTCCACGACAACAGGATTGTGCATCCTGGCTCCACTGTACCCCTGACAATAACTGAGAGCCATGAGCAGTCCTCCTCCCACTGTCCTTCAACCTGCTCCCCCATGACACCAACCTGAAGACCCACGCCAAACCAGACAAGTAGCCAGCCATTTATGTGAAGTGGGAGAGACGAAGTGGCAGGTCCCAAAACTTGTGAAACTGCGGTGAAGGAATTAAATTTCAATCAAGCTTTGGTCTCCCCATTGGTCCACATTCTGGCTGTGAAGCGAGGGAACAGATAATTTTCCAGTCCAGTGTGTTCGTTGAGAAGAGACGGAGAGTTATTGCTTGACTTTTTGAGGAGGGGTTTGATGATGGCACTTTTGAAAAACAGAAGCAGTATCTGAGAAGCAGGAACCATCTTCTGGCATGCAGAGCAGGAAGGAAGTTACATGACCATTGGAAATGGAGTCAAGGTATGTCTGATGGACAAGATGCATTTGGAGAGAGTCTTTGGCGAGAAACTGGAGAAAGACATGTGTTCAGGGCTAGGGCTGTGGGGAAGCAGGGGTGGAGAATCATAGAATCCCTACAGTATAGGAGGCGATTCGGCCCATCGGGCCTGCACCGACAACAAATCCAGCCTATCCCCATAGCCCCAAATATTTGCCCTGCTACTTCCCCAGAAACTAGGGGCAATTTAGCATGGCCAGTCAACCTAACCTGCACATTTTTGGACTGTGGGAGGAAATCAGAGCACCTGAAGGAAACCCGCACACACTTGAAGAATGTGCAGTGACCCAAGCCGGAGACTGAACCCGGGTCCCTGGCGCTGCGAGGCAGCAGTGCTAACCACCCTGTCACCGTGGTTTGGCAGGCATGGGGTAAGGGTAAAGCTGCAAAGGCAACGGAAACAATGGTCTTGATCTTCATTACAAATTAATTATTCCATTGCTATTTGAAGAGTTCTTTCTTTGTTCTCCATTTCTATGCAGCCTTAAGATCTGTTTTTACTAGCAAACGTGTGTGGGAAATTTAAAAAACCCTGCTGCACCTTTTGAATGTTAGAGAGGATTGCTGACGGACCGAGTATTCTCCAGTTTGCATCTGCTGGCAGTGACAATAAAGGCTTGAATGTTCCAGTTGCAGTGCCAGTGTATCCATATCCTTTCCGTTCTATTTAGTTAAATATTTCATGCAGGTAACATTGGAAAACTGAAGCGCAAACTATTATTTGGTTTTCCTGCTAACCATAACTACACAAGGAGCCTAATTGGTTTTAATTCCCCATTTACACCTGCACACCTGCTGAGTTCTGTGCTGGGATGGTCGCCAAGTAAACTACAGGCTTCTTCTGCTTTTGACACCTACACAACTCTATAAATTATCCAGCAGATGGGGGACTTTCTTCCGGCCACCCTCCTCTGGGTGTTTTGCCAACTCATTCTGTTGCCAGGCATCCTTTAGCTAGAGGAAGGATAATGGTCTGGTTTCTTAACGATCATCATCACTGATATTCTGCGGCTAAAGGAAAATGACCATGGAGAAAATCCTATTTGTTTTCTCACCCCTCTCTGTGATAGATTGTTGCTGTGTCATTAGAGCATGCATGAAAATGAGCAAATCTTTTATTTCAAGGGTTCAGAAGGTTTGAGTATGATGGTGTGGTGAGCACTTGTCCAACAAAGCTAACCCTCTTGGGAGGAAATAAGTAGCAACTCCTACTTGAAGACCAGGCCTGGACTTTTGCTTCCTGGGTTGGGTGTGCAAAGATGGAGGAGGGGAGAGCTCCCGGGTCTGTGAACCTGACCCTTAAAAATGTTCGCCTGCAGGTCGTACCTTTGTTTGGAATTTGGACCCGCCACTTAGAACAGATGCAGAGGGCAATGGCCAGCTAAACAGAAGATCTGCCCCTTTGTTCTGGCACTGTGTTGGAATAAATTAATAAATAAGAATAGAAATAAGCATCCCTCCAGCCCTCATCCTTCCCCACACACTTCCTACACCCCATCCTTGACAATTTATGCCCTTTCATGGCCCCTCAAGTTGCCTATTCTAACTCATACCCCTCTACCTGCCCTCCTCATTACCCTCTATAGTCACTATATTAATTTGATGCCAACTCATGGCAACCCATGCACCTATGCACCAACCTTTGCCCTTACCACCTCCTTACCAATTCACCTAAAATGCTTTGCCAGTCCCTTGACAGCTTTTAAGCTTCTTGACAGCTTAATAATTCTTTGCTTGCTGGACAAATCTTTGACAGTTCCTTGACAGATGGTTAGTTCCAAATGAGTCCATACATAAAAAGTACATAATCATATTCACTTTTAACAACCCCAGAAGGCACCTCACCTCCACAGAGGCGTGTGTCGCCTCTCCTAAAGATGTCCCGGGACTGACACCAGCCTAAACCCCACGAAAATGGAACATACCGCATTCAGGGGTGGGTTTAGAATTTTCTACAAGTTCTGGGATTTTTGCCACAGCGGAAACATCATATCCTTTGTCCATTATGGCCTTATTGAGAATGATTAATGACCAAATATAACTGCTCAATGGATGTATCTCACAGCTCCCTAAAATTATAGGGATGCTTCTCACTTTTGCAATTCTTCATGTTGGACATTTCCAACCCCTGCTGGCCTATTGAAATAATGAAGGGGATTACGGGAGAGTTGCTAATTGGAAATCATACAACCTATAAGGGAACATACGAATTCGGAGCGGAAGTAGGCCAGTGGACCCCTCAAGCCTAATCCGTCGTGCAATAAGATCATGGCTGATCTGATTTTTACCTCTGCTCCACATTCCTGCCTACCCCATGATAACCTTTCACTCCCTTGCTTCACAACAATCCCATCTACAATGGTCTTAAAGATATTCAAAGTCTCTGCTTCCACTGCCTTTTGAGGAAGAGAATTCCAAAGATTCACAACCTTCTGAGAGAAAAGAGGTTTACCTCATGAATCTTGATGATCAGTTAACCTTGCCATTAGCCCCATGGGTCATGACAAGGTGGGAGTGGAGAAAATGTTTTGAAGTGTCGTAGAATCCTACAGTGCAGGAGGAGGCTATTCAGCCCATCGAGTCTGCACCGATCACAATCCAACCCAGGCCCTATCCCCATAACCCCATGCATTCGCCCTAGCTAGTCCCCTGACACTAAGGAGCAATTTAGCATGGCCAATCCACCTAACTGCACATCGTTGGACTGTGGGAGGAAACTGGAGCACCCGGAGAAAACTCACAGGCGGAATGTGCAACTCCACACAGACAGTGACCTGAGGCCAGGATTGAACCTGGGTCCCTGGCGTTGTGGGGCAGCAGTGCTAATCACTGCGCCACCATGGAGCTGAGTGCCGCTGATGTATGTCGCGCCCATGAATGGAAACAAAAATCACGTTATGCAAAAACTGCGCTCAGGAGGTATGAATAACTAAGTTCATCTGTAGTTTTTTAAACCTGTCACTTGTCACCTTAATTATATGTTTTGCCACATCCACTCTGTTTCTGGGACTGTGCCAATTAGCGTGCGGGTTCAAATGGGCTGCCCTCTTTAATTTGTACTAATTTTGAATTTAAAAGCTTTCATTTTGTAGTTTAATAAGAAGGCTCAGTTAAGCAGAAAGCCTTTTTGAATTATCAACATTGCCATGGTTACTGCAGGGTGTTTCCTTGCGCCTATCTATCCTCTAGACCCTGGTGAAATTTTATAAGGGGCAGCTGTGATCCAAGTAGTGATTATCCTTTTAAGTTGAAGGCTGAGGGTGTGGGTGGACAATTTGGGAGCTGTCTATCTCGTCACTGTTTGTCTATTAGAAGCTATCTGTTTTCCATAAATAGCCTTTAGGGCCCCCCGGATTCGGGATTTTATTTATTTTTTGTCGCCTTACAGCCATTTTGCGGCTACCCTAGTTTGCAACGCAGCAGAAAGAAATGTGGCCCTCGTATGGAGAGCTGAATGTGGCAGCATGGCTTCCGTCAATCACGGCAAATGGCCCTTGTTGCCATGGAGAATTTTGAGTCAGTTAGCCAGTCGAGGCAGGTGCTGCAGCTTGCAAATCAAAAAGCACCGCAGTCGGTTCAAAATGAGCTCCAGATACGAGAGCAGTTTTTTTTTTGTTGTCCCTGATGACCAGTTAACCTTATCGCTAACCCCAGGCATGAGCACAATTAAAAGTTGTCAAATAAACCAAACGTTTCTTCACGGGAATTCTATGAAGCAGTGCATTCAACAGAGTATAAAATCAGCCTGTAATAAACCTGGGAAAGATTGGAGTGTCTGGCAGTCCCCACTCTCCACTCTATCTCTTCTGTTTGCTTCCGCAGTCTCACAGCTTATTAAATCTTAGATCAGGTGTCCGATCTGCTTCTTATTCCTTTCTCTCTCTAACCCCGCCCCAGCATCCTATTGTTCCTCTTGCTCCCCAACCTATGATCCCCTTCTTTAATTTTAACCTCCGTGTGCATCACTCCTGCTCTCGGCTTCTCTCTCTTCGGGAATTTGGCCATTCCAATCCAGACATCTGGATCTTTTGACGAAATCCCTTCTCCCTCAAACATTCCTCCCCCCTCCCCGGGGTTGGAGAGGCCCGAGTGCACGTAGCATGTTTTGAAGATTTCCAGCATCCTTACTTGTTGTGTTTTGCTGCGTGGATGTCCCATCTGTTACCTCTTGCTGCCAATGGCAACCGTAAGCCTGAAACTTGGCAGTGCCATCCATCGCCTGACTTGATGGATAGCTGTGGACTAGGGAGAGAGAGATGAATGCCTCATTGTGCGTGTGTGTGCAGAAGTACAATCCAGGGCTTCTGGCTGATACCAGTGGGTCTTGGAAATGGGCCTCAACTGCCCCCATTGGCCATGACTTCTCTTGCTTACAGAAGGAGCACTGGAATATTTGAACCCAAATACCAAAGAGTCTCATATTCCACTTCAAATTAAATCTTCCACATTTGTATCAGGTAGCGTAGCATTTAATACCTTCTTGTTGAGCCCACAGGTTAGAGCTGGTTCTCAAAGCGAGCTGTCTCTCTCTCTCTTGTGCAAGGAGTTCTCCTGATCTGCTCTTTCATCTCGAACTTTTGCCGGCATGGTGGCACAGTGGTTAGTTTTGCTGCTTCACAGCACCAAGGACCCAGGTTCGATTCCAGCCCTGGATGACTGTTTGTGTGGCAGTTGCACATTCTCACTGTGCGGGTTTTCTCCGGCTGCTCCAGTTTCCTCCCACAGTCCAAAGATGTGTGCGTTAGGTGGATTGGCCATGCTAAAAAGATACAAAAGTCTGAGGTCACGTACTGACTGACTCAAGAACAGCTTCTTACCTGCTGCTTTTGAATGGACCTACCTCACATTAATTTGCTCTTTCTCTGCACCCTAGCTATGACTGTAACACTACATTCTAGACTGTCCTTTCCTTCTCTATGAACAGTATGCTTTGTCTGTATAGCACGCAAGAAACAATACTTTTCACTGTATGTCAATACATGTGACAACAATAAATGAAATCAAATTGTCCATTAGGGGCAGGGCAATTAGCGGGGTGAATATGTGGGGTTATAGGGATAGGTCCTGGTTGGGATTGTTGTTGGTGAAGGTTCAATGGGCTGAATGGTCTCCTTCTGCACTGTAGCGATTCTTTGCTTCTAACTTCCTTTGGCATTTGACAGGATCAGCAAATTACAAAAAATAGCAAATTACAGAGTAAAATCAATGGCCAGAATTTACCCGCTGTTCACGCTCACGGATTTTCCCATCCTGCTGCAGTGAATGGAGATTTGGCTTGTCACCAAAATCTGTGCATATGCCGCAGTGGGAGCGTGGTGTGACCGGGGCTAAGGTCACCTCCAATATTTCAATATCTGGACTTCAGGAGAGCTTGTATATTGCAGAACCTGAGTGCTTTTGAACTTTTTTAATAGAAGATATAGTTACGGCAGGGTTTTCTGACCACTCTTGCCCCAAAAGCAGAATATTCCAGCCCAAGGTCCACAGATCAACAGACCTTTGCATGGTCCATCCCCTGCCTGCTACCATTCCCGTGGCCAATGAGGTGGGAAAATTCCCCTATAGTCATTGTTCATCTGATAGAATATATTTTTCTTTCTATCCGAGAAACATTGATTCCCTGTGGTGCAGAAGGAGACCATTTGGCCCATCAAGTTTGCACTGAACACAATCCCACCCAGGCCCTATCCCCGTAACCCCTGATATTTACCCCGCTAATCCCCCTGATACTAAGGGTCAATTTAGTATGGCCAATCAACCTAACCCACACATCTTTGGACTCTGGGAGGAAACCGGAGCACCCGGAGGAAACCCACGCAGACAAGGGCAAATGTGCATTCTCCGCACAGACAATGACCTGAGGCTGGAATCGAACCTGGGACCCTGGCGCTGTGAGGCAGCAGTGCTAACACTGTGCCGCTCATCCTGCTATAGTCACCTCATTTTTTTATTATTGTTTGAAATTGTCTGCCTTCAGGGTAATTGCCACGAGCTCAAACTGAACAGAACATCAAGTCAGCCTCCTATTGGAAGCTGAAAATGAATAATCCTGATTGCTTTCCTTGAGAGACACAGATTTCTGAGACTGGAATATCACGCCTCAGGTTTAGACAGTCAGCAGGCTCATCAATATTCTTTCTCAGATAAGAGACCAGTTTTACTCAGGATAGAGTATAATCTTTTGTAATCCCTTAAACCAAGGGCTGGTGTTGCAGTGGTATTAAAAGGGGCTGGAGCCCTTAATTTGCCACGCCACCGGTCGAATTTTTAACGCTGCGTTTCATTGCATCCTCCCCTTCACAATGGCGTTCACGGCTGAGCGTTTGTTAAAATTAATTCCCAAGTAGCAGGGCACCCTCTAACCCTCGCAGGTTATGTACCTTGCCCATGGGAAGACTCAACAAGAAGCAGTTGGGCATTCCTCGCTCTGTGTGTTGGCTGCCAAGCTGCACGCAAGAGTGGCAGGTGCAATGTCTATCACTGCAGCTGGTCTTAAAGTCGGGTGGAAAAGCTGGCGGAATTTGATTAGAAAACAAATTATAGGACGAGGCTTTTCCAATCTTCCCTCGATATGGTGAGTGTGATTGTCTTGCTTAAAGCAGGGCACCACCACTAATATATTGTAAGTATGATAGGTGTTGCTTCAGCGCTGACAACTGAACTGTGCTAAAGTGTAAAGGTATAGCCCACTTCACGAGCACTTGGCCAAAGTACTGATTTTAATGAATGAAATGTATTAGAAAGCGCGAAAGGACTGTTTATATTTAGCACTTTGCTGACGAGTGTTATTGCTGTAAAACGGGGTTAGTGAGAAACGCTACAGCCTCTTTAAGGCATTAATGAGGAAGCTCGCTCAACATCCCACGGCTGCATAGCAAAATCAAGTATGTTACACCAGGACACACTCACACCTCGGAACGTTTTGGGGGCGGTGGCTTTGTGTTCCGTATTCTTTAACGTAAAGGCCGAAAAGGAAATTGCTGCTGTTGTGTCCTCCGCTGTCAGGCAAAAAATAAAACCTGATTCTCTCCAGTCCAGCTACTCAATGGGCTAACGTAAAGCCCGGTATCGGCTGGTCTCTCATTGACTAGCACCGGGTGTTCCTGTTCCTTCAGCACCGGTGTTCTGTCGCCTCAATCCCGCTGCTCCCACCAAAAACGTTGCCATGATTTGAGTGTATGGGTCTGTGCTGGCAAATGATTCGAGTGATGGGTGCTCAGTTAAATGGTCGCTTGGCTTGGGCTGCAGGTCAGCAGCATTCTTCCTGCACTATGAAGGCAGCAGATGGTACATCATGGGTCCACAACACATTTGTCCATATGGATGCTGCATTATCATTAAATGCTTTATTATCAGAGGGCAATTACTGATACATTCATATGTCACACTGTGCAAATCACAGGATATGGGAACAGTGAGTTGTGTACCATGTGTTCTGCGATTAATGCTAACTTCTGCACGTTTCCCAAGCTTCTCTTTCCAAATGAACTCAATGATCGGAGGCCAAGCTGTGATGATCTTCTGTCCATCACCTAGTTCACATTGCACCAATTTTACAGTCAAACTTAAGAGTTTTGGGGATTTAACCTGTGAACAACACATTCATAGAAGAAATCATAGAAAGCCTACAGTACAGAAGGAGGCCACCTACCCATCGTGTCTGCACCAACCACAATCCCACCTAGCCCCCATCCCCATAACCCCACATATTTACCCCTCTTATCCCTCTAACGTACGCATCCTGGAACACTAGGGGGCAGTTTAGCATGGCCAGTGCACCTCACTGGCACATCTTTGGAACTGTGGGAGGAGCACCCAGAGGAAACCCACGCAGACACGGGGAGAATGTGCAAACTCCACACAGACACTGACCCAAACCGGGAATCGAACCCAGGTCCTTGGTGCTGTCAGGCAGCAGAGCTAACCACTGTGCCACCATGTCTTCAGAAGGAGAGAAACAAAGCATTCTCATTACATTTCACCATACGCGATCTCGAGATAACTCCCCTACTTCTCTACAAATAGTGGCGCTGAATATTTTGCACCCACCTGGGAGAGTGGGCTCAGTTTAATGTCTCATCCAAAGGATGGCAGTTCTGGCAGTGTGGCACATGTTCGTCCGGCATTCAAGTGTCAGCCTAGATTGTGTATTGAAAAGTTTGGGATTTGGGCTGGGTTTTTTTTTATAATTCATTCGTGGGACATGGTTGTTGCTGACTGGCCAGCATTTAATACCCATTCCTAGTCGCCCTTGAGAAGGTGGTGGTGAGCTGCCTTCTTGAACCGCAGCAGTCCACAGGCTGTGGGTTGACCCACAATGCTTTCAGGGAGGGAGCTCCGGGATTTTGACCCAGTGACTGCGAAGAAACGGCAATGTGTTTCCAAGCCAGGATGGTGAGTGGCTTGGAGGGGAGGTGGTGTTCCCGTGTATCTGCTGCCCTTGTCCTTTGAGATGGAAGTGGTTGTGGGTTTGGAAAGTGCTGACTAAGGGTCTTTGGTGGATTGCTGTAATGCATCTTGTAGATAGTGCACACTGCTGCTACTGAGTATCAGTGGTGGAGGGAGTGGATGTTTTTAGATGTGGTACCAATGAAGTGGGCTGCTTTTGTCCTGGATGGTGTCAAGCCTCTTGAGTGTTGTTGGAGCTGCAGCTATCCAGGCAAGTGGGGAATATTCCATTACATTTCTGGGCCTGTCCAACACAGGAGTAAACCCTGTTAATGCTGGAAACTCTTGCGAGAGAGCCATAAGGGGATTTGCACTGGGGGGGGGGATCTCCAAATGAGATCTTAACCCCCGTCCGCACCATGAGGATATCAACCAGATTACCGTCAATTTAAATAAATTTAAAGGCATAATATCTTACCCCTCCAGATTCACTGAATGATCCTGGTATTGCAGATGCACCATTGACTGCTGGTTTATTGCTACCATTAATTACTTTAGGCTTTTAAGAATTAATGCTTAGAGAATGGGCATTCTTGTCATTTTGCATTGCAAACAATGGTTTCCTCCATTTTTATTACTTACATGGGCTATGAGCATTGCTGGCAAGGTGGTGATGAACTGCCTTCCAGTACCACTGCAGCCAGTGTGGTGTAGGAAAAGGGAACGGGAACTCCAGGATTCCTACCCAGTGACAGGTGAAGGAATGACGATTTAGTTCAAAGTCAGGATGGAGGGTGGCTTGGAGGGGAACTTCAGGATGTTGTGAGTTTGCTGCCCTTGTCCTTCTAGATGGTAAAGTTTGGTGGTGCTGTCAGAGGAGACGTGGCAGTTTGCTGCATTGTGTCTTCTACACACCGCTGCCATTCTCTGCCGGTGATTGAGAGAGTCAATGTTTAAGGTGATGGATAAGATGTCAATCAAGTGGGCTGCTTTGTCCTGGATAGTGCAGGTTTTCTTGAGTGTTGTTGGAGCCGCAACCATTCAGGCAAGTGGAAAACCATAGAATTCCTAGTCTCTGACCTGTTTTTGAAGCCACAGTATTTCTATGGCTAGCCCAGTTCAGTTGGTAACCACTAGGGTGTTGATGCTGGGAGAAAGAACAATGATAATGCTATTGAGTGTCAGGATGAGATGATTAAATTCTCTCATGTTGGAGGTGATCATTGTCTGGTATTTGTGTGGCGCAAATGTTACTTGCCAGTTATCAGCCCAGAATGTATCCCATGTGGGCTCAGTATCTGAGGAGCCTCGAATGATAACAAAGAACAGTACAGCACAGGAAACAGGTCCTTCGGCCCTCCAAGCCTGTGCCGCTCATTGGTCCAACAATACTATTCTGCTGTATCCCTCCATTCCCAGTCTGCTCATGTGACTATACAGATAAGCCTTAAACGATCCCAGCGTGTCCGCCTCCACCACCCTGCTTGGCAGTGCATTCCAGGCCCCCACCACCCTCTGTGTAAAAAAACGTCCCTCTTGATATCTGAGTTAAACCTCACCTTGAACCTGTGACCCCTCGTGTTTGTCACATCCGACCTGGGAAAAAGCTTCCCACTGTTCACCCTATCCATACCCCTCATAATTTTGTACACCTCTATTAGGCCTCCCCTCATTCTGTGTCTTTCCAGGGAGAATAACCCCAGTTTACCCAATCTCTCCTCTGATGCTGAACGCTGTCCAATCCATCAGTAAACATTCCACTTCTGACCGTACAATGGAGGGAAAGTCATTGATGAAGTGGCTGTAGATAGTTGTATTCTTAACTCAAAGATGCTTTAACAAATGATGTTAAGTGGCAGCAATTAACTCTGTGCATTATTTGTAAATTGGTTTGTAGAAGAGATCTCAGTATGAAGTAGCTCCTCCTGCTCCAACCAATCTTGTAGCACAACTGGTGAACACACAAAACCAAAAACACTTTATTAATGAAATACTGAAAATCTGGAAGGCTTAGTGGAACCAGGTTTTGGGCTGAAATTTTGTGAACATTTGATAGACTTACAGCTTTGTGGGACTATTTGGATGTTGAGGCAAGTTCTGAAAGCTTTGTGATGCTCAGCAATTTTGGTTGTTTAACTTGAATTCAAAAGTGATTCAAGTCCAAACATCTGGCCCAATTCTTAGCTTCATCATTCTTTACCACGGCTCGGTCACAAGATTTACATTTTAAGAAGGAAAGGATCCAAAATTATTTATCTATTTTATTGAGTTTGCACGTGGAATGGATGCGGGTTACATGGTATGAGACTGAGATGCACAAGTGTCATCTAGCCATACGTCCATTCAAAAAAAAACTTCTAGTTTTTCAGAACTGAGGTGAAATGTTGTTTTTGGGCCCAGCGCTACCAGGTGTAAGATGTAACTCCACCAACGCAGGGTTAAAAATGTATCTTAACCCTCATATGTATGAGGAGCACCATCTACTGTACTGGGGACAGCATTTCCATTTGTAACACACGTCAACATTTGAGTCCTTTCTGAATAAAATTCTCAATGAAGTGGTGATTGGTTATGAATTATGAGCAGCCTAGCGGTATAAATGTCTGCACAATAGGATTGCGATTGTACAAAGTTTTTTTTATTTGGATGTTTTATTGCTGGTGAACAGGAGAAGTGTTTGTTATATAGAAAAGGATCCAAAATCCAACACCCACAAACGAAATGCATTCCCTTCAATGAACAGTCTTTTTGCTGCCACCCCAGTTCCTCGGCATAAGTGATGATGACGTGTGTCACAAGAGGAAAGAATTGTCGATGAAAGTGGTCAGTTAAGCGACAAAGACATCAGTGGGCAAAGATCCCATTTATTTTGTTTTGCATTCTTGCTGACAGAATTATATGTCATTTTCAATGTGACCGCGCCAAATGAATTACTTCCTACTGAGTTCTGAATGTTTTCCGACTGAGTTGGCTGTGCCAGATGATCCAGATGTGCAATTTCTGACCAAGTCTCCTGATATGGGGGAGGGATGTGTGTGCATCTTGCACGTCTACCTAATAGCATGGTCTACATTAATTGGGAACGGCCTTCACTTGGATCTAGTCACTCTTACCATTAAATATTTTTACAAGAATGGAGGAAGAAAGTTGCACATGACAAAGAAAACTGTTACAGCAAAAAACTTAAAGTGACAAAAAAATGTTATGGACTCTGTAGTTAAAAAAGCCCACTAACTTTTTCAGGTAGCCAAGGAAATTTGGCATGTCCATTATGACTCTGACCAGTTTTTACAGATGTGCCATAAAAACTATGCTTTCCAGAGTATCATGGGTTTGTATGCCTCGTGCACTCTGACCGAGACCGCAAGAAACTACAAAGGGTTGTGAATGTAGCCCAGTCCAACACGCAAACCAGCCTCCTATCCATTGACTTCATCTACACACTCTGCCGTCTTGGGAAAGTAGCCAAGCATAATAAAGGACCCCATGCACCCTGGGGACACTGTGTTCCACTTTCTTCCATTGGGAAAAAGATACAAACGTCTGAGAACACGTACAAACTGATTCAAGAACAGCCTCTTCCCTGTTGCCATCAATAAGAAGTCTCTCAACACCAGGCTAAAGTCCAACAGGTCATTTGGAATCACAAGCTTTCGGAGCGCTGTTCCTTTATCACTCGATGATCGCAGCATATATTACATAGTGCTCACACATTGGAAACAGTTTATTAAGATTATTTCTGATATTGATATTCTTTACAATAAGAATTAATTACATCTTTGAGATGTTTACCTTGTATCAAAACCTGAAATGTGTATTAGGCTCACTATTCTCGTATAATATGACTAGGTAATAAATGACACTGGAGGATATCTTACTGGGTTAACACAAACAACAACAACAAGTTGCATTTCTATGGCAAGGTGTTTCACAGTATTAAACAAGATTGGACACCGAGTCATATAAGGAGATATTAAGACAGGTGACCAAAAGCTTGGTCAAAAAGGTATGATTTGAGGGGAGGTTCTGAAGATGGAGAGGTTTTAGGGAGGAAATTTCACAGCTTGTATACAATCATTAAATTATTGAGCAACATGTCAATGCCTTTTTAAAATCAAGTAGAACAAACTTCAACCCATCAGCACTTCAGACATCACATAGAATAGCAAGGTATTATCAGTAATATATAACAATCAAAAATGGGACCTGTGTCTCGGCTAGATATTGGGACCTTGAAACAACCTGAACGTATTTATATCTGAATGGAACTTTATTAGGGTTAGATGGGTGAAGTGTTTGATTTAGGCATGATCTAATTGAATGGCATCAGGCTTGATGGGACCAATGCTCTATTCTTGTTGCTATCAATTAAAGTGCACATTATAAATGAGATGCAGCTTTAATATGACAACTACCATTAGCCGAACATTAGGAATTCAATCCATCATTTTGGATTGACTAATAAAACTCCCCCCTTCCCTTCGTGCTCTGTTCACCTCCTAACAATGGAGATAGGCTAACTCTAACCCTAAAACCTCAGCATCTTTTTAGACCCATTGCTTCAACTCTACCTTTCATCCCTCACTAACTAAGAATATTTACACACACCTCCATTAAATTGCCCACCTCCATATCTACCTCATATTCACCACAACAAATACTTTTATTCATTCCTTTGGTATCTCTTGATTTGATTTTCTCCATTGTCTTCACCCTTGACTCCCAATTTTCTACCCTCAACCTGCTTGATTTACTTGTTTAAAACTCAGAGCTCCTCCCAATCTAAGTACATTTCATCCATCACTCATCACTCCCATCCCTGTTCCCGTACACTAATTTCCTACTCTTCAACGAGTTACATCTAAAAGCTATCATTTCAGTCTCCTTCACCATCTTATTCCACGTCATCTTGCTAATCTTTTCCAATTTTACATCCCCTCCTTCATTTAGATGTCCAACGCTGACCCCACCTCCAACTATTGATGGCAATCTTATCCAAACTATCTTGTGTTGGATTCATTTCCCTTCCATTTCCCCTCTAGCTCACACATTTTCTCCACCAAATGATCTTTCTTGATTAATAAGGGGGTCAGGGTTTATGGGGAAAAGGCAGGAGAAGAGGGAATGAGAAAATTTTCAGCCATGATTGAATGGTGGAGCAGACCCGATGGGCCGAGTGGTCTAATTCTGCTTCTGTGTCTTATGGGCAAAATCCACCAATATGGTCAAGTTCACCTCCCCCCCTCCCAGCCCCACGTAGAGCATGTTGGGTCATCTTGGACAATAACAGGTGCTATAAAAATGCAAGTTGTTGGTGAGCACCTGGGCTAAACAATATGGTCTTCATGTGGACTAACAGATGGAAAGTTCTCAGTTCCTGGGTTGAGGGAATTCTTGAGACAGTAGGTTGGTTGCAAGCTATGTGGTTTTCAATCTTTCAATTTAAAGTCATATAATTTCCTGTTTTTTAAGCGTTGAAAATTCACATGGTAAATCAATGTTTCCCCACTGCTGACCTTTAAGGGCACTGGGGGTGGATAAGTGGGTGAATTGTGTTCTGAAGTGTCTCAGGTTGCTCAGCATATTTAAGGCAGAGATAGGTAGGTTCTTGGTTGTAAGGGTATTAAAGGTTACAGGGAAAAGACAGGAAAGTGGGGTTGAGAAACATCAATCGTGATCAAATGATGGAGAAGACGCGATGGGCTGAATGACTTAATTAGTAATCATAGTACAGTAACCCTACACTGCAGAAGAAGGCCATTTGGCCCATCAAGCCTGTACCAACAACAATCCCACCCAATTACCATAAGCCCATGTATTTACCCTGCTCATCCCCCTGACAGTAAAGGTCAATTTAGCTTGGCCTATCCACCATGGGGGCAGCAAGGTGGCACAGTGGTTAGCACTTCTGAGTCACAACGCCAGGGACCCGAGTTCAATTCCGGCCTCGGGTCACTGTCTATTTGGAATTTACACATTCTGCCCATGTCTGCAGGGTTTTAAGTTTATTTATTAGTCACAAGTAAGCTTGCAGTAATACTGCGATGAAGTTACTGTGAAAATTCCCTATTCGCCACACATCGGCACCTATTCGGGAGTACGCTGAGGGAGAATTTAGCATGACCGATGTACCTAACCAGCACATCTTTTGGATTGTGAGTGGAAACTGGAGCACCCAGAGGAAACCCACACAGACACGGGGAGAATGTACAAACTCCACATACAGTGTGGAGTTCCTAAGCTGGGAACCCAGGTCTCTGGTGCTGTGAGGCAGCAGTGCTGGCCACTGTGCCGGGTGCTCTGGTTTTCTCCCATGGTCCAAAGATGTGCAGGTTAGGTTGATTGTACATGCTGCGTTGACCCTAGTGATGGGACTGGCAGGGCAAATGTTTGGGGTTACGGGAATAGGGCCTGGGTGGGATTGTGGTTGGTGCAGACTCGAAAGGTTGAACAGCCTCCTTCCGTACTGTAAGGGTTTCTATGACCCAACCCACACGTTTTTGGACTGTGGGGACAAACCAGAGAAAACCCACGCAGACACTGAGAGAATGTACAGTCACCCGAGGCCAGAATTGAACTCTGGTCTATGGCGCCGTGAGACAGCAGTGCTAACCACTGCACCACCCTGCTGCCCATTGTGCCCTGAAATCGTAGGGTCTTTTTATTCTAAAGTCGATTCCCATTTTCGTCAACTGGGAAGAACTGCGTCTCATTTTCATTCCAATGTCTCTCCAACGGTGGTCTGACTATCACGTGGCAGAAGAAGGCTTGACTCCATGCTGAATGAACAGTTTGGATCATGTTCAGTTGTCTCGTCTTAATAATACTATGAAAGTATTAACATAGGCCCCACACTTCCTGTGATCACTTTGTCTGATTCCAACGTGCCATTTTCTCACTCTCCCTCCAGCGTCTCTGACTTCCCGCCTGCTTAAAGCTTCTGTAGCTCAGAGTTTACAAGCCCTTGCAGCCTTCCTTTCTTGCTAACAGTCTGTCTCCTCCCCTCGGTTTGCTAACATGAAGGGATGAAAAGACTTTGCAACATATGTTGTTTTCAAAATTACCCAGACAAGCCAACAGATTCCCAATTGTTTCGCCTCTGGAGAAAACAGCTTCAATTTAGCATGTGTACGAGTTGAACAAAAAAAGAACTTGAGAATGCACTTTGCTTTTTTCAAAATAAAAATCAGGAACGGTTTGTTTCCAAATCCTTCCTTTGGAACGTGGTTGGGAAAAAAATCCCCATGGAATGTGTGACCGTTCGTGTTTGTCCATTGCTGGACATAGCCGGCAGGATTTTACAGCCTCGCTCATCCCGATTCCTGCCCGAGGGCAACCGGACCTTCCCATGCTCCATCCCTCGCCTGCTCCCGATTCCCATGGCGGGCAGGGTGGTAAAATTACAGCGAGCGAGACCACTATTCACAGGAGGGAAACAGGAGGAAACATCTCAAGTCGGTGACCTGTCATCGTGAGAGCACACCGACCTGTAATGTCACCTCTGCTTCTCGCACCATTGATGCTGTCAGACCTGCTGAGTATTCTCAGTGTATTCTGTTCCTATCTGCTGTTTGCCAATGTTTCCGCTGTCCTCCGTTCATTTACATTTCATTGTTTATCATTATAGAATAAATGCATCCAAAAATGTGCAGGTGAGATGGATTGGCCATGCTAAATTGCCCCTGAGTGTCCCAAGATGTGTAGATTAGGGGGATTAGTGGGGTAAATACTTGGGGTTACGGGGAGCAGATCTGGGTGGGATTATCCCTTTGTATCAGGGGGATTACGTGGGGTTACAAGGATAGGGCCTGGGTGTGATTGTTGTTGGTGTAGGTTTGATGGGCCGAATGTCCTCATTCTGCAGTAGAGGTATTTTATGACTCCAATTTATTCTATCAACTTGCAGACAAGAGTAATGTTTAAGAGAGCGTGAATCTGAAATAGAGCTATGTCATTGTCTAGCACTTGTTTGACGTGAATATTACTAGCCACTTATCAGCCCAAGCCTGAATGTTATCCAAGTCATCTCTTGAGTTCAGTTCTTTCGTCCACGTTTGGACTAAGGCCAAGTTGGCCTTGTGCTGCCTTTTGTGGACAGGACATACCTGAGCAGTTTTCCACATTGCTGGGTGGATGCCAGTGTTGTAGCTGTACTGGTACAGCTTGGCTAGGTGCAGGGATAGGTCTGGAGCACAAGCCTTATTGCTGGAAAGTAGTCCTCGACCAATTGCTCGATATCATGTAGAGTGAATCGAATACTGGCATCTGTCATGCTGGGGACCTCCGAAGGAAGCCAAAATGGATCATCCACTTGACACTTCTGGCCGAAGATTGTTGCAGATGTTCAGCCTTGTGTTTTTCACTGATTTCCCCATCACTTAAAATGGGAACGCCACCTCCCCCAGCTAGTTCTTTAATTATTATTTGGATGTGGCAGCACTCTGAGATGAAATCTGATCCATTTGTTGTGGGATCTTTTTGCTCAGTCTAATGCTTGCTGTCCATTGCACACTTTGCACAAGTCAGATAAGACTGTTTGCTGTCAGTCCACGTGGATCTCTGGAGTCCAGGAAACCAGTTTGTTTATCAACATTCAAAAAGCTGAGGCAGATATCAAGGGTAGCCATCAATATAATCAGTATAAAGGTCAGAATTTTAATTTACCAGCAGCCTTTTGGAAGTCTGTTTGCTGCTTCCTTTCTAAACATGGCTCCTGATAAGATTCACTTTAAGCCAAAAATTACACCTGGGGCGGAATTTTACCGGCACGTCTGCCCAAGTTTCGCACAATCCCGGCTGAGGCCAACTGAAAATGCCGTTCTCCGAGCCCAGCCCGAAATCAGGGCTGGCATGCCAGTAAAATTCCAGCCCATGAGCATTAAACACTAGGCGAGTGATCTTACCAAAATAATTCTACGTCCAGAACAGGTATGAAAATGGGAGAGATCCAGACCTATTTTCTCGGCTACCAGTCAAATCTTCTGCACACTATGCAGTAAAAAAAGCCTACGATCTGTTTCCTGTCTGTAGGGGGAATGGGTGGGCCTAAATCACACAAAAATGGCAGCAGAGGGTGCCATTACGCATGTGCAGGTCCCTGTCACTTTCTATGCTGCTGTCAGCTGGTCTCCATGGCCCAGCTCACTCACACCACCTCCCCCAGCTATGGCTGTGCAGAGTACACAGGGCTTTCCCCCACCTCATTCAATGACCCTGCCCCCTCAGACCCTGCCCCCTTGGCACCTCCTGCTGCCCATTGGGTGGCTGGCAGTGTCAGGGTGCCAGGGTGGCACTACCCAACAGGCACCCCCTCCCCCCCACACCCCCCCCCCCCCACCCCCGACTTGCCCCTGACCTTCCAGGGGAGCCTCAATGGCCTCCAGCTCTACCGGCGAGGTCATCATGTCTGGTTGCCATTGATGGGGGGACTATATGTGATCTTCGCCGGAGAGAACCTTCCCCGGCGAGGCCAAACAGGCAGGTGAGAACGGACGTTTCCATCTCAGGCTCGCTAATTCCATTTAATTGAAAATTAAAATAAACTTACATAAAATATTCAACATTGTGGCCATTCGGGGCATGAGACTGAAGACGCTGGATATCCAGTGCCAGTAAGATGGCGAAAGGGGAGAAATCGGAAACTGATTTCTCAGCTCTCGTGATCTTACCAGCTCACCCGCCCTTCGGCTGATAGGCTACGACACTCAGATTGCCCCCCACAGAATTTTTCGCTATCTTGGGGGGAGCATTAATTCACCTCCAGTAAAATAACAGAGAACGGGTTTTCAGACAAACACGTGTTCATATATGAGTATCCCATGGTTTGATGTCAGAGCTCTGAAACAAGTCACAGGGTCTCAAAATGTTAACTCTGTTCCTCTCTCCACAGATGCTGCCGCACCTGCTGAGTCTTTGCGGCATTTTCTATTTTGATTTTGATTTCAGGGCCTTCTCCTCCTTTTAGACTTAAACGTTGCTGGTTTATGTGCCGCTAGGTTATATTATTCAAATGAGAAAGTGATGTTCTGGGGTGGTACCGGTTGGATGTTTTTCTTTGGAATTTGTCACAAATTATTAGCCTAGCATCCAGGCAACCACAGCTTAAATCTCAAACATAAACTTAGGAAGATTTAATTAAAGACAAATTGCACGTTCTGCACGCGGCCACCTTTTTCCAATTTTTTTTCTCCTAGGATCATACAGTGATTACCAAAATCTCCCCGTTATATATTCAACTACGAGCAGAAGTAACAAGCCATGCAGTAATTTCGTTTTGGTACATTTTTGTTGGTAAAGGTCAGGTGACAGGTACACTGCGAAAGGGAGCATTTGATTAAGAGAGACATATGTCCAATTATGGATCAACCCCTAATTAGCTAGCGAAGCCCTGTTGGTGATGAGCAAGTAACATTACTGTGAACAATTTTTCGGTCGGATTTCCTGAAACTCCTTTTTCTAACAGCACAGTGAGTGTACGGACACCACATGGACTGCATTGGTTCACTTGCCACCAGCTTCAAGGGCAATGAGGGGTGGGTAACAAAAGTGCTTGCCTAGCCAGTGATGCCCAGATCCGCAAAATAATTTTAAAACCTAACTAGTTCCAGAACATTAGTTGAAAGTAAGCATCAAGCATTTTGTGTTCTTGTTTTGGCATTTGGATGTCCCATAAGCATGGTATACATTAGTCAAATTTTTGGTCAATGCAGATGAACCTCTCGACCGTAACAGCCAGAGAATTTTTACTGAGAATCATAGAATCCCCACAGTACAGAAGAAGGCCATTTGGGCCATCAAGTCTACAATCCCACTCGAGCCCTAACCCTGTAGCCCTGCACGTTTACCCTATTAATCCCCCTGATACTAGGGTCAATGTAACATGGCCAGTCAACCTAAAATACGCATCTTTGGACTGAGGGAGGAAACTGGAGCACCTGGCGGAAACCCACTCAGACACGGGGAGAATGTGCAAACTCCACACAGACAGTGACCCAAGGCCAGAATTGAAACTAGGTCCCTGGCGCTGTGAGGCAGCAGTGCTAACCACTGGGCCAAGACATGTCACCAGCTATTGCAAGGAGCACAGATTTGTGGGAAAGACTGATTGACATAATGGAAAGGAATGATATTCCCAAACTAAATTATTTTAATAACTTAACCGTTCATTTCAGCATTTGCAATGTAACTTGTGTCTGTATTCTATCAGAATGTTGGAAATTTTATTTGCTTTGCTAACATTCTAGTTTAAGGTTTATTTAAGTTGTAAAGCCAAATTGGCAATTCAAATATTTTAAACAATGCAACAGTAATCAAGTATTTTATCAAATTTCTTCCAATGTCCTTGATCTTCAGATATATTCCTTTACAATTTTATATTAGCAGTTGCTTATTTCTGTATATTGTATATAAAAATACTTAAGTGATTGTTATTTCTGT
This sequence comes from Carcharhinus amblyrhynchos, assembly GCF_965287045.1. NCBI lineage: Eukaryota > Metazoa > Chordata > Chondrichthyes > Carcharhiniformes > Carcharhinidae > Carcharhinus > Carcharhinus amblyrhynchos. The sequence goes on along the minus strand of NC_137333.1, from coordinate 9,784,687 downwards.
TTATTTTATCAGTCTCCACGAGATCCTAACTTTTCAGATATGGAAGCTGTACCTATTTTGCTTAACAATGTGAAGGCAGAGCCTCCAGAGGACTTGCTATCCAGTGATCAATACCAAACGCAAACTGAGCCAGTGGACTTGTCCATTAACAAAGCCCGGACGTCACCAACAGCAGTATCCTCGTCACAGTCCTCACCCAGTTCAGTGTCAACAATCTCAATCTCTTCAATGTCCTCTTGCTCTCCTCGATTGACTTCATCCCCCACTGTGATAACCTCAGTGTCTTCATCGTCAGGGATGTCCACGATATTAGCGTCGGGGTCTATTGTGGCATCATCGCCGACTGTTGGGGGTCAGCAGTACTTGCACATTATCCACCCGGTGCCACCTTCGAATCCTATGAACTTTCAGTCCAGCAAACTGAGTCATGTGCATCGCATTCCGGTGGTTGTACAGTCCCTCCCCGTGGTCTACACTGCCATGAGGTCACAGAGGAACCTCAACTCCATCGTACTCCCAATGTTGGAGGATGGCCGGAGTCAGATGAAAGGTAAGAGCGTTTAATCAACACATCTATTGTGCACAAGTAGAACTGGAAAGACGATACTGGTACAATGAGAAATTAAGATTCAATACCAACAGATTTTCAGCCAACCTTTCAATTGAAGGCATTGAGTGAAGCCATTGTGGAGCTATTGACTTGCTTGACTTGATACAAGTTCATACAAATTTACACTCATCCCCTATCCTAATAAATTATACTTCCTTACCTCCTATAGATTTCCTGCATGTCTGCACCATTCTCAACTGGGCAGTTGATTTAGCCACAGTTCCAAAGGGAGGCGTATAATTTTTGTAAAAGCTGGATGCTGGAAATCTGAAATAATAAAGAAAATGCTGGATAAACTCAGCAGGTCTGGCAGCTTCTGTGGCGAGAGAAACAAAGTTAACATTTTGAGTATTCTTCAGGGTATAATTTAATGCTGGAATTTTACCACCCTGCCCGCCATGGGGATGCAGCGCTTCTCTTTGGAAAATGCCTACTTTTGCTTTAGTGTGTGGGAGGAAGATATTGTAACTATGAAACAAATCCACAATCATGAACAAATTATCCATTAGTTCTAATTTTATGAGTCAAACATTGACCGATGCTAGCCCTCACAGAAGAGTTCATCATCAGTGTGTGCCTCTGATGAACTTTGCAAGTGCGCAGCCCTCGCCGTTCCTCCTACATAAGAACACAAGAACATAAGAAATAGGAGCAGGAGTAGGCCATCTAGCCCTTCGAGCCTGCTCCGCCATTCAATAAGATCATGGCTGATCTGTCGTGGCTCAGTTCCACATTCCCGCCCTCTCCCCATAACCCTTAATCCCCTCGCTTATCAAAAACCCATCAACCCGTGTCTTAAAAATATTTAGCGAGGCAGCCTCCACCACTTCAACGGGCAGAGAATTCCAGAGATTCACCACCCTTTGAGTGAAGAAGTTCCTCCTCAACTCCGTTCTAAACCGGCCCCCCTTTATCTTGAGGCTGTGCCCTCTAGTCCTACTGTCCTTTCTGAGCGGGAAGAGCCTCTCCACCTCTATCCTATCCATCCCATTCATCATCTTATATGTCTCAATGAGATCTCCCCTCATTCTTCTAAACTCTAACGAGTACTAGCCTAGTTTATTCAGCCTCTTCTCATAGTTCAACCGCCTCAACTCCGGTATCAGCCTAGTAAACCTCCTCTGCACTCCCTCCAAGGCCAAAATATCCTTGCGTAAGTGTGGCGACCAAAACTGCACACAGTACTCCAGCTGCGGCCTCACCAATGCCCTATACAGCTGCAGCAAGACCTCCCTACTTTTATATTCAGTCCCCCTCGCTATGAAGGCCAGCATCCCATTCGCCTTCCTGACCACCTGCTGCACCTGCAGGCTGGGTTTTTGTGACTCATGCACAAGGGCCCCGAGGTCCCTCTGCACCGTCGCATGCTGCAGTTTTTCGCCATGTAAGTAATAGTCCTTCCTACCATTATTCCTACCAAAGTGGACCACCTCACACTTGCCAACATTAAATTCCATTTGCCAGTTCCTGGCCCATTCGCCCAGCCTATCTAGATCCTTCTGCAGACACTCCACACCCTCCGCACAATTTGCCGTTCCACCAATCTTGGTGTCATCAGCAAATTTCGACACCCTACACTCGGTTCCCTCCTCCAGATCATCTGTATAAATGGTAAATAGCTGAGGCCCCAGCACCAACCCCTGGGGCACTCCACTAGTTACGAAACACCGCCGGTGGTATTTGAATGGGAGCAGGTGAGGGGTGGACAGTGGAAAGGTCTGTGGACCTCGGGCAGGGTTTTACAGTTTCAGGACAAGTACGGCTGTAAAATTCCACCCTATGTCTCTGATTTCCGACTCTATGCTTCCTGTTTCCCTATCCCCAATAGGTAAGCATCTCTTTATGCTCCCTGTCTTCCAACTGGGCTGACTGAGGTAGAGATTCACCCTCGTGAGGAACGAGGACGTTTCACGGCAGCCTGCCTCTCAGGTGATGTCCTGGGATACCAAGCACAGTGCCCCCGATTGCCTGCATATTCACTCAATCTTCGTGAACTGCTCTGCACCGTTCATCATTTTACCTTGCTAAACTAAAATGTCCTGCTCCAACTCAAATTTCAAAATAAGAAATGTGGACCTTCCATCGGTGGTATTTTTTATGGGTGGCACAGTGGTTAGCGCTGCTGCCTCTCAGCGCCAGGAACACGAGTTCAATTCCGGCCTCGGGTCACTGTGTGAAGTTTGCACTTTCTCCCCACATTTGTGTGGGTTTCCTCCAGGTGCTCTAGTTTCCTCCCACGGTTCAAAGGTGTGTGGGTCAGGTTGATTGGCCATGCTAATATCAGGAGGATTAGCAGGGTAAATATGTGGGGTTACAGGAATAGAGCCTGGGTGGGATTGTGGTCAGTGCAGACTCGAGGGGCCAAATGGCCACCTTCTGCACTGTGGGACTTCTGTTTTGCAGGAGGAATGACAAGGGGCTGAGCACATGCACATGCACTCTGATGATGAACTCTTATGACATGGCTAGGTCGGCCAATGTTTGACTCAAAATTAGAACTAATAGGTGATCCATTTATGATTATGGGTTTGTTCCATGGTTACAACATCTTCTTCCCACACACTAAAGCAAAAGTAGGCATTTTCCAAAGAGAAGCACTGCATTAATTGTTGGATTGAACAGATTGCAAACAACAATTCAGATGAATTGACTTGTGCGGTAAGTGTTAAAGTCATTTATGTTTATTGCTAATGCATTAAAATGTCATCTGCAATTACGTGTGGCAGTGAACGGACAATGGGTCATCCAAGTCCATGGAGAAAACTAAATGAAATGACACCGATTTGCCACCTTTATGACTGGAAATGAACAATTTCACTTCTTGATTCTCCCCTCCTGTGCCATATATTCAAAATAATAAATGAAAAATAACTTTTCAAGAAACCAAGACAAAATTTTGTCATGGGAAACTGAAAGAAATATGATGGGATCTTTATGGAGCATTCTATAATATCCAAGTCACTAAAAAGATCAAAAAATTAATTCTAGGGTGATGAATATAGAGGAGTATTAAAAAAGGAGACAGAATCTTAAAAAGATCTGAATTTCCCATCATATTCCAACATCATTATAATTTCTTGAGTTTTCAACAGGAAACTCAGTTCAATTGAAGGGCACAAAAAGTTTATTGATTAGTCACAAGTAAGGTTTATATTAACACTGCAATGAAGTTGCTGTGAAATTCCTCTAGTTGCCACACTCCAGCGCCTGCTCAGGTCAGTGCACCTAACCAGCATGTCATTCAGACTGTGGGAGGAAACCAGAGCACCCACACACAGAGAATGTGCAAACTTCACATAGACCTTGACCCAAGCCGGGATCGAACCTGGTGTCCCTGGCGCTGTGAGGGAGCAGTGCTAACCACTGTGCCACCGTGCCATCCAACATGTATATGAAATGAAAACTGACCCAGAAGGATTGGATGTTCACTATTCATGATGAAAATTGAATAATCTACTCCAGACTATTGTTTCCTTACTGCGACCTTATTTAAAAAAGGCTTATCTTTTAAAGTTTATTTATTAGTGTCACATGTAGGCTTGCATTAACACTGTAATGAAGTTACTGTGAAAATCCCTGAGTCGCCACACTCTGGCGTCTGTTTGGGTGCGCTGAGGGAGAATTTAGCATGGCCAATGCACCTAACCACACGTCTTTTGGACTGAGAGAGGAAACCGGACCACCTGGAGGAAACACACGCAGACACGGGGGGAATATGCAGACTCCACACAAACCATGACCATAGTGGGAATTGAACCCGGATCCCTGGCGCTGTGAGGCAGCAGTGCTAACCACTATGTCGCCCAACTGGTGCCAACGAGTTTAAGATAAATTAAGAATTGGAATTGTCAGTCCTGTAATTGTTTTCTTAGAGATGGCGTTATATGTATATTCAAGTCCTAATTGCTATTTTTCAAGGTTCAACTGTTGTTTAAAATAATTAAACACTATGATGCATCAAAGTATACAGAGACTTTATGCCAGTCTTAAATTCTGGAGACCTAACTTCAATGTGACTTGTCATCTTCCCAAAAAATCATTGTCCCAGTTTAATCATGTACTAGTCTTCCCTTAACAATTGCATTATGGTACTTTAGATAACTCACAATAATATTTTTATTCAATATTCCAAACACAATGCAAATTGGCACCGTAAAGGGATTTTCTCGGGGTTTCCCTCTGGGAGGCCTTGTATTCAGCCAAATCCAGCTAACACACATATTTAAGAATGACAATATGCAGTTAAAGGTGTTCTCTCTTTGACCAATATGTTTTGGGAGGGAGATAGTCAGAGGATTCCAACTTCTCTCTGATGTTATATCACAAGAGCACGACCGATATACATTTCTGAAGATTTGGCCCTCCCCCCCAACCTATCATCCAAGCTGAACGGTCCAATTACATTAATACACTTTATTTACTTTGGCCAATAGCATTCTACCTTTTAGCAGAATTAGGAATTCATTGGTCAACGAAACCTAAAGTTTCTTCCCCCCGCTGCCTCGTAACCTTACTTACGCATGATCTAGTTGGTTCAAGGGTCACTCCAAAGATGGCTAGTCATGGCATCAATCAATTCTGGCCTCCCAGATTCCCAGGATCCACTACAGTTCGCCTATCACCACAACAGTCCAAAACAGATGACATTTCCCTGGTCCTGCACTCAACCCTGGAACACCTAGATAACAAGGATACCTATGTCAGACTCCTATTTATCGATTACAGCTGAGCCTTCAACACTATTATTCATGCAAAATTCATCTCCAAATTCCATGGCCTGGGGTTCAACTCCTCCCTCGGCGACTGGATCCTGAACTTCCTAACCCAGAGACCTCAATAAGTAAAGATAGGCAACAACATCTCCATCATGATTATCCTCAACACCGGTGCACCACAATGCTGTGTCTTCACCCTCTTCCAATACTCTTTATACACCTATGACTGTATTGCCAAATGCCCCTCCAACTTGATTTTCAAGTTTGCTGTTGATACCATCATCGTGGGTCAGATCTCAGAGCAATGACAAGATGAGAGTACAGGAAAGAGATATAGAATTTGGTGTGACTTTGAACTGGTGTGATGACAATAATCTGTCCCTCAATGTCAACAAAATGAAGGAGCTAATCATTGACTTCAGAAAGCGTAGTGGAGGACATGCCTGCTTACATCAATGGGAACGAAGTAGAAATGATCGAGAGCTTCAAGTTTTTAAGTATCCAGATCACCAACAATCTGTCCTGGTCCCTCCATCCCGACACTATAGGTAAGAAAGCCCACCAACACCTCTATTTTCTCAGGAGACTAAGGAAATTTGGCATGTCCACTCCAACTCTCACCAGCTTTTACAGATGCACCATAGAAAGCATTCTTTCTGGTTGGATCACAGCTTGGTATGGCGCCTGCTGTGTCCAAGACTGCAATTAGGGTCATGAACAAAGCCCAACCCATCACTCAAACCAGCCTCCCACCCATTGACACTGTCTACACTTCCTGCTGCCTCAGAAATGCAGCCAGCATAATCAAGAACCCCATGCAACCCAAACATATTCTCTTCCACTTCTTCCATCGGGAAAAAGATGCAAAGGTCTGAGGACGCGTACCAGCTGATTCAAGAACAGCTCCTCCCCTACTTCCATCAGACGTTTGAATGGACCTACTTCGCATTAAGTTGCTCTTTCTCTACACCCCAAAATATGACTATGACAATACATTCTGCATTCTCCCATTTCCTTCTTTAAGTACAGTATGCTTTGCCTGTATAGCACGCAAGAAACAATACTCTTCACTGTATATGAACACATGTGACAATAGTAAATCAAATCACCTGCAACGAGGAAGGAGTCACCTTTCTTATGTGTTTTCTGTCCCCTTATCAATGGAGGCTGAATATGTCTATTCATTACAACTGGAAGCTGAATCATTCCATTAATTTCAAATACTTTGGTACCTTGTAGCTGCCTGGCCTGACCCCGATAATAGGGTATATGCTCTTCCCTTCATTGTTCCAAAAGAATGTGATCTATCTAATTAAACTTATTTCCAATTATACCAAGGGGTAAATTGCTTGTTGGCCAAAGCTCACAAAAAAATACAAAATATAGTTTAAATCTATAATATTTGTTTGAAAATGATTATATATGTGGTTATGTAGACCATATCTTTGTATAGTATAAAAGTGAGGTACATTTTGATGCCTTTGATACATATAAAGTGCACTGCAGCTCATATTTTAAATTAATCTACTCCATTTTAATAGTCCTCAAAAAGCAGGGGTTTCTATATCTCCTGCTACAGGCAATAGTTTCTGTTAATATTGGAAAATTCGGCTCAGTAATGCTGCAGTATTTATCTGTACAAGATGATACAGAAATCCATCCCCTAAAAGATAAAAAAAATTTGAGAAATCATTGCAATTTTGAACATCCCATTTCTGTTTTTGTCCGATTTATGTGGGGAGGTAGAAGATCTCGGATAACACTCGATGTGTGGAATTAGAGAGCCCAGTCAGAGTTGATTAGATTTAAGTAGCATGAAGAAAAACAGACAGGAAGAGAGAAGCTTCTTTTGTCTGTAAGCTTTCATCACCTTGCCCTTTGTAATACTAGCTGTGATGCACTCAGAATCAAAGTCTTTCCTCTGCCCATGGCAACAGAAATTCAGATTCTTTCAAGAAGGCAAGAGTGCCCCAAGGGGCAGAGACAAGCTACTCCACTGGGAGTACGCAGCGAAGAAGGGAATTCTACAGACTAACAATTTTCCATCTTCAAATGAACCGAAAGTATTAATTCAAACATGTCTCCTGCAGTAGCTTGCAGCCCGCGAATTAGTTTACACGTTCCTGGCTCTCCCCTCAGATCATAATTAAATAACAACAGTGCAATGTTCTGTCTCCGAAACGAAGGCAAGGAATCCCCAAACGTCGAGATGTCTGATCTTTTCAGACTTAGCTGAGCCCTGCCCGAGGCACTACAAAGGGCCTGAGAGGCGCAGCGAGGGAGGTGAATAATCAGCCAAGTTTCCGACTTTGAATTACAGACTTTCAAATTTGCCACAGTTTTTGAACAGCGTACTGGATCCTTGGTGTAGGCTCTCTAACCACAGTATTAACTGTACTGGTGAAGGGAACATCAATAGAACATTTTTTTTTGTGGTAGTCTGAGCAGCTGAAAGAAACGCACCCCCAAATAAATACCCAGAACGCGGCTGCACCTCAGACCTTTCACGTACCGCGGTGCCTTTCGCTTCAGAACACTTTCCTCACCTCGCAAAGAGTTGTAATCGGCCGCCAGTGACCCTGGTAGGAATACCTGCGTTCCCGACTGGGAGAATGGGGGCCGCTGCCAGAGTACCCAAAGGGCAGGATTCCACAACTCTCTCCCACCAACTGGGTTTTCTGCTCCTGCCAGAACTGGTGGAGTTTTGAACGGCTCGCCACATTTTATGGCCCTCTGTCCCTCCCTCCTCCCCCTCCCCCACCCTTTGAAATGTTGGCACAGTGATTAGCACCGCTACCTCACGGCACCAAGAACCCGGGTTCAGTTCCGAGCTTGGGTCACTGTGTGGAGTTTGCACGTTCTCCCCGTGTCTGCGTGGGTTTTCTCCGGGTGCTCTGGTTTCCTCCTACGGTCCGAAAAATGTGCATGCTAAATTCTTCCTCAGTGTACCCGAACAGGTGTCGGAGTGTGGCGACTAGGGGATTTTCACAGTAACTTCATTACAGTGTTAATGTAAGCCTACTCCATAAAAATCACAAAAATCCTGCAGTGTCGGAGGAGGTCATTCGGCCAATCGAGACTGCACTGACAACAACTCCACCCAGGCTCTATCCCCGTAACCCCATGTATTTACCCTATTAATCCCCCTAACTCTATGGGGCAATTCATCATGGCCAATTCACTGATCCGCACGTCTTTAGATTGTGGGAGGAAACCGGAGCACCCAGAGGAAACCCACACAGACATGGGGAGAATGTGGAAATTCCACAGAGATGGTGGCCCAAGGCTGGAATTGAACCTGGGCCCTGGAGCTGAGGGACAGCAGTGCTAATCACTATGCCAGAATGGGCAGCACGGTGGCACAGGGCCCAATTATAAATAAACTTTAAAAGAAACACCCCTAGGGACAGATCCATAAAATCCCTCCCAATGTCACAACTCTATGGGAAAGAAGGATAACTTGTGTAAAGTAGTCAAGAGCATCTGTTATGATTAGAACTATACCTTAACATGAGTATTCGACACTGGGAGAGGAGGAAAGACTGTCCTGAGAATGTAAAACTCAACTTTGAAGAACAGCAATTAGGTTTTTATATTGATATATATCACATCAGATCTTAAAGGACATTAACTGTACATTTTTTTTAACTCATTGGCACCAGGTAACCTTCCTTTATTAGATCAAAGTAAGGAAATTATAATCTGGAGCAGATTATTCAATTTTTATCACGAATAATGCGCATTCAACCCTTCTGGGCCAATTTTAATTCCTGTTGGACTCTGAAAAGAGAGTTTATTTTAAAAATGTAAAGCTTTTTTTTCTAAGTTGAACATGTTCATTTTATAGACTAATGCATTAAAAGTATTGCAAAGCCTATGTGAAGTCTTGTTCAAGAGAACTGGCAGTAAATTCAGTTTAGGGCAAAAGACTGAATGGAAAGGATGGTGGACCTCAGTGATAGCCATGCTAAATTGCCCCTTAGTGTCCCAAGGCGTGTAGGTTAGGTGAATTAGACGTGGTAAATGTGTGGGGTTAGGACAGAAGGGGTGGTCTGAGTAAGACGCTCTCTAGGAGAATTGGTGCAGACTCGATGGGCCAAATGGCCTCCTCCTACACTATAGAGATTCTATGGACTCCATGACAATGGACCTTATTGAACACAACACGTTTAGATCGTGTTAAAGGACAAACAGTGAGTTAACAATGCACACTCTTAATGATGGGAAAATTTGGGGGGGTTAAGGGATTTAGCATGTTTCGCAAACCTCTGGAACTCGTTAGTATTTTACACCACTCTGGTGATTGCCTCATGTGAAAGCCTTGTTAGGTTTGCAAATCAATCACCCATTAAACTTGCCACAGAAAGTTAAAACTGGTAATTACCAGTTATTAAGTTCTTTAATAACATCATCATTGTTAATACTGAGAAAATGAACAGAACAAACCGGAGTCTCTTGCCTTTTGGTGGCTCCTAGAGATTTCTAAAATGTCAATTTAAGAAGCAACTTTTCCTTTGTCTCTTTTGAATCTCGCTTTCAAATAAGTGTTTACAAGTTGACTTTAATTCACCCTCCTTTTCACTCTGTTCGTTCTCAGTCCTTACATCGTATTTGTCGAGGACATACATTATTCGTTCTGTCATTTGCAATGAAGTCCCAGATGCTACATTATCAGCTGGAACCTCCAGCATGTCACAGTGCAAAAGATCTTGGCATTGTAGGGTGCAGAGAAAGATCCACCCGATGATTCAGACCATGAGATGCCATAGTCCAGCAAGGTCACGATAAATTAACAATCCCTTGCTTTTTATTACCTTATTTGGAAAGTTGACCATCCACTCCACTCTTGTCCTACCAAACTTACCCATTTGTGCCTGTTAGCTCTCATGTATGAGTGGCAGAGCGGTCAGCATTGCTACCTCACAGCGCCAGAGACCCGGGTTCAATTCTGGCCTCGGGTGACCGTCTGTGTGGAGTTTGCACATTCCCCCCGTGTCTGCGTGCATTCCCTCTGAGTGCTCCAGTTTCCTCCCACAATCCAAAGATGTGCGGGTTAGGTTGTTCGGCTGTGCTAAATTGACACTAGCTTCGGGGGGGGGGGGGGGGGGGGGGGGGGGGGCAGGATCAGCAGGGTAAAGATGTGGGGTTACAGAGATGGGGTGGGATTGTTGTCGGTGCAGGCTCGATGGGCCGAATGGCCTCCATCTGCACTGTAGGATTCAATGATTCTATAAAGCTCTGCAGAACCAAAGCGATTACATTTTAAATATGGGCAACTTCAACAAACAGTGAGGCGTGATGCATCAATTTTGCACAAGGCTGGAAAATGTTGCGGTCTTGATTTCAATTTTTTTTTAAGGTTAAGTACTTTGAAGGGATTGAATTTATTTTCTGCCTTTGAAACACAGTTAATTTTGGCTAACAAGAAGTAATACTGTAATTGTAATTGGAACCAGGTCATCAGCCTGCTTTTTATTAAACATTCTTTTGAACTCCCTGCTCTGACGAAGTGAATTAGTGTTCAGGAACTAATTTCCCAATGGGGTGTTTGATTTCCAGCTGCTCAGGTTATGTTTTGATGGGGAAAGGTTTGGTGTGGGGGGGGTGCGGGGGGGGTGGGGGTGGGAGACGGGTCGTAGGGGGGCAGATTTGGGGGGGGGGGTGCGATAAAAATAACTTTTTCGGGTTTAATTGATACATATTTTTATAAAGTAATTTTTTTTTAACAAATAAAATTGTTGGCCTGTGATCTCAAATGTCTGCAGCCGCCTCACATTATCGAAGCAGGAGGTAGCGCGGAGGAGGCCATTTTTAATGCCAGTCGTGGGGCGCTGAGATTTGAATCAGTGGTGGAACTGATATTGCAGCTCGTTGTTAATCGCACCCACTGCAGGGACTCGCGTAAAGTGAGCGCTTCACTCGGAATGATTTGCAAAGTACAGTGAGATTGAATAAGTCAGTGCTGAGATTACAGTGATGTAATGTCTGAGACTCTTTGAGGTTATCACAGAAGACTGCAGTGCCTCATACAGATTATTCAAATGTTTGCACTGTAAATACAAAAGCAATGCCATTGTTATAGCCAAGCCAAGCAATTATTCCTTCTTCATGTACAGCAGATATCCGTGAAAATCATCTGTTCCCTTTGTGTTTGCTTCATCTTTTCTTTCCTCTTCCCTCCTTCACCCAAACACGGGGTCACATTCTCCAACCTCACTCATGGCTGGGATTTTCCAGTCCTGCTGCAACAAGTAGAGATTTAGTCAAGTTCTCCCTTCTCGCCGGCAGTGACAGCAGGGCCTGAACGGCAAGAGAATTCCAGCCTCAGTTGATCAGGTCTCAGTTTTATAGACCTCCGCTTCGAGCAGTTCCTCCTCTCGCTATTGCTCCCAGATTGGTACTTCAGGGCAGAATTTTCCTTTCCCGCCCAGCACGGGAATTGGAACGAGCAGGACAGGATCATGCTAAGGTCCCTTGACCTCGAGCGGGATTTTCCAGCCTTGGGGTGAGCGTGGCCGCAAAATTCTGCCCTCAGGCTCGGCTTTGTGGCCTTGTGACCCAAAGCATGGCTAAGTCACTCCTGGATTATAGGTTTCAGTCCAACTGAGGCGAGGTGGTTGAAAGTCTCTTGTCGTTGCTAGTTGCAACTTCGAATGCCAAAGTGAGGTGAGACAGGCTTAACCTTCATAGCTATTGATGCACTACATGGATTGTCCCAAGATCTGAAACATACTGGATGTAAATGAGTGGATTGACATTCTTCATCATAGAATCCTACAGTACAAAAGAAGGCCATTTGGCCCATCGAATCTGCGCCAACCACAATCCTATTGAGGCCCTATCCTCTGTAACCCGATGCATTTACCTTGGCTAGTCTTCCCTGACACTAAGGGGCAATTTGGCATGGTCAATCCACCAAACCTATACATCTTTGGACTGCGGGAGGAAACCGGAGCTCCTTGAGGAAACCCATGCAGACACATGGAGGATGTGCAAACTCCACACAAGCTGGGAATCAAACAGCCGATCCCTGGCGCTGTGAGGCAGCAGTGCTAACCACTGTGCCACCGTGCCATCCTAAACTAGGCCATGAGCAAGACTACACTGGAAAAGGAAGCTTCACTTATTTGTGTGTTCATCTGGTGGTGGCTTAAAGGCACATTATTAAAATAGAGAAGAGGAAGTTTTATCTATTTTGGCTTCATGATCTCACCCTTGAAATGTGTTTCTTGATGACAATGACAATTTTCATGCTAATTGCTCCCATCCTCAATAGCTTTTGCCATTCCAGAGGCTGGATGATGCTAACAAAATAATCGGTCTACACATTAGACCATACAATCATAGCAGAAATACCATTCAGCCATTTCATTGTAGTATAATAGGATTATGCTCACCAGGATATAACTGCACATTTGTGGTGCATAGATTGTGTGCGTGCTTTATTTTCCATCAGTTCTGTCCCTGAAGGCATTAACTGCTTTCTGGGGTACAGCTTCAAGAGCACCAGTCATTCTCATACTCATTACTGAGTGACTGTCTGCAAGCTATTTGGCCATGGGGTTGATTAGGAGGACATAAACCAGCCATCCCAGTCCCATTCTATCCTCACTCAATTTCCACGCTCGATTCCTTCAGGCAAGGGTCAGAAACACAATAAGGAATTAGCAACAGCAGAAGAGAATCAAACCAGGGGTTTTCACAGTTGGTATCACTGAGTTCCCCGTGGATACATTTAATGAGCAATCATTGGCTGTTTTAGAGAAGAATTTGTTCCTAGCATCCACACAACGTGCATGTCTATTCTGTAAAAGCTACTCTGATCGTCTTGTGATATATCCCAGGGTGGCACGGTAGCACAGTGGTTAGCAATGCTGCCTCACAGCACCAGGGACCCGGTTCAATTCCAGCCTTGGGTGACTGTCTGTGTGGAGTTTGCACATTCTTCCCGTGTCTGTGTGGATGTCCTCCAGGGTGCTCCGGTTTCCTCCCACACTCCAAAGATGTGTGGGGTTAGGTTGACTGGCCGTACTACATTGACCCTAACGTCAGGGGGATTAACAGGGTAAATGTGTGGGGTTACGAGGATAGGGCCTGGGTGGGATTGTGGTTGGTGCAGACTTAATGGGTCAAATGGCCTCCTTCTGCACTATAGGGATTCTGTGATATAACGGGTGGGATTTTCCAGCCATTCCCGTTGGCAGGATCTTCCAGTCCTGCGATGACAACTCTCTGCTGTGGGTTCCTCAGCAACAGGGGGCATGAACAATAGGAAACCCTGCTGACAGCGTGGAACTGGAAGATCCCGGTGGCGGGCTACCTTCATTACCACAAAACACACAGGGGGGGATGAGTTGGGGCTTCCATTATTTCTGAATGTAGAAAATTATTACATTGGTTTTTTCCATTTATACACCAACATAATGATAAGCTCTTTAAAGCAGAGAAGGATTCATTCAGTCCATCTTGTTTGAATCAGCTCTTTGAATCATAATCTCTTCCTCACCACCCCGCCCCGCCCATCCATCGTATGTTTTGTCTAGCTCCCCCTTAATAGCATCTAAGCTTTTACCTCAGCCACTCCTTGTAGTAGCAAGTTCCGCACACTAAGCCTTAGCTGGGTAAAGGTGTGTATTCTGAATTCCTGACTGGACGTTCAAGTGACTATCACAGTGGTTAGCACTGCTGCCTCACAGCACCAGGGTCACTGGCTTGGGTCACTGTCTTGTGTGCAGTCTGCACATTCTCCCCGTGCCTGCGTGGGTTTCCTCCGGGTGCCCCACTTTCCTCTCTCAGCGCAAAGATGTGCGGCTTAGGTGGATTGGCTATGCTAAATTGCCTCTTGGTGTCCCGGGATGTATAGGTTAGAGGGATTAGCGGGGTAAGTAATTAGGGTCTGGGCAGTACTGTTGTCGGTGCAGACTCAGTGGGCTGAATGGCCTCCTTCTGCACTGTAGTGATTCTATGATATTTATGCTCCTGAGTTTAATCTCTTCCTCTCCCACCCCACCCACCCATAGTAGAAACACTTTTCTAACACTTACCCGAACAAAATCTTAAAAGGACCTGTTTTCAGTATAGAGTAAGAATCAACTGCATGCTCAATAGAACCAAATTATTTCTTTGTACAACACAAAAGCTGTGCTGTGCAGGCATACAACTGCGGACAGATTACCACAGCAGGTTGTAATAAATCACCTGCTTTTAAAATTAAATGGCTGGAAGGCATGGCGTCTTTATAATAGTTTTGCCATATTAAATTTTCTACATTTTGCTATTACGCCCCATGATTACTTCCCAAATACTTTCCAGTTTTCCAAGTGTAGATCTATTCCTGCCAAAATGGCAGCTCGCTTGCCAATGCCCATCAATCTTCTGAGCCTTTCAGTTGAATCATGGTTTTATCGGTACATGAAAGCGAGTTAGCTTAGAGTTCCTCAAAAGCATTTTAAATTTACCCTGTTAGTGCTTATGAGGACTATATGAAGTGTTCATCTATCAGATCCCTATTTCAATGAAATTTTAGAATTACACAAATGACTAATGGTTTGGGGGGAAAGCACGAGCAGATGACATTTCTCTTTCCTTTTCTCCTTCTCTGTCTTCCACCTCATCTTTCCCTCTACGTCGGAACTCGAATCGAGCGTCAATGAAAATCATTCATGTGCATCACATTATTGGGACCATTAACCTTAACCTCAACCTCCTACGGACAGATTTGTTCTGGGTATTCAAATGGATTTCAGCTTTCTGCAGCCTGACACGTTCGTGGAGGATTTAATGTTTTCTGGGAAGATTTGCGTTTTGTTGGCAGGAAGGTGAGAATCTGTTTGGATCATGGAGAGTTGGATGCGGTGACGCTCAGTTGTCTAGCTGAAGAAAAGCTTTACTTCCGAGACTTCGCTGTGTGAGAGGGCGTTTGAAGTTTTACCATTTCAGCAAACCCAAGCAAGGAATGCCTTTGTTTTTCTCTCGCATAGTGAGAAATTAGGACGAGTGTCAACCCAAAAATGGGTATAAACTGCATGGCTTCCTCACAACACATGGTGGCCTCGTGGTTAGCACTGCTGCCGCACAGCGCCAGAGATCCGGGTTCAATTCCGGCCTCGGGTCACTGTCTGTGTGGAGTTTGCACATTCTCCCCATGTCTGCCTGGGTTTCTTCTGGGTGCTCTGGTTTTCTCCCACAGTCTGAAAGACATGCTGGTTAGGTGCATTGACCCGAACAGGTGCCAGAGTGTGGCGATTAGGAGATTTTTCACAGTAACTTCATTGAACTGTTAATGTAAGCCTTACTTGTGACTAACAAACTTTTTCTCTCCAGTGTTTCAGTCTGGCTTGCTGCTTTTTCATCCAGTGAATTGTGAGTGGGCTGCTTGTCCTCTACAAAGACTGTGACCATGAATACCACTGGGATTCTCCCCTTTATCAGATGAGTCACCAAAAGCTTGGAAAAATGCGTACATCTGTTAAGATTCTCGATTCCTTTTTCATTCTCAGTCTTCACAGATGTATTACCTTATTTAGATCATTAATCTCAAACTCTGAGCCGTCACAGATGCGTTGAAGTGGATTCCAGGTCTCCGCAGTCTGACATATTTGCATAGAATTTAGTAAGATATTTTTATGTCAACCTCCCTGCAAAATATATTCATGTCTCTCCTTTTTCTCTTGCATTCTGTCTTGAACAGCTGCCTCACAGCGCCAGGGAGTCGGGTTTGATTCCCGGTGTGGGTCACTGTCTGTGCGGAGTCTGCATGTTCTCCCCATGTCTACTTGGGTTTCCTCCCACAGTCTGAAAGATGTGCTAGTTAGGTGCACTGATCATTCTAAATTCACCCACAGTTTTCCTGAACAGGCACTAAAGTGTGGCGATTAGGGGATTTTCACAGTAACTTCATTGCCGTGTTAATATAAGCCTTACTTGTGATACTAATAAATAAACTTAAAAGAAAACTTATTAAACTTTCCCTAATAGTTTATATTCCGCTTCTATTCTAGTTTCTTGATTTTATGGACTTTCCTTATTACTCCTCCTTCCAACTTTTTGTTTTTATTATTATTTTCGGACACTTTCTGAAGTGGACAAATCAAAGAACCAGTTTAGCTGAGGTTTCTTTTTTTGTTTGGGTGTATGAGAGCGTGATACATTTTTGAACCATCTGCTGGAAAGGTAAATCTTTGTAGTAATTGTCAAGTGTCTGAACGTTAAAAAAAAAATTAAATTACGTTGTTCACTTATATAGTTGAATAAACTGGATGTCATAAGGCATAAGATATAGGAGCAGAATTAGGCCATTCGGGCCACTGAGTCTGCTCTGCCATTCGATCATGGCTGAGCAGTTTCTCAACGCCATTCTCCTGCCTTTTCCCTGTAACCTTTGTTCCCCTTACCAATCAAGAACGCATCTATTTCTGTCTTAAATACATGCGATGACCTGACCTCCACAGCCTTCTGTGGCAATGAATTCCGTAGATTCACCACTCTCTGGCTGAAGAAATTCCTCCTCATCTTGCTCCCTTAACTCTGAGATAATGCCTAATCAGCTACCACACATCTCTCTGTGCAAGCACAATATTTTGGTTTTAAATGTGTGTGGTATGTTTCTGATTTTGAGATGAGCGGAGAAGGAGCCAGGCCACCAGGCATTTGGATTTATCTCCCAACAGAAATGTCTGTCTGTGACGGCACCGGAGAGACTGCGCAGATAACCGCTGTTATCCAACATCCTTCTGATTCCTTTTTGTGTTAGCTTAGCATTCAATGCTGGCAGAGCAGAGTGATTATACTCTGAGCAGACGCCTGGTCCTCTATCAGTTGTGTAGCTGTGTTACGTGACGTGGTTCTGGACAAATTCCAGGCTCGTTTTGCTAATCAGAGTTCTAAAAGGAGGTGGGTGTGCCCGAACGGATGTTGAGGCTCACACCCAGAGTGTGAGAGTGGATACCAGGGTGTTGGCTGCAATTTCTTTTCTTTACTTGACAAGTATCCTGTTTTAGTTCTGGTGAAGCGTAGGGTCATAGGTTCAGAATATTGTTTTTTTTTGTATTTTCATGCCTTGCAACCTGTGGTTGAGAAGGCCCTTGTTCCCTTTGAATTTATGCTGCACTTTCTCTGAAAGTTGCACCGAAAATAACGTTACAGTAAAGCATTTGTCACAGTTGGAGGCCAAAGGAATGATCGTTGCACTGCAGTCATTAGAACAGCTTGATTAGATAGAAAAACGTTGTCGATTAGATCACAGAGAGGCCAAAGATTTTTCAGTAAAGGCACCGGAATGTGGTGACTAAGGGATTTTCACAATAACTTCATTGCAATGTTAATGTGATGATGTGGAGATGCCAGCGTTGGGCTGGGGTGGGCACTGTAAGAAGCCTCACAACACCACTTAAAGTTCAAAAGGACTTTTTGCAAAATTTTGGCCTAGACTTGCAAAATCCTACTAGCTGTCCTTGCTTGAGACAATTCACACCTCTTTAACCTGTGACTATCCCTCTCTCGACTCGCGTTGTCTGCATTTAAAGACTTGGCTACCTGTTAAGACTGGCATTCCAACCATTATCTTGCAATTGAGTTTGTGTCTATATATGCCGTGTTTGTGAACCCAGCTCTCCAGTCACCTGATGAAGGAACAGCACTTCGAAAGCTTGTGATACTAAATAAACCTGTTGGACTTTAACCTGATGTTGTAAGACTTCTTACAGTGTTAATGTAAGCCTACTTATGACACTAATAAATAAACTTAAAAGAAGTTTTTAATTTTCTGATACTCGATAATTGCTACAAAGATTTACCCTTCCAGCAGACAGTTCAAAAAATGTGTCACGCTCTCACATACCCAAACATCAAAGAAACCTGAGCTAAACTGGTTCTTTGGTTTGGCCATATCAGAAAGTGTCTGAAAATAATAACAAAGATAAAAAGTTGGAAATAGGAATAATAAAGGAACTGGGAACAAGTCCATAAAATCAAGAATCTAGAATAGAAGCAGAATGTAAGCTATTAGGGAAAGATAAATAAGTTTAACCTTTTCTTCATGATGAAAGTAAAAGCTTTTCACTTTTGG
This sequence comes from Carcharhinus amblyrhynchos, assembly GCF_965287045.1. NCBI lineage: Eukaryota > Metazoa > Chordata > Chondrichthyes > Carcharhiniformes > Carcharhinidae > Carcharhinus > Carcharhinus amblyrhynchos. The sequence continues at coordinate 9,766,296 of NC_137333.1, read as the reverse complement.
AAATTGTAGGCCAGAGTTCTCCGGCCGTTCACACTGGTGGGATTCTCCAGTCCCGCCGGCAGCGCACCCCCACCTGTGGGTCTCCCACCGGTGTGGGGTGACCTCAATGAGAATTCCCATTCACAGTGGAGGAACTAGAGAATCCTGCCGTTAGCAAACAAAACACCACCCCCCACAGGCAGGAAACACACAGCTGGGAGGCCGGAGAACCCCACCCAAATTGTCTGAAAACGTGTTAAGGCGAAGAGATGTTCCCAACACTTCTCCTATAGGATGTGAGCCAGTTGTGTCGGATTGCCCCCACTTGGCCGGAGGTGAACAAATCTCACTGAGAAGGCCACAAGAGTAGTTGAAGTTGGAAAGCCATGCAGAGTGTGGGCTGGATGAAAGCAGTCTGCCCTACCGCTGTTAGGTCTTGCTGCCGGGCTGATGGAGGAGAGAGTGAGACGTCCGCTGCTCAGTGGAAAGAAGCCTTCGGAATCTGATTGGTCGGCAGCTCTGGCGGCGGAGTCAGCGCCACAGTTTAGTAGTGGGCACTGCTGGAACTGCAGGCAGGAGCAGCAAGAAGAGCAATAGCTGCCCGGGACAGGAAAATCCAGGGCTTTTAGGGCAGAGAGGGATCCAAGTGTCCAGGGAGATTGGAGGCAGGGCAGGTTTTGGAGGGCAGCCATTGAGGAATGGCCACTGAGGCTACCACTGGTGTAGCACAGTGGCACAGATCTTAGCAGTGCTGCCTCACAGTGCCAGGGACCAGGGTTCAATTCCAACCTCGGTCACTGTCTGTGTCGAGTTTGCACATTCTCCCCGTGTCTGCGTGGGTTTTCTTTGGAGGCTCCAGTTTCCTCCCACAGTCCAAGGATGTGCAGGTTAGGTTGATTAGTCACGCTAAATTGACCCTAGTCTCAGGGGGTTGGCAGGGTAAATATATGAGGTTACAGGAATAGGGCCTGGATGGGATTATGGTCGGTGCAGACCTGAAGGGCCGAATGGCCTCCTTCTGCACTGTAGGGATTCTATGAATGAAGGAGGCCTGACATTTGAAGGTGGAGCCTCTGATGCGCAAAGTGCACTCACCAGATCATGTGCCCACCTGCCATCTTTCAACTTGGCCTCAGAAATACAGCCTGCCCACTCCTGCCTGCATGCCCATGCCAACCATATTAGAGCACAGGCAACCGAATATCGCAATCAAATCACAACGAGCTCAATATTAAAATGGCAGATGGGCTGCCAATTTCGGCACCCACCTAGCAGTTTGTGGGGGTGGGGGGTTGGGGGGGGGCAGATCTCAGTTGTGGGAATGAGGTTGATGGACTGGGCACCAGCCCTCCCCCCCCCCACCACCACCTCATGTTTCATAAATGTCCATGCCAAACATGTGCCTGCTGGCGGGGGAGACGTAAAACACAGCTCCTCCAAAGCGAGGTAGAGTACGTTGCTAGGGCAGAGAAGAATGAGTTTACTCTGCGTCTTTACACGTGGTGCTTGATTGAGGTGTGCTTGACGCTGATACTTCAACAGCTTGCATTATTCAGTGCTAACAGCTCTCTTTTCCATCTGGGGAACAATTTCCTTCGGCAAGTTGGAGAAGTTAAATATCGTTTTTTTTGTATTACCAATAGGGGATTTTCGCAGCAACTTCATTGCAGCGTTAATATAAGCTTACTTGTGACACTAATAAATAACCTTTAAAAAAATCCTTTTGTGTTACTTTATCTGGCTGATCCTTTTTCCGATTCTATATCATACATTTATTATTGAAGAAAGGCATCTTGTGCATCTATTGCAATCCCCATCCTTCACATGGGCTTATCTGCATTTCAACAGATTGGAAATAAAGAAAGCTGTTGCATCGAGAAAATTTCCCAAAATTGCGAGCAGAAAGATTCCTGCACGTTAATTAAATAAGGTGCAAATGAATCATTTGAAATTATTTGCAGGAAGCAGTAATCGCTCACCAGGGAGAGCACTCTAATCCAATTAGCACAAATAGCATTATAAGACTGGTACTGTTTGGAAAATGAAGATAGTTTTAAGGGATATATATTTGTATTGGTAAACATGAAAAATAAAGTGGGGGGGGGGAAATTACTTGCGCACCCACGTGGTGTGTCTCACAATAGCAGGAAGTGGTTCACTGTTACCCAGTAGTGGGGTCTTCTGGCCCCACCAGCATTAATTGGATTTCCCACTGAGTTCGCCCCCACTGTCAGGAAAATCACCAGCAGGAATTCACCGTCAGCAGAAGCAAAAGAACCCACCAGCTAGAACAGCCAGAAAATTCTGGCCAAAGTATAGTTTTAAATGGGTTTAATTTAGTGTTTCTGTGCCTAGAAGAGCAAACTTATAGTTAGATTCATGCTAGGCAAAGATATTTGTATGTGTGGGGGGGTTAGTTTCAATTCCAAGTGTGATTCTATTGTGTTAAGAGAGAGGTACAGCATAAAGAATAAATAAACCAGCAATGGTTGCTTAGCAACTAGAACCTTGTAAAGTAGAAAAGCTTTTAAGTTTTGGTTTAGTTATTATGATTGTTGTTGGAGAGAGTTTAGTTACTATGATTGTTGTTAGTGAGAGAGAAGGCAGGCTCCCACAGCAGTTTAGAAGGCTAAAGAAGGAACATCTCACTCAGCATTGCTAGCAAAAAAGCCATACAATCGAGTAATGGTTAAGAAAACAGATACTGGAAATCTAAAGCCCAGCTAGTTAAGTAACGAGAAAAATTTCCAAAGCCTCTAGAGTTAATGGAACAGAGGAAACCAGGAACCAAAGCAGATTGCTGTTCAGTAAAGTCACAGAGAGTTGAAGAAACATTGAATTGTGAGAGGCCAGGAAGATATCTGCAGTAGTGTTAAGGTTGGTGAGAAATTACTAAACTTTAGGAGGCACTATAGAAATCGGTGGCTGGATTCAGAGTTTGTATAAAATCCTTTAAGACCCCTGAAGAGAGAGCTGTAAAACCTGAAAACAAAACTGGGATGGAAGCAGTAAAGGAAAAGCATAATTAAAAAGAAGGATTGAAAGTGTGACTTTTGAAAACAGAATTTGAAATCACTTGTGCTGAACCTGGAGTTCAGTGAGACAAGGAGGCTCATGGTGTAAGAGTCTTCTGGGGGGATATTAGGGAGAAATCCAGACATTCATTTGGTTTTAGTTGGGAGTGTGTTTTACTACAGTCATCTTGTGTACATAAAAGGGACTTTGTGTTTGTTAATAGAACATTGTAGCTTAAGATATACTTTGTAATCTTTGTTAATCATAAAATCTATGTGCAATTGTTAAGCTAAGGGGGGCAGTAAAGGAGTATTAAAATCCAATCTTTTCATATTTAATCACTTTTATTCTTGTTGTTAAGACTAATTAGCGGTCTTGTAACAGCATGTTTTATAAAAAAAAGGTAAAAGTTGTGGTCTGTTGAGTCATTCTGCGATCTTCCTGTCCAGTTATAACACCAGCTGGGATCATAACTGCAATAGATCAAGACCAACTTGATGTAACTTGAATCAACAAAGCTGAATTGACAAATAAAGAGTAATATATATGCACGACAAGGTCAGACTAAATTACAATGCATTTGTTCTAACCCTGAATCAAACTTCGAGTCCCTCCTTGACCTGTGGTCCATGCCCTCCTGCAAATTGGCTCTGCTTCCCATCGGAATGGTTCATAGGGTCCTCGCCAATCATGTGGTCCTCGGGAAAAGCTTCTCCTCATGCCAATATTGCTTCTTTTGCCTTAACTCGGTGACCTCTGCTGCTCAACTCCTTCCTCTAATGGTACAGTTTCTCCCTACCTGCTTCGCACAGCCCCCTCATGATTATCTATCTACTCTCCTATCAACGGTGGCACAGTGTTTGTACTGTCCTTATTATTTGTTTTTTTTTTAATAATTGTAATGCTCCTTTAAGGGAGGTACTTTTGTGGAAATAATATCGGCAGGGGAATTCCTTGCAGTGGAATAATCAGCAACTGGCTGGCATGGAAAGGCTGGATGAAATAAATTCAGCTTGCTCGCTGGTAGATGTGGTGTACGCGAGCATCAGTGAAAGATACAGCAATTGGTGCTCTTTAAAAATTAATTAAAATCCATTATTACCCTTTGAGAAACATGAATCCTCCCTCAGTAAAGAGAGCCGGCAAACTGAGAAAATGCCATACACGTAGTATCAGTTTAAAGAACACATGGTGTCCTGTCAATTTTGCCTTCAAATGTTGATTGAATTCCAGAGGTACAGCTCACGTTATGGCTTCTACATCTTCTCCAGCTGTATAAACATGTACGCTGCGTGGCCAGCATATTTCGAGCACTCTGACTCCATGTAAACAGGTAATAAAATACAGTAGTTAAACCCACTGTTGCTGGAAAAAGATCATAATACATCACGGTACAGGCTCCAAAAGGGAATGGGCAGGCTCAGTTTCAAGGGTTTTCTAGTAACAAGAGATGAGAAGACCTTAGAAAGGCCCCATTGTGTGTTTTATTCCTGCTTAAGGAGACTCCGGGGCCGGACTTCCCCGTGGGTTTGTGAAAACCCAACCTGAGTGGTTTTGCACTTCCGAAGTGGACACCTGACCCGTGTGAGAGTTTGCCAGGGATTTTTTTTTTGTCTGCTCACTCAGGTTTGCAGTGCGTCTTATGAGCCATGATGGAGGTTCATGGGGAGTACGGGCGCAGAGATGGGCCAGTTAGATTGTTCGCCTCAGTTCTCCAACGTAGTAACCCAGGTCCCAACCGTGCTTAAAGGCCCCTTAAATCTTACACCTCCTCAATCCACCACCCATGGCCCCTAAGATCATTAAAGCATTTAATTCTTTAATTAAACCAAGTAACTGCAGATGCTGCAATCTGAAACCAAAACAGAAACGCTGGAAAATCTCAGCAGGTCTGGCAGCATCTGTGAGGAGAGAAAATAACTGATATTTCGAGTCCAGATGACCCTTTTTGTTGAGTGTAAGGTGAGGGAATGAAAGATAGTCTCAAAAACAAGGGGAAAGGCTACTAATGCTAAGGCCTTCTCAATGCTTTTGTGGCTATGACTCATCTTTCATTCCCTTACTGTACAGTATAAATATCTCCTATTTTCTATGCCTTTTAGCTTTGACAAAGGGTCATCTGGACTTGAAATGTCAGATGACTCTTTTCTCCCCTTACAGATCTTGTTAGACCTGCTGAGATTTTCCAGTATTTTCTCTTTTGGTTCCATGCTCCCTCAGATTTGCTTCATGCCCTCCTAGCCACTTACCCAGTATGCAATATGTACAGTCTTCCAGTGCCGCACCACTGGAAAGTATTTTACACTCCTTGGGAATAAATAGTCTCATCCCATCTATTAAAACCTTCATCAAACTCACTATCCTTGATACTGAAAAGAATGCATTCCACCATGTGAAAAATCCTTGCCATTCCTACAAAATCCTATTATCTTGTGCCATCAAACCAGAAGCAATATCAAAGACACAATCTGTTATTAGAACTACTTAAAGCTGTCATCCATTAGCACTTGAAACTCATCCAAGCATTCATAATGTCACAGCTGTCCAAACATTAGACTACTTTCTGAGGTGGAAAGATCAGAAGGTGCTCATTTTAATTTCAAAGCACAGTACCTGTCAATCAGCAGACAGGAATAGGTACGTCAAAGGCATGTTTTACTTAAAGTCATCCAGAACTGCCATTCTATTGAAATCACAGTACAAAACATGACAGCACAGACCAGCAGGACATTTTGCAATGTTTTGTACAGCATAATGCTGCTTTCTCCATTGGAAAAGTCCTCTAATGCATGTCAAGGCTGGTCAACGTGAGTTTTAACTTACCTTTGCAGGACAGACCACTGTGATCAATCACTACATTAAAAATACAACAGCAGTACAATGCAGCACCTAACTGTGACATTTGAAAGTAACAAAGTATTTTACATTTCTCACTTATAATATCCCCATCTCATCAGCAGACATTCTATTTTCTTCATTAAACTGTCAAACCGGGTGTGCTTTTAATGAGCTTTCAGCACCAGACAAAAGTGGTGTGTGGGGAAGAATCCGATTTTTGCACCCAATGGGGAATACGACATCAACAGGGGTGAGTGTGCAGATTGTACATTAAGCCATCCCCACCAGCAGTGAAAAATGGTGCAGGGTCAGAAATGGAGAGGAAAATCAGGTTTCCTTCAAAACAAAATCGAAGCATGGCCATTTGCGCACTGAAATGGGCTTCCACATCCAGTGGCACGGTGGTTAGCGCTGTTACCTCACAGCGCCAGGGACCCAGGTTTGATTCTGAACTTGGTTCACTGTCCGTGCGGGGTGTACACATTCTCTCCTTGTCCACGTGGCTTTCCTCCAGGTGCTCTGGTTTCCCCACAGTCCAAAATCAGCCACCACAATCTGTCAGACCTATGAGATCTGAATGGACACGTTGCCCATATTGGTTCTCATGTAGTTGCCGATATAAATTCTCTATTTACTTTTGACCTAGACTCTTCCTCCTACACGAACCATGTTATATATCCTCCTCCGACTGTTATATCTTATCATTGTAATATTCATTATCCGCAAGATTGCATTTTGAAGAGCGGCGAGTATTTTATGCTTAGGTTGAGTATCTCTTAAGCGTCTACATAACTGGTACAAGCGCCTCTCCTTCCTGCCCCGTTCGATTGCCAGCTTGAATTATCCACCAAGTTTCGTTGCTAATAAATAGAAAAGAGATGTTCCACCAGGCTAGTTTCAGAGCGGTATATTTGGACCCTGCTGTGTTGGTTTTGTATTTGGGCAACTGGTGATTCGCAACTGCATTGGCAGTTCTGTAATTGGGTTTTATGGTTGAATTCACTTCTGCAGTTTTGGGTGTCACTATATAGGTGCTTTTGGATTGATGTCAAGCATTTGGAGCGTGCATCAATGTAAAAATAATACTGGGGTGAGTTTTACAACCCTTCCCTTGTGCTGTTTCCCACTCCTCACACCAACAGCAGGAATAGGGGTTTAACTCCCAGCAAGCAGCTTCTGTGAAGAACGCCCTGCCCTGGAAAGTAAGCTGTTTTTTCTACCTTTGGAGCAATCCCAAAGATATATAGCTGCCCGATGTGGTAACTTTTACTGGATGTTTGTAGTTTTAAAATCTATAAGGTGTTGTGGAACATCTGGAGAGAATTAGTTCAGAAGGTAGGTGCGATGACTTCAACAGGCTAATGAGGTTGGCTTGCTAGAGTATGAATTGCCCGACAAGTCCTAATTGATGGTTAAATCAGGGAGTCTCATGCTCCCTATTTCATAGAATCCTAGAAACCCTACAGTGCAGAAAGAGGCCATTCGGCCCATCAAATCTGCACCGACTACAATCCAACCCAGGCCCTACCCCCCATATCCACCCACTAATCCCTTTAACCTATGCGTCTCAGAACACTAAGGGGGTAATTTAGCATGGCCAGTCATCCTAACCGACACATCTTTGGACTGTGGGAGGAAACCGGAGCATCCAGACGAAACCCATGCAGACACGAGGAGAATGTGCAAACACCACACAGACAATGACTCAAGCCAGGAATCGAAACCAGGTCCCTGGAGCTGTGAATTAGCGGTGCTAACCACTGTGCTACCATGTCGCAGATGTGTCAGACTCCTAGCTGCATTCAGCAGAGAGCAACTGGAGAGCTGTACATCTGTACAGATGTATGCTGCAAATAAAGTAACTTAGTGACAGGATTTTTGCCTCCGTGGAGTTATTACAGTAGGCAAGTAAAATTGTTTGGAATTATATATAACCAATAATACTGTTTATAGCCATTGCAGGGATTTTATGATTCTATAATCTCTCTGTTCCTCCACTCCATTTAAAATTATTCTGAAAGGGAGATGTTTTTAACTCTCTAAGTGATTGAGTTTTGAGTGAGTTAAAATTGGGCCCACAATGTCAGAACACTAACATTCAATGTTGCAATGCCAGCTCGCTTCTTTCAGGCCTATTGAACTCAAGGGTAGCTGCTCAAAGGACTGAAGCTAGGAGGCTTAGTGTTTCAACCCATTGTTAGCAGATCTGAATCCAGAATGAGAAATTTAAAAAGCACAACTTGAGGACCTCGATCTGATTGTGACAACAGGTCACAGAACCTGAGGTGAAGACAACACTGGAACCCGAGAGCGCAATCCGTAGATATACGTTTTGTTGAGGACAGTGGCCAGAATTCTCCAGTCATGCATGCTCCACCGCTGCGGCCAACGAGAGTGGAGAACTTAGCGCTTAGCCCAGTCTCCGTTCACTGCAGTGGGACTAGAAAATCCCAGCTGCGGATGAGGTCAGAGAATTCCAGCCAATAAATCAAACATCTGAGACTTTTCCATTTCCCAGGTATTAATTGTTTAACATTAAGAGAGAACCAGTGACTGTGCGGTCAATTTCTAAAGCACTCTGATGTCCACCTCAGCAGTTTATAGACCCAGCTTCATGTTTGATTCCAGTCATTCACCACAAAGTGTTGGGTGTAAGGAATGGGATACGCTCCATTGGAACTCCATCCCTTATCTTTCGCTTGCTTGGAAAAGGTTGGAGCTTGGCCATTTTGTTAAGGGCAAGGCTGATGGTAAAAAACTAAGTTGCTCCAAAACCCCAGAAGGGGAATCTGAAAAAAAAACTCCCCTCAACTGTATTGTTGCAATTTGGTATAATGCAAGGAATGGTTTGTAATCCAGTGAAGGAACATCCCAAACATTTTGTGATGATTTTAAATAAAATAATTGTTTATTAAGCAATAAAATAAACAATAATAACATCAACTTCAAAGATGTCTGGGTTGGGTTGATTGGCCATACACAATTGCCCCTTAGTGTAAGGGGAACTAGCAGGGTAAATACATGGGGTTACGAGGGTAGTGTTTGGGTGTGATTGATGTCAATGCAGGCTTGATGGGACAAATGGCCTCCTTCTGCATTGTAGGGATTCTTTGATTCTAAACTAGAAGCGCACTTAACTCAGATAAAGGCCAAATGGCCTCCTTCTGAGCCAGTACCCGCAACAGTCCCACCCAGGTCTTATCCCCGTAACATCACGTATTTACTTTGCTAGTCCCCCTGAGTCAATTTAGCTTGGCCAATCAACTTAACTGGCACATCTTTGGACTGCGGGAGAAAGCCGGAGCATCCAGAGGAAACCCACGCAGACATGGGGAGGACGTGCAGACTCTGCATAGTCACCCAAGCCCAAATTTGAACCCAGTCCCTTGTGCTGTGAGGCAGCAGCGGTTGCCACCGTGCCACCCTTGATATGCCTTAATCTCTTCTTCATCATAGAGTCCCTGCAATGCAGAAGAAGGCCATTCGGCCCATCGAGTCTGCATTGAATCCCTGCCAGAAGAGTATCTTACCCAGGTCCTAAACCCCACCCTACCCCTGTAACCCCACACAATTATCATAGCTAATACATCTAACCTAGACACTAAGGAGCAATTTAGAATGGCCAGTCCACCCAACTGGCACATCTTTGGACTGTGGAAGGGAAGTGGGACACCTGGAGGAACCACACGCAGACATGGAAGGATGTGCAAACTCCACACAGTCATCTGAGGCTGGAATTAAATTCGGGTCCCTGGTGCTGTGAGGCAGCAGTGCTAACCATTCTGCCACCATGCTGCTTAAGTATGGATGTAGGCTGAATTCAGTTGTTGAACCAGAGTGAGTAAGGGATAAAAACTGGGGATCACTCATTCTATGAAATGGCAAAAGTACATTGAAAAAGTTTTTCTGTAAATATTTTCCAAAACTGGAGTAATTTTTTTCCCTCAAATGATGAGCCTATCCACAATCGTACTGTGAGGTGTTATCCCCTTTCTCTATCATTTAGATCTTAATTATTCAATTTAATTAGATCTTAATTATTCGACTTATTTATATAATTTTTACATTCAGGTTGATTTAATGGCAGCATCCACATTTTCAATGGCTGATGTAAAAGATTTGTGTTGTCTGTTACCCAAACACCCTCTGTCAAAGAATGGGAGCTGCCAGTTTCCGAAGATGTCCCAATCTGTTCTTTTAGCCACAGGGTTGCTGGTGGGATTTCCCTGGTCACCACAGAGTGTGAATGACTATGAACTGAAGCAAATTAAAGCTTTGAAAAAGCGGATTTAACTAAAACAGCCTTCTTGATTGTATTTACATGTGTTACAACGTTCAGCCAAAATGGGATTTCAGAAGTGGTGTCACGTTATTAAGATAAATTATACAACACAGAGGGGGAATTGTCCCAAAAAAAATTGCAAGTGTCGAATTTGCGTGCAAACTGGAGTAACTCACGCTATTTTTTTTTCAGTGGGTTTTCAGAAAAGAAAGCTCCCACACTCTCTGCATTGCAGAGGGCACCAGTGTGAATGTCATTAAATTTCAGGGGGCCTATTCCCACTGGAGAAACTGAAATCAGCGTGCAGAGTGGGCCACTGCGCGTGTGCCAATTTTGTCAGTGCCAAGATTGGTGTGTGCACAGCGGTCCCGCACTTGGTGGCTTCCAGATTGCTGGCTAGCCCCGTGACCCCCCGCAAAGCTGGCTCTCTGCGCTCCCCCTCCCCCACCACCCCACGGCCCGATCGCTGGCTCCCCAAGCATTCCCGGCCCATCATGATCTCCAGAGCACCCCCCCCACCCCCACCTGAGTCGGTCCTGACTCTCCCCCTGCAGTGCCAACCCTCCCAGCAGGCTGGCTGCAACCCCCAACCCACCCTAATCGTTGGCCTCCCTATTTTCCTAACCAGTCCCTATGCAGACTGGCAGCGGGACCCCTCACGCCCCCCCCACCAATCGCCCCCTAACCCTACCCTCATCAACTTCCCCCCCTCCCCAGCGTGCGCCATGTCCCATTGACCCTGCCACACGCCTGGTGGGCAGTGCCCAGGTGCCCCCCCGAGGCATTGGCACATTGCCCCTTGGGCAGCATCAGGGCGCCCAGACTGACATTGACAAGGTAACAATACCCAGAGTACGCTCCCTACCCCCGCTGCAGCCCGACCCTCTCAAGGGTCTCAATTGCCCCCACCTTCACTCCAGCGGTGTAGGGCCACTAGCTCCCTGAGAGTGGGAGAACTGTAAACCCCGCTGGTGTGAAATACACTTAGTGGGGAGGAGAGGCGAGCGGGCCCAGAGACTCCAGTCCCGGGCCCACTAATTGCAGTTAAAATATATTGCAATTACTGTGTGCACGCATTATGCAGCTCCATGCCTAAGCACTGGGGACTGGACACCCAGTGTGGATCTTGCAGATAGGGTGCCACCTAAATCTCCTGGCCCAATGTGCTAAAATATCAGCGCAGTAGGATGGGAGAATTGGCCTCTGTGTGTTTGTATATTTTTGTTTTGAACAGATTTTAAACTTTTCTAATTATTTCTGCATCTGTACCCCAGTGAGTTTTAGCAATAAAGCTAACTCTTCCCTTGTTAAGGTACGTGGCCCAGCCGATTTCGTTACCGAGCTGTCCTAATTAACGGGTAACATCAGCTCCATTTTTAAATTCAAAACCTCTTATAACCGTCTCCAGTGACAGGATTTGCCAGCTGTAGCTGCTGGCAGGATTTTCTGGCCCTGCTGAAGGCAACCCCCTCCGCGCCCACCACACTCTGCTCCATAGCGGGTTCCCTGGTGGTGGGTTGGGCACTCATGCGGAATGACATTGATGCCGGTGGGAGTGGAAGATCCCACCACTGGGACGCCTCTGTCCCAACACGCCATGATGGTGGGGTGGGGGGGGGGGGGGGGGGGAATAGGAGGATCCTGCCCCTCCGAGTGGGGCAAAGAGAGCAGTCAGTTTGCCCCCATTCACATTGTCGCAACAACGTAATCAACTAAGCATCAATACTGCAATACAAAATATAACACTATGATGAGGCAATTTAGCATGGCCAATCAACCTAACCTGCTCATCTTTGGGCTGTGGGAGGAACCGGAGTACCCGGAGAAAACCCACACAGACACAGGGAGAACATGCAAATCCCACACAGATGGGTGGAATTGAACCCGGGTCCCTGACGCAAGGAGGCAGCAGTGTCAACCACCGTGCCACATTGGACTCAAAGCGTTCCAAAGAACAGTCATGTTGGATACACAATCCCACCCAAGGTCAACAGAGAATTCCGTTTTGCGAGTCTCACCCGCCCTGACACCAGAGCGGGCGTGCTGGTAAAATTCCAGCCAACATGTTAACCCGTGTTTCTTTGTCCACAGACACTGCCAGATCTGCTGAGCTTTTCCAGCATCTTTTATTAATTTAGGTGCTGTGAAAATCCCGTCAACACCAACAGGTCGATTAATCAATCCGCATTAAATGGTAGCAATTTAATGAGTGCGGGTCCTTCCCCTGATGTTCTGTAGGGAGTTGGAGCAAATACACTGGATATTTTACAATATGTATATAATGCTGTTTCTTCCCTTCAATTATAGTGGACGCTCAACAGTGCATTGTGAAAAAACCTTTCGGCCTGCAACCCCACAGCATTGTTCCACACAGCCATTCCTGGCACCATACTATAATTGAAGGGAAGATAGGTAAGTAAACGGCATGAGCAGATACGTGAACTACGAACAAACATTTCCCACCCTCCCCCCACGACTTTGTAATTGATTTTTGCTCTTTCCTCCACCCTTTGAATGCTGTAGGCTCCAATACATTTACAAGGAGGAGGGAAGGGAGTGAGGAATACTGGGAAAAGCCAAGGTAAACACAGTGAGAAGTCTGACAACGCCAGGTTTAAGTCCAACCAATTTATTTGATAGTGAACTCACAAGCTTTTGGGGTTTGCCCCTTCATCAGGAGATTGGAGAGTTCTGGCCTCAGACAAAGCATATAACAGCACAGACGGTTTACAGGTTAGAATGCGAGTCTTTACAACTAACCAGGTTACTTTCAAATAAATTGGTTGGACTTAAACCTGGTGTTGTCAGACTTCTTGCTGTGTTTACTCCAGTCCAATGCCAGCATCTCTACATCAAAAGCCAAGGTACCCACCAATTTCAGAGACCAAGAGTTCCAGCCTTTCTCAACAACAGGACCTCATTAACATTCTCTTTGTTCCTTTTCCTGCCCAGCTAACAGCTACACGGACAGAAAGGCAGGAACAACAGCAATAGAAGCCAGCTGCCAGGGCCCTTACCAATCCCCTGTCCATCATGGTAGTGTTAATATTGAGTTCCATGTTTCTAAAACCACGGTAGTGTTAATATATAGGTGGAATAACCAAAGTAAGGACAGGCATGATTAACACAAGATGCATTTAAAAGTCAAAAGCTTCCTCAAAGATACAAAACAAAAGCAACATAATTGCAGGTGTGATAAAATAAAATATTAAAATATATAGGGGTGGCACAGTGGTTAGCACTGCTGCCTCACAGCGTCAGGGTCTCGGGCTCCATTCCGGCCTCGGATCACTGTCTGAGTGAAGTTTGCACATTCTCCCCGTGTCTGCATGGATTTCCTCCGGGTGCTCTGGTTTCCTCCCACAGTCCAAAGGTGTGCAGTTTAGTTTGATTGGCCGTGGGAAATTGCCCCTTAGTAGTTTCAGAGGATTGGCAAGGTAAATATGTGGGGTTACAGGAATGGGGCTTGGGTGGAATTGTGGTCAGTGCAGGCTCGATGGACCGAATGGTCTCCTTCTGCACTGTAGGGATTCTCCAATTAACAGTAAGTGACTTCTGATTTCCTCCAACTGTCCCATTTCCCCACTTTTAGGCAATAATAGTACTATTGTTTTTATTTTGAATGTCTTCTAAAAGCAGTGCAGTGTGCAAGTTGTCAGGAACTGGGTGGGTATCCTTCAATTAAAATTCAATATCCTGATCTCACCTTCCCCGCCTACACCTTGGTCCCTTGGTCCCTTTAGCCCCAAGGGCTAGATCTAATTTTGACTTGAAATCACACAACATTTTGGCCTCAACTACATTTTGTGGTGGTGAATTCTACGCATTCATGACCATCTGGGTGAAGAAATTTCTCCTCACCTCAGTTCTAAAAGGTTTACCCCTTATCCTCGAACTATGACCCCCTAGTTCTGGACTCCGCTGCCATTGGGAACATTCTTTCTGAATCTATGCTGTCTAACCCTGTTAGAATTTTGTAAGTTTCTGTGAGATCCCTTTAAATCTGAGATTGATAAATGCTTCTAAATCAAGCACATGAAGCGATATGGTGTGACAGCGGATGTGTAGAGTTCGTTCTCAGATTAGCTATGATCTTACTGAATAGCAAGACATGCAAGAAAGGCTAAAAGACTGCTTCCTGTTGTTAAATTTCCATTGGTGTTGCATTAAGTACAGGGATTATCTTGCTGCTGATGTAGATTTCACATGGCTGATTCAATTTCTTTTGGGACTTTACAAGTTCATAATAATTGTATGCTGATATCTTCATGGCATCAATCACATTATCGTGGTACATCTTGCTGTAGTGCAGTAATGTGTAAACAGTGCTGACACCTCCTTAAATGCAGTAAGAAGTCTCACAACACCAGGTTAAAGTCCAAGTGGATCTGTCCTGAACATTTGACTGTACAGATTACTGTCAAGGGTCGTATCTGTGTGGCATTCTCACCATGAGAAAGGTATATGAGCACCTAGTGGGTTTGCCCAATGTCACAGGGTGAGATTTTCCTGTCCTGCCGACGGTGGGAATCGTAGCAGGCAGGACACGGACCATGCAAAGACCTCGGGTGGGATTTTTTGGCCTTGGGACAAGCACAGCCAGAAAACCCTGCTCTTAGAGTTCTAGAGCACAGAAAAGGCCCTTCAGCCCATTGAGTCTGCACCGGCAATAACTGCCACTAAAGGCTCGCTAATCTTACTTTCCTGACTTTGGCCCATACCTTTGAATGTTATGATGTTTTCAAGTGGTCATCCAACTAGTTTTATAAAGGCTGATGTTAAGAAAAAGAGCTATGGGTGGCATTTTCCAGCCTCCTCCTCCAAAAACCACTACTGGCCACACGCCATCCCCCCCACCCCTCCAACATACACACGCGCGCACACACACACACAAAATGAGTGGGAGTTTCCGTCTGCCCTCGCCCCAGATCTGGAACATCCTGCCCGACATCAAAGGACTGTTGCATGGTCGCCTCCCCGCCCACTACGGTTCCTGGGGTGGGTGGGATGGGAAAATTCCCCCCAGTTTGTTGTCCGCTGGCTAAGGCAGCTGCCAGTCATTGGCTGGCAGTGGGACCTTCCAGATGCACCAACACTCACGGCGATTTGTGTGGCTCACCTGTCCCACCACCCGGGGAGCCCGCCGCAGGTGGTCACCTTTGACGGGACCGGAAGATCTTGCTGGTGAGAAGGACGGGAAAACCCTGCACTGTGTAATCGACATATTTACTTCTGAAATGAGCTGCAATGTGGAGCTTTTTGATGAGTTTTAACCCTCCTCAATTCAATAATCTGACGAATGCCGATGTTTAATAACAAAAGGAAAGAATATGAGGTAGTTTGTTAGATATGTGCCAGCCATTATTAGGCAATGATATGTATCCATTACCTACAGCACAACTGAGGAGCTTGTCACCTGGCCGTATCAAGAGCGATAGCGAAGATGATGATCTGCCAAATGTGACTTTGGACAGTGTTAATGAGACTGGATCCACAGCGCTCTCTATTGCACGAGCTGTACAGGAGTGAGTACAACTTTTCCTTTGCATTTTACACATGTTCAGTAACCTTGAGACCATTCAAAGCTCTGCTACCTATATCCTTACACGCATCCAGTTCTGTTCACCTCCTATGCTCGCTGACCACCACCCCACCCCCCAACATTGGCTCACAATGCAACTATACACATTGATTCTTAAATTCTCATCCTTGCCTTCAGAGCTTTCCATCACCTCAACCCCACCTCATCTCCAGGCTACTAACTCTGCCCTCTTGAACGTCCCAGTTTTCGTTTCACTCCCACTACCATTACCAGCTGTGATTTCAGCACCCTCCCCACTTCCCCCGGTTCTGGAGCTCCCTCACTAAACTTTTCACGTCCCCCTTTTCTTCCTTAAGATACTCCCTAAAACCTGTCCCTTTGGCCAAACTAGTGCTCATCAGGCCTCATATCTCCTTAAGTGACTCAGAATCGCAGAATTGTCACGGTGCAGAAGGAGGCCATTTGGCCCCTTATGTCTGCACCAGCTCTCCAAATGAGCATTATAAGGGAGGAGATAGCCTCGTGGTATTATTGCTGGGCTATTAATCCAGAAACTCAACTAATGTTCCGGGGACCAAGGTTCAAATCCCGTCACAGCAGATGGTGGAATTTGAATTCAATAAAAAATATCTGGAATCAAGAGTCTACTGATGACCATGAAACCATTGAGGAAAACCTATCTGGTTCAATAATTCCTTTAGGGAACAAAATCTGCCATCCTTACCTAGTTGGGCCTACCTATGACTCCAGAGCCACAGCAATGTGGTTGACTCTCACCTGCCCTGAGCAACACGGGATGGGTAATAAATGCTGGTCAGCCAGCAATGACCGGGTCCAACAAATGAAGTGACTTGGTTCCATTCCCCTTCCTTATCCCCGTACCCCTGCACATTGTTTCATTTCAATTAATTACCTAATGCCCTCTTGAACGCCTCGATTGAACCTGCCTCCACCTTACTTCTCACAGAGGGTGGTGAAAAGGGATAAAGGGAACAGATGAGGAGGTGGATTTGAGATCAGGGAGAGATCAGCCATGATCTGACTGAATGGCAGAGCAGGCTGGAAGGACTGAATTTGCCTATTTCTGTTCCTAATTCCCATGTTCCTAAATCACCTCTTAGCCTTCTTCTCTCCAAGGAGAACAGTCCCAACCTCTCCAGTGTATCTTCATAACTGAAGTTTCTCATTCTTGGATCCATCCTTGTAAACCTCTTCTGCACTCTCTCCAATGCATTCTTATCCTTCCTGTTGAGAACTGTACACAATACTCCAGCTGAGGTCTAACTAGTGTTTTGTGTATGTTCAGCATAAACTTCTTACTATTGACTGTGTCAATTTTTTTTAGTAACACTTGTAAAGCACCTTAGGGCATATTGTTATTTTACGGGAAATAGATAAAGTAGTTATTCTAAACAAAGTTTTACTTCCCGATTATCTGTGATACTAACATTGTGGCAGAGCCTCGATAAAATGTGTATCTTCTAAACACAAATCGTATACGTGCCTGTGGTGTATCTAATTGTTATTGTACATAGAAAATAGGAGAAGGAGTAGGCCATTCGGCTCTTCAAGCCTGCTCCGCCATACATTATGATCATGGCTGGTCATCCAACTCAATAGCCTGATCGTGCCCACCCCCCCGCCCCCCATATCCTTTGATCTCCTTCACCGCAAGTGCTATATCAACTGCTTGTTGAGAAGTTACATGTTTTGGCCTCAGTTACTTTCTGTGGTACCAGATTCCACAGGTGACCACTCTCCGTGTGAAGACATTTCTCCTCATCTCTGTCCTAAACTGTCTGCGATCCCTAGTTCTGGACATGCCCACTACCAGGAACATCCTTTCTGTATTTATCATGTCTAGTCCTGTTAGAATTTCGTAGGTTTCTGTGAGATCCTCCCTCATTCCTCTGAACTCCAGTAAATTCAATCCTAACCGACCCAATCTCTCCTCGTATGTCAGTCCCGCCTTCCCATCAATCAGTCTGGTAAACCTTCTTTGCACTCCCTCTAGAGAAAGAACATCCTTCCTCAGAGAAGGAGACCAAACCTGCACACAACAAAACAAAACTATGCACTGCATGAAGCGTACATAACATTATATTCTGTAAATAATTCTTCCTAGTTCTCAGAATGTAAGCAGGTGTTTTTAAGAGTAGGATTTTCTGACCATGCTGACCCCAAGATTGGAAAATCTCACCTGAGGTCAGTGGGCCTTTGTGTGGTCCTGTCCCGCCTGCTATGATTCCCGCAGCGGGCAGGATGGAAAAATTCCACCCTAAAATTATATTTCAAGAAATGTTCTGCTCATTATTCTCAGAATGTAAGGGGTCATCTACAGTTGTCATTTCAGAAAGTATGAGTACAATTTTCCAATTCTTACCCCTCTCAGGAACATATTATTAAAATAATGCAATAAGATATACTGCTACATTCATTAGCCACTATCCCTCCCAAGGATTTCCCTGCAGTCACTCCAATTAAATCGCTCTAACTGACTTAGCTGTCAAGTGCGTGAGTAGAAAATGCAGGAAACGCTCAGCAGGTCAGGCAGCATCTGTGGAGAGGACAAGAGAGTCAACAGCCAGAATTTTACCAGCACGCCTGCCCGAAGCTTATAAGATTGCACCTGAGGCCAACAGAGAATGCCGTTCTGCGAGTCTCGCCTGCTCTGAAATTGTAGATTTCAATATTGAGTCTGGCAGGCTATGAAATACTGATTTGAAACATGAGATGGGGTTCCTCAAACCTGTGTTGCGCTTCACTGGAACGGTTCAGTAGAGATAGTTTGACAGCACGGTGAAAGATTGAAAAATGAAAGACAATTTGAAGCTTCAGGGTGATGCTGGCAGCCTGAACAGATGTGTTCTGCAAAGACGTCAACATTGACCGTATCTGGTCAAAAATATCAACACATTGGTGACTGAAGAGGCAAGAGGAGAAAAATAATTAACCACTGCCCCAGTTTCAGAATGTTTAATCTGTGTGTGCGTGGTCACCAAATGCAGATCAAAGGCAACCATAGGAACCGTCAAGTGCCAACTGGTTAACTGAACTGTCTCAGTATTCTGAGCCT
This sequence comes from Carcharhinus amblyrhynchos, assembly GCF_965287045.1. NCBI lineage: Eukaryota > Metazoa > Chordata > Chondrichthyes > Carcharhiniformes > Carcharhinidae > Carcharhinus > Carcharhinus amblyrhynchos. The sequence continues at coordinate 9,747,564 of NC_137333.1, read as the reverse complement.
TTGCCCCAGTTAGTTTGGTGAATCGTAGACTCTCTACCACCGCCCCCTTCCTCACATTCCCCTCACCCCTCAGTGCAGCATTTCCCTCAGTGTTGCACTAGGGTGCCTTAATCCTGGTCCTCAGGTGTCTGGAGTGCAACTTGAACTCGTAACCTTCTGGAAACAAAATGTGAGTTGTTACTAACAGGGCCATGGCTGACGTGCTAATTCATCACCACCCAATGCCTGCGGGGCCTTGCTGTGCGCAAATCGGCTGCCAAATTTTCCACCTCACGTCGGTAACTCCACTTTGAAGGAAGTATTTCAGTGGCTGTGGAGAGCTGTGAGATGCCCTGAGGTTGTGCTAAGTTTCCAGCAACCTTTAGTCCTGCTCGGCTTATTGTTGCAGTTGTCAAACATATTAAAGAAAAATTGTGTCAGATAAAGTGCCTTAATTTTAGAATTAAGATGTTTACTGCCTTGAATCGGAATAGTTACATAGAACATAAAACATAGAACGTTACAGCACAGTACAGGCCCTTCGGCCCTCGATGTTGCACCAACCAGTGGAACCAATCTAATGACCCTCTAACCTAAACTATTCCAATGTTATCCATATGCCTATCCACTGACCATTTGAACGCCCTTAAAGTTGGCGAGTCCACAACTGCTGCAGGCAGGGCATTCCACGCCCTTACTACCCTCTGAGTAAAGAACCTACCTCTGACATCCGTCCTATAATTACCACCCCTTAATTTAAAACTGTGTCCCCTTGTGTTAGCCATCACCATCCGAGGTAAAAGGCTCTCACTGTCCACCCTATCCAATCCTTTGATCATCTTGTACGCACAATATAATTTTTTTTTGGTCTTTCTCGGAATTTGTACAGTCACACATGTTTGGATGTGCAGGTCTCTTTCTTTTCAAAGCCAAAAAACATGAAAATTCCTGAACACTGTTTTCCAGCCTCTAATGGATACGGGCGGAAATCTCAAAGCTGGATCTGTTATTTAATAACAAGCACATGAAGCTTTAAAAGTAAATGTAGGACTGCTGTCGTTTTTGACGTTCCCTCAATGTGTATCATAGATCATAATGTCTGACTGAGTGTTTACATAGACCTTTATTGCAGAGGGGTTGAGTGTTGGAAATTTAGCAGCATATCCATATATAGAAACGTAGAATCCCTACAGTACAGAAGGAGGCCATTTGGCCCATCAAGCCTGCATTGACAACAATCCTTACCAGGCCCTGTGCCCTTAACCCCATCTAGTTATCCTGCATTTTACCATAGCAATTCCACCTAACCTGCACATCTTTGGACTGTGCAAGTTGCCAAAGGCACACCACACAGACACAGGGAGAATGCGCAAACTCCACACAGGCTGTGGTGACCTGAGGCCAGAATTGAACCTGGGTCCCTGGCACTGTGAGGTAGCAGTGCTAACCACTGTGCCACCCTGTGACTACAAACTCAGAGGAAGACCAAAAAAAAAACCTTACATTAGGATAACTGTTCCCATTCAAGGCAGTAAGCATGATTCTAAAATATCCTTAAGACACTTAATCTGACACAATTTTTCTTTTAGTATGTTTGACAAATGCAACAATGAGCTGAGCAAGACTAAAGAGATAGCGTAGAGATGGCAATGAATGTTGAAAATGAACCCAAGCAAATCACAGAGCACAGATTAGACCCAAGATTAGATCACCAGTCTATTAATAGTCAAAAAGATACAGAACATTTCCTTTCAAAAGGAAAAGTAACATTTCACAAATCAGAGCGGTTTTCAGGCTTTCCATTTACATTTAAAAGAGCAAAGTTAAATGATGCTGATAGTATTTGTATGAATCTTTATCCTGTTTTAAAAGACTGATTGTACAGTTCAGAGATTGGAAAAGAATCCCATCGCTCGCGACAGAATTACCGCTTTCGTTGAGCCGACACATCGGCCTGCCATCATTCTTGATACTTGCAAGAACAGACCCTTCGAGTTTCTAACGGATTCTACAATGTCTGTTCAGCCCCAGCCTGGCGTCCGGCCAAAAGCAACAGGTGACCTTCCAAACTGCAAAGCAACAGGAAGTGAGCCCGAGGTGTTTATGAGAAAGTTTACAATCAGGTCTGGCTGGCTGGCTGGCTTTTCTCCAACTTTATAAATAAACCTACTTCAAGCACGGTCCATTCATACTCATTGTTTTGTGGCCACCTCCAATAACAAGGTAGCTTTCGAGCCATTGCAAAAGCACCCTTTATTATGTGCTGAGACAGCCCCAGCAAAAGGACAAGAGGCAGACGTGCCGCCTGGTGGGTTTTCCAGTAGCCAGCATTAAAATAGTCAGCCATTGTTAGCGGGCATCTTTAGCCAGCGAGCCACTACTTATTTTCTTACTTTCTGCTGAGACTTTCCATCGAGTTGCCGACTCCCCCATTCTCGCCGATGGCCCAGGACTTTCCAGAAGATGTGATCAAACCGAGAGTGCAGACTGATTTTGTGAGAACGATGCCAAGAATGGAGAATTGTAGCTGTGGGGCAAGATTGGATAGAACATAAGAACATAAGAAATAGGAGCAGGAGTAGGCCATCTAGCCCTTCGAGCCTGCCCCGCCATTCAATAAGATCATGGCTGATCTGTCGTGGCTCAGTTCCACATTCCCGCCCTCTCCCCATAACCTTTAATCCCCTCGCTTATCAAAAACTGTGGTTGTTTTCGTTGGCACAGGGGCTGAGGGGAGATGTGGTTGAGGTGTATAAAATGATGAGGGGCCCGGAAAGATTGGATAGGAAGGGTCTATTTCCATCGGCAGTGGTCAATAACCAGGAACTGTGTATTTAACATAATTGGTAGAACGATTTGAAGAGAGTTGAGGAGGTGGTTGTGGCCTGAAACTCATGGCCTGAAAGAATAGTAGCCCTCATCACATTTTAAAAGCACTGGGCTCGGCACTCGAAGAGCTGTAACCTACAAGGTCACGTTACACAAGTTGGAAAGTGGGATTAGGCTGGACAGCTTTTCTTCAGCCAAGACAGAACTGAATGGCCGCACCCTGTTCTGTAAATTTGCTATGTTCTAATGATGCATTTAACGGAAAACCCACCAACCTGCTCAAATAGATGTAAAATGAGTTCCCACGGCGCCTTTCACAAATCGGGGAATCCTGATGTCCTGGCCAACATTCCAACTTCAACCAAAGACAGAAATCAGATCAGAGAAAGTATAGAAATGTCAGCAGGTGAGGCAGCTTTTTTTTGGAGAGAGGGTAGAGAGAGAGAGAAACTGGGTTAGTGTTTCCAGGTCAGTGACGGGCAGCACTGTTGCCTCACAGCGCCAGGGTCCCAGGTTTAATTCAGTTTGGAGATTGCATGTTCTCCCCATGTCTGTGTGGGTTTCCTCCAGGTGCTCCGGTTTTCTCCAAAGATGTGTAAGGTTAGGTGGATTGGTCATGCTAAATTAGTGTCGGGGGATTAGAAGGGTAAATACATGGGGATAGGGTGGGATTATTGTCAGTGCAGGCTCAGTGGGCAGAATGGCCTCCTTCTGCATTGTAGGGATTCTATGGCCTCCCAGTTCATTTTGGATGAAAAATCATTAGTCTGCAACATGAACTCTGTTTCTCTCCTTCTCCCATTGATGCTTCCCAGTTTGAGTGTTCACAGCTTTTCCTGTATTTTATTTTAGATTCCCAGCATCAACAATACTTCTTTGTCTTATCAAAGACGGGTTACTTGGCCAATCTGTTGTGTGTGACTCCTTGTTGGAGCAAATTGGCTGCTGGTTGTCCTCTCAACACTAATCAGAGGGATTTGATTTCTTTAAATCCTATTCTCTCAGTACAGTGTGGACTGGGTGTGTTCAGTGAATTAGTGTTGTTAAACACAACCTCGCTTTGATGTTTCATTGCAGAATCAGCCATTGCAATTCTTGTGAGAAGAAAGGATTCAAGGCACATTGATAACAAGTTTTATAGGCGACATATAGACTCATAGAATCCATACAGCGCCATACAGGAGGCCGTTCGGCCCATTGAGTCTGCACCGACAACAATCCCACCCAGGCCCTATTCCCATAACCCCACATATTTACCCTGCTAATCTCCCTGACACTAGCATTGTCAATCTACCTAACCCGCACATCTTTGGACTGTGAGAGGAAACTTGAGCACTTGGAGGAAACCCTCGCAGACACGGGGAGAATGTGCAGACTCCGCACAGACAGTGACCCAAGCCGGGAATCAAACCAGGGTCCCTGCCACCGTGAGGCAGCAGTGCTAGCCACTGTGTCACTGTGCTGCCTATAAATTTCACATGTAAAATTTTGGCAATTGTGACTGAGGTCTGGAATGGACATCAATCTGTCGAGCAAATGATGTTGCTCGCTGACCTATCTTTTGCCATTCTTTCTCATAAAGTTTGAAGTTTATTTATTATTGTCACAAGTAGGCTTACATTAACACTGCAATGAAGTTACTGTGAAAATACTAGTGGAGGCAAATTCGATAGGGTCTTTTAAGAGACTTCTGGATGAGTACATGGGACTTAATAGGATTGAGGGTTATAGATAAGCCTAGTAGGTAGGGATATGATTGGCGCAACTTGTGGGCCGAAGGGCCTGTTTGTGCTGTAGATTTTCTATGTTCTGTTCTCTATCCCCTAGTCACCACACTCTGGTACTTGTTCAGGTACACTAAGGGAGAATTGAGCATGGTCAATGCACTTAAGCAGCATGTCTTTCGGACTGTGGGAAGAAACCGGAGCACCCGGAGGAAACCCATGCAGACGCAGAGAGCACATGCAAGCTCCAGACAGTCATCCAAGACTGGAATTGAGACCAGGCCCCTGGCACTATGAGGCAGCAGTGCTAACCACTGTGCCAATTCTTTAAACCACAAGACACTGAATAATGTGAAAAAGCAAACCTACGCTATTCATTAGTGTTGTAGTTGCCAATAAATCACTTCTAAGCCACTGCTGCCATACTTGAAAGTAAAACAATCGATAAAATAGAATGAATGTTAACTGTGAAAAATGAACTTAATGAGAAACAGCATGACTTGTGGTGAATCAGGGTTCACTATCATATACTGATGAGGAAATAAATCTTTCTGACCTATAGTGTTGGAAACATATCAAAGTGAAGTTGTATTTGATCGCGCCATTGTACCCCATTGTGTGCCACGTTTTCCCAGTAACTCCATTGCAGCGTTAATGTAAGCCTACTTGTGACACTAATAAGTAAACTTAAACTAGACTTCATCTTAAATTGGAGTCCTGTCAAGGTTTTCCTGATTCTGTTCCATCGAACCATTTCAGCTCAGAGTTTGAGTGTGGGGGGATTATGCTGTCTGCTCATTTTTGGTTGTCAAACCACCTTTCTACCAGAGCTATTGTTAGCTCTGAAACTCAGCAGCTGAACATAAGGCTGAACATTCTCCGACCCTTCATGCCGGTGGGATTCTCCAGCCCTGCTGGCAGTGGACCAGTGGGTTTCCTGCGGATTGGGGTGATGTCAATGGGAATTCTCGATGACTGTGTCAGGACCAGAGAACCCCGCCACGAGCGAACAAAGAGCCACCTCCCGCCAACAGGAAACACACGGCGGGGAGGCCGCAGAATCGCGGCTTTGAACTCCCATTTGGTTCAAAACTGACCAATGAGTTGTCTCAGTGAGTTGAAGCCAGAATCTCTCAGCTGTGTCAGTGATGGTGGACACAGCATAATGGAAGACCTTAAGCTTTCCTATTGATGTCAGGTTTATCTCAGTGGTAGCTCTGTTGCTTCTGAGTCAGAAAGTCAAGTGTTCAAGCCCACTGCAAAAACTCGAGCACTTCATCTAGGCTAAAACTTAAGTGTACCGCTTCAGGTATAACGGATTAATATTAGATCTACATCGTGAGTGATATAAGATCACATGATAGTTCCATTGGAAGCCTCGTGCCAAGCCTTGTGCTGCATTTGACTTATTATTGTCATTATTGCAGACAAAACATACCGTTCATAGAGAAGGAAACGGGAGAGTGCAGAATGTAGTGTTACAGTCATAGCTAGGGTGTAGAGAAAGATCAGCTAATACAAGGTAAGTCCATCGAAGAATCTGACAGCAGCAGGAAAGAAGCTGCCCTTGAGTCAGTTGGTGCATGACCTCAGACTTTTGTATCTTTTTCCCAAAGGAAGAAGATGGAAGCGAGAATGTCTGGGGTGCCTGGGGTCTTTAATTATGGCAGATGCTTTGTCAAGGCAGTAGGAAGTGTAGGCAAGAGTCAGTGGATGAGAGGCTGGTTTGCCTGTTGGATTGGGCTACATTCATGACCTTTTGTAGATCCTTGTGATCTTAGACAGAGCAGGAGCCGTACCAAGCTGTGATACAACCAGAAAGAATGCTTTCTGTGGTGCATCTGTAAAAGTTGGTGAGAGTCGTAGCTGACATGCCAAAGTCTTCTGAGAAAGTAGAGGTGTTGGTGGTCTTTGTTAACTATAATGTCGGCATGGGGGGACCAGGACAGGTTGTTGGTGATCTGGACACCTAAAAACTTGAAGTTCTCAACCCTTTCTACTTCATCCCCATTGATGCAGACAGGGGCATGTTCTTGTTTACGCTTCCTGAAGTCAATGACAATCTTCTTCGTTTTGTTGACATTGAGGGAGAGATTATTGTTGCCACACCAGTTCACCAGATTCACTATCTCATTCCTGTGCTCCGTCTTGTCATTGTTTGAGATCCGACCCACTACGGTGGTGTCGTCGGCAAACATGAAAATCGAATTGGAGGGGACTTAGTTGATAGAGCGTTCAATAAAAGGTAAAACAGCGGGGCGTCCAACGGCATCTATCAATCCTAACAAAGCACAGCCTCTTCTAAGACCCACAATGATGATAACAGACCACCGAGAGCAGCTTTGCTGTTAGTCTTTTGTTTGAGATGTTAGTTCAAGGCTTTTTGCTTCAGTTTTGGTGGCACCCTCACCACTGAGTGAGAAGGTTGTGGGTTCAAGTCGCCCTCTTGAGGCCAGAGAATGCGAATATCGAAAAGCCGACAGAGCAGCGCCAAGGGAGTGCTGCAGTGTCAGAGCTTCATCTTTCATGTGCGATGTTAAACCTGGACTCTGCCTGCCCTCTCAGCAAAGGGAGGAGGGGGGTGGGGAGGGGGCATTATCCAGGTCAATACTGATACCTGGACCAACATTTTGAAAAAAGCAGATAATCAGATCATTACCACATTGCTGTTAGTGGGAGTTTGGTGCAAGCATCTTGACTGCCTCGTCCCCACATTGACAATGCTTCAAAAATATATAATTGACCACAAAGCGCTTTGGGACATCTCGTGTTTTTGAAAGGAGATACAATGTGAAAGAATGAATTTCATTCGTTCTCTTGCTGTTGTTAGTGGGACCTTGCTACATGTAAATTGATTGCCACCATTCACTACCTTTCATCACTGGTAGAATCATAGAATTCCACTGTGCAGAAGGAGGCCATTCTGCCCATCGAGTCTGCACTGACCACAATCCTATCCTCGTAACTCCATGCATTTATCCTAGCTAGTCTCCCGAACACTAAGGTGCCATTTAGCACAGCCAAACCACCTAACCTGCACATATTTTGGACAGTGAGAGGAAACCGGAGCGTCGGGAGGAAACCCACGCAGACACGGGGAGAACGTGCAAACTCCACACAGCCACTGAAGCTGCGAATTGAAATCCGGTCCCTGAAGCTAACCACAGTGCCGCCAAAAAAAAAAGTTTACTTTGTTGGCTATGAAACACTTTGGGAGTTGTGGAAGGCGCTATATCAATGCAAGCTGCTGCTTTCCTGTGTTCCACTTTGTGACAATATTGACAATAGGTGTAATGCCAGAGTGTGGGGAAGGGTTTCATCAAACAGGGCAGCCTGACAGTAACATACTGCTGCTGTCGGTAGAGATTACAATCTGCAATTGCTTCACTTCTGCATCATAGTACAGGGATTAAAGCCAACACAAACATTGCATCTTCTCATCAATAAGTTCATTATGTCCCCAACACACATTAGCCAATAGTAATTTACTCCTGAGTCACAACAAACGGAACACTGAAAGACAGGTTGATTTCCATCGATTTTTTTTTTAATCTGCCTTCAGGAAAAACCCAATTATTAGTCCAACAAGGCAGAGTTTCTATTTTGTTTCAGAGGATTGAGGGATTAGAAAATTCTATCCTTTCTGCTATTACTCTGATCTAACCCATTCCTTGTAAGGTATGTAATGGCCTAGTGGTATTATCACTGCACTATTAATCCAGAAACTCAGCTAGTGTTATGGGATTCGAATCCCGCCGCAGCAGATGGTGGAGTTTGAATGCACTAAAAAATACTGGGAATTAAGAGTCTGCTGATGACCGTGAAACCATTGTCGGAAAACCCATCTGGTTCCCTGATGTCCTTTAGGGAAGGAAATCGGCTGCCCTTCCCTAGGTCTGGCCTACACGTGACCCCAGAGCCACAGCAATGTGTTTGACTGTCAACTGGCAAGCTGTTCGGTTCAAGGGCAACTAGGGATGGGCAATAAATGCTGGCCAGCCAGCGATGCCCATGTCCAAAAAGAAGAAGAATTTAAAAAGGCTGAGGTATGGGACTGGGCACTCATTGGCACAGAGCAGATGGTTTTCATTCTGTATGACACTCTCTGAAATCTTCTGATAAATCAATCACTGGAAAGTGCAGAAAACCATAACATTAGGACCTACTGTCAGATTTCATCTCTCCTGCCAGGGCAGTTAGACCATAAGACATAGGAGCAGAATGAGGCCATTCAGCCCATTGAGTCTGCTCCACCATTCAATCACGGCTAATATTTTTCTCAATTCCATTCTCTTGCCTTTTCCCGTAACCTTTGATTCCCCCTATCAATCAAGAACCTACCTATCTCTGTCTTAAATACACTCAGTGACCTGGTCGCCACAGCCTTCTGTGACAATGAATTCATAGATTCACCATTCTCTGGCTAGAGAAATTTCTCCTCATCTTGGTTCTAGAGGGTTGTCCCTTTACTCTGAGGCTGTCCCTCGGATCCCAGTCTCTCCGACTAATGGGAATATCTATCCCACATCCACTCTACCCAGGCCTTTCAGTTTTCTGTAAGTTTCAGTGAGATCCCTCCCCTCCAAGTACAGACCCAGAGTCCTCAAATGCCCCTCGTGCATCAAGCCTTTCATTCCCAGGATCATTCTCGTGAACGTGCTCTGGACCCCTTCCAAGGTCAGCACATCCTTCCTTAGATACCACACCTCAGTGTCGCACTCCAAGATTGTTAACTTCTCCCAGATATTGCAGAAGGGTACTGTGCTGTGGTAGAGGAAGGGGATTGCTGGCCCAACTTGCATCCTACATTGCAATGCAGATTAAATGCTGATCCACAAGGTCTATTTTAAAATGCTATTTTATGGAAACATGGTGCAATGATTAGACAACCCATGACACTGTCAGCATACGGCAGCTCCCATCTTCAATCCCTCGCAAAGATTGATCCGGCCATGCCTTGGAGAGGTGAATCTGGGCTAAAGTTGAAATGTTTTCCCCACAGGCAATGGGGAGGGAACATAATCAAGAAAACAAGACTGCTCGTGCATATCTCCTGGCATCTGGTTACTCAATAATATGGGCAGATGTTGATAGACTTAACCCTCACAGTGATATGTGAAATTGGATAACCAAAAATCTATTTTTTTAAATTAATCTCAGAATAACTTAAGCAGCCGACAAATGAAATTTTGACCTGTGCGCCTTTTTGGTGTTGATAATGCTTTACGGGTGGCATGGTGGCATAGTGGTTAGCACAGCTGCGTCACAGTGCCAGCGACCCGGGTTCAATTCCCACCTTGGGTCACTGTCTGTGTGGAGTTTGTACATTCTCACCATGCCTGCGTGGGTTTCCTCTGGGTGCCCCGGTTTCCTCCCACGTTCCGTAAGACATGCTGGTTATGTCCACTGGCCGTGCCAAATTCTCCCTCAAAGTACCCGATCAGGTACCGGAGTGAGGTGACTAGGGGATTTTCTCAGTAACTTTGTTGCAGTGTTAAGTGCCGGGGGTGTGGGGTTAGCAGGGTATAAATGAGGGGTTATGGGAATAAGGCCTCTGGTCAGTGCAGACTGGATGGCCTGAATGGCCTCCTTCTGCACTGTAGGGATTCTGTGACATTAATGTAAGCCTGCTTGTGGCACTAGTAAATAAACTTTAAAACTGTAATGATGCCATTTGGAGTGAGGAGCAGAGACTGATGTGGGAAGAGCACATATTGGGCAGAAAGAAAGTGATGCTTAAAATAATGAAAGTGTTACTGCGTTTAAATAAAATAGTCTTCCAGATATGTGAGGAGGTGGGGAACCGATGGAAAATCATTGTACTGTGAAAAACATCAGCCGCAAACTTTCTATTCGGTCTTCCTTTTTATAGACACCAGTTGGACTTTGCAATATCATTGCAATTGTTCCAACACAGAACGGCTGTAAATTGCATCCTATATGTGGTTCATTGCGCATTATACAGAGCTACATTGCAACAAAGGGAGGGGGGTGTAAGTCTCACACGACACCTGCAGGTGGTGCTGTCAGCTCATGCTGTGTAGAGTAGAACATTGCCGTGTTTGACAACCAATGGAACAGTCGCCACCTGCAGGCAACACACTGCAAGGCAGGGTGCCAGGATCTTCCTTCCAAAACTTCCATGTTGGACATTGATCTTGATTTATTTCTCTGAGTGTTTCACTCACGCTGATAGAAGCAGTGCCAGCTTGCTGGCTTTGCTTGACGACCTGCAAATGATTTTTTTTTCTATACAAGAACAAGGCATTATTATTAATAATAATGAAGGGGTAATGAAGACAGCACCATGGTTTGTTATGGTAAAGGCTTGGGCAGGTTTGATCTTTGTGCATAGTTTTGTAGGAAGGTGGCACCTTTGAAATTATGCATAAACCTCATTGTCACTTCACAGCACCAGGTTCTGGTCAACCTGATGGTGGAATGAAATTGTGTAACTCGGACTTGCTAACTGAAAAGAAGCCAGTGAGTGGGAGAGTCAGAGACCTTGCAAAAACACCTCTTTGTTTGGAAAATAAATGACCAAATTTCATGACTATTCATGAAAAGACTTTATTGAAAATGTGATGCCTCTCACATTGGGGGCCAAGAGTGCAGGGGTGCATTCAGTGCTAAACACTGGAGCCTAATGAGGAGTGGGTGGGGGGGTTGTCAGTTTGAGGGGTTCCCAGGCTCAGTTCCTCTTTTTTAATATCAAAAAGTCAATGCCCTATTCATTGTTCAGAACAAAGTCTCACAACTCCAGGTTAACATCCAACAAGATCATTTGGAATCACAGGCTTTCGGAATCACTTACCTGGTGAAGGAGCAGCGCTCTGAAAGCTCGTGATTCCAAATAAACCTGTTAGACTTTATCCTGATGTTGTGAGACTTCTCACTGTGCCCACCCCAGTCCAACGCCAGCATCACCACATCATTGTTTTTACCCGCTGGCAGGCCAGTATTTATTGCCCATCCCGAGTTGCCCGAGGGCAGTTGAGAGCCAACCAATTGCCGTGGCTCTGGATTCACATGTAGGCCAGACCAGGTAAGTATGGACTTCCTTCCCTAAAGGACATTAGTGAACCAGATAGGTTTTTCCAACAGTCAATAATGGGTTCAAGCTCACCAATAGATTCTTAATTCCAGATACTCTTTTTCTTAAATTCAGATTCTACAATCTGCTGTGGCAAGACTCAAATCTCGATCTCTAGAACATTAGCAGAGTTTCTGGATTAATAGTCTAGCGATAATACCACTCGGCTATCTGTCTCCCCATATTAATCCCTATTGCCTTCTGTTTATTTCCTCCATCAGTGTCAAACGGTTGTAAGGAGGGGGGGCGCACTTGATTGATGTGATGTTTTGGCTTTCTGTTAGTCTGTGGTGCTGCCTGACAATGGGATGTTCACACAGGATTGGTTGGGGTGGTGCGAGCTTGTATGAACTTGTGTGCAGTGAATGGAAGCATTGAGCACTGGGTGCACAACATGAGGGCACTGGGAAGGCAAAAATAAAACCACAAGTATACAGATCTGGTCAGTTTTTTTCATTAACTGATTAGTGTACATCAGGACTTCAATCCGATTCTGGAATTTGAAAAGGGATCACATTTGATTCACTATTCTTCCTCTCAGCTATTTATGACTACAACTTGCTGCAACATTTGTAAAGTGCCTGGCACATTCCAAGTAATTTGAATGATATTTTGAGCTGCCTGGTGCAGACCAACCAGCACCATGTAAAACAGCTGAGTTTTAAACATACCCCTTTCAAGAAACATGATAAAAATCTGTTTCTTAAAATCACAGTATCATATGTCCAAGGACATGAAAGATGCTGTATGGGGAACTTTTTTAACTATTCATTGGACAACACTGTACAGTGTATTTTAACTGATACTGAATACCCAGTTCTTGTAGCTAACAGTTAATTGTGACCATCATAATTGTGATTGTATGAAATTTAATTCAAAACCAGCAATTTTGAAAGATATCACAGGAACTGTTATCAAAACTAAAAAGAAGCTGTTATGATTTTGAGAGGAAGCCAATAACTAATTCTCAGGTGATTGCCACTATTCTTTTATGCATGCAGATAATTTATGCTGCGGGAGTGTTTTAGTTTAAAGTTGATTTATTAGTGGTACAAGTTGGCTTACGTTTACACTGTAATGAGGTTATTGTGAAAATCCCCTAGTCACCAAATTCTGGTGCCTGTTCAGATATACTGAGGGAGAATTTAGGATGGCCAATGCACCTAACCAGCGTGTCTTTCGGACTGTGGGAGGAAACCGGAGGATACCCAGGCAGACAAGGGCAGAACATGCAGACTTTGCAAAGACAGTGATGCAAGTCTGGAATTGAACCCAGGTCCCTGATGCTATGAGGCGCTAACCACTGTGCCATCCTCACAAAGGCAGAAGTTTAACATTATTAACCACTCCTGCTTCTTGTTCGGATGGGAGTGATAGGTTATCGGGGAGTAGGCAGGATGCAGAAATGAAGTTATCATCAGATCAGTTCTTACTAAATGGCAGAATGGGGGCTGAATGGCCTGCTTCAGCTCTATGTTCATACGAATTTTATTTAAATGATGCAAATGAATTAACCATTAAAGCACATTCTATAAAATAACAACCCAACAATAAGCTACACTGTTCACTGGTACTTCATGGCTACACAAACGAGAGTTCTTACTTTGCATCCCCATCTAGATTTCACATTCCTGTGCCACTTTTTCCTTTTGCTACTGTACATTTTCTCTTGTGTGACTATGGTTTCTTCCCTCATCATACATTCAACAGGCTGACAATGCTGTATCTCCTGCTTTTCATCATGAGTTCCCTGTGTGTTATACGTGACCCCGAAGTCACTGAAAACTTGCGATTCTGTCATTTATTTCAAACGTTCATGGAATGTAGTCATCTGCAGCTTTTATTGCCAATTCCTAGACAACTGAGTGGCTTTTTCAGACATTTCAGGGGGCGTTAAAGAGACAAGCCTCATTGCTGTGGATTTGAAGTCACTTGTAGGCCAGACCATGGCGGATTTCAGAGAATCGTAGAATCCCTCCAGTACAGGAGGAGGCCATTTGGCCCATCGAGTCTGTACCGACCATAATCCTACCCTGGCCTTATTCCTCTAATCCTACGCATTTATCCTGCTAATCCCCCTGACATCAGATACAACTGAACATAGCTAATCAGCCTAACCTGCACATCTTTGGACTGTGGGAGGACCCAGAGGAAACCCATGCAGACACGGGGAGAATGTGCAAACTTCACACTAGACAGTGAGCCGAGACTGGAATTGAACCCAGGTCCTTGGCGCTGAGAGGCAGTACCGCTAACCACTGTGCCTGACGCACCTAAAGGGATGATAGTGAATCAAATGGATCTGTTTATAACAACAATCTGGAACTTTTATGATCGCCATTACTGATATTTAAGTCATTATTCCACATTTTATTCAATTCACTGGATTTACATTCTCCAGGCATCATGGTGTGAATTTGACCCCAATTCTCCAGATCATCAATGTGAGCCCTTGGATGTGTAATTCAGTCATATAACCATCATTCCAGTCTTCCTTCATTTTGAAACACCCCCCTCTTCAATATTCTGCTCCAAAGCAGGTCCAGATTTTCACATCTTGTATTGTATCTTTCTTTCCCCATTCCAGACAGCAAGCAGTGAACCTGAGCTGAACCCGCTCTCTTGCTCCAACACCTACTCCTACTGCCCAGACACAAAAGTTGATCAAGAGTATCCAAATAATGTGCTTTCTAATGCTTAATGAAGTTTACAGTTTTCATTGTTTTTTTTACAAAGTCACACCCTTTAGGTATAATTTTGCAACTGTGTACAGTTCTGGTCACCCTATTATAGACAGGATATTATTAAACTAGAAAGAGTGCAGAAGAGATTTACTAGGAAGCTATCAGGACTCAATGGTCTGCGTTATGAGGAGAGGCTGGATAGCCTCAGACTTTTTTCTCTGGAACGTAGGAGGCTGAGGGGTGACCTTATAGAGGTCTGTAAAATAATGAGGGGCATAGATGAGCTAGATAGTCAATATCTTTTCCCACAGGTAGAGGAGTCTAAAACTAGAGGGCATTGGTTTATGATGAGAGGGGAGAGATGCAGAAGTGTCCAAAGGGGCAATTTTTTCACACAGAGAATGGTGAGTGACTGGACCAAGCTGCCAGAGGTAGTAGTAGAGGCGGGTACAATTTTGTCTTTTAAAAAGTGTTTAGACAGTTACAGAGTAAGATGGGTATAGAGGGATATAGGTCAACTGAGGACAATTGGGACCAGTTTAGGAGTTTAAAAAAAGGGCAGTATGGACAAGTTGGGCTGAAGGGCCTATTTCAATGCTGTAGACCTCTATGACTCCATAACTTCTGTATGCCCCCTGTAATAAGACTACAGAATCAGAAGCCCATTCACCAAAACCCCTTTATTTACAATTCCAACAGCAGGACACAGAGTGCGAGCAGTCTATCCTCGGGACTGCCAGAGGAACTGATATTCCCAGTCACATACAAGGATAGATAGGCCCATCAATTGACTCCTTAATCAGAGAGTTCATTTTCCAATGGTCCAACCTCAATGGTCTAATTGAAGTCATTACACCCTCAAATCATACAGCATGGAGGAAAAACCATTCAGCCTAACATGCAATGCTAGCTCTTCAAATGAACTATACCATGAGTCCCACTCCCCTGTTTCTGCCCATAGCCCTGCAAATGCCTCCTTTCCATGCATGTATTAATAGTATACGTCAAGTAATATGAACTAAATAACATTTCAAACTAAAACACAAACTTCCAAAATGTTTTTGGGCAGAAAGGGAGTTGGCCTCAGAAAGAAGAGCAACTTGAAATCCAGATTACTGCCCCCTTCTGGTGTGGAGTACGAAGCCATCTCAGTGCTTACTCCCACGCAGAGTAATCTAAAGGGAAATGTTTCTGAAGTAACATCTTTTAGAGAAGAAAGCTTTCCCTTGCAGAAGTGTTCAATAAATCTTTTGTCTGCTTCATGTGCAGAAAGCTAATACATCCCTGATCTGGATAAATCTGTCATAGGTAGTAATAGAGGCAGGTACAATTTTATCCTTTAAAAAGCATTTAGATAGTTACATGGGTGTGATGGGTATAGAGGGATATGGGCCAAATGCGGGCAACTGGGATTAACTTAGGGGTTTTTAAAAAATAAATAAGGGCGGCATGGACAAGTTGGGCCGAAGGGCCTGTTTCCATGCTGTAAACTTCAATGGCTCTAAATATCATTCTTTCTGCCTGCATCTAGAATTATAGAATCTCTACAGTGCAGAAGGAGGCCATTCAACCCATCGAATCTGCACCAACCACAATCCCACTCAGGCCCTATTCCTGTAACCCTACACACTTACCCTGCTAATCCCCCTGACACTAAGGGGCAATTTAGCATGGCCAAGCCACCGAACCCACACATCTTTGGAACGTGGGAGGAAACCAGAGCACCTGGAGGAAACCCACCCAGACACGAGGAGAATGTGCAGACGCCACACAGTGACCCAAGCCAGGAATTGAACCTAGGTCCCTGGTGCTGTGAGGCAGCAGTGCTAACCACTGTGCCACCATGTCGTGTGTTATGATGATTAATGTTCTGTATTTGCTGTCACATTGGCTGTGACGAGATTTGCTCTCCCTGGAGACAGGGAAAGACCACTATCTAAATCCCATCCTTTGCATGTTACTGGGAACCACTAGTAACGCAGTGGCACAGTGGTTAGTACTGCTGCCTCACAGCACAAGGGATCTGGGATGGAGTCTCGGCTTGGGTCACTGTCTGTGCAGAGTTTGTATGTTGTCCCCGTGGGTTTCCTCCAGGTGCTCTGGTTTCCTCCCATAGTCCGAAAGATGTGCTGGATGGGTGCATTGGCCACGGTAAATTCTCTCTCAGTGTACCTAAACAGGCGCCGGAGTGTGGTGACTAGGGGATTTTCACAGTAACTTCATTGCAGTGTTAATGTAAGCCTACTTGTGACACCAGTAAATAACTAAACTTTATTCTATGTTTTTCCACTTTTATCAGTTCAGGCTGACTGAGGTTGCATTTCCATTGTAAGCCACAAGGTGGCAGAGGTGGCCTGCATTGCAACAAAATTGAGTCCTCTTTGCGAACGGCAATGAATATAATGTCCCTCTTCTGGGTATTGCCAAAAATAGAACACTGAGGATGTATTGATAGGCTCCGAACAAAGTCCATATACTATTGTGAATGGCACATAACAACTTAGTTCTGTACCATTGATTTAAATGTTATGCGCCAAGGACCCAGGTTCAAGTCCCAGCTTGGGTCGCTGTCTCTGTGGAGTTTGTACTTTCTCCCGCTGTCTCCGTGGGCTTCCTCCGGGTGCTCCGGTTTCCTCCCACAGTCCAAAGACGTGCACGTTAGATGAATTGGCCATGCTATCTTGCCCCTTGGTGTCAGAGGAATTAGAAGGGTAAATATAAGAACATAAGAAATAGGAGCAGGAGTAGGCCATCTAGCCCTTCGAGCCTGCCCCGCCATTCAATAAGATCATGGCTGATCTGAAGTGGATCAGTTCCACTTTCCTCCTTTCTCCCCATAACCCTTAATTCCCTTGCCTATCAAAAACCTATCTACCCGTGACTTAAATATATTCAACGAGGCAGCCTCCACCACTTCAATGGGCAGAGAATTCCAGAGATTCACCACCCTTTGAGTGAAGAAGTTCCTCCTCAACTCCGTTCTAAACTGTCCCCCGCCTTATTTTGAGGCTGTGCCCTCTAGTTCTGCTATCCTTCCTGAGCGGAAAGAATCTCTCTACCTCTACCCTATCCATCCCCTTCATTACCTTATACGTCTCTATAAGATCCCACTTCAGCCTTCTAAACTCCAACGAGTACAGGCCCAGTCTATTCAATCTCTCTTCATAGTCTAACCCCCTCATCTCCAGTATCAACCAGGTGAATCTTCTCTGTACTCCCTCCAAGGCCAATATACCCTTTCGCAAATAAGGGGACCAAAACTACACACAGTATTCCAGTTGCGGCCTCACCAGAGCCTTGTACAGTTGCAGCAAGACCTCCCTGCTTTTATATTCCATCTCCCTCACGATAAAGGCCAACATTCCATTCACCTTCTTGATCACCTGCTGCACAGGTGGGATATGTGGGATTAATGGGATAGGGTCTGGATGGGATTGTTGTCGGTGCAGACTCAATGGGCCAAATGGCCTCCTTCTGCACTCTCGGGATTCTACAATTCTATTCAATATACAGTATCAGTATATACTAATTCCAGGGCTATGGACAGAGATCTTTCAAAGGGCTAGCATAGGCACAGTGGAGTGATTGGCCTCCTTGTTTGCATTGTGATCCGTGATTCTATGAATAACATTCAATCAAAACCACCAGAGAACTTAGCTTGACGCATTGGGAGAGAGGTTCTGAATTTGAACCTCAAGAGCTGGTCTCAGCATGTCCACAGAAAGTGCCAATTGCAGGATTTTTCACAATTCCTGGTGGATAAAAATAAATAAATGAGACCTTTTTTTTGAAAAAAAATACTCGGTGTATCTGAGAGAAGCTGTCTGACCAAGGCCACCTTGATTAGTACATAAGGAAAAGGGGGGAAGTCTACTGAGTGAATGCGTTGTGTCTCAGAATCAGCAAGTCATTTGTGTATTATTCCAGAGTCCCAGAAATACTGTTTGGAATTCAATCGTACAGATCACAGGGCTTGTGCAAGATTTTAAAAAAACATAACCATATTATCATAGAATCAGGATGGTGTGTGACTTGCAGGATAACTTGTGGATGATGGTGTTTGAACCATAGAATTATAGAATCCCTACTGGGCAGAAGGAGACTGTTCAGCCCATTGAGCCTGCACTGGGCAACAATCCCACCCAGGCCCCATCCCCGTAACCCCATGTATTTAGAGAAAAAATGCAAAGGGTCATCTGGGCTCTAAAGGTCAGCTCTTTTCTCTCCTTACAGATGCTGCCAGACCTGCTGAGATTTTCCAGCATTTTTTCTTTGGGTTTCAGATTCCAGCATCCGCAGTAATTTGCTTTTACCCCATGTATTTACCCTGCTGATCTCCCCTGATACAAACGGGCAATTTAGCCTGGCCAATCAACCTAACTGCACATCTTTGAGCTGCATCTTTACATTGCATCCCCTGCCCTTTTCCTTCTGGACAGCTGTGGTTGTGACATTGGAAGGTGCTGTTGTGTTAGTTTCTTCAGTGCGTCTTGTGAATGGCACACACTGCGTCAGTGGAGGAAGGAGTGAATATTGAAGGGGTGCCAATCGTGCGGGCTGTCTGGTCCTGGATGGTGTTGGTTTACCGCAACACTTCTTGGTCGACGGTGTAGAGTCAGCCCAAGCAGCAGTCTAATAATTTGTCCGCGGTTATGTTCCCAGGATATGGTGCAATGCAGCGAAGTGCTCTGCAGGCTCTGCTGCACAGTTAACAAACCACAGTGACTAGCATACTGATCACCGGCATTAGCGAGTAACCAGGTAATATCAATTCTGACAAAGTCAACAAACTTCAGCCCCTCCTCTCTCATTGACAAGAAGGAAATGAGTTTTGTTGGTAGCAAGGAAAAGCAGGAATTCCTTGTGCGTTGAGCAATTCTGACAGTTTTATTCTGCTCGGAAGGTTATTGAACCATTATAGCAGCATGGCGGAGTCTAGTGACGATCCTCACTATCTGACAGCACATACAAATATTTCCACCGGGGTACGGGGGACAAGAGGTGAGGGATAGAAACCCCAAGTTGCTTAGATTCGCCCATCCCAGTCCCCGGAGGCATCACTCCTAATCACTAGAATAGAATAAAATAGACCGGCCACAATCCCACCCAGACTCTATTCCTGCAACCCCACATACTTACCCTGCTAATCTCCCTGACACAAGGGTTAATTTAGCATGGCCAATCCACCTAACCTGCACATCTTTGGACTTTGGGAGGAAACCGGAGCAGCTGGAGGAAACCCACGCAGACATGGGGAAGAATATGCAAACTCCAAACAGACAGTAGTCCTAGGCTGGAATTGAACCCGGGTCCCTTGCGCTGTGAGGCAACAGCTGACTAACTAGCCTTCCCATAGATAAATTCTGATATGCTGGAAACTGTGACCCTCCTGATCTGTACCACAGTGGGGCGGAATGGCTTGAGATTTATCTCGATCATCGTAAATAGGGCTTAAAATAAACATGCTCAGTTATCTGACCTTCCGTTCTATCCACTCACCTCTCCCACTGTATAATTCATAGGATCACAGAGTGCAGGGTTATCACTGCTGCTTCATAGTGCCAGGGACCCGGGTTCAATTCTGGCCTCAGGTAACTGTCTTTGCACATTCTCCCCATGTCTGCACAGGTTTCCTCCAGGTGCTCCAGTTTCCTTCCACAGTCCAAAGCAATGCAGGTTAGGTTGATTGGCCTTGATAATTTGATCCAAATGTCAGCGACTTAGGAAAGTAAATATGTGGGGTTACGAGAATAGGGCCTGGGTGGGATTGTGATTGATGCAGAATCAATGAGCCAAATAGCCTCCTTCTACTGTAGGGATTCTAACAGGCCCTTCAGCCCATCAAGTCTGCACCAACATGAGAGAAGTACCTGGGCCAGAATTCTCCCATCCCATCCACCACTTGAATTTTAGCGGGCTGGCTGCGGAGAATGTGAAACGCCACTGATGGTCGGGCGGGAATTTCCAGCTTTTAAACCAGTGTGGCCGGAGAATTCCGCCCCTAAACTCCCACGTAATCCCATCTACCAGCACATGGCCTAGAGCCTTGAATGTTACGACATGCCGAGTGCTCATTCATTACATTTCTCTCCCTCTTCAGTTCTGTGGGAGGGTCATACGGACTCGCAACGTTAACTCTGTTTCTCTCTCCACAGACCGGCTGAGTTTATCCAGCATTTTCTCCCTTTTATGCTCAATTGCTCATCAGTTGCAACTGAGGTGAAGAGCATGGCGATTCTGCAAACCTCATGCAATCTGTGAAGATTTAAATGCCGGGCCTGGATCAGGAATATATCTGATTATAGCCACATGCATTAAGCACCACAAGATCCTGGTTTCAACTGCACTGAGGGTTTTGTACAATAATCTAATGTCTTGTTGAACGAGCCAAGGTCATTCAGGCTATATTTTAAAACCAATGCTTACCACGTCAGCGTACAGATAATAAAATAAAAAACCTGAGTACACTTGAGTGTTTTATCAGTGGCGTGAAGGACAATATCAGTGCTGTTCTCATCTGACAGCAATTAATCAAATGTACTTGTGTCAATATTTTTCTCCCGCAGTCAGTTACGAAGAGCGTTTGTGGTAATCCTGCCTGACTGCTGGGTGTGCATGGGTAAAACAGTAAATACAAAGTGTTGTTTCAGTGCACTTTGAGCGCCCCGCTTCATCTGTGCAGTTTCTGAAATCAAGTCCAAACAGGAGGCAACTTTTCTTTTCCAGCCGCTTCACATTTCAGTGGGATAATGATTTGCTGAGGTCTGAGATTCTGCTAGGCTGTGTGGTTTGATGGGAAATAGGTGCAGGAGTAGGCCATTTGGCCCTTCGAGCCTGCACTACTATTCAAGGGGATCCATGGCTGATCATGCACCTTCTGTACCCCACTCCCACTTTCTCTCCATACCCCCTGATCCCTTTAGTCACATCCAGCTCCCTCTTGAACATATCTAATGAACTGACCCCAATAGCTTTCTGTGATAGAAAATTCCACAAGTTCACAACTCTCTCAGTGAAAAAGTTCTTCCTCATCTCAGTCCTTAATGATTTACCCCTTATTCTTAGACTGTGATCCCTAGTTCTGGACTTCCCCAACACCAGGAGCATTCCTCCTGCATCTAGCCTGTCCAGTCCCATCAGGATTTTATATATTTCTATGAGATCCCCTCTCATTCTTCTAAATTACAGTGAGTACATATGTCAGTCCACTCATTCTGGTCTGGTGAACCTTCACTGGATTCTCTCAATCTGGGCTCTCGATGGCACAGTGGTTAGCACGGCTGCTTCACGGCACCAGGGACTGGGGTTCATTTCTGGCCTTGGGTCACAATCTGTGTGGAGTTTACACTTTCTCCCTGCGCCTGTGTGGGTTTCGTCCGGGTGCTCCGGTTTCCTCCCACAGTCCAAAGATGTTGCTGGTTAGGTGAATTGGCCATGCTAAATTCTCCCTCAGTGTACCCAAACAGGCGCCAGAGTGTGGCGACTAGGGGATTTTCGCAGTAACTTCATTGCAACGTTAATGTAAGTCTACTTGTGATTAATGAATAAACTTTAAACGTTTTGAGCCAGGAATTGAACGCAAGTCCCTGGCACTGTGAGGCAGCTGTGCTAGCCACTGTACCACTCTTGATGGGCCAAGTGGCCTCCTCCTGCACTGTACAAATTCTCCGATTCTACGTTCCACCTCAGTTGCACCATGGCAGATGGTGAAATTTGAATTCAACTAAAATTGTAATTGGCCATGAAAACCATTGTTGTAAAAGCCCACTTGGTTCACTAATGTCCTTTAGGGAAGGAGATCTGTCATCTTTACCTAGTCTGGCCTACAGAGCCAAAGCAATGTGGTTGACTCTCAACTGGAAGGTAGTCAGGTGTGGGCAATAAATGCTGGCCCAGCCAACGACACTCATGTCCACAGGGTGCGAACAGTGGGGAAATCCCATTGATGGTAACAGGATCAGAAGATCCCGCCACTGGTCAATGGTGGGTTGCATCCATCACCGCAAAACATGCCACAGAATTCCAACACCCCCGCCCCCCACTCCTCCCAGAGGGTGGGTGATTTTCATTTGCCATTCACCCTTTTCCCATAAACCTTGGAAATTAGCTGGGCAAAGAGGAGGATGGGGGAAATTTTGGCCATTCAGTGACAACTTTAGTGTCCTTGTGCATCAGTCACTGAAAGTAAGCATGTAGCTACAGCAGGCAGTAAAAAATGGTATGTTGGCATTCATAGTGAGATGAGTTGAGACTAGGGATAAGGATGTTTTGCTGCAGTTGTATAGGGCATGGAGTGAGGCTACACCTGGAGAATTGTGTGCAGCTTTGGTGTCCTTATCTGAGGAAGGATGTCTTTGCTACAGAGGGAGTACAGCGAAAGGTTTACCAAGCTGATTCCTGGGATAGCAGGTCTGTCATATGAGGAGACTCTAAGTAGGTTAGGATTATAATCACTGGAGTTTAGAAGAGTGAGATGGGATTTCATAGAAACATACAAAATTCTAACAGGGTTAGACAGGGTAGATTCAGAAAGAATGTTCCCAATGGTGGGGGGAGTCCAGAGCTAGGGGGTCATAGTTTGAGAATAAGGGGTAAACGTTTTAGAACTGAGATGAGGAGAAATTTCTTCACCTAAATGGTAGTAAATGTGTAGAATTTTCTACCACAAAATGTAGTTGAGGCCAAAATGTTGTGTGATTTCAAGTCAAAATTAGATATAGCCCTTGGGGCTAAAGGGACCAAGAGATATTGGGGGGAAGGCCGGATCAGAATATTGAATTTGATGATCAGCCTTAATCAAAACGAACGGTGGAGCAGGTTCAAAGGGCGGAATGGCCTTCTCCCACTTCTGGTTTCTATGTTAACCAAAATTACTGTCAAAATTAGGTGAATGAATTGTGAAGTTGCCATTCTTGTCCTCCAATCATGAAGTAGAAATGGGTGTCAAACACCTATGAGCAAACAAGACAGGTGAGAAATAAGAAATCATAAGAAATCCACTAAATAAATTGAAAGAACTTTGCAAAAACATATTTAATATTTACTTTAACTCCTGAAACATAAATTTCCACGTGTTGTTGGCAGGATTGTGGAGCTAAAATCTTTGTTCTTTGACGTTTGACATGTCCAGTTGTGTTGACAGAGGTAATGTAACAATGAATTTGGGTTTGTACTCACCATACGGTCATTGTGTCCTTTTTCAGTTCGGATTCACCTTTCAGTATTGAGGGTACAAGACTACAGCGAAGATCTGAGTCCCCCGACTCGAAGAAACGACGCATACACAGGTGTGATTTTGAAGGCTGCAATAAGGTGTACACAAAAAGCTCCCATTTGAAAGCACACAGGAGGACGCATACAGGTAGGAGGCTATAACAGATCGCTGCGATACAAGATTTTCAACATGAAAGTGTTACAAATGAACATCAGTGAATAGAACTAGGCCATGGCAGAGAAATATTAGGACAATGAACACAGAGTTTGTTGAAAAGATGCATCTTAAAGCCAGAGAGAAATAGGTGGTTTGACATCAGGATTTGATTTGATTTATTATTGTAACATGTATTGAGATGCAGTAAAAAGTATTGTTTCTTGCGCACTAAACAAACAAAGCATACTGTACGTAGAGTACAGGGGTAAAGTTTATTTATTAGTCACAAGTAGGCTTACATTAACACTGCAATGAACTTGCTTTGAAAATCCGCCAGTTGCCACACTGAGGGAGAATTTAGCATGGCCAGTGCACCTAACCAGCACATCTTTGGATTGTGGGAGGAAACCGGAGCACCCAGAGGAAACCTGCAGAGACATGGGAGAGCTTACAGATCTACACAGACAGTGACCTGAGGCTGAAATCGAACGCAGATCCCTGATGCTGTGAGGCAGCAATGCTAACCACTGTGCCACCAACCCACCCCAGGGAGAGAGAAGGAAGAGGGTGCATAATATAGTGTTATAGTCACAGCCAAGGTGTAGAGAAAGACTAACTTAATATAAAGTAAGTCTATTCAAAAGTCTGATGGCAGCAGGGAAGAAGTTGTACTTGAGTCGGTTGGTACATAACCACAGACTTCTGTATCTTTTTCCCGAAAGAAGAAGATGGAAGAAAATATGTCCAGGATGTATGGTAAAATTGATAAAAGCAAAATATTGCAGGTGCTGGAATCTGAAACAAAAATAGGTCATGCTGGAAAAACTCAGCAGGCCTTAGAGCATCTGTGGAGAGAGAATAGAGTCAGTGTTTTGAAACGTTGGCTCTATTCTTCTCCACAGGCTCTGTCAGACCTGCTGTGATTTTCCAGCATTTTTTGTCTTTTTGTTGTAGAGTTGATGTTGCCTTAGGCATTGTTTTTAGGCCAAAGGGACAAGTGGAACACAAAAAATGTCAGATACAGCAGAGAATTAGAACAAAAGATCAATTTTTATATTCATTAATTCATCAAAGGTTTATTTATTGAAAATCAGCTTCCATCATAGCCAAAGGCAAAATTGAGGTCAGTTTTACAATCAAATCATTTTTCCTATTAAAATACAAAATGAAAGTGGAGAGTAAGACAATGTATTGATGAATAGATTAGGGCATCAATGTTATCAGGGTTCAAGTTTAACAGTTATTAGAATGTATTCATTATCTGGAGAGATATGTCATTGGACTGTTCTTAAATCCTGTCTTTTCACATCTTAATTCAGTTAGTTGTTTTGAGCTCTAAATAAATAACATTGATTGTGTCCGTTCTCAAGTGACTCCAGACCACAGTTGTGTAAAGAATCTGAGTAACTACAGTAATCGAGGCCAAGAATGATACTGCAATCTCTTTTCTGAGTGTGTTCATGGCTTTACATCGAGACTTTGTGATAGCATATGGCCACACAAGTGCCCCATTTTCCAATATTACACCATTCATGATTTCAAGACATCCCAAAGTACTTTATAACCAATGAGGTAGGTTTGAAATGCAGATACTGTGGTAATGTTGGAAAATGCAATGTAAGGCTTTAGGAATCTGGGAGGACAAGACCATGGAGAGGTAGAAAGATGAAGCTTTTAAATCTAAGGTGATTTCAGGAGTAATGAGCTGCAAGGGCAGGTCCCAATTGGGAAATGTTGTTGTTTATACAGAGTGGGAATGGAACAGGAATAATGAAATGGAGGGGGAACAAAGGTGATTTAAAGGAGTTAAGGTGGGATAGAGATGAAGAAATTGTCAAGAGTGGAACTGATCTTGGTGACAATTGGATGTGAGGTTAATGACCTGGGAGGTTATGGATTCAGTGACAGCATAGTCTAGTTTCCAATTGGGATGTCCAACCTATTGGCCGGAACTCCGCCACCTCTCGCCCAAGCGAGGCTGTAAAATCCGGCCAATTGTTTTCAATGGTCAGCTGGAGGAAGTGGTGTCTCACCTGATGGTAGAGATAGATTGAATGAGGGAGAGATGGAACTTGCTGCCCTTGGCATACATCTCATCGTTGCCCCTGTAACGGCAGGTGATGTTACCGAGAGGTAGGAAGAGGGGGTGGATGATCTTTGGTGAATTTTGAAAATAGCTGAGGTAGAGGTCAGGATGCCATTGCTAGAGGTGTATTGGATGTGTTCAGGTCAGCAGGAATGTTAACACTTGTAATGGAGCGTTGATTAAAGAGGATTGTGGCAAACAGATTGGTCAACTATATCAAATGATGCAAAGAGGTCAACAAGGATAATGCATCAACCACAGAGGATGTAAGGTGCGACTCTGGCCAGATTGTGTTATTGTAAAAACTGTGGAACCTTGTACTGATGGGATTCAGACTGGGAGAGGTGGACACGAGATGAAAGGTAAATACAGTATTTAGTGTACTTAGAGTGGGTATTTTGAGAAGAAAGTTGTGTTTGGGGGTTTTTGAAAGTGGTGTGAGTGGAGTTTAAGGAGCCACCAATACTTGGGACCAGAGGGAAAGCTGTATGTGTTGGTGCTGAAGAGAGCAGGAGATGGATCTCATTGAAGAGCTGAGCAAGGAGAGGGTGCAAGGGGAAAATGGATGAGAAATTGTCATGTCATGGAGATCATATCTAGATTGGGAGAGACACTACCTGAGGCAGCTTGAGGAATGGTGTCCAGTCTTAGAAATGAGGAAAGTCATCTTAGAAAGCCATGAATTCTGCACACAGAGTGTTGGGGGTGATGATAGAGGGAATGAAGAGATAAAGATTACAGAAAGCAGGAAAAAGAAAAGAATGTTTGGATTACCCTTCCCCGGATTATGGGAGAGGACAAGGAAGGGCCTGAAATCAAAGTTCTAAACCAGGGGAAGGTTGATTCTGATATGATCGGGTATAATTTGCCATGGTGGACTGGGAGCAAACTTTTTAGCTAAATCTGTGGCAGAACAGTGAAATACATTGAAGAAGGAAATAGGGAGTGTGCAGGCCCAATAAAAAGAAAGGGTGGGATCAACAAATCCAGTGAACCCTGGATATCGAGGGATAGAAAGCATTGGATAAACATAAAACATTACAGTGCAGTTCAGGCCCTTCGGCCCTCGATGTTGCGCCGACCTATGAAACCAATGTAAAGCCCATCTAACCTACACTATTCCAATATCATCCATAAAGAGGAAAAGGGACGCTTATTGCCAACATCGAGGGCTCAAAACAACAAGAGGGAATTTGTAAAGGAAATTAGGAGAGCAAAAATGGGACATGAAATGATACAGGCAGGTAAAACAAAGGAAAGTCCTAAGTTGTTTTACACGTACATTAGGGGTAAAAGGATAACTAGGGGAAGAGTAGGGCCCATTCAGGACCCCAGTAGTCATTTGTGTGTGGAGGCAGGGGACATAGATAGGGTTCTAAATGAATACTTTGGTCAGTGTTCACTAGTGAGTGGGTACGATGTGGGTATAGAAATTGGGGAGAAGGTCTGTGATACAACTTGTCTTATATTACACGGTTATTGTTCTCATTAAGGTGATGCTAGAACTGGAGATTCTCAATGGGATTCTCCAGCCTCCCTGTGCATTTTTCTCACAGTGGGAGGCAGCATGGCATTCCCTGGCAGCGGGATCTTCCAGTCCTGCCACTGTCAATGTGCTTTTCCATTGACTCCACCCAATGTCGACCAGAGCAGAAGATCCCACCGGCATAAACAGCCGGTACGTTCCCTCGTAGTTCTCTAATTTAAGCACATAAAAAGAACAAAGAAAATTCCAGCACAGGAACAGGCCCTTCGGCCCTCCAAGCCTGCACCAAGCATGCTGCCCATCTGAACTAAAATCCCCTACCCTTCTGGGGACAGTATCCCTCTATTCCCATCCTATTCATGTATTTGCAAGACGCCCCTTAAAAGTATCTGCTTCCAATATCTCCCCCGGCAACACGTTCCAGGTACCCATCATCCTCTGGGCAAAACACTTGCCTCATACATCTCCTTTAAACCTTAAACTTAAACCTGTGTCCTCTAGTAATTGACCCTTCCAACCTGGGAAAAAGCTTCTGACTATCCACTCTGTCTATGCCCCTCATAATCGTGTAGACTTCTATTAGGTCACCCCTCAACCTCCGTTGTTCCAGTGAGAATAAACCAAGTTTCTCTAACCTTTCTTCAGAGCTAATGCCCTCCGTACCAGGCAACATCCTGGTTAAATCTTTTCTGTCCCCTCTTCAGAGCCTCCACATCCTTCTGTTAGTGTGGTGACCAGAATTGAACACTATATTCCAAGTGCGGCCGAACCAAGATTCTATAAATGGGCCAGAATTTTACTGCCCCGCCCGCCATGGGAATCGGAGCAGGCAAGGGGTGGTCAACGGGAAGGCCCGTTGACCAGTGGTGGGATTTTATTGTTCTGCGACGAGCGAGGCAGTAAAACCCAGCCCATGGTGTGAGATGTGGGATGAACACATCCCATTTCAGTCGCCGATTATGTAGCCAGAAGCACAGTAATGCTCCTTCTAGCCTGCTGTGACAGTAGGCCACTGAGACTGCTTAAACTCATTTCACCTAAGGCCCCTGCATAGATAGGGGAGAAATTCATCCCATCAGTCTGACATGAATTAAATCAAGGTCCCAGGAGTGGATGAGCAGCAGCTAAAACGGTGTGTCAATGAACTCCCAGATAGAAGCCACTTCAACCAGTACTGTTCTGGGACAAAGCAACATTTGACTTAATTAAATTTGGGTTCCAAAGAGCACGCTTGGTATCTGCCTCCTGGAACACAGAAAGCAATCACTTCTTTTTATCAAGCCAATTGAAAATTGATGACAATCTGCTGTGCTCCCAGCGGGGAGTGTATTGTGTTGTGCCTGCTACTGTGAAGCCAAGGCAAAGTGAAGGAAG
This sequence comes from Carcharhinus amblyrhynchos, assembly GCF_965287045.1. Classification (NCBI taxonomy): domain Eukaryota; kingdom Metazoa; phylum Chordata; class Chondrichthyes; order Carcharhiniformes; family Carcharhinidae; genus Carcharhinus; species Carcharhinus amblyrhynchos. The sequence continues at coordinate 9,718,939 of NC_137333.1, read as the reverse complement.
TCTTCAACACAGCAGCCATGGCTCTCATTTTACACTGTCTCATGCCTGGGCGGGGCAAATATAAGGACACAAAAATAAGTGAAATACCGAATTTCTTGTAAAATTGTCAATAGATGACTCCCAGGATTTATCACAGCTCCGCCTTCATGATCCCTACTTCATGTTGTTGTTGGTGGACTCGCTTACTACAACAACTTACATTTACGTAGCGCCCATAAGGAACCGCCCCTCGGCACTTCACGGAAGCGTTACTAACAAAGTACGGCACCGAACGACATTCCGAAACAGTTGGTTGGACAACCAAGAGAAGCCGGACTCAGGAACAGAGGAAGGCCATTCAACCACTCAAACCAATTCTGTTATTCAATAAGATCATGACCGATCTGATTGTGCCTCAAGTCCAGTTTGCCATTTGTAACCTCATTCCTCCCTCAACCCCAAACCGCTCCCCCTTCCCCCATCCCTCCCCCCCCCCGCCAAATTCTATAACCCTTGAATCCCTTGCCTATCTACTTGGTCAACGAGGTGGTGTCTGAAAGGAGGAAAGGGAGTTACAGAGCTGGCAAGTCACAGGAAGGGAATTCCAGAGTTTGGAGTCCTAATAGCCAACGGCACTGCCGCCATTTGTGGAGCAATTATCATTGGGAGTGTGCAGGAGGGCAGAACTAGAGGAGTGGAGATGTCTCTGACCGTGTGGGGGCTGGGTGCTATGGCATGCACTTGTAATCCCGCTGCTGGGAGTTTGAGGCTGTTGGTTTGCTTGAGGTCGGGAGTTCTGGGCTATTGTCCTCTGTGCCTACCGGGTGTCCACGCTAATATCAATATCCACATAGTGTTCCACGAAGACTCTGGGAACATCAGATGTGCTAAGGAGGGGTGAACTGGCCCAGGTCGGAAACGGAGCAGGTCAAAACCCCCCTGCTCTCCAGTAGTGGGCTAGCACCTGTGAATAGAAGCAGCAATGCAGACTGACCAATATAGCTGACAGTGTGAGGTTGGAGAAGATCACAGTGATAGGGAGGAGAAAGGCCAGGGAGAGATTTGAAAACACGGATGAGAATTTTAAAATCAAGATGTTGAATTATTCGCTCCAATGTAGTTCAGTGAGCACAGGGTTGACAGGGGAAGGAGATGTGCTGCAAGCTAAGACATGTGCATCAGAGCTTTGATGGACCTTTGACTGTGCACAAAATAGGTGCTTACCAGTCTGACAGTAGTCACTGCCTTTCACAATTATAAATGAAGTGAAGTGGTTTTAGATTTCAGTTGAATTGAATTGATTTACTATTGTCACATGTATTGGGATACAGTGAAAAGTATTGTTTCGTGCACGCTATACAGACAAAACATACCGTACATAGAAAAGGAAAGGAGAGGGTGCAGAATATCGTGTTGCAGTTACAGATAGGGTGAAGAGAAAGATCAGCTTAATGTGCGATAGGATCATTCAAAAGCCTGATGGCAGCAGTGAAGAAGCTATTCTTGAGTCAGTTGGTGCGTGTTTTCAGACTTATGGAAGAGAGAATGTCCAGGGTGTGTGGGGTTCTTGATTAAGCTGGCTGCTTTCCCAAGGTAGCGGGAACCATAGACAGAGTCAGTGGATGGGAGGCTGGTTTGTGCGATGGACTGGGCTTCGTACACAACCCTTCGTCGTTTCTTGCCGTCTTGGTCAGAGCAAGGGTCGTAGCAAGCTGTGATGTTTAAGAGATGCTTTAAGACATATAAATGATTTTTCTTTTAAAGGCTGGAGTCAGGTATGATGTGCAGACTTGACAAAGCTGAGAAACAGCAGGTGGCAGTGTTGTTTTGTCACAAGACGTGATAGTGTCGAGACATTACTCTAAATTACCTGGCGCCAACAGTCCATGTTCAACACTATTACGTTCTTCCCTCACAAGCTAAGGGTGCAAAATTCCTCCAACTTACAGTTAATACTGAGTGAGAGCTGGAGAAGAGCTAAGAATTATACAGTTTGCTGACAAGCCTCAAAATGTGAATTAACTTAGTAGTTGAAGGGAAAATGATTTGTCTGTAAAAGCTAAAGTATCTCAAAGACCTTTCGAATCAATGAAATGCAGTGGGTCTGACATTTGGATGTAACTGCTTAATATCAGCAACAAAATTATATGAACTGCACATAGCTATTATTGCACCACTGAACTGCATATACTCGCGAAGGCGATGGTGCAGAGGGACCTCGGGGTCCTTGTGCATGAGTCGCAAAAACCCAGCTTGCAGGTGCAGCAGGTGGCCAGGAAGGCAAATGGGATGCTGGCCTTCATCGCGAAGGGGATTGAATATAAAAGTAGGGAGGTCTTGCTGCGGCTGTATAGGGCATTGGTGAGGCCGCAGCTGGAGTACTGTGTGCAGTTTTGGGCGCCGTACTTACGCAAGGATATTTTGGCCTTGGAGGGAGTGCAGAGGAGGTTTACTAGGCTGATGCCGGAGTTGAGGGGGTTGAGCTATGAGGAGAGGCTGAATAAATTAGGCTTGTACTCGTTAGAGTTTAGAAGAATGAGGGGAGATCTCATTGAGACGTATAAGATGATGAATGGGATGGATAGGATAGAGGTGGAGAGACTCTTCCTGCTCAGAAAGGATAGCAGGACTTGGGGGCACAGCCTCAAGATAAAGGGGGGGCGGTTTAGAACGGAGTTGAGGAGGAACTTCTTCACTCAAAGGGTGGTGAATCTCTGGAATTCTCTGCCCGTTGAAGTGGTGGAGGCTACCTCGCTAAATATTTTTAAGACGCGGGTTGATGGGTTTTTGATAAGAGAGGGGATTAAGGGTTATGGGGAGAGGGCGGGAATGTGGAACTGAGCCACGACAGATCAGCCATGATCTTATTGAATGGCGGGGCAGGCTCGAAGGGCTAGTTGGCCTACTCCTGCTCCTATTTCTTATGTTCTTATGTTCTTACACCAGTTTAATTCATGGATTTGAAAGATTGTAGTTAAATTAGAGACTTGATTATGGATATATTTTATGCTCATCAGCCGATAGGAACAGTAATGCCCCTAACTGTTCAGTTAAGCCTCGATGCAAATATGCTGCCTGCATGTGATAATAAAACTACATCGGGGTAAAATATTGGTGACCTTATCATTTCATACCTATTTTTAGAATAAGAGGCCTTATTAAATTTTGAAAGTTTTTTTTAAAGAATTAATCCATCACAGTACAAGGCAAAGACAAAAGTCGTAGAATCCCTACAGTGCGGAAGGAGGCAATTTGGCTCATTGAGTCTGCACCAACCACTGTTCCATCCAGCCCCTAACCCCATAGCCCATGTATTTACCGTGCTAGTCCCCCTGCCACTAAAAGGCAATTTACCATGGTCAATCAACACAACCCACACACCTTTGGACTGTGGGAGGAAACAGGGGCACTCGGAGGAAACCCACACGGACACAAGGAGAACGTGCAAACTCTACACAGACAGTGACCTAAGCTGGGAATCAAACCCGGGTCCCAGGCGCTGTGAGGCAGCAGTGCTAACCGCTGTGCCATCGTGCCACCCAGAAGTCCAGAGTAGGAGCATTTTCTGATTCAATCACTGGACTGTACTGATTTGGGCACCTCTAGCAATATTAAGGTTTGTTAAGGGAAAATGGCGGGGGTGGGGGAGGTTTTGGGGGAAGAAGTAGCGTTAAGTCACCCACATAATCCTGTAGTTAGGAAGGGAAAAGATCAGCCGGTGTCCCACGTTTAAGACCTACATGAGATATCTGTTTAACATTTGGTGATAATCCAAGCTCACGCAAGAAGGAACTTGCCGCAGTATTGGAGAACTGGCAGCTGATAAAAATCATGCCTCTGTATAAATCATCATCTTCCAGCGTTGGCAAAATAAGAATGGAAATAAGGAAGGGAATTGAGTAAATCGCATGATGCCCAATTTTTGACATACCTGAGACTTCAATGGGGGCAATATGGCATTCCATTGCTATGTCCTAGCCACTGCTATGGCCTCCACTGCACCTTCCTGTTCATTTCAACATGGAGTTCTGGGAGACAAAGTTTAAAGTCGATTTATTAGTGTCACAAGTAGGCTTACATTAACCAAGTTACTGTGAAAATCCCCTAGTGGCCACGCTCCGGTGCCTGTTTGGGTACACTTAGGGAGAATTTAGCACGGCCAATCCACCTAACCGGCACACCTTTGGACTGTAGGAGGAAACTGGAGCATCTGGAGGAAACCCACTCAGACACAGGGAGGAACATGCAGACTCCAGACAGAGTGACCAAGGCTGGAATCAAACCTGGGTCCCTGGTGGCTGTGAGGCCACAGTGCTAACTACCTGTGCCACCCCTAGGATCCAATGGTATCCTCAAATCTGCATCCCCCTGAACCCCGATGACCTTTCATCCCTTAGCTAGCCAAACATCCATCCACCTCTGCCTTAAAAATATTGTTTCCATCGCCTTTCAGAGAGTTCCAAACCCTCTGAGTGAAAAAAAAGTTCTCTTCATCCCTGCCCCTTATTTTTAGACAGTGACTGAGTTTGTTTTGTAAAGCAAATACTTGATTAGGCTATTGTGCAGCCTTACTCAGTAGGTTATGTTTTAGTCCATCTTATATGGTTCCAGCAAGATTTCACTTTGGTGAGTTGTCAGATGTTCACGCACAACTATGTAATTGATTTGAATACTTCAGCATAACTGCTGGGTGAAATCACACACATCGACTTGTAGGGACAAGATTCAAGTCCTTTTTCTTCTTGGAGCTCCGTCTGTCAGTTTTATATAAAGTTGATATAATTTACTTAATGCAAATAAAGGCTGTGCTGTGACTTGATTTGCCTTTGGCACTCTCTACCACACTGGGCGAATAGCTTTGTACTTGATATCTATAGGTTCAAACGCAGTTAACCATTGCCGATTTGTCAAACCCACACAAATCTTGCAGGTGCTGCATGAATTTCTGACCTCCGTTGCAAGCTAGCGCAGGAAAACTGCTCAGAACCACCTGGCATGCAGCAGTTCCTAAACCTTTCCCCAAAAAAGATTTTTTTAAATTGGGACGGACTGGTTTTCTTAGCACCTTGAGGCAGAGAAGGAGTCCGTCCATTCGAAATGAATCTGCTTCCACACGGAATGGGGAGGCAATGACCTAGTAGGAATGCATCACGCCAGGGGAGAGGAGTTCTCTTAGGCAGAGGTGTTTTAGAATTAGCAGCAAACATGCCACAGAGTAAGGTGACCCTTACTCTGCTGTGTTGCCCTCAAGGGGACAATCACCACAACAGAGATTCAAAAATCAAAATGGATTTTGATTTATCATGTCAAGAGAGCAATTATTTCCTCTGAAAAGTGGAGCAATAACCAGAGATCACCGCATAAAATAATTGACAATAGAACAAGGGAAAAATTACTTCACCCAGGTATAGGCTGAGCTGGAAGACATTAACTGAAGGGATGGTGAAATCAGATTCCAAAGGAACTTTCAAAGGGTAACGAGTTTTCAAATTTACAGCATTATGGCAAGAATTATTATGGGGAGGTGATGGCTGAGTGGTATTATCGCTTGACTATTAATCACTAGACGATTAATCCAGAAACTCAGCTAATGTTCTGGGGACCCAGGTTCGAATCCTGCCACGGCAAATGGTGAAATTTGAATTCAATTTTTAAAAATCTGGAATTAAGAATCCACTGATGACCATGAAACCATTGTCGATTGTCAGAAAAAAAACCCACCTGGTTCACTCATGTCCTTTAGGGAAGGAAATTTGCAGTCCTTAGCTGGACTGGCCTGCATGTGACTCTCAACTGCCCTCCAAGGATAACCAGGGATGGGTAATAAATGCTGACCAGCCAGCAATGCCTATGTCCCAGAATGAATTAAAAAAACACCTTATAGGCAGCTCGTTAAGTACATAACAATTGATTGAGTAAAAGTTATTCCTCGCCCATCTCTCCCCTGGCTTGATTTCAAAAAAATTTAAATAATGCTTGCATTAATCCATCAATTTACCACAACATCCGCAGTTCCAGGAATCATCAGCACTTCAAATGCACACTTTACCTGTATTTGATTGTGCTGATGAGAAAACTTCAATGACTTAGTCACATGTTTTAACGGACAAGGTCATTTAATTAATTAAGCAGTCATTTCAATGATGTATAAGCAGATTTACGGTTTTGCTCATACGAAAATTGATTTGATTTTGACTTGATTTATTATTGTCACATGTATTGGGATACAGTGCAAAATATTGTTTATTGTGCGCTAAACAGACAAAGCATATCATTCATAGAGAAAGAAATGAGAGAATGTGGAACGTAGTGTTACAGTCATAGCTAGGGTGTAGTGAAATGTCAACTTAATGCAAGCTAAGTCCATTCAAAAAGTCTCACAGCAACAGAGAAGAAGCTGTTCTTGAGTCAGTTGGTACGTGACCTCAGACTTTTGAGTCTTTTTCCTGAAAGAAGAAGGTGGAAGAGAAAATGTCCAGGGCGCGTGGAGTCTTTAATTATGCTGGCTGCTTTGCCAAGGTAGTAGGAAGTGTAGACAGAATCAATGGATGGGAGGCTGGTTTGTGTGATGGATTGGGCTACGTTCACAACCTTTTGTAGTTCTTTTCAGTCTTGGGCAGAGCAGGAGCCATACCAAGCTGTGATATAACCAGAAAGAATGCTTTCCATGGTGCATCTTTAAAAGTGGGCAAGAGTCGTAGCTGACATGCCAAATTTCCTTAGTCCTCTGAGAAAGTAGCAGTGTTGGTGGGCTTTCTTAATTATAGTGTTGGCATGGGGGGACCAGGACAGATTGTTGGTGACCTGGACACCTAAAAACCTGAAGCTTTCGACCCTTTCAACCTCATCCCCGTTGATGTAGACAGGGGCATGCTCTCCTTTTACGCTTCCTGAAGTTGATGACAATCTCCTTTGTTTTGTTGACATTGAGGGAGAGATTATTGTTGCCACACCAATTCACCAGATTCTCTATCTCATTCTCTGCCTCATCATTGTTTGAGATCCGACCCACTATGGTGGTGTTGTCAGCAAATGGGAAAATCGAATTGGAGGGGAATTTTGCCGCACAGTCATAGTGTATAAGGAATATTGTAGGGGGTTGAGGACTTAGCCTTGTGGGACACCAGCATTGTTGTTGCCTATCCTTACTGATTGTGGTCTGTAAGTTAGGAAGTTCAGAATCCAGTCACAGAGGCAGGTGCCAAGGCCCAGGCCATGGAGTTCAGAGATGAGTTTCATGGAAATAATAGTATTGAAGGCTGAGCTGTAGTCAATAAATAGGAGTCTGACATAGGTGTCTTTGTTATCTAGGTGTTCTAGGGTTGAGTGCAGGGCCAGGGACATGGCATCTGCTGTGGACCTGTTGTGGCGGTAGACACACTGTAGTGGATCCAGGTAGTCCGGGAGGCTGGAATTGATTCATGCCATGACTAGCCTTTCGAAGCAGTTTATAATGATGGATGTCAGAGCCACTGACCGATAGTCATTAAGGCATGCTGCTTGGCTTTTCTTAGGTACCAGGATGAAGCAGATAGGGACTTCAGATTGTTGAAAGGAGAGGTTGAAGATGTGTGTGATTACCCCCGCCAGCTGATCCATGCAGGATCTGAGTGTTCATCCAGGTACCCCATCCAGGCCAGTCGCTTACCCTACACCGGAATTCTACAGTCCCACATAGCATCAAAGCGAATGAGGGATGGACGATGGAAATGTCCGTGGACCTTCGGGCAGGAATTTCCGGTCTCACTCGAACAAGGCCGGCCGTTTGGACCCTTGTAATTTTTTATTAACCCTTTATGTTAAGATTATTGTACCATAAGCAAAGGATCACGGTAAGATCTTTTCAGTTGACAAGGAAGCAGGTTAATGAATATACCTGTTTTGTGTTCTGGACTTCTTTACACTAGCGTATTTTTGTTACTTTATTAAGTGCTAAATTTCACAATTGGGGAGCAGCAGAGTGTGGACTGTACCCACAACTTTCTGGTTCCAAGGTAAGCATCTCAATCGCTCGCACCCAGGTCGATGGAGGTATTTATCTCGTCACAAAAGACTTTGGTTGCAGAGCAAAACAGTTATGGGTGGCACGGTGGCACAATGGTTAGCACTGCTGCCTCACAGCACCAGGGACCCAGGTTCGATTCCCAGCTTTGGTCACAGCCTTTGGGAGTCTTCAGTTCTTCCCGTGTCTATTTGGGTTTCCCCCGGGTGCTCCAGGTGGGCTGGTTGTGTCAATTGGCCATGGTGAATTACCCCTTGGTGTTAAGGCAGGGGAAGTATGTGGAGTTACGAGGATTGGCCCTGGGTGGAATTGTGGTCAGTGTAGATTTGATGGGCCTCTTTCTGCACTGTAGGAATTCTATACAAAAAAAGATTAGCCACCTGCTTATGTAAAATAATTTTGTGTTTGCATCCAAATCACTCACTTCACTTCATAATCATTCATAACAAGCCAACGACTTTGAGATAACTCTAAGAGATACGAGAAGGTGCAACATAAACGGATTGCTTTCCATGTAAAACCTCATTTATTCTCACCTGGTAGGCTATGTTGTGTGGAATTCACTTCAGCATAAACCTGGCTGTGTAAATTCTCATTGCTGGTGTCTTCCCCAGGACAGGGTTTTTTTAACATGCTGATATTTGCTGCCTTACTTACCCAGGTTTCTGGCAATACAAGTTTAATTCTAAGGAATGTAGGCCTTAGTCTGGTTCCCCGAGTAAGATCAATGAATTGTCACTAAAGACAGGTTTCACATCCTGCCCCAGAAATGAAAGGACAGGATTTGGAAACTCATGAAAACATTTAACAGGAAGAAATATATTTAGGGCCATTGAAATACAAAGGATTAAACAGGTTTGTTTCCATGCCATTGTGTTTGTTGCTATAGCTTCTGTTACTGTGGTGACTTTCCCTGTTTCACGATCGCTTTAGATTAAATTAAGCAATGCCTTAAATAAATTTACACAACAGAAGACACAAAATGTGACCGTGCTTGGTTATATTAAAGAAAAGCAGCAGATGTATCTGGAGGTAATGGCAACTTCCTTGCTGGATAGGAAACCCCATTTTTTATTCCCAAATTCAATGTAGGCAGTGGAATGAGATTAGAGAACTCAGCAGTGTCCGATCTTGTTGTATAGGGGTCTGGCACATAAAAAGTTACAGTGTAATTGAGTACAATAATGTCTGCACAGTGATGTAGGTGAACAAGGGATCTGCATCCCGAGGATGGTATCAAGTAGCAGAAAGAAGTGTGTAGAAGAAAGCATGGAGACAGCTCCTACCTTGGACCTCTATTGTATTTATGTATGCTATTTTGAATAGTTAATAAATGTTCACTGTTGGACTTTAGAAAACTATGTACACCTTGGGGAAGATTTTCTCATCCCGCCCATCTTGGGAATCATAGCGCGTAGGGGTATGGACCATGCAAAGATCTCCTGGGATCTACTGGGATTTTCCAGTATTGGGGAGAGTGTGGCCAGAAAATCCCACCCATTAATACAACCTGTCAATCCAGGAACAACATCTTGTAACAAGTGGCTGCAGAGATTGATTGGGCCGTTAGCTTTGCTTTTTGAACATCAGATAGCCTTGCAAATTTAGTCAACGTTGTGAGCAGCACTCGCCCCTCTCTGACCCAGAGTGCACCTCCTACTGTTCAAATTTAAGAAAACAAACGCATGGCTTAGGGATATAACAATAACTTCATGGCACAGTTAACACAGCAAGCATATGGCACTTCGCAGGAGCATTAATTCGACACCAGGGCTCATGAGATGCTATTTGGACAGGCGATCAAAAGCGTAGGCAAAGAGATAGATTTTAAGGACCATCTTCAAGGAAAGTTGGAGAGGTTTCTAGGGTGAGACTCTCCAGAGCTTAGGGCTGAAGGCATGACCGTCAATGGCAGATAAGAAAACGGAGAAGCCTTTCTATATGTAATGGCTACTACAAAAAAAATCACGTGAATCTTCATTGAATAGAACTTCAGGACAAAACCAGGCATCAAATCATGAACTGATTTATTTATATCAAAATAGATGAACACGATATAGTTTGCACAATAAATATAATCAATTTCCCAATGCTCCTTGGTTATGGAAAACAATGAAGATGTAAGTTACCATCAATATAAACATGCAATCATCTTTGTGAGCATGACATGTTTCAAGTTGACATAACCAGCCTCTTACTGATTCACATTAAGCAATCATGGTTGGGGTTTAATTTGAGCAACTGGTTTGATATCCTGGATAAATAGTGCTGGTTGTCTTGGCAGTTAACTCCTTAATAACCTGAACCTAACATTGGAGCACAACATTGCCCGTTTCAAAGTTTAGCTGGGGTAACGCAACCAAGATTCAAGTTGCATCAGCGCTTAGCCTAAATCTCCCTATTTACCGCAGCCACTCAGGAGTTACTGGCTCTTAGCTTATCTGTGATTCCCCCCACCCCCAATCAAAGTTGGTCTTGGCCTGTTGCATGTAAAAAAAAGGGGGCGTGACTCCCGCCAAACCTCCATGTTTCCCCGCTTTCCTTCTCTATCACAAAGGACCTATTGCTTCATGGCGCCAGAGACCTGGGTTCAATTGCGGCCTCAGGTCACTATCTGTGTGGGGTTTGCACGTTCTGCCCTCATCTGCGTGGGTTTCCTCCGGGTGCTCCGGTTTCCTCCCACAGTCCAAAGATATGCGAGTTATGTTGATTGGCCACGCTAAATTGATCCCAGTGTTGGGGGATTAGTAGGGGTTATGGGGATAGGGCCTGGGTGGTTTTGTGGTGGGTATAGACTCGATGGGCTGAATAGCCTCCTTCTGCACTGTGGGGATTCTATGGATTCTATGATCTTCAGCCAAAGGTCGGCGATGGTCTATGAGAAAAATGCAGCAAACTCATCAAGATGGTGGGCAGAGGTGAAGGCCTCGGACCTTTGAGAGGCCCTCAGTCGGTTCTCTCATACAATCTTTGAGATCCTCCTCTCCTTTAAAAGGCTAACTCAACACCTTCGAATGCTGCAGCAGTGCCCCTCATCCTGCCCCATCATGCTGCTGAAGATCCTGAACAAGAGGCCAGCCTGCATCTACAATGGAGCAATGAAAAGGAATCCTGACTGATGTTACAGCAAGTGAAAGGCCCCTCCTGAAATGCTTAGTGTGGATTTTAGGAAAATTCCTGTCTAATTCCTATGACTTGAAAATGTGTCCTTGAGAAATGTCCAAATACACACACAGTAATTGTCTCGTGAACCAGTTGTTGAAGGAAATGGGAAGTTCTGGCCTTTTGCCTCACCATAAATTCTCCAAGGTTTGAAGTGACGTGGAATAATGGTACAACCTCAATCTGCTTGTCTGAAATTTCTTTCAGCACAACTTTCCACACAGCTTCAAATAAATGCATTTCACCTTATCAATAAATGCTTCCATTGTTATCCCCCTCATATATCGGTCTACTTTCCCCTTGCAAACATCAGTGTTGTGACTGGGACCAGCATTAATCCACTTTCTCACTAGCTATATGCACTCTTGTCCTCTCCAGAGGTAGAAACTATTATTTTGTGATTCAGACTAATATTAATAAACACATTTATCCACAGGATTTATAATTACATTGAAGCCTGCGGCATATAGCAGAGTGAAACAGCACAAGTATTTAATTTGCACTCTGCTTTAAGCTATCTCAATCATGAAGTAACTGAAATCTCAAGTTTCTGCATTCAAGGAGATGCATCTCACAATGTAGAACAATTTCCAGGAGCTAACAAGCTACTGCTCCTAGTGGGCATTTGGAGTGTCAACTTCCAGATATCTAATTGATACCCAAACTGACTGTCCGCAGAGCAGGCCAGGCCTTGCTGTAAGACCTGTTCCCTTCAATCACAGAATACTTGAAAATGAAATACCCTCATGTTGCACCCCTCTCCAATCCACATGTACAAGCACCGACTTCGGATCCAGGTTCCGGGATGCATTGAAACGCACGCTCACTCAAAATGGCATTTTTAATTTTATTTATTTGTGTCACGAGTAAGCTCACATTAACACTGCAATGAAGTTACTCTGAAATCCCCTAGTTGGCACCTGTTCGGGTACACTGAGGGAGAATTTAGCATAGCCAATGCAACTAACCAGCACGACTTTTGTACTGTGGAGGAAACCGGAGCACCCGGCAGGGAACCCACGTAGACAGAGGGAGAACGTGCTGACTCCACACAGATGCCCAAGCCGGGAATCGAATCCGATTCCCTGGCGTGGTGAGGCAGCAGTGCTGGCCACTGTGCCACCGTTTTTCCAACCTGCCCAATTTTCCCAGCCTATTGCACCATTGAATTGAAGATTTTGAGCCTCATTCAAGGTTTGCTCATCCTTCCTCACTCACCGCTGGGTTCACTGACTCTGCTGCTGGTTCAAAACTTTTTTACAGATCACCAGCTACACTCATGCAGCCTTTATGAGGAGAGGCTGAATAAACTAGGCTTGTACTCGTTAGAGTTTAGAAGAATGAGGGGAGATCTCATTGAGACGTATAAGATGATGAATGGGATGGATAGGATAGAGGTGGAGAGACTCTTCCCGCTCAAAAAAGACAGTAGGACTAGGGGGCACAGCCTCAAGATAAAGGGGGGGCGGTTTAGAACGGAGTTGAGGAGGAACTTCTTCACTCAAAGGGTGGTGAATCTCTGGAATTCTCTGCCCGTTGAAGTGGTGGAGGCTGCCTCGCTAAATATTTTTAAGACGCGGGTTGATGAGTTTTTGATAAGAGAGGGGATTAAGGGTTATGGGGAGAGGGCGGGAATGTGGAACTGAGCCACGACAGATCAGCCATGATCTTATTGAATGGCGGGGCAGGCTCGAAGGGCTAGATGGCCTACTCCTGCTCCTATTTCTTATGTTCTTATGAATAGTTGTTCTTTCCATCTCTCTGTGCCTTCACATCATCGAATCCTACAGTGCAGAAGGAGGCCATTCAACCCATCAAGCTTGCATCAACAACAATCCCTCACAGGCCCTATCCCCGTAATCCCACACACTTCATAGAATCCGAATCATAGAATCCCTACAGTGCAGGAGGAGGCTATTCAGCCCATCGAGCCTGTACTGACAACAATCCCATGCAGGCCCTATCTTGGTGACCCCATATATTTACCCTAGCTAGTTCCCCTGACACTAAAGGGCAATTTAGCGTGGACAATCCACCTAACCCACACATCTTTAGTCTGTGGGAGGAAACCAGAGCACCTGGAGGAAACCCACACAGACATGGATGAACGTGCAAACTCCGCACAGTCAGTCTCCCGAGGCCGGAATTGAACCCAGCTCCCTGGCACTGTGAGGTAACAGTTCTAACCACTTTGCCATTGTGCCACGGGGAGAAAGTGCGAACTCCACACAGACAATCACCTGAGGCCAGAATTGAACCTGGCCCCCTGGCACTGTGAGTCGGCAACTTTGGAGCTCTTTTAGAGATTTTCAACTGTCTTACCGAAGGCTTCAGCTTTGATGTCACTGAACAGATCAGGCTTGCATTCACAAGGAATGTTGAAGCTATGGGGAAAAGAGTTGGGAAGTGGGACAAATTGGGAAGCTTTTTGAAAGAGCTGGCACACTCATGATGTTTTGAATAACCTCCCTTCTCTAAGTTTTTCTCTGATATATTCTGATAACAATTTTAACACTAGAATTAATGGACTTCCTTTTAAATTTGCAGTTGGTCTTCAGTACTGACTGTAGGATGTTGTTCCCTGAGGTAGCACAGTGGTTAGCATTGCTGCTTCACAGCGCCAGAGATCCGGGTTTGATTCCCGTCTTGGGTCACTGTCTGTGTGGAGTTTGCACATTCTCCCCATCTCTGTGTGGGTTTCCTCCGCATGCTCTGGTTTCCTCCCACAGTCTAACCAGACATGCTGGTTAGGTGCGTTGACCCGAACAGGTGCCAAAGTGTGGCGACTAGGGGAATTTCACAGTAACTTCATTGGAGTGTCAATGCAAGCCTTACTTGTGATTAATAAATTTACTTTTACTTGAGTTGTACATTTTGATGTTGCCTCCCCCTTTACAGACATTACCAGAGAAATGTTGCCATTAATTTTAATACACGTGTGTCTATGCTTACTTTCAGGAGAGAAACCGTACAAGTGCACATGGGAAGGCTGTACGTGGAAATTTGCTCGTTCAGATGAGCTCACAAGGCACTACCGCAAGCACACGGGGGTAAAACCCTTCAAGTGCGCAGACTGTGACCGCAGTTTCTCACGCTCTGACCACCTGGCACTGCATCGTCGAAGACACATGCTTGTTTGAAAGTGTTTTGAAGAACAGTGGGGCACCCAGAGCGGGATCTCTTCTCAAACCCACCCCCTCCCTCCCCTGAATTCAGCTGGGCTGAATCCTCAGAAGTATTGTTGGAGGGGACATCTCCATTCGTCCAAAAGGAGAAAAGGATAAAGGGCACTCTAATCTTTCCCACTGCTGACAGTCACAGCCAGCTGTTGGCAACTTAGATGTTTCAGTTTGGCTTGTGTTCTTGTCCAAGGCGATTCATAATGAGTTGGTGCATTTATTTTTTAAATAGTTCTCATTTGAAATCAATTTCTCTTTACTACAATTCTTCAGATACTGGATAAACCTATAGCAATGGGGCGATATTTAGTGCTAAATGTTAGCTCAGAACTTAGCTTAACCCACCATTTCTATTTCCACTTCTTTCATTCTAGTTCAGAAAGCTCTGCCTTGTAGACACCTCATTTGAAACATAAAAAGAAACCTTTTTTCTCTACTGCATCGGACACATGCCCTAAAAACCGGCACCTGGAGGATTACGTGGTCCATACTCGATGAATTATACGTCAGGGTAGTGTCATGGATCATGATGGACAGGTCACTGTCCTTCATCGGAACCAATCACAACCCCTCCTTTTAGTTGTAGAGTTATGTCAGCTGCAGTGATCTCCAATGGGTCACATAAGTAAAGTGGGGGTGGAGTGGGAACGTGGGGGGGGGATGTGCAATAGAGAGGCTGTACAGCTTCGATAACTCATTGTACACCATAGTACGCTCCAACTTGGTGCTTACGATTTTCCAGGTATCCTGATACTTACATGCCTGCACTCACCAGAGATTGTGCATTTCTCACTCGAACCACATTGATCCTTTCCTTCGAGTTATGTAGGGCTGTATCGCATAGCGTCAAAGAAAAATATTGGCAGTGTGCAAATTAGGAACACACATTATTTTTTCAGGCTGAGTTCTGTTAAGCCTGTAGTTTTTAATCACATTCAATAGGCCATCATAAATATCTGAAGCCTTATTTTAATTCAATTGTGTTTTCCATCAGAAATTATTGGCCCAATATCATTAAAAAGCAAATGTACCATTAAGTGCAGTGTTTCATAGGCCTCCAATAATAATAGTGAAGACAATATATAGCAGAATCCTTGTTCTCTGCGTAGACTCTTCCTATTTGTTTGACTTTGACCAGTGCTAGGGTGTGACGACCTACTGCCACGTTATCATTCAACCGTGCAGCGTTGTGCATTTTCCCCATCTGTAGGTTGCCGGCACCATCCATTGGAACACGCAATACTCTATGTGACGTGCAGGGTTAAAATAGAAAGAGTTTCTGCTGACGAACGGCAGGGCTGATGGTGAAACAAATGGGAATTATGTTAGGTTAGCCATTGCTTAACATTACCAGTGAAGGATTTTCTACAGCTTCTCCAGAGTGTCAGTCATTACTAAGAGTTTTTTATATTGCGGTGTATTACTGTACAGATTAGAAGTGCATGAATTAGATTTCATTTTTACTTAACAGGGAGACAGCCAACAATAATTTGCTAATTAAGTAAGAGCTAAGGTCTACTTTGCCGGGTTTCAGTTAATGATAATGTCCCTTGAGTATCGTAGGCTTCTTTAAGTAATCACTGTCTCGATCGCAGGCACAGTTAAACTCTTTCACCTCACCGTTGGGGAAACTACGAGTTTTCTATGAGTGTTTATCCATATTTTCTTGACTGGTTCATATCTACTTTTTACAAATCATATGTACAGTAGATGACAGCTCATTCCACTCATCTGCTTGAAGACAGCAATATTTCTAGGGGAAGAAAGAAGAATTAAAATCAAAAGAGACTGACAGAAACAGTACAGAGCTGTTTCTTATTGATATTTGAAGCCGGCCAGTAGCATCTTCTAACCCGCTTAATGTGACATTTTATCACATGAAGAAGAAAAGGGAGAGTCTGAGGTGTCTTTCTTCTGATGTGCTGATTTCTACTTGTCTTTTGTTGAGACAACATGTTTGTACAAATGTGAAATTGGAATACTAAATAGTGCCGAGTTCATTCTTGTGTTGCACAAATTGTCAATAATGTTGAAAGTATTAAACCCCTTCCCTCTCTCCCCTCCCTCCTCCCTCAGAGGGCAGTATTCTTCCAGGGGTAAACGGTTGGCCTTCATATGAACCTGACTTGAGGACCCACCATAACAGACGGAGCCAATAACTTGAACGTCTTCGCTCTCTCCTGCAAACTTTACAGGTTGCCTCGATGGCAGCCTGTCTTGTGAAAATACCCGTTCTACACAATTTCAGAAAACATCTTAATTGAACTGTAAGCGTTTGATGAAATATGGGTCACCCTCACATTTGAACTTTGCTGATGAAACTCTTTGTACAGAGGAGGGGAAAAAAAAAATCAGTGAAGGCCAAGGTTTAAAGCTGCAGTTTAAAGTCCAGGAGATGAACATATGATCTCTTGAAGATGGATACTGTCCTTAAAAGTTACCAGCTCCTTTTGAAGCCACAAAGACACAATGTCTTGCACTTTGAATTAGCCTCAGTTAAGAAGGAAAAAAAAAGATTTATACAGGGATTAACATCCAAACTCTCAATAAACCATTCTGATATTTTGCTGTACTAGTTAGGACATCTATTTTAAATATAATGTATTATATGTGAAAGTTCAAAGTATTTTGAGAGTCATAGTTTTACATAGACTGTATATACATTTGGGGGGGAAACTACATTGGAAGGCTTCTAACTTTAGGTTCTAAAGCGTACCCAGTGAATTTTTGCAAACAAAATGTACAAATTGGATGACTTCTGAAAGGACTTGCATCACTCTTGCAATAGTGTTTAAACCCCAGTGTTTTCTTCCTTAGGAATGAATCCCATTTTTGAATATTCTGAAGAAGATTTCCTTTTCTCGGTCTTTGTACACTATTTAGTTCAGGCAATAAGTATGTGACATGTTTATTAACATTTATGTAAGTGTTGTTCTTGTATTTATGTACAATGTATGTATTGTAAATATATCCAGAGCTTTTCATCTTACTGTAAAATGATGGTATCACCCAGAAATGCAAAGGGAGTTCCTGTAATGAAAACCTGTGCGAGGATGTTCTGTTTTTGCCCCAGTCTGAGAGACAAAAATGAACAAGTGTTTAGTTTTCCATGTATCCCGAAAATTCCCCGTCAGTGCTTTGCGTTTCTGTATTCAACTTTCATATGAGCTGAGCTGTGAATTGAAGAAATATAGTACACATCCTTAAACGTATGCATTTGTAATTACCTGAAATATGAATGGAGGCATGAAGGTTAAATAAAGTTGCTTTTGTATGTAACAAATCCAATTAACTCTCGGGAGTGTCAGAACAGATTCCAGGGATGTTGGAAAATATATGTGTCCTTTATTCCTTCATGGGATGTGGACATTGCTGGCAAGACCAGCATTTGTTGTCCTGATTGGCCTTGAAGTGAGTGGTTAATTTAACCATAATCGGAGGACAGATAGAAGTAAACCATGAGCTATGATCTTTAGCATCATTGAATCCCTACAGTGCTGAAAGAGGCCATTAATGAAGAATAACAAAGAAAATTACAGAATGGGAACAGGCCCTTCAGCCCTCCAAGCCTGCAGTGACCATGCTGCCTGTCTGAGCTGAAACCCCCTACCCTTCTGGGAATCATATCCCTCTCTTCCCATCCTATTCATGTATTTGTCCAGTAAGAAGTCTCACAACACCAGATTAAAATTCAACGGGTTTATTTGGAATCACGAGCTTTCAGAGTGCTGTCCCTTCATCAGGTGACTCACCTGATGAAGGGGCAGTGCTCCAAAAGCTTGCGATTCCAAATAAACCCGTTGAACTTTAACTTGGTTTTGTGATACTTTTTACTGTGCCACCCCAGTCCAACACTGGTGTCATCACATCATGTATTTGTCCAAATGCCCCTTAAAAATCACTATCATATCTGCTTCCACTACTTTCCCCGGCAGCAAGTTCCAGGCACCCACCACCCTCTGTGTAAAAAACTTGCCTCGTTCATCTCCTTTAAATCTTGCCCCCCCGCACCTTAAACCTATGCCCCCCTAGAAATTTACTCTTCCACCCTGAGAAAAAGCTTCTGACTATCCATTCTGTCCATGCCCCTCATAATCACGTAGACTTCTATCAGGTTGTCACACAACTTCCGTCATTCTAGTGAGAAGTTTCTCCATCCTCTCCTCAAAGCTAATGCCCTCCATACCAGGCAATATCCTGGTAATTATGCACTGACTTGCTGTGACATCATCCCAACAGGCCCTCCCCTCCATCTTATCCCCATAACCTTGCACTTCTACCATGGCTAATCCACCTAACCTAGACATGTTTGGAAACTAAGGGGCAATTTACCATGGCCAATCCACTTAATCTGCACATTTTTGGATTGTGGGAGGAAACCGGAGCACCTAGAGGAAACACAGACATGGGAAGAACATGCAAACCTCAAGTGGACAGTCACTCAAGGCAAGAATTGAACCTGGGTCCTTGGCGCTGTGAGGCAGCAGTGCTAACCACTACTACTGATGTGGAGTCACATGTAAGCCAGACTGAGTAAGGAGGCAGATTTCCTTCCCTAAAGGATGTTGGTGAATTGGGGGTGTTTTCACAATGATCTATGCTGGTTTTATATTCCAGATTTATTAATTGAATTTAATTTCCACCAACAGCGAGAATATTAGCCTGGGCTTCTGTATTACTTGTCCAATGTTAAATTAAACATACATATTAGAAGCTTGTTAAATGTGCAGCTAACAAATTCTTTAATTTTTTAAAAATATTCATCCTTGCATTGGAGAATCATAAATGTGCCAAACTGCTCTGAAGTATATGTTATAGCGAAGGGTAAGTTGGAACAATTTAATTGTATTGTTTCAATAATAGGGAAGAGGTTTAAATACCGTTGAATTTCCAAAAGTTTGGAAATGCCAGGAGGATAGTTAGCACAAATGGCAGTGCATCTAAAAGATATTTTTAAAATATTCTATTTCCTATTGAACATCCTAGTTATCTGCAGAAAAAGGTAACTCTTTTCTACATCCTAGTGGTAGCATAGTTGGTGACCTACACTGTAAAAAGCTCCCAAAATTTGGCAGATGGAATTTAATGTGGATAAGTGGATAATGTGGGTTAAGGGTGAAGGGGGAAATGTTTAAAGGGAATGTTAGGGGGGCTTCATATAGAGAGTGATGGGAGTGTGGAACGAGCTGACAGATGAAGTGGTAAATGCGGGCTCACTTTTAACTTTTAAGAAAAACTTGGACAGGTACATGGATGAGAGGGGTGTGGAGGGATATGGTCCAAGTGCAGGCCAGTGGGATTAGGCAGAAAAATGGTTTGGCACAGCCAAGAAGGGCCAGAAGGCCTGTTTCTGTGCTGTAATGTTCTAGGGTTCTAAGTGTGAGGTTATCCATTTTGGCAGAAAAACATAGAAAGGCCAATTTTTGCCAAAATGGAAAGCAGATTCAAAATACGTCCAGGCAGAGGGATCTGGGTGTCTATGTTCCATGAATCACAGAAAGTCTGTATGCAGGTGCAGCACGTAATGAAAAAGGCAAATGGGATGTTAGCATTTACTGCAAAGAAATTGGAGTGTAAAAGTAGTGCTGTTGCAATTGTATAGGGTGTTGGTGAGGCCACATCTGGAGTACTGTGTACAGTTTGGGTCTCCTTATTTGAGGAAGGATGTACTTGAGACACTTCCGTTACTGACCTCTCCCCTATTGCCATTGTCCATAATCATTCCCTCACCCGTGGCCTGGGATCCATTGACAAAACCAGTTTACCAGGTGGGCATCAGTAGCCACCGCCTCCCAGTGGTGCTACCGTTCGATAGATTTTCTGGCTTCTGATTGGCTAGCAGCTCTCAGTGGCCGTGCCAACTGTCCCTGCTGGATCCTTGATCCTGGGGAGAGACCGATGCTGGCCTGTCAAATGTGTGAGTGATCCAAGTGTAATGACTTCAATCAGACCATTGAAGTTGGCCTATTGGAGAATGAACTCCTTGATTAAGGATCCAATTGATGGGCCAATCAGGGAGTCTTTGCCTTATACCTCTGACACCCCGGAGGTAGACAGCTGATTGCGAGCACTCTGTGTACTGCTGTTAGAGTTTGCAAATAAAAGGGTTTTGGTGAAGGGACTTCTTCCTCCGAAGACTTATTACACCAAGATTTGGCGGCGTTTCCCTAAGTGAGGCAAAATGGGACTCACATCAGCTCTCCGGTTAATAGTCAAAATCCCTGCTGACCTTACAAGATTCTGTTGACTAATTCTGTTTCTCTTCGCAGCTGCTGCCTGCCCTGCCGAGTTTTTCCAACGTTTTCTGGTGACCTTTGGTACGAAGGAACAAGGAACAAGGAGAGCAATATAAGATAGAACAGCCCGGATATAGAATGTGGACAAATATTTCTCCCAGATCTCTAAACCTGCAGACATGGTTAACCTGTTAACTTGGTGAAAACCCCCTAGTCATCACACTCCAGCGCCTGTTCAGGTACATTGAGGGAGAATTTAGCGTGGTCAATTGCCCCTAACCAGCATGTCTTTCAGACTGTGGGAGGAAACCAGACCACCTGGAGGAAATCCACGCAGACATGGGGAGAATGTGCAAACTCCACACAGACAGTGACCCAACCCAGGAATCGAACCCGGGTCCCTGGCACAGTACAACAGCAGTGCTAACCATGGTGCCACTATGCCGCCCACCAATTAGAATCAAAAAATTTGATTATCTGGTCATTATCTTGTTGGTGCTGTGCAATATAAATTGGCTGCCATGATTCCCATGTTGCAATAGTGGCTGCATTTCAAAAGTTCATCATTGATCACTACATCTAGAAGGACAAGAGCAGTAGACCCATGGGACCACCACCACCTGGAAGTTCCCTTCCAAGTCACTCACCATCCTAACTCAGAAATATATCTCCGTTCCTTCACTGTTGCTGGATCATAACCCTGGAACTCCCTCCCTAACAGCACTGCAGATGCACCTACACCTCAGGGACTGCAGCAGTTTAACTTGGGCGTTGTGGCCCAATAAATGATACTGAGAAGGAGGTACAGGAAAAGAGGGATCTTGAAGTTCATGGATTCCTGAAAGCAGTTGGTCAAGATAAACAGAATGGTCAAGAAGGCATACGTAGTACTCATTAGGCAGCACTTTCCAAACCCGTCACCTCTACCATCTAGAGGGACAAGGGCAGCAACCACATGGAGGCAGCACGGTGGCACAGTGGTTAGCACTGCTGCCTCACAGTGACACGGACCCGGGTTCAATTTCACTCTCGCATCACAGTCTGTGTGGAGTTTGCACATTATCCCCATGACTGCATGGGTTTCCTCCAGGTTCTCCAGTTTCCTCCCACAATCCAAAGATGTGCGGATTAAGTTGACTGGCCATGCTAAATTGCCCTTGGTGTCAGGGGGACTAGTTAGGGTAAATAATTGGCGTTATGGGGATAGGGCCTGGTGGGATTGTGGTCAGTGCTCGATGGGTTGAATGGCCTCATTCTACACTGTAGGGATTATATTTTCTATGATAAGGGACACCACCACCTGGAAATTCCCTCCCCAACCCGCTACTATCCAGTCTTGGAACTATATCACCATTTCTTCACTGTCATTGGATCAGAATCCCAGAACTCCCTCCCTAACAGCACTGCGGGTGTACCTATCCCTCAGGAACTGCAGCAATTTAAGAAGGCAGCTCACCATCACCTCCTCAAGGGAAATGAGCGCTGGCCATCCTGTAAATCAATAAAAGCAAGAAAAGCACTTTGGGACGTTCTAAGGTCGTGAGAAGCAAGGGAATCAGGTTGGAAGTAATATTTGGAAAAGGAAAAGTCACACTGAGCCTGGTTTTCTCTGTCCACAGATGCAGCCAGGCCTGCTGAGTAGTTGCAGCATTTTCTGTTTCAAAGAACAAAAAAAAGTACAGCGCAGGAACAGGTCCTTTGGCCCGCCAAGCCTGCACCAATCATGGTGCCTACCTAAATTAAAACTGTGTGCACGCACAGAGTCTGCATCCTTCCGTTCCCATACTATTCATGTATTTGCTTATATGCCCCTTAAATGCTGCTATCGTACCAGCTCCCATTACCTCCCCGGGCAGTGCTCCCCAGACATTCATTGCCCTCTGTGTAAAAAACTTGCCTCACACACCTCCTCTAAACTTTTCCCCACGCACCTTAAACCTATGTCCCCTAGTGTTCAAAGTTTCTACCCTAGGAAAGAACATCTGACTATCCACTCTGTCCATACTATTTATGTACCATATTTCAGATCTCCAACACCCACAGTGCTTTTATTTGAATGAAAGAATTGGAGGCGGATTAATTATCCAGAAGACTGTTTGAATGAGTTAATCTCACATGAAAACAAGTTCTGTCACATGAACAAATATAGCGCAGTAATGATAGACAGAGAACTATAAGATAGGAAAACAATGAACAAAGCAAGTAAGCAAAGTGTAAGTCCTCCGTAAGCAAATATTGTGTTCCACGGAAAGATAACAGGGAAATGTTCTTGTGCAAACTCCAACAAAAATACCCCAGGGTAAGGATACTGACAAGCACAAAACCTGTAGCAGCTTGATGGAAGCCTCTGATGCAAGTTGCAACAACATCTACTATTGTGATGGGTTACGATACTTAAAGAACAACCTTGCACTCTGCCAGGACTGCGAGGAAACAATAATCCACAGCTAATGCTTACTCATGATCTGCCTTCATTCTGAATAATGCTCATCCTAGAATATCGAGGGGAACTCAAAGAACCTTGGGAGAAGCTCACTGCCCATCCCGACATTGTATTAACCATTACTGATGTCTTGCATTTAACAGAAAGCAGTATAAACAATGGAAGAAGTTGGAGGAGAGGGCCATTTCACCGTCAGACCGGTCATTTGCAAAAAATGGCTCCTATCCAGCCCAGGCAAGTGTAACCAAGGTAACGGAGCAGGCCAACACTTCTGATTTCTGTAGGGCTGGTTAGTTTAAATAACATCCTCACAAGCGGCACGGTGGCACAGTACTAAGCACTGCTGCCTCACAGTGCTAGAGACCAGGTTCGATTGCAAGAACCCTTCCCACAGATCTACAAGAACATTGACAGAAGATCCATAGAGTCATTGAGACTCGACTGTTTACTAGCTGAATTTAAAGTAAATTCTACTTGTATTGTTTTTCATAGAATAGAATCCCTTCTGTACACAAGGAGGCCATTTAGCCCACCAAGATAGCACCAACAGCAATCCCACCTAGGCCTTGTCCCCGTAACCTCTGTGCAATTTGCATGTTCTCCCCAGGTCTGCGTGGGTTTCCTCTAGGTGCTCCAGTTTCCTCCCGCAGTTCAAAGATGTGCAGGTTAAGTTGATTGGCCATGCTAAAATTGACCCATAGTGTCAGAGGATTTAGGAAGGTAAATATGTGAGGTTCCAGGGATAGGGCCTAGGTGGGATTGCTGTTGGTGCAGACTCTATGGGCCAAATGGCCTCCTTCTGTACAGAAGGGATTCTATTCTATGAAAAAAAAAGCCAGTAGAATTTAACTTAAATTCAGCGTGTAGGGTGTGTTTCTGTGCCATATATCTTTATGACTCTATGGATCTTCTATCAATGCTCTTCTCAATTTGCAGGAAAGGTTCTTGCATGTTCCACAGCAGTGTTGGGTTGAATCAAATGAATAGGTGGGATTACAGGAAAAAAATCAACTTTTACAGATGCACCATGGAAAGCATCCTTTCGGGTTGTAACACAGCTTGGTATGGCTCCTGTTCTGCCCAAGACTACAAGAACCTACAAAGGGTCCTGAATGAAGCCCAGCCCATCACGCAAACAGCCTCCCACCCATTGACTCTGTCTACACTTCCCGCTGCCAGCCAAAATAATTAAGGACCCCATGCACCCCGGACATACTCTATTCCACTTTCTCCCATCGGGAAAAAGATACATAAGTCTAAGGCCAGGTACCAACCGACTCAAGAATAACTTCTTCACTGCTGCCATTGGACTTTTGAATGAATCTACCTCGCACTCAGTTGATCTTTCTCTACCCCCTAGCTATGACTATAACACTACATTTTGCACTCTTTCTTTCTCTTTGAATGGTATGCTTTGTCTGTGTAGTGCACAAGAAACATACTTTTCACAGCGTAATAACATATGCAACAATAATAAATCAAATCAAATGAAGTATCCCTTTCAAAAGAATTGCAGTCCCACTTCTGAACCAATTACATTTTCCAAGAAACACCTTGTTTGTGATTCTAAATTCAGTTCAGCTTTCATTTTCAATTCATCTTAAAGAAAAACAGAAACGAAAGCCCAATTAATAATTTATGAAATGTAGTTTGAAAAGTAACTTCATTCAATATCCATGCCATGCCAATTGATCAAAAAAAAGCTTTTTTTTTAACATTTCTGTGACAGGTCTTGTAACTTTTGCTATTAGGATGGGTCATTTACAACGGTCAGGATAACCTGTTCCTCTCTATACAGCATAAAAAATGTTGTGTCAACACGTTTCAGGTAATCTAAGTGGAATAATCTCTCTCTGGGTGATAAAACTGCAGGGAACAAAAGTCAACACAGCACAATGTTGACAACGTTCTGCCAAAGCCATTGTGCGATCGTTTACGATGCTCTTTCAAAATTAACTAAGCCCGTGAGTGAATGTGAGTCTTTGCACAGTCCAGCAAAGGTTCTCTGATCTACATAATAGGGGGAAAAAAATCAATTGCAACAGCCAATTATGCTTTAACTGATGGAAGCTTACACCAAAGGTTTGGTAAGAAAATGGGTCACTGTGACATTATTGTTTGTTCTTGCTGGAATTCTGTAAGTAACGCTTATGAACAGCAGCCTGGTTTGCCACCAGTGGTTGCTGATGTTGCTATGTTACATTCTATATGTTGCTGCAATGAACTTGTGAACTATTTAACCGTGGGACATCAACAAAGGGCTGCACTTGTGTTCTTAGTTATTACTGCGTGGGATCGAATGTGTACCCAATAAACCTTACAAATGGATTCCTGTCAATCACAGAGACCCAACGGAAGGGAGATCAGTTTGCCCAGCACCAGTTGTGGTGGCATTATGCAGATTAGGACAACATCCAGAACCTTGGGGGGGGGAAGACAGTGGACGAGTCTCTTGGACACCGTTACGCCTGCTGGTGGAAAATCGACATGGGCCTGCCATGTGCCACTAGAACCAACGCTGTGCAAATAAATTTCTCCCCCATTCAACTTCAGGATAGAATCTTGACCTAGTGAAGTTCCATTGAGTCAGAACTGATTACCAAATCTGAGCCAGCACCACACAGTAAGAAATAGGGCACCATTTGTATTTGCCAAACTGATCAGGAATGAACTTACTTTCTAAAAATGGTCTTTCCATAGGAAAGTGATTTGAAAGGCACCCTAGGTAGAAGAGGATGTGACAGTATCACCGGAAGTATAACAATATTAAATATGTATTGCCAACTTCACTATGTGCCGCAGACATTATAAATTGTACTTCTTTGTTATTGATATGTGGGATCGCAAGTGGGATTTTCCATTAATAGGATGTTGCCATCAGTCAAGGAAATTGTTTTATGTGCCACACAATGAATAACTTGGTGTATAAATTTCACTGCCCACAGTCGGCCATTGAGCTATGATCAAGCATCAGATCAAGCCTAAGATAGGATGTCATGCCTTGTCTTGTCAGCTTGGATGTTGTTTGTCTCTCATGTGGGGACCTTGAATTGGATTCAATTGGATCTAGAATTTGGTTTTTGGACTAAGCAAGGAATGGATTTGGGTTTGCCTGGTCTATTCTGAGCATTGACTTTGTAACTTTAAGAATACTGATACTAGGTATGTAAGGCCACACATCCAGCAATTGTCTGATTGAATCAAATAGCATGTTCAATCAGTTGTTGATAACAGGCAGACTAAAGACTGTGACCAATTAGACTGAAATTGTAAAACCCAAAACAAAATGTTTATTATTAGATGTGATTCTGCAATTGGGCAGCACTTGTGAAATAATCCTGACTGTGCTATTAATCACACCAACAACCAATTTAAGATAATCAGTTGATCTCATTATGTGACTCATTTATTCTTGCTCTGAGTGACATATATTCATTCATGGCGATCTAGGATCTGCAAACAAAAAGAACATGTTCAAAGGTTGTGCCTTTTCAAATTACTGAAGAGTTTGAGATGCCACAGTTCCCCACGGCTATGGCAATGTCTTGCCCAAACAGGGTCAACTTGCCAACCGATTAACCCCCTTCCCATTTCCAATAAATTGCCATTCTCGTGTGTTTGTCCTGAAAACTGTAACATGCAAAGCTTGGTCCATGTGTTTCCCTTTTTAGCAATGTTCCATCTGTAGTTTTCTTATTCTTCAGTTACTAGGTGATCTGCAGATTAGAAAGCGTGCTGCCCACCCTCCAGCCCTGTGTTTGCTTCCTGGTCTGCGCTGAGTTAGGGTGCAATACTTGAGGTGCTAGTTATGGAAGCTCTTGATCACTGGATAGCAAAATTATTTGTTTTCCAATGTTTTAGAACCTGGAGTGCAGAGAGGGGCCATTTAGCCCAGTCTGCACTGACTCACCAAAAGGGCATCTTATCTAGGCCCTCCCCTCTATCCCTGTAACCACACACATTTACTGTGGCCAATCCACCTAACCCGCACATCTGTGGGAGGACACTGGAGCACCCAGAGGAAACCCACACTAACACGGGTAGAATGTGCAAACTCCACCCAGTTACCCAAGGCTAGAATCGAACCTGGGTCTCTGGCACTGTGAGGCAGCAGGGCTAACCACCAAGCCACCACTCAATCAAGTAGTTACCACTCAGTATCATCTGCAAAAGGAAGCAGAATATTATGAGTAAATAATTTTTTAAATGTTTTTTGATAAATATGATTGTCATTGTGGAGTTAATTGGCCTGTACACAGTGTGTAGTGGGCAAATGAACATGGAAGTGCTATCGATTAGCATGGAGTATTTGGGGCACATGAGGTTTGGTGACAGGTTCCTTCTCTATGAACAGTATGCTTTGTCTGTATATCATGCAAAAACAATACTTTTCACTGTATACTAACATGTGATAATAATAAATCAAATCAAATCATTACTTCTTCTTCCCTCTGCTCATTCAATGCATTTTCCCTGCCCAATGCTCCTTTTGTGCTTCCCTCCAATAGTGTGCAGTCAAGATTATCTTAGCCACATACAGTGACCCTTCCAGTTAGTGAAACATTAACTTTATTCCAATTTAATTTATCCAATGCAGAGACTAGTTTAGAAGTTACTGACATGTTTTTAGCAATTATACTTCTTTGTGCAGTTTATGATCTTTTGAGAAGATTTGGTTGGCAAGGGCTTGTGTGTATGTATATGTGTGTGTGTGTGTGTGTATGTATATGTGTGTGTGTGTGTGTGTATGTATGTATGTGTGTGTGTGTGTTTGCACACACGCTTGTGCACGTATGCATTTAAGTAAAGGTTCAAGTTTATTTATTAGTGTCACAGGTAGGTTTACATTAACATTGCAAAGAAGTTACCGTGAAAATACCCTAGTTGCCACATTCCAGTACCTGTTCAGGTACACTGAGGGAGAATTTAGCATGGCCAATGCACCTAACCAGCATATCTTTTGGACATGGGGAGAACATGCAGACTCGGCACAGACAGTGACCCAAGCACGGGAACTGAACTGGCTGTGAGGCAACAGTGCCAACCACTGTGCCACTGTGCCTCTACTTTCGGTAGATAACAAAACTGAGATAACTCAGATGGGTGTGTTTAGACATTAACCAGAATCAATTATTTGCAGATAACTTTAGGACTGAAGTTTATCATCTAATATCTGAAAGCACAATACATTGGCTTATGAAGTAAAAGTATTAATTAACAACAATTTAAACCTTTACTCAACTTTCAACATGCAAACATTACCTTACTTCAAACAAAAACAAAATAATTGAGTAGAGATTGATTGAATGAGATGTTGAAGGGAAAAGGTTGACTAAATGAATGTGTATTCATTATGGCAAAGTTCAATTACTCATTGCTTTCTACTGGGCAATAGTTAGCCTGCCTCAGAATATTCCCTCACCAATATTCTAACTAATAAAAGCTTCTTACCAAAAGCGCTATCACGACATGCTTGAGCCTCCTACAAAGACATTCTCAGCATCTTCTACAATTTAGCACAGGAATTTGCTTTGCCCTTTGGGCCGGGACCTCCATGTTATGGTCACATGGAAGGCACATAGAACATAGAACACTACAGCACAAACAGACCCTTCGGCCCACAAGTTGGGCCGATCATATCCATACCTACCAGGCCATAGAACTATCTATAACTCCCAATCCCATTTATTCCCATGTACTCATCCAGAAGTCTTTTAAAAGACCCCAGCAAGTTTGCCTCTACCATATCCTCACACTTTGGGCTAACAAAATCACCTGGCAGTGACTTTCCCATGATTGGTCAATTAGTGGCCGGAAGGTGGACTTGCTACCCAATTAAAAATGGCAGGCAGGCTCTCAGAACTGAAGGTTCTTCAACTCAGAAGGAAATGAAGATTATACTTCAGGTAAAAGGGAAAGAGAGAGATTTTGGGGAAGGGGGCATGGAGTATCTCCTTCTTGAGGGACTCCCGCTCCAATTTTTTAAACCTTTCATAGAATCCTACCGTGCAGAAGGAGGCCATTTGGCCCACTGAGTCCGCACTGACCACAATCTCACGCAGGCCCTGTTCCCATAACCCCACATATTTACCCTGCTCATCCCCTGACACTAGGGTCAAATTAGCGTGGCCAATCAACACTAGCCTGCACATCAAGAGAGGAAACCAGAGCACCCAGAGGAAACCCATGCAGATACGGGGAGAATGTGCAAACTCCACGCAGACAGTGACCCGAGGTCAGAATTGAACCCGGGTCCTTGGCGCTGTGAGGCAGCAGTATTATATTTTCATGGTTTGGGTGTCCCTCAAACAGCTCCATTGTCCCCACAGCTTTTAAGCGTGCCCCTGAGCAGCCTTCATTTCACCATGCCACCTAAGACCTTTAAATCTTTAAATTTAAAAGTGGCCTCAGCATATGGACCACCATTGTGGAGGGAGAACCCCACACACAGGCTGGCCTGAGGTTGTAGTTGAGTAGATAATGTAGTTCCCCCACGCTCGGAGAGTTTGAGGGCACCTGGAAAATTCCAGTTGGCCTCTCCTGGTAAACCTTAACCGGCCCTGTAATCTCCTTAATTGGCCACCCAATTGGCCACTGTTAATGATTCTGGGAAACTGACCCGGGGGCACAATGGTGCCAACAAACTGTAACGCAAGTCAGTGATACTTTACTCCTCTGTATGGGCGTCAATATTCAACAGACGAATAAATTCTCAGCAGTGAGTGTATACTGGTATCCTAAATCCTTGACAGCAAGAAATTATGCCTGCCCCTAACCAACTGCAGATTGCCAATGCCAGAAAGTGGTGATTCAGATGGTGAGAATTACTTCCATAAGAGTCTTCACACCATTTTGGGTTGAATTCTCTGACTTCGCCCGCAGTGGGATTCCCTGATTCCGCTGCAGCGAATGAAGATTTGGCTGAGCGCCAAATTCTTATTGGCAGCGATAGCAGGACATGAACAGCCAGTGAGTTCTGGCCCTTATCTTTAAACATGTGCCTTTTTCCTTCACCTGTTAATCAGAAAATATCTGTAATTAATAGCAGGAACATTGCATAATTATTAAATACAATTATAATCCCAGGAAAAGAACAAAATCAATATGTACTTTTGCATAACAAAACCACTACATAATTAATGTGTTAACAAGGGAAATGTTTGTTCTATAGTACACTGGCATAACAATGTTTTATTGCTGTAAAGGGCTGGTGTACTGCATAACCTGTCACTTAAGAACATAAGAACATAAGAAATAGGTGCAGGAGTAGGCCATCCAGCCCTTCGAGCCTGCCCCGCCATTCAATAAGATCATGGCTGATCTGTCGTGGCTCAGTTCCACTTTCCCGCCCTCTCCCCATAACCCTTAATCCCCTCTCCTATCAAAAACCCGTCAACCCGCGTCTTAAAAATATTTAGCAAGGCAGCCTCCACCACTTCAACGGGCAGAGAATTCCAGAGATTCACCACCCTTTGAGTGAAGAAGTTCCTCCTCAACTCCGTTCTAAACCGCCCCCCTTTTATCTTGAGGCTGTGCCCCCTAGTCCTACTGTCTTTTTTGAGCGGGAAGAGTCTTTCCACCTCTATCCTATCCATCCCATTCATCATCTTATACGTCTCAATGAGATCTCCTCTCATTCTTCTAAACTCTAACAAGTACAAGCCTAGTTTATTCAGCCTCTCCTCATAGCTCAACCCCCTCAACTCCGGTATCAGCCTAGTAAACCTCCTCTGCACTCCCTCCAAGGCCAAAATATCTTTGCGCAGGTGCGGCGCCCAAAAATGCACACAGTACTCCAGTTGCGGCCTCACCAATGCCCTATACAGCTGCAGCAAGACCTCCCTACTTTTATATTCAATCCCCCTCGCTATGAAGGCCAGCATCCCATTCGCCTTCCTGACCACCTGTTGCACCTGCAAGCTGGGTTTTTGCGACTCATGCACAAGGACCCCGAGGTCCCTCTGCACCGTCGCCTGCTGCAGTTTTTCGCCCCGTAAGTAATAGTCCTTCCTACCATTCTTCCTACCAAAGTGGACCACCTCACACTTGCCAACATTAAATTCCATTTGCCATTTCCTGGCCCATTCGCCCAGCCTATCTAGATCCTTCTGCAGACTCTCCACACCCTCCGCACAATTTGCCGTTCCCCAATCTTGGTGTCATCAGCAAATTTCGACACTCTACACTCGGTTCCCTCCTCCAGATCATCTATATAAATGGTAAAAAGCTGAGGCCCCAGCACCGACCCCTGGGGCACTCCACTAGTCACCATCCGCCAATCCGAATAGCACCCGTTGACCCCCACTCTCTGCCTCCTATTTGACAACCAATCCTCTATCCACGCTAACACCCTACCCCCAACTCCATGTCCCTCGACCTTCTGCAATAACCTCTTGTGAGGCACTTTGTCAAACGCCTTCTGAAAATCTAGAAAGACCACATCCACCGGCTCTCCTCTATCCACCGCCCTAGACACATCCTCATAGAACTCCAGTAAATTTGTCAGACACGACTTCCCTTTAATGAAACCGTGCTGCGTCTGCTCTATCAAGCAATTCCCTTAAAGATGCCTCGCAATTTCCTCCTTAATGACAGATTCTAACATTTTACCTACCACAGACGTTAAACTAACCGGCCTATAATTCCCCGCCTTTTGCCTGGCACCCTTCTTAAACAACGACGTAACATTAGCCGTTTTCCAATCATCCGGCACTTCCCCGGAATCCAGCGACGTTTGGAAAATAACCACCAAGGCATCCACTATCACCTCCGCCATTTCTTTCAGAACCCTCGGATGCATTCCATCCGGTCCTGGGGACTTGTCCACAATCAGCCCCTCCAGTCTGTCGAGCACTGCCTTTCTAGTAACAGTAATGTCATTAAGACCCTCCAGTCCAGACCCTCCTTTCCATCGCTAACACCCGGCAAATTATTCACGTCCTCCTCTGTGAAGACAGAAACAAAAAAGTTATTCAATACCTTAGCCATATCCCCATCCCCTACCACTAGGTCCCCTTTCTCATCCTCTAAAGGACCAACATTCACCCTAGCCAGCCTCTTCCTTTTTATATATTTATAAAAACTCTTGCTATCCTTTTTTATATTAAGCGCTAGCCCAGCTTCATAGTTTCTCCTACCCTTCCTTATCAACTTCTTTATCAATCTTTGTTGACATTTAAACCTCTCCCAATCCTCTTCTTGCCCACTACTCTTGGCTACTCTAAATTCCTCCGCTTTTAGTTTAACACTTTCCTTCACCTCCTTCGTTATCCACGGCTTATTACCTCTCCTCCTACTATCCTTTTTGACCATCGGAATAAATTTCCGTTGAGCACCAAGAAAGATCTCCTTAAAGATCCTCCACTGCTCCTCAACAGACCCTCCCTCCAACGCGCTCTCCCAGTCCACATTCGCCAACTCTTCTCTCATCCTACCGTACTCCCCTCTATTCAAACAAAGGACGCGTGTCCGGGAACCCACTTTCTCCTCCTCCATCTGCACCAGAAACTCCACCATACAATGATCACTCTCTCCAAGAGGATCCTTCACCACAAGGTCCCTAATTCTACCCACTTCATTACATAGCACCAGATCCAAGATAGCTCGCTCCCTCGTCGGCTCCAACACACACTGTTCGAGGAAACTATCCCGGCAGCATTCCAAGAACTCTTCCTCGAGCCCCCCACGTCCAACATGGGTCGACCAATCAATATGCAGATTGAAATCCCCCATAACTACGGCCGTCCCATTCCTGCACGCCGCACTTATTTGCGCGTTAACAGCCCGCCCCATCTCCAGATCATTATTCCGGGGCCTATAGACGACACCCACCAGCGTCTTCCTCCCTTTGCTGTTCCTAATCTCCACCCACAACGATTCCACTTAAATGCGAATCATTTAGAATGGGCGCAGTAACAAAATAAAACCAGATTTCACTGCGGTTTCAAATCATGCAGTCATCATACAGGTCACGTTTATTTTAAATGGTTCTTTCTGTATGCTACAACACCTGCAATTGACAGGAAAAGGCCAATAACAGCCAGAAACACAATGGCTTGGAGTTTCCGCTTCATTACGTTGGTTCTTATTTCGTCCAGTACCACCGACCTTTATGGCATGGGAGACAGAATAGTAGAGATGTCACGCTACAATTGTACAGTGCATTGGTGAGACCACACCTGTGCTCTGTGTAGAGTTTTAGTCTCTTTACTTCAGGAGGGAAATAGTTGCTTTGGAAGCAGTTCAGACAGGATTCATGCAAACTTGTTTTGTGACAAGGAGGGGTTATCATAGGATCCCTACAGTGCAGAAGGAGACCATTTGGCCCATTGAATCTGTACTGATCACAATCCCATCCAGGCCCTATCTGCTTGACTCCATGTATTTACCCTGCTAATCCCCCAACACAAGGAGCAATTTAGCTTGGCCAATCAACCTAATCCACACATCTTTGGAGTGTGGGAGGAAACCAGAGCACCTGGTGGAAACCCACGCAGACACGGGGAGAACATGCAGACTCAACACAGACAGTGACCCGAGGTCGGAATTGAACCTAGGTGCCTTACGCTGTGAGGCAGCAGTGTTAACCATTGTGTCACCATGCCTCTACCTTATGAGGAAAGATTGGTTAGGTTGGGTCTGTACTCATTGAGAGTTAGAAGAATGAGAGGTAATTTTATTTGTAACATTTTTTTAAAGTTCTTCATGAGATGTGCACAACAGCATTTATTGCCCATCCCAAATTGCCCCTCGAGAAAGTAGCAACGTGCTGCCTTCTTGGATTACTGCAGACCATTCAAGGGCACTTGACAGGGTAAATGCTGAGCAGATGTTTCCTCTTGTGAGGATTCTATATATACCACATCATATATACACCGTATCAACTGCTTCATCCTCATCCATCCCACTAACACGAAGGAGCATTTTAGCATGGCCAATCAACCTAACCTGCACATTTTTGGACTACGGGAGGAAACCAGAGCACTCGGAGGAAACCCACGCAGACACGGGAAGAATGTACAAACTCCACACGGACAGTGACACAAACCAGGAATCGAATCTAGTCCCTGGCACTGTGAGGCAGCAGTACTAACTACTGTGCCACTGTGCCACCCCTAAGAACCAATAAATTGAAGTTTGAAATTCTGTGCCTCATTTCCAACTCATTCATCAGCCCTGCTCTCTGACCTACATTAGCTTCTGGTGAAGTAACATGATTATTTTTAAAAGTCCTATCCTTGTCTTCAAATCCATTCAGGTCTTCGCCCCCTCGCTATCTCTTTAATCTTCACCAGCTCCACTGCCCTCTGAAATGTGCGTTCCTCCAATCCTGACTTTTTGAGCATCCCTGATTAGAGTCATTTCACCATTATTGGCTGAGTCTTCAAGTGTCTAGGCCCCAAGTTCTGGAATTCCTCCCCAACATATGCGCTTTCTCTCTACTTATTATTTTTCCTGGAAGATGTTTCGTAAAACCTATCTCACTGGCCAAGCTTTTGCTGATCTGCCCAATATCTGATGTCGCATGCTGTCAATTTTGCTCTATAATACTCCTGTGAAATAATGCACATTGCTCCTTTAAATAATGAAGTCTACAGCATTGCACATATTTAATTATACCACTGTGACTCATCATGGAAAAGCGTTCTTCATATCTTGCACTCTAGTATGATGAACAGGCTAAAATTTATAATAGTTGCCAATGGATATCTCTAGAATGTTTTGTGCTGAAGAAAATTTTAGCTATTCAGTGATACAGTATTCTCATTGTTTATGCCAGCTATCATTCATGCATTGCAAATATATTGCTCCGACATTGGTGTGTTCGCCTCTTTCCTGGAAGCTCCTACAAGACTTGTTTAATTCTTTCTGAGTGTTTTTCTCACAAATACACCACTGCAATGTCAAAGTGGATGCTAGAAATCTGAAATAAAAGAAATAAAAGGAAGATCCAGCTGGTCAGGCAGGCATCCATGGAAAGGAAAAAACAGGGTTAACCTTTCAGGGCAATTACCTTCTCTCTTGGAAATAAGTGGACATATTAACGAGAGGCAACATGATTTTGTGAAGAGGAGGTTGTGCCTCATTAACTTGGCCGAGTTTTTCAAGGAAGTGATGAAGATGATTGATGAGGGTAGGGCAGTGGATGTTGTCTACATGGACTTCAGTAAGCCCGTTGACAAGGTCCCTCATGGCAGACTGGTGCAGAAGGTGAAGTCGCATGGGATCAGAGGTGAGCTGGCAAGGTGGATACGAAACTTGCTCAGTCAAAGAAGTCATGATGTGGAAATGCCGGCGTTGGATTGGGGTAAACACAGTAAGAAGTCTGACAACACCAGGTTTAAGTCCAACCGATTTATTTGATAGTAAACTCACAAGCTTTCGGGGTTTGTCCCTTCGTCAGGTGAATGGACAGTTCTGGCCTCAGACAGAGCATATAACAGCATAGACAGTTTACAGATTACTGATTAGAATGCGAGTCTTCACAACTAAAGGTTTCAGAGGCCAGAACTCTCCATTCACCTGATGAAGGGACAAACCCCAAAAGCTTGTGAGTTTACTATCAAATAAATCGGTTGGACTTAAACCTGGTGTTGTCAGCCTTCTTACTCAGTCAAAGAAGACAGAGCGTTTCTGATTGGAGGGCTGTGACAAATGGTGTTCCTCAGGGATCAATGCTGGGACCTTTGCTGTTTGTAATATTTGGAATGGCCTCCTTCTATACTGTAGGAATTCTATGATAAGGAGTCATCCAATTGTTTCACAATCCTCAGCTCTTGTTTTTTAACCTTGTAAGTAATGATATTTAAGAAACATATCCAAATACTAGTTAAATATTATCAGGGTTTCTGTCTCTCCCATTTATTCCAGCAGTGAATTCCAGATTCCCATCACCTTCTGGGCAAAAATGTTTACTTGCAAATCTCTGCCAAAACTCCTAACTTTTACCCTAAATCTATATTCCCTTGTTATGTACCCTCTTAGTAAGAAGTCTCACAACACCACCCAACAAGTTTATTTGGTAGCCAAAGCAACTAACTTTCGGAGCACTGCCCCTTCGTCATGTGAGTGGGAGTTCTATTCACAAACAGGGCCTATGAAAACACAAACTCATTTTACAAAATAATGATTGGAATGCGAGTCTTTACAGGTAATCAAGTCTTAAAGGTACAGACAATGTGAGTGGAGAGAGCGTTAAGCACAGATTAAAGAGATGTGCATTGTCTCCAGACAGGACAGTTAGTGAGATTTTGCAAGTCCAGGCAAGTCATGGGGGTTACAGATAGTGTGACATGAACTCAAGATGCTGGTTGAGGCTGTCCTCATGTGTGCGGAACTTGGCTATCAGTCTCTGCTCAGTGACTCTGCGCTGTCGTGTGTCTTGAAGGCCATCTTGGAGAACATATGTACCCCCTTAACCAAGGGAAATAAAGACTCTATTCTATTATCCATTTCTACACTTCTCTCAGCCTCCTCTGTTACAAAGACAACAACCCCCAGCCTATTCAATCTTTCCTCATAGCCAGAAGACTCCAGTTCAGGTTAACATCCTGGTAAATCTCCTCTGCGCTCGATTTATGGGGAGGCAATGGCCTAGTGGTATTATCACTAGAGTATTTATTTATCCAGAAAATCAACCAATGTTCTGCGGACCTGGGTTCAAA
Organism: Carcharhinus amblyrhynchos; assembly: GCF_965287045.1. Taxonomy (NCBI): domain Eukaryota; kingdom Metazoa; phylum Chordata; class Chondrichthyes; order Carcharhiniformes; family Carcharhinidae; genus Carcharhinus; species Carcharhinus amblyrhynchos. The sequence goes on along the minus strand of NC_137333.1, from coordinate 9,682,274 downwards.
TCCCATCATGGCAGCTGGTGGAATTTGAATACAATAAAAAATATCTGGAATTAAGAATCTACTGATGACCATGAAATCATTGTCAATTGTTAGAAAAACCCATCTGGTTCATTAATGTCCTTTAGGGAAGGAAATCTAGGCACTCTTACCTGGTCTGGTCTATATGTGATTCCAGAGCCACAGCAATATAAGAACATAAGAAGTAGAAGCAGGAGTAGGCCATCTAGCCCTTCGAGCCTGCCCCGCCATTCAATAAGATCATGGCTGATCTGATATATATACGGTAGACTCTCCACTGCCCTTGGGCAACTAGGGAAGGGCAATAAATGCTGGCCAGCCAGTGACATCCATATCCCATGAATGAATAAATAAAAAACAAAAAAATGCAATCACATCTACCCTATAATGTAGTGACTAGGACTGCATGCTGTACTCCAGCTGTGGGCTAACTTGTGTTTATAGCATCACTTGGCAGCTCTTGCATTCTATGCCTCAGCTAATCAAGAAAAGCTTTTTGTTTATTCATTCATGAGGTGTAGGTGTTGCTGGCTAGGCCAGCATTTATTGCCCATCCCTAATTGCCCTTGAGACAGTGGCTGTGAACTGCCTTCTTGAGTCACCGCAGTCCAAGTGGAGTAGATACTCCCACAGTGCTTTTAGAGAGGTTGTTTCAGGGTTTTGACCCAGCGACAGTGAAGGAACAGTGATATAGCTACAAGTCAAGATGGTGACTGGCTTGGAAGGGAATTTTCAGGTGGTGGTGTTCCCATCTAGCTGCTGCCCTTGTCCTTCTAGATGATAGAGGTTGTGGGTTTGGAAGGTGTTGCTTAAGGAGTATAGAACATAGAACAAAGAATGAAACAGCACGGGAAACAGGCCCTTCGGCCCAACGAGCCCGCGCCACCATTTTAAAATTATGAGTGCCCTCCTCTACCCATGACCTTTGGCTACACCTATTGGGGAAGATTGAGGGAAGACTCGTATCTCATATGCCTTCTTGACCATCCTGTTTATCTTGTCCAACCACCTTCAGGAATCTATGAACACGCACTCCAAAATGCCCCCTTTTCTCTACCTTTCTCAGGATCATTTATTGGGCCGCAATGTCAAAGTTACCCAGCTTCGGATTTGGGGTGGGTAACCAAAGATGCACTTGGGAAATCCCTCTCAGAAGTTCCCAGGTAAGAGTTTGCGTAGCAATCGCCCAGACGTGCAAACTTCCTCTGGGAGCTCAACTGGGAACCATCTGATAAAGTTACGTTATGCTTATAATAATCACTCAATAAAAACTACAAGAAATAAAACCGTTCCTAATTTCTGTGAAACTATTCTAAACACATCCAGATCCTAATGCCAAAACTTGTTTTGTACTTGGCATACTGTGTTTCTGAAATCCCGTAACCTTTTGTGTTGGTTTGTCCAATCTCGGGTGAACTGCATGGGGGGGGAAAGGAGGAACTCCAGGTCCAAGTGTTTTGTTTTACGATTGCCAGCAAAATTGGTGGCTCACAAATCACTTTGTGGCTTCCCATCTATCCAGCACAGCGGTGCACTCAGAGCAATCTGGCAACTCAAGCTGAATTCAGGGAATCGTAGTTGACAGCACAACATGCATAGTCATCGTCGTTCCAGAATCCATCACTTGGTTCATATGAGTAAGAGCGTGAGTCTTAGCGTCCGCAGAAGGATAGGACCAAGTGGGGCAACTTCCTGCAGACAGTTTTAGCATATGGAGACACCGGAAACCAGGCGGCACGGTGGCACAGTGGTTAGCACTGCTGCCTCACAACGCCAGGGACCCAGGTTCAATTCTTGACTTGGGTCACTGCGTGGAGTTTGCAAATTCTCCTCATGTTTGCATGGGTTTCCTCTGGGTGCTGCGGCTCCCCCCCCCCCACCCCCTCCGCCCCCCCTCCGCCACCCCCCCCCCCCCCCAACTCCAAAGATGTCCAGGTTAGGTGGATTGGCCTTGCTAAATTGCCCCTTAATGTCAAGGGGACTGGCTAGGGTAAATGCATGGGGATAGGGCCTGGGTGGGATTGTGGTCAGTGCAGACTTGATGGGCCGAATGGCCTCCTTCTGCCCTGTAGAATTCTATGATTCTATGAAATCTGTTGGCCAGAGATGCACGGAGGCTGTGGCACCCAGTGGGGACCCCACTCAACGGCCCCCATTTATGATTCCCAGTCCGCTGCGCTGCTCAAGTAGGGCTGGGAGAATCAGCTCCATAATCTCTGAGATTAAGGACAGATTTGACACATTGGGCCTGATTTTACCATTTTCATTCTAAATTCTGACTCTGGGCGTAATTCAGATCCGACTTCAAAATCTGCTGTCAGCCACTCCCTTACGCACTCAGCCTGAAATCAAAATTGCGGGTCTGAATTGAGCGGGGATGAAACGATTGGAGCTCTGAACTGCGTATGTGCAGTCAGAAAAAAACTTGAAAAAGCGTGGCCGTGTCAGAACGCTGCCAGGCCACAGAAAGCACAGAAAGGGGCCCGGGAGCAAAAAGTGGGAGCGATGGCCGCCACAGACATCACTGCCCCCGTTATCCACCCACCACAGCTACTCAGGCTGATCGCGACCCTTCCTTCCCCACCATCGCCCACAGAGTGGCAGCAGACCGCTCCTGCCTCCCCACCCCGTCTCCCCCACCAGAGATCTATTGTATCTGTCTCCCCACCCCCGAGAATGATCTGGCCTCACTCCCCCCCACCCCACCTCCACAGAGAATGATCTGGCCTCACCCCACCCCAGCCACCAACACCCCCCCACCCCCGCCACCCCCCCTTCCCAGCCCCCACTCCCACCCCACCCCCAGAGAATGATCTGGCCTCACCCCTCCCCATCTCAGAGGTACATCTGACCCAATTCCCCTCCCCAACTAGACAATGATCACCACCCCCCCCAACCAGACAATGATCTTCTCTCTTTGTTCCCTCAAATTTATGCATTAGTTGTATGATTTTATATTAAGCTGGATTAACAGCTGCTGAAATTAGTTTAAAATAATCAGTTGAGCGATGAGTTTGGGTCACTATTGTTGTTAGATTGGCAATCTTCAAGAGAATGCAAATTGTGTTAACTTTCTTCAATGAGTGGCACAGTGGCACAGTGGTTAGCACTGCTGCCTCTCAGCGCTAGGCACACGGGCTCAATTCCAGCCTTGGGTCGCTGTCTGTGTGGAGTTTCCATGTTCTCCCCGTGTCTGCGTGGGTTTCCTCTAGGTGCTCTGGTTTCCTCCCACACTCCACAGAGGTGCAGGTTAGGTTGTTTGACCTTGTCAAATTGCCACTTAGTGTCAGGGGCACTAGCAGGGTAAATACATGGGGTTACGGGGATAGGGTCTGGGTGGGATCGGTGCAGAGTCAATGGGCTGAATGACCTCCTTCTGCTTTTTGGACCAGTCTAGAATTAGTATGGGCTGCGGTGGTTCAAAAAGGCAATTTGGGGGCAATTAGTTACGGGCCATGACTACTGGCCTTATCGCTGACATCCCATGGTTCAGTGAACCAAAATGTGACAGATATTGGCGATTGTTATGCATTTGTATTGATTATTAGCTACACTGAAGACTTGTATTAATGTATTTGTGTATTCACCAGAAGTGACATCGCAGGCCACTAGTGCGGGACACAGTCAGAGAAGAAGCAGCCATGTAACTGAACACAGCCCTGTAAATAAGGCTCCGGTATTTTAACCCTGCATGCTTCTTAGCATCAATTCTCCATTAGTGTGGAGCATTTTGGATGAAACTGTCTGTCCTCGTTCGCGGCTGGGATTTTCCAGTGCTGCTGAAAATGAATGGAGTTTTAGCTGGAACGCCAAATTCTCTGTTCTCACTTGCAAAGGGTCCCACCCTAAATGAGGCCGGGGAATCCCACCCTTAGTGTGTGATGTCTGCATGTCTATCTGACATACACTATGAGCAAGAGACAGATAAAGATAAGAGTTCATTCATAGAAATACAGAGACAAAGAATATCAAGTAATACAATGATCATACAAACATGTTCCTGCTTGTTCTGCTTCACATGAGTTGAAATGCAGGCAACCAATTTGGTTTAAGGAAGGCTGAGAATGAGTACAGTTCATTCATACAACAAAGATCAAGTAAGATGCTAAGCTCTTGAACTGTAGTCTTTGTTAGTATATCATTGGCAATCATCTGTTTTTTGATATCTTTAATCTGAGTGCAAGTATCAAAATGAACCTTAATGACAGTGCAAAATATTGGGGCTGCAAGCAACAGTGTTGATTTATGAATCCTTAACAGCGTGGCCTGTGCTGTGAATAAACTGAATAACCAGTCTGTTCCTGGTGGCTAAGATCAAACCCAAGATGGGCTACAATTCCTCATCTTGTCAGCTTGGGTCTTATTTGTCTTTCTTGCATGGGTCATGAATTGGATTCAATTGATGTGGAGATACTAGCATTGGACTGGAGTGGGCGCAGTAAGAAGTCTCACAACACCAGATTAAAGTCCAACAGGTTTATTTGGAATCACAAGCTCACAGAGTGCTGCTCCTTCATCAGGTGATTAAGGGGACACTTACCTGATAAAGGAGCAGCGCTCCGGAAGTTCGTGATTCCAAATAAATCGGTTGGACTTTAACATGGTGTTGTGAGACTTCTTACAGGATTCAATAGGATTTTTAATTTGGTTTTTGGAGCTAGCAAGGAATGGATTTGGGTTTGATCGACTCTGAGCATTGGCTTTGTAACTTTAAGAATGGAGTAAAAGGAAATTAATAAGAACGGTCTCACAGCGCCAGGGACCCGGGTTCAATTTCAGCCACGGGTCATTGACTATATGGAGTTTGCACATTGTCTCTGTGTCTGCGTGGGTTTCCTCAGGGTGTTCCACTTTCTTCCCACAGTCCAAAGATGTGCAAGTTAGGTTGATTGGCCATGCTAATTGACCCTGGTGTCAGGGGGATTAGCAGAATAAATATATGGGGTTACAGGAACAAGGCCTGGATGGGATTGTGGTCCGTGCAGACGCGATGGGCTGAATGGCCTCCTCTTGCACTGTATGAATTCTATGATTCTAATGATCAGTCTTCCTTGCATTTTTAAGAAATTGCTTTCGTTTGTACAGTTGTACTGAATTTTATCAAAACTAGTTGGAGAAGGCAAGAGTGGTGTTAGAAAGGGTTATTGTAAGCACAAGAATGAAAGGTGCTGCAGGCGACTGCCTGGGCATGGAGGGAAGTTAATGCATCTAACAGGAAGGCTGACTACTGATTTAAAAATGGGGAAAATTGGAAAAAGAATCAGGGACAAGAAAGAATTGCATTGGTGCCCATTAGTTGGAAAATCCAGGTATACTAAATTGTCCCATAATGCTAAAAGTAGAGATATCTGTTCATTTAGCAACATTTATGAATTACCCATTCATCATCCTATTTCATAACATCTGAGTGGAGATGTTCTGACATCAGACAGTTTGTGGTAGGTGCCAGTTCAGAGCAACGTGGGTGCAAAGACAATGCTCCTATTCAGTGATATTGTGACATTCTAACTCAATGACATCTATGAGCAATGTCGCGCACAATCCCCATTTATATTTCCCAGGCAAACTGATATTGTTGCATGAATTCTTTTTTTTTTGAAATGCACAATTTGGAGAATGGAGTTCCACAGAAGGAGGGCTCAACCATTACTTTTTCGCAAAAGATAAACTCAGATGAATGGTCCTTTTTTTTCGCAATGGATCATATTTTACTTCCTTGTAGTAATGCAAATTGTCAGCTGTTGGCCATTGAAGCCAAGAGCTGCAATTTCATATGTGACTTCTGCACCTCCATTTGTTTGCTGAAAATCTCCCCAGGGGAGAAATGAGTTGGCAACAGTCCACAATTTGTTGGCTTGGACGGAACCTGTTTAAAAGAACAGACGTATTGACTTTCCTTCTTCGATGTTTTCTTAACGCAAGTTGATATGGCCAACTTGTGCCAGGGTGTTTGAGATAGCTGTGGGAGTCGGTGTGCTTCTAATGAATATCGCTGGTCAGTCTAACACCGGAAATAGAAACCGAGAGGTCAAGGAAGGGAAGGTAATGGTGGCACACTGGTTAGCTCCAAGGTTCAATTCCTGGCTTGGGTCACTGGGTGCTGTGCAGACTTTGCATGTTCTCCCCATGCCTGCGTAGGTTTCATCTGGGTGCCACAGTCCGGAAGACGTGATGGTTGTACTGGCCATGCTAAATTCTCCTTAATTGTCCCCAAACAGGCACCAGAGTATGTCGACTAGGGAATTTTCACAGTAACTTCATTGCAATGTTATTGTCAGTCTACTCGTGACACTATTAAATAAATGTTAACTTTAAAATTTTAAAGAAAGTATCGGAGATGAACTATGTGAAGCTGAGTGTTGGGTGCAAAACTGGAAGCAAAACTCAAAATCTTTCCAGGTCCAGATGAGAGCATGAAGCAGAACCAATACAATTATCATGTAACAGATAAAGAGTCGTAGGAGCAGGCCTGAGTAGAATAAATTAAATGTAACATTCATAACACAACTGTTCACTGCTGTCGGTTTATTCCTTTCTGGGTGTCAGTCTTTGTGCTTTACTAAGTTTTTGTTTCTTACTCTCTCTTGTCTCTACTTTTATCTCTGTGGCTGTTTATGCTTCCTATTTCCTTTGATTTTACTCAATTGTTGCCTCTTTTGGCTTCTCTTTGAATGACCCTGCTGCCATTTTCTTTGGCCGTTTCATTTTCCTACAGTCTGCCTCTTGGAGCCGCACTTGTTTCTTCAGCTTACCTAAGCTTGGAGCCACATTTGGCAGCATTCTGAGCCATCAATGGCCACGTTTCACAAACGAGTGCGGGTAGAGAACAAAAACAGAATGACGACACATGGATGGTTTTCTGTTTACCTGCACACAGACTCACATCTGGACTCTCCTTCAGTGACAAAATCCCTGTAGATCTGAGGACACTGCAAATTTACACTTCTTGTTGCCAGCAAAAAACATCATGATAACAGAGCGGTGAACAATAAAGCATGAGGGAAATCAAAATATTTTTCTTTGCCACCTCCTCCTCTATCTCTCTCTCATTCACTCTTGTTACCAGTTTTCTTTTTACAGCAGTGACTTAAGACAAATTGCAATCCCATATGTAGGAATAATCTGCTGCAACATCACAAAAGTATTGTGCCAAGACAAGGTAAAAGCCATCAAAGCAGAATGGTCCTATTCAACGCTGAAGTCACTACAACTCCGCCTATTCTAATGTTGTCTTCACATAATGTCTGCAAGTAAAATATCCCACTAAGGGAAGTGGAAGATAAGGGACAAAGCTCATTGTAATTTTTGTTGCCTCCTGGCCCAGTAGCAATGGCATTAATGGCAGTACTCCTCAGAATCTGTAAAGTCAGTTACCTCAGCTCCACTCTGGGATTGAAACCACAACGCTCAGCCATTTGTTAAAGGTTCATTCCACATATTCACCTTGTTTTGTTGTCTGCAGTTGAAAACTGAAATTCATAGAATCACAGAATCGCTACAGTGCTGAAAAAGGACATCAAGCCTACATCAACAACAATCCCGCACCCCGCCCCCCAAGACCCTACCACCATAACCTCACATATTTACCCTGCTAGTCCACCTGAAACGAAGGGGCAATTTAGCATGCCTAATCCACCTGACCCACACATCTTTGGATTGTGGGAGGAAACTGAAGAACCTGGAGAAACCCCGCGCAGACACGGGAGGAATGTGCAAACTCCACACAGATAGTGACCCGATGCTGGAACTGAACCCAGGTCCCTGGCGCTGTGAGGCAGCAGTGCTAACCACTGTACCACAGTGCCACTGAAATTGGCTGAGAACGAAAGAATCTGATAAAATCAAAGCTAAATATTTATCATGTTCCCAATCAGGAGAATTATACTGTTGCAGAATTCAGCTTTGAATATTTTGCAGTATTATTGCTATGATATAGGGTGGAGAATAACTTGCCCTTTACCCAGATCTGATAGTTGAGTAGATTTGATAACTGTGCATACTGACATTGATATATCATAACTGGTGGTTTTTGACAGGTGGAGAAGGAAATGCGGTTTGTGGGGAGAAGACATGAGGAAAGAAAAATTTCCCACCTTAATCTGAAAGAAGACATCTGGTCACTGTACCCTACACAAGAAATCATTTGGTCAGCAATTATATATTACACGTTCATAGACCGAAGAAAGCATTCTTTCTGGTTGCTTCACAGTTTGGTATAGCTCCTGCTCTTCCCAGAATGGCAAGGAACTACAAAATGTCGTGAATGTAGCCTAATCCATCACGTAAACCAGCCTCCCATCTATTAACCCTGTCTACACTTCCCATTGCCTCGGCAAAGCAGCCAGCATAATTATGGACCCCATGCACCCCGGACATTCTCTCTTCCAATTTCTATCGTCAGAGAAAAGATTCAGAAGTCTGAGGTCATGTACCAACCGACTCAAGAGCAGCTTCTTCCCTGCTGCTGTCAGACTTTTGAATGGACCTACCTTGCATTAAGTTGATCTTTCTCTACACCCCAGCAATGGCTGTAACACTACATTCTGCACTCTCTTGTTTCCTTCTCTATGAATAGTATACTTTGCATAGCATGCAAGAAACAATACTTTTCACTGTATGTTAATACACGTGACAATAATAAATCAAAATGGGTGTTACTGGCTGGCCAGCATTTATTGCCCATCCCTAGTTTCCCGAGGGCAGTTGAGAGTCAACCACATTGCTGTGGCTCTGGAGTCACATGTAGGCCAGACCAGGTTAGGAAGGCGGATTTCCTTCCCTCAAGGGTATTAGTGAGCCAGATGGGTTTTTCTGACAATCAACAATGTTTTCATGGTCATCAGCAGATTCTTAATTCCAGATAATTCAAATTATTGAATTCAAATTCCACCATCTGCCGTGGCGGGATTCGAACCTGGGGCCCCAGAGCTTTCGCTGAGTTTCTGGATTAATAATCTAATAACAATACAACTAAACCTACTTATTATCAATTTATTCAGAGTCTGGTGTATGATGGTTTGGCATCCACACTTGTGGTATCGTGTTTTTTCTCTAAGCGATCACTCAACAATGAAGCAAATTTTTTTTATTGTTGGATTAAATAAAAGTCTTCACACACAGGTATAACAAATCAGCAAACAGGAGCAGCCTTCAGAATTAATTCTTGCCTCCGTCCTCAGAACTGGTTAGTGCTGAAGAGATAGGCTGTCAGCTAGAATCAGGGACATTGTCGATGCACAGAAAGAACTTGGATACAGGAGGATATCTAGGCTGGCACTGCAGTGCAGTACTGAGGGAGTGCTTTGTCTTTCCGACGGGAAGTTCAATCAAGTCTGACCTCTCAGAAAATTGTAAATGATCCCATCATACTGCAGAAAAGTAGGTGAGTTACCCCCCCCCAGTATTCTGCCCAATCCTTAATCATCATCATTGAGGCAGGTTATCTGACCCTTATCACCTTGTTTGTTAACACAGATTGGCTGCTGTGTTTCCTACATCAGGACAGTAACTACACTTCACAAAAGGGTAGCACGGTGGCCCGCAGTGGTTAGCACTTCTGCCTCACAGTGGCAAAGATCCGGGTTCAATTCCGGCCTTGGGTCACTGTTTGTGTGGAGTTTGCATGTTCTCCCCATGTCTGCATGGGTTTCCTCCGGTTGCTCTGGTTTCCTCCTACAGTCCAATGATGTACAGGTTAGGTTGACTGGCCAGGTTAAATTGACCTTAGTGTCAAGGGCTTTAGTTGGGTAAATACATGCGGTTAGGGCCTGGGTGGGATTGTGGTCAGTGCAGACTTGACGGGCTGAATGGCCTCCTTCTGCACTGTAGAGGTTCTATGAAAAGTACATCATTGTTTGTAAAGCACTTTGGTGCATGCTGAGGTTATGAAAGATACTGTGGGGGGGATTTTTTGGTCCTATGGGCCCAGGCTCACATTGCATTAGGGCTGGAGAATCGAATGAGAGGAGTTAAATGCGATTTGAGTCGGGAAGAATCCCTTTTGGGATCTCCATGTGCCCCCCCACACCCAGTACTTGGTTCACACTGGCAAGGGGTGGGTACCTGAAGTGGGGTGGTCCTTAGGTGACCCCATAGTGGGGCATCATTCACTTGAGGAAGGCCCAATACCAGCAGTAGGGAGGAAGGGATGGAGGGTTATAGGAGACTGTTTTAAATAAGGATCAGAGCCTCGGGACATTCCTGGAAATCTAATGCTACATGTGTTGATGTTTTGTCTCTTTTGCTCCGCAGGTACGTCAAAGAACAAAGAACAACACGGGAAACAGGCCCTTCGGCCCAACGAGCCCGCGCCGCCGTCCTACTATCTCAGTGACCTATTCATGATTCGGTCCACCTTGTTGTCTAACAAGGGACATGCACACGGTGGGTCGTGCGTGGGCTGCTCTTGGATGTTTTGAGAGTGGCCTAGTACTTTGCGTTGTTTGTGTATGCTTAAAACTGGACCAGCAGATGGGCACCACAACAGCTCAGTGACTATCACTGCCAGCTGTGCAGATACATGGATTTGGGCCAGTGTCTGTGGGAGTTTGCGCATTCTCCCTGTGGTTGCGTGGGTTTCCTCCAGGTGCTCCGGTTTCCTCCCACACCCCAAAGATGTGCTCTTAGGCTGATTGGTGTATCAAATTGTCCCAAAATTATTCTCCCCTTAATCTGGTTTCCAATGGGGGTACCATAAGCATAGACATGGGTCAAGAGTGGAGTAGGAAAAATACATTGTTAAGATGGTGGCGCGGGCTCGTTGGGCCGAAGGGCCTGTTTCCCGTGCTGTGTTGTTCTTTGTTCTTTGCATGCCCCAATGACAGTGAGGATGGCAAATGGCAAATGGAATTTAATGTTGGCAAGTGTGAGGTGGTCCACTTTGGTAGGAATAATGGTAGGAAGGATTATTACTTACGTGGAGAAAAACTGCAGCAGGCGACGGTGCAGAGGGACCTCGGGGTCCTTGTGCATGAGTCGCAAAAACCCGGCTTGCAGGTGCAGCAGGTGGTCAGGAAGGCAAATGGGATGCTGGCCTTCATCGCGAGGGGGATTGAATATAAAAGTAGGGAGGTCTTGCTGCGGCTGTATAGGGCATTGGTGAGGCCGCAGCTGGAGTACTGTGTGCAGTTTTGGGCGCCGTACTTACGCAAGGATATTTTGGCCTTGGAGGGAGTGCAGAGGAGGTTTACTAGGCTGTTGCCGGAGTTGAGGGGGTTGAGCTATGAGGAGAGGCTGAATAGATTAGGCTTGTACTCATTAGAGTTTAGAAGAATGAGGGGAGATCTCACTGAGACGTATAAGATGATGAATGGGATGGATAGGATAGAGGTGGAGAGACTCTTCCCGCTCAGAAAGGATGGTAGGACTAGGGGGCACAGCCTCAAGATAAAGGGGGGGCGGTTTAGAACAGAGTTGAGGAGGAACTTCTTCACTCAAAGGGTGGTGAATCTCTGGAATTCTCTGCCCGTTGAAGTGGTGGAGGCTGCCTCGCTAAATATTTTTAAGACGCGGGTTGATGGGTTCTTGATAAGAGAGGGGATTAAGGGTTATGGGGAGAGGGCGGGAAAGTGGAACTGAGCCACGACAGATCAGCCATGATCTTATTGAATGGCGGGGCAGGCTCGAAGGGCTAGATGGCCTACTCCTGCTCCTATTTCTTATGTTCTTATGTTCTTATAGATGGGGGAAGCGAAGGGGATGGAGGGTCACCCTGCTGCCTGCATGGTGAGGGGAAGTATGATCTGGATATTTAATGATGAGGTGGAGTTTGCCCTTCCATGGCCAAGGGTTGCGGGTGTTCCCCGTTTCTGTGGGGTGGTGGAGGCATATTGTCCGTGGGGGTTGGGGGACAGGGGTTGCGATCTCCAACTTTATTTTGAGATCGGGGCCTCCTTTTAACATGGTGCCCTGGTCTCCGAGGAAACGGCTTCACCAGTGTCTTCAGGTCCCATACATTCCTTTGCCAGCAGGAACTTCCCCCAATCTCCAAAGAAAAGTGTGGGTGGATTGTGATCTGGGTTGTGCGTATACACCCAACAGGAATCTCACCAGTTTTGCCAGCAGTGATGACACATTTTTTTGGAAGAATTGAGCCTGCTGTGTCTGAATGCGAGCTGACTGTTAGCAGCTCATGATGAAACATTGATTACAGAGGCCATACCAGAGGTGGAGGAATAGCAGACACAGTAGTATGCGTCACACAGGGATGCAGGGTCAAAAGCAATCACACATATTTCTGTCTTCCAGTCATTTCCGATAGATCCAGGAAGAAATGTTGTTTGAAATTAGTGAACATTTCTGTAACACCATTTATTCTTGAGAAAGTCAGACTAGAATGGGAACTCCTACAAAAAGGGGACTAACATTAAATCTTCAGTTGAGTAGGCTGGGACTGCCAGTATGTGTGCAAAAGGTTATCATAGGGAATTGGTTCCAAATTGACTCTCATGTCAGCATTGGAAAGGCAAGGCATTAAAGCATTCTCTTTCAACCCCAGGGAGCAGCCAGAATAAAACAACTGGTTGGCACAGATGCCATGACAACACATCGTGTCTGCGTGGGCTTCCTCTGGGTACTCCAGTTTCCCCCCGCACTCCAAAGATGTGCTGGTTAGGTTGATTGGCCATACTAAATTGTCCCTTTGTGTCAGGGGAACTAGCTGGGGTAAGTGTATGGGGTCATTGGGATAGGGCCTGTGGTCAGTGCAGACTCGATGGGTTAAATAACCTCCTTCTGCACTGTTAGGATTCTATGATTCTATAATTCTAACATCATCACCACTGCACTGATGTATTTTTTTTATTCATTTGTGGCACATGGGTGTCACTAGCTGGCCAACATTTGATAGAATCATAGAATCTCTACAGCAGGAAGCCATTCAGCCCATCAAGTCTGTACTGACCATAATCCACCCTGCCTCTATTCCTGTAATCTCGCGTATTTATCCTGCTAATCCCCCTGACATTAGGATCAATTTAGCATGGCCAATCAACATAACCCGCATATCTTAGGATTGTGGGAGGAAACCGGAACAACCCGGAAGAAACCCAGTGAGACATGGGGAGAATGTGCAAACTCCACACAGACAGTAAGCTGAGGCCGGATTTGAACCTGGGACCCTGGTTCTGTGAAGCAACAGTGCTAAACACTGTGCCACTGTGCCACCCAATGATGATTTATTGCCCATCCCTAGCTGCCTGAGGGCAGTTGAGAGTCAACCACATTGCTGTGAGTCTGGACCACTTGTAGGCTAGACCTGATAAGGATGACAGATTTCCTTCCCTGAAGGACATTAATGAACCCAATGGATTTTTCCGATAATGGTTTCATGGTCATCATTACATTCTTAATCCCAGATATTTTTTATTGAAACCAAAAGAGAAAATGCTGGAAAATCTCAGCAGGTCTGGTAGCATCTGTAAGGAGAGAAAAGAGCTGATGTTTCAAGTCTAAGTGTCCCTTTGCCAAAGCTAAAAGGCATAGAAAGTGGGAGATATTTATACTGAGGGAATGAATGAAGAGTCACAGCCCCAATACAAAGAGAAAGGCTGCTAATGGCAGTCCGTAGCGAGAATAGAAGGTGTGAATGGCCAAACGGCAGAGAAGCAGAAATCAGAGCGTGAACTGTGACAGGTGAAGATGTGGGGGGAGGGGAGTACGATGGATGTGAGAAAGGTAAAGTTGAGAGAAGGGGGGGAAAGGGGAAGCAAAGGGGGAGAAAAGGTAAGGAAAGGGGGATAAATTGAAAAAAGTGGGGGGAATAGAAAAATAAAGAAAGACAATAAAGAAATAAAAGGTAGACAACAGTTAAAGATTAAATAAAATGAAAATAAAGGGGTCGGAGGGGGGGGTAAAGCTAATCACCTGAAGCTGCTATTGAATTAAAATTCAATTATTTGCCATTCAAACCCCAGTACCCAGAACTGGATTTGTACTGAGTTTGTGGATTAATAGTCTGGTGATAATTCACTAGATTTATTTGATAAAACCTGGTGTTGTCAGACTTTTTACTGTGTTTACGCCAGTCCAATGCCGGCATTCCCACATCATGATAATTCACTAGGCCATTGCTTCCTCACGTCTTCATGTGAGTGTAGCCCGAGCGTGACCAATTAAGTGCTATTACCTAAACGATTCCCATTGAATCTGTGCACAGTGAGGGTGATGTCTCTTCCCAGGAGCAGACACAGTTCCTTTCACGTTTCCACAAAAAACATATCATGAAAGAAAAAGGGGTGGTAAATTACGAACAGCAGGTCACGAAAATGAGTCCTACGCTTGGTCTCCTTGAAGCTGCTCGATCTAGCTCCAAGGGCCAATCGACTACGCCAAGAATTCCATCCACTTTACAGAATTACCACCAGCTGCAGACCTGTCTAATTGTTGGTAGGGAAAAAAAATCCCAAAGTTCTGATGAAAAGTTAAATAACTTCCAGATAAAGTTACGCTCCCTTCTCCACATGGAAAGGAATTGACATCTGGGCAGTGATAAAAGATTTCCAAAAAAACAAACTGGCAGGAAACCGGCAGGAAAACAGAACACTCACCTCAAAAATGAATAGCAGAAATGGCCAACAAATGCCACCCCGGAACAAATAATGCTACGGGACTCAAACACAACAAACCCACACCTGTTGAACAGGTAAGAAGGTAAATGCAGAACATTGTGCCAGGAAGAATTAAAAATGTTATATCAATGCTGTTGCAGGGCAATATCAGGGATGATATCTTTTGTATTTTATGTGTCCATTCATATTTTGTTAGATTTCAGTGTAACTTATGCAGAGTTACATAGGGCAAACCCAGACGGCCAGACATCGCCAGAGGGGAGAACAGGGTTAAAGGAGACAGCTAGAGGCTTCTAACAATAGTAATGTGCAGGAGATCTTTCCGAATTATCACAACAATGGGAGAACTGGCATTAAAACAGCCAGGCTCCATACAGTCTTCTGGAAAACATGATCACCAAACGGGGGGGAACAATTAATACTTCCTTGTAGATCAGTTAGGCAAACACACAACACTTTGACATTACAATCGGGAAATGTCTGGAAAAATGATTAGCAGGGATGTATTGAACAACGTATTTGCATGATGAGATTAAAAGAACCATCGTGTATCCAACTCAAGTAATTAATACAATAATGTAAAACTTTGTGACTTGGAAAAGTATAATAGCCTGTACAATGGAAAAAGTGAACTTGCAGGCAACCTGGAATTTCAGGCCTGAGTTCAACTTATTCTCATGCATATGGAATAAAAACTTTCCTTGAAGTTCAACATTGTCTCCAAGGTTCGACTTGTTTTATTTCTCTCTGACAAATTCTTCCATACTCATTTTCAGAGATAAAGAATAAACGTTTTGGGTGAAAAGTGCACGAATGGAAAGAAGTGTACAAAAAAAATCAGTGTAATCCTTTTAATAAATAAAATAGATATTTGAATAAGCTTCTGAAAAAAATATTCCCGGTAAATAGGAAATGAACTGGAATGAGGTTGAAGAAATTCTTTACATATTGAAAGCTCAAGAATCCCCAATCTTAACTGAAGACTTGAAATCTTCCAGCCCTTCCCGCCAGCAGGATTTTCCAGTCTCACCGGCAACCACCATCATTCCCAGTGGCAGAGGGCGCAGGGCATGCAAAGTACAATAGACATTGGCGGGATTGGAAGATCCCCCTGTTGGCTAATGACAGGCCACATCCACCGATAGAAAATATGCCGTGGGTGGGGGGTAGGGTGCTGGAAAATCCTACAGGTGGGGGGGGGGGGGGCGCGAAGGGATGGGGGTGCTGGAAAATCCCAACTTTCTGCCAACCAGGAAGGAGGCTGCGATGGGCTTAAGAAGATGATGGCAAATGCATATTGAGAGGTGAGAAAACAGTGACAATGAGATAAATAGGGTTAACTGAAAAGAGAGTGGACTGAGAAAACAAAAGTACCTGCATGAACAAACAAGCAAATTTCACTTAGAATTTCTGAACGAAAAGCCCAAAAGAATTAGAAACAAATGTGGCAGGTAAGATAATCAGCAAACAGTAGGAAACATTTATACAGGAATATTTCACTGATAAAAGGATGCATTACCTAGCCACAGTGTCTTAAATTAATTTATTCTTTCATGGGATGTGGGTGTTGCGGGCAAGGCCAGCATTTGTTGCCTATCCCTAAATGCCCTTGAACTTTAATCACTGCCCCTTGACATTCAATGGTGTAGCCATCACTGAATCCCCCACTATCAACATCCTTGTGGTTACCATTAGCCAGAAACTCAACTGGACTCACCACATAAACACAGTGGCTACAAGAGCACGTCAGAGGCTAGGAATACTGCGGTAAATAACTCACCTCCTGACTCCCCAAAGCCTACCCACAATCTACAAGACACAAGTCAGGAATGTGATGGAATACTGCCCACTTGCCTGGATGGGTGCAGCTCCAACAACATTCAAGAAGCTTGACACCATCCTGAACGAAGCAGCCCGTTTGATTGGCATCACATCTACAAACATTCAATCCCTCTACCACTGACACTCAGTAGCAGCAGTGTGTACCATCTACAAGATGCACTGCAGCAATTCACCAAAGATCTGAGACAGCACTTCCAAACCTACGACCACTTCCATCTAGATGGACAAGGACAGCAGATAAATGGGAAGACCCCATCATCTGCAACTTCCCCTTCAAGCCACTCACCATCCTGACTTGGAAATACATTGCTTCTTCACAGTCGCTGGGTCAAAATCCTGGAATTCATTTCCTAATGACATTGTGGGTCAACCCACAGAACATGGACTGTAGCGATTCAAGAAGGCAGCTCACCACCACCTTCTCAAGGGCAACTAGGGATGGGCAATAAATGCTGGCCCAGCCAGTGACGCCCATGTCCCACGAATGAATAACAAAAAACTGAATGGCTTGCTTGACCATTTCAGAGGGCAGTTAAGAAGCAAGCCTTTTACTGTGGGTCTGGAGTCACATGTAGGTCAGACCAGATAAGGATAGCAGATTTACATCCCTAAAGGACATTAGTGAACCAGATGAGGTTTTAGATAATTGTAGATAGTTTTTAATGGTTACCATTGTGGGGCTAGCTCTCAATTTCAGATTTGTGATTGATAATCGATACTGATAATCGCATTAAACTTTATCAAAAGTCATTAGAATAAGACTTTTGAAAAAGAAGATATGACAAAGATAGGGCAAATAAAACCCAGGAAAAGATATATAACATGCAAAGGAGATGCATTCGATCAAAAACATCACTACAGTGCAGAAGCAGGCTAATCGGCTCATCACTCTGCACCCACTCTCCAACAGAACATCGCACCCAGACCCTAACCCAATAACCCTACATATTTACCCCCACTACACATCTACACATCCTGGGACACTAAGGGGGAACTTAACACGGCCAATCAACAAGGATTTGGAAGTTGGCAGAAACATGAAAACAAACTGATAGAGTATAGGGCAGCATGCTGGCACAGTGGCTAACACTGCTGCCTCACAGTGCAAGGGACCTGGGTTCGATTCCTGGCTTGGAAGCTGAGGAAATGAAAGTGATCCTAAATAAGTATCCTGGCTGTGCTTTTTTTCACAAAAGAATGATGGTGGGAAAGAAAAGGTGAGACAGAAGGAGGTGAAGGAATTAGACAGCTTTGGGCACAAGACAAGGAAACATCACTGAAAATATTTGCTGACATTCAGAGTGGTAAAGGCTCCATTTGGCATGTATCCTAAAATGCCAAGGGCAATGCAAGAGGAAATAATAGAGGCTTTCACAACCATCTTTCAAACATCCTTTGGCACGGAAATGGTACCGGGGCAGGAACTTTACCAATGTACACCCACATTTAAGACAATTGGAAAGGATAATTCAAATAATTGTAGACAAGTCAACCAATCTACAATGGATATGATTCAACAGATGATAATACAAGATAAAATCAAGAGTCATGTCAACTATTGAAGACCAGATTACTTTATCGCAAATTATTTTTGACAGCCATAACAGGGCATGTGAGGAGGAAAGTGTCACAGGGTTGTGGAAATGAGTTTTCAAGGCATACTTAAAGAGGTATTACATTGCAG
This sequence comes from Carcharhinus amblyrhynchos, assembly GCF_965287045.1. Taxonomy (NCBI): domain Eukaryota; kingdom Metazoa; phylum Chordata; class Chondrichthyes; order Carcharhiniformes; family Carcharhinidae; genus Carcharhinus; species Carcharhinus amblyrhynchos. The sequence continues at coordinate 9,664,163 of NC_137333.1, read as the reverse complement.
GATTGCTGACTGAATGAAGGCATGCGGCATTGAAAAGAAGATAGCAACATGGACAGGAACAACACTGATGGATATTTTTCAAATTAGGTGGCAGATCAGTCATTGAGTGTCCAAATAGGCTCAAGCGGTTCCTAATTTTGCTTTGATTTATTGGTGTCGGATGCATTGGGATACAGTGAAAAGTATCATTTCTTGTGTGCTGTGCAGACAAAACATACCGTTCATAGAGTACATAGGGAGGAGGAAGTAATAGGGTGCAGAATGTAGTGCTACAGTCATAGCTAGGGAGTAGAGAAAGCTTGACATATAAGTCCATTCAAAGGTCAGATGGCAGCAAGGAAGAACCTGTTATTGAGTCAGTTGGTATGTGTTGTCAGACTTTTGTATCTTTTTCTGGACAGAAGATGGAAAAGATTATGTCTGAGGTCTTAATTATGCTGGCTGTTTTTTCGAGGCAATGGGAAATATAGTTGGAGTCGATGGATGGAAGGCTGATTTGAGTGATGTACTGGGCTATGTTCACAACACTTTGTAGTTTCTTGCAGTCTTGGTCAGACCAGGAGACATATCAAGCTGTGATATATCCGGAAAGGATGATTTCTGTCGTGCATCTGTAAAAATTGGTGAGAATTGTAGTGGGCATTGGTGGGCTTTCTTAACTATAGAGTAGGTGTGGAGGGACCAGAAAAGATTGTTCGTGATCTGAACACCTAGAAACATCGGGTCACTGTCTATGTGGACTTTGCACGTTCTCCCTGTGTCTGAGTGGGTTTCCTCTGGGTGCTCAGGTTTCCTCCCATATTCCAAAAATGTGCAGGTTAGGTGGATTGGCCATGATAATTTGATCCTAGTGTCAGGGGATGAGCAGGGTAAATATGTGGGATTACGGGGATAGGGCCTGGGTGGGATTTTGGTCGACACAATAGGCCAAATGGCCTCCTTCTGCACTGTAGGGATTCTATGATTCTATGACATGACCACAATGTTCAAGGGAACAGTTAGATATTCATTAGTTGACCAGGAAACCCTGGGTAAGATAAAGGGAGGAGAGACTTTCCCCATGTACCCTATCCCTGAGCTGGGATCTCAGCTGGAGTTCGACATGTCCATAATTCTCAATCATTCCTCATCAACCAGATGGTGGTTCCCAGAATGGTATTTGGTTTAAGAACAAAGAACAATGCAGCACAGGAACAGGCCCTTTACTGCTCCAAGTCTGCTTTGGTAATGGTGCCTAACTAAACTAAAACTGTATGCACTTACAGAGTCCGTATCTTTCCATTCCCATCATATTCATGCATTTGTCCAGTTCCCCTTAAATGCTGCTATCGTACCTGCTCCCATCACCTCCCCGGGCAGTGTGTTCCAGACATTCACCACCCTCTGTGTAAAAAACTTGCCTCGCACATCTCCTCTAAACTTTTCCCACGTGTTAAACCTATATCTCCTAGCACTTGACTTTTCTACCCTAGGAGAGAAGGTTTGACTGTCCACTCTGTCCATGACTCTCAGAATCTTGTAAACCTCTATCAGGTCACCCCTCAACTCCATTGTCACAGTGAGAACAAACCGAGTTTATCCAACCTCTCCTCATAGCTAACACCCTCCAGACCAGACAACATCCTGGTAAACCTCTTCTGCACTCTCTCCAATAGATCCAAATACTTCTGGTAGTGTGGAAACCAGACTTGTACGCAATATTCTAAGTGAGGCCTAATTAAAGTTCTGTACAGCTGCAGCATGACCTGCCAATTTTTATATTCAATGCCTCGACCGATGAAGGCAAGCATGCCGTCTGCCTTCTTGACTACCTTATCTACCTTGAATGATTCTTGGATATGTACATCCAGATCCCTCTGCCTGTCAATACTCCTAAGGGTTCTACCATTTACTGTATAATTCCTATATGCATTGGACCTTCCAAAATGTATTGCCTCACACTTGTCCGCATTAAACTCCATCTGCCATTTCTCTGCCCAAGTCTCCAGCCGATTGATCAGAACAAAGAACAAAAGAACAAAGAACAACACAGCACAGGAAACAGGCCCTTCGGCCCAACAAATCCGCACCGCCATCTTAACATTGTGAGTGCCCTCTTTTACCTATGACCTTTGTCTACGCCTATTGGACTCCACAGTAAAGGAATTATAACCAGATTGAGGGACGCCTAATTCAGGGACAAATTGTTAACACCAATCAGCCTAAGAGCAAGTTTTTGGGGTGTGGGAGGAAACCGGAGTATCCGGAGAAAACCCACGCAAGCACGGGGAGAATGTGCAAACTCCCACAGACACTGGCCCAAATCCACATATCTGCACAGCAAACAGTGATAGTCACTGAGCTGTCGTGTTGCCCGTCAGCTGGTCCAGTTTAAGCGTACACTAACGACGTGAAGCACTAGGCAACTCTCGAAGCAACATCCAAGAGCAGCCCTCGTACGACCCATCGCGTGTAAGCCCCTTGTTGGACAACAAGGCGGATCATTGGGAATCTTCAAAATTCTGTGCACTGTGCATCTGCACATGGGCTTAGAAGCATAGGAACAAGAGGAGGCCATTCAGCCCTCGGTGCCCGTTCTGCTATTCAGTTAGGGTAGGATTGATATTTTCCGATTGGTTCCACACATCTGTTAATGAGCCAGCTAGAGTTTCAACAACAATCTTATAAATCATATCTTCAGAGGATGACTGCTTTGTTGCATTTAGTGTTGCATTTTCAAATGTCATAGGATCCTTCTGGGAACATTTAAGCAACAGGAAACTTCCTTCCTCCCAGAGAATATGCATACTCAAACGTAACAACATACCCCAAACAATAGATTTTGGATCAATTATTGATGTTCTGGCTGATGTGTGTGAGTTAACAAGTGTAACAGTGACTTCTAATGGGGACAATGAAATCCAAACCAGACCACAGTGGAAAAATAAAATACTCACCTAACAGCAGACCATGCAGTAAAGAACAAACCGCTTGTAGTAACCATCATTCCTTCATGCCTGGAATTCACCATTAGTGTTCTGAATTAAAACATAATGGGTGCTTTATGTTGAATTGAAACATGATGGGGGCTAAACCAGGAGCACTGAATCATAGAATCCCTACAGTGCAGAAAGAGGCCATTCGGCCCAGCAAGCCTGCACTGACAGCAATCCCACCCAAGCTCAGAGAGCCAGCGTGATTAACCCCTTAGCCCCACATACTTACCCTGCTGTACTCCCTGGCACTAAGGGGCACTTTGGCATGGCCAATTCCCCTAACCCGCACATCTTTGGAGTGCGGGAGGAAACCGGAGCACTCGGAAGAAACCCATGCAGACACGGGGAGAATGTGCAAACTCCACACAGACAGTGACCCAAGGCCAGAATTGAACCTGCATCCCTGGCTAGCGCTGTGAGGCAGCAGGGCTAACCACTGTGCCACCAGGCCACCATTCCTCTGCATGTTGATAATGACTGATGATTTATAATGATTTGATCCATTACACCTCTGTCGCGTTTGAAAAGCTATCTAATTCCCGTGCCCCACGTTCCCCCCCCCCACGCCACCGCAACCCCCCCCCCCACCCCCACCGCCTCTTCACGCTTGTCTCTTTTTCAGTATTTACCCAATTCCATTTTGAAGGCTATTATTAAATCTGCTTTCTCCACCCTTTCAGACTGTGGGCAGGATTTTCCATTCATTCCCGCCAGTGGGATCTTCCGTTCCCACCAACAGTGACCCGTCCCCCCCAGCTTGGTTCCTTGGTGGCGGAGGGTGTGAAGAATAGGAACGCCCAACAAAACAGCAGAGATTGGAAGACCCCACCACCAGCCAATGGTGGGTTACTTCTGCTGCTGTGCAACACACCACGAGGGGAAGGTGGAAAATTCCACCCAGTGCATTCCAAATCATAACCATTTGTTTGCATAATCAAAATGTCCTCACCTCTCCTGCGATTTTTTGGGCAATTCATAGAATAAGTTATAAGGAGAGGCTGGATAGACTGAGACTTTTTTCTCTGGAGCGTAGAAGGCTGAGGGGTGATCTTATAGAGGTCTAGAAAATAATGAGGGGCACAGATCAGCTAGATAGTCAACATCTTTCCCCAAAGGTAGGGGAGTCTAAAACTAGAGGGCATAGGTTTAAAGTGAGAGGGGAGACATACAAAAGTGTCCAGAGGGGCAATTTTTTCTCACAGTGGGTGGTGAGTGTCTGGAACAAGCTGCCAGTGGTAGTAGTAGAGGCGGGTACAATTTTGTCTTTTAAAAAGCATTTAGACAGTTACATGAGCAAGATGGGTATAGAGGGATATGGGGCAAATGCGGGCAATTGGGATTAGCTTACGGGTTTTAAAAAAAGGGCAGCATGGAGAAGTTGGGCTGAAGGGTCTGTTCCCATGCTGTAAACCTTTATGATTCTAAGTGCCAAAGGTGACCATTTGGCCCATCGAGTCTGCACCGACCACAATTCCACCCAGCCCCTATCCCCATAACCCCATGTACTTACCCTGCTAGTCTGCCGACAATAAGTGGCAATTTAGCATGGCCAATTCACATAACCAGCACATCTTTGGACTGTGGGAGGAAACCGGATCATCCAGAGTAAACGCATGCAGACATGGGGAGAAAATGCAAACTCCACACAGACGTTGACCCAAACTGGGAATCAAACCCGGGTCCCTGGGGCTGTGAGGCAGCAGTGCTAACCACGGTGCCACCATACCACCCACACAGTGGCACAGTAGTTGCACAGCTATCTCAATTATCTTTAAAAAAAAACTCAAGACAAATGTCCCAACAGCTTCAATCGCTGGATGACTCACAACATAATCACCACAGTAAAGCATCCCCCACCCCGATTTGGACTCAGTATCTGGTATATGTGCTACCATGATACTCTATCAAAGCTGGCTTTCCTCTGATAAGAAATGTGTCGACTCGATGGTTATTTGCTTGAAGTGTCAAAGAAGGGACAGATTGCGTTTAGGTAAGAACAAAAGAACAGGAGGAGGAGTGGGCCATACTTATTTGGAGTTTGACATCTCCATAATTCTCACTCATTCCCCATCAACCAGAGAGCCAGAATGCTATTTGATTGATCAGATCACTGGGAGTCTCCCACATTCTCAGCACTGTGCACGTGCACATGGACTTAGAAGCATAGGAACAAGAGGAGGCCATTCAGCCCCAAGTGCTTGTTCTGCTGTTCAGTTAGGATACGGTTGATATTTTCCAATTGGCTCCACACGCCCGCTAATGACGCCAGCTGGAGTTTTAAGAACAGCACGCAACAATGTTATAAATCATATCTTCAGAGGATAACTGCTTCGTTGCATTTAGTGTTGCATTTTCCAAATGTCATAGGAGCCCTTTGGAAATACTTAAAGCAGTAAAAAGTCTGACAACACCAGGTTTTAGTCCAACCGATTTATTTGATAGTAAACTCACTAGCTTTCGAGGGGATTCCCTCTTCTTCAGGTGAATGGAGAGTTCTGGCCTCAGACAGAGCATATAAAGCACAGACAGTTTACAGATTACTGATTAGAATGCGAATCTTTACACCCAACCTGCTGTTCAAGTCCTAAAGTGGCTGACAATGTGTGTGGAAGGAGCACTGATCACAGGTTAAAGAGATGTGTATTGTCTCCAGACAGTACAGTGAGTGAGGTTTTGCAAACCCAGGCAAGTCACGGGGGTTACAGATAGTGCGACATGAACCCAAGATCCCTGTTGAGACCGTCCTCATGTGTGCGGAACTTGGCTAGACCGTCCTCATGTGTGCGGAACTTGGCTATCAGTCTCTGTTCAGCGACTCTGCGCTGTCGTGTGTCACTGAGTCGCTGAGCAGAAACTGATAGCCAAGTTCCGCACACATGAGGATGGTCTGAACAGGGATCTTGGGTTCATGTCGCACTATCTGTAACCCCCGTGACTTGCCTGGGTTTGCAAAACCTCACTTACTGTACTGTCTGGAGACAATACACATCCCTTTAACCTGTGATCAGTGCTCCTTCCACACACATTGTCAGCCACTTTAGGACTTGAACAGCAGGTTAGGTGTAAAGATTCACATTCTAATCAGTAATCTCTAAACTGTCTGTGCTTTATATGCTCTGTCTGAGGCCAGAACTCTCCATTCACCTGAAGAAGAGGGAATCCCCTCGAAAGCTAGTGAGTTTACTATCAAATAAATCGGTTGGACTAAAACTTGGTGTTGTCAGACTTTTTACGGTGTTTACCCCAGTCCAACGCCAGCATATCCACATCAATACTTAAAGCAACAGGAAACTTCCTTCCCCTCCCAGAGAATTTACATACTCACATGTAACAACATATCTTGATTCATAGATTTTAGATCACTTATAACCATAGAAACACTACCGTGCAGAAAGAGGCCACTCAGCCCATCGAGTCTGCACCAACCACAATCCCACCCAGGCCCACCCCCATATCCCTACACATTTTACCCACTAATCCCTCTAACCTAAGCACCTCAGGACATTAAGGGGCAATTTTAACATGGCCAATACACCTAACCTGCACATCTTTGGACTGTGGGAGGAAACCGGAGCACCCGGAGGGAACCCGCGCAGACACGGGGAGAATGTGCAAACTCCACACAGACAGTGACCCGAGCCGAGAATCGAACACAGGCCCCTGGAGTTGTGAAGCAGCAGTGCTAACCACTGTGCTACCGTGCCGTGATGTTCTGGCTCGTGTAAGTGAAGTGTAACAGTAAATTCTAATGGGAACAATCAAATTCAAACCAGAGCACAGTGGATAAATAAAATGCTCACCCAACAGCAGACCATAAAGTAAAGAACAAACTGCTTGTAGTAACCATCATTGCTGCATGCCTGGATTTCATCATTAGTGTTATGAATTAAAACATGACAGACCTACTTGACAGATTAGGTCAGCCTCAAAAGCATGATGATTCATATGGGCAGGGTACCCCACCCACCGGCAGCTATGTATCATAAGAACATAAGAAATAGGAGCAGGAGTAGGCCATCTAGTCCTTTGAGCCTGCCCCGCCATTCAATAAGATCACGGCTGATCTGAAGTGGATCAGTCCCACTTTCCCACTTTCTCCCCATAACCCTTAATTCCCTTGTCTATCAGAAATCTATCTACCCGTGACTTAAATATATTCAATGAGTTAGCTTCCACCACTTCAATGGGCAGAGAATTCCAGAGACTGACTACCCTTTGAGTGAAGAAGTTCCTCCTCAACTCCGAATGGAGTATCCGTCTGGAAGAGGACAAAATACAGACTAAAAGATCTGAAGGCCTAATGAGAGAGGCAGATATCTTGACCCTTCTACTCAATGCCCTGAGGTGTAGTCCATGAGTTTCCCAGTATCAGTGACCATTGAGAAACTAAAGGCATTTATGGGCAACACGGTGGCACAGTGGTTAGCACTGATGCCTCTTAGTGCGAGGGACCAGGGTTTGATTCCAGTCTTGGGTGACTGTCTCCATGGGTTTCCTCCGGGTGCTTCAGTTTCCTCCCACTGTCAAAAGATATGCAGGTTAGGTGGATTGGCCATCCTAAATTGTCCCTTAGTGTCCCAAGATGCCCAGGTTATGGGGATTATTGGGGTAAATACGTGAAGTTATGGGGATAGAGTCTGGGTAAGATTGTCTGGCTGGAATCTCACTATAAGACATAGAAGCAGAATTAGGCTACTCGGCCCATTGAGTCTGCTCTGCCATTCAATCATGGCTGATATTTTGCTCATCCCCATTCTCCTGCCTTTTCCCCATAACCCCAATGCCCTTATTAATCAAGCACCTATCTATCTCTGCCTTAAAGACACTCAATGACCTAGCCTCCACAGCCTTCTACAGCAAAAAGTTCCACAGATTCACCACTCTCTGGCTGAAGAAATTCTTCCTCATTTCTGCTTTAAAGGATCGTACCTTTAGTCTGAGGTTGTGCCTCTAGTTCTAGTTTTCCCACTAGTGGAAACATCCTCTCCACGCCCATGCTATCCAGGCCTCAGAGTAACCTGTAAATTTCAATAACATCCCCCCTCATCCTTCCAAACTCCAATGAACACAGGCCAAGAATCCTCAATCATTCCTCATACAACAAACTCTTCATTCCAGAGATCATTCTTGCGAATCTCCTCTAGACTCTTCCCAAGGCCCAGCACATCCTTCCTTGGATATGGGGCCCAAAACTGCTCACAATAAACTAAATGGGGTCTGGCCAGAGACTTAAACAGCCACAGAAGTACATCCCTGCTCTTGTATTCTAGCCCTTGAATGCTAACATTGCATTTGCCTTCCTAACTGCTGACTGAACCTGCACATTAACCTTAAGAGAATCTTGAACAAGGACTCCCAAGTCCCTGTGTGTTGCTGATTTCCTAGGCATTTCCCCATTTAGAACATAGTCTATGCCTCCATTCCTCCTTCCAAAATGCATAGCCTCACACTTTTCTACATTGTATTCCATCTGCCACTTCTTTGCCCACTCTCTTAATTTGTCCATGTCCTCTGCAGACGCCACCCCCCCCCAAACTTCCTCAATATCATCTGCAAACTTAGTAATAGTGCCTTCAGTTCCTTCTTCCAAATCATTAATGTATATTGTGAAAAGTTGTGGTCCCAGCACCGACCCCTGAGGCACACCACTAGTCACTGGCTGCCATCCTGAAAAACATCCCTTTATCCCCAATCTCTGCTTTCTGCCAGTCAGCCAATCCTCTATCCGTGACAGGATCTTTCCCTTAATAACATGGGCTCTTAACTTATTTAACAGTCTCCTATGCAGAACCTTGTCAAAGGCCTTCTAGGAATCTAAATAAATCATGTCCACTGGTTCTCCTTTATCTAACTTCCTTGTTACCTCCTCAAAGAACTCTAACAGAGTTGTCAGACATGACCTCCCCTTGACGAAGCCATGCTAACTCAGTCCTATTTTATCATGCATTTCCAAGTACTCCGTGATCTTATCTTTAGTAATGGACTCTAAAATATTGCCATTGACCAAAGTCAGGATAACTGGCCTATAATTACCACCACCATTCACGCTGGTGGATTTTCCCATTCTGCCACAGTGAACGAAGATTTGGCTGGCCGCCAAATTCTCTGTCTTCACTGCAATGGGAACCTGGCATGAACAGTTGGGAAGGTCGTGCACTCTGTCAGAGAGTCAGTGCAGACTTGATGGGCTGAGTGGCCTCCTCCTGCACTGTAGGAGTGTATGGTTCAAGCCAATTAGTTCAACAATACAAAGAATGGTAAGTGGTCTTAATGATTACTGGATAAAAACTTAGCATACTGGAGGTGCACATTCTCTACAACTCATTATTCACTTATATCCGTTCTATAATTTTTGTTCATAGTTTGAGTGTAATAAAGCCAGTAATCAATACTGGTGGAATTTTCCAGCCGTTGTTAGGTTTAGGAGGTTTTCTGGGTTTCTGGCCATGAAACATAATGGTTGACATCTTCATGAAGGATACTAAAGTGTATGACGAAGCCAAACCACGTTTTGAAGGTCTGAAGTCTTCTGTAGTTTAACCGAACAAAACAAATGCCACAACCACACCCTAAAGTTTAGTATTCCCATCACGTAATTTTATCTGATGGAACTGGTCTTCACTGAATATGAATGCAAAATTAGCAGTGTTATCCTCTGAGTAATGACGATGTGTTCGTGCTTCCCCTCTCAATCCATCTTTTGTAACATTATTTGCTCTATTTCTCCCCTTTTTTCCCTTCCACTATTGTTCCTCCTGTAATTTAGCCTTTCCTGGCACCACATCACGAACCTTCCCATTTGATCTTTCTACCCCACTCTCTGGGTGTGGGGGGATCCATGTTCACAGCCAACAGTCAGAGTTCCTAGTCACATAGTGAATGCATGAAGAATAAGGATTCAACCAATGAAGACTAATGCCATTGAATAATTTCCAGCTCCAAGCGACAATACAAAGGTTGATGGAATGGTGAATTGAGTAACAAAATTTAACAGAGTTCGGTAATGGGGAAAGTAGTTCAGGACTTATAACTAACCATTGAAGGCTGCCGAAACGATTGCTTCTATTACCAGCAAGACCTGGCGTAGGACTTGAAATGGATGTGGAGATGCTGGCATTGGATTGGGGTAAACACAGTAAGAAGTCTCACAACACCAGGTTAAAATCCAACAGGTTTATTTGGTAGCAAAAGCCACTAGCTTTCGGAGTGCTAGCTGCCTCTTTGTCAGGTGAGTGGGAGTTCTAATCACAAACAGGGCATATAAAAACGCAAATTCAGAATAATGATTGAAATGCGAGTCTTTACAGCTAATCAAGTCTTAAAGGTACAGACAATGTGAGTGGAGGGAGCGTTAAGCACAGATTAAAGAGATGTGCATTGTATCCAGACAGGAAACACATGAGGACGGCGTCAACCGGGATCTTGGGTTCATGTCACACTATTTGTAACCACCACAATTTGCCTGGACTTGCAAAATCTCACTAACTGTCCTGTCTGGAGGCAATACACATCTCTTCAATCTGTGCTTAACGCTGTCTCCACTCACATTATCTGTACCTTTAAGACTTGATTAGCTGTAAAGGATCGCATTCCACTCATTATTCTGTAAATTGAGTTTGTGTCTTTATATGCCCTGTTTGTGAACAGAACTCACACTCACCTGACGAAGAGGCAACCAGCGCTCTGAAAGCTAGTGGCTTTTGCTACCAATTAAACCTGTTCGACTTTAACCTGGTGTTGTGAGGCTTCTTACTGTGTAGGACTTGAACCCAGAGACTCTGATCTAGAAGTCGGGATGTGCCCACTGTGTCATTGGCCCTCATATCCCATGGACAAGCAAAACATTCTTGCTCCAGCTTGTGCTATTCCCATGAACCTGTTCAAAGGTGGAGGCAGAAAACATGAAAGACCCATTCTTAACCCGAAACAAGATGGCACAAGAGCGTGACGACTTCTTGTGAACTGTGCCCAGCATATCCACTAATTCTACATTTCACTCTTGGTCTCTGCTTCTAAAACGCTATTCGATTTTCTCAACCCCCTAGCTATGAGATTTCGCACTCCTTTCCTTCACTATGTATGAAATGCTTTGTTTGCATTGCGTGCAAGAAATGATACTTTTTACTGTATAGTAACACACGAGACAATAATAAATCAAATCAAATCAAAAATCGAATTGTGACTAAATGCTCCAACTGAGCTGAAATGCATCCAGTGACCAAAAACTCGTACACTTGATATAATGCATTGGAATGAAAGGAGCAGTTGTATATTGATGTAGGAACAACAACTAGCACCAGTAGTATCTTTTGTGCTTTTTCCAGTCAAATGAGCACAGGATACAAGAGAAAAACTTGCTGGTTTTAGTAATACAAACCATCCAACCATTAAAGCCATGTCATGCAATCATCATTTATACTGTGTGTGGTTTCAAAACTGGCATGGGAAAAAACAAGCTGCCAACCATAGTAAAAGTTAATAGTGTGCAAGAATATTTGCCTGACTCATTTTCGTTGTTAAGATTAGGCTCTGTCTGTCCTCTCAGGAAGGCATAAAAAATCCCAATGTTATTTCAAAACAGAGAGGTGAAGGCTGTGAAGCCTGCCAGTGCTCGTTTCCCTGGACAATCTTTGTTTCCAATGCACTTTGATAGATTCTTCTCCAAACCATTGAATCTGGCTCTTTTCCAGTTGGCACTTTTTAGCCACAGATTCTTCTTTGTCCTTTTCCACTTAAACCTATTTTTATCCTGTCCTGGCCAATGTTAATCCCGATGGCCAACTTAGTTGCTGTTAAGTGCTTTGAAATGTCTTGAGGTAGTCAAAGGCACAACAGAAATGCAAGTAAATCTCCTAATTAGGGATTCACATGACATTTTTTCTGAGTGGTCTGTGCCAGCAGGACACAAACTGAATAAAGTGATAGAAGTCTGCAAGGCACCAATAAGAGAAGGCCTAAGGCCAGAGTTGTGTTGCTGAAGCATGAACGCGTTATGTAGTGTAAGAAGAGAAACTACTGGAAACGCTCAAGGAGCCAGGGAGAATCTGTAGGTAGAGAGAGAGAGGGAGACATAGACTTAAATCATGGGAGCAGACGGCAGCACATCATTTGGATCAAATTTGACTTTTATTCACTTTCAGGGGATGTGGATGTCATTGACAATGCCAGCATTTCTTGGCCCTGACACAGTGACCACAGTTCTCCAACTCAATAAAGATATAATTAGACTTTTTGTTTTGATTCACCCCTGATGCGCTTCTCTCCAGTAACAACTAAAAAACATGTTTCCCATTACTCACTGTCCATCCCACAATCATGTACCCCACATCTGTCCCTGCAATAACATGTGATTCTATTTGCTGAAGAAGTCTGCAATGAGTTACTTTATCAAATGCCTGCACATACAACATCCATTGCATCCTTTTTAGACGTAAAGGCTGTGAAGCCTGCTAGTGATTGTTTCCCTGGACAATCTTTGTTTCTGACCCACTCGGATACTTTCATCTCCAAACCATTGAATCTGGCTCTTTTCCTGTTGGCAGTTTTCACCATGGATTCTTCTCTGTTCTTTTCCATTTAAACATATTTTTATCCTGTTCACTTCTAGCCAGATCTCCCCCCTCACTGCAACATATTTTACTGTCTCCCTTCACATTTACAGTGCAATAACTTCAATTTTATCTTCAAGCATATTGCTTTTCTTCAGTTGCACTGCATTCCAAAGGTCAAACACCGAAAATGATATATGAAGATTTGATGTGATTTGATTTATTATTGTCACTTATTGGGATACAGTGAAAAGTACTTTTTCTTGCATGCTATACAGACAAAACATACCGTTCATAGGCTACATAGGGGACAAGGAAAGGAGTGGGTGCAGAGTGTAGTGTTACAGTCATATTTAGGGTGTAGAGAATGATCAACTTCATATCATACATTAAAAGTCTGATGGTAGCAGGGAAGGAGCTGTTCTTGAGTCAGTTGATACTTGTTTTTAAACTTTTTTCTGGAAGAAGGTGGAAGAGAGTATGTCTAGAGCCAGTGGAGTCCTTCATTAAGCTGACTGTTTTTCCGAGGCAGCGGGAAGTGTAGACAGAGTCAATGGATGGGAGGCTGGTTCACATGATGGACTGGGTGACATTCGCAACCCTTTTCTAATTTCTTGCCGTCTTGGTCAGAGCAACAGCCATACCAATCGTAGAATCATAGAATCCCTACAGTACAGAAGGAGGCTATACAGCTCCTCAAGTCTGTACCAACCACAATCCTACCCAGCCCTATTCCTGTAACCCTACACATTTACTCTGCTAATCCCCCTGACATGTGGGTCAGTTTTAGCATGGCCAATCAACCTAACCCCCACATTTTTGGACTGTGGGAGGAAACCGGTGCACCCAGAGGAAGCCCACAGAGGCATGGGGAGAATGTGTAAACTTCACATAGTTACCCAAGGACAGAATTGAACCTGGGTCCCAAGTGCTGTGAGGCAGCAGTGCCAACCACTGTGCCACCGTGCTGCCCAAACCCAAAGTTACAACACGTACATTGGTAGAAAGTGCAAACTCCATAAAGACAGGACCAAGGCCAGAAGCAAACCTAGGTGCTAACCTCTGGGCCACCGTGCCGCACCAAGATGCGATATATCCAGAAAGGATGATTTCTATGGTGCATCTGTAAAAATTAGTGAGAATCAGAGCGGACATGCTGTATTTCCTTAGCGTCCCAAGAAAGTAGAGGCTTTGGTGGGCTTTCTTAACTAAAGCTTTGGCATGATGTATGGAGATCTGCATATAGTGCATATTGAGCAACTGATCTTACCTAAGGTCGATCAGATTATTTAAATCATCCAAACAGGCACCTCATACACATTGGCCTGAATGTTGGAAGCGGATTTGAATCAAGGATGGGATAGCATGACTCAACAATCCTTAAGGGATCTTGGGAAAAATTTAATGGAATACAACTACTAAAAGATTCATGGGAAGAATTTCTAAAGGCTGGAAAGCAATGGGAGACTAAAGACAAAGGAAGGAAACCTGAATGTAGAGGTACAAGGTAGAATGGTCCCGTGACTTAACGGTTCAGCACTTTCCCTCCAATACCTGACATAGTGGACACGGGTGGGACATGCTAGGTGAAAAACACTGTGGTAAATTGGATAACACAGCCTACTCAGCCCACAGGCCCAGACATTAGTTCCACCCAGCTGGCTCTCCCCAGGCTGGGACTGCCGCTGGTTGTCCTTGCCCTAGCATATGCAAATTGGTGCACAGTGTCACAGTGGAGAGCACTGCTGCCTCACAATCACGGGTCCGATTCCCGCTTGGGGTCACTGCCTGTGTGGATTCAGCACGCTCTCCCCGTGTCTGCGTGGATTTCCTCTGGGCACTCCGCTTTCCTCCCACAGTCCAAGAAACGTACAGGTTAGGTGCATTGGCCGTGCTAAATTCTCCCCCAGTTTTCCTGGAGTATGGCGACTAGGGCATTTTCACAGTAATTTCATTGCAGTGTTAATGTAAGCCTACTTGTGACTAATAAATTTTTTAAGAAATTATATGGCTGGGTTCGGCTCACCCTGCAGCCTAATCCTGGGTTGATGGTGGGAAGCGGCCCAAAAGTGTCATCATGGAAAAGTTTTAAAGTTTTGTTATTAGTGTCACAAGCAGGCTTACATTAACACTGAAATGAAGTTACTGCGAAAATTCCCTAATTGCCACACTCTGATGCCTATTCTGAGGGAGAATTTAGCATGACCAATGCACCTAACTAGCACGTCTTTTGGACTGTGGGAGGAAACTGGAGCAACCAGAGGAAACCCACACAAACATGACAAGAATATGCAGATAGACAGTCGCCTAAGGCCAGGAATTGTACCCCGGTCCCTGGCACTGTGACGCAGCAGTGCTAATCACTGTGCCCCTGTGCCACCCCAAGAGCATGCAGTGATAGACTTCTGTCCCTCCATTTCTGCATTAGCTACAGAAGCACCCATCAAATGATTTGCAATTGTGGTTACCCTTGCATCGCCTTCCTTTTCACACAAGTCACTCAAGGAACTGTTTACTAATTCCACAATAAGATGTGATTAACAGATGACAGCCATAGCGTATGATTCATTCAGAATGTCATGAGGTTATTTTCAGAATGACCCATCTGTTATAAGTCAGCTGTCTAATTTTATGTATTAATATGAAACCGTATGGATGGGGACACAGTTCCACCAGCTTCATGCATACCAATTTAGAGATTGGATTACACATTTTGGAAGCTAGGTCTAGATCACAACCATTTCAACTGAGAGGTTATTTTGATTGAAAGTCTTAGTTTTCAATCAGATATCACTGGATCCTTTCAGCACCACTGTTATTTCGCATGATTTTTTATGTTTTTATCTAAAGATGTGGGGCTAGTTGGATTGGCCATGCTAAATCGCCTCTTAGTATTAGGGGACTAACTAGGGTGATGGGAAGGTTATGGGGTTAGGGCCTGGGAGGGACTGTGGTCAGTGCAGATTCTATGAGCCAAATGGCCTCCTTCTGTACTGTAGGATTCTATGATTCTACGATTCTCTGATATCAGCAATGCTCTGATTGTGTAATTATATTTGATGATTTTAGTTTTATTGGTTCACTTTGAGAGGAGATTTTTCTTTCCGATAAGATTGTAAACAGAAGTCCCTCTTGACCTCTCAGGTATCGTAGAATCCCTGCAGTGCCAAAAGAGGCCATTCGGCCCATTGAGGCTGCACTGACAACAATCCCACCCAGGCCCTATCGTAACCCCACATATTTACACTGCTAATTAGCCTGGCAGTACAGGGCAATTTAGCATGGCCAATCAATCTAACTCACATACCTTTGGAGTGTGGGAGGAAACTGGAGCACCCGGAAAGAACCCACACAGACACGGCGAGAAAGTGCAAACTCCACTAGACAATGACCTAAGGCCGGAATTGAACCCGGGTCCCTCGCGCTGTGAGGCAGCAGCGCTAACCACTGTGGAACACCGTAAAAGATCCCATGCATTCTTCCAAGAAGAGCAGGAGGGTTATTCCCCATGTCCTGGCCCATATCGGCAGCACAGTAGCACAGTGATTGGATCACTGTCTAGTGTGGAGTTTGCATGTTCTCTCCATGTCTGCGTGGGTTTCCTCTGAGTGCTCCAGTTTCCCCCCACTGAAAGATCTGGCTAGGTGCATTGACCGGAACAGGCGCCGGAGTGTGGCAACTAGGGGAATTTCACAGTAAATTTCATTGCAGTGTTAATGTAAGCCTCATTTGTGACTAATAAATAAACTTTACTTTTATATATATTCTTCTCACAACATTGCAGAAACAGATTATCTGACCGAGAGTACACTGCTATCCATGAGAATTTTCTGTGCACAATTTGGATATCGCATGTTCCTACAATGAGAGGACTTGTGGTGCAGTGGGTAACATTTCTGCCTCTGAGCCAGGGACATATATTCCATATATGGACAATAAGTCAAATGAAGAAGCAGTTGAAATTCTAAGAACAAAACTAAATCTACAAAGTAATGTTCAAAAAGAAAATATTATTATTTCAACAGGTGGCATGGTGGCACAGTGGTTAGTACTGCTACCTCACAAAGCCAGGGACCTGGGTTCAATTCTAGCCTTGGGTGACTGTGTGGAATTTGAATATTGCCCCTGTGTTTGCATGGGTTTCAGTTTCCTCCCACACTCCAAAGATGTGTCAGTTAGGTGGATTAGCCATGCTAAATTTTCTCCTTAGTGTTCCAAGATGTGTAGGTTAGGGGGATTAGCGAGGTAAACATGTGAGGATAGGGTCTAAAAATGTGCAGGTTAGGTTCATTGGCCCTTGCTGCGAACGTTTGAGTTGAATTGATTTATTATTGTCAGATGTATTAGTATAGTCAAAAGTATTGTTTCTTGCACACTACACAGACAAAGCATACCGTACGTAGAGAAGGGAAGTAGAGAGTGCAGAATGTAGTGTAGTCATAGTTGGGGTGTAGAGAAAGATGAACTTAGTGCGAGGTAGGTCCACTCAAAAGTCTGATGACATAGGGGAGAAGTTGTTCTTGAGTCGGTTGGTAAGTGACCTCAGGCCTTAATATCTTTTTCCCAATGGAAAAAGGTGGGAGAGTGTATGGGGTCCTTAATTATGCTGGCTGCTTTTCTGAGGCAGCAGGAAGTCTGGACAAAGTCAATGGATGGGAGGCTGGTTTGCATCATGGATTGGGCTACATTCATGACCTTTTGTAGTTTCATGCGGTCTTGGGCAGAGCAGGAGTCAGTTAATCTTTTTAAAGACTGAGCTCCTAATTTACAAGCCAGAAACCATCCCCTCAACATCCTGCCCCCTCCCCCAGTATATCCAACCCAGCCCACTACACTTACATTTCACAGGAATACAATGACTCAGTCAACAATAAGATGGGGCTTATAAAATACTAAAAGGTATTGATAAAGTAAATGTAGATCAAATGCCTCCTCTGGTGGAGCAATTCACAACAAGCACTCACAGGTATAGGTTGCGAGGCAGTAGATTTAAAACAGAGATGAGGAGGGATTACTTCTCGCAGAGGGTGGTGAATTTGTAGAGCTCGCTGTCCCATTGCAGTGGAGTTTGAATTGTTAAATGGGTTCAAGAAGGCAATAGATATACTTCTAATAAAAAATGGGTTAAAGGGATATGGGGAACAGGTGGAGAGGTGGATTTGAAACTGAATCCCAGGAAGGATCAGCCCAATCCATCACGCAAACCAGCCTCCCATCCATTGACGCCATCTCCACTTCCCGCTGCCTCAGAAAAGCAGCCAGCATAATTAAGGACCCCACGCTCCCTGGATATTCTCTCTTCCATCTTCTTCCATCGGGAAAAAGATACTAAGGCCTGGGGTCACGTACCAACCTACTCAAGAGCAGCTTCTCCCCTGATGTCATCAGACTTTTGAGTGGATCTACCTTGCACTAAGTTGATCTTTCTCTACACCCTAGCTATGACTGTAACACTACATTCTGCACTCTCTAATTCCCTTCTCTACGTATGGTATGCTTTCTCTGTGTAGTGTGCAAGAAACAATACTTTTCACTGTATACTAATACATCTGACAATAATAAATCAATTCAATACAATTATTCGCAGCAGGGGCCTATGAACCTAACCTGCACATTTTTGGACCCTATCCTCACGTATTTACCTTGCTAATCCCCCTAACCTACACATCTTGGGACACTAAGGGGAAAATTTAGCATGGCTAATCCACCTAACCTGCACATCTCGGAGTGTGGGAGGACACTGAATCCCAGGAAGGGATCAACCATGAGCTGACTGAATGATGGAGCAGGTTTGAAGAGCCGAATTCTCTACTTCTGCTCCCAATTCCCATGTTCCTATGAGCCGAACCCATGATTTATTACATTGCCAGGGTTGGCAACATTGGTAGAAACTCAACTTAGCTGAAAGGCCCAACATTGATACAAATGACTCAGTGGAAGTTCAGGCTCCCAGTTTTTCTTAATTGAACTGTTTATACCTTTTCTTAAATTTATTAATGTCACAAGTTGGCTTACATTAATACTGCAAAGAAATTATTGTGAAAATCCCCTAGTCGCCACACTCTGGTGCCTGTTTGGGTACACTGAGGGAGAATTTAGCACGGCCAATGCAACTAACCAGCACATCTACTGGACTATGGAGAAAACTAGAGTACCCCGAGGAAACGCATGCAGACATGGGGAGAACGTGCAAACTGCACACAGACAGTGAACTACACTGGGAATAGAACCCATGTCCCTGGCGCTGTGAGGCAGCAGTGCTAACCACCATGCCTCCTGGTTCTGCTGCTACCAATTTGTCTCACCAATCATTGATGTAAAGGCCAGAAAAATAACAAGCTACGGATCACCTTAGCTCCCCACAGTTTAAAAAGCTCAATGGTTGAATTTATCAGCTGCTTGGGGTGTTCTGAGCTGGAACACAGGGTATGTGATGCCCTGCAGCAAACAAATATCGTGCACTGGGTGGCAAAGGGTAACCTCGATAGGCCGTCACACCCCAGTAATCAAGCACAAAGCAGCATTGGCACTGGAAGTTGCGGAGAAGTCTGTGACCCACTCAGCTGGTCACACAGCTGAAGACGATTGTGTGGACAAAAACAATAGGGAATAAAGAGAGCTATAAAGAAATTAACTTCAAGAGACACAGGAGCAGACTAACAGAAGGCAAAGCTTCAGCTATGACTATAGTTTCTCCCCAGTCTTGTAGTGTACGCAAAAATCAATATGAAGTCAATCAAAGCCAAAGGCTAAACTAATGAATCTTTCAAATTGTTCTGATTTCTTTTCTTAAGTTAAAATAGGGTATCATGAAGGCAAACAGGTGATACAGAGTTACATCGGCAATCTTGGCTTTCTAAAGGCCGTACACCAACAGGAAGACCTACAACTTAGATCGTGCAGCATCCGTTTTTCGAGTGTTATATGCATTCTAATGCCTGCTGTGATGGGTAGACTCATAAGGCGCATGGTGTATTGATAAGGGACGGAATGTCAGCATGCAGTGCCCGCATCTAAAACAGGCATTAGGTCCTTTGGGCCTACCAGTTGTTTGAGATTGGTTAGTTCACCCTGAGGCAACTGGTTGTGCCCAGAAAAAAGACTGAATAAAACGGAACAGGAAGCGGTGGCTCGTTCGCGCGCGTGCCGATGTATTATCGTGTACGATGTGATTGTGCACAATCAGGACAATACAGCAGGCATCTGGACCCAGAAATTGGGAACCTGCCCACTTTATTCAAATTCCATTAAGTTGTTTGTTAGTGTGCCAATTGATTCAAATAATACATGTTGGAAGTAATAAAACACTCAGAGAGTGTGATTCACGCCAAGGTGAGGTCACGTTTCTTTTAACTAAGATTTTAAGGGCGGATTTAAAATTCCAGCTGAGGCGTAAGTGGGAATTCAGTAGCTTAGAATCATGGAAACCCTACAGTGTAGCAGGAGACCATTCGGCCTATCGAGCATGCACCAACAACAATTCGACTCAGCCCCTACCTTCATAACCCCATATATTTACTCTGCTAATCCCCCCTGACATTACGGGCCAATTTAGCATGACCAATCAACCTAACCTGCACATCTTTGGACTGTGGGAGGAAACCGGAGCACTCCAAGGAAACCCACGCAGACATGGGGAGAATGTGCAAATTCCACACAGACAGTCACCCAAGACCAGAATTGAACCCAGTTCCTTGACGTTGTGCTAATCACTGTGCCACCGCATCGAAAGCTGACATAGAAAGCTGTGTTTCCACGATAAACATTTACTTTATTTCAGGGCCTCATTTGTCCCACTGCGAGGGACTTAACTGCACCTCAGCTGTCTTGGTAGAAAAACATTAGAATATTTATTTCTATGGGAGGCACATCCTCCAGTGAGGAGGAGGAGACTGAAGGGGAGAGGAGGAAGGGCAGGTGGAGAGGTCCAGGACACACTGGTGGCAGAACTGAGCTGGAGTAAGAAGGTGATGCAGGCTTAATGATGCATCAATGGAGGTATAGTAAGACTTATGCTGCCAATCAAGTTCACAGGCAGAAAATGAGCTACTTTCAGATGTCACACACAGACAGAAGTTCTCAAGATCCATGGTGACCTCTCTTTGTGGCATGCTGGCAGGGGATATCTCTTCCAACTGCACTGGTCATCAGCTGGTGCCAATTGCCAATATGTCTATTGCACTGAATTTCTTTGCAACAGGATCCCTTCAGGCTGCTTGTGGTGATCTCAGTCTTTTCCTGGTTGGCAAGTTGTAAGAAGTGGTGTGCCACAAGGATCAGTGCTGTAGCCCCTTTATAATTTATATAAATGATTTAGGTGAAGGGACCAAAGGTAGGGTTGTTAAATTTGCTGATGACACAATAATAGGTAGGAGAGTAAGATGTGAAGAGAACACAAGAATACTACAAAGGGATATCGATACCTTAAATGAACGGGCAAAGATGTGATGAATGGAAAATCATGTGAAAAAGTGTGAAATTGTCCATTTTGGCAGAAAAAAATAATAAAGAAGCTCGTTATCTTAATGATGAGAGGTCGCAGAGGAGAATTTATTACAGAAGTAGGGAGGCTATGCTTCAGATGTCTTGGACATTGGTGAGGACAAATCTGAAGTACTGTGTACAGTATTGGTCTCCTTAGTTAAGGAAGGATGTAAATATTTTTAGAAGCAGTTCAGAGAAGTTTTACTAAACTAATAGCCGGAATGGTTGGGTTGTCTAATGAGCAAATGTAAGACAGGCTAGGTTTGTATCCACTGTAGTTTAGAAGAGTAAGAGGTGACTTGATTGAATCATGTAAGATCCTGAGGGGCCTTAGCAGGGTCAATGTGGAGAAGACATTTCCTCTTGTGACGCCTCTATTTGAAAATAGGGAATCATCCATTTAGGGCAGTAATGAAGAGAACTGTTTTTCCCCAGAGGGTAGTGACTCTTTGGAACTCTGTTCCTCAAAAGGCAGTGGAAGCAGAGTCTTTATCGGGGAAGGAGGGAATGTGGAATTGAGATTGAAATCAGATCTTATTCAATGGTGAAGCAGGATTCAAGGGCTGAGTGGTCTACTCCTTCTCTAAATTCATATATTTGTATGTTTGTTTCTATATATCAGGTATTGGCAGGTCAAAAAATTCCATAATGAATGCATTGCTTAAATCAGTAAGCGCCTTTCCTTCCCTGATTCAGGATTTTACCTGGGGTCATCTGTGTCATTCAATGAATTAAAGTAAATTATGGAATAGCCCAGTGCAGAGTTTCCATTCTTCTTCTCCAGTTTCCTGTCCTGAGGCAAATCCAAACCACAGTGCAAACCCTTCATGGTGAGTTGAGTAAGAAAGGAGATCCCAAATCCATCCCGACAAGAATGGGAATCAAACATAAGAACATAAGAACATAAGAAATAGGAGCAGGAGTAGGCCATCTAGCCCTTCGAGCCTGCCCCGCCATTCAATAAGATCATGGCTGATCTGTTGTGGCTCAGTTCCACTTTCCCGCCCTCTCCCCATAACCCTTAATCCCCTCTCTTATCAAAAACCCATCAACCCGCTTCTTAAAAATATTTAGCGAGGCAGCCTCCACCACTTCAACGGGCAGAGAATTCCAGAGATTCACCACCCTTTGAGTGAAGAAGTTCCTCCTCAACTCCGTTCTAAACCGCCTCCCCTTTATCTTGAGGCTGTGCCCCCTAGTCCTACTGTCTTTTTTGAGCGGGAAGAGTCTCTCCACCTCTATCCTATCCATCCCATTCATCATCTTATACATCTCAATGAGATCTCCCCTCATTCTTCTAAACTCTAGCGAGTACAAGCCTAGTTTATTCAGCCTCTCCTCATAGCTCAATCCCCTCAACTCCGGTATCAGCCTAGTAAACCTCCTCTGCACTCCCTCCAGGGCCAAAATATCCTTGCGCAGGTGCGGCGCCCAAAACTGCACACAGTACTCCAGCTGCGGCCTCACCAATGCCCTATACAGCTGCAGCAAGACCTCCCTACTTTTATATTCAATCCCCCTCGCTATGAAGGCCAGCATCCCATTCGCCTTCCTGACCACCTGCTGCACATGCAAGCTGGGTTTTTGCGACTCATGCACAAGGACCCCGAGGTCCCTCTGCACCGTCGCCTGCTGCAGTTTTTCGCCACGTAAGTAATAGTCCTTCCTACCATTCTTCCTACCAAAGCCCTGTGCAGTTGGCACCCATCTTGCCCACAAAGCCATCCTTCAGCCCACAGAGGGCTCCAGGTTACCGTGGCAACATACATTTTTACATGCATGTTGGAGCTACGCATAATGATGGTTGAGGTTTCAATTTCTTTTGACCACATGGCTGACCGGAAGTCTCTCGCGCTCTTGCCACCTGCCAATGGTGTGTGTTGGAAGGATTTACATGTTGATAATCAACCCGTTTGGCCACATTATGAACACACCTTCCTTGGTTACCAAGTCCTGGGGTAAGATCAGAACTCAGAGCTTCTAGTTCTGAGACATTGTTAGGGTGCTGGGCCAGAACCTCAAGTTATAATAGGAAGCCAGACTCAATGCCAATATTTTTTCTATTTTTGGCATAAATGTACGGATAGAATGCTTCGCTTCAAGAATAATTCCACTAACAAATTAGATAGCTTTTATAGTAAAACAAATGTTATTTAATAACACAGTTTAAGTATAACTGTAACAAATGAAGCAGCTTAATTACTAACAGTTCAACGACATTTAAAAATGAAAGAAAACAACCTTAATTTCTAACTTTTATTTGATTCAGTTCCAAATAAACAACATTCCTCTTACAGACTTATAATACCACTTTAAATACTGGAATAAGATAAATGAATAGATTATGGTGAGTGGCTATCACACTGTTAGTGACTCCATCCCTCACAAATGATTGAGAGGATATTCTAAGGGTGGTAATTGTTGGAGTAATTCTTTTCTGTTTGTTGTGGCTATGGTATTACTGAGCAGTCTTCCATGTTGCAGGGAAGGTAGCAATATCTTTAGATATGCTGTAATAGCTCATCTATCTTGGTGGAGAGGCTGGCTTTGGTACACAGGGCTTGAACACTACCATAGGATGTTGACATGTGCCATAGCCATTGTTGCCTCCAGTGGACTCATCTGCTGTTTTGTGTTACGAGTCTAATTGCTGGCCCCTGGTATCTGAGCATGCTTGCTTACACAGCACTGATGTTCACAGCTTTGATGGCCAAGGCTGCCTCTAGCCAGGGTTTGATTCCAACCTTGGAAGATTGTCTGTGTGGAGTTTGCACATTCTCCCTGAGTCTGTGTGGGTTTCCTCCGGGTTCTCCCGTTTCCACTCACAGTCCAAAGATGTGCAGGTTAGGTGGATTGGTCATGTTAAATTTCTCCTTAGTGTTAGAGGGATTAACGGGGTTAATGTGTGGGGTTACGGGGATGGGGCCCGGGTAAAATAGCTTGTCGGAGGGTCAGTGCAGGCTTGATGGGCTAAGTGACCTCCTTCTGCACTGCAGGAATTCTATGATTCTAAAGTTTATTGATTCTAAGTCTGAAAACAGAAGCTCACACAAACTTCTGCAATCTGGCAGGGGACTTGATTTGACCCATTTCCGTACGTTCACTTATTTATTTGCCAATAACTTCATAGTAAACTGCACACACCCTGGTAACAATGTGGCACAATAATGCCCTGAGAGGTAGGGTATGATTCTGTGACCGTTCACACCCCATGGCTGCTGCCTGAGAGGACAGAGAATTTGGCACTTGGCCACGTCTCCATTCACTGCAGCAAGCCCAGAGAATCCCGCTGGCGTGAATGGCCGGAAAATCCCATCCATACACTCTGAATTTGGACATACCAGGAATTGGCAGGCTCTTACAAGGATTTGTGGCTTATATCCAATGCCAATTAACTTATGGCTAAAAGATAGCCACATAACTGTATCAGAGGTTGCATTTCAATTATGCCTTCACCAACTGCTCTCAGACATAAGCAAAATAAGTGACTGGTTATTATTTTGGCTCGGCTTTGTTCCACATGCATTTTAACTTAACACAGAAAGTAGAAGCTCAATGGGTAGGCATGGAAATTGTAATTGTTGCATTAGCGAGCCTTAATATGCAAGCAAAGCATTTTAGTGGAGGCTTGTTTGACAGTTCTAAACACGCAACACTGTGCAGGACCTAACCTGCATATCTTCTGAATAACTGTGGGATTATCTTACGGGAGCAGTAAATTGGTTTTAACTGTCATCAATTTATTTTGGCAGGAGCTGGTTGTCTTGATGTGTCTGTTACTTAACCGGAAGTTGCATATGATGTAGCAAAGCAGTCATTTACTCTGAAGTCGCTGCAAGAGTTGCTTCTTCCTTGCTTAATGATATAATCAATGCTAATTATGTCTTGGAAGCACGATCAAAACACCAACATGGTAATTAGATGCCACTTAAAACATAGCTTGGTTATAAACTGGGGGAAAATAAGGACAGGATTGACTCTTTAATCTGCTTGTCAACCATCAGGCTTTGCTGGGATCCACTTGGTTTTGCCAAGAGAGTCTGGTTAGATCAGTAGGCTCCGATTAATGCAAACAGAATGGAGTTTGATCGTTGTTCCAATAAACTCCAGATTTGCCCCCTTTTCCTGTCTGTGGTAAAACAGATTTGTGCAATTTTCAAGGACTACCTTTAGGTGAAGAAGGAAGAAGTAACCTATGCTGCCAAGGGGAATCTTTTGATAGGAAGACTTGCATTTGTATAGGATCTTTCATGGCCACCGTACATCTCAAAGACACTTTGTGGCCAATGAAGTGCTTTTGAAGTTGTAATGCCAAGCTACATACAGCAAGCTTGCCTGGATTGGGAGGCATGCCTTATGAAGATAGGTTGAGGATACTAGGTCTCTTCTCCCTGGGGAGACAAAGGTTGAGTGGCGACCTGATAGAGGTTTATAAAATGTTGAGAGGAATAGATAGGATGGATTCTCAGAGTCTATTTCCCAGGGCTGAAATGGTTGCTACGAGAGGACACAGGTTTAAGATGCTGGGAAGCAAGTACAGAGGAGATGTTAGGGGTAAGTTTTTCACTCAGGGAGTGGTGAGTGAGTGGAATCAGCTGCCGTCGGTGGCGGTAGAGGCGAACTCGCTGGGGTCTTTTAAAAGACTTCTGGATGAGTATATGGGATTTAATGGGATTGGGAGTTACAGATAGTTCTATGGCTTGGTAGGTGTGGATGTGATCAGTGCAGCTTGTGGGCCGAAGGGTCTGTTTGTGCTGTAGTGTTCTATGTTCTAAGCTCCTAAAAATAGCAATGTGATAATGACCAGGTAATAGACGAAATTCTCCAGCCATTCACGCCTCCCCTGCCACTGCCAGACGGAATAGAGAATCTGGCGCTCAGCCAAATCTCTGTTCACAGCAGCAAGAGAAAGAATCCCGCTGGCATGAATGACCAGAGAATCCCGCCCAATGTGCTTTCGTGATGTTGACTGAGGGATAAGTATTGGCCAGGGCACTGGGGAAAACCCCCCACTGCCTGTCTTCAAAAGAATACCTGCCATGGTATTTTTTGCACTTACCCAAGCCAGGCCATGATATCTCATCCAAAATAAAGCATCTCAAGCATTGCAGCACTTCCACAGTTACTGCACTGGAATTCAAGAGGGGCTAAAACCGAGAGTCTTATGATTTAGAAGAAGTAGGAGTGCTGCAAACTGAGCCACAAGATGCAATCAGCCACCACTGAGCTAAATTAATTCTCAAGGGGTTACTTTTTTGGCAAAAATTATTCATATAATATCTGAAAGAAACATTACAAAACAGTTCAAATTGTCATGACCCAAAAGTGCACAGATGTTCACATTTTCTACAAAGGTGTTGCTTTGAATAGTAATGAGGACATTAAAAACATTTTAATATTGTCATTACAGAAAGTACAGTGAAGCTCACACTATATACGTAGGTCATGTTGCACTATAAAATCATAGAACCCAATAGTGCAGAAGGAGGTTATTCCGCCCATCAAGTCTGCACCAACCACAATCCCACCCAAGCCCTATCCCTAAAACCCCATGCATTTACTCTAGCTAGTCCCTCTGCATTAAAGGGCAACTTAGCATGGCCAATCAACCTAACCCCCACATTTTTGAACTGTGGGAGGAAGCCGGAGCACCTGGAGGAAATCCATGCAGACACGGGGAGAACGTGCAAACTCCACACAGACAGTGACCCAAGCCAGGGATTGAATCTGGGCCCCTGGCACTGCAAGGCACCACCATGTGCCACCATGCCACCTTATGAGGTACCCCAGAACAGTTACATTTACTATATACAGTCAAGAGTAAGCACACAGTACAAAGAGTTTGTCATGGTAAGCAGCCCTTGCTGTACATTGGCTGAAAGGCCTTACCCTTTGACCTTTCCCCATTGTACCTTGGTAGTGGCTGCCCCAAACTTGAGTGCGTCTCTCAGTACGTAACCCTGGACCTTGGAATGTGCCAGTCTGCAACACTCAATCGAGGACGATTCTTTACTCTGGAAGATTAACAGATTTCAGGCAGATCAAAGAGCCTCCGATCCAATGACTCCGTCTACACTTCCTGCTGCCTCATAAAAGCAGCCAGCATAACCCAGGGCCCCACACACCCTGGGCATACTCTTTTCCACCTTCTTCCATCGGGAAAAAGATACAGAAGTCTGGGATCACATACCAACCGACTCAAGAACACTTCCCCCGCACCCTGTGGGCCTGACTCTCCCCCTTTGACCCAACCACACGCAACCTGTCTCAAACCCCCAACTCTGACAGTCCCCAACCCACTTCTCCCCCCCGATCCGGCTCCCACCCCATGCTCCCGAACCCCTGATCCCCAAAATCAGCCCCTGTCACCTGACCTAACTCCCCTCCCGACACAACCTCCTCTTCCACCACCTGGTTTCCAAACTGACCACCCCCTCACCAACTCTCACAAGCAGCCTAATCAGAACCACATACTGGTACACTTACCTTTTCTCTGGCCTGCCAGGGTCACTGGGCCCTTTAAACCTCCCTGCTTTATGCCAACTAGTATAGTTAAAAAAAAAGGGGGGCATGGCTTCCCTGAGCTCACTGGAGTTGCATTATGCTGGGTCTTCAGGGACTCTTCCACTGTAGGCCCCAAACAGGCACAGCCAGCAGAGGTTTTGATAAAATTTTCCACAGGGGGTAAGTGTGTGCCTCACCCTCCTGTAATTCCAATGGACCATGACTTAATGCTGCTGTGTGCAAGTTATGGCCCAATACTTTTCTTCAGAGAATCCTCCAGATTGGACAGGTACTGATGAGAAAAATGTGAAATTAAAAGAATACAATGTGAAGATTGACTGTTCACTGATAATCTTTGTTTTGGCAGGGTTATTGTCAAAAAGCTGCACTTAGAGAGTTATCAATATGATAATTACAAACAAAAATTGACACTTATTGACATCTATTTATAAGGTTATGTACAAAATTTTGAATAGCCTATTTTTAAAAGCACATTGATAGAAGAAAAATTCAAAAGACACCTAATCCTGGGATTATCGTTCTTTTACTCATGGGATGGGCACACAGGCTGGGTCACCATCTATTGCCCATCCCTGATTGCCCTTGAACTAGTTGACCTGTGAGGGTCATTTCAGAATCAACCCCATCACTATAAATCTTGAGTCACTTGTAGGCGAGGCTAGGTCCTGCTGCCTCGGCAAAGCAGCCAAAATAATTAAGGACCCCACACACCCCAGGCATTCTCTCTTCCACCTTCTTCCTTCAGGAAAAAGATACAAAAGTCTGAAGTCACATACCAACCAACTCAAGAACATCTTCTTCCCTGCTGCCATCAGACTTTGGAATGGACCTACCTCACATTAAGTTGATCTTTCTCTACAATCTAGCTATGACTGTAACACTACATTCTGCACGGTCTCCTTTCCTTCTCTATGAATGGTATGCTTTGCCTGTATAGAGCGCAAGAAAAAATATTTTTCACTGTATACTAATACATCTGACAACAATAAACCAAATCAAATCAAAACTGAAGTAACTGATGGCAGATTTCCTTTCCAGAAGTGCATTTTTTTTAGTAAACTAATTAAACTAAATTAACCAAACTGAGGGGCAAATCAAAAGGGACACAGCATCAAACAAAAATCACAAAGGGAACTTAAAACATCAAATGAAAATGTAATTAACAAGGTTGATAAAACACTCAGTCCCCACGGTGCCACTGGGTATGAATAATTGACTAAAGTTTTATGGTCATCATTTAACTTTTCAATTCCAGATTTTTTAAAAATGTAATTCAAATTTCACCATCTGCCATGGTAGGATGGAATCCAGTTACCCAGAGGATTATCATAGTCTCGGGATTACTAGTCCAGTGACAATATCAATACAACATCTTTGCCCCATTCCTGAAAAGGTGGGAACAAAATTAAACATGTACTTATTGGATACAATGATACCAAGAAAAGATGTAACTATTACATGCCAAAAGGCAATGAAAATAAATCTGTTC
Organism: Carcharhinus amblyrhynchos; assembly: GCF_965287045.1. Taxonomy (NCBI): domain Eukaryota; kingdom Metazoa; phylum Chordata; class Chondrichthyes; order Carcharhiniformes; family Carcharhinidae; genus Carcharhinus; species Carcharhinus amblyrhynchos. The sequence continues at coordinate 9,635,142 of NC_137333.1, read as the reverse complement.
ATGAAATATTTAACTTGGTTAGGTGCTTTTGACCCAAACAGGCGCCAAACTGTGGCGACTAGGGGAATTTCACAGTAACTTCATTGCGGTGTTAATGTGAGTCTTACTTGTGATTAATAAATAAACTTTAAATTTTGAATTGCATCCACTACATTGGATTGAGAGAAGGAAAAGCTCGGCTGGGTTAGAGTATTAAAAAAGGCCTTATTTGCCTAGAGAAAAATATGTAGAGCAGATTCGCATTATATAACTTTAATGCTGACCTGATGAAGTCTTTTAAAAGAAGATTAATTGGTCACATATGTCACTTGCTATTTGTGGGCCGTGCATCGATTTATTGCTATTTGCCTACAGAAATAAATATACTTCAACACTAATTGAGTGTGAAGCATTTAGAGATATTCTAAAGTTATGAAAGATACTATATAACTGAACATTTCTCTGCCCTTCTCAGAGGAACATCTGTGTTCAGCAGCAAAATTGAGGCTTACAGTGATAAATATAGGTGAAAAATAATCAAAGGGTTTATTGAGGGTGGCACAGTGGCAAGCACTGCTGCCTCACAGCGCCAGAGTCCCATGTTCAATTCTAGCCTTGGGTGTGTATGGAGTTTGCACGTTCTCTCTGCTTCTGTGTGGGTTTCCTCCGGATGTTCCAGTTTCCTTCCACAATCCAAAGATGTGCAGGTTGGATAGATTGGCCATGCTAAATTACCCCTAGCATTCCAAGCTGTACAGGTTAGATGAATCAGCCATGGGAAATATGTGGGATACAGTAAAAAGTCTGACAACACCAGGTTTTAGTCCAACCGATTTATTTAATGTGTGGGATTACAGGAATAGGGTGGGGGGGAAGGCCTGGATAAGATACTCCGTCAAAGAGTCAGTGCAGACTCAATGAGTCATATGGCCTCTCTGCACTGTTTGGATTCTATTCTATAAGGTCTAGTGCTGTTGCAATCATATGGAACACAATCAGATGAGTTTGAATAACAGAGACAATAATTTTGTCATGCTTTTGAAATTAAGAACAATATCAGTCTTGGCTTCCAAAAGTCAATGCTTCTAATACTCACATTTAATAAATTGGATAGAGCCCAGCACAAGACATGTTTTACAGATTGTTCGGTTTTCTCCTGTTATTTTCTTACATCCATTGAATAAATTAAAGTTGAAGAAATTGTTTAGCAAACTATTCAGATAGTAGCAAGTAAAAAGAATTGGAAATTACTTGGCAATAATTCCAAGATAACCAGATATCCTATCAGTGTGTGACTCTTTTCACTCTATTTATTTTCCAAAAATGTATTTTATTTGCAAACTGTATAAAGGTACTTTCTTTAACAGTTCAAATTGACATCACATTAAGTGCAAAACTGACCTGTTCCTTTCAGTAAAGAGGGCAGGATTTTCCAGCTGCACTCAACCCAAAACTGGAAAATCCTGCCCGAGATCAACAGACTTTTGCATGATCCATCCCCGTGGCAATTCTAATTCCCGTGGTGGGCGGGATGGGAAGAATCCTCCACCACCACCACCACCACCTCCTCCCCCCCACCCCCCCCCCCAACCCCCCTCCCCCCCAAGATGCCTGATTACACTTACAACTACAGGCTATATTTACAATACTCATTTCATGTCAAACCTGAGGGACGTTACACAGTGTGAAGTCCCTCGGTATAATGTGGTGGGAGGAACAACAGCGTGCCTTTTTTAAAATTTATTTCCAATCAGAAAACCAAATTGGCCCAATCAAAGTTCCTACAAGAGAGACTTTACAGATCCAAGCTGACAATACAGGGCCCATTCTTCCTGTCTTGGGCTCGATCAACAAGATCCAAGCTGATAGGAGCAAGCATTTCAACCTGGATTTGATCTGAGCTTCATCTTAGCCAAAGATGAAGCCTCAGTGTAACCTCACTGAATTCTATCAAGTGTAGGATCAGCAAACTATGTCAGCTAAAAGGCTGACACCGTGGCCTTTTCCCATTCAGCCTTTGTGGAAGCTGCCTTCAAGCTTTAGTGATTCCCTCAGCATGCAGCCCTGGAATGTTCCAATCCGCACCACTTGGTTTTTTTTTTCCACAAGGTTTACTTTATTCATAAAATTAATGAGTAAATTACATGACCTACAAAGTTGATATGACGTAAGGTTCAAATCAAATTCGTTTCTTCCAATACTGTACATTAATCAGTCCATTTACAATCGCCATTGGTATTTACCATACTCATGAACATACACCTAATTTGCATTCTCTCAGTGTACAATGGCTGCACCCTTGTTATTGTTCCTGAAGTCAATGTCACTATCTGTTCCCATTTATGCAGTTCACATCCCCTAGAGTTAAACTGTGCCTTTTTACCCTTCCCCCACTGTGTGGGTGAAGGTAACTTTTGCCAACAAATGCTGTACCCCTTGGAACCTTTGGAAGCACTAGGAGGGAATTAGTTCATGTCTTCAGGTTTTGTGGTCCTTTAATTGTGCATGGAACTGCTTAAGAATTGGCATTGTATTGTGTTTTCCACCTTCTCCCTTTTGCTGAGCTCCCAGTTCCAGATAAAGTCCAGGCTGAGAGCTCGCCTCCTGTAACTGTCAAAGGTCAACACCAGAAGATCTGATGGGATTAGCAAAGCAGGATTTGTGTGATCTGAAAGCTCATTGTGTTACACTCCAGCTTCCCGCAGGCAGAATTAGAAGGTACCTTGTAAATCCATCCAAGAAAAGGACTGGGAATGTACAACAGGCGCGGGTGGAATGAGATATATTTTGATTTTGGTTGGGGCAGTTAGGTTTGACTTGATTAGATTAGATTTACTATTGACACATACTAGCATACAGTGAAAAGTATTGTTCTTGCACACTATACAGACAGAGCATGCCTTCATAGAAAAGGAAAGGAAAGAGTACAGAATGTAGTGTTACAGTCATAGCTAGGGTGTAGAGAAAGATCACCTTAACGCAAGATAAGTCCATTCAAAGATCAGATAGGAGCAGGGAAGAAGCTGTTCTTGAGTCGGTTGGTACGTAACCTCAGACTTTTGTATCTTTTTCCTGATGGAAGAAGTGGAAGAGAAAATGTCCGGGGTGCATGGGGTCCTTAATTATGCTGGCTGCTTTCCAAGGCAGCGGGAAGTATAGATAGAGTCAATGGATGGGAGGCTGATTTGCATGATGGATTGGGCTACATCCACAACCTTTTGTAGATTCTTGCAGTCTTGGGCAGAGCAGGAGCCAAACCAAGCTGTGATACAACCAGAAAGAATCCTTTCTATGGTGCATCTGTAAAAGTTGGTAAGAGTCATAGCTGACATGCCAAATTTCCTTAGTCTTCTGAGAAAGTAGAGGCATTGGTGGGCTTTCTTAACTATAGTGTCAGCACGGAGAGGATCAGGACACGTAGTTGCTGATCTGGACACCTAAAAACTTGAAACTCTCAACCCTTTCTAGTTCATCCCCGTTGATGTAATCAGGGGTGTATTCTCTGCGCTTTCTGAAGTCGATAACAATCTCCTTTATTTTGATGACAGTTAGTCAGAATATGTGTTAATGAAGGAAGTATCCTGAAATGTCAATATATATTCCTATTTCAGATTGCTTAACCCATATTTTCATTTTGGATTTCCAACATAAGTGTTCATCTTGGTTCTTCCTCTCTTCCATCAACCACATGGATTTTAACTGGGAGCTTTGCAAAGGTTGGACCAGCTCCTCATTGCAGAGAACTTACAAATAGAATGATTTTGTCTTCTGTGGCTCTCCCTAGCTCATCCACACCTGAATCTTTTGCAGCAACTCAGTTGCTCTGTACTGCTAGTTGATGGGGAAATGCACACATTGAATGTATTAATTTATAATAGCATGGGCTAGGAACGCTTATAGCTATATCAACAAATATAAGTATCAAACAATCAATTCTATTTGGAAAGTATTATGTTGCTTACCTGTTGCCAAAATCATTAAACTCTGGGAGGGCTTTAGTTAGTTCCCTAAATTAATTTAACTCAGAGCTATAATTCAGCAGAATAATATGTAACTGAAAGTTAATAAATAATCTTGTCTCATTTTATACAGTAAAATCTGTTATTACTTCCGCTAATTGTAGCAAACAGGATGCAGTCTGTTTATTACCTTCTACAGCTTCCCTACATCACACAAACACATTTCATAATTCAACTTAAGGGAATTCTCATTCCTTTTTATTCGGAAGCCTCACATGTCACTTCTGTGAGGGAAAATAAGAAGTCTCACAACACCAGGTTAACGTCCAACTGGTTTACTTGGAATCACAAGCTTTCAGAGCACTTCTCCTTCTTCAGGTCATAGATTGTAGAAGATCATAGGATCCTACAATGCAGATGGAGGCATTTGGACCCATTGAGTCTGCACCGACCGTAATCCCACCCAGGCCCTATCCCCATAATCCCTTACATTTACCCTACCAGTCTCCCTGACACTAAGGGATAATTTTTAGCATGGCCAATCAACCTAACCCACACATCTTTGGATTGTGGGAGGAAACTGGGGTACCCGGAGGAAACCCAGACAGACACGGGGTGAACATGCAAACTCCACACAGATGGTGACCCAAGCTAGGAATCGATCTAACAATTGTGCCACCGCGCTGCCTCACCTGATGATCCACTCATCTGATGAAGGAGCAGCGCTCCGAAAGCTTGTGATTCCAAATAAACCTGTTGGATTTTAACCTGGTGTTGTGAGACTTCTTACTGTGCCCACCCCAGCCTAATGCTGGCATAAAAGTTTAGTTATTAGTCACAAGTAAGGTTTACATTAACACTGCAATGAAGTTACTGTGAAATTCCCCTGGTTGCCACACTCTGCTGCCTGTTCGAGTCAATGCACCTAAACAGCACATCTTTCAGACTGTGGGAGGAAACTGAAACTCCCGGAGGAAACCCACGCAGATACAGGGAGAATGTGCAAACTCCACACAGACAGTGACCTAAGCCAGGAATTGAACCTGGGACTCTGGCATTGTGAGGCAGCAGTGCTAACTACTGTGCCACTATGCCAGCTTTCTGCTACAACATCTCCAGATATGCACCTTCACATCTGTGAGAGGAGACAGTGGTGTAGTGATAATATTAGCAGACTAACAGTTCAGAAGGCCTGGGTTAATGTTCTGGGGATCTGGGTTCAATCCAGCTGGTAGAAATTATTATTTTTTAATATCTGGAATTGTTTCAGGAATGGCGACACAACTGTTGTATAAACGCATCTGGTGCGCTAGGAAATCTGCCAACCTCGCTTGGTCTGGCCAAATGTATCTGCAGAGTTGCAGCAATGTGGTCAATTCTCCACATCAAATGCTGACCTTGCTGGCAAAGGATACATCCCACGAAAGAATGAATGTAAAAAATTACATTCAATTCTCCCTAAATTGATCTCACACCAAAATTACTGATTTCTCCCTAGTCGTCCATATAAAGATGAGCATTGTTTACGCTTGCTGCTCTGGGCTTTAAAGGAAAATAAAGGATTTGCAACTATTTTGCATATTTCACAACCTCAGCACTTTATAGTTAATGAGATACTTGTAGAGTCGTTGTTGTCATGTAGGAATGGTGACAGCCAACCTTCACAAGCAAGGCCCCACATCAGCCCAATTATATTGGGTGGGATTTTATGGCCTCATTGATCCCAAAACCATAAAATCCTGCCTGCGGTCAACAGACCTTTCTGTGTTCTGTCCCTCGCCCGCTTTTATTGCTGTGGTGAGGCAGGGCAGTAAAATTCTGACCAAAGACTAGGTGATGACTGAAATTTTCCACTGCTGATGGTGTACTCCAGTGCTGATCCCACTTGAGTTTGCAAGGTTTAAACTTTGAAAGTTTATTTATTAGTGTCACAAGTAGTCTTACTTTAACACTGCAATGAAGTTACTGTGAAAATCCTCTAGTCGTCACACTCCGGTGCCTGTGTGGGTACACAGAGGGAGAATTTAGCATGGCCAATGCACCCAGCCAGCACGTCTTTCAGACTGTGGGAGGAAACCGGAGCACCCAAAGGAAACCCATGCAGACACGGGGAGAATGTGCAGACTCCGCACAGGCAGTGACCCAGTCAGGAACTGAACCCGATTTCCTGACGCTGTGAGGTAGTGGTGCGAAACACTGTGCCACCATGGAAGGACATTTCATTTGTGTGTGGCAGGTGGATGTAAATGCCAACTTGGGCATACTTCCAACCTTCACTGGGCCTCAAACATCCTCCCCACTTCCCCTCCCTATGTCCCCCCTTCCCAAAACTTCAGCTTGTGCCCATCTGAAATGTCTCACCTGCCCATTTAGAGATAAAGACAGTCTGCAGTAATTTTACAATTTCAGGTTAACTGCCAGGCCTGGACGCAATTTTGCCCTTGTTGTGCCAGGTCCCCTTCCAGGGGCAGAACTGGTGGCACAAGGATGGCATGGTGGCATTGTGGTTAGCACTGCTGCCTCATAGTGCCAGGGACCCGGGTTCGATTCCCAGCTTGGGTCACTGTCTGTATGGAGTTTGCACATTCTCCCCGTGTCGGCATATGTTTCCTCCAGGTGCTCCGGTTTTCTCACATTGTCCAAAATTGTGTGGGCTAGATGGATTGGCCATGCTAAGTTACCCCTTAGTGTCAGGGATTAGCTAGGATTAATGCACAGGGTTATGGGGATAGGGTCTGGGGATAATTGTGGTTGGTGCAGACTTGATGGGCTGAACGGCCTCCTTCTGCACTGTAGGATTCCATGAATGCCTGTCTGAGGGAGGCACTGCTGTTGGCCATGGCTTCAGCCATTATTTAAGCAAGGCAAAGTGGAAGCTTCTGGAAACGATGCAGCAAAAGCAACAACAATTCATGATAACACAGTGTCTTTAACCTCAAAAAACAACTTGCCAAGTGGCTTCAGACGAATGATTTCTCAGAAAAGTGAATAATGAGCCACATGAGCTGATATGGCTGCCAAGAATGTGTTCAGATAGGCAGATTTCAAAGATCATCTTTAAGTGGGAGACAGAGAGGTTATGAGAGAGAATTCCAGAACTGAGGGCCTAGACATTGAAGACAAATTCACCAATGCTGAAACAATAAAACCCCAAGATACGCAGGGGGTTAGAATTGGCAATGTGCAATGTTGATATTTGCCTGGGAGATTAATTATTCCCAGCATTTTAATTTAGATTTTCAGCATCAACAGTGTTTTATCATAGAATCCGATAGTGCAGAAGAGGCCCGTCGAGTCTGCATCAACCACAAGCCCTCACAGGCCCTATCCCCATAATCCCATTCATTTACCCTAGCTCGTCCCCCTGACATTAAGGGGCAATTTTAGCATGACCAATCCACCTAACCCATGCATCTTTGGAGTGTGGGAGGAAACCGGAGCACCCGGAGGAAACCCGTGCAGACACGGGCAGAACATGCAGGTATCACAAAGGGAATCGAACCCGGGGCCCTTGGCCCTGTGAGGCCACAGTGCTAACCGTTGTGCCACCATGCCACCTGAAACAAAACACACCGCATTTACTTTTGTGCCACAGAGTTGACCACTTAAGAGACTGTAGGCATACCTTCTGCAGCTCTGTTGATTTCCTTGACAAGGGTGCACAGACAGATTAAGAATCCAGACAGAAGTCTCAACCCAGATTTTGAGAAAGCATACCAGTGACGTGATGAAGCAGAAATGCCACGACTTGGAGAGATCAAGGAAGGAAAGGCCCTGCTGCATATCTGACAAAAACTCCAGGGTCATTTGTCCATTCTGCTCCTTGCACAGTAGAATAAACCTGAGAGAAGTGGTCATTGGAGACAGAGGTTTCGGAGGTACAGAGTCAAATCTTTGTAGAGAAGGAGAAGGAGAAAGGGGAAGAGGAATGGTTGCCGATAATGGCAACAGCTATATCAATCATTGATTGACACTTTTTACCAAGAATGTAATTTGGCCTGCATAAATAATTCTGTCAATATTGAGCACAATCCAGCAACTGTCAGAACTGCACTTTACAATCAATGCCCGTACGTAGCTATCAATCCTTCAGCTACACACGCCTTCACAATATCATTGGGCAGCACTTACTGTCCGCGCTCATCCCAAGGCCAGGAATTCCCATCTGACTCAATGGAACTTTGCATGGTCCACCTGTGCCCGCTACGATTCCGAAGTGGGCGGGACGGAAAAATTCCACCCGTAGAAACATAGAATACAGTGCAGAAGGAGGCCTTTCGGCCCATCGAGCCTGCGCCGATAACAATCCCACCCAGGTTCTGTTCCCATAAACCCCATGTATTCACCCCTGCTAATCCCCTTGACACTAAGGGGCAATTTAGGATGACAATTGACCTAACCACACATCTTTGAAATGTGGGAGGAAACCGGAGCACCTGGAGAAAACTCGAGCAGACACGGGGAAAGATACCCCTGCATAGATACCAGTCGGGAAAAAGATACAAAAGTCTGCGATCACATACCAACCGATTCAAGAACAGCTTCTTCCCTGCTGCCATCAGATATTTGAATGGATGCACCTTACAGTATGCTGATCTTTCTCTACATTCTAGCGGTGACTGTAACACTACATCCAGCATCCTCTCCTTTCCTTCTCCCCTACGAATGGTATGTTTTGTCTGTATAGTGTGCAAGAAACAAAACTTATCACTGTACACCAACACATGTGACAATAATAAATCAGATCAAATCCTGGGGCTGGGGTTGAACCTGGCTCCCTGGTGCTGTGAGGCAGCAATTCTTAGAACTATATTGAAATAACATGTAATCAGTTTATTACCCTATGAGGAATTTCTGTATAATATGATTAATGTTTGTATTCTCGATGTTGCAATTTGATAAGTTGTGTACCATGTCACCTAGGGCTTATTCCAGGTCCTCCCTCAGTAGGTGCAAGAACCATTATCCCCTTGGGGAATGACCTCATGTCACTTGTGTATCCTTCAAATTACTTAGGCCGAGCCAAGCGATGGACAATACACTAGGCCTTTACTCTAAGTAAGAAGTCTCACAGCACCAGGTTTAAGTCCAATAGGTTTATTCGGTAGCAAAAGCCACTAGCTTTCAGAGCACTGCCCTTTCCAACGAAGCTAGTAGCTTTTGCTACCAAATAAACCTGCTGGACTTAAACATGGTGTTGTGAGACTTCTTACTGTGTTTACCCAAGTCCAACGCTGGCATCTCCACACCTTTACTCTAACCCAGGTCGAGTTTCCTTTATTTGTAAAACTGAACGTACCTAAAATGGGTGGCATGGTAGCACAATGGTTAGCACTGCTGCTTCATAGCCCCAGGGACCTGGGTTCAAATCCTGGTTCAGGTCACTAACTGTGTGGAGTTTGCACGTTCTCCCCATGTCTGCTAGGGTTTCCTCCAGGTGCTCAGGTTTCCTCCCACAATCCAAATATGTGCAGGCTAGGTTGATTGGCCATTCTAAATTGCCCCTTAGTGTCCTGGGATGCATAGGTTAGAGGAATTAGTGGGTAAGTACGTAGGGATATGGGGACAGGACCTGGTGGAATTGTGGTTGGTATAGACTCGAGGGGCCAGATGGCCTCTTTCCGCACTGTACGGTTTCTATGATTCTAAAATCTGCTCTTCCTATGAGCCTCATTGGCCTTCAATGCAGGACATCTAGTCGTCTGAACTGTTCACCTTGCGATTTTTGTTTTGAACATGTCAAAAATAATCTTATTACAGATCCACCAAGTTTATTATCCAGTGAAACATTTTACTCGCCACTTTACTAGCTTTAGACGAGAACTAGCCTATACACACGATATCCAAAAATCAAAATTACCTGACTCCAAAATGCAATCAGCCCCAAAGTTTTTGGATAAAGGATACTCGACTTGTAACCTTTTGCATCTGACCTCACTGAATCCGAAAGTGGTTCCCTCCATCTGGTACAAGGTGATCACTTGAATTGGAACCATTGAAATTATCACTGGAGGGTTACTGAACAGTGAGTGAGTTACTGCAGTGTCTTTTCACCCTGACCATTTAAATGCAATCCCAGGTTGAGAAAAAAACAGTTTCATTTTAAATTGTTTTAAGAGTAGCATGGTGGCACAGTGGTTAGCATTGCTACTTCACAGTGCAAGGGACCTGGGTTCAATTCCGGCTTCGGGTGGACTGTGTGGAGTTTGAACATTTTCCCCATGTCTGCGTGGGTTTCCTTCAGGTGCTCCGGTTTTCTCCCACAGTCCAAAGATGCGTAAGTTAGTTGGATTGGCCATGCTAAATTGCCCCTTAGTGTCCCAAGGTTAGCTGGATTAGCCATGGGAAATGTATGGGATTACAAGGATAGGGAGGGGGAGAGGGCCGGGGTATTTGATGCAGACTTGCTGGGCTGAATAGTCTCTTCTGCACTGTAGGGATTCTCCAATAAGAAGTCTCACAACACCAGGTTAAAGTCCAACAGGTTTATTTGGTATCGCTGCTCCCACTGACCTGATGAAGGAGTAGTGCTCCAAAAACTAGTGATACCAAATAAATCTGTTGGACTTTAACGTGGCATTGTGAGACTTCTTACTGACTCGACCCCAGTCCAGCACCAGGATCTCCACGTCGTAGGGATTCTAAGTACTGATTGCATATTTAAGTATGTCCCACAGTTTACCATTTCTTCAGACCAAATAGCGATCTGCCAGTGATAACTGTGCACACGTCATGCTGCACATTGTCCAACTTTATCCAACTGAAGTTGACTAGTTTCGGTCCAATGCCTTCTTTATCTACTTTCAATGTATTGATAACAGTCATTATGAAAGTTTTCTAACTTCATTTACCATACTGCTTCTAGATCTAATTCTACATCTTTCATTATTACATAAACATACTGTAGATTTAAAGTGACCTGCACATGTCTTATTGTTTCCATACCCTTGATCCCTATGTTTTTTTAAAGCATGACTTTGGAAATCTTTCCTAAAGAACTTCTTTATGATTCAATTTGCTGTCAGCCCTTTTAAATCAGATTGAAAATTTTCTCCAACTCATTCCCATTTGATGCACAAGCTGTTTTTTTTGAGTTGTATTGCAACATTTCTGTGGAAGTACCTTTGGTCCCACAGTCTACAGTTTATTTATCAGTGTCACAAGTAGGGTCACATTAACACTGTAATGAAGTTACTGTGAAAATCCCCCAGTCACCACATTCCGGTGCCTGTTAGGGTACACTGAGGGAGAACTTAGCATGGCCAATGCACCTAACCAACATGTCTTTCTGGCTGTGGGAGGAGCACCCGGAGGAAGCCCATGCAGATACGGGGAGGATGTGCAGACAGAAAGTGATCCAAGCTGGGAATCTGGCGCTGTGAAGCAACCATGCTAACCATTGCACCACCCTGCTGCCCAAGTGAATCTTTACGCAAGAGTGAAGTATTGGTGAGATCCTTTGAGCAGTGGCCTCACCTCATGGAGTTAACACTGGAGTAAGGGTAACATTCAGGAATTTGAAAGAGGTTTAAAAAGTTCTCCCTTAAAGGGGATGGCATGGTTATTGACTTTTCACTTCAGGGGCTTGGGTTCAGATCCAGTAGAATTAAGGAATGAAGGTTCCCTCCATCAGTGACTGTAAAAGTCCAATGCGGAATGAGTTTGTGCAGTCTGAATCCAGTTTCTAGTCCACGTGGGGCAATCATCCAAAATCTTTCCAAATATGGCACTAAGCAGCAATGTTACTCAACGGGACCATGGAATGACTGGTGTGGGAAGTAAGAAAATATTTCACAGTGGGAAGGTGTGAGGTTGAACCACATTACAGGGGGAAGAATACAGGAGCTTTATGCTGGACCTGGCTGAGCTATACCTCGTTCTGGAAATATTTGCTTCATTTTAGAGACAGATACATGAATACGCAGGGAATAGAAGGATCTAGACCACGTAGGGCAAATGGTCTTTAGTTTAGAAAGGTTGTCATGTATTGGCACAGGCTTCGTTCCTGTGCCAATTCCTGTGCTGTACTTTTCTCTGTTTTTTGTTCTATGTTCTCACTGAGTGACTGGAGTTGGAAAAGCTGATTCTCCAGCTCATGGGTGGCACAGTGATTAGCACTGCTGCCTCACAGCACCGGGGATATAGGTTCAATTCCAACTTTAGGTGACAGTCTGTGGAGTTTGCGTGTTCTGCCAGTGTCTGCGTGGATTTCCTCTGGGTGTTCCGCTTTCCTCCCACAGGCCAAAGCTGTGTAGGTTAGGTGGACTGGCCATACAAAATTACCCCTTAGCGTCCCAAAATGTGTAGGTTAGGTGAATTCACAATGGTAAATGCGTGAGGTCACAGGGATAGGGCAGAGGACTGGGCCTGGAATTCTCTTTTAGAGAATCGGAGTAGATTCGATGAACTGAAAAGCTTCCTTCTGCAGTGTAGAGATTCTATGGTTCTAAAATGTTTCGATGAATAGAAAAAAAATGCTCCAGAGCAGGATGTGGATGGTTACTCTGTTTCGAGATTGTGGACAACCCACCCTTGTTTTCAAGACAAGTGGCGGGATCTTACGGCCTCACTCGTCCTGAAACCGTAAAATTCCAACCGAGGTCAAAGGACCTTCTAATGCTGCACCCCTTGCCCTCTCCGATTCCCTTGGTGGGTGGGCTAGTAAAAATCAGGCAATAATCTTTAACTGCTTGGGCGGGGCGGAGGGAAAGTCTATGTATTTACAGAACCATGGACACTAGAATGGCAGCTTGGAACAGGAAATATGAACTAGATGGGCCAAAGGGCATTTTTTGTGCTTTAAAACTCTATAATAAGTGGACGGAATAAGCAGTTGTAATTACTTGCTCAATACTTATTGTCCTCACAGTTACAAATATATAACAATTATGCCAGAACATTAATCTCACCTCCCATTACTACAAACATGGAAAGTTCGTATAGACCTGATTCCTACCCAATCCAATTGTCTATTTGTTGCTGTACAGGCTTAAAGGTGAATCTACACAATTGTGTTGGGTCATATCAATATACATTGCGTGTGGTTATCATTCTTTACTGTGGTTAAAGTCAGTACACTATGTCCCCTGCCTCATGCAGAATGTTCAAAGATCCCATAAAACATTTTGCTGAGTCATTGCTAACAAATTGCATCAGAGTTAATGGAGTGTGTTCATTAACATGCGGCCTTGCTCCAGTTCTAAAGAACCACAGCAGATATTCCGACATAATAAATTAAGATCTCATTTCCTTACTGTTCTTTGTAACTATTTTCTCTGCTCCTGAAAGCACTGACTTATCCTGAGATACAGTTCCACAGGCACCAGAAGATCTTGGCATTTCATCAGCCAATCCCCACCTCTGCAAATCCCGACATCAACTAACATCAAATTCCTGGAGATTGTTACGACAGAGCCCATATCTCATTATCAACACGTACTCACTTTCTGGCATGGGGCCACTGGACTTCTTCCATTGGGAAAAAGATACAAAAGTCTGAGGTCACGTACTAACCAAAATCAGTTCAAACTACTCCGCGGATAATTACATTTTTGAAAATGATGCAACTAACAGCATTATGATGTTACTGTGGCCAGAGAATAACTTTCAATGGTTTCCCTTCATGGTTCGGCAGTTAACTCTGATGTTTGCCACAGAGCTACCTTTGGCCACCATCCTGTCACTCATTATATGTTTCACCTCTAAAAATGTAGCACAACTTTTCACATATACTCTGACATTGCCCGACCTACATCAGTACCCACTCTCTTGGCTGAATCATAGAATCCCTACGGTGCAGAAGGAGGCCATTTGGCCCATCGAGTCTGCACTGACAGCAATCCCACCCAGGCTCTATTACCGTAACACCACACATTTACCCTCCTAGTCACCCTACTCTAAGGGGCAATTTAGCATGGCCAATCAACTTAACCTGTACATCTGAGTCTATGGGAGGAAACTAAAGCACTCGGTGGAAACCAACACGGACACGGGGGGAATGTGCAAACTCCTCATAGACAATGACCCAAGACCGGAATTGAACCTGGGTCCCTGGCACTGTGAGGCACCAGTACTAACTACCGTACTACCATGCTACCCCGTGCTGACTGTTCTGCTGTCGCTAAATTATCAGACTGCTTATCTGACATCATATATTGCTGAGCAGAAATTTCATCCACTCAAATATTGGGACAACTAAAGCCATTTTCAAGGCTCCCATTCCCTAGCTATTGCTTCCATCCCTCTCCCTGGCGACCATCTGAAGCTGATTGGCAACCATATTTGACCCTGACCTGCCTGTAAATCTGTGCAGTCGCTATTTCCATCACTATACCATCGCCAACTCCATCCCTTGCCTTGGCTCAGACTCTGCTGAAAACCCCCACTCAGGCTTTTGTCATCTTCAGACTTGTCCATTCCAACAAACTCCTGGCTGACTTCCCGCATTCTTGCACCTGGAACATTGCAGTCACTCAAAATCCTGCTGCCTTTAAGACATCCCTTAAAACCCACTCCTGAGCAAGCTCTGGGTCACTGGCCCTAATCATAAGGTCATAAGGAATTGGAGCCGCAAATAGACATTGACCACATGGAGTCTGCTCATATAAGAGTCAACAGATTGATGTCTGATCTGACTGTGGCCTTCACTCCACTCTCTTGCCTGCCCCTCCTAACCACTGACACCCTTTGTAGGTTAAAAGCTCAGCCTTGATATTGTTTTAAGTGGCTCAGTGTCAAAGTTTGCTTGACAGCACGGTTGTGAAACACTTTGGGAATTTTTGTTGCGTTAATAAATACAAGTTGTAACTACCATTAAAGAGGCAAGTTCAGCCACCAATTTGCACAAAGTGACATATCTATCAACTGCAATTGGATAAAAAAACCCAGCAAATCTCTGAGGGATCAAGGTGGTCCAGGGTACAGTTCAGTTTGTTCTAGCAATGGCAGCTAGAAAATTGATGTGAAGGGAGTTATGTGTGTGTCCCCTATGTTTTGTCCACCATGCTGCTAGTAAGATTTGCGTGAAATATTCTCTTTCAGGAATCAAAAGGATCATTTTTTATTCTATTCTTATAGAATCATAGAATTAAACAGCGCAGAAGAGGCCCTTCAGCCCATCGAGACTGCACCGATATGTGAGAAACACCTGATCTCCCACCTGATCCCATTTACCATCACTTAGCCCATAGCCTTGAATGTTATAACATACCAAGTGCTCATCCAAATGCTTTTTAAAGGATGTGAGGCAACTCAAAGGATGGTGACAGTCTGGAACGCACGGCCTGGGAAGGTAACCACTCTCCAAGGCAGTGCATTCCAGACCGTAACCATCCTCTGAGTAAAAAGGTTTTCTTCTCACATCCCCCCTTTGAACTCCTAACCCTCACCTTGAACCCTCATGGCTGACCCTTCACCAAGGAGAACAGTTGCTTCTTATTCACTCTCTTCATTCCCCACATAATCTTGCACACCTCAATCAGGTTGCCCCTCGTCTTTCTCGGCTCCAGCAAAAACTACCCACGCCTATCCAATCTCTCTTCACAACTTAAATCTTCCTTCCCAGGCAAATCCTGGTGAATCTCCTCTGCACTCCCTCCAGTGCAATCGCATCCTTCTTATAACTGCACACAGGTACTGGAGTACCTATAGATCATACCTAGTGGTGTTATCGCTAGATTATTAATCCAGAAACTCAGCTAATGTTCTGGGAATCCGGGTTCAAATACCGCCACAGCACACAGTGGAATTTGAATTCAATAAAAAAACCTGGAATTAAGAATCTACTGATGGCCATGAAACTATAGTCGATTGTTGGGAAAACCCATCTGGTTCACTAATGTCCTTTAGGGAAGGAAATCTGCAGTCCTTACCAGGTCTGGCCTACATGTGACTCCAGAGCCCCAGCCATGTGGTTGACTCTCAATGGTTCTCTGAAATGGCCTAACCAAGGGCAACATGGGATGGGTAAAAAAATACTGGTGAGCCAGCAGCACCCGTGAACCATGAATGAATTGAAAGAAAAGCCATGTATTAGTTTCTTGCGCACTATACAGACAAAGGATACCATTCATAGAAATGGAAATGAGAGAGTGCAGAATGTAGTGCCACAGTTGTAGCTAGGATGTAGAGAAAGATCAACTTCATGTAAGGTCTAAAGTCTGATGACAGCAGGTAAGAAACTGTTCTTGAGTCAGTTGGTACGTGACCTCAGACTTTTGTATCTTTTTCCCAATGGAAGAAGGTGGGGTAGAGAATGTCCAGGGTGCATGGGGTCCTTGATTATGGCGGCTGCTGACAAAGTGGCATGGAGTGCTGCCAAGATCTCTGAGACCAGCACTTCTTAGACATTTCTAGGTTCATGCATTGATCTCCTACTGCCAACAGTAATATACTCCTTGCATGGTTACTGCGATAGTTATTACACCCTCTGCACTACTTACCTGTCCGAACTATTCCAAAACTTTGGTATTTTGACTTCTCTTTACAAAGACAAGTGACAGGTATGATTTTGAACAATCAACTCAGTCACTATCTTCATCTCATGCTGCTACTATTAATTTTGATTATTCTGTAACAAAGGCTGGACACTCCTTAGTAAGAAACATCTCTTGTTTTTCATATGACAACCTTCATTAACATCTTTCAGCATGGGGGTGAAAGTGAAAGAAAAGTGAAGAGAAAATTGTCACCACTATTTACCTTCCAGCAGTTTTTACAATATTTACTTTCCATCCATATAGCAACTTACGCATGGTAAAATGTCCCAAGGTGTGTCACAGAGACATTACAACACAGAATTTCACAGTGAGTCACATAAAGAGACTCTAAGACATTGACCAAAGACTTGGTCAAAGCAGAAGGCAGTGGCATAGTGGTATTGCCTCTGGACTAGTAGTCTAGACTCTCAGGGTAATGGTTTGGGGGCCCAAGTTTGAATCCCACAATAGCAGATGGTGAAATTTGAATTCAATAAGTAAATCAGGAATTAATGACCATGAAACCACCCTTGCTGCAGGAATGAAAATCTCCCTCTGCACTACTTACCTGTCAGAACTATTCCAAAACTTTGGTATTTTGACTCCTCTTTACAAAGACAAGTGACAGGTATGATTTTGAACAATGAACTCAGTCACATTGTTGTAAAAACCCATCAGGTTCACTAATGTCCTTTAGGAGAGGAAATCTGCTGTCCTTACCTGGCCTGGTCTACATCTGACTCCAGAGCCCCAGCAATGTGGTTGACTTCAAATGCCCTCAGGGATGGGCAATAAATGATGGGCCAGCAAGCAATGTCCCATGAGCAAATAAATCTTTAAAAATATGTTGTAGGGAGTGTTTTAAAGAATAGAAGAGGGATATAGCAGTGAGGTTTAAGGAGGGAATTGCAGAAGTTAGCACTACACAGCTGAAGGCTGACAATAGTGCAGACATAAAGATAGGGTTGCACAAGGGGCCAGAACTGGAGGAGCGCAGAATCTCAGGGAGTTATAAAACTAGAGGAGTTAACTTTTTCACATAGAGGTAAATATAATCCTTGGCAACTTTCTATCACACGTAACAGATACATGGTTTGCAAACTATAGAACCATAGCATCCCCTCAGTGCAGAAAGAGGCCATCCAGCCCATCGAGTCTGTGACAACTCTCTGAAAAGGCATACCGCCCAGGCCGTCCTATCCCTGTAACCTTGCACATTTACCATGGCTAATCCCGCTAACCTACACATCCCACAACCTTCCTCACACAGTCCTAAGGTGTGCAGGTTAGCATTGGCCATATTAAATTGGCCCTTAGTGTCAGGAGGATGATTAAGGTAAATACAGGTGTGGGGGAAAGGGGGGTGGGGGTTACGGAATAGGGCCTGAGTGGGATTGTTTTCGGTGCAGGCTCAATGGGCCAAATGGCCTCCTTCTGCACTAAAGGGATTCTATGATTCTATGATCTTTGCACCCTACAGGGCAATTTAGCATGGCCAACCAATCTAACCCACACATCTTTGGAATGTGGGAGGAAACCAGAGCACCTGGAGGAAACCCATGCAGACACAAGAGAATGTGCAAACTTCACACAGTCCCCCAAGGACAGAATTGAACCTGTAAGGCAGTAGTACCATCCACTGTGCTGTCCAAACCTAAAGTTATAACACACTTACATTGACTTTGTCACTGCAAAATGTTCTTGTTCAATAAACATCCAATCCGACAGATCCTAACAATGTATCTCTTTAACATGTTTGAGTAAATAACCAACGTTATCAGGATTTTCTGCAACTGATGTCACCAGACAGTCATTCTCCTCTCTCACAATGAACAGTGGTGTGGTGAGGGCAGAACTGGACAATAATGTGAAGAGAGAGACAGTGTGTACTTTGTAACAATTACTAAGATTGTTGGATAATGTACAGGTAACAGAATACAGAGTGTGCTTTCTGTTCCCACATCAGCCATCCCTGTGGTCACTCTGAATGAGACTGGCAGCGAGAGCCAAAATAGCAGTGGTTTGTTATTGCAGACTCATGTCTTGTGCACACCTGAGTTGATTGCTGCTGTAACATTGTACACAGGCAGATAAATGAGGAAATCACAGATTCTGGGCTGGATTCCTCTCACTGATTAGTCCAGAGTCGGGGCCATAGACTCAATAACTATAAAATCCCTACATGCAGAAAGAAGCTATCTGCCCCATCCAGTCCGTACTGACCCTCCGAAAGAGCATCCCACCCAGGCCCTCCCCTCCAACCTATCTCTGTAACCCTGCACATCTACCGTAGCTAATTAACCCAACCTATACATCTTGGGACACCAAGGGGCAACTTAGCATGACCAATCCACCTAACCTGCACACCCTTGGGCTGTGGGAGGGAAACGGAGCACCTGGAGGAAACCCACACAGACATGGGGAGAACGTGCAGACTCCACAAGGCCGGAATCAAACCCAGATCCCTGGAGCTGTGAGGCAGCTGTGCCAACCCTTGTGCCACCATGCCATTCTTAAAAGGTCATCCTTAAACCCATTTCAGGTTGAGATGAGACAAAATTGTTTCATTCAGAAAGCTGTGAATATTTGGAATTCTCCAACCAGGAAGCTGAGATTTTCAGTTGTTAGTATATTCTTTGAGATTGGTTCATTTTTGATCTCAAGGGAAGGGAGAGCTTTAAATCATAAGAAATTGGGTGTAGGGTTCAGTTGGGGGCTAAAGGTTGGAATCTTGACCCCAACTTTCCACTTCCAGTTTTAATGGAGATGAGGTTGAGATAGACAACCAGTCCAACCCAGGATGCGTGTTGGTATATTAAATGTTATAATCAGGCTGTGAGCAATCTCCATGGGCAACTGTGCACAATCTTTTCAATGTCCCTTGGACTTTTTCTATGAGGCCTTTAACTGGACAGTCCATCCTTCAACATCCAAGATGGCACAAGCTTTTTATAGAGGGTGGTGGTGCCTGGAGCTCACTGCCAGGGGAGGTAGTGGAAGCAGTTACAACAGTGAAAAGTACATGAATAGGATGGGAATAGAGGGATATGGTCCCCGAAAGTGTAGGAGGTTTAGTTCAGTCGGGCAGCATGATCAGTGCAGGCTTGGAAGGGCCTTGTGCTGTAATTTTCTTTGTTCTATCTGCACGCCATCCCCCAGCTCCCACCAAGGTCTTCAACATCCCCTCCAGGCTTTTGCTTACTTCGCCTCCAATACCCCTTTTACACCTCCAACATCCCCCTCAAGGCATTTGATTCCACCCCTCAGGATTAGAACCACCGCCTTCCCTTCTCCCGGTCTCCAATGCCCCCTCCCCGCCACCAACTCCCAAACTGAGGGCCCTGAAATCAGAACCTCTATCTACCCTCAGATTGACCCGGTGGATATGATCTTATTATTCATTCATGGGTGTTGTAGTCTCAGACAGCTGTTATTGGTCATTCCTAATTTCCCATGGGAAGCTGCCTTCTTGAACCGTTTCAGTCTATGTGGTATAGGAACGCTCACAGTGATGTTAGGGAGGGAGTTCCAGGGCTTTGACCTAGCGACTGTGAATTCGTCCCAAGTCAGGATGGTGAGAAGCTTGGAGGGGAACTTGTAAATGATAGTGTTCCCATGAAGGCTTGGTCTATATATTAGTGTCACAAATAGCTTATATTAACACTGCACTGAAGTTACTGGGAAAATCCCCAAGTCACCACACTCCGGCGCCTGTTCAGGTACACTGAGAGAGAATTTAGCCAAAGCACCTAACCAACGTGTCTTTTGGACTGTGGAAGGAAACCGGAGCACCCGGAGGAAACCCACGCGGGCTTGGGGAAAATGTGCAGACTCCATGCAAACAGTGACCCAAGTTGGGTATTGAACCAAGTCCCTGGCATCGTGAGGCAGCAGTTCTAACCACTGTGCCACCATGCTGCCCATGTTGCCCTTAAAGTTTATTTGGTGGTTTTTGTCATTCTGAATGGTAGAATTTGCTGGTTTATAAGTAGCATTTGAAGCATAATTGATCCCTGTATACTTCCAGATCGACAACGGATGAATGAACATCGCTCAACAATCACCAGGCAAGACTGTTGCCTTCCTGTTGGGGAACACTTCAGCAGTCACAGGCGTTCAGCTTCTGATCTTCAGGTAAGCGTTCTCCAAGGCGACCTTCATGACACACGACAGCGCAGAGTCGCAGAGCAGAGACTGATAGTCAAGCTCCGCATACACGAGGACGGCCTCAACCGGGATCTGGGGTTCATGTCGCACTATCTGTAACCCCCATGACTTGCCTGAACTTGCAACATCTCACTGTCCTGTCTGGAGACAATACACATCTCTTTAACCTATGCTTAATGACATCTCCATTCACATTGTCTGCACCTTTCAGAATTGAGGAGGAACTTCTTGACTCAAAGGGTGGTGAATCTCTGGAATTCTCTGCCCATTGAAGTGGTGGAGGCTACCTCATTAAGTATATTTAAGTCAAGGGTAGATAGATTTCTGATAGACAGGGGAATTAAGGGTTATGGGGAGCAGACGGGAAAGTGGAACTGATCCACTTCAGATCAGCCATGATCTTATTGAATGGCGGGGCAGGCTTGATGGGCTAGATGGCCTACTCCTGCTCCTATTTCTTATGTTAAGAATTGAATAGCAAATTAGCTGTAAAGACTCACATCCCAATCAGTATTCTGTAAACTGTGTGTGCCTTTATATGCCCTTCTCTGATCAGAACCTTCCACTCACCTGTTGAAGGAACCAACGTTCCGAAAGCTTGTGGGTTTACTATCAAATAACTGTGTTGGGCTTTAACCTGGTGTTGTGGGACTTCTTACTGTGAAAGTGACCCATCCAATCCTGCAGGCTTACTCCAGGCCACCGAATCGAGGGCAAACCTGTTAACAAGGCTGGCATCCATTGGGAAGTCTGTTAACCATGCCACACAAACTCTGCACTGTTTGTGGAGTTCAACTTCCCAGATCTCTGATATCTACCTGCACCCAACCACTACCACCACCCCTGCCCCCCACCCCCCCTAAAATCCCACCCCCCCAACACCAAACCCCCACCACCAGCACCCCACTCCCCCATCCCCACCCCCCCAAGCCCCACCTGCCCGGAAAGGCTTAAAGCCACGATTCTATTGAATAGTAGATTAGGGGCTTGAGGAGGCATGAGGCCTACAACTGCTCCTATTTCTTAAGTTCCTATTCAAGCACAGTTATTCATCAAGTAACAAACAGAAGACAGCAGAAATGCCGAGAATTACTCAGCAGATCAAACAGCAGTTTCTGCTAAAGATGGGCCTATATGTGGCAATCGACCCGAAACCTCAGGTATCTGATTTCTGTTTCTCTCCAGATGCTCCCTGACCTACTCATAGCGTTCCATTCCACATAATCACATTCCCAGAACTGGCAGGTGTAATAACTTCGAAAGTGAGTTGTTGTGGCTTCAAGTCATAAAGGGTTTATTGCCAACAATACTTGTGAATGCACAAACGAAAGTCTGACATAAGAACATAAGAAATAGGAGCAGGAGTAGGCCAACTAGCCCTTCGAGCCTGCCCCTCCTCCCTGACCCCAACTGAGGTTCCTCCTCAACAGATACACGCGCCCTTGCATCTGATTGGCTCGGCTTCTCCCGCTGCCTCACTGCAAGCTCTGACCCAATCACGTGACCCTCTGAGGTTGCCCCCTTAAAGGGGCCACGCGATCACAGCAACATTTTGATTTTGGCAAAACAAAAACACAAGGAATCCTTTTCCCCTTGTCAGAAACAGCTGTTCAGCCACTAATGTCTGCAAGTGAAGGGCCTTTCATACGTTACTGCTCCCTCTCATAAGTTTGACCAGAGCCCAAGGCCCTTGTGCCGATGGGCTCTGGGACAACGAACAAAAAGCAACAGAGAATGGAAAGAAATGTTAGTGCTTACCTTACTCACCACTGGTCCCAGTCCTGAGGTCTCCAACTTCATTCCATACTCTGACTTCCGGGTCTCACCTTCTCCCCAAACCCTCTTCCCAAGCCCCCCCAAGTCACCCACATTGTCAACCTCCTAGCTCCCTCCTACAGTACTCCCAATCCAAACCACCGACAATACTCCAGTGTTCTTTGCCAATACCCCACAGCCCTCTGGTCACCCTCCATGCACCACCTCCCCTACCCCACTCAGCCCCGATTTTATCCTATCATTAACCTGAACATTAACGCACACAGCTGTTGAGGCTCCTACCCACTATGCCATCTGCATGATGGCACAGCGAGTTAGGACCTACACTATGTTAAGAAAGCCCACCAACACCTCTACTTTCTCAGAAGACTAAGGAAATTTGGCATGCCAGCTAAGACTCTCGTCAACTTTTATAGATGCACCATTGAAAGCATTCTTTCTGGTTGTATCACAGCTTGATATGGCTCCTGCTCTGTCCAAGACTGCAAGAAACTACAAAGGGTCTTGAACGTAGCCCAATCCATCACACAAACCAACCTCCCATCCATTGGCTCTGTCTACACTTCCTGATGCCTCGGAAAAGCAGCCAGCATAATTAAGGACCCCACACACCCTGGACATTCTCTCTTCCACCTTCTTCTGTCAGGAGTTAGATACAAAAATCTGAGGTTAGTACCTCCTGCTGCCATCAGAGTTTTGGATGGACCTACCTTGCAATAAATTGATCTTTCTTGACACCGTAGCTATGACTGTTACACCACATTCTGCACCCTCTCCTTTTCATCTCAATGAACTGTATGCTTTATCTGTATAGCGTGCAAGACACAAAACTTTTCACTGTGTTTTATTATATATGACAATAATAAATCAAATCCAATGATGGTGAGGTCCAAGGCCCAAAATCCTAGGCTCCCCAGATTCTTCCAATTCCATTATAGGCTGCCAACAGGTGATGCACCTGAGAGTGCATGATGCTGAAAGTTTAAAGGTCAAGACAGAGCGCACAACATGATCCCACAAAACAGCAGTGACTAACCTCCAGTTCACGTGTTTTAATTGTTGTTTGAGGGATAAATATTGGCCAAAACACTGGGAAGAACTCTCTTAACAAAAGTCATTACCATGTTTGGACATCATTCTCAGTAAGTCTGGAAAAGCCACCAGCAGTGTAGGATGAGACAATTGCATCTGTCTTGTAAAAGGGTCAATGTTTTCTCATACTCCTCGGTGTGTTGGCTTGTGAAAAGTTTATCTGCAGGGCTTCACGCACCTGTTAGAAAATGAATTGATGCTGTTGAATCTCCTACTTAGATCTCGAAATACAGGTTAGTCAAGTTGGAGCACAGAACCACTTGCATCAGCTCTTCTGGGCTTGTAGAAGTCTCTGTGCAGTATCACAACATGTTGATCTAATGCGCCTCAGGCACAAAGTCTTTTCATAGTAAGAAAACACTGCTTGCCCTGAATACTAAATCAGTGTTGTCTTGTTTGCCAAAAGTTTCCATCATTCGCACGGTATGTAGTGCCTGAGATATCTTGTATGGATTGAGAAGTGCATCCAATATTATTTTTATTCACCGTCGATGGATTTAAATTTGATCAACAAGCCCAATGTGTCAAATGTCTGTTACCCGCTTCCCAACAACTCCTAAAACACAACAGCTATTTAAACACAACTGATGCCAGATCTGGTTACACTCAATGCTAACTGCCATTTTAAAATGTACTATTTTTTAACCTTTGGCACATTCCAGACATTAACAGAAATAGAAGCCATGCCAAACTTGTGCCTTTAAGAATGCTTAAAGGTGAAGTACCTCTTCTCCAAAATGCATTGTTATTACTTTTACTATATTTAAACAACGCTGACTTTTTCAAGATGGCACCACACCGTGGCTACTTCTTGCAAGTTGTCCCCAGCATACCCTCTATTTCTATCTTTTACTCTCGTTCTATGCTTTTAAAGCTTAACCCTAACTCTCAAACTCTTTACTAAATGTTCTATTTCAATGTCTTACAGATTTGGCAATGGTTGATCTTTATTTACACTTTTGCTATGACTGTAACACTATATTCTGTACCCTCTCCTTTCTTTGTCTGCCATGTACTCTATGTACGGTATGCTTTGTCGGTATCATAGAATCAAAGAAGCCCTACAGTGCAGAAGGAGGCCATTCGGCCCATCGACTCTGCACCGACAACAATCCCACCCTATGCCCTATCCCCACAACTCCACACATTTACCCTCCTAATCCCTCTAACCTAGACATCCTGGGACACTAAGAGACAATCTAGCATGGCCAATCAACCTAACCCACACATCTTTGGACTGTGGGAGGAAACAGGAGCGCCCGGAGGAAATCCACACAGACACAGGGAGAATGTGCAAACTCCACACAGACAGTTACCCCGAGGCAGGAAATCGAACCCAGTCCCCTGGAGCTGTGAGGCAGCAGTGCTAACCACTGTGCCACCATGCTGCCAAGAAACAATACTTTTCATTGTATTCCAATACATATGACAATAATAAATCAAAGCAAATCAAAACATTGTAGGTACAGACTAGTGCGCACACAAATATTCCTCTCAACTTGGCCATGTCAATGTCTCAACCAATCAGCGCCAACTTGCCAACCCAATGAGCACATTTTTCTCATGCAGAATAAATTGTCGTTCATTTTGAAATTTGACTTTCTTGCGTCTTTCCTGATGAGTGCAATGTGAAAAGCTTCAACAACATTGCTCTTTTCTCAGCAACACTCGGACTTGTTATTACCAAGTGAAAAACAGAAGCTGATTATGTCAGTGCTACAGTCTGTAATGAGTTACCCAATTCCATCACAGCTTTTCACTTTACTCACTGTTTGGACTGGAATTTGACTGTTAGACTGTTTGTAAAATGGGAGACTGACAGTACATTGAACACCAGGAAGTTTCAGAGCTGGTTTGTTAGTATCTTTTTAACTCAGCCTTAATATTTCCTCCTGATTTTTGAGGTTTCCCTGCCGTTTAGAGTGAGCAAATAGGATGGCAATCTGCATCAGTCAATTTCAGCTGCACTGTTTAAAGGTACTCAGTGGGGGACAGACTGAAGATTGCCAAGGGTGAAGGAGCATCCTAACAGAGGCAGGAACTTTCCAGACGGAGTCGCAGCATGAAAAGCCAGCACCACACTCTCAGATGTAGCTGAGGGCATCACGCTGCAAGACTCCATATGGAGGTTGCCTTCCCCACAGCTTGGAGGAAGCTGCCTCGCTGCAATGAGCCACAGTGGTTGAGCAGGTCAGTCCTCCTGGCTACAGTGCAGCAAGAGGTTCAATAATCTGACCAGGGCAGGCATGATTAGTGGCGTGGCACTTTCAGGAACACAAGTCCAAAACATGTGCAGGTTAGATGGATTAGCCATGTAACTATGTGGGTCTACGGGACAGGGCAGGGTGGTGGGCCTGTGTAAGATACTCTGTCAAAGAGTTGGCCCGATGGGCCAAATGATCTCCTTCTGCTGTGTAGGGATTCTGGCTGGAATTGTCCGGCCATTCACACTGATGGGATTCTCTGGTCTCACTGGCAGCACATTCCCGCCTTCGGTTTTCCGCCAGTGTGGGGTGACATCAATGGGAATTCCCAGTGACAGTGACGGGACAGAGATTCCAGCTGCTAGCAAACAACACACCACCTCCCATGGGCAAGAAACACACAGCTGGGAGGCTGGAGAATCTTACCATCTACGTTTCTATGAAACCCACTCTACCCTGCCTCTCCCAGCCTTCTCCTGCAAACCTGCAAATTGCTCCTCAGATCAAGAAACCTTGCAAGTGCACCTATCTCTGTCTTGTTGAGGAATCTTCTCACATCCTCATCTGACCAGCCACCATTGACACAAACCCTCATCTTTCTCTGCAATGCCACACCCATCTCTCACCAAGACACTCCACAAATGTTCCTCCAACCTTTCAAAAGATTCCACCTATCACACTAACAGAAAAGCTTTTGTTAACAGACTACGCTTTACTTTTATTGCATGGTTTTTGCAAAGTTGTCAGATATTTTATATTTTCCATTGGATTATAACTTCAGGTATCTCAGAGCTTACTTTTTTTATATAAAGCTTTTCTTCTGTCTATCTTTGTAAGAAAAGAGATCATAGAACCAGGGTCCAGTTAGGAGGGATTGCTTGGGAAGGCACAATGGATCCAGCAGATAGGTGTAAAGGCGCTTCCATCCTGAATCCATCAGCCTCCACCCAGACATTATTGCCAGGTTTCCCAAGGCTCAGCCAAAGTTTGTTAATTGGATCTAAGCCAGTTGGTGAAGCAGAAACCAAGATGCTGAGATTTTCTTTATTGGGAGAGTTTTTTGACTTGTTCAGTCTCACAGCTTTCCTCCCATATAGCCCAGTGTCCTAGCTATCCCCTATTTGTATGTGTTCAAAGACAATAATATCCATCAGCTGTTTCTCTTAACTGTAGCAATGTAATTGACAATGAAGTTGATAAGACATTGATCCTGTTAAAATTAATCATGATGAGGCTCAAATCATATTGAGTGTATGCTTCCAGCCTCCTTGGACGAGCTGGAGGCAGACGTAGAATAGAATCATAGAATCCCTACAGTACGGAAGGAGGCCATTTGGCCCATCAAAACTGCACCAACAACAATCTCACTCATGCCTTATCCTCGTAAACCTGCATATTTACCCTGCTAATCTCCCTAACACAAAGGAGCAATTTAACATGGCCAATCAACCTAACCCGCACATCTTTGAACCACGGGAGGGAACCAGAGCACTCAGAGAAAACTCACACAGATACTGGGGAGAACGTGCAAACTCCACACAGGCAGTGACCCAAGCTGGGAATTGAACCCAGGTCCCTGGTGCTGTGAAGCCATGATGTGGAGATGCCGGCATTGGACTGGAGTAAGCACAGTAAGAAATCTCACAACACTAGGTTAAAGTCCAGCAGGTTTATTTGGTAGCACAAGCCACTAGCTTTCGGAGCGCTGCCCCTTCATCAGATGGATGGTAGTTGTGTTCACAAACAGGGCATATAGACACAAACTCAGTTTACAAGATAATGGTTGGAATGCGAGTCTTTACAGGTAATCAAGTCTTGGAGGTACAGACAATGTCAGTGGAGAGAAGGTTAAGCACAGGTTAAAGAGATATGTATTGTCTCCAACTGTGAGACACCTGTGCTAACCATTGTACCACCCTTAAGCATGCATCAGGACTTTTTGGGACTTCAACCTGCCATTTTTTAAGGTTATCACCCCAACCCAGCCATGGAATCTGTCTATAAGAAATAAGAATTAGGAGCAGGAGTGGGCCATCTGGCTCCTCGAGCCTTCTCCGCCATTTAATAAGATCTTTTTGCGGACTCAGCTCCACTTACCCGCCTGCTCACCATAGCCCTTAAATCCGTTACTGTTCAAAAATTTACCTACCCCTGCCTTAAAATGGGCCTACCCTACAACAACTTCCATTTATGTGGCTTTTTCAACAAAACAAGTGCTTCACGGGAGCATTATAAAACAATTCATGATATTGAACCACATCAGGGGAAAATTAGGACGGGTGGTGATCTTATTGAATGATCTTATTGAATGGCGGGGCAGGCTCGAAGGGCTAGATGGCCTACTCCTGCTCCTATTTCTTATGTTCTTATGTTCTTATGTGGTTAAAAGCTTGGTCAGAGGAGTTGGTTTGGAGGAGTAACCAAAATGAGGAAAATGAGGTAGAGAAAAGGTTTAGGGAAGAAATTCCAGAACCTGTCGAACCAGGTTACTCTTCTTCCCGTAGTTCCATTATAGCTCTAATGAGCAAAGGCAGACATTATATCTTCTGTGACTAAGCTAGTGAAAAGAAAATGTATTCGTCATGGTCTTCTCTGTGCCCTGTTCGGAAGTGCATGTGTGGGCGTTCTGTAATGCTCTCACTACCAAATAATCTCCGAACACTCAGTTGAAAGGTTTTTATAGACACAGCAGCTGTTAGCTCTTATGCATTTGTGCCCCCACATGAGTGAATCAGCATGTACAGGAAAGACAAGGTATAAAGGGAGGTAATAATTGGGAATGACCAGAAATAAAATCCCAACAGCTTTCAATACTTGCACTCATTTAAAAATAATCACACATTGTTCAGGAATTAACATTGAGTTCATTCCATTACAAATGGACTAGTTGTATAGATACTGTGGGCACAGGTGCAGGTCAGAGGCTGGGAATCCCCTGGCAAGTAATTCACAGTCATAGACATAGAGTCATACGGTGCAGAAAAGGCCCTTTGGCCCATCGAGTCTGCTCCGACAATAGTAACCACTAAAGGCATTTTTCTGCACTAGTCCCGTATCCTTGAATATTGTGATATTTCAAATGTTCGTCCAAATATTTTTTAAAGGTTGTGACGTTTCCGACCACCAATACCTTCCCAGTAAGAAGTCTCACAACGCCAGGTTAAAGTCCAACAGGTTTATTTGGAATCACGAGCATTCGGGGCGCTGCTCCTTCATCAGGTGAGTCAGGTGAAGGAGAACTGCTCCAAAACCTCGTGAGTCCAAATAAACCTGCTGGACTTTAACCTGATGTTGTGACACTTCTTACTGTGCCCACCCCAGTCCAATGCTGGCATCTCCACATCATGACTACCTTCCCAGGGCAGTGCATTCCAAATTCCCACCACCCCCTGAGTGAAGAAGTTTTTTCTCAAATCCCCTCTGAATCTGTTGCCCCTTACCTGAAAACTATGCCCCCTCATTATTGACTCTTCAATCAAGGGCAACAACTGTTCCCTACTCACCCTGTCCATACCCCTCATAATCTTACACACCTCAATCATGTGCCCCCTTGGTCTCCTCCGCTCTAAAGAAAACAACATCTTGGTGAACCTCCTCCAAACCCCCTTGAGTACAATCAAAGCTTTTCTATAGTGAGGTGACCAGAACTGAACACAGTACTCCAGCTGTGGTCTAACCAATGCTCTGTACAACTCCAACATTACCTCCTTGTTCTTACACTCAATGCCACAGCTGATGACAGCAATTGTCCCATATGCCTCCTTAACTGCCCTATTCATGTGCTCAATACTTAGTGTGCGACTTTTTAAAATTTGATTTATTATTGTCACACGTGTTTACATACAATGAAAATTATTGTTTCTCGCGTTCTATACAGACAAAACATACCATTCACAGAGAAGGAAACGAGAAAGTGCAGAATGTAGTGTTACAGTCGTAGCTAGGGTGCAGAGAAAAATCAATTTAATGCAAGATAAGTCCAATCAAAAGTCTGGCAGCAGCAGGGACGGAGCTGTTCTTGAGTCAGATGGTACATGGCCTCAGACTTTTGTATCTTCTTCCCGAAGGAAGAAGGTGGAAGAGAGAATGCCCGGGATGCATGGGGTCCTTAATTATGCTGGCTGCTTTGCCGAGGCAGCGAGAAGTGTAGACAGAGTCAATGGATGGGAGGCTGGTTTGAGTGATGGATTGGGCTACATTCATGACCTTTTGTAGTTTCTTGCAGTCTTGGGCAGAGTAGGAGCCACACCAAGCTGTGATACAACCAGAAAGAATGCTTTCTATGGTGCATTTGTAAAAGTTGGGGAGAGTTGTACCTGACATGCCAAATTTTCTTAGTCTTCTGAGAAAGTAGAGGCATTATGGGCGTTCTTAATTAGAGCGTCTGCATGGGGGAACCAGGGCAGGTTGTTGGTGATCTGGACACCTAAAAACTTGAAGTCTCAATACTTTCTACTTCATCCCCGTTGATGTAGACAGGGACATGTTCTCCTTTAAGCTTCCTGAAGTTGATGGCAATCTCTTTCATTTTGTTGACATTGAGAGAGAGATTATTGTCGCCGCACCAGTTCATCAGATTACCTATCTCATTCCTGTGCTCTGTCTCATCATTGTTTGAGATCTGACCCACTACAGTGGTGTTATCAGCAAACTTGAAAATCAAATTGGAGCGGAATTTGGCCACAGAGTCATAGTTGTATAAGGGGTATAGTAGGGGGTGAAAATACAGCCTTGTAGGGCACCAGTGTTGAGGATGATCGCGGAGGAGGTGTTGTTGCCTATCCTTACTGATTGTGGTCTGTAAATTAGGAAGTTCAGGATCCAGTCGCAGAGGGAGGTGCCGAGGCCCAGACTGCGGATATGAGTTTT
Source organism: Carcharhinus amblyrhynchos (assembly GCF_965287045.1). Classification (NCBI taxonomy): domain Eukaryota; kingdom Metazoa; phylum Chordata; class Chondrichthyes; order Carcharhiniformes; family Carcharhinidae; genus Carcharhinus; species Carcharhinus amblyrhynchos. Next base: position 9,604,620 of record NC_137333.1, on the reverse strand, counting down.
GTGGGAATAATAATGATGAAGGCTGAGTTATAGTCAATAAATAGAAGTCTGACATAAGTGTCCTTGTTATCCAGGTGTTCCAGGATTGAGTGCAGGCAGATGGCATCTACTGTGGACCTATTGCAACAGTTGGCACACTGTAATGGATCCAGGTAGTCCAGGATTCGTGCCATGGTTAGCCTTTCAAAGAACTTCATAATGATGGACATTATGATTAACATTAAGAACGGTAAGAATGGGATAAATTTTCCAGTCCTGCCTGTTATGGAAATCAACACAGGCAGGACAGATGATTTGATGTACCCTTGGGAGGTCCATTGACCTCAGGCAGGGATCTTTAGTCTTGGAGTCGGAGAGATCAGAGAACCCTGCCAAATCTAATGCAGTGCTAGTTTGTGTGCACCTTACAGATGATCCTGCTGCAACTACTAACAAACCAAAGAGTACTCATTTTACTTGATCAGCATTGGGCAATAATGTTAGTTTGACAGGAAAATATCCCATTCATTATTTATAACACTGTGTGGAAGATAACATGATTTTGGTAACTGCCTCAGCCTTCATTAACATGTCAGGATCTAATGTAAAATGCAGTGTCGCAGCAGTACATACAAAATACAAGATGCATGTAGGAATTTGCCAAGCCTACTTCAACATGGTGGCATGGTGAAACAGTGGCTCGCGCTGCTGCCCCACAGCTTTCGGGACCCAGATTCAATTCTGGCCTTGGGTCAAAATCCTCCAAAGATGTGCAGATTAGGTGGATTGGTCATGGTAAATTGCCCCTTAGTGCCCCAAGATTAGGTAGATTAATGGTTGGTAAATGGTGAGATTGTGGGGATATGGGCCTGGGGTGGGATGTTCTTTCATACAATCGGTGCATACTCAATGGGCCAAATGGCCTCCTTCTGCACTGTAGGGCTTCTATTCTAGGGTTTTATAGCACCTTCTAAAGTAGCGATACCTATCACCTAAAGGATAGCAGCAGATGTATGGGTGCATCACCACCTGCAGGACCTCCCCCAAGCCTCACACCATCCTGATTTGGAAATATAGTGCCGTTCCTTCACTGTTTTTGGATCAAAATCCTGGAACTCCCTTTCTAACAGCACTGTGGGTGTACCTGCACAAGATGGGCAGCAGTGCTCGGAGAAAGTGACTCACCACCAATGACAATTATGGATAAGCAGCTGAACTTGCCAGCGACAATCACACCCAGGGAATAATTTTTAAAAATTTATCTCCACAGTTGACCAAAGAAAGAAAACAAGTTTATTAGTGTTACAAGTAGGCTTACATTCACACTGTAATGTAGTTACTGTGAGCATCCCCTAGTCGCCACACTCCTGAGCCCATTTGGGTACACTGAGGGAGAATTTAGCATGGACAATGCACCTAACCAGATTTTGGACAGTGGGAGGAAACCGGAGCACCCGGAGGAAATCCACACTGACGAAGGGGGGGGGGGCGGTCCACTCAGACAGTGACCCAAGATGGGAATTGAAGCCAGGTCCCTGGTGCTGTGAGGCAGCAGTGATAACACGGTACTACTATGCCGCCCCTTGCTCACCTTTCTGTGTCCACTGTTTCACACGTAGAGTTCATGGGGCTGGCGACACGTTTCTACTCTGCATAGTTGCACGCCAAGATACCAATATATAAATCTGCAAGCCCACTTGAGACATTGAACACGACAGCCCTGAGGGAAAATTGACCTTCACTTCCATACTGGTATTTGAGGCCTTCTTGGGTACAAGGACTTTTTATGTATTACACTATGTCAACTAAAAGGAAAACTATCTCTCACAGGTAAGTGATCTGTGAGTTAGTCAGACAGAGCCAACTTTTGTCTACATTCCTTCCCCGCTATCCCCGCCCTCCCTTTTGCTTAAACCCAATGACCTGTCTGGCTGTCCTCCAAGTGATAATTACAGGGTAGTAATGCAATTGCGGTGAGGATCCGGTTACAGTAAACATCTTTTACTCTTTGCAGACTTTTGACTTGGAGCGATGTTCAATCATTTGGCATTTGTGCAAACCTTTTTAATGTATGGGAGATCTTTATTTTTAAAATGGGCCATCTTAAAATACTACTAACTGCGATGTGTACACAGTGATATTTATCTGCAGACTGTCTGGGAAGTGCCATCACCCAAATGCTGTTGTTTGGAAACTTCTTTCTCTCGCAAAACAGTCACACAGATTTGGGATACGTGAGCTGCTATCAGTGATTATAATCACTGCGGAAAATGTACAAAGAATGCAGTTGAATTCTGCTCTCAGCTGCTCATGAATTCCAGATTCCAGTTTAAAAAATTTTCAAATTCCTCTGCTTAAGTGTTAATGGACTTGTTCGACCAGTTTGAAACCTGTTACCTGCTTGGAATGACACAGGACAACAGTGCTGAAATTGCTTGTGAAATGTCTTGTGTGCTTACTTGCAAATATTCGTATGATTTAGTGTTCCTGCGTATGGGCTCTCATCAGGAGCAGAGGTCGGACAATCAACCTTAATTTTACCAGGATTAAAATTCACAATATCAACATTTACAATAGACCGCTCCATGTCTGTACAGCATTGGAAGCAAAGATCTGTCAGTAGCAGGGGGTCTGGTAGCACCTGTAAGGAGAGAAAAGAACTGACGTTTCGAGTCCAGACGACTTCTTGTCAAAGCTAAGGCATAGAAAGTGGGAGATATTTATACTGCAGGGTGAGGGAATGAAAGCTGAGTCATAGCCACAGAAACCAGGGGAAAAGACTACTAATAGCTGTCCGCAGAGCGAATAAAGGGTGTGAATGGCCAGCAAAGGGCGAGAAAAGGGAAGGGAAGGGGGAATGATAGAGAAGTTAAAATGGAAATGTTGGGGAAGGAGTGGGTGGGATAGAGGTAAGATTTAGAAAAGGAGAAGCAAAGGGCAAGAAAAGGTAAGGGAAGGGGAATAAAGTAAAGGGGAAGAGTGGGAGGGGAAGAGAAAGAAGAAAGATAATAAATAAAAAGTAGAGAAAAGTTAAATAGTATGAAAACAAAGAGGTTGATATGGGATACAGTGAATCATCTGAAGTTGTTGAATTCGATGTTAAGGCAGGAAGGTTGTAAAGTGCCTAGCTGGAAGATGAGATGCTGTTTCTCCAGTTTGCGTTGAGCTTCACTGGAACATTGCAGCAGGCCAAGGACAGACATGTGGGAGCAGGATCGTGTGTTAAAATGGCAAGCAACCAGAAGGTCAGGGTCCTGACTGCACACAGACCAAAGGTGTTCAGCAAAGCGATTACCCAGTCTACGCTTGGTTTCCCCAATATAGAAGCCACACTGGGAGTAGCAAATGCAATACCATAAGACCATAAGACATAGGAGCAGAATTAGGCCACTCAGCCCATCGAGTCTGCTCCACCATTCAATCATGGCTGATTTTTTTTCTCATCCCCATTCTCCTGCCTTTTCCCCATGATCCCTGATCCCCTTGTCAATCAAGAACTTATCTATCTCTGTTTTACAGACACTCAATGACTTGGTCTCCACAGCCTTCTGCAGCAAATAGTTCCACAGATTCACCACTATTTGGCTAAAGAAATTCATCTTCATCTCTGTTTTAAAGGATCATCCCTTTAGCCTGATGTTGTGCCCTCTGTTTCTAGTTTGTCCTACTAGTGGAAACATCCTCGCCACTCTACCCAGGTCTCGCGATATCCTGTAAGTTTCAAAAGTTTCATCCTTCTAAACTCCAACAAGTATAGACCCAGAGTCCTCAACTGTTCCTCATATGACAAGCTCCAGGGATCATTCTTGTGAACCTCCCCTGGATCCTTTCCAAGGCCAGCACATCCTTCTCACAATACCCCAGCACATCCTTGCTCACAATACACCAAATTGAAAGAGGTGCAAGTGAAACACTGCTTAACCTGGAATGAATATTTTGGACCTTGGATGGTGAGCATAGAGGTGGTAAGAGGGCAGGTGTTACATCTTCTGCGATTGAATGGGAAGGTGCCATGAGTGACAGGCGAGGTGTTGGGTGTAAGTGGAGGAGTGGACTAGTTTATCTCGGAGGGAATGGTCCTTGCGGAATGCAGAGACCCTTCCCCTGGTTTCTGTGGCTATGACTCATCTTTCGTTCCCTCCTCCTTTCTCCCACTTTCTATACCTTTTAGCTTTGACAAAGGGTCATCTGGACTCGAAATGTCAACTCTTTTCTCTCGTTACAGATGCTGACAAACCTGATGAGATTTTCCAGCATTTTTTCTTTCGATTTCAGATTCCAGCATCCACATTTGCTTTTATCTATCAGTAACAGGGTGTTATTCAATATTCCATTATACGCCAATTAATTTAATAAATATAAGTTTATTTATCAGTGTCACAAGTCGACTTACATTAGCACTGCAATGAAGTTACTGTGAAAATCCCTCAGTCGCCACACTCCGGTGCCCGTTCAGGTACACTGAGGAAGAATTTAGAATGGTCAATGCACCTAACCAGCACTCTTTCAGAGGAAACTGGAGCACCCGGAGGAAACCCACACAGACAATGTGCAGACTCTGCACAGACAGTGACGAAGCCGGGAATAGAACCTACGTCCCTGGCACTGTAAGGCAGCAGTGCTAACCACTATGCCACAGTGCCACCCCGATACATGGTACAAATTAGTGTTCCTGCATATGGGCTCTCATCAAGAGCAAAGGGCGGACAATAAACCCCAATTTTACCAAGATTAAAATTCACAACAGTACAATTGACCTCTCTATGTCTGTAGGACACCGGAAGCAAATATCTATCAGTAGCAGGGTGTTATTCAAAATTCCATAATTCACCAACAATCTCCCACGAACAACAATCATCAAATCATAGAATCCCTACAGTGCAGAAAGAGGCCATTCAGCCCATTGTGCCTGCATTGACAACAATCCCACCCAGGCCCTATCCCCATAACTCTACATATTTATCGTGCAAATCCCTCTGACACTAAGGGACAATTTAACATAGGGAATCTCATAATAACTTCATTGCAGTGTTAATGTAAGCCTTATCCTTGTGACTAATAAATAAATTTTAACTTTAGCATGGCCAATCCTCATAACCCTGCATATCTTTGGACTGTGGGAGAAAACCAGAGCACCCAGAGGAAACCCATGCAGACACACAGAGAACATGCACAGTCACCCAAGATAAGAGTTGAACCTGGGTCATTGGTACTGTAAGGCAGGATTTTGACCCAGTTACAGTGAAGTAATGGCGATATATTTCCAAGCCAGAATGGTATGTGGCTTGGAGGAGAATTTGTGGATGGTGGTGTTCACATGCATCTGCTGCCCTTAACCTCCCAGGTGGTAAATGTTGTGGGTGCTATCGAAGGAACCATGGGGAGTTGTTGCAATGCATCTACATAAAGGTTTACATGTAGGAATTCGACAGGCTTCTTTGTTTCTCCACACTATTCTTGGGCTTTATTCTTTTTCAAGTCAAAGTATGATGTTTTACTTTCTTCTGCATCAAATTGCATCTGCTATCTGTCTGCAGTTTTCTATTAACTTGTCAATGTTCTTTTAAAGTGTGTCATGCTGTTCACCAAATCACCAACCTTTGTGGGTGGCACATACGCACAATGGTTAGCACTGCTGCTTCAAAGCACCAGAGACCTGGGTTCGATTCCGGCCTCGGGTGACTGTCTGTATGGAGTGTGTACGTTCTCCCCATGTCAGTTTCTTCTGGGTGCTCCAATTTCCTCCTACTTTCCAAAATTTAGTTTAGCTTGACTGGCCATGGTAAATGGTCCCTTACTGTCAGAGGAATTAGCAGGGTAAATGTGCAGGATCATGGGGATAGGGTCTGAGTAGGATTGTTGCCTATGCAGGCTCAGTGCACCAAATGATGACACCACCGTAGTGGGTCGGATCTCAAACAATGATGAGACCGAACACAGGAATGAAATAGAGCATCTGGTGAACTGGTGCGGCAACAATAATCTCTCCCTCATTGTCAACAGAATGAAGGAGATTGTCATCGACTTCAGGAAACGTACAGGAGAACGTGCCCCTGTCTACATCAAAGGGGACAAAGTAGAAAGCGTCAAGAGCTTCAAGTTTTTAGGTGTCCAGATCACCAACAACCTGTCCTGGTCCCTCCATTCTGACTCAATAGTTAAGAAAGTCCACGAACATCTCTACTTTCTCAGAAGACTAAGGAAATTTGGCATGTCAGCTACAACTCTCACCAACTTTTACAGGTGCACCATAGAAAATATTCTTTCTGGTTGTATCACAGCTTGGCATGGCTCCTATTCTGTCCAAGGCTGCAAGAAACTACATAAGGTTGTGAATGTAGCCCAATCCATCGCACAAGCTAGCCTCCCATCCATTGACTCTGTCTACACTTCCCGCTGCCTTGGCAAAGCAGCCAGCATAGCTAAGGGCCCCACGTACTCTGGACATTCCCTCTTCCACCTTCTTCCACTGGGACAAAAGATACAACAGCCTGAGGCCACTTAGCAACCGACTCAAGGCCAGCTTCTTCCCTGCTGCTGTGAGACTTTTGAGTGGGCTGACCTTATATTAAGTTGATTTTTCTCTGTAACACGACATTATGCACCCTTTTCTTTCCATCTCTATGAACGGGACACTTTGTCTATATAGCACGCAAGAAACAATACTTTTTACTATATACTATTACATGTGACAATAATAAATCAAATCCTGCACTATAGGCATTCTATGATTGTGGTGGGAGCGAATTTTGATAAGGGCTTAGAATTTGCTGGAACAGGGCTATCTCACACAGCATTGCCAGTGAATTGGACTGTTTTCTCCAACTTTCAGATCAAAAAACACAGCATCACAAATTGCCAGAAGAGCAAGCTGATAAAGGCACAGTGAAGTCATCAGGACATCTGGGAACTTGATGAACGAGGAAACCAATATTTTCTTACCGGCAGTGTGAATAAAGTAAGAAGTCTCACAACACCAGGTTAAAGTCCGATAAGTTTATTTGATAGTAAACCCACAAGCTTTCGGGGTTTGCCCCTTCGTCAAGTGAGTGGAGATTTCTGGTCTCAAACAGAGCATATAAAGGCACACACAGTTTACAGAATACTGATTAGAATGCGAGTCTTTACAGCTAATCAATTCTTAAAGGCGCAGACAATGTGAGTGGAGATAGCATTAAGCATAGATTAAAGAGATGTGTATTGTCTCCAGGCAGGACTGTAAGTGAGATGTTGCAAGCCCAGGCAAAGTCATCGGAGTTACAGATAGTGTGACATGAACCCAAGATCCAGGTTGAGGCCATCCTCATGTGTGCGGAACTTGGCTATCAGTTTCTGCTCAGCGACTCGTATGTCGTGAAGGCCACCTTGGAGAACGTTTACCCGAAGATCAGAGGCCGGATGCCCGTAACCACTGAAGTGCTCACCAACAGGAAGGGAACAGTCTTGCCTGTCTTGGTGTGAACAAAACCAGGGATGCGTAATTAGGAGGCCAGAATTGGAGAAGCACGCAGATCTCAGAGGGTTGTAGAGCTGGAGATTACAGATGTGGGGAAGTGTGAAGGCCACAAAGGGATTTGTAAACACGGTGAGAACTTTAAAATTGAGGCATGTGTGCCGTAAGTATAGCAGAGCGTGCGTGAGCAATTTGCCGTAGTTGAATCTGCCAATTGCCTCTGGGAAGTATATTTGGCATCACCATTGATAATCACCTTGTGAATGTTGTTTTTTTTTACTGCCTCAGCGAGCTGTAATAAAAAGAAGTTAGAATAGGAACAGCATAATTAGAATCAGGAGAAATTTAAGGAAGTGAAACAGAAATTAGAAATATAGCAAACAAAAAGGGTAAACGTACAGGGCAGTCAAATGAATAGATAAGAAAGAGAAAGTAGAGAGGGTGGGAACAAAAACTGAAAGAAATATAAGTGACTAGAAAGAAAGTTAACAAAAGAAAACAAAAAAAATCAACTTTATTAATTGAACAGACCATTGGATTGAGAATAAATAAAACAAGATAATCCCTTCATTGTGGGTTTGTGTTCATTCTGTTTGCCAATATTTTGCAGACACATACACTTTAAGCTTGCAAAGAAAGATACTTTTTTTTCCCTCCATAGGCTTGTATATCTGTTACATTTCAAGATGTCAGCTTTTACATTCCTTCCAGGGTCTAAAATAACCTCAAAATCCATACACTAAGCATAAAACAGTCACGCCTGTCTCCATAAACAGAGCAGCACTCAAATTCCAGAATGAAGAATAGGATTAGTGGTGAGATATACGATGACAAACTGGTATATTCTGTTACTTCCCAGTTATGCATAAGACAGCTCTCCTCAAAGTAAAATAGCAAAATTGCTGACCAGGTAAGATCTGCTAGATTTCTTTCCCCTGAAAGGCAGGGTGGCACAGTGGTTCGCACTGTTGCCTCACAGCTGCAGGGACCTGGGTTCAGTTCCCAGTTTGGATCACTGTCTGTGTGGAGTTTGCACGTTCTCCCTGTGACTGCATGGATTCCCTCCAGGTGCTCCTGTTTTTTCCCACAATCTGAAAGATGTGTGGGTTAAGCGCATTGGCCATGCTAAATTTCCCCTTACTGTCCTGGGATGTGTAGGTTAGAGAGGGTAAACATGTGGGGTAACAGGGGCAGGGCCTGGGTGGGATTGTTGCCGGTGCAGACTCAATGGGCTAAATGGCCTCCTTCTGCATTGTAGGGATTCTATGATTCTAGAATCACACAGGGAAAATAGGAACAGGCCACTTGGCCCTCCAAGACTGCTCTGCCATGCTTTATGATCATGACTGACCATCAAATTCAACAATCTGATCCTGCCTTTCCCCCCATCTCCATTTATCTGCAAGAGCTATATCTAATTTCTTCTTGAAATCAGACAAGACTTTGGCCTCAACTTCTTACTGCGGTGGTGAATTCCACACATTCACCACTTTCTGGGTGAAGCAATTTCTCCTCATCTCAGTCCTAAAAGGTTATCCTCAAACTATGACCCCTAGTTCTGGACCCCCCACCATCGGGGACATTCTTTCTGAATCTATCCTGTAAAATACTGCTGGAATTTTATAAGTTCCTATGAGATCCCCTCTCACTCTTCTAAACTCCAATAAATATAATCCTAACCGACCTAGACTGTCCTCATATGACAGATCTGCCATCCTAGGAAGCAGCCTGGTACACCTTTGCTACACTCTCTCTGTAATAAGGGCATCCTTCCTCAGATAAGGACACCAAAATTGCACACAATACTCCGGGTGAGACCTCACCAACACCCTACACAAATACAATAAAACACCCCTAGTCTTAAACTCAAATAATCTCGCTATGAAGGCCAACATGTCATTTGCCTTCTATGCCTGCTGTACGAGTACACTTACTTTCAGTGACTGATGCACGAGGACAGCAAGATCTCACTAAGTATACACCTTTCTCAATTTGCTCCCATTCAAACCCATTTTTGCTACCAAAGTGGATAACCTCACATTTGTCCACATCATACTGCATCTGCCGTGTTTCTGCCCACCCATTCAGCCTATCCAAATCATGTTGATGCATCCCGGCATCCTCCTCACAACTCACCCACCCATCCAACTTTGTATCATCTGCAAATTTGGAGATAAACATTTAGTTCTCTCGAATCATTAATATATAATGCTAACAGTTGGGGTCCAGATCTCTGTGGTATCCCACTAGCCATTGCCTGCCAAGTAGGAAAAGACCCATTTATGCCAATCTTTGCTTCCTATCTGCTAACGAGTTATTCATCCATCCCAATACACTACCCACACTCCTTTGCACTTTAATTTTGCATAACAATCTGCTATGTGAGACCTTGTCGAAAACCTTCTGAAAGTTTAAATAATACACCCCCGGTTCTCCTTTGTCAACTCTACTTGTTAATCCTCAAAGAATTCCAGTAGATCTGTCAAGCATGATTTCCCTTCCATAAATCCATGCTGACTTTGATTAATTATACCTTTGCTCTTCAAATGCTTTGCTATGAAACCCTTTAGTAACTTCTTTTCTGCTGATGTTAGGCTCACTTGTCTATGGTTTCCTGTTTTCTTTCTACCTCCCTTTTTGAATAGTTACCCTCCAATCTGTAGAAACCATTCCAGAGTCTAATGAATTCTGGAAATGCTACTTCCTTAAGTACTCTGGGATGAAGATTATCAGGCCCTGGAGATACACTCACCTTCAATCCTATTAATTTTGCCAAAAACATTTCTCTACTAATATTGATTTCCTTCAACTCCTCACTAAAACCTGTGTTTCTCCGAACTTCTGGTACATTATTTATGTCTTCCTTCATGAAGATAGAAGTACAAATTTAGCTTTGGTAGCAATAATAATAGATTATTACTTGAATGGTGTAAATTGAGAGAGGTGGATATGCAACGAGACCTTGGAGTCCTCATGCATCAGTCGCTGAAAGTAAGTGTGTAGGTACAGCAGGCATTAAGGAAGGCAATTGGTATGTTGGCCTTCATAGTGAGAGGATTTGGGCATAGGGATAGGGGTGCTTTGCTTCAATCGTACAGTGTGTTCCTGAGGCTGCACCTAGAGTATTGTGTGCAGTTTTGGTGTCCTTATCTGAGGAAGAATGTCCTTGCTATAGAGGCAGTACAGCAAAAGTTTACCAGGCTGCTTCCTGGGATGGCAGGTCTGTCATATGAGGAGAGACTAAGACGGTTAGGATTATATTCATTGGGGTTTAGAAGAGTGAGAGGGGATCTTATAGGAACTCATAAAATTCTAACAGGATTAGACAGATAGATTCAGAAAGAATGTTCCCAAAGGTGGGGGAGTTCAGAAGTAGTTTGACGATAAGGGGTAAACCTTTTAGAACTGAGATGAGGAGAAACCTCTTCACGCAGAGGATGGTGAATGTATGGATTCACTACCACAGAATGTAGTTGATACCAAAACATTGTGTGATTTCGAGAATGAATTAAATATAGTTCTTGGGGCTATAGGGATCAAGGGATATGGGCAGAAGGGGGATCAGGATATTGAATTTGATGATCAGCCATGATTAAATGAACGGTGGAGCAGGCTTGAAGGGCTGGATGGCCTACTCCTGCTTCTAGTTTCCATGTTTCTACCTTCAGAAGTCTCTAGATTATTAGCCCAGTAACATGAGCGCCATTCTACTATCCCTCATGCTCCTGAACTCTGTTTAGAGGAATACTGTTAACTTCTAAATCAGATGAAAATCCCATGAGAAAATAAGATGATGAGGGGCAAGAATCTGTCATTTGTCCCCTTGAGCTGTTCAGTAAGATGCTTCTTCTCATTAACTTTATTCTGTTGCCTTCTCCCCATAACCCATGATTCTCTTGATAAGAACGCAAGGTCATGCAAAATAACTATCCTGCTGCCATCATAAGCAATGGCTTATCTCGTCAGTCCAAATTTCTTCGATATTGGGCGTGTGAAGAGCTCACACCAGTTCAAAGAGAAGTGAAGACTTACAGATGGGAAATGCTCTGAACTCCTGAACCCAATAAAAATACTTCGAGTAAAAAGCCAAGAACGCAACAATATGGCCACTCAAAGCAGAATGTCTCGACATCATTTAGCCCACTGAGGGATATTTCTGCTTGCATATGTCTTGCTGGTAAGCAGCGAGTACAGGCGAGTTCGACACTGTTCCAGTATTTGATCAGATGAGTCATATTTTGGGCCACATCTGCAGCTGCAAGAATAGCAACTAGTTTCAACAAGGAACCAGGCAAGATAAATGTTGGCAAGTATTTCACCGAATTACCGTCAGCAATTTTGCACAAGCCCTATGGGTAGGGTGACATTGTGCAATGGTCGCAGGCATTGCAGTTGTATTTTTTTGAATTGTGGCCTGTGGTTTGAGGTCAGACAGTTCTTGGAAGAGATTGTAACTTCTTCCTTCGAACAGAAATATGTAGTAACAAAGTTAAAATGGAAGTATTGGATCTACTGTCCCGTTCCATCTATCCCCATTTATCTATCAAGGATAGATAAATTTTTGAACACTAAAGGAATTAAGGGTTATGGTGAGCAGGCAGGTAAGTGGAGCTGAATCCATGAAGAGATCAGTCATGGTCTTATTGAATGGCGGAGCAGGCTCGCAGGGCCAGATGGTTACTCCTGCTCCTAGTTCTTATGTTCTTAAGTTCCCACTTGGCCACCATTTTCCTCGGTGCTTTCCACCTGATTCAAGAGCCTTGTTAATAATATGAGGAAACATGAAATAGGAGCAGGAGTAGGCCTTTCAGCCCCTTGAGAGGAATTGTGGCCATAACTCTATTTTCCCACTTGCTCCATAACCCATAACTTTCTGGTAGATCAAAAATAAGTCTAATTCAGTCTTGAATAAATTCAATCTCCCAGCCTCTACAGTTCTATGGGGTAGTGAATTCCAAACATTAGTGATCCTCTGAGAGAAGAAATTCCTCCACAGCTCAATCATAAATGGGAGGTCATTGTTTTGAAACTATGCCAACAAGAACAGGTTAGCTGTGACTCAGTTGTCCTGAGTCAGATGTTGTGGGTTCAAAGTACGTAAAGCTTATTTATGTCAATCAAAAGTAGACTTACATTAACACTGCAATTAAGTTACTGTGAAAATCCCCTAGTCTCCATGCTCTGGCGTCTTTTCGGGTACACTGAGGGAGAATTTAGGAAAGTCAATGTACCTCATAAGAACGTCTTTCGGACTGTGGGAGGAAACGGGAGCACCCAGAGGAAACCCTCGCAGACACGGAGGGAATGTGCAGACTCTGTATGGACAGTGACCCAAACCAAGAATCGAACCTGGGTCCTGGGTGCTGTGAGGCAGCAGAGCTAACCACCATGCCACCAACCTGCATGAGGACAATTTGGCCCTCATCATTGGCATCCCGGCCTAGTAAGCAACCTGGAACCTGAAGTAAATTTTTATCCATGTATATTTTCATTATTTCATTGGCTGAATTAACTGCCATATAGTGACTGCACTCAGAAATATTTCACTGGGTATGAAGTGGGTTCGGATGTTCTAAAAGGAGTTGCAAAAGTGCAGGCCCTTGCCTTCTTTTTCTGCCTTTCATCTGAGATGAACAGTTCTCGGCCCAATAAAAATAATGTACCGCCCATGCCTAACTTTCACATGGGTATTAAATTTTCGACACTGCGGAATCTGGAGTAGAAGAAATAAAAAGGCTTGGAAAAGACAGGTAATGAACGGAGGTAATGCTGGGAACTCCTTTCACCCTCTTGTTATTCATTACTCTACGTTTCCCAGGTCCAGTCGCTCAGATCCTATTTATCTATTATGTCTGGGAACATGAGCCGTAAGACACCCTGCTTTTGTAAAAAGAAAAATAAAAATTTAGCTCGTGTGCAGGAACTGAACAGTATGTTTGAATGGTGTGTGAAAACCAACCCTGGAGTTAGAGTTTACAGACATTTACATAATCCACTGATAGACCTGCAATCTAACAGACAAAGGAAATCACTACCCCAGATTAAATTAACTTTATTTTTTTGTGTTAGGTGGTGTCTGGTCTGTTTGTGTTGGCTAGGGTATTCACAAAAGAATGATATGTGAGCTTCAGGAAAAGCACTTAAACAAAATACCCAGAGATGTTTTGATTTTGATTTGATCTGATTTATTATTATCACATATTTTAGTGTATAGTGAAAAGTACTGTTTCTTGAGTGCTGTACAGACAAAACATACTGTTCATAGAGAAGGGAAAGAGAGATTGCAGAATATAGTGTTACAGTCACAGGTAGGGTATAGAGAAAGATCAACTTAATGCAAGGCAGTCCATTCAAAAGTCTGACAGCAGCACGGAAGAAGCTGTTCTTGAGTTGATTGGTATGTGACCTCAAACTTTTGTATCTTTTTCCCAACAGAAGAACGTGGAAGAGAGAATGTCCGGGGTGCATAGGGTCCTTAAATATGCTGGCTGCTTTGCCAGGAAGTGTAGACAGAGTCAATGGATGGGAGGCTGGTTTGTGTGATGGATTGTGCTACATTCACGACTTTTTGGAGTTCATTGCAATCTTGGGCAGTTAAGATATTGAAAGTAAAAAAAGAAAGCTAATCGAGTTTAAGCTATTCCACAACATTGACAGATGTACCACAGGAAGATGGAGGAATGAAGACAATGACTGCGCACATACAAATATAGCAAAATATCACGTTTCGGTACTTTTACATCCCTATATTTTACAACCACATATTGCAGCACACATCCTGAATATTTTACTGGTCAATTCTTATTTTACAGCCATTGAGTCAGCCTTGCATCCAAACACTAATATCCAAGAAAGGAATATTTCAGTGCTGTCAATTTAACACTACCGTTAGAGATTGCCCTCCAAAGCTATTGTTTGGGCAGCAACATGGATCGGCCATGATTGGTGAAGCAGGCTCGAGGGGCTGAATGGCCTACTCATGTTCCTATTTCTTATGGTTTTATCACTAGCATTCAAGCCAGTCAATGGTACAACATTCAATTGCTCTATTTAAAGATCCATGTGGCTTTGGAGTGCACTCTTCACCAAAGTGTTAAGCCCAAATAGATGATTTAAGTCCAGAATTGTCTCTCTGTGATGCACCACGAAGCATGCCCTGTGATGTATTGCTGTTCGATACATGTTAATCTCCACAGTAAATGTAAGCACACTAGCTAATTGATAAGTTCTAATTTGCCATCCTACTTCCTGTTATTAACATGAGATAAACCATCTGGCACATATCACTGCACTGATAATAATATTAACTTCAGGCACTGAATGACTCTTGTGTAGCGTGTATTGTTATTATTTATTATACATTTTGGCTCAATACTTAACAGGTGAATTAATAATTGAACAAAAACTATAGTCTGCTTGTATTGTTTCATATGAACTACTTTCATGCCAACTAAGCCTGGGGCAACACAGTTGTTAGAATCATAGAATCCCTACAGAGCAGAAGGAGGCCATTTGGTCCATCGAGTCCGCAGTGACCACAATCCCACCCAGACCCTATTACCCATAACCAAACATATTTATCCTGTTAATCCCCCTGACACTAGGGTCAATTTATCATGGCCAATCAACCTAACCTGCTCATCTTTGACTGTAGTAGGAAATCGGAGCACCCGGAGGAAACTCACACAGACACAGGGAGAACGTGCAAACTCCGCACAGACAGTGACTCAAGCCGGGAATCGAACCTGGGTCCCTGGCGCTGTGAGATAGAAGTGCTAACCAGTGTGCCACCGCGCTGCTCCTACTGTAGCACTACTGTCTCATAGTGCCAGAGACCCAGATTTGATTCCCAGCTTGGGTCACTGTCTGTGCGCAGTCTGCACGCTGTCCCCATCTCTGCCTGGATTTCCTGCGATGCTCCGGTTTCCTCCCAGTGTCTGAAAGATGTGCTGGTTATGTGCATTAGCCATGCTAAACTCTCCCTCAGTGCACCCGAACAGGCACCGGCCTGTGGCAACTGGGAGATTTTCACAGCAACTTCATAGCAGTGTTAATGTGAGCCTACCTATGACACTAATAAATAGGCTTCCAACTTCTGAAAAAAAAATTAAGCCATTGCAACATTTTAACTGCCACTGAATGGGGTTGATCCCATGAGATTCAGTGCTGTAATCAGTCAAATTTAAACTAAGCCGAGACTATCAAACTCATTACCAGAACTAAGCATTATCCACCCCATTCAGGATATTAATTAAATCCCCAAAAGGTTGAATAGCGCTGTCGCTGGTCTCTGAATCTTTGAGGATCCATCAACATTTGCAGAATCAATAGGTGGGTCAGTCATCCATTACTGTTGGAGCTCATGCAATGAATACAACAACAACTTGTATTTACACATAGCACCTTTAGCACAGTAAAGCATCCTAAGCCATGTCACAGGAGCATTACCTAACATAACCTAACACCAAGTCACATTAAGAGAGAGTAGCGAATATGTGGAATTCACCACCACAGAAAGTAGCTGAGGCTACGAAAAACAGCCAGTATAATCAAGGGCCCCATGCAGCTCAGACATTCTCTCTTCCACCTTCTTTCACCAGGAAAACCATACAAAAGTCTGAGGTCACATACCAACTGACTCAAGAACAGCTTCTTCCCTGCTGCCATCAGACTTTTGAATGGACCTGCCTCGCACTAAGTTGATCTTTCTCTACACCCTAGCTATGACTGCAACACTACATTCTGCATTCCTTTCCTTCTCTATGAACAGTATGCTTTGTCTGTATAGCATGCAAGAAACAATACTTTTCACTGTATACCAGTACATGTGACAATAATAAATCAAATCAAAATGTTGTGTGATTTCAAGAAGAAATTAGATATAGTTCTTGGGGTAAAGGACACTAGGGATATGGGGGAAGGCAGGATCAGGATATTGATGATCAGCTGTGAACAAAATGAATGATGGAGCAGAATCGAAGGGCCGAATGGCCTACTCCTGCTTCTAGTTTCTGTATTTCGATATAAGACAAGTGACTGAAAATTTGGTCAAAGCATCATAAAGGAGGGAATGGAATCAGTGGGATTTACGGAAGGAATCCCATTGGAACCTCAGCATGGGCATGGCTGCCAATACTGGAGCGATTAAAACCGGATTCTCAGGAGGCCAAAATTGGAGGAGTGCTGAGATCTTGGTGTGTTGGGAGGGTGGAGGAGCTTACGGACGTAAGAAGCAGCAATGTCAAAATCACAGACAAAACAGACGAATCACTGTTAATAAATCCACTGCTTCCTCAGTGACATGTTAAAACCATTGATTAATTCAGGATTCCTGGAAGATAAAAATTGACTGTTTGTGTCTAGTCTTAACTAATGCCTATTGGGTTTCCCCTGGGTGCTCCGGTTTCCAACCACAGTCGAAAGATGAGTGGGTTAGGTGGTTTGATCGTGGTAAATGCGTGAGTTTATGTGGACGGGGCAGGGGCCTGGTTAAGGTACTCTTTTGAAGAGTCTGTGCAGGCTCGATGGGCTGAATTGTAAGTTTCTATGGTTCTTTAGAACTCTTAGACTAAACTTAAGTCTATCACCTCCTGGGTAATGCAGGGTAACAGAAAGGCAGGAGCTTCTGTTGTTGGGATGTCTTGTTGAAGTTTTAGAAGACATTAGTACGGCCACACTTGGAATACTGAGTACAGTTCTGGTCACCCTATTGTAGAAAGGATATTATTAAACTAGAAAGAGCGCAGAAAAGATTTACTAGGATGCTACTGGGCCTTGATGGTTTGGGACTGGCTTAGTAGTAATAACTGGGCAGCATGGACAAGTTGGGCCAAAGGGCCTGTTCCCATGCTGTAAACCTCTATGACTCTATGACAATATTGTCCTTTTTTTAACGACCAATTGTGATAGCAGGAAATAAACATCATGAATAGCAAGTATATGTCCTGCGCATGGCTGATAATAATTGCAATGAATTAGCACTGGGTTATCTTTTGGATTCCTTTGGCTGTTCCTTTGACCATATCCAACTAACCTGTGCTTGCAAAACACAAAATACTTTCCAGCTCCCCTGTTGGCACGTTTCCTGATAGTGGGGGCGGCACACCATCTTCCGGTCTTGCCGATGTCTACAGCATTTTGCATGGCACCCCTGCCTCCAAGGAATTGGCCACAGGGAGTCACTTTCAGCTGAACCAGAAGGTCCCACTTGTGGGACAGGCTGGAAAATCCCACCCGTACGGCGGAACCTTACAAATGCAGGATTTCCCACTCCCGCCAAAGTCAATGGAGTTTTCGATGGCTCGCTGAATTTTGCAGCCCCACCTTCACGACAAGGCCATAACATTCCGCCCTTGGTGTCTAACCTTTGATATAATTCCATGATTCCCAAAGACTAATTTCCGCTCATGCTCCAGCCTCTCGGTTCAGGCGCTGTGTGAGCTTGAATCCAACAACGTGCCCACCAGGCGGCCCACTTTGTCTGACCTGCGCAGTGGGGTGGCACGGTGGCACAGTGGTTAGCACTGCTACCTCACAGCATCAGGGACCCAGGCTCAATTCCGGCCTCGGGTGACTGTCAGTGTGGAGTTTCCATATTTTCCCCGTATATGTATGGATTTCCTCTGGGTGCTCTGGTTTCCTCCCACAATCCAAAGATGTGCGGGTTAGGTTAATTGGCCATGCCAAACTGCCCCTTAGTGTCCCAAGATGTGTAGATTAAGGGGGATTAGCAGGGTAAATACATGGAGTTAAGGGGATAGGGGCTGGGTGGGATTGTTGCTGGTCAGGCACGATGGGCCAAATGGCCTCTTTCTGCACTGCAGGGATTCCACAGAGCTTATGGGGCATGCAACAATGACAACAGTGACAAACTTTGACACCATTGTGTGCACTTTACCTGATTGGAAATGACCACCTACACAGAATGGTTTCTCAAAAGTCAATAAACTCACCCAATACATTCAAAAAGTTAAAAAGATTGGACAATTTATTTGCCCATGCATGGTTACGTTTGTCCATGAGATAAGGATAGAAGTGTGGCCTGTTCATATAATCCAATTTTGCTTGCTGCATTTTTATTTAAGAAGACAGGACACAATAAAATGAGCATTCTAAAAATGGTTGAGGGAACAGATAGGTGGATTAAATCCCATTGACTAACATTCAGCTTTCGGTACATTTACTTCTGAAACACGTTCAGACGTTATAATGTTAAAAGCGCCATCAAAAGGCAAATTAATGTTCTCCCATAGAATCCCTACAACGTAGAAGGAGGCCATTTGGCCCGAGTACGCACTGACTCTCTGAAAGAGCATCTTACCCAGACCCACCCCATCTCTGTGACCCTACCCATTTACCCCACTAATCCCCCCTAATTGGCAAATCTTTGGACACTAAGGGCCAATTTAGCACGGACAATCCACCCAACCCGCACATCTTTGGACTGTGGGAGGAAACCGGAACACTGGAGAAAACCCACGCAGACACCAGTAGAACGTGCAAGCTCCACACCTGGGTCTCTGGATTAAGAGTCCAGCATCAATACCCACTATGTCACTGCCTCCTCTGAGAAATATTGCTCATTCTTCAATTGTTCCTACCCACATGGAAAACAAAATATGACTTGCTTAGAACCTCATTTTGAAATAATGGTTGAGTTTGCAAACTCACCATTAGGAGAATTGGTTATCTGACAGTAACCACACACCATGCTGCCCCTTCCAATGCACACTGCCTTCTGACCTTCTTCTGCAAGACATTTTGTTGTTCCCAGAAAAAAGATTGGAGTACCATGCATCAACTTAGAATCCCAACAGTGCAGAAGGAGGCCATTTTGCCCATTGATTCTACAATGACCACAGTCCCAGACCCTATTCCCATAACCCCTCATATTTACCCTGCTAATCTCCATGCTAGGATCAATTAAGCATGGCCATTCAACCTAACCTGCACATTTTTGTACTGTGGGAGGAAACCGGAACACCTGGAGGAAACCCACGCAGACACTGGGAGAATGTGCAGGCTCCACACACACACACACACACACACACACACACACACACACATACCTGAGGCTGGAATTGAACCCGGGGTCCTGGTGCTGTGAGGCAAAAGCGGTAACCACTGTGCTGCCACTAGCTGGGGAAGAGAAGAAGCTATATGGGGTGGGATTATTCTTCCTCTCGCGACGGTGGGAAGTGGTGGGCTCCTTGCTGGCAGCGGGATCTTACAGAATCTTCTGCTCCTGCTGTTGTCAATGGGATTTCCCATTGAACGCACCCTCACTGATAGGAAACCATAGCGCGGGTCCACCATCGCTAGGTTCTTGCAATCCTGCTGGCAACGGGTACTCTTTGAAGTCATGTTGACCTGAAGGTGACACAGCTACAGCTGGAACTGAGACAATCCTTGTGGTAGATCCAGTAACCTGATACATGAGCCAGGTAGTTCTTCTATACACTAGGGCACTGTTAATAATTGATTTCTCAACCTGGCTGACTGGAATCTGGAGGGGTAAATGTGTCACTGAATTTGGGATTATTCCCACTTGGCTGTAGCAAACTATGAAAACCAAGTAGGGTGATCTGAGAAGGCAACAAAAGCAATTTGCATATGTACAATGCTTGGGGAGGCATAGTGGCACAGTGATTAGCACTGCTGCCTCACAGTTCCAAGGATTCCTGGCTTGGTTCATTGTCTATGTGGAGTTTGCACATTCTCCCTGTTTCTGCATGGATTTCCTCTGGTGCTCTGGTTTCCTCCCACACTCCAAAGATATGCGGGTTAAGTTCATTGGCCAAGCTAAATTGCCCATTGTGTCCCAAGATGAGTAGTTTGAGGGATTAGTGGAGCAAATATGTGGTATTATTGGGATAGGGCTTGGATGGGATTGATGTCAGTGCAAGCTCGATGGGTCGAATGGCCTCCTTCTACACTGTAGGGATTCTGTGATTTAACACAGTGAAAGTGTCTCTAAGCATTTCACTGAGTGTTATCACAGCAAGTTGAGCACAACAGGAAACAGCGGTACCATGTATCCAAAAATCCTCCTCAAAGTTGTAGGTTTTAAGGAGTGCTTTGAAGGAGGAAAGACAGGTCATTAGGTGGAATGGTTTTGGGGTGGGAATTCCTCAGTTTATAGAATCCTAGCCACTAAACCCTAGGCTGCCAGTGGTAAAACAAAGAAAATTGTGAAGCTCAAGAGGCCACACTTGTTCACAAAGACAAAGATCTTTGAGATTTGCAGGGCTGGAGGATGTTACACAAGTGGTAAGGGGTGAAGTCACAGATGAATAAAAGATGTGTAAGTTAGGTGGACTGGCTGTGGTAAATTGCCCCTTAGTGTCCAAAGATATATAGCTTAGGTGGACTGGTGTGGGGTTACAGGGATAGGGCAGAAGGGAGGGCCTGGATGGCATGCTCTTTCAGAGAGTTGGCGCAGACTCAATTGGCCTGATGGCCTCTCTCTGCACTGTACGGATTCTATGGATTTAATGAGAATTTTAAAACCGAGCTTTCCAGGTATTCAGCACAGATTTAGTTAGTTATAATATACCAATGAGCATATGGTGGTCCCTAATCCTGGCTCTTGCTGACTGGACCCAACAGGCTCTGGTATTACTAAATGATCTATGTCCCTGTGAGGGCACTGCTACGAAATCAGAGCAGGCGAGGGGCAGACAACAGAAATGTCCGTGGGCCTTGAGCAGGAATTTCCAGTCTCACTATAGCGAGGCCATAAAATCCTGCCCCACGTATCGGGATAGTAGTTTTATGAAAGGCAAATCGTGTTTGACAAATTAGCTCAAATGTTTTGAGGATGTAACAGAGTTTATAGATAAAGGGGAACCTGTAGATGTAGTGTATTTAGATTTCCAAAAAGCATTTGACAAGTTGCCACATAAGACACTGCGTGGACTTGATGGCCAAGGAAGGTGCATAAAGTAAAAGCCCATGGAATTGGAGGAAGTGCATTAACATTGAATGAAAACAGGCTGTCACGTAAAAAACAGAGGTTTGGAAGAAATGGGTCCTTTTCAGAGTGGTAAGCTGTCACCAGTAGAGGTTAGTTCATGGCCTGCAATTGTCCACTGTTTACATTAATGACCTGGAGGAAAGAACAGAATGCAAGGTTACCAAATTTGCTGATGATACGAAGACATAGTTCACGTCTCTGACCCAGATGGAGATGGGTGGTGGTCAGGGGGTGTATAAGTAATGCTCCATAGACAATGAGCTTGGTGCCAGGTCTAAGGTCCTAGTCTTCAGACACACTCTTCCTCAGGTGACCAAAGTCTGCTCTGGCACAGTGAAGGAAATGTTGAACCTTATCCCCGATGTCTACCCTTGTTGACAGTAAGCTCCCAAGGTATGGAACATGATCCACATTGTCCAAAGCCTCCTTGTGTATTTTGATCATTGTCCAAAAGTTCCTTGTGCATCTTGATAAGCGTGGGGGCAGAACTATGCAGCGGGTGCAGGTGATGGAGGAGCTTTGTTTTACGGATGTTTAATGTAAGGCCCATGCTCTTGTACAGTCGAGGATATTCAGCATGGATTTAAGGGAACGTCATGTCCGACTAACTTGAACGATCTTCTTCAGGAAGTATCAAGGAGGTTTATGAGGGGAATTGTAATATGTCCTCAGAGGCGGAAGTCCCAAAGTTCCTTTATTTACAAGGTCCAACAACGCTACATAGAGTGCTTTCAGTGAGCAGTCTACATCCGGAGTGCCAGAGGAACTGACACTCCTCTTTAAATACAGAGCGTGGGGCTACCCAATTGGACCATCAATTTGGCCCTTAATCAAGCAGTTTATATTCAAGCAGACCAACCTCAATTGCCTGATTGTTATTGATGTGGTTTATACAAATTTAAGTGAGACTCCCACATGGCAGGCTGGTTAAAAATAAATAAAAGCCAATGGGATTCAGATTTACTACCGTCTCACCCTACTGTACATAATCGAACAATTGAACCACCACGCAAATACTACGACTGAGAACACTATAAAATACAGGATACATCCTGTTCCTGACCATATTTGGTGAGTGATTTTGCCGTTGAAGATTAACGTTACATCAAAAGAAGGGTTTTATGACAACACTGATACTTTTGTTGTGGTATCAGTGATAAATATTGCAAGGTCCACAGCTAGAAAGCAATTTTCTTTTCACGTTGTAACTAATTAAATGGATCATTAACTGAGAAATGTTAAAGCCTCATTCATTCACAGTTTCATGATGAATAACCCTTTTCTATAACTCCCATAATTAAATCGGCTTTTATGACACATCCGTTCTAAAAATCACACCCACATCTCTGGTTTTAATAAGTGACAATGAAAAAGGTATTATTAAGCCTTTATACAGTAAAGAGGGAAAGATAGCCTTAGATTTATCAAGTCGGCTTTTTAAAAAGGCTCACACAAGAGATACTTAATTACACATTTAACAATGCCTCCCAGACCTTTTTCCTCAATGATTGATTAATTTAGGCACATTATCATTGCCCAGGGGAGGGTTTGTGGTACAGCAGGCAGCATCCCT
This sequence comes from Carcharhinus amblyrhynchos, assembly GCF_965287045.1. Classification (NCBI taxonomy): domain Eukaryota; kingdom Metazoa; phylum Chordata; class Chondrichthyes; order Carcharhiniformes; family Carcharhinidae; genus Carcharhinus; species Carcharhinus amblyrhynchos. The sequence continues at coordinate 9,581,640 of NC_137333.1, read as the reverse complement.
GCCATTGAGCCAGAAGCTCCGAGTTCAAATCCCACCCCAGGACGTGATGGCCAAGGAAGGTGCATTCATAATGTGGCCAAATAGTTCGAGCGTCAACCTGTAAATCATCCCAATACACCAATGGCTGATGGTAAGAGCATGAGTGATTCCTGGCCAGCCACACTTGATGTGGAGTTTTTAAAGTTTATTTATTAGTGTCACAAGTAAAGCTTACATTAACACTGCAATGAAGTTACTGTGAAAACCCCCTAGTCGCCACTCTCAGGCCTACAAAGAGAAAGTGGGGAAGTGGGACTAGGTGGATTGCACTTGCAGAGAGCCAGCATGAACGTGACATGCTGAATGGCCTCATCCTGTGCTGTAACCATTCTACACAGCTTTTCCCTAATTTATTAAACTCTTTGTCTTTTATTCACTTTTTTTTTCACTTTCTTCATCAGCAGTTTCACACGTAGTGCAGGTTGCAACCCCCACTCCTTGCAGCACCCCCGGCCCCACACTCCCCCTCCCACCTCTGCCAATGCGTCACCTCAGGACAAGAATAAAAAGAATTTGATCATTTTTCCACCTCAGCCTTTTTGAGGTATAGCCCTATAGGAGGTAGGATGAAGAAGAGGAAAAGGCAATGAGATCAGCAGGACAAAGATAGTGCCAAACCAAAATAAAACTGTTTCCTCCACACCGTAATGCACAAACTAAATGTCCAACGTTCCAAAACAAAAATGAAGATATTCCAAGCCGTTTCCTAATATGTTGTGCGCTAACCTTTTAAAGAATTAGAGCTTGGATACTGTCGTCATAGATAAACTAGCGATGTGGCTAGCAAGAGGATATGTTTAAATGGGGGAAATCACACAATAAAATATTACTGTGCATCTCATGGAAAGAGTGATGTGTGTCTGTATCTCACTCCTTGGACGACTCCATTGCATTTTAAACTACTAATCTTAGCTATGCTTTAATCTATCCATTTGTCTATCCATCTATGTCTCTCCAATGATATCTTCTCTATCATTTCTTGGAGTCATAGAGGTTTACAACATGGAAACAGGCCTTTTGGCCCAACTTGCACATTCCGCCCAGTTTTTAACATTAAGCTATTCCCAATTGCCCGCATTTAGCCCATATCTCTCCATACCCATCTTAACCATGTAACTGTCTAAATGTTTTTTAAAAGACAAAGTTGTACTCGCCTCTACTACTACCTCTGGCAGCTCATTCCAGATACGCACCACCCTCTGTTTGATAAGATTGTCGCATTATCCCTTTTGTATCTCTTCCCTCTCACCTTAAACCTATGCCCTCTAGTTTTAGACTCCCCACCAGTGAGGAAGTGAGGAAGTTGACAAAGAAATAATGGAGATAAAGGGGAGATAGGGAAAGATTGTTTAGGTTCTTGCAGGAGCTGAAATGAATACCACAAAATCAGTCAGATCATCAGGAGCATTGTTAAGAATCTGGGCGGATGGCACCCTCCAAAGCAAATGGGAAAAACGAAGGAAAATGACCTGAAGTATTGAAAAAGCACTTAGACTCACAGGAAGTAAGGCCAGATGTGTTCACCTCCATTTGACAAGGTAGCGCTAACTGGAGATTTTGCATTGGAGATGAATGTTCAAAGGACTGATAAAATACAACCCTTACTAGAGTTAGTCAAGTTCGCATTATTACCCTAAAGACTCCTGAATCTTGGGCTTTCTCTAGATATTTTCTATAGGACAATGGCGATTGTGGAGATTGGTTGGCTGGAAGACTGGTTTGTGATGCAGAGGAACGCCAGCAGCATGGGTTCAATACCCGTACCATATAGAATCATAGAATCTACAGTGCAGAAGGAGACCATTTGGTCTATCAAGCTTGTACTGACAACAAACCCACCCAAGTCCTATCTCTCTAACCCCCTATATTTACTCTCCTAATCTCCTTGACGCTAAGAGACAATCCACCTGACCTACACATCTTGGGACAATAAGGGGTAATTTAACTTGGCCAATCAACCTAACCTGCACATCTTTGGACTGTGGGAGGAAACCGAAGCACCTGGAGGAAACCCACACAGACATGGGGAGAATGTGCAAACTCCACACAGACAGTGACCCAAAGCCAGGAATTGAACCCCAGTCCCTGGTGCTATGAGGCAGCAATGCTAATCACCGTGTCGCCTGAGGTTATTGATGCCTTCTCACAACCTTACATTATAGAATCTCTACAGTGCAGTAGGAGGCCATTCATAAGAACAAAAGAAATAGGAGCAGGAGTAGGCCATCTAGCCCTTCGAGCCTGCCCCGCCATTCAATAAGATCATGGCTGATCTGAAGTGGCTCAGTTCCCCTTTCCCGCTTTCTCCCCCTAAACCTTAATCCCCTTGCCTACCAAAAACCTATCTACCCGCATCTTAAATATATTTAGCGAGGTAGCCTCCACCACTTCAACGGGCAGAGAATTCCAGAGATTCACCACCCTTTGAGTGAAGAAGTTCCTCCTCAACTCCGTTCTAAACTGCACCCCCCCCCCTTATCTTGAGGCTGTGCCCTCTAGTCCTGCTGTCCTTTCTGAGCAGGAGGAACCTCTCCACCTCTACCCTATCCATCCCTTTCATCATCTTATACATCTCAATAAGATCCCCCCTCATCCTTCTAAACTCTAACGAGTACAAGCCCAGTCTATTCAGCCTCTCCTCATAGCTCAACCCCCTCAACTCCGATATCAGCCTAGTGAACCTCCTCTGCACTCCCTCCAAGGCCAAAATATCCTTGCGCCCAAAACTGCACACAGTACTCCAGCTGCAGCCTCACCAGTGCCCTGTACAGTTGCAGCAAGACCTCCCTACTTTTATATTCAATCCCCCTCGCTATGAAGGCCAGCATCCCATTCGTCTTCAGCCCATCAAGCCTGCAATGCCAACAATCTAACCCAGGTCCTATTCCCATAACCACACATATTTACCGTACTAATCCCCTTGACACTAAGAGGCAACTTAGCATGGCCAATCAACCTAACCCACAAGCTTTGGCTTGTGGGATGAAGCCAGGAGAGGGAGTTCCCGACCACACTCACCCCCAGACCAGAAAATCCCACCCAAAGCCAACAGACCTTTGCGTTGTCCGTTCCCGCCCGCTATGATTCCTGTGGTAGGTGGGAGAGGAAGATTCCACCCCAGCACCCAAAGGAAACCCATGCAGGCACAGGGAGAACATGCAAGCAGACAGTCACAGCCTGGAACTGAACCTGGGTCCCTGGCACTGTGAGGCAGCAGTGCGACCACTGTGCCGCCCATGCTTGAAGTGTGGTGACCTTCAGGTTAAATCACTACCAGCTAGCTTACCCTCAAAGTGGAGAGAAACCTATGGTCATCTGGCACGATGGCAACTTTACCTTTAATTAGTATTGGCTTTGTGCCTCCCACTTACGGTTAGCCCAACTAAAAAAGATAAAAATTGACAGTAAATCTCAATAAAAATGAATGTCAATAATCCTTCACTGATGATTAACTGAAGTGGTAATGTTTTTATTAATCTTTACAAAAAATAGTTTGCTTGCAAGAGGAGTTGGCAAATAATTTCTTTCTTATCCTGAAAAAAAGGTCATTGCCACCTTTAAATAATGGAATAAGCTATTCTAATAAATGTGAAAATATCAATGCTTATTTCACCTTCCTGTTGGCTTTTGTAGTGTTGTAGAAAGTATAGATACCATCAAAATACTTGCCAGGTGAAAGTACTGATCTTGTCAGTGTGTGAGGATTGACATATGCATAGACACACACTTCCACCAACACAAACACACACACCCAAGGACATGCCTTCACGTACAAAGGATGGCACAGTGGCACAGTGGTTAGCACTGCTGTTTCACAGGGACTTGGGTTCAATCCTTTGGGTAATTGTTTGTGTGGAGTTTGCAAGTTCTCCCCGTGTCTGCGTAGATTTTCTCCAGGTACTCTGGTTTCCTCCCACATTCCAAAGGAGTGCAGGTTAGGCTGATTGGCCATGCTAAATTATCCCTTAGTGTCAGGCAGGTTAGAGAGGTAAATAGGTGAGGTTATGGGGATGAGGCATAGGTGAGATTGTTGTTGGCACAGGCTCGATGGGCCAAATGGCCTCTTTCTGCATGGTAGGGACTCTATGATTTTATGTCATGTCCCTATACATGTAAACACACGCACAAGTACACACACACACAAAATAAAAATACACACGAGTGCATGTGCACACATATAGATGGCCAGTCCCCCCACCCCACCCTAAGTGCACATAGATAACACAGAAACACAAGTAAACACATGTATACACAGACAAACACATAAGATCATACAGGCAAACATAGAGAAACACAAACAAAGTTAAAGTTGATTAAGGCTAAAATCTCCATCATATTGATGTTAACTTGAATCCTGCACGTTATCAGGCTCAGGATTAAATTAGCAGTGAGTGAAAACTGAATTAATGTTAGAAGTTTTGTTTTACATTTTGATTTTAAACAATACATGGACAAATCCAAATTATTACCAGTTTTTGACAATTAGCAAAACACAAAAGGCTCAAATTGCTAATAGTCATTCAAGTATTACACAAGCGCAAATTATAAAGATAAAACTTGGAAAGTTTCTTTCAACATCTTACATTATTTAATGTTAAGGATGCAGAGACAAGTGAATGTAATTCTCAAACGAGGGGAAAATGTGGTGTGAGTTTAAGAGTAGATGGCAAGTACCCTGAACAACATTTTATCATCTGTCTTTATTGATCTTGCTTTTGTTTGACCATACTTATCTGTCCATAAATCACCTGGGCCAATCTGATGTCAGTTAATGCCTACAGTGATTCTCTTTGAAAAGAAATTTATTAAGTTCAGACAATCTGCTTTTATCAAAACGTACATAATGAAGTTTACTGCTCCAAAGGTTAAATACAAGAATTGTTTGTGCAGTCCATGCTAAGCATAGATTATAAAAATTCCATTTAAGTGATTGCAAGTGAGAAAGTACACATTATTCACCATTCCGCACCTCACAATTTGTTTGAGAGTGATGCAATGATGGCCGCTGAGGCCCTGATCTTCTTTGGCCGCTCACTTGTTACAGTTACAACTACCCACAGACATTGCCGCTTCAATTCGTGGCCTTTGGAACTCTGGTACAGCACAACTATCCCAAGGGGATTTGCATGAACAGGGCAAGATTGTCTAAATGTAAGTTAGATTATTGAATTCAATACAAAATCATGTACCCTTTCCGACCTGGACTCTGTTTCTTAGTATATATCCTCAATGTGATAGGTTGAGGATATGCACACAGTCACTTGCCCTGTTCATACAGGCCCAGAATCCCCTATGGAGGACACCTCATGCTATGGGAGACCTGTTGATTGTAAATTGCAGTGGCAAAGCCCATGGAAAGTCTGGGCACTGCAGTATGATATGCAATAAGCAGCATAAAATTTCCACTGAATACAAAATCTAGGCCGCGACAAAAATAAAGTAAAATTTAAGTTTATTTATCAGTCACAAGGAAGGCTTAAGTTAACACTGAAATGAAGTTAATGTGAAATTCCCCGAATTGCCACATCCTGGCGCCTGTTCGGGTCGATGAACTTAACCAGCATATCATTCAGACTGTGAGAGGAAACCGGAGTACCCAGAGGAAATCCAAGTAGACACGGGGAGAATGTGCAAACTCCGCATAGACAGTGACCCAAGCCAGGAATTGAACCCGGGTCCCTGGCGCTGTGAGGCAGCAGTGCTAATCACTGTGCCACCATGCCACCCCAAAACATACAAAGGACTGACAAACCCAGTCAGGATACAACAAAACTGATATGATTGATAAAATGAAGGAAACTTGGGTTCCTCCCAGTTAAAATGATAGTCTTTTGAATTTCTGTTATTGTCATATGTAGCTTGAAAAGTACGATGGAAAAAAATTGGTGCAAACTCAATCAGGATAATTTCTTCTGGTGACAGGAGTGGTACGATGGCACAGCGGTTAGCACTGCTGCCTCACAGCGCCAGGGATCCGGGTTCGATTCTGGCCTGGGTAACTGTCCGTGTGGAGTTTGCACATTCTCCCCATGTCTATGTGGTTTTCTTCCAGATGCTCCGGTTTCCTCCCCCACTCCAAAGGTGTGTAGGTTCGGTGGATTGGCCATGCTAAATTGCCCCTTAGTGTCCAAAGCTGTGTATGTTAAGGGAATTAATGGGGTCAATATATGGACTACAGGAATGGCACCTGAGTAAGTTGTTCTGATGGAGAGTGGGTGCAGACTCGATGGGCCAAATGGCCTCCTTCTGCACTGTAGGGATTCTGTGATGATTCTGAAATATGATGTTGTGGCACCACAGAAGACTCATTTAAAAAATCAATCACACTTCTCCTTAACCTGACCCATGAGAAGGCTGTTTTCAATCCATTTCCTATTGCATCAATTTCCTTTGGGCAAAGTGTCCGAAATAAAATTATTAATACTACCTAAGACCAAGAAAATAAAGCCACTTTTAAGTTGGCTAAATCTATATTCTCTATATTGTTTATGTCTATCTTCTCCTACTTATTTTTCCTTTAAAATTGTGGTTTTTATTTGACCGTAAGTTATAATAACAGAATCAGGCCATTCAGCCCATTGAGTCTGCTCCACCATTCAATCATGACTGATAAGTTTCTCAACCCCAATCAACTGTCTATTCCCCGTAACCTTTGATCCCCTTACCAATCAAAAACCTATCTGTCTCTGTCTTAAATATATTCAATGACCTGGTCTCTCACAGCCTTCTGTGGCAATGAATTCCATAGGTACACCACCTTCTGGCTGAAGAAATTCCTGATGTGGAGATGCCGGCATTGGACTGGGGTAAACACAGTAAGAAGTCTCACAACACCAGGTTAAATCCAACCGATATATTTGATAGTACATTCACTAGCTTTCGGGTTAGTCCCTTCGTCAGGTGAATGGAGAGTTCTGGCCTCAGACAGAGCATATAAAGCACAGACAGTTTACAGATTACTAATTAGAATGCGAATCTTTACACCTAACCTGCTGTTCAAGTCTTAAAGTGGTCGGTTTAAGACTTGAACAGCAGGTTAGGTGTAAAGATTCGCATTCTAATCAGTTATCTGTAAACTGTCTGTGCTTTATATGCTCTGTCTGAGGCCAGAACTCTCCATTCACCTGACGAAGGGACTAACCTGAAAGCTAGTGAGAGCACTATCAAATAAATCGGTTGGACTTAAACGTGGTGTTGTCAGACTTTTTACTGTGGCAACATATGCAGCAGATGTTCAACGAAATACAGGCCAAGCACTGTGGAAAATCAGTAGTGCAGAAACAATAGAATAATGGCTTCTTACACATACTACAACAGCACTCTGTAGACAGAGGCAGTAGCACAATGGTATTGTCACTGGACTAGTAACCCAGATGAGATCTGGTTCAAAGACTCAAATTCAAATCCAACCACAGTCGATAGTGAAATTTGAATTCAATATAAATCTGGAATCAAAAGTCTAATGATGACACATGAAACCATTGTCAGTTGTTATAAAAGTCCATCTGGTTCACTATTGTCCTTCACTGAAGGAAATCTGCCATCCTTACCTGGTCTGGCCTACATGTGACACCAGACCCATAGCAATGTGGTTGACTCTCCAATGCCCTCTGAAATGGACAGCAGTTCATAGAGTCCTACAGTGTAGAAGGAGGCCGTTGAGTCTGCACCAACAACAATCCCACCCAGGCCCCATCCTTATAACCCCATGCTAGCTCCCCTGACACCAAGGGGCAATTTAGCATGGCCAATCTCCCCAACCCTTACACCTTTGGACTGGGGGAGGAAACCGGAGCACTTAAAGGAAGCCCATGCAGACACAGGGAGAATGTACAAACTCCACACAGATAGTGACCCAAGCTGGAAATTGAACCCGAATCCCTGGCTCTGTGAGGCAGCAGTGCTAACCACTGTGTCACTATGCCATCCCAGTTAGGGAATGGCAATAAATGCTGACCCCGCCAATGAAGCTAATGTCCTGTAAAATTGGTTTCTTAAAAAACCAAAATGATTTTTCAATTTACTCCTGCACCATTACCTCTGATATTCCCCCAAGGAATTATGCTTGCCCTCCACCTTATTTCCCAGCAACATGTTGAGACATCATCTAAAAACACAATAACTTTCAATTTGCTCACAGGCACCCAGCCCTACTTCATCACATCTTCTCTCACCCGTCATCCATGCTGGATAAGCAGGAAGTCTCCAGATAATTGTTGGAATTTAATAGCCGATTCAGCTACCTGTGACCTAACTCACACCAAGTCTAATTGACCCATCGCCCTGATGACCTCAGACTTACACTGGGTCCCAGGTTAAGCATTTCTTGTTCCAAATGTCTCCTTTGAAACCACTCAAATGGTTTCCAAGATTCTCATATCTGCAGACAGGTAAGAATAGATTCCATGGGTTGATTAGTCAATAATAAACTGGCCCAGGAAAGGCGGACTTACCCGTTGCTGGTTGTAATTTCTGCTGTTTGCTTTTTGTGCAGTAACTTGAAGCATGGGATTTTAGATGACCAGAGGACAGAACATAGAAGGCTAGCTGGACACGATGGTTCAGTGGTTGGAACTGCTGCCTCACAGCACCGGGGACCCAGGTTCAATTCCAACCTTGGGTGATTATCTGTGTAGAGTCTGTGAACACACTACCACAAGGAGAATTTGAGACAAATCACGTGGATACATTAAGGGGGAGTATTCATCAACATTTGACGAAACTGAAGGGAAGGATAAGTTGAAGGGATTGGAGGAAGAAGGGTGGGAGAAGATGCACGGCGAAGATAAATGTTCATAAATGCCAGTTAGACCAAATGGCCTGTTTCTGTTCTCCTGCCAACACAGGATGGCTATGCAAAATGGTTACTGTTATCTGTTGGCACATGCACGCTCATCCATGCAAATACAGAATCCTATGCTGTCATTTGCAGGAGACACAGTTCAGACCCCTGCAGCCGGTCACTCAGGGTTTCAGGGTCCTGTGGCAGGTGGGCAGCCTTCTTATTCTGGGGTTCAGAGTTTAGTTTGATGTGATTTGTTTTATTATTGTCACATGTATTTGATTACAGTGAAAAGTATTGTTTCTTGCTCGCTATACAGACACAGCATACCATTCATAGACAACATAGGAGAAAAGAAAAGGAAAGGGTACAGGATGCAGTGTTACGGTCATAGCAAGGGTGTAGCGAAAGATCAATTTAGAATAAGGGAGGTCCATTCAAAAGTCTGATGACAGCCGGGAAGAAGCTGTTCTTCAGTCGGTTGATACGTGATTTAGACTTTTGCATCTTTTTCCTCGGTGGAAGAAAGTGGAAGCGAGTATGTCCGAGGTGCATGGAGTCCTTGATTGCAAGCAACCATTAAATTGGAAAAGGTCTAACAAGGTGGCAGGGGTGGCACGGTAGCACAGTGGTTAGCACTGCTGCTTCACAGCGCCAGGGATCCAGGTTCGATTCCTGGCTTGGGTCACTGTCTATATGGAGTTTGCACCTTCTCCCCGTATCTGCATGAGTTTCCTCCGGGTGCTCTGGTTTCCTCCCACATTCTGAAAGACATGCTGGTTATGTGCATTGACTCGAACAGGCACTGGATTGTGGCGACTAGGGGAATTTCACAGTAATTTCGTTACAGTGTTAATGTAAGCCTTACTTGTGACTAAGAAATAAACTTTAAAACTTTTGTGGTGGACACATGCAAAAACAGTTCAATACAACCAACGAGGTCATAGGGCTGGTTCAATCAATAACAAAACCTTACATTTATATGGCACCTTTAACATATCAATACATACTAAGGCACATAACAGAAGCATCGTAAAAATAAAATATGATGGCCAGAATTCTCCGACCATTTATGCCCCACTGCTGCTGTCAGCGAAGATGCAGAATTTGGCGCTCAGCCAAATCGCCATTCATTGTAACAGGACTAGAGAACGGCTGGAGGATCATAGAATCATAGAATCCTACAGTGCAGAAGGAGAGGCCATTCAGCCCATCGAGTCTGCACTGACCACAATCCCACCCAGGCCCTACTCCCATAACACCGGACCTACGGGGCAATTTAGTATGGCCAATCAATCTAGCCCACACATCTTTGGACTGTGTGTGCAAACCGGAGTACCTGGAGGAAACTCATGTGTGAGGGCGGCATGGTGGCACTGTGGTTAGCACTGCTGCCTCGCAGCTCCAGGGACCTGGGTTCGATTCCCGGCTTCGGTCACTGTCTGTGTGGAGTTTGCAAATTCTCCCCGTGTCTGCGTGGGTTTTCTCCAGGTGCTTCAGTTTCCTCCCACAGTCCAAAGATGTGCAGGTTAGGTTGATTAGCCATTCCAAATTGCCCCTTAGGTGTCCCAAGATGTGTAGATTAGAAAGATTAGCAGATTAAATATGAGAGGTTATGGAGATAGGACCTGGGTGGTATTATTGTTGGTGCAGACACGATGGGTTGAATGGCCTTCTTTTACACTGTAGGATTCTGTGATTCTGAGACAAACTCCACACAGACAGTGACCCAAGGCTGGAATTGAACCCAGGTCCCCAGTGCTGAGAGGTAAGCAGTGTTAAGCACTGTGCCACCGTGTGCCCAATCCTGTCCAACATGAGCCATATAAGGAGATATTAGGTCAGATGACCAAAACTTGATTACAGAGGCAATTTTTTGTTATATTTTATATGATTCAAATATGATTTAGAACCTACATGGTTACTTTCCCGTACATATGCATATCCAGAATGCCACATCACTCAGCAGACAGTGCATTGTTACACTGCAAACAGAAATCAATGCCGAAACAATCAATGATCTAAAGTGTGATAATGTCAAATCCCTGAAACCACGAGACAAAACAGTTTTTAAGGAGTGCCTCAAAAGAGAAGAGAAAAGCGAGCTAGAGAGATGTGGCACAGGTATTACAAACCGTAAGGCCTTGCCAACAGAATATGTGGCACACCAACAAAGGAGCGATTAAAATCAGGACAGCCAGAATTAGAGGGGTGCAGATGTCTCGATGGGTTGCGGCGTTAGAGAAATAGGGAGCAACAAGGCCGCGGGGAGTGGCGGGGAGGTGGCGGGGGGGAGGTGTTGGGTTGGGGGGGACGTGGTTTGAAAACAAGGATGAGATTTGTAAAACTAAGATACTGTTCAACTAGGAACCGCTCTGTAAGTCAGTGAGCATAGGGGTGATGGGGGAACAGGATTTGGTGTGAGTTAAGGTAGGGACAACAGAGTTTTGGATGATGTTAAGTTTATGGAGGGTAGATTGTGGGAGAGCAGCTTGGTGTGTGTTGGATTAGAAACCTTTTGAGAAATAATTAATAATATCATCGGGGAGTAAGGCTTGAAGATTCTGTTGTACATCTCTGCTGATTCAGATGGGGAAACGTTAGTCTGGTCAAGCTTTGACAGAAAAGATTAACTTGACTGTTGTATTGCTGCAATGCAGATCCCAGAAATACAGCCCAAATCCCACAATTCTGCATATAATCTTCCCAAGGCAGTAAATCTGGGCAACAAATCATTTAACAAAATTACTTCCTCTACATGTAACACATGGCAAACTTTCATCTTCTTCAGTTCTCTGCCCGAAATCAGGTCCAACTTACAGCAACGCGATCCCCACCACGGTTAGGGCAAAGAGGCAGGTTCCATATCCATCCTAACCAGCGTGGGGATCAACTCCCCCTGCTATTAGCACAAGTGTGATCCAGACTGGACGCCCAGCCAACTGAGCTAATCGGCCCCCAGAGAGTCCGAGCTGTTGTGAAACACATGTGGTAATCCAGGGCTATGATTGGCGATGGTAGAAGTTCCAATTTTCTTTCTAGCTCATGAGCAGCTCTGTTGCCTGCCATTGGTGGATGTTGAAAGGAAACGCAGATTGATACACAACACGCGGAATTTTTCTGTTCTGCCCGCCATGGGAATCACAATGAATGGAATACAGACCATGCAAACATCCATTGATCTCAGGCAGGATTTTCCAGTCTTGGGGCAAGCATAGATAGAAAATCCCATCCGACCTGTTTGAAGCCATTATAGTATCATAGAATCCCTATCGTGCAGAAGGAGGCCAATCAGACAATCAAGACTGCACTGACTCATACTCGAGCTTAGCCCGTAACCTCAGATATTTATCCCGCTAATCCCCCTAAACTACACACCTTGGGACACTAAGGGGCTATTTATGATAGCCAATCCACCAAACCTGCACATCTTTAGACTTTGGGAGAAAAGCAGATAACCCAGAGGAAACCCACACAGACACGAGGAGAACATGCAGACTCCACACATACAGTGACCCAAGCCGGGAATCGAACCCAGGTTCCTTGCACTGTGAGGCAGCAGTGTTAACCACTGTGCCACTGCACCGCCCAAAAACACACCGTTATGAAATACACCGTCCTTGGCAATCAACCCTGGAGTGGGATGCCAGCACAGAGCTTCATGTTCAAAGGCAGAGACTCTACCACTCTGCCTCAAGACTGCCTCATACCTTATATAGCAAATATCAAAATGTATTTTCATTGAAAAAACTACAAATTTTTTCAGCTGACCAAGATGGGAAACTTAAGTATGGGACCCTTTGTATCTTGGATGTATGTGTTAAGACATAGCTTTGTCTGGCCAGAGGCAATGTAGTCAGACAGAGACAAATTGCTTCTATCTCACTCCTTTCATGTCCAGCATTGGACTGGGGTAAACACAGTAAGAAATCTCACTACACCAGGTTAGAGTTCAACAGGTTTATTTGGTAGCAAAAGCCACCAGCTTTCGAAACGCTGGCTGCCCCTTCATCAGGTGAGTTGACCTGACCTGATGAAGAGGCAGCCAGTGCTCTGAAAGCTAGTGGCTTTTGCTACCAAATAAACCTGTTGGACTTTAACCTGGTGTAGTGAGATTTCTTACTCCAGGATTGTTACAGAAATACTGACATTTTCTCATGAACATGGATAAAAACTCAAAGTGTGGAAGCCAAGTTTAAAGCTAGCTGGACTCTGCAATTTGCAAACTGCAGAGTTGGAGCAGGCAATATTCATGCAGTCAGACCTTAGACAATCAATTTACCATCGAAACCAGACCTGGAACTGCCTGACTAGTTGCTAATGGCCACATTATTTCAGAATGAACAGCTGTTTACACTTCCAGTGAACCTGTTTTGTAAGAAGAATCTTACACAGACTTGGGTGGCACCCAGCTCAGTAAGAGGTCAGAGGCATTACATGACATCGACAGCACACTTGACATGTTCTGTGGCTTCCAAACATGGAAAGTAGTCACCTCATTGGATTTTCCCACCTTGCCTGATGCTAGTATTGGACATAGGCCACTGTATCTTTGAGAGGGGTGTGAAGAGGGGGAAAAAGGGGCAGCCTGGAGCCCCAACTCTCTCTACTTTTGCACCTTCTTCAACAGCATCTCTAGAGAGTACCTTCAACTGGCAGCCAAGCAGCAGAGCATCTCCAGCTCCTTGTACCTCATGGCGAGCCTCGTTAGACTGACCAGACCCAGAAGACCACTCCAGTGAGACGACCCAAAGACCAGAACCAGCTTTAGATGACAAGAGAAACCCAAGTTGAGGACTGCAGATCCCTGAAACATCAGCCAACCCTCAAAAGACCAAGGAACAGCCTGTCCCAGCCTTATTCAATAGGTATTACCAGTCTTTTTATACAGTTCAAATACAGTGGTAGGGACCTGTGGGGATCGGGTGTAGTGGATCATCGGAAACGTGTGTCAAAGGTAGAGGATTAGTGTAGATTTGAGACTGTTTACTAAGAGATTTAAGACTTTTTACTGAAGAGTCCTGTAAAGAGGTTGACAAAGTCTGAGAGAGTTTAACGAAAGTACAGTAGGAGCATCTGATAAATATTGTTTCTTCTTGCTAAGGTGTTCAAGAAAGTTGTGTTGGACCTTCCCCTGACCCTTGTCCCCTCTGTCTATCTCATCATGTAATGCGCCCAAGTTAAGAAGGGTTACTGCAAACTGGTCAAGGTTAGTCTGGGTACATTTACAACAATATAGATTGCAGAGGAAGAAAGGCAGTTTCCAAAGGTGCTGCATCACTCAGCAGCCAATCAATGTAAGTTTGAAAGAAAATTTACTGCGTTATAATGAAAAAGTAAGTAAATTTAGATGGTGATTCTATCTTGGGGTTCAGATGACAAAGTACAAAACTCAAATCTTCACATCTAGTTTATGGTGTAATTTCAACCACTCGATTACTTCTAATTCACTTAGCTGCACTCATTACGTATTACACTCTGTCAGATAAATCATGAGTGTAATGTGTTCCGAGACATAGTAGGGCAGTGTGTAAAAGACTCAAGACCCAGAGCACATTAAGACAATTAAAGCTTTCAACTTGATTATATGGCATTTGAAATGTGTATTTTTGAGGTTTTGAAGCACTCTATTACATCAAACAAGTTTGATTGGGTCTAATTGAGTGTAATGAGTTAAATACTCTGTGGCAAGGCATCAGTGACAATCATCTGAAAAAGTAGAAAATAATTGGGTCATAGGATCATTGAGTCATAAAAGTTTACAGTTTAGAAACAAGCCTTTTGGCCTAACTTGTCCATGCAATTATCCAGTCCCAATTGCCTGTGTTTGGCCCTTATCCCTCTATACTCATTTTACCTGTGTAATTGTCCAAATGCTTTTTAAAAGACAAAATTGTACTCGCCTCTACTACTACCTCTGGCAGCCTGTTCCAGACACTCACCACCCTCTTGTGTGAAAATTGCCCAAATCCTTTTATCTCTCTCCCCTTTCACCTTAAACCTATGCCCTCTAGTTGTAGACTACCCTACCTTTTGGACAAGATGTTGACTATCTACGCTATCTATGCTCTTCATTACTTTATAGACCTCTATAGAATCACTTCAACACTCCAAAGGAGAAAAGTCCCAGCCTATCCCATCTCTACTTATAATTCAAACCATCAAGTTCCAAAAGCATCCCAGTAAATCTTTTCTGCACTCTTTCCAGTTCAATAATATCCTTTCTATAATGGGTGACCAGAACTGTACGCAGTATTCCAAATGGTAACTGAGTTTAGACAGCATATCAAATACCGTTTATGTTATAGTGGATGCAATATTTCTACCCCCCTGCCACCTCCTGATACATAAATTCTAAAGTTAACTGTACTGGTTGGAAGTGGTTACAACTGGATAATCAATAATTAGTGAGCAAATTGGTGATTAATGAAATCAGGATTCCACCAGGAGGACAAGGGCAGCAGATACATGAGAACACCACCACCTGCAAGTTCCCCTCCAAGCCACTCACCATCCTGACTTGGAAATATATCGCTGTTTCATCATAAGGGTCGAAACCCTGGAATTCTCTCCCTAATGGCATTGTGGGTCAACCCACAAAACATGGACTGTAGCGATTCAAGAAGGCAGCTCACCACCACCTTCACAAGGGCAAGTAGGGGTGGGCAATAAATGCTGACTTGGCCACAGACGCCCATGTCCCACGAATAACAAAAAAAAAATCTGAGTACTAAATTGCTGTAAGATCAACTAAAAGACCATGATATCAGAATCTATAACAATGAAAATATATTTCAATGCATTAAACCTCTCATTTTGATTTGCAGACTTTTTTATTGAAAGACACACTTAATTATCCTGAATAATAATCAACTGCAAACTGTAGACAGTGCAAAACCTCTTCTACCTCACAAAGTTTCCCTGTATATTCCACTGTTTCTTCATTTCTTGATTTAAACTCCAAGTGCAAATTTTCCAAATAGAAATTCCTCTAGTTTTTTTTAAGTTCTCTCTTTCATATGCACATGCAGTTTTATGTTTATTTAGAAAATTATTATTGTTTACTGTGATGACTTCAGCCAGGCTAATGAGGTTGGCTTGCAAGAGTATGAACTACCTAATGAGTCCTGGGTATGAGAAGAAATGCCTAATGAACCCTGGTTATAGCGGCGATGGCTGAGTGGTTAAGGCATTGGACTTGAAATCTACTTGAATTTTATCGTGAATGTTCAAGCCCCGAGTAGTTTGAGTATGTTTGAAGCTGTTCATTTTCTTTATTGAAAAGAAATACCTGATGAGTCCTAACTGATGGTTAAATCAAGGAGTCTCATGCTCCCTATTTAAAGCAGGTGTGTCAGACTCTCTGCATTCAGCAGGGAGCAACTGGAGAGCTGGAAGTGTACACGTGTATGGTGTAAATAAACTAACTTGGTGACAGGACTTTCGCCTCTATACTGTTGTTATATTTACCTTTAAGAATCAAAAATATTTGAGATAAAATGCAACAGGTAAGAAAAATTACTATGACTAATAATATCAGTATAAATACTATGATGACAAGAGCAGGCCAGAGGCTGGGGCTTCTGCATTTTCTCCCTAAAGCCTGTCTACCATCTACAAGACATAAGTCAGTAATGTGATGGAATAGTCTCTTGCCTAGATGAGTGCGGTTCTAGCAGGAAGCTGATGATGCCCCTCATCAGCACCCCATCCGCAAGATTTAATATTCACTCCTTCCACCTCCTATGCACAGTGTGTACCATATACAAGGTACACCACAGCAACTCCTCCAAGCAAGGTTCCTTCAACAGCACCTTCCAACTCTGTGACCTTGGGCACCTATAAGACCAAGGGCAACAGGTACATAGGGCCACCACCATCTGCAAGTTTTCTCCTAAGCATACACCAACTTGGCTTGGAATTACATCGGCACTCCTTTACTGTTGATGGGTCACAATTCTGGTGTTACCTCCCTCCCAGATATGCTGCAGTGGTTCATATAATCCCATACAATCCCTACAGTGCAGAAGGAGGCCATACAGTCCACCGATACTGCACTGACAACAATCCCACCCAGTAACTTCACATATTTGCCCTGCTAATCCCCTTAATGCTAAGAGGCAATTTAGTATGGCCAATCAACTTAAGCTGCACATCTTTGTGACTGTGGGATCACCCAGAGGAAACGTGTGCAGACATGGAGAGAACGTGCAAACTCCAAACCCAGCTCCCTGCACTATGAGTCAGCAGTGCTAACCACTGTGCCATTTCAATAAGGCAGTTCACCACCACCTTCTCAAGGTCAATTAGAGATAAGTAACAAATGCTGGTCTTGCCATAGCAATGAAATAATTTTTTTTTAAAGTTACATTTTACCCCAACAGTGAAATTGTAAACATTTGTTTCACACAATTACCCAGATGATCTCCCTCCCAATTCTCCTTCAGAATGCAAAATGAACTCAAATGGAGTTCAAATAAAACAATTGAAATCAGACAGACTAAAGTTACACCTGCAATACCATTCTGCATTTAGTTACTGTTTAACTTAATGGTACTTTTGTTTCCGAAGATGAGTCAGACTGGACTAGAAACATTAACTCTATTTCTTTCTCCCCTGGTGCTGAGTTTATTCCCCAGTTTTTGTTTCTATTTCAGACCTCCAGTATTTTGCTTTTATTTTTGTTCCTATTCTCCAGTGTATCTGCTTCTTTCTCACTACTGAAGCTTTCCTCGGGTCACCCCTCCCTCCCTTTTCTCCAAATCCCTTTCCTTTGAACATCCTGGACCAAAATAAGCAGTGCATATGATCCCTGCAACATAAAAGTACTGAGTCTCTCGGAATAAAAGTATAAAATCTTTAACGGTTTTTGGTTCATTAACCTATCCAATATTAGCCATAGCATCGTTCTTCTTCCTGTCCCAGCACTGTTATCTCTGGAGTCTCCTCAGGATTCATACAGGCTCCCTGTCCTTTGCCAAAATGCGGCCCAATGTTCACATCCAAAGAAATGAGGTCAGCATCCACATGTTCATTGATGGCACCCAGCTCAATCTATTCATTACCCTCCACTGTATCTGTGTTGTCAAAGGATTCATTTCGTACTCACTCTTGGGTGAACCACAATAGGCTTCACGGTGGCACAGTGATTAGCACTGTTGCCTCACAGCGTCAGGGACCCAGGTTCGATTCCCGGCTTGGGTCACTGTCTGTGTGGTGTTTGTATGTTCTCCCCATGTCTGCATGGGTTTCCTCCCAGTGCTCCAGTTTCCTCTCAGTCCAAAGAGTTGCGAGTTAGGTGGATTGGCCATGATAAGTTGTCCATTAATGTCAGTGGGATTAGTGGGGTAAATATATGGGGTTACAGGATAGGGCCAGGATGGGATCATTGTCAGTGCAGGCTTCCTTCTGCACTGTAGGGATTTTAAAATTAAATTTTGAGTTAAAAGATAAAAATTAAGAATATCAAAGCCCTTGTCTTTGGTCCCTTGCAAAATCTTGGCCTGAATTTTGCACTCACCCCAAGCGCCTCTGGCATGTTTTGAGGCAAGGGGTGGGAGGAGGGAGGGTTAAATTGCATGGGTGGGATTCCCACCCACCCTGACCTGGAAGCAATTTTATGGTGAGATGGCAATGCCTCTGCGGTAAAGCCCAATTAAATCCATTAAGATGAGGCTACTTAATGGCTCTTTCCCGCCCAGACTAAATTTTTAGGCTGACAGGCAGATGAGAGATCAAGGGAAAAATAGAAAAATTGGAGAACTTACATCTTATAGAACATAGAACATAGAACTCTACAGCACAAACAGGCCCTTCGGCCCACTAGTTGCGGCGATCACTTCTATACCTCCTAAGCCATAGACCTATCTATAAACCCCAATCCCATTAGATCCCATATACTCATACAGAAGTCTTTTAAAAGACCCCAGCGAGTTCGCCTCCACCACCACCAACGGCAGCCGATTCCATTCACTCACCAGCTTCTGAGTGAAAAACTTAACCCTAACATCTCCTCTGTACTTGCTTCCCTGCACCTTAAATCTGTGTCCTCTCGTAGTGACCATTTCAGCCCTGGGAAATAGCCTCTGAGAATTCACCCTATCTATTCCTCTCAACATCTTATAAACCTCTATCAGGTCTCCTCTCAACCTTCGTCTCTCCAGGGAGAAGAGTCCCAGCTCCCTCAACCTATTTTCATAAGGCATGCCTCCCAATCCAGGCAACATCCTTGTAAATCTCCTCTGCACCTTTTCAATAGCTTCCACGTCCTTCCTGTAGTGAGGCGACCAGAACTGCGCACAGTACTCCAAGTGGGGTCTGACAAGGGTCCTATAAAGTTGCAGCATTACCTCCCGACTCCTAAACTCAATCCCTCGATTAATGAAGGCCAGTACACCATATGCCTTCTTGACCACATCCTCCACCTGCAAGGCCGATTTAAGAGTCCTATGGACCCAGACCCCAAGATCCCTCTGCTCTTCAACACAGCTAAGGCTCCTACCCTTGATATTGTATTCCTTCATCCCATTGGTCCTGCCAAAATGGACCACTACACATTTATCTGCGTTGAAGTCCATCTGCCACTTCTTGCATCCAATCTATGTCCCGCTGCAACTTCTTGAGTGGAAAAGGATTTGAGAGCACCTCCATCATAAGCTCCCTTCCGCTGGTGGGTAACTGCAAAGGTCTGGAGACCTCCAGACCTGCCTCAGCCAATCCCTGTGAACCGAAACACCTCCTTCATGACCCCATCCCCAGGTGTCAACAATCACTGACCTGTTCTCCATATCCAGACACTTAGTTCCAGGCAATTTGCTGCAATGCCTCTTCCGACCACTGCAATGCTGTTCCTGGAGGGCCTGGAGAGCTGAAGCCAATCTGATTGGCTGTCAGCTTTTCACGGTGGGACGTCTTCCGTGTGACAGATGGAAGTCCAACCTGCAGCCAATCAACACTCGTTAGAGTGTAAAATGGCAGCAAGCTTGTTGCAGTCAGTAGTGACATGGCCAACATCCACTATCAAAAAAACTCAGGCCTTAATTCTTTTGCCACCAGTTCCATTCCCCTTTCCAGCCATTGTCTCCCATGCTTTTGCCTGTGTCCATGCCACAAACTCTGACATTTCATTCTTAAGCCTCCCTGCTTTCCCCTTTTTCAAGGCCTCCCTGTAAAACCTACACCTTTGACCAAACATTTTTGGTTACCCTCCTAAAATCTCACTAAACTAGTCTACATTGGAGGTGACACGGTGGCATAATGGTTAGCACTGCTACCTCGCAGCGCCTTGAACCAGGTTTAATTTCAGCCTCGGGTGACTGTGTGGAGTTTGCATGTTCTCCCCATGTCTACGTGGGTTTCCTCCAAGTGCTCCAGTTTCCTCCCACCCTCCAAAGGTGTGCAGGTTAAGTTGATGGGCCATGCTAAATTGCCCCTTAGCGCCAGGAAAATTAGCAGGGTAAATGCATGGGGTTACAGTGATAGAGTCTGGGTGGGATTGTTATAGGTGCAGGCTCAATGGGCTGAATGGCCTCCTTCTGCACTATAGGGATTCATTGATTCTCCAGCATTTAAAGGTCGTCTGGTTCCCCGAACACTAGGAAATTCTGCAGCATACATTTTATGAAAGGTTGCCTGGACCTGCATGTGAGCAGACAATGGTGGCCGTGTTGCCAATGTTTGGCAGTGAGAAGATCAACTCCATTGGCATCTAACCACGTTGCTTCAAGAACGTTACTGGTAGAAGTGTGTAAAAGCAGTTAAACACGTGATTTAAAAGTTGCCAGTTGAAAAACACATAAGTCATAGTCTCTGTTGGAATAAATTAAAGGCCTCTGCAGTGCTGAAGGTTTTTAAGCAAAACCAGGCAGAAAGCTGCACAATGGATAGAATTCATCACAAAGATTATAAAGTATAAAAGCTATCGCTCATTCTTCCACAGAGCGTTTGGACGCATCATCATTATCATAGCACTCAACTATAAACATCCTGGGAGTTATCCTTGACCAGAAACTGAACTGGTTCAGCAATATGAATATTGTGGATACAAGGGCAGGTCAGAGACTGGGAAATCTAGGGCGAATAATTCATCTCCTGATTTCCCAGAGCCTGTCCACCATCTAGAAGGCACAAGTCAGGAGTGTGATGGAATACTCTCCCCTTGCCTGGATAAGTGCAACTCCCACCACTGCAAAAACTTGACACCATCTAGGGCAAAGCAGCCTGCTTGATTGGCACCCAATCCAGCATCTTAGATATCCACTCCCTCTACCACCAACCCATACTGGAAGCAGTGTGTACCGTCTACAGGATGCACTGCAGGAACTCACCAAGTGTCCTTCAGCAGCACCTTCCAAACACATGACCACTACCACGTAGAAGGAAAAGGGCAGCAGAATGTCGCTGGATCAAAATTCTGGGACTCTCTAACAACACTGTGCGTGCACCTACACCACATGGACTGCCGCGGTTCAAGAAGGCAGATCAGCACCACTTCCTCAGTGGCAATTAGGGATGGCCTAGACACATTTAGTGAAAGACTGCTTTTAAAAAGTGCAGCACAGGAACAGGTCCTTTGGCCCTCCAAGCCTATGCCAATCATGATGCCCTAACTAAAAACAACCTTCTGTCTTTGCTCGGTGCATATCCCCCTATTTCCACTCTATTTATGTACCTATCTAGATGCCTCTCAAATGTTGTTAATGTACCTGATTCCACCACCTCCTCTGGCAGTGTGTTCCAGGCACCCACCACTCTCTGTGTGAAAAATTTCTCCCGCACATCTCCTTTAAACTTTCTCTCTCTTGACTTGAACCTGTGCCTTCTTGTAATTGATACTTGCACCCTGGGAAAAAAACCTCAGACTACCCACCCTGTCTATGCCTGTCATAGTTTTGTAGGCCTATATCATGTCTCCCCTCAGTCTCTGTCTTTCTCGTTTATTCAACCTCTCCTCATAGCTACCACCGTCGAGACCAGGTAACTTCCTGGTGGACATTCTTCACACACTCTCCAAAACTTCCATGCCCTTCTGGTAGTGTGGTGACCAGAACTGCATACAATATTCCAAATGCAGCCTAACCAATGTTTTATATAGCTACAACATGATTTCCCCAATTCCTGTACTTAGTGACCTGGCTGATGAAGGTAAGCACGCCACATGCCTTCTTACTCACCTTGGCGACCTGTGTTACTTTTAAGGAACTGTGGACCTGCATGCCCAGATATGTCTGTATGTTAATGATTCTAAGGGTTCTGCCATTTACAGTATAATTCATACCTAAATTTGATCCTCCAAAATGCATCACTATGCATTTGTCTGGATTAAACTCCATCTGCCAGCTGTGCCCAAGTCTCCAATCTATCCATATTCTATTGTATCCTCTGACAATCCTTGACACTATCAGCAACTCCACCAATCTTTGTGTCATCTGCAAACTGGATGGCACGGTGCCACAGTGGGGTTAGCACTGCTGCCTCATAGCACCAGGGACCTGGGTTCAATTCCTGGTTTGGGTCACTGTCTGTGTGGCGTTTGCACATTTTCCCTGTGTCTGTGTGGGTTTCCTCCAGGTGCTCCAGTCTGAAAGACGTGCTGGTTAGATGCATTGACCCAAACAGGCGCTGGAGTGTGGCGATTCGGGGAATTTCACAGTAACTTCATTGCAATGTTAATGTAAGCCTTACTTGTGACTAATAAATCAACTTTAACTTACTAATCAGACCACCCATATTTTCCTCGAGTTCATTAATATATACTGCAAACAACAAAGATTGTAACAGTACTTGGAACAATTCCCCAGTTTTGCCCTTGACTAAAAATAAATAACTTGCATTTATATTAGCACCATTCATGACTGCGGGGCATCTCAAAGGGCCACTTAATGCAATAAATGGTTCTATCATTCAATAAGATCATGGCTGATCTGTACTTTACCCACCTCATCTATCAAATTCAGTCTTGAAAATTTCAATTCAACAAGAACTACTCACTGAGGAACAGACGGCATAGGACTAAATATAAATTAGTTGCAATGCTAGTGTTATGAGAAAGAAATAGTCACTGCACCAACTTAAGGGCCTTAATGAGGGGTAGACAAAAATCACTAAGTCAAGACTAAGGGGGAAGAAAGGCAAATCCTAGTTGGAGACAGTGTGCTGTTTTTATAAATGTCACTCTGGGGTATAAAGGCATGGTGTCATTGTTGCTAATCAATCTAATTAATTGTAAAGCTATCTGACAAAGGATTGAAAGGAAACCTACTGATTATAGTTTGAGGATAAGGGGTAAACTTTTTATAACTCAGGTGAGGAGAAATTTATTCACCCAGTGGGTGGTAAATGTCTGCAATTCACTACCACAGAACGCAGTTGAGGCCAAAACGTTGTCTGATTTCAAGAAGAAATTAGATATAGCTCTTGGGGTTAAAGGGATCAAGGGACATTGGGTGGGGGGGCGATCACAATACTGAATTTGATGATCAGCCATGATCAAAACGAATGGCCTAATCCCACTTCTAGTTTCTACGGTAAGAAGTCTCACCAGGTTAAAGTCCAACAGGTTTTTTTGGAATCACGATCTTTCACAGTGCTGCTCCTTCACGTGGACTCGCCTAATGTTGTGAGACTTCTTACGATGCACACTGCAAACCAAGACCGGCATCTCCACATCGTGTCTAATTTCTATTTATATTTTGCTTTGGATTTTTAAAAAAATGTTAAGAAGAAATTGATGTCCTTCATTTAACAGCTGGACCTGTAGCAACCTGAACACTGGGATTGTAAAAAGATTTCATTTTCATAGCCATTCACGACTTCAAGGTGGTTTATGGTCAACTAATTCAATTTTTTTTTGTAGTGTATTTACTGTTGTAACGTAGGAATCACTGACAATTGTTTTTTTTTTAAAACATTTTATTACTGAAGTTTTTTTTTTAAATTTACATTTAACGCCCCCCTCACAAACAAACCTTCTCGTTCTATTTAATGCAGATTGTAAAAAGTAATATACAGCCGTAACAACTTAAGAGGGAAATACAACGTAACAAAGAAGAAAATCAAGCTGAGGCAAAAATGGTGCAACCACATTTGCCCCTTTGTTCAAAGTATAAACTTTGCAGCATCTTATAAAACTATGTACATCTTCTTATGCTATTTACATATTCTCGCTGCTTTTTTGCGTCAAGCCATCACAATAAAGAACACGATAATTTAACAGGTTTGTAAACGATCCAGTTAGAAAGCCATTTTATGATTAGAAATAAATAAAATATTATAATTATCTTAAACAGCATTTTCTCTTGCCGCAGAGTCAGACCCAAGTGAGATGAGCATTTTGACTTCAAACGCCTTCTTTAAAATTAGCCAGCCCAAGCCTACGCAGCCCATTATTAATAATTTCCACACCTCATAAATGCATAATATTTCCATTCAGCTAGAAAAGCATGTTATCAATTGACAATGCACATTTAAGAGTTACAGCATTACGGCATAACAGTTGGGGAAAATAAATTGATATAATTTCCTCTTGCTTGTCCCCCCACCTCACCCCAGGAAAAGGAAACAAGACGACCCTCAGAAGAGGTAAGATTTGCAGCTCCCTCCATCAGAATTGGAGGTTTCCCTTGGATGGAGCTGCCCAGGTATACAAACAAGAGCTATCTGTTGAAGAGAAGCATTCAGCATCCGACGCTGATCCTGTGGCTAAGTGTGGTTAAGCTAAACCCTCAGCTTCCCCATCGGGCTCAATACATGATAAAGGAGGTACATCAGAAATGAAGTCATGTCAACTTGCTTTTAACAAAACAAACAAAAAAAAATTACTTTAAAAAAAATAGAAGAATAACTCCGCTATTTTCTGAGTGCTGAATGAGACTTCTACTCAACAGCAGTGTCACTGTACAGTATATATATATTTATATAAATATCTTTATTGCAGCAGTAGTTTCAACCTGGAATGGGGTGCTAAAATAACTTGAGTGTCAGCATTTTGAAAAATTAATCAAATTCCACAAGGCATTAGGAATTTCCAGTGCATGCAGAAGCTATTTTTGGCCACATTTACACAGCAGCTTTAGCCTCACGTTGATGCTAAAATTGAAGTGTAAATATCAAGTCCGATAAGCAATTGCATTCCTGATTATACTTGGAACTGGAAGGGAGACCTCCAGTAACTTGGGAGCTTCAAGTCCAAAACCTCAGTTTCCTGCCTTCAGCCCAAATCGGTTCTTGAGCACACAAGGCCAAACTCCTCTTCCCTACTGCGAGCAGCCTTGTCGGAATGTCACAGGGCTTGGAAAGCTAATTTCGGGAGTGGATTCGGCAAGGTCAGAGCGAGTTAGCTTGCCAAAACCGCACAAGCAATTTGGCTTCTGTCCACTGACTGCAGGAAAGCACCCCAATTGTATCTGATTCTGCACAGTCATCCTATTCAAGATGAGGTGCCTTAGCCTCAGTAATCTTTTGTAGTGACACAGTTAAATTCAACACCCCACGTCCTGCTGTTGAGATGACAGCTTCCATAAAGTGATTTGGTAACCTCAAGTATTAAGTAGGCTGAATTTCCTTTGTACTCAGTGGGAAAATATTCATCCACATTGTACCCTTTGTGGGATTTTTTTCAATGTCTTTGGCTACATTTACTAAACACTGTCAAGACCATGCAGTGCTTTGGTCAAAACAATAGAAGAGGGTTTACCGATATGAACTTGGCAGATGCAAAGGCCAGTACTAACCAACTACACTGTAGTGCAAGTGTCGATGAAATGGATGCGCTTAGTTTATACATTAAGCAAACCTAAAATAACCAAGAAAAATCCAAACCCCATTTATAAATTTCATAAAGCTTTCCTATTAAACATAGCTTTTAATTCCCAGTGAATATGTACAAAATATACAGGATTCCAGTTTTAAAACCTTATGTCAAGGTTATGTATTTCATCAAAACTTCTTTGCTCTATACAGAGGTCCAGAAGCCCTGGCAGCAAGGTTACCATACACACAATGGTCGTCTGGTATTTTGTTTGGGCAACAATGTCTTGTTTGCGTAATGAATGTCAGCCTCGGGGAGGATCCAGCTTTTAGTTCTGGTGTCTTTTCATGTGCAGGGCTAAATGGTCGGAGCGTGAAAAACTGCGACTGCATACTGTGCACTGGAAGGGTTTCGCTCCAGTGTGTTTCCGAAAATGACGGGTCAGTTCATCGGAACGTGCAAATCTCCAGTCACAGCCTTCCCAGGTGCACTTGTAAGGCTTCTCCCCTGGAATGAAAGGATGCAGGCATTAATTACTTAATAGCAGTGTTACCAATTCTTTGGGCAGCATAGAGAGGTGTACAGTCTTCTTTAATACCACATTATTAAAAGCATGCCAATGGAAAAGGCCACTACTTGTCATAAGCAAATTAATTCCGAAAAGCCTGAAGTTTAAAGTTTACTTATTAGTGTCACAAGTCGGCTTATGTTAACACCGCAATGAAGTCACTGTGAAAATCACCTCGTCGCCGCACTCCAGTGCCTGTTTGGGTATACTGAGGGAGAATTTAGCATGGCCAATGCACCAAACCAGCACATCTTTCATACTGTTGGTGGAAACTAGAGGACCCAGAGGAAACCCATGCAGACACAGGGAAACGTGCAGACCCTGCATAGACAGTGACCCAAGCTGGAATCGAACCTGGGTCCCTGGCGGTGAGGCAGCAGTGCTAACCACTGTGTCGCCCTGCCGCCAAGTGGAGGGACTAGAAATGATGTAAATAAAGATAACCCCCCAATAGTAGGACTGATATTGTCAGTTTTTAAGAGGATCCCAACAGTGTAGGAGGAGGCCATTCAATCACTGAGTCTGCACCAAGTCTCCGACAGAACATCTTATCCCGGTCCGATCTCCCTGCTTAATCGCGCCCCCCCCCCCCCCCCCCCAACTTAACATCTTGGGACACTAAGGGGAAATTTACCATTGCCAATTCACCTGACCTACACAACTTTGCACTGTGGGAGGAGACCGGAGCACCTGAAGGAAATCCGCACTGATTGTGGGGGGGGGGGGGGGGGGGGGGGCACATGCAAACTCCACCCAGTCACCCAAGGCCAGAATCAAACCTGGGTCCCTGGCACTGTGGGGCAGCAATGCTAACCACTGGGCCGATAAAATATTGTACACAGTGGAAATAAAACTACAAACAAAAAAGTCAAACGGCATTTTATAGAAGAAAGTAGGGTTAATATTTCTGGTCTGGACCCTTTATCGCATTTACTTATTTATCATTCAAAGGAATTGGGGAAGTAGTTGAAAAAAATAGAATAGGAAAAGAACTGGGGAACTTGGATTCAAGTAGACAATTCCTGTTGAAGAGTTAGCATCAGACTGAATAGTGGCCCAAGTGGCCTCCTTTTTCTGGGTTAAATTTTGTGATTCCAAGATACTCAGATCATTCACAGCAGCAGTCTTAATGATTGTAGATTTCATGAAATGCAATGTAGGAAACAAGCAATGTTTTCACTTTGAGTTAAGACACCCTAACACGTACACATTCTTATGTTCCAAAGCTGCCTATTGAGTAACAAACAAACCAGCAGATCTAACAGCATGCCAACGAATGGACAAAAGCCAACCTCCCTTGGATCCCATTCCAAAAGGAACTCTCCTGCAGATTAGCATTGATGTCACTGATAGTTGACCAAGAACCAAGGGAAGATCAATTGTTGACTAGTGTGCTAACTAAAGAAATACAATCCAGTATCACAGAATCCTACACAACTTTGCACTGTGGGAGGAAACCAGAGCATCTGAAGGAAACCCACACAGACAGGGGGAGCATGTGCAAGCTCCACCCAGTCACCCAAGGCTGGAATCGAATCTGGGTCCCTGGCACTATGAAGAAGGAGGCCATTTGGCCCATCAAGTCTGTACCAACCACAGTCCCACCCAGGTCCTATTCCTGTAATCCTCATTTACCGTGCTAATCCCCCCCGGACCCTGGGTAAATTTAGCATGGCCAATCAACCTAACCTGCACATGTTTGGACTGGGAGTAAACCAGAGCACGCAGACACCGGGAGAACGCGCAAACTTCACAGACTGTGACCCAAGCCAGGAATCGAATCCAGGTCCCTGGAGCTGTGAAGCAGCAGTGCTAATCACTGTGCCACCATGCTGCCCTATTATTTTGTGCTTTTGTCTTCAGACCATGTCAACCACACATAAATTAATTAAAAAAGGCTGGGTGCCGGTCCAAACTCAATACAGAATAGCTCGGAGGGATTTCTCCACGTTTCTCTTCAAGGACAAGGTAACGACCTCTATTTTGTACCTACTGCTATATTGCCACACAGATCAGAAGAGCGAGACCCCTTGGCCTGCTCTTCAAGTACAATATTACCCAAATATCCCAAACACTTCTTTTCAGAAATAAACACTCAGCAGCAAAATTGTGCCTCATAATGTTACTTTTTGTGTCTTTGAAGGACAAATGTGTGCGGCATTACTGCACTTTGACAGGCAAATTACCATAGCCCATTAAGGTACCTTAGTAACATGTAATTGGATTGAAATTGTGAAGTGCAAACAGTATTAGGAAGAATGAATTGTATTCAAACAGCACCTTATCACAAACATGGGACATTCCAAAAGTCTGCATAATCAATTAATTACCCCTGAGGAGAGGCCCTTGTTGTGTAAGCAAACACAGTTGCCAGTCTACACACTGCAAGATTCCACTGACAGCAAACGAAATGGATGGCCAATGAATCTGATTTTAATGGTGTTGGTCAAAGGTGAAAGGGTGGCCAATTTGCAAAGATAAATCCCTACTCTTTGAAGTAGTAATTTGAGATCCTTGACCTCCTTTTCAGGTGGATGCAAGAGTTTCAGTTTTAATACTCAAACAACCTCCACCATCTCCACCTCCACCTCCACCTTGCCCCACTCCTCCCGTCCCCCCTCCCAAAGCCCCTTCAACCTTAACCATTTTGGTGTGCCCCAATAAATTGGTAGAGAGAATTCTGGCTTTGCTTCTAAAAAAAATTAAAAGCATGCAATGATCTCGCAGTGCTTCATAGAATCTCTACAGTGCAGAAGGAGAAGGTGAAGGAGAAGCCGCATGGGATCAGAGGTGAGCTGGCAAGGTGGATGCAAGACTGGCTCAGTCTGATCAGTATTCTGTAAACTGTGTGTGTCTTTATACGCTCTGTTTGTGATCAGAACTCCCACTCACCTGACAAAGGGGACAAACCCTGAAAGCTAGTGGTGTTTACTACCAAATAAACCTGTTGAACTTTAACCTGATGTTGTGAGATTTCTTATTTGGTCAAAGAAGATAGAAGGTGGCAGTGGAAGGATGTGTTTCTGAATGGAGGGCTGTGACAAGTGGTGTTCCTCATGGATCAGTGCTGGGGCCTTTTATATATGATTTGGAGGAAAATGTAACTGGATTGACAAATAAGTTTGCGAATGATATAAAAGGTTGGTGAATTTGCAGATAGCGATGACGACCATCAGAGGATACAGATCAGTTGGAGACTCGGGCGGAGAGCTGGCAGATGGAGTTTAATCTGGATAAATGTGTGGTAATGCATTTTGGAAGGTCTAATACAGATAGGAAATACACAGTAAATGTCAGAACCCTTAGGAGTTTTGATAGGCAAAGAGATCTGTGTGTACAGGTACACAGGTCACTGAAAGTGGCAGTGCAGGTGGAGAAGGTAGTCAAGAAGGCATACGGCATGCTTGCCTTCATCAGCCGGGACATTGAGTTTAAAAATTGGCAAGTCATGTTGCAGCTTTATAGAATCTTAGTTAGGTTGCACTTGGAATATAGTTTTCAATTCTGGTCACCACACTACCAGAAGGATGTGGAGGCTTTGGAGAGGGTACAGAAAAGATTTACCAAGAGGGCATTAGCTATGAGGAGAGGTTGGAGAAACTTGGTTTGTTCTCACTGGAGTGATGGAGGTTGAGGGGGGAACCTGACAGAACTCTACAAGATTATGAGAGGCGTGGACAGAGTGGATAGTCAGAAGTTTTTTTCCCAGGGAGGAAGAGTCAATTACTAGAGGGCATAGGTTTAAGGTGAGAAGGGCAAGGTTTAAAGGAGATGTACGAGGCAGATTTTTTTTTTTGCACACAGAGTAGTGGGTGCCTGGAACTCTTTGCCGGGTGAGGTAGTGGAAGCGGATGCAGGAGTGACTTTTAAGGGGTGTCTCGACAAGTACATGAATAGGATGGGAATAGAGGGATATGGTCCCCGGAAGGTTAGGGGGTTTTAGTTAAGTTGGGCAGCATGGTTGGTGCAGGCTTGGAGGGCCAAAGGACCTGTTCCTGTACTGTAATTTTCACTGTTCTTTGAGGCCATTCAGTCCATCGAGTCAGCACCAACAACAATCCGACATAACCCCATATATTTAACCTGCTAACCACCACCACCCCCCCACAACTCGAAGGGCAATTTAGCATGGCCAATCAACCTAACCCACAAATCACTGAACTGTGGGAGGAAACCAGGGCACAGAGGAAATCCATGTAGACACGGGCAGAATGTGCAAACTCCACATAGATATTCATCCAAGGTCAGAATTGAACCTGGGTCGCTGGCTCTGCGAGACAGCAGTGCTAACCACTAAGTTATAGGTAAACCCGTAAAAAAATTCATTGGTATCACAAGTACACTTCCGTTAACACTGCAACAAAGTTACAGTGAAAATCCCCTAGTCGCCACACTCCAGCGCCCGTTCGGGTTCACTGAGGGAGAATTTAGCATGGCCAATGCACCGAACCTGCATGTCTTTCGTACTGTGGGAGGAAACTGGAGCACCCGGAGGAAACACGGGAGACTCCGCACAGACAGTGACCCAAACCGGGAAACGAACCCGGGTCCCTGGTGCTGCGAGGCAGTAGTGTTAACCACTGAGCCACCATGCAGCCCCTATTCAGTGGGGATCTTTAGTCTGTCACTCATTACAAACTGAATCACAAATCTATACAGTTGGGATCAGATTAAGACAGCATGCTAAAGATTTAAGTATTCAATCGAATTCCTTACGCTTCACATTTGAAGGATCCCAACTTAACAAGGTTAACAGATAACCTGCAGAAAGCAACTGCATACTAGGCTGATTTAAAGATTGCATCCTTGAATCACACAAAAGGTCTTTTGCCAGGCAGATTTCTAGGGCTAGAGTTTTATTCCACAATCAATTTTAAAGTTCATTCGTCACAAGTGGGCTAACATTAACACTGCAATGAAGTTGCTGTAAAAATCCCTTAAATCGCCACACTTTGGTGCCTGTTCGGGTACACCGAGCGAGAATTTAGCATGGCCAATGCACATCTTTCAGACCATGAGAGGAAACCCACACAGACACGAGGAGAACATGCAGGCTCTACACAGACAGTGACCCAAGCTGGGAATCAAACCCGGACCTCTGACACTGCGAGGCAACAGTGCTAACCAGCGTGGTACCCCAATCAAAATAATGGAACATCATTCTGAAAATGAATGAAGGAATAGCTCCATGTGGTCAAATAATTCCTGCAAAATCATTTAGAATACCAATTTATCTCTGTCAGCTGCCAAGTTAGAAAAATAGTTTCATTTAGATAACTAAACAAATTTAGATAATAAAAGGTTTGGCTAATCTCATTACAACATGTTTGGGATCACACACAAATCGTAAGATCAGGAGGAAAATATGTTACAGATGCAGGAGACCAGTGAGTCAATTTTGGTTCAGCTACTCGACGTTCCAACAATCTTATTAGAGTATCTGATTGCTTCATTAGAAATCTGGGCTGACTGGGTCCAACAATGTTCCTGGAAATATAATTCCATTGAATGATCACCCTATTGTGAAAAGAAAAGATTTGGCAAGTTCTATCGGCATCAAATGTTTAAAGTTTACTTATTAGTCACAAATAAGGCTTACATTAACACTGCAGCGAAGTCACTTTGAAATTCGCCTAGTCACCACACTTCAGCACCTGTTCGGGTCAATCCACCTAACCAGCATGTCTTTCAGACTGTGGGAGGAATTAATTGACTCCAACGGAAATTAAAATCTGGGAATTTATGGGGAAGCAGTAGTGTTGTGATACTGTTACTGGATTCATAGTCCAGAGAGCCACAGCAAGATCTGGGAACCTGGGTTCAAATCCCACCACGGCAAATGGTGAATTTGATATTAAGAACATAAGGAATAGGAGCACGACTAGGCCATCTAGTCCCTCGAGCCTGCTCCGCCATTCAATAAGATCATGGCTGATCTGATAGTGGTTCAGTTCCACTCACCCACCTGCTCCCCATAACCCTTAATTCCCTTATTGATCAGAAAATCTACCTGTGACTTAAACACATTTAACGAGGTAGCCTCCACTGCTTCAGTGGCAGAGAGTTCCAAAGATTCACTACCCTCTGAGAGAAGAAGTTCCTCCTCAAGTCTGTTCTAAATTGACTCCCCCTTATTTTGAGGCTGTGCCGTCTAGTTCTTGTTTCCTTTCTAAGTGGAAATAATCTCTCTGCCTCTACCCTGTCTACCCCCTTCATTATCTTGTATGTCTCTAATAAGATCCCCCCTCAGCCTTCTAAACTCCAACGAGTACAGGCCCAATTGACTCAATCTCTCCTCATAAGCCAAAATAAGCTTAAAAAAATCTGGAAACAACAGTCGACTAATGACCATGAAAATCATTGCCAATTGTCATAAAAAGCCATCTGGTTAACTGATGTCCTTTAGGGAAGGAAATCTGCCGTCCTTACTCTGTCTGGACTACATGTGACTCCAGTTCCCCAGCAACGTGGTCGACTCTCAAAAGTCTTCCAAAATGGAGAACGTTTAGGGATGAGCAATAAATGTTGACCCAGCCAGCAACACTCACGTCCCATAAAATGGATTCAAAAATATTGCGAGAGGGGCTACAGATTTACTGTCACTCAATGTCAAAATGGTTGACTATCGTGCAGGGGACAAAAAAAAAATTTAATAAAAATCAAAATGGTTTCTATAATCAATTTATTAACTTCCATGCTGGTGGACTGAAAGAACAGAACAGAACAGAAAAGTTTACTCCACGCATTACCGTCAAAAGCAGCACAGTAGGCCAATAGTTAGCACTGCTGCCTCACAGTACCAGGGACCCAGGTTCAGTTCCAGCCTCAGGTGAATGTGCAAACTCCACACAGCCATTCTCGCTGTGCCTGCATGGATTTGCTCCGGGTATTCCAGTTTCCCCCCACTGTCCGAAGATACGCAGGTTAGGTTGATTAGCCGTGCTAAATTAACTCATATTGTCAGGGAGATTATCATAAGAACATAAGAAATAGGAGCAAGAGTAGGCCATCTAGCCCTTCGAGCCTGCCCCGCCATTCAATAAGATCATGGCTGATCTGTCGCTGCTCAGTTCCACTTTCCCGCCCTCTCCCCATAACCCTTAATCCCCTCTCTTATCAAAAACCCATCAACCCGCGTCTTAAAAATATTTAGCGAGGCAGCCTCCACCACTTCAACGGGCAGAGAATTCCAGAGATTCACCACCCTTTGAGTGAAGAAGTTCCTCCTCAACTCCGTTCTAAACCGCCCCCCTTTTATCTTGAGGCTGCGCCCCCTAGTCCTACTGTCTTTTTTGAGCGGGAAGAGTCTCTCCACCTCTATCCTATCCATCCCATTCATCATCTTATACGTCTCAATGAGATCTCCCCTCATTCTTCTAAACTCTAACGAGTACAAGCCTAGTTTATTCAGCCTCTCCTCATAGCTCAACCCCCTCAACTCCGGGTGGAGCTTATGGGGAAAGGGCCTGAGTGGAACTGTTGTTGGTGCAGGCTCAATGGGCTGAACGGCCTCCTTCTGTACTGTAGGAATTCTATATACGCGTAAGACAGAAGATAATCTATGGAGGAGAACCAGTCATTTATTTCTCTGTGCTGGAATCACAGAATCTCTACA
Source organism: Carcharhinus amblyrhynchos (assembly GCF_965287045.1). Classification (NCBI taxonomy): domain Eukaryota; kingdom Metazoa; phylum Chordata; class Chondrichthyes; order Carcharhiniformes; family Carcharhinidae; genus Carcharhinus; species Carcharhinus amblyrhynchos. Next base: position 9,547,889 of record NC_137333.1, on the reverse strand, counting down.
GTGCAGGAGGCCCATCGAGTTTGCACTGACCACAATCCCACCCTGGCCCTATTCCCGTAACCCCATATGAAATGACCAGTTGAGTCGAGTTCCACTCCCCGAACTTGGCGTGGTTTCCGTCCCCTGCTCCTGGGTTACCAGGATAGCATCATAACCTACACCACTGGACTACCATGCAAAATGCAAGAACGGGTACTTTTCTTGCTGAAGCCTGGATTCTAGATATATTGGCTGGAAGGAACACCTGCGGCATTGTAAATACAGATCTCATGATTCAGTGACCACAGAAATATGCGGCATACAACCCCAATCCAATCCATTTACATGAGACTTTGGTCGAGAACAGATGTAGTTACCACAAGTGGGAATGGTAAATAACTGAGTATCAGTACTCAGGAATGTTACAGAAGTTAATTGATTAGAAATTTCAAGATAAAACATTGAATCTATTTCCCTTAAGGAAACTCCGTGAGAACAAATAAAAACCCTGCCTGATTTTTCTGTGGCAGTGCAAAACAAGAATTGCAGTGCCATAAATGTTTTGATTGATAAAAATGGTTTGCAACCCTGAAATGCTAATATATGTTTCCCACAAAATGGACAAACATTGCCAAAGACATCTCTGCATCATGTGATGACAGCTTCAAGCATGAAATTAGTTTTACTTGTATGTACAGTCCAAGCAGACACTGGTTTTCTGTAAGGGCAGGATTCTCCCTTAGAAGAAACTCTAAGTGTTGAATTGCATGAAGAGTGCTGTGTTCGCAAACAGGGCATATACAGACACAAATTCAATTTACAAGATAATGGCTAGAATGCGAGTCTTTACAGGTAATCAAGTCTTACAGGTACAGACAATGTGAGTGGAGAGAGGGTTAAGCACAGGTTAAAGAGGTGTGAATTGTCTCCAGCCAGGGCAGTTAGTGGGATTTTGTAAGCCCAGTCAAGTCAAGTCGTGGGGGTTACAGATAGTGTGACATGAACCCCAGATCCCGGTTGAGGCCATCCTCATGAGTGCGGGACTCCAATCTTGAGACTGCCACTCATTATACACAGTCACAAATCTATACTAATGGAATCAGATTAGGGCAGTCTGCGAAGGATTGATGTGTTTTACTTCATATGCAATCACAAATAGCATTTCAGGAAAAATAGCTGTCGTCGTAACGAGTTGACATCTGATATGGTGAGATGGCAGTGCACTCATTACAGGTGCTTTGTGCCTTGTGAAATATGGAATGTGCCTTTTTGTTTTTCTAACAGTGAACATGAAGAGGGGAATGTCTGACTTTGGGAGTTGTTTCCCCAAGTACCTTGCTGAAAAGGCAGAAAATGTCAACGACTGGGCAACACGGTGGCACAATGGTTAGCACTGCTGCCTCACAGCAAGAAGTCTCACAACACCAGGTTAAAAAGTCCAATAGGTTTATTTGGCAGCAAAAGCCACTAGCTTTCGGAGCGCTGCCCCTTCGTCAGGTTGCCTCACAGCGCCAAGGATCCGGGTTCGATTCCTGGCTCAGGTCACCGTCTGTGTGGAGTCTGCACGTTCTCCCAATGTCTGCGTGGGTTCCCTCCGGTTTCCTCCCACAGTCCGAAAGATGTGCTGTTTAGGTGCATTGGCCGTGCTAAATTCTCCCAAACAGGCATCACAGCGTGGCAGCTAGGGGAATTTCACAGTAACTTCACTGCAATATTAATGTAAGCCGACTTGTGACATAATAAATAAGCTTTAAACTTTGACTGCAAAATCCAAGATGCTGACCACCAGCAAAGCCAGATTTTTTTTAAATATCAGATTTATTTAATGGACTGAATTTAGATTTCCTAGCAGCCTGAGTGGGATTTAATTTCAATACGTGCATAAAGCCAAGTGCTCAAACGTTACGCTTTCAATTTCTTCCACTGCAGAAATGGAGAACACAACCACAAGCATATTTTTAAGAAAGACCAAGTATAACATAAAATTTATATTTAGCACATGTCCCATCGCATTAGCCAGTGAGTCAGAGAATGCAGTTTTGTAATAATAGGGGCATTAGCAATGATGTGTGGGGAGCATAGTGAGTGCCACAGCCAGAATTTAGATACGGGTACACAGAAATAAGACTGTCTGACTCATGTTATGTATGTAACATTCCTCCCATGTTTCAGATTTAGTGTTGCTCTACAATGTTACAATCACAATAGGATTTGCTGAATAGAAAATTTCACATGATCCAATTGATAGGCACGGTGGCTCATAGCGCCAGGAACCCAGGTTCAATTCCCAGCTGGGGTCACTGCCTGTGTGACGTTCTCCCCGTGGCTGCATGCGTTTCCTCTGGGCGCTCCAGTTTCTTCCCACAGTCCAAAAGACGTGCTGGTTCGGTGCATTGGCCATGCTTAATTCTCCCTCGGTGTACCCGAACACACGTACCCAGCCAGAGCGCGATTAAAGGATTTTCACAGTAACTTCATTGCAGTGTTAACGTAAGGCTACTTGTGACACTAATAAATAAACTTTAAGCTTTGATCGATGTCAGTGTTTATACTCCATACAAGCTTCCTCCAGGCCTACTTTACTGTGGAAATTGTCACCGTTCCCAAAGCCTGCAGCTGTTCCATTAATAGTCAAGATGCCATCAAAACAGTAAATGAGGCAGCGGAAGCTGGAGGTACACTATTAATGACAATTATTTTCAAGATGCAGTAGCACCCAAGCCACCGCCCCCAAGAGCATTGAATACCTATTTTGTTTCCAATCAGCAAATGCAATCGACTCTTTCATAAGAACATAAGAAATAGGAGCAGGAGTAGGCCATCTAGCCCTTCGAGCCTGCCCCACCATTCAATAAGATCATGGCTGATCTGTCGTGGCTCAGTTCCACATTCCCGCCCTCTCCCCATAACCCTTAATCCCCTCGCTTATCAAAAACCCATCAACCCGCGTCTTAAAAATATTTAGCGAGGCAGCCTCCACCACTTCAACGGGCAGAGAATTCCAGAGATTCACCACCCTTTGAGTGAAGAAGTTCCTCCTCAACTCCGTTATAAATCGCCCCCCTTTTATCTTGAGGCTGTGCCCCCTAGCCCTACTGTCCTTTCTGAGCGGGAAGAGTCTCTCCACCTCTATCCTATCCATCCCATTCATCATCTTATATGTCTCAATGAGATCTCCCCTCATTCTTCTAAACTCTAACGAGAACAAGCCTAGTTTATTCAGCCTCTCCTCATAGCTCAACCCCCTTAACTCTGGTATCAGCCTAGTAAACCTCCTCTGCACTCCCTCCAAGGCCAAAATATCCTTGCGTAAGTACAGCAACCAAAACTGCACACAGTACTCCAGCTGCGGCCTCACCAATGCCCTATACAGCCGCAGCAAGACCTCCCTACTTTTATATTCAATCCCCCTCGCTATGAAGGCCAGCATCCCATTCGCCTTCCTGACCACCTGCTGCACCTGCAGGCTGGGTTTTTGCGACTCATGCACAAGGACCCCGAGGTCCCTCTGCACCATCGCCTGCTGCAGTTTTTCACCACGTAAGTAATAGTCCTTTCTACCAATATTCCTACCAAAGTGGACCACCTCACACTTGCCAACATTAAATTCCATTTGCCAGTTCCTGGCCCATTCGCCCAGCCTATCTAGATCCTTCTGCAGACTCTCCACACCCTCCGCGCAATTTGCCGTTCCACCAATCTTGGTGTCATCAGCAAATTTCGACACCATACACTCGGTTCCCTCCTCCACATCATCTATATAAATGGTAAATAGCTGAGGCCCCAGCACCGACCCCCGGGGCACTCCACTAGTCACCAACCGCCAATCCGAATAACACCCATTGACCCCCACTCTCTGCCTCCTATTTGACAACCAATCCTCTATCCACGCTAACACCCTACCCCCAACTCCATGCCCCCTTACCTTCTGCAATAACCTCTTGTGAGGTACCTTGTCAAACGCCTTCTGAAAATCAAGAAAGACCACATCCACCAGCTCTCCTCTATCCACCGCCCTAGACACATCCTCATAGAAGTCCAATAAATTTGTCAGACACGACTTCCCCTTAACGAAACCGTGCTGCGTCTGCTCTATCAAGCAATTCCCCTCAAGATGCCTCGCTATTTCCTCCTTGATGACGGATTCTAACATTTTACCTACAACAGACGTTAAACTAACCGACCTATAATTCCCTGCCTTTTGCCTGCTTTCCATTGACCCTTTTCTCTCTCCACAGATACTGACCAAGTTGCTGTGGATTTCTAGCCTGTGTGACTTTATTGCACCACCTGCGGCATTTTGCTGCTGCACTTACATTTACATAGCACCTTTCATGACCTTAGGACACCTCACAGTGTTTCACTGCGAATTAAGTACTTTGGAAATGTAGTCACCTGCATTGTGTCGACAAACAGAGCAACCAGTTTGTGCAGAGTACCAGTGACGTAATTGATAATCTGCTTAAGTGCTGCTGATTTCAGGATAACTGTTGGCCAAGAGTTCTTCAATTAGTCCCATGTGACCCACCTGAGAGGGCAGGTGGGATCCTCAGTTTCATTTCTCATCTAAAAGACGGCCCGTCTGAGAATACCGCACTCCCTCACTACTGCACTGATGTGTCAGCTGAGATTTTGGCCTGAAGTAGGACTTGAACCCACAACCTTCTGACTCAAAGGCATGAGTGCTACAAACTGAGCCAAAACCAACACCTTAAATAAACATAACTACTGTTGTCAGGATATGACCCTGCACCGAGAGGGATTTCTAGTCTATCGTCTTAGTAATGGGCGATGAATCATTATCAAATGTCAAGCAAGGATTTTCAATTTGGACATCCTTGGCTCTGCCATACTATCTCTGCTGCAAAGTAAAACGCCTCGGTTCTACCCTCAGATCAGAACCAAAGCAATAACTCTTTCCTATTTCCTACACAACGGGTGAGATTCTCTGTCCTCTCAGCCACATGTTTCTTCCCAGCAGGAGGTGGCCTGTTGTTTGCTTGTGGCGGGATTCTCTGGTCCCACCGCCAACGGGAATTTCCATTGACGTCACTCCATGCTGGTGGAAAACCCATGGGCGGGATGCACTGCTGGCAGGACCGGAGAATCCCACTGGTGTAAACAGCCAGAGATTTCCAGTCATTACCTTTAATAAGACATGACAAAATTGCTCCAAACACTGGAAACTGGGCATCTGATGCCAAGTATTAAGTTTGGAGTGATGACCAGAGACAGAATAAGAAAGAGAGGTTTATGAGACGACTTCAAGGTCAGAAGGAGGGGGGAGAAAGGTTAGTGAGGGATCTCCAGTGTCCGCCATCCTGGCCATGTGCAGGTGGGTAGGAATGCACAAGGTCAGTTAGCGGACCCAAAGAGATGGTCTAAACCACCAACCTGGCGGAGCTTGCAGGTCATGTGTCAAGGCCATATCGAAATTTATAAAGAGTGGACATGGATTTTTCAATTCAGTTTGAACTTAAATCTACCACATTGAACGATAGCTTGGTACTGTCACTGAGACAGGCCAATCAGAGCTAATCTGGTACTGGGAGCACACTCTTGCTGACAGTTGGACTTGCTGTTCATTGTTTGTATTAATTTATGGGATGTGAGCATCTCTGGCTAGGCCAACATTTATTGCCCATCCCTAATTGCCCTCATTTCAGACAGAATTTAAGAATCAACCACATTGCTGTGGACCTGGAGCCATATGTAGGCAAGATAAGAATGGCAGATTTCCTTCTGTATAAGACATTAGAGAACCAGTTGGTTCACAGAGTCCCCACAGTACAGAAGGAGGCGATTCGGCCCATCGCATCTGCACTGACGACAATCCCATCCAGGCCTTCTCCCCACAAACCCACACATTTACCCCGTTAATCCCCCGACACAAGAATCAATTAAGTATGGCCAATCAGCCTAACCCGCACATCTTTGGAGTGTGGGAGGAAACCCAAGCAGACACGGGGAGAATGTGCAAACTCCACACACTGACCTGAGGCAAGAATTGAACCTGGGTCCCTGGTGCCGTGAGGCAGCAGTGCTAACCACTGTGCCACCATGTTTTTAAACAATTGACAATGGATTGTTTCATGGTTGTCATTGGATTGTTTATGCCAAATTTTTATTGAATTCAAATTTCACTACCTGCTGTGGTCTCCAGGTCTTGCCTGGGTCTCTGGATTATGAGTCCAGCATCAATACCACTACATCACTGCCTCCCCTAAGCAATATTGCTCATTCTTCAATTGTTCCTATCCACATGGAAAATATGACTTGCTTAGAACCTCACGGTGTAATAACGGTTGATTTTGCAAACTCACCATTAGGAGAATTGGTTATCTGACAGTAACCACACACCATGCTGCCCCTTCCAATGCACACTGCCTTCTAACCTTCTTCCGCAGAACATTTTGTTGTTCCCCAAAAAAAAACAGATTCGGTGTAGCGTACGTCAACTTAGAATCCCAACAGTACAGAAGGAGGCCATTTAGCCCATCGAGTCTGTACTGCTCACAATCCCACCCAGGCCTTATCCCCACAACCCCTCATATTTACCCTGCCAATCCCCCTGATGCTAGGTTCAATTTAGCACGGCCAATCAACATAGCCCGTACATCTTTGGACTATGGGAGAAAGCTGGAGCACTCAGAGGAAACCCATGCAGACATGGGGAGAATGTGCAAAGTCCACATGGACAGTAACCGAGGCTGGAATTGAACCTGGCGCTGAGAGGCAAAAGGGCTAACCACTATGCCATCCCGAAATGGGGCAAAAGTGTTAAAAACTGTGGTGTTGCAGTCATCCTATGTTATGAATTACCACTCATGGCTTGACATGGTTGCATACATTTGCAATTAAATGCTGAACCACATTTTTTTTTGCTGGAAGACAAGTGCACTATTTTACGTGCGTACTGACAGGTGAGTTATGTTGGGAGACCATGTGAAGCTGTTAATTTTCTGTACGTGGAGGATGGAATACAAAAACCAGATACATAACAATTATTACAGACTAATGACTTAACATACCTGCAGGTAACAAACATCACACAAATTATGAAGGCGTCACACGCCCTTTTCCCATTTTCTACACCATCTCTTTTAAGAGGTTTTTGACAAGTCTCAAAAGGCCCCATAAACCAAATGTAACAGTCAGACTGCACATGCTAGTTTAAATTCGGGCTCACGTAATAGGGACTCCATTTCCTTAAATGCCTTTCCACCATGTAAAAATCTGCACTCGGTTTTCAAATGAAATTAAACCGACCCCCGTTCTCTAGATTTCAACACTGCCCCCGTCCCCAGAGTTGTGCTTCGCATTTGAGATTCAGGCTGATTCATCAGCATTGCAAGAGCACCGCAATATTCTTCAGCTTCCAGCTTCACGGTCAATTTGGATTCAACGCTGACCAGACAATGCTACGGAAGGGGCCAGAAGCTCCTATACAAGTTTAGCCAACCCGGTTTGACAATCCCGAAACTAAAGTCCCATCTGAAGACTTTCAGGGACAAAATAAGAGGCACGCAGACTGTTTAGACTGCCTCAAGGCCCCTAAACTATGAATAATACACATCACCTCAGAAGACTCACAACATTGCACTTTGATAAAGATCTTCCAAATGCTTACTCACACCAAGAGCTTTAATTAGTAGCAAAGTTGGCTTATATATAGAGACTACACAGTGGTTTCCAGAAACTGCTTGGCTTCAAATCCTGTGACGTGTAAACTTGAGTTATAGTTTTAGCTACCTTACATTTTACACTGAAGATAATATATCACCAAGACTGAAAATACAGACATTATAAAATGTCTCTATTCCAAGTACTACTTCACCACCACCACCACCCCCAACCCCGGCCTGCCTCACCTTCAATATGATTTAAAAAGCTGCAGCAGAAAACTTCACGTTCGTGAATAGACACTTCTTTTATTTTCGCCAAGTTCAGTTCAAAATCATTTCTAGCTGAGGGGCGTGTCCTCCACCTAGTTTTCCTGGTTGCTACGGATCGAATGAATGCCATAAACAGACTAACAGGACCGCACATGCCTTTCTGACCTATGCAACATGTTCCCCAACATGCCTGCAGCTTTGCCGTGGAGGTGAGAGGAACAGAAAACAAAATTGGATTGAAACAGGGAGAAAAGCAATAAGATAGTTTTAAGTTGCAACGGTTAAACAATGATTAGGTTGACTGGCCATGCTAAATTGCTCCTTAGTGTCGGGAGGGGTGGGGTGGGGGGCCTAGCAGGCTAAATATGTGAGCTTGAGGGGATAGGGCCTGGGTGGGATTGTGGTCAGCGCAACCAAAAGAGAAAATGCTGGAAAATCTTTATTCCAATCCAATCAAATTAAATCCAATTCAGAGTCCCAACAAGTTGAGACATTCCCAATCCAAGCTGACAAGACAGGGCTCTCACCGCCTATCTTGGGTTTGATCTATATGATCCAAGCTGATCGCAGTAGGTGTAGCTCCTCCTCCAAGGCTTGATCTAATTTGCATCTTAGCCAAAAGGCCGAGATGCCGCTTTAAAAAAATTGCTTCAAACGAAGCTGAAGTGTAACCTAATGACTTCAACCAAGTGCAGCATGTCGATACTCCACTTGATCTTAGCCAAAAGGCCGAGAAAACGCTGGAAAATCTCAGCAGGCCTGGCAGCATCTATTAGGAGAGAAAAGAGCTGACGTTGAGATGACCCTTTATCAAGGCTAGAAGGCACAGAAAGTGGGAGATATTTATTCTTACTTAGGGTGAGGGAATGAAAGATGAATCATAGCCACAGAAACCAAGGAAACCAGCTAGTAGCTGTCCACAGAGAGAATAAAAGGGTGTGAATGGCCAAACGGCAGAGAAGCTAAAATGAAGATGTTTTGGGGGGGAGCGGGAATGATTAGGACAGAAATAAGGTTTAGAAAAGGAGAAGCAAAGGGGGAGAAAAGGTAAGGGAAGGGATGTAAAAGTAGGGGAAAAGAGTGGAGGGGGAGGGAGAAAAATGAAGACAATACAGAAATAAAAAGGTAAAAAAAAAATTAAATACAACAGAACGGAAACAAAGGGGTCGAGGTGGGGTAGAGCAAATCATCTGAAGTTGTTGAATTCGATAATTCAATGTGGTCAGTGCAGGCGCGATGGGCAAAATAGAATCTCTACAGTGCAGAAGGAGGCTATGATTGTCACGTGGACAGTAGATCTGGTGCAGAGCCAAAATTATATGTAATTGGCACTTGCTTGTACTGAAGATTTTAAAAAAAAAAGGTACAACAGGTAAGTTACCTGTACTTGTTTTGGACTTCAGCCAAGGCACACAAAAACAATCCTTTTCTTAGAACCATGATAGAAACAATAGCCAAATGTTCCCAACACCAGCTTGCAGATCTGCACAAGGATTAAAAAGCTGCCTCACGCAGAAGTTACACCAGGGTCACAACAGGATATTATTTCCCCCCAACCTCTGCCCCTACCCCTCATTCACACAGTGAACATGCACATATGAATATGAAAGAAGTTGTTTGCATGTCCATACCACACAAAACCTATGCTTCAACAAGCAATGACTGGCTTTGTACAGACAACTCTAAATTCACTTGTCTGAAGTACTACTGAACTAGCAGATGGGGTCACATAGTGAACAACTACCCAAATGTACACTTCCACGGTAGTATATATCCAGAGCGGAAGTACCCTCTAGCCTAATTCAAAGCGTCGCGGTAAGTTTTCATAGACTCATTCTACAGCTGGCTCTCTCTCCCAGTTGCTTGCGCAACATATTGCATTAACTCATTCCCACATGTTCTCCAAGATTACTTTCGTATCATCATCTTACAAAATGCGGCAGGTATTTCGAGAAAATTGGGGAAACGAATCCTTACTGCCGTTAAATCCCATAATGCAGATAGAAGGCTGAAAATAAATGCTGTACCTTAGGGAAGCATGAAAACGGAAACTTAATGTTATAATTCTAAGTTGGAAGACTTCACTATTTCAGAAATAGTGACAAAACTCATAAACAGACTTTGTATTTGGAGTGAAGCCACTGTCCTTACACTGTGACATTAAAAAGCACCTGCTTTTCACTCCTCACTCTATACAGCCCTTGTGGTTATTTTGAAATATCAAAATTTCAAGAGCATTAAAGCTGACATAGTTCTTGCAAACTAAAATAAAATTGTTCAACGTCTGCACACAGTTTTAATTTTAGAAAGAACATCTCAAATTGTTTGCTGTCTCCATTGGTTCTGCATTTCTGTTATCCTAGTTTCCTTATCTTCTTCTCCAATGTAAGGGCAACAGCAATCCCACCCCATTGAGTTAAAGTTTACTTATGAGTCAGAAGTAGGCTTACATTCACGTTGCAATAAAGCTACTGTGAAAACCCCTGGTCATCACACTCCTGTTTAGGTACGCCAAGGGAGAATTTCACATATCCAATCAACCTAACCCGCACATCTTTGGACTGCAGGAGGAAAGCGGAGCGCCCGGAGGAAACCCACGCAGAGACGGGGAGAGCGCGCAAACTCCACACAGGCAGTGACCCAAGTCAGGAATTGAACCTGGGTCCCTGGCGCTGAGGCAGCAGTGCTAACCACTGTGCTGGTCCAAGTAAGTAGACAGTAGAGCCATGCCTGTTCAAGCACCTACATAATCACGAGCAGCTGCATGCAAGCTCACCTTTCAAGGCTTTTTAAAAACAAATACGAGTAGAATTTACTTTAAATTCAGCTTGTAAACCAGTGCCATACTCAGAGGTATAAATACTTCAGCTGAACATTAAAATAATCAGCTTGCGGAAATGAAGGCAAGAATGTGGGCCACTGTAGGAAAATTGCTAGTTGCCTGGTATACTTAACGTAATGGTTGAAAGAAATGTTCTACACCCATGATTATTTTGTCACTGTTTGCCCATGACATCTACATTTTTTAAGCAGCAAGACTCTCAGTTCCAGAAGCTGTGATTTATACAATGCTCATGACTACAGATAAACACGGTACTGGAACAAAAAAAATTTAGCCACTTTAATTGGTATTTGGGATAAGATCTTATGCAGAGATATTTTATTTTTTTAAAATCCAATTCAATCAAATCAAGTCCAATTTAGAGTCTCAACAAGTTGAGACATTCCTGATCCAAGCTGACAAGACAGGGCTCTCACCTCCTGTCTTGGGCTTGACCTACATGATCCAAGCTGATTGGAGTAGGTGTAGCTCCTGCTCCAAGGCTTGATCTCATTTGCATCTTAACCAAAAGGCCGAGATGCCGCTTTTAAAAATTCCTTCAAATGAAGCTAAAATGTAACTTAATGACTTCAACCAAGCATGTCAATAGTACATTTGATGTGAGCCAAAAGGCCAGAAATGTTTTAATTTTTTAAAAAAACTTTATTCCAACCCAATCGAGTCAAATTAAATCCAATTCAGAGTCCCAACAAGTTGAAACATTCCCGATCCAAGCTGACAAGACAGGGCTCGCACCTCCTGTCTTGGGCTTGATCTACATGATCCAAGCTGATTGCAGTAGGTGTAGCTCCTCCTCCAAGGCTTGATCTCATTTAGCGGAAATATTTCAATTATATACAACAGATCTGAACCCAGGTTGGTCACGAACATGGGACAGAGCTCACTTTTCAACTGCCTCAACTTGGGACAGCACATCATGGTCAAACGGACACAATTATTCAGACACAAGTGTATTGGTCTAGATTTGTGAATTAACTAGTTCAGTTTCTGAATTGTTTTTCTATTCCGGCATGTTTGATGAAAAGCAGTTCGGCAAGGATTTAAGATATTTATTTGCAGACAATATTTGCATGTGGCAAAGGTCGCGCGGAGGTCGTTCAGCATCACTTCAGTGTGGTTGGGGTAATAAGGTTTGCTATCGCCAATGGAAAGGAAAACTGGCCGAGTGATTCACTCGCACTATGGCCGGAGCTACTCCACGTAGTATCGTGGCGGAAGGCAAAACACAAAACCACAAGACAACGCTGTGCCATTGCAGAAGGGAATTGCCTCTCAGAAATCCGTCCCTACACACATAACAGATAATATTCAATCCAGAAGGCACACAGTCCACCACCAAAACAGATGGCTGCCCACAACAGTTTGGGACTGGAAAGGGTCAATTTTAAACGTGCTCTCCAACCTTCCCCAGCCAAATCTGACCACTTACAATTTTAATTACAAGCAGAAAGACATCTTTTAAGAATGGCAGATTGGACTCTGATGATGTGATTGGGGCCAGATAGACATGTTAGCCAAAGACCACACCCCCCCACCCACTGCGAATGCGGTGTAGCAGCAGCCCCATTCCATGTGCAGTGTAGGAGCAGCAATGGCTTGCCTGCCAGGCAAAAGTCAGAACAAGCAGCCTGGACCTGAAGACGTTTATTGTCCTTACATTGCTTTATTTATAGATTTGTGCAACAGGAATTCAAGATGCTCCCCCATTCTCAATTCCCTTCCTGGTGCCAGGGCCTTCGCCCTCCTGATCTCAACAGCTAGGCAGCTTTTATTTATTCTTTCAAGGGATGTGGGTGTTGCTGGCAAGGCAAGCACGCGTTGTGCATCCCTCATTGCTGAGTGACTTGTCAAGCACGAAACAGTCAACCATTACCATGGATCTGAAGTCACATGTAGGCCAGAGCAGGCAAATGTGGCAGATTTCCTTCCCTAAAAGCATATTAGTTAAGTTTATTTGAAGTGTATTTATTAGTCACAATTAGGCTTACACTAACACTGCAATGCAGTTACTGTGAAAATCCCCTAGCTGCCGCATTCCACCACTTGTTTGGGTACATGGAGAGAGAATTTAGCATGGACAATGCACCAAACCAACACAGTCTTTTGGACTGTGGGAGGAAACCCACGCAGACATGGGGAGAATGTGTAGACACCGAACAGACAGTGAGCCAAGCCAGGAATCGAATCCAGGTCCCTGTGCTAGGAGACAGCAGTGCTAACTACTGTGCCACCGTGCTGCCAGTAGTGAACCAGATGGGTTTTTACAGCAAATCAATGAGTATTGCTAAAACCAGCTTTATGTTTCAGGTTTTATTAACTGAATTTAAATTCCACCAGTTGCCATGGTGGCATTCGAGTACACATCTCCAGAGTATTACCCCTGGGATACTAGTTCAGTGACACTGTCACTATACCACCATCTCTCCAAAGATGTTTCATGCCAACTTCTCTGAGATGGCATAAGGCTCTTTACCCTAGAAATAAAACAATTGAGACATGACCCAATAAAGGTCTTTAAAATTATGAAGGCATTTGATAGGGTAGACATATACATCAGAATTTTACTGGCCCACCTGCCATTGGAAACGGAGCAGGTGAGGGGACGGAGCAAGGGAAGGTCTGTTGACCTTGGGTGGGATTTCCCAGTTTTGGGATGAGTGAGGCCATAAAATCCCGCCCATAAGAATCAAATCCAGTCAGCCATTCCAAGAATGTATCACATGGCCCAATCTGTATTAAACAAAGAGAATGAATTTTTTTAAATCCTTTAAGCGGAAGTTAAATATTTCAGTGAGGCCCCTGCTGTTAATTGAAGACCGCAAATATATTTGTGCAGGCTCTGGTGCAATTTTCAGTGTTTCCTCATTTTCAGATATTAATTCCTGCTGGGGCTAGAAACAGTCAAACAACCCAGTTGCTTTTTTTATATAGCAAATGTTTTCAGTTGAATTTGAGCTCAGACTACACCCTCTCAGGCCTGCCTCTCTATCCGATTTCCTCATTGCCTTTTGTCCTTCCCATCCCCATCTCATGTGCATCCGACCAAAACCTTAAGAATTTAGTCCGTTTGCAGTTACACATCACTGGATGAGACCAATTCCAAAACAAAGTGGAGTGCTGCTGCACCAAGTTGCTCATTCTCTTGACTTGCAATTGTAATCGCTATTCCTTTACTGGGTCCAAATACTGGTACGTGCCCCCTGCCCAAGCAGCATTAATTCAAGATAGCGCTCAAGAATGGCGACTTCTTGCAAGCTGTCCCCAGCGTACCTTCTAATTCTATCTATTACCTTTGCTGTTTGTTTTTAAAACTCTATTCTAACTCTTAAACAATGCTCTAATTCAATCTCTTACAAGTTTGCAGATATTAAGTCGATCTTTCTCGACACCCTAGCTATGGACTGTGACACTACATTCTGCGCCCTCGCCTTCTCTATGAATGGTATGCTTTGTCTGTATCGCGCGCAAGAAACAATACTTTTCACTGTTTGCTAATACGTGTGACACTAATAAATCAAATCAAAATGTGACAATAATAAATCAAATCAGATCATTAGAGGTGTGCGCCTACACCACAATTATTGCAGCGATTCAAGGCAGCAGCTCATCACCTTCTCAGGGGCAATTAGGGATGGGTAGTAAATGTCAGCCTAGCCAGAGATGTCCACATCGCATAAATTATTTTTTTCAAAATCCATCAGTATTTTTGGCATTGCTTTCAATTTCCCACTGTCGCAATAGCGTGCACGAGTACAGCCCTTAAATAACCTGCCAAACAAAATCAAAGCAACATGCATTCAGTTGCCAACTTTCTCTATTTTAAACTTAAGTAATCAGATAACATACTAAAAAAATAGTATTTTTAGAAAGTTCTTACCGGTGTGAGTTCTCAGGTGTGCTTTTAAGTGGGAGCTTTTGGTATACACTTTAGAGCAACCTAGGAAACAGAGTGAGAGACAGTGAAATACATATTTCAGTTACATACTAAAAATACGATGGCGCACTTTTAATTACCAGAGCACCATCGTCATCGCACAGCACCTGTCAAGTTTTATCATGTGCATCTATTGACTGCCCATTAACAATGTTTACAAGAGCACCAGACAATATTGCTTTCAGCACTTTGATGGTGAGTTTGATGCATATATTCAAACCATCTTCTCCGCGCATGCGAAGTATCATTCCATAGTCAGGTACAGAAAAATTACGAACTCAACTCAGTTTTCTGAGAGATTTTATTACATAGCCCAAGTCGGAGATATGGGAGACACCTCTCATTTAAATTGATTATGCTAGTTCACTGCAAACACTAAGAATAAAAGAACAAGCTTGCTTTTAAAATAGTGCCTTTCAAGATTTCAGATGTTGTCACTGTTTAATGTAGGCAAATGAAATAAGAGAATCTTTCATAGCCTCAAGATGCCCAAAGCATTTTGCAGAGGTATGGGCTGGTCAGAGCATCAGGGAGCACTCCTGAGAGGAGGGACGTAAGTTAATATCTCATCCAAAAGGTGCTTCCACCAACAGTGCAACATTCCCTCAGGACAGCACCAAAATGTCAGCCTGGATTATGTATCCATGTGTCTGAAGTGAGGAAACGCACCCACTACCTTTCACTCAGAGCTAAGAATACTACCACAAAGACTTAAATCTAAACAAATGATCACTCTGACCTGTGACCCAAATTATTTTTGGTTTTTTTTGAGGTAATTTCCAATCTGTAAGGCCTTTAATTCAGAAAAAAGTTTCACTTCTACTTAAAGGAAAATTCAAAGTTAATGACATGATTTCCAGTTACGGTGTGGTTCAGTTATAATCGAGTCAAAAAAAAAAGGGTCCATTTTCTCCGTTACAACTGAATGGTAATGCAATCAGAGGGGCAAAACATTCAAACAAATCAACCTCAAATCTCTTTTATTGATGTATGCACGTAGCCTTGCTGATTAGATCCATTATAAAGTAGAAAAAAGCACAGGAACAGCCCATTTGGCACACCAAGTCTGCGCCAAGGCACGGTTTCCAGCCCTCTGTTCAGCTCCCGTTCATGTGTCTATCAAGGTACACCTTGCCAAGGTGCCTGCTTCCACCACTTCCACTGGCAGTGGGTTCCAGGCACCCACCACCCTGTGACAGAAAAACTTGCCCTGCACGTCCCCCCCTAAACTTGGCCCCTCTCACCTTAAACCTGTGCCCTCTTGTAGTTGAGCCTTCCACCCTGACTATCCATTCTATCTCTGCCTCTAATAATTTTGTAGACTTCTATCGGATCGTCCCTCAGCCTCCATCTTTCCAGTGAAAACAACCCAAGTTTAGCCAACCTCTCCTCAAATCGAACAATCCCCAGACTAGGCAACATCCTGGTAAACCTTCTTTGCACCTTTTCCAAAGCATTCCACATTTTTTTTCTGGTAGTGTGGCTCATAACAATTTCAAAAGAAATATAATTGGCAATCTAATAAAAAGCAACAAAGGAGAAACAAGTGCAAGTCTACTTTTCCCCTTCAGTTGTTTGAGTTTTACTAGTCCTCTGTAACTGCAGAAAGATGAGAAGCGAAGCAGCAAGAGCTAATGGGACTGGTTCTCAAGAGCGCCTGTAGCATTAGGTTTCCCCCTGTGAATGCTGCTCTGATAAAAGAGCAACTCAAACCTTCCAATTCAATGATGCCAGCCCTTGCATTGTAACCTCAGTGTTCAACGTGAAACCTGTTCGCCTCTGCTGCAAATATAATGGCAGCACAACACCTTTAATTAGAGTCTGCAAGCAAGGAAAGAATTTCCTGGTTGGAGCAGCAGATAATGACTACATGTACAGAACCTCAAATCAGACTTGTATGACCAAATTAACCCTGATCATTATGGGGACACTATCATAAAGAGGCGAAGGAGTAACAATTCAGGCAATCATTGCTATTCGGATTGGCGGTTGGTGACTAGTGGGGTGCCCCAGGGGTCGGTGCTGGGGCCTCAGCTATTTACCATTTATATAGATGATCTGGAGGAGGGAACCGAGTGCAGGGTGTCGAAATTTGCTGATGACACCAAGATTGGGGGAAAGGCAAATTGTGTGGAGGGTGTGGAGAGTCTGCAGAAGGATCTAGATAGGCTGGGCGAATGGGCCAGGAAATGGCAAATGGAATTTAATGTTGGCAAGTGTGAGGTGGTCCACTTTGGTAGGAAGAATGGTAGGAAGGACTATTACTTACGTGGTGAAAAACTGCAGCAGGCGACGGTGCAGAGGGACCTCGGGGTCCTTGTGCATGAGTCGCAAAAACCCAGCTTGCAGGTGCAGCAGGTGGTCAGGAAGGCGAATGGGATGCTGGCCTTCATAGCGAGGGGGATTGAATATAAAAGTAGGGAGGTCTTGCTGCAGCTGTATAGGGCATTGGTGAGGCCGCAGCTGGAGTACTGTGTGCAGTTTTGGGCGCCGCACCTGCACAAGGATATTTTGGCCCTGGAGGGAGTGCAGAGGAGGTTTACTAGGCTGATACCGGAGTTGAGGGGATTGAGCTATGAGGAGAGGCTGAATAAACTAGGCTTGTACTCGTTAGAGTTTAGAAGAATGAGGGGAGATCTCATTGAGACGTATAAGATGATGAATGGGATGGATAGGATAGAGGTGGAGAGACTCTTCCCGCTCAAAAAAGACAGTAGGACTAGGGGGCACAGCCTCAAGATAAAGGGGAGGCGGTTTAGAACGGAGTTGAGGAGGAACTTCTTCACTCAAAGGGTGGTGAATCTCTGGAATTCTCTGCCCGTTGAAGTGGTGGAGGCTGCCTCGCTAAATATTTTTAAGAAGCGGGTTGATGGGTTTTTGATAAGAGAGGGGATTAAGGGTTATGGGGAGAGGGCGGGAATGTGGAACTGAGCCACGACAGATCAGCCATGATCTTATTGAATGGCGGGGCAGGCTCGAAGGGCTAGATGGCCTACTCCTGCTCCTATTTCTTATGTTCTTATGTTCTTATGCGAATCCAAAACCAAACTCTACTGCACTATTTTATGCAGAAATCTTGCCATTTGAGTGATTCCTTCTTCCCTCCTAATTTCCTACACTTTTTATTTCACCCTCGCTGGTTACTCAAAGGCACATTTTTAAAAGAAGGGGATGTAGGCAGGCACTCCAGCAAGGGGGAGAGAGGCAGGCAAACCGGCGAGGGGAAAAGGGGCAGGTAGGCACTCCAGTGAGGGGCGAGGGGGAGGAAGAGACACTCCAGTGAGAGGGAGACAGACGGATTTTACTGCCCGAAGATATTGTGGGGAATAGGGATGGTAGGAGAGAATCAGGCTACTGAGTTGGATGATCTGCCATGGTTACAATGAAAGCAGAACACGTGCGAAGCGCCGATGGGCCTATTTTCTATATTTTTACATCAGGACGAAAGCAGGGATGTAAAGTTCAATGAGCTGTTTAAATATCCATTGACCTTGGCAAAGCTTTCACGCTGGCCCCAGTGAGATTGGGATCAAGGAGAGGGGAAGGAAAGGAGAGAAAACCCCATCATTGGAATCAATATCTATCAGGACCATACCCCCCCTCCACCCCTCCATCCTGACCATCTGTAACCTCATCCAGCCTCTGCTGATAGGTCACCGACCATAAACGTTTCTCCATCTTTCTGATGCTGCCAGACCTGCTGAGTACCTTTTCCAGAATTTTCATCTTTACACCAAATTCCCTTTCTTCTTTCATTAAAATTCCAAAAACACATCTTTGGCCCAAGAAGTGACATGATTTTTCCTTTAAAAATATTGCACCAAAGTAAGGTGGGTTGCGCTATAACATAACCAGTAACTCTGAGGCTTAGTGAGTAACTAAAATACATCAATTCGGAAAATGATCAGAGGTACCTCTGATCACTGCCAGGGTGACAATGGGAACACACTTAGAACACAGAACATAGAACATTACAGCGCAGAACAGGCCCTTCGGCCCACGATGTTGCGCCGACCAGTTAAAAAACAATGACCCTCTAACCTAAACCAATCCCTTTTCATCCATAAACCTATCCACGGATCTCTTAAACGCCCCCAAACTAGGCGCATTTACAACTGCAGCAAAGAACCTCAAAGAACTTAGTTTATGGGCATAACAAACAGGGAACATTTTCCCAGAGAAGGTACTACAAAGGGTTATGAATGAAACCCAATTCATCACACAAACCAGCCTCCCATCATTGACTCCGTCTACATGTCCCACTATCTTGAAAAAGCAGCCTGTATAATCAAGAATCTCACGCACCTCAGACATTCTCTCTTCCACCTTTTTCCGTCGAGAAAAAGATACAAAAGTCTGAGGTCACGTACCAACCAACTCGAGAACAACTTCTTCCGGGCTGCCATCAGATTTTTGAATGGATCCACCTCGCATTAAGTTGATCTTTCTCTACACCCTAGCTATGACTGTAACATTACATTCTGCACTCTCTCCTTTCCTTCTCTGTGAACTGTATGCTTTGTGTAATGTGCAAGAAACAATACTTTTCACTGTATACTAATACATGTGACAGTGATAAATCAAATCAAATATGTAATTAACCTAAATAAGGAGTCACTTAATGGTGCTAATTAAAATAGCACCGTAACTTTACAATCATTGACTTGGTTGCCTGTTGTGTCAGCATCCCAGGCTGCACAACAGGGGTTGGTTATTACTTTTGATTTGATTTATTATTCTTACATGTATTAACATACAGTGAAAAGTATTGTTTCTTGCGCACTATACAGACAAAACATACTGCTCACAGAGAAAGGAATGAGACAATGCAGAACGTAATGCTGAATCGCAAAAACCCAGCTTGCAGGTGCAGCAGGTGGTCAGGAAGGCGAATGGGATGCTGGCCTTCATAGCGAGGGGGATTGAATATAAAAGTAGGGAGGTCTTGCTGCAGCTGTATAGGGCATTGGTGAGGCCGCAGCTGGAGTACTGTGTGCAGTTTTGGGCGCCGCACCTGCGCAAGGATATTTTGGCCCTGGAGGGAGTGCAGAGGAGGTTTACTAGGCTGATACCGGAGTTGAGGGGATTGAGCTATGAGGAGAGGCTGAATAAACTAGGCTTGTACTCGTTGGAGTTTAGAAGAATGAGGGGAGATCTCATTGAGACGTATAAGATGATGAATGGGATGGATAGGATAGAGGTGGAGAGACTCTTCCCGCTCAAAAAAGACAGTAGGACTAGGGGGCACAGCCTCAAGATAAAGGGGAGGCGGTTTAGAACGGAGTTGAGGAGGAACTTCTTCACTCAAAGGGTGGTGAATCTCTGGAATTCTCTGCCCGTTGAAGTGGTGGAGGCTACCTCGCTAAATATTTTTAAGAAGCGGGTTGATGGGTTTTTGATAAGAGAAGGGATTAAGGGTTATGGGGAGAGGGCGGGAAAGTGGAACTGAGCCACGACAGATCAGCCATGATCTTATTGAATGGCGGGGCAGGCTCGAAGGGCTAGATGGCCTACTCCTGCTCCTATTTCTTATGTTCTTATGTTCTTATGTCATAGCTAGGGTGTAGAGAAAGATCAACTTAGTGCGAGGTAAGTCCATAGAAAAGTCTGACAGCAGCAGGCAAGAAACTGTTCTTGAGTTGGTTGGTATGTGACCTCAGATGTTCGTATCTTTTTCCCAAAGGAAGAAGATGGAAAACAGAATGTCCAGATGGCGTGGGGTCCTTAATTACGCTAACTGCTTTGCCGAGGTAGCGGGAAGTATCGACAGAGTCAATGGATGGGAGGCTGCTTTGGTGACAAAAATTAAAAAGTAATACCAGCAGGAAATAGCAAGGCTGCTGACATATTTAATGTTGAATTGCTGGAGATGGATGTCTCAGATGGTCACGGGCCAAATGAGGCCCCTGATACTGACAGATGCTCCACTGCCTCCAAGTAACTCCTACTACTGGGCCTCAGTACTGCTTGCACTGGCCACCAAAAATTAGCCAGGCACATTTAAAAACAAAAACTTAGAGGTTAATCCACAACCTCTGCTGAATAATCGGAACCTGCCTGATTAGCAAGTTCCTGCCCTCAGTACTTGTGGGTTAAGAAACCAGGGTGGTTACAGACAGTATCCCCTTAGTGATCATTATGTAGTGCCCCCATTGCAGGAGTTGAACATGGATCACTCAAACAATGGTACAATTGAGATTGGTTCCTCTTTCCAAAACTCAGATATGAGCACTGGCTGGATATGAAGGTAAATTAAGATAACAGCACCCACAGAAACCTGATCAGCAGTCACATCTCCAGGACAGATGAGGAGAGAGGAGAAGGGCAGCAAGCATCAAAAGTTTAAAGTTCAAGTTTATTTTGTTAGTGTCACAAGTAGGCTTACATTAACACTGCAATAAAATTACTATGAAAATCCCCTAGTCACCACACCCCAGCACCTGTTCGGGTACACTGAGGGAGAATTTAGCATGGCCAATGTACCTAACCAGCACGTCTTTTGGACTGTGGGAGGAAACTCACGCAGACACAGGAAAACATGCACACTCCACACACAGTGACCCAAGCCTTGAATCGAACCCAAGTCCCTGGCACTGTGAGGCAGCAGTGCCACTCATACACGAAAGACAAAACACAACTCAGGTTTCACCTACAACCTTGAAATAGTACAAATACATTTTAAGGTGATTAAAAAAGTTAGAAAAATAGACACCTAATCCTTATAAACCAGTGAGGTGCAACCAGTCATCCGTGTCGACTTCATTATAGAAAGACAATTTATTTCCTTTATTTTTATCAGATGAGAATGTAGGGTGGTGGCTACATTGTATTTTTAATTGTTGAAATAATGGAACTCTTTATGGAGAACAATAGCTGATTTAACCAACGTTCAATAAAAGCAGAACTCACCTGGGCTTCATGATGACAAGACGATTGAGAGCCGGATTCTACCTCTCAGGTGGGAATGGGCACTTGGATCATTTACCAGCATCACAATCCCACCTCCTGTGTAGCCACATGTAAGAAGTCTGACAACACCAGGTTTAAGTCCAACCGATTTATTTGATAGTACATTCCCTAGCTTTCGGGGTTAGTCCCTTTGTCAGGTGACTGGAGAGTTCTGGCCTCCGACAGAGCATATAAAGCACAGACAGTTTACAGATTACTGATTAGAATGCGAATCTTTACACCTAACCTGCTGTTCAAGTCCAGCAGTGTTCAAGTTCAGCATTCTAATCAGTAATCTGTAAACTGTCTGTGCTTTATATGCTCTGTCTGAGGCCACAACTCTCCATTCACCTGACAAAGGGACTAACCCCGAAAGCTAGTGAGTGTACTATCAAATATATCGGTTGGACTTAAACCTAGTGTTGTCAGACTTTTTACTGTGTTTACCCCAGTCCAACGCCAGCATATCCACATCATAGCCACATGTACCCAAAGTATATTCCTTCCCCCCACCCCACCACAGAGCTGGAGGCGGATTGGATTCATGACAATTGCATTCCTTCATAGGATGGAGCCAGACACAGAGACAGGCAGTTGTTAAGATGCCCAGGTGTGGACACCCTTCTCCATTCATTGGGACATCAGCTCAGTTCTGTAGAAGGGCATGTGAGGTTCCCCAACACTTACATCTTCTCCACATCACTTACGCTCCCTCATCTTTCACTCCACTTACCCAAACCCATCCCGCCTAAATTTTCGCATGCCCACTCACCCAGTGTCCATTATGTACAGAACTTGAGCTCTCGAATAACATTGGGCAGTCTTATTCATAATGGATTTCATTGTACAGCTAAAAAATCAAAGCTGCCAGAGCTTTTAAAAAATCAAAGATCTGCTCAAGCTGAAATAAAGGTGACACATGGTGGCAGGAACATCATCAAGTGCAACATCCTCTCTATGTCACACAATATGGACATGGAACTATATTGCTGTTCCTTCATGATCACGGGATCAAAATCCTGGAACTTCCTTCCTAACAGCACTGTGGGTGCACCTCTACCAGCAGTTCAAGAACAGAACTCATGACCACTTTCTCAAGGGCAAGTAGGCATGGGCAACAAATGCTGACCTTGCCAGCGAGGGCCTCATCCTATGAAATAATTTTAAAAATCTAAATGTCTGAGCTGCCATTCAATTGGGGGAAAAAAAAGCAATGGAGAACAGACAGCACAGGCAAATCTGAGTACCAATACAGTTCAATGCAGTAGAGCACTTTATCCATTGGATAATGTACTGTGATGCTACTGCACACCTTTCCACTTTCACAGTGCTGATCAATTTAGTGATCACTTACCTTTTTCAGAACAAAGCCCATCACTAATCACTATATTAGAAATATATTTAAACATATATTTAAAATAATATTATGACATTCAATACCTATTAAATTTAGCTGTCAATAGATTCCTGACTACAGGCAAGAGCTCTCTCATAGTTCATACATCACTAAGCTGTCACAAAGCACATTGCCTTCAAATGTCAATCAGACTCTATAAAAATAACAGATAGCCTAAAATGTCTGCTTCTGCAATGGAACTGACATTCTGTATGACATCCTGCGACATGCAGCCTTATCCCACATGGATTGATATAGCTGGCAGTGGGAATGATTGCAGGACTTCTGCAAACAGAATCTGCTTGCCTCCATTTACACCTGCCTGATGTGGCCTTGTCCTTTGTTGAGATGAGAAAATCCAGCTCTGAGTCTTTAACAAAATGCCTTTATACACACCATGGCAATGTTCTCCAGGTTTATTTTATGTGTCACTTTGATTATTTTTGGTGTAGAATATTTAGTCAAACTGCGAACAGGTGGATTAAGAGTTACAAACTCAGATTAAAAGTTCAAGAAGCAGCAACGAGCTCCACTTTATAAGCAACCTAATAGACTTCAGATAATCTGTACTAGGTGGATTGCAACTGATAGGGTGGCATGGTGGCACAGTGGTTAGCACTGCTGCCTCACAGCGTCAGGGACCTGGGTTCAGTTCTGGCCTTGGGTGACTATCGGTTTAGAGTTTGCATGTTCCCCCGTGTCTGCAAGGGTTTCCTCCAGATGATCTGGTTTCCTCCAGAGATGCATTCGTTAAATGGATTAGCCTTGGGAAACGTGTGGGGCTATGGGGACAGGGGAGGGAAAGAGGGCCTGGGTAAAATAGTCCATTAGCGAGTCGGCGCAGAATCGATGAGCCAAATGGCCTCCTTCTGCACTGCAAGGATTCTATGAATCTGAATTCTGCATCAAGTCAAGGTAATTTTGTTTCTGAAACTATAGACAACTTAAATAAAGAAATGTGCACCTTAAGAAATCAAATTAAATAGCTTTAATACATTTGGCTTCTTAGAAGAAATAAATACTATTGTTTCATTTAATTCACAGTCCAGATAAATTATGTTCACTGTAAGTGAAGACAATTGTACAAGAGAGCAAACCTGAAGGAACTCAGATAACTCCAGGTATCAGAAACCTGCTGAGTCGCATTGCCAACTTCCACATTAAAGAACAAAGAAAATTACAGCGCAGGAACAGGCCCTTTGGCCCACCAAGCCTGCAGTGACAATGCTGCCTGACTTTATTAAAACCCCCTACCGTTCTGGGGACCATATCCCTCTATTCTCATCCTATTCATGTATTTGTCCAAACGCCCCTTAGAAGTCACTACGGTATCCGCTTCCACTACCTCCCCCAGCAACAAGTTCCAGGCACCCACTACAATGTGTAAAAAATAAGAACATCAGAAATAAGAGCAGGAGTAGGCTATCTAGCCCTTCGAGCCTGCCCCGCCATTCAATAAGATCATGGCTGATCTGAAGTGGCTCAGTTCCACTTTAGAACATAAGAACATAAGAAATAGGAGCAGGAGTAGGCCATCTGGCCCTTCGAGCCTGCCCCGCCATTCAATAAGATCATGGCTGATCTGTCGTGGCTCAGTTCCACTTTCCCGCCCTCTCCCCATAACCCTTAATCCCCTTGCCTACCAAAAACCAATCTACCCGCGTCTTAAATATATTTAGTGAGGTAGCCTCCACCACTTCAACGGGCAGACAATTCCAGAGATTCACCACCCTCTGAGTGAAGAAGTTCCTCCTCAACTCTGTTCTAAACTGCCCCCCCCCCCTTTATCTTGAGGCTGTGCCCTCTAATCTGCCGCGGACATCTCCTTTAAACCTTGCCACTCGCACCTTAAAACCATGCCCCCCAGTAACTGACTCTTCCATCCTGGAAAAAAGCTTCTGACTATCCACTCCGTCCATGTCGCTCATAATCTTGTAGACAAGAGTATGGTTTCGGTCCATCGATTTTGTGTCATGGGCCCTGCACGCTTCCCCTGCGCCACTCTGCTCCTTTATTACCCATAAAGGTTCTGCTCCCATCTTCATATTTCATGATCCAAACAAATCCCAATTTCTTCTGCCTGAAATGGAGTCCAGGCTAACACTATTAGATCAAGCTATCCATGACAAGATCTTTTTCCACGTAACTCCTGCTTCTGCTCAATACTGTTCCTGGCCATTACAATGCACACAAAGATGCCATAAGTCTTGGGAACGGGAGCTGTAGCTGCTGTAGCCACCAGCTCTGGCAACTTGCAAGGACTAACTCAAAATTCTTCACTGCCATTCCTTACTCCATACGGTGCAACCTCTGAACATCTCAATCAATTCAAATGAGTTGTAGAGGAGCCCCAGGAAATGAAATGACTTGCACTTTGACTGAGTAATTCAACAGAGGTCTGATTAATGGGTTTGCTAGGATAGATGTAAACATGTTACAACTCAATGAGGAGAGATCAAAAACTAAGGGTCTTAATGTAGGATTGTCACCAAAAAAAAATCCATGGGTGATCCAAAAGAAAAATTATTTAGTCAACGGTAGCACAGTAGTTAGCACTGCTGCTTCACTGCGCCAGGGACCCGGGGTCCAATACCGGCCTTGGGTCACTGTCTGTGTGGAGTTTGCACATTCTCCCCGTATCAGCGTGGGTTTCCTCCGGCTGCTCCGGTTTCCTCCCAGAATCCAAAAAATGTGCAAGTTAGGTTGATTGGCCATGATAAATTGTCCCTTAATGTCAGGAGGACTAGGAGGGTAAATATATGGGATTGTGGAAATGGGACCTGGGTGGGATAGTTGTCAGTGCAGACTCAATGGACCAAATGGTCTCCTTCTGCACTGTAGATTCTATGAACTAGTAAGGATTGAAATGTAGTTAGTATTTTGGGATCATGGCAATATAACCAGTGGATTTATCCCTTCCCCAACACTTCTATGGAGATCTTGAAAGTCTACAAGCAATAGTAACCATCCTCACCAACCCTAGATACATCCTCATGCCTGATCAGCCCATCTGATTATAGGATTGGGATCTTATTCAATCTCATGTCCCCTAGCAGTAAGAAGGTATTGCTATGAAATTTGGCATTTTTGAATGTCCCTTTACAAGAAGCATTTCCACAAAAATACCTTAGCTGCCAATGAGAGTAAGGATGCTAACTGCACCAGGAGTTGTGATGCAAAAGCCTTTCCTTACAAACACCCACGTAAGTGCAGGAATCTCAGCAAATTTCAGTTCCCCAGTGCCCCTTACCACCCAAGGCAGTATTACAATCCAACAAATCCTCCAACTCTCAGCCCCCTGTCACTTCATGATCTGAGCCTCACGCCAAGGAATGACCATACCCCACCAGCAATCAATGCACTACTACACACAGTTATATAGCTGGATAACACTCTCAATTGATATATCTGCAAGAACTGTATGGTCTGCACATTGTAAGATATCGACTGTCAAAAGTGTTGATATCTAACAATACGCACACCATACAGTTCTTGCAGATACATAAATTGAGAGTGTTATCCAGCTATATATCTAACATTAGAAAGCAGTTGTTTGCATAATAAAATTAATGGATGCTTTACAGGGCAAAAAGCTGGGGAAACCTTCTTGGGTGCGGCAAGAAAGAAAAATGATTTTCATAAATAGGTTTCAAGGAGGCTTTTGATGCCAATGAAAAAGGCAGGAAGTCAAAGAATTGACCTCTATTGTTGCACAGGCACATTGGCACAGGCACATTGTTGGCTATTTAATGCTGCACTCAGATTTTGAAAGGGATTCTAATGTGAACAGATTGTTGTCTAGTCAACATCAGGTATAATCAACATCCAAGCAAAAATGTCCAATGCACAAAGTGTTCACAACAGGACTGAGCCGTACAGTGGACATACTGTCCTAAATTCAAAGGATTCCCATTTACTAAATCATTCTTTTCAAATCAAATTAAAATAAAACCAGCTTTTATTGATGAAAAGCCCAATTGTAAAGGAAACTCATCAACGCTAAACAAGCAAATTTCCAGAGCAACGGTACTTCTATTATTATTTGGAAAAGGATTGCACAGTCCAAAGATGTGAGATTAATTGGCCATGCTAAATTGCTCCTTAGCATCAGGGGGATTATCAAGGTAAATATAGAATCGTAGAATCCCTGCAGTGCAGAAGGAAGCCATTCGACCCATCAAGACTGCACCAACAACAATTCCACCTCATTCCCACAGCCCCACATATTTACCCTGCCAATCCCCCTGACACAAGGGTCAATTTAGCATGGCCAATCAACCTAATCTTTGGACTGTGGGAGGAAACTGGAGCACCCAGAGGAAACCCACGCAGACATTGGGAGAATGTGCAAACTCCACACAGACAGTGAACTGAGGCCGGAATTGAACCCAGGTCTGTGAGGCAGCAGTGCTAACCACCGTGCCAAATACATGAGGTTACAAGGATAGAGCTTGGGTGGGATTGTGCTCGGTGCAAACTCAATGGCGGGGGGGGCCAAATAGCTTCCTTCCACACTGTAGGTGTGCTATGATTCTAGATCATCTATCCTGTTTTAATGATTACATTTTAACTTAGCACTCCCTTCTGAAATAAAGCTAATGACTATTGGCCACGTTCTAAGAGAATATGTTTTACCAGGTGGGCGTGACCAAAACTTGAGGTCATAAGCCGGTGACTAATAGGGAATTCAGGAGAAAGTTCTTTACCAACTGTGTAGTTAAGAACACGGAGCTCGCTACCGCAAGTAGTTCAGGTGAATTGTAACGATGAATTTAAGGGAATGCTAGATAAGAGAAAAAAATAGATGGATCTGTTGATAGGGTTCCATGATGAATTAGAGTTGGAGGGTGCTTTTGTGGAGCATGTGCACTAGAAAAGACTAGTTAAACCAAATAGGCTGTTTCTGTATTTTACGCTCTAGTTGACACGTAATTCCTTTTAAAATTGTACCACGTACCTGGAAAGTCACAATGATGGATCCTTCTCTTCTCCAGTTCTGGATTATTTCTCCGGTTGAATCGAGGTGGTGGCACACTCTGTTGTGTTACTTGCAGGGTTGACGGGAGAGTATGGGCTCCAGTGGGCGACACCAATTTGCAGGCCATAGATGCGGCATACGACGGGGGTGGCGTCATGTTTTGCAGCAGTTCTGGCTGCCTGTCAGGGCTACCAGGCTCAGAGTTTGGTGGCGAGGGTGGCAGGTACGTAGGCTGTTGCGAGAAGAAGGACGTTGACCCAGTAAACGTGCCCGCTGAGATAGGCTGAAAATGTTTCAATGTTGCCTGTTGGTGCACCCTGCCGAGCGTGTTCATGCCAGGCATTCCTGTTGGCACAGAAGCATTGGCAAGGTTGCCCATACATGATGCATTACTTGGTGCGTGAGAAGTGTTACCAGGAACGTTTACCAAGTCTGGGGAACTCAGTAGCTGGTACAGCTGACCTTGTTGTGGAGATGCAGGCAGATGTATTTCAGGAGAGGGTAGCTCCTGTTTAATGAACACGGGGTTGACGTCCGGTGACTGTGACGTGTTAAACACGCTGGTGAACTCCGGCAAGGCCTGGGTGGGAAGTGTTCTGTTTGCCTGTGTGAAAGCCGTAACTGCCTCGGAATGGGGCTGAAGCATGGATGGTCTTTGCGGCTTACAAAGGCCAGTTCGCAGGTAAGTGATGTCGGGCAGAATCACGTTGATATTGACGCTGTATGGCGAGCTTCTTTCATCCTGGAAAAATTCATCCACCACTGAAGCACTGTCCCTTCTGTATTTCTTCACCTCTGGAGCTGGCAATGGCTGGGGAGACAGATATTTCTCCATCTCACACCTAGTCTGCATGGAAAGTAAAAAGTGGTTTGTAATAAATAAGTTCTAAAAAAAAGACACAACTTAAAAAAAAATACAAGGGTGAAGTGCATTCAAATTGGTCTCTTGGAACAATTGCCCATATTAAAAACAAGCACTGGCAAGACACATATCACTTCTTTTTAATGGGCCTACTATATACCAAACTGATCTTTCTCTATACCCTACCTGTGACTATATCACTATATTCTGCGCACGGTGGCTTAGTGGTTAGCACTGCTGCCTCACAGCACCAAGGATCTAGGTCCGATTCCCGGCTTGGGTCACTGTCTGGGTGGAGTTTGTACATTCTGCCCATGTCTGCATGGGTTTCTGCCAGGCGTTTCAGTTCCCTTCCAGTCAGAAAGACTGGTTAGGTGTATTGGCTATGTTAAATTCTCCCTCAGTGTGTGCCGAACAGAATGTGGCGACTAGGGGATTTTCACAGTAACTTCATTCCAGTGTTAACGTACTTGTGACTAATAAATAAACTTTTTTTAAAAAATGAACTTCAACTCCCTTTCCTTTCCTTCTCCCCTATGTACTCTATGAATGAAATGCTTTGTCTGTATTGCATGCAAGAAACAATACTTTTCACTGTATCCCAATACACATGACAGTAATAAATCAAATCCTGCAAGGTACGGCACTTTAAAAACCCATGAAAGAACTTTCTAACCAAAATTCACAAGACATTTCAAATTTGTAATCCTGAAGCAGCCGATGTGTTAAGGCTCAGTGTCCCTGTGTCACCACTGAAATATTGGAAAGAGAATCAGAAGTATGCCAACAGTGACACTGATTGACAAAACAAAACTATTTAACTTGGACACCGTTGTTCCATAAGGCCCATAAGTCAACATTCAAAACGATTTCCATGTTGGAGTTTACAGCATTGCAACACACACACACACACACACACACACACACATTTATGAAACACCGTTAAACATTAATAAGACTGCAGGGAGGTGAAAATGAAAAAAAATTGTTGTTCAGTTTCGAGATGATTGCATTAATCCGGCTAACCTTGTTTGAAATGAAACTGATTTTATTTAAAAATTTCCATCTTCGATGTTTAAGCGTTTTACTCGTGGGGGAGAAAAGATAATTATGAAAGTTATATTCTGAAATGCTGATAGATTTCAGAGCCTCAAGGTTCATTAAAAGTCTGTGTTCATGTCAAATTCTCTGCCCCTATTTAGCCTGGCTCTGGGAGCTTAGCAATGCGAGGGCACGTGCTAGACAGCTGCTGCGGCAATGAACACGATGCACAGCCTAGAAGATAAGAGGCTGAATGTGGGGTCAAATTTCAGCCACTCCAGTGTCTTCCCAGGGCAGAAAAATAGAATAAAATATTCATTACAATAACAACCCCATTATCTCCTTCCCTTCCTCTATACTTGCATTTGCTTCTTAGAATCATAGAATCCTATATAGAATAACCACAGAATCCTAAAATGCAGAAGGAGGCCATTGGCCCATCAAGTCTGTGCCGACAACAATCCTATCCAGGCCCTTTCCTTGTAGCCCCGCTTTTACCCTGTTAGGGCAATTCACCATGGCCAGTCAACCTAACCTGCACATCTTTGAACCTTGGGAGGAAACCAGAGCAGCCGGAGGAAACCCATACAGACATGGGGAGAACATGCAGACTCTACACAGACAGTAACACAAGCCAGGAATTGAACTGAGGTCCCTGACACTGTGAGGCAATAGTACTAGCCACTGTGCCACCATGCCTTCATAAGAGGGAGATCAAATGCAGTACAGATTCAACCTGAAAGTGCAATATACCAAGGACTGGTTAAAGCTTGTATTTGGTACAACGCAGTACCACCTTTATACATCTGGGAATTTGACTCACACCGGAAGAGAGAATATAAAATCATGGCAAATTGATCACTCTGTCAGGTTTTAGAAAAGAATCCCACTACTTTCCCCTTGGTTGCAAATCAGGCATTTATCAATATAACAGGGTATGGCATGTGTGGATGCAAACGTCCCGCACATTTCATTAACAAGATGCCACATGGCGACTGGTAACATAATACCACTGAATATGCCCCATACAAAAGCTAACTGGGTAGTTCTGACCTTAAGCACTCCCCAGGGACTGTATTCATGGATCAAGTTTTTCAAAGACCTTAATCAGAGTTGTTTGCAAAATACAAGCAGACTTTAAGGGAAAAAAAAAATCGCTGCTACTCTTTAGAACATTATTTTCCAATACAAACAATAGTATTTTATACAAGCCGGAGAGAGAGATGCTTGGTGCTCACGTTTGTTCTTCAGAATTAAGTACATCACTGACACATTAGAAATCTCAAATCTCTTCACCCTGCGAAGGAATTACTAATTCCAGAAAAGAAGCACGTCATTGTTTGACCCTACTTTTTTTTGGAATCACAACTTCAGAAGATGTTTAAAGACTCTGCCACAACACTTGGCAATGGATTGTATTTTCAAAACAAGTCTTTTTGAAATCGATCATCTTCAAGTAAAGCTTCTAAATCTCCTTGATGTAACGACACCGGTATCTAGACAGCAATCTATTTCTAAAATAAAACTATGTCACTTATTCAACAATACTCGCATTTTCTTTATACGAAACCTTGCATCATGTGGAAGACTAATCTAATTTATTTCCCCCTGAAACAGGGCGGCACAGTAGCAGAGTGGTTAGCACTGTTGCTTCACAGAGCTAGAGACCCAGGTTCAATTTCTGGCTCGGCTCACTGCCTGTACGGAGTCTGCACGTTCTCCCCGTGTCTGCGTGGGTTCCCTCCAGTTTCCTCCCACAGTCTGAAAGACGTGCTGGTTCGGTGCACTGAACAGAAAAGACATCTGTTTGTGGCTTCAATGCAGTGTTAATGTAAGCCACACTTGTGACTAATAAATAAATGAAGTTTTACTTTAAACAGTCAGCTTAATGGGTACAATTCCCCAAAGATTAACGTGTTGGATTTAGTAAAAAGTATCAGGGGTTTAGATTGCTCACCTTACCAACTTTTTCCCCTTATGATATTCAGGTAGCTGGAACAGAGTTGGCCTAATGTTAATTCTGCCAGCACTTCAGATTGGAGAATAAACTTTTATCTATCCAGGTGCAGACACTCAAGAATGCCATAAACTGTATTTTAAATGTTACTGCATGTAAAAGTTAATGTTTAATGAAGTTGATACAGTTGCAGGAACAAAAACAATGTAAGAATAATTTAAAATGATGAATGTGCTAATGGTTTGTAAACTCGTGAGTCACAAGAGAACATTTGGCTGCGGGTTTCCTTCAAGCTTTAGAAATCTTGTTCTAAATCTTAGAAGCGCAGAAGAGAGCAGTACAGAAAGAGGCCACTCAGCCCACCAAGTACATGCCAGCTCTTTCAAAAAGCGATACAGCCAGTCTCATCCCCACCACCCCACCCATGTTTGTGTTTACATATTGCATTTTACTTTATTTTTGAAGTCAGGGAAACACAAACAAACTTAGTGTTGGTTATTCAATATTTTGTTTGTGCTTTTTTTAAAAAATGTACAACATCTGGAGCAAGCCAGAGATCAAGGGCAAGAAAGCAAGAATGAGGGCAACACAAGAAAGCAAGTCAGACATGGGACCAGACACTCATGGAGACAGCGAGAGATTTAAAAGTAAAAACATTCTTCCAGTTTTGACTGACTCAAATTTGATGAACTAATTATGTCACAGATGGTTTTAGGAAAATCTCAAGCATATATTAAACTAAAACAGCAATCAGTGCTCACTATTTATGAAACCACTTATGGCTTTTGGGCAGCTTAATTACTGCACTTTGGGTCATTAATGTATGACCGAAAGACAAAAATTTTTTCATGTGTCCAATATTTATTACTGTCACAAGTAGGCTTACATCAACACTGCAATGAAGTTTCTGCGAAAACCCCCTAGTCACCACACTCTGGTGCCTGTTTGGGTACACTGAGGGAAACTTTAACATGGCCAATGCACCTAATCAGCACATCCTTCAGACTGTGGGAGGAACCCCACGCAGACATGGGGAAAACATGCAGACAGTGATTCCGAACCTGGGTCCCTGGTGCTGGGTGGCAGCAATGCTAACCACTGTAAACAGTGGGCATAATGATCAGTAGTGCCTAAACTTCATATTTACTCATTGTTCTCTTCCACTCCAAAAACAAACAAACGTTTAAAAAAAAAAGTATAAAAATATACCTAAAACACATTATTTATCTCGCCATTCTCTGTCTAATTATCATTGAGAACATTATGACTGGCTTTTTACAGCACCAGAATTTACTCTGAATTGTGAGCAGGAAAAATAATGACACAGGTCATAAAATTAGTTTCTATCAGTGTTGCTTTGCTATTTTCGTGGATCAACTTATATTAGTTCTGCATTCGCGCATATGTAACATGTGATTAACACATACATGTGCAAGAGGAGTCCCCTGACCCGACAGCAGACGCACACAAACTATTACTGGAGTTACAGAAGACATTGGTTGCGGTGGAGACTGACCAGCCACTTTTGCCCTTCTGAATATTCACCGGCGCTGCGTTGAGAAAGAAATGAGAGCATTAAATGCAGTGATGAGATTGCTGAAACTAAGCGGTCGCACTCAGGCGATCGAAAAGTTGTTGAACTTGTTGGTCGCACGTTCCCTTCATCACTGCGCAGGCGGGAGTACAGCAAAGTGGAACAATATTTGCTGCGCAAACATTTGAGTGCCATTAATAAAACCGTTGCCTCAGTATGATTTCTTACCACCATGCCAATTAGATTAGTTTCTCCCTGTTGCTTTAGCTAAGTCATCAGCCAATCATCTTTTCACAGTATTGTGTGAATGACCTTTAGTTAAATCTGTTAGCCGCTTGAAAAATCAATCACTGACTGTAATGTTTATTCATGACATCAGAATTCTAATAGCAATCATGACTGGTGAAAGATATATTTTCCCTCTGCTGACTTCAAACCAAAACTTTATTTATCCCTGATAAAGTAGAGACTTGTATGCCTATTCCAGAGGCTGATATTTTGTTTGATTCTGTGCGACAATAACTCAAATCAAAGAATCCCTACAGTGCAGACGGAGGCCATTCAACCACAATCTCACCCAGCCCATGTTCCCATAACCCCGCATATGTAGCCTGCTAATCCCCCTGATACTAAGGGCCAATTTACCACGGCCAATCAACAGAACCCATACATCTTTAGACTGGGAGGAAACCGGAGCACCCAGAAGAAACCCATGCAGACACAAGGAGAATGTGCAAACTCCACACAGACAGGTGACCCAAGCCAGAAATTGAACACGAGTCCCTGGCACTGTGAGGCACCAGTGCTAACCACTATGCCATGATGCCACCCATTTTTTCAAGTTTATTGGGATACAAGGTGAAGTACTGTTTCTTGCACACAATACAAAGCATGCCGTTCATAGAGAAGGGAAGGAGAGGGTGCAGAATGTAGCATTACAGTCATAGCTTGGGTCAGCTCAATATACGGTAAGTCCATTCAAAAGTCTGATGCAGCAGAGAAGAAGTTGTTCTTGAGTTGCTTGGTACATAATCTCAGACTTTTGTATCTTTTTCCTGATGGAAGCAGGTGGAAGAGAGAATGTCCGGAGTGCGTGGGGTCCTTGATTATGCTGGCTGCTTTTCTGAGACAGCGGGAAGTGTAGACAGAGTCAATGGATGGGAGGCTGGCTTGCGTGATGGGCTGGGCTACATTCACGACCCTTTGTAATTTCTTGTGATCTTGGGCAGAGCAAGTGCCATACCAAGCTGTGATTCAACCAGAAAGGATGCTTTCTATGGTGCATCTTATTCCAGAGACTGATATTCTGTAATGTTCTTATTCCTTCAAAGCCTAAACAACAGCTACTTTCTCTTACTCCTTCATTAACCAACAGTTTTAACCTTCAATCTAAGCCTCAATAGGTACGTTCATACCTCAGTGATTGATCAATTCAGTTTCCTGCTTCTTCTCAACATCCATTAGCGCTCCACGAACTCCAAGTTCTATCTATAGGTGCTTTTATATTTATTTTATTAAGCTTCTCTATAGCCCGCTACTAAACCACTAACCCAGTTTGCCATCACCCAGTGACACACTTGGGTGGCACAGTGGTTAGCACTGCTGCATCACAGCGCCAGGGAGGCAGGTTCAATTGCCAGTGTGGGTCATTGGCTGTGCAGCTGCTGCACTTTTCATTTGGGTTTCCAAATCTGCTGTTGAGCAACAGAAAACCGCTGTGATAATACAAATGCCAGCATACAGCTCAATGATTCCGTCAGCCCTGCATCAGAGCTGAAATAATAATGGAAAAGCAGTTGAACACGTTGACATCTGGAAAGGCTCAAACACATCTCAACAGAATCAAGAACTATGTCCTTTCTTGCACACGTTAAGTTTACTTATTAGTATCACAAGTAGGCTTACATTAACACTGTTAAGTTACTGGGAAATCCCCTAGACACCTGGTCAAGTACACCGAGGGAGAATTTAGCATGGCCAATACATCTAAT
This sequence comes from Carcharhinus amblyrhynchos, assembly GCF_965287045.1. Lineage (NCBI taxonomy): Eukaryota > Metazoa > Chordata > Chondrichthyes > Carcharhiniformes > Carcharhinidae > Carcharhinus > Carcharhinus amblyrhynchos. The sequence continues at coordinate 9,512,532 of NC_137333.1, read as the reverse complement.
CATCTCTCAGATTGTGGGAGGGAGTGGAAGCACCCAGAGGAAATTCACGCAGACACAGGGAGAATGTGCAGACTCCGCACAGACAGTGACCCAAGCCGTGAATCGAACCCGGGTCCCTGGTGCTGTAAGGCAGTGGTGCTAACCACTGTGCCACCATGCCGCACAATAGATAGTTGATAGACAACATTTCATATCTAGCTTGCTCTCATTTATCTTTTTCAACTTTCTTTATTTGTCAGTACTCCTACAGCGTGTCATCCTCTTAAGCTTCACATGACCACTCCTTCAATTATATCATGTAACATCTCTCTTCCTGCTCCCTACATCCTATGGTGTAGGACTCATCACTGTCGTCTTTCGTGGGGTCTCAAAATGATTAAATGTTTTACCTGCCTCAATCTTTTGTCCTGCCTCCCGTAATAAAACTTAAGATCTAAGCACTACCTCCTGATTTATATTGTGTTCCTTGGGAACTTAATCTACAATTTGGTTTCTCCAAGGAAGTTCAATTACCATTAAAAAAACACAATAAAGATTTTTCTCAAAGAGAACTGGAATAGAATTGAATAACATTCATGGGAGGATTACTGATTAGCCAACTCCAACTTGGATAATGTTAAATAGAAATTATCCTTTCCAAAAACTTGCATTTATACAGCACCTTCAACAGAGAAAAACAATTCTAACACCCGTCATATAAGCATTATCCAGCAACATTTGACTCCAAGCCATCAAGAGACATTAGAACAAGCAGCCTAAAGGTTTCTAAGAGAAATAAACTTTAAGGAGAATCTTAGAAGGGACATAAGAGATGGCTGGGCAGAAAGGTTCAGGAGAGAATTTGAGCAGCAATAATGGGAAACAGAAACGGAGGATGCACAAGCAGATAAAAGTGGTGGGACACTGATGTCAAACAGCGATACATCTGTAGAAAGTTAGGGAGATTGGAAAGTGCTGGGTGGGCGAGTGTGGAGAATCTTTGAACATTATGGTGAGAATTTAAACTTGCGTAAAAAAAATCATTTACGGGATGCAAGTGTCACTGGTTAAACCAGTGTTGACCCCCCAAATATTACACAGCTCTTTCTCTACATCCTAGCTACGACTGTAACACTATATTCTGCACCCTCTCCTTTACCTCTCCCATACGCACTCTATGAGCACTATGCTCTGTCTGTATAGCGTGCAAAAAACAATACTTTTCATTGTATCGCAATACATGTGACAATAATAAATCAAATCAAATCCCTCACTGCCCTCCAGAAGGTGGTGGTGAGCTGCCTTCTCAGAACCATAGAATCCCTACAGTGCAGGGGAGGCCCATCAGGTCTGCACCGAACACAGTCCCACCCAGCCCTATCCCCATAGCCCCACGTAGTTACCCTGCTAGTGCCTCTTGACACTAAGGGGCAATTTAGCACGGCCAATCAACCTAATCTGCACATCTCTGGACTGTGGGAGGAAACCAGAGCACCTGGAGGAAACCCACACAGACAAGAGGAGAATGCATAAACTTCACACAGACAGTGACCCAAGCCGGGAATCTAACCAGGTCTCTGACACTGTCAGGCAGCAATGCTTACCACTGTGCCACCCTTACTCTTGAACCACTGCTGTGTCTGTGGTGTACGTACAGTCACAGTGCTGCTAGGGAAGGAACTCCAGGGCTTTGATCTCTATTGGTGGCCTGTAAGGAACTTTCTAAAATAACCTTTCAGGACCAGATATAATTGTTGCCAGAAAATCAGTGTCTGAGATGAGAAAGGATCAGGACCCCCACTCAATACATGAAACGCCAACTTCTGAGAACCAAAACTTCTGTCCTGGAGATGCACCATCACATAACTGGGAATTCCAATGTTAGGAGAATATTTTGAAGTATTTTAGGAACATGGGGGCAGAATTCGCCAGCTTTGAAAGCAGGTAGCTCTGGTGGCACCTTTCCCACTGGCCTGGATGGTGGAATTCCGTGCCAGGTTCTGCGCTCGGATTGTCATTAATTATTCACAAGCGAGTTCCTCTCTGAGCCCGCCATCAGCTGACAGGTTTGAAGGTCCTGGCACCATATTTAAACACCAGTCCAGTGCACTCGTATCACTCTCTCTAGTCCACCTGTCTTCACCAGGCCAATGCAGGATGTTGGCAGCCCAGAGGGAAAAGGCTCGCGCCCTCAAGAAGAAGTCTGTTCCTCAATCCCACCACCTTCCTCCCCAGCCCATCACCTGGGAGGTGCCCTTACCTCATTTGGCTCTCTACCCACTGTATCTGGAGTCTTCCTGCATCCCCTTCCACTAAAAGATATGGCGTTCCCTTGTCTGTGAGATTTTCACTCAGCCTTGTCCGAATCTAGCTTCCCTCCGCCTTCCATTGTTCACCTTCTTCATCCATTTCCAAGGCCCTCTGCCTGCTATCGTGAGTACCTTCCCTTCCACTCACCCACCCCCTCCCTCTTTGCACAGCCCTCTGTCTTCATTATTCCCTTGTCCTCATCAGGCCTCCCCACCAGCCTCACCTTGCACTCCAACCCTGGTCGAACTCGGGGCCTTTATTGTGCTGATTCCATGGGGGGCACAACTCACCATCCCCAGATTCATTACTGATCCGAGACGGTGATACAGAAAGCCCCGTGGGTCCAGCAGCACGTGTGGTGTCCGTGAAGACCAGCATGGCATGGAGACGGAGGGGGGCAGGAACCAGAGCGCCCCTGCGGAGTGGTGTTCAGTATAACAGGAGCACCACGGCAGAAAGCTTTGTTCCACTCACCCTGAAGTCTCTGGCGTTCTGAGGAGCGCCTTCTGCACGTCACTCGGTTTCAGACTGATGTATTCTCTGGCTGGCGTGACGCAAGATTGGATGGGCAGACAGGATGCCGGTGAGCAGCACTTTAACAAAGATTCACGAGATCCAAATGGCATTCACTCCACCAGCCGGCGAGAAGTCCAACCCACCATTAACCCACCACTGGGAACTCTGCAATGTGTTTTTACACCGACAGGTTTCTGGCTCCCAGTAGATTTCCCACTCCCACTCAGCTTAGAGTATTCTGCCCACGGAAAGATTTATGGCAATAAGGCAGTTAATCGGACTATATCATGTCTGTACTAACCAAGACAAACCTCACCAGTCTAATTCCATCTTCCAGCTCCTGATCCATAACGCTGTAAATTGTGGCACCTCAAGTGCGTCTCTTTTTTTAAAATCTGGTGAGGGTTTCTGCCCCTTTCATCCTTTCAGACAGCGAGCTCCAGATCCCCATAATCGCCCCCTGGGTAAAATAATTACTCAACCCCCACCCTGCCAACTCCTTCTGCCAACTGCAATAAATCTATTCCTCCAATTAATGACTTCCCTGCTAACATAATAGATCCTTCCTGTCCACTCCATCCAAACCTCCTCTAATTCCCATTGCTTCCTCAATTCCAAAGAAAATAACTGGAGCCTCTCCAATCTTTCCTCAGAGACAAAATTCTTCATTTCTGGCTGCATTTTTCTTATTCTTTCCTGGGATGCAGGCGTTGCTGGTCAGGCCTGTCTTTCTGGTCTATTCCTAATTGTCCTTCAATAGTGGTGAGCCACCTTCTGAAACCACTGCAGTCCATCTGGTGTGGGTGCAGCCAAAGTGACATTCAGAAGCAAGTTCAGGATTTTGACCCAATGACAGTGCAACAATGGCAATATGATCCCAAGTCAGGATCGTAAATCCCTCTCTAATCTGATCACATCCTTCCTGTAATGCGGTGGCCAGCATTGTTTGCACTCCTCCAGATGCTCTAACTTAATACGGTTTATACAGTTCTAGCACACTTTACACAACCTCTCACTTCTTAAGAGGAGCTGCATTTTAGCCAAGGTGTGTAAAGTTTGGTTCTGTTAATTCATTACTTGATTTGAGGCTGCAAACAAGAAAGGAAAGTGTCCATAAGCCCTCTAGGCCATTATTTCTACCTGTCCTGCTGCCTGAAGTGTTTAAAAACTCCATCTCTCTTCCTTCTACCATTCCTTACTGTCACATACACTATATTTGTCCATGGAGATATTTATTTCAAACAACATTCTTTAGGAATAGAATTGTGGCACAGTGGTTAGCACTGCTGCCTCACAGCGCCAGGGAGCCAGGTTCAATTCCAGCCTTGGGTCACTGTCTGTATGGAGTTCGCACATTCTCTCCGTGTCAATGTGGGTTTCTGCTGGGTGCTCCAGTTTCCTCCCACACTCCAAACATGTGCATCATAAATTGGCCCTGAGCATCAGGGGGATTAGCAGGGTAAATACGTGGGGTTACAGGGATAGAACCTGGATGGGATTGTTGTCCAGCATTGTAGGCTCAATGGCCTCCTTCTGCACTGTAAGGACACTAATGATCAAAGTTCAAATTCACAATATGCGTACTCGTACCAACGCATGCACTCCACATTTCAGTTTCTCAAATTCTGGAATGAGAAACCTGTGATGGCAATACAAGACAATAATTATGCAATCCAAAGCCAAACTCTGTACCCTTGAACAGATTTGTAATTACTACTAAGGTTTTAAAAACATAAGGTGAGCAGTTGTTACAAGGTTAACTCTGGGACATCCACTTTCATAATTAAGATATATTTACAGCCATGTAAACAAAGAAGCTTTGCACCGAGTAAGCCTCGATCGACGATTAGATTACGCAATCCATAACATGATTGAAAACTTGACAAGGTAGGCATGTTAGTGTATCAGCGGAAGGGTTAAGGAAAACTTGATTCCACCAACAACTGAGTGCCTTCACAAGAATTTCAGTAGAATAGTGGTGAACCTGTTTCTTTTTACACCAAATCCATTAAAACTGTTCAAAACAAACTTAGCAGCACAATTATAAGTTGCAGTACCAAATGAGTTGTATGCCAATATGAAGTACTAAGGTTTAAGTTTTAAAGTTTATTATATAGTGTCACAAGTTGGCTTACATTAACACTGCAATGAGGTTGCTGTGAAAATCCCCTAGTCACCACACTTCGGCGCCTGTTCGGGTACACAGAGAGAATTTAGCATGGCCAAAACACCTAACCAGCAAGTCTTTCAGACCGTAGGAGGAAACCGAAGCAATCGGAGGAAACCCATGCAGACATGAGGAGAATGTGCAAACTCCACACAGACAGGTTTTGAACCTGGTTCCCTGGCGCTGTGAGGCAGCAGTGCTAACCACTGCGCCACGGCGGCTTACCAGTGTTCCGCTTCAGATTTCACTTTCAATTTGAATCAAGTAATGAATTAACAGAACCACACAAACTTTACACACCTTGGCTTAAGTGCAGCTTTTCTTAAGCAACACTGCTGTCCGTATGAAGCTTTGACATGTCCAGTAACAATATCGCAAACATTTAACAGGGGTCCTCATTTCTAACAGGGGTCTGCCAGCCACATGAACTTTTGAGTATGCTCGCAAATCTAGTTATTCCATTTGTTTGGGATAGGATTGTACAGAGTCATCCGAAACTGCTATCAGGAATTAGCAGCCACCTCCAGCATACCAGAAACATTTCACGGCACTCTCACAACAGCAACCTGATCCAGTCGCTTCTTGTTCCTTCATTCGTTTCACTCTGATCTCCTGAACTACTTAAGTACACAAACTTTGAAATGAGAGGGGCTTAAAGTTTGATGCAACACATCCATCTTGCTCAGCACCTCAAATAAACAATTACAAAAGAGTGAAGGAATGGGGTGTGGGAAGTATGACGTACAGGTTACCATTTGAAGTGAAACAGCGCACTGTTAACTTCATTGCAGCGTTAACGTAAGCCTTACTTGTAACTAATAAATACATTTTACTTTTTTGTTACACTGAGATTTTTACGTTTAAAGGTAAAACGTTCTGTTGAAATTCACAAAAGCCATTAACTGTTGCAGGAGGAATAAGGTTGTATATTCCTTGCGAGTTCAAAGAAAAGTGGCAGCAAGACAGTTGCTCAAATATTTTCCAAAACAGATCAAAATATCTGAAACAGAAAATGCCATCGGGTAATGGCTCAGCGCAGCCCCGGGGGTGGTGATTGCTTACCGAGTCACCAGGGCAACATTCATCAAGCATGCTGCCGTTGAAGATACCAATGCTACATTCCCCCCTCGTCTGCAAAAGCTTCACTCCATGCCAAATATTTCTGGGCCATACCTCCCCCCGCTGCCCCCACCACCCCACCCACCGAGGAGAATCGGCTGACTAATGGAAAACCTGATCAATGATTGGACTTGCAGAGCTATGAGGTGAATTCCACTTCCATTAAGCGCCCGCACCCTCCCCAGAAAAAAAAAATTTGCAAAGTTTGGTGCTGGCCACACGTTTAGAGTTTTCTGATTTTAGAACCTCCAGCTGTCGTCGGCATATTTTCAGTGCAGGGGCCTGAGAAGTTTTTTCTCGTCTCAATGACTCGCTCTGTGGGCGAGAGGGGGTGGAAGAGTCAGATGCTTGAATGTTACATGGCAAGTGGTAAACCAGCTGCAAGCCCTGCCTCGCCCAATGGCCAAAAAAGAAACACAATTCAAAAATAAAGATGCGACACATCCTCACGCTCGCCTGGTGCAGGCTGAACATTGTCTAGTCTGGGGGAGGTTGGGTCCAGCACGTAACCCCATCACTTTAACCCCTTCCATCAATGCCACTGTGCAAGACCATGGCACTCCCACCAAAACTGGGAGGGAATAGAGATGCAATTGAATGCCCATCAAACTGTAGCATCTACCTTCATAATCAAAATATTACAAGCTAAAGTATGCTTCCCCCATTCAATAATCCTTGCGTACAAACATTTTTTTTAAAAAAACCACCCCAAGGAGTTCCCTCTTCATTGAAGCTTTTAACTCAAGGCAGTTTGGAAGTTTATCTGAGCTCTGACAAAGGGACTCCAAACATTGGCTCTATTCTCTCTTCACAGACAGAATTATGGAATCACAGAATCCCTACAGTGCAGAAGGAGGCCATTTGGCCCATCAAGTCTGCACCAACCACAATCCCACCCAGGCCCTATTCCTGCAACCCCACGTATTTACCCTCCTAATCCCCCTGGCATCAAGGGTCAATGTATCATGGCCAATCCACTTAACCTGCACATCTTTGGACTGTGGGAGGAAACCAGTGCACCCGGAGGAAACCCACACAGACACAGGGAGAATGTGCAAACTTCATACAGACAATGATCCGAAGCAGGAATTGAACCCAGGTCCCTGGCACTGTGAGGCAGCACTGCTGACCACTGACCAGCTGACTACTGTGCTGCACCACCCTCTGCCCCAACCCCACTTAGATGCTGTCAGACCTGCCAAGACTTTGCAGCCTTTGTTGTTTTTGTTTCAGATTCCAGCATCCGCAGTATTTAGTTTTTAAATTATGGTGGAAGTTTATCACATCAGCTTGGATCCTGTTTGTCTCCTTTGCAGGGAACTGTGAACTGGGATTTGAAACTGGAGTTTGGAATTGGGTTTTTGGAGCAAGCAAGGAATGGATTCAAGTTTGTCCAGTCCATTCTGTACATTGGCTTTGTAACTTTAAAAAGTTGGAGTAAAAAAAAACTTTAAAAACTGAAGGATTGCCTTACATCTCCCACTTTGGACTGCAACAATGGGAAGTCAGATCTGCTACTCATTCACCTTGGCAATGTTTACACACATTCTCCTTCGCCATTCACAATGAACAGCACCCACACATTATCTCAAAATCCAATAAACACTACAGAGATTTAAAAGGGTGGTTGGAGGGGAAAAAGAGAGATACTGTTGCCCACCACATGAGTTTATTATCTATTTATTTATCACAAGTATGCTTACATTAACACTGCAATGAAGTTACTGTGAAAACATGAGGAGTTTATCCTTCCTTTTTGCGATTTTTTAAATATATATTACACACAATAAACACCCCATGTTTTCATAGTAACTAGAAGGAAGGATAAAGCCCTCTCATACACACACATATTACACACACACACACATTACACACATGAGAAAGCTTTAGGAAGAACAGCTAAACTTGAAGCCAGAGGGTTAGAAAATGCAAATCGAAAAAGAGAACAGTTGCAAATCAAACTTCCACTCCAATACTGGCTGGAGGAAAAAAGAATCCTAACTTCTGCAAACTGGTTTAAGACTTAAAAGGACGAATAGCTCTTGCCACGGGATTCTCTTAAGTTTACAAACTTCCAAAGAGGACTTTTTAAAACAAAAAAGTAAAGTTTGACTGATGTTGCAGTCTGTTGACACTGAGTCAGGTTTGTAATAATAAACACGCACAATAGAAATTGCCCAGAAGGTGGAAGCCTCTCCCTCCGGGGACATACCTGGGCCAGGTCGTCCGCCCCGAGCATCCTGACCGGCGGACCCTTGATGCCCTGGAACATCGCCGCTGCTGCCGCTTGTTCCTCCGCCTGAAGACCCACCGGTTTGAGCTGAGTGAAGACAGGCTCGTCCCCAGCCAAGGCTCCCCTCAGTGCCCCGCTGGCCATTTGCTGCACACACTCACAGTGATGTGTATGTGTAACGTGTGGAGCTAACACACATACAGCATCCGTCCCACTCCTCTCCCTCTTACTGACTGTCCCAACACTCCCGGCACTTTGTGTTTTTTTTGGATCCCAGACTCTTCCCCTTGATTGACATACACCCCCCCTCCAATCACCGAGAGGGAGGGGGCGGGCTCTCCCTCCCTCCAGCCTTAAGGCATCAGGTTACAGGCAAGGCTCAGAGGTAAGATTCAACCTCACACCTGTCCCGAAAAAGCAGACAGCAGAACGTGCCCCAGAGTGGGGTAAAAGCAAAATACTGTGGATGCTGGAATCTGAAACCGAAACAGAAAATGCTGGAAAATCTCAGCAGGTCTGACAGCATCTGTGGAGAGAGAGTGCAGCCAATGTTTCAAGTCAGGGTGACCCTTCATCAGAGCTAGGGGCATCGAGACTCGAAACTTTGGAGTCTCTATTCTCTCCCCACAGATGCGGCCAGAACTGCTGAGATTTTCCAGCATTTTCTGTTTTTGTTTCCAATGGGGGGGAGGGGACACAGGTTTGGAGTGAGAGGGGGAAATTTTAAGGGAAGTGTTGTGGGGGAAGGGATGTTTTTCATTGCAAAGAGTGCTGAGTGCCTGGAACGCGCTGCTAGAGGAGGTGATGGAGTCAGGCACATTAGCGACATTTAAGAGGCATCATAAAATAGAATCCCTACAGTGCAAAAGGGGACCATTCAGCCCATTAACCGACAACAATCCCACCCAGACCTCATCTCATAACTCTATGTATTTACCCTGCTAGTCCCCCCAACGCGAAGGTCCAATTTTGCATGGCCAATCAGCCTAACCCCGTGCATCTTTGGACTGTGGGCGGAGTGATGTGGAGATGCCAGCGTTGGACTGGGGTAAACACAGTAAGAAGTCTCACAAGACCAGGTTAAAGTTTTTCGGAGTGCTTGCTGCCCCTTTGTCAGGCGAGTGGGAGTTCTATTCACAAACAGGGCATATAAAAACACAAACTCAATTTGCAAAATAATGATTGGAATGTGAGTCTTTACAGGTAATCAAGCCTTAAAGGTACAGACAATGTCAGTGGCAAGAGCATTAAACACAGTAAAAAGTCTGACAACACCAGGTTTTAGTCCAACCGATTTATTTGATAGTAAACTCACTAGCTTTCGAGGGGATTCCCTCTTCTTCAGGTGAATGGAGAGTTCTGGCCTCAGACACAGCATATAAAGCACAGACGGTTTAGAGATTACTGATTAAAATGCGAATCTTTACACCTAACCTGCTGTTCAAGTCCTAAAGTGGCTGACAATGTGTGTGGAAGGAGCACTGATCACAGGTTAAAGAGATGTGTATTGTCTCCAGACAGCACAGTGAGTGAGGTTTTGCAAACCCAGGCAAGTCACGGGGATTACAGATAGTGTGACATGAACCCAAGATTGCGGAACTTGGCTATGAGACTGATAGCCAAGTTCCACACACATGAGGACGGCCTCATCCAGGATTCTGGGTTCATGTCACACTATCTGTAACCCCCCTGACTTGCCTGGACTTGCAAAATCTCACTAACTGTCTTGTCTGGAAATAATACACATCTCTTTAGCCTGTGCTTAACGCTGTCTCCACTGACATTGCCTGTACCTTTAAGACTTGATTACCTGTAAAGACTCGCGTTGCAATCATTATTTTGTAAATTGAGTTTGTGTCTTTATATGCCCTGATTGTGAATAGAACTCCCGCTCACCTGACGAAGGGGCAGCAAGCGCTCCGAAAGCTAGTGGCTTTTGCTACCAAATAAACCTGTTGGACTTTAACCTGGTGTTGTGAGACTTCTGACTGTGGGAGGGAACCAGAGCACCTGGAGGAAACCCACGCAAACACAGGGAGAATGTGCAAACTTCACACAGGCAGTCACCTAAGGCCAGGTCCCTGGTGCCATGAGGCAGCAACACTAACCACTATGCCACCCCATTTGGATGGGTACATGCAGAGGGAGAGAATAGAGGGATATGGTCCAATGAAGGGCAGAAGGTTTCTCTTAGCATCATGATCAGCACAGACTTGAAGAATCTGTTCCTGTGCTGTACTTTTCTTTGTTTTTTTGACACAAGAACAGCTTCTTTCTGGCTGCTGTCAAATATTTGAAAGGTCCGATTAAGCTGATTTTTCTCTGTGACTGCAACATTACATTCTGCACCCTTAGCGTGGCCAACGCACCTAACTAGCACGTCTTTTAGACTGTGCAAGGAAACAGGAGCACCTGGAGGAAACCCATGCAGAACCCAGGAGAACGTGCAGACTCCGCACAGACAGTGACCCAAGCCAGGAATTGAACCCGGTCCCTGGCAGTGTGAGATAGCAGTGCTAACCACTGTGCCACCATGCTGCCCATTCTACATACTGGAATACTGGTATGTTTGCCTGTATAGCGTGGAAGGAACAATACTTTACACTGTATTCCAATACATGTGACAATAACAGGTCAAATCAAGCAATGAAAAATTCTCCTCTCCCTTCCATTTGTCCAAAACAAAATGAACAATTTCTTTTGTCACTTTTGGGAAAGTTGAAATTTGCTTCTGTTTTTGGGAGTGCAACCAGATTTTCTCAATCCAGTAACCATACTTTTTTTCTCCTCCAAAAAAAATCATAACATCTATAAAAGTCCATTCCAAAAACCATTTCCAGTTAAGTGTTGCAGAAAGTGCAATAGAGTGAAACTTTTTTTCCATACACACCACCCCCTCCAAGTCCTGACTTGGAAATATTCTGCCATTCCTTCACTGTTGCTGGGTCAGAATCTGAAAACTCTCTCCCTAATGAGGTGCCAAAGGGTATTCTTTAGATGCTGTATAATTCTAATAGCACTTTGGGTGTACCTACGCCACACAGGCTTCAAGAAGGCAGCTCACCACCACCTTCTCAAAGGCAATTAGGGATGGGCAATAAATGCTGACCTGGCCAGCAACACCCACATCTTGTAAATTTATTTTAAAAAGTTCCATTCTGAGGTACCTCAATAAAATTTAAATTCTCTTGATATTTATAATATGCATTCTATGTCAGGCATATAATCAAAGGGGTTCTACAAAGTTTCCATCCATTTGGCAGGTCTGCTATGGCTCTCACCAACTCTTACAGATGTATCATGAAAAGTATCCTTTCTGGTTGTGAACATAGACCAGTCCATCACGCAAACCAGCAACCCATCCATTGACTCTGTCTACACTTCCCACTGCATCAGAAAAGCAACCAGCATAATCAATGAATCCACAAACTCTGAACATACTCTCTTCCATCTTAAGAACATAAGAACATAAGAAATAGGAGCAGGAATAGGCCATCTAGCCCTTCGAGCCTGCCCCGCCATTCAATAAGATCATGGCTGATCTGTCGTGGCTCAGTTCCACATTCCCGCCCTCTCCCCATAACCCTTAATCCCCTCTCTTATCAAAAACCCATCAACCCGCGTCTTAAAAATATTTAGCGAGGCAGCCTCCACCACTTCAACGGGCAGAGAATTCCAGAGATTCACCACCCTTTGAGTGAAGAAGTTCTTCCTCAACTCCGTTCTAAACCGCCCCCCTTTATCTTGAGGCTGTGCCCCCTAGTCCTACTGTCCTTTCTGAGCAGGAAGAGTCTCTCCACCTCTATCCTATCCATCCCATTCATCATCTTATATGTCTCAACGAGGTCTCCCCTCATTCTTCTAAACTCTAACGAGTACATAAGAACATAAGAACATAAGAAATAGGAGCAGAAGTGGGCCATCTAGCCCTTTGAGCCTGCCCCGCCATTCAATAAGATCATGGCTGATCTGTCGCTGCTCAGTTCCACTTTCCCGCCCTCTCCCCATAACCCTTAATCCCCTCTCTTATCAAAAACCCATCAACCCACGTCTTAAAAATATTTAGTGAGGCAGCCTCCACCACTTCAACGGGCAGAGAATTCCAGAGATTCACCACCCTTTGAGTGAAGAAGTTCCTCCTCAACTCCGTTCTAAACCGCCCCCCTTTTATCTTGAGGCTGTGCCCCCTAGTCCTACTTTCTTTTTTGAGCGGGAAGAGTCTCTCCACCTCTATCCTATCCATCCCATTCATCATCTTATACGTCTCAATGAGATCTCCCCTCATTCTTCAAAACTCTAACGAGTACAAGCCCAGTTTATTCAGCCTCTCCTCATAGCTCAACCCCCTCAACTCTGGTATCAGCCTAGTAAACCTCCTCTGCACTCCCTCCAAGGCCAAAATATCTTTGCGCAGGTGCGGCGCCCAAAACTGCACACAGTACTCCAGCTGCGGCCTCACCAATGCCCTATACAGCCGCAGCAAGACCTCCCTACTTTTATATTCAATCCTCCTCGCTATGAAGACCAGCATCCCATTCGCCTTCCTGACCACCTGCTGCACCTGCAAGCTGGGTTTTTGCGACTCATGCACAAGGACCCCGAGGTCCCTCTGCACCGTCGCCTGCTGCAGTTTTTCGCCATGTAAGTAATAATCCTTCCTACCATTATTCCTACCAAAGTGGACCACCTCGCACTTGCCAACATTAAATTCCATTTGCCAGTTCCTGGCCCATTTGCCCAGCCTATCTAGATCCTATTGTAGACTCTCCACACCCTCCGCGCAATTTGCCGTTCCACCAATCTTGGTGTCATCTTCTTACAGTGGGAAAAAGATACAAAAGTCTAAGAATAAATAACAACCAACTCAAGAACAGCTTTTTCCCTGCTGCCATCAGAGTTTTGAATGGACCTACCGTATGTTAAGCTGATCCTAGCTATGACTGTAACACTATATTCTGTGCTCTCTCCTTCCCTTCTGCATTTTGTACTCTATGAATAGACGCAGACGCAGCACAGATTCGTTAAGGGGAAGTCGTGTTTGACGAATTTATTGGATTTCTATGAGGATGTGACTAGTGTGGTAGACAGAGGTGAATGTGGTGTTTTTAGATTTTCAAAAGGCATTTGATAAGGTGCCTCATAAAAGGTTGCTACAGAAGGTTAGGGTGCACGGAGTTGGGGGTAAGGTGTTAGCGTGGATAGAGGATTCGTTGTCTAATAGGAGGCAGAGAGTTGGTATTAATGGGCGCTATTCTGATTGGCGGTTGGTGACTAGTGGAGTGCCGCAGGGATCGGTGCTGGGGCCTCAGCTATTTACCATTTATATAGAATAACTGGAGGAGGGGGCTGAGTGTAGGGTGATGAAATTTGCTGATGACACGAAGATGAGTGGTAAAGCAAATTGCATGGAGGTGTGAAAAGTCTGCAGAGGGATCCGGATAGGTAAGCAAGTGGGCGAGGACCTGGCAGATGGAGTATAATGTTAGCAAGTGTGAGGTTATCCACTTTGGCAGAAATAATAGTAGGAGGGATTACTATTTAAAGGGGGAAAAGCTGCAGCATGCTACGGTGCAGAGGAACCTGGGGGTCCTTGTGCATGAATCGCAAAAACCCAGTCTGCAGGTGCAGCAGGTGATCAAGAAGGCGAAAGGAATGCTAGCCTTTATAGCGAGGGGGATAGAATATAAAAGTAGGGAGGAATTGCTGCAACTGTACAGGGCACTGGTGAGGCCGCAGCTGGAGTACTGTGTGCGGTTTTGGTTGCCGCACTTGCGCAAGGATATTTTGGCCATGGAGGGGGTGCAGAAGAGGTCCACTAGGCTGATACCGGAGATGAGGGGGTTGGACTATGAAGAGAGTCTAAATAGACTGGGTCTGTACTCGTTGGAGTTTAGAAGGATGAGGGGGGATCTTATAGAGATGTATAAGATAATGAAAGGGATGGATAGGGTAGAGGTAGAGAGATTCTTCCCACTTAGAAAGGGTAGCAGGACTAGAGGGCACAGCCTCAAGATAAGCGGGGGGGGGCAGTTTAGATCGGAGTTGAGGAGGAACTTCTTCACTCGAAGGGTGGTGAATCTCTGGAATTCTCTGCCCGTTGAAATGGTGGAGGCTACCTCACTAAATATATTTAAGTCACGGGTAGATAGGTTTTTGACAGACAAGGGAATTAAGGGTTCTAGGGAGAAAGCGGGAAAGTGGAACTGATCCACTTCAGATCAGCCATGATCTTATTGAATGGCGGGGCAGGCTCGAAGGGCTGGATGGCCACTCCTGCTCTTATTTCTTATGTTCTTATGAATGGTATATTTTGTAAATATAGCGAGCAAGAAACAATATTTTTCACTGTGTATCAAAACATGTGGCAATAATAAGTCAATTCAAAGACCTTAGACAATGATATTACCCCATTCCACAGTGGCTGCTCCAAGCTTTAATATGTCTCTCAGTACATTTATCTACTTTATCTTGATAATAAGAAAATAATGCAACTACTTTTACCTTGATAACAAGAAAATAATATTCGTCAGGGATTCCAAGAATCTTTGAATAAGATTTTTTTCTTTTTGAACGGAGTTTGATAAACTTTCAATATATAAACTTTCAATATATGTGCCCATTAATTTAAATACATCTCAAGAAACTGAAATTAATAGATGTTATACGCTGGTTCAGGATTTATCCACAAATGAGGCTATTTCCCCGGGTTGAAATGGTCGCTACGAGAGGACACAGATTTAAGGTGCGGGGAGGAAAGTACAGAAGTGATGTTAGGGGTAAGTTTTTCACTCAGAGGGTGGTGAGTGAATGGAATCGGCTGCCGTCAGTGGTGGTGGAGGCAAACTCGCTGGGGTCTTTTAAAAGACTTCTGGATGAGTATATGGGGTTTTATGGGATTGGGGGTTATAGATAGGTCTATAGGTTGGGAGGTGTTGATGTGATCGGCGCAACTCGTGGGCCGAAGGGCCTGTTTGTGCTGTAGTGTTCTATGTTCTATGTTCTATGAGGTGACAGCCCTCAAAATAGCCCTCAACAAATCACTAAGTTCCTCCCCAAAATCTAGAAAGGACAAACTAGGAAGCAGTACAGAATCAGGTGAGCATCAATGAGCGGGCGATGAAAGAGTCCAAGGACCATATTTGGGTTACAAATTTCAGTTCAAACATTTTGCTGGACATCTAAGTAAATAAAAGGTGGAGTATTTAAAAGGATGCAACATCTGAGGGATCACATGGTATTGATAAAGTTTAACTCTATCACCCTGTACTCACTAGCCTAAATGGCTTCCAGTTCAACAATGCTTGGATTTAAATGTTTTCAACCTTGTTCTGAAATCCCTCCATGGCTTTGTCCCTGCAAAACATTGTTTCCTCCTTCAGCACTACAACTCTAAGGGATGGCCGCCCCAGCTGATTCTGGTATACTGCACATACCTGACTTCAATCACTTAACCACCTTGTAGCTACCTAGACCCTAACCTTTGGAATTCACCTATACCTTTTTGTCTATCTGCCTGTCCGTCCATCCATCCACCCACCTACCTACCCATTTATCTATCTGGCTCTCTCTCGTTCTCTCTCACTCTCTCTCGCTTTCCTTCAAAACTCAGTAATAGCTACCAGTTTGCCATCATTATATCTCTTTATGTGTATCAGTGTCAAATTATGTTTGATAATGCTCCTGTTATTATTCTCGGGCATTTCTCTACATAAAAGACACTATATAAATGCAAATTTGTCATTTTAAATGGACTTCAGTCAGTGAGAAACCTTACACGTTATATAGGATAATTTTAAGTTTTTTTTCCCAAACCCAGTCCAAAACAAGTAATTATTCAAAAAGTTGGTAGGGTCCCATACTTGAAGTGCATGACAAAAAGAGATGTTATGTTACACATGATTTATGCTACAGTATTGTTGTACACAGTGAATCACGTTACATGGTGAGTGCATTTTATTTCTTAGGCTATTAAAAGCAACAGAATGCCTTGCGTGTATCATTATGTGTTTTTAAGAAGTTGCTATAAAGTTTGTTTTGGCTTGGAACCTCCACAGCCGTCTGCCAGAATTGGCAGGGATAATATAATTTGGCGTTATGATCGATCAGGTGCCACTGATTGAGGCTGGTAAATATGACTGCCTCTTGCCCTAAGATAAAAGCTCTCCACAACATGGCATTGAACTATATTTGGCAGAAGATTTTTTTTTCACAAATCAAATGGAATTCCTTTGTAGAAAAAAGCCCAAAAAGTTTATATTTGGGTTGTGTCTAGTTATGTAGCAAGTGCTTGAAAGCGTATCAGAGTGACTTCAAAGTACCCTAACTTTGACATATTTTGAATATCACTGGTCTCACAAATAAATCACCAAACTAACCAGTTTTTGATGAAATTTGTTCAGAGAGGAATTCTCAGATAGGATACTGAGAGAATTCCATGCAGAATAAATAATGTCATGGGATTTTTAATAGATAGACTCATAGAATCCCGACAGTGCAGAATGAGGCCATTTCGCCCATCAAGTCTGCATAGACCACAATTCCACCCAGACCCTATCTCCCTAACCTGAGGTATTTATCCTGCTAATCCCCCTGACTCTAAGGGGCAATTTAGCATGGCCAATCAACCTAACCCACACATCTTTGGAAAGTGGGAGGAAATCGGAGCACCCAGAGGAAACCCACACAGACATGGGGAGAATGTGCAAACTCCACACAAGCAGTGGCCCAAGGCCAGAATCGAACCCGGGTCCCTGGCGCTGTGAGGCAGCCATGCTAACCACCCTGCCACCATGCTTCACTACCAGCCAAGCTACATCTTGGCACTTGTTTGAAAGTTCTGGCGATGAGGCATTCTGCCAAATGACCTTCACAATCTGCTCATAAAACCATCCAACAGGATTCAGCATCTCCTTTTGTCACAGGGCATTGAGGACAAAAGTGTGGGCTGCTGTCTGATAGGCTCATGATCAAAGATATCTTTGCACGTAAACATCTCCACAAGTGATATGTGGCATGGCATTCTCTAACTGAATAAAGCATCGGCCAGACATGACCAGACACATCCTTCAAGGACTGGGGTCATGTAGAACCTCAGGACGTAGAGACGGCTGGCATTTGCATACAGTAGGTCTCGGCACAGTTCTATTTATTCACAATGAAAACCTTTTTGAGAGCCACACTTTTTATAAAAGTAAATATTAAGTTTTTTCAAACCACAACACAGTAAGATTGTACAGAAGTAGGCACTTGCAATAATGGACCAGTTGCCTCAATTGCATGACAGCCATTGTAGATTTAGAAGTTAAAAAATTGCCATCAGACTTTTTGAATGGACCTATCTCGCATTAAGTTGATTTTTCTCTACACCCAAGCTATAACTGTAACTCAACATTCTGCATCCTCCACTTTCCTTCTATATGAATGGTGTGCTTTGTCAGTACAAGAAACAATATTTTTTGCTGTATACTAATACGTGCGACAATAATAAATCAAATCAAAATCAAATTAAACATTTCATCCAAATTACAGTGTTACAATGTCTGCAATTCATGGATTAATTATGCTCATTTCTAATTAATTATCTTCAATTAATTATGCTAATTTATAAAGCCTCAATAGAATATTTCTAATGGCTCAACCATTTAATAGATTTCTCTACATTAAACTATGTAAGTAAAACTTATTGAAATATTTTGGGAAGAGAAAATCTTTCCACGGTAGCGATGTTCAGGATTCTGTTTGATCCAAGGATGTGCAGATAATTTAAATGTAAGGATAGGCAAGAGCATACCTCGAATAATTTCACCACTTAAATAAAAATAAACTACAGTAGCAAACACTTTCTTTTATATATGTCCAAAGCTATAGTCCTAAAACAAATAGCAAGTAAGTTTAAGTTTATTTATTAGTGTCACAAGTAGGTTTACATTAATACTGCAATGAAGTTACTGTGAAAATCCCCTAGTTGCTACACTCCAGCGCATGGTTCGGGTACACTGAGGGAGAATTTAGCAGGACCAATGCACCCTAACAAGCACATCTTTCAGACTGTGGGAGGAAACTGGCACACCCAGAGGAAACCCACACAGACACAGGGAGAATGTGCAGACTCTGCACAGACAGCCAGGAAGCAGACCCAGGTCCCTAGCGTTGTGCCACCCTTTTTTTGGTTTTCTTAGTAAGAGAATCTCATAAAGAGAGTAAGCAACAGAATCTTATTAATATTTTTGCAGGGAGATTTACATTTCAGGG
Source organism: Carcharhinus amblyrhynchos (assembly GCF_965287045.1). Classification (NCBI taxonomy): domain Eukaryota; kingdom Metazoa; phylum Chordata; class Chondrichthyes; order Carcharhiniformes; family Carcharhinidae; genus Carcharhinus; species Carcharhinus amblyrhynchos. The sequence continues at coordinate 9,493,957 of NC_137333.1, read as the reverse complement.
CGGCATAATGGTTGGCACTGCTGCCTCACAGCGCCAGGGAACCAGGCTCAACTCTGTCCTCAGTGATGGTCTGCGTGGAGTTTGCACATTCTCCCCGTGGATTTCCTCCGGGTGCTCCAGTTTCCTCCTACACTCCAAAGGTGTGTGGATTAGGTTGATTGGCCTTGGTAAATTGCTCCTTAGTGTGAAGTGGACTAGCAGAGTAAAACCATGGGGTTACGCGGGATAGGGCCTGGGTGGGATTGTTGTCGGTGCAGACTTGGCCTCCTTCTCCATAGTAGGGATTTTATGACTCTATGATAATACTCTGGATAGTACATTTCCTGCAATGGAAATATTACACTCCAAATTATGCAATTTTAAACAGAAAGAGCATTTCTCTAGTATTTGCCTTCATTTCATTAGTACCAGAAAAGTAAATCTAAAAGGAAAGGACTGCACTTACTGGAATCAGCTGTTATTTTCTCTGGAAAAATAGTCTAAAACTGATTCTCCATTCGTAAGTGAAATATGTGAAGCCAATCGATTGCCATAAACATTTTCACAGCCTGGTAGCAGCATCAAAGTCTTCTCATGCTTTAAAATGTGACCCTATAAAGTAGTAGACTTGCAAAGATTGAATTTGCATGAATTTAGTCATGGGTTTAATCTCCAGGATGACTCATAAATCAAGGTGGTACAGTGGTAACTCATCAATTGTTAAGCGTCGATAAACTGCTGAAATAAAATGCTTCACAACGGGAACAGTTGAAAAGAAAGAAAGATTTGTGGCTGGGTTTTACGGGCTCCCACCAGTTGTGTTTTCAGCAGGGGAGCACGTAGGCTGTGTTGGATGGGTAGCCCACTGCTCACATCCTGACCCGGTCTCCAGAATACACCGAAACCAGCAGCCTGTCTGCCATTTGTAAAAAGATCATCAACAGGGGTTTCAGCTGCTGACTGTGTCAGTTGGCCTGTATATTATGCTGCCCCCGCCATAATACAGTTAGCACAGGCAGGCGGGTGGTAGTGGGCAGGCCAGTTTTTTGTAGTCTCACTTTCATTGCCCGCCTCTGTTGAATCGGGAGTGGGGTCAGGCCGAGGTTCACACTTGCACAATTGGTAGAGTCATCTAGGCCAACTAAACCACCAGCTGCCTCCACTGAAATGGGATTTTTGATACAGCAGGAGTGTGAAACCCAGAGTTTGCAGATTGGAATAGGTAAGAGGAGGCCTGAGCTTGGATTCATAGAAATCATAGAAACCGTACAGTACAGAAATAGGCCATTCGGCCCATCGAGTCTGCACCGACCACAATCCCACCCAGTCCCTACCCCCATACCCCTACATATTTTACCCACTAATCCCTCTAACCTATGCCTCTCAGGACACTAAGGGACAATTTTTAGCATGGCCAATCAACCTAACCCGCATATCTTTGGACTGTGGGAGGAAACCGGAGCGCCCGGAGGAAACTCATGCAGACACGAGGAGAATGTGCAAACTCCACACAGACAGTGACCCAAGCCGGGAATCGAACCCAGGCCCCTGGAGCTATGAAGCAGCAGTGCTACTGTGCCGCCCTATTCATTTGGATAGCCAGGGTACCCATTTGGAGAGATAAGGTGCCCCTTTGGATAGTGTCCCAGGACACCTTTGGGAGAGGCAAAGGATCCTTTGGGAGAGGCAAGGAACCTTTTGGAAATAGTAAGGCCCCCTTTTGGAGAAGTAGGACACCCTGTGGGATTGCTAGAAGTGAACATGATTACACAGTTAATATGACCAAACTCATTGGAACGTCCAGCTGTCAAAGAACTATTAAGTCATAATCATCTGTTAACAAACTGCCAAAGGATACTAAGTGAGTTGGCATGGAAGGGTAAATGGAAAAGGAAATGTGTGGGGTATGGCATGGGGTAGAGGGGCATTGGTTGGCATTGAGGATATAAAGTTTAAAGTTTATTTATTGGTGTCACAAATAGGTTTACATTAACACTGCAATGAAGTTACTGTGAAAATCCCCTAGTCGCCACACTCCGGTGCCTGTTTGGGTACACTGAGAGAGAATTTAGCATGGCTAATGCAGTTAGCCAGCATGTCTTTTGCCCTGGGGAGAAGCTGGAGCACCCAGAGGAAACCCACGCAGACACAGGGAGAACGTGCAGACTCCACACAAACAGTGACCCACGCCAGGAATCAAACCCGGGACCCTGGCACTGTGAGTGCTAACCACTGTGCCACTGTACCAGTATGAGGGGCCACAGGAAGTAAATGAGGGCATGGGTTGACATAGATCGGCAGTTCCGATGTGCCACAGCAAAAAACCGCACCGATCTCCTCAGAAGGCAAACACAGGACACAGTGGACAGAGTACCCTTCGTCGTCCAGTACTTCCCCGGAGCGGAGAAGCTACGACATCTTCTCCGGAGTCTTCGACGTATCATTGATGAAGACGAACATCTCGCCAGGGCTATCCCCACACCCCCACTTCTTGCTTTCAGACAACCACACAACCTCAAACAGACCATTGTTGGCAGCAAACTACCCAGCCTTCAGGAGAACAGTGACCACAATACCACACAACCCTGCCACAGCAACCTCTGCAAGACATGCCGGATCATCGACATGGATACCATCATCACACATGAGAATACCGTCCACCAGGTACATGGTAAATACTCTTGCAACTCGGCCAACATTGTCTACCTGATACGTTGCAAGAAAGGATGTCCCGAAGCATGGTACATTGGGGAGACCATGCAGACGCTACGACAACGGATGAATGAACATCGCTCGACAGTCACCAGGCAAGACTGTTCCCTTCCTGTTGGCGAACACTTCAGTGGTCACGGGCATTCAGCCTCTGACCTTCGGGTAAGCATTCTCCAAGGCGGCCTTCATGACACACGACAGCGCAGAGTTGCTGAACAGAGACTGATAGCCAAGTTCCGCACACATGAGGACGGTCTCAACAGGGATCTTGGGTTCATGTCGCACTATCTGTAACCCCCGTGACTTGCCTGGGTTTGCAAAACCTCACTTACTGTACTGTCTGGAGACAATACACATCTCTTTAAACTGTGATCAGTGCTCCTTCCACTCACATTATCAGCCACTTCAGGTCTTGAACAGCAGGTTAGGTGTAAAGATTCGCATTCTAATCAGTAATCTCTAAACTGTCTGTGCTTTATATGCTCTGTCTGAGGCCAGAACTCTCCATTCACCTGACGAAGAGGGTGTCCCTCGAAAGCTTGTGAGTATATTATCAAATAAATAGGTTGGACTAAAACCTGGTGTTGTCAGACTTTTTACTGTGTTGAGGGTTGACAGGATAAAGGAAGTGAATGGGTGGCTCAGAGATTGGTGTGGGAGGAATGGGATCGAATTTATGGGGCATTGGCACCAGTATTGGGGTAGGTGGGACTTGTTCGGGCGGGATGGGGTTGGTCTGAATCGTGCTGGGACCAGAGTGCTGGCGAATCGAGTAAAGAGAACTGTAGACAGGGCTTTAAACTAATTAGGGGGGGGGAGGGTGCGAGGGTAGGTGATGTTAGGAGGTCTACAGTTAAGGATAGGGTACAGGTAAGGGAAGAGGCTGAGGATGTCCCAAGTGGTGGCGTTACGGCAAATAGGGTCCAGAAGAAGGCTGGGATGAAAGCGCTTTATCTGAATGCACGAAGCATTCGGAATAAAGTGGATGAGCTGGTGGCGCAGATCGACACAAATGGATACGATCTGGTGGCCATTACAGAGACGTGGCTGCAAGGTGACAGGGACTGGGAGATGAATGTACAGGGCTATCAAGTGTTTAGGAAGGATAGGCAGGAGGAAAGAGGGGGTGGCGTAGCTCTGCTGATTAAGGACAGCATCAAGGTGGTAGCAAGGGATGATATCGGAGCCAAAGAGCAGAAAGTGGAATCGTTGTGGGTGGAGATTAGGAACAGCAAAGGGAGGAAGACGCTGGTGGGTGTCGTCTATAGGCCCCCGAATAATGATCTGGAGGTGGGGCGGGCTGTTAACGCGCAAATAAGTGCGGCGTGCAGGAATGGGACGGCAGTAGTTATGGGGGATTTCAATCTGCATATTGATTGGTCGACCCATGTTGGACGAGGTGGGCTCGAGGAGGAGTTCTTGGAATGCTGCCGGGATAGTTTCCTGGAACAGTGTGTGTTGGAGCCGACGAGGGAGCGAGCTATCTTGGATCTGGTGCTATGTAATGAGGCGGGTAGAATTAGGGACCTTGAGGTGAAGGATCCTCTTGGAGAGAGTGATCATTGTATGGTGGAGTTTCTGTTGCAGATGGAGGAGGAGAAAGTGGGTTCCCGGACACGTGTCCTTTGTTTGAATAGAGGGGAGTATGGTAGGATGAGAGAAGAATTGGCGAATGTGGACTGGGGGAGCGCGTTGGAAGGTAGGTCTGCTGAGGAGCAGTGGAGGATCTTTAAGGAGATCTTTCTTGGTGCTCAGCAGAAATTTATTCCGATGGTTAAAAAGGACAGTAGGAAGAGAGGTAATAAGCCGTGGATAACGAAGGAGGTGAAGGAAAGTGTTAAATTAAAAGCGGAGGAATTTAGAGTAGCTAAGAGCAGTGGGCGAGAAGAGGATTGGGAAAGGTTTAAATGTCAACAAAGATTGACAAAAAAGTTGATAAAGGAGGGTAGAAGAAGCTATGAAGCTGGGCTAGCACTTAATATAAAAAAGGATAGCAAGAGTTTTTATAAATATATAAAAAGGAAGAGGCTGGCTAGGGTGAACGTTGGTCCCTTAGCGGATGAGAAAGGGGACCTAGTGGTAGGGGATGGGGATATGGCTAAGGTCTTGAATAACTTTTTTGTTTCTGTCTTCACGGAGGAGGACGTGAATAATTTGCCGGGTGTTAGCGATGGAAAGGTGGTAGGACTGGAGGGTCTTAATGACATTACTGTTACTAGAGAGGTGGTGCGCGACAGACTGGAGGGGCTGATTGTGGACAAGTCCCCAGGACCGGATGGAATGCATCCGAGGGTTCTGAAAGAAATGGCGGAGGTGATAGTGGATGCCTTGGTGGTTATTTTCCAGACGTCGCTGGATTCCGGGGAAGTGCCGGAGGATTGGAAAATGGCTAATGTTACGCCGTTGTTTAAGAAGGGTGCCAGGCAAAAGGCGGGGAATTACAGGCCGGTTAGTTTAACGTCTGTGGTAGGTAAAATGTTAGAATCCGTCATTAAGGAGGAAATTGCGAGGCATCTTGAAGGGAATTGCTTGATAGGGCAGACGCAACACGGTTTCATTAAAGGGAAGTCGTGTCTGACAAATTTACTGGAGTTCTATGAGGATGTGTCTAGGGCGGTGGATAGAGGAGAGCCGGTGGATGTGGTCTTTCTGGATTTTCAGAAGGCGTTTGATAAGGTACCTCACAAGAGGTTACTGCAGAAGGTCAGAGGACATGGAGTTGGGGGTAGGGTGTTAGCGTGGATAGAGGATTGGTTGTCAAATAGGAGGCAGAGAGTGGGGGTCAATGGGTGCTATTCGGATTGGCGGTTGGTGACTAGTGGGGTGCCCCAGGGGTCGGTGCTGGGGCCTCAGCTATTTACCATTTATATAGATGATCTGGAGGAGGGAACCGAGTGTAGGGTGTCGAAATTTGCTGATGACACCAAGATTGGGGGAAAGGCAAATTGTGCGGAGGGTGTGGAGAGTCTGCAGAAGGATCTAGATAGGCTGGGTGAATGGGCCAGGAAATGGCAAATGGAATTTAATGTTGGCAAGTGTGAGGTGGTCCACTTTGGTAGGAAGAATGGTAGGAAGGACTATTACTTACGTGGCGAAAAACTGCAGCAGGCGACGGTGCAGAGGGACCTCGGGGTCCTTGTGCATGAGTCGCAAAAACCCAGCCTGCAGGTGCAGCAGGTGGTCAGGAAGGCGAATGGGATGCTGGCCTTCATAGCGAGGGGGATTGAATATAAAAGTAGGGAGGTCTTGCTGCAGCTGTATAGGGCATTGGTGAGGCCGCAGCTGGAGTACTGTGTGCAGTTTTGGGCGCCGCACCTGCGCAAGGATATTTTGGCCTTGGAGGGAGTGCAGAGGAGGTTTACTAGGCTGATACCGGAGTTGAGGGGGTTGAGCTATGAGGAGAGGCTGAATAAACTAGGCTTGTACTCGTTAGAGTTTAGAAGAATGAGGGGAGATCTCATTGAGACGTATAAGATGATGAATGGGATGGATAGGATAGAGGTGGAAAGACTCTTCCCGCTCAAAAAAGACAGTAGGACTAGGGGGCACAGCCTCAAGATAAAGGGGGGGCAGTTCAGAACGGAGTTGAGGAGGAACTTCTTCACTCAAAGGGTGGTGAATCTCTGGAATTCTCTGCCCGTTGAAGTGGTGGAGGCTGCCTCGCTAAATATTTTTAAGAAGCGGGTTGATGGGTTTTTGATAAGAGAGGGGATTAAGGGTTATGGGGAGAGGGCGGGAAAGTGGAACTGAGCCACGACAGATCAGCCATGATCTTATTGAATGGCGGGGCAGGCTCGAAGGGCCAGATGGCCTACTCCTGCTCCTATTTCTTATGTTCTTATGTTCTTATGACATAGATTGCCATGGTTAGGTAATAGGGCTTGCGTGGGGGGGATGAGAGGTGGAGAGCTGTTTGGTCTCTTTGTTCCAATCTTATCTCAACACAGGGCTGGAGTAGAGAGGTGGGCCTTCCACCCAGCCTAGCTTCTCCCCTACCCCTCCCGGCAGCCTCTTCACTCAATGCCTACCTTGATTCCTATCAATGCACCCCACTGACCGAAAATCTGACAAACTCTTTTAAAGGTCAGGTTCGCCAAGCTAGTAAATCTCTCCACCTTGCCTACCTATCCCAGGGTCAGCCTTAGCTTAATTTCTCAGACATAGTCTAGAACGGGCTGCTTGGCCTTTGAAGAAAGCATGCACAGAATAACGAAATATTAAATAGGAAAGAAGAGAAAATATTAAATGCACACATCTGATTCACAGGGAGGCCAGATCAAATGAAGAATGATTAATAGTGCTTCCATTCTTTCGCCAAGTGTAAACTTGATCAGTGAATGAGCTCATGGTTATAGTTCTGATTTAACACCATCAGCATTCTGATATTTACATAAAAATCAATCATTGCACCTACCTCACAGAAAAAGATAAAAGGCAAATGTTCAATCCAAAATTAAACAAAATGGCACCCTTAAAATATAAGGTTAAATATTTTAACTGTGAGCTGCAGTGTGACGTCAAATTCCATTCTTAAGTAGCATGAAACATTAACCAGAAGGAACCAGATATTGGCATTATCAATGATCGCAATTCATATGATTGTTGCAAGTGGAAAGGGTTCAGTTCTGGCCTTGGGTCACAGTCTGTGTATTTACACTTTCTCCCCATGTTTCCCCGGGTGCTCCAGTTTCCTCCCACAGTCCAAAGATGTGCGGGTTAGGTTGATTGGCCATGGTAAATTAACCCCAGTGTCAGGGGATTAGCAGGGTAAATATCTGGGTTGACAGGAACAGGGTCTGGATGGGATTGTTGTCGGTGCAGGCTCGATGGGCTGAATGGCCTGCTTCTGCACTGTAGGGATTGTGTGATTCTAAGCGCTTATTGCTTATGATTCACTCAGGAATTTTACAGATATGGACAGCAGTAGCTCAGTAATTAGCACTCTTCCCTTTGAGTCAGAAGGCTGTGGCCTCCAGTCTCGCTTCAGAGAGTTTGTGGTGATAGTAAGAATTCACTGATAGGCGTTAGGAATGTAATCATCGGATTATAACTTAACTTGGTCTTGTAATGTTAAAGAAGTGTCAGCAATCGTTAACAGGCAATGTGCTGTGAATGGTTGCTTGATTGGCTGATAAACTCTGCCAACTAGAAACTGATTAAGCAGTTGTAATGTGTTTGACTCTCGAAATGCGTGTATTAGGGCCTTGTTCGCAAAAGCGCAAGTTCAGATATGGATGAACCACAATTGGAGTGGAAACTGGGAACTTGGAAGGATCACAGACTGGGAAAGCTGAGGACCGGGGTGACAGCCGGAATGTGAGAGGGAGCAGGAAAGTTATTTTCTCACACCAAACCCAAAAACACTGGAGTTGCAGGGTTTTAGGATGGAGCAGGAAGATAGAATCATAGAATCCCTACAGTGCAGAAGGAGGCCATTCGGCCCATTGCACTGGCATCACTCCCACCCAGGTCCTATCCCCATAACGCTACATATTTACCCTGCTAACCCCCCTAACATTAATGGACAATTTAACATGGCCAATCCACCTAATCTGCGCGTCTTTGGACTGTGGGAGGAAACCAATGCAGATGCAGGGAGGACAGGCAACCTCCACACAAACTGTCACCGAAGACCACAATTGAAGTGCAGGTTAGGTGCATTAGCCGTGCTAAGTTGCCCCTTAGTATCTCAAGATGTATAGGTTAGGGAGATTAGAGAAGTAACTGTGTGGAGTTACGGTGATAGGACAGGAGGTGGGCCTGGGTAAGATCTCTGCCAGTGATTCGGTGCAGACTCAATGTGCCATGTAGGTACATTGCTTCTGCTATGTAAGGATTCTATGATTCTATGGGCATTGAAACACCATTCAGTTTGCTGGCACCCTGAGGAATTGAAGTCCTGAGCCAGTCATGAGGCAAGGAACTGAACAGTTATACAGAGAGACTGGCGAACCTCAGGTTGTTCTCCTTGGACCTGAGAAGGCTAGGAGGAGATGAGATCGAAATGTTTAAAATTGTGAAGGGTTTATAGGGAGTAAATAATAAAGAGAAGCTCTTTCTAGTGTTTGGAGGGTTGGTTAACCCAGAAGGACTCGGGTTTAGGATGATCGAGAAAAGAACCAGAGATGACAAGAGGAAAAACTTCCTCATGCAACGATTGGTTAAGATTTGAACAAATGGGGGAATCAAATTCAATAATAGCCAACAAAAGAAAATTGGAAAGAAAATTTTTGGGGCCACTGTGAAGGAGTGGACGAGTAATGGGATTGCCCTTTGAGAGAACCAGTACAGACATGATGGGTCGAATGGCTTCCTTCTGTACTAGCCTGTGATTCAACTATCAAATATTCATGAGGTTTAGAACATTTCTAATGGACAACGTTAAACTCTAATAATAACAACCAAAGAGAGGAATTGAAAGCTGGAGGCAGTGAATCACTAAGGAAATGAAATAGGTCATGTTGGGTCAAATGTCTCTATAAAAATTAGCGAGAACAATGTTGATAATATCCTCATATCCACAAAAAAAAGGCAATGTTTGCATTGCACATGTTTAATTCATTTTACTATTTCCATCTTTGAGCCAATACCTGGGAAGGCATAACCACTGACAGATCACTTTGGCATCATGTCTACCAGGTCAGTTTGTGTAAATTGGAGCCAGCGAAATTTAGTTGCCAAGCATCTGGGATGCCGAGGCAACTCACCAAATGCCTCATCAGGCTTTCAGTGCAATGTGTGCAGCTGTATACAATGAAGGAATGAGCTCTTCCCTCATCAGTGTTTGGCCAAGACTTATCCATCAACAGGAGCCTAACCATCCGCTGAGGGCTCCTGAATTATTTAGACATAACTCTCTAATACAGTATCTTTCCATAAATCCTGAGAGCAAAAGACTAATCCTGAGACTTCTGTGTGAAGGAGAAAAGACTGCAACAATGTGGACCACTCAAGTATGAAAGGAGTCTGAAAAGTGATCTTAACAAACACTGAAGTCAATTTAAGGAATGTGTAGGTAAGTCTTAAAAAAAATCTTCAGGGTTTAACCCCATGTGTGAACTAATATGGGAAAGATGTCTTCTTATCGACAGATATCTTGTATTTCAGGCAGCCAGGGACATGAGAAGCTATACAACATTGCAGAGGCATTTATTTCAATATTGGAGGGGTATTCCAAGGATGGAAAGCAGCCTGAAATATCTACATCACTGGTGGACGTTTCACTCGCAGAACCACAAGGTCAGTGGGGCTTGGGGAAAAGAGACAATAATCAATAGAGACATGTACAAACTTTAGACTGCCACGAGCTATATCCTGGGTTCAATCTTCCTCCAAGGAAAACATGTTTTGATCACCTATCCACTTTTCACATTAGAATTTTAATTGTTATCAGGTACTCTAACATCAAACAGAAACAAATTAGGACAATCATTAGGATGAGAATTTGCAATCCCTGGGCACAGTGGGATGTTTATCCTACCCAGCGGTTCTTTTTAATTAAACAAAGCACCCCTCCTGAGTGAACTAATATACATTGTCATCCAAACAACCTTGTTTAACTGGTACATGTTTGGGTGTCCTCATTGTCAAACACAGTCAGACAGAGCATCATTATATTCTGAGGGGAGGACAATCTGCATATCATGATTGAGATGTTTGGCCTTCTCGAATGGCTAATTGTTTGAGAAGAGAGAGACTGAGGAGAGGGTGAAAGCATTCATTCTCAGATTGGTAAGAAGAGGTCGTGGTGCACTCCAGGGATGTATATTAAGGGCTCAGCTTTTCACCAGGTGAATTTATGCAGTGGACGAAACCATAAGGGCAGCACAGCGGCGCTGAGGTTATCACTGCTGTCCCACAGGGACCCGGGTTTGATTCCGGCCTCGGGTCACTGTCTGTGTGCACATTCTCTCCGTGTCTGCGTGAGGTTCCTCTGGGTGCTCCGGTTTCCTCCCACAGTCCAAAGATGTGCAGGTTAGATTGACTGGTTGTGCTAAATTACCCTTTAGTGTCAGGGAGATTTGCAGGGTAAACACGTGGGATAGGACCTAGGCGGGATTGTTATCGGTGCAGGCTCGATGGGCTGAAAGGCCTCTGTCTGCACTGTAGGGAGTCTATTCTATTCTCTTCTATAAAGTTGCACAGAATCCCTCCAGTGCAGAAGGAGGCCATTTAGCCATCAAGTTTCCACTCTCTGAAAGAGCATCTTACCAAGGCCCTATCTCTGTAACCTCATATTTCCCCCGCCAACTTACATATCTTGAGGCAATTTAGCATGGCCAATCCATCTTATCAACGCATCTTTGGACTGCGAGAGGAAACCAGAGTATCCAAAAGAAACCCATGCAGACACAAGGAGAATGTGCAAACTCCACAAAGACAGTGACCTGGGGCGGAATTAAACCCGGGTCCATGGTGCTGTGAGCAGCAGTGCTACCCATTCTGCTGCCTTGCCCTATAGCAAAAAGATGCTGCATGTTTGGGTGAGAGTTGGAAGTTAGAAAGGAACATAGCCAAACTAAACGAGTGGGTGAAACTAAGATGGATAGTGTTCAATATGGGGGGAGATTGAAGCTATCGACTTTAGACCAGAGAGAGACAAATCAGAATATTTTCTTAATGGTGAAAGACTCAGAGCTGTAGAGAGAGAAATGGCTATTCATGTACACACATCCCAAAAAGCTAGTGGACAGGTATAAAAAATAACCCAAGGCAATATTTGTCTTTATTTCAAGGGGCTTAGAATTCTAAAATGAGTAAGTCATACCTGCACAGAGTTTTGGTCAGGTCCCATCTGCAATATTACATTTACTTTTGAGCACTAGATCTTAGGAAAAATATATTGATGTTGGAAATGGAACAGTGCAGTCTTGGTGAAATTATATTGGAGGTTAAAGAATTAAATTAAGAAACCAGGTTACATAAACCTGATGTATGTCCCTGAAACTCTCTAAACATAGGGGGAGATTTTCCAGCCGTCCTCACCCAGAGACTGGAAAAATTCCACCCGAGGTCAACAGACTTTTACATGGTCCTGTCCCACTCACTACACTTCCCGTGGGCAGGGCGGGATGGGAAAATTCCACAAAATTATAGAGATCCAATTTTAATAAGTTTTCCGAAGCAGAAGTCCCTTCACCAAAATCCCTTTATTTACAATTCCAACAGCAGTGCGCGGAGTGCTATCAGTCAGCAGTCTACCTTCGGGTGTGCCAGAGGAACTGACACTCCCTGTCACACACAAGGAAAAGACTCCTTGATTGGCCAGTCAGTTGACTCCTTAATCAGGGAGTTCGTATTCCAATAGGCCAACCTCTGATTGAAGTCATTATGCCAATAAAGTAGCGAGAGAGAAAAACTACATAGCCTAGAGTGGGAATCCAGGTCTCAGAGGAAATAATATTAAAGTAAAAGTAGGCCGAACAGGAATCCAATCATGAAGCACTTTTCACACTAAGTGGAGTGTAAATCTGGAACCTGCTTCTAAAAGGCGGTGAATACTGTGTCAGTTGCAATTTTCAAGATAGCGATCTACAGATATTTTTGTTCACATTGCAAGTGGTACAAAAAAAGGCAGGTAAATGGTGTTGATGTATAGATCAGCCATGTTTCACATGAATGGCAGAGCATACCTGAGCTTTAAATGGCTTACGCCTGTAGCTTTTCTCCTCAGATGCACTTGAAAACAGATTTTCAACAGACCAAATCAGGGACCATTGTGATATAAGATTGCAATTAGAACTGCAAAAACATTGACTAGGACGGATGTAATTTCTTGCCATGCAAAGCCTGGTGAAAGAAGCAAAAGATTAGCAGCGATAAAATAGAATACGATTCATAGAGTCCCCACAGTGCAGTAGGAGGTCATTCAGTCCATCGACCCTGCACTGACTCTGCAACAGAGCATCTTACCCACGCCCACCCCACGCATTTATCCTGCTAATCCCCCTAACCCTACACATTTTCAGACACAAAGGGGCAATTTAGCATGGCCAAGCCACCTAACCTGCAATCTGCGTGAGGAAACTGGAGCAGCTAGGGGGAAACATGCAAACTCCAAGCAGACACCCAAGGCTGGAACTGAACCTGGGTCCCTGGTGTTGTGAGGCAGCAATGCCAACCACTGTGCCACAATTATAGGGAAATGCACGTAAAAGAAGGTTCATACCAGAAATGAATCACCTTAAAAGGGCACTAACTATTTTCTAATCTATCATGACCAACTTGCATTCCCTTAGCTTTTCCACCCACTTTGGATCCCCCTCTGTCATTTCAAAGCAGTAGATTCTGTCCTTAAAAAAACACACCACGTGAAGGTAAAAGATAATATATTATGGCAGTAACTGAGTAACTGCATTACTCACAGGTGATTTAGGTGAGAGCGAGGTAGCAAAAAAAGGTCTTCGAGTCCACCTTCTTTCTCGAATAGTTGGTCAGTGATATTGGACGCCTTTTCAATATGGCATCAGAGTGACACAGTGGCACAGTGGTTGGCACTGGTGCCTCATAGCCACAGGGACCTGGATTCGATTCCTGATTTGGGTCACTGTCTGTGTGAAGTTTGCACATTCTCCCCGTGTCTGCATGGGTTTCCTCTGGGTGCTTCGGTTTCGTCTCACACTCCAAAGATGTGCTGGTTAGGTTAATTGGCTATGCTAAATTGCAGTCCTTCTGCACTGTAGGGATTCTGTGATTCTATGACACAACAGTTGGCTATGTGCCATCCAGGACTGCCTCACTACTGAATATGGCGTAAAATGTCCAATAATTAATAAGATCGGGGCTGCAAGATTTGGCTTTTTTTTTTGCCAGCCTGTGTAGTGGGAAACACTCATGCAACTTAGTCTCAAATTGGGAGAATTCCACACCCAGCGTCTTGTTTCCTTCCTGTTGTTAAAATAAAAGACTAAAATGAAATTAAAGAAGTGAATATGTAAACAGTATTTGCAGACCGTCATGCCTCTTTGGCTAGTATTACTTTGCCTCTGTTGACAGAGAAAAGCGAGAAAGATGAAATCCTAAATTAGCAAGATTTCAATCTGTGACCCCAATTTGATCGCTAAAAGGAATCAGTTTAGTTTTAGATTTTGAAATGATAAAACACAATCTAATTTTATTTATGGGCTAACTAGTTATTCCAGTTCTGGATGAATGGGCATCAGGTACAGAAGTATTTATATACTGAAAGGTGACCTTTCAATGCACGTTTTTTTTGTATCTGTTTCTTTGCTGAGAGCCCTAACGTAAAATTTCATTTTGCAATTTCCAGGACATGTACAATGATTGATCCATCAAAGAGTGGCAGTTTTATTTTAACATCTTGTCATCCCTAAACCTCAGCGTAATGAAAACACCAGACAAACCAAGGACTAGACCGGTCCAGCAGAAATGTTTCTTCTATGGAGTTGGTGTCCTTCAGATTCTTTGCTGAAATAAGTGTTAAAACAGATACAGTATTCTCTGCTTGCTTCCACTCAATCCTATTGTGTAGCTTGTACAAGTCATCAACACAAAAGCCCTAGTATGCAGAGCAGTTGTTGGCACCATTCTCCTGTACTGCAGTGAGATCTGGTTGTGTATCAGTGAAACATGAGAGTGCTAGATGAATTCCATTGGCAATACCTCCACCACATCCCACAACAATTAAAGTGAGCTCAGATGGCTGGACAGCTGGTTCAGGATGCCACGGCATGGGTTCAATTCCTGCACTGGCTGAGGTTATTCATAAAGGCTCCGCCTTCTCAACCTCAACCCTCACCTGAGGTGTGGTGATCCTCAACTTCAATTTGTTTTTACTGGAGCGACAGAGGGTGAGGGGAGACCTGATAGAAATCTACAAGATTATGAGAGGCATGGACAGAGTGGATCGTCAGAAGCTTTTTCCTAGCGTGGGAAGAGTCAATTCTAGGGGGCATAGGTTTAAAGTGCAAGGGGCAAAGTTTAAAGGAGATGTACAAGGCAGATTTTTTACACACAGAGTACTGGGTGCCTGCAACTCTTTGCCGGGGGAGATAGTGGAAGCAGATACGGTAATAACTTTTAAGGGGTGACTTGACAAGTACATGAATAGGATGGGAATTGAGGGATACAGTCGCTGGAAGGGTCATGGGTTTTAGTTAGGTCAGGCAGCCTGGTCGGTGCAGGTGTGGAGGGCTGAAGGCCCTGTTCTTGTGCTGTAATTTTCTTTGTTCGTTGTTCTTAAGTCACCAGCAGTCAGCTGTCTCTCTCAAAAGGCAAGAGCTGCCTATGGTCACCTGGGACTATGGCGACTTTCACATTGAAAGCATATTTATTGGTCTTAATTTGAGAAAGAAGAGGGAAATTTTTAAGAAAGAAAATTAAGAAACTATCAGTTTTAAAAATATTGAGTGGAATTTTCCACTTTCACCAATGGCAGGAGAGGCATTTATTTTCTTGGAAGGAAAAAAGCTAATTTCCAAGTGGCGTTAGAAATCCTTGGAATTTATTCTTAAGACTTTCAAGGTGGGTTAAAAGTGGGTTGAGCTTCCTGACAGGTAATGTCAGGAGCCCCATTAGAATACATTAACATCTCAGGGACCTGGGTTCGATTCCCAGCTTGGGTCACTGTCTGTGCTATATCTGCAAGTCCTCCCTGAATCTGCATGGGTTTTCTCCTGGTGCTCCGGCTTCCTCTCACAGTCTGAAAGATGTGATGGTTAGCTGCATTGACCCGAACAGGCGCTAGAGTGTGGCAACTCGGGGATTTTCACACAAACTTCATTGCAGTGTTAATCTAAGCCTAATTGTAACTAATAAATAAACCTTAAACTTTAAAATTAAAATGCCAGCGCGTCGGAATTAATCTCACCCTTCAAACTACGTTCCCGCCAACTGGACTTAATTTCCAGGATGGAAAATTGCATCCCGAATTATTGCATTATTGCTGAGAGAAAGCAGAGATGGAGCACATCCGAGTAGGATCATAGTACGTGTGAATAATAGGCGACAGAATGGTGTCACATTGTTTGCTCTAGTATCCAGAGAAGATGGTGATATGAATGGGGAATAGGATGCCAGTGGTAAGAAGCATTTTCCTATCTTTCCCTCTCCCATTTTCTCTTAAACAGACATCATTGTGTGTTGACTTCAATGGTAATTACAGTTATTTTTTTCCTCTCCCTCTGAAGTACCCAAACTAAATTCCAGTGACAGTTAACAGTAGTCTTTGAAAAGGGAAAAATAATTTCCAGATGGGACAAGGCGTTGCAAAGACCTCAAGTTCTAACGACATCCAATGTAATAAATCTGTCAGAGCAGACTCCACTTTAACATGTTTGTGTTCTTCAATCATAAATGAAAATCCTTGGGGACGGGTGATGACATAATATCAAATCCCAAGCAATGAAGATCAACTTAGAAAATAACTCTCACACATTTGGGGATCCTTCCATTGTATGCTTTGTAAGCATTCAAGCTTGGAAATACGTATATGCAATGATAAAACAACATGATGACAATCAATATTTTCTATTCAGTGCAAATTTTCTACTCAATTCCAAATTATGAGTGAATTAATTGAGGGAAGATGAACAATTCAGGGAAGTACATTGCTGCAGTTAAGTGAACACAGAGGTTGGAGCTGGTTTAGAAAGTGCATGATTGTGGTTTGGGAAAACCACAGCAAGATAAAGAATGTCTTCCTCGTGTCCTCCGGGTCCATTCAATCTCTTGGAAAGCAAATTGTTATTGAATTCATTTTGTGTTGTGCGTCCCTTTA
Organism: Carcharhinus amblyrhynchos; assembly: GCF_965287045.1. Taxonomy (NCBI): domain Eukaryota; kingdom Metazoa; phylum Chordata; class Chondrichthyes; order Carcharhiniformes; family Carcharhinidae; genus Carcharhinus; species Carcharhinus amblyrhynchos. The sequence goes on along the minus strand of NC_137333.1, from coordinate 9,477,528 downwards.
TTGACCCGTTTATTTGAACATGGGGATTAGATTGGAATGATACATCACAAGTTAGAATCATAGAATCCCTACATTGCAGAAGGAAGCCATTTGGCCCATCGAGACTACACCAACCACAATCCCACCTAGGCTTTACCCCCATAACCCCATGCATTTACGCTTGTTAATCCCCCAGACACTAAGGGACAATTTTTTAGCATGGCCAATCCACCTAATCCATGCATCTTTGAAATGTGGGAAGAAACTGGAGCACCCAGAGGAAACCCGCAGGGAGAAAGATTTGATTTGATTTGATTTATTACTGTCACATGTATTAGTATACAGTTAAAAATATTGTTTCTCGTGTGCTATACAAACAAAGCATACCATTCATAAAGAAGGATAGAGAGAGTGCAGAATGTAGTGTTATAGTCATAGCTAGGGTATAGAGAAAGATCAGCTTAATGCAAGATAGGTCCATTCATGCAAACTCCACACAGACAGTGAAAAATTAAGATACAACAACTTTTTTTATTCTTTTAAAACAAAATCCCGAAACTTTAATTAAAATTTATTTTTTCTTTCCTCTTGGTCTCGTACATTTCATGTGGATTTCTGTACTTAGTATTTTTTCAAAATATTCCTTGCAGCAGGCAGCATGGTGGCACAGTGGTTAGCACTGCTGTCTCACAGCTCCAGATATCCGGGTTCAATTCCAGCCTAGGGTCACTGCGTGGAGTTTGCATGTTCTCCCCGTGTCTGCGTGAGTTTCCTCCAGATGCTCCAGTTTCCTCAGGCACTCCACAGATGTGCAGGTTAGGTGGATAGACCATGCTATATTGCCCCTTAGTGTACTAGGATGTGTAGGTTAGATGGATTAACCATTGGAAATGTGTGTGGTTACGAAGGCAGGGCAGAGGGGAAAGGACCTGGGCAAGTTACTCTATCAGGGAGTCGGTGTACACTTGGTGGACCAAATGGCCTCTTGTGTATTGCAGGGATTCTATGATTCTAACTCATGCCTTTCAAGAATAAACTCAAAAAGAAGACTTCCTATTTTCACTCTATGAACAATCTTTCTCTACCCTATTGGCGTAAGGGTTTCTTGCTCTGCTACCTGAAAAGTTGGCGGGGAATGCACTATGCCAATGCCAGATGCCCCCACAGCCATTTATGCTCAACCTGTCCCCTCACTTCTGAGAAAGTCAAGCCTCGGAGATCTGCAGACCAAGCCCATTGGACAGGAGAGGAGTCATGATGTGGGTATGCCAGCGTTGGACTGGCGTAAACACAGTAAAAAGTCTGACAACACCAGGTTTTAGTCCAACCTATTTATTTGATAATATACTCACAAGCTTTCGGGGTTAGCCCCTTCGTCAGGTGAATGGAGAGTTCTGGCCTCAGACAGAGCATATAAAGCACAGACAGTTTAGAGATTACTGATTAGAATGCGAATCCTTACACCTAACCTGCTGTTCAAGACCTGAAGTGGCTGATAATGTGAGTGGAAGGAGCACTGATCACAGTTTAAAGAGATGTGTATTGTCTCCAGACAGTACAGTAAGTGAGGTTTTGCAAACCCAGGCAAGTCACGGGGGTTACAGATAGTGCGACATGAACCCAAGATCCCTGTTGAGACCGTCCTCATGTGTGCGGAACTTGGCTATCAGTCTCTGTTCAGCGACTCTGCGCTGTCGTGTGTCGTGAAGGCCGCCTTGCAGAAGAGGAGAGGAGGCCAGGGAGTGGTGGTCTTCACGGAGCTGCCGGGGTGCAAAGGGGAAGTATCTGGCAGGAAACCTTGTTGGGAAGTGGGTGAGCATGTCCTGATCTGGAAAGGGGGAGGAGGCAGTGGTGGAGGCATCCCTGACTTTCCCACCTGAGCAAGGTGATCTGCTGAGCTTCCCTCAGCCATCCCCTTCTAGGAACTCCGCCTGCAACCCAAAAAATTGAAAACCAGGCAGCAAGACATTGTTAATCGGCCAATAAATGGCCACTTAAAGAGCGTCAATTGAGGTAAAGATAGTTAGGCTGCCTTGTCCTCCCCAATCCCGTGTAAATTTGCAGACAGGATGGCTGCCAAAGGAAATTTACCTACTTGCTGATGGAACTATAACATCCTGCCCTAAGACAGGATTATGGGAGGTGGTTAGCTGGACCACTGTTACGTCTCTGTGAGAGTCATTGGCCGGAATTCTCCGATCATTCACGATTCTCCGATCTCAGCAGCAGCACATTCTCACCTGTGGGTTTCACCGGGGGGCGCTGGGGGGAGGAAACCAATGGGAAATCCCACTGACTGCAGCGGGGCCAGAGAACCCCACCGCAGGTGAACAGCCTTCCACCACCGGGAAACACGTGGCTGGGAGGCTGGAAAATCTCACCCATCATCTTCACGAGGAAGTTAAATCTTAGAGGGGTGGACGGGGTGGGGGGGAACAAATGATTTTCCTGATGTTTTACATTCAGTCCTAATTTAATCTGTTTATTGAAAGAGTGTAAGATTTGGACATGGACAAAAAGTAACAAATGAATCCATGTTGTTTCCTCAGGCTATTAGGACTATTAACATGTTGTTCAAAACTGTGAAGCTATTGCAATGTCTCAAAATCAACTAGAAGATTACATTATGACCAACATCCATATTTGTGGTTATTGAGATTGCAAGAAGATGGCAGTGATTAAGGGGAAAGTGGTAAGTATTTTAACATGGTACACCATGGTGCAATTTAGTAAAAGTGACGTACACTTTAGAATGAACAAATGTGTTTTTTGAATGGACTGTGGTACGCTTTCCACTGATTTTTCTTTCTCAACTGGGAGTGGACCTCCAACTCCAGTAAATGTACATGAAACTACATAGTAAAAATGGTAACACTTTAACACTTAGGAGCTCTATTAAAATAATAAGGGCCATACATCAGCTAGATAGTCAACAGCTTTTCCCAAAGGTAGGGGAGCCCAAAGCTCGAGGGTATAGATTTAAGATGAGAGGGGAGAGATACAAAAGGGTCCAGAGGGACAATTTTATCACAGAGCGTGGTGAGTGTCTGGAATGAGCTGTCAGAGGTAGTAATAGAGACAAGTACAATTTTGTCTTTTAAAAAGCATTTAGACAGTTACATGGGGATAGAGGGATATGGGCAATTGGGAATAGCTTAATGGTTAAAAAAATGGGCAGCATGGATAAGTTGGGTCGAAGGGCCTTTGTCCATGCTGTAAACTTCTATGATTCTATGACTTTCAACATTAAAAGAGATAATCTTCATTCTGAATTAGAGGAAGCTCTTGAAGGTTCGAGTGGCCTCCTCCTCCTTATTTTAATCCTGTGTGGGTTAATGGATATTGGATGAGTAAATGTCTTGCTCAGCACCTTTGACTGTGCAGCACTGAGAAACCTCAGTAGTTGTTGCCAAGCCAACAGTGCCCAGGCACTTCTTTCATTTTGGATTGTAACTACTCATTAAGAGAAGGTGTGCTCTTTCTAATAGGTGCATTAATGAAATACTTTTTCAGCTTGGGCGTCTGGAGACAGTGCCCAAATGCTCCTTTCTCTCTCCCGATAGCAGATTCATGTAAAATTGAATCTACTTTTTTTCTGCTGAGGCAATGGAACCCAGATTTTGCAGGTGGAACACAGGCAGACAGGCAAACAGAGGCCAGATTGTCATTGGTCTCCCAAATCTGAAATAAAATGACCCCAATGTCAAACACTTTAAAATACTTCAAACTAAGCCTAGCATGGATCTTTTGAGGTATGACCAGAGTTCTCGCTCTCTGAAGAAACCAAAAGTCAGTCCCGGCCACTTACGTAGTTAAGGATGGCATTCTTGTCGCTGCTTTTGAGGCTGTTCATGTTATAACTTGCATCTCAGAACTCACAGTTACCAACTTGATAAGTCTTCCTCAGTCTTTCCATCTCCTTGGTATATTTTCGGAAAGAAACATAATCATTTTGGTTTTGATATGCTATTTAGTACAAAGTGTTCCTTCTTCTTCATGTTGTAGTGAGCTCACAACTTTTTGTGTAGAGTTTATACAGACGGAAATTTGGAATATATTTGGAGTATATTTTCCAGTATTGTCTGTCATGGGAATCACTGTGTGTGGGATGAAAAATCTGGCAGACCATTTAAAGGTCTGTTGACCTTAGGCGGGAATTCGCAGTCTCAGGGCAGACGAGACCAGTAAATCCTGCTCAAAGAGTTTTTTCTGTAATTCTGCATTTCCCAATAAAATGATGATTAGCTTAGTGAAATTGACACCGGGCTAGTAATCCAAACACCCAGGGTAATGCTCTGGTGGGCTAGGTTCATATCCCATCATGGCAGATGGTGAAAATTGAAATTCAATAAAAATCTGGAATTAGAAGTCTAATGATGACCTTGAAACCATATTCAATTGTCGTAAAGACCCATCTGGTTCACTAATGTCCTTTAGAGAAGGAAATCTGCTGTCCTTACTTGGTCTGGCCTACATATGACTCCAGACCCACAGCAATGTGGTTGACTTTTAAAGGCCCTCAGGGATAGGCAATAAATGCTGGCCCAGCCAGCAACATCCACACCCCATGAAGGAATAAATATTGTTGCGATTTTAAAATCTCAGATACTTTTGACCAGTTTGCTTACTCCAATGTTTTACCCCGGTGCCCTTATTTGCAAGATGGTCAAAGGACAAACACAAGTAAAGGTTCAACAAGTTTATTAACAATAACACTACTAACCCTTAAATTACCCACATAAAACAAGAGGATACCCCAGATTCAAATATACTACCGCAAAGATGGTTTGGTTAAATCTTCAGGCTCGAGTCTCTGAATCCCTCTGGTCTGTTGTCATGAAGGGAGTCTCGATGGCAGCTTCTTCCTTCCTTCCTTCTCTGGTCAGCCTTCCGCATGGTCAAGGGTCGCCTCCTTCATTGAGTCTTCGCTCCTGGTGTCTGAAAATGTGTTCCTTTATCCCCTGCCTGCTAGCCTTTCCAGAAACTTCTCTGGCTTCCGGCCAATGAGGTCCCAGGAGGGGGTTCCAATACCCAGTGGGTTTCTTGATGTCTGCCTGACAGGACACCAGGGTCCACCCTCAGGTGTCCATCTCCATGCTGTTGCTTACATGTAACCTGTTATCAGATTAAGCCAACTGCAGGAACTTGTGGTGACAGAAAGTCTGGCCCCTTCTGGGCTTCTAACAATAGGCTGGTGCATTTCAATAGGGTGCAATGATCTCTGATGGGAGATTGATGAATCAGGCTCAGACAGGTTTGTGTATTGTACAGTTAGCCTGCCTGAGGTTTGACGGTGTTTGATTTTTAATATGCCCAATTCTCTAATTTAGGATGTCCAATTTTATCAGCCTTAAAGCTAGGCCCTGTTTATGTTACAATCTCATCAGTGGAACATGTGCAAGGATAGATATAGGATCATGTGGTTCCGTTCTTGAAATGCGGATGATGTAAGCTAGTGCGGTGCTAGTTTGGCAAGGTACTGTCACATTAGACGTAGAATTAAATATACTTCAACCTTTCCAGTACATTTCCTTAGTTTACTGCACAACTTCTTCCACTGAAAAGCTCCTGGAACTTTGTAACCCTATCAATGTTAAAGATTAAATCCATAAATCAAATGTTTGTTTTTATTCATTAAAATATACTTTACTGATTAACAGACCACTGAATTAATTTCTTCTCTTGAGTCTATATCTAATGCTATTAAACCCAAGTGATGTTGTTTTACACTCCAAATTTCCGTCTGTATAAACTCTGCAGAAAAAACTGTGGATTCACTACAACATGACGAAGAAGGAACACTTTGTACTAAATAGCACATCAAAATCAAAATGAATACAAGTTACTTTAGGCTGTTCTGTTGCAAATTCTGTTTTGTAAAATTATAATGTAAATAATGAAATTTGTTTTGTTTATGGGCAGCACGGTGGCTCAGTGGATAACACTGCTGCCTTAGCACCAGGGACGCTGGCCTTGGGTCACTGTCTGTGTGGGGTTTGCACTTTCTCCCTGTCTCTGAGTGGGTTTCCTCCCACAATCCAAAGATGTGCAGGTTGGGTGCATTGGCCATGCTAAATTGCCCCTGAGTATCAGTGGGGAAATATGTGGGGTTACAGATGTTGTTGGTACAGCGCTAACCACTGTGCCATCGGAAGATGGACTTTTTCTTGAAGTGTGGCACACTGAATTGTACACAGCAATCATAGAAGGAACATTCACAGAATCCCTCCAGTGCAGAAGAAGGCCATTCGGCCCATCAAGTCTGCACTGACAACAATCCCACCCCAGATCCTATACTCACCAGCCCACACATCTACCCTGCTAACCTACACGTGCTGGGACAGTAAGGTGCAATTTAACATGGTCAATCAACCTAACCCGCACATCTTTGGACTGTTGGAGGAAAGCAGAGCACCCAGAGGGAACCCACGCAGACACGAGGAGAATGCGCAAACTCCACACAGACAGTGACCCAAGCCGGAAATTGAACCCAGGTCCCTGGAGCTGTGAGGCAGCACTGCTAACCACTGTGCCGCCCCGAGATGTGATCACACAAATGATTTATAAGTGGCGAGATTACCTCACTATTTCAGCTCAATATTGACCTTTTAATAATCCTGACATCTGACTTGGTTTACTTGCTGCAGGCAAGCATTGTGCAGTAATTTCAATTTATTGTCAATCAGGGTCCCCAGATCCCTTTCATTTTCTATTCAAGTCATCGTTCTAACTTGGAATTTTAGCCCCCATGTGAAATACTTCACATTTCCCAAGATTGAATTTCATATGGTAGCTGTCTACCCAATTCCCAAGTACATTTAAATCTAACTGCAGCTTATCCTGAGGGTAATAAGATTATTAAGTTCTCACTTCACTTTAAATAACTGACAGCTCCACGCCAAACCTTCTCAGCTCTGAATATATTTCAATCAGTTCAGGAAACCAATGCAATAATATATCTCATGCGTTGCACATTGGAAACTATATGTCAAGAATGGAAATACAGCTTTACATAATGTCTATCTCTTGGGTGCCATAATGAGATGGTACAGAAGGAGAAAAGATCCACCTTCAAGGAACACCAGGCCCAAACAATGAAATAAAATTCAAGTTAGAATTCCAAGAAAAATGATAGTGAGTGAGTGGGAAAGATAGGAGCTGCAAGAAACCAAGGAAATCAACACATAATAACTAACCTAAACACAAATACAGAACACGGTTTACAATGTCTGCATCATATACTATAGAATCATAGAATCCCTACAGTGCAGAAAGAAGGCAGTCAGTCCATAGAGCCTGCACTGACAACAATTCCACTCAGACCTTACCCCCCCGCCCCACCGCTCAACCCCAAGTGTTTACCCTGCTCATCGCCCTGACACTTAGAGGCAATTTAGCATGGCTAATCAACCTAACCTATGCATCTTTGCAGGAAACCCAGGCAGACACGGTGAGAATATGCAACTCCACACAGTCACCCGAGGTCAGAATTGAAACCGGGTCCCGGGCACTGTGAGGCAGCAATGCTAACCACTGTCCAGCGTGCCGCCCAAGATATTTCCCCTGGTTTGGATTTGTCACTTTTGACCACTCACTCAATATGTCTGTGTTCTTTCATAACATCCTGCTCTCATGTGCACTGTGTGTACCTACTGGTCTCATCTACAGCTTTGCATTTGCAACTCTTTTTTGCCCAAGCCATTGATGAACATGGGGGAAAGCAATAGTCCCATATCGATCTCTGGGGAATGCTGCTTGTCATATTCTGTCATTCAGATACATAACTTTTAAGGAAAAATATTTGGTATTCGAAATTAAATTTGATTTGATTTGATTTGACTTATTATTGTCACATGTATTAGCATACAATGAAAAGAATTGTTTCTTGCGCGCTACGCAGACAAAGCATACTGTTCATAGAGAAGGAAACGAGAAAGTGCAGAATGTAGTGTTACAGTCATAGCTAGGGTGTAAAGAAAGATTAACTTAATGCAAGGTAAGTCCTTTCAGAAGTCTGACAGCAGCGGGGAAGAAGCTGTACTTGAGTCAATTCACACGTAACCTCAGACTTTTGTATCTTTTTCCTGATGGAAGAAGATGGAAGAGAGAATGTCCGGGTGGCTTGGGGTCCTTAATTATGCTGGCTGCTTTGCTGAGGCAGTGGCATGTATAGACAGAGTCAATGGATGGGAGGTTGGTTTGCGTGATGCATTGGGCTACATTCATGGCCTTTTGTAGTTCCTTGTGGTCTTGGGCGGAACAGGAGCCATAGCAAGCTGTGATGCAACCAGAAAGAATGCTTTCTTTGGTGCATCTGTAAAAGATGGTGAGAGTTGTAGCTGACATGCCAAATTTCCTTAGCCTTCTGAGAAAGTAGAGGCATTGGTGGGCTTTTTTAACTGGCAAGGGGGCATCAGGATAGGTTGTTGGTAATCTGGACACCTAAAAACTTGAAGCTCGCGACCCTTTCTATTTCATCCCCATTGATGTAGACAGGGGCATGTTCTCCTTTACGCTTCCTGAAGTCAATGCCAATCTCCTTTGTTTTGTTGACATTGACGGAGAGATTATTGTTGTTGCACCAGTTCACCAGATTCTCTATCTCATTCCTGTATTCTAAATCAAGAAAAGTGTGAACTTGTGCATTTTTGGTGTGAAAAAATGGCAGAAGATTTGAGGAGGTTATTAAAAAATTTTCATCTGAGATTCTCGTGAAAGAGAAATGCCCTGAAAACCTCCAAACTCATCCGTGGCTGAGATTCTCCGGTGCAACTGCAGTGAGTGGACTGTGGGAGGAATGGTGTGGATATGCCGGCGTTGGACTGGGGTAAACACAGTAAAAAGTCTGACAACACCAGGTTTAAGTCCAACCGATTTATTTGAGCTAGTGAGCTAGTGAGTTTACTATCACATAAATCGGTTGGACTTAAACCTGGTGTTGTCAGACTTTTTACTGTGGGAGGAAGCCGGAGCACCCGGAGGAAATCCACACAGACATGGGGAGAATTTTGCAAACTCCTCACAGGCAGTGACCCGAGGTCAGAATTGAAAAGAGAACTTGGCTGAGCACTAAATTCTCCATTCTCGCTGGCAGCAGGGCAGCCATGGAGAGATCGGAGAATCTTGCCGATGATGTACAAATGCAAGGGATTTGTGCTAAATCTTAGCAGGTCTGACAGCATCCATGTGGAGAGGATAGAGCAAATGTTTTGAGTCTAGATGACCCTTTGACAGAGCTGTATACTAAATATTTGTTCGACACAAGTGTGCCCTCCGCTGCAGTGTCGATATTCAGTTCTGGGAATCACGGTTTAAGATGGATATCAGGGCCTTGGAGGGGGTGCAGAAGAGATTTATAAAAGTTGTACCAGGGATGAGGGATTTGTAATGTGAAGCTAGAAGAGCAAGAAGCAATGAAGTTACAAAGAGATTTGATAGAGGTGTTCAAAATCATGAACAATTTAAAGTAAACAAGGAGTTTAAATAGGTTAAATAATATCAGTGCTCACAGGAATTTTGGTAAACTGAGGACACAGATTTATATTGACAAATAAACTAACCAGAGATGAGAACATAAGAACTAAGAGCAGGGGCAGGCAATTCAACCCCTCAAGCTTGTTCTGCCATTCAATGTAATCATGGCTGATCTCATCTCAACCTCAATACCGCTCCCCTGCCCATTCTCCATAATCCTTTAACTCATTACTAATTAAAAACCTGTCACTCAATGTTCTGGCATTCACTGCACTCTGGGGTAGTGAATCTGTGGAATTCACTTTGAAATGAGTAATCTCTCCTCAGTTACGTTTTAAATCTGCTACCCCTTATCCTAAAACTATGACCACTCATTCTAGATTGCCCCACAAGGGGAAACATCTTCTCCAGCTCTACACTTCATAAGAACATAAGAAGATAAGAAATAGGAGCAGGAGTAGGCCATCCAGCCCTTCGAGCCTGCCCTGCTATTCAATAAGATCATGGCTGACCTGTCGTGGCTCAGTTCCACTTTCCCGCCCTCTCCCCATAACCCTTAATCCCCTCTCTTATCAAAAACCCATCAACCCGCGTCTTAAAAATATTTAGCGAGGCAGCCTCCACCACTTCAACGGGCAGAGAATTCCAGAGATTCACCACCCTTTGAGTGAAGAAGTTCCTCCTCAACTCCGTTCTAAACCGCCCCCCCTTTATCTTGAGGCTGTGCCCCCTAGTCCTACTGTCTTTTTTGAGCGGGAAGAGTCTCTCCACCTCTATCCTATCCATCCCATTCATCATCTTATACGTCTCAATGAGATCTCCCCTCATTCTTCTAAACTCTAACGAGTACAAGCCCAGTTTATTCAGCCTCTCCTCATAGCTCAACCCCCTCAACTCCAGTATCAGCCTAGTAAACCTCCTCTGCACTCCCTCCAAGGCCAAAATATCTTTGCGCAGGTGCGGCGCCCAAAACTGCACACAGTACTCCAGCTGTGGCCTCACCAATGCCCTATACAGCTGCAGCAAGACCTCCCTACTTTTATATTCAATCCCCCTCGCTATGAAGGCCAGCATCCCATTCGCCTTCCTGACCACATGCTGCACCTGCAAGCTGGGTTTTTGCGACTCATGCACAAGGACCCCGAGGTCCCCCTGCACCGTCGCCTGCTGCAGTTTTTCGCCCCGTAAGTAAGTCCTTCCTACCATTATTCCTACCAAAGTGGACCACCTCACACTTGGCAACATTAAATTCCATTTGCCATTTCCTGGCCCATTCGCCCAGCCTATCTAGATCCTTCTGCAGACTCTCCACACCCTCCGCACAATTTGCTGTTCCCCCAATCTTGGTGTCATCAGCAAATTTCGACACCCTACACTCGGTTCCCTCCTCCAGATCATCTATATAAATGGTAAAAAGCTGAGGCCCCAGCACCGACCCCTGGGGCACTCCACTAGTCACCATCCGCCAATCCGAATAGCACCCGTTGACCCCCACTCTCTGCCTCCCATTTGACAACCAATCCTCTATCCACGCTAACACCCTACCCCCAACTCCATGTGCCTCGACCTTCTGCAATAACCTCTTGTGAGGTACTTTGTCAAACGCCTTCTGAAAATCCAGAAAGACCACATCCACCGGCTCTCCTCTATCCACCGCCCTAGACACATCCTCATAGAACTCCAGTAAATTTGTCAGACACGACTTCCCTTTAATGAAACTGTGCTGCGTCTGCTCTATCAAGCAATTCCCTTCAAGATGCCTCGCAATTTCCTCCTTAATGACGGATTCTAACATTTTACCTACCACAGACGTTAAACTAACCGGCCTATAATTCCCCGCCTTTTGCCTGGCACCCTTCTTAAACAACGGCGTAACATTAGCCGTTTTCCAATCCTCCGGCACTTCCCCGGAATCCAGCGACGTCTGGAAAATAACCACCAAGGCATCCACTATCACCTCCGCCATTTCTTTCAGCACCCTCGGATTCAATCCCCTTTAGCATCTTCTACACCTCAATTAGATCTCCCCTCGTTCTTCTAAACTCTAGAGTATAGGCCGAAATTGCTTAATCTACCTTCACCTTTGGAATCAATCTAGTGAACTCTCTCTGAACTGCCTCCAAATACAATTACATCCTTCCTCAAATAAAGGGCCAAACCATGTACAATGCTCTAGGTACGGGTCTCACTGGTACCTTGTACAGTTGCAGCATCACTTCCCTATTTTTATACTCTATTCCTTTAGCAATAAATGCCAAAATTGCATTTGCCTTCCTTATTACCTGCTGTACCTGCACTCTAGTTTTGTGCAATTCATGCACGAGGACACCCAGATCCCTCTATACTGAAGCGCTCTGAAGTTTCTTTCCATTCAGATAATAAGTTACATTTTTATTTTTCTGACCAAAATGGATAACCTCCATCTGCCAAATTTTGGCCCACTCACCTAACCCATCTGTATTAATTTGTAAATTGTTTATTTCTTTATCACTGCTTACTATCCCACCTATTTTAGTGCCGTCTGAACATTTGGGTATATTATCCCTGTGTTCAAGTCACTAATATAGATAGTAAATAGTTGGATCTGAAGGACCGAACCCTGTGGCACTCCACTAGTTACGTCTTGCCAACCAGAAAAAGACCCATTTATTCTGACTCTCTGCTTTCTGTTGGTCAGCCAGTCCTCCATCCAACCTAATAAATTGTCCTAACCCCATGTGATCTTACCTTTGGCGTGGAACCTTATCAATTGCCTTCTAGAAGCCTAGAAACTCTAATCTACATAATCCCCATTATCTGGGGAGCCACCCTTTTATTTTGTCCTAATGTAATTTGAGTTTGTCTACTTGGTTTGACCCAAAAGACCCCCCATTATCTACTTTGCTTGTTAAATCATTGAAGAATTCCAACAAATTAGTCAAAGATGATTTACCCTCCACAAAACCACGCTGACTCTGATGGTTTGCATTTTAACTTTCCAAATGTCCTGTTGTTACTTCCTTAATAATGGATTCTAACAATTTCCCAACAACAGATGTTAAACTAACTGGTCTACATTTTCCTACTTTATGCTTCCCTCTCTTTTTCAGTAAGGTGTTATATTTTTCCAATCTACTGGAACATTTCCCACATTCAGGGAATTTTGGAATATTATAACCAATGAATCCACTATCTCTCCTATAAGCCCCCAATATTTCCTCATTCATACTGTGCCCCACTGTGGAAATACTGTTTGGGGAGCTATATATTACTCCCATCAGGAACTTCCTTCCTTGCTATTTCTTATTTCTATCCAGATATAGACGTTTTTAATGCAATGAGTTGTTAGGATCTGCAACGCATGACCCGAAAAGTATGGCAGAAGCAGATTCAGTAGTAACTGGATAAAGTTGTTTAAGAATTGTAATGCGTAGGGAAAAGAATAGTGTAGTGGGACTAACTGGATGACTCTTTCAAAGAGTTGGTGCAATCATAATGGACTGAATGGCCTCCTCTGTGTTGTACCGTTCTATGATTACTGATGATGGCACAATTTCAGTCCCTAACATTGCAAAAAAGATACACCAGGATTGGGCTCCAACCATTCTCATCTCTGGCCAATCCCCACATCCTCACTTGACATTTCTCCGTATACCGTTCCTAACCCCAACACGTTGACTAAGATGGATAAAAATTAGCAAGTGGAAAATGATGAGTAAGAATTTGTGTCCGTTGACATATCAACAAAATCCATCAAATTGGAACATTCCGTCATAACAGCAAGCCATTTGATCCTATTGTACACTGGAGCCACCTAGTCAAATCCTTGCAGTATCCTGAGTGTTCTTTTTAAGCTTATTCTCTCATGGGATGTGGGTGTCACTAGCTAGGCCAATATTATTGCCCATCACTAATCACCCTCGAGAAAGTGGTACAGAGTCCTGTCTCAAACTGCTGCAGTCCATGGGGTGTAGGTGAACCCACAGTGCTGTTAGGAAGGGTGTTCCTAGATTTCAATCCAACAATAGGGAAGACCTCCATCAGTGCCAGGTGGCCTGTTCAGTTTCATTCTTTCTTGACTCCTCTGTAGCTGTTTGGTGCCACTGAGTGGCTTACTGGACCATTTTAGAGGGTATTTAAGAGACAGCTATATTGCTGTGGATCTGGAGTCACATCTGGACCTGACCAGGTAAGGATGGCAGATTCTCTAGCTTTCAATTCCAGGTTTATTTATAAATTAAATTTCAATTCAATATGCATTCACTTTTTAATAGTTATTTCTAATTTGCTTTTAGAATGATTTATGGTCTGTGCTCCAACAATAGAAAAATATACAATAGGTACGCTTGGTGTAAAGATTTTTTTCTCACTATGTAGTTCTCCTTAAACCCCGCATTTATGCCATCTTGTTAAAATATTGCCAGCCAATGAAAAAAAACTCTATTTCATTAGAACCTTCATAATGTTAAAAACCTTGGTCAGGTCGCTCCATCATCTTTTCAAATTAAGGTTTAAAAAAAGGTCTTGTACCTTTAAATTTTAACTTGTCTTCCCTCGTTACATGCTAATGAATCTATACTGCACTTTCTCCATTGTTTCATATTCTCCTTATAATACAGCTGCAAATCAAGACTCATTTGATCCTCCTTACAAGTTTCATAGAAACATAGAATCCCTACAGTGCAGAAGGAGGCCATTCGGCCCATCGAGCATGCGCTGAGAACAATGACCCCCCGGGCCCTAACTGCATAACCCCATGTATTTACCCCCCTAATCGCCCTAACCCACACACATTGGGACACTAAGGGAGAATTTAGCATGGCCAATCTATCTAACCTGCACATCTTAGAGTCCAAAGATCTGTGGGTTAGGAGGATTAGTGGGGTAACAGGAATGGGGTGGGGGCTGAGAAGAAGGTTAAGAGGTGACCTAATTGAGGCATACAAGATGATCAGAGGATTAGATAGGGCGGACAGTGAGAGCCTTTTTCCTCGGATGGTGATGGCTAACACGAGGGGACATCGCTTTAAATTGAGGGATGATAATAATAGGACGGATGTCAGAGGTAGGTTCTTTACTCAGAGGATAGTAAGGGCGTGGAATGCCCTGCCTGCAGCAGTTGTGGACTCGCCAACTTTAAGGGCATTCAAATGGTCATTGGATAGGGATATGGATAACACTGGAATAGTTTAGGGTCATTAGATTCGTTTCACAGGTCGGCACAACATTTAGGGCCAAAGGGCCTGTACGGTGCTGTAATGTTCTATGTTCTTTGAGCCTGGGCAAGATGCTCTTTTGGAGAGTCAATGGAGACTTGATGGGCTGAATGGCCCCCTTCTGCACTGTAAGAGATTCTATGATTCTAATTATGCCCCGTGTATTTGGAGCACATAAATGGACTTCCATCTAGTTCTTCTGTGCTCTGAACCGAAGTAAGGAGACATGGGTAGGGGAGGGAGAAAACGTCCATTCCAAAGCAGAAATTACTCAGTTCCAGGTCTCTCAGTGGATTGCCTTGGGCTCAAGGTACATTGGTACACATAGAAATCTAATGCCACGCTGACCAAAAATAAAACCTTATGGGAGACAGTGTCATGGTCGATTCTGATGCAAACAAGTCTGAACAGCAGTAGGCGAATTAATCCTGGGGATCAGCAAATACATCGTAATCTTGTTCACATATAAGCCTTTCCAGCAGAGGGCCCTAGATAGAAATCTCTTGTTTTTTTCAAAACATTCTCTCACCACCATTGCGATCCTGAGTGCAACTAGAAAGCTATGACTGCCATCTTCATTAAAATCAGCAAATGTAACATTGACTGAGTACTTAGCTTGGGACCCATACTTACTTTGTATAAATTCTCTCTGTTCTTTTATTTCACTCCTTTCTACAGCTCCATGCTATCATCGCCATCCTGACATTGAAGTTCTCTGCTCAGCCCAGCCATATCCTAATGCTCATCTTGTCTTCACCCCAATATTCCACTCTATTACACCTGACGGCACATCCTCTTAGGAGTGAATATATCATTAATCCATGATGCCAAAGCTACACTTCTGTGCCTCCTTATCATAGAATCATAGAACCCTACAGTACAGAAGGAGGCCATTTGGTCCATCGAGTCTGCACTGAGCACTATCCCAACCAGGCCCTAGCCCCCTACCCTATGCATTTACTCTAGCTAGTTGCCCTAACACTTAAGAGCAATTTAGTATGACTAATGCATCTTATCCACACATTAGGGCAGCACGGTGGAACAATGGTTAGCACTGCTGTCTCACAGCATCAGGGACCCAGGTTCAATTCCAGCTTCAAGTCACTGTCTGTGTGGAGTTTGTACATTCTCCCCGTGTCTGTGTGGGTTTCCTCCGGGTGGTCCTACAGTGCAGAAGGAAGCCATTCAGCCCATCAAATCTGCACCGACCACGACCCCGCCCAGGCCCTATTCCCACATATTTACCCTGCTTATCCCCTGACACTAGGGTCAATTTAACATGGCCAATCAAACTAACCCGCACATCTTTGGACTGCAGGGGGAAACCAAAGCAGGGTTGTGTGCTGTTGTGGTCACTGTTCTTCTGAAGGCTGGCTGGTTTGCTGCATACATTGGTTTGTTTGAGATTGCGCAGTTGTTTGAAGACAAGTAGTGGGGGTATGAGGATGGCCTTGGCGAAATGGTCGTCTTCATCGATGACATATTGAAGGCTCCGGAGAAGATGTCGTATTTTCACTGCTCTGGGAAGTACTGAATGACAAAATGCACTCTGTCCACCGTGTCCCATGTTTGTCTTCTGAGGAGATCGGTACGATTTTTTGCTGTGGCACGTCGGAACTGTCGATCGATGAGTCGAACGCCATATCCTGTTCTTATGTGGATGCCTTTCAGCATCTGTAGGTGTCTATTGTGACCCTGTTCATCTGAGCAGATCCTGTGTATATGGAGGGCTTGTCCATAGGGGATGGCTTCTTTAACGTGTTTAGGGTGGAGGCTGGAGAAGTGGAGCATCGTGAGGTTATCCATGGGCTTGCAGTACAGTGAAGTGCTGAGGTGACTGTCTTTGATGAAGATGCGTGTGTCCAAGAATGCAACCAATTCTGGAGAGTAGTCCATTATGAGTATGATGGTGGGATGGAACTTGTTGGTGTCACCATATAGTTATTTCAGTGATTGTTTGCTGTGAGTCCAAAAGAAAGAAGATGCCATCAATGCATCGCGTGTATAGCGTCAATAGAAGGTCCTGTGCGGTGAAGAAGTCTTGTTCGAACCTGTGCATGAGGATATTGGCAAATTGAGGTTCAAATTTGGTCCCCGTGGCTGTTCTGTATGTCTGGATGAAGAACTGGTTGTTGAAGGTGAAGACATTGTGGTCCAAGATGAAGCAGGTGGAGATTGGCAGTTGTCAGCGTTGAGTACTGAGGCAGTTGCAGCAATGCCGTCATCGTGGGAGATGCTAGTAAATAAATAAATTCTGGCCAGCCAGTAATGCCCATGTTCCACAAATGAATAAAAAAGAACTATGAGCATCGTGTAGTATTGTACCTCATGTTATAATGTGAATCAAATTATAGTACTGATACCCTAAAACTTCTATTTTGTCATTAGAACATAAGAACATAAGAAATAGGAGCAGGAGTAGGCCAACTAGCCCCTCGAGCCTGCCCCGCCATTCAATAAGATCATGGCTGATCTGTCGTGGCTCAGTTCCACTTTCCCACCCTCTCCCCATAACTCTTAATCCCCTTGCCTATCAAAAACCTATCAACCCGCGTCTTAAAAATATTGAGCGAGGCAGCCTCCACCACTTCAACGGGCAGAGAATTCCAGAGATTCACCACCCTTTGAGTGAAGAAGTTCCTCCTCAACTCCGTTCTAAACCACCCCCCCTTTATCCTGAGGCTGTGCCCTCTAGTCCTACTGTCCTTTCTGAGTGGGAAGAGCCTCTCCACCTCTATCCTATCCATCCCATTCAACATCTTATACGTCTCAATGAGATCTCCCCTCATTCTTCTAAACTCTAACGAGTACAAGCCTAGCTTATTCAGCCTCTCCTCATAGTTCAACCCCCTCAACTCCGGTATCAGTCTAGTAAACCTCCTCTGCACTCCCTCCAAGGCCAAAATATCCTTGCGTAAGTGCAGCGACCAAAACTGCACACAGTACTCCAGCTGCGGCCTCACCAGTGCCCTGTACAGCTGCAGCAAGACCTCCCTACTTTTATATTCAATCCCCCTCACTATGAAGGCCAGCATCCCATTTGCCTTCCTGACCACATGCTGCACCTGCAGCCTGGGTTTTTGCGACTCATGCACAAGGACCCCGAGGTCCCTCTGCACCGTTGCATGCTGCAGTTTTTCGCCACGTAAGTAATAATCCTTCCTACCATTATTCCTACCAAAGTGGACAACCTCACATTTTCCAACAATAAATTCCATTTGCCAGTTCCTGGCCCATTCACCCAGCCTATCTAGATCCTTCTGCAGACTCTCCACACCCTCCGCACAATTTGCCGTTCCACCAATCTTGGTGTCATCAGCAAATTTCGACACCATTAGGAGCCACCATAGTATTAATAGAAGTCTAAAAGTTGAGAGAAAGAGAATATATGTAGGACCAACATATAATATTATTTTTCTGATTTTTTTGGAGTGGAATTTCTCTTGGCTTCTCCCACTCAGAAACCATTACTGGTCTGAGAGTTGTGTTTATACACAAACACTGGATTTCCTTTGAGCATACAGACATGGAAGAGGAGATAAAAAATGAAGGACAAAAAAGTACAGCACAGGAACAGGCTCTTCAGCCCTCCAAGCCCGTGCTGATGATGATGTCCTAACTAAATGAAAAAAAAACCTTCTGTCCTTACTCGGTCCATATCCCTCTATTCCCTCCCTATTCATGTACCCATCCAGATGCCTCTTAAATGTTGCTAATGTACTTGCTTCCACCACCTTCTCTGGCAGTGTGTCCCAGGACATTAGCCAAGTTTCTGGATTAATAGTCTAGCGAAAATACCACTAGGCCATCGCCTCCCCTATTGTATAATAAAATATGAACGGACATATAAATTAAAATATAAAAGACACAATCCCCAATATTGCCCTACAACAACTGTAACACTACATTCAGCCTCCTCTCCTTTCCTTCTCAGTGTACAGTATGCTTTGCCTGTAAAGCGCTCAAGAAACAATATTTTTCACTTTATGCTAATACATATGACAATAATAAATCAGATCAAATCAAACCCCTGAAATGGCCTAGCAAGCCACTCAGTACAAGAGCAAATAGCGTTGGACAATAAAATGTGGGCCAGCCAGCAATGCCCATGTCCCACAAATGAATTTAAAAAAATATATCTTGGAGTGAAAAGGAAACATCTTTTAAATGTCATGGAAAAACACAATAGAACACTACAGGTGACAGAATGTTTCTGGCATCTTAGCTGCATTCCGAGTGTTCCTCCAGTATTACCAAGAGGGATGGGTCACCTTTATCACTCAATATGAATCATCTATTAGGGAAGAAAAGAATGCATCTAATTTCAAAACAGGAAAATGAGTTACAATAAATAACTTGTAAATTATTTGTCAACTGCATTCAACTCAAGTCAATTTCAATCTATTCCCCAACAGGTAATCCTCTCTGTTCTGGTATTACAACAGAAACTTCATGGCATATCCAACAAATTCCACCTCCCCATTTTTTTAAGAGTTGTTTCTGTTTTGAGCAAAAACTAACACCAATCCATTGTTTAACCAACTAAATTGGAGACATTGCAAGGTCTTTCATCTTCATAGAATCAAGAATCCGGATAGTATGGAAGGGACCATTCAGCCCATTGCATCTGCACCAACTCTCTGACAGAGTACCTTACCCAGGCACTCTCTCCCACCCTATCCCTGGGTGTAACCCCATACATTTTATTGGCATGGGCTTAGCCTACATTACGAATGATGCTCTTTCTGTGTCACTCATGAGGCCCACTCAGTTGGTAACCCCCTAGCCTCTGAATTAGCAGATGTGGACTCAAACCTCAAACGCTACTCCAGAAATATGAATGCTAATGTTGAGGCTGACACACCAGGGCTTCACTGATAGAGACGCAGTCTTTCAGATGAGATATTTAACAATATCTGCTGTCTGCTTTCAACATAGCACTATTTCATAGTAGAGCAAGGGAGTTGTCCCCGTGGGCTGGTCAATATTTATCTGCTTCCAACAATGTACGTAGAAGATCCCATAGCACTATTTCATAGCAGAGCAAGGGAGTTGTCCCTGGTGGGCTGGTCAATATTTATCTGCCAATCACTTAAACAGATGATATGGTAATGATTTGTGGGAGCTTGCTATGTATGAATTGGCTGCTGTTTTTCCGACACTTCAACAGTGCCTCACTTCAGAAAGGTCTTTTTCTAGGGGGCATAGGTTTAATATGTGACGGGAAAGGTCTAAAGAATTTGATTTGATTTGATTTATTATTGTCACATGTATTAACATACAGTGAAAAATATTGTTTCTTACGCACTATACAGACAAAAGCAGAACGTTCATTGAGAAGAAAAAGAGAGAGTGCAGAATGTAGGGTTATAGTCATGGCTAGGGTACAGAGAAAGATCAACTTAATGCAAAGTAAATCCATTCAAAAGTCCGACAGCAGCAGGGAAGAAGATGTTCTTGACTCGGTTAGTATGTGACCTCAGACTTTTGTATCTTTTTCCTGGCAGAAGAAGACTTGAAGAGAGAGTGTCTGGGATTCATGGGGTCCTTAATTATGCTGGCTGCTTTGCTGAGGCAGCTGGAAATTTAGACAGAGTCAATGGATGGGAGGCTGGTTTGCATGATGGATTGGGCTCCATTCACGACCTTTTGTAGTTCCTTGCAGTCTTGGGCAGAGCAGGAGCCATACCAAGCTGTGATACAACCAGAAAGAATGCTTTCTATAAACTAGGCTTGTACTCGTTAGAGTTTAGAAGAATGAGGGGAGATCTCATTGAGACGTATAAGATGATGAATGGGATGGATAGGATAGAGGTGGAGAGACTCTTCCCGCTCAGAAAGGACAGTAGGACCAGGGGGCACAGCCTCAAGATAAAGGGGGGGCGGTTTAGAACGGACTTGAGGAGGAACTTCTTCACTCAAAGGGTGGTGAATCTCTGGAATTCTCTGCCCGTTGAAGTGGTGGAGGCTGCCTCGCTAAATATTTTTAAGACGCGGGTTGATGGGTTTTTGATAAGCGAGAGGATGAAGGGTTATGGGGAGAGGGTGGGAAAGTGGAACTGAGCCACGACAGATCAGCCATGATCTTATTGAATGGTGGGGCAGGCTCGAAGGGCTAGATGGCCTACTCCTGCTCCTATTTCTTATGTTCTTATGTTCTATGGTGCAACTGTAAAAGTTGTTGAGAGTCATAGTTGACATGCCAAATTCCCTTAGTCTTCTGAGAAAGTAGAGGTGTTAGTGGACTTTCTTAACTATAGTGTCGACATGGGGGGACCAGGATACATTGCTGGTGATCTGGACACCTAAAAACTTGAAGCTCTCGACCCTTTCTGCTTCGTCCCCATTGATGTAGATAGAGGCATGTTCTCCTTTACACTTCCTGAAGTTGAAGACATTCTCCTTCATTTTGTTAATATTGAGGAAGAGATTATTGTTGCCGCACCAGTTCACGAGATTCTCTTTCTCATTCCTGTACTCTGTCTCATCATTGTTTGAGATCTGAACCACTATGGTGGTGTCATCAGCAAACTTGAAAATCGAACTGGAGGGGAACAAGGCCACACAGTCATTGGTGTGAGAGAATAAAGCCTTGTGGGGCACCGGTGTTGAGAATGATCGTGGAGGAGGTGTTGTTACCTATCCTAACTGATTGTGGTCTGTGAGTTAGGAAGTTCAGGATCCAGTCACAGAGGGAGGTGCCGAGGTCCAGGCCACGGAGTTTGGAGATGAGTTTCATGGGAATGATGGTGGTGAAGGCTGAGCTGCAGTCAATAAGTAGGAATGTGACATAGGTGTCCTTGTTGTCTAGGTGTTCCAGGGTTGAGTGCAGGGCCAGGGATATGGCATCTGCTGTGGACTTGTTGCAGCAATAGGTAAACTGTAATGGATCCAGATAGTCCGGGAGGCTGGAATTGATTCATGCCATGACTAACCTTTCTTAGCACTTCATAATGATAGATGTCAGAGCCACCAGCTGATAGTTATTAAGGCATGCTGCTTGGTTTTTCTTAGGCACCTGGATGATGGTCGTCTTCTTGAAACAGATAGGGGCCTCAGATTGTTATAAAGAGAGGCTGAAGATGTCTGCGACTATCCCACCAACTGATCCACATAGGATCTGAGTGTCATTGAGTTATAGAGTAATAGAGGTTTACAACATGGAAACAGGCCACTTGGCCTAACATGTCTATGCTACCCTCTTTTTTAAACCCCTAAGGTAATCCCAATTTCCTGCATTCAGCCCATATCCCTCTATACCCATCTTACCCATGTAGCTGTCTAAATGCTTTTTAAAAGATAAAATTGTACCTGCCTCCAAAATAACTCTGGCAGCTTGTTCCAGACACTCTCCACCCTCTGTGTGAAAAAATTGCCCCTCTAGACCCTTTTGTACCTCTCCCCTCTCACCTTAAACCCATGCTCTCTTGTTTTAGACTCCCCTACCTTTGGGAAAATATATTGACTA
The DNA here is from genome assembly GCF_965287045.1 of Carcharhinus amblyrhynchos. Taxonomy (NCBI): domain Eukaryota; kingdom Metazoa; phylum Chordata; class Chondrichthyes; order Carcharhiniformes; family Carcharhinidae; genus Carcharhinus; species Carcharhinus amblyrhynchos. The sequence continues at coordinate 9,455,412 of NC_137333.1, read as the reverse complement.
TCTAGCTGATCTGTGCCCCTCGTTATTTTATAGACCTCTATAAGATCACCCCTCAACATTCTACGCTCCAGAGAAAAAAGTCCCACTCTATCCAGCATCTCCTTATAAATCAGACCGTCAAGTCCCGGTAGCACCCTAGTAAATCTTTTCTGCACTCTTTTTAGTTTAATAATATCCTTTCTATAATAGGGTGGCCAGAACTGTACACAGTATTTCAAGCACGGCCTTACCAATGACTTGTACAACTTCAACAGGACATTCCCAACTCATATATTCAATGTTCTGACCAATGAAACCAAGCATGCTGAATGCCTTCTTCATCACTCTGTCCACCTGTTACTCCATTTTCAAGGACCCTGTACCCCTAGATCTCTTTGTTCTGTAACTCTCCCCAATACCGTACCATTAACTGAGTAAGTCCTGCACTGGTTCAATCTACCAAAATGCATCATCTTGCATTTATCTAAATTAAACTCCATCTGCCATTCGTCAGCCCACTGGCTCAATTGATCAAAATCCCATTGCAATCCAAGATAACCTTCTTTACTGTCCACTATGCCACCAATCTTGGTGTCATCTGCAAATTTACTAACCATGACTCCGATATTCTCATTCAAATCATTAATATAAATGACAAATAATAGTGGACCCAGCACTCATCCCTGAGGCACACTGCTGGTCACAGGCCTCCAGTTTAAAAAACAACCTTCTACATCTGCCCAATTTTGTATCCATTTAGTTACCTCACCCTAGACCCCATGAGATTTAACCTTATGCAACAACCTACCATGTGGTATCTTGTCAAAGGCCTCGTCCATGTAGACAACATCAACTGCGCTGCCCTCATCTACCTTTTTGGTTATCCCTTCAAAAAACTCAATCAAATTTGTGAGACATGATTTTCCACTCACAAAGCCATGCTGACTGTCCCTAATCAGTCCTTGTATCTTTAATTGCCTGTAGATCCTGTCTCTCAAAATACCTTCCAACAGCTTACCCACTACAAATGTGAGGCTCACTGGCCTGTAGTTCCCAGGCTTTTCCTTGTAGCCTTTTTAAAAAAAGGCACAACATTTGCCACCCTCCAATCTTCAGGCACCTCACCCATGACTATCGATGATTCAAATATCTCTGCTCAAGGATCCGTAATTTCTTCCCTAGCCTCCCACAACGTCCTGGGATACACTTCATCAGGTCCTGGGTATTTATCTACTTTGATGTGCTTCAAAAGTGCTCATTCAGGTACCCCATCTGGGCTTTCCATGGGTTGACCTTTGAGAAAGCTGCTCTGACATCTGCAATTGTGACCCCAGATACAGGTTCATCCAAGGATCCCACAGTGGATGGCATGCTCTCGCTGACCTGTTGCTCAAAACAGGCATAGAATGCATTGAGCTCATCAGGGAGGGGTGCATTGGAGCTGACAACTTTACATGCCTTCATCTTGTAGCCTGTTACGTCTTGCAAACCTTATCATAGTCGGTGGGGTCGATGTGGCTAGTCTGGGACTTTAGCTTGGTCTGGTACTGTGGCATCTTTGATGGATCTCCTTAGATCATATCTGGCTTTCTTGTGCAGGTCAGGGTCGCCTGACTTGAACGCCTCAGACCTGGTCTTCAGCAAGCAGTGGATATCCCTGATCATCCATGGTTTCCGGTTGGGGAATACACAGATTTGCTTCTTTGGCACACAGTCTTCTACACACTTACTAATAAAGTCAGCTACTGTAGTGAGATGTAGGGAGATGTACGAGGCAAGTTTTTGGTACAGAGAGTGGTGAGTGCCTGGAACTTGCTGCCGGGGGAGGTAGTGGAGGCAAATATAGTAGTGACTTTTAAGGGGCATCTTGACAAATACATGAATAAGATGGGAATAGAGGGATATGGCACCTGGAAGGGTTGGGGGTTTTAGTTCAGTCAGGCAGCGTGGTCGGTGCAGGCTCAGAGGACTGATGGGCCTGTTCCTGTGCTGTAATTTTCTTTGTTCTTTGTTTGTTCTTTGTTCTTCATTGACTGTGAAGCTCCTTGGCACATGCTGAAGTCTGAAGAGTGCTAGTTTTTATTTTGTTGCCAATTCTTAAGAAGGGGCTTGATCAGATAGGCACTGAGAGATTGTTTTCCTTTCTGGGGAATCTAGAACATGGGGACATAGCCTCAAGTTAAGGGCCAGTCAATTAGGACTGAGGTGAGGAGAAATTTCTTCAATCAATGGGTTGTGGGAATCTTTAGAATTGTCTCCCCCAGAGGCTGTGGACACTCCATTGTTGAGTGTAGTCAAAGCTGAGGGAGAGAGATTTTTCAGGGAATGAATGGATGTGGGGGAAGCAGATGTAGGGCAGGAAATTAGAGTTGAGGGAGAAAATCAACTGTGATCATACTGAATGGCAGAGCAAGCTGGAGGGACCAAATGGTCTAATCCTATTCCTATTTCTTATGTTCTGCCTCTTAACCAGTTACAGAATTATTATTCATGTAAGATCCTCCATACTACTTTTAATGTATGTGCCCGTTACCTTCAAGATCTCAAAGCTGACTCCACAAAGTTTTGAAGGCAAAGCCTAGTGTCGGAAATGGTTCAACAGGTATTAGTTAGCCTCTTATATGTTGAGTTTGGACAGTGAGCATTACAGGCTTGTTGGAAGGTAGGCGATCACTGCTCAGCTAATCCAATCCACTTGTCAACAGAGATTACTGGACAACATGGGAACCATGATTAACATTTGGCGCTATTGCCCCTGCTACTATTCCACAGCAGAGGCTAACTCAGTCAACTGTGAGTTGAATTTGCATCCTTCTGGTTTATACTGCTCAGGAACTCACTCTCTCACATCAACTAAGCCATTGGTAAACTTTTACCATTTACTTTTCATTAAAAAAAATCCCAAAATGAATACGATGAACAATACAACTGCCTGTGAACATGTAAAACTGCAACAACTCTGCAAATAGGCTGGTAAGATCATTTGTTTAACTATTAAGCCGCTGTATCATCCAATTAACATTATAATTAACCTGACCTTCAATGCTAAAAATATTATGAATACAGTGGGGAACGCTTGAAATTTTTCACATTCCTGATTCAAATAACAGCATTCCTGACTAAAGCAGCAGCTTTGAACCCGGCATTCGTAGCTGTAGACAATCTGGTGACCATCTTGATTTGAAAGTATCCATTTTTTAAAGCTATTTTGAGGATTGATTAGAATGAGCCGTAGCGATAAGATAAGTGTGTTAGTGTGGGTGGAATGGCAGAAGTGGAAGTTATCTCTTTTCATTCTCATCAGGAAAGGAACTTGTCAACAAAACCCAGATCTATTCAATTTAGCACTCTTTGGTAGGCACAGATACAACAGATTATCAACAGAAGCTAATGGTGAATTAGGTAGAATTTTGCTGGAAAATGAATTACAAGTTCCTCACCAATGCCCCTCTATCCTTTTTGTTATTTAAGTGCACAGGACTGTTAGGCATGTCACATTAATTCCAGCGCGTTACCTTCACTGAATTCCCCACTATCAACATCCTTCGGGTTACCATTGACCAGAAACAGAACTGGACCGGCCATATAAATACTGAGGCTACAAGAGCCAGTCCGAGGTTGGGAATTCTGCAGGAAATAACTCTCCTCCTAACTTCACAAAGCCTGTCCATCATCTGCAAGGCACAAGTCAGGAGTGTGATGCAACACTCACCACCTGCCGTCATGAGTGCAACTGTAAAAGCACTCAAGAAGGACAACACTATCCAGGGCAAAGCAGCCTGCGTGTTTGGCACCCCGTCCACCACCTTAAACATTCACTCTATCTACCACCAATGAACGGTGGCAGTAATGTGTACCATCTTTAAGTTTTTAGGTGTTCAGATCATCAACAACCTGCCCTGGTCCCCCGATGCTGGCACTATCATTAAGAAAGCCCATCAATGTCTCTACTTTCTCAGAACACTAAGGAAATTCAGCATGTCAGCTACGACTCTCACCAACTTTTACAGATGCACCATAGAAAGCATTCTTTCTGGTTGTATCACAGCTTGGTGTGCTCTTGCTCAGACCATAAGAAACTACAAAGTGTCGTGAATGTAGCCCAGTCCATCACGCAAACCAGTGTCCCATCCATTGACTCTGACTACACTTCCTGCTGCCTCAGAAAAGCAGCCAGCATCATCAAGGATCCCATGCACCCTGGAGATACTCTCTTCCACCCTCTTCTGTCAGGAAAAAGATACAAAAGTCTGAGGCCAGGTACCAACCAACTCAAGTACAGCATCTTCCCTGCTGCCATCAGACTTTAGAATGGATCTACCTTGCACTAAGTTGATCTTTCTCTATGCCCCAGCTATGACTATAACACTACATTCTGCATTCTCTCCTCTCCTTCTCTATGAACGGCATGCTTCATCTGCATAGCATATAAAAAACATTACTTTTTACTGTGTGCTAATAAATGAGACAATAATAAATCAAATCAAATCATTTACAACTCATCAAGACTCCTTCGACAGCACCTTCCAAACCCGCAACCTCTACCACTAAGATGGACAAAGACAGCAGATACATGGGAACACCACCATCATGAAGTTCCCCTCCAAGTCACACATCATTTTGTCTAAGAATTATATCGCCATCCCTTCATGTCACTGGATCAAAATTCTGGAACTCCCTCCCTAACAGCACTGTGGGTGTACCTGCGCCACAGGGACTGCAGCAGTTCAAGGTGGCTGCTCATTGACACCGTTTCAAGGTCAATGAGGGATGGGCAATAAATGCTGCCCTAGCCAGCAACACCCACATGCCCTGAAAGAATAAAGAAAAACTCCAAGTGGCCAACTTAGTCTTAGTCTACATGGGAGCTTTCTAGGATTGCACAGCTCAGAGAGAACATTGATCCTCAACATTGTGCATTACTTTTATTTTAACATAGGTTCAGCAAGATCCCACAATGAGTGACCAGTTAACCTGACCCTGGTGGCTGTAATGACTTCAATCAGCTTCCTTCCGTGCCCATTGGGCACCGCAGGGGCTGAGGTGCGTTATAGACCCCGACAATCACATTTTGATTTGACGTGTCTTAAGTTTCCTTTGTACTTTTTGTTTCTGTTCGGGCCGTTCCTCCTCCTTTTGGGGGGCTGCCCCCTTTTTCTTTGTCCCAGTGTAATTTGAGTTTGTTTGCTTGGTTCGGCCCACCCAAAAGAACAACTTCAATCAGCTTATTGAGATTGGCCTATTGGAGTATGAACTCCCTGGTTAAGGATCCAACTGATGGGCCAATCAGGGAGGCTTTGCCTTGTACTTAACTGGGAATGTTAGTGCCCTTGGCAGCCTTAGAGGTAGATTACTAGCATTCCTGTCAGATTTTTGTAAATGAAGGGATTTTGGAGCATGGACTTCTGCCTCTGCAGGCTTATGACAGTGATGCTGGTGAAGGAGGAATATTGGCCAAGGTACGGGGAAAACTTTTGCCCCTTTTTCAAGTTATGCTGTTGAGCTGTTAATGAAAGTAACAGATGAGACCTTGGTTTTAATGCTTCATCTGAGGATGGTATCTGGGATAATGTAACACTCTTAGTGTTGGGGTGAGTCTAGCTTCTGTCTCTAAACCCTGCAATGGAATTTGAACTCATGACATTCTAATTCAAAGACACTTGTATTCAACATGCTAATTTTTCAGATATGGCCCCATTTATTCATTGAATTAATCCCCTCAGTCAAAGAGATTTCACTATTTATCAGATCTTAACTGCAACTGTATCATAAGGTCAAGGATGAACAGAAAAGCAGGGATGCAAATTCTTTTTGTACAAGTGATTTATAAGAACATAAATTTAGCAAGAAAATACAACATCATTACATTCCATAACTCAATGCTGGAATGAAACATTGGTGCAACAGGCCTGGCCACTGAGAATTTACAATGGCTAAATAAAAGAAGAAAATTCATTCTTCCATTAAATAGCTGCAACATCTATTTTGAGCAGCCACTTAAATACAAGTGCAACAAGATAAAAGTGTTATATTAAAGTACAGCTAAAGCAATGAGTGTGAGTTGCTAGATGGTCTGTAACTGTGGAGGAAGGATATACAATAATTCAGTGACATAGTTCAGTGAGACCCAATTTGGAATATGGTGTTCAGTTCTGGGCACTGCACTGTAGGTGTACTGCAGATTCACCAGAATGAAACTGGGGCTAATGGGGTTAAATTATGAAGACAAGCTTGTAATGCAGAGGCTAATTGAATTGAAATATTTTAATTGATTAAAGTATTTGATAGGTTAGGTCATGGACCCTATTTCCTCCAGAGGGAAATTGGAAACAAGGTGCCTTGGGGTGGGTGAGAGGAAACAATTCCAAACAAAGAGTGGTGTTTTCCAGCTGTGTTTGACCTGAAGGTGTGCCACCATGACCTGCCAGAGATCATGGTGGCACACTGCTGCCTCACGGCGCCAGGAGCCCAGGTTTGATTCCGGTCTCGGGCCACTGTCCGTGTTGAGTTTGTACGTTCTTCCCATGTCTGCATAGGTTTCCTCCCACAGTCCAAAGATGTGCGGGTTAGGTGGATTGGCCATGCTAAATTACCCCTTAGTGTCAGGGGGACAAGCAGGGTAAATGCCTGGGGATAGGGCCTGGCTGGGATTGTGGACGGTGCAGACTTGATGGGCCAAATGACCACCTCCCGTACTGTAGGGATTCTATGATTCTCCATGGACATTTGCACGGTTTGTGTCTGTCTGCTACGACTCCACCCAATGGGTACTGGAAATCTGAAACTTTTTCCCTCAAAACTGTTGCGTAAGTGGTCAGTTGAAGCTTTCAAAATGGAGGCAAGGGTATGGAGGATTGAACTGAGCTGGAAGGCTGGAGTTGTGAAATATCAATGGCAGAGCGGATCCTATGAGCTGAATGCTTACTCCTGTTGTTGTGTTCACATGTTTATGTGCACATGAGTGTACAACATCTGCATGGCTAGCTGAATGAAAGCACGTCATTGCAGTGTGAGTTAAGACAGAGTAAGGAAGGGACCCTAGTGCTAAGAGGGATTAGTTCCATATCTGCAATATCAGAGCAGGTACAAAAAAAACCTTGAGAAATTATGTGCAACTGGGAACACACAATGGCAGGTTCGAGGGCAAGACTTTTTTTTTTAAGTTATTTGCTCACAGCCTCGGGGACTGTGTGGGGTTTGCACATTCTCCTCGTGTCTGCATGGGTTTCCTCCAGATTCTCCAGTTTTCTCCCACAGTCCAAAGGTGTGCAGGTTAGGTGGATTGGCCATGCTAAATTGCTCCTTTGTGTCCCAAGATGTGTATGTTAGGGATTATAGCAGGGTAAATAGTTGGGGTTATGGGAGCTGGGTGGGATGCTCTGTCAGAGAGCCAGTGCAGACTCAATGGGCCAAATTACCTCTTTCTGCCCTGTGGCAATTCTATGAAAGGGATGTGGAGGTTGTGAGCCTATCCAGCATTTCTTGCCCATCCCTAATTGCCCTTGAGAATTAAGGTGGGGTAGTGATGTGGGACATTGTGACTGTGTAAAACCTTCCAGGAGAAGTACACAGTATTGAAATTCCATAGGATAATCCTGGTTGTACAAGAGAATGCTAAACTTGAGAATCAGCTCATTCTACACTGTACAAATATACAAGGAAGAGTCATACCCTGGACAATACCTACCGGTGAGTGGTGACTATATGGAGAGGAATAATGAGGTAGAGGGTAGGAAATGAGTGATCACCCACAGGAGTAGGATCAGACTGGAGAACAAGTCCGCAAAAACATTGTGGGAAGGAACAGCAACCCCCCTCACCGTCCCTCCCCCACCCACTGAAGATAGCTATTGGAAATGTTCAGTGTCAAATACATGTGAGAAACAATACTGTATCCCAATACATGTGACAATAATAAATCAAAATCAAATCCTTCTCCAGAGAGTCAAAATTACTCTTCTGCGACTGTACCTCAGCACTTGTACGCATGAAGACTGAGTGCAGGAGTGGTGTGACTCTCTAAGGCCCTGTTAACACTGAGCAATGTCCCCCCTCCCACCAGGCCAAGTTGGTGGTCACCTGAGCCACCATGGTTAGCAGCTCCATCAGAGTGGATGCTAAAGTTTATTTATTAGTGTCACAAGTAGGCTTACACTAACACTGCAATGAAGTTACTGTGAAAATCCCCGAGTCACCACGCTCCGGCACCAGTTCAGGTACACTGAAGGAGAATGTAGTATGGCCAATGTATCTAACCAGCACCAAAGGAAACCTGTGCAGACACGGGGAAAACACGCAGAGTCTGCACAGACAGGAGTTCAAGTTGGGAATCGAATCCAGGTCCCTGGAGGTGTGAGACAGCAGTGCTAATCACTGTGTCACCGCGCCTCTTAACTTCCGTTAGGAGCCTGGATCCTCAATTTCAGCTGTGACTGATTCAGTATGATCTCACCCTGCAGTGAGTTGGCACAACAGTGTATATTTACATTGCACCGTTAACATAACAAAATGTCTCAAGGTGAGGAAAAAAAAATAGAAACTGAGCAGCATTCGATAACGTTTGGGGCGATAAAGCTTGGGAGAAGAGGTAGGTTTTAAGGAGCGTTTTGAAGGAAGAAAAGGAAGTAGAGAGGGGGAGAAGTGTAGGGAGGGAACTCCAGTGCTTAGAGTCCAGGCAACTGAAGGCATAGCCGTTAGTGGTGGAGTGATTGAAAGCAATGATTCTAAAGAAGCCAGAAGCGCAGTTATCTTGGGAGGGTTGTGAGAAGATTAGTCATATGGGGTGGTGCAATGGCACAGTGGTTATCACTGCTGCCTCACAGCGCTAGGGACCTGGCTTTGATTCCCAGCTTGGGTCTGTGTGGAGTTTGTATGTTCTCCCCGTATCTGCGTGGGTTTCTTCCGTGTGCTGCAGTTTCCACCCATAGTCTGAAAGATGTGCTTGGTTAGGTGCATTGGCCCGAACGAGTGCCGGACTGTGTTGACTAGAGAAACTTCACAGTAACTTCATTGCAGTGTAAACCTTACTTGTGACTAATAAATTAACTTTAACATATGGTGGGTGAAGCCATGGAGGAACGAGAATTTTTAAATGGAGGTGTTACTTGACTGGGGGCTAACATAGGGGCGATAGGGCACCATTTCATTCTGCCTTGGTTCCTTCACTGTGTTCCTGGTGATTTACCAAACGTAGACCCCACCCCCCCCTTCTATCTTCTGTCCTCTATATGGTGCCAGACACTGACTGGGCTTCAGGAAGCGTAACCTCCTCTCTGAGATTACAGAGCTACATCCACATTTGGAATGAAGAAAAGAGAAAAGGGTTGGTTTTTAAAGTGTGGAGTGAGTACAAAGAGAAGTAGCTGCTGAGAGAAGCTACAGTTGCATTGCTGGGTGGATAGGATGTGAGATAGAAATATGAAGGCAAATAGAAGATAAGGAATGACAAAACCCTGTGTGATGTTACAGCCAGTATTGCCCTCAGTGACCATGAGTAACCCCCACCCCCGCCCCCGCACCAAACCACCCCCCCCCTCCCCCCAACCACCAGTGTGGACAGCAGGATTGCACCCACAGGAGAGTGTGTGCACAGTGGGCACTGCCTCTCCAGTGGCAGCCCATTATCTTGGGTTAGTTTTACACAGCCTTTCTGTAAGGGAAAAAGGAGTGTGTTCACGACATCTTTGTGAGGCGCTTAAGAGAATCTGTGTGCCATGGTAGAACAGCTGGCATCAGTGCGCCAGATGTGGAGTCAAGAGGGTTGCAACAATGGTGAATACAAGGAAAAGGCGGTGCAGGGAATTGTCGTACAATGATTGTGGGAGAGTGAAGGAAAGCGAGGAGAGCGATAGTGGGGTTACAGACGATGGGAGGTGTGAGCAGAGAGTAGGGATTCTTCTCTTGACAACTTTGATGAAATTAATTGAAGGTTCTGTGGCATTTCAGCCACCTCCTAGGAGTGAATCTCCTAGCATTGACCTTCCTGGCAACCTCTTCCCACCGGCAATGGGGATGTTGCCTGGAGAACATTCTTCCCTTTTGCAGAGGGGAAAAGGATCTCCCTCCTCATCACTTGGACCAAAGCCTCCGAAGTAGCGTTAAAGAATCTGAGGGCCCAATCTTCAGATCTTGAAGCCACTTCCTCTTTACAAGTGGTTCCTGCTCTATGCAGCCGGAATGTACCTCTCCTCGAAGGGATGCTGTGTTTACCCCAGTCCAACGCGGGCATCTCCACATCATGACCACCTTTAAGTAGGCATCAGAGACACCTCCAAAAACAAATAGGCAGTCAATGAATAGCACGGGCAGCACTGGTTCTACACTTAAGTTATCATTGAAGTGACTACACCAATTTCATGTGGCCTCCTTGTCCTGCCTCCAAGGCCTGTCAGACATTATCAAACAACATGTTTCTTCATGAGAAGAATAGACCACAAGAAATAAGAAAACCAGAGTACTCTAGGGCACATCCTAGTGGCTGTTCACAAACAAGTTAAAGTCTTAAGGGATGATTTGCTAACTGTTTCAACAAGCTACGATGCACAGAAATAGAGATACATTTAAAATAAAACAATAATTGATGACTTGTTTGAAGGAACTTCCATATCGTATTTGAGAATACAATTTACAACATCTTATTATCTCCTAGAGTATCACAGATAAATGAAATAACTCCTCCAAGGTCACTGTCCCTTCACCAAATTTAGATTTATTTACACAGTAACCAACACTCAGAGAGGTACTTCCTTGTACAGAGTGTAAACCCACAGTGCCAATAACCCTGACACTCCACATTATATGGTGTAGTTGGTGTAGTCACCTCGTGATAACTTAAGTGTAGAACCACTGCTGCTCCTGCTATTCATTAACTGCCCATTTGTCTTTGGGAGTGCTCTCATACTTATACAGGGCTCCCTGATTAGAGAAGCCATTACTGCTGCTCTTTCAGGTCAACCAAATAAATTAAATCAAATTAACGAAAGGACAAAGTAAAAATGGGCAGCTTCCAAAAGGAGGGGAACCGGCCAAAACAAAGGTCAAAGTAGAAAGGAAACTTAAAGCATCAAATCAAAATGTGATTAAAAGGGTCAGTAAAGCACTGCAGTCCCTGCGGTGCCCAGCGAGCATGGAAGGCGTTAACGATACCCTTGAACACAGCATGCTCCTTTTCCATGGACACCCAACTGCGAATATAGCCGCGGTAGAGAGGCAGACAGTTGGGTCGGATGACTCCTTTGGTCGCCTGCTGTCTGGACCTGTTTATGGCAAGCTTTGGGCCCTCCTCTTTCCCTGCCCCCTTCCGCACCGGGTGCCTGTAGATCAGGAGTGTGGGACTGAAGTGCAAACTAAACACCAACAAAAGGTTTTGAGGAAATAAAAATGGTTGGAAACCATTACTGCTTTAATCAGGAAGCTAGGATTCTAAGGTCCACATCCTGGGCCTCATTAAAGTCATTACAATATGATTAAAATAAAGCTCTTCCTAGGCAAATAACTTCTAAAGGTCATTTCTATTTCTATAAGCAAGCTTTTAAAAGTACAGAACAATTACTTGTCAAAGGAGTTAAAGAATCAGATGATATTATGTAAGTCACTGACATGATATGTTAAAATAAGCATCCTTTCTGAATGTATCACACTTTGGTACAGCTCCTGCTCTGCCCAAGACCACAAAAAAACTACAAAGGGTTGTAAATGCATCCCAGTCCATCACACAAGGCAGCCTCCCATCCATTGATTCCGTTTAAGCTTCTCACTGCATTGGAAAAGCAGCCAGCTTAATCAAGGACCCAATGAACCTTGGACATGTTCTCTTCCACCTTCTCCTGTCGGGAAAAAGACGCAGAAGGGAACATATTTCAACCGACTCGAGAACAACTTTTTCCCTGCTGCCACCAGACTTTTGAATGGACCTACCATATATTAAGCTGATCTTTCTCTACACTCTGGGTGTAACTGCAACACCACATTTTGCACCTTCTCCTTTCCTTCTCCCCTATGTACTCTATGAATCCTATGTTTGTCTATATAGTGCGCAAGAAGCAATACTTTTCACCATATCTTAACACATGTGACAATAAGAAGTCAAATCAAACAATAAGACTTGAAGCAATGAAATATCCAAGCTTCATAACTGGGTGTAGAAAAAAAAGGAGGGAAGAATTCTTGTTTGAAGAATTCTATGGAGTTTTTAAGAAGTGATGAGGCATGGCTTAGTTTAGGAGTTCCAGAGAGTAGGTGGTCATTTCCAAATACAAAATGTTTGGATAGAAAAATAAATGTCCAAAAAGTCTGAACTAGTCACTGATCGCCAACCAGAAAAACACCCTTTTTTTTTGCATTATATACTTGTAAATTGCCCATGCCCCAGTTCCAGTATCCCCATAAATTTGAGGTGGCGATAATGTTGTTGACATTTATGCAGTAAGTACTTGGTGACTTACTGCCAGATCCACTGAGTTAAACACGCACCATAATTCCAACAGAGGCAATGCGGTAGATAACGACAAGCATTTCAATTCTGACATCTGAGCTTATCTTCCGAGGGGATCAGACAGCTCTTTAAATGATGGGGTAGAAGCCAACACTTTTCTGGGGAGGGGTTGCAAATCACCCCAACACGTCGCGCTATTGTCTGTGAGAGTGTAATTGGGATCACTGAAAACAAATTACCAACACAAATGGAATTTGAGGCGGTACATTTCAGCCATTGTTCGCACCAAATTGATGCTCACTCCAGCTGTTAAGGTTCAAGCACTTCCACAAAAATGTAACTAGCAATGGTTGTTGTGATGTTGGCAGTACTAAGGAACACTGATTACATGGGTGACAATGCCAGCACAGTCTGCATATGAAGTACAACCATTAGTTGGCATCTTATTTCAGGATTCATTGTGGTCCAAGCTTTAAAGTTTAAAGTTCATTTATTATTGTCACAAGTAGTCTTACATTAATACTGCAATGAAGTTACTGTGAAAATCCCCTAGATGCCACACACCGGCTCTTGTTCGGGTACACCGAGGGGAATTTTAGCATGGTCAATGAACCTAACCAGCACATCTTTTGGACCATGGAAGGAAACCCACGCAGACACGGGGAGAATGTGCAGACTCTGCACAGACAGTGACCCAAGCACAGGAATCGAACCTGGGTCCCTGGCATTGTGAGGCAGCTGTGTTAACCACTGTGCCGCCAGGTCACCATAGGAAATGACCAAGCAAATTGATTTTGTAAATTGATTGTGCCTCTCTTTTACGGGCTGCGTATTGAAGCCACCACTCCACGGTTTCCTTTTGCATCAGAACACGAAGGAAAATCTGCAAGGGAGGACTGAAGGCAAGAGAAAGATAGTCAGTCAGTGATGGAGAGGGCCACCCTGTTATAATGTGAAAGGGAGATAGTCAGTGATGGAGAGGACCACCCTGTTATAATGTGAGAGGAAGATAGTCAGTGATGGAGAGGACCACCCTGTTATAATGTGAGAGGAAGATAGTCAGTGATGGAGAGGACCACCCTGTTATAATGTGAGAGGGAGATAGTCAGTGATGGAGAGGACCACCCTGTTATAATGGGAGAGGGAGATAGTCAGTGATGGAGAGGGCCACTCTGTTATAATGTGAAAGGACAGAGGAGTTGTTTGTTGGAACCCAGAGGTGCCCGTGGGACGACACACACAGGCACCCAGGTTGAACTGGAGACTGTGGTTTGGGGCCGAGGTCCAGATTTCTGTACTTTTACTACCTAGTGGAAGGAGCAACAAGCAGTTGTGCCAGAGATTTTGATTTATCTTGCAGCGCCTATTCCTTTGTACCTTTCAATGATCAACTTGTTGAAGGGCTTTGAATATTTACTGATTTAATGCAGTGTTTTGATTCTCGACGGTGCGGCTCAGTACATCTCGATTGTAGCTCATTGTGTGGCCTCTGAGGAACATTTCATTCCACAGGCACAGGACAAGCTGACTTTCCTGCCGCACCTGAATCCATCGCTGCTGCATTAAGATATAACAAAGAATGACGGGGAAGTAAACAGCATATTTCACAGCCCCGGGTTAGACCAAAGCAATTTGCACCAATTACTACCTTTTTATTTCTTTATTGTCGTTAGTTTTCTATCTCTCTCCCCACTCTTTCCCCCCAATGTTGTCCCCCTCTTTTCTTATATTTTCTCCCCATTTGCTTCCCCTTTCCCCCTTTCCCCCTTTCTCTCAATTTTACCTTTCTCCCACCCATCTACCCCCTCCCAACACATCTTTATCTGTCACAGTTTACCCTCTGATTTCAGCTTCTCTGCCATTTGGCCATTCTATTCTCTCTATAGGCTGCCATTAGCAGCCTTTCCCCTTGTTTTTGTGGTGATGACTTGTCTTTCATTCCCTTTCCCTACACTATAAATATCTCCCATTTTCTATGCCTTTAAGCATGAGGTGGAGATGCCAACGTTGGACTGGGGCGGGCACAGTAAGAAGTCTCTCAACACCAGGTTAAAGTCTAACAGGATTATTTGGTAGCACGTGTCTTTGGAGCACTGCTCCTTCACCAGGTGAGTGAATGATGAAGGAGCAGCACTCCGAAAGCTCATGCTACCAAATAAACCTGTTAGACTTTAACCTGGTGTTGTGAGACTTGTTCCTATGCCTTTAGCTTTGACAAAGGGTCATCTATACTCGTAACATCAGCTCTTTTCTCTCCTTACAGATGCTGTCAGACCTGCTTGAGGTCTTACAGCATTTTCTCTTTTGGTTGCAACCATTAAGTACTTTTAAAGTACGGTCAAAGTTGCAATTCAAGAAAGGCAGAACGAACTGATTCGACTATTCTTTTTAAAAAATAACTTTTATAGTTGAGTAACTGCAGGAGCATTGCAAGTGAGTTAACGTCATTGATTGAAAAAAGCCCAGAAGTAACTTCTCTTTGACCTTTAACCTAGCTTCTCAGATTTTAGGCGTTAGTCAATCTGTCAATCTTTTTATGTGAGGATAGAAGTTACTGCGGGTTGGGTGATTGCTTCAGGCATTAGTATGACATTCTTCTGCCTGTTATTTAACAGAAGGGGCAATATATTTAAGATAAATGTGTTAATTAAAGCCTCCATCGAAGTAGCAGACTAAAGCACAGTCGCAGAGAGAGGCCCAGGCCACAGAGTTTGGAGATGAGTTTCGTGGGAATAATGGCGTTGAAGACTGAACTGTAGTCAATAAATAGAAGTTTGACATAGGTGTCCTTGTTATTTAGGTGCTCCAGGGTTGAGTGCAGGGCCAGGGAAATGGTGGATCCAGGTAGGATCCACTACAGCTAGGCTGGATTTAATTCATGTCATGGCTAACCTTTCGAAGCACTTCATAATGATGGGTATCAGAGCCACCGGCCGATAGTCATTAGCGCACATTGCTTGGTTTTTCTTAGGTACTGGGATGTTAGTTGTCTTCTTGAAACAGATAGGGACCCCAGATTGTTGCAGAGAGGTTGAAGATGTCTGACTGGCCACCTCCAATCTGGTGTTTGCAATCAATCACAATCTTATTGATTGTTGACAGATGGCTGAACTCTGTATACAAAGGTCAGTGGTTCTTGTCCCACATCAGAATTTTTGTGAAAAATCGAGCCTGATTTTCAAGTGTAGCACTGAGGGATATTGGTGAGGTAAAAGTTGAAACCACTCTTTGTGAGTTCCAGCAAGCAAAGTCTTTAATCAAACATATGCTGGAGAGAGAGAACCTCGCTTCTTTCTAAGATACAGGATTTCATAGAATCTATCAAGTGCAGAAGAAGGCCAATGAACCTGCACTAACAACAATCCCACTCAGGCCCTATCCTTGTAACGCCACATCTTTACCCTGCTCAGCCCTCTGACATTTAACATTGACGATCAACCTAACCCGCACATCTTTAGAGTGTAGGAGGAAACCGGAGCACTTGGAGGAAACCCAAGCAGACATGGGGAGAATGTGCAGGCTCTGCACAGGCAGTCTCCTGAGGCTGGAATTGAACCTGGGTCCTTGGAGCTGTGAGGCAGCAGTGTTAACCACTGTGCTATCGTGCTGCCCTTTGTAGCCCATATTTACATTTCTGATCTTCCTTCTTTTCATTATGATGTTTTGCATTTATTTCTTTACTGACCATACTGTTACATCTGCGGATGTTCCCATTGTCTCATCCCTCAACCTTGTATATGGGCTTCAGTCCCACCTCTTCCCCTTCTTATGCTGTTCAGAAATGTATGCCTGTAAAAACTGACATTGGTATAACTACTGGGCTAGCTGCTTCTGAAACATTCTTAGACCAAATATCCCATCATGCCTATAGTATGCTAAATTTCCCATCATGCCAGAAAAGTATTCTTGTCGACTTTAAAACCTCTTAAATGCTCATCTTAATAGCAAACTATTATAATTACCCCACTTCATTGTAAAAGTTAAGTTTAAGTTTATTTATTAGTGCCACAAGTAGGCTCACATTAACACTGCAACGAAATTACTGTGAAAATCTCCTAGTTACCACACTCTGGCACCTGTTTGGGTACACTGATGGAGAATTTAGCATAGCCAATGCACCTGACCAACAACTAACCACGTCTGGCACGTGGGAGGCTTTCAAGTGCAAGTTGGTAGGGATTCAGGACCGGCACATTCCTGTAAGGATGAAGGATAAGTATGGCAAGTTTTGGGAACCTTGGACAATGTGAGATATTGTGAGCCTAGTCAAAGAGAAAAAGGAAGCATTCATTAAAGCTAGGAAGCTGGGAATACACAAAGCAAGTGTGGAATACAAGGAAAGTAGAAAGAAACTTAAGCAAGAAGTGAGGAAGGCTATAATGGATCACGAAAAAGCATTAGCCAACAGGATTAAAGGAAATCCCAAGGCTTTTTATACATACACAGAGCAATAGAGTAGCCAGGGAAAGGGTTGGCCCACTCAAGGACAAGGGAGGGAGTCTATGCATGGAACCAGAGGAAATGGGTGAGGTATTAAATGACTACTTTGCGTCAGTATTCACCAAAGAGAAGGATTTGGTGGACGATGAGTCAGGGAAAGGGTGTGTAGACAGTTTGAATCATGTTGAGATCAAAAAGGAGGGTTCTTGAGAAACATTAAGGTAGACAAGTCCCCAGGACACGATGGGATGTACCCTGGAATACTGAGAGAGGCAAGGGAGGAAATTGCTGGGGCCTTGAGAGAAATCTTTCTATCCTCACTTGCTACAGAGGTGTCCCAGAGGATTGGAGAATAGCCAGTGTTTTTCCTTTGTTTAAGAAGGGTAGCAAGAATAAGCCAGGTAATTACAGGCTGGTGAGTGGTAGAGAAATTATTAGAGAGGATTCTTCGAGACGGGATTTATTCCCATTTGGAAACAGTGAGAGGCAACATGGTTTCGTGAAGGGGAGGTCATATCTCACTAACTTGATCAAGTTTTTCGAGGAAGTGACAAAGATGATTGAGGGTAGAACAGTGAATATTGTCCACATGGACTTCAGTAAGACAAGGTCCCTCATGGCAGAACGTGAAGTTGCATGGGATCAGAGGTGAATAACAGATAGCGATGAGGACCTTCAGAAGGTGCAGCAGGATATAGATTGGTTGAACAATTGGACGAGAGGTGGCAGATGGAGTTTAATCTAGACAAATGTGAAGTAATGCATTTTGGAAGGTCTAAAACAAATAGGAAATCTACAGTAAATGACAGAACTCTTAAGAGTATTAATAGGCAAAGAGATCTGGGTGTACAAGTACACAGATCACTGAAAGTGGCAATGCAGGTGGAAAAGGGAGTCAAGAAGGCATATGGCATGCTTGCCTTCATCGGCCGAGGCATTGAGTTTAAAAATTGACAAATCATGTTGCAGCTTTATGGAACCTTAGTTAGGCTGCACTTGGAATATAGTGTTCAATTCTGGCCGCACACTACCAAAAGAATTTGGAAGCTTTGGAGAGGGTACAGAAAAGATTTACCAGGATGTTGCCTGGTATGGAGGACATCAGCAATGAGGAGAGGTTGGAGAAATTTAGTTTGTTCTCAGTGGCATGATGGAGGTTGAGGGGTGACCTAGAAGTCTACAAGATTGAGAGGCATGGACAGAGTGGATAGTCAGAAGCTTTTTCCCCAGGATGAAAGAGTCAATTACTAGGGTTTAAGGTGCAAAGTTTAAAAAAGATGTACGAGGCAAATTATTTACACAGAAGGCAGTAGATGCCTGGAACTCATTGCTGGGAGAGGTAGTGGAAGCAGATACGGTGATAACTTTTAAGAGGCATCTTGACAAATACTTAAATAGGATGGGAATAGAGGGATATGATCTCCAGAAGGGTAGGGGGTTTTAATTCGGTCGGGCAGGTTTGGAGGGCCGAAGGTTCGGTTCCTGTGCTGTAATGTTATTTGTTCTTTGTCTTTCAGACTGTGGGAGGAAACTGGAGCACCCAGAGGAAACCCATGCAGACACTGGGAGAACGTGCAAATTCCACACAAACAATGACCTAAGCTGAGAATCGAACCTGGGTCCCTGGTGCTGTGAGGCACCACTGTGCCACCATGTTGCCCTCAGGTATGTGCTAGAAATTCCATGGTATTATTTCTAAGAGAAGGGGAATTATCCCATGACCAATACTCATTCGTCAACGAACTCATAAAAAAAAGATCCAGTCATTATCATTGAACTGTTTGTGGGACATGGTTATGTAGAAATTGGCTTCCATCTTTACTACATGACAGCAACAATTTACACATTCAACGCTATTTCATTGAGACATGCCAGAGTTGTGAGAGGCATTATCTTAATTGCAATCTAATTTATTACCAGTGGTCACATTTCCTTGTGGTTGGTCACTGTTCTATTGTAGGCAGAGTCAGCGCTCCTGCTCAGTATAAGACAAAGGTATCTCCAGCATGAGAATGGAAGCAAATTGAAAATTGACTTTCCAAAAGCATACTTGGACACTACGGACTCAATTTTCAGCCCACTCCCAACTCTTCCCTTAAGTCTGGGTTGAAGGTGGCACGGTGACAGTGATTGGCACTGCTGCCTCACAGCGCCAGGGACCTCGGTTCAATTCTGGCCTCGGTCACTGTCTGTGTGGAGTTTGCACGTTCTTCCCATGTCTGCGTGGGTTTCCTCCGGGTGCTCTGGTTTCCTCCCACAGTTCAAAATGTGCAGGTTAGGTTGGTTAGCCATGCTAAATTGACTCTACAGTCTGGAGCATTAGCAGAGTAAATATGTGGGGTTATGGGAATCGAGCCTGGGTGGGATATAACTAGTAGAGACCCGAAGGGCCAAATGGCCTCCTTCTGTATTGTAGAGATTCTGTGATTCTATGAAGGTGAGGGGAGCCTGACGGTTCAGATGCTTGCTGGAGTATAAGCTTCAAGATACAACTGTCTGTGCGGAGTTGCATATTCTCCCCATGTCTGAATGGGCTTCCTCTGGTCCTCCAGTTTCCTCCCACACTAAAAGATGTGCAGATTAGGTGGATTAGGCATGATAAATTGCCCTTTAGTGTCCCAAGATGTGCAGGTTAGGTGGATTAGTGGCGTAAATACATAGGGTTACGGGGATTGGGTCTGAGTGGAATTGTTGTCAGTACAGGATCAATGGCCGTCTTCTGTATTGTAGGGATTCTATGACTCTATACAGTTGCTGGCACAAACAATGTTCAGCAGGCTAGGAGGAGGGAGCCAACCCACCCCCCCTCCCCCAATGAGGTTAATTAAAGCACTCAACATTCATTAAGAACTTGTTAGAGAAGATGGCATATATGCTTTAGGCGTTACCTGGTTTGGATTAGTGGGAGACTAGTGCAGAGTGGGGAACCAGTCAAAGCTGCACAGATTTAAGGTGAGAGGGGAGAGGTACAAAAAGGGTCCAGAGGGCAATTCTTTCACACACAAAGTGGTGAATGCCTGGAACGAGCTGCTAGTAGTGGAGGCAGGTACGATTTTGTCTTTTAAGAAGCATTTAGACAGTTATATGAGTAAGATGGGTATCGAGGGATAGGGGCCAAACGCAGGCAATTGGGAATAGCTTAGTGGTTTAAAAAAAAATGGGAGGCATGGACAAGTTGGGCCGAAGGGCCTGTTTCCATGCTGTCAACCTCTATGACTTTATGACTTCAAAACCTTTAGTCCTGACAATGCAACAAGCTACCTCACACATTTCAGGCCCATACCGAACAATAGACAGATTGAGCTCATCCAATTTTTATAAGTGTAATTTTATCTTCAATTGTGGCTAAACTTTGTACGTGTCTGTGTTTGCAGCTTCATTGTTTCTGAAGTAACTTCCAGAGCAATATAGCGAAATATACTAACTTGTTCTTTTTAAGTGAGGAGGTTTTGCTGCTGGGTTATTTTAAATTGATGTTCTCGCTCCATGGGTAAGAAAATACACACGCATGCACCCACAAATATAATTGTTCACAGGTGACTTTGGGAATGATCCTTTCAAAGCATCCGTGACACTTGTAATTACAAAACTCAGCAAACATCAGTCCTTATGAAAATATTTCTGGTTCAAATCTGCTCAAATGGGGAAGAATGTGGAGTCAGATTGATGGCTTTTAACAGCCTTCAGTCCCAGCACCCAGCCAACCTGATTTATTGATAATAGAGTTTCAATTCCCGTGGTAAAAAAACCCAGTGTTTTTTCTTGCAAAAACATTAACAAGTTCATACATGGTTCACAAAAGTTAACTGTCAGCTTAAAAATATGATGGCTGGCATGTTTGTTACATATTTGCATTTATAAGCAGCGCAGTTTCTTATTTTAACTAGTTGAGACTCATAGAATCTCTGCAATACAGAAGTACGGTAAAAAGTCTGACAACACCAGGTTTTAGTACAGAAGTACGCCATTCGACCCATCGAGACTGGACTGACGACACTCCCAGCCAGGCCCTATCCCCGTAACTCCATATATTTACCCTGCTAGGCCCCCTGACATTAAGGGACAATTTAGCATTACAAATCCACCTAACCTGCACATCTTATTAGTGTGGGAGGAAACCGGAACACCCGGAGGAAACCCACGCAGACACGGGGAGAATATGCAAACACCACACAGACTGTCACCCGAGGCCGGAATTGAACTCGGGTCCCTGGTGCTGTGAGGCGACTGTGCTAACCACTGTGCCACCGTACCAACCATCATAGGGATTATTTTGTACAACGATTGTGCAATCCAATACTGGTAATTCTGTCACTGAATTTTGATTTAGAACAAGAACATAAGAACATAAGAAATAGGAGCAGGAGTAGGCCATCTAGCCCTTCGAGCCTGCCCCGCCATTCAATAAGATCATGGCTGATCTGTCGCTGCTCAGTTCCACTTTCCCGCCCTCTCCCCATAACCCTTAATCCCCTCTCTTATCAAAAACCCATCAACCCGCGTCTTAAAAATATTTAGCGAGGTAGCCTCCACCACTTCAACGGGCAGAGAATTCCAGAGATTCACCACCCTTTGAGTGAAGAAGTTCCTCCTCAACTCCGTTCTAAACCGCCCCCCTTTTATCTTGAGGCTGTGCCCCCTAGTCCTATTGTCTTTTTTGAGCGGGAAGAGTCTCTCCACCTCTATCCTATCCATCCCATTCATCATCTTATATGTCTCAATGAGATCTCCCCTCATTCTTCTAAACTCTAACGAGTACAAGCCCAGTTTATTCAGCCTCTCCTCATAGCTCAACCCCCTCAACTCCGGTATCAGCCTAGTAAACCTCCTCTGCACTCCCTCCAAGGCCAAAATATCTTTGCGCAGGTTCGGCGCCCAAAACTGCACACAGTACTCCAGCTGCGGCCTCACCAATGCCCTATACAGCTGCAGCAAGACCTCCCTACTTTTATATTCAATCCCCCTCGCTATGAAGGCCAGCATCCCATTCGCCTTCCTGACCACCTGCTGCACCTGCAAGCTGGGTTTTTGCGACTCATGCACAAGGACCCCGAGGTCCCTCTGCACCGTCGCCTGCTGCAGTTTTTCGCCCCGTAAGTAATAGTCCTTCCTACCATTATTCCTACCAAAGTGGACCACCTCGCACTTGCCAACATTAAATTCCATTTGCCATTTCCTGGCCCATTCGCCCAGCCTATCTAGATCCTTCTGCAGACTCTCCACACCCTCCGCACAATTTGCCGTTCCCCCAATCTTGGTGTCATCAGCAAATTTCGACACCCTACACTTGGTTCCCTCCTCCAGATCATCTATATAAATGGTAAAAAGCTGAGGCCCCAGCACCGACCCCTGGGGCACTCCACTAGTCACCATCCGCCAATCCGAATAGCACCCGTTGACCCCTACTCTCTGCCTCAATTTCCGTAGTAGTTTAAGAAATGTAAGTAAAACGTAAAGCGGAAATTTAAGACTGAAGCTAAGTTGAATTGTCAGATCTGCATGCAACAACTTTCACAAACCCAGTTGTCCGATTCTCAGACTCAAAAAGGGGCATTATTTAATGATTGTGTAATTTAGAGAGACATATCCTACAAGCTAAACTTGGTTGCAACGGCATTTAAAACATAAAACTCCCATAATAATATCCTTCAAAGTTACTGGTGGCGATTCTCCCCAAAAAATTCTGTCAGATTTGTGTAAAAACTGGAGTTAATCCCACTGCTTTATTCAGCGGGAGTTTTGAAATGATTCTCCCACACTCTGTGTTGCAGAATGCATTAGATTAGTGTGAATCGGTCCAAAAATCAGGAGTTTATTCCCACTGGAGATACTGGGCAGCATAGCGCTGAGCAGGCCACTGCACATGCGCCGACCTGTCAGTGCCAAGACGCTGCTGGCCTCCTGATTGATGGCCAGCTCCATGACCTCCCCATGGTCCTGATCACTGGCACATGTCCAGGCTAGCCTCGACCACCCCCCACCCCCATCCTGGCCCACCTTGAACTCCTCCTTTCCCCTTCCCCTTCCCCCGGCAGTTCCAATTTCCATCCATCCAACCGCTAAAGCAGCGGAGTGGGTTGAGAGAATCGCCCGCGCTGTGTTTAAAAATTATACACATATTGTGTATCGCACATAAATTGAACTGCAATTTTGACATGTCAAAGAGAGATTGAGATCGCCTCCCCTAAATTAGGAAAAAAAAACTACATTTCTGATGAAATTTCATACTACTCTAACGTAGACAATATATACTTCTATATATGTTTATATATAGAATATATGTTTCTCTGTAACCTCGAGAATATATGTTTCTCTGTAACCTCGAATATATGTTCCTCTGTAACCTCGAGAATATATGTTCCTCTGTAACCTCGAGAATATATGTTCCTCTGTAACCTCGAGAATATATGTTCCTCTGTAACCTCGAGAATATATGTTCCTCTGTAACCTCGAGAATATATGTTTCCCTGTAACCTCGAGAATATATGTTTCTCTGTAACCTCGAGAATATATGTTTCTCTGTAACCTCGAGAATATATGTTTCTCTGTAACCTCGAGAATATATGTTTCTCTGTAACCTCGAGAATATATGTTCCTCTGTAACCTCGAATATATGTTCCTCTGTAACCTCGAGAATATATGTTTCTCTGTAACCTCGAGAATATATGTTTCTCTGTAACCTCGAGAATATATGTTTCTCTGTAACCTCGAGAATATATGTTTCTCTGTAACCTCGAGAATATATGTTTCTCTGTAACCTCGAGAATATATGTTTCTCTGTAACCTCGAGAATATATGTTTCTCTGTAACCTCGAGAATATATGTTTCTCTGTAACCTCGAGAATATATGTTTCTCTGTAACCTCGAGAATATATGTTTCTCTGTAACCTCGAGAATATATGTTCCTACACAATAGAGGGTGGGATTCTCCGGCCACGTTGGCCCCGAAACCAGAAATTCCTGCCCAAGGTCAATGGACCTTTTCATGGTCCGCCCCTCGTTCACTACGATTCCCACGGTGGGTGGAATGGGAAAATTTATCCCATGCCTTTGAAAGGACAAAATTGAGGTTGTAATGAGTCTGCCCTGCCTTGACATCAGCAGCACAAATTCCCCTCCCCTATTTTCTTCATCCCAATGACCTCAGCACTTAACCAGCAGAGTTTGCTTTTAATACCACTTAAAACTTTCCACCTTTGATGACTAGTATTAACATCAAGTTCTCCCAAGGCAGGTATGAGCAGCTAAGTGCTGGGTAAAGCTCCCCTCTACTTTTCTCCAACAATGTCTTTTAATTCCAAGCATGGAAGAACATTCCCAATGCACCAGTATTTCTTGTTCTATTTGCTAAATCAGCAACCTTATTGCCTGAGTACAACAGCTAATTTGCATGGAAGCCAAGGAGTGTATAGGCCTTAGGCATCGGGTTGGTGATTCCCCAAGCTCACTTAATGAAGAATCTTTGCAAGTAGCAAAGAAAGGAACTCTTGCACTACTGTGTTCATGATAGAATGAATTAATTTATTCCCATTAACATCAAAACTGTCTCATGGCTGTTTACATTAAAGAAGCAGAGGAAGAAATGAATTGTAGAATCCCTACAGTAGAGAAAGAGGCCATTTGGCCCATTGAGCCTACACTGACAAAGATCCTACTGAGGCCCCATCCCTGTAACCCCATGTATTTATCTTGCTAATCCCCACAATTTAACATGGCCAGAGAAACCAAAGTTGAGTCTAGAGGAACTGTAAATATTAAAGTCAATATTAAAGTTTGGTCAACAATCTTAAGTTTGCAACAGATCTGTCCACAGCATAAGCCTTGCCTAAAGCAGTTAAAACACTGAACAAGGGAAGTGGTAATCTTATTTGCCTGTCTTTACATGTAGCCTTGACTACATTTTGCTCCATATATATTCATCCTTTATACTGGTTTTTTTTTAATTCTTTCCCTTTTCCTCAGCTATTTTTCTGTTTGCTACGACACATCTTTAAAGACAGTAAGATTGTGGAGGTTCCTTAAAGACATTGCATGATTGAAGTGAGAAGCAACTTGCCCTGAAATGTGAACTTTGTATCTCTCGTCACAAATCCTGCTGAGCCTTCCCAGTACTCTCTCTGTATTTATTTCCGATTTCCAGAATCTGCAGTATTTTATTTTTGTTTGATGCATGGTCACTTGGATCAAAAATTGAGAATTTATTCTTCTCCAGTGGGTCTTGTCTATCCATGTGTCCTTTCAAGGCCAGATACAGACTGTCATCACCCAAGAATGATCATTCTACTTGCTTTGTTCCTTTGGAAATGGCACCTTAAGCGACCTCTGGGAAAATGAAAGTTACAGAAAGTTACTTTGTCCATTGCTGATTTCCACGAAGAACTCTTCAAACATGCGGATCAATTAAAAGTTTAGTTTAGTCTGTAGATACTCTTTGAGCTCAGAATGAAAAAAATCACTCATGAGAAAGCCACGATTTCTTAAACCCTGAAGCCATAACTTCGTGCATAATATCTGGCAAAGTAGCATTGACAGGGAATTGTACAGAAACCCTTCAGAACAATAATAACTTCCTGGAATTGGTATGAGCCATTTAATCTTCCTCAATGTAACAGAAAATTAAACTTTGTTAGACTATTTGGTTTAGGTTAGAAACTGCTGTACAAATTAATCTAAAATAACAATTAGACTGCAACCAAAAATCAATACAGCAAATACAATTTCATGATGGGCGTGTTTTTAACTTGCATTTCAACGGATACACAAAAAAAAAGTTTGACAATTTACTAACTATTCCAACACTGCTTTCCTGGCACTAGTACCTATCATTATGTGAGGTTTCATTTAATCACCAGACTTCATCTTGATCCCAATGGTCCCAGTATAAACTACTGGAAAACAGCCAACTCCATTTTCCTGATTGTTGTCAATCCGCCCCTAGCCTCAGAGACACTCCGTGGGTCCTCCACTTGTCAGGTCTGAATAATGCTTGAGTCCTAAGTTTCACAAGCTTTTATCAAGAGAAAGCACAATGGCAATAGGCTGGGATTTAGCCTGACAGCCTAATAATAGATGCTGGACTCAAATATATTCAGTTGACTAATTTCAGGACAAAGAAAATCAGTCTGTCTCCACAGAAGCTGTGGAAGAGCCTGTTACCCTGTATAACAAGGCTTTTTCCTGCATACTGTTACTAGAACTACATTCCATACAGGTCTAAATATAGCTTCTGTTTACAATAGACACACTTAGGCAACCAAACCAACCTATATTTCTTCCATGCATTTTAAAATTCTATCACAATAAATAAGTCCAATTTATGGTCTGTCCTGTCACATGCAGAAGTTAATCATTGACCTGGATTTTGTGGTTAGTGGTGAAGTAATGCAATTGTCACTGACCTTGGAGAAAGATGCCCATGAAGATCTAGTAATTTTGTGGAATTGATTTCAAATTTCCCAGCGCTAACTTGATTTCGGTGCTAACCGTAATGTTTGTTTATTAATCACAAGTAGGCAAAATCACACTGCAATGAAGTTACTGTAAAAATCCCCTAGTCGCCACACTCTGGTGCCTGTTCAGGTGCACTGAGGGAGAATTTTAGAATGTCCAATTCACCTAATCTGCACGTCTTTGGACTGTGAGAGAAAAGCGGAGCACCTGGAGGAAACCCACACAGACATGGGGAGAAGGTGTTGACGTCGCACAGATGGTGACCAACAACCCCACCAAAACCTTATCCCGGTAACCCCATATATTTACCCCACCAATCCCTCTAACCTACACATCCTGGGACACTAAGGGGCAATTTAGCATGGCCAATGCACCTAACTCGCACACCTTTGGATCTTGGGAGGAAACCAGAGCACCCAGAGGAAACCCACGCAGACAGTGATCCAAGCCAGGAATCACACCCAGATTCCTGGAGCTGTGAGGCAGCAATACTAACCACTATGCTGCCCAAATTAGATCGTCTTTCATTCTAAATCCCAGTGAATACAGGTCCAGTCAATCCTGCCATCCCAGGAATCAGCAGTATGGTGCTGAGATAGAAGATCAGCCATGATCATGTTGAATGGCGGAGCAGGGTTGAAGGGTTAAATGGCCTATTTTTGCTCCAATTTTCTATGTTTCTAACTCAGTTGATGCAGAAGATTTCCATCGGTGGAACTTCAATAATACACCGACAGAATAGGAAGCAATGACAACAACTTCTGGATGTCTATGTTTAACTGCCCGCTTCCAGAGGTCAGAGGTTGCTGTCAGTTATATTGATGGCATGCACTGTTAGTTTCACAATCATAATTTTTGCCAAATCCAGATTGATATCAGTCTTAAATATTATGTGCATTTGCAATTATCTACGTAGTTCGAATTTGTGTAGTGCTGTCAAGCTCTCTCTCTTGCAAATGCTGATTTGTCAATCCCATCTGAGTGTCCAGCACAAACCCTCAGACCAAAGTCGCAACTTAAGTTCCAGACAAAAAGATAGGTCTATCTGAGGAAAGATCTTGCAGGCATTCGGCCCATCATCTGCACCGACAACACTCCCACCAGGGCCTAACCCCACATAAAATTACCCTGTGTCTTCCCCTAGCCAAAAGGGGCAATTTAGCATAGCCAATCAAACTAGCCCACACATCTTTGGAGGGTGGGAGGAAACCCACTGGGCCCTATTTTACCATTTTGATTCTAAGTGCTGGGCAGACTTGAAACTGGGAGTGTTTCAGATCTGACTTTTAGACCTGTTCTCTGGCGCCCCATACGCACTCTGTCTGCAAAAATATTCGTGATTCCGAATCGTGCCCCGCCTCTGGGTGGGGCATAATGTGCCCGAAACCCTGCAGCTCTGACTGGTGCCTCCAACTGCACATGTGCAGAAAAGAATTGATAGAATGCTGCTCCCCTGCCACATCCCTCGCGGGCCGGCTAAAGCCTCCCCCTGGCCCCCACAGACGTTGCCCTAACCCCCTCCCCCCACCCCCCCAACATTACTGACTGCCTTATCCCCCCAACACCTCTGCCACCCAGACTGATTGTGGGGCCCCTCCCCCCTTTCCCCACCTCCCCGCAGCCCCCCCCAACCACCGCTCCCCCACCCCCCCCAACCGATCTCAAGTAGAGTGGCAGCAGACTCCCTCACTGATCTCAGGCAGAGCGGCAGCGGAACCCCCCCCCCCCCCCCCCTTCGCCACTGATCACAGGCAGAGTGGCGGTGGACCCCCCCCCCCCCCCCCCCCCCCACTGATTTCAGGCAGAGTGGCAGCAGACCCCATTTCCCCCCTCACTGATCACAAGCAGAGTGGCAGTGGATCCACCTTACCCTCCCCCCACCCCATCTCAAGCAGAGCGCCATCGGATTCTCAGCATTTACCTTCTCAGTAACTGGAACGCCTGAATTGGACTCAAACGCAGTGCTAAAGGGGGAAGTGCCGGTAAGGTTGGGTGTGCAGCCCATTACGTCAGTTTAAACACGTGCAAATGTTTCGGACGTGGTCCCGATCATGGCCATTTTCAGGCCTTGGTAAAGGGGGAACTGGCGCGGAGGTGGGCACAGGTCACGCTATTCGCCTTGTACCCAATTTTACCAAGTTTTCTGTGCCTAATCGGCTTGTGAGTACTTGTTGAATGGCGGCTTGGAAAAATAAAATGACCTAATTAAGAGCTGTCTTTCCCATTATTAGTTACTATTAACTCTAACATTGTCAGTTGCATAAAATTGATGAAAGTTCCTTTTCCTTCATTTAATTGGGTAATTTCCATTAAAACGTGGTTAGAAAATTTGGCTTGCAGCACCTTTGTGTGGACAGTGGAAAACCCAATGTGACAACAGCTCAGTATTATTTGGAAGTCATGATGATGGCAGTTAAATATACCAATTGTTCACAATAGTACACAGACACTGCTTCCTTTGCTGCTCATGTATTAACAATCTAGCTACAAGTCGGAATACATGTACCATCCAACTCAAGAACTATTTCTCCCCTGCTGCCATCAGACTTTTGAATGGTTCTCTCAGTGTACCCGAACAGGCATCAGTGTGTGGCAACTAGAGGATTTGCACAGCAACTTCATTGCAGTATTAATGTAGACCTACTTGTGACACTTGTAAATATGTAAACTTTAAAAACATTAAGCTGATCTTTCTTTTTACCCTATCAGTAACCGTAACACTATATTCTGCAATCTATCTTTTTCTTCTTTCCTGTGTATTCTATAAATAGTATTCTTTGTCTGTATAGTGCGCAAGAAGCAATACTTTTCATTATATCCCAATATATGTGACAATAATAAATCAATTCAATCAAATCATAGACTCCCTATAGTGCAGAAGGAGGCCATTTGGCCCATCAAGTCTACACCGACCACAATCCCTAGGCCCTATTCCCATAAGCCCTCAAATCTTCTCTTAATCATTGCTTCTCAAGGGAAAACAGTCCCAGTTTCTTTAAAAGGGTTAAATTTCTTTAATACAAAGATATACCTTTTTCAATTTGGTATGCATGTAACTATTTAAGCTGTGAGCAAAATGGACCCAATCAAAAAAAGGTTTTCTTGGTTCAAAGTAAGAGCTGATTTATTAACTGTTAAGCCCTAAGAAAAATAATGAAAACGCTAAGCATTCGGTGTTCGTGTAGGTATAGATGATGTTGCAATTGTCCCAAGACAGCAGTTCATTAGTAGGTTTCTCCCAGAGTTGGCTTCTCAAACTGGCGACACAATTATTCTAAAAGAGAGGCTGAGGCTTTCTCGATATTGCCCGTGCCCCCTTGCAATTTCTCTCTAATGGCTGGCAGCCTTGCCTCAAAATACTTCACCCATTGTGTATTTCCAAGAGTTTTTGGGTGGGTGTACCTACAACAATCATTGTTTCAATGTCCAGTATTTTTCATTTTAAATGTCTATCTTAGTTACGAGTTTCAATGGGTGTCTAGGAAATGACTTTCTCTTCACACTCCCCTGTTGGGTTATTTGTTTACTTTGCATCTTCACCTTGGAATGTGGCCTTGCATTTTTAAGTAGGTTGCTCAGTCTCCAAAATTTCCAGTCAGTTGAAAGTTGAGAAATCGTATTTTAAAAATAAACGAGTATAACCTTGTTACAATGCAAATAAACTATTGAATTTTATCATGAATGGTACAACATAGAGCAATCAATTTTACAGCTCAGACAAGATATTTACAAAATTATTAATAATTTGCAGCATGTGTCAGAATTCTTAGTAAATGAAAAGCATGCAGCTAAATTTATATTCAATGCATTGTAAAACATAATACCAAATTCATTCATAACATGAAAATAAGCCCAAAAATATATTTAATCATAAACTTCCCTCTAGGTTAGAGTTCAAAGAACAGAGCTTGCAGCCGAATTGTGTTGTGCAGATTCGGAAATCTCAGATCCAAATCTCTGGTGTGTGTTGAGCACCTTTACCTGCTCTGATCGTTGGCAATGGGAAATCATTGGGAGTGAGACTGTTACAAGTGGCTTCAACATCTCTGTGAAGGGCGGCGTGGTTAGCACTGCTGCCTCACAGCACCAGACACGTGGGTTTGATTCCCAGTTGGGTCATTGTCTGTGTGGAGTTTGCACATTTGGTCTATGTGGGTTTCCTCCAGGTGCTCTGACTTCCTCCCACAGTCCAAACTTGTCCCGGTTAGGTGCATTGGCTGTGCTAAATTCTTCCTTAGTGTACCCGAACAGGTGCCAGAGTGTGACAACCAAGGGATTTTCACAGTAACTTCATTGCGGTGTTAATGTAAGCCCACTAGTGACTAATAAATAAACTTTTTCAATGGAAAGGAAGTGCTCCCTTGAACACTATTGGATGTGTGAGGTGGGTGAGGATCATGCATGGAGTACAAGTGGTTGACTGCCCAATTGATCCTCTGGCCTCGTTTGTGAAAAATGTCTGCTGGGGCTGAAGTACTGAAGGGGTGACCTATAGAACCAAAACCCAAACAAGTCTCAGTGCCTTTACTGGCCCAGGGTGGGGTTTAAAGTCAACTCCCAACACTCAGCCACTCTACTTCCTATCTCTGTAACCTCCTCCATCCCTACAAATCACCACACCCGCTTCCCCCTACCCCCAGAACA
The DNA here is from genome assembly GCF_965287045.1 of Carcharhinus amblyrhynchos. NCBI lineage: Eukaryota > Metazoa > Chordata > Chondrichthyes > Carcharhiniformes > Carcharhinidae > Carcharhinus > Carcharhinus amblyrhynchos. Next base: position 9,424,466 of record NC_137333.1, on the reverse strand, counting down.
TTACGCTCCATCAAATTTTTTCTCTGTATTCAAGATTTTCTTCACTTCATGACTGATGGATATTTCTTCAAATGTCTAGGCTTTGAAGTCCCTTCCTATTATCCTGCTGTTTCTGTTCAAGCTTTTGATTGCGTCCCTTAATATCTTTCCTGTGTTTTGGTGCCTAATTTTAGTTGATAATGACTCCTGCAAAGTGCCCTGGGACATCTTACGTTTAAGACGATACATAAATGCAAGCTGTTGTTGAAACGCAGAGATAATTGAAGGAGAAGGGAAGCAATTTATCATGAACCTTAAGAGCCTGGTTGAAATTGCATTTCACCTGTTGGGACTATCCATGTCACTATAAAGCAATTAATGAAGTTTGTACTACACCAGATAGGGCTCAATGCAAGTTGGCTCCTGTCCATGTAAAGTTGCAGCTGTGAATTAAACAAGCAGAAGGCAACGTGAGTGGCACGATTGTAGAACCCAAATAAGAACCTCCAGCTCTAATTGAAGCAAACATACCTCATATTCTTTGTGTTGTTGGTCTATGCCTATAACGTAAGTGATAAATTGGTTTGATGTTACAGAATATTCCCTTTGTAAAGGTCAACTTTGAAATGCAGATAGGTTGAATTACACCAGACTTGGAAGTTTAGAAGCTCTTGGCACTAAATCTTAGAATGTACTCGCTTTATGAATGAAATTATGGCCATCTGTGAATGCTATGTAGATACTTATCCCTAATACGCAAGATGAGCAACAACTCCGTGGCTGCAGAGTGGCATTATGTTATGGTTACCTTGTCAAACATGAAAGGTCAGTTGCATTTATCATGCGAATGTTGCACCTTGTTTATTTCCAGAACCAATCATAAAGATGCTTAGGTGAATGGGATATAAAAGCTAAGTAAATGCTAAGGGGGAATTTTTCCATTTCCACCAGCCACAGGAATTGGTAGTGGGCAGGGGATGGAACGGACCACTGTCGCATGCCTTCTTGACTACCTTCTCCACCTGCATTGCCACTTTCAGTGACCTGTATCCCTTTGTCTATCAATACTCTTAAGGGTTCTGCCGTTTACTGTACATTCCCTATCTGTCTTAGAACTTCCAAAATGCATTACCTCACATTTGTCAGGATTAAACTCCATCTGCCATCTCTGCACCCAAGACTCCAGCCGATCTATATCCTGCTGTATCCTCTGATTGTCTTCATCGCTATCCGCAAATTCACCAATCTTTGTGTCATCCGCAAACTTACTAATCAATCCAGTTACATTTTCCTCCAACTCGTTTAGAACATAGAACACTAGAGCACAAACAGGACCTTTGGCCCACGAGTTGCGCCGATTACATCAACACCTACCAATCTATAGACCTATCTATAACCCCCAATCCCACTAAATCCCATATACTCATCCAGAAGTCTTTTAAAAGACCCCAGCGAGTTTGCCTCCACCACCACTGACGGCAGCCGATTCCATTCACTCACCACCCTCTGAGTGAAAAAACTTACCCCTAACATCACTGCTGTACTTGCCGCCCCGTACCTTCGATCTGTGTCCTCTCGTAGCGACCATTTCAACCCGGGGAAATAGCCTCTGAGAATCCACCCTATCTATTCCTCTCAACGTTTTATAAACTTCTATCAGGTCGCCTCTCAACCTTCGTCTCTCCAGGGAAAAGAGTCCCAGCTCCCTCAACCTAACTTCATAAGGCATGCCTCCCAGTCCAGGCAACATCCTTGTAAATCTCCTCTGTACCCTTTCAATAGCTTCTACGTCCTTCCTATAGTGAGGCGACGAGAACTGCGCACAGTACTCCAAATGAGGCCTGACAAGGGTCTTATAAAGTTGCAGCATTACCTCCCGATTCCTAAACTCAATCTCTCGATTAATGAAGGCCAGTACACCATACACCTTCTTGACCACATCCTCCACCTGCGAGGCTGATTTAAGAGTCCTGTGGACCTGGACCCCAAGATCCTTCTGCTCTTCAACACTTCTAAGACTCCTGCCCTTAATAGTGTACTCGTTCATCCCATTGGTTCTGCCAGAATGGACGACTACACATTTATCCGCGTTGAAGTCCATCTGCCTCTTCTCCGCCCAGTCCTGCATCCTATTTATGTCCTGCTGCAACTTTTGACATCCTTCCAGACCATCCACAACACCACCAACTTTCGTGTCATCAGCGAACTTACTTACCCATCCCTCCACTTCCTCATCTAGGTCATTTATGAAAATGACAAACAGCAAGGGTCCTAGAACAGATCCCTGGGGCACTCCACTGGTGACTGACCTCCATGCCGATAAAGACCCATCCACAACCACTCTCTGCCTTCTGCAGGCAAGCCAGTTCTGGATCCACAAGGCCAAAGGCCCTTGGATCCCATGCCCTCTCACCTTCTCAAGAAGTCTTGCATGGGGGACCTTATCAAACGCCTTGCTGAAGTCCATGTACACCACGTCCACTGCACTTCCTTCGTCAATGTGTTCAGTCACATTTTCGAAGAACTCAACTAGGCTTGTAAGGCATGACCTGCCCTTGACAAAACCATGCTATTTCTGATCATGTCAAACCTCTCCAAATGCTCGTAAATCTTGTGCCTCAGAAGCCTCTCCATCAGCTTACCAACCACTGAGGTCAGACTCACCAGTCGGTAATTTCCTGGGCTATCTCTGTTCCCTTTCTTGAAAATAGGAACTACATCCGCAATCCTCCAATCTTCCGGAACCTCTCCCGTCTCCATTGACGACGCAAAGATCATCGCCAGGGGCTCTGCAATCACTTCCCTCGCCTCCCACAGTATCCTGGGGTACATCCCATCTGGTCCCGGCGACTTATTTATCTTGATAGAATTCAAAAGTTCTAACACATCCTTCTCCTTAATATCCACATACTCAATCTTTTCCAACTGCTGCAAATCTGTACCAAAATCTCCCAGATCAGTTTCCACTGTGAATACTGAGGCAAAGTACTCATTAAGCACTTCTGCCATTTCTTCTGGTTCCACACAGACCTTTCCCCCTTCACCTCTTATAGGTCCTATCCCTTCTCTTCTCATCCTTTTACTTTTCACATATTTATAGAAGGCCTTGGGATTCTCCTTAATCTTACCCACCAAGGTCTTCTCATGACCCCTTCTGGCTCTCCTAATTTCCCTTTTAAGCTCCTTATAAATATTACAAACAGCAAAGGTCCCAGCACTGATCCCTGATGTACTAATGGGTTTGGAAGAGAAAGAGTAATGCCTCCAGGTTACACATTTGCTGTGGCTTCCTCAGGGGAAGATTAGTGGTAACCTGGGAAGAACTTGCAGCCTATGTTCCAGGTTGTAGATGGTGCAAAACAAGGGAACATGGAAGAAATCAGGAAAACTACCAGTGAAGAAGGACAAAATTAGCTTTCAATAGAGAAACTATTATTTGTATAATATACACAACAATTAGGATATGTCTTACAAGTTTTAAGAAAAACTTGGACAGCTACGTAGATGAGAGGGGTGTGGAGGGATATGGTCCAGGTCCAGGTGCAGGTCAGTGGGATTAGGCAGACAAGTGGTTTAGCACGGCCAAAAAGGGCCAAAAGGCCTGTTTCTGTGCTGTAACATTCTATGGTTCTAAACAAGAAAGAACAACAAAGCATTAGCAGAATACCAACTCAAAAAAAACCAGCCTTCCATCCGTTGACTCTGTCTACATTTCCTGCTGCCTCAGAAAAGCAGCCAGCATAATTAAGCACCACACACCCTGGAGGTACTCTCTTCCACCTTCTTCCATCAGGAAAAAGATTAAAAAATCTGAGGACACGTACTAACCCACTCAAAAACTGCTTCTTCTCTGTTGCCATCAGACTTTTGAATAGACCTACCTCACACTAAGTTGGTCTTTCTCTGCGCCCTAGCTATGACGGTAACACCACATTCTGCACTCTCTCCTTTCTTTCTCTATGAACGGTATGCTTTGCTTGTATAGCATGCAAGAAACAATACTTTTCACTATATACTAATACATGAAACAATAATAAATCAAAACAAACTAACCATTTGAAAGCAATGTTATATTGGTAAACACGCTATTTAAACATTAATTCATGTGAAATAGTAAATAGAGGTTTTATAACACAGTGGGTAGCGTCCCTGCCTCCGAGCCACACGTTCAAGTCCCACTCCAGGATTTGATTGTTCAAAAACAGCCAACCAATTTGATTATCTACCTGCAATACCTTCCAATACGTGTCAATGGCAGGTGCTAATTTTATTATTGGCCAACCAAGTCATGGAAAGAAAGTTAAAGCACCCTTATATCACTATCCATTGCTCTAGACTGCAACATGCATGTGAGATTGTATGTTGCCATAACAACTCAGACTCCGAGTGATCTGTAACACCACCACAAATTGGTAAACAGATGCAAATGAAAATAAAGCCTTTATTAACTTTTTTTAAACATGTACAGTGCAAAGTAATTTGGTAATAAAAAACTATTGTACATCAATAACACATTTGTACCTTTTTAGGTTTGCAGATAACGGTGTATTTACACGATAAATTTAGTATCAGCACATTACACAAATGCTAATCTTATGCAGTGCAAATTGGGTTTTAAGGTTTGTACTAACAATTGTTATTAATGAAACAAAGTGGAGTGAGAGTCATTACTCCAGGAGGTTCATTTTATTTGACTCTTTTGGGTGAAGCCTTGACTGCAGATTCAGATTAGATTAACATTATAGCTGCAGCATTAAGCCTCACACCAACAGTAGTAATGTAAATGCGCCCCAAATGGTTCACAAACAAACCAACATTTAATTGGAATCACAGCACTCAAATTGGAAAACCTGCAACTTCAGTTGTGATCATGTTACTGAAAATTAGTAAGAGGAAGGAAGAAAGAATCTCTGAAGGTTCCTTAAACATACATCAAAAATGTCAAGTAGTCTTCTGCTTCAACTTTTTGTACCAGACAGGACATTCTCTGTTTGTCTGCAAGAAAGAAAAGAATTCAAATTAAGAAACACGCCGAACCTGGGATGGATTTTCTGTTAAGGAATTCCATAGGGGTAAATGAAGATTCTTCCCCCTCCTCCCTACCAAGTACCAATAAAGACATCATGAACTGCCATTCCCATGGACACCCATGTCAATCTCATCTTGGACTCTTTGGTCTTGACAGGATTCACAGAACACAACAAAGTCACCCACATACTCAGGCATGCTTGAATAACAAGGAAGTCAGCAACAACAGCGATAAAAGAATCATTAAAGACTGGTCCACTGCGCGATTTAAGGAAGATGGGGTAGTAGGAGGTACCTTGCAAATCTTCTTTGGGTACAAAAACTAGTCACTCGATTATTACATCCAGCAGGGGAGTCCAAGTTCATGGACAGCCCAGCATGTACTAATGCAACTTATTTATTCACACACTGTCATGAATTTGTACATATCTCAAGGTGCTGATACCAAGAACGTTTGTTCGGATTGAGAATTTATCCAATAACGAGGCAACAAAAACAAAAGCGAAACAAAATACTATTTACTATTTAAAGGGCGAAAAGCTGCTGCATGCTACGGTGCAGAGGGACCCGGGGGTCCTTGTGCATGAGTCGCAAAAACCCAGTCTGCAGGTGCAGCAGGTGATCAAGGCGAATGGGATGCTGGCCTTTATAGCGAGGGGGATAGAATATAAAAGCAGGGAGGTCTTGTTGCAACTGTACAAGGCACTGGTGAGGCTGCAGCTGGAGTACTGTGAGAAGTTTTGGTCGCTGCACTTGCGCAAGGATATTTTGGCCTTGGAGGGAATGCAGAGGAGGTTCACTAGGCTGATACCGGAGATGAGGGGGTTGGACTATGAAGAGAGACTAAATAGACTGGGTCTGTACTCGGAGTTTAGAAGGATGAGGGGGGATCTTATAGAGACATATAAGATAAGGAAGGGGATGGATAGGGTAGACGTAGAGAGATTCTTCCCGCTCAGAAAGGACAGCAGGACTAGAGGGCACAGCCTCAAGATGGGGGGGGGGTGCATTTAGAACGGAGTTGAGGAGGAACCTCTTCACTCAAAGGGTGGTGAATCTCTGGAATTCTCTGCCAGTTGAAGTGGTGGAGGCTACCTCGCTAAATATATTTAAGTCACGGGTAGATAGGTTTTTGGTAGGCAAGGGAATTAAGGGTTATGGGGAGAAAGCGGGAAAGTGGAACTGAGCCACTTCAGATCAGCCATGATCTTATTGAATGGTGGGGCAGGCACGAAGGGCTAGATGGCCTACTCCTGCTCCTACTACTTGTTCTTAAAATAGTGCAGAAGATGGAAAGCTGAAATATAACAGAAAATTCCAGAAGCACTCAGCACTTAAAAATATCTGGATGAGCACTTGGTACATGATAACATTCAGTGCTATGGGCCAGTTGCTGGCAGATGGGATTAGGTGGGAGTTCAGGTGTTCTTAATGTGTCAATGCAGAATCGATGGGCCGGAGGACCTCTTTCGTGCTGAATGATTCTATGATTAAGTTTGGCAACATCTGGGTAGAGAGAAAGAGCATGAGATATGAGGGCTTAAACAGGTGGAAAAGGCTTTGGAGGGAATCAATAGATCTCAATGTGGTGAACATAAAAACATAAGAAATAGGAGGAAGGATAGGCTATTCAGCCCTTCCAGCCCATTCCACAATTCAAAACTATCACACTGATCATATTGCGGCTGTAACCCCACTTTCCTGTCTTCCCCCCAAGTGATACTTTGTTAAGGCCCATCTGACTGTAAATATAAGCTGCCAAATTCCAAACAGCTGCCAAAATGATGTTTGAATTTGTGATTATGAGGAAGGTTTTTGAAATCAGGAAATGGCTTCTCTGACCAATTATGATGATTTTATGTTGAAGTAAAAGTTTATTAAAAGAAAGAAAATAAAAAAGTATACTTAAACACAAGAATACTTTAAAACATTTCTACAAAGATCTAAGCTCAATTTTACACTTAGAGCTAACTTTCCCTTTTCTGATGGCAACAGTCCTTATAGATTTTTAAATATATAGAATTTCAGTCACTTTACCCCAAAATGCCCAGTTGCTCTTGCGGTGACAACAAACTGGTTCTCCAGGTCTGGCCTTGCCCACATTGTGTTTCCTTTTAGCTATGACCAGCTACCACATTATCTGCTCTGACAAATTACCAGCTTCCACGCTGTCTTTCGGGAGAGCTGATCAGCTACACATGGTCTTCTGGGAGATCGAGGCAGTTACCCCCTCATATATGTTCCTTCCCTTTGGTCTTTCTCCACCTCCAACTGTTTCATAAAAGTTTCCTTTCCCAAGAACTGATCAAACTCCTTCACCGCTCGTACATTTTAAGAAGTAAAAACTTAACCTATTTTTGCCTCACTTACTCACAATTTTATTGCATATGTTCCCCATTGAACTAAAACAACTAGTTCAAAATGACTTCTTTTATTGCTTTATATAAATTCTTATTCAAGTTTCTCATGGCTGTCTGATTATTAACACATCAAACCTACTTATTACTGATATTTAGACCCTTGCGTTCTCTTAATCCAATTATTGCCATCACACCCCACCAGTCTGTTTACCTGTATATGAGAAATATGACTGTTGTTGCAAGAAAAATATTATAATTCCTCATTTTTCTGACAGCTTGGTTCCCTTGAAAATCAAATCTGTCTAACTCAGCCTTGAATATATTCAGTGACCCAATGCTCTGGGAAACAGAATTACAGACACAAACAACCATCCGAAAGAAGGAATTCTGCCTGAAGGGAGGTCTTTTCTCATGTCTCCATTATTATCTCAAAAGGTTGAAGGTCAGCATTAGTAAACACTGAGGTTGATATGTTGAATAAACCTGACTAGATAGTTCTGTTATCTATGTGTTGGGTACTGCTATTCTAGGAGCCACTGCACAATCCTGTTTTCTATCCAGATTTTCTCTTTCACTTGAAACTATTGAACTTTATGTTATTAAATGGAGCATATGGATGTAATATCTCGAAAACAGCATGTACAATTATCATGCTGAAAAATATTCTGTTGATGTGATGTCGAGAACATGTTCACCTGTCAGGTTTCTTTAGCACAATGTTTTTTTTAATTGTGTAAATCTGTGTACACTCTACCCTTTCCTATGGTATAAAGAAGCGTAGAATCCCTGTAGTGCAGGAGATGGCCATTCGGCCCATTGAATCTGCACCAACAACAATCCCACCCGAGTTCTATTCCTGTAACCCCACATATTTACCCTGTAAATCCCCCTGACACAAGCGACAACTTAGCTTGGCCAATCAAGGATCTAGAAGGATCTAGATAGGCTGGGCGAATGGGCCAGGAAATGGCAAATGGAATTTAATGTTGGCAAGTGTGAGGTGGTCCACTTTGGTAGGAAGGACTATTACTTACGAGGCGAAAAACTGCAGCAGGTGACGGTGCAGAGGGGCCTCGGGGTCCTTGTGCATGAGTCGCAAAAACCCAGCTTGCAGGTGCAGCATGTAGTCAGGAAGGCGAATGGGATGCTGGCCTTCATAGCGAGGGGGATTGAATATAAAAGTAGGGAGGTCTTGCTGCAGCTGTATAGGGCATTGGTGAGGCCGCAACTGGAGTACTGTGTGCATTTTTGGGCGCCGCACCTGCGCAAAGATATTTTGGCCTTGGAGGGAGTGCAGAGGAGGTTTACTAGGCTGATACCGGAGTTGAGGGGGTTGAGCTATGAGGAGAGGCTGAATAAACTGGGCTTGTACTCGTTAGAGTTTAGAAGAATGAGGGGAGATCTCATTGAGACGTATAAGATGATGAATGGGATGGATAGGATAGAGGTGGAAAGACTCTTCCCGCTCAAAAAAGACAATAGGACTAGGGGGCACAGCCTCAAGATAAAGGGGAGGCGGTTTAGAACGGAGTTGAGGAGGAACTTCTTCACTCAAAGGGTGGTGAATCTCTGGAATTCTCTGCCCGTTGAAGTGGTGGAGGCTGCCTCGCTAAATATTTTTAAGACGCGGGTTGATGGGTTTTTGATAGGAGAGGGGATTAAGAGTTATGGGGAGAGGGCGGGAAAGTGGAACTGAGCAGCAACAGATCAGCCATGATCTTATTGAATGGCGGGGCAGGCTCGAAGGGCTGGATGGCCTACTCCTGCTCCTATTTCTTATGTTCTTAATCAATCTAACCCACACATATTTGGACTGTGGGAGGAAACCGGAGCACCCGGGGGAACCCACGCAGACACAGAGAGAATGTGCAAATTCTACACACAGTAACCCAAGGCCAGAATTGAACCCAAGTCCTTGACGCTGTGAGGCAGCAGTGCTAACCACTGCACCACCATAATCAATGGTCTTTGTGAAACTGAATGCGTAAGGTTGAGAGTCTTAAAGTGAGAAGCAGAAAATTGCAAATTGACATATATATATTAGATTGACACTAAGATTGTGTTCATATGTTTCAGTTTTCATTGCAAGTTTGTTGGAAAAAAAGTTCAATTATGTAAAATTATACCACACTTTAGCTGTTCATTTATCGCAGCACGAAATTGCATTAATTACATCAAACTAAAACCTTCTGGCGAATGATCCATTTCATGCGCTCTAATTGTGGGTCCTCTGCCATCCCATTAGCCTTTTTGAGTGACTGTGTAATGTCTGGAACAGTAGAACTATTCCTAACAGAGATGGTGTCTAAATTATATCACTTGTAATAGAAGTGCTTGGAGAAGATGGAAGTTGATATGTTAATGATGACATCCAGCAATAATAGCTTCTCACAGGAATGAACAATTCCTTGGTCAAGGAATTAGGGAACTTTTAGGAGGTTTCAAAAAACCCATTGTACCACTAAAATTTGTTCCTATTATTCCATGCGTGTCTGCCATATCATTTGTGAAATGTATGTAAAATTACAGAATACTACAGGGCAGAAGGAGGCCCTTCGGCTCATCGAGTCTGCACCGACCACAATCCCACCCAGGCCTTATTCCCATAGCCCTAGGCATTTACCCTAGCCAGTCTCCCTGACACCAAAGGGCAATTTAGCATTGCCAATCCAACAAACCCACACTTCTTTGGAGGAAACTGGAGCACCAGGGGTAAACCCACGCAGATATGGGGAGAACATGCAAACTCCACACAGACAGTGACTCAAGCTGAGAATCAAACACACGTTCCTGGCGCTGTGAGGCAGTAGTGCTAACCATTGGGCTGCCCGCTATCAATGTCAGGAGTGGGACATAATAGCATTGAAAACCTTAATATGAAACAGATCTTTGAAAATATTTTTTAAATTGAGAATCATGCAATCTGTTCAAAAAAGTAGAAAAGGTGGGAAACATTTTGGAATATGATTCGAAATCGATCACTGTTGGAAATCTGGAACCTACAATGGTTGTGGATGACAAAGTTAATTGAAATTTTTTAAGACTGACGGCAATAGATGCTTTTTGGTGGTGTCACTGATCAAGGAATATACATCAAAGGTGGGTAAATGGAGTGCAGCTGAGAGTTGTACATCAGCCAAAACTGAACGGTTGAACCAACACAAGGGATTGCTTATTCCTGGTTCCTGTATTTATGACTGGAAGAAGCCTAAATATTTGGGCTGGTGAAAAACTAATGTCTTCTTCACTTCAGACTAAAAAAAACTTACAAAAAGTGTTGGCTTTGGTTTGTAGATGTTTTCGTCTTCATGTGGGGGAATACTCAGAGACAATCTTGTTGCTTGTGCCATGGGATTGCTTTTGACTTCATCTCCAGAACCTGGCAAGCCTCCAGCATACTGCCTGTTATGCAAATTTATCAGAACTTGCTTCATTACTGCCAGTTCCTGCAAGATATAAACATAATTGACATTAAAACAAATCCTCAGCACAGACAGGTAACATACTCTTAAATGCGTTTGCTGTCTGTCCGATTTCATTGTTAATTGCAAGTAACCTATTCCTGTGTTTACTTAACAATGAAACAAATTGAAAGATGCACCTTAATAACTGATCTAACATTCAAAAATTCACATGACTGCAAGCATGTGACTTCAATTTTCAAAGTTAACTGAGAAACAAGCTTTCTATGAATTATTTTATGACAACTGGATACCTTACATGCACTTTCATCTAATATTGGTGCGTGTCCATTTTGTGTAATTTACACAGTGTTACAGATGCAGCAATACCTGGAAATATAATGTATAATGTTCATTATAACATCAGCCATTCATTTAAAAATAATTGCCGATTTTTGGTTCTAGATCTGTCAGAGTAATAGTGGAAAATTAGGTACATCAGCAAAATGGAAAGTGGTAACACAGCTCCATACACGGGACCACTTCCCCATTTCCCATCTAATAAATAGGCGATGTGAAGAGGAAACTGCAGGTTAGATGTCTATTTTTTAAAAAAAAATCAATGCTTTAAAGAGCAAAAAATGGCGAAGCTTTTTATTTTACACACGTTTAACAGATAGCTCTCCATCACATCTAAGGTATGTAAAACCATTTAGTTTGGATTTTTGGGAAATATTAGCTATCTCAGATTACTGCAGGGATATTAAATGTTTTCATCTAATAATCAACACCATGATTTATTCATAAAATTTTGATCAAGTTGAAATTTCAACATGAAAACCCATATTTAAAATTAAAGCTCATGGCTTAAGCTTATTCAATAGATGTTTTCATCCTCATGTGGGGGAATGTAATAAGCTTAAATATACTAAAGTAGAAACTGGCGTACAGTGTCTTGATCACTTAATACAAGTGACCAGGCAATTTGTGATTTGCATATGAAAAAGCTGTCAGTATCGTGCAGCTGTCCTGGAGGGCAGCACACTTAATGTCAACTTGTTGATGAAGATGAGGTCAGCACAGCATGCAAAATGACTCCAAGTGGATTCACAGGAGCAGTTTGCAGTATGAAGGTGGATAAAATGTGATGTAAACCAACATGCTCACACTGAATAATCAAAGTAACACAATTTAATCTGATTCTAGCACAGAACCTAAGATTTATGCTCCAAGCATTGGGAAAGCCTTCAAATGAATCCCACAATTTTAAGATTTGGTGGATTGTAAGGTAAAAATAGCAAGAAAGATCTTGTTGCCAAACATTCCTGTTATGCCGTGTGGGCGCTTTGCCAATATTCATGCCAGCTGAACCTCATTAACTAGACATCTGGAGATACACTGGGCCAACATTTCTACAAACATCTTTAAATGACACAAGCAGGTTGTCTCCTCCAATTTTCTCCCATGGATTTCACTAGTGTATTCAACTATAAAGTGAGATTCTTTTTGAAAAGGGACAAGGATATAGACGTATTTACTGTTACATCAAGTATGGTTAATGCACCCTCTACTCCCCTCAACTCTAAAGATAAGCCTGACCCTTACAGTACAAGTAGTATCACCCTGAACTTTGGTTGAATTTTATTCTGACAGGAATGCCTGCTATAATGATTTAAGGATTCTAGCATACAAAAGGATGGCTCTCACATTATTACACTGAAGGGTAAGTGAAAGACGTCCAGTTTTGGAAACTAGATGTCCACACGTTGATATAATTTTTCAGAGATGGACTAAGTACTCTGACATTTGAGTATCTCCATAAAATTAATACTTTCAATGAAGATTACATGTTAATTTTCAAACGTATGTCACAATAGAACCATTTTGAGCCTGTCAAACTGTTGGAAGTAAATATATTTAGCTAATTTTAGCATTTAACTGAATGTTTTTGCAAGGCGTAGATTTAGAGCTATATATATTACATGTTAAATGAAGACACTGCATTTTCCAAATATATAAAATATTTTAATAGGAATGACATTAGTAATTTTTTTTAAAGTTGTGCCAGCAATATGTTAAGATAGTAACACTCACTAATCTTCCTTGCAGATACATTTTTAACCCTGTTACTGTCGACTGTACTTTAAAAAGCATAGCAAATCCTTGATCAAGATAACTTCTCATTTTTATTCCACTTCCTTGTTCAATTAATTATAATTATACATAGAATGACTGAACAAGTTCACAATACAGTCTTGCTAAGTTCTTTTGCTTTTCATGGGATGATACTTCTGTGGTCCCACAGAAATTGTGAAATTGTTGGAGAAGATTCTTAGAGATAAGATCTACACACATTTGGAACTGAATGGTCTTGTTAGCGACAGCATGGTTTTGTACGAGGGAGGTCATGTCTCACTAATTTGAGTTTTTTTGACGAGGTGACAAAAATGATTGACGAGGGAAGGGCTGTGGATGTTGTCTACATGGACTTTAGTAAAGCATTTGACAAGGTCATGGCAGGCTGGTGCAAAATATTGAATCTCACAGGATCGGAGTGAAATGGTAGATGGATTCAGAACTGGCTTGGCTATTGAAGGTAGAGGGTAGCAATGGAAGGTGTTTTCCTGAATGAGGTCTGTAACTAGTCCACAATCCACAGATCCTTAGAAGTGGCAGCACAGGTGGAAAAGGTGGTAAAGAAAGCTTATGGCATGCTTACCTTCATTGGATGGGGCATCTAGTATAAAAGTTGGCAAATTATGTTACAGTTATATAAAACGTTGGTTAAACCACATTTGGAATACTGTGTCCAATTCTGGTCACCATACTACCAGAAGGACATGGAGGCTTTGGAAAGAATACAGAAAAGGTTTACCAGGATGTTGTCTGGTATGGAGAGCATTAACAATAAGGAGAGATTGAATAAACTGGGATTGTTGTCCCTGGAAAGACAAAGGCTGAGGGGCAACCAGATAGAAGTTTATAAAATTATAGGGGTATAAATAAAATGAACAGTTGGAAGCTTTTCCCCAGGGCAGAAATAACAATTACAAGAGGGTACAAGTTCAAGGTAAGCGGGGGGAAGGTTCAGTGGAGATGTGTGGGGGAAGCTTTTTTTGTACAGAGGGTGTTGGGAGGCCTGGAATGCACTGCCAAGTGAGGTGATTGAGGCAGATACGTTAGCCACATTTAAGATTTATCTGAATAGACACATGGACAGACGGGGAATAGGTATACAGGTGGTTGGTCTAGATAGGACAATGTGATCAGTACAGGCTTGGAGGGCCCTGTGCAGTACTGTTCTTTGTTCTAAAACCATTGTACCTCGTGGACCATTTGACCGAGCTGTAATTGTTCCTTTCAGTCTTCCATTCCATCCCAACTTAGAAATGCTGGAGCTTCTTTTATTAAAAGGAAAAATGAGTTGATCAACATAATAACCCCTTTCCTGCTCCTAATTCTCATGTACTTATGTTCTGCCAATTACAAGATAATTTGAAAAGAATTACCTCCCGTTGGCTCAAGAGTCTCTCTAAATCTGCTGCCATTTGATTTTTCATGCGAAGTAAAGCCGCTTTTTCTTTTTTTAATTGACTGAAGGAAAAGCAGATACATTTGTTTATAGAAATGATAGCATATTTCTTACTGAACAAAAGCTTTCCCCCAGTTGTATACTTAACTTACTAGATTAAATGAATAGGAATTTCATGTGGCAATCAAAAAGTCTGGGGTCACGTATCATTCGACTCAAGAACAGCTTCTTCCCTGCTGCCATCAGACTTTAATGGTCCTACCTCGCACTAAGTTGATCTTTCTCTACACTCTAGCAATGCATGTAGCACTACATTCTGCACTCTGTCCGTTTTCTGTGTACGGTATGCTTTGTCTCTACAATATTTTTCACTGTATACTAACACATCTGACAATAATAAATCAAATCAAAAATACCCCAATTTTAAAGATTAATACACGATTAATGGCTTAAAAGAATGTATCCACAAAGCTCATCTTTATGAGAGAAAAGTGTTTGAAAAATGATAGCTTAATAATTTAAAAATGACACACCATGGCTGCCTGTTTGGAGGTTGGTCTTGAGCATGGACACTGATAGAAGCTGAGTTTGGTGTCAAATATAACTAAGTTACACAGGCCAGGGATGAGTAGCTGCTGTTCAAGTTCAGCATAGCTAGATGCCGGAAACATCATTTAATGGGTTATGGCTTGTGCCCATATTGCAGTCAGAATGGTGGCGGAAACATAGCCACGTATTTTATTGGTGAACTGTGCTGCTCACTATTTGTCACACGTCATTTGGCAGCATGTCTTGGCACCTGTTCCTTGCTTAGTGATAGCTCAAACTCTCGCCTGCAAGAGGAAAGCTTAATTCTCTGGCAGGATGGAGATGTCTGCGGCAGCAGTAATATTGACTGGTTTCAGAGTTTTCTGGCTGTTGTCCCAAAAACAGAAGCCAGTAGGTTTCCATCTTCACACTCGAGGCTAACCTGGATAGCCACAAAAATGTGCACGCTACTCAGATCTGAGCAGGGCTGGGATCAGGAACTAAGGTCGGAAATGGGAAATAAAGTCCACCATCAGCCATGGCTCCTGTCAAGCAAAGGCCAGGAGAAAGGGGCAGGAAG
Source organism: Carcharhinus amblyrhynchos (assembly GCF_965287045.1). Taxonomy (NCBI): domain Eukaryota; kingdom Metazoa; phylum Chordata; class Chondrichthyes; order Carcharhiniformes; family Carcharhinidae; genus Carcharhinus; species Carcharhinus amblyrhynchos. Next base: position 9,409,058 of record NC_137333.1, on the reverse strand, counting down.
TGGGATCCTTCTATCCTGCCTCTGCCAACATTATCATCTTTGCAACTGTACAAGGTACAAGTGCTTCATGCTTCCTCCAGATGTTCTGGGTATGTAAAGCAGCCTCTGTACCATAACATATTGCTGTGGCTTTAAAAGGAACATTGATTGTTTCAGAGCATTAGTGGACCTGGAAACATCATGGCAAAGTGGGTCTTGCATTCACTCAAACTGATGATGTGCATAATGCACTTGCATTTCTACACTGCACTGTATTGAGAATTGGCTCAGTGTAGTTAACAGGTCAGAAGATCTACTAAGCGCTCAGTGTTCCTGCTGGTTGGATTATTTACATTTAGCAGTATTGGGAACCAATTGTTGGCTGAACAAGGAAAGTGACAAATCTCGATGCTACTGCTAGTTCAAGGTACCAATTTTTCCTGTTCAATTTGCCATTAGGAAAGCCTTGCAAACTGTCACTAATTTCCAAAGGCTCCTTAGTTGCAGACAAGGTAATAGTCAAGTTTTAACAAGCCACATAATGTTAATTCCTGCTGGCCATTTATTTGAGGAAAGACAGAAGAAAATGTGAAGATGCAGCAAAGCCAAGAGAAGCTTTTGTTTCCTTGCCAATTTTCATGGTTAACAGTACAAGCTGCTGATCAAGAAAATAGAGCACTTGGGACCAGATAAAAATCTACTGGTGGCAAGAAGCAGATAGAAACAGAAACGTCAACAAGAGCTGCCTGATGAACCTCTGCCAAAACCATCTTCTCTGGGGACTCTTACAGTCAAGAGGATTTCAACTACATTTGATTCCATATCTTGCCTGTGCAAGGTTGACAACTGATGCCAGAACAGGGAATAACACTGTCACAAGATTTACCTTGGTCCTGCCAAAATAAATTGTTGCCATGGATGGTTACCCCCTTGTTTATCATCTGGCCCTTCGAGAATGATTCATAGGTATCTAATATGTCAGGACTGTCAGTGACCTAATCAGCAGCAGGGGACAAAATACCCTGAAGGCTATGAAAGTTTGTGTGATGCAAATTCAGGAATGTTTTGTTATTTGGAAACAACGATTTCAGTCCAAAAACAGTAAAAAAAACCATACTTGTTGTCACTCAAAATGTTCTTCCCATCTTCCAATTTATTTCAAGCTGGGTCCACAATTTATTCACCACCTCAAGTTCTAGCTCCAGATCATTATCTGTTTTCATATTACATTATATACAAAATACATGAAATAAACTTAATGCTGTTATTGATGATTTGTGGGTTCCCTGACTGGGCTTCTGACAATCCTGGCAAACAAATTCCAGTTTGAATTCAAGTTCAGCTGAAGTTCAGTCTTTGCAAAACAGCTTCAAAGCAGACAAAAGTTTCCGATAGGCTTGAAAGATAGGAATAACAGCTAATGTTGCATACGCTATAAATGTTAGTTTTTTTTAAAAAAGGAATAATCACTGACATTAAACGCAAGTTGTGGTACGTTATGCGCTAACAGCGGCTCTTTCCATCAACACTAGAGGTGACTGGCTTGGTCAAACTAGGAACAGCACTTGAGTCAGAGCAGATCCGAAAGGGCACAGACCCAGACCACACCAATTTTTTGCCAGTGAATAAAATCGCACACTAACTAGGCCCTTATAACATTGACAGCCAAGGTGAAATGCTGACACTTGGGGCCCGATTTTACCTATAATTTGCGCCCGTTTTCAGGCGCGAAATCGTGGTAAAGTAAGGTGCGAGGCCTTTATTGCAATCTGCACCCGATCTGCAATCTGATTTCCACTTTACTGAGACCCGCAAATAGCGGGGATCCGTTCTGTGCCCAAATTGGGCGCAACGACGATTTAAATGCATTTAAATTGAATTAATGAACTGCCCACCCAACTCTACCAGCACTTCCCCCTTCACCACCGTGTTCACCAAGCCGGAACTGCGCTTTTAGGGAGTTGCTGAATAAAAGTCTGAGTCGGGGGCTCCAGCCTCCGAAGAGCGCGTTCAGTGTTTGCAACTGTTCACTGGCTCAGATCAGTGGTGGAGATGGGGGTGGAGGCGGGTCAGATCATTCTCTGGTTGGAGGGGGGAAGAAGGGGAGTGAGGTCAAATGGATCTTTGGGGGGGGTGGTGGCAGTGATGTGTGTCCCTCCCCCCCCCCCCCTTATCCAACCCCCCACTACCCAGACCGATCACCACCCCTGCTCCCCTTCCTCCACTGATTGCTCGCAGAGTGGCAGTGGACCCCCAAGATCCAGTTGCCTCCCTTCTCCAGGCCACCCCCCCCACCCCCCAGCTTTTTGCTCCCGGGCCCGCTTTCTCCACTTTCTGCAGCTCGGGAGCGATCTGACACAGGCACACTTTTTCCAATTTTTTTCCTAATTGCTCATGTGCAGTCCAGAGCTCCGATCGTTCCAGCAGCACTAAGCCCTGCCCACAGTGCGAACGGGACTGGAGATGGCTGAGAGTGTATGGGGGCGCCTGAAAGCGGATTTCTAAGTCGGATCTGTACTACACCCAGAATCGGCACTTAGAATGGAAATGGTAAAATCCTTGGTATATGTGCATGCGCACATGTGCACGTGTGTGTACACACCCACATGCACACACACAGGCAGGCATACACAAGGACCCAAATTTGAAATCTAGTTTCCCAACCTAAAATGGTATAGCTATGGCAATGACCCCTAGGATAGAGAAGGTAAAGAGAATCCAGTTTGATCTATTAGGTAATAACAAAACTATTGCAGAAAGATGAAGATTTTGATCAACTCAAATTTTATGGGATGAAATCCAATTGACGCATTGGTATAAAAATTTAATTTGCTTCAGAGATGTGGTCACACAGAATGAGTTGAAAAAAATGTCAACTTAATAAGCAACTTGAGTGTTTATACCACTGGTTACTTTTCTGACCAGCCATTATGCTTTATTTAAATGGAAACCTCCTTCATATACAAGTAGAAGTTAGTTCTAGGACAGGCTGTCTGAAAGAAATGTGGCACTGACACCACAATGAACTTTCTTTTAGATGCATGTGCTGTAGTGTAGTACTGGAATTGATGGAATGTAGTCTGGTCCTATTGAGCAATGCAGTAACTATAAAAGCCTAGACTCTCTAAATGAATAGCAGCATCAATCCATTCACTTTAAATAAGCTAATGCCCTCCTAAATAACATCAGTAAGAAATCTATCTGAAAGCCCTTTCTTCATCACATGGGTTTAAAAAAAACTGTAGAGGCTCTTCAAATATATTGGTATCCATATCAATCTGCTTTAGCAGCAACTGGGTGGCAAAGAGGGTAGCAGATTATCTTTTCTCTCTGGGATCAGGATCCAAATCCAGCCCACATGGGCTGAAAATTCCCTTCTTCTTTGCTGGCCTGAGATTGGGCAATCTCAACCCGGTCACTACTGAGTGTGATCAAATGTACTAACCATGGCATAACTGAACATTAATACTCAAGCATGGCCACAAGGACGGCTGGTGAGGGCAGCATAAACTCCACAATGGTGAGTGGTGACTGCTAAAATACTTTGGTGACAAAATATTCGGAACTTCACACTGATGGAACCTGATCCGAGGAGGTCAATTCTGACACTGAATGCCAAAAAGGAGAAAATATTCAATTTCCCAGTAGTAGCAGCTCTAAACATGATGTACTCAAAGAGAAGGTGCAATACCACGTGTTTTTTCTACTTATAAGTTTGACTAAAATCTAGACTATAAATTGATGATCATGGACCTGTTAAACTACTTTACAAATATTATATATAGGAAAAGAAATGCCTGGAGTACAAGAAAATCCTTAAAATTACCTTGCAATTTTTGGCACCACTAATTGTGGGTAGTTGAACACTCACTATAATCTAACCTTCAAATTTAGCCACAACTGTATACAGATTGGAGAGGAATATGGATTCAGGCCAGGACTGAGCTTTCAATTCATATAAAATTATGGATGTATTTAACTTCCAAGTTGTTGCATTTAGCATGGCTTGGAACACATTCTTAAACTACACTTTTTAAAAAAAGTTTTCATTAATTTTCTCTGTTGTGCAGCTATGTGGGGCTATGCTTGCATGATTGCACTCCTGCCTGTCCTAACAATGCCTGTATAGTTTGAGCGATAGCTTCTCTTCCTGCCTTGTTGGAGTCCCTCACGGATAAACATAAGAACTAGGAGCAGGAGTAGGCCATCTGGCCACTCGAGCCTGCGCTGCCATTCAATAAGATCGTGGCTGATCTTTTTGTGGCCTCGGCTCCACTTACCCGTCCGCTCACCATAACCCTTAATTCCTTTACTATTCAAAAATTTATTTATCCTTGCCTTAGAATCAAAAATTTATCTATTCTTGCCTTAAAAATCTATCACTGGTTCAATTCTGACCCTTAGTGCGGATTTGAAAAGGTCACCTAAAAACCATAGGATAAGCATTGGAGAGTATGGTGATGACTCAGTCTCCGCCACCTTCCTTCAGTCCTGCAGACTGTCTGCTATTAATAGATGAGGCAACATTCCTTGTAACTGAACCTGGGGCTGACCTAGGACACTGTTTTGTCATACTTTCCTTTGGCTGAATCATACTGGTGTCCTACTCCACCTGGAGTTGAGTTGCAGATCCCACATCCTACCCAGTGATAAGACTTTATGTTTCCATGTCATGTGAATGCAATGGACCAGACTGAAGGAGGTGCATGTGAAGCAATGCTTCACCTAAAAGAGATGTTTAGGACCTGGGCTGATGAGACAAGAAGAGATAAAAGGGCAGGTGTTGCACTTTCTACGATTGCATAGGAAAGTACCATAGGCATAGGGTGAAGTGTTGGTATGATGGAGGAGTGGACCAGGGCATCCCAGAAAGAATGGTGCCTGTGGAATGCTGACACGGCAGGTGGGAGGTGGTGAGAGGAAGATATGATGCACTACTCAGCACACTGGAGTTGGAAGAAATAGTGGGGGTTGGGGGTTGCGGTTGAGCTCTGTCGATCACAATCGGTGGAAAAACACAATTGAGGAAGAAGGAAGACACTTTGGTAGCACTATTTTGGAAAGTGGCATCATCAAGACAGATGTGATGGAGGCAAAGGAACTGAAAGAATGGGATGGAGTCCTTAAAGGTGCGGGGTGTGAAGAGCTGTAGTCAAGCTAGTTGTGGGAGTCAATGGGCTTGTAATAGATCTCCACAGCATCATGTTTTCAGAAACAGCAAGCCTTTATTTGTCACAATGCTATGAAGGAAGCAGTTGCAATCCTTCTGTATCCTCTTACTGGGCTGTATTGCGTGGGTTATCCAGGCACCTAAAATAGACTTCAGAATGCCTGCAGCCTGTTCTATAGTATTTCATTCACCTGATGGGTAAGATAACCAAGAAAGCAAGGTAGTTGCATATTGATCAATTTAAAGCTTTTCACGTTTCTCAAATTGAGATGGTCACCACAACGAGTGTCACAACGCGTTCTGTCAGTTGGTTAATGTTCAGTGGGAACCCCACCTGTTTGTAGTAATGTCTCTCTTTCATTGGGATGTACATCCAAGTAGGGGTCTGCCTGAACAGAGCAGAACTTTGTGAAATGGTGAGGTGGCAATTATCACCAACTGCTGGAAGAATTTAGAGAAATTCATGGCAGAGGTAGGCTCGAGTAGTGGAGGAAGATTGCCTGTTGGACTGAAGTAGGTTGCAGGTCTTCCGTCGGCTAGTGATATATCACTCCAGTTAACTCTGGGCAAGAAACGTAGCTTGCTGAGGCAAGTGACATGCAGAAAACATCTAACCAAGACCATGTTCAGCTGTAAATTCTGGTGTATCATTTAGGAAACATATGTGTTTTGAGATGCCTCCCTCTAGAATCTCTGTAATTTGCCTACATCTCCTCAGAAAAAGAGTAATAGAAGGATTCTAATTGCAAAGTTTACAATAGGTGCACTGGCCATGCTAAATTCCCCCTCAGTGTACCCAAACAGGTGCTGGAATGTGGTGACTAGGGGATTTTCACAGTAACTTCATTGCAGTGTTAATGTAAACCTAGTTGTGACACTAATGAATAAACTTTAAACTCTGAAGGACGATGTAAAAAGGGCAATAAAAGGTTTGACAGTCCCTCAGAGAACCAAATGTTTAAAATTCTGACAGAGTCATCCAGACTCTGTTTTCTCTCCACAGATGCTAGCAGACTTGCTGAGATTTTTCAGCATTTTTATGTTTTCGTTTCAGATTCCAGCAGTAGTTTGCTTGTATTTTATATTAAAACTAATATTCAGCCAAAGAACAAATAAATAGCCCCAATAACAAGATGGCTTTCGCAATGTGGTATCTACCTCAGGAAGTTCTAGTGTGGGTGGAGATAAGTGAAATGGAGTAGAAGTGGCAATCATTAAAGGGGAACGATGCTCCTTTTAGAGAGAATCCTTGGGCATTTCACCAATGTTATTTAGGCAGTAGCCATTATCTGCACATTTAATTCAGCTTTGTACAACCAGCTCGCTGGAGATCAGGTCGTAAATCAGAGCGAAATCCAACACATTGGGTGCAATCTTCCCAAAACTTCAGCATTGGATCAAGGGAGGAAAGCTGTGTGAAACCCGCCAGCTTCGCAGATGCTTGTTCTCACCAGATTTAATTTTAAAGTGCTGGCAAGGATCACACAACCAGGGAGGAAGGGCCTAAACATGGCAGCAATGTTGGGATTCTGAGATTTGTATGTCCCAATCTCAAAGCTACATTTAAGGCCGCGTCTCCCCACCGCCCCCCCCCCCCCCCCCCCCCCAATCCGACAGAAATTGGGCCCTTCCTCCCCACTCTCCCACTGCCCATCCCATGCACTGGGGCATCCTCTCCACAATGCCAACAGTGGGGCATCCTCCCCCCAACAGAGATCATGACCCTCACACAAGCATTGGAGCAACCCCTCCTACAAACCCCAGCATTGGGAATCTCACCTCTTCTCTTCACTTGCAGGGATCTTCCGTCTCCCCCTCAAATGGTGGTGAATTACCCTTGCCACCCCTAGTCAGAGCCCCCAATGACACTGACTCCTTCATGTACACAGTTGGCACTGTCCTTTGCAGTATTAGGGAGCAGTGACCCTTAACCTCCGGTCCCTAAAGGCACCTCCGTGCCCCCGATGTGGTCAGCACAACTGGTTTTTGCTTTTGAAAACCATCAGTGATTCACGCCAGCGTGGTGTCAAGCCAAGGGATTGGGAGAAGGAAACACATTGTGGCTTGAGGTCACAGCTTCAAGATCATTAATTATATTAAAGAGTATCTAAATCCATGGATACAGGATCACACCCTTGTTCAAACAGAGATCTTACTGGTGCAAATCTCATTTCTGGCCACTCAGAATAGAACAGAATCTCTACAGTGCAGAAGGAGGCCATTCAGTCCATTGAGTCTGCACTGACCAATATTCCACCTAAGTCCTATCCCATAACTCTACCTATTTACACTAGCCAGTCTTCCTGACACTAAGGGATTACTTTGGCCAATCAGCCTAACCCGCACATCTTTGGACTGAAACCAGAGCACCTGGAGGAAACCCACTAAGGCACGGGGAGAACTTGCAAATGCCACACGTTTGACAGTAACCCAAGCTGTGAATCGAACCTGGGTCCCTGGCACTGTGAGGCAGCAGTGCTAACCTCTGTGTCATCGCTAAGTCATGAGATTTGTGTAATGAAATTTGCGCCCACATCTAAGAGGGGCGCTGGATCACAACATAGTATTTTTTTAAAATACTGGAATTATTTTAAATTATGCCAAGCATTACAATGTATTCGTAACACATAAAATGGCCATCTAACTCAAGAGGCCCATGCAAGTGTTCTGGCTCCAGCCAAGTCTCCTCATACCTTGCTTCATCTAGTTCCTTCGACATATTGTTCATTTCTTTTTTCCTCTCGCGCTTGTCCACAGCTTCACCTTAAATTCATCTTTGGTATTTATTTCAACTATCTGGCAGTGAGATCCACATTCTGGTTACTCCCTGGAATAAAGTTTCTCCTGAATTCCCTGTTGGATTTATTAGTGATCATCTTCTATGTTTGGCCCCTAGTTCCAGTCCCACCCACAAGTGGGAACATCTTGTCCATACTTATCCAATAAAACCCTTTCATAGAATCCCACAGTGCAGAAGGCCATTCGGCCCACCAAGTCTGCACCGACCACAATCCCACCCCATCCCCATAATCCCATGCATTTACCCTAGCTTGCCCCTGACACTATGGGGTAATCTAGCATGGCCAATCCACCTAACCCACACATCTTTGGACTGTGGGAGGAAACTGGAGCACACGGAGGAAATCCACGGAGGGGAGAATATGTAGACTCCACACAGTGACCCAAGCCAGGAATCGAGCCCGGGTCCTAGGCGCTGAGACAGCAGTGCTAACCACTGTGCCATAATGCTGCCCTTTCATAGACCTAAAGACCTTGATTGCGTCACCCATTTGTCTCCGACTTTCTGGAGAAAAAGAAAGAGCATGTTTAACCTCTCCTGATAAGTATAACCTCAGTTCTGGTTAAGCTAATAATTCTTGACATTTACCAGACTTCATTCTCCAGTTGTGAAAGTTGTTCTTTATATGTCTGAATCTGAGCATCTCTCTGGCGCACTGTTTCAATAAGATAGCTGTAAGGCTGTTGTGTATGATTAAGCAACACATTGGCATTTTCAAGCTGGAGAAAGAAAATAAGAGAAATATTTTGTTGATAATTAGTCTTACTAACAATTCAATTACATAATATTATTAAAACATTCACAGAATCAATCATCGTAACCAAAAGAGAAAATGCTAGAAAATCTCAGCAGGTCTGGCAGCATCTGTAAGGATGCCTGAAGCTTCATCAGGACTCAAAACGTCAGCTCTTTTCTCTCCTCACGGATGCTGCCAGACCTGCTGAGATTTTCCAGCATTTTCTCTTTTGGTTTCAGACTCCAGCATCTGCAGTACTTTGCTTTTATCAATTATCATAAGTTTATCAAGTCTGAATCAACTTGAAACAATGACAAATTAATTTTTTTATTCAATCCTGAGATGTGGGCATCGCTGGCCAGGCCAGCGTTTGTTGCCCCACCTCTGGGGGCATTTAAGAATCAACACGTGCTGTGGATCTGTGGTTTGACAAAATATTCTTTTTAACTAACCTTTCAAAGTGGCAAGTACTCCATTTTGAGGATGTAAGTCACACACTTTGCCAGCAGTTTTGCAACAGTTAGAAGACATTTCCTATCAAATCATTCTAAGCTGTACAGAATTGTTCACACATCCGCACCACTACAAACTTATCATCTTTGTCTCAAAAAAGGCATGACAAAACCAGCTTTATATGTAAACATTAAGCCAAACTTTTCCATATTTGTCCAAAAAACTTAAATATTACCAAAGTAATGCAGCAAAGAAATTCTGAAGAAACAAAGTGTAAATGAATAGGAATCCAGTTGCATACAATGTCTACCTATAACAAACAGAGCAACATATTATCCTGCCTTTACCATCTGCACGACTGGAATCCTGGAACTCTAGACAAATGCTGGAGGACAGCCCAGTTCCATACATTTTCTGAATGTGTCAAAAATTATAACACTCCCAGAGATAAAGGAAAGCTATGTTAGAGTCCTCAGTTGACCTTCATTCCTTCCAGAAGATCTTCAATCCCATTTTACTCTGGCACAGGGACATTTGAGGGCTTTCTATGGCTCTGTGACTGTTCCATTTAAATGGATTGAGATGCATTCCTCCCTGCCCAGTTACAACTGGTCAAAGTGCTTTAGATGATAGTTCAGACTAAAAACTGCCCACATTTTGCTGTCAAAACAACGGTGAGGCTAATAGCACTTATGCGCAAATGCAACTGCAACTTTAGGCAAGGGAAGATATGCAATTAAGTGCAGAAATCAAAAGTTTCACCAACTCCAGCGTGTGACTTTGACAAAGGGTCATCTGGACTTGAAACGTCAGCTCTTTTCTCTCCTTACAAATGCTGCCAGAGCGGCTGAGATTTTCCAGCGTTTTCTCTTTTGGTTCCAGATTCTGAAATCTAAAGTTTGCTTTGTTAGATGCTCTGCGCAGTGCACACAGCTAGCTTTGCAAATATTGCACCTCATTGTTTACCTCACAACTGAAAAGCATTAAATGATGAAGAATTGCAATACTTGCACGCTGGATACAATCTAAACTCTCCACAGAAAGTTAAGTCTAAGCATGCTTTTAAATCACATGATAACTGTTAATTACTCAGGCAATCTCTGATACTGAACCTAAAAGTGTGGATTCCCATTCCTTCTGATTTTAATTGTTGGAGATTTTAAAAGAATGAAAGATGTAAAATTTGTAAATTTTAAAACCTTTTCCTTCATTTTTTCCCTTACTCAAGATAATCTTTATTTTCATCTTCATTTCTCTTTCTTACTGAATTTGACGCTCAGTTCACCTGCTCTAAGTTCTTTTGCTGCTAATTTTACAGCCTTTCAATCCAATATCTGGTTTCTTCTTGTTTCACTTTCAGCAACTTGTCCCCCAAAGTTTTAAGAAGATAAATCTGACAAATAGCAGGTCTTCAGTCCAATGGCAAATTATGTCTCATTGTTTTCAATCAGACTGAACCAGGTTAAAATGATCAGAAGCTGACTCATCTTCATTACCTGCTTTCAATGATTGGTGAACAGTTCACCTCCCTTTCAAACATTAAATCCAAGAGACACTTGAAAAAAGACAATAAGGGGCTCGTTAAACCTAATCAACTCCAAAGAGCAGCCTTCAATCCCCCCACCAGCAAATAAACTCTACACTGAATGCTAGGACCTCTTGCTACGCTTGCCCAGAGGCCATTTATTGCTAAATTGCCAATCTATAATAAAAAAACATTGAGCAACACATAGAAACAATGGACAAAACCAAGATACAGTCATTAAATCACCGAATCCCTACAGTGCAGGAGGAGGCCATTCAGCCCATCGAGCCTGCACCGATAACAATCCCATTCAGGCCCTAGCCCCATAACTCCATGTATTTACCCTGTTAATCCCACCCCCCGACACTAAGGTGAAGTTTAGCATGGCCAATCAATCTAACCCACAGATCTTTGGACTGTGGAAGAAAATCAGAGCACCCAGAGGAAACCCATGCAGACACGGGGAGAAAATGCAAACTTCACACAGTGACCCAAGGCCAGGATTGAACCCGGGTCCCTGGCACTGTGAGGCAGCAGTGCTAACTGCTGTGCCACCTTGCCACCCAACTGGACATTCTGCCTAGCCATTCCAGCGTGAGTACTTATGGGGATGAAAATTACTGCCATAGTACAACATTGCAAATAGTATCAAGTTGAAAATGGCCAGAAACATTTTTTGGTCTTTAATTTTGATGGCTTTATAATCAATTACACTAAAATGGGCCCTTTAAAAGTTAGCTTAAAATTGCTTAATTTGAATTACTGTTTCTTTTTGAACACCAATAATTGAATTAACAAGATTGGAAAGTGTATTAGAAAGTGGCTTAAAGTTTAAAGTTTATTTACTAATGTCACAAGTAGACTTACATTAACATTCCAGCAAAGTTACTATGAAAATCTCCTAGTTGCCACACTCTGACACCTGTTCGGGTACACTGAGGGAGAATTTAGCATGGCTAATGCATCTAACCAGCAAGTCTTTCAGATTGTGGGAGGAAACCATGCAGACACTGGGGTGGGGGGGGGAACGTGCAGACTCCATCAGATAGTGACCCAAGCTGCGAACTGAACCGGGGTCCCTGGTGCTGAGAGGCAGCAATGCTAGCCACTACACCGCCCGATAATACTTAACATTTAAAGCAAAACTGCCAGGGAATGCAAGGGATATTTCTTTTTTATTAAGATATCCAAGTAACCAATTATCCATAACAAATTCTGAAAACATTCTGTCGCCCAAATATTAAGTTAATTTATTAAAGATGCTTCTGCTGATCTTAGTTTACATACAAATCCAGTCGATTACCGAAAACAACCTAATGTGACTGTGATCACTTCGTCTCTTGTTTACGACGGAAAGATTAAAAAAATTGATTTTCGTACATTTTACAAGTTTGCTTTGAAGTTGTCATTTTGCAACAAGGTAATGTTGTTAAAATAAACAGTTATTTCCACTAAATCTTAAAAATGTTTATTTATGGTAAATCTCCAGAGAATTTTAAAATACTATTTGTATTCAAGTTGTAAGCGCTTGGCTCCATTTAGAGAATGACACTTGTGATTGTGAGGTAAATGATTATGTTAAATAAAAAATTCCAGAATTCTGTTTTTTGATATTTCATTATTCAGTTAGTGGCAGAGTTATTATTAATTTGAGATGCACATTTGTTTCTGAACAAAAAACCACTGATAAAAGCAAGCTTCAGTGGTTTAGTTTTACTGCAGATAGTCCCACTCCCTCTGCTGCTACTTGCTGATGCCTACTATTTTTCTGCATGCTTTCTGGGATATATATATTCCATCTAAATCATCTTGGATTATGATCAAATGGGACTTTTGTTATTCTTTCTCTATTAGTTCAGCATGCTTTAGCTGGGGCTGAATGATTGAGATCGCATAAAAGGAGCAGGCAAGTTTAAAACTGTTGGCTTTGGTTTAAAAGTATAACATGTTTTACTTATGATCAGCTTAAAGTAGTATGACGCATTTTGGATCAGTATCTTTGCATGAGTTCCCTATGTAAAATAAAATAAATACTTCAAAAGTTGTTTTTAAAAACATGCATATTAGAATTCTGTAACATTGATGATTTTCCTCAATTTGTTTAAACATAAAAACACCCAACAATACACAAAGGCTTAAATAATTAAGCAGAACTTGAAACAAGACAACCCTACCTACACCCCCCCCGCCCCCCACCCAGTAAATTTATTGTGCAACTATCAAGTCAATAATTTTACCCGTGGAAATCATAGCAGTTCTGTTTGTTTGCCCTCAGTACATTACATATTTGGGAACGGTGTTTTTGTGGGATGTAAGTTATCCTCAGGTAGGGATTTGTGACATCTAGCCATGTGTAGAAAACACAAGTGTGTCAAGAGAATGGGTACAATGTAAGAAAGGGGGAGAATTTCCCATGACTAGTTACTTCAACTGGAATGTCAACAGGTAAACAGTAAGGACTTCAAAGGCAGTAAAGAAGGGGAGAAAAAAAAATAATATTTTGTTGGATATGAAAAACAAGCTACATATTAGAAAAACATGGGGAAACCAAATCAAAACCAACCAGTTCCTTCAGTAATTGTTCTGAAGAGAACCTCTCAGCATACAACTTTACAAACATCACTCCAAAAGAAAGGATTTTATTGAAAACTTATGTTCTCTCATTAAAGTCAGTTATTTTGCTCCTTTTCTTCAGTGTTCATGGAAATGTGTGCAGTGGGGAATGTATCCATGTATAAAAAAGGTCATTTCATGTCAAAGCTATCTAAAATCAGCAACCATTTTGAAAGACTAAATCAAGCTAGGGATGTTGTTATTTAAGATCATCAGTTTTAGTATCAACATGCACATGTATTTAGTTTTTAAACATTATAAAACCTTTACTCAGCATAACTATAATTTGAACTTGGAAACAGTGATCGCACCATAAATAAATGCCATTTATTTCATTTAAGTCTGTTGGCTTTCCACCATCGCAGAAATTGAGCTCATGGCTAATTCAGCTAGTTAGAAAACAATATATATCATCTCAAAGGAAGCAATTGATCAAAGGCACTAACATCTTAACCCTCCCTTTTAAGATAATAAAAGAGAAAATGCACAAGCTGGCCAATATCTAAAATATTTAAGGTCTTGCTTTTGAACTTAAATATTAGCAAATTAGTCCAAAGCGGTGCAGGTTAGGTGGACTGGTCATGGTAAATTGTGCCTTAGTGTCAGGGGGATTAGTAGAGCAAATACATGAGGTTACAGGGATAGGCTTGGGTGGGATTGTTGTCAGTGCAGATTTGATGGACCGAATGGCCTCCTTCTGTATTGTGGGGATTCTCCGATTATAAATTTTGGTCTCAATTTCCTCCGACTTGAACTGTTCGTTATACATCTTTAGATAGAAAACAAGAAAAAGCATTGCAGAATAGAGAAGTACTTAATATTGGTGAGTTCTGGGAATCAGCTTCTGAAGACAGAACAGATTCACATTCTCAACATTGACAATAAGCATGGATGACTCCAGAGGATAGAATCATAGAAACTCTACAGTGCAAAAGGAGACCATTTGGCCCATCAAGTCTGCACCAACCACAATCCCACCCAGGCCTTATCCCTGTAACCCCACATCTTTACACTGCTAATCCCTCTAACCTATGCATTACGGGGCACTTAGGGACAATTTAGGTTGGTTTGCTCCTGGCTGGAGAAGTCATAATGTAGATCTCAAAGGAAAACACTGATTCTATGTTGATTTTGTTCATCTTCAGAACTGAAGAGGATGAAACTGCTTTCTGCAGCAATGCAGACCAGTCTAACAATGGAGGCAACTTCACTTTGTGAGGTGACGTGCAACAGGCTGGAATGCCAACAAACATTTAGCTGAATAAGATAGTTAAAATTGATTTTTTTGTAAAATCACAGGAATTATCTCAATGAAGTCTTGGTTTACACAGCTTAGAGGTAGGCAACATTATCAGCTACACGTTAACTGTATAAACATTTGAGAGTTCTTGCTTCGTTATAAAGCCTATTTTGTGTTCCCATAATAGCTGAGTGAGCAACTGCACCACTTTTATACAGAGCATGTAGATGAGCAAGGACATAGTGGCACAGCAGCACAGTGGTTAGCACTGCTGCCTCACCGTGCCAGGGACCCAGGGTCAATTCCTGGCTTGGGTCACTGTCTGTGTGGAGTTTGCACATTCTCTCCATGTCTGTGTGGGTTTCCTCCCACATTCTGAAAGACGTACTGGTTAGATGCATTGACTCAAACAGGCACTGGAGTGTGGTGACTGGGGGATTAACACTGCAATGAAATTACTGTGAATATGTAAGCCTACTTGTGACACAAATACATAAATTATAAACTATGCCCTGGCTCTGATGACATCCATTTTCTAAACTGTACATGACAAATGGCCACATGTGGTTTTTTGGAACTATGTTCCAGTATGAGACACATACCATCAGGAAAGGATGGAAATTGCAGTAAATGCCGAAAGCTAAGCAATTCTTTAAATTAAGTTTAAATGCTGGACTATCAGAATAAAATGTCAAAATGACGATGTTAGCATGCTCACGAAAATTTATTTTAAAACAAACATTGGGAGAAGAGATAGTGAAAATTTTAAAAGGTATTTACAATAAAACAGCACAGATATAAAAAGATAAATAGCTACTCAAGTACGGATGCAGTTTGGGTCGATAGTGTAGGAAGTCAATGATATGAAGTAGCATCCTAATAATTAATGGCAGCATCCGTGTGACTATATGCCCAAGCAATTGTGACAGTGACAAATTAAACTGCAAGTATTTTGAATGCAGGCGGTTCAATGAGTTTGTCCCTTTCTACGTAAGACTTGTCATCACTGGGAAGGGGAATTCAATTTTCTTTGCTGATAGGCAGAGGCAGGATAGAAAAGCTGATTCTCTCCTTCCACTTTAATTGCGCCCAGTAGAAATACTGGGCTTAATTCACCAGATTGCAGTCCAATCCCAAACACAACAAAATAACATTTTGCGATACTTTTTGGTTTTCCTTTCAGGTATTTTTGGATGTTTCCCTGCTTCCAATTCTCCCTTGTGTACACCATGATGTAGTCTTTGGATTTACCTCCTGGCTATTGAGTATTCATTAATGTAGTAAATGTACTTTCCTGTTACAGATTTAATATGGAAAGGACCTGAAGCATCAGATCATAGATGATCATAGAATCCCTATAGTGCAGGAGGAGGTCATTTGGCCCATCCAATCTACACTGATCACAATCCTACCCAGACCTGATTCCCGTAACCCCACATATTTACCCTGCTAATCCCCTGACACTGAGGTCAATTTAGCATGGCCTATCGACCTAATCCACAGATCTTTGGTGGACTGTGGGAGGAGTACCTAGAGGAAATCCATGCAAACATGGGGAGAATGTGCAAACTCCACACAAACAGTGACCCTAGTTGGAATTGAACTTGGGTCCCTGGTGCTGTGCGGCAGCAGTGCTAACCACTGTGCCATCGTGCTGTCCCTTCCTATCAGGGTTAGGAAGGACTGCCCCACCCTGTCAGAAACTTTGAAGATACGACTAGGTTTTTCCACAAGAGCACAGATTTTACATTACCTATTTGTAAAGAAACACAGTTCGTGGTGAAGGAAACAAATCTGATCAAATGTTTTTTTGCTAGTATTTCTTACGGAATGCATAATGGATTTGGTGATAAAGATTTGTGGCTGAAGTCAAAGATGATAGTTTCAGTCTTCCCCACATTTAACCATTGTGTACCGCATTGAGACTAACAAATGCTCAACTGCAGCTAGCTATTATTTCTGACTGAGCTGTGGACTTTGCTGTCATGGCCTGGATCTCACTGAAATCTGGGGGGCTTCCTGCTGACTCAGGATAATAGCTCACTTGCTATTTACAAAATAACTTGTAAATTGAGTTTGTGTCTTTACGTGCCCTGTTTGTGAACAGAATTCCACTCATCTGATGAAGGATCAGTGCTCTGAAAGCTTGTGGCTTGTGCTACCAAATAAACCTATTGGACTTTAACCTGGTGTTGAGAGACTTCTTGCTGTGCTTACCCCAGTCCAACGCTGGCATCTCCACGTCATGGCTTCCCTTGCTCAGCAGCAATTTAAATTACGTGTCAAGTCATAGGACCTCTATTGTGCAACAGTAGTGGCGCCAGCAAGCAGGATAAGCAGGCAATCACACAGTAGTTTTCTCACAGACAGCAAATTAAAAGCACATTATCCTTCCCTATTGACTTAAATTTTCACATAGAAATATGAAGGATGGTTGGACTCGGAAGCTAAAATAGCAATATATGAACACAATAAAGAAAAAAGTGGAATCTTATCATAACAAAGATGCTCCACAAATAAAAAAACATGCATTTCAGTGCCAGTGAGGGTGTTTGGCAATTATTATAGAGTTAGTACATTGTTAAAAATCCAGTTACACCTCATTCAACAAGTGTAAAATTTTCAAGGGTTTCAACAACTAGACTGACAGAGTTAAGGTAAAACTTGCATGAATTCACTGATTACTCTCCCAGAGACCTCAGCAGTGTATCCTCTGGAGGAGTTTAGGACTGTAGTATTGTTGTATCGCTGATGCCAATATCTGGATTTTCAGGTGATTCTGCACACTGTAGACACCCCCTCTTCCCCCAAGTCACGGACAGTTTGAATGGAGTAATGATGGTTTGAATGCTGACAGCACCACGTTTTTCTCTGGCCCCATTTTTTCCCAATTCTCTACTTTCCTCTATACATTTTTGAAAATGCAATCTCCCATACAGCTTTCACTGGTAGTAACTTTTTTTAAAAAAAGCCTCCAAATACAAAAGAGGAAAATTAGCTTTTGAGAACTTTCCAAACTTGTTTACAAAAGGCATTTTATATATAATGTTCTTGTGGTGTGCTAGCTGACGTTTCAATGACATGAAGCTAACAGAACCAGTTACATGGGTGACAAGACATTATTCAGTTGACAAATTTTCCAGAGTTTGGTTTTTCAAATACCTAGAATGTATTCACAAGAGAAAAAAATGGTATCTACTGTCAACATGAATACATCAGGGAAAATAGCTCGTTAGAATAATCAAAAGCATGATTCTGCTAGAACAACATTATCAGTAGGCAAAACAATAAAAGCTGAAGCAGGAAATGGTGGCACAGTGATTAGCAGAAGGAGCAAAACTCCAAAAGCTCGTGCTACTAAATAAACCTGTTGGACTTTAACCTGGTGTTGTGAGACTTCTTACTGTGCCTCACAGTGCCAGGTACCCGGTTCAATTCCTGGCTTGGGTCACTGTCTGTGTGGAGTTTGCACATTCACCCTGTGTCTGTGTGGGTTTCCTCCCACAGTCCAAAGATGTGCGGGTTAGGTGGATTGGCAATGCTAAATTGACCTTAGTGTCAGGGGAATTAGTAGGGTAAATATGTGGGGTTATGGGGATAGGGCTTGGGTGAGATTGTGGTCGGTGCAGACTTGATGGGCCAAATGACGACCTCCTGTACTGTAGGATTCTATGATAGGCCTATCTTTCTACATTGTATTGGACCTGCTACAAATATCTATGCATTGTTATCTGAGGAAGAAAGCATTGTTTAGTTTGTATTACATTGCAGCTGGTGCATTATAATACTGCATTTGTTTCCATACTTCTTGTTATAGTAATTTACTAAGAACTAGGATACTTTACATTCCTTGAAACTTATGTTTCCTTGGAACCTTTAGTGAGCTGTCAGCTTCATTTAAAAAGAAGTCAAGCACCATTAGCACCATTTCAAAAAGAGAGGCATAGTACATCCAGAATAATTATCTTAAAACAAATTTACTTCTCCAGATCACTATACACTATAATTATTCCAATTGTTATAGGGTTCACAGCACACTGCACCATTCCAGGTGCCTATTAAAAAGAAACATTGGCTCCATTCATATTGCAAACAAGAATATTTTAAAATTTAGACTGAGAGCAGGAACTAACAACTGTCTCAAAACTTGTGAAAGCAGCCATGTCAGCTTCTAAGATGAAAGGTTGCCATAGGCAAATATATATATAAAAGGTTGCTAGTAACGGTCAACCTCATGAACAATTTAACCTCAAATTTTTTAGCCAAAAAAGCCAAACTCTTTGTACTTATCGCCCGTTCACTGCTGAAGTCAAACCTGTCCTGGTGCCAACCTACCCATTAATAGAATCATTGAATCACACACTACTGAAGGTGGCCGTTCAGCTCCTTGTGACTGTACTTGTCAACATGTGATGTCAAGGCAACCGATCACCTTGCTGTTCCTACCAAACCCGCCCTCTAATATGGCAACATGATATCAAGGAGCAGTAGATACACAGCCCGGTTCAAACTTAAAATTGTTGGGAATGCAGAGCAGAGAAATCAAGATATTGGAGAAGGACGTTAAGAGACAGAAGGAAGCTCTTTGCACAGCTTTGGCTCCTTCTGTGCTAGTTTTGGGATGGAGTTGGCAGGAACAATCGCTGACCTTGCTGACCAAATCTGCAATAGTGAGACGATGGGAGGGGGTGGATTTCAACCCATTGAAACTATTGCTCATTGAAAGGTTGACTCCCTACTCTGTGCTAAAAATTTTGCCTTAGAAACTCGCTTTTTGCACAAGTGTATACAGTATAAAATCTTTCACCATGGATGATGCCTTAGTATCTGTGTTAACTCTTTGAAAGAGCTATTCAGTTAGCCTCACTGCCTTGCCCTTTGCCCTTAGATTTCTTCCTTTACAATTATATATTCAATTCCACTTTGAAAATCACGATTACATCTGCCTCCACCACACTTTCAGGCAGTACATTTCAGATCATCACAACTTGTGCAAAAATACGCAACTCCCTCTCTAGTTCTTTCGCTAAATAACATAATTATGAGCATTTAACTATCTTTGTCAAAATATTGGTAGTCTATTTAAAATTATTAGGATGTTCTAATTCTAGACTCTGCTAAATATTGTATTCATACACAATATTAATCTACTTTCACCACTTCCATTGTAATATCTTTAATTGCTGATCAGTTACTTGGCAATGAAAACATCAAAGGAATAGAATGATGGAAGTCTTCTTAGCTCCCTTCTTTGGACAGCCTGTGCACTGCAACATGCGCTGTCATGGTCTTCCATCAACTCAATCAATCTATATCAGGTAGCAGAATAGATAACTGTAGATAAGCTGCCCGAGTGAAAGAGTTTAAACTTCCTTAGTACTGCGTGGAATACAGATATCTATACAAAACCCTCAAATTACTCTCCCTTTTAATCACATGATTATCATTACAATCTTGCTATCGGTTTTTAGGAAATGGGCCAAATTTTGTCAATCTTGCATTTGTGTTCCCTACTGGAGGAGCCACATAAACGCTGTGGCTACAAAAGCAGGTCAAAGGTTGGGAATCCAATACCACAGAGCCTTTTCATCACCTACAAGGACAATTCATGCTTGTAATGGAATATTCTCCACTTGCCATATGAATGCAGTCCCAACAACACAAGAAACTTGACACCCTCTAGGACAAAGCAGCCCACTTGATTGACACTCCATGTTAAACATCCACCATGTTAAATATTCATTGCCTCCATCTGTGGCACACCATGTCTGCCATGTGTACCATCTATTAGATGATTGCAGCAATTCATCAAAGCTTCTTTGGCAACACCTTCCAAACCTACAACCTTGAGAAGAATAAGGACATCAGGCACAAGGAATATCTATATCTGCAAAGGTAGGTAGTGCTTTGACAAAGGGTCATCTGGACTCAATGTCAGCTCTTTTCTCTCCTTAAGGATGCTGTCAGACCTGCTGAGATTTTCCAGCATTTTCTCTTTTGGTTTCAGATTCCAGCATCCACAGTAATTTGCTTTTATCTATACCTGCAAGTTCTCCTCCAAATCATATACCACCCTGACTGTGAAGTATGTCACCACTTCTTCATTGTCTCTGAGTCAAGATCTTGGTATTCCCTCTACCTAACTGTGGGTGCACCTCCACCAGTAAGACTGAAACAATTCAAGGCAGCCAGCAGCCTGGTATGCAACAAACTCTAGTTTTATCAGTAATACTCACTTCCCGTGAATGATTTTTTTATTAAATTTGCTGCACCTTACATTTGAGTTAACTGACCTGATTATCGGTCAGTATTCTTTACCAAGTGAAAAAAATTGCACATTCTTTAAAAATTACTTTCAACAATTTTATCTTGAATTACACTTGCACGCTCAAATGTTCAATGGAATGTCATCATAGAGTCACTACAACAGAAAGAGGCCATTTGGCCCACCAAATCTGCACTGACCACAATTCATCCAGGTCCTATTCCCATAACCCCATATATTTATCCTGCTAGTCCCCCTGACATTAGGGTCAATTTAACATGGCCAATTAATCTAATCAACACACCTCTGGTCATCACAGTGCGTGGTTAGATTGTTGGCAAAAACTTCATGCTAACTAGAGACATTTAATAAATGTTTATGACTAAACCCAAATTCTTTTAATTTTCATCCTATGCATGATGGCCATTTAAATCAAGAAATAGGTACTCCCATGCTTCATAGCACAGTCTAGGAAATCCTATGGTTAATATGTTCCTACATGCAAAACAAAGGAAAGTTTATAAAGTTTACTTATTACTGTCACAAGTAGGTTTACATTACACTGCGATGAAGTTATTGTGAAAATCCCCTCGTTGCCACAGTCCAGCATCTGTTTGAGTACATGAGAGAGAACTTAACATAGCCAATGAACCTAAACAGCATGGTTTTCAGACCACGGAAGGAAACCAGAGCACCCGGAGGAAATCTACGCAGACACAGGGAGAATGTGCAGACTCCGCAGTGACTGGAGGCCGGAACTGAACCCAGGTCCCTAACGCTGTGAGGCAGAAGTGCTAACCACTGAGCTTTGTCACCGTGCCTCCCATAAGACTAGTAGTTTGCAGCAAGCTGAATATTGCTTGTGAGGAGCAAATTATAAGAATTATTCCCCAACCAGGTGCTTGCAAATGGTTCGGACAATCTGTGGGCTGTTTTGCAGTTTTTTTGGCTGTTGCCGCTCCTGTTGGGGGAATTATCCCTTATATCCCTAAATATGGTTTCCAGGAAGTTGTATGTGTTTGCATTCTGAAAAAGAGACTAAATGCATGGAGCTCAAAAGTTTTACTTGAATAAAAAAAGCATAATACGTTCCTTGTAAATCTTACATATATATGATAGCACAACCAAGATGCCAATAAATAGGCAACTGTAAAATTTGGTTTATTTGAGAAAACTGACCATGTTATCAGAACAGTAAACTTGAAGTATGTCACCATTTCTTCATCGTCTCTGCGTCAAAGTCTTGGTACTCCCTCTACCTGTGTGTGTGCACTTCCATCATGAAGACTGAACCAATTCAAAGCAGCCAGCAGCCTGATGTGCAACAAACTCTGGTTTTATTGATAATGTTCACTTCCCATGAATGATTTTTATTAAAATTGCTGCACATTATATTCAAGTTAACTGACCTGGTTATCCATCAGTATTCTTTACCATGTTCATCCTTTTGGGAAGATGGAGCTTATGACAGTAGTAGAATGTTCCAGAGGGAATGAAAACTAATCAATTTTACGCATATACACCTACTGTGGATCTATCAAGATGCAACAGCATCAGTTTTCCCATGCTTCCTAATAAGGCTTCTGGGCTGCAGCAATGAAAAGATAGGAGCCAAAAATCCTATATTTTTGAACTCTTACACAGTATCTTCTTTTTGAGGCAGCATCACTTTGGTAAGTAGACCTCATGTTCCCTATAAACCGAGGTTACCTGCCTAATAGTGAAACCTAGGGATCGAACAGATAACTCCAATCACCAATTCTGGTTAACTGGAAAAGATCAGCCACTATCACGTGGTCGCCTCTTTGTTTATGGATGGACATCTATTTTATCAGACTGGGGTTTTCCTTAACATTTAGTGAGTAAATGGACACTATATGAAAAGTATATGTAAAATAACCGAAAACCTCCCTGTTCTTCCTTTATTGTCGAAACACCAGATACTCCTCCTGTGCCATCTCTCAATATAAAACAGGTTCTTGGAACACTGACACTCACTTCTCCAGTGTTGAAACACCACCATGAAGCCACTTATTCAATCCAATCTACTGACCCTATTCAATGAATCATCCAGAATACCAATCATATAGAATGTGTACAACTGACAGGAATAACTTAGTGTCAAATACTTTGAATAACCTGTTAATGGGTAGCACGGTGGCACAGTGCCAGGGACCCAGGTTCAATTCCCAGCTTGGGTCACTGTCTGTGTGGAATTTGCACGTTCTCCCTGTGTCTGCTTGGGTTTCCTCCGGGTGCTCCTTCCACAGTCCAAAAGATGTCTGGTTAGATGCGTTGGCCATGTTAAATTCTCCCTCAGTGTACCCGAACAGGCGCCGCGCCGGAGTGTTGTGACTGGGGGATTTTCGCAGTAACTTCGTTGCAATGTTAATATAAGACTACTTGTGACACTAATAAATAAACTTTAAAACTTTTAATTATCTAGGTACAAAGACAATGATAGAACTATGTTTTGTGAACTACGCACGTTTCAGCCCTGACTAGGTATATGACTATTACAGGTTGGAATGTAATCGGCCTACAAATTATAGAAACAGCAAGCAATAATTGACCTTCATTCAATATCTATTGTGGCCAGTAATAAATAATCCATTATAGACAAACGCGCTTCACTTATCATACAATTTACCTTTTGACTTAATTCATTAGCGTGGATCTTCTGACAATCTAAGTCTCTTCGAAGCAATGAATTTTGTTTTTCCAATTGCAACAGCCTTCTTGCAAGATGAACACTGAGAGAGAAGAAAGGAGTTTGCAATTAATAGACTGAAACACATTTGTTCATTTAGAGTTACAGTATTCCATAAGGCTTCCATGATTTCTTAATACAACTGGGTGCTAAAGAAGCTTACCTTTTATAACCTAACAATAAGAAAAGAATGAAGAAAAATAAGATTAGTATTATAAGATCAAATACTGAGGAGAAACTACATTTTTTGCCAGCGTCAGCTTCAGTGCTATAAAAAGCTTGCGTTTGCCGGAATGAAACACATTAATCAGACTGAACAGAATATCCATCACTTGATCCTACAAAGTGATGTGGGACGTGTTGGTTGTTCCTCATTTTCATCATTACGCAAAGTTAGCTTCGAAGTAAGTGAATCTAATCATAACTGCTGCACGGTACATTCAGTTTATGACGAATCAAAGCAGCACAATGAAATCTATCAAGCCTTGGAGAATCTACTTTATTCAACGCCTCTGTTTCAACTCCTCTGCATTTGCCAAACTTGGCTTCCAATGCTGTTTTAACCAGGTTCAAAACAACTTTTAAGAGCATTCTGACAATTTATTTGCAGCCCTCTCATCCGTACGCTTTCTTCGATTTTCACAAAACATCCACAACTGGAACGTTAATCTCTTTTCTTTTTACAGGAGAAATTGATTTGTCTACCTTGATTTGATTTATTGTCACATGTATTACTGTATAGTGAAAAGTATTGTTTCCTGCACATTATACAGACAAACCGAATGGGCCAGGGAATGGCAAATGGAATTTAATGTTGGCAAGTGTGAGGTGGTCCACTTTGGTAGGAAGAATGGTAGGAAGGACTATTACTTACGGGGCGAAAAACTGCAGCAGGCGACGGTGCAGAGGGACCTCGGGGTCCTTGTGCATGAGTCGCAAAAACCCAGCTTGCAGGTGCAGCAGGTGGTCAGGAAGGCGAATGGGATGCTGGCCTTCATAGCAAGGGGGATTGAATATAAAAGTAGGGAGGTCTTGCTGCAGCTGTATAGGGCATTGGTGAGGCCGCAGCTGGAGTACTGTGTGCAGTTTTGGGCGCCACACCTGCGCAAAGATATTTTGGCCTTGGAGGGAGTGCAGAGGAAGTTTACTAGGCTGATACCGGAGTTGAGGGGGTTGAGCTATGAGGAGAGGCTGAATAAACTGGGCTTGTACTCGTTAGAGTTTAGAAGAATGAGGGGAGATCTCATTGAGACGTATAAGATGATGAATGGGATGGATAGGATAGAGGTGGAGAGACTCTTCCCGCTCAAAAAAAGACAGTAGGACTAGGGGGCACAGCCTCAAGATAAAAGGGGGGCGGTTTAGAACGGAGTTGAGGAGGAACTTCTTCACTCAAAGGGTGGTGAATCTCTGGAATTCTCTGCCCGTTGAAGTGGTGGAGGCTGCCTTGCTAAATATTTTTAAGACGCGGGTTGATGGGTTTTTGATAAGAGAGGGGATTAAGGGTTATGGGGAGAAAGCGGGAAAGTGGAACTGAGCAGCGACAGATCAACCATGATCTTATTGAATGGCGGGGCAGGCTCGAAGGGCTGGATGGCCTACTCCTGCTCCTATTTCTTATGTTCTTATCATTCATAGAGAAGGAAACGAGAGAGTGCAGAATGTTACAGTTACAGCTAGAGTGTAGAGAAAGATCAACTTAATGCAAGGTAAGTCCTTTCAAAAGTCTGATGGCAGCAGAGAAGAAGCTGTTCTTGCGTCGGTTGGTATGTGATTCAGACTTCTGTATCTTTTTCATGTTGAAAGAAGATGGAAGAGAGAATGTCTGAGTGGCGTGGGGTCCTTGATTATGTTGGCTGCTTTGCCAAGGTAGCGAGAAGTGTAGACAGAGTCAATGGATGGGAGGTTGGTTTGTGTGATGGATTGGGCTACATTCACAACCTTTTGTAGTTTCTTGTGGTCCTGGGCAGACCAGGAGCCATACCAAGCTGCAATACAACCAGAAAGAATGCTTTGTATTGTGCACCGGTAAAGCTGGTAAGTGTCGTGGCAGACATGCCAAATTTCTTTAGTCTTCTGAGAAAGTAGAGGTATTGGTGGGCTTTCTTAACTACAATGTTAAGTTACAGTGTTACATTAAAAGAATTCTGCTGAATGTCAAGTAAATACACACAGTGATGAAATCTCAACTCAGTGAATGATGTTGAACCACGCAGATGATTTTGTAAATACTTCACCTGCTGAATGACAGACTTTGTATGAGTGCAATGTAAAGAAACATGCCTTCCTAAATAAAAATGCATTTCCAAAGATTAAAAATAGCCATTCTGTGAGATTGGGAATCAAATCCCATACCCAATTCAGCCGTATTAATCTTCTTATAGAAAATCAAACCAAAATGAAATAAATCATGTGGTTACACTGGGAAATCTGCCACAGAATACAGCATGTCAGGGCAACAATGTGAATGACATGCTATTGATATAACTGAGATCATGTTTAGTTTACCATTTCACTTGACGTTTAAAAGGCAGGAAAGGACCTGCAAAATAGTGAAGTACTAGTTTTTTAAGGTTATAGAAGTTCTCCACATTATCATCACACTTTTTTATTTCCGTGACTACAGAAATGAGTATTGATTGCAGAAATAATCTGAAAACAATTTCTAGCATGCATGGACAACTTTCAAAATATACTTTCAACTTTATGTATACATAATGTCTGTGTGGAGTTTGCATGTTCTCCTTGTACCTCTGTGGGTCTCTTCTGGGTGCTCCAGTTTTCTTCCATAGTCCAAAGAAAGGCAGGTTAGGTGTTCCAAGGTGTGTAGGTTAGATAGATTAGCCATAGGAAATGTGTACATTAAAGTGGGGGCGGGGGGGGGGGGGGGGGGGGGGGGGGGTTGTGGGGGGGGCGGGGCAGGGCAGGAGAGGGTCTGGGTAAGATTCTCTGTTATAGAGTCAGTGCAGACTCACTGGGCCAAATGGCCTCTCTGGCACTTGGAAATTTTAGAGTTCTATGAATTAATTCAGAAAATACATATTTTAGATATATTACCTATTCCTTCTAGCACAAACTGGATTATTGATCTTTAGATATTCTCTGAAACAACTTATTTTCCATAAAAAGTGCTCATGTCAAGAGAAGAGTAAGGGAGACAATTGTCTCAGATGTCTTTTCCTCCTCTAAGATTGTTACTCAGCATCCAACATTTATTATTCTGAACACAGGAGATGCTACCTTCACAAAATAAACTTAGCAAATCTTCTTTTGGAGGAAGGGTAATGGACCATTTACCGTCATCTTCATGATTCAGAATTGTATTGTGATGATGATTTTGTGCCATTACAACATGTCTGTAAATTCAACAATATAATGATGGGTTTTTGTTGACGGTACTCTTTTAATACAAGTCACCGTTTTAGATAACACATTAGTTAAAATTATGAAATAGAATCCTTACAGTGCAGAAGGACTGCACCATCAAGCCTGCACTGACAACAATCCCATCCAGGTCCTGCCCCTGTAACTGCCCTGTATTTAACTCCCCTAATATTAAGTACTATTTAAAAATTTTTGTAACTTGGACAAGCGATGTCAATACAAATACTCTCCAATCAAATCCCAGAACAAGGATAGATATCTGAAGTTCAACCAGCAGAGGAAATAAACAAAATCAAGAATTCCCCGAAATCTATCTTCAGGGTACTCTGTGAAAATCACACATCTTTAGCAATCTCACCCGTGTCCCTACTGCATTTACCCTGCTAATTCCTGTAACATTAAGGGGCAATTCAAGAAGGCAAATCAACCTAACCTGCACATCTTTGGGATGTGAAAGGAAACCGGAGCGTCCGGAGGAAACCCACACAGACAAGAAGAGAATGTGCAGACTCCATAAAGACAGTCACCTGAGGTCGGAATTGAACCCGAGCCCCTGGCGCTGTGGGGCGGCAGTGCTAACCACTGTGCCATAGTTATTGTTTTCGAACTAAATTCGACACGCTGGGAAAAAAGAACCCTAATATTAAGTATTATTTAAAAATGTTTGCAACTCAGCCAAGCAATGTCAATACGAATACTCTACAATAAAATCTCAGAACAAAGATAAACATCTGAAGTTCAAACAGCGGAGGAAATAAACACAACCAAAAACTCCCCAAAATCTATCCTTAAGAGTACTCTGAGATAACCAGGCGTCTTCAACAATTTCATCTGTGTGCTTACTGCAGCTTGCTGTCTGTGGATTCCACATAGGACTGTGGGAGAATCATAAACCTGATAAGCCCCACAGAGATCACAAGGTAACATTTCTCTCAAGTTAGGCGAGGTAACACGTATGCAGAATGCCACTCAATTCAGTCAGGAGGCCAAAATAAAAACAGAAAATGTTGCAAAAACTCAGCAGGCCTGACAACATCTGTTATAGTTACAGTAATCCTAATTCTGGGAAGAGGACAGGGCAACCTATTCTCACACTAAGGTTGGATTGAATTGAATTAATTCCTATTTTCTAAAGTTACAGAGACTATTTCCTATTGCTGATAATATTTGCATTTATTTTCCGAGGTTGCAGCATGAATTCTTGGGTCTGTGCCATCGCCTTTGATGGAATAGGCTGTTTCCAGTTCTAAGGAAATAATGGAAATAGCAAATTCAAATAGTGGAAATACATAACATCTGTGCAGTGCCAGTACTTTTTATTTTATTCAAATCCCTCAAATTGAAAGACCTTTTCAGAAGGGGAATCTGTTTCATAGAATCCTACAGTGCAGAAGGAGGCCATTTGGCCCATTGAGTCTGCACCGACCACAGTCCCACCCAGGCCCTGTCCTCATAACCACATGCATTTACTCTAGCTAATCCCCAGGACACTTGGGGTCAATTTAGCATGGCCAATCAACCTAACCTGCATATCTTTGGACTGTGGTTGGAAACCAGAGCACCCAGAAGAAATCCATGCAGACACAGGGAGAATGTGCAAACTTCACACAGACAGTGACCCAAGCCAGGAATCGAACCTGGGTCCTTGGTGCTGTGAAGCAGCAGTGCTAACCACTGTGCCACTGTGTCAATAGGGGTGAATGTGATAAATCACTATTAACTCTGATAACGGCGCTTGGAATTATAAAAGATAGCTAGGTAATCAATGCCAGAAATTTTTGATTGTTTTTAGTTTCTGTAACCTAGCCTGAACATTGCCAAGTTGACTTTGAGGCAAGGGGGCGGGGGGGAAATGCAGAGTTTCAGGTGTGTAGAAAGTGAAGGGCTACTAAACTCAATAACAGCTAGACATTAGGGGTAGATTAAGTGGTGCAGATGGTGAACCCTTGTAACTCCTGCTGGTTTATTTCATAGCCGCACCTTCCCCAGAAAGGAAAGAAAAAACGAAACAGAGTGAATAGGTTAAGGGGAAATAAGCAGGAAAGCCAAAAAACAGAGGCAGAAGGATACGAAACATAGAAATAGCAACACAAAGATATTAGAAGCAAGCCTGTTTGATTGGCATTACATCCACAAACATCCACTCCCTTCACCACCGACACTCAGTCACAGCAATATGTACTATCCACAAGATTCACTGCAGATCAAAGATTCTTAGACAGCACCTTCCAAACCCACAACTACTTCCATTCGGAAGGACAAGGGCAACAGATACAATGGGAACACCACAATCTGGAAGTTTCTCTCTAAGCCACTCACCACCGTGACTTGGAAATATATTGTCATTCCTTTACAGTCATTGGGTCAAACTTCTGGAGTTCCCTCTCTTATAGCATTGTGGGTCAACCCATAACATGTGGACTGCAGCATTTCAAGAATGCAACTCACCATCGTCTTCTCAAGGGCAACTAGGGAAGGGCAATAAATGCTGGCCAGCCAACAATATCTATGTCCCATGACTGAATAAAAAATATAAAGAGTGATCATATTCTCTGACTTCCACTGTAGGGAACCTATTACATATAGAAAGATACCTGACAGCCTATGTCGTCCTGTTGGTTGGAGCATATATTCATGTTTGAAAAAAAAATGGAAAATTCTCTGGCATCTTTCAGCAACAGGATTAAGACGTCAACCATAATGTTACAAAAGGGAATCAGCAACTCAAGAGCAAGGAAAATTTAAAGATGATGACTGTTGATTGCTGATGGCAATACTCAATAAGCCAACAGTTCCGCATAAACAAGTTGAAATTATTTTCTCCTTATCACAGCTCCTCCTACATAATCAATTTTCTAAGACTGCAACTGTTGTTTAATCATACTGGTGTTTTATCATACCTGCCATCTTAGGTTCTGTTGAGGCCTGGATATGCTCTTGTTAAACCTGAGTGATTTCCAATTGCATGCCAAGAGTAATAAAAATAGTTTTACCCAAATCTTTCTCAGTTTGCTAGTTCCTATTTGTCAATAAGGAATCTAGCCTTTAAAATAAAGATCAGATTTACTAAATTAAATGTTAGTAAAGCAACCAAATTTCAATGTTATGTTTGTGTTTACATATTAGTGAATTTAGATTCACCTTTCATATTTTGTAAGACCAGTAAGTCCAGTACTTATTGCCTATATTTTTAACTAAATTATAGATATTTATTAACTCAAACGATTTTTCCTTATAAAAGTTGATTTACATCACTAATGTGCAATAAATCTTGAAGTTACCAGGCTTTACAAAAGCATTCAACAACATCCTTGGCACAGTTGCGGGCACTGCTTCCTCACAGCACCAGGGGCCTGGGTTCAATTTCAAGCTTGGTTCACTGTATGTGTGGAGTTTGCACATTCTCCCCATGTCTGTGTGGGTTTCCATGGTGTGGAGATGGCGGCGTTGGACTAGGGTAAACACAGTAAGAAGTCTCACAACACTAGGTTAAAGTCCAACAGGTTTATTTGGTAGTAAACGCCACCAGCTTTCGGAACTCCCTGCTTACCTGATGAAGGAGCAGCGCTCTGAAAGCTAGTGGCTTTTATACCAAATAAACCTATTGGACTTTAACCTGGTGTTGTGAGACTTCTTACTGTGTGGGTTTCCTCCAGGTGCTCCTGTTTCCTCCCGCAATCCGAAAGGCATACTGGTCAGGTGCATTGGCCACGCTAAATTCTCCCTTACTGATCTGGAGTAAGGCTATCAGGGGATTTACAAAGTAACTTCATTGCATTGTTAATGTAAGCCTACTTGTGACTAATAAACTCTACTGTGCATTTATTCTCAAGAAGTTCATAATCTACCGCAACGAACTAATGATAAAAATTAAACACAAGATTATCATGTTAGTGCAGAAGTAATCAAATCTAGTAAAAATTAAAGTCCAGATTCATTTCAACTGCTTGCGTTTTTTGGCTTTACTTTGACTGAAGACATCTAGTGTTTTTATTGTTTGCATTTCTCAAAGGTTTCTTCTTAATTAAACTTATGCCCTAGAGCAGAACAGAAGGATAAGAACGGAATCTCAGAAATGTTGGAGAAGGGCTAATTAGAAAATGAAGACTGTTTAAACATCTCGCATGTCTGCCCATTGAAATGTTAAACAACCTTGTTGAACGCAGCTGACTGCAGTATAAAATGTGGAAAAAGATTGCAAAAACAGGGTCTGAAACCCAAGACCGATAGATAGCTTCACCAGTATCGGACATGCTAATCAAGTTTGAATGGCTGATAATTATTGACTAAAACAGGTTTCTCATGAACACGTTTGTGGCCAAATGTTTTTGAATCAAGCATATAGTCTATTAAACCATTCATTTTTGAACAGTCAAAGACAGAAAGGATTTATGGAACAGGGAAAGCAGCCAGCATTCTGACAGAATTAGGGCAGGTAGGGACAAGAACATGGTGCTCTGCATCCCCACACATTTTAACATCCCTTAAATTCACTACCGGAAGTGACTGATGACATATTGTACGTCCAGCTACGTGTGGGTGCGCATGGTTTAATTAGTTTCAATGATGAAATTCAATCCAATGTATTTCTCATCATAATAACGGACGAGGGATGATCATTTGTCCATTGTCACCCAGTGTGCTACGGATAGTGCAGGGAAGGGCCTTAAAGAATGATTTTAAAGCTTATATTAGCAGCATGGATACCACTAGCAGTGCCACACTGTAGCTGAGTGTTTTGGGGTCTTTAAAAATGCAGGTGTCTTTTTTTATTGAGAACCGGATTAGCAGCATAAAGATCTCTCAGCTCTGGTCAGAAGCCTGAGCGGAACAAGGAAAAGAGGGAATAGGTTCACAATTTATTTTTGCGACTGCCCGAATTATGATGGACATATTGTGCAAGAATGTAACGCGAGACGTGAGGAACGTGAATGAATGCATTTGTTATGCACACGACTGTTATTGGTGGGAACAAGCTTTGAACTTATTTTGTTTCACTGTCTGTCGGGAGTACATTCCCTATGATACAACTTTATTTTTGCATTTTTAATAGAACTTTTGATTAACATCAACTGAAAAAGGGAAAGTGAGACTGCTTTGACCACTGTTTGTGATTCAATAAGATTCTCGTCACTCAGTTGTTCGTGTAAGGGCTTGATTTTTCAAATTTAATTTCCTGCCATTTACTTCCTCTGGATTGGCATTTTATCTTTTGACGGCCGCATAGTTGACCTTTCCTATATTGATATTTGCTAAGCCGTGATCTTTACAGATTGGTCCTTGTGATTTTCCTATGGGGTCTAGATTGTTCATTACTTGAAGTTTGAAAGAAAGACAAGAGGGGGAGAGGGGGCCCTAATATTCCTCTGATGGCCTTCCCACTGGGCTCTCTTCGCCCCTGACCTCTCTGCAATTATACAGTGGGGCTGGCCCAACCACCCTTTCTCATTTGAATCACTCAAGCAGCCAATTGATGACCACTTCAGGGATGTTTTCTGTCCAGCCTCAATTATCAGGATGGCAAGAGTTGTGCAGGCACAGGGGGACGTGCTGGAAAAATTATCCTGCTCACGCCTCAGGTGGGAAACTGGGGTCAGATGAGGAGAACATATAGAACATAGAACAGTACAGCACAGTACAGGCCCTTTGGCCCTCAATGTTGTGCTGAGCTATGTCCAAACCCAAGATTAAGCTATCCCACTCCCTCAATCAACAGCTTCCTTTCAACATCTCATACCCCCACCAAAAGTGTGGCCCCTGCGGGTGCACCCTCCCCCACTGACCTCACCAACAACCCCAACTGCCTTTTGCCCACCTCCTCTCTCCTCTTGACCCCCACACTTACCCAGCCCTGGATTCCCAGGATTAAGGTTTTGGGGACTTCTCGTAATTCCAGTCACATCCCTAGCACTTTCTGGCACTGCTGAGAACAGAGAGTTGTTGGGCACTTGGTGAGGGGCCATTTGCAGTCACTTAACACTTGCTGGGGTGCGAAGGCAGTAACAGCGGCATTGGATTCACTGCTGATGCTTTGGATGGTAGAGAGGGAAACACTGCCAACCGGAGAGTCCAATGTGGGAAATCCAGCAGCTAACCTACATACAGCACTTTTTCCTTTAGTGATGGAAATGAAAGACATAAACTGGCCTCGACGATTTTACAATTAGAATCTGCAAACTTAAAACATGCCTTAAATTTGATTCTACGTCAAACAGCAGCGCAGAACGCCAGAAAACCATTGTTCATCAGCATCACCGGGTGGCACAGTGGTTAACATTGCTGCTTCACAGCGCCAGGGATCCAGGTTCAAATCTGGCGTAGGGTTGCTGTCTGTGTGGAGTTTGTACATTCTCCCTGTGTCTGCGTGGGTTTCCTCCAGGTGCTGCATTTTCCTCCCACAGTCCAAATATGTGTGGGTTGGCCATGCTAAATTGACCCTGATGTCAGGGGGATTAGCAGGGAAAATGTGTGGGGTTGTGGGAATAGGGCCTGGTTGGGATTGTGGTCAGTACAGACTTGATGGGCTGAATGGCCTCCTTCTGCATTGCAGTGATCCTATGATTCTGAACCGTAACTTTTCTCAAGGAGAGTCAATGAATGCTGAAATCTGCGTCAGCATTATTCTGACTTCGAAGTGGGTAGCAAGAACCAGACATTTGAGTTTGGTGGTTAGTTTCAATTTCTTTTCCTGGATACTTTGATTTTTAGTTTGATAAGTAAAAACAGTAATAACACTGCTATTCTGTGCTCTTCTGCAAATATACACAGTTTCCACAGAAGATGAATTCATGATCAATAGGATAACTGAGATAATATACATAAATAGCAGTGACAGCACAATCTTGTAAAGTAAGGACAATATTTGAAACACAATCAATAAATGCTCCAACACAAAGCAACAAATTCAAGGTTTGATAAGGACACATTTCATACTTGCATTTTGAGGTTCTTTGAGGTCAAATAAAGGAAAGCAGAAACCAGCTGTCTGGGAACAGCTACTTAATTCAGGAAAGAATATAGTTATGATCCTCAGAGAATGATAATTTTTAAAAAGGAATCCCCATAACGCCAACGGAAATAAACAGATGGGCAAATTTCACTTCTTACGACTTTTACTGTAACAGACCAACTAAAATCACCCCAGATCAAACAGTAATTAACAGGCAACTAGTATATTTAACTAAAGGAATACATATGTTTCACGTCAACTAATGCAATACTTTTACTCTATGCCATACTTCTGGCAGATAGGCAGCATAAAGAAACAGTCCACAAGACATTAAGATTACTCAAAATCACTCCCAGCAGAGGTTCAGCTCTGTCAGGCCAGGTTAGGACCTTGCATATCCTCTGCCAATCATTCCACTCCACCTGAGTTTAAGCAAGGAATATCTCGACACATTCTCCTCTGTCTCAGATTACTTCAGTCCTAATGGTCCAGAATTCCAGCACCTGCCCCCTTTAAAAGATTTAGTCGTCTCTGCTAAATGCGTTTTCATGATGTGGAGATGCCGGCGTTGGACTGGGGTAAACACAGTAAGAAGTCTGACAACACCAGGTTTAAGTCCAACCGACTTATTTGATAGTTTGCCCCGAAAGCTTGCAAGTTTACTATCAAATAAATCAGTTGGACTTAAACCTGGTGTTGTCAGACTTCGTACTGTAAATGCATTTTCGCCATGGAAAGTTTTACTTCCTGCCCATCGTTTCCTACAGAACAGCGATGTCCTGTCTTTGGAAGAATTCCAATTCTTTCCTGTCTGTGCCTCAGCAACAGCTGTTATATGTTCGGTTTGCTATGGTAAAAGATTCTAAAACTGCCACCTGACATTCCAATAAGGTCCTATCTGAGTTTCTCTCCCCATGATAATCTGAGAACACTTGGGCATTTCTCCGAACTGAGGTCTTCACCATCTCTCTTTTCACAACTTTCTGTTTTTACTCTGAACGTACACCTTAAAACTCAACTGTCGTGTAAAGTTTGGCATTCATGACAAAATACTGCAATATTTGCTTTAACAGTCTTTGCAGAATACAAAAATGTTTCTCGTTACACTGTACATGGCATGGTAGCATAGTGGTTAGCACTGCTACTTCACAGTGCCATGGAGTTTGATTCCCAACTTGGGTTACTGTCTGTGTGGAGTTTGCATGTTCTCCCCCATCTGCGTGGGTTTCCCCCAGGTGCTCCGGTTTCATCCCACATTCTGAAAGACGGGCTTGTTAGGTGCAGTGACTCGAACAGGTGCCAGACTGTGGCAACTAAGGGAATTTCACAGTAACTTCGTTGCAGCCTTACTTGTGACTAAACTTTATTTTACTTTACACATGGTCACATACTCTGTAGCTGGAAATAGCATAAAGAAGTGTCAATTTCTTACCTCTGCTTAAGGCGTCGTTTTGCAGTTGTAGGAACATTAGCACCATAGCCATAAGAGAAAAGAACACGTTCTGCATCATCCTCATTTTCCACTGTGGAAAAGCAACAAAACTAATTGAAATATATATCAATAGACATCGAAAGGTCAAAATACATTCTAGTTTTGAATTATTATGTGG
Source organism: Carcharhinus amblyrhynchos (assembly GCF_965287045.1). Taxonomy (NCBI): domain Eukaryota; kingdom Metazoa; phylum Chordata; class Chondrichthyes; order Carcharhiniformes; family Carcharhinidae; genus Carcharhinus; species Carcharhinus amblyrhynchos. The sequence continues at coordinate 9,373,624 of NC_137333.1, read as the reverse complement.
AAAACTGTACAGTACTATTCATTACTGGTAGGCATTTATTTATCTTTGGATTTTGGAACTATCTTATGATACCTTCTTTTTATATGAAATACTGGGCTCAGCGGGCCCAGTATTTCATATAAAATTGCAAATCAAGGCTGTTAAATGGCTTGCAGTCAAAATACACAATGTTGTGTGCAACTGATCCACATACACCAGAAACTATGTACGGAGTCAGCTGGCCACATTGATTGTCTATTGTTGTAGACATTCTCATTTTAGTGATCTAGGTCCACCCAATTTCTTCAGGGTAGCATCTGAGGTTCAACTACCTTCAACTGCTTCATTAATGACCTTCCTTCCACAAGTGTTTTGATAAGGTAAACAAATTCCCAGGACCTGATGGGATCTATCCCAAAATACTGAGGGAGACAAATGCTGGGGCCGTGTACAAAATCTTCATATCCTCTTGAGTCACAGTAGAAGTCCAGAGGATTGGACAATAGCCAATGTGGTTCCTCTGTTTAAGAAGGGCAACAGGGGGAATCTGAGAAATTACAGGCGGGCGAGTCTTATGTCAGTGGTAGGGAAATTATTGGAGAAGATCCTTAGGGACAGGATTTATTCACATTTAGGAAAATATGGACTTATTAGCGAAAGGCAGCATGGCTTTTTGCGGGGAATGTCATGTCCCACAAACTTGATTTGAGTTTTTTGAGGAAGTGACATAGATGATTGCTAAGGACGAGGACTTTGCAAGACCTTTGACAAGGTCCCTCGTGGTAGGCTAATACAGAATCCATGATGGGCTGGTAAGATAGATACAGAATTGATTTGGTCAAAGACAGAGTGAGGTGGTGGAAGGGTATTTTTCTGACTGGAGATCTGTGATAGTGGTGTTCACAGTAAAAAGTCTGACAACACCAGGTTCCCTAGAAGAGGGAAACCTCGAAAGCTTGTGAGTATTATCAAATAAATCGGTTGGACTAAAGCCTGGTGTTGTCAGACTTTTTGCTGTGTTTACGCCAGTCCAACGCCGGCATACCCACATAGTGGTGTTCCACAGGAATCAGTGCTAGGACCCCTGGTGTTGGAGGAGAATGTAGGTGGTCTGATTATTTTGGAGATTACACAAAGATTGGGAGAGCTGCAGATAGCAAGGAGGACTGCAGGAAGATACAGCAGGATACAGACAGGCTGGAGACTTGAGTGGAGAAATGGCAGATGAACATATGTTAGCTGATGCATTTTGGAAAGTCTAATACAGGAAATGAGTATATAAAAATAGCAGAACCCTTAGAAACATTATATAGAAGGATTTAGGCACACAGGTCCATGGTTTCTTGAAAGTGGCAACACAAGTGGCTAAGATGGTCAAGAAGGCATACGGCATGCTTGCCTTCATTGGTTGGGGCATAGAGTATAAAAATTGGCAAGTCATGTTGCAGCTGTATAGAACTTTAGCTAGGCCACATTTAGAATATTGTGTACAGTTCTGGTCACCGCACTACCTTTGTCACTTACTGTCCTATCTGGAAACAATACACATCTCTTTAACTCAGGCTAATGCTATCTCCACTCACATTGTCTGCAGCTTTAAGACTTGAATAGTAGGTTAGTTGGAAAGACTTGCATTCTAATCAGTATTCTGTAAACTGTGTGTGACTTTATATGCCCTTTTCTGATCAGAACCTTCCACACACCTGACGAAGAAACACATTTCCGAAAGCTTGTGAGATTACTATTGAATAAACTGGTTGGACTCTAACCTGGTGTTGTGAGACTTCTTACCAAATAAATGAATAGTCAAGGAATAGAGGGATACGGACCACATAGATGCTTGGTTGGCTGAGAGGCCTGTTCCTGTGTTGTACTATTCTTTGACATTGGTAGGTGTATCGTGTATCTTAAAATATCATGATAAATCTGATATGGGGAAAATGTCCTCTATGCACATGCTGTAACAAAATTGTCAGGATGTTCTTTATTAACACATTTGCCATTTGGATAGGGTACAGGTAAGGGAAAAGGCCGAGGATGTCCCAATAATAGAGGGAGTAGGGGGCGTGAGTATGGTTGGTGGCGTTACGGCAAATAGGGTCCAGGTGAAGGCTGGGATGAAAGCGCTTTATCTGAATGCACGAAGCATTCGGAATAAAGTGGATGAGCTGGTGGCGCAGATCGACACAAATGGATACGATCTGGTGGCCATTACAGAGACGTGGCTGCAAGGTGACAGGGACTGGGAGCTGAATGTACAGGGCTATCAAGTGTTTAGGAAGGATAGGCAGGAGGGAAAAGGAGGGGTGCGTAGCTCTGCTGATTAAGGATAGCATCAAGGTGGTAGCAAGGGATGATATTGGAGCCAAGGAGCAGAACGTGGAATTGTTGTGGGTGGAGATTAGGAACAGCAAAGGGAGGAAGACGCTGGTGGGTGTCGTCTATAGGCCCCCGAATAATGATCTGGAGGTGGGGCGGGCTGTTAACGCACAAATAAGTGCGGCATGCAGGAATGGGACGGCCGTAGTTATGGGGGATTTCAATCTGCATATTGATTGGTCGACCCATGTTGGACGCGGTGGGCTCGAGGAGGAGTTCTTGGAATGCTGCCGGGATAGTTTCCTGGAACAGTGTGTGTTGGAGCCAACGAGGGAGCGAGCTATCTTGGATCTGGTGCTATGTAATGAGGCGGGTAGAATTAGGGACCTTGCGGTGAAGGATCCTCTTGGGGAGAGTGATCATTGTATGGTGGAGTTTCTGGTGCAGATGGAGGAGGAGAAAGTGGGTTCCTAGACAAGCGTACTTTGTTTGAATAGAGGGGAGTACGGTAGGATGAGAGAAGAATTGGCGAATGTTGACTGGGGGAGCGCGTTGGAGGGAGGGTCTGCTGAGGAGCAGTGGAGGATCTTTAAGGAGATCTTTCTTGGTGCTCAGCGGAAATTTATTCCGATGGTCAAAAAGGACCGTAGGAGGAGAGGTAATAAGCCGTGGATAACGAAGGAGGTGAAGGAAAGTGTTAAATTAAAAGCGGAGGAATTTAGAGTAGCTAAGAGTAGTGGGCGAGAAGAGGATTGGGAGAGGTTTAAATGTCAACAAAGATTGACAAAGAAGTTGATAAAGAAGGGTAGGAGAAACTATGAAGCTGGGCTAGCGCTTAATATAAAAAAGGATAGCAAGAGTTTTTATAAATATATAAAAAGGAAGATGCTGGCTAGGGTGAACGTTGGTCCTTTAGAGGATGAGAAAGGGGACCTAGTGGTAGGGGATGGGGATATGGCTAAGGTATTGAATAACTTTTTTGTTTCTGTCTTCACGGAGGAGGACGTGAATAATTTGCCGGGTGTTAGCGATGGAAATGTGGTAGGACTGGAGGGTCTTAATGACATTACTGTTACTAGAGAGGCGGTGCTCGACAGAATGGAGGGGCTGATTGTGGACAAGTCCACAGGACTGGATGGAATGCATCCGAGGGTTCTGAAAGAAATGGCGGAGGTGATAGTGGATGCCTTGGTGGTTATTTTCCAGATGTCGCTGGATTCCGGGGAAGTGCCGGAAGATTGGAAAACGGCTAATGTTACGCCGTTGTTTAAGAAGGGTGCCAGGCAAAAGGCGGGGAACTATAGGCCGGTTAGTTTAACGTCTGTGGTAGGTAAAATGTTAGAATCCGTCATTAAGGAGGAAATTGCGAGGCATCTTGAAAGCAATTGCTTGATAGAGCAGACGCAGCACGGTTTCATTAAAGGGAAGTCGTGTCTGACAAATTTACTGGAGTTCTATGAGGATGTGTCTAGGGCAGTGGATAGAGGAGAGCCGGTGGATGTGGTCTTTCTGGATTTTCAGAAGGCGTTTGACGAAGTACCTCACAAGAGGTTATTGCAGAAGGTCGAGGGACATGGAGTTGGGGGTAGGGTGTTAGCGTGGATAGAGGATTGGTTGTCAAATAGGAGGCAGAGAGTGGGGGTCAACGGGTGCTATTCGGATTGGCGGATGGTGACTAGTGGAGTGCCCCAGGGGTCGGTGCTGGGGCCTCAGCTTTTTACCATTTATATAGATGATCTGGAGGAGGGAACCGAGTGTAGGGTGTCGAAATTTGCTGATGACACCAAGATTGGGGGAACGGCAAATTGTGTGGAGGGTGTGGAGAGTCTGCAGAAGGATCTAGATAGGCTGGGCGAATGGGCCAGGAAATGGCAAATGGAATTTAATGTTGGCAAGTGTGAGGTGGTTCACTTTGGTAGGAATAATGGTAGGAAGGACTATTACTTACGTGGCGAAAAACTGCAGCAGGCGACGGTGCAGAGGGACCTCGGGGTCCTTGCGCACGAGTCGCAAAAACCCAGCTTGCAGGTGCAGCAGGTGGTCAGGAAGGCGAATGGGATGCTGGCCTTCATAGCGAGGGGGATTGAATATAAAAGTAGGGAGGTCTTGCTGCAGCTGCATAGGGCATTGGTGAGGCCGCAGCTGGAGTACTGTGTGCAGTTTTGGGCGCCGCACCTGCGCAAAGATATTTTGGCCTTGGAGGGAGTGCAGAGGAGGTTTACTAGGCTGATGCCGGAGTTGAGGGGGTTGAGCTATGAGGAGAGGCTGAATAAACTAGGCTTGTACTCGTTAGAGTTTAGAAGAATGAGGGGAGATCTCATTGAGACGTATAAGATGATGAATGGGATGGATAGGATAGAGGTGGAGAGACTCTTCCCGCTCAAAAAAGACAGTAGGACTAGGGGGCACAGCCTCAAGATAAAGGGGGGACGGTTTAGAACAGAGTTGAGGAGGAACTTCTTCACTCAAAGGGTGGTGAATCTCTGGAATTCTCTGCCCGTTGAAGTGGTGGAGGCTGCCTTGCTAAATATTTTTAAGACGCGGGTTGATGGGTTTTTGATAAGAGAGGGGATTAAGGGTTATGGGGAGAGGGCGGGAAAGTGGAATTGAGCCACGACAGATCAGCCATGATCTTATTGAATGGCGGGGCAGGCTCGAAGGGCTAGATGGCCTACTCCTGCTCCTATTTCTTATGTTCTTATGTTCTAATTCCAACTCTGCACGTTGACCTACTTTCAGCCGATTGCATTATAACACCATCCAGTTCCTCTTCTAGCTTCTCATAGGTCACCAATCGTGCTTGAAGCTCAGAGTTTTGTGCCTGAAGTTCAGTGGTATGCTTATCTGCTGATGACTGCAGTCTGTAAAATTCTTTTGTTAAAACCTGTTGAGAGGATAATGCAAGAACTCACAATTTACTGTAAACTTGTTTTTACATTCTAACTCGTAAATGCAAATTACATGGAAAATTTAACTATCAATTTACTAGTTAGCATGCTTACATAAAATTCCTCTGTGTGCCATTCAACACAGGCTTTAACTGATTTACTTAAAAGGCTAATTATGCTGTTGAATTAACACACTAAGGAATTTTACATTAACTAGTGAAGCTCCAGTGCCTTTATCAATGAGAAGTGAAGAACCATTTTATAGTCAGATGAAGGCAGCAGGGAATAATTGGATCTAGGCAGGAGAAGTGGTAAGAAAAAGGGGTGAGGAGAAACATGGAAGGGTGAGATGCAGAACGGAATGAAGAGAAACATGGAGTCGTGGAAGTCAAGAAAAGAGGAGTGTGAGATAAAAGGAGGAAAGAGGATGGATGGTATAGGTCAGAAACAGCAGCTACAGGAAGGGGGCAAGTGAGGAGAAGTGTTGGGTGAAAGAAAGGAAGAAGACGGGGAGAGGAAGGGGAAGAGGAGGAGGATGATGACAAAATACTGTAGAATGAGAGAAAGGGTACAAAGGAGAAGAGTGGAGAGAAGAGGGTGTGGACAGTGGAAGACCAGGGGAGCAAAGTTAGGGGTGGGAGCGTGGAGGGGGATGGGGTCAGAAAATCCCACCTCCAGTCTTCAGAGTGAATTTATAATTCTTTGGCTGGTTCATAAATAGGAGTGAATGAAAACTGCAATGCACTTCAGTTGCATTAGCACTGAAAACTATACTGTACAAGGTACTGTATAACGTACCTTAAATTATCAGGTGAAAGACAAGACACCAGCCATTCATTAGCTTGTTTAAAAATAGTTACTAGCTCAAGTTATTAAAAAATGCCTGAATATTTAAATTCCACCAAGCGATTAAAAGCTTTCTGCAATGTCACAGAACAGAGAGGCCTTTTTGTTCATCAAGTCCACGCCAGCACTTTGTTCTCCCTCATGTAAGCCACCTCGTGATTGTGTCCCCACATCAGTGAATATTCCCTTCTTCCAAACAACTCAGTTACAAACTTCAGTACTAAACTACCAGAACTACACAAAGCACTTAAAATATGCTGCTTGAATGGATTGGTATTTTTTCTGCATGAATGTATGAATCATGACTCATGCTAATATGAAAATGACGTGACTTAGAATACAGCCTTAAAAGTATTAAGATAATTATGGACAAGGAGGTACAAGATGATCTTAAAAGTAGACAATCCAGCAGTAATCTCCCATTGAAATACTAACTCCTCAACTTATGGAGACGGAATTAATCAAAAGTATTTTCATTCCACTAACTTGGTCCATCTTGTACCAAGTAAGGAACATAAGCTGCTTTGGTATAGGTGAGAAAAGTTGGGCGAGGTGATTAAATGGAAATATTCCATTGGGATCTATGTTCAGGAAAGATACCGATCTTGCAAGGCTTTCAAATGAGTTTAAGTAGAACTAACTTGCATTTATTTAAGCTTTTCATAACTGCCAGATATCTGTGTTAGACAAAGTAAGTACTTTTTGAAATCTGGTCACTGTTGTTATGTAGAACTGTGAATCACTTTTAATGATTAATCTATCTTAAACCATGTGCATTGATTAAACTTAATGATGGAAATAAAAAATGTGGGATACTTTAGCAAATGCTTAAAAACAAAATGTATTGGCATCCAATATTTGCAATATTAACATCTATTCCTAATGGATTCCAAACCTGCACACCCAATACTTCTGAAGAACTATTATAGGTGCCACAGAAATAGTTCAATTTTTTAAAAAAGAGATTTTACTTGTTAAATTTAGAAGCAGCAATTTCAGAGCACATGGACAATTTTGAGGGGTAGACATTTTAATTATTTCTGGAAAGCACTGGTTGTACTCATTAGATGCACCTCAAAAGTTTCATTGATATTCTAATATATCGTTTTCATTGTAGTAGTCAAGGTAACAGTCTGTAATTCCCAGGATCATGCTTCTGATCTTTTCAAAGATTGGAATAACATTTGTTACTTCCCAGACTTCTGGTGCCATGGTTTTACCTAATGAGCTGAAACAATTTTTCTTTTAAGAACTCTCAGACCTGTTCAATCTGATTGTGGTGCTTTATAAATATTCAAGTGCACCATTTTTTGATGGCTGGTGCTGAGTGTTATTTTTTCCATGAACATAAATTAATCTTGCATTCTCTCTGAAAGAGAATGCTCCCCAGGTCACTTTTAATTGTAATTTCAAACTCTCAACCTCTTAACCTTTGATTTGCCGTGGCACTTAAAAGTTTATGATCTGGTCAAGCAGATCCTCATCCCCACTTTTGTTGTCCTTGTCCACAGTGAAATCTTTGCTCTCATCTCAGCTTCATTCTCCCATTATGATCCTCACAGCTTTCCTCCCTAAAGTCAATTGGGCACAGATTTGAGCGTATCTGGTTTAATCGCCCATCATCAGACACGGCTATCAGACCACAATTTCTTCAACTGAAATTGCCCAATATCCCATGGACCATTCTGGGGATGAAAAATTTTGTCTAGCTTCTTTTCCGCATGATTAATGTGATGAGACTGTGCCTTTACAAAGTACATTTTTATCATACTGCTTGTAAAGGGTATATTTAAAATTCAGTTCCATTTTACAGAATGCTGATTTGTCTGCAACAGGCAGCTCACATGCTAAAAATTCAGGCTAATGACTTATTTTAGCAAGGATGTATTTGTTTTAATCTGAGTTAATGCATTTTTTTAAAATTTGGTTTTTCCCCTGAGGTATCAGAGTAGGGTTTTGATAAGGCTGATTGACATAGACAGTCATGGGTTTATGGGTGGCGCTAAGTTTGCCAGATAGACATTGCTTTTAAAATCAAGAACAGTTTCTGCTTGGTTCTGAGAGAAGCAAGAAACGCTTTGTCTGTCTGTCTCTCTTTGGAGGCCGCTGTTTGGGGCTGTCAGAAGACCAATGTTTTTCTGTCTCTCTCTTCAGGGGTGTTCAGAAGGGTCTTGGGCTGTTAAAAAGTACAAGCATGTAAGCCTGGGCTTGGTTAACTGATTCTGAAGAGGCATTTTTAGTCTATAAGAGGAATATTACTTATATTGGAATTAACAAAATAGGTTAGTAGTTTATGTTCAAGTAATTCAATTGGTAAAAGTTAAGCTAATTCATTTGTTATAGTTAAATTGCATTGTAAATAAAGTTTGTTTTGATAAAAGTTTCTGAACAGGTCAACAGAGTCACATCGTAACCTTACATGAATGCCAAAACAAAAAAAAACTGTTGGGGTCTAGTCATATTCCATAATATACTTTGGGGTTTCTGCTCTGGTACCCCAACACGAACTATCTTCTTAAACATTTGTCCCCTCCAGTCTCGACTCTAACAGTGACTTTATCAGGAATGTGGGCGGCATGGTGGCACAGTGGTTAGCACTGCTGCCTCACAGCGCCAGGGACCTGGGTTTGATTCTCATCTTAGATCACTGTCAGTGCGGAGTCTGTATACTGTCCCCATGTCTGCGTCGGTTTCCTCCTGGCGCAATGGTTTCCTCCCACAAGTCTGAAAGATGTGCTGGTTACGTGCATTGCCATGCTAAATTCTCCCTCAGTGTATCCCTTACAGGTGCCAGAATGTGGTGACTAGGGGATTTTCACAGTAACTTCATTGTAGTGTTAACGTACGCCTTCTTGTGACACTGATGAATAAACTTTAAAAGAATTAGAAAATATACTTTTCAAAACGGGACAGCTGGTTCCCAGTACAAACTCAGAAATGTTTCAGGACATATTTTACAACAGGGCTCAAAAAAATCAGCTGTTACTTCTTCAGACTTTCCCCCTTTATCCCCCTGACCTTGAAAGCATCAATTCATATTGGGCTTTTGTGTTAAATCAGTGAAACAACATGCATTGTGTCCTTTGATGCAGCTTACCATGTACTGTCCCTTGCTATATTCTAAATTTACTTTTGGTTCCATGGAATTTGGCTTCACTGATTGTGGATAGAATTTCACAACATGAAGTAAATACTGTTAGGTATGCATAGAATTTGAATACAAAATAAATAGTAAAATTCTACAAAGACTAGCAGATAAGGGTGGCACAATGGATAGCCATGCTGCCTCACAGCGCCAGGGACCCGGGTTCAATTCTGGTGTTGGGTCACCATCTATGTGGAGTTTGCACATTCTCTCCATTTCTGTGTGGGTTTCCTCCAGGTGCTTTGGTTTCCCCCCACAATCCAAAAATGTGCAGATTAGGTTGATTGGTCATGCTAAATCGAACATAATGTCAGGGGGACAAGCAGGGTAAAAATATGGGGTTACAGAAATAGGGCCGGGGTGGGATTGTGGTTGGTGTAGACTTGATGGGCCGAATGGCCTCCTCTAATAATGTAGGAATTCTATGATCTACAGTGACATTGTTCATACTAAATCACTCAAACCCTTGTTCCGCCGTCAGAATACACTATAGTGGGGACTTCTGATTGCCACCCTGGCTGGGCATTGTCCTGGATGCAAATCCATGGTTTGGAGTCAATTACATAAAGGCGATGGCTCTTCTTATACATTTAACACCTGCCTTGGGGCCTTGTCCTGTAAAAGGACAGGGAAGATGAATTAGTGCTCAGCTGTTTTATTGTGGAGAGGAGAGCCTGTCTGTTTTCGGTAGGGAGTTACATTTTTCAAAAAAAGTTACAGTTAGAAGTTCCTCAGCTGCTTCTCCACACAGCAATATTGCCTTTGGGAAAGGAGCATTATGCCCCCACCAGTGCCATGATGGTTTCATCAAAATGGTTGCTTCATTCAGATTTGACCATATTAACAGTGAAACTGGCAGGGGAAGGTAGCTCCGTCAATTACAATGGCTTTAGATAAGGTGAGGGATGGGTGCAAGCCATTCCCCCCTCCTCCATAATTTTGGGATGAAAATAATGGAGAAGCAGAGGTGTGTCCTTTCACAAATTCAGGCCCCCCCCAATACTGCCTGGCTAGCATGCTTGTTCACCATCTAAGGTGTCAGTTCAAGGCCATTGTGTATGGCAGTGGAGTTGAACAGCAAAATGGATAATGCAAAGTAGCGTTATGTGTAATGATGTGGACTTGATTTTTTCATTGTGTCTTTTATGTATATTATCTGGTGGCTGTAAAATGAAAACAACACCAAATATTCTACCTCGAGTTTCTTTTGGTATTTATCACATTCCACCTGGCACTGCTTGAGATTCTTGGCCGTTTCCTCTTGCACCAACTGAGCTCGCTCTGCCTCAAACGTTTTTAGCTTTGTCTGATTCATGAGTTCAGATATGCGGCTGTCTGTGCTGACCTGCATCTGTCTAAACCTGGAAAGCAAGACAGAGGTAGAAAAATATATGTAATGTCTGCTTTAGTCAACTTACATTAAATTATAATAATATCGCATCTCCATAAAGGTTTCTAATGAATAGAATTCAAGTTGGCTTCCCCAAGTAGGGCAAGTTGTCGTCCAAGTAGGGGTGGCACGGTGGCACCGTGGTTAGCACTGCTGCATCACAGTGCAAAGGACCCAGGTTCGATTCCCTGCTTGGGTCACTGTCTGAGTGGAGTTTGTATGCTCTCCCTGTGTCTGCATGGGTTTCTTCCGGGTGCTCTAGTTTCCTCCCACAGTCTGAAAGACATGCTGGTTAGGTGCATTTATCCGAACAGGCATCAGAGTGTGGCGACTAGGGGAATTTCACAATAACTTCATTGTAGTGTTAACGTAGGCCTTACTTGTGACTAATAAACTTTATCAAAATGCTAATAAGTAGGATGCGCATACCAAGAGTAGCCTAGATCAATTTAGGTTTTTTTCCCTCCAAATGAGGTTGTCTTAGATTTGACAGTGGTGAATGCGTCTTGTAATATTATATAGGAGGGCAAAAAAAAAATCCTGTGAGGACTTTTACCCCCAATTTCAAATTAGCCAAAAAAAAATCTGGCCTAAATGTTGGACTTGGACAGCACCAGGTCAGGCTGAAATCTTAACAAGGTGGATGCTGACTAATCACTGTTCATATCTATACATAAAGGTTAAATGTTTGGGTGAGGTATTGGAGTGCTACAGCCTTCAGAGCAACTATCTGCCACGAGGGTCTGTTGGTGCAGAGGAGAAGTGCAAAATATTACCTCCAATGAAATGAAAAAGCTAATAAATCTTATTAAGCAATTCACAGCAAAGAAAATTACATGAAATAAAAGCAAATTATTATGGATGCTGGAATCTGAAACCAAAAGAGAAAATCTCAGTCAGCTTTGGAGCTTTGACAAAGGGTCACCTGAATTTGAAACATCATCTCTTTTCTCTCCTTACAGATGCTGCCAAACCTGCTGAGATTTTTCAGCACTCTCTCTCTAAATTACATGAAACTTCACTGCGAAATAACTATTAAAAAACCAAATATAATAGGAAGTGAGATTTTATCAATTGCAGGCATTGGATCTTGGTCAAGACCCAATAAATGATCATTTTAGTAAGACTAATGACTTCTGCTCCATGCATCCAATGATGGAGTTACAGAACCTTTCCCTCTACTATATTTATCCTGCGTTTTGAAAAGGTTAAGAGTATTTATGTACAACATATACAAAAACAGATCAATTATTTACAATTTCCTCCTAAAGATGTAACGAACAATCCAATAATACTTCACAAATTAAACAAAAATGTTATACATCATATTATAGAATCATAGAGATTTACAGCATGGAAACAGGCTCTTCGATCTAACTTGTCCATGCCGCCCTTTCTTTTGTAAAACCCCAAAGCTAATCGCAATTGCCCGCATTTGGTCCATATCTCTCTATACCCATTGTATCCATGTAACTATCTAAATGCTTTTTAAAAGACAAAATTGTACCTGCTTCTACTATTACCTCTGGCACTTTGTTCCAGACACTCACTACCCTTTGTGTGAAAAAACTGCCCCGTTGGACACTTTTGTATCTCTCCCCTCTCACCTTAAACCTATGCCCTCTAGTTTTACACTCCCTTACCTTTGGGAAAAGATATTGACTATCGAGCTGATCTGTGCCGCTTATTATTTTGTAGACCTCTATAAGATCACCCCTCAGCCTCCTATGCTCTAAAGGAAAAAGTCCCGGTCTATCCAGCCTCTCCTTATAACTCAATCCATCAAGTCTCAGTAGCATCCTAGTAAATCTTTTCTGCACTCTTTCTAGTTTAATAATACCCTTTCTATAATAGGGTGACTAGAATTGCACACAGTATTCCAAATGTGGCCTTCCCAACGTCTTGTACAACTTCAATAAGACGTTCCGACTCCTGTATTACTTACGTGGCGAAAAACTGCAGCAGGCGACGGTGCAGAGGGACCTCGGGGTCCTTGCGCATGAGTCGCAAAAACCCAGCTTGCAGGTGCAGCAGGTGGTCAGGAAGGCGAATGGGATGCTGGCCTTCATAGCGAGGGGGATTGAATATAAAAGTAGGGAGGTCTTGCTGCAGCTGTATAGGGCATTGGTGAGGCCGCAGCTGGAGTACTGTGTGCAGTTTTGGGCGCCGCACCTGCGCAAGGATATTTTGGCCCTGGAGGGAGTGCAGAGGAGGTTTACTAGGCTGATACCGGAGTTGAGGGGATTGAGCTATGAGGAGAGGCTGAATAAACTAGGCTTGTACTCGTTAGAGTTTAGAAGAATGAGGGGAGATCTCATTGAGACGTATAAGATGATGAATGGGATGGATAGGATAGAGGTGGAGAGACTCTTCCCGCTCAAAAAAGACAGTAGGACTAGGGGGCACAGCCTCAAGATAAAGGGGAGGCGGTTTAGAACGGAGTTGAGGAGGAACTTCTTCACTCAAAGGGTGGTGAATCTCTGGAATTCTCTGCCCGTTGAAGTGGTGGAGGCTGCCTCGCTAAATATTTTTAAGAAGCGGGTTGATGGGTTCTTGATAAGAGAGGGGATTAAGGGTTATGGGGAGAGGGCGGGAAAGTGGAACTGAGCCACGACAGATCAGCCATGATCTTATTGAATGGCGGGGCAGGCTCGAAGGGCTAGATGGCCTACTCCTGCTCCTATTTCTTATGTTCTTATGTATTCAATGTTCTGACCAATGAAACCAAGCATGCCAAATGCCTTCTTCACCATTCTGCCCACCTATGACTTCACTTTCAAGGAGCTACAAACATGTACCCCTAGATCTCTGTTCTCTATATCTCCCTAATGCCCTACCATTAGCTGAGTAAGTCCTGCTCTGGTTCAATCTACCAAAATGCACCACCTCGCATAATATAAAATAATATCTGCCAACTCAATAATTAGAACATTTACAAAACAACAAATTTATTTTACTTTACATATACTAGCAATGTGACTTTTAACTTGACTTTTATACCACAGGAGCTGTACTACTTGATGGGTTATCTTTTATTTTACACACAGTATTAAGGTTGGTTACAAAAATAATCCTTGCTATTTTGCAACAATACCATTCCTCCTGCATTCCTAACGCAACACATGATGGGCCAAGCTTAATGAAATGCTGAAGCCATGTCTTATGGATCCGTAATGAAAGGATTTCATGGCAGCAAGTACCAACGTCGAGTTATTGCTGAGTCCTCATCTCTGGACATAGTACAGGAATCTCAAAAACGCTGCTCCTTTTTCCGTCTTGACCTGAAGAAAATGCAGTTTGAGTAATTTCCTAAACCATTTTACATCTCAGCTGTATCACGGCATCTGTCATTGTTGGCTCAGAAACTTTGGATTGTATGAATGTGAGCAATCTTTTTTTTGCTTGCTTAGAAACTCTGGGTATGCTCAACAACTGTACCAAGGATTTACAGGCATTCGAAGCATGTATTTACTGCGCTGCAGCACATCTCTAATACCAGGAGCAAGTAGGGTAAGAACTGTAATATTTAACGATCATGAAAAATAGAAAACTTCAAAGAGATATTAAAAAATGTATGTCGGTGTGAAAAATTGTAAAAGAGCATATAATAAATGTGACACAATTATATTGTATCTTCGTTACACTGTTGAATATACAAACCGAAGTCTGTGCCCAAATATGTTGTGGTAAATTATTCTCATCATTAGAATTGCTAACATACGCCAGCTTCTTTCATTAAAGCTATTCTGCAGCAAGCAGTTCGGTCAAATATTTTAAAATAATGATCTAATGCAGTAGCTATAAAACCAGATTATTTTAGCAATTCCTCCCACTGGCCACAAGACATTTAAGGGCAACACAACTTTTTGAAAATGATAGGTTGATGTTTTGTGTTTCAAGGAGGGAATTTAAGATTTAATTCACCCAAATCACAAGCAAAATACTTGAAATAAAAACTACTAATCTCACACTACACAAAGACGTAACCTATTTTTGGATATTCTTGAAGAGATAGACCATGTCAAATATAGCTTAATCTTACTACCCAGATAACAGATTGCTTGCTACTCAGTACGACATACTTGTTCTTATAGAAGTGCATATTTTGCATACTGGGGAAGACAGAGGGTAAACGAGTGGGCAATATGATGGCAGATGAAGTATAATGCAGGAAGTGTGAATTAATTTACTTTGGTCGCAATAATAAAAATGCAGCATTTTTTTTTAAAATGGTGTGAAACTTATAAATGTTGATGTTCAAAGAGATTTTTGGGTGTGCCCATACAAGAAACACAGAAAGGTAGCATGCTGATACAGCTAGCAACTGGAAGGCAAATGGTATGTTGACCTTTACTGCTGGGAAATAGGAGTACAGAAATAAAGTCTTGCTACAATTATACAGAGCTCCTGGTGAGACCACATCTGGATTACTTGCAGAATCTTCTGCTCTCGTTGGTGGAGGTCATATAATCCCTGCAGTGCAGAAGGAGGCCATTTGGCCCATTGAGTCTGTACTGACCACAATCCCACAGAGGCCCTATTCCCGTAACTCCACACATTTACCCTGCTAATCCCCCGACACAAGGGTCAATTTAGCACGGCCAGTCAAACTAACTTGCACATCTTTGGACTGTGGGAGGAAACCGGAGCACCCAAAGGAAACCCACACAGACACGAGGAGAATGTGCAAACTCAACACAGACAATGACCCAAGGCCGGAATTGAACCTGTGAGGCAGCAGTGCTAACCACTGTGCCACCATATGGAGTCCTGGAGACGGGAAGAGCATTTTCTTAGACTGGATGACATACTGGAACCCTGCCTCCATTAGAATCAAGTTCTGCGTGGGAAGGCACATGGTCTGCCTTCTCACCCCACTGCCAATTAAGGTCCTTAAATGGCCAATTAATTTCCCTCGATCAAAGGTACTCAAACACCTGATTGAGGAACTGAAGGTCAGGGGAGTGCATTGAGGGTCAACCCTCATACACTTGCTGCTGATCCCTTTCCCCATGACCACCCTCACCCCTCCCTCCCAAAACTGCATAATTGGGGCCTTGGTCTCCCTGAGTTTATGGGCCTCTTGTGCCGTTCTCTCAAGTGGCACTGCTGAGTAAAATGCTGATGACTCTCAGTCAGCAAACATCTTGTCCTGGGGGGTCTTGATTCCAGGGGAAAGGCCTCTGTATGATTGATGCGTGGCTTGGCAACTTTCCCAAAAAGATTGGGGGGTGGGGGGAGGAGGTGGATTTGAGCCTGTTGCCAGCTTTCCAGCCTCAACAAGATTCTGACCACTGCGTCTAATTTTGGGCTCTGTATTAAACAAAGCATAATACTTGCATTAGTGGTGGTTCAGTGAAGATTCACTAAACTGGTCCTGAAGATGAGGGGGTTGTCCCATGACGAGAGGTTGAATAAACCAGACTTTTATTTAGAAGAGGCATTTTTTCTATCACACTGACAGCTTCCAGTTCGCAGGCCCTAACTGCCTCCTATGCACCACAGATGTGCAATCTCTCTACACCTCCATCCCACATCTTGATGGCCTGAGAGGACTTTGCTTCTTTCTTGAAAAGAGGCCTGAACAATTCCCATCCTTCACCACTCTCCTCCGGCTTGCTTGAACTCGTTTTAACTCTCAACAACTTCTCCTTTAACTCCTCTCACTTTCGAGCTTTGACAAAGGGTCATCTGGAGTCGAAACATCAGCTCTTTCCTCTCCGTACAGATACTGCCAGACCTACTGAGATTTTCCAGCATTTTCTCTTTTGGCTTTTATTTAGAAGATTGAGGGGCGATTTCATTGAGACAGACAAGATCCTATAGAGTATGATAGGTTGCTGAGAGATTTTTTTCTGCTGATTGGGGAATCCAAAACACGGGACACAGACTTAGGATGGGGCGGGGGGGGTGGGTTGGGGGGGAGGGGGAGGGTCAAACATTTAGGACCAACATGAAGAAAAATGTCTTCACTCAAAGAGATGTGAATCTTTCGAATTTTCTACTTACGGTCGTGGATGCTACATTATTGAATACATTTATGGTTGCAGATTTTGGTCTCTCAAAGAATCAAGGGATATGGAATACAGGCAGGAAAATGAGGTTGAAGCCCAAAGCTAGCCACGATAACGCGGAATGGCGAAGCAGACTTCACGGCCATATAGCCTTGTGCCTTCTTAAGCATAATCCTCCAATTTACTGTGAGTGCACAGTAGTAAGTCCACCTGTCTATTTGAAAGCTTAAAAGATTTATAGTACAAGAGGTTAAAGTGTTTGTCTCAAAATATGTTTGTCTTTCATAATTGTGGAAAGAGCCAAGGTAGTCTGACACTTCAAACTGTCCTCTTAAAATGGAACTTACAATAGATAAATCTCCAAGCCACAATGTTAGCGTCGACAAGTACCAAAACAAGAACGGGAACAGTTATAACCAGGGGCTCTTGCCGAGTTCATTTGTTCTCTGTGAGTCAAAACAATTTTTGCAGAGTAAAAGCATTCCATTATATTTTGGGTCTGAAGAAAGAAATATTTAATTAGATCATCAGTTTGTTATCAGAAAACAATCTTTCCTGACCCAGTACTTGCTTAAAAATGTAGCTTTGCTACACAAACATGAATTACCTCAAATGGCGCAACCATTGCTCAGTTTGTATGTGTCAATAGCTCAACCATGTTGCCACTGAACAACTAATATGTTCAATGCAAGTTTGCATTACGTAACTCTAATAAGATCTTAAAAATGTCTCAAAGCGTTTCACATACAACAGATTGCTCTGAAGTGCAATCACTATTTTGATGTAGGCAGCCACATTACACAAAGCACGATTCCACTAACAGGTTAATCATCCCAATTCCATTTTCGGTGACGCTGGTTGAAAAATGAATGTTGTCCAGGACACTGGAGATACAATGCAATTTTCCATTTTGTTTTTGTAACTTTTGCTCTTGCATCAAACTTGAAAAAGCAATCTGCTCCCACACTTCTGCTTGCAAGATATTAAGAGGGAGTATTAAATATATGCCCAGTGACTGTTCCTCTCCAAATTTCTAAGCCACATCAGTGGCCTAGCACTTAAGAACAAATGCCTATCAGCCATTCTTCTCACTCAGTTACATTCATCTCTTTAGTTTTTCATTTGATTTATTATTGTCACTTGTATTGAGATTCAGACAAAAGCATATAGTCCACAGAATACACAGGAGAGAAAGAAAGGAGAGGGTGCAGAATATAGTGTTACTGTAACAGCAAGGTTGCAGAGAAAGATCAACTTAATACAAGGTAGATTCATTCAAAAGTCCGATGGCAGCAGGGAGAAGCTGTTCTTGAGTAGGTTGTTACGTGATCTCAGACTTTTGTAGCTTTTTCCTGTTCATATGCAATAGCGTCTTCATGGTGGGTTTATTTAATTATATGTGTAGAAGTGATTCAGTTTAAGTTATGTTATATTTAGCTTTAAAAAAAATTAAAACACTTTAGTATTCCACATTATGATAAATAAATTGATGTTGATGTTCCCTAGATGCAACGAATCCCTATTTCAGTTTGCTTAACTTGAAGAAAAATGAAGTACTAAATTCAGAGCCTGTTAAACAATTTTACTTAATAAATCAACGCAGACCAAAGTTAGACCAATCTAAGCAGTTCAATCACTCAAGCTGCAAAGTACAGGTAAGATGTGCTGAATTTTATTTTTTTTACCCACTATAAATTATTTTTGAACAGAGAGGGGGAGACAATGTTTATTAAAGGTAGCCACAACCAAGAATTACTTTGCAACAAATTACAATGGAACTTCTGCAAACAAAGGATAATCTGATAAGAAATTGCCCAGCCTGTGCAGGTCACTCAGTTCACAAAATGCAGATTAAAAAAAAACTGTCATTGGATAAGAAGCAGGAAATATACATGACACATACACAATGAAAAATGAAGCTACTTGTGGCTCAAATCTGCAATGTTCAGGCATCCTTTGATACTAAAAATGCTGAAAGGGCATATTACAGGATTTATTAAACAATACTGCTTGCTATGTTTCCGTATTCACAGGAGAACCATATTATAAGCATTATATTATTCAAGTTGCAACCTGTAAAGTTCATTTTCCCCCAGGAAACAAGAAAACCTTTTTTTGAAATCAAGGATGATGATAGATTGAGATCCACATGTCCTCCCATCCTGTCTCTATCTACACTTTCCATTGCCTCTGTAAAGCTGCCAGCATAACTAAGGACCACACGCACCCTGAACGTACTCTCTTCCACCTTCTTTCAACGGGAAAAGATACAAAAGTCTGAGGTCACGTACCAACCAACTCAGGAACAGCTTCTTCCCTGCTGCCATCAGACTTTTGAATGGACCTACCTTACACCAAGTTGATCTTTCTCTACACCTTAGCTTTGACTGTAACACTACATTCTGCACTCTCTCCATTCCTTCTTGATGTACAGTATGCTTTGTCCGTACAGCTTGCAAGAAACAATTCTTTTCACTGTATGCTAATACTTGTGACAATAATAAATTAAAATCAAATTATGAAAAGTCACACAAAAATCACAACATTGTGGGATATTAGAGGGATGATCAGTTTTATTAATGAGGATGTATATCCATGGCATATCAACATGTGCTTTAGCGAGAAGATAATGCAGAGCTGTATTAATGCATAATGTATATAGGATAGTAGTTAGCAAGGGAACTCTAAAGTCACGAATGACTATGGCCCCAAAGATACTCAACAGATATTCAATGGTTTATTTATGCAATACATATGGAAACAATTCTATTGAAATTTAAATGATATTTAGCTCTATAGGAAATTATTACTAGCACCTGTAACTTCTTTAGTACAGAAATTTATTGGTCGGAAACATCAGTAATTCCAAATTTATTTGAGCAGACCTTTGACATCATTGGTATCATTTTAGTAAAGTATTTTGGGAACAGAAACATGGAAAGCACCATTTTTGGATAAATAAAACAACATTTACTACTGTTTTATGATGCTTTAACACTTTGTTTCAGGTAAATATGCTTTTGTGCTTTCTGGTTCACTCTTGCAGTCAGGCACGCTAATGTCTTCCATTTTCCAGAAAATTCTGAGATTAAGAAATGGCTTGGTCCCGAGCATTCTGGACTGGAGAGGCTACATTCTATTTCACCTTCGGACACATGAATTACATACGGCATTCATTTCGATGCACTAATTTCTATCTCAAAAGCTGGTTACTATGAAGGTGAATGACAAAGTAAAAGAGACAATACTATTACAGTCTTTGTTCTGTGCATATGATATTATTGCTATAAATTGCCTCAATACTGTGGACTGACAGCAATAGTAGTTTCAGTCACACTTATACTGTGCCATGTAAATTAAGTACATAAGCAATGCTAGTGTTATTAGATGGAGAGGTTATCAAAACAGAATTTATTTTCCTTATTTCATTCAATTACATCAATCCAATATTTCAAAGTCACTCTGGGCAATATAAAAAACAATATTGATGTGGATGAAGATGAACAACAATATTTAAAGTTTATCAATATATTTTCATATATTTACAATGCAACTGCCCTTTTTATAGCAATGGAAGTAACAATGCTGGATTCCTAACAATCCAAACTGTTATGGGACTGGGATTGTAATCATTCTCTGCAAACAATTATTAAGTTTGTAATCATTGTAATTAAAGGTATCTCAGGGTTTTAAGCTCCAGTTCCTTTATGTAACATTTATGGTGTTTCACCATTTCTTCCAAAAACAAAAATGGTAATCGTCATGGTGCTGTGACCCCGCCTCTGCTGCCACCTCCCCAACTGGCAAATTTCTAGTTTGCTGGCAATAACGCCATTGTGGTTCATGAAAGAATGATGCCGGAGAATTAGCAAGGATATGTTGTTATTGCACATCCCTTTTTAATCCAAGGGTAACAAACTTTCCTGCCCAAGTGAGGGAATTTTCCCATACTCCCCGTCACAGGAATCATAGCGGGTGAGGGTGTGGGAACCCAGCCATAATTTCAGAAGCAAATGAACCAAGTTAGTTGTGTGGCACTAAGTTGGAGATTGATTTTAGCAACGGCAATGGACAAATAGAAGGAGAGAATGAAAAAAAAGGACCCCTTCACATAATTATTAATTACCAAAGAAAAATTATTGTTCCATGCTAAATATTGACTAGTGAATGTGGTTTCGCAATCTTGGATTAACCTTTCTGAATGTATTTTTGTTTGCAGATGTAAGTAAGTTGCAGGTGAATATAAATGAACTGACCAATAAGGAAAGCCAATATTCTCTCAGAAATCGACAAGCAAAATGCATTTAGAACTACTGAATGTTAATGAGTCCCCTTTTATTATCTTGTAATGCATTAAATATAACATCATGCTGCAAAAGTTCACTATTCTTAAATGTTTACTTCAGTTCCAACAGTGATAAACCAAACCATCAACTTCTGAAGTCCAGCAATGACTTCTTGATCAGTTTTCAAGCAGAAACATTTAATACTTTATACAGGCTTGCAAATATTATCTTGCTAAAGGCAGAATACTGCGGATGCTGCTATCTGAAACAAAAACAGAAAATGCTGAAAATCTCAGCAGGTCTGCCAGCATCTTGGAGAGGGAATAGAGCCAACGTTTTGAGTCAGCTTGACAAAGGGTCATCTTGACTTGAAATGTTGGCTCTATTCTCTCTCCACAGATGCTGTCAAACATTATCTTTTCTTTGATTGACTTACTTATACTTGTAAACTTTGAAGGATTTCAAGATCAGCATAATACACTTCAGTTATAATCGAAATTGTGGAATTAATTTCTAGAATAGAGAACTTGCATTGTTGCAATACCTTAAATTGCACATGTGGGTTTCTCTTTATTTAATGCTAAGTATTCAATTCTCATATATTTTGTTGCCTGCATCAAATCAACAATACCTTATTTAGATTATCACTACGTTGTGCTGTAATATATATTCTTGAGTCTATGACTCTAAAATATCCACATCCTATTTGGAAAGCATTCAAAATGACCTTTACAGTTTATTTCAAAGTAATTATCCTTCAGAAAAAAGTATCATCAAATTTTCCTGGGTGTTGCAAATGTAAAAATGGGTTGATTTCAGTTTATTTATTGGTGGGACGTGAGAATCGCTGGCTGGGCTAGCATTTATTACACATCCCTAATTGCCTCGAATGCAGAGGACATTTAAGAGTCAATTACATTGCTGTGATTATGGAGTCACAATTAGGCCAAACTGGATAAAGATGGCAGATTTCTTTCCCCAAATGACAACAGTGGACCAAGTGGGTTTTTATGACAATCACTGGTCCCTTTTTATTGAATTAAAATATCACCTGCCGTGGTGGGGTTTGTACCCAGGTCCCCAGAATGTTACGCTGGGTCTCTAGGTTACTATTCCAGTGGCAATACCACTGTGCCACAGGTTTACTAAAAATCACCCAGATAATTGTAACATATTTTTTGATTACTGAGAATTGAATGTGCAAATAAAGATTAAATTTACATAACTCTGTATGTCCTGCTTTAATCTTGACTTTGCAATCTTATGCCTATCATTAGTACTGGAGCTTTTTGTGACTACTTTAGGAAGTCCCTCAGTGGCGCTTTTTAAACTTGGAAAACTATTCTTAAGTTTCATTGGACCTTTTCTACAAAAATATACTCACTGCTAATATTTTTTATATCACACAAAGCAGTATATCACCAATGGTGCAGGCTTCATGCCAAATTACAGTTGAACAGTCAACCAGCCAGTGAATTTTATTTTATACAACCCATACTGCAAGTGACGAAAATAGAGTGGCAAAACATGTTGAACCAACAGTGAGTATTGCCATGGGAACACAAACTGCAAATACAACCCTAGTTGTAAACAATTCATAATGCTGGTTAGAAATCAAGAAAGTCTCCACTAAGGAAGGGAAAATTAGAGGGAGAATCACCATTTGGTCTCACATAAGTACCTGAGAACAGACCTATCTACAAAAGCAGACCTCAGCAGTTTTCCTTTTTACGTCAAGGGCCGCAGCACTTTTGACAGTGCTCAATCACTTTGTGGAGAATTTGTTTATGAATGTTTGAATAATACTTTGTGCTTAGAAGTTACTCAAGGATTGTCCCTTGTAACTGTACTTAAGCAGCAGGCTTCACAGTGCATCATTCTGGAGCATTCTTGAAGCTCAGAGTATTATGGATGAGACAACATAGTCTCCGGTGATGTTTTGGTAAAATTTGCAAAGCTGAAATAGACAAGTTTCTTTTTTATATCTGAGATGGCCAAGTTGACTGACGGCAGCAGAATAGTCGATATACATTTCAGTCTTGGATTACCTATAATGATAAATATTTCACCACACATTCTTAAAAATTCTTGTATTGCCTTGCAGTACAAATTTATCTACAGTAGAGGTTAAGGAAATACCAGCTTGGACGTCTTCCAAATACCAGATTGAAAATACTCTTATCGCATCTGTTGTTGATGGGCATGGATGCCTGGATATGTCATAGAATAGTTTTAATAGAGGGATCAGTGATTTGGGATCCAGAACACACTAGTTAGCACCGCCTTCATCCTCTGATACCAGCATACCATTAACATGCATGCAGAGTTTCAATGTATATATAAAATTCAATTTAACTATGTGGAGAAAAGTCTCTTCCATGTCTTTTAAATGGGAACCAAAATAAACATGAAAGTTATGTTTTCAAATCCATCCGAAAAACATTAAGGTTCAGAGGGAGAACACTCAGCAATCAATCATTCTAACAACTCCTATTATCCACCTTTAACATATAGCATGTCCATAGGCAGTTTACAGAGTAGCAAAAAGTGAAGATGCCAACTAATGGGAGACAAATGTGAGGAGGTGACTAAAAACACAGCCTCAGAAAATTTTTTAAGATTCAGAAGCAGTTTTTACGGAGGTGATTTCAAAGATCAAAGTCAAAGCAACTGAAGGGGGGTGTGTGTGTGTGTGTGTGTGTGTGTGTGTGTGTGTGTGTGGGGTGGGGGGGGGGGGCGGGCGGGGGCAGGGGTGTAAAGGGAGAGGAGAAGACTGGGAGGCGTGCACAAGAGGCTGAAATCAGCAGTCCAAAGAGAGTGAGGAAACCATGCAAGGCTACAAAGGGATTTGAAGGATCCCTGTGTAAAACATCACAGATCATCTACTGTTCAAGGTTATAAAAAATATACATGGTGATTTTGATGGGATTGTGGAATACACCAAATGTAAAACAAAATTATTCCTTTGCAATCTCACGTCCACGCAAGCAATATGCTTCTCACGTTGCCCCAAATGTATACTGTGAGACAACTGATTTTAAATTGGAATTATTGAATGTTTATGAATGTTTAAATAATACGTTGCTCAAGGATGGCCTCTTATAACTATATTTAAGCAGCAAGCTTCGCAGTGCATCACTCTGGAACATTCTTGAAACTAGTATTACACGATGATACATCATCATCTCTGGTTATGTTTTGGTAAAATTTGCAAGGATGAAATAGATAAATATCAAAGATAAACTTGTATCAAAATTAATGAGTAGGCTACACATTGAAATACGATCCTTAGAACATAAGAACATACGAAATAGGAGCAGGAGTAGGCCATCTAGCCCTTCGAGCCTGCCCCGCCATTCAATAAGATCATGGCTGATCTGTCGTGACTCAGTTCCACTTTCCCGCCCTCTCCCCATAACCCTTAATCCCCTCTCTTATCAAAAACCCATCAACCCACGTCTTAAAAATATTTAGCGAGGCAGCCTCCACCACTTCAATGGGCAGAGAATTCCAGAGATTCACCACCCTTTGAGTGAAGAAGTTCCTCCTCAACTCCGTTCTAAACCGCCTCCCCTTTATCTTGAGGCTGTCTAGTCCTACTGTCTTTTTTGAGCGGGAAGAGTCTCTCCACCTCTATCCTATCCATCCCATTCATCATCTTATACGTCTCAATGAGATCTCCCCTCATTCTTCTAAACTCTAACGAGTACAAGCCTAGTTTATTCAGCCTCTCCTCATAGCTCAACCCCCTCAACTCTGGCATCAGCCTAGTAAACCTCCTCTGCACTCCCTCCAAGGCCAAAATATCTTTGCGCAGGTGCGGCGCCCAAAACTGCACACAGTACTCCAGCTGCGGCCTCACCAATGCCCTATACAGCTGCAGCAAGACGTCCCTACTTTTATATTCAGTCCCCCTCGCTATGAAGGCCAGCATCCCATTCGCCTTCCTGACCACCTGCTGCACCTGCAAGCTGGGTTTTTGCGACTCATGCACTATACAACACAAAACATGGCGTGCTGCTGAAAACAGTAGATCCCTAAAAATGTAAAATTCAAATTCGCTCTCTTCCTCTGCCCATTCTCATCTATTCCAAAACCCGAGTGCTTCAGTTCTGTCACACTCCTGAACAAGGAGGACTATATAGGCTGATTGGTTCAAAATGGCTGCTCCCTTATTGGTCAGAGAATATCAGTCAGAGAGCAAGCTCTTCCAAGTTTCCACATTTGGGAATCTTCTGGAACTAAAATTATAATCAGCTTTGTGCACAGGATTCAGAGAAAGGAACTTGAAAAGGACTTCAGTCTAGATCATGTGGTGAAATCTGAAGTTATGAACACAATAAACTGTATCAATGGGAACAAACGATTTCAAAGGGACATATACAGGTTAAGTTGGCAGGCAAATTTTTGGTCGATGGAATTCAATCTGGGGAAGTGTATGGGCATTCACTTTAAGTCAATGAAAAGCTGATTAGAATATTTTCTTCATGTTCAACGGACTATAAATGATGGATGGACAATCTACCATAAATTTATGTATGTCCCTTCGTAGCTTGCTGTTGTCATTGACACAATGGCCTCGCTTCTCCCATCCCGACCTACAACTTTTCTGGCGGGTAGGGGTGGGAGATCAGCATTGCCGGCCTTGTTCCGGGATTTGCGCATGCACAGGAAACGCATGTGCATCTCCCAAAGCTGACCATGCCCAACTGCAGCAGAAATCCCTGCCTCTATGTCTCCTTCTAGGCCACTGTAACATATGGTCAAAAGCTGAGCTCGTAGTACAGATCCCGGGCAACACACTTATCCCACCTATGGAATTTTGGTATCTGTGAACATGAGTACAAAAAATAATTACAAAGACTCGAATGCTGGCCTTTATCTCAAGGGGGCTGTAGTTGTTCATACGGCCTTTGTCAGACCCCAACTCTGGGTGTCCTTGAATTGTGCATAAGCACAGAAGGTAGTCATTCAGCCTATCAAGTTTCTGACAGCTCTTCCAAAAAGCAATCCTGTTAGTCCCATTCCCCCAACTCATTCCCATATCCTTGCAATGTTTTGTCCTTCAAGTGTTTAAGTCAATTACTGTTTGAAGAATACTATCAAATCTGTTTTCACCACCATGTCATGCAGTGCATTCCAAATTCTAATCAGAATAAAATGTTTTTTTTCATGTCGCCTCTGATTCTATTGCCAAATACCTTAGATCTGTACCTTCTGGTCATTGACCATTCAGCCACTGGAAACAGTTTCTCTATCTATACCTTAATGATTTTAAACAGCCTTATCAATTTTGTCTTTACTTTCTCTATTTTAATGAGAACAACCCATTAACCCAACTCCAGTCTGTTCACATAACTGTAATCCCTCATCCTGGAAAGCATTCTAGCAATCTCTTCTGTACTTCCTCTAAGCCTTCAGGTTGTTCCTGAAGTATGGTGCCAAGATTTGGAAACATTACTCTAGTCAGGATTGAACTAATACTTCACATTAGTTTAACCTAAGCTTACAAAGAGAGCCAGGGCATTCAAGGGTGAAACAAGGAAGCACTTTTGCATATGGAGAGAGGTAAAACTCTTTAGTTCTTTTTGCCCCAAAGGGCTGCGGATACAGGCTCGATCAACATTTCCCAATCCAAAATCAATAGGTTTTTCCTCATGCAAGGATATCAACGGATATGATCAAAAGCAGGTCATGTGAAGAAGAGGTACAAATCAGCCACGCCATAACTAAATGGCTGAATTGGCTGCAGGGATTGAGCGGAATACTCAAGTCCCTAAATTTCTACGAACAATTATAATCATTTTTAGAAACAACTGGCAAGAGTAATGACACTTGGCAAAACTACAAGAGCAGTGAATTCATAAATAAGTATAAACACATCAAAAGCACTTCTAAATCAACATAGTTACCCTGGAGGCCCATTTACAATTACTTTGAGTTTCTGAAACAGGTCTTTACAGATGTTACCACGGAATGACTCACTTTTGAAATCATAAAATTGCTTCTTATAAGGGTGTTAGCTACCAGTCACTGAAAATGTCCTGTCCAAAACCTAATGCTATCTTACATACTGCTCAACAAGTCAGTTTTCGCAAGATTTATCTCTCTCCTGAGGAAGTTAGTATCCTCAAAGCAAATACTTTCATCTAAATATCCAAGCAGCATGCAGAAGTTACAAATGGAAACAGGTCAATCACTCCAAACATTGGGTCAAGATTTATCCTCTCACAAGCAAATAGTTCCAAACACATTTAGTCATTGTGTTCCCAAATACCTTCAAGCCTTTACCCTTCATTTACCTAATCATTTTACTCTTGGATCCTTACATTTCTTTACCTAAACTGTTAATGAATCCCAACACCCTCACAAGTTCATGTAACGAGGTTTATCCAGGCTTCTGTCCTAAATCCTTCATATTCAATCTTACTTTGTTTTGTAATTTCTTAATTCTTGTACTCTGCCCCTTAACTACTGAAAATCAGTTGTCTTCTACTTATTCCATCCTTTCACATTTTCCCTCATTTTTAACACGTTGTCCTGTAAT
Source organism: Carcharhinus amblyrhynchos (assembly GCF_965287045.1). Lineage (NCBI taxonomy): Eukaryota > Metazoa > Chordata > Chondrichthyes > Carcharhiniformes > Carcharhinidae > Carcharhinus > Carcharhinus amblyrhynchos. Next base: position 9,346,210 of record NC_137333.1, on the reverse strand, counting down.
TTGTATTTTTCTATTGAAAGAAAGACCTCATGTATCAAACCCTGTTTCGTATTTTTACTTTTATTTTCTCACACCAGAGATTAGCCTAGTGAATCAATGCTGCAACCTTCCAAAAACCTCTTTCCAGTATTGCAGCCCAAAATTGCAGACAATACTTATATCAGAGGGTTTATCAAAGTTTGTACAACTTCATCATTACCTCCTGACAGCTTTCAGTTATTGCTAATTCATATTTCTTGAAGGGGCTAAATGAAAAACATTTCTCACTTTATCTAAAGTTGCCTTTGTGTTTCTATTGTCTACAAGCCAGAGTGGAGATTCACTTTCTAAGTACCCCCCGACTCCATTTAAAGGAATACCACTTGCTTTTATCATTCTTCAGATGACTTCTCTGTCAATCCTTGACAACAATCCAAATTTCCCTTCTTTAAGAGTACAAACATTTATTATTTCTGTAAGATTGAGATTCCTGCTTGTGCCCACTGACACAGAGTATAGGAATGAGATAGAGAATCTGGTGAACTAGTGCAATGACAATAATTTCTCCCTCAATGTCAACAAAATGAAGGAGACTATCATGGACTTCAGGAAATGTAGTGAAGAACAGTGTAGCGAAGTAGAAATGGTTGGAAGCTTCAAGCTTTTAGGTGTCCAGATCACCAATAACCCATGTCCTGGTCCCCCCTTGCTGACACTATAATTAAGAAAGCCCACCAGTGCCTCTACTTTCTCAGAAGACTAAGGAAATTTGGCATGTCAGCTATGACTCTTATCAATCTTTACAGATGTACCATAGAAAGAATTCTTTCTGGTTGAATAACAGTTTGGTATCGCTCCTGCTCTGCCCAAGACTGCAAGAAATTACAAAAGGTCGTGAATGTAGCCCAATCCATCATGAAAACCAGCCTCCCATCCATTGACTCTGTCTACACCTCCCACTCCCTCAGCAAAGCAGCCAGCATAATTAAGGATCCCATACACTGCAGACATTCTCTCTTCCACCTTCTTCCTTGGGCAAAAAAGAAACAAAAGTCTGAGGTCACGTACCAACCGATTCAACAGCAGCTTCCTTCCTGCTGCTGTCAAACTTTTGAATGGACTTATCTTGCATTAAGTTGATCTTTTTCTACACCCTGGCTATGAATGTAACACTACATTTTGCACTCTCTCCTTCCCTTCTCTAGGAACGGTATGCTTTGTCTGTGCAGTGCGCAAGAAACAATACTTTTCGCTGTATGTTAATACATGTGACAATAATAAATCAAATCAAAATTCTTGAGGCAAATTTTCCTGTTCCGCCCATCATGGGAATCGAAGCGGACAAGGAGCCGACCAGGGAAAGGTCCGTTGACCTCACGTGGGATTTTCCAGTTTTGGGGCGAGTGCAGCCAGAAAATCCCACCCTCTAGGTCTCTTCGTACAGTTTTGACACCAGGTCTGAGTACAAAGGCTGTAATTATGAACATTGGCTGCACCATAAACTACAAAATGATTCCTGTGTACAACATTTACTCAAAATATTACTAACATGATAAATCAATGCATGATTGTCAAGTTTTCTTCCAGTCCATCACTTTGTGTAAATGGATATTTTCCAAACTAAGTATTAATCTAATGTGATATTCTTGTGCCAAACCAACCCAGTTTGCCTCAACATGTTCAACCAAGTTTCAAGCAGCCTTGTAATTAATGGTAGTCTGATTATCATTTCTTTCCTGCTTTTGTCTGGCAGAACATCATGTTTCTTTACACTGGGAGTGCCAAAACATCTTTTCAAAGAACCACATCAAAAAAACAGCTGTCAGCCGATAAAACAAAACAAAAACAAGTGACCCCTGACAGCTAAACTTAAGTGGATGTCAGACTAAAACAAATATTGATGTCAGGTGTGACAACACTCACTTAGCAGGTTGCAAAAATTTGATTTGTGGTTTTGTTACATTTAGAAGGTTGAAGTGCGATCTAGTTAAGGTATTTAATTGATAAAGGATTAGATTGGGTAGGTACGACTAAAATATCCTTCCTAAGGTTTGGTCTCCAAAAGTAAAAGTAGGATCCCAGCAGAAGTCTGACCAGAGCTCTTGTACATAACTCCCGCCCTTCTCTTCCAGCTCTGAAGTGATGTTGTTAAGCCAGAGGCCCAGGCTAAAACTCTGGAGGTATGGGTTCAAATCTCATCATTGCAGCTGGTAGAAATTGAATTCAATAATAAATCTCAAATATAAAGTTAGTCTCAGTAGATCAGTTGATCATGGCGACTATCATTGATTGCTGTAAAAACCCATCTTGTTCACTGATGGCCCTTAGGGAAGGACATCTACTCTCTGGCCTACATGTGACTCCAGCCCCATAGCAATTTGGTTGACTCTTAACTGCCCTCTGAAATTGCCTAGCATTCCTCTCAGTTTAAGGAAAATTGGGAAGTTGACATTGCAAGAATAAAAATCTCCCAAAATTCCATTATGCTTTGTAATTAATTTCTGCGCACATCCTGACATATTCCCATATGAAATTCCATCTGCCTGGAATCTCTCCTGCCTTCCATCCTTATATTCAGTAGGAACCTTCCATTTCATCCTTCTCCTTACCCCCACTACCCTGCTCTGGTTCTTGCTTAAACCTTGTAGTTTTGCAGTTCTAATAAAAAGTAATTGATCTAAAACTTTAATGTGGTTTCTCTCTTTACAAATGTGGCCTGATCTAATGATCATTTCCAACATTCTGTTTTTATTTGATATGAAGTTGCAGTTTAGCAAGTCTGTAGTCACACTCATAATATGTGTCAAAAAGCTTTTCATGTTGTCCTTTGCAATGTGGACAAAAGGAAACAAGATTCTTGGATGGGGGAGAAACACGTGGGCGAAGTCATGCATTAATACACCTTTATGTATCACTTCAAATTGAAACCTTTTCCCTGTAACATAAAATGAACTTACATTCAGGCCACATCTCTCAATTTAAACATCTTCTCTGACAAGTATGGTTCTTATTCAAAATAATAATGATAGCCAGATGAGAATACCAAATGCTTTACCTGAGGAATACCCAGGGGAATACATTGTTTTCTCTCAATTTGCTAGGCATTTCTGTGTTTAAAACTAAGGTAAAAGAAAGACGATAAACTCCCAAAACTAAGGTCCAGTTCCCAAGAAGATTGAGGTACATAATTCCTCAGCAATACTCCAGCAAATTGCCACACCAATGATTGGGCCTGATAACTGCTGCTCAGTGGAACTGAAGGAAGGCTGGCACATATATTTGAAGCATGTACACTGTGTGCTTTGCCAAGTAATCACAAGATTTCTAATGATAAGATGAAACTTAACAGAATATTAGGACGCTTCTTTTTTTTACTGAACATTCAATTTTAAAAACTCATGTTGCAATGTTAATTGTGTGAAACTACCTATATTGTGCAACTTCTTATTCAATGCCAGACTAAGCAATGATGTCATTATAACATCCTTACACCACATATCAATATCAACTGACACGTAGCATAACAGCAATATGAAACCCCATGAGTTTGAAGCAAAACCAATTCACAGTACCAAGCTATACCAAAGAATGTGTTTCACCACAGGTGGCTGTCTCAGCAACAAATGCAGGAACTGATGGCCTCTTAAGGAAGAAAGTTGAACAATGGCAAATTGTCATTAAAATGTTAAACATTACTGTTTATTACACTGGCAGTGTTCATTCAGGTAGCTATAGTTCCACTTTTACACACTGGTACAGACCAAATTTGATCAGCTACCACAATCCAGATACTTACCAAGTCAAGAAAAATTAAAATTGAGAATCAGGATTGGCATTTTTTCCCCCTCCCTCCCCTTTACTACTTTTCCAAATGCCAGGATACAGTTCTATGGCAGGAGCTATATTCAATGTGAGAACCTTTACAATGAAAATCAGCATCCTACTTACAGGGGAAAGTATTTCAGTCAAGTTTGATTCTTATGTCACATGTTGTCCAGATTGGTGCACTTCCCATCAAAGCTCATTAAAGATCAATAAGATTTGGGAAAGTTAAGTGACTTTTACTTTTCCTACTCCAGCAATACATTTCCAACAACCCCATGTGTTAATTGACATTAAGTAAGTGAGCATGGTTTAGCAACAAAGCTTCTGGTTCCCCTGATCTCTGTACTTCATTATAATATTATGAATCCATTCACTTAATCACTATATAATTTGAAGTACGTATACGGTCTTTCCAATTTACCTGCTATTTGTATTCTGGTGTGATGCAGGAATCGTGAGGAAGAAGTTCTTTTGATGTCTTTAAAAACAATGCTTTATTCCCTAGCTAGAATATCACAGCCTTTAACAAAAGATGACAAAAGTGAAATTCAATCACATTCCGGTTCAGACCAAAGACCTCATGCCTCAACAATGGCTCAGGCTACTGTGTTACATGCCTTGAATCACTAAAGTTAGCTGCCCAGTACTCACATCGTGCAGAAAACCTGGATCTGTAGCATATAGATAAAATTTCTAAAATGACTTGCGTATAAATTACTATGGTAGTAGAAAATATGAAATGCAATCACTGGAAACAAAACGCTTATCCGGTTCTAAGATGGACATAGAAGAATGATGAATTTTCTGTGCATTCAACCTACAGAGGACAGGATTAATTTATCACAAACTTACTGTTCCAGAAGTTGGTCACATTTTGCGAGTGCATCTTTTTCTGCTTCAACTGCTCGCTCCTTTTCTGCAACTGCATTTTCTCGTGCTTCCCTTAAATTTCTGAATTGGAATAGATTTGAAAAATAATTTTCAGTGAATACAAAGTAAAATGTGGAAATGCACCCTGTGCCCAAATTTATTTTCTTTCAATAACTAGTAGAAGGCACTACTTTCCTGTAAGAAATTCAAAGATTCTCAATCTTTGTTTATACAAACTTAGCGTGAAGATAACTGTCATAGTAAATTATAACATAACATTTAGAGTTACTGACAAAAAACTACCAATATTATTCAAAGTACTCCTTTTCCCTTTTCATATAACGTGTGCAGTGGGTAATGAGGAACCTGCTGATGTGCTGTATCTGGATTTCCAGAAGGCATTTGATAAGGTGCCTTAGGCTAAGATCAAGTGTAGTATCGTTATGCTGTGCTTGGTTGAAGTCAATAAGTTATATTTTAGCTTCATTTGAAGCAATTTTTAAAAGCAGCATCTCAGCCTTTTGGCTAAGATGCAAATGAGATCAAGCCTCGGAGGAGGAGCTATACCTAATCCAATCAGCGTGGATCAAGCCCAAGATAGGCGGTGAGGGCCCTGTCTTGTCAGCTTGGGTCGGGAATGTCTCAATTTGTTGAGACTCTGAATTGATTTGATTGAATTGGAAAAAAAAACAAGAAGACTGATAGACAAGTTAAAGATGCACAATGTTACGGGTAATGTATTAGCATGGATAGAGGATTGGTTAACTAATAGAAAGCAAAGAGTGGGGGTAAATGGGTGTTTTACTAATTGGCAATCAGTGACTAGTAGTGTGCCTCAGGGATCAGTGTTGGGACCACAATTGTTTACGATTTACATAGATGATTTGGAGTTGGGGACCAAGTTGGGCGCTAAGATGGATGGAAGAGCAAAGTGTGCAGAGGACGCTGAAAGTCTGCAAAGGGATATAAATAATCTAAGTGAGTGGGCAAGGGTCTGGCAGATGGAGTACACTGTTGGTAAATGTGAGGTCATCCATTTTGGTAGGAATAACAGCAAAATGGACTGTTATTTAAATAGTAAAAAATTGCTGCATGCTGCTGTGCAGAGGGACCTGGGTGTCCTTATGCAAGAATCTCAAGAAGTTGGTTTGCAGGTGCAGCAGATAAGTAAGAGGGCAAATGGAATCTCGTCCTTCATTGCAAGAGAGATGGAGTTTAAAAACAGCGAGATTATGTTGCAGCTGTATAAGGTGCTGGTGAGGTCACACCTGGAATACTGTGTACAGTTTTGGTCTCCTTACTTGAGAAAGGATATACTGGCACTGGACAGGCTGCAGAGGAGACTCGCTAGGTTGATTCCGGAGTTGAGAGGATTGGCTTATGAGGAGAGACTGAGTAGACTGGGGTTACACTCATTGGAATTCAGAAGAATGAGCCGAAATCTTATAGAAACATATAAGATTATGGAGGGATTAGATAGGTTAGAAGCAGGGAAGTTGTTTCCACTGGTGGGTGAAACTAGAACTAGGGGGCATAGCCTCAAAATAATTCCCTGCCCAGAATTCCACTGAGGCAACCTCACTGAATGTTTTTAAGGCAAGGATAGATACATTTTTGAACAGTAAAGGAATTAAGGGTTATGGTGAGCAGGCGGGTAAGTGGTGCTGAGCCCACAAAAAGATCAGCCATGATCTTATTGAATGGCGGAGCAGGCTTGAGGGGCCAGATGGCCTACTCCTGCTCCTAGTTCTTATGTTCATAGACTCCCTACAGTAGAGAAGGAAGCCATTTGGCCCATCGAGTCTGCAATGACCACAATCCCACCCAGGCCATATTCCCACATATTTACTCTGCTCATCCCCTGACACTATGAGGCAATTTAGCATAATCAACCTAACCCACACATCTTTGGACTGTGGGAGGAAATCGGAGCACCAAGAGGAAACACACGCAGATATGGGGACAATGTGCAAAGTACACACAGTCACCAGAGGCCGGAACTGAACCCATGTCCCTGGACCTGTGGGGCAGCCATGCTAACCACTGTGCCACTGTGCATCCCTTTTATTCATAACATGAGTGAGCAAGTTTGAGGCCTTACAAATATAAAGTTTGGTTTGATGGACATTGTAGGGCAAATTAGCAGATAAACTAGAACAGTTTCAACCAGTTCTTCAGCAAAAGAAAAATCTAGGAACACCAAACCTATATTAAAGCACTAAGAAAAGACATAGGGAAGTTTTAGTCACACTGGAAAAAGCTGTTGAAATTTATTTCCCCCAGTAATTATGATTAATCATGTTGCTAAAAATGTGCTTACTTATGAATTTTAACTTCTCCTGATGTGTCTAGCATGTAACTAGTGGGCAAATAAAGTAAAAAAGTAAAGTTTATTTATTAGCCACAAGTAGGCTTACATTCAAATTGCAATGAAGTTACAGTGAAATACTGCAGCCAAGTGCTCTGACGTTGATGTCAATGTTAAATCTATCAGTGTGTTACAAAATAGCCTGGCTTTGAGCAATTCAGATGGCAACTTACAGATTTTCACATTTAACTGCATGTACTTGAATTTGCTGTTCAATTTACACCATAACAATGCTGAATGTTGTTACCCTCAGCATTATTTTCAATGCAAAAATCAGGTCATTGTAGCTTTTCCTAACCTTTACAAAGTATGCTGTTAAGTTTTATGGTGATTGAATTCCATGAATCATTGAAAATTCTTCCTCTAGGACATAATTATAAAACACTAACTTTTTTTGAAGCTCGAGGTGCATACCTGGGAGGTTAGGAACAAACATAGGTTGAAAGAGAATCCTGTTTGACTAACAGTTCATCAGAGGCTAATCTCCATGTAATATTTAGAAAAGTCATTAAAATGAGTAATGTGGTGGAGTGGCATCAGCGTAGTAACATGTTGCACCATAAATCTGTAGGGTGTGGGCTTGCAGCTATAACCACTCATGGCAAATGTTCGATCTAAGCTGGGTTGGCACTGAGTAAATGTTAGGCATTTCACTGCTATTGTTGAAGAAAATATGTCACAGGAACAATCCTTCAGCAGCACTTTGATGCAACTCCTAGAAATAGTGCAAGCAGCAGAGGACTGGAAAGAGTGAGCCCACAACCTATTCTGTGTGAAGTAAGTGGAAAAACAAACTTTTTAAAGAAAGGAATATCACTGTTATTAACCTTGTATTTAATTGCAAGCACAACAGTACATGTAAATAAACACCCATGAAAACTGGGCTTGTAAAAAGATTAAGTTATCATCACGAACAGGAAGCCACTGCCACTTTCATGAGAATCAAGAGAATTAGAGCAAGTTGAGGCTCAACAATTGGCTTCAGTGGATTCTAAGTTGTATTCAAATCCAAGGTAATATATTGCCATTAAAATTACTTAATTTTAAAATTGCAATGTTAAAAGATACATCAGCACCTTGTACCTCTGAGAGAAAGGATCCAGATGCAAACACTGACCAAACAAAAGTGTATGATGGCAGTTGTAAAGTCAAATAAATTGTGGTGGTATGTAAACAGATTTGTTGAATATAAATCCAAGGAGTGCTATTGATACTCTATAAAACATTAGAGAGGGAACAAAGGCCAGTATTTCATTCCGGTGTGGTCACCATGTATAAGATGTGGAGGCAGATAAAAAGATCCAAATAAAGAATTGTTTTATGAACTTGAGTGCAGCGAAGTTAAGGAAAATGAATCACTTGTTTTTGTAAAAGAACGATTCTAGCTTTTTTTAAAAATGGGAAGTAATTAAGATGGATAAAATCAGGGCAGAAGAGCTCGACTTTAAACTATGCAAACTGTGAGCAAAGGAATGAATCATTCAACTTACAGATAGGACTGCCACCTAGTGCAAAAAGTAAGGACTTAATATGAAGCATTCAAAGAGGAAATACTATGGCCTGAATTTTTCAGTCAGTGGCAAACAAACAGCACTCAATGTACATTATGCTTACAATCTATTGGTAGGATGTTGAGCTGCAAATTATGGTAATCAGGTAGTCTGACACAACACTCAGTTTTTAGAGGGGATTTGTATTGTGCATGAGCAGGTCAAACAACAGGATGCCTCTTCAATAATCAAGCAGAAAAATAGTTACTGAGACACGCAGAATATGAAACAAGAGGTGTAAACTCAAATATTTAGTTAAACATAAAATTATGAGCAGAAAAATTGAGATGGACAGGAAGAGATGAGAGTGAGAGAAATAAAAGAGACAAAGAAAATATTTTAACATGTTATAAAATATGCAAAAATTAAAATCTGAAAGAATCAGACTCCACACTTGCAAAATAGATTTTCAATGCGAGAGGGGCTGTTGGCAGTAATTAAAGCATTAGACTATTAAAACTTCACTTATACTTGAATGGCCAACCCTAACTTTTAACTTTAAGGAGAGCCGGTGGATGTGGTCTTTCTGGATTTTCAGAAGGCGTTTGATAAGGTACCTCACAAGAGGTTACTGCAGAAGGTCAGAGGACATGGAGTTGGGGGTAGGGTGTTAGCGTGGATAGAGGATTGGTTGTCAAATAGGAGGCAGAGAGTGGGGGTCAATGGGTGCTATTCGGATTGGCGGTTGGTGACTAGTGGGGTGCCCCAGGGGTCGGTGCTGGGGCCTCAGCTATTTACCATTTATATAGATGATCTGGAGGAGGGAACCGAGTGTAGGGTGTCGAAATTTGCTGATGACACCAAGATTGGGGGAAAGGCAAATTGTGTGGAGGGTGTGGAGAGTCTGCAGAAGGATCTAGATAGGCTGGGCGAATGGGCCAGGAAATGGCAAATGGAATTTAATGTTGGCAAGTGTGAGGTGGTCCACTTTGGTAGGAAGAATGGTAGGAAGGACTATTACTTACGTGGCGAAAAACTGCAGCAGGCGACGGTGCAGAGGGACCTCGGGGTCCTTGTGCATGAGTCGCAAAAACCCAGCCTGCAGGTGCAGCAGGTGGTCAGGAAGGCGAATGGGATGCTGGCCTTCATAGCGAGGGGGATTGAATATAAAAGTAGGGAGGTCTTGCTGCAGCTGTATAGGGCATTGGTGAGGCCGCAGCTGGAGTACTGTGTGCAGTTTTGGGCGCCGCACCTGCGCAAGGATATTTTGGCCTTGGAGGGAGTGCAGAGGAGGTTTACTAGGCTGATACCGGAGTTGAGGGGGTTGAGCTATGAGGAGAGGCTGAATAAACTAGGCTTGTACTCGTTAGAGTTTAGAAGAATGAGGGGAGATCTCATTGAGACGTATAAGATGATGAATGGGATGGATAGGATAGAGGTGGAAAGACTCTTCCCGCTCAAAAAAGACAGTAGGACTAGGGGGCACAGCCTCAAGATAAAGGGGGGGCGGTTCAGAACGGAGTTGAGGAGGAACTTCTTCACTCAAAGGGTGGTGAATCTCTGGAATTCTCTGCCCGTTGAAGTGGTGGAGGCTGCCTCGCTAAATATTTTTAAGAAGCGGGTTGATGGGTTTTTGATAAGAGAGGGGATTAAGGGTTATGGGGAGAGGGCGGGAAAGTGGAACTGAGCCACGACAGATCAGCCATGATCTTATTGAATGGCGGGGCAGGCTCGAAGGGCCAGATGGCCTACTCCTGCTCCTATTTCTTATGTTCTTATGTTCTTATGTGTCTCTAGTGATTAGGTATTGCAATTTCATGCCCACCTTGTGTTTGAATGCTCATTCTCTTGGGAAGAAATCAATACAACACAACTTAGGGAGGAGGGGGAAAATTGGACAACAATTTTCTGATTTCAGTGTTTAGCTATGCATGTATAGAAGCTGGGAGTTGTTATTTATTCCATCAGAGGTAAGTTCCATTAGCCTTGTTGTCATTTCTACCTCAAAGTTCAGACCAATTAATTACTGATTCAAAAAAAAGATAGTTGCTTCTAGTTTGAAATTGAATAAGGTTAAAGAAAGGGCCTGAAAGAGAAGCAGCAAGACAGAACAAATTAATCTGCTCAATAGTCTTAGTTCATCAATTTATTCTTATGCTGTTATCCAGTTCAGCAGCTGACCAAAAGTCAAGGATTGCTGATCCACCTCTTCAACTCAAAATTACTTAATCAGCCTAAGATCAAGAATTTTACAAGATCTAAACTAAAATGGACATGAGGTTGAAGAATATTAAAATTGTTAGCTTGCCATTGTTGCTGACAACTCTGCTTGAGTGAGAAGGACCTAACCTCAAGCTTGACACCAGACACTTGACCACATAATCTAGGCTGACAGATTGGTGAAGTACTGAGGGAGTGCTACATTGTGAAGGTTGCTCGTTTGTAGGTGAGATGTTAAGCTAAGGCAATGTCTGCCTATTCAGTGGATGTGAACATTTTAAATGGCAATATTCAAAGAAGGGGTGGGGAGCTCCTTGATGATAAACAACTGTTTTTATATTCTATCTTTAAACTTGAAAAAAAAAATCAACGCCTTTACACAGGCATAATCAGATAAGCATGGTCATCTAGGAAAAGCAGAGATGGCGAACATGACTGAAAGGTCATCAGAAATGATTTTAAGGAGCCTCTTCAAGGAGGAGGGGAAGATGAAATTGTGGAAGGACCTAGGGAAGGACTTCCAAAACGTTTGAAAGAGATAGCAGGAATATGGGAGCCAATGGTAGGATAAAGGGACAAAGAAGAAAATGCACAAAAGATTAAAGGAATATCAACGTACACTTCAGGATTGATAAAGTGATGGGCTGGAAATGGTTATGAAGAAAAAAAGTTAAGATTTAAACAGGCACTTGAGAATCTTAAATTGGAAGCACTGACAAGGCAGGAGTCAATGCGTGGTAGCAAGGATTGGGTAACAGACGAGAAACAAAGACTTGCATTTATCCCCTACATAGGAGCAATTCTGGGTTAGGATATTGGCAACAAAATTTAGATCAGATAAAATTTACAGTGAGTGGAAGATGGAATGCCAACCTGGCAATTATTGGAATAGTCCAGTCTGAAGGTAACCAAGCGTTTCAGCAGCAGTTATGTTGGTGCAGGTTGCAGGATTATGATTAAGGCAATGTCCACATTATGAAGTTCACTAGATTGATTCCATAGATGACTCTTATGAAGAGAAGTTGAGCAATTTAGGTGTATTAGCTCTGGTAGTCTAATTGAGGTGTATGAGATATTAAAGTGGATTGACAGGGTAGAGGTAGAAAAAGTGTTTCATCTTGTGGGGCATTCTAGAACAAGAGGTCATAGTTTTAGAATAAGGGATACAGATTTAAAGCAGAGATGAGGAGCAATTACTTCTCTCAAAGGATCATGAATCTCTGGAATTCACTCCACCAGAGGCATTGAGTAAACTTAAGAAGGAGATAAGACATTTTTTGATAAGTAATGGGTTGAAGAGTTACGGAGAACTGTCAAGAAAGCGAGGCCAAGGCAAGATCAGCCATGATTGTACTGGAAGGTGGAGCAGGCTCGGGGAGTTAAATTGCCTACTCCTGTGCAGAGTTCTTATGCTCCTGTGGCTGATTTTGACATTGTGATTATTTGAAAATGTGGCGCTAAAGCATTGAGGTTCCATACAAAGGCTCAGTAGTTAACTACACTTTAAAAGATCATCAACGTGAAACATCGAACTCTTACTTCCCTCTTCACAGCTGCAGTCTGAGCTGCTGTGTATTTTTCGCCTATTTAGATGGCACTTTATCGATTTATAAAAATGTGCCACTTCAATATAATGTTACACTGTGAATGCAAGGTGTCCACATCACCACGAATAAAAATTGCTTCTCAAGACCAGCATTTAAACATACTTCTCAGCTTTCTCCTTTTTTTGTTAAGCATCATAAATCATCACTAATAGGAACATCTTAAAACACATAGAACAGGATCCTTCATAAACCTATGCACAAGATCAAATTAAACAATTAAACTAAATTATGAAACAACAAACATATTTAGCCTATTATGACTACATTGGTTGATTCACTTTAACATTACTTGAATCTTAAAATGATGAATTACATAATTGCCTGCCACATATAGTACAAGATTGAACTTGATTGTATAAATTGGAAAAGCAACAGAAATTGCTTCAAGACATATGCATGCATATGAGACAAACACTATTTTATGCAATTGCCTACAGTCTCAGTTTCCAGTGCAGCTGAAAGTGGAATATTGCATGCATGCAATTATAAGCAAAATATGTGGATGCTGGAATTCTGAAATAAAAACAGGAAAAACCCAATATCTGTGGGGAGAGAAATAAAGTTAATGATCTGAATTTGAAACTCTTTTGCAAAGCTAAAGACAGGGAGTAATGCAGTGGATTCTCAGAACTCCAGGTTAAAGTCCAACAGGTTTATTTGGAAATTGTTGGTACTGCATATAACTTGTAAGTTGGCCTATAAAGTACATTTCAATATCTGAGCATTCTTCTTCAGTGAGATACATAAAGAGTTTATCTTTGCATCAGAGAAATTAACATTTCTTTTTGTCTCAGCAAGCCTGACAGCTACTATGGATGGAGAACAGAGCGAACATTTGAGTCAGTATAACCCTCAGGCACTGGCAAAGATTTCCTGCTGAGATTTTCCAGCTTTTCTGTTTTTGTTTCAGATTCCAGCATCTGCAGTATTTTACTTTTATTTCTTTTTGTTTCCTGAGTACTTAGAATGCTTTCTTTGACATGCATGCCCTTCTGATCATGATTCTTAAATATTGAGCTTAAAAGAATAGTGTTATCATGTAATGTCAGAATATAAAAACTTAGACCTATCCTTTAGGGCAGAATATAACTGTTTGAATTTATTAAGCACCTTCAAGAATAAAACATCCCAAAGCACTTCAGAGACTTAATAAAACAAAATATGACATTGATATTAGAGTAGATGGCCAAAAGCTGGGTTAACAATGCCAGTTTTATAGAATATTTTCAGGGCTGGATTTAGAGGAGCTCAGATATCCGAGGGTTGTAAAGCTGGAGGAGGTTAGAGATGAGGAGGAGCCAGACCATGGACTGATTTGAAATAAAGACGAAAATTTTCAAGTGAGGGCATTGCTCAACTGAGTTGGTAAATCAGCAAGCACAGGCATAATGGATGAACAGGACCTGGTATGAGTTAGGATATTTGTAACAGAATTTTGGATGAGCTTAAGTTCATGGTGGGTGGAAGATGGAAAACTGGCCAGGTACGAGTCAGAATATTCCAATGTAGAGAGAACAAAGGTACGGATGATAGATGAGGGTTTCCGAAGTAGATGTGATTTCACATTCCAACCGTTGTTTTATAAATTGAGTTTGTGTCTTTATATGCCCTGTTTGTGAACAGAACTCCCACTTACCGGACGAAGGAGCAGTCCTCCGAAAACTAGTGGCTTTTGCTACCAAATAAACCTGTTGGACTTTAACCTGGTGTTGTGAGATTTCTTAATGTGTTTACCCCAGTTCAACGCCAGCATCTCCACATCATGATATATTTCTAACCGTCTTCTTTCCACACCCATCCTTTTAATCGCCCACAAACTTTAGGAGCTGTCATCTAAAGTATGACTCAAGTATCGCATGAATAATTTTTGACATTAATACTCTGATAGGTATAATTCCTAGAACTGTTGTGGACAATAATGCCTTACAAGTGTTTTAAAGGGCAGTCTCCCACTGCATTGTTTATGGTACACTGGAGGACATGGCTGACCTCTCAGCCTTCTCAGATCCCTTTGGGTTGCTGCTTTGCTTTGTCTCCCTTTCTGTTTATTTGCAGCTAAGGAGCAGGAACTCAATCACTTCTTTCAGCGACTGTGAATATTGCTTTACCTGTTTTCCCTCTCATACATTTCTTTGGAGCCACATCGAAGATGTTCAATTTCCAGGTCTGTTTTCACTCTGATCTGCTCCAGTTCATGACGAAGCTTGTCTTCATATTCATTTTTGTAGTGGTCCCTTCCAAAGAAAAAAATTCAATATGCTTTAAGATTAATTTTCAACATCAAAAAAGATGTATGCTGAATTCTATGATACAACGAATCAAAATATTCACTGCAATAAATCAGGCTAAAGAACAGTAGCAATGTAAATTCAGTAAATTAGACATAAGTATTTTACTGTTTGATATCTGTTTTAAAGTTTGTTCGTTATAACAAAGTTTGTGCATACTCTGCCATCATTTTCATTCTTCTATTAATATGGACTCTTGCACACATTTTAAATGGAGCACTTGCAATCATCAATAACAATTTCCAATCTGGTGCTTCCTAATGAATATTTGCAGCTGTACAGAATATGAGCTTTAATAAACAATCAAAATTACTTTCACTTTAGTTTTTAACTGAATTAAATGTTAAATTAAATGTGGCACAAAAACTACTGTGATCAAATAAAACTAATAATCAAAGTTCTCATCCTATAATCAGAAAGGCTTAAGCTTATATGTCCTCTGCAAGCAAAAGGAATATATCCAAGCATTTTGCCTTTGTTGAATTAAACAAATGATCAGTCACAAGGGGACATTGGTTCAAGGTGAGGGACAGGAGGTTTGGGGGAGGATGTAAGGAAAAACCTTTTTACCTAGAGGATGGTGATGGTCTGAAATGCACTATTAGGGAGAGTGGTAGAAGCAGGTTGCTTCACATCCTTTAAAAAGACCTGGATGAGCACTTGGCACGGCATAGCATTCAAGGTTATGGGCCAAATGCTGGTAGATGGGATTAGGTGGGAGTTCAGGTAGAACTCCCACCTGACTCAAATGGACCAAAGGGCCTCTTCTGCATGAACATATGATTCTATGAAAGGCTGGGGGACAACAGTATCCCGGTGCATTTGCCGTGGCAACACCTCAATCAATCAAATTTCCAACTGATCAGCATCCTCTTCTCATGCAGTATAGTTTGTTTCTCCTTCTGAAATGTGGTATTCGCATGTTTGCCCTGATAAGTGCAAGATGAAAAGCTTTGACAGCATGTTTCTTTTTCAGCAATACAAAAGGTCTGTACTATCAAGCGACTGTCAATTTAGAATCCATATGCATTTATATTTTGCACAGTAAATAAAATATTAATTGATATTAAAACAATGTGTATTTGTATAACACTTTTGAATGCCCTAACGCACTCTACAGAAACATAATCAGACAAAAACTGATCCCAAATCAAAGAAAGAGACGTAGCACAGGTGACACAAAGATTGGTTAATGGGGTAGGTTTTAAGTAGCAACTTATAGGAGACTGGTAAAAAGGGAGGAGTTTACACAGAGCATCACAGGTCTCAGGGCCTATGTTGGTTGGCAGCTGTGCATTCATCTTTGAGGCAAAGGAACTGGGGGACACACAAGAGACTAGGTGCAGGGGAGTACATAGTTCTCAGACAGTGAGGAATTGGGCAAAAGCAAACAGGGAGGGTGAGATTATGAATAGATTTGAACACTTTTAAGATAATTTTACAATTAATATAATCAAGCACTTGGCTTCTTGACAATCAACTGATGGAAATACCAAGTAGTGCAAGAGTTGGGAGAGGTGATGAGAAGTTGACACTAAACAACATCATGCGAAAGGAATGATAAAATTCATGTGTGGATTACTGGAGGCATATATGGAGCTCAAAAGCCAACCCACCGTTATGTAAAGAACTGCTGTAACATTATTAGTATTTCTGTACTTTAAATTGTTTAGAAGTTAACACCTAACAATTATAAAAATGCCCACCAGTTCAGGGTATTTGACAAAATGGAAATGATATCAAGGCAACTTCAAAAGTAATTAAATAGCAGACAGGATTCTGAAGTCCTGCATTTGTGTAAACATTATTTATTCATCTTGGTTTTGAGCTGAAAGCTTATGCATAGTGAAGGCAATTGGGTATTCTCTATCTACCATCATTCTTGACCATGGTGTGGCAGCCTTTCTAAGTTGAACAGCACTGATTTTTCAAAAGTTTTAACATATGGAGCTTGCATATTCTTGTAATTCAAAAGAATGCAACACAAGCTATATTGAGACCTGTGATCTGACATGCTCAAATACAAAACTCATTTTCATGAAATGGGGAGGGGCTGAGTTCATTCCAAAAGAAGATTCTCCTTAAAAGAGATATTGTTAGTTCACCCCTAAAATTACAGTGAAATACACAAAGATATTAATAACACTGGGAAGTAAACATGTAGGATTGTGTTTTCCCTTCATTCTAAATACGTAGCTTACTTTATACGATTGCGTAATCACAATAATAGATTATATACTTTATTGTGGCAGGCGGGAAAATCAGAACACAGCAATATAACGAAAAATGTGTTTAAGTGTTGAGGGAAGCAGCGAGCGCCACAGCACGCGTAACCATCAGTTTACAACTCAATCACTTTCATTCTGTAAAACCAGCATTTCTGGTAAAATGGTACTACATAAATTCAGGATTTTACTGCAGCATTTTGCATTTCTGCTGCTAGTTACCTGCAGAAATGTTAAATAAATTTACTGCACTCTCGCACACAATTGTTTGTTTAATATTCATTAAAGAAAAATAAACATCCTCACTGTGGACAGAATTTTACCAGCACACCTGCCTGAGGTTTGTACGATCCCGCCTGAGGCCAATGGAGAATGCCAGGCGTGCTGGTAAAATTCTGGCCTGTGTCTCTCAGAGGTTAAACAGAATTATTCCCATAATGATGAAAATTGAAGTGGAACATACGGTCACAAACTGGTTAGGGACCTTTAACATTTAAAAAGAAACCTACATGCCTAGTTTTGACCAACAGAACTACATCACAAGATTGCATTAAAAAAACACAAAGTTTATTGTTTATGAAACAAATAAACAAAGACAATCACTATTAATTTATCAGTTTGGTTTATAAATATGTATGTTATGCACATATACGTTTACTTCTTACTTCTCCGAAGAATTCTCTTACAAGAAATGTCAATCTTAAGCTATTTACTTCTCTAGAGACCATCCGTAAGTATGCCACAGTCCCCTGGAAATGACCTTCAATTCACCCCAGCTCCAGCTATTTTCAGAGTTAAACCTTTACTCACTATCTCTTGACTGTAGATGCCCCAGTCCCTTGTTCTAGTTACTTTTTAACACTCCCAAGCTAATTCAACTGATTACTCTCTTTTGCCACAAGACACTGAGGCTAACAGCAGATCCTCCCATGAGGCAATTTTCCAGCTTCTGTTCCCTCAAATTACTCAAAGTGAGGTTAAGGGGCGAATTTTCCCACTCCGTTCGCAAAGGGATCGGTGTGGGCGAGTGGCGGACCATGGAAAGGCCCGACGATCTCCGATTTTGGGGTGAGCGCAGCTGGAAAATCCCACTCCAAGTCTCATCAGCTTCCCGCGTGGTCAATGATGGAATTATTGTTTTATTATGCTTACAATGCAGGTATGCCTGTTTAACTTTCATTTATTCTGGCTGACTTCTCAGAGAGTTGCAAACTGCATGAGGTCCAAGTTGCAACTAAACAGTCTCTCATCATATACCCAGATGAATTGAAGAGAGAGAATCTTCCTAAGTTCCACCCAACTCCATGATAATGAAGCCTGCTTTGAGCTGTCCTCAAATTAACCGTTAAGTTCATCACCCCTCATTTACAATTTATTTTTGATTGCGTATCTGAGTTTTTAATCACCTTTCAGCGTTAATGCAACACCTTTAAACTAATTAGGTCCACTTCCCAAAATAAAACATTCCTCTGGACAACAACTTTGCCAAGATTTGTACGCATCACATCTCCAGATCTTTTGCTTAGTAAGCCCACCTGCTGTTTTGTAGTTCTCTCTTTCTTCTGATTAATTAAACAAATGTGAGTCAGCTTTTGAACTGGTATCTTGAGGTTTTCTGGCAATCTCCAAAGTCCAGCATTTTAATTACTATACTGTACCTTTCCAGTTATTAATCCCGCAAAGCAATATGGAGTGTAATAGATTCCAAGCTTGTTTTAATTGTGTTTATCCGATTTTCTACAGTTAAACTTTACTTCCTAAAACTAAAAATTATATTCAAAAACAAAATATTCACAACAAATAATTTGGTCAGTGATGAAGGTGTAAAACTTCTATTGAGTCTGTATTTGACCTTTGAGACAAATGACAGCAAATTCACACCAATCTTATTTGTGTTTCTTCAGAAGATCACAGTGTGGAGTTATACTAGACAAGAGAAGGGGACGCTGTGTCTCTGGTGCTACCTGTCCTAAGGCGGTGAGAGTCATTTTGAACCATGGAATTTACATTGTGTAGGTCAATGAACTGAGAAAAAAATCCTTATTTTAGTATGAAAATTTAAGACTTAGACAAATTGACATACCTTGAAATCACATATTTTTCATACATTTCCTCCCTAGCTCGCTTTGCTTCCTCAAGGTGAGTTTGAAGGCGCTCTATACGGTCTTCTTCATGGGCACAGCGGACATTCAGCTCCATATTCTGGCGATTCAAATACTCTTTATCCTTTTGCAGCAAGCTAACAGACTGTTGCAATGCTGCCACCTGTGCATTTTTGATTGAAGATCATTAAAATTTAACTGCATTATTTAATGATTTGAACAATTAGCAGTGGACGAACAAATTTTAAGATGTTGTTATATTTCCAAAGAAGGTTGTTATTAACCAGGCTTCAGTCAAGGAAATCATTCACAAATTGTGACTTTCAAAAATGCTATAAATTCTACATAGAATCCCTGCAGTGCAGGCGGCCATTTTGTCCATCAAGCCTGCACCGACCACAATCCCACCCAGGGTCTATCCCCATAACCCCACACATTTACCCTAGCTAGTCCCCTTGAGATTAAGGGACAATTAAGCACGACCAATCCACCTAACCCACATATCTTTGGGCTGCTGGAGGACACCTATGCAGACATGGCAAGAACGTGGAAACTCCACACAGACAGTGACCCAAGCCAATAATCGAACCTGGGCCCCTGGCACTGTGAGGCAACAGTGCTCACCATTCTGTCACTGTGCCACCCCTAAAATGTCAAATACTTAGCTACGTTAACTTAATAAAATCTGCACAAAAGTTACCACATTTCTTAATCACATAAATAATTATGAACAGTGACTATTTAAAAATAGTCAAAGCATTTCAGGTTGGCGTAGAAAATAAGACTCACAATCGAGAGTAAAACTTGTACTAAGCTTTTATGAAAAGTGGTGTTGGACATGTATGATTTGTTTTTGGTTTGATATGATTATACAAACTAGTTTTTTTTCTATTTTCTATTTCCACATAACCATTTTAGTTTATAGTACAAATAAAACATGAATTGAACTTCCGAATTATCTCCAATGCTTTTGTCCAGATCATAAATAATCTGGTTACAGCTCCACTGGCATTGTGACCACATAGATATCAAATTCCAGAAATGCTGACATTTACTTTGGATGTAGTATACATGAAATGGATTATTTTGATAAGCTTGTTTAACGAGCTAGGAACTTCAGTTGTGCTTCCCACTCTGAAAGCTCTCAATCCCAGGTACGTATTCACTTTTTGTTTGCTCAGCATCCAACAATAAATTTAATTAAGACGCAAGGACTTGTGATTTATTCTTCCCTTCACCCTCTCTAAGGTGTTCCTCTCTCTATCTCCACTGATGTATTTGTAGCTTTTAATGAGGCTATGTTTGGTGCATCATAGCAAGGGAGATTTTCCCACCATCAAGTGTGGTGGCCAATAACCAGATGGTCACTTGCCATAACCTGGACCCAGTCACAATGTTGCAAATCAACATCTTTCATGAGCATTTCCCTTTAAAACTGGCACAGATTCAAATCTTCTTCATCAATAGTGGAATAAAATCAATTCAATGTTAGAATATAAATAAAAAACCAAACCAATTTTTTTTTATCTGCTACTTGCAAATGATCGTTAATCGAGGATTTTCTATCCAATTTTCCTCATGTTTCACTCTTAAAGCAACAATGAAAATTTGCAGATAATTCAATTGTGTGCTGTAACTCCTATTCTTTATCTTTGTCATTGTGAATCACTTAAAGCACTGTAGCCCCACAGTTGTAGGATGAAAACTGCAACGTCCACGCTACATCTGTCACATGTACAAAATTTGTCCACAACTGTCAACTCCCAAGGTCCAACTGAATTTTCCAACTCGAATCAGGCTTTAAAAAGACAGAAGGGAAGGCCAACGGGGGAGAAACGTATTGCGGGCATAATTCTAAACAGTTAATTCTCTACTTAAAAAGTACATTGATATTTTCTGAATTGTGTTTTTTTTAGCTCAATGCACAGCCTGGTGGAAATGTTGATTGAAAACATGGTCATGGAAATACCTGAATGATTTGAAAGCAGGGTGAAAACTACAATTCTGGATGATTTTTGGTGGTTTAAACACACCAGTTTAAAAAAAAGACCTTTACCTATTTGGTGTCCAAGTGATTATTGATTCATCATGGTTATTTTCTGTGATTCTTAGTATATTTGCATTGAGTCAATTGGATGTTTGATCACTAATAGAAAAACTCTAATAAGATAACTGAGCAAATAGAATGTTCTGGACATGTTGTTTGAGGAATAAACCCATGCTCTTGTTTGAACAATTCTGTGCAACCTTTAACATCCCGCTGATAGAAGAGATGGAGCCTCAGTTTAATGCTTCATCCAAAAGGTGGCAAAACAGAGACAGCAGCATTCCCTCAGTACTGCATCAAAATGGCAACCTAACTTGTGTGCTCAAGTCTCTGGAACTGGCTTGAACACAAGACTTTGGTGGTGCATGGGATGAGAGAGGTTGCTGACTGGAAACTTGAATTCCAGACAGCACTTGTAAGTTTCCGTACCTGTGGGGGCTAAGAGCAGGTTGTGCATGCTCAGTACGGCACTTGAAGTTGTTATGGTGTTGACATGAAAAAGATAATAGAAAGATAGAAAAAGTCAGGCCACGTGTCTGGAAGTGGAGCACCATATTCAGAGAAAGGAGGCCCCAGTTAAAAAGAAATAGCAGAAAAAGAAGCTTCAAAGAGATAAAGGGCTGCAGTTGTTAGACCTTAAGTACAGAAGGCTCAGGAGAAGCACAAGCACCCCCAAGGGGCCTGGGAGAAGCCCTAAAGACCCAAGAAGGAAACTGGTGAGCCCCATGTTGCAGGACATTGAGGCAATAATCTGCTTGGCAGGGCCAACGAGCTGAAGTTCCGCTTGTGAGTTGGTGCTGAAGTGCAGACCCTGAACCCAAGAGAATGGGGTCTTGGGAGATGAGATTGAAATCCTGTGAGTTGAGCCATCATTGAGGAGATTTCTTCAAAGCTGTAAACTGGAATCCCTTGTGGCAGAGAGACAGTAGTAACGAGACCGGTTCACTGTGTTTACTGATGTCTGGGTGAGTTGAGAAATCCATGCAATCTGCCTTGTTTGCACCTGCCAGTTCTTGTGCAGTGTGCTGTGTCTGATCATCATTTGTCTTTTATTTCGCAAGTATCCTCTGGTAGCCCTGAATGTTAGATTACCAGATAAATATTGTGGAAAGGTGAGAGTTGGACTGGGGTGGGCACAGTAAGCAGTCTCACACCAGGTTAAAACCCAACAGATTTATTTGGAATCATGAGCTTTCGGAGCGCTGTTACTTCATCACTCACCTAATGAGGAAGCATAAGAACATAAGAAATAGGAGCAGGAGTAGGCCATCTAGCCCCTCGAGCCTGCCCTGCCATTCAATAAGATCATGGCTGATCTGTCGTGGCTCAGTTCCACATTCCCGCCCTCTCCCCATAACCCTTAATCCCCTCGCTTATCAAAAACCCATCAACCCGCGTCTTAAAAATATTTAGCGAGGCAGCCTCCACCACTTCAACGGGCAGAGAATTCCAGAGATTCACCACCCTTTGAGTGAAGAAGTTCCTCCTCAACTCCGTTCTAAACCGCCCCCCCTTTATCTTGAGGCTGTGCCCCCTAGTCCTATTATCCTTTCTGAGCGGGAAGAGTCTCTCCATCTCTATCTTATCCAGCCCATTCATCATCTTATACGTCTCAATGAGATCTCCCCTCATTCTTCTAAACTCTAACGAGTACAAGCCTAGTTTATCCAGCCTCTCCTCATAGCCCAACCCCCTCAACTCCGGCATCAGCCTAGTAAACCTCCTCGGCACTCTCTCCAAGGCCAAAATATCCTTGCGTAAGTGCGGTGACCAAAACTGCACACAGTACTCCAGCTGCGGCCTCACCAATGCCCTATACAGCTGCAGCAAGACCTCCCTACTTTTATATTCAATCCCCCTCGCTATGAAGGCCAGCATCCCATTAGCCTTCCTGACCACCTGCTGCACCTGCAGGCTGGGTTTTTGCGGCTCATGCACAAGGACCCCGAGGTCCCTCTGCACCATCGCCTGCTGCAGTTTTTCGCCACGTAAGTAATAGTCCTTCCTACCATTATTCCTACCAAAGTGGACCACCTCGCACTTGCCAACATTAAATTCCATTTGCCAGTTCCTGGCCCATTCGCCCAGCCTATCTAGATCCTTCTGCAGACTCTCCACACCCTCCGCACAATTTGCCGTTCCACCAATCTTGGTGTCATCAGCAAATTTCGACACCATACACTCGGTTTCCTCCTCCAGATCATCTATATAAATGGTAAATAGCTGAGGCCCCAGCACCGACCCCTGGGGCACTCCACTAGTCACCAACCGCCAATCCGAATAGCACCCATTAACCCCCACTCTCTGCCTCCTATTTGACAACCAATCCTCTATCCACGCTAACACCCTACCCCCAACTCCATGCCCCCTAACCTTCTGCAATAACCTCGTGAGGTACCTTGTCAAACGCCTTCTGAAAATCAAGAAAGACCACATCCACCGGCTCTCCTCTATCCACCGCCCTAGACACATCCTCATAAAACTCCAATAAATTTGTCAGACACGACTTCCCCTTAGCGAAACCGTGCTGCATCTGCTCTATCAAGCAATTCCCCTCAAGATGCCTCGCTATTTCCTCCTTGATGACGGATTCTGACATTTTACCTACAACAGACGTTAAACTAACTGGCCTATAATTCCCTGCCTTTTGCCTGCCACCCTTCTTAAACAACAGCGTAACATTAGCCGTTTTCCAATCTTCCGGCACTTCCCCGGAATCCAGCGACGTTTGGAAAATAACCACCAAGGCATCCACTATCACCTCTGCCATTTCTTTCAGAACCCTCGGATGCATTCCATCCGGTCCTGGGGACTTGTCCACAATCAGTCCCTCCAGTCCGTCAAGCACTGCCTCTCTAGTAATAATAATGTCATTGAGACCCTCCAGTCCTACCACCTTTCCATCGCTAACACCCGGAAAATTATTCACGTCCTCCTCCGTGAAGACTGAAACAAAAAAGTTATTCAAGACCTCAGCCATTTCCCCATCCCCTACCACTAAGTCCCCCCTCTCATCCTCTAAGGGTCCAACGTTCACCCTAGCCAGCCTCTTCCTTTTTATATACTTATAAAAACTCTTGCTGTCCTTTTTTATATTAAGCGCTAGCCCAGCTTCATAGTTTCTCCTACCCTTCTTTATCAATCTTTGTTGACATTTAAACCTCTCCCAATCCTCTTCTCGCCCACTACTCTTAGCTACTCTAAACGCCTCTGCTTTTAATTTAACACTTTCCTTCACCTCCTTTGTTATCCACGGCTTATTACCTCTCCTCCTACGGTCCTTTTTAACCATCGGAATAAATTTCTGCTGAGCACCAAGAAAGATCTCCTTAAAGATCCTCCACTGCTCCTCAGCAGACCTACCTTCCAACGCGCTCCCCCAGTCAACATTCGCCAATTCTTCTCTCATCCTACCGTACTCCCCTCTGTTCAAACAAAGGACGCGTGTCCGGGAACCCACTTTCTCCTCCTCCATCTGCACCAGAAACTCCACCATACAATGATCACGCTCCCCAAGAGGATCCTTCACCACAAGGTCCCTAATTCTACCCGCCTCATTACATAACACCAGATCCAAGATAGCTCGCTCCTTCGTTGGCTCTAACACGCACTGTTCAAGGAAACTATCCCGGCAGCATTCCAAGAACTCCTCCTTGAGCCCACCGCGTCCAACATGGGTCGACCAATCAATATGTAGATTGAAATCCCCCATAATTATCACCGTTCCATTCCTGCACGCCGCACTTATTTGCGCGTTAACAGCCCGCCCCACCTCCAGATCATTATTCAGGGGCCTATAGACAACACCCACCAGCGTCTTCCTCCCTTTGCTGTTCCTAATCTCCACCCACAACAATTCCACTTTCTGCTCTTTGGTTCCTATATCATCCCTTGCTACTACCCTGGTGCTATCCTTAATCAGCAGAACTACACCCCCCTCCCTTTTTCCTCCCGCCTATCCTTCCTAAACACTTGATACCCCTGGACATTCAGCTCCCAGTCCCTGTCACCTTGCAGCCACGTCTCTGTAATGGCCACCAGATCATATCCATTTGTGCTGATCTGCGCCACCAGCTCATCCACTTTATTCCGAATGCTTCGTGCATTCAGATAAAGTGCCTTCATCCCAGCCTTCACCTGGACCCTATTTGCCAGAACGCCACCAACCATACTCACGCCCCCTACTCCTTTTATTATTGGGACATCCTCGGCCTCTTCCCTTACCTGTACCCTCTCCTTAACTTTAGACCCTGTAATGTCACCTACCCTCGCACCCTCCCCCCCCACAAATTAGTTTAAAGCCCTGTCTACAGTCCTATTTACACGATTCGCCAGGACTCTGGTCCCAGCACGGTTCAGACCAACCCCATCCCACCTGAACAGGTCCCACCTACCCCAATACTGATGCCAATGCCCCATAAATTCAAACCCATTCCTCCCATACCAATCCCTGAGCCACCCATTCACTTCCTTAATCTTATCAAACTTACGCCTGTCTGCACTCGGTTCAGGCAGTAGCCCAGAGATAACCACCTTGTCGGTTCTACTTTTTAATTCCATTCCCAGCTTTTCATACTCCCTCCCCAGGTCCTCAGTTCGCATTTTGCCTACGTTGTTGGCACCCACATGTACTACAACGACTGGATTCTCACCCTCCCACTCCAGGATCCTCTGCAGCCCAGATGCGACATCCCGTACCCGAGCACCAGGCAGACAACACGCCCTTCTGTGCACTTTGTCATTGTGACAAAGGACAGTGTCAATACCCTTAACCCCACTATCCCCAATTACTACTACATTCCTTTTCACCTTCTCTTTGCCTATGTCCTGCGTCTGCATCACTGTACTGTGTGCAGTTTTCTCACCAACCTCACCTCCCTCGTTCTCGTCCAGACGGGAAGCAAGAACCTCAAACCTGTTATTGCAGATTGAGAGGCTGAGGCATCCGCTCCCCACCCTCCTTCCTCCGCTCCCCACCCTCCTCTTGTTCCTGACCCTTAGAGTTAGCCAGTCTAGGGGGGGTGGATGTCACTTGCACCCCATTGACAATGGAACCCTCTCTCCCCCTGATGAGCCTCAGTGTCTGTAGCTCAGAGGTCAGCTCATCTACCTTGAGCAGGAGCTCCTCCAGCAACCTGCACTTACTGCAGACATGGTCACTGGGAAGGACCCTGGGGTCCACCAGCTCCCACATCATACAGAAACAACACATCACATGCCCCTCCATTATTCACTGTAGTAATATTGAAAATTTCAACACGAACTTACCTGGCCCTTTTTCTCCCAAGCCCTTTTGCTCCTAAGCCCTAGTAGCTCACTCTGCTTCCCTCTCACTCCACTGCCTGCTCCGACGCTGCCCACTGTCTACACCAGGCCTCCTTTTAAACCTGGCGCTGTTTTAAAGCCTGCTCCCCCACAACTCCCTGCTATCCACTCCCTTAGAATTCTTAAAGCAGTAGATACAAAAAGCCCGCAAAAATGCTTTTAAATGATTTAAACAGTTCTACAAGGTAAGTTCTTACTACGAAAGTGCTTTAAACTTATTTAAACAGGTTTTTAACAGGTAATTTCTTATCTGTCTCTCTGCTCCTTCATTCGTCTGCTCCAGCAAACAATGGAAGGCTTCACCGTGAGCGATGCTCTGAAAGCTCCTGATTCTAAATAAACCTGTTGGGCTTCAACCTGGTGTTGTGAGACTGCTTACTGTGCCAAGGTAAATATTGTAATTTTAAAAAATCTTTGTTTGTTCAAAACCTGTGAAACCTTGTGATTTTATCCTCACAGCAAGTGTCTTGAATCTCAACTTTGTCTGTTTTAAATAAAAAGTTACTGGATCGTACAGTGACCTTGAGGGTTTGGTCCAGGATCATAAAAACTGAAAAGAAAATGATGAATAAACACCCAGTCAGAGTTCGAAGTTGTATTAAATCTGAGATTAATAAGGACTGATTGATGGCCATACCTCTTTGGTTAAGTCATTTCTCTCTTTAGTTTGTGTTTTATGTGTGACTTCCAGTAACTCTAGCTTTTTCCTGAGGTCGGAAGCTTCCCGATCTAGTGCATCTCTCTCACTGAAACAAATCACATGGAATGTGACCAGACATACAATAAGTATAATGTGCAGAGTTCAAAACAACTCATATACATTTTTCACTCTTAAATCTCAACGGAAATCTCAGCATTGCTAAACAATCATTCTGTAGGTGATCACATGTGTAGTACGTTACAGTTCTTGCAAATAGCTGCAATCACCCAACCCCATTAACTTTACTACTTCTGCCAAGTGTTGGGTCTTGTTTTTATATCTATGGGCGAGATTCCCTAGCCTCCCAGCTGAGTGTTTCCCACTGGCAGGAGATGGTGCATTGTTTGCTAGTGGTGGATTATCTGGTTCCACCGTTGTCCATAGGAATTCCCAGTGATGAGACTCCCCATTAAGTAAAAAGCAGGATTTTGACAGCTGCAAAACAGGCATTACTTTTATCCCTCATCAGGTTTTGGTCTATACTTGAAGTTGCATACAAAATGAATATCAGTTATAGAAATTAACTACCAAAAAGAATAACAAAAGAACCGTATGGTACAGGAACTGGTTCTTTGGTCCACCAAGCCTGCACAAATGCCCTTCTAAAGCCTTTTTGTCTCCACGCGGTCCGTATCACTCTATTCCCTGCCTATTCATGTATCTGTCAAGATGCTGCTTAAGTGTTGCATTTGTATCTGCTTCAACCCCTCCTCTGGCAGTGTATTCCAGGCACCTACCACCCTCTTTTTAAAAGACCTGCCTTTCACATCTTCTTTAAACATTTCCCCCTTTTACCTTAAACCTATGTCCTCTAGTAATTGACATTTCTACCCTGGGAAAATTACTCTATCTATCCATGCCTCTTATAATTTCGTAAACTTAAAAAGAACGAGTGTACTTACTGCTTTACTCGGTCGTAATTCTCTCTCTTATAGTCTGCTTGCTGAATAAGTTGTTTGGTGTCTGCTAGCTCCAATGTAAGACGCTGACAGCGGACTTCAAGATCAGAGCGGGTTCTTCTTTCAGATTCATAGCTCTAAAATTTTAAGTGTGGCACAGATTAAGCATTAAATAAATGTGCCTGAAACATTCAGCATGGTGCCATGGCTCTAAATTGACCATCTTTCCACAGAAAAGGATCTAACTTTAACAAAGGACCAAGGTGGAGAAATACAAACTCTCTCAAAAATCTTGTTAAACACAAATTATTTCCCATCTTGTCCCAGTGATTGATAAATGTCTAATAGCCACCTGGCTTCTTAATAAGTTGCAATTATTAATTTTCTATCATTGTGACTTAATTTGTCAATCCTCTATCTTGGTTTATACACAAAGTACCATGGAGACTGGACAGTTGTTTATCCTTCTCTGAAACTTTGTCCATCTTTTTCTAGCTACATTATACAAAAATGTATTAATAAATATTTTAGCCAGAACTTAACAGTGGCCTGTTAAACGGCATGGTGGAGCCTGACTATCGATGATACAAATATCTCTGCTAGTGGACCCACAATTGCCTCCCACAGTTTCTTGGGATACACTTCATCAGGTCTCGGGGATTTATCTTGATGCGCTTTAAAACTTCCAGCACCTCTCTCTCTGTTATACGTACACTCCTCAAGACATCACTATTTATTCCCCCAAGTTCCTAACATCCATGCTTTTCTCAACGGTGAATACTGATGAGAAATATTCATTTATGATCTCACCTATTCTCGTGGGTGCAGCGTAGGTGACCTAAGGCATGCAGGAGGTATTTCTCTTTACGTAAACAGAAATGACTGACTGATGGGGAAGCATAGCATGTAGTTTGCATAATCGCATGAAGATAATTTGCATTATGAAGCATGCAAATCATGATAATCCTAACTATAACTGTACACTTTCCCATGCTGTGAAAGGAAGCGGTGAAACAATTCATAACTGGCCCCACCTAACAAGCTGTTTTTCTACTTTCCACCCCTCTGCATTATGTAGTTAGACATTGGGTAGTACAGTTACACCTTTAACTAGCAGTTAATCAGACTGCCTACCGGAGTGATGAACACCATTATATCAGGAGAATATCTACAGATCCAAATCACTTTTCTTTACAAATTGCAGTTGTGATGTTACACTGCTTCTCAAAGCACAAAAAAAAACTGAGTCTGCACTCAGACACGTGCTAAAATTTAAAGTTTTAAAAGATTATAAAATTCATTTATTAGTGTCGCAAGTTGGCTTACATCAACATTGCAATGAAGTTACTGTGAAAATCCCCTAGTCACTACACTCCGGTGCCTTTTCGGGTATATAGCCTTCTAGAAGGAGTTGCTGAACAACAATCAAAATGGGAAGCCTATCTGAATTTACTGAGCAAATGTTACATCTCTATTATTGTTGCAGTTGAAATCAATCAAGACAAGGAGATCCCTGGTCTGCCTCATCAACTCTTCATTGGATAAGCTTGCTGAACAATTTGGTAGGTTGGCTAATATATTTCTAACCATCTTCTTTCCACACCCACCCTTTTACTCGCCCACAAGCTTTAGGAGCTGTCATCTAAAATATGACTCAAGTATCACATGAATAGTTTCTGACACTAATACTTTGATAGGTGTAATTCCAAGAACTGTTATGAACAATAATGCCTTACAAGTGCGTTAAAGGGCAGTCTCCCATTGCACTGTTTATGGTATGTCGGAGGACATGGCTGACCTCTCAGCTTTCTCAGATGTCTTTGGGTTGCTGTTTTGCTTTATCTCCCTTTCTGTTTATTTGCAGCTAAGGAACAGGAACTCAATCGCTCTTTCAGCAACTGTGGATATTGCTTTACCTGTTTTCTCCCTCACACATTTCTTTGGAGCCACATTGAAGATATTCAATTTCCAGGTCTGTTTTCATGCTGATCTGCTCCAGCTCATGACGAAGCTTTTCTTCATATTCATTTTTGTAGGGAGAATTTAGCATGGCCAATACACCCAATCAGCACTTATTATGGATTGTAGGAGGAAACTAGAGCACCTGGAGGAAACCAGAGCACCTGGAGGAAACCCACGCAGACACGGGGAGAACATGCAAACTCCCCTCAGACAGTGACCCAAGCTGGGAATTGAACCCAGGTCCCTGGTGCTGTGAGGCAGCAGTACTAAACATTGTGCCACCGTGTTGTTTAACAGGTCACTGTTAAATTTAGGTTAAAATATTTATCAGTACATTTTTGTATAACGTAACTGGAAAAAGATGGACAAAGCTTCAGAGAAGAATAAACAACTGTTCAGTCTTCATTTTGTAAATAAACCAACATAAAGGATTGACAGATTAAGTCACAATGGTAGAAACTTTATAAGTGCAACTTTCCTCAATGCTTGAAAACAGAAAGCTCCTAGTAAAACTATCTGTCCCATTTTAGAGTTGGAGAACAGGAGAAAACTCATTTCTATGACATTGTACAGAAATTTAAATGTTTTCTTGAGATGTTACATAATCCATTATTATGGATGACTGTATTCAACTTCCTCCCTTGCAAAGATGAGATGGTAGCAAACTGGTAATGTCACTGGACTAATAATCATGAGATCTAGGCTAATGCTCTGGGGAACTGAATCCCATTACAGCAGTTGGTGGAACTTGTTTGCAATTAATAAAGTCTAGGATATAAAGCTAGTCTCTGTGATGGTGATAACATATTGATTGTTGTAAAAATCCATCTGTAATGCCTTAAAGGGAAGAAAGTCTGCCACTCTTACCTGGTCAGGCTTATATGTCATTCTCAAAATCTAGTAGCTTTGATGGCTATTAAATTCTTCCAGCTGCCTTGGTGGGATTTATACTCAGGTTTCCAGGGCATTAATCCAGATCCCACAATTACAGTAACATTACTACTAAGCTCCCATTGCCACAAAGCCTTGCCTGGCAGGACAAGATGAAGAAGTGCACAGATTGGAACATTGCAAGTGGTCTTTCCAGTGGAAAGATGGCTTCCTTTTGCCTGATCAGAGAATCAGGGAATGCATTCACACTATAACTGCGGCCATGGTAAGGAGGGATGGAAATTCAGCCTGAATCTAATGTCAGATTGGGCCCTAAACAAAATGGAAGTTTCAGCCTGCTTTGCTTCTGTGAGTTCAGGTTGTCGTGCACAATCTGATCTGCCAATTCTGCCTCAGTGCTAAGGGCTTTCAACTTCACCTTGTTGACTGTGAATACCCTGACAGATATAAGTTAAAGGGCTGTCAAAACTGTTTGGCACTATCAACTGAAGCAGAAAACATAACTTCAAGATGGAAACTAAAACAGAGACTTTTAAAAAAAAAAGTGAGATTTCTATTTACAGCAATTGAGACAGGTATTTTATCATTGCAGTGTAATCCTTTTTAATCGGAAAATAACTTTGTATTAACAATGAATATAATCCTTGCAGTGCAGGAGGCGGCCATTTGGTCCATCGAGCTTGCACCAACAACCATTCCATCTGGATCCTATCCCACGTATTTAGCCTGTTAACCCTCCTGACAATAATGGTCAATTTAACATTGCCACACATCTTTGAACCTCGGGAGGAAACTCACGCAGACACAGGGAGAGCTTGCAAACTCCACACAGACAGCTCACCCAAGTCTGGAATTGAAGCCGAGTCGCTGGCACTATGAGCCTCAATGTTAATGACTGTGTCACCGTGCCACCCCCGATGAAGACCGAAGTTATTCTGTATGAAGCTAATACGCAAACATAAACTATCACTGCAGTCCAGTCATTCGTTAGGACGATCACTGCATTTTAATCCATCCATACCCACCAGCTCCCTTATTCAGATCGAGTTAACAGGAAGGAAATTTGACTGCAGGAATGACATTTAAACATGAGCAAGAAATGTGGATTGGAAATAGGAGCATAAACTAAACTGCAAGTGAAGTTGCAGCGGGGAAAACACACTGGGGAAAAAAAACTCTTCGAAAAGGTAAGAGGGGGGGATTTTTTTGCTTTTCCTCATCCTCTCAAATTGGAAATTCCCATCCGATGTCAACGAACCTTTTAACAGTCCATTATAAAAACTGTCTCGCCCGCAACAATTCCCGTTGCAGGCAAGATCAGAAAATTTACCCCAAAGTTGTGAGACAAATGGTGCAACGCCCTACAAGTTTAAAAATGTGGTCCATCCAAAGGTTGCTTGAATGTACAGGGTCAGAATTTAGAATTTTCTTTTGAAAAAGTGAGGTAAATGGTGCAAATTATTGTCAAAAAATTGTGCAAATTCTTCTTTTAAATAAATTCACACAAGAGTGACTGTATTGCAAGTAAATAGTTACAAACATGAGGACATCAAGTTAATCAATCCGTCCAAAAATAATATATCCATTTTAATTAAAAAACATATCAGATGTTACTAACCTCAATCATGTTGTTCAATTGATTTTTCTGGCTGTTGCTTTCTTCCCAAAGACTGGTTCTCTTTTGTCGAATCTCTTCAATCTCTTCTCTCAAAGGTCGCACAACTTCATAAAATCGTACCTATCAATAAGAATGAAGATATGATATAAGATTACAACACTGATTTACTAAATAAGAGCTACAAAACCATGTCTTTTCCTCCCAGTGATGCTTCAAGAACATAGGGCCATAACCTCCAATCAGCAGTGCAAACTGCTGGAATTACATGACTTTAAAGTGCATTGACCCGCTCTGGAAGACACTGTTTAAACCTCCACTGGCTGGAGCTGCTTGGAACCTGCAGCACAAGTATCCCGGAAGGCCACAGCACAGGGCAACACCAACAGGTTCAGGACGGCCACATCCCCACTCATATTGCACTGGCCGTCAGCCTGCAAGTAGGTTTATCGGGTCCAGTGCAACTGACAGGCCAGGGAGACAGTGCATGTTTAGGTGATGGATAGTGTGTGTGGTGTTTGAAATAGTTATGCTGAAGTTAGAAGTGTTTTTATTTCTCCTAACTCTTGCATAGTAACTACGAATATAACACAGGCAAAAACCATCTGAGGTTAGTGATTTAAATCGCTTTGTTGAATGGTTACCAGCACAGTCCAATTGTCCAGGGGAAGTTGGCACTTCTGGACCATTGCTGCATAAACTCTTACCTGGAAGTTGCAGGTTTTGAATTTTAACCTTGAATTTAAGCCTTCTCTAACATTATACTTGATTGATGGAAATAAATATAATTTGAGAAGACAAATGGAAGACAGTATAAATTCATTCAGACACAAGACTGATGGGATTCCTTGAACGGTAGCACTGTGTTGCATTGCGAAAATAGAAATTCCATTTCCTCTCAGTCTGATAGATTTTCAAGTTTGCTGGTGACAACACCGTAGTGGGTTAGATCTCAAACAATGATGAGACAGAGTACAGGAATGAGATAGAGAATTTGGTGAACTGGTGAGGCAACAGTAATCTCTCCCTCAATGTCAACAAAACGAAGGAGATTGTCATCGACTTCAGGAAGCGTCGTGGAGAACATGCCCCTGTGTACATCAACGGGGACGAAGTGGAAATGATTGAAAGCTTCAAGTTTTTACGTGTCCAGATCACCGACAACCTTCCTGGTCCCCCCATGCTGATACTACAGTTAAGAAAGCCCACCAACGCCTCTACTTTCTTAGAAGACTAACGAAATTTGGCCAACGTTTACAGATGCACCATAGAAAGCATTCTTTCTGGTTGTTTCACAGCTTGGTATGGCTCCTGCTCTGCCCAAGACCACAAGAAACTACAAAAGGTCGTGAATGTAGCCCAATCCATCACGCAAACCAGCCTCCCACCCACTGACTCCGTATACACTTCCCACTGCCTCGGCAAAGTAGCCAGCATAATTAAGGATCCCACCACCCCGACAATACTCTCTTCCACCTTCTTCCATCAGGAAAAAGATACAGAAGTCTGAAGTCACATACCAATCGACTCAAGAGTAGATTCTTCCCTGCTGCTATCAGACTTTTGAATGGACTTACCTTGCATTAAGTTGATCTTTTTCTAGCCCCTAGCTATGACTGTAACACTACATTCTGCACTCTCTCGTTTCGTTCTTTATGAACAGTATGCTCTGCCTGGAGGTCACACAAGAAACAATACTTTTCACTGTATGCTAATACATGTGACAACAATAAATCAAATCAAATATTTAATTATTAATAAAGTTTGATTTTTACTTCTTCATGATAGTAGAACTTTAAGAAAATAACTAAATAAGGGGGGGCAGTATAGATCAGAGTTGAGGAGGAACTTCTTCACTCAAAGGGTGGTGAGTCTCTGGAATTCTCTGCCCATTGAAGTGGTGAAGGCTACCTCACTGAATATATTTAAGTCACGGGTAGATAGATTTCTGATAGACAGGGGAATTAAGGGTTATGGGGAGAAAGCGGGAAAGTGGAACTGATCCACTTCAGATCAGCCATGATCTTGTTGAATGGCGGAGCAGGCTCGAAGAGCTAGATGGCCTACTCCTGCTCCTTTTTCTTATGTTCTGTTTATATGTGAATTCCCATTACTGCAGTTTGGTTCAGCGTTTACCAATTTCTGTTCTTGCTCGTGGCTTTCCTTAGATACATCTTCTGTTAAATTTTTGTTGAATGCATAACTAACCATTTCACTTGCTTATGGCAGTGGCCCTAAAGTCAGTACAAGAAATATTTAACAATGACTTCTGTTAACAACTTAACATTTATATAACTCCTTTCAGGAGAAAAACATTCTCAGGGGCACCAGGTTGTAAAACAATTTGGAGAGTCAACTATAAGCTTAGAGATGGAGGTGGGAATTAAGGTGGATCTTAAACAGGGAGAGGGCAGTGAAGAGGCAGAGCAGTGTAGGAAAGAAAATCCAGACTTTTAAGGTAGATGGAAGCATGGTTGCCATTATTACATTGAAACGACTGGGAGATGCAGAAGGAGCCAGGGTTGGAGGAACAGAGTTGTGAAGGAGTGGAGAAGGCTACAGAAATAGGAAGCTGTGGGGCCAAAGGACATTTAAATAGAAGGACAAGAATGTTGAACAGAAGGCATTAATGGATGGTGTACGCGGGATGCTGAATGAACAGAGATGGTTGCGGGATTGAATTGGGGCTGCAGCGTTTTGGATAAGCTGAAGTTTATGGCATGCTCGAGGGCGACAGCCTTGCGAGTAAGTACAGAGTCTGGACTTGATAGAGGCGAGGAATAGGGTTTCTACAGCAGCTGGGCAGAAATAGCAGCAGAAATGAGTAAAGTTTGGGAGATGAGAGTAGGCATGTTTTTTTGTGAAATGTGGAGTCAGAAGTTCAATGTGAGGGCAAGAGGAAATAGAGATTGCCAACAGCCTGGTTCAATATAAGATAATGGCAGAAGAATGGGATAGAATTCATGATGAGGGTATTGTTCAGGTCATGTTTCTTTCTGTTATGTCTCTGTTGGACTCTCACTCAGTCCTTCCACAGGAATTAGTTTCCAGATGGGAAAATTCCAGCCAATGGTTTTCAAGTATGATACGATGGCACCATCTAGTGAGCAAAAACTGATCACTGCAGATCCAGTAGCACGTGGAGGAAAATACGCAGCAGTGATTTTTAAGTGAACAACTGAATATCAAGTTTACACTTAATTGGACATAATCCAGGATACGTTGAAAATTAACTGCTGCTGGCAGGCTTATCGTACTTTCACTTCCTCATACTGTATTTTCAAAGAATAAAAGCCCTAAATAAAAATCCATAACTTTGTAGAATTACATAACAGCACAGGAATAACTATTTAGCCAATACCCTGCTTTCCAGCTCTTTGAGAGAAACTGCTTAGTTAGTCCCTCTGATTGCTGCTTCTCTGCACCTGAATAATATTCTTTTATATTTTGCATTTTAAGTCACTTAACTCTCCTCCTTCATGCGGTTCTCCCCGATGCACCCATTCACCTTGATATTTCTTTATTATATAATCTCTACAGTGCAGAAAGAGGCCATTCGGCCCATCAAGTCTGCACCGACCACAATACCACCCAGGCTCTAACATACGCATAACCTCACATATTTGTCCTGCTAATCCTCTTGGCACTAGGGTCAAATCAGTGTGGCCAGTCAACCTAACCCGCACATCTTTGGACTGTGGGAGGAAACTGGGGCACCAGGAGAAAAGCCATGCAGACACGGGGAGAATGCGCAAACTCCACACAGACAGTGACCCCAGCCGGGAATCAAACCTGAGTCCCTGAAGCTGTGAGGACGCAGTGCTAACCACTGTGCCACTAAGCTGCCTGCCTACTCTCATTCTCAACCAATTCCACATTCCTCACAGGATCATACTTCATTTGTTTCCCAATCTTTAAATGCTCCCCACCGTGCTAGTTTAAATCCATCCCCACAGTTCCATTAATGGGAATTGTACAGAACCGCTGTTTATGGCAATTAAATATTTTCCTCAACAGTACTGTGCAGTTAAAGGATTTGATTGCAGGAAAATCTCACGGTTCAGGATTTTACTTACAGATACATATTCAGGGATGGACAGCTGGTCTTCAGATCTGGTTTTCAACTCTGCATACTGATCTTCAGTCAATTCCAGATCGCGCAAACTGCGGCGGATGTCACCTGCTCGTTCCTGCAGCTGCTGATTCGTCTCTTCAAGTTGTTTCTGTCTCTCTAAAATGGTTTCCATTTCTTGCTTTCGTAGATCTTGGCGTCTCCTGTGCCATAGAATAAAATCATTTGTTAGCTGCAGTCATTTTTAGAATATATATATTTTTTTCCCTGTGATATATCAGAACTGGATTCTGATAGCATTGGGAGCAAAGAAACAAAAAACACAAATTATTGGATTTTTTGACACAAAATTGCACCTTGTATATACCAGCCATTCTGACTTTTGTCCTCCAATTTATCTCCAGATACAGCGGTAGGTTCGGATGTTTTTGGCACTTACGCTAAACGTTCATAAAATGCCGACAGTGCAAAATGATGCCATTTGGCCCAAACCCCACAGAGGCAGTCATCCAAGGATGGAATTGAACCTGGGTCCCTGGTGCTGTGAAGCAGCAGTGCTAACCACGGTGCTGCCCATTCAATCACTTACCAAAAAATAAATCAGAATTTATTCTACATTGGAAACATTTGTTTTTGCCCCTCAGGGAATCTATCAGAGGGGCTGCAGCTCTAAAGTTTGTAAAACTGAATACAAGGACAGCAGATTTCAAGTAACATACCATCCTTGTGCTGCAGACTTACCTGGCATCATCCTGCTGAACTTTCAGTTGGTTCTCCAAACGGACCTGCAGCAACTGCTTCTGGTGAAGAGAGTCATTCAGCCTTTCCTCCAAGTCTTCTATCTGTGCCGCAGAGAAACAGCGTAAGAACTGGGATCTGGGCAGGGACAGGGAGCACAGTGGTTGAACTCAAGTGGTTTAAAACAAAGCATTACTGCGGATCCAGAAATATTGCTTGCTTCTGTGAAATGTTTCCTACTTGCACTGAAAAATGGTATCTGACAGTAGGGTTCAAACTTACTCAAGGTACCTCACAAATGGCCCACAAAATAATCAACGATGAGCAGGAGGAAGGCTGGTTATCACTGCTGCCTCACAGCTCCAGGCACCTGGGTTCAATTCCGGGCTTGGGTCACTGTCTGTGTGGAGTTTGCACATTCTCCCCATGTTGGCATGGGTTTCCTCTGGGTGCTCCAGTTTCTTCCCACGGTCCAAAGATTTGCGGGTTAGGTTGATTGACCATGCTAAATTGGCTCAGTGTCACAGGATGCGTAAGTTAGAGCGTTTAAAGGGGTAAATGTGTGGGGTTACGGGGATAGGGACTGGGTGGGACTGCGGTCGGTGCAGACTCAATGGGCTGAATGGCCTCCTCCTGCACTGTAGGGATTCTATGGAAAAATATAAAATATTTGGAAAAAAATCATCCCTATTGATATATTGTAACATCTGGTCCAAAACCCGGGAAAAAAAACACTTGTCCGGTATATTTTTTCAGCTGGTCCTGCAGTTACCATACTTGCCACTTGCGATGCCACAACAGTCTTGAAACCACTGGATCAATGCCAGGAAGGTGAGTTCAAACTTTCAAAGTTGCTGTCCCAGGTCTTTTTAAATCAAATCCAATGTGTCCAGGATCTCTTGCCATCTGGCAAGCAGGCAACTGTAGTGTGGGGCTGCTTCCCCAGCTTTATGCACTGCCCTCCTCCGTCCCTCCCCCAGTCAGGGCTGTTTGCGATTGCTGGTGTTATTTTCATCTCACTGTCAGCTGCTGATAGCTCTTTCTCTCTCTCTCTGGTTTGTAGGTTACAGAAAATGAAATTAACATTAAATGTCCATCAAAGCACTGCCTCCCCTCAGTGACAATATACGTGGAGAGAGAGAGCACATTTTTTGCAATGTTAAATATGTATGTGTTTGTGTACGGAATTTTCTCTCTCACTTTCCAGAATTGCCAGAAAAGCACTGATCTGGAAATAGGATTTTGGACATTTTAACCTGATTATTTTAGCCAAACCTGTGCTCTCGGGGTTGCTCCACCTACTTTTCAACATATTTTCGATATATCCTCTTCAAAATAAAACAAAATTATTGTCCTGATAGCAAACAGACATCTTTGATCAAACATATTTACAGATCAGTGCTTTCCTGACGATAATGAAAGAAAACTCTGCATACAAACACATACATATCATAAAGTCCCTATAATCTCTTCTTCCTCACATTATGTGTGTGTGTGTTTGCGTGCGGGAGGCAGTTTTTTTTTCCATAGAAGATACCATTGTAAAAAATCATTCTGACCATGGCTTAAAGGATAGTCAGTAGATGTCTCAGTGATTGCACGAGAGAAGGTGCAGAGGAGATTCACCAGGATGTTGCCTGGCCTGGAGTGTTTCAGCTCTGAAGAGAGGCTGGTTAGGCAGAGGTTATTTTCCTTAGAGCAGAGGAGGCTGAGTGGGGGGGAGGGACCTGATCGAGGTGTACAAAATTATGACAGACAAATATCATAGATAGGAAGGAACAGTTCCGCCAGGAGACACAGATTTAAGGTAAGGGACAGGAGACTTAGAGGGGATTTGAGGAAAAAACCTTTTCACCCAGACGGCGATGGGAATCTGGAACTCACTGCCTGAAAGGATGGTAAAAGTGGGAACCCTCACAGCATTTAAGTAGTATTTAGATGAGCACTTGAGACACCACAGCATATGAGACTACAGAGCCAAGTGCTGGAAAATAGAATTGGAATAAACAGATAGTTGCTTTGAGGCCGACATAGGCAAGATGGGCCGAATGGCCTCTTTTTGTGTTGTAAAAGTTTATCAGCAGGATATTACGGCCTCACTAAGGTGAACTTATAAATTTGGCCCAAGGCCAATGGAGATTTCCGGTCTGGGAACGTCGCCTGCCTAGATTCCAGTGGTAGGATTTTGGCCAATGACTGAAAATTAGCCACGATCCAGTGTTCCACATTTAATAATGTATCCATCTAATTATAAAATAGCTGCATATATAAAGGACTAAACTAATTCCTTCAGTAAGCTACCCTGTAAATTCATGAATAACCCAGTTAATTTCGCACTTGTAAAATGGGTAAACCAGCAAAGGTTGCAATGTCCCACTGGATCCTCACCATCAAGGGAAAGGAGAATTTGTTCTGCAATATCACGAGAGGAGAAAATGATATTACACATTGTACAAAGCATGCATTCAGTAATAAAGAGGAACTCTTCATCTCTGCGCAATCAGGTGTTAAAAAATGCAGCATTGTCCCAAGAAATATTTTCCAAGAATCTGTTGTACACTAAATGTTGTTAGAAAGTATTGGCACTGTTAAACTTTTTGTTCTCCATTCAAAGAAGAAATAGCATTCACTGAGAGTAGAAGGATTACTTAAAGCAGGTCAGTATTATGACAACAGTTAGTGCTATCTTTCTATGTTGGCTCAATCACCTGAAGCCCAGAAAACAGGTAACTTGGCCCAACTGGTTTGTGATGATGTTTATGCTTCACATCAGCTGCCTTTCACCTCACATCATCTAACTGTGTCAGCATATCCTTCTACTTCTTTCTCTCTCATGCACATATATGGCTTCCCCTTAGAAGCATCTATGCTGTAGTCTGAACTACATGTTAAGTTCATTTATTTATTAGTGTCACAAGTAAGCTTACATTAATACTGCAATGAAGTTACTATGAAAATTCCCTAGTCACCACACTCTGGTGCCCAGGCCCGTGACCCTGCATATTTACCCCGTAATCCCACCAAACAAGTAATCCGGGACACACAGGAGAAATTAGCATTGCCAATGCACCCAACCAGCACAGTGGAAACCCACGCAGATGTAGGGAGAATGTGCAAACGCCACACAGACAGTGACCCGAGGCGGGAATCAAACTCAGGTCCCTGGGGCTGTGAGGCAGCAGTACTAACCACTGTGGTGGCAATTAAGACATCCTAACTGCTTGTTCAACAATTTAAAACATTAATGTGCCCTGTTCAGACTAATTTAAAGAGCTTACTTTCGTGAGGTATTCCACCTTCAGATTGTCAATGATCAGGTTTTTCTGTGATAGTTCAATTTTCAGGAGTTGGAGGTTGTGAAGAAGCTCCTTCCTCTCAATGAGCTGTTTGGTGACTTTGGTGGTGGCTTCTCTCTCTTCTGATGACGAAATGTCATCCGTTGGCACAGTTGTTTCTAAACTGATGTCCTCGGACTCAAACGAGCTGGAAACGTGGGCTTTGTTGTCATCTTTACATTTCTTCCGGGACATGGCTTTCTTCTGGAAGATTTACTGCGACACGGGATGAAGACACTAGATCTTAAACATGAAACAAAGAGCTTTTAACACTCTCTTCCTCAAAAGGTGAGAATGGGCTGATCGCCTCCTCCTAATGACCCACAAAAATGGGTTACAAACAACATAATAAATTGGGGTAAAAATAAATCAATATTTTAAAAGGAAAATAAGTAGAAAAAAGGGTTAAAACCAAAAAAGAATCATTTGTTGTTGAAAGTTGTGTTCAAGTTAGGGAAGTACCTGTTTTCTTTGTACTCATTCACACAACGTTGGCACCACTGGCAAGACTTATTGTCCATCCCAAATTGTTCAAGGTGGCTAAGCCACCTTCTTGAAAAACTGCAGTTTGTACTGAAATACTCAGCACATCAGACAGCATCTGTGGAGATAAAGACCAGACAAAATTTTCCAGCCTCCCAGCCGCGTGTTTCCCACCGGCGGGAGGTGGCACTTTGTTTGCTAGTGGCAGGATTCTCTTGTTCTGCAGCTGTCAATGGGAATTTCTACTGACATCACCCCACACTGGCGGGAAACCTGCGGGTGGGGGTGTGTGCTGCCAGCGGGACCAGAAAATCCCACCGGCGTGAACGGCTGGAGAATTTCGGCCAACATATGCAGGCTTGTCACAGATCTGAACGTTAACACTGTTCTTATCTCCATAGATGCAGCCAGATCTGTTGAGTATTTCCTGCATATTTTACTTTTTATTTCAGATTTCCAGCACCTGCACAATTTTGCTCTTGCGGTTCGTAAAGTTCATGTACACCCACAGCGCTGTTAGGTAGGAAGTTCCAGATTTTGATCCAGTGACAGTGAAAGGGCAGTGATATAATCCTAAATATATTCATAAGTCAGGATGGC
This sequence comes from Carcharhinus amblyrhynchos, assembly GCF_965287045.1. Lineage (NCBI taxonomy): Eukaryota > Metazoa > Chordata > Chondrichthyes > Carcharhiniformes > Carcharhinidae > Carcharhinus > Carcharhinus amblyrhynchos. The sequence goes on along the minus strand of NC_137333.1, from coordinate 9,304,569 downwards.
TGTGTGACTTGGGAGGGAAATGATGATATTCTGATGCATCTATTGCCCGTGGCCTTCTGGATGACACAAATCACAGGGTGGGGGGAGGGGGTGTAAGAGAGAGAGGAGAGGTGGGGTATCAGAAGTCAGTATACTTGGCAGGTGGAGCTTTGGGAGAGGGAGTGATAGGGTATCGATAAACAAAACTCTTTTGTCCTGCAGTGGTGTTGAGCTTCCCGAAAGCTGACAGCACTGCATTCATCCAAGCAAATGGAAATTATCCACCATGCTCCTGACCTAAGGCTTTATCAATAACGAAAAGGCTCTGAAATGTCAAGAGGCAAATCCTTACTTGCAGCTAAAGCAGGAATTCTAAACTGGGGTCCAGGGGGTCTGTGGCAAGACAGGCATATTTGTCCAATGCTGCAGAGCTGCTTGTCCAATGTGAGAAGGCAATGTAGCTGACAGATTTATTTGTGACTATGCGCCTCTATTTCTAGAAAAGACTTGTTCACATTTGATTTCTGTTTTTGCACTTACTTTATGGCAAAAGAAAAGAGCATTGACATTAAGATAAAGGCAAAATACCGCGGATGCTGGAATCTGAAAGAAAAACAGAAAATGCTGGAAAATCTCACCGGGTCTGACGATGGAGTGAATAGAGCCAATGTTTCTAGTCTGGATGATCCTTCATCAGATTCAAAATGTTGGCTCTATCCTCTCTCTCAATGCTGTCGGGCATCAACATAATGCTTGGGGTTCCCTGATGCACTTGGGAAGTTCTTTCTTTTGCAGTACCTCACTTTTGTGTCAGCTGACAATTTTCTGCTTCGTTTAAAGTTTATTTATTTATCACAAGTAGTCTTACATTAACACTGCAATGAAGCTACCATGAAAATCCCCTAGTCGCCACACTCCAGCGCCTGTTTTGGGTACATAAGAAATAGGTGCAGGAGTAGGCCATCTAGCCCTTCGAGTCTGCCCCACCATTCAATAAGATCATGGCTGATCTGTCGTGGCTCAGTTCCACATTCCCGCCTGCTCCCCATAACCCTTAATCCCCTCGCTTATCAAAAACCCATCAACCCGCTTCCTAAAAATATTTAGCGAGGCAACCTCCACCACTTCAACGGGCAGAGAATTCCAGCGGGAGAATTTAGCGTGGCCAGTGCACCCAACCAGAGCATCTTTGGACTGCGGGAGGAAACTGAAGCACCTGGAGGGAACCCATGCAGACACAGGGGGAACGTGCAGACTCCACGGAGACAGTGACTCAAGCTGGGAATCAAACCCAGGTCCCTGGCGCTGTGAGGCAGCCGTGCTAACCACTGCGCCACCAATCTTGCTCTTTCTCCTGTCTTTTTTCTTCCCCCCAACAGCAGGAACGAACCTTCCAGTATCTGCAGCAGCTTGCTTTGTGCGTTTGAAGAATTTGGATCAACACCACCCCCCCCCCCACCACCTCCCAAAAACAAGTTTGAGCCAGTCCTTCCCCTCCCTGAGGGTTAAATTTCTAAGCTGTGTGTGATTTCCAGCATTTGGCATTGCATTGCAATCAATTTTAGTTACATTTAAACACAGCATCTGCTTTGGTGGGGTGGGGGGGGTGTGATTTGAAGCAGTTTTTTTCTCTCCAACTGTTGACCAAAGAGAAAGGGAATCATCAACCGTTTTAAACAAAAGCAGAGTTAGTCGTCGTTATGATTGTACCAAAGGCCCATGGTAACCATGACCCTCGCACAGTGAGCTCCCCAACCCCAAACCGTGCCCTGTCCCGCTCTCAGTCACACCAGCACCGACTTACCCGGCTCAGTCACCGCTAGAAATCAAACACACTCTGCTGCAACTTGAAAATGCCGCCTTGGACCCCCAGCCACTAACCCACCAGCACCCCGAACAAGGCCAGGGAAATACGCACCAGCAGCGCCCCCTGCCCTGGAGGACCACGTCCCGCAGCGTCCCCTGCTCTGGAGGACGGCGTCCTGCAGCCTCCTCTCCGCTCTGGAGGACCAGGTCCCGCAGCGCCTCCTGTTCTGGAGGACCGCGTCCTGCAGCCCCCCCCCCCCCGTTCTGGATGACCGCGTCCTGCAGCGCCCCCTGCTCTGGAGGACCGCGTTCCGCAGCTCCACCGTGCCCTGGAGGATCTCGCCCCGCAGCCGCCTCCCCGCTCTGGAGGACCAGGTCCCGCAGCGTCCCCTGCTCTGGTGGACCGCGTCCTGCAGCTCCACTGTGCACTGGAAGATCGAGTCCGGCAACGCCCCCAGCCCTGGAGGACCAGATCCTGCAGCGCCCCTGCTCGGGAGGGTCGCGTCCTGCAGCGCCCTACTCTGGAGGACCACGTCCCACAGAGACCCGTGCTCTGGAGGATCGCGTTCTGCAGCGCCCCCTGCTCCGGAGGACCCGTCTCCCGCAGCGCCCCCGACTCTGGATGATCGCTTTCTGCAGCGCCCCCTGCTCTGGAGGATCACGTCCTGCTGCTCCACCGTGTTCTGGAGGACCAGTCGCGCAGTGCTCCCTGCTCTGGAGGACCGCGTGCGTTATAATCATCACCCAGCGTCTGAAGTTGGCCGACCAGAAAAATGGCATCGACCATTTATATCATTATATTTTAGATAAACACTATAATATAACATTGATTTACACCCCAAACCAATTTAAAGTTTACCTATTAGTATCACAAGTCGGCTTACGTTAACACTGCAATGTAGTTACTGTGAAAATCCTCTTCCCAAAACCAGAGGATTTCAGCTCATAAAAAATAAAAACCTAACAACAGAGTGAACCGGGGGAGAGAAATAAATGGAGCAAAACATAGATGAAAGGAAGGGGATTTGGCGGGAGAACTCCTTTCAAATGTGATTTCCTCAGAGAAATGTGACAGCTCAGGAGGCCGTTTGGTCCATCGTGATTGCACATGTCCACCAAATGGGACACCAGTCTTAGTGATTTAAGAAAAAAAAACTAGGGCTTTTGACCAACTTGAACTGGTTTCTTCCACATTTTTGAAATGTATTTTAGTCGGTGAGGGGGGAGAAAGGGGATTTACTTAGTCCTGAGCTGACTGTTGTTTGACAGTAAGGGAGGTGGGGGTGAACTTTCAGTCGGCCACCCGGGTTGACAGTCTTTCCTCTCCCGGGGCCGGTGCGGTTGGATTTTAAAATTTTGAATTTTGTTTCGGTTGGGGGGGGGAACGGGGAGGGATGTTAAAATCCAAGAGTTTCATCAAGAAGACGCGCTCGGGCGGCGTGCTGAAGGTGGTGAGGGAGCACTACCTGCGGGACGACATCTTGTGCGGCTGGGATCCGTGCGAGGAGTGCAGGGGCCGGGCTTCGGCGGCCGGGGCAGCGGCCGGATCGGAGAACAGCCCCAGGCCCGGCTGCGGCCGCCTCACTGACGAGCCCCACACCTCCAGCCAGCTGTGCCCGGAGCCTCACTATATGCTGCCGGACACCAACGTGGTGCTTCACCAGGTAAAGGACGGGGGGGTGGGAAGGAGGAAACCATGTGCTGTGCTTATATATCGCCTTTCTCCTCCTTCGGGAAAGTCTGCATTTAGATATCGCCCTCCGCCTTCTTTGGGAAAGTCTGCACTCATATATCGCCTTTTGCCTCCTCTGGGAAAGGTCTGCACTTATATAATCGCCTTTTGCCTCCTTTGGGAAAAGTTTGCGTTTATATATCGCCTTCTGCCTCCTTTGGGGAAGGTCGGCGTTTATATATCGCCTTCCGCCTCCTTTGGGGAAGGTCGGCGTTTATATAGAACATAGAACATTACAGCGCAGAACAGGCCCTTCGGCCCATGATGTTGTGCCAACCAGTTAAAAAGCAATGACCCTCTAACCTAAACCAATCCCTTTCCATCCATAAACCTATCCACGGATCTCTTAAACGCCCTCAAACTAGGCGCATTTACAACTGCAGCAGGCAGGGCATTCCAATCCCTCACCACCCTCTGGGTAAAGAACCTACCCCTGACATCCGTCCTATAACTACCACCCCTTAATTTAAAGCTATGCCCCCTCGTGCCAGCTTTCTCCATCCGAGGAAAAAGGCTATCACTGTCCACCCTATCTAAACCTCTAATCATCTTATATGTTTCAATAAGGTCCCCTCGTAGCCGCCTTCTTTCTAACGAAAACAACCTCAAATCCCTGAGTCTCTCCTCATAGGACCTCCCCTCCATACCAGGCAACATCCTGGTAAACCTCCTCTGCACCCTCTCCAAAGCCTCCACATTCTTCCTATAATGTGGGGACCAGAACTGCACACAATACTCCAAGTGCGGCCGCACCAGAGTTTTGTACAGTTGCAACATGACGCTGCGGCTCCTAAATTCAATCCCCAAATATATCACCTTCTGCCTCCTTTGGGGAAGGTCGGCGTTTATATACTGTCGCCTTTGAGGTAAGGAATTTCTTCAGCCAGAGAGTAGTGAATCTGTGGAACTCTTTGCCGCAGAAGATTGAGGAGGCCAGGTCATTGAATGTCGTTAAGGTAGAGATAGATAGGCTCTTGATTAATAAGAGGATCAGGAGTTATAGGGAACAGGCAGGCGATTGGGGATGAGAAAACTATCAGCCATGATTTCATGGCAGAGCATACTTGATGGGCCGAGTGGCCTAATTCTGCCCCCATGTCTTATGGCCTTTGGGAAAGGTCTGCATTTATACTTAGCCTCCATTAGGGAAGGTCTGCACTTATATGTTGTCTTTTGTTCCCTTCAGCAGACCTTTCCTAAAGGAGGCGAAAGGCGATTATATAAATGCAGACCTTTTCTGAAGGAGGCAGAAGGTGATATGTAAATGCAGACCCTTCTCAAAGGCGGTGTTAGGCGATATATAAATGCATTTGTATATCACCCTGCTTCCTTTGGAAAAGGTCTACATTTATATATCGCCTTTCACCTTTTACTGTCAAACAAGTATTTCCTGTTTTGTTTTTCTGCGAAACCTGGTTGCTTAAAAAACAAACTCAGGGAACAAGAACATTTCACCCCTCCCCTCCACGAAAAGTAAGAAAGGTTTGCATTTATATATCGCATTTTACTGTCAAAGAAGCATTTTCTATTTTGTTTTGTGAAGCCTGGGTTTAGTTCCTGGCATGGATGACTGTCTATTTAGAATTTGCACGTTCTCTCAATCCTTGTGTTGGTTTTCTCCGGGTGCTCTGGTTTCCTGCCACAATCCAAAGATGTGAGGGTTAGGTTGATTGGTCATGCTAAGTTGCCCCTTAATGTCAAGGGGACTAGCAGAATAAATCATGGAGTTACGGGGATAGGACCTGGGTGGGATTGTTGGCAGTGCAGGGTCAATGGGTCGAATGGCCACTTTCTGCACTGTAGGGATTCTATGATATGTATATATTGCCTTTTGCCACCCTTTATTGACAAACGAGCCTTTTCTATTTTTTAAGCTTGTTTCCAAAAAACATCAGGGAGTGACAATGATATTCATTCACCTCTTTCAGTTGGGTGGGGGGAGAGGCAGAATTTGCATTTGTGTTGCCTCTTTAAAGCGAAACAAACATTTTCTGTTTTTTCATTCTGGTCCCTTTAAAAACAAATGAGGTACAGATTGGAAGCAAGAATATTTATTTATCCATCCACCCCTCCCATACGAACAATCTTGAAAATAATTTCAGTTATGTATCGCCTCAGGCCACCTTTTGAAGCCGTGTGTGTTGACAAGGATGTCCATTCACACACCCAACAATTTGTAAAGATTTGCATTTATATTATCACCTATCACCACCTTTTACAGCCAGATAGGCAGTTTTGTTTTTGTATGCCTGGTGTTTTTTTATAAAGCATGCTGACCAACATCATTACCATTGAACTAACTTTATTGATAACACATAAATGTACATCTACAATGCGTTTCTAACATATGCTATCTGACCTTCAACTGCCAGATCTGCTGACCCCATGTGTAGCACGGTGTATTACATACAGTTTCTAATATTGGAGTTCACAATCATCTATTATGACACCTGGTTCCCAAAAAGAGGAACCTTAAATGAAAACAAACTGCTGCTGATGCTGGAGATGTAATAAAATCAGAAAATGTTGGAAAAAACTGAGCAGGACTAGCAGCGAGAAATGTAGTTAATGTTTTGAGTCCAATAAGATTTTGGAATTGTTTTGTTGAATATTGCATTTGAAATATTATCTGTTTCTCTCTCCGTAGATACTGTTAGACCTGCTGAGTTTTTCGCAGCATTCTAATTTTAATGCTCACCAGTTCTCCTACTGCACTGGAGTGTCCCAGATTTGTGAGATCCAGTGTCTGGAGTAGAACTTGAACCCATAACATCTTTTATTACATCTCCAGCATCAGCAGGAGGTGGAACATCACTCATTGAGCTGCTGTGACTTTCTCGCTGCCTGTTTTAAATTGTAATTAATTATATGAGTGCATGAGATTCCTGCAAATATTTAAAGAAACAATGATTCTGATTGATAGCAAACATATATTTGATATGGTTTTGTGATTATTGTAATTCTTTTGGATGTTATTTTTTTAAAAAAATAGATTGATATCCTTGAGGATCCTGTGATCCAGAATGTGGTGATCCTACAGACAGTACTGCAAGAAGTCAGGCATAGAAGTGCTCCTATATACAAAAGAATTAAGGACGTGATTAACAACGCTGAAAAACATTTTTACACTTTCACCAACGAACATCACAAGTAAGAGAAGATAAAATATAAACATTTAGGATTTAGTGTTTAGCATTCAATCTTGCTCAGAAAGCATATTGATGTTTCTTCCAACTTCTTGCCTCACTGTATATATGTGGTGGTTTCCCCTGTAATGTGAAAGAGTGAAGCACTGTTCTGGATGAAGGCATTATTATATTGAGTTAACCATCTGATGCTATTTGAAATCTAAATTTTGTTCCTTGGTGGGAATTACAAATATTTTTCTGATTTAGACATGAAGGAATGGTAAGTTGCTGTCCTTTTTTTTGTCTTTGCTGAATAAAATTAGATAAAATACTCTTTATTGGTAATTATAGTAAGTGTTGAATTGCAGTCCTATCCTTTCTAAGCAGAAAAAAAACTGAGGTTGATCCCTTTTGATCCTGATTTAGCCAATCTCACTAGGGGCAACAGCCTAATTGTTACAAATGCCCTTGGAAGAATGAAAACTTTTGTGCGTTTCCTTTTGTTGAAACCAATGAATGGGTGGCATGTGGTGATAAAGAAATGCAAGACCACCACAATTTCCGATCCTGACTTTCCCAACTTGTCCCCTGTCATCCTTACCTTCCCCTCCATCTGTTTTTATATCTAGGAATGTCAGCGATATTTTTGGGAAAAGTGTTTATAATTGTAGAGTTTCACAGCTGTCGTGACCTAAACATGTTTCCAAGAGAAGTTTTTCAAATAAAATTGGACTGCTGAAGTCCTTTGTTGAAACTGCCTGAAGTATCTGCACTTCTCTAACTCTTGGCCTTTTGAGCAGACCAGACTTTAACTCTCCTACAAATGCCTTGGAACATTTTATTGCATTAAAAGTGCTACATCAATATAAGCCATCATTAAATGAATATTATGTAATAACAATTGTTCTTTAAATAAGTAGTTCATATTAACAGATCTGTGCAACATATTACAGTCATATTTCTTTAGTGTTGATACCATTATGCATCAACAGGATTCAGTGCTCTGACCAAGATTATTCAGAAAGAAGTCTGGTTGGACTGGTTAAAGTCCAACCAGTTTATTTGATAGTGATCCCACAAGCTTTAGGAAACAGTGTTCCTTCATCATGTGTGTGGAAGGTTCCACTGTGTTTACCCCAGTCCAACGCTGGCATCTCTACATCAAGATTATTCATACAGTGATGCCCACTGTTAACAAACAATAAAACAATCCCAACAATCTGCAAATTCTTGAGTCATGATTTAAAGTATAAAAAAGATACCTGAGTGTTGAAACTATTGACTCATCCCATAGTTGAAGTGACATTTTATAAACTGTTTGACAGTATCTGAACTTATTGATGATCCACCTCATAGCTACAAATTATGGTATTCTCTTTGTAATATGTTCAGTGAAAAGGTCTGTGCTCAGTTTCTCAAAAAGCCACTGTGTAGCCTAGAACAGATTGTAACCTCCTTGTAGATTTATCTATCAGTAAATGAGAGAGCAAGGTGAATTCACTTTAAAAGAAGTTTGTAACTTGTGACATGTGCTGCCTCCTCAGAGACACCTATATAGAACAAGAACAAGGTGAAAGTGCAAATGACAGAAACGACCGAGCAATACGGATAGCGGTAAAATGGTACAACGAACATCTTAAAAAATCACAAAACAACACTGTTCAACCTCAGGTTATCTTAATAACAAATGACAGAAAAAACAAAGAGCGTGCTGTGGAAGATGGCCTGGTGGCATTTACATGTAAGTATTGGGGGGTTGGGGTTGTAGAATTCAAGATGTATTTCTTTATCTGTGGAAAATTTGTTTGCATGTCCTTCTGAGGTATTAGTAAAATGCTGCATAATATACTGCTGGAAAAGTGTGATTTATTCTCTGGAAAAGGCAACAATAGAAGTGGGTGATTTTCTGATTATATAAAATGCAATAAACATCTAGATATACCCCAGATATTGACAAGCAAATGATGAAATTAACATGGTCCTCATACCAGTTACATCCTCCTGAGGTTCTTGTAATGGTTAAGTAAAAATATTCATATTTCATGGGATGCAGGCATCACTGGCTAAGCCAGAAATTATTGTCCATCGCTCATGACCCTTGAAAAAGTGATGGTCAGTTGCCGCCTTGAACTGCTGCAGACCATGTACTGTAGTACACCCACTGTACATTAGGAAGGGAGCTCCAGGAATTTGACCCAGCAACTGTGAAGGAACACCAATTTAGTTCCAACCCAAAATAGTGTATCGAAACGAGGGGAAATTGTAGGTGGTGATGTTTGCATGCATCTACTGTCTTCCTAGGTGGTAGAGGTTATGGATTTGGAAAGTGCTGTATGATGGAGCCTTGGTGAGTTGCAACTGTATACCTTGTACACATTGCTGCCATGGAGCATTGGTGATAGAGGGAGTGATGCTAATCACGTAGACTGCTTTGTTCTGGGTGGTTTTGAGTTTCTTGAGTGCTATTGGAGCTGCAATCATCCAGGCAAGTGGAAAGTATTCCATCATAATTCTGATTTGTGCTTTTGGGAGTCAGGAGGTGAGTTTCCTACCATATAATTTCCAGTCTCTGACCTGCTCTTGTTGTCACAGTGTTTAAGTAGTTGGTCCAGTTCAGTTTCTGATCAATCGTAAATCCCCAAGATGTTTATGGTCAGGGATTCAGCAATGTAATGCCATTGAATATCAAGAGGAGATGGAAGGATCCTCACTGTTAGGATGGTTATTGCCTGGTACTTCTGTGATGTGCAAATGTACCACTTATTAGCTCAAACCTGAAAATTGTCTTGGTCTTGCTGCATGTGGATTTGGACTGTTTTTAAGCATATGAGGATCATACATGGTGCTGGACATTGTGCAATAATTTGCAAACATCCGAATTTCTGACCTGATGGTGGAGGGAGAGTTATTGATGAAGCAGCTGAAGGTGATTGGGCCTAGGACACTATCCATGCAATTCCTGCAGTGATGACCTGGTGCTGAGATGATTGACCTGCAATAATCACAGCTATCTTCCTTTGCATTAATTATGACTCCAACCAGTGGAGAGTTCACCCCAGGTCTCTATTGACTTCCATTTTGCTACTGTTCCTTGACACTACACTTGGTCAGATGCTGTCCTGAAGTGAAGGATAATCACACTTACACCCCCGCCTGAGTCCAGCTCTTTTGAAATAAGGCTATAAATTAGGTCAGGAACTGAATGGTCCTGGTGGAACAGAAACAGAGTGTCATTGAGCAGGTTACTGTTGATTAAATGACATCTTCCATTACTTTGATCGGGAGCAGAATAATGGCGATGGGTATAATTAGTTGGGTTGGATTTATTCTTTTTGCGAACAGGATGTAATGTGCCATTTTCTACATTGCTGCTTAGATGCCTGTGTTTTAGCTATCCTGGAACAGTTAGGATGTTGGGTGTGGTACTGGATCCCATGGCGTTCAGTCACTTATTTTATTAGTGACATTGACTCTCATGATCAAATAATGTGTTAACATTGCTGGATAGAGTCCCTTGCGTGAAAAATGATCCATAGGGCTCTTGATGTTCATGGAATTCTAACCCAGCACAAACCATTACCAATAGGACACAAAGGATTGGAGTTAATAATTAGTCTCTTGTAGTGAGCAATATTGATGCATGTGAAAATTTGTTTTTTGTTGTTGCTAAGTGTCTGGAGTAATTTACGAAGTAAACAGGTTTGTCACCAGTTATATTTAGTTTAAGCAGGTTTAAAGAATGTGTAGCAAAATTTGTATAAAAATGTTTGTGTGGAATGCGTACTCCATTAAAAATGGCAAAAATGCCCACTCTGTCCAATTCAGTCATGTCCCTAGATGGCATTTTGAGATGATGATATCAATCTATAGCAGACACATCAAAGTACTGGAGAAGTAGCACCAATGGTACCTTCGCAAGATCCTGCAAATCTGGTGGCAAGAAAGAGGCTCCAACAGCAGAATCCTCTCAAATCAACATGCCTGGTATCGAGGCGCCAATGACTGCTGGGTAGCTCATGTCATTCATATACTTGATGCCAGATCCCAAAACAACATCTCTGCTTTGAACTTAATTGAGAAAGGAGACTCCCAGGAGGGCAAAGGAAATTTAGGAATGTCTTCAAAGCATCCCTGAACAGGTCAAACATTCTCTGTGAATCATGGGAGTTCCTGGCTTGTGACTGACCAAAATGAAGAAGCGTCATTTGGGAAGGCACTGAACATATCAAGAGAGTTAGTTGGGAGCGGGTAAAGAAGAAGTTGAAGAGTCGGAGAGAGCACATAAACACCCCAGTGCTCTAAGTACCATCTGCGACACACATGGCAGTCTTCAAATCATGCATTAAATGGAACCATTTGAACTGGAGTGAAAATAAGTCATCCTCAATCCAGAAGGAATGGTTAAGAAGAAAGAAGACTTTGGTGGATTTGATGATGGTTTTCGGGGAGACAATATGGCGAGAAGTTCAGAAATCAATTTCATGCCAATGTAAATTCCCTGCTGGATCTTCCGCTGGTGTCAAAAAACACCATCAAACTAATTTGCATCCTGCTAATGGGATGTAGATGAAGGCCCAGTTGGAATCTTCCACCCACTCCTGATTCTTTGCGATGCCGGCAATAAAACATGCTGCTCCAAAGCACGCTTGGAGCAATGTGGCCTACAGATGTCGGGACTCATCTAAACAATGCTTGGGGCTGCTTCCAGAGTTTAGAATGGAGGCTGCCAGCAACCATGGAGCCCAGGACACTACAGCAGTGGGTTGGGGAAGCATCTATAGGTGGATCTTCCAGATTCAGTGTAATTGAGAAGGTCCATCATCCAGCCTCACTGTTCCTGAAGATCAAGTTGTCAACAATGTTAGGCACCGGCAGGCTTGCCCCGCCTTGGAAATTATTGAGGTTGGGTCCAGAAACATGGCATGTTTTTCCACTGGCCTCTGCAGCAGGAAACAATCAACATTCCCTCCCTGTCACAGCACTCATTCAATATGGGAGAATTCTGCCCTTTGATACAGTTGGGCGGCACGGTGGCACAATGGTTAGCACTGCTGTCTCACAGTGCCAGAGACCTGGGTTCGATTCCCCGCTTGGGTATGTGTGGAGTTTGCACATTCTCCCCATGTCTACATGTGTTTACTCCGGGTGCCCTGATTTCCTCCCACAGTCCAAAGATATGCGGGTTAGGTCGATTGGCCATGCTAAGTTGCCCATGAGTGTCGGGGGACTAGCTAGGGTGCATTGAGACGTGGGGATAGGGCCTAGGTGGGATTGTAGTCAGTGCAGACTCAATGGGCTAAATAACTTCTTTCTGCACTGTGAATTGGCCATGGTAAATTGCCCCTAGTGTGTGGATTAGGTGGATTAGCTATGGTGGATGTGCTTCAGAGGGTCGGTGCAGACTAGATAGGCCAAATGGCCTCTTTGTGCACTGTGGTGATCCTATGACTTCAATGAATTGTTAATAAATATAAACCAGGTCTTGTCAGCACCAAAAGGTGGAGCCTGCTCATCCTTCGACTTTCCATTAGCAATGCAATAGGACATCTGCTGGTATCTTTGGTGCAATTTTCATTCTGAAAATAAATTTTCCAAAGTTATTACAAATTCAAAATTTAGTGTGGCTTAAAAAAAAGAAACCACACAACACAGTCAATTTTAACATGATAAGATTTGAAGTCTAAGAATAATTGAACAAGCTGAAATTGAACTAGCAAGGGTAAATGTACAAGCTTTCAATAACTCATAATCTTTGAGCGTTCGGTTTTGAGCAAAACTGACTAGTTCAGAAACAATTTCAGAGCATCCTGCAGCCAATAATAAATAAATTGCAAGATTTCAGTTACGTATTAAAAATATGAAAGTTAATGATGGATTAACAGTCGTTCTTGTGAATTACTAGAATGGATGCCAGTATAAAGCAGATATGATTGAAATGTGAATATTTCATTAGGTCACGCTTTTACTACACAATCATTGGCTGACTTGTTTAGCTCTTTTCATTCATGTAATATTAATTGTACTATTCTTCCAATGGAATGATTCAGATTTTGTACTGTTCAATGGTGACTATTTCATCCCTCCACCCCTTGCTTTTAGGTGATGAATATATCAAGAGTCTGGTTGCAAATCCTGAACTTGTTGATCGGCTAGCTTGTAATTCAGACGCATCTGTAAGTACCCTTCTCGAGATTGCTGTATGGGTCAAGATGTGGAGAAACTGAGAGGTTTTTATGTTTCATTTTGTCTTGTGTTATTTTACAAGGAAAATTGTAGTGATGGTGTCAGTTTTTGGATTGAGTAATTTTCTGTATTTGTCAAGATCTCACGCACAAATCTTAGTTGATATGCAGTCTGAGTGCATGACCATAATATACCCTTTATTTTGAATTGATGCACCATTGGCTGATTGAAATGTAAAGATAAATCTACAATTAATTGGCACAGTAGCTGTTATCTTGTGTATATAATCCTAATAATATAGAAAACAATATTTAAAAAAAAAACACAAAGATCGACAAGTCAGTGATTTGAGATTTTGGTTTGGAACCTTCACAGAAGAATGCAAATTGCTCTTGCTAATAAAGTAGGAATTTTATCATATTCAATTGGCCTAATATCAATTTTTTTGTATTTTTAGAAAACGTCCTTGGGCATGGTAGGCTGACAAAACATTTGCCCAGCTACATGTTATAAAGCAGAGATTGAATTCCACCCCCCGCCCCCATCGCAAACTAACAACCAAAGAGGAGTACCTTGCCTCATAATCTGTTTAAAAAGTATGTGAAATGGTGTGACCTGCTGTTTAGCAACTCCTAGTAGTTAAATACAAAATAAATCCTTGTCACTCATTCCAAAATCAACACGTAACAATTTATTTATCTAGCTAACAGTGAACAAATTTACTGAACTATTAACTAACCAAATAAGTCCCTTCTAACTATTAACTATTCCCAAATAACACAAGATTCTAATAGTGTGCTGTTCAAATAAATACAATTCCCAATCTTACAAAAAAATGAACTTAGTCACTCCCTAAATTACAACCAGGTTTTGTGTTTTCTGGAATATTCTGGGTCATCTTTGTTGATTCTTCTCTCTGGAACTTCTTTCTTCTTCGTTATCATTGCTATCTAGAAGGTGCTTTCAGCTGAGAGCTGTGGCAGCTGGCAGTTTCTCTCTTCTTTTTTGTCTCACTGCTCTCTCGTTTTATACCTGTGATGACTTTTCAGTATTTCCCACAATAGGATTAGACCTAGATTGTCAAGACCATCATATTTAAATTTAATAGGTTCTTGGTATCTAAGTACCTAATTCAAATTGATTGGCTAAATTGAAAAGCCTGTTGTCTTGTTTAAAAATTGCTGCTTGGCCTTTCAATACTGATGTTTCAGTTTGGAGCTCCTTATGTACTTGCATTTTGTTTTAACGCTCTAAGCACAAGAAAGCAGCATCTTTTAAAGAGACCATGCAATGCTTTCTCCTAGCATTTTACAAACACCGATCTACAATTACTGTACCCAGCTTTGTAGCAATACCCTGAGAAGCTGTTGTTGGGTCTTTTCCTTGACCTACTGCAGTCTTTTTCGTTATTATGCTCTCACAGTGATGTTGCAGTAGAACATTTCAAGAAATTGTCCTAGTGAAGATCTATGTCTGAGGGATGTTAATCAACGATGCTGTTAGAAGAAGTTACTATATGTGAAGTTATCATAACAGTTTTTCATAGGTAAGATTGTGGTCAGTGCAAACCCGATGGGCTGAATGGCCTCTTTCTGCATTGTACAATTCTATGATTCCAGGTGCATTGTGTTGCACCATAATAAAGAATGTGAACTCAGATTTTCTTCAATTGCAATAGAAAATTAATAGAAATATCATCTAACATGCAATACTGTATTCAGCTATATGAATCTTAAGTTGTTTTGCTGAAATATGATTAACTGAGTATGCATAATGTAACCAAAAATAAAATTTTGTTCCACCGTAGAATGAAATAGAGTGTGGTAGACTAATCTTCACAGAACATCTACCTTTGTCCAGAATACACCAAGGCATAAAATCTAATCATTACTTCCAAGGGACCTTCCGATCCAACAGGGACAACTATCTGGAAGCTACAGTCTGGATCCATGGAGAAGAAGGAGAAAACAAAGAGGTAATTCTGTTTCTTTGATTCCCTACATGGTATTGCCATGCTTTTTAAAAAAAATGGAGTCGAAATCTGGCTATTGGGAAAAGCAGGTGTTTGGAATTATTTGGTGATTTCCAGGTTTCAAACTTGGAATCAAGTTCAAACTAAGCACCGGAAATCTATTGCCTCTGGCGGTAAGGGTCTTGCATCAAATGAGTTTGCATAATGTTAATACATTTTATTACCAATGGTATCTGCCTTGATTTCAAGACAAGTGAGGTTCAAATCAGGGCAATACAGATGCACTGTGGAGATAAATGACTCAAGTGGAAAAAGACAAAGCCTTTTGTATTAGGAGTTGCAAAGAATTTGACTCTGAATTCTGTCTGTTTTGTGAATTTGTCATATATAGTATCTTATTGAACTTATTTTTTAAAAAAATAGGCTAGACAGCAGTTGTACGTTCCACATAGTGGACGGGATTTTACGGCCTAGCTCGACTCGAGACCGAACAATCCAGCCTGAGGTCAACAGAACTTCTTGTTGTCTGCCCCTCGTTCGCTTGGATTCTTCTGCGGGGCGGTAGAACTCCGTCTATCTCAGAGTCACTCCTCATAGTTGGCAGTCATTTCAAGCCTGCCAATTTCTTAAATATAGGATTATTTTGTAGTACAGGAATTCCATCCCTTAGCTTATTCTCTTATTGCTACATAATCTCCACATATGCCTTGAATGTAATTGGAGTACATTTTTGATTTGAACTTGTGGACTTTCATCGGTTTTGTTGTGGAGAGGAGCATTTGAACTCTATTAAAAGTGGGAGAGATATTGATAGCCGGTCTTAGTGAGTCAATGTTACGAAATGCTCAATTCGTTAGACCTCGCTATAGACATCTCCACCGGTTTTATAATTAGATAAAGTTACTTAGTTATATGGAACTCGAGGTATTTCTGAAAGGAAGCTTTTAACTTATCAGGTCAGAGAAAAGAATGTCAAAATTCAAAGGGCACAACAATTTATACCTAAGAAAAGGGTGCTGATTGGTTGACAAGTTGATATTGATTGGCCGGGGTGTTGCATTGAAAACTATTGTTCCCCATGTGTTTTGTTTTACTTCAAAAAAGGTGCAATGGCTGGACAATGTTTCCTTGAGGGCAGAGGTCAGATCCCTATGCAGTAATGTATGTAGCTTCTAGCAAGTGTCAGTGAGCCACATTGCAAGTTTGATTGATAATAAATTGGTTTTTGTATGATTCTTAACACAGCCAACATTGTCAGCAAGTGCTGTCCAAACAAGAAGTCATACTTAATGTCAGACATTATGTTCTGAGTTAGCAACCATTAACTGGTTGATTATGGTCAGTGATATGTCTGTTGTTAAACTGTCAGTTTTTGGAAAGCATGGTCTATGTACCTGGCTACACACTGGCACTGAATTCATATGCCACGTTACTCAGGCAGAATGTCTTTTTGGTTTGATGGCTTTTTAAAATTCAACAGAAGCGTTGGGAGCAATAGTTTCCATGATGTATTCTCCATGACAATGCCTTGACCAATCAGACTTGACTTACCAATAAATCAACGCCTTTTTTCAAGCAACATAAGTGGCTGCTCCCTTTTTAAATTTGACATTCTTGCATCTATCCTGTTGAGGGCAAGACAAAAAGGTTCTAAGAAATAGGAGCAGGAGTAGGCCATCCAGCCCTTCGAGCCTGCCCCGCCATTCAATAAGATCATGGCTGATCTGAAGTGGCTCAGTTCCACTTTCCCACTTTCTCCTCATAACCCTTAATTCCCTTGCCTACCAAAAACCTATCTACCCGTGTCTTAAATATATCTTGAGGCTGTGCCCTCTAGTCCTGCTGTCCTTTCTGAGCGGGAAGAATCTCTCTACCTCTACCCTATCCATCGCCTTCATTATCTTATACGTCTCTATAAGATCCCCCCTCATCCTTCTAAACTCCAACGAGTACAGACCTAGTCTATTCAGCCTCTCTTCATAGTCCAACCCCCTCATCTCTGGTATCAGCCTAGTGAACCTCCTCTGCACTCCCTCCAAGGCCAAAATATCCTTGCGCAAGTGCGGTGACCAAAACTGCACACAGTACTCCAGCTGCGGCCTCACCAGTGTCTTGTATAGTTGCAGCAAGACCTCCCTGCTTTTATATTCTATCCCCCTCGCTATAAAGGCCAGCATCCCATTCGCCTTTTTGATCACCTGCAGACTGGGTTTTTGCGACTCATGCACAAGGACCCCCAGGTCCCTCTGCATCGTAGCATGCTGCAGCTTTTCGCCCTTTAAATAGTAATCCCTCCTACTATTATTCCTGCCAAAGTGGATAACCTCACACTTGTTAACATTGTACTCCATCTGCCAGGTCCTCGCCCACTCGCTCAGCCTATCTAGATCCCTCTGCAGACTTTCTACACCCTCCGCACAATTTGCTTTTCCACTTATCTTCGTGTCATCAGCAAATTTCGACACCCTACACTCAGCCCCCTCCTCCAGATCATCTATATAAACGGTAAATAGCTGAGGCCCCAGCACCGATCCCTGGGGCACTCCACTAGTCACCAACCGCCAATCAGAATAGCACCCATTGATACCAACTCTCTGCCTCCTATTAGACAACCAATCCTCTATCCACACTAACACCTTACCCCCAACTCCATGCCCCCTAACCTTCTGAAGCAACCTTTTGTGCGACACCTTATCAAATGCCTTTTGAAAATCGAGAAACACCACATCCACCGGTTCCCCTCTGTCTACCGCACTGGTCACGTCCTCATAGAATTCCAATAAATTTGTCAAACAGGACTTCCCCTTAATGAATGCATGCTGCGTCTGCTCTATCAAACAATTCTTCTCAAGGTGCCTTGCTATTTCTTCTAGAGCATGTCTCTTTTTTTCAGCCGCAAATAATATTTGAAGATTCTCCTAATACTATTGGTATGCCCTCTAAGCTTTCCACTGCTTCAATGAAGAAAGTAACTTGTTAATGCGCTGTAACCTTTCCAATCTGGAAACGGTTGTTTGGAAACACCAACAGCAGGATTTTTCTGACTGCCCTTGCCTCAAGACTGGAAAATTTCATCCCAGGTCAACAGAACTTTCCATGGTCAGCCCTTTGCCCGCTACGATTCCTGTGGCAGGCGGAACAG
This sequence comes from Carcharhinus amblyrhynchos, assembly GCF_965287045.1. NCBI lineage: Eukaryota > Metazoa > Chordata > Chondrichthyes > Carcharhiniformes > Carcharhinidae > Carcharhinus > Carcharhinus amblyrhynchos. The sequence continues at coordinate 9,286,627 of NC_137333.1, read as the reverse complement.
AAAAATTCCTCCCTGGTTGTCTGGAAATATTTTGAACCGGCACAAAGAACTCAAACTTGTATTTTAGTAAAATATTGTAGAAGCAGAAACATAAATGATGTTGTATTAGGATAAGTAAAACAACTTTCATAACTGCTTTATGATGTTTTATCCCATTTTATATTTTAGGTAAATGTTCATACCCACAATGTTTTCCAATTCACATACTTTTCGTTAGGTATTCTAATGTCATTCTGTAATCCAGCAAATTCCAAAATCCAGAAAGATCTTGATCGCAAACATTCTGTACTAGAGAGGTCACAGGGTATCAATAATCTATGTTTCCTTTCTAAATTATGCAGAATTTTTGTCCTGTATAAATTAATTGGGAATCACAAAATGTGGTTTTCGGAATCTTGGTAATACAAATGAAGTTTGAATTTATTTTTGTGATTTGACAGGTCCTTGTACAAGGGCTGAAGAATCTCAACCGTGCTGTACATGAAGATATAGTGGCAGTAGAATTGCTCCCCAAAGCGAAGTGGATGGCACCGTCAGCTGTTGTACTTCAGGATGAAGGACAGGTTGAGGCCGATGAAGAGGATGAAAAAGAAGACGTTGTAAGAGATCTAATACTGTGCATGCACAATGTTTTCATAAATACTCATTAATAAAACCATGCAATAATGAAAATAAATTATTTTCACTAAACTCTCCATTCCAGTATTTGAAAGTTAAAAATAATAGATTACTGTAACAATGATTAAAAGGATAAAAAGTGTGGAAGCATGTGACTGCAGAGTCTGTTTTGATTGTACTTACTGTTACCTACAAACCAATTGGCATCTGATTTCTATTCAGCCAGATCAGATTTAACGATTCATAACCCACTTCTTGCTACATAACTTCTGCATGTTATTTTATCAAGAGCACTACATAGATAGCAAGTGACATGTTTTGTATACTTAAAATTAAGGATAAGTTCATCTGCATTAACAATGGTTATGCGAAAAACATTATAATTGAGAAATTTGATTGAACTTTTATCAAGTTGTTCAGATCAAGAATGCACTTATAAAAGTTGATGACGTGCTTTTTAAAATTTTCTCTAAGCTGAAGAACGTTACAGCCAAAAAGTTTTCAAAGCCAACTGGAAAAGTAGTTGGGATAATCAAAAGAAACTGGAGACCATACTGTGGCATGATTTCAAAGTCACAAATCAAAGAGGTGAGCATATAACAGGAAAGAGATATTGCTTTCCTTTAAATAATGTAGTAAGTGATTCTTAAATGAAGATTTTTATTTATACTACTGGTATTTGTGTTTTTATCTGCATTTCAAGTCAACGAGACACTTGTTCACACCAGCAGACCGCAGGATTCCTAGGATTCGAATACAAACACGGCAGTCCTCTGCACTTGAGAACCAAAGAATAATTGTTGTAATCGATGGTTGGCCCAGAAATTCTCGCTATCCCAATGTAAGTATATCAATTAAACTTGCTTGTTAAATTTGCCTGGGAAAGATCATGAGCAACAGTATTGAAACAACATAACACTTGAAAAAGAAGCTCGAATAGTTTGTAACAATATCTGAGTTTGAAGATTAAAATAAATTACTCAAGGGTATCTGTCATTTTAAGTAAAGTATATACTGGTGTTTATTTTCAGTTTTTTATTTCTTGCTCACAAAAGCTATTAAAGACAACTAACAGTTATTGGTACCTGACGGCTTCCTCAGCAAAGAATCAACAGCTACATTGTAATCAGTGCAAGTTTATTAGAACAATTTCTAAATATACATAATTAATTAACTTTTGCCCCCAAACCTTGGAAAAGCTGTTTAATTGTAGATAGATAGCCTGGAGAATGCTGTTTTGTAATTCATTCTCAAAAAGCAATTTAATTTGAGTTGATTTGGGTAAAGCAGTGGAAAAAATATGAATATGCAACTAGGTTTAAAAAAGCAATGTGTAGATAGTTTCAGTTGGTTTAGGAGAGAAATCCTATGGACCGGTTTATGTAGTCAGTGACGAAGTAAATGGCAAGTGCTGTTGCTATGCATTCAGCTACCTCACAAAGTTGTTCACATACCTTTGGATGGAGGTTCACTGTCATTGGATATCAGATCCAGTGTTACGTCCTCTACAGGGAGTCTGTGATGTCTTGAGCCAATCAGATTGAAGAATCCTCACTAAGACAGTTTAATTTAGGAATTTGATTTAAGTCATCTTAAAGTGAAATAAAGACAGGGAAAAAGATAGGATAAGAGATACAAAGCAAAAACACGAAAAAAAAATCCCCAACACTAATTAAATTCTGAAGCAATGGGACTCCACATTGGTAAAATCATATTTTGTGCTAGGTAGATCATATGACAGTAATTTTGACAGACTGAGAAAAATTTATATACTCCTGAGTATACCAGCCGTAATATTTTTGTGGGTGCTTATTGGAAAGCATCCTCATTTCACAACCTTGTATGGATTTTAATATTGAACCGATGGGGGAGATACTGTTATAATGCAGTCTGTGGAAGAGCAGGGTAACGTGGACAGCAGTTTTGAGATTCCTGCATTTAATTGTACAGGTGTGTACTTTGAACGGCACTGCCTAACTTACTCTGTAATAACGATGCACTCTATTAGCCTCATCTTTATTCTCAATGCAAATTGAAAATTCACTTGCAAGACAAGTGAAGACAAAAAGGAAGCTAATTGGCCTTTTTGTGATTTTAAAGTACATTTAAGTAATTGTCTTCACTTTGGATGACTCATCTTATTTTAGCATTGGCAACTATTTCAAGATTGCCTTTTCTTTGCTCCAAAACCATTTTGGTATTTCCAGTTTGAAAATGTAGAATGGCAGGAGCTATATATGAAAGTAAAAACTAGCTTGTGGAAAGAAAGGGGAAAATAGGCAACAAAATAAGCACAAATTGGATGTATTACATTTGAATTTTTCAGGGTCACTTTGTCAGAAGCCTTGGAAATGTTGGGGATAAAGAAACGGAAACTGAAGTTCTCCTGCTGGAGCACGACGTCCCTCACCAGCCTTTCTCGCAGGCTGTTCTTAGTTTTCTACCTAAGATGCCATGGGTAATCACAAAAGAGGTATAGTAAATATCAAATTATTCAATCAGTTTCCAGTGAATATTGAGGTACAGGGTACCACAGCTTTCATATTACTGCACTTTTCTACTTCTTGGAAAACTTAAAAGCAGAAAATCAGACATTAACCCCACTAGGTAAAATTTCAGATAAAGAAGTAATAGCATCTTTGGCAGAACCTCTGAAGTCTAATGACTTTTCAGAATTGATGTTATAGATAAAGTCTCATGAATTTGTTGAAATTTAACGGTGAACTTTGCATTTTGTGTTTGCCAATTTAAAAAGAATCATTGACAAATAGCAAGATTTAAAATGGATGTTTTTTTCTGAGCAGGCATAACTCACATGATCAATTAATAAAATAACTGTTCCATTTTATTGCAGGACTTGAAAAAGAGGATGGACCTAAGACACCTCTCTATCTGCAGTGTGGACCCTCCTGGATGTACAGATATTGATGATGCTCTGCATTGTCGAGAGTTAGAAAATGGAAATCTGGAGGTAAGGTCTGATATAAAGTATACATTTGGATCTGGATACAAACAGAAATTTAGGTTGCATCTGAGAAAGAGATTGTAGTAACAGTTTTTTTAAGTTATATTTAGTTTTGCTGAAGTTTTATGCCACAAACTTGCCAGCAGGTTTGCTTAGTGTCTACCCACTTCTTATTCAAAATGATACCTCTTTGGACAGTTCTCGCCCTGTGAGCATCAGACTTGGCAAAAGTTAATAACATTCACATTTCTTGCAGTTGATTGGCTGATACAAAAGTTTAAATTTAGTAATGTGCAATTTTCTTATCAAGTTGAAAATAAGCCAAACAAACTATTAAAAACTTTTATTGAAAACAATTGTCAACCATTTTATTTCCCTAAGTAAGGACTCAGAATGAAGTTCTTAATGTAATACGATGCCTAAAAAAGAGTTAGATATCCCACAACACCTCTACCCAAAGCCCAAGCCAGTGCCATCGCTCTCAATGAAAAGCACCACTGAAACCCTGCTATACTTCATAATGTTCCTGCATTCAAGTACCTTAAGTATATGTTCAAATTAGGCCCAGAATTGGTACAATACTGATGAGGCATCTGCCAACGTGACATTTGGAAGGTCTGAGCTTTTTTATGAGGTTCAGACAAATTTTGGGCATCGAACAATTCCTCCATTACAGCTTGTCAGTTTAATGTTGCCGAAAATTAGGATCAAAGAGCAAGAAGGGTCTGCAATGAGGCCTAAATATTTATACAGGAGGAAGAAAGTGGACGGTTTTGTGAAATTCAATCCCTGCAAAACAATTTAAAAATACCATGGTTGCCAAGTAATAAAAATATTTAATCAAAATGCATTGGTTTTTCTGAAACATGTGCATCATCAAACATTTGTTGTTGAGCAGTGAAATGCATTTTACAGGGGGTAGATGGCCCAACGTGACCTGCATGCCCCTATCTTTGTCAGAACTGGCAAATGAAGTAGCTTATTCTTGAATTGCCAATGTTAAATTGGAACCATTTATTAAATTAGGAAGCTTAAACAGTCAACAGATTAGGACGTGATTTAATTTGTTTCTACTTCTGATAACAGAACAACGTTAAAATCGTAAGATGTGGCAAAATAATTTACTGAGAAATGTTGGGAAGACAGCTGGACTTCTGAGAATTAATAGGTTTCTTAATGCTCCAAATAATTTTGTACTCTTCCACTGCTAGTTAATATTATTCCATAGCCTGAATTTTTCGCATGTGCAAAGCATGTCCAGAAGCAAGTGCAAAACAAGTTTCCATGGGCGGTTGGCCCCGGAGCGCGATTTGACATTGGCTGACCAATTAACAGACAGCTAGCATGGAATGTGTGCTGTGAAAGGCTGAGCATTGCTGGGGAGAGTGGAAAGAGGTCAGACAGCGGGAAAAGAGAGGGTACGGACAGTGTGCTCCCTCAGGGCGAGCTCAGAGCTATGGTGAGCTGTCTCAAGGAGCATCTGACCTGTGAAAAATAAATATTGATAGAAAATCTATGCCCCAAATGACTAGATGGCACAATCATTCATAGACCTTAGTCCCCGACACACTTGTTCATTTTATTTGTGCCCTGACGGTCCATCCCACCCTGGATTGAGGTTGCAGCTTAAATATATAGACTGTCATGCCAATCAGTTTGCTCATTAATTGTAAAGGCAGACCAGCAACGTAAAAATCTGGTTAGTTATTTTTAATTAATTTAAATTGGATTCTTAATTGTTGACTGGCACGCTTCCAACACTCGTGCCTGCCCGCTGACTGAAACACTGTGCGAGTGCATGATGTAGTTGGGAAGTGTCCCCAACACGCATGGTTTTAGGAATTTCTGGGTCAGGCACATGCCGAAACCTTGTATGTAAAATTCTGGCCCATGTTTATGATGTGTTTGTATGGTAAACTAAAGCATAACATGTTCTAATTCTCGTAATGTTCAGAGTTTGAATGTTTCTAGCTCTGCAGTCCAATGTGTGATTACAAATGATAATTTTGTTGAACTCCTTAATTTGAATGAAATTTTGCTTGTTGTCTGTGCACTTTAGGAATAATATTATTTGAATGCTCCAAACAGGTTGGAGTACATATAGCTGATGTAAGCCATTTTATCCGACCTGGTAATGCTCTGGATGAGGAGTCAGCAAATCGAGGAACCACAGTATATCTTTGTGACAAGGTACAATTCTAATTTTAATAAAATAATTTTATAATGTTTAATTGGACTTGTTTGGTCCATAACCATACATGCTAAATATGACAATGCAGGCATATATTTTGGCCAAGAAACTAGTAGCTCTGGGGAATGTATTGTTTAATTTCGGTACTTGCACAGTAAAAGACAATGTCATAAGAGCAATAATACTGGTATTTTTGATTTTTAATAGAGAATTGACATGGTTCCAGAACTACTCAGCTCTAACCTTTGCTCCTTACGATCCAATGTGGAGAGGTAACTTAATTTTCTGTGGACATTTCTTAACCTTAACTATAGTAATAGTTACTATAGTAAAGGTACTGATTGAATGGCAACTACATTGTCCTTTCTTCCTCCTTTCATCCCACCCCTCTGCTCATAGTAAGTAAAATAGATAATATTAAACATGTACTACAAAGTAGGAAGACGTTGTCACCTCCTTCAAACCTAAAACTAAAGATACCAACACATTCAATTTACAGTAATTTGATAAGTCAGTTCCATTTTTTAACTTGGAAGATTTTGACAGTCACTTAACTCATGTTCAATTATTTTATAGGTTTGCATTTTCTTGCATTTGGGAAATGACACGCAATGCTGAAATCCTGCATACCATGTTTACAAAAAGTATTATCAATTCTAAGGTAAAGTAATATTTTTATGCCTTGAACCCGGGAATTTTGTTCATTCACACCACATTCCTTGATGTAGCTGCTTAATATTTTGATTGAATATCTGGAAACTGGAAACAGAAAACAGGGCACATGAAGAGAATGTTGAGGGCTAACTGCAAAGCTTTAGTTACAATATAATATAACAAACAATTCCATTTGTCCAATAGCTCATATTCCATTTCCTTTGGAATAAATTTGTATGAACACAAATAATTTTGAACCTGACCTATTTTAACCTTTGTGTTCCTTTTTTTAACATGTGAAAAAAAAATCCGTTATATAAATTTGATCATTACAAACTTCGTATGACACATCAGCTTAGATATATGTCTAATACTACTGCACACATCATTCATTGTTTTTTATTAAAATCTTTTATACTTCTTGCCAGTACCTTAGCTGAATATCTTGATTTATGAGACACCATGTAATATATACAATTCAAAAATGTCAGGTAATCAATTGGCAGTTATTGCTGGATAATTTTGCAACTGTAATATCACAACCAAGGTATATCCTTCATTCTGTGTGTTGCTTATTTAATATTGACATAATTGTTCTGGCAATCATCAGATTCAGAGAAAAGCCCCTTCCCAACCAGAAGTAAACTAAATAACCGTATGTTTTCTATAATGTGTATTTTAAAATGTACGAACTTAATTTTGTAGTGTAGAACTGCTAATAAAAGCTGAAAGCTTAGATTGCAGCCTTTTAACCATACCTTGGTATATATTGTTGTGCTCAATATGTACAGTATTCCATTGTATTGTTCTATGACACGTCTGTGCTTTGTTGTTTTATGTATTTAGACACAATAGCCTGTTATTTATTTGCTGTGTGTGTTAGCTAGAAAACAGGTTGTGAACATTGAGCGTGGTAAAGGAATGCTGTCATGTGTGTTTTTGAATACAAATGTTATCATGGCAGAGTCTAATATTTTTGAAACATCAACCTATTTGATTAAAAAAAAGTAACAAAACTATCAACACAGCCCTAATGTGATTTGAAATTTAACATCTGATTATCTCAGCCCCTACATATTAAGGCAAAGTATAGTTTGTCCAAGCAGACTAAGTTAAGAAATAATTGTTTTTCATTGCGAGTAGTTAATTGACTGTTAAGTTAGCTAGTTATAACATTACAATATCATTCTGAATCCTAAGGACATATTCAACAGGTTACAGGAAGTAATTATGTACAAATTTGACAGTTATATTTCTATCTGTTTCTTCTGGGCTTGCACATTTGTGTAATAGGCATCACTTACATATGCTGAAGCACAGATGAGAATCGATGATGAAAGCATGAATGATGATGTTACATTAGGACTTCGCCGACTAAATAAGCTGGCAAAGATTCTGAAAAAGAAAAGGATTGACAATGGGTGAGATTTTGAAGCTTTTTTTTCAAATGTAAACAAACATTTTTTTTCCTAAAATGGAATCTATGACCCAGGATTGTTTCTATTATGGACTTTCACTTCTGAGTCATAGGTTCAATTCCCACTCCAGGATTGAGAACGAAATAAAAATGTTACTCCAGTTCAGTACATTATGTTAGGCATAAAACTGAATCAAACTAATCAACTAAAATTAGTTAGAAACAGACGATCAGCTTTTTTTTAGAAACATGTACATAATTTTCTAGTCATGTTAAGCAAAAGGTATTTAAATTCAAGCTTGGTCTTTCACTAGAGTACACTTGAAATCTAAATTTGTGTTCAAAATTCAGACATATTGGTATAGATTTCCCTTGCAAGTGGAGGTAGCAGCACATGCGGCAGTTTGTTTTATAATCCAGGTGAGAGGCCCAGTGTATTGAGGCCAGGCCTCTCTATGGGTAGAAAGCTAGTTTGCCTATAGCACAGAAAATTATTGGGCCATTTGAGAAAGGATATTGAGCATTAAGGAGGCTAGCTAGATAATTTACTCAGTGCTGGATACTATGTTCTCTCTTGAACCTTGAGCCTTGATTTGCTCTGAGAATCTGAATGTTGTTGAGCTGAAAGCTGTTCTTGTTTTCAGTGCTCTCACGCTGTCTTCTCCTGAAGTGCGGTTCCACATAGACAGCGAAACCCATGATCCTATCGACCTGCAAACCAAAGAATTAAAGTAAGTGCTGCAGAATTTGAATATTAGATAGCTTTGAACATTTTGTAAAATTATTTTACTTCTTTATGGTAATGGGTTAAACCTAATCAAACTCTAAAGATACAGATAAAAATAGAATTCTGTTTTAGATTTTATTTATTTTTAGCTAGTTAATTTTGAGATATGGTGCATTTAGAGCAATTTATTCCATGATTACAGTACATGATTTTTAAAGATGTGCTAAAATTGATTTTCAAACATAATGTGAACAGAATTTGTTTTTGTCCTTGTACTTCTGTATGACAGACACTAAAACATTAATTATATCTAATGTTTTTCTGATATAAAATGAAAAGAGCATTCAAGACTTAAACTGTTTCCTCCATCACAACATGTTTATTCTTAATATTTCATTTATTATTTGAATGAGAATGTGTTTTAGGTTGAAGTATCCCTTCAGGACTTGAGCTCAAAAATCTAGGCTGACAGTCCCCGCACAGTGCATTAGATTTGCTGCATTGTCGGAGATGCTGCCTTTCAAAGAAAACATTAAACTGAGGCCCATCATCGATGTCAGGTGGACGAGAAAGAATCCATGACATTATTTTGAAGGCTATCAGAAAAATTACCTGGAGTATCCCAGCCAATATTTATCCATCAATCAACGTCCTATTCAACATCTGGCCTTTATCACCTTACTGTTTGTGAAAGCTTTCTGCATGCAAATTGGTCGAAATGTTTCTTGCATTATAACAGCAACTACTTCATTCGCTGTAAAATGCTTTGTGATATTTTGAAGCCACCAAAGGTGTTATATAATTGCAAATTATTTTAAAATGAGTTTTTTGCAGCTTTGAGCCACTGTTAGTTGAATGATTTAATTTGTTTTAAAAAACGTAGTCTCGTTAATTCTTCAGAGCTTGTACCACTATCATTTTGGTATAATACAGAATACTGCAGTGCAAGTCTTTTGTATATCAGTGATATCTTAATACAGACCTGTTGGTTATACATCAATTCTTTGGTTCCCTCCTTTATTGCTAGTTATTTCTTTGTTTCCATGTGGCAACTAATGGCCAATAGTTAGTGAGGGTGCAAAATCTGAAGCATTTGAAATAGCTGTACCAGTCATGGCTCTGGAGTTTACCATATTCCCAGTGTTTCCTATTGCTTACTAATGATGTCATTTGTGTTTGCAGATGTTCCACTGTAAACTGGTTGAATACACTATTTTATACAATGCAGTGTTCTGTCATTCACGGTTTGAACACCACTATCAACTTAGAAATATGAAAAAAGATAATTTTATTGAGAATGTTGCTTTTTATTCCCTTCCTAACCTGAAATGCTAAAGTTACTTGGAACAATTCTGCAGCTATTCTGGGTTAGATTAGGCTATCTTAGCATTCAGACTAGAGCACGAACCTTGGATCTTTGAAGACTAGTCGTTCAATTATTCACAGGTATTGAGTCTTTAGTCTGAAATTATAAAGGCTTATAGTGGATTTTATATTTGGAAATTTTCCTTGTATCTTTTTAAAAGTCGTGGGATTGTATTCACTTGCTGGCAGTAACTGGATTTAAATAACGATTAATATCTCCCTGTTTTATCTTCCAGTCTTCCCATGGGATAACCTATAGTAGTCTGTCTGAACAATATCCCATCCATTGGCTGGAATTTTCCAGCTGTTCACAGTGGTGTGATCTTCCAGTCCTGCCAATGGCGCACCCATTGCCACAAGTTTCATGGCAGCAAGTGGTGCTTTAAACGGGAAACCCTGTTGATAGCTGTGGGACCTGAAAAGCCTGCCGCTGGCCAATGGTAGGCCACCTCCACCACTGTGAAACAGTTGTGGGGACAATCCTGCCCACTGTTTCTAGTTAAGATGTTTGGAACATCTCTTTTAATTTTCTTCTGAAAGCTCTCTTGCAAGTTTATGCACGTTTCCATCATTTGATTGCAAAACTCTTTGTGTTGTGAGAAAATGAGAGGAGAGCCAAACCCTTTAACCAAAACATTGAAGTTCAGAATGTGACACCTGTTTTGAGGAGAAGTCTTTTCTTTGCTCGTGGGATTTGGCCATCACGAACAAGGCTAGAATTTACTGCCAATCCTTAATTACCCTTGAGAAGTTGATGGTGAGCTCGCCTTAAACCCCTGCTGTCCCTGTAATGTTAAGCAGGGAGTTCTGGGATTTTGATTCTGCAGCGAAGGAGGAATGGGTTATAGTTTGAAGTTAGGATGGTGTTTGAGGGGATCTTGCTCTGGTTGTGTTCCCTTGTCCTTCTCTAAGCAAAAGAGGGTGTGGGTTTGGAAGGTGCTGCCAAAGAACCTTGGTAAATTGCTGCAGTGTACCTTATAACTGGTACACAATGCACCCATGGTGAGTTGGTGGTGGAGGGAGTGTCAATCAAATGGGCTGCTTTGTCCTGGATGGTGCCGAGCTTGTGTGTTGTTGGAGCTGCAGTCATCTAATTTGTATTGCTTACTAGCTAACTACCCAGTATGAAAGGTTCTACAGCTGACATTTAATCCTTGTTAAAGCATTTGTAACATTTCTCTGTCATCATTTACAGAGAAACAAATTCTATGGTAGAAGAATTCATGTTGCTGGCTAATATCTCGGTTGCTCAGAAAATTTATGAGGAGTTTTCCGAGTGTGCATTACTCAGAAAGCACCCAGCACCTCCACCGTCAAACTATGACATCCTTGTCAAAGCAGCAAAATCCCAGGTGAATAAATAAGCCACACTTTACGGCAGTGTGCTGATTGCAATGTTCTCTTAATTGTATGAGTCAAATAACGTGGTGCTGTGGGATGTTGATTTATTGAAGTTAATCTAAGTAAATAATGTTTAAAAAAAGTTACTTCAGTTGTACAAAGTCTGCATTTTTAATGAAATAGAACATAATTTAACCTGTAAAGAAATCCCATATGATTACTGAATAAATCTCAGATCGTTATTGACATTGTTTTGAGTGTGGTTAGCCTTTAGTAAGTGTTGTGAAGAGATGGGGCGGGGAACTTTAAAGTGTGTTCATTTTATGGATTCTATTGTTTTTAGTAGAGAAGTAGCATAAAACAAAATTTAAATATTTAGAGATTATTTTAAAAATGAATTGTTGTAATTTTTGCAGTTTCTTATAAAATAGTTCACAAATCTGTTGATCAAACTGAGCAGATGACTCAACCATGAGTCCCAGCTATCAAAACCTGTAACACATTTTTTCACGCGATAGTTCGAACAAAGTCTGCTTAGTGAAATCCAACAGAAGATACAGCTAGGACCAAAATGTCAAATGGACACAGAATTAACATGTCTCAGGGTATAAGATTTTTTTCAAAGCTAAACTGAAGTTCAACAAAATACCAAGGGTGCTTGATTTGTTTTCTGTTCCTCAGAATTTAGAGATCCGAACTGATTCAGCCAAAGCCTTGGCAGAGTCTCTGGACAAAGCTGAAGTTCCTGGCTCCCCATATTTGAATACGCTGTTGCGAATCCTGACAACACGTTGTATGATGCAGGCTGTCTACTTTTGCTCAGGAATGGACACTGATTTTTATCACTTTGGTCTGGCTTCACCTATCTATACTCATTTCACATCACCAATCAGAAGGTGGGAATCTTCTGTTAAGTGTTTTTAAGTCTTTAGCACATGAGTAAAATGAATGTCCACTTGGCATCCCACCTGGATGAAGGGTCGTCTCATCGCTGATGCTTGGGTGTTTAATGTAACCTCAATTAATTAACCATTTGCTGTGTGACAAATTCTCATGTGGTCTTGAAAAGGAGTTCCATACACAAGTCTCTGATAGAGACGCTGGCTGGAATTTTTCCGTCCCCCTGCAGAGGGCCAGCATGTCATTGAAATTTTCGATCATTCACATCAGCGGTGTGGAACTGGGAAATTCCAGCCAGTTTTTTTTTCTCTCAAATTGACTGATTATTTATCGACGCAACATCAAGGGCCGAAGGGCCTGTACTGCACTGTAATGTTCTATGTTCTATTTAATTATGTTGACCACATGGAAGTTTCACATTTTAAAAAGTAAAGGTGGGATTTTCTGGCCTTCCCACGGTGTTTTTCTCACAATGGGCTGCAGTGTGCTGCTGGCCAGCGGTAGGATCTGCTGGTCCCCCTGCTGTCAAATTTCCCATTGATTCTACCCTAGGGCACGGGAAACCCATGGCAAGAGTGTTGTTGGCAGTTGTTGGTGGGACCAGAAGGTCCCGCTGGAGTGAACAGCCAGTGAATTCCGGTCTAAACTATCTTCACAGCCAGAATAACTGTAAGAAAAGGGATAACCAGCCATGGATAATGAAGGAAATAAAGGAGAGTATTAAATGAAAAACCAATGTGTACAGAGTGGCCAAAAATAGTGGGGAATTAGAAGATTGGGAAAGTTTTAAAAAGCAACAAAAAATGACTAAGAAAGTGATAAAGAAAGGAAAAATAGATTATGAAACTAAACTAGCTCAAAATATAAAAAATGATAGTAAAAGTTAAGGAAGAGAGTGGCTAGAGTGAATGTTGGACCCTTGGAGGACAAGTGGGGGGATTTAATAGTGGGAAACGAGGAAATGGCTGAGACTTTCAATATGTTTTTTATGTTGGTTTTCACGGTGAAGGCCACATATAGCTTACTGAATATTAACGATTGAGGGTTGGTAGGAGGTGAGGTCCTTAATACAATTACTGTTACTAAAGAGGTAGTGCTTGGTAGACCAATGGGACTGAAGGTAGACAAGTCCCCAGGCCCGGATGGAATGCGTCCCAGGGTACTGAAAGAAATGGCAGAAGTAATAGCAGATGCGTTAGTAGTTATTTATCAAAATTCGCTGGACTCTGGGGAAGTGTCAGCTGATTGGAAAACAGCTACTGTTATCCCGCTATTTAAAAAAGGAAGTAGACAAAAGGCGGGTAACTACAGGCTGGTTAGCTTAACGTCCGTATTTGGGAAAATGCTGGAATCCATCATTAAAGAAGAAATAGCAGGACACCTGGAAAGGACTGGTTCTATCAAGCAGACGCAGCATGGATTCATGAAGGGAAAGTCGTGTTTGACAAATTTATTGGATTTTTATGAAGATGTGACTAGTGCAGTTGACAGAGGGGAACCAGTGGATGTGGTGTTTTTAGATTTCCAGAAGACGTTCGATAAGGTGCCTCACAAAAGGTTGCTGCAGAAGATTAGGGTACACAGAGTTGGGGGTAAAGTGTTAGCATGGCTTGAGGATTGGCTATCTAACAGGAAGCAGAGAGTTGGAATAAATGGGTACTTTTCTGGTTGGCAGTTGGTGACTAGTGGAATGCCGCAGGGATCGATGCTGGGGCCTCAACTGTTTACCATATACATGGATGATCTGGAGGAAGGGACTGAGTTTAGGGTAACAAAGTTTGCTGATGACTCGAAGATGAGTGGAAAAGCGAATTGTGTGGAGGACGCGGAAAGTCTGCAGAGAGATTTGGATAGGCCAACTGAGTGGGCGAGGATCTGGCAGATGGAGTATAACGTTGGCAAATGTAAGGTTATCCACTTTGGAAGAAATAATAGTAAAATGGAATATTATTTAAATGGTGAAAAATTACAACATGCTACTGTGCAGAGGGATCTGGGGGTCCTTGTGCATGAATCATAAAAACTCAGTCTGCAGGTGCAGCAGGTAATCAAGAAAGCAAATGGAATGTTGGCCTTTATCGCGAGGGGGATAGAATATAAAAGCAGGGAGGTCTTGCTGCAACTGTACAAGGCACTGGTGAGGCCACAACTAGAGTCCTGTGTGCAATTTTGGTCCCCTTATTTGCGAAAGGATATATTGGCCTAGGATGGAGTACAGAGAAGGTTCACCAGGTTGACACCAGAGATGAAGGGGTTGGCTTATGAGGAGAATTGAGTAGATTGGGCCTGTACTTGTTAGAGTTGAGAAGGCTGAGGGATGATCTGAGAGACATGTAAGATAATGAAGGGACTAAATAGGGTAGAAGTAGAGAGATTCTTTCCACTTAGAAAGGAAACCAGAACTAGAGGACACAGCCTCAAAATAAGGGGGGGGGGGTCAATTTAAAACAGAGTTGAGGAGGAACTTCTTCTCTCAGAGGGTAGTGAATCTCTGGAATTCTCTGCCAGTTGAAGTGGTGGAGGTTGCCTCGTTGAATATGTTTAAGTCACGGGTAGATAGATTTCTGATCAATAAGGGAATTAAGCGTTATGGGGAGCAGGCGGGTAAGTGGAACTGATCCACTTCAGATCAGCCATTATCTTATTGAATGGCAGGACAGGCTCGAGGGGCTAGACAGCCTACTCCTGCTCCTATTTCTTATGTTCTTAACAGTTGGATGCATTTAATTTCCTACTATGGTCAAAAATAATTTCAATATTATTACGTGATCTGATCAAATATTCAGTATATTTTGACAGAGCATTTGTGTTGACTTCATCATTTTGTTTTTTACCTATATAGTAATAAATATTACTTTGATCATTTACTCACTTGTGATGTCTGGGTCTTGCCTTTTTGTAGATATTCTGATGTAATAGTACATCGTTTGTTGGCTGTGGCGATCAATGCTGACACTACCTACCCAGATATCATGGACAAGCACAAACAACAGGCTCTATGTAATAATCTCAACTATCGTCACAAAATGGCACAATATTCCCAGAGAGCTTCTGTGGCATACCATACTCAGGTAAACAGCAAAATATTTATTTGTGAATATTTCAGTTAAACTTTTATGAGGAATGGAGTATTAACTTAAAGAAATAGCTGTTTTTAGCTTCAGATGTTCAATCCAATGATTGTAAGTTTGCTGATGATTGATTATTAGTAAGGAAGATATTTTGCAACCAGGTTAACTAAAGTTTGTGTTATACTTTTTTCTTCTTGTTTTCTCTCCTTCCAATCCATCCCAAATCATCACAAAAACTGTAATTTAACTACACAATGAAGCTTTTGGCTGTTGTAGTCTAAATTAGTGATATGTGGAACATGTCCATCAAAGAGCTTATGTTGGCATGTTACAGCTGTACAGCCGCAGTAAAAAGCCCTTCAATCTTTTGAAGCGACAATTTGATTTTGAGTGCAAGTGATTTTTATTGAACGTACAGTTAATAGACCAAATCAGCTTGTTTGTTCACACTTCCTTTGTGTGTTTGTCATTCGATTCTAAATTCTTTCTATCCAATGCTTTGCAGTTATTCTTTAAAAACAGAGGATTTGTTGATGAAGTCGGTTATATTTTATTTGTGAAAAAGAATGCCATTGTGGTGCTTATTCCGAAGTTTGGTTTGGAGGGCACTGTCTTGTTTGAAGAGAAAGGCAAACAACCTCCAAAATTGCACTACAGTGAAGAGGTAGAGAACTTTCTTTGTTTCTTTTACAACTGATATACATGGCATCTTACAAATAGTAAGTTGAATTGTGCATATAGGTTTAGAATATACAGCCAATATCTTTATTACTCTTTCAGATCCCATCTTTAACTGTAGAAAACACAATCTTCAACATGTTTGACAAGGTAACTGTGACAATCACTTTGGATGCATCAAATATCCAGCACCAGAAGATTAGAATGTCATTAGTTGAGCCAGTGGTAAGAGTTCAGTTATATTTATTAAACTTTCATCATTGGAGTCTAGTTGTTTAATATGTAAACTATTAGACACACGTTTGTTTTGAATGTTTATATTAGTGTTCGTCGTTTTTATATCTATATCTATTATCAACAATTTAGCTTTCCTACCACTCCCTGACTGGAATGCTGTATCTTTCTGTGGCACGGTGGTTAGCACTGCTGCCTCACAGCGTCAGGGACTCGGGTTCAATTCTGGTCTCAGGTCACTGTCTGCGTGGAGTTTGCACGCTTTCCCTATGTCTGCGTGGGGGGTGCTCTTGTTTCCTCCCACATGTCAGAGATGTGCAGGGTAGGTTGATTTGCCATGCTAAGTTGCCATTTAATGTTATCGGGACTAGCAGAGTAAATAGATGGGGTTAGGGGGATAGGGCCTGAGTGAGATTGTGGTCAGTAAAGACTTGATGGGCCGAATGACCTCCTTCTGCACTTTAGGGATTCTATCTTTAATTTGTAGTGGACCAAACATGGAAGCATGTGAAAAGACATAGAGCACGTATTCTGACGCCATTGTGCGCTTGCACAGGGTATATTGTTGGCAGATATTCAAGAGTTGCAAGTGTGCCTGCCATCAATCAAACAGACAACTTAGCCTATTAAGGGGCCAAATGCGCATAATTTTATGCAGCTCACCTACTTTTATGGGTGGTTCAATGACCCAGGCAGCCTTTACGTTTCAATTTCAACCTCAATCCAGGGCAGGATGAACTGTCTGTGCTGAAATAAATGTGGGTGGCATGATGGCACCGTGGTTAGTACTGCTGCCTCAGCCCCAGGGACCCAAGTTTGATTCCCAGCTTGGGTCACAGTCTGTGCGGAGTCTGCACATTCTCCCTGTGTCAGCATAGTTTCCTCCCACAGTCCGAAAGACATGCTGGTTAGGTGCATTGGCCATCCTACGTTCTCCCTCAGTGAACCCGAACAGGCACCGGAGTGTGGCAACCAGGGGATTTTCACAATAACTTTATTGCAGTGTTAATGTAAGCCTACTTGTGACACTAATTGATAAACTTTTAAAACGTTAAAAAATTAAAAATGTGACTGGGGACTGAGCTTTGTGTTTGAATGTGCTGCCTAGAAACTTCCTGCATTGCTTTTCCAGCAGCTCCACAATGGCTATCCTCCTGAGGTAGCACGTTAGAAACACCCAGTCTGCACCCTTGTTTTTCTCAGTGTCCACTTTTTCTGGCATCACTGTACCTTTCCCAGCACACATTTCATGTTGGCTCCCCATTAACTGGCTAGCCAGTGTGAAATCACACATGGTGGGGGGGCCAACCTCAGATGTTTTGCATCCACATCGAGGCCTGATGAGTGCATGTGACTGACAGAAAATTCAGGCCTAGGTTTTATATTCCTCCCTCATTTTCTGTAAAGTGGAAGGAAGCCATGCTCATTCATCACGGTCTATCCCTGGAGGATAAAAACATGAGGACAATTAGGTCACTTTCTGTTGATTCTCTACCTGATTGGCAGCATGGTGGCACAGTAGTTAGCGCTGCTGCCTCACAGCGCCAGAGACCTGGGTTATGATTCCCGACTTGTGTGGGTTTCCTCTTGGTGCTCGAGTTTCCTCCAACAGTCCAAGAGACGTGCTGGTTAGGTGCATTGGCCAAGCTAAATTCTCCCTCAGTGTTGCCAAACAGCTGACTAGGGGATTTTCACAGTAACTTCATTGCAATGTTAATGTAAACCTTAACCTTAATCGTGACTAGTAAATAAACTTGTCAAAACTTTACTTCAAAACCTTGTTAAAAGATTGAGATCCAAAGAGTAACTTTCCTTGCTTTATAACTGAAATTTTTACAGCCCTGGTCCTTTGTTTGCTTGATTTATTAGTAAGTTGTGTTGTGGTGGTGAACTGAGTTTTCTTGAAGATTTGAAAAGCATTAAATTGAATGTTGTATTTTACTATGTTCCACTTAGTACGCTTGCTAGTCAGAATACACAAATCACATTCTCTATAAACCAAACCATTGTGTTGTTTATGCCTTCAGGTTTATCAGCTTATTGGTAGTTTACTATTGCCTGCTCATTCAACACTAAATGACTTCCATATATTTGCTTACAACAGATGGCCTTTTCAGAGATGTTTAAAACTTCGTCTTTCACCAATTAGAAATTTTGCTTCAAAGTGAACGATGCATTTCGCGCTCAGATATTGGAATTTGGTTTTCCTTTGTTTCCACCTATAGCTTCTATCCTCTCTGCCCATCCTTCTTTTGAAAGGTCTCAATATATAAGTTTTGTAAATTTGTTCTATATGTTTGTTTCTTCCAACAGATTTCTGGAGTCAGTGTTCCAAGAAGTTCATCACTGAAAAATTCCATTATTGAAGAACCTCAGATGAAAAAAACTAAGCTAAGCTAGAAAAGTCCCACTCTGTTTGACTATTACTTTGGTTAGTACTTGTTCTAACTGACTTAGTGTGAAATGTCTGTTTTAAGCAGAGATAATTATATGTGTATAATATGGAAAATCATTTGTATGATTTACACATTTTTATAAGAGAAATGCCATCTTTTTTGAATAAAATGCTGACTTTTTTATGCATCACTTTGTATTTTTAAAACTAATTCAAGAGTATATTCTAAAAAACAAAAATACTGGAAATACTCATCAGACTATGACAGCATCTGCAGAGAGAAGTAAGAGTTAACGTTTTGGGTCTGTGACCTTTCATCAGAACGGGAATAATTAGAAATAGGTTTTGAGCAATGGGAATGGGTGGATGAGACAACAGAATGATCGGTGATAAGGTGAAAGTCTGGAGAATAACAGAAGAGTTGATCTTCCAAGATTGTATAGAATGGGGGCTTGGATTATCTGTCTGTAGATTGGTCTTTATACTGCAGCAAGGATAGCAGTACATTGACTGTTATCATACCTAGAAGTGCAGGTACATAGTTCCTTCAAAGTGACATCACAGGTGGACAGGGTGGTGAAAGAAAGTGTTTGGCACTTTTATTGGTCAGAGTATTGAGTATAGGAGTTGGGGCGATATGTTACAACTATACTCAACATTGTTAAGGCCACATTTGGAGTACTGTTTACAATTCAGGTCACCCTGCTATAGGAAGGATGTTATTAAACTGGAAAGGGTGCAAAAAAAAGATTTAGAATCATAGAATCCTGACAGTGCAGAAAGAGGCCATTCAGCTCATCGAGTCTGCATTGACTGCAGTTCCAACTAGGCTCTGTTCACATAACCACTCATTTACCTGGCTAATTCCCCTAGGGTTAGTTTGACAAAGCCAATCAACCAAACTCACACATCTTTGGATTTTACAAGGATGTCACTGGGACTGGAAGGCTTAAATTATGAAAGACTGGATAGGCTGGGACTTTTGTCCCTGGAACGTAGAAGGATGAGGGATGACCTTACAAAGATTTATAAAATCATGAGGGGCATAGATAAGATGAATAGCCAAGGTAGGGGAGTCCAAAACTAGACAGCATAGGTCTAAACTGAAGGGGAAAGATTTAAGAAGGACCTGAAACCTGAAGGGCATTTTCTTCACACCGAGGGTGGTGTGTATATGGAACGAGCTGCCTGCGGTGGTAGAGGCAGGTCAATCACATTTAAAAAAACATTAGGACAGGTTTAGAGGGATATGGGCCAAAGACACTTGTCATTCTTACTGACTTTGTTGTCATCAGCTTGAACTTTTCCAACACTCCTCACTATAAACTCCAAAACAATCATAGTAAAAGGGGCAATCACTGATATCCTGTCCATATCTGCCAGTACCTTTACCATGACCAATTGCTCCTTGTTTGTCAGTGCGTTGAATTCAAAATCCTGATTTCACAAGACATCCACAGCTTTTGCCCTCCCAAATTTGGAATCTTATCCACCTCGTGTCTTTGCATGTTTTGTATCTCTTCTAATCCTGGCATCTGCATACTTTATCAGCAAGGCTGTCAACCACCCACTCCTGAATACCATACCCCAGTCCATGCCTAGCTACCTTTCTTGCCTGCGTGGTTTGTGTGAACGTGTTATTGTTTTCAGTTACATTATATCAAAGTGTGTGCCTTCATTCCTGTGAGAACAATCATCATGGACAGGGTATGGTAGCCAGTAGGTCAGGGACCCAACTTACAAGCCAGGTTCTGTTCAGATACCATCTTGACAAAATTTGGAAAGTGCATCTATTAAAGCTGGTGATTTAAGAGCCAGTACTAACATGAAACAACTGAGTATTATCAGCCATAAAATATGGTTTTCTCCATGATCCTTCCCTATGTGTGACTCCTGAGCTACACTTTACTCATTGCATTTATTGCAAATGCATATGGATGATAAATGTGGCGTTGCCAGTGCATCCACTTCAACATTATTTTTAAGTATTGCAGTTGGGAGAATTAAACTTCTAATGTTTAACTTTCAATAAAGTTTCCAAAGCAATAGATTCCAACAATTGCTATTGGAGCATTGTTTCCTGACCAACTGTTGCTTCTGCATCCAAAATAGAGCAGTTATTTTGCAATATAGAAGCAGCTTCCAACCCCAGCTAATTCAGAGAATTCCCTTCTCATGAGGGTGCAGAATTGGTTGCAGAATAACATGCAGGTGAGTGGAACAAACCAGGGGAAAAAAATTATGAGGCTCAAGAGTTTGCAACTAAAAAAAAAGTCTTATCCTTTTGTATCCGGGGTTAGATTCTTGTACACGGGACCCAAGCGTCTGCTTGAAGGTTGAAATTTTTCAAAGGCTTGCAAAGGTTGGAATAATCAAGTTTGTAAACGACAAATATGATGATTTCAGCAGGAGAGTAACAAAGATTGTAGAGGTGGATAGTGTTGTGAGGCTATATATATGATACTACTATTCGCAGGGAGAATGGAGGTGATAAGGTAAAGTCTTGAACCATTACACAAATTACAAATTGTATGTCCTCCACTCGCTGCATTTTGCTGAAGAAATCTGCTTTTGCAGTTGCAAACACTGTTCCCCACATTCATATTGCCTCTTTCTAAATAAACAGACAAGGTAAACTGTTAGCTGTATTACATAGTTCAAATAATTTTTTTTTGCTGCAATTCATATTGTAAGTAGCACTCAACTCCATCTCATTGACTAACAGTGGTGTTGCCAATAGTCTGGTATAGAGATGAAAATAAATGGATAGAATGTGAGATTTATAGCTCAACTCAGGGTTAAACACTATTGAGGTTCATCACCACAATGCTCAGCTTAAAGGAATGGCAAGGAAGGATACAAAGGCAACAGGCGTTTTCGTGGTGGGAAGTTGAAAATAACTTTGATTTTCCGAGTGTTATAGCTCATTTATGACAAAATCAAGTTCGGACCAACAATCTAAACAGTAACTAAACTGAGCTTCATTTGGTGTTTGTCTTAAAGGGACAAGGTTTTAACTGAGCATTTAAAATCGTCTACTAAACAAATTACACCCCTTCCCTTAAACAGCACTGAATCATAGAATGGCTAAAACACATGTCAACACCACCGCAGGTGAGCTGTTCATTCAAAAAGCGACTAAATAAAAAAATCTAAAGTGTTCAGGAATCAAATATTAAATTTGCTTTCTGTAAACAATTTAAATTTCTGCAATGAAGTGTGGAGGAATATATAAAATTTTGGAATGTACCTTTGTTGCAGTGTTAAGAAATAATTATATGTTCTAGTGCAAGGACAAAGAAACATGATTTGGAAACTTTTATTAAATATTGATTTTAAAAAGGCACATATAAAAATATTGCTACTGGACAATTGTAACTAAGCATTTAGGTCTAAATTGTAAACATTAGTTTTTTTTGCTATTTAAAATATTTAACTAAAATCAAAAGCAAAATCTTTTAAAAGGGGAATATTTTAGGAGTATATTTTTCATTTCAAATTTAAACTTGATTGTACCAGCCATTCTGCATCCAGGATCCTGATTTAGATGTTACCAGATGAACAGCCAAGTGGCAAGTCATTGAAAAGGTGGTAAACTGCCATTGATTTTAAATTTTCTTTAAAAAGTTATTAATTCCATCTATTTTCTTACATAATAAAACAAATGACAATACATGCCATGGCATAAAAACATTGACAATCAAGCCTGATTCATGGGGATATTTGCTTATGCATAAATTTGAATGAAAAACAACAACGCATAGACTCAAGTTGTTGCTTTAAATTCATGATTTTATGGCTAACAGATCAGTAAATTAAGATACTTTATAAATAGTTTCTCTTTAACTGCATGCAATTAATATTTTTAAGTGCTGATTGAGATTTTTGTTTGACTTTCATCCTAGGTGCCAATTGTGGCATGAATATTAAATCCATTCACAGTCAACAATGGTTCTAGCGTTTAAGACTGAATTGTGCAGCCATAACTCAGTTAAAAGAAAGGCATAGGGTTATCCCCAGTGGGCTCTGGTTCCTCCACCGTCATTTCAAGAGGTTGTTACATAAAACAAGGCGACTTCTCATCACAGTCGAGGTGGAGAATATTTTACTGCAAGGAAAGAATAAAGATTTAGAGGATAATAGTTTTGCATGGTCCCAAATCCACATTAACATTTCAATTTTAAAGCAAACATGTCCACCCCATCCCACTTAAGCATTAGCTTCTTATCTCTCTCCAGTACCTCAAGAGGCGAGCGTTATTCAGATGTGAGCTTCAACAAGTCATTGTAGCTAAACCTGATTTGGTCTTCATTTGCAATCCACATGTGTACTTTCAGCAGGAATCAATATTTAATCAAGGGTCACTACTGCAAACTCCAGCACCCTTAACAACTATCCCAGTTAAGACCCTTTAATATTAACAACCTGAAAATAAATCTTACTGTTCAATATAGTTCAAATGGAGATCTCTGAGGTGTAGACCATTGTTCAATTGCCAATTTCCCCTTTTCCAACAGGCTTAACCCACCCCAGGTTCTCTTTATATCCTAATCACAAATTGATGAACTCTAATTGCCCTCCCATCTTCTGTAATTGTCTTTTTTCAGTGAGATCCACTTCCTGCTCACCCACACTCCATTCCGACAAGTACTAACAACAAAACTCTCCTCCTTGTTCCTGGTGCTAGACCATGAAATAATAGGTACAGAAACAGGCTGTTTGACCCCTCGTGACCCCTCAAGCCTGGTCCACCATTCAATAGAAGCATGTTGATCTGACATTCTTCATGCCCTTGATTCCCTTGCTGATCAAGAATCTATCTAAACCTTAAATAAACACAACGGCTCTGCCTCCACAGCTCTCTGTGGCAAGGACTCCTAAAGACTCTGAACCCTCAGATGAAATTCCTCCTCATCTCAATCTTAAAATTTGGCATCCCTTTATTCTTAGACTTGCCTATAAGGGTAAATGCTGAGAGCATGTTTCCCCTATCAGGCTCCTTAAGAATCTTATGCTTCAATAAGATCACCACTCATTCTTCTGAATTCCAACGAGTAGAGTCCCAACCTGTTTAACTTTTACTCATAAGATAATCCCTCCATACCAGTGATCATCCTAGTGAATCTTCTCTGAATTGCCTCCAATGCAATATCTTTCTTTAAGTAATAGTAGCAAACTACCCTTCGTATTCAAGTACCTTGTACAGTTGCAGCAAGACTTCCCTATTCTTATACTCCAACCCTTCAAAATAAGGGCCACCATTCTGTTAACCTTCCTGATTACCTATGTGCTAACTTTGTGTTCATGCACAAGTACTGCCCCATCCCACCAAGTCCCTTTGTTACAGCTTTTTGCAGTTTTTCTGCATTTAAATTCTACTCTTTTGTTCTCTCTTCCAAAATGAACTTCACATTTTCCACATTATCCTCAATTTGCCAACTTTTTGCCCACTTAATTAGCCTATCAATATTTCTTTGTAAACTGCTCATATCTGTCTCGCAACTTTCCATTTATTTTTGTCACGTCTGTGAATTTAACTAAAGTACATTCGCTTCCTTCCTCTAAGTCATTATAGTTGCAGTCCCAGCACTGATCTGTGGAACCTCACTGGTCACAGGTCGCCAAACTGAAAAACAACTCCTTATCTCCATTTGCTGTTTCTTGCCCAGTAGCCAATTATCTATCCATGCTGATTTATACCTCCAACACCATGGGCTCTTATGACTTTACCTTTTCTGAAGTATCTTGTTAAGCACCTTCTGGAAGTCCAATATAATACATTTACTGGTTCCCCTCTATCCATTCTGGTCGAAACTACCTCAAAAAACTCTAAATTAGACAAGATTTCCCTTTCATGAAGTAATGTTAACTCTGCTTGGTTAGATTATGATTTTCCAAATATGTTATTACTTCCTTCATAATTGATTCTAATATTTTTCCAACAATAGATGTTAAACTCACTTTTTTGCCTCGCTCCCTTTTTGAATAGGGAGTCAGCTACATTTGTGATGCAAGCAAGCAGGGCCGGGTGACCTATC
Source organism: Carcharhinus amblyrhynchos (assembly GCF_965287045.1). Lineage (NCBI taxonomy): Eukaryota > Metazoa > Chordata > Chondrichthyes > Carcharhiniformes > Carcharhinidae > Carcharhinus > Carcharhinus amblyrhynchos. The sequence goes on along the minus strand of NC_137333.1, from coordinate 9,262,033 downwards.
TGCCTTTATCCCATTGGTTTGTTTAATACTACTTACCCAATCATGGTAATTAATTACATCCCCGTACTCTTTAGTATCACTTCCTTGTTTGACGTATCTTCCACCATGAAGATGCAAAATATCTATTTAATTTCTCAGCCATTTCTTTGTTTCCCGTAACTACTAAGGGGCTGAAGTTCATTTGGCCTTTCCTCCATTTTATAGATTTAAAGAGGCCCTTGTCAGTTTTTACATTCCTGTCTAATTTGCCCTCAGTTAATTTTATCTATTTTTATTGTCCTCCTTTGCTGGATTCTGAATTTATCCCAGCCTTTTGGGCTATCAGTGATTTTTGCCTCCTTACAAGCCTTTTCTTTCAATTTAATACTCTCCTTAACTTTCTTGGTTAGCCATGGTTTGTTTATCCCTCTCAATATTTCCTCCTTATTGGGATATATTTTTGCTGAGTCATGAATGTCTGCCACTTCTTGCTCACTGTCTTTCCTACTAATCTACCCACCCTATCCGCTTTATCCTTATTTCATTACAATTCCCTTTAAGTTAAACACTGTTGTTTGTGACCCAAGTTTCTCATTCTCTAACAGAATTTAATATTCAATCATGTAATGATCACTACTTCCTAAGGAATCTTTTAATGTGAGATCATTTATTCCCAGATCTAAAGTAGCCAGTTCCCTTGTTGGCTCCATGACACATTGCTTTAGGAAACTATCCTTAATGCTCTTTACGAATTATGTGATAGCTAACCTTTCCAACTTGATTAACCCTATCAATATGAAAATTAAAGTTACCCATTATTATTCTTTCCTTTTTACATACTTGTATTATTTGTTGATTTATACACTTTCCTTATGAAGTGCTTCAAAAAGTTAGTCATGGCACGAATCAATTCCAGCCTCTTGGACTACTTGGATCCACTATAGTTTGCCTATCGCCGCAACAGGTCCGTTAGCAGACACCATTTCCCTGGCCCTTCACTCAATCCTAGAACACCTAGATAACAAGGGCATTGATGTCAGACTCCTATTTATTGACTACAGCCCAGCCCTCAACAATATTATTCCCATGAAACTCATCTCCTTGCCTTGGATCCCAACACCTCCCTCTGCGACTGGATCCTGAACTTCCTAACTCTCAGACCACAATCACTAAGAATAGGCAACAACACCTCCTCCACGATCATCCTCAACACCGGTGCCCCACAAGGCTACATTCTCAGCCTCCTACTATTCCCCTTATACACCTGTGATTGCGGCCAAATTCCCCTCCAGTTCGATTTTCAAGTTGTTGACGACACCACCGTAGTGGATCGGATCTCAAACAATGACGAGACAGAGCGCAGGAATGAAATAAAGTATCTGGTGAACTGGTGCGGCAACAATAATCTCTCCCTTAATGTTAACAAAATGAAGGAGATTGTCATCGATTTTAGGGACAATGTAGAAAGGGTTGAGACTTCAAGTTTTTAGGCGCCCAGCTCACCAACAACCTCTCCTGTCCCCCCCATGCCAACAATACAGTTAAGAAAGCTCACCAACGCCTCTACTTTCTCAGAAGACTAAGAAAATTTGGCATGTAAGTTACGACTCACCAACTGCAACATAGAAAGCATTCTTTCTGGTTGTATCACAGCTTGGAATGACTCCTGCTCTGTCTAAGACTGCAATGAACTACAAAAGATTGTGAACATAACCCAATTCATCACACAAACCAGCCTCCCTTCCATTGACTCTGTCTGCACTTTCTGTTGCCTCAACAAAGCAGCCAGCATAATTAAGAGCCCCACGCACCCTGGACATTCTCTCTTCCACCTTCTTCCTTCAGGAAAAAGATACAAAAGTCTGAGGTCACGTGCCAGCCAACTCAAGAACAGCTTCTTCCCTGCTGCTGTCAGACTTTTGAATGGACTTACCTTGCACTAAGTTGATCTTTCTCTACACCCTAGCTATGGCTGTAACACTACATTCTGCACTCTCGTTTCCTTCTCTATGAATGGTATGTTTTGTCTGTATAGTGCACAAGAAACAATACTTTCCACTGTATGTTAATACATGTGACAATAATAAATCAAAATGAAATCAAAAATGAAAATTGGGAGTCTAGATACTACCCGCAATGCCTTCTTTCCCTTGCTGTTTTTTCACTTCCACCCAAACTGACTACGCATCATCCGAGTCTAGATCGTCACTCATAACAGTCCTAATTTCATCTCGTATTAACAGTGCTGCTACCCACCACCTTTTCATTCCCTCCTGTCTTACTGATCTATCCCTGAACATCAAGTTCCCAGTTTTGATCTCCTTTTAACCATGTCATGAGATCATATCCATTTACCTTGATTTGTGCCATCAATTTGTCTAACTTGTTCTGATTACTTCATGCATTCAGATACAAAGCCTTTCAGTTTGCCTTTTTGCTAGTTTTAATCATCCCAACTTTTCTTTGAACTGTGGCCCTAATTGCTCTTGATTACCTTGTCCACCATTTTAAAATGTTAATATTCTCTCGTCTATAACCGTCCTTGTCTCTTTCCTTGTCATAAGAACATAAGATATAGGAGCAGGAGTAGGCCATCTGGCCCTTCGAGCCTGCCCCGCCATTCAATAAGATCATGGCTGATCTGTCGTGGCTCAGTTCCACTTTCCGGCCCTCTCCCCATAACCCTTAATCCCCTCTCATCAAAAACCCATCAACCCGCTTCTTGAAAATATTTAGCGAGGCAGCCTCCACCACTTCAATGGGTAGAGAATTCCAGAGATTCACCACCCTTTGAGTGAAGAAGTTCCTCCTCAACTCCGTTCTAAAACGCCCCCCCTTTATCTTGAGGCTGTGCCCCCTAGTCCTACTGTCTTTTTTCAGTGGGAAGAGTCTCTCCACCTCTATCCTATCCATCCCATTCATCATCTTATACGTCTCAATGAGATCTCCCCTCATTCTTCTAAACTCCAACGAGTACAAGCCTAGTTTATTCAGCCTCTCCTCACAGTTCAACCCCCTCAACTCTGGTATCAGCCTAGTAAACCTCCTCTGCACTCCCTCCAAGGCCAAAATATCTTTGCGCAGGTGCGGCGCCCAAAACTGCACACAGTACTCACCTAGCTTAGGTTCCCATCCCTCTGCCATTCTATTTTAAACCAACCCTAACCACACTAGCAAATACTTGTCCTAGGATGATACTGTAAATGTATAGCCATTGCCTCATTATCTCTGCTTTAAAAGAAACCTCAATGCATCTATATTTAAGGAGGCAGTGGCATAGTGGTAACATCACTCGTCTTGTAATTCAAACAAAGTGGGTGATTGGCACCCCATCCACCCTAAGGCACAGTAGCAGAAGTGTGTACCACCGACAAGATGCACTGCAAAAACTTGCAAGGCTCCTTCGACACCACCTTGATGTCTAGCACTAAGAAAAACAAGGACAGCAAATGCAACCTGTAAGTTCCCCTCTAAGCTTGCTTCCCATCCTCACTTGGAAATTTATTGCTTTTCCTTTACCAGATCAAAATCCTGGAATTCCCTCACAGCATTGTAAGTGTTTCTTCAATCTTTTTGGCTCAAGAAGGCAGCAACAGTACCACCATCTCCAGGACAATTAGTGATGGACAATAAATGCTGGTCACTGGCCAGTGACATCCACACCCCATGAATGAACAAAAAAAAAACAATTTGCAAGCCATTGTCCCAGTTCTAAGGTTCCTTTCATTTGCAAATTCCTTCAATGTGTTGTCCATCTGTTCCATGGTTCCACATTTGAACGTTTCTAATCAGCGTTCTCCCCTGCCACAACAACAAAATGGCCCTTAACCTAAATCACAAATTATGTGCTCTGTGGTTGTGGTACATTATTCCTCCCATCTCATCTTCGCCGTAGCCTTTTAACTGAGGTAACATCGTCCTCCTCCAACCTCTCCATTGATTGTCCAAACAGATTTACCTGTGCTTGGCTCCACTCTCACTGCCCAATCATAGCCAAAGCATCTCCATCAATAGCTCCTCTTTCCATTGCAGCACCATTACCTTTAGAGTCCACCAGGGACTTCTCCTGGATGAATTCCCATTCCATATATCTCACTAATCCCTCTACTGCTCGTCTGACACCAGGGACTTGTCCTGGACGAATTCCTATATATCTCACTAGCCCCTCGATTGCCCCTGTGTTGTCAGACTGTTTGTCTGACATCAGGTCCTGGGTAGGCAGCAATTTCCTCCAGTTAACTATCAGAAGGATTGAAGCCATCGACTGTGACTTCAATATCAAACTTTATAACTAAGCTAACTGATTCCATTTCCAACCCTGTGTTCTCCATCAAAAGTTCCATCTACTTTCATCTTTATAACATTGCCTGCCTCACTTATCTACTACTGAAGCACTCATCTATAACTTTTGATATTTTAATCTGATTATTCTAAAGCTCTTCTGGTTAGTCCCATCCTTTGCACTAATACCATTCACGTCCTTCTCCTACTTTCTAATGCTAGGGACATTTTCCAATGCCAAAAGTACAATACAAATATTAGATTTTAAATAAAAACTAGCCCGCAAGATATATATGGTCAGAGCAATGAAATTATTTGTTTTCATTACATTTAGTATTATTACAATCCAGCATGAAGCAACATTGACAGTGGCAAATGTTACATGTGTTTGACCCACTATTTGCTGAGAACGTAAAAGGACAGAAATCCTAATGGATTTGCTCATGATTATTCAGCACATGCTGATCAGTCACCATGCATAGATAAAGGAATTTTGGTCCAATTTACACCACTGAATGCATTTTTTATACTTCAATTTATCACAAGTAAAGCTAGATTAAAGAAAATAGCCTTTTGCATAATGCTAATGCTACAGGGAACATAATTGCAAACATGTGGATAATCAATACAACCTGATTGATGGTGCTCACAGTATTTATCTAAGTCCAAAAGACAAACTATTCATAACCATAAACCAGTATCCCACTGCCTGTTGTTATTGTTTTTATGAACTTTGATACAAACATCTTTAGCACGACTATAACTGAATTATTTTGCTGCATCTGAAGCCAAATTAACAGAAGAATCCAAATGAACAAATTGGAAACAGGACAATGTCTCACACTGAGAATGAACTCAGCATACTCAGATATTACTCACTTCATTCTCTCCTCCAGTAATATTGGTATAAATTTACTATTTGTATCAGAAGAAAAGCAAAGGGGCATTAGAATGTTAGATGTTTTGCCACAAGGGGCTACTGAAGTCAGGTCAATCACAGTATTTAAGAGAGAATTAAAAAAAAATGAAGACTAATATTAAGTCTGAAAAAAAATACAGAAATAAGATTAAACTGGGTATTATTGACAAGGAGCAATACCAACACAAGCATGATGGACCAACTAGCCACCTTAAAATGACCATGACTCAGATTAGACTGGTAATGTATTATGGTATTCTAATCTCATATGGAGTTTTACAAAGGCAAGACAATTTTTCTCCTGAATCCTAATACCAGCCTGGATGATTGAAGAAAGCTGATAAAGAACAAAGTTTTATATTTCATGCTACATCACATGTAGGAGTGACAAGGCCATTTGAAGCCAATTCCAATTCAATATTAATCAGTGCTTGTGACGGCAACAGGTAGAACTTTCCAGAACTTGTGCAATCTCCTTATTTTCTAAATAATAGCCTCGATTAATAGATTAGCTATAGCCTAGCACTTCGCAATTACATATTCTCTTTACAGTTTACAGCTATTAGGATTCCATACCATTCTTTGTAAACATTCTATTCAGTGTTTGTTCACAGGGATTCTTCCAAGCATTCAGGTAGCAGATGTTCTGGCTTAGCACCACGTTGTGCGTTGAACGTGGCCTACTGTTGTGAAAACGCTTATTTAAACAAGAAGCTGAGTTCATTCCCAGTGCTCCTTTGTTCTCTTTACACTCCGAACAAAGGAAATCCTGCAAGTAAAGAAATGCACGTTATTTTTTCCCTCAAAAAAGCCAGTTCTGATTAGGAATGAATGTTCTTTTGATAACAAAATGGATAAGTTGATTTGCAGACCATACATTGTCTTTCATACATTACACAACAGAAGCAGGCCCAACAGGTCCATATTTACATATTAACCCACCCTTCCAAAGATAACCCCATTTACACATCCTTCTATTCCTTTCTCAAGTACATATTCATCTTTCCCTTAAATGTGTCTCCCTTACAAGTTGAAACACTTCCTCCGTATTAACCTGATCAATATAACTATCAGATTACCTCTCAGACCTCATATTTCTGGAGAATAGAGCCCCAGCCTCTTCAATGTTTCACACAGACTTAACTGCCAGAATTTTACCGCCTCACCCACCCGAGGCTCGTAAGATCCCATCCCAGGCCAACGGAGAATGCCATTCTGTGAGCCTCACCCACCTGATTCTAGGGCGGGCGAGGTGGTAAAATTCCGGCTAACCGCTCAGTTCAGGTTTCACACTTTCTCCAGTGCCTATATATCCTATTTATAATATGGAGATCAGAACGGTTTGCAGTAACCCAAGTATGGTGTGAACAAGGTTTAAAATAATTTATTTGCTTTTCAATTCTATTCTTCTAGAAATGAACTCTAATGCTTTATTTATGCTTTAGAATGCTTTTGATATCAATGCTTTAGAACCAACAAGAGTATAGAAACACAGAGGGACCTAGGTGTGCAAGTCCACAAATCCTTGAAGGTGGCAGCACAGGTGGAGAAGGTGGTGAAGAAGGCTTGCCTTTATGGATGGGGTGTAGAGTATAAAAACTGGAGTCTGATGTTGCAGCTGTATAGAACATTGGTTAGGCCACATTTGAAGTACTGCATCCAGTTCTGGTCACCACACTACCAGAAGGACGTGGAGGCTTTGGAGAGAGTGCAGAAGAGGTTTACCAGGATGTTGCCTGGTATGGAGGGTCTTAGCTATGAGGAGAGATTGGGTAGACTGGGTTTGATCTCCCTGGAAAGACGGAGAATGAGAGGAGACCTAATAGAGGTATACAAAATTATGAAGGGTATAGATAGGGTGAACAGTGGGAAGCTTTTTCCCAGGTCGGAGATGACAATCATGAGGGGTCACGGGCTCAAGGTGAGAGGGGCAAGGTTTAACTCAGATGTCAGAGGGACTTTTTTTTTACACAGAGGGTGGTGGGGGCCTGGAATGAGCTGCCAAGTAGGGTGGTGGAGGTGGACATGCTGGGTTTGTTTAAGACTTACCTGGATAGTCACATGAGCAGACTGGGAATGGAGGGATACAAACGAATGGTCTAGTTGGACCAATGAGCGGCACAGGCTTGGACGGCTGAAGGCCCTGTTTCCTGTGCTGTAGTGTTCTTTGTTCTCAGGGCTGCAGTAAGCCCAGTCACTATTTTTAATGATCAGTGGCCCATATCTGTGTCTCATTTAGACACTTGCGAGAAATATGCAGCCCGCTCATTCTTCCAACCAAAACACATTGATATAAACACTCATTGGCCAAATATGCACATTCTGCAAGTTTATTAATTTGTCTTCCTGCATTTTTTGCAGTCCTCCATTTTATTAACTACACTCACAATTAGGTGTCATCTACTAATTTTTAAATTGTACTTCCAGTTCTTGAGTCGAAGTCATTTATGCAAAGGTATACCTGGAACTAATAGACTGCTACTGATGCATCATGTTAAATGATCTAGCCTGGTAGGTTTGGTTTAATTCTTCAACCAAAATCACACATGAGAGTTTGGATTCCTTTTGTGTATTCCTTAGGAATGAATGCTTAGCCACTAAAGTTTGAGTTTGCTTGTCATGTCTACATTTTGACACAAGCATCAGGAACCAACTACATAAAATTCCTCAAATTTTAGATGCTTTGATGTTCTGCAGGACCTATGGGAAAGGCTGTGTGTGATGATAATGGTGATCAAAGAATGCTATCATCAGAGGACATGTGCAAGATAATCTATATTTTTCTCATTCCATATTCTCAACATATGTAAGAGCATGCTAAAGCGACACAAGTTAGAAAGGGAACTCCCAAAATACATTCTTGTCATCTGCCAAGTTATCTCTGGTAAACATTCTGTGCAGTCACCAGACTGATGGTTTCAGTTTAGAAAACGTGTGTGAGTTGCTCCATGTTAGTCCTGAAAAATGCTATCAATCTGTACTCAGAGAGATGTTCCAAAAAGCAACTGTAAAGAGGTTGAAATGATTTTCACTTTGCCCTTTGGATGGCTAAACAGTGAAATGGAAGCGCCCTTTATTCACTTAGCATTTTATGTTAAGCCACTGGCCTATCACTGAGCCTTTTGACTACAGGGAACGGTAGAAACTCTTTAGGGAATTGAAAATATGTTAATGTACTATATTGGATTTCTGTGGGTGTCAATAATTAAACGTTCTAAACCTGGTTGATGATGAGGTGGCCAGCAAGTCCAACAAATCACTGGGATAGAATACCAAGTTAAAGTAGTTAACCTCATTCATTGCAACACTGACTGTCAGATGTAAATACTGTCTCTCTTCCAAACCACCCCGTCAAACAATGTCACATCTTAGATTACCAGAAATAATGACAAATCAAAGTAAATGGGAGAGAAGTAGATGTAGAGGAAACAGATCCAAGAACGGAATTCAGAAGTTTTAGAATGGAAAAGCAGTCCATTATTTAAATGGAAAAAACTCAGTGAATACAGAGGGATTGGGAACATGAATCACAAAAAAATTAGTTTACAGATACAGCAAATGATTAAGAAAACAAATTAAATGGTAGTGTTTATTACAAGGGGGATGCAGTATAAAAATAGGGAAATTTTACTGCAGCTGTACAGGGCATCAATGAGACCACATCTGGAATACAGTGCACAGTTTTGATCTCTTTGTTTGAAAAAATATATAATTGTGTTTGAAGCAGTTCAGAGAAGGTTCAGTGGAATCATTCCTGGAATGAAGGTCTTATGTTAGGAAGAAATGTTGAACAAGTTGGGCCTATCTATATGCACTGGAATTTAGAAAAATAAGTGGTCTTGTTGAAACATACAAGAACCTGAGAGGACTTGATAGGGTAGATATGAGGAGGTTGTTTCTATTTGGGAGGGAGATTAGATCTAGGGACAGTTCTAAAATGAAGTTTCCCTTAAAAAAGGGAAAGAGAATTTTTCTCTATCAGGATGTCATTAGTATTTGAAATTCTCTTCCCCAGAAAGCAGTGATGGTTGGGTCATTGAATATATTCATGGCTGAATTAGGTAAATATACAAACAAGTTGAGAGTTATGGAGGGGATGGTAGAAAGTGAAGTTGAAACCACAATCAAATCAGACATTCGTACTCACTGTTAGATTAGGCTCGAGGGCATTACCTTAGATTTCAAATTAAGCTTATTTGGAGGTAAAGTTCCAGCTAGCGTTCGCAGTTCCAAATTCTCTTTGCCAAGCTGGCTATCTGTTCCAATAGCATCCATTAAGCTACTCGCAGAAGTGGTTTGTGTATTATAACCACTATCAGCCTATTAATTTAAAAAGTCAATACAAATAATGGTAAAAGCATGACACATGCATTAACAGTCATACTGAAAAATAATAATGTGCAGCTAACCATATTCTATATACATCTTTATTCATTCACGGTATATGATCACCACTGGCTGGCCAGCATTTATTGTCCATCCCTAGTTCATCTTGGAGGACAGTTGAGTCAATTACATGGTTCTGGAGTCACATGTAGGCCAGACCAGGTAAGGATGGCAGATTTCCTTCCTTAAAGGATATTAGTGAACCAAATGGGCTTTCCTGATAATCGACAATGGTTTCATGGTCATCAGTTGATTCTTAATTCCAGATATTTTTTATTGAATTCAAATTCCACCATCTGCTATAGTGGGATTTGAACCTGGGTCCCCAGACTATTAGTTGAGTTTCTGGATTAGCAGTCTAGCGATAATATGACTAGACCATCATCTTCCCTGTGTAATTGGTGGTAATTTTATGCAGTCAAAAATCACAAAAAACAAAACTTACTTATTTCTTCAGAATCAAAAGGAGTGACAGTTTAATTATAATTGCTCAAACATGATCCTTACCTGCATACTAATGCTCTCAGAAGGAATAGCGCTGCTCTCTGCAAGGGGTGACATATACATACGAGGGCTGTCCATATTTCCAGTTATTGAGCTACTCATTGGAATACTAATGTTGGTTTCCGTTTCCTTCACCCAAGTGCTTTCATCCCCGTCAATTGTTCCTAAGTCAGCCATATCAACTGTATGATGCTCATTTCCATCCTGAAGCATATTTTCATTGGCTTCTGTGAGCTTATGTCGCGGAATGCAATTTGTTTCATTTTCTGTTTCTAGGTATAGAGAGAACGCTTCTGCATCCATTTCAGGATACACATTAGCTTGAGATGGAGAATGGGGTCTATCATCAATTTTGTGTTCATGCTTTTGCGGAGAAGTGTGACAAAGTCTGAGATTCATAGGAGGGTATGTTTTAATTGGCGAACATCCTTCTATTAAAGGAGATTCCGTATAGTGGTCAAAATTCCCATCTAAGCTTGCTGCAGAAGGAGCAACAGGAGACATGAAAGTAAAGTCCCTTTCTTCTGTATAAAAAAAACAAAAAGAGAGGTTATGCAAAGAATAGACTTTTCCAAATAAAGTTATTAGAATATTGAAGCAAAGTACGAGACTACTATGCAGAGACGTTAATTGGAAGAAAGGTATTTCTCAAATAATAGAGCATTATGGAGTTCTGGCAAATTCAAACAGGTGGTCAGTGTTCAAAGAATGGACAGTCAGCCATATATTTGAAATTTCATATTGTAGCCAAACCTCAAAATTCTCTAAGTTATGCAGTTATTAAGTGGTATTTTTGCTAGGATTACTCAGGAAAGTTTATCCCATAATTTTTCTTTTAATACGCGTTGTGCTGGTCCGTGCAGTTGAGAGAAAACCTATATTTAGTGTTGGAATGGGGTTCCACTGAGAACTAAGTTTCTCTGGAAGATGATTTATTGTAAAAGGTAACCTGCTTCCAATAACTGTTCATATGACAAAGTTGCTGGGAGATAAAGAATAGAGAAAAAGAGGGTAAACAAAAAGATGATTAGTGATGGAAGAGATTCCCAAGTTTGGGTCTGATTTTCAAGCCATTCAAGCTGGCTGAAGGGAACATCTCTTTCACACCAAATTCAGTTGAAATTCTACATGCTGGCTAAAAGTGTTTAAATTCTTTGATAACTGAAGGCATCTACTAACCATGACTTCTGGGATAGCTAAGCTGAGAAGAAAGACAAAGAGAGAGCTCCTAGATACAAGATTTCAAAGTTAAGGAAGATTGGGAGTTCTGACCAGAGGTGGTTAAACTTAAAACACCATATTGAACCGAAAGTCGACAAATGTGGGACAGTTGGAGGAAGTTTGAATGGATAATCTTATTGAAAGCAAGCACAAGGCCCAAAAATCCTAACCTTTATACAAATCTTTGAAGCAGTATTCAGACCAAGTGCTTAATCTCCCAATTTATGATAAATATCTGGTTTGAGATTTTTCAAGGTGTAAATCAGACGGGTTTAGAAGGTAATTTAAGTGAAGAAGTTTAGTTTGGAGCATGACCGGTGTTCATTGTACTTCTTAAAATCTTTTAAGTAACTGATTATTTAAAGAAAGAGTGTAACTATTTATATTAATGTTCTTTGATTTTTACAGTAAAATTATTTTGTTTGAAACAGTGAACCTTATGGCTTCATTCTTTGTGGATATTCGAGTGCGTTTCCAAAAAAAAACTTGACTGACCTCAACCAAGATCATAAAAGCAAGCAAGGAGATAAAAATAACCATTTGAATGCTGTAATAACGATAACAACAATAGCATTGATTTGACCAATGCCTTAATAATGAACGTAAAGATCTTTGAGGCTTTTACCAGCCTGTTTTAGCAATCTGGCTTGCTTCATGTCAGATTAATTGTCATTATAAGTAGTGTTATAAATAAGCACCAAGCTGCAAGGTCTTTAGAGAATGGTCATACCCACATACAAGATAGATTTAATATGGTTAACCTTATAAAGAACAAAGAACAAAGAACAACACAGCCCGGGAAACAGGCCCTTCGGCCCAATGAGCCCGCACCGCTATTTTAACATTATGAGTCCCCCCTCCACCCATGACCCTTGTCTATGCTTATGGCATTCCACATGTGGGAGGAGAGGAGAAATAAGTAATCCAAAGCAAATATCAAGTCTCAAATTCTCCATTTAGAGGTTGACAGCATGGGAACAGGCCCTTTGGCCCAACTTGTCCATGCCACCCTTATTTTTATTTTTTTTAAATCCTTAAGCTAATCCCAATTGCCTGCATTTGGCCCATATCCCTCTATACCCATCATACCCATGTAACTATCTAAATGCTTTTTAAAAGACAAAATTGTACCCGCCTCTACTACTGCCTCTGACAAGTTGTTCCAGACACTCACCACCCTATGTGTGAAAAAATTGCCCCGCAGAACACTTTTGTATCTCTCCCTTCTCATCTTAAACCTATGCCCTCTAGTTTTAGACTCCCCTACCTTTGGGAAAAGATATTGACTATCTACCTTGTCTATGCCCCTCATTATTTTATAGACGTCTATAAGGTCAACCCTCAGCCTCCTACGCTCCAGAGAAAAAAAATCCCAATCTAATCAGCCTCTCCTTATAACTCAATCCATCAAGTCCCGGTAGTATCCTAGTAAATCTTTTCCGAACTCTTTCTAGTTTAATAATATCCTTTCTATAATAGGGTGACCAGAATTGCACACAGTATTCCAAGTGTAGCCTTACCAATGTCTCGTACAACTTCAACAAGACGTCCCAACTCCTGTATTCAATGTTCTGATCGATAAAACAAAGCATGCCAAATGCCTTCTTCACCACTCTGTCCACCTGTGACTCTGCTTTCAAGGAGCTATGAACATGTACCCCTAGATCTCTGTTTTGTAACTCTCCCCAACACCCTAACATTCACTGACTAAGTCCTGCCCTGGTTCAATCTACCAAAATGCATTACCTCACATTTATCTAAATTAAACTCTATTTGCCATTCGTCAGCCCACTGGCCCAATTGATCAAGATCCCATTCCAATAGAAGAAAACCTTCTTCATTGTCCACCATGCCACCAATCTTGGTGTCATCTGCAAACTTACTAACCATGCCCCCTATATTCTCATCCAAATCATTAATATGAATGACAAATAACAGTGGGCTCAGCACTGATCCCTGAGGCACACCACTGGTCACAGGCCTCCAGTTTGAAAAACAACTCTCTACAACCACTCTCTGGCTTCTGTCAAGAAGCCAATTTTCTAAATTATTAGATACCTAATAATTTAATACAAGTCAACATTTAAAACAGAAAAAAATACAATTTTTAAGTTCCAGAAAAGATTTAAGTTCAAACCTGAAACTGGTATTTTGTCAAATTGAAGTCCAATCGGAGACAAAGGTGGCGATGCAGAATTTGGACGAGACATTGCTGGAAACATGGGGCTTGTTAGGCTCCCTAAACTGCACGCTCTTCCAGCATCTTGAATGGGACTCGATGAAAATTGCCCCTAAAATTTATAATGATAGATTTACATTATCACATTCTACTGTGTGGCTTGCCACAAATTTTTGGTACAATGTGTTTTTGAACCAAAAACTAGAGTACTAGAGTGTACTTGTACTAGAGTGGTGAAAGGAATGGAACCACGTGATGGGTCTCTTATTCTAGTCATTCTTCTGTTTACTTATTTTCTTATTTTGCATTCAAACACTTCACTATTTTACCAGAAATCAACAGAAGTCAGAAACATTGTGTGGAGAACTGGAGGCATAAAGCCACTTCTCACCAATCTACAAAAGTCCACATTGGAACTTCACATTCTACCAGCTCTTTACCCTTATAACCCAAAAATGATATTCAAAGTATTTTGTATATATACTTACAGAACTCGGAGTTTTGGTGGGGCTCTTGCAGCGAAATGGAGGAGACTCCAATGAGCTTAGATTTCCATGGGATTGAACAGGGCCAGCACATGGATTTTGCTCTGGAGAAGGAAGGGAGGAGCTATCAGAGTAGCTTCTTTCACCATCGATAAATAGTTTCCTTCGAAGTGAAGATGCACTCAAACTTTCATGTGACTGGTCAACAGGATCTTCCAATTTATAATGTTCACCTGAACACAGAAATAAACTTCATTGGTGTAATATTAAAATTTGCAGCACAGCTAAGAAAAATGATATTTGTAGCACAGATTATACCTTGCAGCAACATTGAGAAAATCAAACAGGCTTTCCCTTTCTCCTTGGCCAGTGTAGTGACAATAACTTACAGCAAGTGTCCATGTGCATTGCACAGCTCCTCCAATGCAAATACCAGAGCTATAGGGGGCGATTCTCCCAAAAGTGCCGAATCAGCGGGAAAACTGTTCTAAATGCCAACTTTCTGGCAATTCAGCTTCTCACCTGAATCGCCGCACTCTGCAATGCAGAGATACCGGTCATGAATATCATTAAAAACCTTGGGGGGGGGGGGGTGGGTCCATTTGCACTGTAGTCTGACACCTCTGGAACTCTGCATCTGTACAATGGCCCCGATCTGTCAGTCTCCCCATTTGCTGGCCAGCCTGGGACTCCCACAGTGTTGCCCCTCCAGCCCTCTCCACGGCCCAATTGTGGCCCCCGTCCCAGAGAGCCCAACCCCCTCCGCCCCAGTAGTGGTAATCCCCCCCATTTCCTGGCAGCCCACCCCCCATATGCTGGCAGACTAACCGCCCCCCACAACTCGCTGCCCTCCCTCGACCCTAGACCAATCCTGTCTCCAGCAGAAACACTCACCCCCACCAATCACCCCAGGCCCCGCCCATAATAGGCCTTGCCATGGGCCACAGGCTGGCACTGCGAGGGTGCTGTTGGACTTTAACCTGATGTTGTGAGATTTCTTACTGTGTTTACCCTAGTCCAGCACCAGCATCTCCACATCAGGGTGCCCATGCCCAGGGGACACCACTCCACTGCCGCCCAATCACCTGGGGGGTCCCCTGATTGCCCGCCCCCTTCATTCCGGCAAAGTCTTCCGCTAGTTACCCGAATGTGAGGGGCTAGTCTGAACCCCGCCAGAATGAAGATTCAATCAGGACCCGAGAGTTCCTGATAATGAACTAATAAACATATTAAAATAAATTTTAAAAAAAGATTAAAATTACTTACCCGCCTTCCTGCCGGTTTCCAGTGTAATCTGACCGGCGACTATTCGCTGGCTCTAGGAGATGCGCATTTGCTCCCAGCGCATGCTTAAATCCTGGTTCAAGGCCAGCGACATGCATCTCTCACCTTGACCCGTCAGAAAATTTGCGGGTCACGATGGGAGAATCAGGGCTACAATTTCTGACTGGACTGGTAATTGTCTAGAGCTGCTGAATCTTGGGAAGCAATATTACAGACTGGGAATATGCATCCCTTGCCTTGCTTCCCAGATGACAGCTCTTTTTTTTTGGAATGGATACGTTATTGCCTAGTGACACCAAAAACACTTCAAACAAAATCCAAATTAGTTGGTTAATCTGCAGTTAACTAGCATCAAGTGAGATCCCACTCCTGGAATGCTAACTTGCAGGATTTATATCAATTTTAAATACAAGTAATCTGAGCTCAAACACATTGCAGACTTTGGATTTTAAAAACTGGTCTTGGATAGTTGAAATTTTCCATTATTAGACTAACCTTTTAAAATTAGTACTGAATAAAAAAAAATACTAATCATCATACCATCTCTCATACTATTTGACAGAATAATTGTGTGAATTCTGTCCACTTAATAAGAGAGGTTCAACTTCAAATATCTTAAAGTTTGTTGGTTAAACAGAAGGTTTAGAAGTTGTGCATTCCATGAATTAGATAGTTGATATTATGATAGATGAATGGCAAGTACCTTTCATTAAAAGGCAAGGAAATGCCCATCAATGTGAACAGCAAATATTTCTGAGATTCTCTCAATTTGTCCAGTGCAGAAGGATTTGAGTGTACCAGTGTATAATGCATTAAATTCCCCAATGTGATGTGACCAAACCTGTCAAGAGAGGACAGTTGTAGGTCTACAAAAGATAATGGGCGGGATTCTCCCATCTCGTTCATTCCCTTCCCTCTGCCAGCAAGAATTTGATACTCAGCCAAAACTCCATTCACTGCAGTGCCACGAGAGAATCCCAGCCACGGACAAGGTCAAAGGTTTCCGGCAATTATTACAAGGAAATAACACTGAATCAATAAAACACTGGGAAACATTGTGTGCAATTTTGGTTGCTCTGCTTAGAGAGTCAAAAGCATTGTGATTTATTTTTAAAATAAATAGATTGACAATATTCCAAAAGTCAAAACGACTCTTAAGGAAGATTCATCCATTCATGAGGAACCAAAAGAGAAGAATATACATTCTTAAAGTGGTAAAACTCCCCAATAAAACAATCTTTGACCCCTCCATTCTTGCAAAGTGCTCCCATTCCTTTCCAAAATCCTCAATGCACTGTCACCTCCCAGATCCATTCCCAAGTTTCCTGGAACTCCATGTTTGAATCCCTCGAATCAGCTTTCTGTTTCTGTCACAATACCAAAAAACAACTCTTGTCAAAGTTACAAACAATATCCTATGAAAGTGTGACAAATATCCCATTGGTGATTTTGTTGTTTAGTGAGGGACAGAAAAGTGGCATAGACAACTTCTAAAAGTGGTGTATTATATGACACAAGCTCATTATTTTGTCCGTTTCAATTATTACATTCAAACAGTACATTAATGCTTTCTACATTACCTATTATTTTTTCCAGATCAAAGTCCACAGGTAATGACAACAAAGTCTGACAAGCTGCTGCACAGAAAAAGAATTTAAAACACATTTTTTGATAATTCAGACCCATATAGATTGTGCTTACTATTTCATATGTACATGGAGTAGCAATATTTGGGTACAACATTTATTACTAGGACAATTTATGACCGATAGAATTTCAAACAAATAATATTCTTATTTCAAAATCGAGTGTGAGAATGCAGTAATATTATTAAATGGCATCTTTTTTCCCTAGGGAAGTGTCAGCGAAGCTACATGGTCCAAAACAAAAAAAAGGACAAGTTTGGTTTGTTACAAAATCATGTTGTCATGCGCTGCACAAGTAGTAGTTAGCACTGAATTATATTATACAAACTTCCCATCAAAGCAAAATATGGCAAGCTCCATTAATCTGGTAAAGACACTCACGCACGTGATCTCCTTACTTGCAAAATGTACGTCAAGATCAAGCAGCTACTCATTTGGTTATTACATCAACATTTGTAAGAAAGTAAACTAAAGTGATACAGGGTACAATTTATACTTTTGGAACACAGCATCCTATGGATTAAATTGTTCTGTAAAGTAGATGATCTATTACGTGAGTTAAATTATGAAATCCACAGAACAAATGAATTTAGTTCAGGTAGCCACGTGCTCCAGATTCAAGTATGATAAATAAATCACTAAATTACAATAAATAAAATGGCAGAAAGCCTTGTAGTGATTACTTGAAACTACTAACCATTATGCATCCCAGGCAATACAGCAGATTCTTTTGATACAACTGAAGAGTCCCTATCCCAGGATGAACCTGAAAAGTCCAGCAAATAAAGAAGTGTAATTGCTTTAGATGCACAACATCTTCAATTAAGGTTCTAGGCATAATCACATTTTTTAAAACCAGTTAATCTCACCTAAAGATGTTGACTGCATCAGAATAGTATAACAACAGGAATGGTGGAAAGGTAGTAACCAATAGGAAAACAAAAAGACACACACACTGGGGGCACTCAGTACAAACAAGGGAAGTCTGGCCTAATTTTGATGGATAAAAATTCTCCACCCATCCACCCCTTACTCCAATTTCATTTGAACCTGCCAAACTCATAATGTGAGAAAAAGAAGTGCTGAGATTCTCGCTCTGCAGATGCTGCCAATCTTTCTGATAAAACAATTAAACTAATCAAATCAAGTGAGGGACAAATAAACATTCTGTTAATCTTTTTGGCAAAACAATTAAACCAAATTAAATTAACAGAGGGACAAATCAAAAGAGGCAATCCCAAAAAGGGAAGCACAAAAGAAAGTAGAAATGAAACTTAAAACATCAAACTAAAATGTGATTAAAGGGGTCGATAACGTACCCCAGTCCCTGTGGTGCCCAGCAGGCACAGAAGGCCTCATCACTGCCTTTGGACATCACATGCTCTCTCTCCAAACTCACCCGGCCACGAACATAGCCACGGTTTTTATGTGGTCAGATCTGTTGAGTTTTTACCACCACATTTTGTTTTCATTTCAGATCCCCAGCATCCACAGTATTTTGCTTATAAGCTCACAATGGGATAGTGTCCCAAAGCACCAGCCATCCTAAAGTATAGCATATATAAGTCTAGACAGCATCAGCAAAGTATGTGATTGTGTATGCACACAAGCAAAGGTGAACCTGACTAAGGGTGTCACTGTATTGTAATTAGCAATAGGAACTGTGGATACTTTTGCCTCCGTTTCCTACTCTTTGGATGCTTAGCAAATTTGGGACAACTCTGGTCTATATGGTATTTATCCACTCAGATATCAGGACACTTCCTTAAGAATTATTAGATAAAATGGCAATGACTCAGCAAACTTTGATCCACTTTGTAGAGAAGTGTAATGTTGGGAAACTAAGTGGAAGTTCAATTTATTGATTTTATAAAAACAAAGTTCTGAGCTTTAAATCACATAAATAACTGCTGTTGCAATGAAATAAATAAAGTGGACATGCTTGTACTCAGGCAAATTTTGCTCTTACTTGCTATGCTGAATTAAACTGGACTATGCATCATTTATTTTCTAAGTTTACTGAACATGTAAATCTTGTTCACCCAGTACAATAAATCCTTCACCTTTGTGAGCCCATTTTAGATAGCTGGCTTACAAAGAAGATATTTAATTTATTACATAATTGTTGCTGTTGTCAGAATCTAATATATTGATAATAGCATGCAAATTAATTGATTGAGAGGTATAAGTTGTAGCCTTAGAAACCCCCCTCATCTGAGACCCAAAGTCTACTTTTGTGAAGGAAATCCGTTTGTGAGAATTTTGCTGTTTACATAAAAGTAACAAGTAATCACTAAAATCCAGGAATTTTCAAGAACTCACATTTGACTCGAAGGGACTGTGCAATTGGTTTCCCCTCAGTTTGAGTCCAAGGAGAAGGGACAATGACACTATTCAAGAAAAACTGCAAATAAACAAAAGTCAGATAAATCAGAATATTAGGGTACATTACATGTTTAAATCTTAAACTCGAAGTGAATATTCAAGTATTTTACATAGCATCGGATCTGTGCTTGAATCCTAATTGTAGGATTTCACCGGACATTCCTCTCATGAACTGTGCTAAACACCTCTCCTATGAGCAAATGAAATTATCCGCACAATATTTGACACAGTAGCATTATCCAGGGTCAAGGAAAAATCTCATCATCATGACCAGATATCAGGTAGAAAACAAGTG
Organism: Carcharhinus amblyrhynchos; assembly: GCF_965287045.1. Classification (NCBI taxonomy): domain Eukaryota; kingdom Metazoa; phylum Chordata; class Chondrichthyes; order Carcharhiniformes; family Carcharhinidae; genus Carcharhinus; species Carcharhinus amblyrhynchos. Next base: position 9,242,469 of record NC_137333.1, on the reverse strand, counting down.
TAGGGATCATGTGACCTAGGAAAATACATCAAAAAACGTTTATTTAAGAAAAGAAACAGTAGTAGAAAGTTTGTATGGCAAACCACTCCATTGTGGAATATTTGGGGAATCTCTCCCTCAATGTCAACAAAACAGAGGAGATTGTCATCGACTTCAGGAAGCGTAAAAGGAGAACATGCCTCTGTCTACATCAACGGGGACAAAGTAGAAATGGTTGAGAGCTTCAAGTTTTTAGGTGCCCGGATCACCAGCAACCTGTCCTGCTCCCTCCATGCCAACACTATAATTAAGAAAGCCGACCAATGCCTCTACTTTCTCAGAAGACTAAGGAAATTCACCATGTCAACTACGACTCTCACCAACTTTTACAGATGCACCATAGGAAACAGTTTTTCTGGTTGTATCAAAGCTTGGTATGACTCCTACCCTGCCCATCAGTGCAAGGAACAACAAAATGTAGCCCAATCCATCATGCAAACTAACCTCCCATCCATTGACTTTGTCTACACTTTCCACTGCCTCAGCAAAGCAGCCAACATAATTAAGGACCCCACGCACTCCAGACAGTCTCTCTTCCACCTTCTTCCATCGAGAAAAAGATGCAAAAGTCTGAGGTCACATAATAACTGCCTCAAGAATAGCTTCTTATGTTCTTCCCTGCTGCTGTCAGACTTTTGAACAGACCTACCTTGCAATAAGTTGGTCTTTCTCTACACCCTAGCTTTGACTGTAACACCTCATTCTGCACTCTCTCGTTTCCTTCTCTATGAACAGCATGTTTTGACTGTGTAGCATGCAAGAAACAATATTTTTCACTGTATGTCAATACATGTGACAATAATAAATCAAATCATTAAAAAAGGTTGAATATTCACTGTACATCGGTGATCTAAATCTGAAAAAATGAATTACATCTTTTAATGTTCTCCGCAATAACTATATTTGGCATGCATTGGTGAACTTAAAACCTAAAGATCTAAGATCAATTATATGTCGATGAATGAATTGTATTTTAAGAACCGCGTAGAAATCAGTCACTTGAGAAGAAGTTTTTTTTTAACCAATTTGTCAATGAGATTTGCTGGCCAGACTTCACTCAAAATTAATGTCACATCAAAACATTTTCTTCACCTTGGTCTAAGCACTTACTTCTTCAATAGCTTTTTGTTTTCTTGCCTCAATATCATTGTCTAATCTGAAAGCATAAACAAAAAAAATCACCGTCACAAGTCTATTGACTTTGAAACTAACCCCTAGCACTGTACAAAGAAAAATAATCTTTCCCTACTGGCAATTTAACAAGAATACCTATGCATGTTTTTAACTCTTAATTTTTTTACCCACATTTTTGAATTATGAGACATTGTTTTGCTCTTCGTTGTAGCTTACAACTTAAAAATAGAATCAGGCAATATTGTGATTTAGCCTTCAACTAATGCAAATAATGAACTGCAATTTATATCTGCACAAGCCACAATTAGAAAGATCCACACTTTAAATATCTGTCTCAATAGCAAAATAAATATTGGAAACAATGATACACTGGTAGTCAATGGGTAGTCAGAACTTGAGTATTGCTGAAAAAAGAAACATAGGTTTGCGTTTTCCAGACCTGCCAACCACTGGGATTGACGGATCCTGAGGACTTTTGACTGGGCCACCAAGTCTCCTGTGGCAGGTTCCACAATGATGGGGCTGTAAAATCCTAGCCACGTTGTCGAAGCTTTTTGTCTTGCACTTATCAGGAGAACTCACAAGAGTACCAAGTGTAAAAGGAAGAACCAAGTTGTTTTGACAAAACTTTGACAATGTGTCCTTTTTAAGGCAAAGGTGTATTACAATGCGCAATTAAAATTACAGTCAATACAGGTCAAATTAAGTATCATCCACTATACAATCCTAAATGTAGTGACAGTCCTGTATATATGCAAGAAAATACAATGTTATGGAGAAAATATGGTGGGCGACTTACTAAACTAATTGAAACCATGCTAATATTATTAAATCATTCTGAATTGAAATTAAGCTAGAACTCTGGAGTGAGAATTCTCCATAAGCTCCCCCTTCTGAAATGCAAATAAATTTCTACCACTTTTAAAAAATTTAAATAGATGAGAAATTTCATCAAACATCACACACATTGATCTAATGACTGTGTCGTACAGAACACATAGTAGAATAAAAGTGGTAACCTGGTGCAGCTCATGTATGTAGATTGCTGGTGAACATCTTCTGGGTCAATTTCAATTGGATGCAAGATTGCTAGCTCTTCAATGGACCACTTGAATGTTCCAGGTGTCTAAGTAAGGAATGTAGTACATTTTTAAGCTATCTACCAGATGTAAAAACATAATTTACATTTATGTATCACTTTCAAGAGGGCATCTCAAAACTTTTTGAATTGTAGTCACTGTTGAAACGTAAGAAACACAACAACCAATTTGGTCACCACTCGGTCCCAAAATGACAATGAAAGAAAAACCAAAAGATGACATCTCCAACTGTACAGCATTCCCTCAGTGCTGCATGCCATTGCTAGCCTTGATTATATGCTGAAGATTCTGGACTAATCTGAAGACTATGCATTTCTGCCAGCGATTTTCAAACTGATGAAATATTAAGTTATCCCAAACGAGTGCACATTTAAAGAGAAAATGATAGCCTGTGCCTTGTGTGCTGTCAAATATTTCTTCTCCCTCTTATCCATCTATTTATAAATAACTTTTATTTGCTCCTGGCTAATCCAATCTGGGATAGCCCTTTCAAAAATAGCTTTTATATGGTATATATTCTTTCTTCTAAAACAACAGCATTGCTAATTAGGGTTATATGCAGAACCCAGAATATAATAATCAGAGTCAAGCTGCCTGGTTTAAATTTCAAACAATGCTTGGCAGTTAACTGCCAGCCACCATCAGCTGTGCATTCTCCATGACAATGCTTCTATCAATCAGAATCTATTTGCCAACCAACAAGCACTCTTCTAACACAGATTAAACTTGTTGTTTCCCTTGATGTTGGTATTCCCGATGGGAGCAAGATGAAAAGCTTCAATAAAGAAGTCTATTTTTCAGCAATACTGAATTATAATACTGTGTGCGCAAGATAAGAGAAAATAACTCTCCCTTTGAAGAATGTCAAACTTACCCGTGTGTCAGGTGTTTTCACCAATCTGAAGACAGATGGACTGGGAACTATTGGCTCATGCAAACTTGCATAATCACTGGGGCTCTCAAAAGGGTTTGAGACAGGAGGCCGCCCAGGTGTGTCTGGTGTTACATGTAATCTGGTCTCACTTTTCAGATCTCCCATTACTCTTTCTTAACAGTATGCAACACCTTTCCACGTCCAGTTGGTTATCATTGGGGAAACAAGAATCTATAGGAAAAAAATTCTTAAGTGAGTTTTCTTTGCTTCTATGAAGCACTTTGGGACATTTTTTGACTTAAATGCACATATAAACTGTAGCACCTCTTCTCCAGTAATCCATTACTCAATATATTGTATTGAGTATTACATTAACATTAGGTAATAAGAGTTTAAAAAAAGGGATGTGTCTAGGGCAGTGGATAGAGGAGAGCCGGTGGATGTGGTCTTTCTGGATTTTCAGAAGGCGTTTGACAAGGTACCTCACAAGAGGTTATTGCAGAAGGTCAGGGGACATGGAGTTGGGGGTAGGGTGTTAGCGTGGATAGAGGATTGGTTGTCAAATAGGAGGCAGAGAGTGGGGGTCAATGGGTGCTATTCGGATTGGCGGTTGGTGACTAGTGGGGTGCCCCAGGGGTCGGTGCTGGGGCTTCAGCTATTTACCATTTATATAGATGATCTGGAGGAGGGAACCGAGTGTAGGGTGTCGAAATTTGCTGATGACACCAAGATTGGGGGAAAGGCAAATTGTGCGGAGGGTGTGGAGAGTCTGCAGAAGGATCTAGATAGGCTGGGCGAATGGGCCAGGAAATGGCAAATGGAATTTAATGTTGGCAAGTGTGAGGTGGTCCACTTTGGTAGGAAGAATGGTAGGAAGGACTATTACTTACGTGGCGAAAAATTGCAGCAGGCGACGGTGCAGAGGGACCTCGGGGTCCTTGTGCATGAGTCGCAAAAACCCAGCTTGCAGGTGCAGCAGGTGGTCAGGAAGGCGAATGGGATGCTGGCCTTCATAGCGAGGGGGATTGAATATAAAAGTAGGGAGGTCTTGCTGCAGCTGTATAGGGCATTGGTGAGGCCGCAGCTGGAGTACTGTGTGCAGTTTTGGGCGCCGCACCTGCACAAGGATATTTTGGCCTTGGAGGGAGTGCAGAGGAGGTTTACTAGGCTGATACCGGAGTTGAGGGGGTTGAGCTATGAGGAGAGGCTGAATAAACTAGGCTTGTACTCGTTAGAGTTTAGAAGAATGAGGGGAGATCTCATTGAGACGTATAAGATGATGAATGGGATGGATAGGATAGAGGTGGAGAGACTCTTCCCGCTCAAAAAAGACAGTAGGACTTGGGGGCACAGCCTCAAGATAAAGGGGAGGCGGTTTAGAACGGAGTTGAGGAGGAACTTCTTCACTCAAAGGGTGGTGAATCTCTGGAATTCTCTGCCCGTTGAAGTGGTGGAGGCTGCCTCGCTAAATATTTTTAAGAAGCGGGTTGGTGGGTTCTTGATAAGAGAGGGGATTAAGGGTTATGGGGAGAGGGCGGGAAAGTGGAACTGAGCCACAACAGATCAGCCATGATCTTATTGAATGGCGGGGCAGGCTCGAAGGGCTAGATGGCCTACTCCTGCTCCTATTTCTTATGTTCTTATTTCCTTCATACATACATCCTTCATACATTAACTATTTTTGAATTAAAGTTCTTCAGTAAACATAGACAAAGGGAAATTTCAATTGAAGAGTGTCGTTAAAAAAAAGTTAGAAGTGTGTAAGTGGAGCACATCCTCCAACAGAGAGGTTGGAAACAAGCTTGTAGATTTTATGTTTGCTTGGAAAAATAAAGGATAAAATATTTACAGACTTCAGTTAAATAAACAAAACAAGTACTTTAACTGATTTCCTCACATAGAGGTTCAGCTCTTTATTGGTCAATTGTTTAGGTTGATCCTTATTGATGTAAACAATCTTTTTTATACATCCTGTTAATTAGATATCCTTGACATACTACTCAGGCCAAGCAAGTTGTGCAAATTGCAGTGCCCCAGGAACTGCAATATCACTAGTTACTGTAAAATTTGAAAAAAGTGAAATTGATTATATTTTACCCATCTCTATATATTACTCCACATTGATTATACTTCAGCCTAGTCTCTATATTTTATTTGATGCTGATTATATTTTACCCCAGCCTCTCTCTTTTTACATTATATGGGGCAATTTTTTCACACAGAGGGTGATGAGTGTCTGGAATGGGATGCCAGAGGCTGTAGCAGGGACAGGTATAATTTTATCTTTTAAAAAGCATTTAAACAGTTACATGGATAAGATTGGTATGGAGGGATATGGGCCAAACACAGGCAATTGGGACTAGCTTAATGGTTAAAACCTTGACAGCATGGACAAGTTGGGCAAAAGGCCTGTTTCCATGCTATAAATGTCTATGACTCTATGACTATATTGATTATACTTTACCCCAGTCTCCACATTATAGTATATTGATTATATTTTACTCCAGTCTCTCTATATTTTATAGTATATGGATGTTACCCCAGTCTCATATATTGCGTATTGATTTTATTTTACCCCATTGTCTATACATTTTACTCTATATTAAATTTTACCTCAGTCTCTCTATATTGTATATTATATGGATATTTTACCCCAGTTTATTCTATATTGATTATATTTTACCCCAGTCTCTCTATAAATTTTATATTATATTGAATATATTTTACCCCAGCCTCTACATATTTTACTCTATATTGATTATATTTTATTCCAGTCTGTCTATATATTTCACATTATATTGGGTATATATTATATGGATATTTTACCCCAATCACTCTATATATTTTATTAAATTGAATATATTTTACCCCGTTTCTCTATATTTATATGGATTATATTTTACCCTGTCTCTCTATATTCTATATTATGTGGATTATATTTTACCCCATCTCTATATATTTTATATTATATGGATTATATTTTACCCCGTCTCTCTATATTTTACATTATATTGAGTGTATTTTACCCCATCTCTCTATATTTTATATTATATGGATTATATTTTACCCTGTCTCTCTATATTCTATAGTATATAGATTATATTTTACCCCTGTCTCTCTATATTTTACATTATATTGAGTGTATTTTACCCCATCTCTCTATATTTTATATTATATGGATTATATTTTACCCCTGTCTCTCTATATTCTGTAGTATATAGATTATATTTTACCCCTGTCTCTATATGTTATATTATGTGGATTATATTTTACCCCTGTCTCTATATATTACATTGAGTATACTTTACCTCAGTCTCTCTATATTTTGTATGATACGGAATATATTTTACCCCAGTCTCTATATTATATGGATTATATTTTACCCCAGTCTCTCTATATTTTATATGATATGGAGTATATTTTACCCCAGTCTCTATATTATATGGATTATATTTTACCTCAGTCTCTTTATATTTTATATTATATGGATTATATTTTACCCCAGTCTCTCTATATTTTATATGATATGGAATATATTTTACCCTAGTCTCTATATTATATGGATTATATTTTAGTTTATATTGATAATTTACCTTCCGCGTCCTCTCTCTGAGTTCGTTGCCTTGAATAGCCCTCTTGCAGCCGGCAGCCAATCAGAGCCTTCGGCTGTCGGCGGCCGCTAGCCAATCAATGTTGAGACTTTGCCGTGGCCAATCACCGCCGGCTATCCCGCGACCAATCAATGGCGTCCTTTGCCGCCCACCAATCAGCGGTCGGGACCGGCGACCGGCAGCGCCCAATCAGGCGGCATATTCCCCGTCTGCAGCCAATCAGATTCAAACGCTAACGGTCGCCGTGTCAACAAACTTTATTGACACCGATTCCCCCTTCCAGGCAGCGAACAAAGAGCCGCCGGGGGGGTGTCATAGCGAGAGGGCTTTATAATTGTGCGGACTTCGTGCCGAGGGATAATGTCCGCCAGGTGAACCGTAGGTTCTGGTGAATTTAAAAAATACTTTAAAATGGTTGTTTAGCGGGCCGGGTGGGCGGGGTGATCCTGTCCAGAAGCGGGAGGAATGGCGAATGCTGGCAATCTGAACGCGGTGAGGGAGACGATGGACGGTGAGTCTCTCTCGGTTATTTATAATTCATTTTTCCTGGATGTGGGTACAAAGGCCAGCATTTATTGCCCATCCCTCATTGCTAGAGGAGGAGGAGCAGGAGCAGCGTTCCTGCACCGCTGCCTGCGGTGTGGTTGCACTCACTGTGCTGTCAGGGAAGGAATACTGTCAACGGTTTTGGACCCCTTATCTCAGGAAAGGCCAGGTTGGCATTGGTCGCAGTAAGAAGTCTCACAACACCGGGATAAAGACCAACAGGTTTATTTGGTAGTAAACGCAGGCATGATTGAATGTCAGAGCAGATTCAATGAACCCAATGGCCTAATTATGCCCCTCTATCTTATGGCCTACTCTTGATCCTATTTTCAATGTAATTCCACTTCACCCCTTGATCACCTTACTGATTTGTCTAAACTGCAATGAGTACTGACCCTATCTCTCCTCATTGGGTGATCTTCTATACTTGGGATGGATATAGTGAATCTTCTCTGGACTGTGACTCAGTGGTGTGGAGATGCCTTTATTTTCTACCAAATAAACCTGTTGGAATTTAACCCGATGTTGTGAGACTTCTTACTGTGTTTATCCCAGTCTAATGCCGGCATCTCCACATTATTGGTCACAGTCCAGAGAAGAGTCACTATGTCCAGCCCAAGTATAGAAGGATTGCCTGATGGAGAGAGGTAGGGTCAGTACTCATTGAAGTTTAGACAAACCAATAAGGTGATCAAGGGATATGGGGATAGTTTAGTGCATAACCAGTCAGCTTTTAAACGAATTGAGAGTTTCTGCTTCCACTACCCTGTTAGGCAGCAAGTTCCAGACTCCTACCATCCTCTTGGTGAAAAAGAGATTACCTCACTTACTGTACTGTCTGGAGACAATACACATCTCTTTAACCTGTGATCAGTGCTCCTTCCACACATATTGTCGGTCACTTTAGGACTTGAACAGCAGGTTAGGTGTAAAGATTCACATTCTAATCAGTAATCTCTAAACTGTCTGTCCTTTATATGCTCTGTCTGAGGCCAGAACTCTCCATTCACCTGATGAAGGGACTAACCCAAAAGCTCGTGAGTTTACTATCAAATAAATCGGTTGGACTAAAACCTGGTGTTGTCAGACTTTTTACTGTGTTTACCCCAGTCCAACGCCGGCATGTCCACATCATATCATGTCCATGCCACAACAGCAGAAGCAGCAAGTAATCCTGTGCTGTAGCTTCGCCTGGTTAACTTCTCATTTTATAGGTATGCTTGTTCCTATCCTAGCACGCCCTCCTTGACCTTTCATTGAGCCAGGGCTGATCGCTCGGTCTGATAGTAGTACGGGAAAAGCCAGATCATAATGTTACAGATTATAGTTGAATACAATTCAGCTCCTGACCCATAGAGCCTCATGGGCACCCAGTTTTGAGTTGCTGTATTTGTTCTAAATTGATCCCATTTGGTATGGTGGTGATGCCACACAGCTTGATAAAAGGTATTCTCAATATGAAGACAATCCTAAAGTGCAACTGGTACTATCATAGACAGATTTTTCTGTGATAGGTAGATTAGCGAGGGACAGATCAAGTTGGTTTTTCCTTGATCAGATCCTTCATCTCCTGCCTTAGACCCAATCTAGTAGCTGTGTCCTTTTAGAGCTCGATCAGCTACCGAATCACTCATGGTGATGGACATTGAAGTCCTCTGCCCACAGTTCTGTGCCCTTGCCATCCCTGGTGGTGCTTCCAAGTTGTGTTCAACATGGAGCAGTACTAATTATTTAATTCTATAATGGTTATTGTATAAAATCTGGCATAACGATTGTCATTAAAAGACAGCATATCTTCTGACTCACTATTATGGCATGTCTGATAGTTTTATAAAACACTGTCGAAATCACTACAGACTTCAAATTGCATTAGTTCTTAGCTCCTGGTATTTGATTTACACACACCACACTTAATTTTTTAATACATGTAATGTGCCTTACAGCAAGTCATTAGGACTTGACAATCCCATATTTGCTGTAAGCAATTTTTATAAGTGTCAGTGTGGATTAGATGCATGCAGTGGTTAATGAATCTAAAATTATCTACCATGTGTGACAAACCTGCTGGTTAAATCCTGTGTACAACAATATATTACGTGTTGAAAATGGTGTTCTCAATGAATCATCGCTAATTTGTCTTTACTTGCAGTTTCTTGACTGTTAACTGATTTCTACCTCTTTTCCCAAATGCAATGGGCAATCCAGCAATCAGTATAATAGCAGGACGTCATGGGTTACGTATTGCAGATGCAGTGAGTGCAAGTCCTAGGTCGCTTTTATTGAATAGGCTTGGGCCAAGTGATGTTAGTAATGAGCATATTAAAATGAGCCAGTTGATGCATTTGTTAAAATGGGATGAAGGCGTGTGTGCGTGCGCGCGCGCACACACACACACACTTTTTCTGCTTTGTTGCACGTATTTTGTCTTTACATTTTCTGAGGTAATCAATATATTTTTAATCACTAAGCAAGACAACAGCAACAGTCAACTTAATTGCAATTTTAGTTGTTCCTCAAATATCTGAAGCATTCAATTATTTTGGAGCTTTTGATTTCTAAGTCAGCATTTGTAATTACTCCACTAATATTGCTCTAATTTAGTTGCAATGCATTTCATCAGATTGATTGAAATATGAATTCATTGTAAGAAGGTTCCATGCTTTGTGTGAGAAATGGCAGTATTTTGCAGATAAAGGTGTGAGATCATTATCCCCTCGTGTCATTACACCCTCCCTCATTGTTCCATGTAGACTCTGGCTCAACAGTCAAAGGCCTTCAGAACTGCGAATCATTTTCAGGTGCCTCTTCACAGTCAACAGAATTTATCTGACTGTCATTACTTATGCATAAGGACTTCACATGGCAATGCAAGCTCTGCTGACACAGCCAAATAGGCCATGTCTTGTTGACTCCTGGTGGGAGGGATTGCTTTGGATAATTAGGTATACATAGTGCCTTTGTTTGTAGATGCATTGACCAATTGTCTCTGGGCTAGACAGCATGTAAAAAAAATGCTCCCTGCTTGAATCTCATTGCTGGCCCTTTCTGGAAGAGAGGTTGATTAGGGTCATTGATCTGCTATGTGCTTTCTATTCTTGATGTAACTTGCCTCCTTATGCTGGGTGGAGCAATAGCAACAAATGGGTACAGATTGCCCACCGTTGTAGGTTTCAGGCAGCCAGTAATAGCACTGTAAGCTGCAGTGAGGATGAGATCCAATTTTGTGGTATGGGGAGCGTAGTCCCAAACTAGGCAGCTGCATTCAGTTACTGAGTAGCACAGGACAAATGCAGCTAATCAGTTCTTCCATTTACAATTCACTAGCTTCTGTAACGTGTTCCTGACAGCCACCTTGGACTTTATTTTGACATGATCTTGGAGTTTCAAACATGACCTAACACTGGCACACAGCTTTAAGCCAGTTTACTGTGGAGTAGTTTTCTTCTAAAGCAAAATAAATTAACTCCATCCTTTGCATCTCTGTTCCTAAGATAAAAAGAACTAATGTGTCTTTTTGGGTTTGGTCTGCAGATGATTAATCAGAGTCACTGGTTGGCTCAGCTAGTGCATGGTCACAGGACTAAAGGATTGCCCTGAGCACAAGTCCTCAGTGACGAGGGCACTTATGGTATGTGGCCAAATAGGAGAGTCATTGATATAAGTAATGAGCAGCAAGGTTGCAAGAATATTGCCTTGAGGTAAACCATTCTCTCACTGCGCCACCTGTCTCCCTTGCTATTTGGTCAACAAAGAAATGGGAGGTGAGATATATAACAGCAATTGGCTTACTTCTAGAGTCATATACCACGGCTGCGTTCGTGGCCAAGTGTCCCTGGAAAGGGAGCATGTGGTGTCCACGGGCACAGTTGACACCTTCCACTTCACAGGGGCTGGGATGCATTAGTGACCCTAATAATCAAATTTTCATGTGATGTTTTCACGTTTCCATTGTACTTTGATTTTGTTCGGGCTATTCTCCCTCCTTTTGGAGAGCTGCCCCTTTTACTTTGTCCTGATTTAACTTGGTTTGTTTATTTGGTTTGACCTTAAAAGAGGCCAGTTGCCTTGATTCTTTGCAGATGCTGCTGACCTACTCTGCATATTTCTTCATATGTAATTCCCTGCCTCATCAAGCTTTTTTAAGTTCTGCAGGGCGCTATCATTCTCACCCAATTCTAGAAGACACAGCATGTCTGATGGTCTCTGTTTTCCCTCAGCAATGCCTCTTTTCCTTACTTCAATCCAAACAGAATGTGGAGATTTGGAATGAAATGAGAGAAAGTCCTGAAATCATGTTCAGCAGCTGAATATACTTTGAAAGCTTGTTTTCCAGAACTGATTCTAAAAGAAACCAAATTTCCTGGATCTACTAATAGTAACTGTAGTCTCGGTTTTAATCACTGCAGTAAATCAGTGATTTGAAAAAAAAACTAGTGTTTCTTTTTTATTATTATTAGAGTTCAAGCAGCTGGAGTAGCCCTGTGTCCTGATTAATAGCACAAGGTTCCTTTTTGCAAAAGAAGCAAACAAGATGTGAGAAAACACTTTTTTCACATGGTGAATTGTTCATGTCTGGAATGCACTGCCTGGAAATGTAGTGGCACAGACTCAATTGAGGCATTCAAGAGGATGATGATGTTTAAGTGCAAGGGTACAGGGAAAATGCCGGAAGATGGAACTAAGTCATAATTGCCATTTGGAAATTTGGTGTAGACACAATAGACCGAATGTCTGTCTTCTGTAGTGTAACGTCTCTGTGAATTCACTGCACTAGGCCTACCTATCGTGGTGGAAGTTGTATTTGCTGCTTTTCTGAATAGTCATTTTTTCCGAGCATCGAGTACTCTAAGATTGAATTAGCATTATGATACTCTGTTGCATGCTCTTGATGGTGGATCAATATGGGATTGAATACCTAGAGGAGATTAGTGAAGTTAAATGGGATAAAAGCCATTAAGAGATTTGAAACCAAGTGCAATAGCTTGAGCAGGAATATTCAATCTCTTATGTGTGGAGGGAGTGCATATTTCAAATACTTCGCACAGGTGGGTGGGGTGAGAGTGTATGGTATGCAAGTTTTGAGGAAAATAAGGAAACCAATCAGAGCCATTGAGGTTATGTTGCTCTTACTCCACACAACACATCCATATGTCTGAACAACCTTCAGATGAGAAGGCTGATTCATTGTCTTGCCTTCTCTGTGCCATATTGCTCTGTGCCCCCGCCCCCAAAACCCATTTCTTCAGTCTTGGTGTGCCCAGCATCTCGCCCGTTTAATCGGTATTGTTTCTTTTCAATATAGTAACTATTAATAGAAAGAAAGTACTTGGGATGTATATTACAAGAAGTTCTTCCATTATCGCTTCATTTTCTTTGAATTGCGTGGGCTAATGAACGTTTCTACATTTATTTGATAACCTAATTCAAACTCTGACTGACTCCAATCCTTGCTGACTGTTATTTCATTGCAGGTTTAAAACGGTGCCTAGTGAATGTCATCTTCCTACTCCTGAGCGGTGTAATGTGAACTAATTATTTCTTAATTCTGGTGTTGTATAGATCTGAAGAAAAAAACTAATGTACTTATTAATGATCTACTTGTGGAATCATTGAGAGTTAAGGAATGCTCTTGAAAAGAAGTCTTGAGGCTCGTATGTTGTATGAATTTTTTGAGGTATAAAGTCTAGTGTTGTTTGGGGGAGGGGGTGGAATGAAATTTTGTTTGCTTTAATGGAGGAAAAAAGTATCTGCTATTTGGCTAACACTGAGATTGTTGCTATTTAAAAATTATAAACATTTGATTTTTCACTTAAATTACTTCCAAAAGGAATTTCCCAAATCACACATGCGTAAGCAATTTGGATCTGTAATCCAATTTGCCCATTTAAGTAACTTGTAGAAAAAGAGCCATAATTTCCATTCCCTAGGATATCATACCCCAAAGGTACCCAGGATGCCACCTCCTCTCCACACTTCATCCCAAAACTCTTCACATAAGGATTGCACATCAGTTGCCCAGGATGTTCAGGTTGGATTGGGCAATTACCTTGCACTGGGAACCATCCAATTTTTGAATCGCATGCTTGAACACTGTTACAGGAATAAGTACAGTAAAAAGTCTGACAACACCAGGTTTTAGTCCAACCTATTTATTTGATAATATTCTCACAAGCTTTCGAGGGGTTACCCTCTTCGTCAGGTGAATGGAGAGTTCTGGCCTCAGACAGAGCATATAAAGCACAGACAGTTTAGAGATTATAGAGAATAAGTACCCAGGAATGGTTAGAATTAAAAGCATGTCTAACTCCTGGGTAACTGCAGTACTAATGGCGACTGTGAATGCACCATTTTTGTTCTCCTCATGAAAGTTCAAATTTGACCTTTCTGCCAGTTGGGTTCAAGGAAAGCTTTGCTGGATCATTTTAATCTATGTTTGTGGGATGTTTTTTAATTAATGCTGTGAATTATTGAATTGAAGTGCTGTATAGCCTTTGGTGTGACTTTAATTGCAAATACCTACAATGTTTGGGCACACAGTGCTACAGCAAAGTTGTTGTAATGTATAGATGCCGGCCATGGCTCAGTGTTGGAACACTCTTACATCTGGAGTCCCGCTCCAGAGATTTGAGCATAGAATCTAAACATCATGTTTTTCAGGTGAGATGTTAAATTTAGGTCTTGTCTAGTGGCTATAACAATCCCATGATACTAATTTGAAGAAGTTTGAGGTATTCTCCCCATTATTCCTAGTTAATATTTATCCCTAAAATATTATCTAGTCATTATGTTGGGGTCTGTAGCATCTTGCTGTGTGAATTGCCATGAGCAATTCCTGTCTTTCTTTAACAACCGTGGTAATTCCAAAAACTTTCAAAAATATTTCATTGCCTTTGTAGCATTTTTGGGACACTGAAGTTCTGAGAAGTGCTATGTAAATAGAAGTAACTTTTACTGTATTTCTTCCAGTTCTTCTTGAAATTTCGAGATTGCTGAACACTGGTCTTGATATGGAGTCTCTGTCGATTTGTGTCCGTCTTTGTGAGCAAGGAATCAATCCTGAGGCCTTGGCTTCAGTCATCAAAGAGCTGCGCAAGGCTACTGACTCGCTCAAAGTAAGAAAGGTTTATGTGCAATAAAATCTGATGCATGTCACATACAATCATGAATTGTTTCAGAGAGAAATCCTTTTGGTCCTTTATACCAGTGTCTGCTTTCTGACATCTTTTAGAACTGGTTTTATCCTTTCAGGAGGACGAAGTGGTTTGCACAGGAGAGCTTGCATTTTGCCAGAACAGAATTTATGTGGTGGATAATTGATGTAAAACCTGTGATAGGTAGTATGAAAAAGATTAACTAGAGAAGCAGCAGAAATCTTGCAGATGATTTGATGGATGAGTGAATTTGCTAGTTAAGCATTGATAGGGCTTTGTTTTATGAGCCTAAATTTCACATTTTACTTCCAAACAGGATATTCTTGAGCTGCAATATCTAGGAGTTACTAATCAGCATTTAATTACAGTTTTGCAGTTCTGAGCAAGAAACTGATTTATGTGGATGTTTTCTTTTGAGAGAATAAATACAGATATAGAATATGTGGTTAGAAGGAAGGCTGTGTTGTGGTTATAAGTACAAATAGGGTGTATCTTTGCACTGAAATATAACAATACATGATGAAATCTGCAGGCCCGTAAATTGGTAATTTCCTAAGAATTGAATAGTAACCAAATTTAGGATTAACAGATCCACATGGTCGAATAATAATTGACTCCATCAGGAATGTGCTGTGAGCAGGAGTGACTGGTACTTAAATCTCAAAACCAAAATGGAAATAAGGAGTAGTTAGCATGGATTTAAGAAGGAAAGGTCATATTTGAACAAATTTAATGAATTATTTTGACTAGATAAAAGTAATACAGTAAATATAACGGTTTGTACTTTTTCAAAAGGCTTTTGAACAGAGAAAGTGAGAAGAGGTGTTTAAGAGGTTATTCAAATTGTAAACAGTTTTGATGGAGTCAACAAGAAAATTATTTCCATTGTCAGCAGAAGACATAAATTTAAGGTCAATAATACAAATGTAAAATACTGCACGTACTGGAAGCCAAATAAAAAGACGCTGGAAAAATTCGGCCAGTTGGTAGCATTTGTGGAGGTAAAGAGAAACAAAAGTTAACGTTTCGAGTCCAATATGATTTTTGTTTGGAATTATGGGGAGGTAGAAAAGAAGTAAAAAAGGAGGCAAGGAGCTAATGGAGATTGTATACCAAATGGAACAAAAGGCAGATGGAGTAGTAATGGTAAAGAAACCAAGCATAGGTTCAGGGAATATGTTAGTGGCAGAATAAAGGTCAGCTTGTCTGAAAGATCATTGATGAAAGAAGTGTAATGAGAGTTTATGCAGCAAGTAATGATTTGGATATAGTATCTGAAAAGTTTAAGTTTAGTTATAATCACAAGTAGGTTACATTAACACTGCAATAAAGTTGCTGTGTAAATCCCCTAGTTTTTCGGTGCCTGTTCGGGTACATTGAGGGAGAATTTAGCACATCCTTTGAATTGTGGGGAGAAACCGGAGCACCTGGAGGAAACCCATGCAGACACGGGGTAAAACGTGTAGACTCCACACAGACAGTGACCCAAGCTGTGAATCGAACCTGGGCCCCTGGTGTTGTGAGACAGCAGTACTAATCACTGTGCCACCGTCCGTCCTCACTGTGCTACCGTGCCACCCTTTAGTGTAGGGTAGTGGAAACAGATTCAGTAGTAACTTTCAACAGAAAATTCAGAACATATTTGAAAAGAGCCAACTCTAATCCTTGGATCTGAGAGCCGACACAAGCACAAATAACTAAATGAGCACCTCAGAATGTAAACTACTACAGAGTAGATTCTGCCTACTTAGGTCAGAGAATGTAAAGTTAGAACAAGTAACAGAATGGAAAATAAGCTACTTGCAAAACCACGTAAGAGTATTTACTCAGACTGGCTGAAGATGTGAAGTGATGTTCCACAGTGATTGTTATTGGGATTAGTGTTAGCCATTTAAATGATTTGACTATCAAAAGTACAGTTTTGAAATTTTTAACACCAAATCTGTGGGTTGGTGTAGTTCAGCCTGGGGGCAAATACAGTGGAATACAAGATATTAATGTTCTTGTAATAGGAGTGCATAAATTGAAAATAAATTTCAATATACATTTGAGATGGTACATTTTTGATAGCAGAAATGAGGTTGTATGTTTCTTGGGAATTTAGAGTCTTAAAATGAGTGTAGGGAGTAGATGAGCTCCAGGGCTACAGGTTCACAAATCATTGAATGTAACATCTAAAATAAAAGCAAATTACTGCAAATGCTGGTAAGACTCAGCAGGCCTGGCAGTATGCTAGTGGCAATGCGGGTTAACGAGGCTGTTTTTAGAAAAAGTAATGGAGTTTATTTCTAGAAAAATAGAATTAAAAGTTAGAAATATTGACTGCGATTCACTCATCCCGACCCGCAATCTTTTTGCCGGGTCGGGCTGGGAGATGTGTGTCGTTGCCCCTGTTCCGGCATTTGCGCATGCACTGGAAATGCATACGCATCTCTCGGAGCTGGAGAACAGTGGCAGTCATGATGTGGGTATGCCGGCGTTGGACTGGCGTCCAACAGTGGCAGCCCAGACCATGCTGGAAACCAATGGGAAGATGGGTAAGTCATTTGAATCTTTTTTTTAATATGTTTTAAACGTACTTTAAATCTAATTATCGGGAACTTGCCAGTCCCAATTGAATCTCCCATCCCGCCAGAAGTACTTCATTCCGGCAGGGTATAGAGTAGCTCCCCATGTTCGGGGAACTCGCAGGAGAAGGGAGGCAATTGGGGGCTCCCAGGGGATCGGATAGTGGGGGTGCCCCTGGGTGTGGGCACCCGAGCAGTGTCAATCTCTGCCCCTGGCACTACCCAGGGGGCACCTTGACACTGCCCACCAGGATCAGGCAGCACCAAGGGGCGGGGCCTCTTTGGCTATGGTCAATATGGCACATTTTGCTCGCAAAAATGAATTCTTTCATAAAGATTAATTTTATTTTAAAAATGTACAGATTGTAACTTTGTCTTCAATGGGACTGAACCCAAATTGAAAGATATGGTGCACGAGTAGCCAACGTAGGCCATAGAAAGAATGCATGGTAGGTCTCGTGTTGGCCCATAGCAGTAAGGGCAAAAGGAGAGTACTAAGCACACATTTTATTTCTATTAAGGAGCAGTCTTTTACAAATTAAATGTGGTACAAGGGGAGGGGGAATTTTTAGCAAAAGACTGTACAATCATTTTGCATTTACTTTGATGTAAACAAATTACCTGGTAAATCAGGAGTATCCAGAGCTAGTCTACACATCTACCCAGAGGTTACATGTTTGGTATTGTATGACCAGTGCAGTCTTTTGGCACAGAGAGCTTCTGGCTCAGAGGCAGGCTACCCAGAGTTCAAGTCCCATGTTAAGATTGGGAGAGATTCCTGGTCAGCCATGTGTCTGCAAGAGTCAATGGCAGGCCATTGCAGTATGTTGCCAAGTGTAACCATGGACCCAGAAGCCCATGATTTCTGATGCCTTCTTAAGGCATGGAACCAGAAGAATGTATGACTCAATCTTATTTAAAATGTACTGGCTGTGCTATAAAAGCATTTTTTTCCCAGTGACCACTAGCCAATCTCGTCTGTCTTTAGTATTTTTGTAAAATAAGCACTTAATACATATAATTATAAACCAAGAGATCTTAAAAAATACTCTTTTAGTTTCCATATTTATTGTGCTGAGAAAGTGAATCGAAGACCCTGTTCTGTACTTAATTTGGACATTTATTTCTTCTCCTTAGGCTGCTGAGAATATGACTGGTTGACATCAGCTTTGTAACAGAGCTTCCAGCTTGATGCCTGTATCAGGTTGCACTGAAAATTATTGAAATGAAAGATGTAGAGAACGGGCAGAAGAATCATTTTTGTACCATAGAATGAAAAAATAGTAATTTCCACATTGTGGAGTAGTCTGTTGGTGTTGACATGCCTATGCTTGCTATAAAGAACCACAATGAATTTGCTAATCTGAATTTAAAATATGCGTTATTGAGTCAAAGGATATGTATGAAAAGCACTGACTGCATGCAGGAGGCCAATTACTAAACCTTACATAGTATAATTTAATTTAGATTATGTGGCTGGAAATGGCAATTTTAAGTTTGACTATGATTGATATTGGTACTAATTATAATTATGCTTTTATTATATGGCCTTTCTGTTTTGAGAGCAAAATGTACTTCGCCTCAGTGTGCAATGCCTCCTAGTAAAGGATCGGTTTCAGAATGATCCATAGTTTTTTATTGTACTACGCATCAGCAAGGTAATATGAACGTTACTTTGTCTATTTCCCTTTAAAGTTATGTCATCTATATAATTAATCACAGTGTTGAAAATGAGCAATATTTAATGAAATCCATTTAGTTTTGAAAAATAAATCTTAATTTGTTATTTAAGAACATAAGAAATAGGAGCAGGAGTAGGCCATCCAGCCCTTCGAGCCTGCCCCGCCATTCAGTAAGATCATGGCTGATCTGTCGTGTCTCAGTTCCACATTCCCGCCCTCTCCCCATAACCCTTAATCCCCTCGCTTATCAAAAACAAGATGTCGAAACCCGTAATATTGTAAATTGTATTTGTAATATTGTAAATTAATATTGTTATTTACTACTGTTATGATTTTATCAAGTCGGCAATTTCAGATTGTAGAATCTTCCTGGATCTGAAAGTTTAGCAGATTCTGAGGTTTTTCTGCAGGAAACTACCAACCGATTCACTCCAGGATTATGGTTTGCGAGCATTGCCTAGTTTTTGTACTACTTCTGTATAAATACACTCCATTCTTCTAGTTTTCAAATGTGTCCATTTTTAACATTTGTTTAAAGTTACTGTACAAGCTTAATATGGTTTTATATCAGTGTTAAAATTGCATCAACTCTTGTACAAAGATATACAATAAATACATTTTTTGATTCACATTCTAGTATGATCTGCAATTCATTTACAAATTAACGTTAGCATTCTAAATGAAAACTGCATTTGATTCATTTTTATATTTAGATTATCTCAACTGGTTTCATTTTCAAATTTGTTAAATGTAAATTTTGTGCTGTCACCTTACATATAATATATAATAATATATAAAGTAATATATAAAGTCCATTTATGCTTCACCTCAACACAACAATGCATTTCCCTGCAGCCCTTCTTAAACAAAGGCACAACATTTGCCACCCTCCAATCTTCAGGCAATTCACCTGTGGATCTCGATGATTCAATTATCTCTGCTAGAGGACCCACAGTTTCCTTCCTCGTCTCCTGCAACATCCTAGGGTACACTTCATCAGGTCCTGGGGATTTATCTCCCTTGATGTACTTTAAGACTTCCAGCACCACCTTCTCTGTAATATGTGCGCTCCTCAGGATACCATTTTATTTCCCCAATTTCCCTAATATCCATGCCTTCCTCAACAGGAAGATTCTTCAACAGTAAGTACTGATAAGAAATATTCATTTAGGATCTCACCACCTCTTGTAGATCTGCATTTAGATGACCTTGTTGATTCTTAAGAGGTTATATTCTTTTCCTAGTTACTCTTTTTGCCTTTTATATATTTGTAGAAACTATTTGGATTCTCTTTAGCCTTATCTGCCAAGGCAATCTCGTGTCCCCTTTTTTCCCTCCTGATTTTTTTCTCAACTCTATTCCTACACCCTCTATACTCTACAAGGGATCCATTTGATCCCAACTACCTATGCATGTCATATTATGCCTTCTTTTTGACCAAGGCCTCCATATCCTAAATCATCCAAGATTCCCTACTAATGCCAGCTTTGCCCTTCACTCTTAAAGGAATGTGCTTATTCTGAACCCTGGTTAATACAATTTTGAAAGCCTTCCACTTACCAGATGTCTCTTTGCCTGTCAACAGATTCGCCCAAACAACTTTTGATCGTTCTTGTCTGATGCCATCAAAATTGGCCTTGCTCCAGTTTAGAATTTTAACTTTGGGCCAGACCTATCATTCTCCATAGCTATCTTAGAACTCCATCTCATCATATTGTATTGGAGCTAAGCGAGTAGTAAAGTTTATGGCAGAGAGGGGAATATGCTTTACTAGATATATTGGGCAGGATTATCTGGCCTCGCTCAGACTGGATTTTCCAGTTTCAGGCCAAGGTCAACAGACCTTTCCGTGGTCCACCTCGCCCGCTCCAATTCCTGTGGTGGGCAAGATGGTAAAATTTGTCCCAGTGTATCTAGGTAACATCTGATATCTTAGATCAAATATAGTCTTACAATAAGCATGCGTCATTGCAGAAAACCCAAAGCCTTATCTCTGCAGCCTGAAAAACAATACTCTTGCAATTGCTTGAGTGTGAATGTTTAAAGAATACAAAATCCCTTCATCCAACTTCCCCTATCTTGCTCCTTTGTCATAATTCTTTTTCATTTATGGGATATGGGCCTTGCTGGCTGGCCAGCATTTATTGCCCATCTCTTGTCCTTTAACTTGAGTGGTATGTGAAGCCATTTCAGACTGCATCTTAGAGTAAATCACATTGCTGGATCTGGAGCCACATATAGGTCAGACAAGGTAAGGATGGCAGATTTCCTTCCCTAAAGGACATTAGTGAGGCAGAAGGGTTTTTAAGACTGTCAATAATGATTTCATCCACAGTAAAAACAGAAAGTGCTCTAAAATCTCTGCAGATCCGACAGCATCTGTGGAGTGAGAACAGAGTTATCGTTACAAGTCTGAATGACCCTTCGTCAGAGCTGATGACAACAATTCCATGGTCATTAATTGGACTTCGATTCCAGGTTTTTAAAATTTTAATTTCAGCATTTACCGTCATTGGATTGAAACCTGGGTCCTCAGAATCCAGATTTCTGGAGTACTAGCCCACTGACAACACCACTATACCACTGCCTCCCTATCATCATCTTAGGCAGTCCCTTGGGGTTGAGGATTACATGTTTCCATACTAAAATTGAGTCCTCTGGACTCCTCCGTCACCAATGTGCAATCTACAATCTCTGTCACAGGTGGGGTGGATGGTGGTTGGAGGAGTAAGTGGGTGACGTGTCTGGGTTGCCAAGTGCTCCTTTTGCTGTCAATGCTTGGCCTCAGGTTGTTCTTGGTGACACAACTCAAGGCGTTCAGTCCTTCCTGAGTGCTCTTTCTCAGCTTTGGGCAGCCTTGGGCTGAGAATTGCCAGGTGCTGGTGGAGATTTTGCACTTTATCAAGGAGGCTTTGTGGATGTCCTTGAATTATTTTCCCTGCATTCACAGGGCTCGCTTGCTGTGTCGAAGCTCTGAATCAACCACTTATTTTGGAAATCACATGTCATGTGTGTGAAAGATGTGGCCCACCCAGAGGAGCTGATTGAACATGCTCAGTGCTTTGTTTGGGATGGTAACCTGAGTGAGAACACAGATGTTGGTGAGTCTACCCTGCCAATGGATTTGCAGGATCTTGCAGATGTAATATTGGTACTTCTCTGGGGTTTTGAGGTGCCTGCTATACATAGTCCATCTATCTGAGCCATATAGGATAGTGGGTATCGCTGCTCTGTAGACCATGAGCTTGGTGCTGAGTCACTGATCCTGACATTTGGATTCTTCCTGGGGCAACCAAAGGCTGTGCTGTCATACTGAAGGCAAAGTTGAATCTTGATATCTGTCCTTGTTGACAGCCTCTTGGTAAGGAAAGTGGTCCATGTCATCCAAGGCCTCATTATGGATTTTGATAACTGGAGGGTGGAGGGAGTGCTGTGTGGCGGGGCAGGTTGTTAGAACACCTCTGTCTTACAGATGTTGAGTGTAGACCATGTTCTTGTATGTCTTGATGAAGATCTTCAAGATGGATTGGGGGCTCAGCCTCCGAGTGTGTGCAGGTACAGGCACCATCTGCATATTGTACTTCAATGACAGAATGGGGTGACCTTGGTTCTGGCCTGGAAGAGGTTGAAGAGATTTCCGTTTGTCCTGTAGTTTAGCTCCAATCTAGCGGGAAGCTTGCTGAGGGTGAGATTGAGCATTGCAGCAGGGAAGATCGATCAAGTCTGAACGTGTATTTGGTCTGCAGTCAAGTCAGGGTCACAGCTTGCATGTCATCGTGGAGCAGGAGGGAGTGTGGTGACAATCCTTTGAGGGCAGCTGAAACAGGAGGACGCTCCATAATCCCTTATGATTGACTGTGTTAAAGGCCTTTGTGAGGCCGAGTACAAGAATTGGTGCTGTTCCCTGCATTTCTCTTCCCTCTAATTCTTTTGATACATGTATCAAAGAACAAGGCAACTCCTGCCATCCTGATGTCACTAAGCAGAGAAATTGGAGTGACTGTGCTGTTAAAGTGAGGCTTTTTTTCTCTGATTATATAGCTGCAGAGCTGGGAGATTTTCTTTGATGCTGCTATATCAATGCAAGGTGCTGTTTTTTTTTCAATTTTTCATCATATTCCTAGCTGCATTAGTCTACCAGCTTGCCAATCTCCTTGCATTAAGGAGATGTTAGCAGTAGGAGTTTTCTGATGGCCAGTCTAATGAGAATGTTGGAGCAGCCTTGAGTATACTGCAGAGACTGATCCAATTAAAAGATGTTTCTGCTGATTCAAAGGTTTGTCAATTTTAGCAAACATCGGTTGTAGCTAGGTGCCTGATTTATATATGATATGGGGCAGCACAGTGGGGCATCAAGGACAATTCTGGTCTTCAGTGACTGTGTGAAGTTTGTACATTCTCCCTATGTCTGCATGGGTTTCTTCCATGTGCTCCCGTTTCCTCCCACAGTCCAATGATGTGCTTAATTGCCTCTTAGTGGCAGGGGGATTAGCAGGGTAAATACAAGGGGCTATAGGAATAGGGCCTGGATGGGATCAATTCAGGCTTTGTATAGAAACTAGAAGCAGGATTTGACTATTCAGCCCTTCGAGCCTGCTCCGCGATTCATTTTGATCATGGCTGATTATCAAATTCAAATTTGTGATTCCCCCTTTCGCACCCCCCCCCTCCCCAAATCTCTTAATCCCTTTAGCCCCAAGAACTGTATCTAATTTCTTCCTGAAATCAGACAACATTCTGGTTTCAACTACTTTCTGTGGTAGTGAATTCCACACGTTCACCACACTCTAGGTGAAGAAATTTCTCCTCACCTCAGTTCTAAAAGGTTTACCCCTAATCCTCAAACTATGACCCCTAGTACTGGATTCCCCCACCAGTGGGAACATTCTTTTTGAATCTACCCTGTCTAACCCTGTTAGAATTTTATAAGTTTCTATGAGATCCTTTCACTCCTCTTCTAAACTCCAGTGAAGGTAATCCAAACTGACTTAGTCTCTCCTCATATTACAGACCTGCCATTCCAAGAATCAGCCTGGTAAACATTTGCTGAACTCCCTCTATAGCAAGGACATCCTTCCTCAGCTAAGGGCACCAAAACTGCACACAATACTCCAGGTGTGGCCTCACCAATGCTCTATACACTTGCAGCAAAACATCCCTACCCCTATACTCGCTATGAAGGCCAACATACTATCTGCCATCTGCCTTCTGTATCTACCTACTTGTGTTTTGTGACTGATGCACAAGGACAAAATTTCGCTAAGTATCCACCTCTCTCAATTTACACTCATTGAAGTAATAATCTGTCTTCCTATTATTGCTACCAAAGTGGACAGCCTCACATTGATTGACATTATTCTGCATCTGCCATGCATATGACTGCAAACTCAGCCTGTCCAAATCATGCTGAAGCATCTCTGCATTCTCTTCACAACTCACCCTCCCACCCAACTTTGGATCATCTGCAAATTTGGCAAATTTTCAGTTCCCTCTTCCAAATCTCTAATATATAATGTGACCATCTTGATGGGCTGAATGGCCTTGTTCTGCACTGTAGGGAATCTACGCAAGGGCTGAATGGTTACAACATAAATTTATAAGATGTCTTAGTTTATTATTTCTGTGTGTGGATTGTTTCCCTGATACCAAAAAATGGTTCGTTGCTTCAAAATTCAATTTGGAAAGAAATTTGAATAGTCCTGCAAAATATGCCTACTTCTCACTTCCTGAAGTGATCTAGTGACCTGTTCTTTCATCATCTTATTCTTTATTTTCTTAATGTAAGCCTATGAAAAGTGGCTTGTCTTCTGCCACCATCGTATTTCGGCAAAACAGTTGGTTTCATTAAGTGTAGTGTTGCTGTCCAATACTAGTTATTCTAATTGATTCATTATTCTCAGCATTTTAAACTGATGAGTGATGGCGCAAAGTGCTTGGTAATGAATTAATATATATAAAATCAGCAATTTAATTTGCAGCTGAATACACTTGGCATCACTATTCTTTCTAACTTGCGTAAACATGATATCATCCTCTTCAGCTGCTAATGTAGCACTTAAAGGCCAGATGCAAAGTTATCCGAGTGGTGTATCAGTTTTCCACATTAATTATTGGTTTTGCATTTTAACTGCTTGGATAAAGTTTAAACTTTATTTCTTAGTGTCAAAAGTAGGCTTACATTAACACTGCAATGAAGTTACTGTGAAAATCCCCTAATTGCTACACTCCTACACCTGTTTGGGTACAGTGGGGAATTTAGCATGACCAATGCACTTAATCAGCACATCTTTCAGACTGTGCGAGGAAACCGGAGCACCCAGAAGAAACCCACGCAGACATGGGGGGAATGTGCAGACTCTACACAGACAGTGACCCAAGCTGAGAATCGAACCTGGTCTCTGGCCCTGTAAGGCAGCAGTACTAAAAACTGTACCACCGTGGATAGTTTATCGTAGAATTGTTACAGTGCAGAAGGAGGCCATTCAGCCCATCAAGTCTGCACTGACTCTCTGAAAGACCATTCCACTCAAGCCCGCCCCCACCATCCCCCTAATCCCATGCATTTACCGTGGCTAATCCACCCAATCTACACATCAACGGGCAATTTAGCATAATCCACGTAACCTGCACATTTATGGCAGCCTTGAATTTCAAACTGATCATTTGTGCCCTGATTGTCAACTGTTCAGGATTGCCTGGTGTGGTCAGAAACCCCTCACTGGCATGCCAATTACTGCCACATCTGCTGCAGAGGAAGACAGTGATACATAGCGGCATTGGAGGCAGTTCAGAGGACATTCACTAGATTGATTCCAGAGATGAGGGGTTTGTCGTATGAAAATAGAATAAACAGTTTAAGCCTAAATCCTGTGGAATTTAGAAGGAGGGGAGATCAAATTGAGGTATTCGAGATGATTGAAGGTGTGGATAAAGTAGACGTGGAGCAGATGCTTCCCCTTGTGGGGCATTCTAGGTCAAGAGGTCATAGTCTTAGGATAAGGAGTAGCAAATTTAAAGCAGAATTGAAGAGAAACTACTTCTCCCAAAAGATTGTGAATTTGTGGAATTCGCTAACCCAAAGTGTGGTGAATGCCGGGACAGTGAGTACATTTAAGGAGGAGTTAGATTTTTATTTGGTAACGGGTTGAAGGGTTACGGGGAGAAGGTAGGAAAATGGGGATGAGGAGCACATCAGCCATGATCGAATGGCAGAGCAAATTGGATGGACCAAATATGAACTTAATATGATCAGAGAGCCATCTAGTTTCCACCACTTCTCCCTGCTCTCAGCATCAACAAAACCCAGGACTGTGGAGAGGAGAAATGTGATGCTGCATACAGACACTACTACCTGTGCTGCTACTTCCAATGTTGTGATTGGTTGTAGGAATTGTGAGAAGGAACTCGGTCAGTTATTATAAGACTGTCTGATAACAATACCTTGGGGGAAGGCAAGCTAAGAAAAGTAAATGTGCGAATGAGATCTGATGCATTTGAATGAGGGACACATTTCAAAGAAGGGCATAGGTTCGAGGTGAGGGGCAGATGGGTTGTGAGGAGAAGCTTCTTTACCCAGAGGTTGGTGACAGCCTGGAATGTGCTGGCTGGGAGGGTGGTAGAGGCAGGTTGCTTCACATCCTTTAAAAAGTACCCAGTTGAGTCCTTGGCACATCATAACATTCAAGACAATGGGCCAAATGCTGGTAAAAGGGATTAGGTGGGAGTTCAGGTGTTTCTCATGTGTTGGTGCAGATCTTTCCTGCACTGTATGATTCTATAAGATAAGTAGCCATGCACACAGTTGAAATTCACTGGCACCAAGGAGCATAAGCTCTCCAATTAAAAATGACTGCAAAAAAAAGTCAGGGATCGCTGCCAGAAACCCAGACATTGATACAAATACCGAGTACAGATTGGAAATATCTTGAATAAAGCTGTTGGCATAATGCTAATTAGAGGATGAATAAATTTTTTAAAAGCACACCTGTTTCCCATTCAAAATCAAAGTAAAATTTATCATTTTTGTATAAATTAACTAAGGCTGCAGCAGAATATTGTTGTTATCTCTGGTAGATTGGCTTCTGCATTTGTACCAACATAAATGTTTTGCTCCTGTTATTTTTGTATAAGTTCACATTAAATCTGGGACAGTTCAGTTACATTAAAAAATCAGCTTCTGCGATCTTTTCCATTGGAACCACCCAAAGGGAAATACCTCACCTCGTAATCTTGTGTGAGAGTGTTTGAGGTAGTAGGAAGTTACTGTTTTTGGTAAATTAAAGCACTCTCTGTCATGAACAATTAACGGGTCTTTATTTTTAAACTGGTGACAACCTTATTAAAACAATGAACAAACTGAATAAAATCCCAATAGAATGCTGTTCAAATGTTACAAGACTCCTTCAGGAATAATGAAATAAATCACTACAGAATTCAGTCACCCTCAACTCATATACAAACAAGCATCTTTTGGAAGTATGAGCTTTCTTCGGTGATGCTCTCGCCTGGAACACTTTCTGAGTTGGTATCTCTCTATTTAGATGGTGATTTTTATGAAGACATACATGAAACTGCAGGATTTGTATGAGAGTCTTGTCTTCCCTCCTTTCAATTGGCAAGCATACTCTGCCAGTTACCACACCACCACCTCCACACGCCCCCCCCGTCTGGGTTTATATACGTGGAATTACCTCACAGTATTCCTGCGATCTGAGGGTTTGAGGTTGTCAACAGCCCTCTCATTTAAATTCCATTGGTTCTCTGACTCTGCATGCTTTAGTCCAATTCAAAAGCCTGTTTTGTTAGGTTGGAACATTGACTACTAGGCTTTGATACAAAAGATGCAAAAACCTGCTTCTGCAGCCCACACTCTGCAATTTTAAAATCCACGCATAATGACACCTGCTTTTTAAAGAGACAATACTATATGATTTCTTTTTGTTTCCGCATTTCTTTTCACTACTTACATTTGTCAAGCACCACATTTTCAACCTTATATATGCAACTTCACAATAATATTTTACTATTTAGTATTTCCAGAAGTTGATGAAGTGGATAAACACCTCAATTCTCAATGCAATAATAACATTTTGTTTATCATTACCTTAATGCATCAAGACTGGAGGAGGCGCAGAGGAGATTTATCAGAATGATACTAAGACCATGGAGTAGGAATAGGCCATTCAACCCTTTGAATCTGCTTTGCCATTCTACAAGTTCGTGGCTGATCTAGTTGTGGCCTCAACTCCACTTTGGTCTCCTACCTGCATCCCCCTACCCCTATGCCTTCCTTGACTCCCTCGTCTATCAATCTATTTGACTAAGCATTGAATAAATTTAGTGACCTAGCCTCCACTACTTCCTGTGGAAGCATTCTGCATACTAATAACCCTTTGAGAAAAAAAATATGTTTTGACGTCTTAGTAAAAACTGTGTCCTGGTTCTAATTTCACTCACAAGTGGAAACGTCCTCCTGGTAACTACCCTTATCAAATTCCAAAAGGACATTTTGTTCCAATGAGATCACCCCTCATTCTCCTAACTTCCATTTGCAACACTGGGTTCCAATGGTCCAATCTGTTCAGCCTTCCTTCGTAAGTGGCAGAGTGGTTAGCCATGCTGTCTCACAGCGTCAGGGACCTGGGTTCAAATCCGGCCTCGGGTGACTGCCTGCGTGGAATTTACACATTCTCCCCATGTCTGTGTGAGTTTCCTTGGGTATTCTGGCTTCCTCCCACAGTCCAAGGATGTACAGGTTAGGTGGATTGGCCATGCTAAATTTGTCTCCCAATATGTGTAGTTTAGATGGATTAGCCATGATGAATGTATGGGGTCGCAGGGAAGAGGGCCTGGATAAGATAGTCGGTGCACACTTGATGGGCTGAATGACCACCTTCTGTAGGGATTATGTGAAGATAAGAATTGAGTGAACCTTCTCTACTGTTTCTAACTCAATTATATATTTTTTTCAAGTAAGGAGACCAAAACTGTATATGGCATTCCAGATGTGCTCCCACCAGCGCCCTGTACAGCTACAGTCAAACTTCTCTATTTTTTATATTCCTTTCCCTTTGAAATTAATGTCAACATTCCATCTGGGGAATAGAATGTTGTGGAGAAACCGAGAAGATTAAGGGGGCAAATTAATTGAGGTGTTTGGAATTATGAGGGATTTTGATATAATAGCAGGAAACTTCAGTGGCATGAGAGGCCACATTTAAAATAATTTGCAAAAGATATGCTGGGGTGATGGAGGGGAGGCATCAAGAACTTTAAAACTTTCAGAAGGGAATTGGATAAGTACTTGACAATGAGAAACTTCCCGGGCTATAAGAAATGAGCAGGTAAATGGAACAAATTGGATAGCTACACCAAAGAATCAGCACAGAACCAATGAGCCAAATGGGATCTTTCACGGTCAGATATTTCCCGCTGCCTCAGGAAAGCAGCCAACGTAATCAAAGACCCTCCTCCGACCCTAGTTATACCCTCTTCCGTCAGGTACAAATGTTTGACAGCACATATCAACAGATTCAAGACCATCCGTTACCAGGCTTTTGAATGGAGCTCTCATATACTGAACTGATCTTCTCTGCACCCTCTCTGCGGCTGTAACACGATATCCTGCACTCCTGCTCCGTTACCGTGATGTACTTCTGTACGGAATGATTTGTATGGATAGCATGCAAAACAACGCTTCTCATTGTATCTCAGTACACGTGACAATAATAATAAATCAAATCAGATTCTGTAAATCTGAATCAAAATGTCTTGCAGTTACAGGATACCAGACAACACCCAAACAGACTGCAGCAGCAGTTCAAGAAGGCAGCTCATGTCCAATAGCAACAAGGGATGGGCAATAAATGCAGGCCTAGCCAGTGATGTCCACATCTCATGAAATAATTGTTTAAAAAAGTAAATTACTATAGGAGAAAAATACAGCAGATGCTGAAATCTGAAATAACTGATTGCGTGGGAAATCAGATGAAAAAGATGATTGGCCTGAAACAACTTTATCTCTCTACAGATGCTGCCGGACCGGTATTTCTATTTTTATTTCAGGACAGTGCATTAATTTGTTGTGGCATTTGGTAGTTCAGACAGAATTGTATTGAGTTTTGGAGTGGACTTTATTTAGGAATCACTAAGTGTCTCTGAATGCAGTATGGTCAAGCTCGCTCTTAGTCAATGGATTTGGAACTGTGCTATGGTACAACTTTTCCTTAGATGTAAAGTCACCACTAGATGGCAGAGAATAACCATTGTTTGTCAATCTGGGCTAGTGCTCGTCAACAGCTTGAGTTTTCCTGGGCTGGACAATTGCTGATACCTGTTCTATAGCCAGATTTCATTTTCCATGCATTTTTCATGAAACGAGCCTTTTTTTTTGCATTGAAATTCTTTTCCTAGATCTACTCTTTTAAAGCACCCCTGAAAACCTCGCTCTTTAACTAAGCTTCGGTTAATATCCTAATATCTTGTGGTTTGGTGTCAAATCATGATTCTGTGAAACACTGAGGACATTTCACTATGCGAAAAGCACTCTATCAATGGGAGTTGCTGTTTCAGTTTTGCCTATTGACAAAAGATCTCTGGCACATCTATATTTTCACAGTTGTGTACGAAGCCCAGTCCACCACGCAAACCAATCTCCCATCCATTGACTCTGCCAACACTTCCAGCTGCCTCGGAAAAGCAGCCAGCACAATCAGCATACCTCTTCTTCCAATTTCTTCCATTGGGAGAAAGATACAAAAGTCTGAGGACACATACCAGCAGACTCTGGAAAAGCATTTTCCCTGCTGCCTTCAGACTTTTGACTTGACCTACCTTGCATTAAGTCGATCTTTCTCAACATCCTAGCTGTGGCTGTAACACTGCATTCTGCACCCTTTCCTTCCTATGTACCGTATGCTTTGTCTGTGTAGCGTGCAAGAAACAATATTTTCACTGCATACTAATACATGTGACAATAATAAATCAAATCAAATCAAACATTGCCACTTTTTAAAAACTCAAATGTGTCGGAATTAAGAAGTCCCACAATTTTTATCAGTCAATTCCATAGCATTGATTCCAAATAAGTGTAATTTTACACTGATGATGCTTTAACTTGTTATGATTTTGAAGGATAATTTTTTTTTGGAAATACGGCAATTTGTCTTCAATGCGTTTCCCCTCCTCCCTCCCCCGCACAAATAAATGTTTTAAATCTCTTTCCTGTCAGGTGCACTCAATATGACCGGCTGTAATAAGTGTCCAGGTGCACGCAATGTGCAGCTCATTACAGAGTAGGAAAAATCAGGACAAAATAGAAACCTCATTGTGTGTCTTTCTGAACAGCACAAAGCCTCTTAGAAACATCAAGGCATCTAGCTGATTGGTATTTGTTGTCGGAATAAAGCCTCCTGGTCAATAAAAATCAATGGAATTGTGAAGTTATCTGTGTTGTTGGGCAAGCATCACGTAAGCATATTGTTTACTCTATACAATGTAAAATATTAATGCTAAGGTGAGGATGAGTGTGATGTCTTAAAACAAATACTTAAAAGCATTTTACTGCGTGTTGTCAGATCGAATAACATTGTACTTTAGTTTCTGACTCAGTACATAAGAGACAATAATCTAAAATATCCTGATATTTTGAATGGTTAACAACACCGCACCTAACAAGCACATCTTTTGAACTGTGTGAGGAAACCAGAGCACCCGGAGTGAACCCATGCAGACATGGGGAGAACTTGCAGGCTTTGCATAGACAGTCACCCAAGCCAGGAATCGGACCCCGGTCCCTAGCCTGTAAGGCATCAGTGCTAATCACTGTACTACCATTGTCCAGGCAAGAACGCTGGATCCAGCAGGTGGGTGTAAAGGCACTCACATCCTGCACCCCGCACCCCCAGCTCCTGCCTGGATCTAGCTGCAGAGCTTCCTGAATCATAGAATCCCTACAGTGCAGAAGGAGGCCATTTGGCCCAATGAGTCTGCACCAACCACAGTTCCACTCAGGGTCCATCCCGCCACCCCATTTACCCTGCTAGTCCCCCTGACACCAAGGGGCAATTTAACATGGTCAATGAACCTAACCCACACATCTTTGGACAGTGGGAGGAAAGTGGAGCATCCGGAAGAAAACCGCGCAGACACAGGGTGAACGTGCAAACGCCACACAGACAGTGACCCAAGCTGGGAATTGAACCCGGGTCCCTGGCGCTGTGAGGCAGCAGCGCTAACCACTGTGCCACCACGCCATCATGGGGTCAGGAAACCCAGCCATTGATGATTAAATTTGAGAAGCAGGATAACTATGTCTCTTGCAGCTTCACTATGGTATTTAAAGTGATAAACCTGCCACCTCGGCAAGAGTGGGTCACTCAACCAGCTTTGCTGCCTTAACGCTAGAAAGGAGTGTTTTTGGGTTGAGATTCTGATCTCGATAGACGGAACTTTCCTTTCTTTTTATCCAAATGTTGGCTCAGGTGAGAAAAATGGTGTGTGGCTGGCTGGCTGCACAGTGGTCTTTCTCTTGCCATATTGTGCAGTACTCGGAGGAAAAGGACCTGGGAGGTATGGCCTACGCTGGCCCTAGCAGGACAGTGCCGGAAACAGCTAGAAACATCAGGCCTCCAGCAATATGGGTGCTGTTCCCAATCTCCAATTAAAAGAAAATTTGAAGGTCCCCCCCACTCCCCGATGCCAATGGAGACGCTCCCAACACCAAGGGACCCGCCCTTACCCTTTAATGATATAATTTGTTTAAATAAGGTTCCAGCAATCTCGTTACATCAATGGAGAAAGCAGGGACAATCGCACCTTGAGATCCCACCAACATTTTCTGACTCTCACAGATTTGGGTGGCATGGTGTCACAGTGGTTAGCTTTGCGGCCTCACGGAGCCAAGGACGCAGGTTCAATTCTAGCCTTGAATGACTGTCTGTGTGGAGTCTGCGCGTTCTCCCTGTGTCTGCATGGGTTTCCTGTGGGTGCTCTGGTTCCCTTCCACAATCCAAAAATGTGTGGGTTAGGTTGATTGGCCATGTTAAGTTGCTCCTTAGTGTCAGGGGGACTAGAAGGCTAAATACATGGGGGTGTGGGGATAGGGCCTGGGTGGGATTGTGGTCGGTGCAGACTCGATGGGCCAAATGGCCCCCTTCTGCACAGTAGGGATTCTATGAGTTTGCACCCATCTTCACTGCAGGTCCAAAATCCCAGCCCGAGGGCACAATCATACCTACCATTCATGCCATGCTCCCACTGCAGTGAGGTCGGTGAATCTGGTGGCCAGCCAAATCTCAGTCCACTGCAGCAGGATGGGAGAATCCCGCCAGCGTGAATGGTGAAAGGATTCCGTCCTAAGACTGTAACATGCCCTTTTCTTTTCTCAGCTACAATTTTCTCAGTCGTGTCCATGCCTGCTCTTTGCTAGAGCAATCCTGAACTAATTGTAGAGCTTTGCTTTCCTGCCATAAATCTTCATCTTCATTGGATTCAAATTATTATTCACATTTCTCTATTATTCTCAGTGGTGTCAGGCTCAATGACTCCCTGTGGCAAAGCATCTCATGCTTCGATAGCTGCATAAAGGATTTGTTCTTAGTTCTTCTCCTCACTTTCTCCACGCTATGGGACTTATGCTGCTTAAAGGCCACTTGTAGAGGAACAAGGATGGAATGGTCACACAGTGATTAGTACTGCTGCGTCACAGCACCAGAGACCCCGGGTTCGAATCCAGCCTCGGGCGACCGTGTGGAGTTTGCCATTCTCCCTGTGTCGGCATGGGTTTCCTTCGGATGTCCCGGCTTCCTCCCACATTCCAAAGATGCGTGGGTTAGGTCCATTGGCCAGCTTAAATTGCCCCTTATTGTCAGGGGGACTAGCAGGGTAAATGAGTGGAGTTACAGGGATAGAACCTGGGTGGGATTGTGGTCAGTGCAGACTCAATGGGCTAAATGGCCTCCTTCTGCGCTGTAGGGATTCTATGAATGATCGCTTTGACCAGTAATCTTCTCTAAGCAATTGGGACTTTGTAATTCAGCTCATCTGCTGTCTGTGAAATCTTGCTGTGCGTAAAGTCGTTGCTGTATTAACAGTCATTATATTTTGATATAATTAATTGTACAGGAGATGATTGGAATCATTTGCAAAATGTGATAAGGTGCTATGTAAATAAGTGTTTCTTCTTGTCCTTTTATATCAAAACACATGTTGAACATATGAGTAAGATTTCAGGAAAGACTACAGGAAAGGGATTCCAAATAAGCAGACAGTATGATACATTTTGGGGTTTTTTTTGTGTCTTAATAGCTGTATGGTAATAATGCATTAGCCTGTGTACGATCAAGAAATCCTGGGTGAGAATAACTTTTTTTATGAGACCCTGGCCTATCAGAAAAGAGCCCACAAACCACATTGCAACTTTACGTAAAGCCATAGAACCCCTATAGTGCAGAAGGAGGCTATTCAGCCCATCGAGCCTGCACCAACAGCAATTCTACCCAGGCCCTATTCCCGTAACCACATGCATTTACCCTGCTAATCTCCCTGACACAGGGGCGATTTATCATGGTCAATCCATCTAACCTGCACATCATGGTGGCACAGTGGTTAGTGCTGCTGCCTCACAATGCCAAGGACTTGGGTTCCATTCCCAGCTTGGGTGACTGTATGTGTAGAGTTTGTACATACTCCCCATGTCTGCGTGGGTTTCCTCCCGTTTCCTCCAAACGAAGTGCTGGTTAGGGGCTTTGGCCGTGCTAAATTCTCCCTCAGTGTCCCTGAACAGACGGTGGACAGTAGCAACTAGGGGATTTTCACAGTAACTTCATTGCAGTGTTAATGCAAGCCTACCTGTGACACTAATAAATAAACTTAAAAATATAACCTAAAACCTTGGAAATGCTGAAAATGACACAGTTTAAGCAACGTCATGAAACTACAAAGGAAAGGTAAAGAAAGTCCACTTGAATCCCAAAAAACTGTGTCAGAGACTTGTTATGTCAATATTCAGAGCTGCATTGTGACAAGAGGAGACAGTGACAAATATATTTTCATTGAGCTCCACGGAAATTCTATATGTTTTATATATTATGGAAGTATATTACATTGTAGGCACTATTCTACTTTATTAACAATCCCATAAATGTCAAGCATTGCTCTTTTAAAACTGTTTTACTCACTCACTCATCAATCACCTCGTTTTGCTTTGAGAAGACTATGTCAGAGCTGCATCAGTCTGAAGGAGTTCAGATTCTGCTTTTAGCTAACCTGCTGCAGAATATTCCTGAGTCTGTCAGAAGCACGCATGAACTCATTTGTCATCGTACCATACCGAAGAGAGAATTAGAATTACTCAATTCAGTCCAACGATGGCAGCCTTGGCTTTTGCGGGAACCTGTTCGAGCTCCTCATATATTCCTAACAGATGTGCACACAATGAAATCCTATTGCATGGAATCAGTCAAGGTGAAGTAAAATGTGGCTTATAATCAGACACTTAACAGGAACAGCTTATACAAATGCCGCCTAAACCAAAATCGGATTACGAATTCATTAAAAATGCTTATGTCACACATTAATGTGTGCATATAGGTTTGACTGAGTGTTTGTATTTTACAATGGGACCTAATATTTCACATATGGCTCAGACACAGCCAGCAGCTGTTCACAGCATGAGATCTTTGTTAAGTATTTGCTGTGGATCATTCTTTCTATCAACATCTTCTGCAGGTAATATTTTGAATGTAAAGAAACAGCGAATTACAAAGGTCCCTGAAAGTGGAAGACAGCATTCTAATCCATCTAATCTTTCCGCTATCTCGGTGCCTTTCTGAGCCACAAAGTATTCTAATCACTGTATGCTTTAATTGGTCCCGAGCAATAGGATGTTGGAGCTACCCATAATTGAACACATATTCTGAAACCTATTACAGGAGCATCTGATACGTAACTCATGTCGAGAACCAGAGCGTTTGGCTTTGCAGGTTGTAGTGGGCCTATCAGTGATTTTGCTCTTGGCAATACCACTTCTGCCTAAATGCGCTATTTGCCCTTGATATCCAGTGAGTGACTTTTGTACACTGCAGAAGTGTTTCTCTCCCTGTCAGACGCTCGAGAGTAGAAGGCCTGTGAGCTCAGGGCAACTCAAAGGCATTTTTGCTTTAAGGGGACAATTTTATCTGCTCGATGCAAACTGAGGGTGGCACGGGCGGCACAGTGGTTAGCATTGCCGCCTCACAGCACCAGGGACCTGGGTTCAATTCTGGCCTTGGGTGACTGTCTGTGCGGAGTCTGCATGTTCTCCCCGTGTCTGCATGGGTTTCCTCCAGGTGTTCCGGTTTCCTCCCACATTCCAAAGATGTGTGGGTTAGGTTGATTGGCCATGCTAAACTGACCCTAGTGTCAGGGGGATTAGCAGGGAAAATATGGGTTACAGGGATAGGGCCTAGATGGGATTGTTGTCGGTGCAGACTCGATGGGATAAATGGCCTCCTTCTACACTGTTGGAATTCTATGATTCTTCTATGATAGAGGTCCTTTCCACTCAGGATTGGAATCTTGGCTGAAGTGACTGAGATTAATTGGCTACCACTTTTGACAAGCCAACCTCAGCAAGATGGACTGAATGTTCTCCATTTGAGCTAAGAACACTGGGAGTACCCCAAGTACAAGAAGTTTATTTAAAAAGACAATGGAGTAGATTAGATGTACTTCTCCCTTTTTACCCATAATCCAAACCAAAATTTGGGATTATCATGAAGCAGTTCACTGACGCAGATCTTGATGGGTAACTCCTTACCACTAGGTCCAAGGTGCGTGG
This sequence comes from Carcharhinus amblyrhynchos, assembly GCF_965287045.1. NCBI lineage: Eukaryota > Metazoa > Chordata > Chondrichthyes > Carcharhiniformes > Carcharhinidae > Carcharhinus > Carcharhinus amblyrhynchos. The sequence goes on along the minus strand of NC_137333.1, from coordinate 9,205,947 downwards.
GAAAATACATGCCGGAATGGAGCCAGTGAACTATTCCACAAATATATGTAACTTGACAATTGAGGTATAGATTACAAAAGCAGAGAGGTCATGATGGAATTGTATGGAACTTTGGTGAGGCTGGGGTACTGTTTGCAGTTCCATTCACCGCATTATAGGACGGACGTGAATGCACTGGAGGGAGTGCAGAGGAGATTCACCAGGATGCTGCCTGGGGTGGAACATTTAAGTTATGAAGAGAGGTTGGATAGTCTTGGGTTCTTTTCGTTGGAGCAGAGAAGACTGAGGGGCGACCTGAGTGAGGTGTACAAGATTATGAGGGGCACGGACAGGGTGGATAGGGAGCAGCTGTTCCCCTGAGTTGAAGAGTGAGTTATGAGGGGACACAAATTAAAAGTGAGGCGTGGGAGGTTTAGGGGGATGTGAGGAAAAACTTTTTTCCTCGGTGGGTGGTGATGGTCTGGAATGCGCTGCCTGGCAGGGTTGTGTCTCACATCCTATACAAAGTACCTAGGTGAATATTTGGCATGCCATAACATTCAACGTTAGGACCAAGTGCTGGCAAGTGGGATTAGGTGGGCAAGCCAGGGCCTTTCATGCATCGGTGCAGACTCGATGGGCCGAAGGGCCTTCCTGCACTGTAGGATTCTGTGACACAATAAAGTGTTGGACTGCAAATATTGGTTTTAAACTCACACTTATTGAATGTAATGTGCAGCCAGCAATAATAAGTGCTCCTCAGTAATTCATTTTTAAGTAGGGGGAGTATTGTTCAGAGCCTCAGTTCCCTCAGAACATTAAAAAGATTACTTAGAAAGTGCAAAACGCTTCCTGACGAATTGTCTGGATACTGTCAAACATTTACTTCACACTGGTTGCGGTACAATTCCAGTTGAAAGGAAAGACCAATAAATACGACACTGCTAATTCATTGAAACGTGATTGCTGAACTGACTCTCGAGTTAAAGTTGTACTCGCACATACCGCAGTGATTTGCATTGCTGCTTTAATATTGACACTGATCAATGAGATACAAACACAGCCCATGGGAAAACCACAACTCCTGCCTTATAACAAAACAAAATGGCTTTGCTTTTCATTTTATACAGTATCTTATGGATAAATGCCCATGGAATATGCTCATCCCCTGACACTAACGGGGTGTATTATCACAGAAGGCCGTCTAACTACTGAATGGATAAACCTAATGGTCGGCAAATGTGTCAGTGGTTCTTGAGAGACTTCTAAAGAGGGTCCTCAATTCCTAGGAAATGGGTTTTGTTGTGAAGATCAGCTGTTAACGTCTTTAGTTGTTCTTGAGGAAATGGAGATGGGCCATTTTCTTGAACTGCAGTGGGGTGATTCTCCCATCCTGTTGATTTTTTAGCGCAGTGGGGTGAGAGTTTCACGCGGGAGGGTGCGATGTGTGGGGTTGCCACAAGTGTTTGCACCCTGCTAGCATCTCCCAGTGCCGGGTTTCAGTCGCGGTCAGCTCCGCACTGGAAATCGGCGGGGAGGCATGGCTAGCATTTAGATGACATTTTAAATTCAGTCCCGGGCCTCTCCCACCCCTCCAGAGTGTTTCATTCCAGTGGGTTTAGAGTAGCTCCCCATTTGTATCACTACGTTCTGCACTCTCTCATTTCCTTTCCTATGTACAGTATGTTTTGTCTGTATAGCATGCAAAAAACAATACTTTTCACTGTATACTAATACATGCAACAATAATAAATCAAATCAAATCACTGCAACAAAGTTACTCTGATAATCCCAAGTTGCCACACTCTGGTGCCTGTGGGGGAATTTAGCATGGCCAATGCACCTACCCCTCATGTCTTTTGGACTGCTGAAGGAAACCGGAGCACCCGGAGAAAACCCACGTAGACATGGGGAGAACGTGCAAACACTACGCAGACAGTGACCCAAGTTGGGAATTAAACCTGGGTCCCTGGCAGTGTGTGGCAGCAGTTCTAACTATTGTGCTGCTGCATTTGCGATTAATTTCAAATATAGTTTTGTTCTGTATACAGTTTCCTCTACAGTAAAACCTTCTGAGCGCAGAACTTATTAGCGATGTTCAGCCAAGCAGCTGTTGTGACAATAAATAATCCAGGAAATTCCCAATTGATTTATAATGGAAGTACCACTTAGTGCAATAATTTTAATAGTAATAGCTGGTGCATAATGTAGTGCACTAGTTACACTTCAAACTAAATGGATTGTTTAGTAATGTATATGAATGTAGGTATATACACATATAACCGTGTTAATGAGTAAACACCCATGGTGGCACACTGGTTAGCACTGCTGCCTCACAGTGCCAGAAACTTGGGACTCTATTCTGGACTTATGTGACTGTCTGAGTGGAGTTTTTTGGGTGGGATGTTCTGGCCACAATTACCCCAAAACTGGAAAATCCCACCTGAGATCAACGAATCTTTGCATGATCCCCGCTTGCTACAATTCCTGGGTGGGATGGGAAAATTTTGGTGTACATGTTTTCCCTGTGTTTGTGTGAGTTTCCTCCCAGACTCCAAAGATGCGCAGTTTCGGCAGATTGGCCATGCTAAATTATCCCTTAGTGTCCAAAGATGTTTAGGTTAGTGGGATCCATATGTGGGGCTATGGGGATAGGGCACGGGATGGGCCTGTGCAAGATGGGGAGTTGGTGCAGACTCAATGGGCTGAATGGCTCCTTCTATATGTAGGGATTCTGTAACACAAAAAGAGCAGATTAAATACACTAATTTGCAACATCGGCCATCCAGGGATAACTTTTGGAAGTGTATGGATGTGTAGGGGAGGGATGTCCTACAATCTACCTGAAAGACTAAGATGATACACTCACTATTTGCCTAATTTCTACATATAATGCACAATCCATGCTGCAGTAATGTCTCTGAGGAAACAGAATAAATCTCTTTGTGTAGTATTAATAAAGCATGACAGACCACAAATTCCTTCTCCTATTTATTTCCCTCCCCCCTCCACAGGCACTAAAGAAATACACCTGTTAACAGAAATGCTGCATCGCATCATTGCTTCAGACCCTTAAGGAGACCTGACATTTCAAGTTGAGTAGAGGTCTGAATGCAGCAGAGTTGACAACTACCTAAAGCTGAGTCAGAGATATGATGCTCCGAAATCTCAAGTCAATATTCTTCCTATTTCTGAACTCTGACCAGACCCGGAAGCCTTATTCCTTCCCAAGATTCCCACTGGGACTGACTTGATGTCAATGCTCCAGACTCTGGAAGATGAGCCCTGTTCATTGTGGCAAATATTGTAAATTTGCTCTTGATACATGTATTTATGATTTAGTTACAATTGAAAAACACGGGACATCTTCCCTACCCTCCTAAATGGAAAAGTAACTGGATTCTACTTTTTGTTTTAATCATTCATGGAACATGGATGTTACTGGCTGGCCAGCATTTATTGTCCATCCCTAGTTGTCCGACAACAATTGAGAGTCAACCACATTGTTATAGTTCTGGAGTCACATGGACCAGACCAGGTAAGGACAGCAGATTTCCTTCCCTAAAGGACATCAATGAACCAGATGGGTTTTTCCAACAATTGGCAATGGGTTCATGGTCATCAGTAGATTCTTAATTCCAGATATTTTTTGATGAATTTAAATTCCAACACCTGCCATGGCGGGATTGGAACCCAGGTCCCCAGAACGTTAGCTGAATTTCTGGATTAATAGCTTAATAAAAATACCACTAGACCATTGCCTCCCCCTACTATGTGCAATAAAATGAATAACTCACAACACCAAATTTGCTTTTTAGTCATTTTAAAAGCTTGGCCGAAGGAAAACAATCTACAAAAAAAACAATAGCGCCTGTTAGTGCAATTTCACTAAAGCTATTTATTAACATTTCTCCAACGCCTATCATTATGTCATTATGGATGCTTGGCTGAGTTTCAAATGCAGCAATGCTCTCAGCAGGCATCTCTGAGTTCACAGCTTGATAGAAACTGAAAGACTCCATTGAAGCATGAACTGTCATTGTTGCATCTGAATCAAAGTTTGTTTTTATAAGAGATTAATGACTTGAGGCGGTTTTATGAATGGAGCTATTAAGTGTGTAGAAGTGAAAGTTATAATAGATTGGCTGCCTAGGTCTTCCCTCAGGTAAATGATGTCATCAGTTGGCATTAAGTTGGCATGGAGGCTATGAGGGGTCATAGAGGCTGGGTTGGGGTGAAAGCTGAAGGCTAGAAAGCTTAACAACTTCTAAAACCATTCGGACAAAGTCCCAGAGAACTGAGAGCGGTCTTCAAACCAGCCGGCCTTATCACTCGCCCTACCCATGTGGCCACCAAAACACATGTTGGCACTGCCAGGCTCATCTCAGAGATGAGCAGAGGAAGGTGAAGACCTAACTCTCAGAGTGAGAGTCAATGGTTTTTATGGCCTCGCTCATCCCGAAACTGTAAAATCCCGCCCGAGGTCAATGGACATTCCCTTTGTCTGCCCCTCGCCTGCTCTGATTGCTGTGGTGGGTGGGGCAGTAAAGCTCCGACCCATGTCTGTGCACTGATCCATCTCCATGAGAGTGAACCTGAATCTGCCTGGCATCACTCAGAATTTCAGTGAGAGTTGCACACAATGGCACAATGAGGAAGAAGACAAGATGGAAGTCCCTGTGTCAGGCAGATTTCCTTGGGCTTCAGGCTCAACACAGCAACGTGCTTTGTTCAGCTGATCTCACTTCCAAATTCCTCTCTAGTCAGCTCCATGGAGACTGTATGCATGAGTGGGCATTAGCAACTGTGCACAGTCCTGAACGGAGTGCGCATGCACAGAAGGACTGTTAAAAACTTGAAGCTTTCCACATCCTTTCACAAGAGAGGCTAAACATGTGAGATCACATTTTGGGTGGCACAGTGGTTAGCACTGCTGCCTCACAGCGCCAGGGACCCGGGTTCAAATCCTCGCTTGGGTCACTGAGTGTGTGGAGTCTTCACATTCTCCCCGTGCTTGTGTGGGTTTCCTCCGGGTGCTCCAGTTTCCTCCCACAGTCTTAAGGATGTGCTGGTTAGGTGGATTGGCCACGCTAAATTCCCCCTCAGTGTACCCAAACAGACACCGGAGTGTGGCGGCTAGGGCATTTTCACAGTAACTTCATTGCATTGTTAACGTAAGCTTACTTGTGACGCTAATAAGTAAATTTTAAGCATCACATCTCTCATAATCAATTCAGAAGAGTTAACATGTCTGGGAGAAAACACATGACCCACTTCCATCTAAAAGGATCAGGGTAGTAAATACATGGAAACACCACCACTTAAAAGTTCCCCTTCAAGCCACTCACTATCCTGACTTGGAAATATATTGCTTCTGTTCCTTCATTGTCGCTGGGTCAAAATCCTGGAGCTCTCTCCCTATCAGCACTGTGGGTGTGGGATGAAGAGCAATGGTTCAAGAAGGTGACTCACCACCACCTTCTAAAGAACAATTCGAGATGGCCAATGAATGTTGGCCTAGCCAGTGAAACCCCAGATCCCTTGAATGAATAAAAATCTGATGCTTCCCTCCTGAGGACTTAAGTGCTTGAGTCACTTCTCTTTCTTCGGGGTGAAGGATGTTAGCACTGGGTTATGAAACATTTGTTCATTTAAAGTCCCACTGTTGATGGTATGCATTCCTGGGCCCATAGAGGTCAGCTGAAGAATGAGACTCCTCCCCAACACGTGAGCCAGGCAAAGAATTGGAAAAATTCTGCAAGGATAGAATGTATCATCTTTCATTTCCTAAATTAGCCAAGCTGTAATCCCACAATGGGAGTTTGTCAAATTGCTGGTAGTCTCTGCACTTGAACTACCTCCACCAGGGTATGTTTCACCTGGGACTGGGGCAACCCGCAAGCACAGAAGGTTTTCATCTTGCCAGCTTAATTTAAGCAAGGTTCTAGGGTAAATGACCAATATTTAACTTGGTACATCAATACAGTTTATCCAGAAAGTACCAGCGCCACCCCCTCCGCCCTGAAACCCTCACCGCTACCCCGCCTGCCCCATGTTCTAATGAGTACAATCTAAATATCCCAGAACCCACTTTGAGAAGAATCCCTGCACTCTAACATCCAGGACTAAGCTGACTCCATTGGTCACAGAATGCTGCTACCTTAGTTTAATTATCAAATGCATGCATTGATGACATTGAGATATTGTGATGCAAAAATGAGGAATAGTCAAATCCTAATGCCAGATGTGACTGAAAAGGGGGAATGACCGTAACATGAAAAGACTAAAACAATAGACATTGATTCCCCTTGCAAGCAGCCACATCATCTAATGAAATATGGATTGTCAGGGAGAAATGGTAAAGAGGTAAGAATACATTACATAATGCTTCCGAAGTGGTTTGATAACACTCACCATTCCTTCATAATTAATATATACACTCAGGTGCAACATCAAATCATTGTCACATCATGCCACAACTAGAGTTAACCATCTGATCTGTGATCCGACCAAATTTATTTGAGTGTGTGCTGAGGTGTTGTGTGGACAATAATTCAACAGAGTCCTTGTTTGCTACCTGTGTGAAACAAAGAGCTAAGAACTCCCATGTTCTTTTCCCCCACAGTGATTGAACATCCAAAACCTTAAGTGTTTCTTCATGCCAAGAAGAAAAGATATGGACAATACACATCTGATGGAAAAGGTTGGAGACACACTGCCCCTGAAAATCCAAAAGGAGGCCATTCAGCCCATCGAGTCATCTGATTTTCTTCAAAGCCTGAAATCTTTCCTTTTCAAGTCTGTGTCCAGTTGTCTTTTGAAATGAACTATTCAATCTACTTCTACCACGCTTTGAAGTGAGTACATTATAGGTCATAACTTGTTGGTGTAAGGGTATGAAATGGGGAGCAGCCAGTTAGGCCAGATAATCTTCATGGAAAAATTAAGTATTTCAAGACAATTTCATGACCTCATTTGCCATAAGGACAAATTGACCATCTCTTAAATTCAAAGCTAACGCAAAGTCAGACTTCCATTTATATAATGCTATCTACCTAAATTAATTAAAAAATATAATTGGGCAGCAATTACTGAACAAATTTGAGTGTGCCAATAGCTACACTAATGTAGCTACACTAACTACAACTTAAGGAAAATCAATTGTGTTTATAAATTTTCATGCTCTGAGAAGCAACATTCATTTATATACAGGGACACATTGTCTGCAAACAAAAGGAATATGTTCCAGCCTCGTTTTGAATTTCCAGGGAGCTTGGATAACCTATTGTTGCCTCTTGTCTTCTCCATGGCAATGCCTCAGCCAGTCAGATTTGACTTGCCAACCAATCTACACCCTTGTTCCCTGGAGCATAAATTGTTGCGATTATTTGAAATTTGGCATTCCTGTATTTGTCCTGATGAGTGTGCGATGAAAAGCTTCCGCAACATTTCTTTCTTTTCAGCAATGTTCAAAGATTTTCCTATCGAAGGAACAGTGGAGGTCTGCCTCTGCCGTTAGTGTCTTATGACTTCTAGTGGATTGAAAACACAATATAGTTATCTTTTGAGGTACGCTCAGTGAAGCTGTGCTTAATATAGCTGCCATCTTCACCTGCATGAAGCATCCATTGTACTTCAAAGTATTTCTTCTACATTAGATGCTTTGAGATGCGATGTGCTGCTATATAAATGTAAGACCTTTTCATTGAAATGTGGCACCCTGCACTGAACAAAATTTTTTTATTTCAAAAAGCTGCAGTCCTTTTTGGGAATCTTATTCTTCATGAGTAAGTAGTTTTCACTTATTCATCTCTTTTATTTATTCATTTCTTAATGCCTTATGGTCTGTCAGTGGACTCAGTACATGCTTTGTCAAGAGTGCGAAAAATGTACGTGTGACTATTCTTGAAAGCTCCTGCAAATTTTAGAGCCCTTTTGGCAAAAATGTCTTTTAGAGAAAGTAGTGTATTAATTTATTTATAATGTCCATTTACTAAGTTTTATGATGGACCACTGTGCAATGTGACATGCATTAATGTTCCTCTGTGGAAAATTCTTTTTAGATTCTCAACCATTTCTGAAATGGCTGAACAAAAGTACCCTACGGGAAACACTTTACAAGTCACTATCCATCCAAGGAAGTGGCTCCCTCAGATCTACTTTTGGAACTCTTACAAAGCAGTCATTTTTATGCCAGCATAGTCTGTTTAAAAAAAAACACAAAGTCAACACATCTATTCTGAGACTGTTATAATTTCATCAAACTAAAGCAGAAAGGAAATAAGTTGAGACACTATTTTAGCCATTGAATTCAATATTGTTAACAAGCACCATGTTGTAGCAGCTCTCATTGTGATTCTCATAGATGTCAAAGAAACTTATAAAATTCTAACAGGGTTAGACAGGGTAGTTTCAGAAGGAATGTTCCCAATGGTGGGGGAATCCAGAACTAGGGGTCATAGTTTGAGGATAATGGGTAAACCTTTTAGAAACAAAGTGAGGAGAAATGTCTTCACCCAGACAGTGGTGATTCTATGGAATTCATGACCCATAGAAAGTAGTTGAGGCCAAAATGTTGTGTATTTCAGCAAGTCCGCTACGACTCTTCCTCATTTTTACAGATACACCATAGAAAGCATCCTTTCTAGATGTACCACAGCTTGGTATGCCTCCTGCTCTGTCCAAGGCTGCAAGAAACTACAAAGGGCCATGAATGAAGCCCAATACATCACTCAAACCAGCCTGTCATCTATTGACACTGTCTACACTTCCCGCTGCATCAGAAAAGCACCTAGCATAATCGAAGACCCCATGCATCCCAGACATACTCTATGCCCCCTTCTTCCTTCGGAAAGTCTGAGGTCACATACCAATCGACTCAAGAAAAGTTTCTTCCCTGTTGCTGTCAGACTTTTGAATAGACCTACCTTATATTAAGTTGATCTTTCTCTACTCACTGGCTATGACTGTAACATTACATTCTGCACCCTCTCCTTTCCTTCTCTCTGTCTGTATTCTTTGTCTGTATAGTGCACAAGAAATCAAACCAAACAAATCCTGAATCTTGAACGTTCAGTAGGCAAGAAAACAATCGCTACTGATACATCTTGAGAACAATACTTTGAACAAGGTGCAATTAATGAGAGTACCCATTGAAGGCATCCTCTACATATGGTTGATGTTGCAAAGTGATTTTTTTTCACAATGAGGGTGAAATTGCACACAATGGGGGAAAAATAAATCAGCAGATATGTAGTCATTGCTGCAAGTCTTGTGTAGCTAAATAACAGCATCCAATCTGAAATATTGCTTTAAGTTCACACAGTACTTGAAATTGAATTAGAATTTCTCATTTCTAATGTGCTGAGAGTTGATTAGAATAACCTCCTACCTTCTGATAAGTAGCCCTCTAATACCACATATATTAGAGGAAGATTACAATCTGTGGAACAACTGAAACTTCTCTTAATTTAAAACAGAACACACGTTATTTACAAGATTATTGCTTTGGTAGCATTAAAAGTAATCCACCCTTTAAAAGAACATTTGAAAACTGCTTTTTTGGAAAGTTGATTTTGTTTGACTATTTTTTAAGTAACAAGTAAAAATACGAAATGATGAGGAACCTTGTTTTCTGCGACAAGTGATTAGGGTTCGGAAGGCACTGCCTGAGTGTGTGGGGGAGGCAGGTTGAAGCATTGAAAAGGGAAATAGACTGTTAACTGAAAAAGAAGAAAGGTTACGGGGTGAAGGCAGGCGAATGCCACTTGGAGAGATGTTCATTTGGTGAAGAAATAATGATCAAATAATCTCCTCCTGCGCCATTACAAATCATTTGTCTGGACCACGCTTTCAGATTTATGTATTCACTGGCCACGTCAAGCATGGGAAGGAACGGAATCAAATAAAGGGCAAATAAAGTTTATTTATTAATATAAACACAAGATACTGCAGATGTTGGAATCTGAAACAAAAAGAGAAAAATGCTGGAAAATCTCAGCAGGTCTGACGGCATCTGTGGCGAGAGAATAGAGCCAACGTTTCGAGTCTAGATGACCTTCATCATCCTTTTTTAGAAGGTTTACTTATTAGTGTCACAAGTAAGCTTACATTAACACAGCAATGAAGTTACTGTGAAAATCCGCTAGTCGCCTTTTGGGGTACGCTGATGAGGAATTTGACATGGCCAGTACACCTAAGCAGCATGTCTTTCAGACTGTGGGAGGAAACCAGAAAATACATCAATAATCTGAGTCCAATTGGTGAAGCTTCTTCATTGTTGTACTGTTTGAAGTTGAATTTCATTTTCCCTCAACTTGGGCCATTCTCCACCCCCCCATCTACTGCCCCTTGTTTCTTTAGTGCAATCTAGCGGCACAATAGCATAGTGGTTAGCACTGCTGCTTCATAGCTCCAGGGTTCTGGGTTCGATTCCTGGCTTGGGTCACTGTCTGTGTGGAGTTTGCACATTCTCCTTGTGTCTGCGTGGGTTTCCTCTGAGTGCTCCAGTTTCCTCCCACAGTCCAAAGATGTGTGGGTTAGACTGATTGGCCATGCTAAGAAACTGCCCCTTAGTGTCCAGGGATGTGTAGATTAGAGGGATTAGTGAGTATAATATGTAGGGATAGGGGGGTAGGGCCTGGGTGGGATTGTGTTCGGTGCAGACTCGATGGGCCGAAGGGTCTCTTTCTGCACTGTAGGGTTCTATCTCTTTCAAAAGACTGTGTTTGCTTCTCTGAGGCCTTTGTGTGGGTCCAGAATGAATTGTCCCATCCAAGTATTTTAAAGGTGCATTCCTACGCAATCAAAACCTTGCCTTTCACATTCTGAATCTAAACTAAGAACCAGTTTGATTGTTTCCCCGGCAGGAAAAGAAATACAACGTCAATTAAACCGGAACCAAATCTCAAACTTCAGTCACTAATTCCTTCCTAGATATGTCATCAAAATTAAAAAAAAATAAAATCCATGAAAGGGAAAGGAAGACAGCTGGGAGGAAAGAATGGGATTACTGTAAACTTAGTGCAGTTACAGGCATCAAAGTTTATGTGTTGTGAAAGATGCATTCAGCTAGCTCGCTGAGACTGGAGGAATACATAGCGGCTGAGCTAGAAATGGCTGGTTAAATAAGGTGGCATTACAAAGAGTTAGTGTGATATGCTTGTTTTATGGGAAGTGTGTTATGTGTGTGTCTTATTGATTATGATTACATTACACAAGGAAAGCCACACATTGCTAGTCTCAGTATCGTTAATGTAATCGCAACCAGTTTATTTCAAACCAAAAGAGAAAACGCTGGAAAATCGCAGCTGGTCTGGCAGCATCTCTGAGAGAAAAGAGCTGATGTTTCGAGTCCAGATGACTCTTTGTCAAAGTTAGTTTATTTCATAAGAACATAAGAAATAGGAGCAGGAGTAGGCCATCTGGCCCTTCGAGCCTGCCCCGCCATTCAATAAGATCATGGCTGATCTGTCGTGGCTCAGTTCCACTTTCCCGCCCTCTCCCCATAACCCTTAATCCCCTCTCTTGTCAAAAACCCATCAACCCGCTTCTTAAAAATATTTAGCGAGGCAGCCTCCACCACTTCAACGGGCAGAGAATTCCAGAGATTCACCACCCTTTGAGTGAAGAAGTTCCTCCTCAACTCCGTTCTGAACCGCCCCCCCTTTATCTTGAGGCTGTGCCCCCTAGTCCTACTGTCTTTTTTGAGCGGGAAGAGTCTTTCCACCTCTATCCTATTCATCCCATTCATCATCTTATACGTCCCAATGAGATCTCCCCTCATTCTTCTAAACTCTAACGAGTACAAGCCTAGTTTATTCAGCCTCTCCTCATAGCTCAACCCCCTCAACTCCGGTATCAGCCTAGTAAACCTCCTCTGCACTCCCTCCAAGGCCAAAATATCCTTGCGCAGGTGCGGCGCCCAAAACTGCACACAGTACTCCAGCTGCGGCCTCACCAATGCCCTATACAGCTGCAGCAAGACCTCCCTACTTTTATATTCAATCCCCCTCGCTATGAAGGCCAGCATCCCATTCGCCTTCCTGACCACCTGCTGCACCTGCAGGCTGGGTTTTTGCGACTCATGCACAAGGACCCCGAGGTCCCTCTGCACCGTCGCCTGCTGCAGTTTTTCGCCCCGTAAGTAATAGTCCTTCCTACCATTCTTCCTACCAAAGTGGACCACCTCACACTTGCCAACATTAAATTCCATTTGCCATTTCCTGGCCCATTCGCCCAGCCTATCTAGATCCTTCTGCAGACTCTCCACACCCTCTGCACAATTTTCAATCTCGTTTATATCTTTCCTCAGATGTGGCGGTGGGGGGGGGGACACAGCTTTGGTACCACGTGCAGTTTTTAATCAGTGTTGAATTGCTGCCTCCGCTCTACAGATCAGCAGAAGGAAAATCTCACCCATTATTATTTCAGCCATGGATGATGCTGATGGTTAGCAACTCTGGTCATTTCCTCTAATCAATGGTAACGGGGCGCTTGGCAATGTTTGGGGCATCAGATCAGGAGAGAAATGAAAGAACCTCAGCCCAGTTGACTCTGAAAAGAATCTCTCACTAACGTCTGGGAGGTGGTGTCCAGGTATTCACACCTGGCATATGCTCACAAACAGAATCATGGGCTGGATCTACAGGGAGAATCCATGGCATTGAAAAGATGGCAGGCGGGACACAGATCCGGACATTACAGCCCCGTTCTTGGGCTTTCCAAGTTTCCCCAGTTGTGTGAAAGGGGATAAGACACGAAGCTCACAGTTGGCAATTCCTCATAAACTGGAAATGATACTAATTGGATAACTTTCAATGAGCCAGTACAGGCACAAATAGTTGAATGACCTTCATATATCACCCATCATTCCAATGCAATGTGTTAATGGTCAGATAATCAGTTTTTGTGCTGTTCGTTCATAAGTTCATAAGATATAGGAGCAGAATTAGATCATTCGGCTCATCGAGTCTGCTCCACCATTCGATCATGGCTGATATGCTCCTCATTCTCATTTGCCTGCCTTCTCCCCATAACCCTTCAATCCATTACCAATTAGCAATCTGTCTAAGTTCTTAAATTTACCCACTGTCCCAAGATCCACTGCATTTTGGGGTAGCGAGTTCCACAGATTCACAATTCTTTGGGGGAAATAGTTTCTCCTCAACTCTGTTTCAATTTGCTACCCCTTATCTTAAAGCGAAGACCTCTCATCCAAGAACGCCCCACAAGAGGAAGCGTCCACTCCAAGTCTACTTTATTCATATCTTTTATAATCTCGTATACCTTCATTTGATCTCCTCTCATTCTTCTAAATTCCGGAGAGTACAGGCCTAAGCTGTTCAATCTCTCTTCATAGGAGAAACACCTCATCTCTGGAATTGTTGAGAGATTAATATTGGCATTAGCCAGAAAACTGGGGAAAACTCACCATTGTTCATAAGTTCATAAGATATAAGAGCAGAATCCCATCTCTCTTTCAAAATAGTATCATGGAGTCTTTTACAGGACAGAGCTAATGGGGTTTTCAACATTCGATCTGAAAGCTGGACCCTCCAAAAGTGCAGCATTCCCTCAGTACTGCAACCGAGTGGGAACCAGGCATGGTTAAGCTTTTGGTGTGGAACTTTAACGTGGAACACTCTGACTCAGGCTCACTAACCAACTGCTGTGAGAACAAAGCTTTCACATAGGCAAGGTTGCAGCTAGTCACCCTCACTTCTAACTCCTTCATAGCCTGTCAATTTCATTCATCAATGACTCCCTACTGTGCTCTCACCTTGTTGCCCCTGGGGTGAGTTCCACACAGCTCAGGAAGCCCCGGTGCTGGCTATAAAAGCCAGAATCCTGCATTAAAATGACAATTAGTTGAATATTTTAGTATTTAATTTTGAATTTCCTAATGCTCGCAGAAAGGCCCTGGTAAAATTTGGAATTGTGCGTGACCGCATCAGATTTCTAATCTGCTGACATTATTCAGGGCTTTAATGCAGTCTGTAACCACACTGCTCCCTGCGACCCCCAACCCTGCCTGCTAAAAATTTGCCCATAGATTCAACAGCAAATCTGGGATCTGTATTGCTCCAAACAGGTCCCAGATTAACAGGTGGCACAACCATATCAATGGCTTTACTTATAATGCTCCTAGGAAAATATGTGTAAACATTTGTAAATTATATCTCAAAGCTTGTGTGCAGTACGACACTTAAGCTGCAAACAAAATACATCTATATAAATTGGTGTATGAGCATTCTTCAGCTGGAGAGAAAGACCTTCAGAGCTCCCAAAAGCAGTCTTTCATAGTCTTGAATGAACAATATTAATGGTGCAATATCCTATATCTGTTGTTTTCCTACCTTCAGTTGCAGTTGCCTAAAGAATGTCACCTTTTCATTCGGTTTGTTAAGCGTCTGGCAAGCAGCAGCTTTGTCTGACAGTTTAATTTAATCACAGCCGTGACTACATATTGCTGCTGGAACAAAGTGATAAAACCAGTACTGTACAATCTTGAACAAAAAAAAAGTCAAATTGCTGCATTGAGCTTGTTATCTGATCATTATTTTGAAAACCTTTCAAAGTGCAGCCTGATAGTGGAACTCCAATCATCCCATAAACAATGCGCTAATACCCAGTTTAAATTCCATCAGTGTAAGACCCAGATGGAATTCAGTCCATCCAAAAGAGGCCAATGTAATAAAACTTAATTTGGTTTAATCTTCCCCAGGAATGCTCTGTTTGGAGCTGACAGGCTCCCATCACATGCAATAATAATAATGGCTTGTTAATAACTCAGACTACCCCTGTTGAATATGAGTCTTTGTCCTCCACGTACTATTACAGGTGTTTTACAAGGAAGACAATCTCCCACTTGTTCAAATTTGAAAAAAAACCCACAAAATTTGAAAGCAAAAAATTAAAAAAGACCCTCAGCAGCTCTCCCGAGATCTTTGAACTTTTGAATTTTTTTTATTAATTCGTGAGAAATGGGTGTCACCAGCTGGCCAGCATTTATTGTCTATCCCCTCGTTGCCCTTGTTCAGAGGGCAGTTGAGGGTCAACCACATTGCTGAGGCTCTGGAGTTACACGTAAGCCAGACCAGGTAAGGATGGCAGATTTCCTTCCTGAATAGACATTAGTGACCTTCACCAGAATCCTTACCGGAGAAGATTACAGCCAATATACTCTTTGCCAGGAGACTAGAGGAAATAATTCATGCCAATGTACAGAGATTGACAACAACTTGAATGCACTTTGCATGTACCACTTTTAAAGTTAAAGTTTATTTATTTGTCACTAGTAAAACATTCACATTGCAATGAAGTTATTGTGGAATTCCCCTAGTCGCCACATTCCGGTGCCTGGTCTGGTTAATGCACCTGACCAGCACTGTGGTCTTTGACTGTGGGAGGAAACCGGAGCATCCAGAGGAAGCCCATGCAGACACGGGGAGAACGTGCAAATTCCGCACAGAGACCCAAGCCAGGAATCGAACTTGAGTCCTAGGCGCTGTGAGGCAGCAGTACTAACCACTGTGCCACCGTGCCGTACCCATTTTAATGTGGTTAAAAGAAGTTTCAAGGTACTTTGTGAGTGTAATCAAACAAAATTTGACACTGAGGGTGAGATTTTTTGGCCTCACTTGTCCCAAAAGTATAAAATCCTGCTCAAAGTCAATGAACCTTTCTATGGTCTCCACCCCTCCTCACCTGCTCCATTTCCTGTGGTGGGCGGTGTAGTAAAATTCAGTATTGAATCACATAACGTGTTGGGACAGCTGATTCAAAGCTTAGCCAAGGATCTAGATTTGAAGGAGTAACTTTAAGTCAGTGAGAAGGGTACGGAAGGAAGCA
This sequence comes from Carcharhinus amblyrhynchos, assembly GCF_965287045.1. NCBI lineage: Eukaryota > Metazoa > Chordata > Chondrichthyes > Carcharhiniformes > Carcharhinidae > Carcharhinus > Carcharhinus amblyrhynchos. Next base: position 9,190,116 of record NC_137333.1, on the reverse strand, counting down.
AAGAAATTTAGGGATGAAATTCCAGAGCTTGTAGGCTAAGCAGCTGAAGACATGGCTGCCAGTAGTGGAATAGCGAAAATCAGCATTGCACGATAATCCAGAAATTTAGGAGCACAGAGATCCTGAATAGTTGTAGGGCTGGAGAAGGTTACAGTGGTAGGGAGGGACAAGACCATTGAGCAATTTGAAAACAGGAAATTTTAAAATCTTAGCAGCTTCTAGAAAGCCTAAGGGCATTTGAAATGTGCAAATTTCACAGGAATGGATGATACTTACCCTAGGTTACGTAGCAAGCATGGAGAAAAAAATCTGTGAGATGTTCAATGTCACCATCAAAGAGAGAGATCCTGAAAGAGTGAAGCAAGTTTCTGTAGCATCCAAGTTCAAGGAAGGTAATTTATGTAATCCAGGTGACTAATGACCCATTCGCTTTGAATCAATAGCTGGTAAAAATAATTGAATTGATCTTCAGGAGCATATTTGAAGTCTATCTATGTGCAAATAATCCACTAAATAATAGATAAATCACAACCCAAGGAGATAGTGGAGTGGGAACTTAAAATCTAAGGTGTTCTTTGATTTCCATAAAAGCCTTCAATAAATATCCTTCAATAATGTGCGCCAATGGAAGTGGAATGGAGATGTTGGCGTTGGACTAGGTGGGCACCTGATGAAGGAGCAGTGATCCGAAAGCTCATGATTCCAAATAAGTCAATTAGACTTTAACCTGGTGTTTTTAGACTTCTTACAATGGTGATGAAAGCATTGAGTTCAAGAACAAAAGAAAATTACAGCACAGGAACAGGCCCTTTGACCTTTTGAGAAGAATGTTGAAAATGGATAGAAAATTACTTGAAGGACAGGGGGTACTCAGTAACTGTTAGGGATTATCAGAGTGGAGGATAATGCTGAATAGAATACCCAGGCATCATCCTTGGCACCTCATCGCTGGACTAGTAATCCAGAACTCAGTAATGCTCTGGGGACCTGCTTTTGAATCCTGCTATGGCAGATTGTGAAATTTAATTCAATAAAAATCTAGAATTAAAAGTCTAATGGTGACCGTGAAACCATAATCAAGTGCCATAAAAAAGCCACCTAGCTTACTAATGCCCTTTGAGAAGGAAATCTGCTGTGCTTAACTGGCCTGGCCTACATGTGACTCCAGATGCACAGCAATGTGACTGACTCTTGAAATGCCCTCAGGGATGGGCAGTAAATGCTGGCCCAGCTACATCTGATGTTTGTATGGCTGTGCCACAATCTACACTGTAATATGGAGCAGCAGGCATATAACAATGCAAAGAGACATGTGATGCCCAATGGTCCACAACACTGTTGAAGGTTTCAGGGGAACGTGTCTGAGTTTTCCTGATTGACAGTCTCTGGCACCAGTGAGACTCCTGCCCCTGTGTCGACTTCCATATTTACTGGCTGTTCATCCAGGAAAGGGGTGACTCAGTATCTGTTCATAGCACCAGCAATAGCTAGCACATTCAGCAAGAATTTGTCCTCGGAATGATATATGTCTTGTTCTTCTCGACCCTTTTGTACAGCATGAACAATGTTTTTTCTGTTCTGTTTCCATGCTGTTTGTTCTGCTCCTGCTTCTTATTATTTTTGCTTATAGTTTGCTTTTTCTTCCAGCATGTATGCTTGATGTGGCCTTTTTTCCAATAGCTTTTGCATACAATATCCTTGAACCAGCATCCTGCAGCTGAATGTCCTGTCTTTGTACATCTGTGGCATATACGAGTTTGAGTTTTGAAACTCTTAGGCAATGACTCAGCCTTGTGTATCCAAGTACTCAAACTCAGTTGCTGAGTTGCTTTTGCTGCCAGATTCATCGACACAGTGACTTCCATGGCCTTTTTCAGAGTGAGGTCACTCTCAGTAAAAAAGTGTTTCTGTACTTCGCAGACCACAGACCAATCTGTCCCGAATTGTATCATTTAGTACATCACCGAACTCACAGTATTCTGCAAGCCCTTTTAATACAATTGTGCAATTGATTCCCCCTCTTGATTACATTTGTGAAATATGAAGTGTTCTGCAATCACTAAAGGCTTTGGAAAATAGTGTGCTTTCTATGAATCTCTAATATCTCTTCATATGTCTTAGTGCCTGGCTTCTCTGGCTGTACTAAACATCTGAGGAGATGAAACATGTTCCTTCCATTATGCTCAGGAATTTGGGAACCATTCTGCCATTTTGTTTCCTGTCACAAAGTAATCAAACCGTTCTGTACAGGAGCTCCAGTTTTGTTGAAGGATCCCAACGCGTTAAAATTTCCTGCCATTTTCTTTCTAATGGAGGGTTTTCCGTGTGCACAGTTTGCAATGCGTTTTCAGAAGCTATCTTGCTTTTCCCTTTGAAAACAGGGGATAAAAGGGGGGATAAAAAGGGCAGCTGGGAGCCCCAGCTCTCTCTACTTTTGCACCTTCTTCAACGTCATTTTCAGAGAGCACCTTTGAGTGGCAGCCCAGCAGCACAGAATGTCAGACATTGTCAGACTGACCAGACCCAGAAGACCACCCCAGTGAGATGACCCAAAGACCAGAACCAGCTTTAGATGAGAAGGGAAGCCCGAAACGATGGCTGCAGGTTCTAAAATATCGGCCAACCCTCCAAGACCGAGGAACAGTGGGTCCCAGCCTTACTGAATGGGTATTACCAGCCTTTTCAAACAAACTGTTCAAATACAGCAGCAGAGAGCTGTGGATAGGGTGTAGCAAATCCTCAAAAGTGCATGTCAGAAATGTATAGTGTAGATTTGAGACTGTTTTATTAGAGATTTAAGACTGTTTGCTGAAGAGTCCTGTGAAGAGATTGATGGAGTTTGAGAGGGTTTAATAGAAGTACAATAGTAGAGTCTAATAAATATTGCTTTTCCTTGATAAAGTGTTCATTAAAGTTGTGTTGGACCTACCCCTGACTCTTGTCCCCTTTGTCTATTTCATCCCATAAAGCGCCCAAGTTAAAAAGTTAGTTTAGGGTACATTTACCCATCTTATAACAAGACTGACTGCCGAAGAACAGCATCACTCGAATCATCATCTTGCTTATTAAGGTAATCCAACTCAGAATTAGAATTTAAATCATTGAACAGTAATCCCTATTGCATCCTTCAGCTTAATGACAAATTGAGCACTTGGCTAAGCTTAACGATTCCAGGAAACCTAGCAGAAAAAAGACGCAAGTATTTCTGGTTCTGAGCAAAAGTGGCATCTCACAGATTTGGATAGAGGGCAAGTTATTCTCCAGCCAATGTTGTAACAATTATGTTGCAAAACATTCCAAGTTTTAATTGGTTATCCCTGAATTTCTGCTAACAGTACAACATTGCTGATTGGAACATGACAAATATTTAGCTCTGATTTTATCAATCCTCCTCTGATTCAGCCAGTTCCAGCTTCAGATCACAGATCACAAAACAAGGTGGAATGAACCTTCAGTACCCCGCTTACAAATCAGCTATGCTTCAATATTTCAGCATTTCCCTGGGTAACCAGCCTTATGAGACCGTTAATCAACTCAGTAAATTTTGGAAAACAAATCTTAAAAGAAAATGATCTCGGTGCGAATTCCCAGTTGCTGTTCTGAGCAGCATTAAGCAGTGAGGTTCAATCAGAAATACTTTGGAATGGATGCGGCAAACGAAAGAGGATCGTGCCGCACAGACTGCTGTCTGTCTTCTGAAATCTAACAAATGTCAACAGAGTAAAAAGAAATAAGTGAGTGAATAAAAATGTGCTGCGGCTTGTATTATTTCATTAGTGTCACACCAGATTACTGGATAATATTGATTTTCCAGTGAAAATATTAGCCGTGGGGTCATATTTCAGGAAGAATTGTCAGCAATTTAAGTTTGGAAGTAGGACGCAGGGAAATTTGTAATCTGATCATCGGCTTTCTGTGGGGGAAAAGTACAGAGCACGATTTCGGCAAGGCAGCACAATCTGCCTGTGACGGAATTGCAATAATGCTTCAGGGAAATGTGACTTACGCCAGCAGAAATGGCAGCTGGGAACCAAAGAAGGAGAAGGGATGGTTGCAGTGGAGCATATTATGTTATCAAAGTAGTTACTTTACCACGAAAATAACTGAAACTTCTGGTAGTTGATTACTTACGGCAGGTAAATTAAACCAATCCGAACTTTCACTGTCTCTTTGAAATCTTGCTTTTCTGTCCTTGGTAATGGCAACACTTTTTTATACTCACTATTCTCCCTCAGGTAGAACAGGTAAGGCTTGCATCTGTTGCCCAACCCCTAGTTGATTTTGAGAAGGTGGTGGCGGATTTCCCTTTAGAACCACCGTGGTCTGTGTGGTAAATATGCCCCCCAAGATAAATTCAAAGTAAAGGGGGAAGGGTTCAGTGGAGATGTGCGGCGGAGTGGGGGGGGGGGGGGAAGTTTTTTCACACAGAGGATGGTGGGGGCCTGGAATGTATTGCCAAGTGAGGTGGTTGAGACAGACACGTTAGCGACATTGGAGACTTCTCTGGACAGACACAAGAACAGACAGGGAATAGAGGGATACAGGCAGTTGGCCTAGATAGGACAATGTGATTGGTGCAGGCTTGGAGGGCCGAAGGGCCTGTTCCTGTGCTGTACTGATCTTTGCTCTTGTTCAATGTTGTTAGACAGGGAACTCCTGAGATTTGGACCCAGCATAACGAAGGAATGGCAATAATGGTCCAAATTGGGGTGGCATGTACATAGAAGAGGTTGAGAATTGATGTCTTTTGACTGGGTAATGGAGAACAGGATACGTTGAATGTTGATGGCTTGTTGCAGGGTTTGCTGTAGCAAGTATACACTGCTGCCTACAGTACACTGGTCATGAAGGTGTGGGTGTTTAGACTGATGGATGAAATGCTGAACAAGGGATTGTTTTGTTCTGGGTACTATGCCTCTAAATAGACAGAGCCAAAATAAAAATCCAGTTCAAAATTTAACTATTTTAAGTCCAATTATTTTCGCCATTATTTTTTAAAATTACGTTAAATCCAACAGATTATTCACTTTGTTATACTCCTTCTACCTTCAACACTGCTATTTTGTCCTTGCCTTTGTTGTGAAAATAACTATAAAATATTCACTTAATAATTTATTTTTTCCGTGGTGTCCTTTGCACTGTCACCTACATCTGTCTTAACAGTAACCAATCCAATAGGCAGCAGAGATGGGATTTTCCAACAGTGTTCACCCCAAAACTGGAAAATCCTGCCCGAGGTCAGTGGACCTTTGCATGGTCTGCCCACTTGGATTCCCATGGCAGGCGGGTTGGGAAAATTCTGCCCCAGAAGTTTAAATCCAATAATGGGAGGTAGGGAATTTAAATTCAATTAGTTCACAGAATCCCTACAGTGCAGAAGGATACTACTCATCTCATCGCCTACATCGGCCACAATCCCTTCCCGGCACCACCCCGTAACCCCACATTGCTTGTTCCCCTTACACTAAGGGGCAATTTAGCATGGCCTAACCTTCACATCTTTGGACTGTGGGAGGAAACAGGAGCACCCGTAGGAAATCCATGCAGACATGGAGACAACATACAAACTCCACACAGAGGGTCACCCAAATCTAGAATTGAACCTGGGTCCCTGGTGTTGTGAGGCAGCAGTGTTAACAGATGTGTCACCAGGCTGCCCAAGTGCCACCATGCTGTTAAATAAAACTGGAATGAAAAGCTAGTATCAGTAATGGTGGCCATGATATGATTGGATTTAGCAAAGGAAATCTGCCTTCCTTATTTGGTTTGGCCTACATGTGACTTCAGACCCATGGTAACTGCCCTCTGATATAAGAACATAAGAACGTAAGAAATAGGAGCAGGAGTAGGCCATCTGGCCCTTCGAGCCTGCCCCGCCATTCAATAAGATCATGGCTGATCTGTCGTGGCTCAGTTCCACTTTCCCGCCCTCTCCCCATAACCCTTAATCCCCTCTCTTATCAAAAACCCATCAACCCGCTTCTTAAAAATATTTAGCGAGGCAGCCTCCACCACTTCAACGGGCAGAGAATTCCAGAGATTCACCACCCTTTGAGTGAAGAAGTTCCTCCTCAACTCCATTCTAAACCGCCCCCCCTTTATCTTGAGGCTGTGCCCCCTAGTCCTACTGTCTTTTTTGAGCGGGAAGAGTCTCTCCACCTCTATCCTATCCATCCCATTCATCATCTTATACGTCTCAATGAGATCTCCCCTCATTCTTCTAAACTCTAACGAGTACAAGCCTAGTTTATTCAGCCTCTCCTCATAGCTCAACCCCCTCAACTCCGGCATCAGCCTAGTAAACCTCCTCTACACTCCCTCCAAGGCCAAAATATCCTTGCGCAGGTGCGGCGCCCAAAACTGCACACAGTACTCCAGCTGCGGCCTCACCAATGCCCTATACAGCTGCAGCAAGACCTCCCTACTTTTATATTCAATCCCCCTCGCTATGAAGGCCAGCATCCCATTCGCCTTCCTGACCACCTGCTGCACCTGCAGGCTGGGTTTTTGCGACTCATGCACAAGGACCCCGAGGTCCCTCTGCACCGTCGCCTGCTGCAGTTTTTCGCCACGTAAGTAATAGTCCTTCCTACCATTCTTCCTACCAAAGTGGACCACCTCACACTTGCCAACATTAAATTCCATTTGCCATTTCCTGGCCCATTCGCCCAGCCTATCTAGATCCTTCTGCAGACTCTCCACACCCTCCGCACAATTTGCCTAGCAAGCTATGAAAAGTTCTAATGGCTCCCTACCTGAACACCAATCTGGGTATATCTATACCAAATAGACCTCAGCAACTCATAAAATCAATCCACTGCCAACTTTTCACAGACAATTAGGGGCAGGCAATAAATGCCAGTCTCGCCACAATGCCCACATTCCATAAAGGAAAAGAAAGAATGATGCCAAAGGAGAAACCATAGTTATAAGCAAAGGCAGCCAATTGTCTGGCCATTTCCTTTGGAGCAGACTTGGCTAAATAGAGATTTATTAGTTTTTTTTCTCTTTATAATGTCCTAATTACGTTTGGAGCTGTGGATTTTAAACAGAAAGAGAAAGATGTGGTCTGCACATGTAGATTTATTGAAAGAGATGTTCTCTGCACAGAACAGAAGCTGAAACTAAACAATAGCTTGTGAAGCACATTAGTGACATCACCATCAAATCGTGTGATCAGCTCTGAAAGCAATCATGCAACCAACTAAATATATAACACTCCTCATTCTGAGCTTAAGTATTTACACGTAGTGCTCACCACGTTCTCATTCTTTGAAGGATGATGAAGCCTTGCAGCATGTTCCCTATGATAAGGATTTTGTACCAGCTTTTGTACCAACAGGAGGTGTTTCTGGTATCATACGACAGAAGGTAGTGCCTTTTCAAGCACTTGGGGCAATTTGCAAAAGGAGCAAATATGAGTTGAGAAAACACTTTTTCACATTGCAAGTGGTTCGGGTCTGGAAACTGCTGCCTGGAAGTGGAGTTCATGTGGTGGGGGTTCAATCAAGGACATTACATGATTTCTTGAATAGAAACAAAGTCCAGAGGTATGGGGAAACAGAGAAGGAATGGCACTAAGTTTGTTTGGAGAGCCGGTGCAGACAGGATGGGCCAAATAGCCTTCTTCTGCACTGTAACAATTCTGTGATCACTCCAGTATCCCAGTCACAGATTGGGCTGCAGTCCTCAGTGGAATCAGAGCAGTGCGCTTCCAGTCGGACAAAGTTCTTCAAGCTGATCCATCTCCAACAACAGTGAGGGAATGGCCTATTAATATTATTGCTAGGCCATTAATCCAGAAACTCAGCTAATGTTCTGGGGACCCAGGTTCAAATCCTGCCATGGCAGATGGTGGAATGTGAATTCAATAAAAAATATCTGGAATTAAGAATCTACAGGTGACCATTGTCGAGTGTTGGAAAAACCCATCTGGTTCACTAATGTCCTTTGGGGAAGGAAATTTGCTGTCCTTCCCTGGTCTGGCTACATGTGACTTCAGAACCACAGCAATGTGGTTGACTCTCAACTGCCCTCCAAGGGCAACTAAGGCAATAAATGCTGTCCATCCAGCGACACCCATGTCCCACGAACAAATATAAAAAAAGCCTTAGGTGTCACTTTGATGCTGGTACTCCGAGGCTAGACTTGTGGAAAGGCAGGAGAGGGCCTTCAGACAGTGTCAATGCTTCATTAAAGCACTTGCAACCCTGAAAATGCAGGCACACATTGAGCCCTCAAAATTCGGCTTCATTGTTAATAAAGAGCTTACATCAGCTGTGTTACAGCCTAGCTCCCAGTCTATTCCCACCCTGAGCATTAACTTCCCATTGAGCTGACATATAAGCATCGAGACAATGCTGAACACTTCCATTGACAATAACACGGAGGAAATTCTCCCAGCCCACTGTGCTGCTTTTGTAGGAAAAGGGACACCTGAAGTGAGATCTAAGTGCTCTATCTCCCTTTTGCATAGTCACTGGTAGATGCTACCAATACCTACAGCAATGTGTAACTCCCACAGTGGCACAGGCACAATGTCTTGGACAAGCGTCTCTGTGGTGACTACCATCCTACCAGTATTGACCTCAGTGTGCTGGCATGCCAGTACAACTACCTCAGACTGAACATGGACGGTCTCCTCCGTCCTCCATTGCAATCTGTGCAATGCAGCTGACAACCCTGCAAGACATTCCTGTTTCTGTCGCTGCTACTCCAACATCTGTATTGGGACTGAGCCCACAGGCTCTTTATCTGACAGAGTAGAGTGTTGGTGACCTTGGACATCCCTTTCTCTGCCTGCTGTGGACCAGGATCTGTGCTCACCAGATCTGTGTTCTAGCTCTGGATCCCACTGTACAGTGTGATCAGGCACTGGTGGAGGGTGTGGTGAGTGCTGTGATAATCTTCCACAAGTGGGTCCTCAAAACCCTCGTGTCTTTGGGACTGGATCTGAGTGGTTGCATCTTAGTGTCTCTGGGATGTTGGCTGAGGTGCCTATGAAAGAGAGTGAAGGCAGCAGTCTCCAAGGTATAACATTGCACTCATACACTCGCTGTTGAATGATCAGCTGGTGCAGGGTCCTCACTTGTGTGTTCACCGCCTATCTCATTGTCACCGCAGGCACAGTCCTGGTCCTCTCTGGTCAGGTATTCTGCATGTTTCTCATACCGTGTGAGGGCACCGAGCTCTGGCATCCTGCCAGTGATCTGGGACTTCTCCCTCTTGTTGAGGGCAATCTTGACCTGCATGAAGGCAGGAGAGAGCGTGAGCAGGACGCATGCCACGGCAGTTGATAAAGATGCCAGTCCTGTGTGGGTACTGAATGGAGCCACGTATGGGATGAGGACACAAACCTCACAGGATATGAGCCCAAATGCGGATGTCAGGGTGTCTGTGGAGAGTGATTGGTGTGCTGGAATTTTACAGGCATTCTCCGTTGGCCTCAGGCGGGATCTTACCAGCGTCAGTCGGGTAAGGCGGTAAAATTCCGGCAGTGATCTCCCTTGTGCTGGTAATGTGGGAAGTCCCTGTGGAATGTTATCCTGTGAATGTGTGAGGGGCTTACCAGAGTGTGAGGTCTGGGGGATGAGAAGATTAACTTACCCTTTCAGTGTAGATGAGCTCATTTAACTATGTGTGGTGCTGTATCGCTGCTGTTCTCCTGTGGTGCTTACCATGAGAGGCACCTCCTCCCAAGCCGGATTGTCGACCTTTTGGGACCTCCACTGACCATCCCCAGAGTGGAGAAGGCCTCAGCAGCATTCAGAAGGTGATCCAGTGAGACATCACCAAACTTGGGGATGGCACACTTCCTGCCTGTTGGGGACCAACTCTCGTCTGGAGCAGTCTTGCGCTGCGGACATTGAAAGATCTGTGTGTGGGTGCGGTTTAAATATCTTGGCCGCCGCAAGGATCCGCTGGGGTCACGGCGGGGCAGGCAAATCACAGGCCACTCGCCAACTAAATAACGCGTTTCCAGTTGATGCATATTTAATAAGGCGAAAGTGGACAAATAGGCGTGAAAACATACCATGTGGTCAGCGGGGAGAAAGCTGTTCTTTCTGCTCATTTAGCCAATGCAGGGAAAATATTAAATATCAGGGGAACCAAATGAAACTCACAATGCTTAAGCAGAACATAAGGGTGGAACAGTGGCATAGTGGTTAGCACTGTTGCCTCACAGCGCCAGGGACCCGGATTCAGTGCCAGGGACCTGGGTTCGATTCCCAGCTTGGGTCACTGTCTGTGTGGAGTTTGCACGTTCTCCCCGTGTCTGCGTGGGTTTCCTCCTGGTGCTCCGGACTCCTCCCACAGTCCAAAGATGCGCGGGTTAGATGGATTGGCCTAGCTAAATTGCCCCTTAGTGTTAGGGGGACTAGCTAGGGTAAATGGGGTTATAGGCAAAGGGGCTGGGTAGGCTTGGGGTCAGTGCAGACTCGATGGGCTGAATGACCTTCTTCTGCACTGTAGAATTCTAATTGCTACCTTGATATGAAATCTTCTTACTTGAGCTTCTGTTCCTTAGAGGATTAAACAAGAAGAAATAAACCATGAAACATGAAGAACTTCAGAACAAAAGGGACATCAACACCATGCACATCCTGCACAGTGTCACTAACGACACCAGTCAATTTAATTTCCTTTTGCGGGTGCTGCCGTGACAGATGTAAAATTCACACAAATGGATGAACAATGTCTGAGAGATCATTCATCACGAGTTGGTATTCCTCAGTGGCTACTATTCCTTTCTGAGCACGTTATAGTACGGCAATGGGCAAATTAATCTTTTCGGATGTCAGGGAGGCTTTCCCCTCAGCAGTGCTTACACTGCACACTGGGCCTTGCATCTACCCAAATCACAACACTATCGTTTCCACTTGCGCACTGGCCAGTCCAAAGCTAACTCTCAGCTTACTTCCTCTTCATTCAATATTCATAGTGAGCTTGCTGATTCAGATTGGAATATGCAGTGTTGCAGTAATTATTTAAAGAGCTGCAACGGATGTACTAAGTAAGGCGGGGAGGGTAGAAACACAGATAGGGTCAAGGTCCCAACAGGGCATTTAAAGGTGCCAGTGATCATTTTAAACTTAGTGTGTTTTAGGATGGGAAGTCTATACAAGTTAGAAGCACTGGGGGTGACAGCCTGGCAGGGAACTTTGAGCTTAAGATACATGCAGTAGAATTTTGGTCAAATCAATGTTTATGAAGGATGGAGAATAAGAGATTAACAAGGAGAACGCTGGAGAAATTATTGCACAAGGAGAGGTAATTAGGATATTGCGGCCATGCCAGTTCTTTCAAAGCATTACCCAATCAGTCCCACTCCCTGCTCTTTTTCCATTGCCATTGTAAGTTGGGTCTACCGGTTATTATCAGATGAAGAATATTTATTAACAGCACTAGCTATATGCAGAGCAATGCAAATCTCACGCTGACAGTCATGCCTCTAGAATCTAACTTCTGGGACAAGCCCAGACAAATTGGAGTGAAGCCCGAGCTCAGTTCACAATTGGTTGGCCTGGGTCATGTGACCTTTTCAGAAGCTTGATCTTTAATGGGACCAGACACCTCAGTAGACTGGCAGATTTATCCTTCAAAGAAAATTTCAATTTGCATCTGAAAGTTGCCATTGTATCTGTTTCCCCAAGTGTTCCATGTCAAAGCAATTGGTCAAATAGAAAATATTCTGCCCACCTTCCCTCTGGCTCCCGACCTTAAGTTTGTGTCCTCTGGGTTATTGATCCACCTGTCCATGTCAATAAGGAAAAGGGACAAAGCCCATCATGACTCTGAACACTTTGATTCAATCTCCGGTTGACGTTCTTTAAGTTTATTTATTAGCGCCACAAGTCGACTTACGTTAACACTGCAATAAAGCTACTGTGAAAATCCTCTAGTCTCCACACTCCGGCACCTGCTCGGGTACACTGAGGGAGAATTTAGCATGGTCAATGCACCTAACCAGCATGTCTCCTGGACTGTGGGAGGAAACCGGAGCATCCGGAGGAAACCCACGCAAACATGGGGAGAATGTGCAAACTCCACACAGTTAGCCAAGCCAGGAATCAAAACCGGGTTCCTGGTGATGTAAGGCAGCAGTGCAAACCACTGTGCCACCGTATTCTAAGGAGAACAATTCCACCTTCTCCAGACTGTGGCCGGAACTGTCTGGCCATTCATGCTGGTGGGACCTTCTGGTCCCGCTAATGGTACACCCTCCCCTCCCACTCACCTGTTTTCCCTGACCTCTCTCTGCTCTTCCCCTGTAATCTCTGACAAGTCCACAGCCCTGTGAGATACCTCTTCTCCTCTCATTCATCGTTTGTGAATCATTCCACACTGTGGAGTTTCTCACAATCGTGCGAGGTGCTATATAAATGCAGATTCCGCCTCCATTTTCTTTCTGTACCCTTGCTATTGTTCCTGCTTCATGCTATCCTTCTCTATTTCTAAGAATAAAGAACAAAAGAGAAAATAGATCAGAAAAAGGATATAAAGCTATCACATCACGAATAATTGACACAGGTAAAGAAAATCACAAAAAGCATCTGTTCGACTGTTCAAACAATAGAGTTTAATGTTTGCATTTATAGAATCATCAAAGAAGGAAGCCATTCAGCCCATTGTCAGGGCTAGCTCCATTGCGAAGTTACCGGATCTAATCCCATTTCCCTGCTCCTTCCAACACTCTTAATTGTTTGTCCCCTTCAAATGGGCAGCACGGTGGTACAGTGCTTAGCACTGCTGTCTCACAGCATCAGGGCCCTGGGTTCGATTCCCGGCTTGGGTCACTGTCTGTGTGGAGTTTGCACATTGTCTGTGTGGGTTTCCTCCGGGTGCTCCAGCTTCCTCCCACAATCCAAAGATGTGATGCACCGGCCAGGGTAAATTCTCCCTCAGTGTACCCGAACAGGTGTCAGAATCTTTCGAGTATGAATCTTTCGAGTGTGTCAGTCGTGGCTCAGTTGTTAACCTTTTCGCCTCTGAGTTGGAAACCCTGGCTTTAGTCCCACTCTGGAACGTGAGCACAAAAATCAAGGCAGACGTGCCGGTGTGGTTCAGAGGGAGTGCTAGATCATCAAAGGTGCGTCTTTCAGATGAGACGCATCTAGAAAGATCCACGGCACTATTTGGAAGATGAGCAGTGGGGTTATCTTTGAATCATAGAATCATACTGTGCAGAAGAGGCTATTCAACCCATCGAGTCTGCACTGACATGCAAGAAACATATCTCCCACCTAATCCCATCTACTAACACTTGGCCCATAGTCCTGAATATTGTGATGTGCCACATGCTCATTCAGTATTTTTTAAAGGATGTGAGGTAACCTGCCTCCACCACCCTCCCAGGCAGCGCATTCCAGACCGTCATCACCTTCTGGGTAAAAAGGCTTTTTCTCACATACCCCCTAAAGCTCATGCCCCTCACCTTCAACCTATGTCCCCTTGTGACTGATCCTTCAAATAAGGGGAACGGCTACTCCCTATCCATATTGTCCATGCCCTTCATAATCTTATAGACCTCGATCGGGTCATCCCTCAGTCTTCTCTAATCCGAAGAAAACAACCCAAACCTATCCAAGCTCTGGTGCCCAGGTCAACATTTAATCCTCAATCAGCATCGCAAACACACCTGTAGAAATTTCTGGCCCTTATCACATTGCTATTTGTGGGACCTCGCTGTGTATAAATTGACTGTCAATTTTCTTATGTTTCAACAAGAAGCTACAACTTAAAAACAATTCATTGGCCAGAAAGTGCTTTGCGATGCCTGATGGTCGCATAAAGCACTTCAGACTATTAGGGTGACCCCTACGGAGAAAATTATGGGCCAGCCTGGCATGGAGTAGAGGTTGGGGGTTGCTATGACGATGCTGCCAAAGCTGTGAAAGGGCGCAAATGGGAGCTTCCAATCCCCATGTACAAGATTCAACTGAAATATGGGTAAAACAGTGTCCCAGAATCATGCTGCCCAGGACCCAAACAGTGAGCTCAATTATGAGACAATCCCATAAAATAAGGGACTGTTGATGACCCTGAATAGTATAGAATTCTATCTTTCACCCTCGTTACCAAGGTACTTATTTTTCTTTTTATTTATTCATTTGTAAGACATGGCTGTTGCTGGCTGGCCAGCATTTATTGCCCATCCTTAGTTGCCCTTGTTCAAAGGCAGTTGAGAATCAACCACGTTGCTGTGGCTCTGGAGTCACATGTAGGCCAGACCAGGCAAAGATGGCAGATTAGTGAACCAGAAAGAACCTAACAAAAATTGTGTGAAGACATCCAACCATTCTGTGCTCTGCTGATCTCCCACATGAGCATTAGTTGAAATCTCACCTGTTTGTTCATTTTATCCCTTTTCCTTTCAATCATCTACCTCACCTATTCTTAACAGTTGAGATAGTCCTTGTTTCAATCACCAGCTCTATTTATGCATTCTGTAGCATTTCTCTTGCTGCCTGTCCCATTTCTCTTGTATCTATGTTCCCGCCATCCAGATTTCTTAATCAGTGGATCATTGCTATCTATTCTGTCCCATTTCTTCAGAATCTTAGCTATGTCTTTCAAAGCACCTTGTAATCTTCTCTGTTACAGGACAGCCCAAGTTTTCAACTCTGTTTTCACATTTGTATTCCCTCCTCGCAGATAGTGAAATGAAAACAGAAAATGCTTGGAGTACTCAAGGTCAGTTCGCATCTGTAAGAGAATAAACAGAGTTAACATCTCAGGTCAGTGAATTTTTGTCACAAGTGGAAACTTATAGGGATGTAATGTCACCTGAAGGACAAGGGGAACATATGCATGGGAACCCCATCACCTAAAAGTTCACCTCCCAGCCACTCACCATCCTGACTTGGAAATGTATTGCCCTTCCTTCACTGGGTCAAAATCCTCGAGCTCCCTCCCTAACTGTGGATGTAGCTACACCACACGCACTGCAACACTTGAAGAAGGCAGCCTACCACCACTTTTCCAAAGGCACTTAGGGATGAGCAATGAACTTGGCCTCACCAGCGAAGCTCACCTTCCTCAAGAGAATAAAAAAATTCAATTTCTCTCTCCACTGATACCGTCTGGACTATTCTGTATTTCCAGCATTTTCTTGTTCTGTTTGACTTTCGTGAATGCATCTGGTTCACTCATATCCTTCAGAGAAGGAAATCGGCTATGTTTACATGGTCTGGCCCACACGGGACTCCAGACTCACAGCAAATGTGTTCTGAAATATTCAATTCAAGGTCCATTAGGGACAGGCGACAAAAGCAGGCTTTGCCAACGATACCCACATCCCGTAAGGAATAAAAAGAAATATTTTCAGTGTCCACAATACATGGGGCAATACACTGGCAGAGTGGTTAGCACTGCTGCCTCACCCAGTTTGGATCACTATCTGTGCAGAGTCTACACATTCTCTCTGTGTCTGCATGGGTTTCCTCTGGGTGCTCTGGTTTTCTCCCACAGTCCGAAAGACATTCAGGTTAACTTACATTGGTGATGCTAAATTCTTCCTCAGCGTACCCGAACAGATGTGATGACGAGGGGATTTTCACAGTAACTTCATTGTAGTGTTAATGTAAACTTACTTGTGACACAAAGAAGTAAACTTTAAACGATTTCACTTTAGTGTCTGAGTGAATCTGTGCCTAGTACCTCAACATTCCCTTACTGCATGGAATTAAAGACCGATATTTTGCCACCTCACCCACCTGAGGCTTTTGAGATCCTGCCTGAGGCCAATGGACAATGCCGTTCTGTGAACATGACTGCGAGGCAGTAAAACCTTGTACTCGATCCTCATCGCAGTTGCATACCCCTTACTCATCTCCAGCAGTCCCTGGGGTGGTACTTTGTCAAAGGCTTTCTGAAAATCCATGCACAAGACATTACTACGTTCCACCAATCCACCATATCTCTCACTTCCTCAAAGAATTCTTTTAAGGTTGCCAAGGAAGATTTTCCAATCTGAATGCAGCCACTTTGCATCGCATTTTTATTCAGCTAAATATTTAATAAATGTCAATGTTTCCCTGCACTCACCGTTTGTCTCAGATTGTGCCGCAAATTCAATCAAGTAGGCCTGTGATGGTTTTGGGAATTTCAAACAATTTGGCAAGTTTAAGGCTGCCAAATACAGTAAGATTCCTAAGCTATATTCCATAAATAAAATCACGTTGCCTTTGCTATTGCTTATTATTTTGATGATTGAATCTTAGTAGAATCCCACTGTTACAAAGAGGGAGGTTGATTTCTTCTCTGAGAACTAATAATCACTTGAACAGAAGTACCTCTCTTCATAACCTAGTAAAGTGTGTGAAAAGAAGTAAAACCTACGGTTCAGCAACTTTTAGTGATTAACTCAAAATAACTACCTGAGAGACTCTCTCTGTAAAAGCAACAAATAACACTTTATTTATCTAACTAACGGTGAAAGGTGGTAGCAGCAGGAGAGTTTCATAGAATCATAGAAACCCTACAGTGCAGAAAGAGGACATTTGGCCCGTTGAGTCTGCATCCACTCAGATGCACCCAGACTCTACCCCGATATCCTTACACATATATCCACTAATCCCTCTAACCTATGCATCTCAGGACACTTATGGGCAATTTTAGCATGGCCATTCAACCTAACCCATCCATCTTTGGACAGTTTCCTGGTCAGGCAGAACAGTGCGCTGACTGCAGCATCCTCATGTTAAAAGACTCTATACACAATTGCTTGCCAAGGGCTCTCTGGCACATGTTCTCTTCGCTTTGAGGGACTGATAGTTTTATTTTATTTATTTATTAGTCACGAGTAGGCTTACATTCACACTGCAATGAAATTACTGTGAAAATCCTCTAGTCACCACACCCCGGCACCTGTTCGGGTACACGGAGGAGGAATTTATCATGGCCAATGCACCCAATCAGCATGTCTATTGGACTGTGGGAGGAAACCAGAATGCCCAGAAGAAACCCATGCAGACACAGGAGAATGTGCAAACTCCACACAAACAGTAACCTAAGCTGGGAATCGAACCTGGTTCTCTGGTGCTGTGAGGCAGCAACGCTAACAACTGTCACCATGCATTAGAGAATGTGTATTGGTAACTAGGCCATTTATGTAAATGAGAAACAGTAGAGGTGCAAGTTGTGCTTTTTATTCAACTCTATACGCTCACTTAGTGTGACATTACACATCACATTTTTTCTCTTTTCGACTTAGTTTATATCCATGTTCTATAGCTGCTTTTCTTTCCTTCTAACTTTGCAAAATGCTTCCTGAACCATCAAATGCTTTATATCATTAGAAAGTGCCTTTCTCTGTCAGTGACAACTGTAGAGGTGCAAGGCTAACAATATCCCTTTAAATAATTTTAACGACCCTCGAGCTTACTCCTTGGAATAGATTCACTCAATTTCTGGAACAAGGAGGAAAAGACTTTGGGCCAAATTGTTGCTATCGCAGCTTGAATAAGGAAATTTCCCGATGAGGCAGATCTACCATGGTTTCCAGGGCTCTGAATTGCACTATGTTAATTCTGGAGAGGTGGCTATAAGATGAAGTTGGCTACACCAAACTTGGATGCAGATCCAGGAGGCCACAGGGATGGGAAAGTGCAGTGTTGGGCTGGTTAGAAGGCCTGCCTCCATTACCTGGGACTTCACCCTAGTTGTAATAAAATCGGTTAGATTACCTAGCCCTCTCATGCCCCTCAACCTCTGCACCCTGAGCCACTCCTACTCTCCATAGCAACTCCCTGCCTCTTTCATGCCCAATCATCCAGTACACACTATGTGTATAACCAATAAACTATATAATAAAAATGGCAAGTGTAGAATTGGTTAGAAAACAAACTACCATTGATAAATATTCTTTAAAAAAACACTGCTGCTCTGACAAACCTATAATAGTGTCAATCAGATGGATCATTAAAATCTCAATAATAGAGCCTTTAAGCACTTCACACATCTTAATGTTGCACAAATAAACATTAAGTCATTGACAAAAGAGATCGCAGAAAGAACAACTGATTATAATAACTTAAGGCTGTCAATCAGGCAAAGTCAAAATTCACCACTTGTTAAAACAGAATTCTTAAGCTCATGCATTTATTGATCAGGACTCTGAGCCAAGTATACGTAATGAAGACATGTGTCTGACCTCTAACACAGTGATAAGGGGTGCCGTACTGTCAGAGGTGCAAATGTAGCTTTAAGTTGAGGTCCCATCTACCTGCCATTATGATGTAAATGACCACATGATGGTCTTTCAAAGATGAGTAGGAGGGTTATTAATTCTCTGAATTCTCTATTCGGAACTATCTTCTAGTTAACATTAGAAAAAAATAGATGATCTGGTTATTGTCACGTTACTGTTTATGGGAGCTTACTGTGCACAACTCAACTGCCGCATTTCCTACATTAGAACAGTGGCTGTGCTTTGAAAGTAACTTATGAGCTGTAAAGTGCTTTGAGGTGTCCAGCGGTTGTGAAAAGCACATTATATGTGAAGATTTCTCTTTTCTGATTGCCCATGTTTTTAAAAATAGAATGTTGGAAACCATTATACACAAGTATTAACTTCATCTGCTGCTAATAAATTCGAATCAGATGGATTCCACACATGCTGTTCAGTAGAAATGTAATCTATTTCATGAGGAGGAGATAGCACATTTTGGAATGTGATAGACTGATTTGCTGGGAAAGAGACAATTGCCAGAAGTTTAAAATCAGGTGCCGTGAATATTTGGCATCTTGTTCCTGGAACAAACAAAGAATTTGAAGTTATTTGCAAGATGATCATTTCAATAAGGCCAAGATGTTTCTTCATGTTATGGTTGGTATGGGGAGTTTTTCCAATTTTTACAACCTATGTTTGGTTGAAAAGTCTACAGTGCAATTGAGGAATGTAGATGGGCAGTGATACATAGAATCCCTACAGTACAGAAAGAGGCCATTCAGCTCATCGAATCTGTACTGAACACAATCCCACTCATTCCCGTAACCCCACACATTTACCCTGCTGATCCCCCTAACACTAGGATCAATTTAGCATGGCTAATCCACCTAACCTGCATATCTTTGGAGTTTGGGAGGAAACCGGAGCAGCCGGAGGAAACCCACGCAGACATGGAGAGAATGTGCAAACTCCACACAGACAGTGATCGTAGGCCAGAATTGAATCTGGGTCCCTAGCGCTGTGAAGCAGCAGTGCGAACCACTATGGCATCATACCGCCCTTATGTTCTGCAGAAGCATTGTGAGTTTCATTTGGTTCCCCTGACATTCAATATTTTCCCTCCATTGACTAATCCTACTAACATTAAGGGGCAATTTATCATGGCCAATCAACCCGCACATCTTTGGACTCCACACAGACAATGACCCGAGGTCGGAATTGAACCTGGGTCCCTGGCGCTGTGAGGCAACAGTGCTAACCACTGTGCCACTGTGCCATGCATGGCTGGCAGAATTCCACAGGATCCTTTGTGACAGAAAATGAGTTGACTCTGAATCTACAGCAGTTAAACCATTGATATTCATTCCACATGTGGTGGAAAATTGACGATTAGACAAACCTTCTCAAATTTACTATTGTTGGGTACTTACTTTTTGTTTGTTTAATGTTAATCCTGCCCCACTTGTGTCTAACAAAGCATGCAAATCTTTTATTTTCTTCATTTGTGCCTATTAGTCACCAGTACTCAGCATGGGAACGACGTTAAGACTCAGTCTAATCTGAAGGTTACAGGTGTACAGGAAGACACAAAAAAAATGATGGTCAATTATAAATTTTAATCTACTCTGCGGTAGTACCCATTAATGAACACCTTTCAGCTGATTACGTTCTGTGAAGCCAACCATATCGTTATATAATTTAAAGGATATTTGCAATGAGCTCAATTAAAATTTTTAATCAGTCGTGTTATATTACCCATTAGTGCACACCTTCCATTTGATTGCCTTTTCTCAAATCAACCGTGAGGTTACACAATTTATTTGTCCTGTTCTGTGTAACCATTTTAATCAGGGCACAAAAGGAATGCCATGATTCTAAAAAGCACAATAATTAATGCCAAGGTTATGGTTAGCTCAGTAAACTGAACAGAATGACATTATAACAGACACTGAGATATCCTGGCTCAGCAGTTTTGCACCCACATTAGGCTTGAGTGTTTTTCGCACTCCTGTCATGCCATGTAAGAATCAGAAGGAAATAAACCTTGTTTATTCCCCCTGAATTGGTCGAGAAAGCACTTTGCTCCACGCCAGACCCTCTTCCTCTGACTGCCATGAGTATTAAGAGATTCAAATGGTTCCAGATAATAACATCTCACATTCATCACATTCAACATTTAATCCTGAATGCACAATTTGCTGATACATCTAGCTTTTGCTGCAAATTACCTACAGCGGACAAGTATAAAGAGGGAGCGAATTCATAACTACAGTATATAAATGAATAAAGTCAGAGGGACAGTTTCATAATTAGATCATATCAGATATTTTAATGTTTCG
Source organism: Carcharhinus amblyrhynchos (assembly GCF_965287045.1). Lineage (NCBI taxonomy): Eukaryota > Metazoa > Chordata > Chondrichthyes > Carcharhiniformes > Carcharhinidae > Carcharhinus > Carcharhinus amblyrhynchos. Next base: position 9,169,605 of record NC_137333.1, on the reverse strand, counting down.
TCATTAGATATTTCACACAGAAGTTAAGTGACAACCAAAGGGTTGTGAGTGTAGACCAGTCCATCAGGCAAACCAGTCTCCCATCCATTGACACTGTCTACACTTTCCGCTGTCTTGGAAAAGCAGCCAGCAAAATCAAGGACCCCCTGCACTCTGGTCATACTGTCTTCCAACTTCTTCCATTGTGAAAAAGATACAAAAGTCTGAGATCACGTATCAACCGATTCATGAACAGTTTCTTCCCCGCTGTCATCAGACTTTTGAATGGACCTACCTCACATTAAGTTGATCTTTCTCTTTACCCTATTCGTGACTGTAACACTATATTCTGCACCTTCTCTTTTCCTTCTCTATTGTTATGACCAGAGGTTGATCCCCTTTTGAGAAGCCACGCTGGATCTCTCAAAGAGAATTACCTTGCTTCATAACCTGTTAAAGCATTTGGGAAGGTGCGAGCTGTTCTTCATTAACATTAAGAGGTTCATGAACAGAAAGACCTGACACTCACTTTAAGTGAATAACTAACAAGTTATTTATTTAACCAACTGGGAACTTTAACTAAACAAACAATAGATTAAATAAAGATACTTCTGGAATGCTGTTCAAATAAATACAAGGTTCATTCATTACTCCCCCAAAAAATAATAATACAGAAATTAGGCACTAACAAAAAATATACAATCAGATTTGTGGTTTTGGAAAACCTTTAGAATTCTTCTATTGATTCCACTGTCTGTAAGCTTTTTCTTATTTTGGTACCCTTTGTTGGATAGATGGAGATTTCTCTTAAGAGATATTCAAAGCGGGCAGGGAGCTGCTCTTGCCCTGTCTAGGTGTTGAGAGGTGGCAGCTCTTCATTTGAACTAACTGAGCTCCAGGCAGGCAGTAGAATTCCTCTTTATAACTCTGATGACACAATCAACTTTCCCACACTGGGACTGGTCTGATATTGTCAACAAAAGCAAATTGAAATTTGATGAGATACTGATAGCTGAGTGTCTTCTTTAAACTGATAGGCTGTCAAAATTCAATAGCCTGCAAAGCTTGTTACCAAGGCAACCCTGACGCTTGGTGCTTGTTATAAATGTTGCAATCTGCATACACTGTGTGCCTGCATTTTAAACCTCCAAGCACTGAACGCAAAACCAGCTTTTAAAGGGACCACACTTCATAACCTCAACTTCACAACTCTATGAACTCTATGAACTCTTTGCCTGTGTAGTGCATAAGAAACAATACTTTTCACTGTATCCTAATACAGGAGACAATAATAAAACAAGTCAAATCAAAACAAATCAAATATGGATCCCACCTCTGTTCTAATAGATAAATTTCCTTTCCGTCAATATGTTGCCATTTGTAATTCCCCATTAAAGCTTGTGATGAGAAAGGAACAGCCAATGCTCTACTGTTGATAAAGCTGAAGATGTATTAATAATGTATGAATCAACTTTTATTTTCAATACTCTTGTGTATGAGATTTGAAATAATAGCTCATGCCATCATTTAAAAACTGAAGTTTCTGTTGGATGGTCCAGTGATATATTAAAAGTGATTTTAAATATAAACAGCAAGCCATCACTTAAGATAAACACTGGAATAAGACTAAATGGTATAAATGACAACTTCTAATAGCAACTGCATTAAGGGAAACATAAATTAATTTGTTAAGTTCTAACGTTTTAAAAATTATTGATAGTTCTTGCTCTTGATGCTCTACCTAGTGGCATAGGGACAGGAGTAGACCATTTATAAAATTGTGGAGGGCATAGATAGGGTGAACAGTGGGAAGCTTTTTCCCAGGTCGGAGGTGACGAACACAAGGGGTCACAAGTTCAAGATTAAGGGGGCAAAGTTCAACACAGATGTCAGGGGGACGTATTTTACACTGAGGGTGGTGGGGGCCTGGAATGCGTTGCCAAGCAAGGTGGTTGAGGCGGACACGCTGGGATCGTTTAAGACTTATCTAGATAGCCACTTGAACAGACTGGAAATAGAGGGATACAAACGTATGGTCTAGTTGGGTGCATGAGCGGCGCAGGCTTGGCGGGCCGAAGGGCCTGTCCCCGTGCTGTACTGTTCTTTGTTCTTTGTTCATTTAACCACTAGTCCACCATTGAATTGAACCATGGCTGATCTGATTTGATTTGTTTTGATTTGATTTATTCCTGTCAAATGTATTAGTATACAGTGAAAAGTATTGCTTCTTGTGCACTATACAGACAAAGCATACCATAGACAGGGAAGGAAAGGAGACGGTGCAGAATGTAGTGTTACAGTCATAACTAGGGTGTAGAGAAAGATCAACTTAACGTGAGGTAGATCCATTCAAAAGTCTGATGGCAGCAAGGAAGAAGCTGTGAGTTGTTGGCCAGGATTTTCAAGCCACATTTGAAGAGAGGGGTATGGGCTATGTTAAGCTGAAAAGTCTTTATTTTAGAAAGGCGTCAAGTGTAGGTGCAGGCTTGGTGGGCCGAAGGGCCTGTTCCTTTGCTATACTGTTCTTTGTTCTTCTGAGCGAAGGAAACGTGTACTTTTTTTATTCCTTTGTGGGATGTAGACATTGCTGGCTGGCCAACATTTATTGCCCATCCCTTGGAGGGCATGGAAGTTGAGAGTCAACAACATTGCTGTGCCTCTGGAGTCACAAGTGGGCCATACCAGGTGAGGATGGCAGGTTTCCTTCCTTAAAGGACACTAGAGAACCAGGTGGGTTTTTCCAACAGTTGACAATGGCTTCGTGGTCATCAATGGATTCTTAATCCCAAATTTTTTTTATTGAATTCAAATTCCACCACCTGTTGTGGCGGGATTCGAACCCCAGCACATTAGCTGAGTTTCTGGATTAATAGCTTAGCAGTAATACCTCTCAGCCATCGTATTTCGTATTTCCTCTTTTCAACTCTCCAGCGTTTCCTGATCCCCAATAAAGTCTCCATCTGCAAAGCTGCATCTGCAGTTCACAAATAGTAAAAACAAAATGAAACCTAACAATATTGGAAACACTCAGCGGGTAGGGCAGCATCTGTGGAGGGAAGGAGAGTTAACATTTCAGGTCAGGATGACCTTTCAGCAGAACAGAAGCGCAACTGGAATATAAAGGTTTTTAAGTATCATCATAGAATCATAGACTGCTACAGTGCAGAAGGAGGCCATTCAGGCCATCAAGTCTGCACCTAAACAATCCCACCCAGTCCCTATCCCCGTAACCCTCCCATGCATTTACCTTAGCTAGTCCTCCTGACACCAAGGCGCCATTTAGCATGGCCTATCCACTTAACCCACATCCTTTGGACTATGGGAGGAAGCCGGAGCACACGGAGGAAACCCACACAGCCACGGGGGAGAATGTGCAAACTCCTGGGGGAAGAGGTTGGTGGGATAGGAGGAACAAAAGGGAAGGTCTGTGGTAGGATGGAGGGCAGGAGAGATTAACGAACGAAAGAGAATGATAACGGTTCAAAGTTTATTTATGAGTAACACAAGTAGGTTTACATTAACACTGCAATGGAGTTACTGTGAAAACCCCTGTTCACCACAGTCTGGTGCCTGTTTGGGTACACTGAGACCCAAGCCAGGAATTAGACCTGAGTCCATGGCACTGTGAGGCAGCAGCGCTAATCACTGTGCCACCGTGCCGTCCTTATAGGAAGGAATGGCTATCGTAAAGAAAGTATGGTTATAGTAAAGTAACAGATATTGTATCCAAATGTAGTCATTGAATTTTCGAAGCATTTTGAAGAGTTAGCTTGGCAACAGTTCATGAAGTGAGATTCACAATTTTCACCGTTAAGGAAAGAAATCAATAGTAGTAAGTCAGATCAGGAGACCTCCCTTGACATTGCTCCTTGCGAGTCCGAGGATGTGATGAATGGTTTGGGGTGAGTTTAGTGAGGTAGAAAGAAGTGAACAGGGTTGAGATTTTGGAGGGAATTTTGAGCCAATCAACATAAATGGTTCGCAATGCAATTCTTTTCCGATTCTCTTGAACTTCCTGGGGATTCAATTAGAAAATTGTAATAGCCGAAATGTTACAGCTATTCGTATCAGCAGGACTTTCCCATCCCACTGCGGTGAACAGAGATTCAGCTGGGCTCCAAATTCTCCAACTTCTCTGCAGCAGGAGATCGGGTGAGACTCGTAAAATCCCACCTGAGGCAAACAGAGAATTCTGTCCTACGAGCCTCGCCCGCCACAATTCCAGGGCAAGTGAGGCGGTAAAATTCCACCCAATATGTTTGTGTGGCGGATATGGTAAAACTGTGGTATATTTTGTCCAAATAACTCCCAGTGTGTATTGTACTGCAGCACAAGTTTGGAGACCAAAACTAATTCACACCTTTTACATTGATTAACTTTTCAAACACCTGTATTTCCGATATCTGTTATTATTTTCAGTTTGTGTGAAGGACAGAAAAAAAACATTTCAGCTCTCAGAACAATTCCAAATCTGTGAGAATGTAATTGTCCTGACATGGGTTAACATTATCAAGTATATTTTCTATGACCTTGTCTTTTTGTGGACGTTGCTCAGTCACTGATATCAATTGGGCCTCTTTCATGAACTCACCAACAGAATTCCATCAAACAATGGCCAGCCTACCAATCCTTGTAGAGTCTCTTTCCTACAGGAGGAAGCGTCATTTCCATATCTGGTTGATACAAACTACTTGCTAAACTGTTGGGCCCTCAAGCCATCTAATTAGTCAAACGGCTGACAAAGACGTTTGCTTCTGTTTGGAGTCACTGAGTTGCGAAATACAATAGCGAACACCATCCTCAGACGGAGGCTCTATTTGCATTGTCGGCACTAATTTGCATTTGTTTTGCAAACTTATAATATTTGTGTGCTGTAAAATTAATTGTACTTTTGGAATGAAAATAAATCCTCCTGTGGCTATTGGATTTGTACCCTGTGCCCATCAGCAGATTTACATTAGCCTGAGTCTGGCTGATTTAATACCTGCCATATTTTTCAGGGGAGAAAACTTAACTACACTTACAAAGTTGATTGTTTAATTTTTGCAACATAATTCCTTAAAATGTAATAATTCAGAGGCGAACATTAGCATTCCCTGATTCAGGTCCTCCTAATTTTTAATTATTAATAGAGGGGAAGTGATGGCCTAGTGGTATTATCGCTAGACTATTAATCCAGGAACTCAGCTAATGTTATGCTGGTTTCGAATCCCGCCAAGGCAGCTGGTGGAATTTGAATTCAATAAAAAATACCTGGAATTAAGAATCTATCGATGACCATGAAACCATTGTTGATTGTCGGGAAAAACCATCTGGTTCACTGATGTCCTCTAAGGAAGGAAATGTGACATCCTTACCTGCTCTGGCCACACCAATGTGGTTGACTCTCAACTGTCTCTCTGGCAACTAGGGATGGGCAATAAATACTGGCCAGCCAGAGATACCCATGTCCCACGAATGAGTACAAAAAAAATGATAGCAACAATTCTCACGCTCTGTCTTGGTGGCCAATCATCTAACATGCTTGCTTAATCGAGCAAGCATGTCAGACGAATGTGCTCGAATTACGGTGACGTAACTTCTACCCTTCAGACCCAAACCACATCTCAACTGATTTGAGATAAGACATAGGGATGTACAAGAGTCAAAGAACATTATGGTCAATAATGATATCCCACTCCATCACATCCTCTGGGACAGAAGGCAGGAAGGGTGTTGCCAGGCATGGTTGAATTTTACGGGCAAACATGTGGGTGGATCCCAGTCTGTTAGTGGGGGCCTGTCTACCACTGGTTCACTGACCGCCCCCCCAAACCCAGCCATGATTTTATAGTTCATTGACCCACCCACCCACAGCCCAATTGAAGCCCACTAAGTGTGCAATTAATACCCAAATAAGAGCCTCATCTCACCACTGCACTGCCATAACAGGCTATGCAACCATTTAAAACAAATATGGGTGTATATATTGCGCATCCCTAATTTCCTCTTGAACTGAGTGACTTACTAGGCCATTTCTGAGGGCATTTAAGAGTCAACCACATTGCTTTGGATTGAGAGTCACAGTAGGGCAGACCAGGGAAGGATGGCAGATTTTCTTTCCTGAAGGACATTAGTGAATCAGGTCAGTTTTTAATGACAATCAACAATGGTTTAATAAGCATCATTAGACTTTTAATTCCAGATTTTTATTGAATTCAAATTTGAATCCGGGTCCCCAGAGCATTGCCTGGGATCTCTGGGTTACTAGTCTAGTGACAATACCACTATGCCACTGGCTTTCCCCAGTGCCTCGTGTTATGATGCAGAGGTTGATCCCCTTTTGAGAAGCCATGCCAAATCCCCCAAAGTGGAGTACCTCATTTCATTATCTGTTAAAAGTGTTTGGGAAAGTGTGAACTGTTCTTCATTAACATTTAGGGGTTAATTAACAGAAATACCTGACACTCACTTTATGTGAACAATAAAGAAGTTATTTATTTAACCAACCGGGAACTTTAAATAAACAAACAACATAGTGATTAAAGTAAGATTCTACTGGAATGCTGTTCAAATAAATACAAGGACCATTCATTGAAAAAAAACAGAATTTAGTCACTTTCAAAAAATATACAACCAGCTGCCTTGGATTTGGAAAACCTTCGAAATTCATGTGTAGATTCTGCTGTCTGTAAGCTCTTTCTGATTTTGGTAACCTTCATTGGATAGATGGGGAGTTCTCTGAAGAGATATTACAAGCTGGCAGGCTTGCCTTCTCTAGGTGTTGAGAGGTGGCAGTCCTTCAGTTGAATTCCAGGCAGGCAGTTGAATTCCTCTTTATAACTGTGATGATCTATTAATTTTCCTACACCAGGATTGGTCTGGTGTTGTCAGCAACAGAAAATTCAAATTTGATATGTTCATGATAGCTGAGTGTCTTCTTTAAAGTGATAGGCTGTCAAAATTCAAATGACTGCAAAACCTGTTACCAAGGTAACCCTGATACATGGCCCTTATTACAAATGTTGCAATTTGTGTACTCTGTCGGCACTTTCATTTTAAACATCCAATCCAATGATTTGGCCAGGTTGGCACACATCCCCTCTCTCTCTCTGGCATTGTGTGCCCTCTTTTTCCACATTTAATGAGGGAAATTGTAATGATAATGATGTGATACAATCATGCCTTCATGTATATGACCATCATGTACCATGTCTGCAGCACATTTTTCTTAATGTTCCTTTCCATTGCATACTCCTCCATTTCCTTCACCACACCAATATGATTCATATTGCCACCCAGTGTGGCATATGTGCATCTTGCTGTTTTATACAATGGGCAACACGCACAAGACAATCCCAAGATGCGCCCAGCACATATCCTTCCATACATGTCCATTCCAGAATGGTGACACACTCACTCATGCAGAAGGACATTGAGCCTTTATCAGCACTGAAGCTGGGTTTACTGAATGACCCTAAGGCTGTTCACTTCCTCCGCAATCTCTGTCCAGGATATTTTGGTCAGGCTGGGTGGTCTTGTCTTCTCATCAACAGATGCGAGGAAGTCCTTACACTTACAGCCCAGAGGAGGGCTCGCAGGCAGTCATCATTAAACCTTGGGCCCTCCTTAATCTTAATCCCTCCCCATCTTCTCTCAGCTACCTCTGGGGAGACATAAGGAGTTTTATTGAATGGCGGGGCAGGCTCGAAGGGCTAGATGGCCTACTCCTGCTCCTATTTCTTATGTTCTTATGGTCAATATCTGCAAAAAACACTGACTATTCATCAGGGGATTGGGGCAACCCAGTGCTACTTCTTCCCAGCCAAGGACACTAAATACTGCCCAACTAAAGGAACGGTGGTATATATTTAAACGTTATCACTTACTACAATGGTTTAAATAAATTCAAAATCTCCATGTGCCCAGACAAGGTTTCCTGTTGCAGCTGAAACTGTTCCATTTTAGCGGGCCCTTTAAATGGGTGTAACCTCTGTCAGGGTCAGTGTTTGCCCCCTCTGCCCTCGGGCATCCCGCCTTCAACAGCTGATTGCGCGCACTGTCCGCCATCTCTCAGAGGCTTTGCATTGGCTGGCTGTTAATTGGTCGATACATGCATTATGTGCCATCTTCCAAAAGCAATGATGAATTCATCTGGATCAGACTCCCACCCCCTGCTGAGGTGCATAAGGTTCAGACCCTGGAATCAGGAGGGGACTGACCCGATAATGAACCAGAGATTGGAAGTTAATCATTGCAGTGGTAATAGAGCAGTTATTATTTCGTCTCAGGCACAGTCAGACTTGAGGAGTTTGGAAGATCCTGCACCTTCACACCAATTCCTTCTCTTTTTATTTATTTCCTAAGAAGATAATTCCTTCCAACATTTTTATAAACCAAATGACCTTTGGACAAGAGCTGAAAATTTATACAGCTGTACACTTGTTTTCTCTTCTTGAATCAATAAATAGCTGTAAGGATGTGCTGATGCAATGGATTTGCAATGCTTTTTCATCTCCAGAATCTGCATTTATATTCAGTCCAAGTGGAGGGGATCAAAACCATCTTTGTCTGGTGGTTTGGAGTATCTCCGGTGAAATACATTTTTGAGTAATCTCAACCAAATCTCCTAACGGGGTGCACAGAAATTGCTAGCAATTTATCTTGGGTTGACAGTAAATTGGCAAGCTGTGATACAAGCAGTGATACCAAGCTGTGATACAAGCAGAAAGAATGTCTTCTACGGGGCATTTATAAAAGTTGGTGAGAGTCATAGCTGACATGCCAATGGATAGTGAATGGTCATTGTTTCTAGGGAGCACAATGCGGAGGGCGGGAATCGCCTTTGGTGGGACCAGAAGATCCTGTCCTGTATGTACGTCAGTATATACGGATGTATCTCTGGATCTTTCATTCCCACTACTGAAGCCTGTTTGATTTCTTATGTAGTTTCCTGAATAGTTCGTTCAGAGTTTTGCCACCCAATCTCACTCTAGGTGACTGCATAGTTTGCCTCCTTGGCTGCACCAGCAGCAATGAGATGTTGATTGAAAGAACCAGAAACAATTTCCTTATAACAGCATTAGGAAGGTTCACTCTTTCATCAATCCCCTTTTGCGCTCACCCATGGAAAGGAGCATGAGTCTTCATTCTAATCCCCAGGTCCCTTTTTTCAAAGGCATTGTTTCTCAGTGATAAACTTTCATATTTCCTGCCCTGCTGTGCAGTGTTCTACCTGACCACCAGAGTCACTCCATCGTCCATGGACACTAAGTGCTAATTAATCAACTTCTGTAACTGAGGACCCATTCCCTGGGACCAATCTATGGTGCAGTCTACTTAAAGCAGTATTGCCCTCTCTGTGAAATGGAAAAACATTCACATTCGACACCCCCAACTCTGCACCATTTACAAACAATGATTCAAATATCAGCAACAAAAAGCAAACTTCTAAAGTCTCACAGAATAACATTGTGTTGTACTACGACAATATAAGCTTAAGCTTTTTTTAAGTGTATTTATTCATGTCACAAATAGGCTTACATTAACACTGCAATGAAGTTACTTTGAAAGTCCCCTAGTTGCCACACTCCGGTGCCTGTTCAGGTACTGAGACCCAAGCCAGGAATTGAACCCGGTTCCATGGCACTGTGAGTTAGCAGTGCTAATCACTGTGCCACCATGCCGTCCTTATAGTAGAGCATGGGAGGAAACCAGAGCACCCAGAGGATATCCACACAGATACAGGGAAACGTGAGGACTCAGCACAGGCAGTAACCCAAGCCGGGAATCGAAGCCGGGTCCCTGGTGCTGTGAGGCAGCAGTGCTAATGACCATGCCACCCATTCACAGCTGACTGTTTTTTTCTCATCTAGATTTTTATGTCATATTTTGATATACTTTGGTACATATTACAATGAGTAATATCTATGCTTAGGAATGGAATAATTTACTTTTGAAATGGTAATGTACTTAATCCTAATCCCAGTAAGACACTCTTATTGCACAGTGCAAACACCAACATTTACCCTTTAATAAACTTAGAACAATGCAGCCATACATTCTAGGGATTTTTCCGCTGGAATGCCACCACAGCACTCAAAGGGTTAAAATGCAGTGAGATTTTATGTAACTTTAAATTTTGAGTTGTGTTTCACCCTCAGGGCTTCATCTACAAATGAACTCCATTCATCATGGAAAAAATAGGCCATTTCTTTAAGGAACATCCAACATTAGCTAATATAATACACTTCAACGTTTCTGTCAAAGTCTCTGACAATAAATCAAATAAATCTACCTTTTATCTTCAACTTCATTCATGATATTTTTACTGTGAGCTTAACTGAGATGAGATGTAAGCCCATTGCAAATGAACTGCTCTGATTTATGTCCCAGTGTTAACCTTTCTTTCTTCCCCTGTATGCCTACATGAACATATGTACAGTTAGTGCATTTAGATTACCTATTATTAAACACAGTCTGAAGACATAATTAGGTTATTTAATCTTTCTCAAGAACTCTGGATGCATTAGCGTGCGTGTGTGTGCGTGCGCGTGTTTGTTGATTCAAGTTCACATGTTGGCGCATAAATATTTAAAGGTTCTCATTTCAGAGGAGATAGTGGTAGTTTTAAATCCCAGTTAAGGGAAGTTACAAATAGCTGTGACTCTCTCCTGTGCACTCATAGATATGCTATGAATAAACGATTTTCACCATCGGAATACAGAACAAACTATTGGCTGCATTTGGAAGGGAACAAAAACTGGGAATTAAAACACAGGAAACATTCTTTTGTCCATTGCGCTCGGATGAGTAGTGGGGCGAGCTGCGGCCTGTGAGCCACGTGCGGCCTAGCGGTGTCCTGAGTGCGGCCCCGCAAAACATTTTGTTGACCATTGCCCATACAGAGAGTTGCCACACCCTGATTGTCTCCATCTGCTTGGCTATTTCCCCACTGCTATAACTGAAGTGATAAAGTAAAGGCACGTGAAGTAAGCTGCTTGTGGATTGCACACAATATTGGCCAGAATTTTCCAGGACTTCCACAGAATGGAAAACCCTGTGACAGTGGACCACCTCTGATGCCAAAATGTGCCGGGGTGGGGGGGGGCGGTGTGCATGGAAAATCCTGATCATTGGTTGTGAGAGCCATGTGTTCCCATGACGTCCAATGAAGCATAAATATTAATTTTGTTTTTACCAGTTAAAGTTGATGGCAGTTTCATTAATATATGAAGGATTAAGCATTTTCTATAACTTGTTGTGAAATATTTGGCATGTGTTAAATATTCAATCTTATTTAAGGGTCAGAGTTAGTGAACAAGCCTTGTGGTCCACCCAGATGAAGGAGGGCCACTCATGCAGCCCACTCACTTGCCCATCATTGGTTCAGATACTGGTCACTCCATTTTCAACATTTTTGTGTTTCAATGTGCTGAGTTTGTTATGAATCTCCAACTTCAATCGCATGTATGTTAGCCAGAAAATATGTACAGGTTGTGGGGTGTCACCAACTAGAAACGCACCAGGGATTCAGATGATGCACTGAGTGGCTACAATGAGATAACCAGAAGTCCATTGACTTTTGAGGGGGCTGGAAAAAACTGTCTTGATTCTAATTCCTTCTTTAGTAAATCCTAAATCCTCATTTCTGACTCTCCAGCTAAGCTGAATTCAACTTAATTACAATAATGTTATGTACGTTACCTTAAGCTTCTTCTAAAACAACATGTTTGGAACTAGTAGAGCCTGACAGGTATGGCACAGTGGCACAATGGTTAACAATGGTTAACACTGCTGCCTCACAGCTCCAGGGACCTGGGTTTGATTCCAGCCATGGGTGACTGTATGGAGTTTGTACATTCTCTTAGTGTCTGTGGGTTTCCTCCAGGTGCTCTAGTTTTCCTCCCACAATCCAAAGATATGGAGCAAAAAAATGCTGGAAAATCTCAGCAGATCTGACAGCATCTGTGGGGAGAGAATAGAGCTAATGTTTCACGTCTGGATGATTCTTCATCAAAGATGTGTAGGTTCGGTGGAATGGCCATGCTAAATTGCCCCTTAATGTCGCAAGATGTGTAGCTTAGGGGGGGATTAGCCATGGGAAATGTGTGGGGTTAAGGTGATAGAGCGAGGGAGAGCGCCTGTGTAAGATACTTCTTTGGAGAGCTGATACAGACCCAATGGGCCGAATGGCCTCTTCTGCATTGTCAAGATTCTATATGCTACTTAGAGCAAGCCTTTATTTTACCATTGGCTGATATTATGTGGAAATGAATGGGCAGCTGGTTTCCATGATTTGAACTATTTTAACTACAACATTTTACAATTTGATCTGAATAGCAATTATATTTGATTTCACTGCAAGTTTGGGCTAATTTTCTGAATCTCTCCTTGAAGCAAACTTCCTTGCATGTTGTGAGAGATCTACAATTTTCCATTTTGTACAACGTCTAAGGTACCTTGCCACAGGGAAGGACCTGTAAAACCTACCCTTATGACCCAGTAAAAATGATTTCTTTTCAGGCATTTAGGTTAGTATGAATGCAATGCAGGCGTACTCTTTTAAACCTCTTTTTGTCAGCTGTTAATAAACTGGCACAGCAGCCTCACATTTGGTGTTAATGGGCTGGATTTTAATTGTGCCACGGCCTCCACCCACCCTGGCTAAAATGATAGAATTATAGAATCCCTACAGCACAGAAGGAGGCTATTTGGCCCATCAGACCTGCACCAATAACAACCCCACCCAGGCCCGATCCTCATAACCCCAAGTATCTACCTTGTTAATGCCCCAACATCAAGGAGCAATTTAACATGGCCAATCTACCTAACCTACACATCTTTGGACCATGGGAGGAGCACCCGGAGGAAACCCATGTGCAAACTCCACACAGTCACCCGAGGCCGGAATTGAATCCAGGTCCCTGGGACTGTGAGGCAGCAGTGTTAACCACTGTGCCATTGTGTCGCCCATATGTTGGGGAAATCCCACCTATGATACTGCCAACTGTCCTGCAGTTACTTAACACTGGGAGTTAGCCGTTAATTGACTTACAGTGAAACTCCTGTCTGCCTCTTGAAAAAAAGGTCCTGACTTGGACAGAACTTCCACCCAATCAGCTCTGTAGTTGCAGCAGTGCCAGGTTTGAGTTGTGGTCACTGCTGGGACTGCAGGCAGTTTTTGAAGCACTGGAGCCTATGGAGGCCAGGCTGCCAAGCCCTCGCAAAGGGGGATGAAAGGGTGGGGAGAGAGGTGATGTGTTGGCAATGGTAGAGGTTAAGGTTTGAGAGATTGGGATGGAGGAGCGGGTTAAAGAAGATGTACCAAAATGGGATGGGGCCTCTGATAGGCACAGGAAACCCCTAAAGGAGGCACTTTTATCTGATAGTCCATTCATCCAAAGCCACTGGCATGTGTCTCACTTCGTTGAATTGAAAATAACAGCAAGGCTGAATGAGGTCCTCAAGTGACCATTCATTCGCTGCTTAAGGGTCTTGAACAGGCTGCAGGATGGGTGGGACCACCCAAAGTCTCCACCTCTCGCTGTATAAGTTAAAACTGGTCAGGTCGGGGAGGTAGCCATGGGCAGGCCGTGCATATATCCCCCCCCACCCCTCCAACACTCCCCAGCCCCTAATACCTTCAAACCCTCCAGCAGGGGAGCCTCAAAACCAGCCCAGTTAGTCTATTTGGGGGTGACTGTTAGCGAAAATACAGGACTAAACAGGTTGAAGCAAGACTAGAGATTCAGCGAGTATGTGCAGTAAGTTCTCAACAATAAACTTCACGTGTTACAGCAGTTAACTCCTTTAGAGAATGTCTTCACAAGTATCTGCTTAAGAATAGCCCAGAGATCACGCAGCCAAGGACAGTCAAAGACTGTCAAGGCTGCATAGAACATGAAAAATATTGCATTTATATAAGGCCTTTCACAACCTTTGAACATCCCAAAACAGTAACAGGCAAAGGTGTACTGAGTCACTGAAATTTGGCAACCAACCTGTATGCAGTAAGCTCCCACAATTTGTTTGTTCGTACACACAAAACAGCAAGATAATAATGATTGGGTTTATGTTCTGTTAATTGGAGGATAAATGTTGATCAGGATGCCTGGGATAAATCCCCTGCTCCTCTTTGAAATAACGCCAGGGTGTCAGAGAGCTGCCGACTGAGGTGTGGGCTGACAGTGTGATGAATCATTCTCTGCTGGATGGGTTCCCTGTGGGATACACTGATCAAAGTTGGGATGTTAACTTAACATCTGGGAATGAAAGGCCTTACACACGAGGAGTGTTTGAGGACTCTGGGTCTATACTCCATGGAGTTTAGAAGGAGGAGGGTGAAATCTCACTGAACTGTGCAGAAGATTCAAAAGGCCTGGATAGAGTGAATGTGGAGAAGATGCTTCCATGAATTGGAGAGACAAGGATCTTAGAGGAAAGTAGACCCAAGTTGAGGAGGAATTTCTTCTGCCAGAGAGTGGCAAATCTGTGGAATTCATTGCCACAGAAGGTTGTGGAGACCAGGTCATTGAGTGTATTTAAGACAGAGATAGATAGGCTCTTCATTGCTAAGGGAATCAAAGGTTACAGGGAAAAGACAGGAGAATGGGGCTGAGAAATGTATCAGCCATGATCGAATGGCAGAGCAGTCTGCCACAACGAGTGGCCTTCGACTTTATTACTATTATTTAATGAGCAGATCCATATTAATTATCTAGAAGATGGAGGTGATGTACAGCCATACCAGAAACTGGTATGTTCATACAAAATGAATAATTCATGATTTCTTGCCAGGAATGTATGGCAGCACTCAATTAAACATTTCCAGTTTGAATTAAAACAGGAACATGTACTCCAGTAGAGGCTTCTTATTAGCTAATGCCCCTTCAGATTTACATCCGTTCTAATTCATGTTCAAACTGAAATGATTATAGGACTATGCGATCGTAATGTGATAATGACCAGATAACCTGTTTTATCATGTTGTTTGAGGGATAGGCAATGACCAGGGCACCGGGATAACACCTCTAATCTTCTTCACTTGATGGGGGCAGAGGGGGCCACGGGTTCATGTTTCCTCCAAAAGACACATCTCCAAAGTGCAACACTCCAACCATTACTGCACCGAAATGACAATTTAATTGTTTTATTATTGTTACGTTTTGGTATGCTGTGAAGAGTATTGTTTCTTGCGCAATATACAGACAAAACATACCATTCATAGAGCACACAGGGGAATAGGAAAGGAGAAGGTGCAGAATATAGTGTTACAGTCATAACTAAAGTGTAGAGAAAAATCAGCCTAACACATGGTAAATCCATTCAAAAGTCTGATGGCAGCAGAGAAGAAACTATTTTTGAGTTGGTTGGTACCTATTTTCAGACTTTTGTATCTTGTTCCTGACAGAGTGTGGAAGAGAGAATGTCTGGGATGTGTGGGGTCCTTGATTATGCTGGCTGCTTTTCCGAGGCAGCAGGAAGTGTAGATGGGGTCAATGGATGGGATGCTGGTTTGAGTGATGAACTGGGCTACGTTCACTAACCTTTTAGTTTATTGCGGTCTTGGTCACAGCAGGAGCCATACCAAGCTGTGATACACTCAGAAAGGGTGCTTTCCGTGGAGTATCTGTAAAAATTGGTGAGAGTCGTAGTGGACGTGCCAAAGCTTCTTAGCCTCCTGAGAAAGGCATTGGTGGGCTTCCTTAACCATAGCGCGGAGTGGAGGGACCAGGACAGGTTGCTGGTGATCTGGACACCTAGAAACTTGATGTTCCCAATCATTTCCACTTCATCACCATTGATGTAGACAGGGTTACGCCTTCCACTACAGTCCCTGAAGCCAACAACTTTGTTGTGTTGACATTGAAGGAGAGATTATTGTCATCACACTAGACTATCTGAAGTACTTTTTGAAGTGTAGTGTTGGGTATTTTGAAGATGGGTACACTTGCCTCTGTCAGCATGTTGCAGTGAATTGGGGGTTGATTTGTTTCTGGGCTTCTGATGAAAAGGTGATAGATTTTTAATTGTTTTGCAAGGCGCTCACAAAGGTCATGCTGCACAGAATCATTTCTTGGGCTCTGAACTGACCCCTTAACATTAGGCGTCAGGACGTAACAGTGTCTCTGTGTTCAGTGTTCCAGTGATGCAAGTTGCAGGAAATACCTTGAAGGACTCGATTTCCAAATTTGCATACAATTGATGTTCAGTGTCCATGTACGTGTGTTGGTTAACATTCCACCGCTGGACCTTCTCACTGAGAAAGTGGAGATCATATGTACACATATACACACACCTCACATACCCATGTATGTACACACACATACGGACAGGCAGACAGACATGCTAAAGGTGTATTGTATCCCTGAGCAATTTTCCACCCTCTGATCAGGGTAAAGCCAATGGATGCAGACTGGAAGTCTAGGCCTGTGTTTGACAGAAGGATGTTTGGGTCTTATCCATTGTTTTGTGCAGCTTGGAGATGGGCATTGCTCAGAATGTCCAGATTAACAATCCTGTGATCAAGAAAAAGCACAAGCTCTGGATATTTCCATGGTACGTAATTCAGTTTTTTGTTACTGCAAATTTTGGATGATCTGCCAAGGGAAAAATAAATTGAACGGAAGAAGGAATCACAGAATCATAGAATCCCTGCAGTGCAGAAGGAGGCCATTTGGCCCAATGAGTCTACACGGACAACAATCCAACCCAGGTCCTAACACCATGCAATTATCCTAGCTAGTCCCCCTGACGCTAAGGAGTTACTCAATATAAATTCTTGGTAGAATCTGGGATGACAGCACAGGGAAGGAAAGAGAAACTGTTTCTGGATATGCATTGGTAAGCAATGATTCCATATAAGAAAAGTTCTGTTGACATGTAGAGGCATTGAATGGCAATAGTATTGATCCAATACGGAGGACAAGGATGACTAATGCATTACAAATCTCAGAAAAATTAATTTGCACGTTTAGCTCGGGTACTTTGGTGGTGTGAGTTTGAAATTAGCTTTCAGAAGAGCACAAGGCTGGGCGGGGTTGGGGGAGGTGATAAAATGTCCAAGGGTTTTCAAGAGAATAGGAGGCTGAACATGGGTTGGGAACCAAAGAAGACAGATTGAATGAGGACTTTTTTTTTGATTGATGAGGGGAGTGAATGGCAACTGCAAAAGGAGAGGGATATTGCTTGGGGAAAGGGAAGTATTGACAATATTTAAAGTTTATTTATTAGTGTCACATGAAGACCGCAATGAAGTTACTGTGAAAATCCTCTATCACCACACTCTGGCCCCTGTTCGGGTACATGGAGGGAGAATTTAATATGGCTGATGCACTTAACCAGCACATCTTTCTGACTGTGGGAGGAAACCAGAGCATCTGGAGGAAACCTATGCAGACACAGGGAGAACGTACAGACGCCGCACAGTCAGTGACCCAAGTTGGGAATTGAACCTAGGTCCTTGGCGCTGTGAGGCAGCAGTGCTAACCATTGTGCCATTGTACAGAATGAAAGACACAAAAGAGAGTTCAACAGTCATGAGTTGAGTGAAGAGAGAATCAGAGAACATGAAATGGTCTGATGGACAATGAGCTGGAAGATGGTAGGAGAGTGTGTCATTATAATGACATAATACCTTGGGCTAACATACTGTACAATACACAAGGCATAAATTGCTCATTAGAGATTGGGTAAAGTGTTATGGGTTCATATATGAAGATTAGGCAGATGAGTACTGCTATACAGAGATATAAAGCTTGAAGGCAAAGAGCTGTGTGTGTGTGTGCTCTGCTCAAAGCAAAAGTTAAACCATGATTGAATGAATGACACATTTCCTTTCTAGTAATGTCATGCAGATATCCCTTATAGGCATATCACAACAGATAGAATTAAGGGAAAAATTGCAAAAGGATGAAGGTTTAATGCCCGAGTAGGTAGGAGAGAATGTGTGGGCTAAGGGTTAGGGGCTGAATTTAGCAAAAGGTAATGAAATCTTGGAGACAAAAAAAAGTCAATGTTCCTGATTTTACCATCATGTTGTGCCCGTTTTTAGGCGTGAAGGCTTGGTAAAGTTGGGCGTGAGGTGAATAGTGCGATCCGCGCCTGCCTCCCTTCACCAGGGCCCAAAATGGCCCCAACTGGGACTGCGTCCAAAAAGAGCATGATGGCCATTTAAATTTATTTACATGCATCTAAATTGACTTAACTGGCTGCACGGCCAACTTTACCGACACTTCCCCCTTTACCACCACGTTCGCCCATCCAAAATCTGTGGGAAACAGACTTGCTCCAAATAAGTCTGATTCAGGTGCTTGATCAGTGAGTGTTAGTGAGGAGGTAAGTGCCAAGTGTCCCACGACTCTCTGCTTGAAATCATTGGGGGGGGGTGATGGAGGACAAGATGTGTCTGACAGCTCTCTGCTTGAGATCAGCAGAGGGGGTGAAAGGGGGATCCACTGCCACTCTGCCTGTGATCAGTGGGGGGAAAATGGGGGTGGGGGGGTCTGCGGCCACTCTGCCTGAGATCAGTGGGGGGGAAAGCAGGGGGGGGGAGGTCTGCTGCCACTCTGCCTGAGATCAGTGGGAGGAAAAGGGGGTCCACTGCCACTCTTGTCTGTGATCAGTGGGGAAAAAGGGGGGTCTGCTGCCACTCTGCCTCAGATTGGTGAGGGGGTGAAGAGGGAGGCACCCGTGATCAGTCTGGGCGGCAGGGTGGTGAGGGTGGGAGTCAGTAATGTTGTAGGGGTGGGGCAAAGTCTGTGGGGGCCAGGAGGATGCATTATCCAGCCCAGGAAGGAAGTGGCAGGGAAGCAGCATGCTATCAATTCTTTCCTGCGCATGCGCAGTTGGGGGCTCCGATTGGAGCTGTAGGGTTTCGGGCACATTAAGCTCTGCCCACAGGCTTGTGCAGCACGATTTGGAATTGCCGATAATTTTTCAGACAGAGTGCGTCCAGGGGTGCCTGTGAACGGGTCTAAAAGTTGGATCTGAAACACTCCCAGTTTCAAGTCTGCCCAGCACTTAGAATCAAAATGGTAAAATAGGGCCCAGTGAGTTCTTCAAGGTGAGGTTGAGGAGATTGAAAAGGAAATACTTCACTAAACTCAGTTAGAAATGCATTTTTTTTCCCTGTGCAGCCTCTTCTGGCTCTTTGCACTGAATTTTCCCTCTGATGTTTATTATCCCTGTGTTTTTCCACTTTGTCTGTCATTGCTCCCATGTGTTTCTTCATGTATTTAATTCTAGCAGATCCTCAGGCAAAACAGTGCATCTCTGCGCTTTCTCATAGAAGCTGTGGGAGTGAAATAAAGAGAAAGAAATTACAACTCATATATAGACAACCATGCAGAAATAAAGTTCAGCATACTGGACACGAGCTCCTGTATATATTATAGATGATTTTGTTCTAAAGATGAATATGACAGATTACGAATTCTGAACATTCTGGTTACTCCAGTCCCCTTCTGAAACTAGGGCTAGGTCGCCTCAGACTGGGGGTGTGGAGGTGCCTGGAAGACCCCAGGGTTGAGGGCCGACACTGGGCATTGTCTCCCCCCTCCCCCGGCACCCTGCTAGTGCCCCCGGCACTACCACCAGAGTTCATTTTTATCAGGTTAAATATGGTGCCCTGATCTCTGTGGGGTTGGGCTTGCAGGCTCAGTCAGGCCCTATCCCGCCAGAATAATGGTGCAAACATCACCTCCTGATCTTTTTTTGACAGCGTCAGAAAATCTGGTCAGAAAACTTGGCTGTGTTTCCAGAGCGAAACATACCAGTTTTCAGTCAGAACCTAACACTTGCCATTTTTTTTGAAAATTCCAATCATAAGATCAGACATCAATTTTGTTACATAAATTGATTGCATCTAATAGATTTCACTTCTGAATAGTGTAATAATAGGGTTTCACATTCATACTTTGGTGTTTTTACACTATACTATTTGATGGATGAATCGCTTGGTGCTCTCAGTTATCTGGTGGAATTACCACATTACTGGAAGCCCAAGTACCTTCCGTTATGATACAATATATGAATCTACTGATGGCCATGTAACCATTGTCGTTTGTTGGAAACATCCATCTGGTTCACTAATGTCCTTTAGGGAAAGAAATCTGCCTTCTTTACCCGGTCTGGCCTACATATGACGCCAGAGCCACACCAATGTTGTTGACTCTCAACTGCCCACCTAGGGATGGGCAATAAATGCTGATCAGCTGGCGATGCCCACGTCCCATGAATGAGTAGAATAAAGTGTACTAAAGCGGATCCGATGTTGTTTCATTTCGAGCTGGTGTACTTAATCACTGCCTTTGCCCCCTCTGACACGGTATGCTTGGTGGCTGTGTCAGAGGGCCTGGATTTCCTGGGAGCTGATGGTCTGCCGCCTGTTGTGATGGGCCAGGCAGGAAGCATCGTCCATGATGCGCTCGAAGGTGTCACTGATGAATGAGTTCATGATGCTCATGGCCATGGGTAAGATGTTGGTGTTGGGGTGAAACTCCTTCATCATTTGTAGCTATCGGTGGAGTAATGTTCCTT
Source organism: Carcharhinus amblyrhynchos (assembly GCF_965287045.1). Taxonomy (NCBI): domain Eukaryota; kingdom Metazoa; phylum Chordata; class Chondrichthyes; order Carcharhiniformes; family Carcharhinidae; genus Carcharhinus; species Carcharhinus amblyrhynchos. The sequence continues at coordinate 9,149,106 of NC_137333.1, read as the reverse complement.
CTTCTCTTTCTTGCTGCTTTTGGGCGCTGGCATCTTGATGTTTTTTTGGCGCCCTTCTTGCCGACTGCTGCTCTTTTCCCATCCTCTGCCATGGCTAAGGATTACCTCCAGAATTGGTGCCTGTGTCTTCAGCTGTCAAGGCCTTAAGCTCTAGAATTCTCTTCATAAACCTCTCTGCCTTGCTACCTCTCTTTCCCCCTCTGAGATGTTCCTGAAAACCTACCTCTTTGACCAAGGTTTTGGTTATCTGGGTTAAATTAACCTTACGTGACTAAGTTTCAAATCTTGCCTTACGACGCACCAGGGAAATGCCTTTGCACATTTTCCCCGTGTCTGCGTGGGTTTCCTTTTGGTGCAGTCGTTTCCTCCCACACTCCAAGGACGTGCGGATTAGGTTGATCGATCATGATATATATCACTTCAGTGTCAGGGGGATTAATAGGGTAAACACATGAGGTTACAGGGATAGGGCCTGGGTGTGATTGCTGTCAGTGCAAGCTCGATGGACAAAATGGCCTCCTTCTGCACTTTAGGGATTTCATGAACATAGAATAGAATCATAGAATCCCTACAGTACAGAAAGAAAAAAGAACAAAGAACAACACAGCATGGGAAACAGGCCCTTTGGCCTAACGAGCCCACACCGCCATTTTAACATTATGAGTCCCCTCTCCACCCATGACCCTTGTCTATGCTTATGGCATTTCACATTGAGGGAAGACTAATTTAGGGACAACTTGTTACACCAATCAGCCTAAGAGCACATCTTTGGGGTGTGAGAGGAAACCGGAGCACCCGGAGAAAACCCACGCAAATAAGCCATTCTGCCCATCGAGTCTGCATTGACCACAATCCCACCCAGGCCCTACCCCCATATCCCTACAAATTTACCCACTACTTCTAACCTACGCATCTCAGGACTCTAAGTGCAATTTTAGCATGGCCAATCAACCTAACCTGCATATCTTTGGACTGTGGGAAGAAACCGGAGCATCTGGAGGAAACCTGCACAGACACGAGGAGAACATGCAAACCCCACACAGATAGTGACCCAAAGCCGGGAATCGAACTCAGGTCCCTGGAGCTGTGAAGCAGCAGTGCTAACCGCTGTGCTACCGTGCCGTCAACATTTTAGGCATTGTAGAAATGGCAAATGCTATTATAACCTCATCAAGACCGCGGTTACAGCCACTCGGCATTTCTCCAAATAGCTACATTAGCCATAGTTGAATCTCTTGATCTCTTATGCCAATCATAAGAACTTAAGAAATAGGAGCAGGAGTAGGCCATTGAGCCTGCCCCGCTCGAGTCATTATCTCACTGAGAAGCAAACATTTTATTGGTGACTGATGACTCATGTGAAAAATGAATATTTTATTTGACCAACAGCCTACCAATCAGCAACAATTAGTAACTTGGAATCACCATAGAAAGTGAAATTTTCCTCGGGGATTTCAGTTAAGAAAGTATTGTGGGTTGAATTCACAGGGAATCGAAAGTGTTTGTCCACTAAAGATGTTTCAACATCATGTGACCCTATTTTAATTCCCATATATCTGCCCCAGCTTGACATTTACAAGTGGAGGTTTTGAGTGTTACGCATTGAATAATGTCTAACTGATATTACTTCCTGGGAAAATGATTGTAATAAAGCACGCGTTTTTGTCTATTGGGAAATAAATGATTAGAAATTGTTCGGTTGTAACACGTGATGAGCATTCTAATCAGAATAATGATGAAAATGCATATTTTCTTGTAAATAGCGGCCAGCACCAATACCACTTACTGCTATGATGTGCTTCATTATGCTCCAAGGTAAACAGTCACAGGATGGGGGAAATTAAGAACAACACAGCAGTAAGTGTCTAAGAAAGCTACAGATTATGCATTTTCCAGGCTGAGCCAGGTGAACACGGTGGAAGGCATGCATCAAGCCAGGGTAGCAGCCCAAGAAATGTGACGGGAAGCATGAATGATGGGCGATTTCACTTTTCCCCTGGTTGATGGGGAGAAGCATCCAGAGATATTAGCAGGAATGCTGCTGCTAAGTCCGCAGTGACCTCAAACCCATGTTTTCCAAACCACAAAAAAGCCCCAAACTCCAACAGCCCCATGAGCCTTGGTGAAAAATGTTACTGCTTAGCCATTTCTGTTAAACATGTACAGAGTTTGCCTGGTGGATATGGAAGAGGGGACGATGAGTGCGTTTTACATTATGCATTATATTTAGTGAAGTGAAGTAGATTTCCATGTATGCTACTATTTTTCTCAGTGTAATATTAAATATTCAATGCAATTTTTTGTTGCTGCTAAACTTGTACCTTGTAATCTGAATTACGTCTTTGATGTTTAATTGTAAAGTGGACCCTTTCCTTTCCTGTCTTTCCTTACTCCGTTCTTCAGATTAATAATTTACGATACATCTGTGACATACTCAATACCTGCTGTTCCACTACCAAACAACCAATATGTATCCTTTTCTTCGCTTATTGAAGCATACAACTCTTTGCCATGTACAAGTATGTGCGTTGCTTTTCGGCGAGTGTGTCTGCGTCATAAATACTGACAACAAAATAATCTCATAATCGGTATATCACAAGGAAAAACTTTCATTATCCTTCTACCTCTCATGCATCCTGTAAAATTTCTCAGCAGTTCAAACACAAAGCTTTGTGATAATATTCTGGAACCTGTGTCCATACTCTAAACCAGAGATGGGACCTAATTTAACTAAGCCAGTTGAAACACAAATTCAGGAGGGAAGAATAAGACTATAAAATGTCTAAATTAATTAAGTTGAAGTCACTGTCTTCTGGGTTCAATCTCATATCAGATTGGCGAGATTGTGACATTGGGAAATATCCAATAATATCGGAATATGTTGAATGTTTTGTCTTAAAGGGGCAATACCATTCAAAATTCTTTGAAAGATGGGCACAATTTAGTTTAAAACAAACCTAGCGAATAAAGTTTATTAATGTCACAAGTTGGTTTACATTAATACTGCAATGAAGTTACTGAGAAAATCCCCTAGTCGCCACACTCTGGCACCTTTTCGGATATACTGAGGGAGAATTTAGCATGGCCAATGCACCTAACCCGCATGTCTTTCGGACTGAGGAGGAAACTCACACGGACACAGGTAGAACGTGCAGTCTCTGCACAGCCAGTGACCCAAACTGCGAAAGGAACCCGAGTCCCCAGCGCTGTGAGGCAGCAGTGCTATCCATTGTGCCACTATGCGAATGAAAGCCATAAAAGAGGGCTAAACAGTCAAGAGTTGAGTGAGGAGAGAATCAGAGAGCATGAGGTGGTCTGATGGACAATGAGTTTGAAGAGGGCAGGAGACTCCACACAGTGACACAAACCAGGAATCAAACCCAGGTCCCTGGTGCTCTGAGCACCTGTGCTAAACTTTAGGCTAAAAAATAATTGAATCACAAAATGAAATCAAAATACGTAAGAAGAAAAATCAATGTATCCACCTGACAAAGTAGAATCCCACACATGGCCAAAAATGGCAGCCATTTTACACACAGAAAAAGATGACCAACCCAGTTGATCCTGCATTTTGTGCCATTTGAGTGAGGAGTGTTGGCAGGTCACTGGGAAAATGCTCTGTTTGTCTTCAGTCTTGTGCCATGGCATCTTTAACCTGAGCAGACAGTCTGGGCAGTGGTTTAGTAGCCCATCTGAAAGGTATCATTGCCAACATTGCAGCACTCCATCAATACTACGCTGTGTTGTAAAGATTATGTTCTCAAGACCTGAAGCAATACTTCAATGCACGACCTCCTGAGACTGAGACGAGGATGCAATCAATTGAGTCACTCTAACACTTAATAGCAACATATGCAGAAATACTTTATTACCCAGTAACATGCAGTGAAGAAAATAACTCCATAATCTAATTCAAGTGTTTATCACTGGTTCGTTGATGTTCATTTGTTGATTACGTTCCATTTATTTTCTGATGTGTGAGCAGCCCTCGTGACATGCGCTATTTTTACTCTAGAAAAGCACAGATCTATAAATGGAATCCAACTGCTGAGTAGAATCGCCACACCATGATTTATGACACTGGTTGGTGTCAGAATGGAGCCAGCAGTAAACAAATTCCTTCCGAAAATAGAATAAATGTGAGGCAATTTGCATCAATGTTGTGCATATACTTTAAGGAAGGATATCTGGAACCTTTTACCATATGCTGCAGAATTATTGTAGCTTGCATTGCTTGTAAGAGTCTTGTCCATTGGGAGCAGATTTCATAAACTTGTACACCACCTGTTATGGTTCCTTGATGTAAATATCCTCTAAAGATCACAGAGAGCAGTTGTCTGAATCTTGACCTGTGGCATCAGAGGATGAGGTCCTTCATCTGCAGAGCCGTCTTAGACATTTTCTGTCCACTGACAAGAACAGGTAGACCCAGGTTGTTGCAGACCTTCAGGTTTAGAACTTAACCATTCAAGCTTTGGAGCCTTATCTTCTTGTCTAACTCCATCAACATGGTGCCCAAATCACCACAATTTCATTTATATTGATGGTTTTGCGAGCCCCTTGTGAATCCCTGGTTTCTATCATTCCACCATTGGTGCCTTCTGATTTGGTTTGATTTGATTATTGTCACATGTATTGGTATACAGTGAAAAGTATTGTTTCTTGTGTGCTATACAGATAAAACGTACTGTTAATATGGGAGAAGGAAAGGAGAGGGTGCACAATGTAGCACAAAGAACAAAGATCAAAGAAAATTACAACACAGGAACAGGCCCTTCTGCAAGCCTGCACTGTCTGTGCTGCCCGTCTGAACTAAAACCCTTACCCTCCCAGAGACCATATCCCTCTATTCCCATCCTATTCATGTATTTGTCAATAAACCTCTTAAAAGTCACTTTCGTACCTGCATCCTCAGCGGCGAGTTCCAAGCACCCACCGCCCTCTGTGTAACAAACCTGCCTCGTACTTCCCCTTTAAACTTTGCCTCTTGCACTTTGAACTTCTGGTTACAGTCCAATAGTGTAACAGTCATAGCTAGGGTGTAGGGAAAAATCAACTTAATACGAGGAAAGCCCATTCAAAAATCTGATGGCAGCAGAGAAGAAGCTGTTCTTGTGTCGGTTGGTACTCAGGCTTTTGTATCTTTTTCCCAATGGTATCAGGTGGGATAGAGTATGTCCGGGGTGTTTGGGGTCCTTGATTATGCTGGCTGCTTTTCCGAGGGAAACGTAAATAGAGTCAGTGGATGAGAAACTGGTTTGCGTGGTGAACTGGGTAATGTTCACAACCCTTTGTAGTTCCTTGCAGTCTTGGACAGAGCAGGAGCCATACCAATCTATGATACATTCTTCTTCAACATCTCCACCTCTGTTTATCACTTGTCATTTTACAATACCTCTTAAAACTTAATTCTTACATTTTGATTATCTGTTCTAACATCTCCTCAAGTGGCTCAGTGTCAAATTGTGACTGATGAGGCAGATGAGACATTCCTTTTATTATGTTAAAAGTGCAATATAAATGAAAGTTGCTTTTAATACAGATATTGTCACCTTATATGCATTGAACGTATTTTCCCACCTCATGCTATGATCACTCCCCCACACCCCTCCCAACAAAGCCCCCTATCAAATCAGAAGGTTTACATTTTGAGGGAGCTATTAATATTTTGTACAAGTTTGAATATTTTAAGCCCCACCCTAGCTAACAGGGTTGAGATGGTCTGATGCAACAGCAATGAATGACAATCGAGGTGTTACGCTGGCAGGATTTCTGTTGTTGGCCAACCAATTCAGAGCTGTCGATCTGGCCATAAAAAAAAACCCTCTGCAGAAAGGTGTTTGAAATGAATTTTGGAAAGAAATAAGTGACATATATCGGCTTTTCTGACACCATATCAATGTTAAGTGATTTGATAGAAGTTATATATTCATATATTCACACACAGGGCCCTGTCCTTCGCAGAGAGAAGAAGCAAGTACATGCATTGTGCCTTTTATAACAAACAAAATCTTGGGGCACAGCCATTCCCTGGTTTATTCCCCACTGCAATGCTGTTACCAATCAGAGTTTACCGGTCTAGTTTGAATTTGAACAAATTCTTGCGAACTGTCGTGAGGAGTGCAAGACAAAAAGCTTTGACAGAATGCCTCCATTTTCAGCAATACTCAAGTTCTGTACTACCGGACTTTAACCCATTTAATATTTAACATTCAGTGTGGTATAAGGTACTTTCACGAATACTTTTATCACTTACGTATTAAATGAAAAGTGATGGGGTGCTTGTATTTAAAGAAATATAAAGGCTGCAATTCTCCCGAATTGGGAGTAAAAGTGCCTGCGCCAACGGGATATCTGCAGCACCCTGCTAGATGCTAGTTAAGTAAGAAGTTTCACAACACCAGGTTAAAGTCCAACAGGTTTATTTGGTAGTAAACACCACTAGCTTTCGAGGTTTGCCCCTTCATCAGGTGAGTTCATGCATAGCAGACAAACCACAGGCTAGCCCCGCTGTTCTGAGACCGGCCACCATTTTTAAATGGCAATCTGATCTCCAAGCTTGAAGACAGCCTCCTTCCCACAAAAAAAAGGCGACCCCCCCACCCCCCATACTGACCAAATGAGCACTGCCAACCACTCACCAAAGAGGGGCACCCTCCCACCCACAAACCACTTCACAGAGGAAGCGAAACCATGAGCTGTCAATCAGGCTTTTGTATCTGTCAACATTGCAGTTAGGATCAAGGTGTACTTGAGGTACAGCCAACTTTGAAGGGAAATAAAAATAAACACAGGTGGCAGGAGGATGATAGAAGTCCATTCAGCTGGCAGCTGAATCTTTTACAAGCCACTGCACATTGAATTTGTTGCAGATCAAAGGCTTCAAGTGCAATGAGAGGGTTTCAATGGTTTCAGCTTGCTGGGAAGACCCAACAACTTTCAATCAAAGTTGTCTGCAATAAGCTGAGGCTGAGTGCCGAGCTGGGCAGACTGGAACCCCCTGGTAAAACTGATATATTCTCTCTGTTAGAAAACTTCAAAGGGGTCTGTTCTTACTGGCAGCTTCTGACAGGGAGAAAGAAAAATCACTGCTGCCGAATGGAGTGCTGCAATGATTTAAAATCCTGCCAGATGACTGGAAGGAGATTAAAGTGACCTGGCCACTTCAGAATTTGAACAACTGGCAGGCAGGACTGCAGGTATTGATCACAGGGTTGCCTGAAATCTCCATGCCAGGAGTGATCTTCAGGTATGCAGTTCAGTTATGATACCCCATCCCACCCGAGAGCATGTGCTCCGCCTGAACTTACTCAACCTCAGGCTTCTTAAGGGACCCTTCCTTCGCAGTCTGGTATCAGCAGAGAGGCAAATGGCCACTGGAGCTACTTTCTCAAGTCCACATGGGGCTCAAGGCACCAGGCTGCCAGGGGGTAGTGTTGTTCCCTCTGCGTGGCCTCAAAGGGGGCTGAGTGGGAGGTCTGAAGGCGAACAAGGGGCTGAGTGGGGGAGTCTGAGGGGGGAGGGGACCTGAGTGGTTGTTGGGCTGGATGAACCTCATGCTGTTTGGTGTCAGGGGAAGGATGCCTCTCAAAGCAAAGCACAAGCGCTTTGAATAGGCAAATTGAGCTCTGATACCTCAGATCTTTGGGTGGCATGGTGGCAGAGTGGTTAGCATTGCTGCCTCCCAGGCCAGGGACCCGGGTTTGATTCCCAACTTGGGTCACTGTCTGTGTGGAGTTTGCACATTCTCTGTGCCTCTGGGTGCTCCGGTTTTCTCCCTCAGTCCAAAGATGTGCAGGTCAGGTGCATTGGCCAAGTTAAATTCTCCCTCAGTGCACCCGAAAAGATGCTGGTGTGCGGAGACTGGATGATTTTCACAGCAACTTTGCTGCAGTGTTGTTGTAAGCCTAATTGTGACACTGATATGTAAACTTTAAAGTTCTAATCTTCAGAATCAGCTGCAAATTTTAAAATAATATTCTTTCTTAATGATGTGCAAAATACCTTTTCTATAAATTTCACTTGCTGAACACAATCTCTATAGTACAAAAGGAGGCCATTCGGCCCATTGCGCCTGCACTGAAAACATTCCCACCCGCAACCTCTGTCACTAAGGGGCAATTTAGCACGGCCAATCAACCTAACTGTGGGAGGAAACCGGAGCACTCTGAGGAAACCCACGCAGATACAGGGAGAACATGAAAACTCCACACAGTGACCCGAGGCCCTGGTGCTGTGAGGGAGCGGTGCTAGCCATTGTATCAATGCACCACCCACGTTATTTACTCCACACAATTCAGTAGCTTTCGAAACTTCACAGGATTAAAACTTTTATTTCATTCATTGAATAATGAAATGTATGTTTTATTTCAGAACAGCTAGTGAATTCCATTACAATCCTCAAAGTGGTTAATGCATGATCAAAAATAAATCCATCCACTGCATATAAAATAATATGCAAGGCAAAAATATTATCTGCAGTGGAGCAGCAAGCCTTATGAACCTGTTCCTCGTATTGTGGTATCAGTTACACTTCAATAATTAGCCCTCGATAAACATCAGAAGGGAGCATTGCACGTTTGGGCAACTGAGCTTAAGGCGTCTATAGTTTTGCTATTGGGAATGTGGAGGCAAGCCAGCCTGAGATCGTGTGTATGTAGTGCTTGTCTCTTTAAGTAGAGGTTCACCTGACTTGAGGGACCATAAGGAACTGAGAGTGAATGCGCATGCCAGAGGGTGGAGTCCACTCTCAGCAGAATTTTCTGGAAGCATGGAGTAAATAAGTATAACTGGGGCTCTGCCCCCGGCAGCCTTGGTGCTACATAAGCCTGCTGTACCTAAGTTTCTCTATTCAATAAATAGGGGGTGGCACCGTGGTTAGCCCTGCTGCCTCACAGCACCAGGGAGCTGGGTTCAATTCCAAACTTGGATCACTGTCTGTGTGGAGTTTGCATGAGTTTCCTTTGGGTGCTCCAGTTTCCTCCCACACTCCAAAGATGTGCAGATTAGGTTGATTGGCCATGCTAAATTGCCCCTTGGAGCCGGGGGACCGGCTAGTGGGTTAAATACGTGATGTTACGATGTTGGGATTGTTGTCAGTGCAGGCTCAATGGGACAAGTGGCCTCCTTCTGTACTGTAGGGATTCTATGATTCTACGAAATACCTCCCTCGTTCTAAACAAAGTCTGAAGCCTCTCTTAATAATTTTAGATGCTGGCCACACAAAATATATGACAGAGGTGACTTCAGATTTCCCACCGAGGTGCTTTCCACTTCCTTCTTTGAGCTCAAACACTCTCGTTTTATTTCTGTCTCTTTTTCTTTCTGACTTCTGCAGGCAATCCATTTTCCAGTGGGGTTTATGTCGCCTAACTTCCTGCATTCACAGAACGCTTAATGCACCAACACGCCAGCTAACTATTCTCAATCTTAAATCTGACTTTCCAACCACAATTCTACAAAGGATATGGTTTTTAAGCAAAAAAAAATCTCTCTGACACCGTGATGATTAAGCACGAGTCTCCGAGCAAGTGTAATCCTGGAAACTTCAGCACACAACTGGCCATTCAGCCTATCATCCCTGTGCTGGCTTTATTGGGGAGTTTCCACATCTGAAACCATGGAAAAATCAACTTTCTGTGCACCAAGTCCAGCATGCATTGCAGATTAAGTGACCCAATTGTGAGCAATATGTTGCAATTTATATGACGTTCTTCAATTGGGAAGAGTTGAAAGATTGCAGAGTGTTTTCTTGATTTTATTGATTTCTTTGTTAGTGTCGCAAGTAGGCTTATATTAACACTGCAATGTAGTTGCTGTGAAAATCCTCTAGGCGCTTGTTCAGGGTACAGGGAGAATTTAGCACGGCCAATGCAACTAACTGGCACATCTTTCGGGTTGTGAGAGGAAACTGGAGCACTTGGAGGAAACCGTTGCAGACGGGGTGAAGCGGGGGAGAGAGGGTATTTTCTGGCTCCACTTCTGGAAAATCCCATCCTCCGCTCACTATGATTCCTGTGGTGTGTGGGATGGGCAAATTACCCCCAAGGAGAATGGGCAGATTCTGCACAAACAGTGACTCAAGCTGGGAATTGAATCCAAGTCTCTGGCGCTGCAAGGCAGCAGTGCTAACCACTCTGCCACCATGTCACCCAAAATATTAACTTATTGATTTATAATTTATTGCATGACTGATTTATGCAATAAATTATAAATCAATTTATACATTTCAGGAGTGCTGTGCACTCAGAGAACATGTCGGCAAGCCTCCCTAACTGGGCAGCGCAGAGAAAAGTAAAGTTTATTTATTAGTCATAAGTAGGCTTACATTAACATTGCGATGAAATTACTATGAAATTCCCCAAGTCACCACAGTCTAGTGCCTGTTCGGGTCAGTGCACCTAATAAGCACGTCTTTCAGATTGGGGGAGTAAACTGGAGCGCCCGGAGGGACCCCACACAGACACGGGGAGAACATGCAAACTCCACATAGACAGTGACCGAAGCTGCGATTTGAACCTGGGTCCCTGGTGCTATGAGGCAGCAGTGTTAAGCACTATGCCACAGCACTGAAAGACGTGCTGATTAGGTGCACTGACCCGAACAGGCACCAGACTATGGTGACTTGGGGAATTTCATAGTAATTTCCTTGCAGTGTTAATGTAAGCTTACTTGTGACGAATAAATAAACTTTACTTTTCTCCGCACTGCCCAGTTAGGGAGACTCGCCGACATGTTCTCTGAGTGCACAGCACTCCTGAAATGTATAAATTGATTTATAATTTATTGCATAAATGAGCCCCAAGAGTGACTTCTTCTAAGAATCAACCACTCGCTATACTATATGTGCTGTGCTTTGTAGCTGTAGCCGCTAACACTGATGCATAAGTCTGTCAGCTTCAACATTTCCTTGACTTTCCTCGATGGGCCAGACTTTTGCCTCTGCTACCTTTGAACCAGAGGCAGGCATTGAAACTCACTCAGCTACTGTGCGTATGATCCCAGTATATCAGTGGCATTGCTGCTAATGATCAGGAACCATATAAAAGCTATAAAGTCACAAGCTATTAGAAATGAGATAAATGGAAAAAATGTTTCCAGTGAACTAATTATACAAATGTGTAGCTTATTACTGTTGATTTGAATAAATATTAGTTGCATACCTATGATCTATTACCGTGTTCATTACTTTCTGTTTGGTTCCACAGACTGGCGAGGAACAGGAAACTAAAGTAATTATTTATCTTAAATCGCCATATGAGAATATTAAGCCCTTTTTATTATTTTTCCAACAATGCAATTATTTTTGGTTTTGCAAAGCAATATAAACACACTAATCATTTAGTTCTTAAAAGCCTTTGAAGTGTATTAAAAAAATTGCCTTGGTTTGAAAAATTTCAAACAAGCCACATGTTCTATCAAATCAATCTAACCAGCAGAAGAACATTATCTAAGTATTAAATGGCTTGTGATCTGATGTTAAGCATCTAATAAGAAGCAGCTGTGGTTTTCAGCTTGGCTCTGAAGTTGTTGAAGTCCAAATAAAGGGGCACTTTCGCAATTAAAGTCATCCGGCTTCTTAGAAAGCCAGGCCGCCAATCACGGCGACTTTATTACTTTGTGAGCCGAGCTTTGAAAAGGAGCTGAGATTCATTTGTGAGCCTTTCCTTAACAAAGGCTCCCATAAAAACTGCAAGCATGGTTTTGATAGTTTGTCCTATGTTAACCCAACGTCAACAAGTGGCTCTTGAGGCAGAAAACCTGGCCCAACCCTCCCCCCACAAGCCTGACCAACCTTCCAATTAATTTGCGCAGTCCTTCTTTTAAGGTCACAGTTCGCCTGCAATGTTAACCGCGGGACTAGGAAGCAATAAAGGTCAGATAAGTAGATGGTTGCAACTCTCCTTGGAAGCTGTAGACTTCAGTAGAGGGTGCTGTTTTCTTGTTTTACCTGAAGTGAAACCACAAGGTCATTCCCTATATTGATAAATCACGCTACTGTGATACGTAAATGACAGCTCAAACTAACATCAAACTAGATGGCAGAGAACAAAAGACTATCAACCAGCCATTTTCCTGACACTTTTATTCAATCATCAGGAGATTGCTTACGACAGGGATAGCAGCTGTTTTGTCTTCATCTTTCCACATTTGATAAAAAGTGTCAACTCAAATTTTTGTAAATACTTCACTTACCACCATGGCACACACCAGTAATGCTCAGCATATGTATCCCACATGGGCAAATGATAGAGGTAGGTCAAACCTCTCCATTCCTCATAAAGGTCAATGTGGTCCTGGAAACAGCATTAAGAAAGCTGAAATAACTCCGAACATCAAAGATAAAAAGGTCACTTAACACAAATGAATCAAATACAAACATAACCCCCTTTTCGTCCGCCAGATACAAAACAAAAATGTTGCAGTTAAAAAACTGGAGGCATACTTATTTCGTTTTCATGTTATAAACATAGCTGGAACACTCCTAGCAATGCAAGTTGAGCATTTAATACGGTGCAAATTAATTTTTAATCAATGGAAAAGCTATAGTCCACTTGTGAATTAATTTTAAGTTTGTAGCAAAAGGAAAAGCCGGATTTTCTTTATTTCAAGACATTCTGCTATCTCGAGTTTATTGTGAAACTCGGACTAAAGATAAAATTCTCCCTGTGCAAACATCGTGGTAAAATAGTGCTGCGCTGGACTTTTCAATCTAAAGTCTAATGGCTGAATATGACATGGGAGTGCTCTGCAAATGTAGTTAGTAGTGATATCTGAAATGATTAATAGAGGCTGAGGGCCTGATGTAATATCATAGTGGATCAGGATGTATCAATCTCATTATTTCATGTGTAGCCTGAGAACGGCTTATACTTCCTGGGAATTGGAAATTACAGGCAGGATCTTCCCAAGAAATCAGTGCGATTCCCGTCGGACCCTGTGGCAAAACCCGGACCGCAGTTTTCAGGCGTTTCAACAGTGCACTTTTTCCCCATGTGAAATGCACCTCGCCTGAGGCCCGAAGTGTTTGTTTCACTTGCCCCGGGGATTAACTGAGCATTTCATTGGAGGGGGTGCTGCATTTCAACATCTCCACAGCATTCAGTCTCATTCAAGCAGGAGGGTGGCAACAAGGAGACCAACTCCTAGATTTACAAAGAGGGCCTCATCTATTTGCTGGATGCAGTGGAGGAAAGGGGGGTGAAAATATACCCTTGGGTTGGCAGGGGACCCTCCAGCAAGGTGACAATTCCCAGCCTAGAAGATGGTGGCAGCGCTGGTCAGTACCAGCAGCTTGACCAAGAGGATAGGTGTACAGTGTAGGAAAAAGATGAATGATCTTTTTAGCAATCAGCAAGGGCAAGTGCTCCCAGTCTCAAAATACAAAAATCAACGAACAATACAGCACAGGACCAGGCCCCTCAGCCCACTAAGGCTGCGCTTATCACATTGCCCTACCTAGACCAACCGCCTGTATCCTTCTGTACCCCCCCAATTCATGTGCCTATCCAGATAAGGACTCAACCCCCCCCAACTCCCTTCTCACAGGATTCCGCATGTTGTCCCTCTCAGGGCCACCGTACCCAACCTCCCAGCAGCATCCTCAAACGCCAGCCCCCATTCCTCATCAGAACCCCTCCCTGCTTAGGTGCAGTGCCCACACATGCCAGGTGTCACTCGCAAGAACTGGGAAATCATGTTGCAGCTATTTGAAATGTTGGTTAGGCTACCTTTGGACTGTTGTAAGACCCACAGCAATGTTGTTGACTCTTAACTGCCCTCAGGCAACTAGGGATAAGTAATAAATGCTGACCAGCCAGCAACATCCATGTCCCATGGATTAATAAATCAAAAGATGGATGTGTACTGTTGCTTCCAATCTGTTTGGAATCCAACTATATAATGGGATGCCAATGGGTGCCTATAACTTGGATATTCATTGAATGAAACTCCTTCCCATTCGTGGCCATTATGGCATATTTGAAAGAAGCCTGTATGACCCATTGTTTGCACCCTCTTGCCTGTATATTCCTGGGAACACAGCCACCCTAAGAAAGATCAGCCTTCATCTTATTCATTCATGGGACATGGGTGTCGCTGGCTGGCCAGCATTTATTGCCCACCCCTCATTGCCCTTGGCTCGGCCATTTCAGAGTCAACTACATTGCTGTGGACCTGGAGTCACCCGTAGGCCAGGCTAAGTACAGACAGCAGACATCAGTAAACCAGATGGGTTTTTCCGACAATCAACAATGGTTTCATGGTCATCTGTAGATTTTTAATTCCAGAGTTTTTTTTATTGAATTCAAAGTGTGCCATCGGCCGTGGTGGGATTTGAACCCGGGTCCCCAGAACATTAGCCGAGTTTCTGGATTAATAGTCAAGAGATAATACCATTGGGCTATTGCCTCCCCACGACTGCTACAACATTGACAATATCAATAACTCTAGTTCTCTGTTGATTTCAGTGGAGTGTAATAATGGGCAGCACATAAAATTAGTGTTGAAACTGATGCCGCCAATTTCCTGATGGGATGGTTAGATTAAAATTACCCTCTATGTTGCTGTAATGAAGAACTGGCCTCATAACAGTGGCTGCACTATCCTGCAACTCTTTACAACAGTCCATTATTATCTAGTGGACACAGGGAATCCTTTTATCCCATATAATAAGTACAAGTAAGTTGTAAACTTAACCAGCATTCAACAGATCTGTGCGCCTTGCTGGAATAGTTAACACAATGTCATCTTGTAGTGTAGGGTCGGCATAAAATCAATTGCCCCCATGCCTTCCTAGTTAATTTAAAGTGCAGTTTCGTTTGAAGAAGAAAGATTTGCGATGATTGCAATTGACTTTCTGGATGTTAAATAAAACATTGGAAGTCAGGCATGACTGCAGCACAACAAGCAGTGACGGAGACAGAGAAGCAGTATTCACGCTGATGAGCCGATTCATTTCCTGACCGTAGCTCCACGGGTCCCGCATATTAGCATTCCCTTTGAACAACCGACATCACAGACATTGCTGATTCCTCCAAATCTGGGGAAAAGATGGGGCGGAGGGGGTGGGGTGCGGAGCAACTGTAAAAACATTTAAAGATTACGCTGTCACCCTAAAACATACAAACATCTACATCATCGTAAGTGAGGACTTTAGATGTGGTTCGATTTTTTGTGATTTGGTTGATGTCAGGAGACCATAGACAATCATCAAGTCCTGTGACATGAATTACACATTGGAATGGTATTTCAACGAAACTGCACTGGAATTTTGACCAGCAAGCGAGCGACTTGGCTTGGAATAATTATGTACTGTCCAAACTTGTGCTATTCAACTGGCAGCTCTATAAACCAGAAGGTTGTGGGATCTTTACTCATTTGTCCAAGCTAGGCATTGAGTAGCAATGTTACCTGTATACAGACATTGAAGGAAGCAGCCAAACTGCAAGTAATTAAAATCTAAGGCGACACTGCTGATATTGGAATTGGACAATCACTATTTGTAAAAGGGAGGACAAATTACATCAAGAATAAATCAAGAAAATGCTGGATAAACTCAACAGGTCAGGCAGCATCTGTGGAGAGAAACAGAGTTAACATTTCGGTTCTAAATGACTTTTCTACAGAACATGAAGAGTGGTTTTCAATCCTGATGAAGGATAAAATCCCACAATGTTAACTAGTCTTCTCTCTTTAGAATATCTAGTGCGATAAATCTAGCCCAAATTGGATTTGTGAAAGGCAGTCATTACTAAAAATGTACACGAAGGGTACTACACACTTTACCTTCAGAAAGTATTAAAGAAGGTGCTTCATGGGAGATTTACGACTCAAAGGAACAAACTCTAGAAAAGGCTCTAAATTTATTAGTTAGATAATAGAAAACAGAGAATACTTGGTAATGTTAATTAGCCTAAGTAGACATTGGTGATAAATTTCAGAAATCAGTCCTGCGAACTTTTCTTTTGCTAAACTGTTATCAATATTCTGTATATTATTGATATTGTGAACAAGGAAATTTGCATGTTGCATTTACTTTGCGTGGCCTCAGATAACTACTCATTTCAATTACGTCTTTAGCACCTTTCATGATCACAAAATGACCGAGAGTATTTTACAGACAAGACGTTCTTTCTGAAGTCCAGCCGCTATTGAAATGTGGAAAACACGGCAACCAATTTGCACAGCAAGATCCCACAAGTAGCAGTGTGATCATGACTAAATAATCTGTGTCTAGCGATGTTACGTGAAGAATAAATGTTGGTTACGACGCAGAGACTAACTTCACTGCTCTTCTTTAAAACAGTGTCAGGGGATTTGCCAGTCCTGCCGGCAGTGCACGCACCCCCCCGCCTGCAGATTTCCCACCGGCATGGGGTGACGTCAGCGGGAATTCCCATTGACAGCAGTGGGAATCAGAGAATTCTGCCATGAGCAAACATCGCACCACCTCCCGCCAGCAGGAAACGCGTAGCTGGGAGGCCAAAGAACTCTCCCATTTACTTTGCTCTTCAGACATATGACACTTAGCTATCTAATCACAAATCAGCTCACTGTACTTTTTGTGTTTACTGAGGTCAAGCATATTTACCGTCACATTTTGAGTATGTTTTATCTGAAACTGAGGAGCCAATTGCATTTCAGTATTGGGATATTTTTGTTTGTTAGATATGATATGCCTACTGCACAAAATTTCCCGCGTTGAAGTTCAAGTCCGGTTGCAGAGGTCCATGGCAATTGGGTCACTGATTTCCCGTTCAAAAAGACCTTTGATTTTTGTTCGATTCCTGGGATGCTCACATAAAGGATACTTGACATGTAGCACTTAGAATATCTCCACTGTGTAATCTAATGGGAAAGAAAACAACTGTGTGGTATGCTTTCTTCACAAATAACTCTTTTCAATTTTGTGAGTATAATGTAATTATAATAACATGAAGTTATCACTAGAAACAACTATCTAAACTGTCCATGTTTAATTAACCATTCTCCATTACAACACTGAACATAGGAAATGGACAAGGTACATGGGGCGCCCTGAGTAATGCTGAATATCTGTTGATTGGTGTTCATCTCTGAGGCAAATAACTGATGTCTAATCACTTTGAATTTATGTAATGTACTTTGGGTGAGAATATGTCTTGTGTCTCCTGTAGCATTGGGCCACAGGGAAAATGATTGATCAGAGTGTTTCTGGATGTTTCATATTGGCGTGAAAGCTTTGAAACGAGAATTTCAAACATATTTGTTAGTTTAATTACTAAGGACAAGCATTTTACACTGAATTTTAGTAGATTTATTCAATGATTTTGGTAAACAATTGGCAAAGTGTGTGACAAAGTTGACATTCCTAAGTGATTTGAGCTATACTTATAGTTCCAAATCAGGAGATAGACATTGCTTGTTATCGCGTATAAATTTTGACTGAAATGATGCAGAAATTGAGATGATTCCTTGTTTCAACCTTAGAGACATTTACTTTCTCATCAGATGAGGGAAAGGACACTTTGTCTAAGACAGGCTTAAAATTTGGAAAGATTTCTACAAACCAAATGTAAACCAAATAAATTGCTGATAAAAGATTACAAAAATAAACTATCTTAATAACTGGGTTGGAAAATAATTTACTGCAAGCTTTAGTTTGTCTCTTTAGTTGGTTTCTGATTATAATGTTGGTACTAGCATCTTTCCCTAAGATTTTTAAGAGTTTGCATCAATTGTTATTTTCTTGGAGAAATACTGGTTATTGTGTGCTAACTCCATCAGTAACCAGCTGAGTGCTCAATCTGTCAGTATCCAGCTGTATGCTCACTCTGTTAGTAACCAGAACTGTGCCCTGTGACGATATTGTGCCTTTAAAAATGTCATTTAGTCATGTTTCTCTGTTGAGTGTGTTAACTAGTCCCTTCCATTTTATTGGAGCCATTCCATCTGTAAACAGCAGCCCTGTATTGCCACTGTAGCAGCATAATTAATCTTAATTGCTGCAATATTTGTATTAATCCAAACTAATGCAATGTTCTGTTGTTTTGTGTTTCCCCCTGGGATATTGCAGAGTAGGGCGGATTGACAGGTGAGGTTGATTGACAGGTGAGGTCATATGCCTGGGTGAAGCTAGGCTTTCACAGAGAAATCAAGGCAGTCTGTTTTTTGGGATCTTTAGAGAGAGGATGCTTTATCTGTATATCTTGCGCTCTCTGAAGTGAGGAATGGAATCTCATTAGAAAAAAGGCTTTTTTCTCTGAGATTCTATTGCCTGGGGCTGGAGCTTTCTTCAGAAGTTGCTGTATGAGAATTAGAAGACAAAAGTCTATTTGGATCAATCTCTAATGGTATTAAAATACCAGAAATCTGGTACTCATGTAAGCATATTTGGATTCTGTGCTAACTGGTTTTTATGAAAGGATTTATGTCTATGGGGGATACTGCTAAATTGGAACCAAAAAGACAGATAACTGTTGGGAATTATATTTTGTCTTGTTTAAATATTGTAAAAGTTATGCAATTTTTTTGTTATAATTTAACTGTGTTCTTAAATAAATTTGGTTTGATAAAAGCTCCCTAGTGGGTCAATAGAATCATACCTGGAGTGAAACACCTTATGCCCACCCTAATGCCAAAATCAAACGTAAAACCTAGAGTCTAGGCTAACTTAATAAAAAGTCTTGGAGTTTTTGATCTGGTCCTGAACAGCTTGTTCCATCAGTAACCAGTTGTGTGCTAACTCTATCAGTAATCAGCTGTGTGCTCGCTCTATCAGTAACCAGATATCGTTCACTCATAAATACCTTTTGAAATAGTCTAACAAGACACACAGTTCAAAGCTAATTATAGATAGGCAATAAATGCTGGCCCTGCCAGCAATGCCCATATCCCATAAACAAATAGAAGAAAAAGCTTTAAAATAGATATCTCAAGCTGAATTTTACATGTCCTCATTGGTTGTGAGGGGGTAATACATAAAATGGGATGGGTGCAACCACCTTCTTGCCCACCCCTTATTGGGGATGGGTAGGTGCCAAAATTGGCAGCCTATCTGCCATATTGAAACAAACTATAAGGGTCAATTAGGCAGCTTATTAAGCTTATTGTCCCAATAATTCACTGCCCACTCCACAATACATTTGGTGAGGATAGCAGGGGGGCAGTGGGAATCACAAATTGTTTTACATGAAATATTTAAAGGGCAAGAAGGACGGTGAGGGTTGGACTATTCAGGGATAGCCCTTTGATGTTCGCAGGGTAGCCCTCTCTTAGATTAAACCTTCCTCCTTCCTTCCTACCGGCTCCATCCTTTAAACCAATGCCGCCCTCTCCCTCAGGCACCCACACCTTCCAGGCATTGCCGGGTCTGATGGAACTGTGGGCCCATAGGATGGGCCAGAGGCCGGGGCCTCTGCCCCAATGAGGGGTGGAAATCCCAATCTGACCTCATTAGTCTGCCTCACCACACTTTATGGCCACCAGAGCAAGTCAGTGTGGTGCACGCCAGATACACGTCAACGTGATTACCAGGACGCTCGTATTATCCCATCCATCATGTTGGTATCTTGAGCACTGTAAAATGGAGTTTTCTGAGGGTACCTAACCAGTGTTATACATAATCCTGGTGTTACTTATAGTAAATGCAAAACTGCTCCAATAATTACTATCTGTGCAGAGGTTATTATAATCCTGTGAGTTTGATCCACTGTCATTTATGATGCTGAAAAAGGCCATTTGGCCCAGTATGCTTGTACTGGCCCTTTGCTATTGAAATTAAATCTTATTGCAAATGGATTATTACCAGCACTATGGTAATGCTGATCCGAAGATCTAGCTTGCAAGATGCGCCTTAAAAATATATCTCTGTCCAAACATTAGTGTAACACCACTTTGTAGCACCTTTGGAGAGTTTGCATTTCCCTCGCTACTTATACAAGCACAACGGCATCAGTAAGTTACAGCACAGCTTCCACACATTCATACGTTAGTCCAATTCTTCCACAATCTCTTGATCTTCATGAAATTGAGGATGCATGTTTGGCATAAAGGTGTAGAGCAAATAAAATGCATACAGCGCAGAAAGATATCGGCGATAATAGTTAAATTGCTGAGTGAAGGCTGATTTACAACTGCAAGAGATAACATGAAAGCACAACCTTGAATTGAAGTTCAATTGAAAATGCACTGTAACTGGCACAGCAGCATTTTGTTCCCTTTACAGGATAATGCAGAGATTGACGGGGTAGCGCTGGGAAAATCTCTGTACAAATAGCCTAAATTATTGAACGATGGATGATAAACATGAAGAAAGAGACAGCAGAAATAGCTCTACTTTGTATTTTTTCAATCTATTTTTTAACATTTTAAAAGGTTGTAGAATACTGTCTGATTAACCCAATCTGTTAAATTTGCCTGCGCAGGCGGGCAATAAAACATCACCAGATAACAACTTCAAACAGGGCAATTAGGGATGGGCAATTAATCTTGGCCTTACCTGTGTTGCACATACTTCATTGAATCTTTTTTTAAGGTTCATTTTTAGATATAGAGTGGGTTAGTATCTTAAACATTTCTTGTGGAAGTGTAACATGTTTAAGCTTATTTGTTAGTGTCACAGATAGGCTTACATTAACATTGCAATGAAGTTACTGTGAAAATCCCCTAGTCGCCACACTCCGATGCCTGTTTGGGTACGCCGATGGAAAATTTAGCACGGCCAACGCACCCAGCCAGCATGTCTTTCAGATTGTGGGAGGAAACTGGAGCACCTGAAGGAAACCCACACAGACGCAGGGAGAACGTGCAGACTCCGCACAGCCAGTGACCTAAGCCAGGAATCAAACCCATGTCCCTGGTGCTGTGAGGCACAGTAAAAAGTCTGACAACACCAGGTTTTAGTCCAACCTATTTATGTGAGGCAGCAGTGCTAACCATTCTGCCACTGCGTTATCCTCTTGAATGAATAAGGGTTACAGTACTTTTCCATGGTTTTGTTCACTTTGAGACCTTAAATATTGCCTTTGGTAAATTTAGTCACATGCAGTGTAGAAAATGCAGTGTGGACTGAAAGAAGTAATGCAGTATTCATTTCTGGTTGTTGACTTTTCTTCAGAACTAGTGAAGCATACAGGGTAAGATAAAGCAGAAAATGAAAGCTTATTACTGTAGAAAGCCTAAAGGAGTGTAGAATGTACATGGGTGAAGTAAACAAGGAAATTAGGAAAGCAAAGAGAGGATATGAAAAATATTGGCAGGTAGAATAAAGAAAAATCCAGAGATGTTTTATCAGCATATTAAGAGCAAGACAATAACAAAGTTAAGGGCATGGCAGAGATGTACTAGGTAACTTATGTGTGGATGCACAAGATGTGGGCACGATTCTCAATGAATACTTTGTTTCTGTAAGGAACATTGGGCGACTCACCTGATGAAGGAGCAGTGCTCCGAAAGCTCGTGATTCCAAATATACCTATTGGACTCTAACCTGATGTTCTGAGGCTTCTTACTGTGCCCACCCCAGTCCAATGCTGGCATCCTCACCTCACACTTTGTTTCTGAGAGGGATACTGCAGATATTCTAGTAAAAGAGGAGGGTGATGAAATATTAGACGCAATAAGTATAATGAGAGTAAGTACTGGAGGGACTGTCACCCTTGAGATGGATAAGTCCCAGGGCTGGAAGGACTGTATCTCAGGCAGTTAATGGAAGCCAGAGAGGAAATAACTGATGCTCTGTGGATTATTTTCCAATCCTCATTGGATACAGGAGAGATGTGGAGATGCCGGCGTTGGACTGGGGTAAAACAGAAAGAAATCCCACAACACCAGTTTAAAGGCTTGGACTTTAAACGAGTGCTGTGGGATTTCTTTCTGTTTTACAGGAGAGGTGATGTGGATATGCCGGCATTGGACTGGGGTAAACACAGTAAAAAGTCTGACAACACCAGGTTTAAATCCAACCAATTTATTTGACTATTTGGTCTCCTATCAAATAAATCGGTTGGATTTAAACCTGGTGTTGTCAGACTTTTTACTGTGTTTACAGGAGAGGTACCAGAGGACTGGAGATCTGTGAACATTGTAACATTATTCAAAAAGGGTACAAGGGATTGGCCAAATAATTCTAGGCCAGTCAATCTGATCCTGGTGGTTATCGGGATCAATTTTGAGAGACAGGGTGTATTGTCACGTGGAAAGGGATGGACTGATCATGGACAGTTAGTATAGTTTCATTAGTGGAAGGTTGTGTCTTGTTAACAATCAGATTTTTTGAGGAAGGAGAGAGGAGGATTGGTGAGGATTGCAGTGGATGTTGTCTACATGGATTTTTAACAGGGCATTTGACAAAGTCCTACATGGCAGACTGGTTAGAAAAGTAAAAGCTCATGAGATATAGGGGAACATGGTGAGTCAGATGCAAAATTAACTCAGGAAACAAAGGGTAATGGTTGATGAATGTTTTTATGAATGGAAAGTGGTTTCCACTGATGTTCCACAGGGCTCAGTGTTGGGTGTCTTGCTGTTCGTTGTATGTATTAATAATTTGGCCTCACGTGTGGGAGAAAAGATTGGGAAATTTGCAGATGAGACAAAGATTGGTCACGCAGTGGATATTGAAGAGGATAGCTGTTGCCTCCAGAATGATATACAGGTTATGATACATATGTCTCCAAAGATGTGCAGGTTAAGTTGATTGGCCATGCTAAATTGACCCTTCATATCAAGGGATTAGCAATTGAATACTGGAGTTGCGGGAATGGGGCCTGGGTGGATTGTGGTCAGTGCAGACTCGATAGGCCGAATGACCTCCTTCCCCACTGTAAGGATTCTATGATCTATGATTTTATGGTATCAATGGTTTGATTGAGTGGGCAGAGAAGTAGCAAATGGAATTTAGTCTGGAAAAGTATGAGGGAATGCACTTTGTGGAGGGCAAATAAAGCAAGGGAATACTCAATAAATGGGAAGATAGTGAGAGGGGTTGAGAAAGTGAGAGACATTTGAGTGAGTGTCCACTGGTTTCTGAAGATGGTAGGGCAGGTGGACAAGTTGATCAAGAAAGCTTAAGGAACATTTTCCATTATTGGGTGACATATTGAATACAAAGACAGAGATGGAACTGATTAAGTGCTGGTTAGGCCACTGCTGGAATTTTGTGGACTGTTCTGGTTAACACAATGCAGGGAGAATATAACTGCTCTGGAGAGAAGACAGAGGAGATTTACAAGAATGTTGCCAGGGCTTGAAAATTGCAGCAATGAGAAAAGAATTGATAGGCTAGGGTTTTTTTTAGGTTAGAGGAGGCCGAGGGGTGTCTAATTGAAGTGTACAAGGTTATGAGGGACCTGATAAAGTTGTCAGGAAAGACCTGTTTCTCCTAGTGGAGAGATCATTTATCAGGAGGCAGAGTTTTAAAGTGATTTGTTGCTGTATTAAAGGGGACATGAAGAATAGATTCTTCATCTGGAGAGGGGTGGGTGTTTAGATTTTCAAGCACAATCTGTCTACATGTCACATCTGTCTCATCATAGCCAACTAACTCTGCCATGAGGCAGGAACACTGTAAGCTGTCATCCCTGATCAGTTCAATAAAGCCTCTCACTGAAACAGACACTGATAAAGATTGCTGTCCTTATACATGAAACCTGGTGCCAGAAGTGCAGATAAAATAGGCCTTTGAACCCTGGAAATGATATTGAGAAGACACTGAGAAACATGGCACACAGTAAACTTCAAACCTGCGTAAAGCAAACACAAAAGGACAAAATAAATGCCAACAAAGGCTGCAAAGGAAAGTTCTGTATAAGTAAAATGGCTGCAGTAAATTTTCCAGCGGTGTTAGTGTGTGCCTAAACTGGACAAGATACTGGGCAAGACGACAGCTCAGTGACTATCGCTGATTGCTGTGCAGACACATGGATTTGGGCCGGTGTCTGTGGGAGTTTGCGCATTCTCCCCGTGCTTGCGTGGGTTTTCTCCGGGTGCTCCGGTTTCCTCCCACACCCCAAAGATGTGCTGTTAGGCTGATTGGCAGGAATAAATTGTCCCTAAATCAGTTTTCCCTCAATCTGGATGGCCATAAAACATTAGACAGGGGTCATGGGTAGAGAGGTGGTGTTGAGATGGCGGCGCGGGCTCGTTGGGCCGAAGGGCCTGTTTCCCAGGCTGATTTTGTTCTTTGTTAAAACTAGCAATTTTTCTACTTACAATGGCAAAAGTATGAGATTGCAGCAAACTTAATTTAAAAAGCAAGAACTGGTAAGAGTAACTATAACATTCATCGAATCATAGAATCCTAGAATCCCTACACTGCAGAAGGAGGCCATTTGACTTATTGAGCCTGAGCCATTGGCAACCCCACCTAGGCCCTATTCCCATGAATGAATAGAGAATAAAGGGCTGCCACTGTTGTTCACTAGTCAGTGTCTGTTACTGGAATTGGACATGCCCAGGACTGGTGATGCTCTATGTAGTTGAACAGCTTCCCAGCCAATCATTACACCACTTCCCACCTACAAGCCCACAAGCAGGGGAATATAAAATTTTGTCCATGCTTTTTTTTTGGTCTAATGTCAATGCAGCATTGTCTAATATCTCAGTAAATATGCATCCGACGCTATAGGGTGGAATTTTCCAGCTCTTTACCGCCAGTGGGATATTTTGGTTCTGCCGAAGGTGAGTCCCCGAGTAGGGATCCCTGACATGGCCTCTGAGCAACGCAAATGGCCATTGACTTCAGCAGGACCGTAAGATCCCACCAACGAGCTGTCTCCACTGCTGTTAATATCCGTCGCAGGGAAAGCCGGAAAATCCTGTGCAGCACTGCAACAGGCCATTCGGCCCAGCTGGTCTCTGCTGGTGTCTATGCCCCACATACATTTCTTACCATTCTCCTTCATCTAGCATATCGTTGTATCCCTTCATCCCTCATGTACTTATCTAACCTCCACTTAAATGCAGCAGTGCTATTTGCTTCAATTAGAGTACATAATTGTCCTTTTTGTTCTTACAATGCTGACATACTCCTTAACTCTAAATAGCGTTGGGCAAATACAATTATTTTTCAATATCTCCACAATCCTCTGTGTATTTTTCACTTCTGTTTTGCATCAGAAGCAGATAAAGAAACCCCATGTTTATTAGCAAATGAGGCATACGTTTTTGATCTTGTCTCTTCATGTCTTTTGAACAACTTAACTTTTGATATACTTTCATAGATTCTACCCAGGACTTAACTGTCAGTGATATTAGCAGGTGAATGCATTCTTTTTTGCCCTATATTTTAGCAGGGGCCTTCAGCCATTTAAAAATGGCTGATAAAAATTGAAGGGCCTTTAATGGTCTGTTACGGTCTATTACGAAAATGTATAGCCACCATTCTGCATGATTTGTACTGTGTGGATTAGTCGTGTTCTATGCCAGTGAATTCACTTTTTCTCCCTCACGTTATGGCAAATCCTAATGTGAATTGGCTGATCCACTCTGACGGTTTCAAGTTTTCCCAGTTTGGGATTTATGAAGTCAATTAAGTTTGTACAATTTCTTATCTGGGCATGTGGGTTGATCAGTTGGATCACTGAGATTAGAAATTTTCATTGATTCTGAGCAGAATGTGCAGATATCCCATCTTATCCTTGTCACCTGATCTGTATGTTGACAAAGATAGAACCTCGACACATACTTAATCTCATAATGATTATTCGGAGACCACAATTCAAAGGTGCTCAGCAGAACTGCCTCAATCTTTGTGCCAATCAATGAGGCTTTTTCAATGCCACAGCTTTGCCAGAAGCTCCAGCAGAAATGATTGACATAATCATATCGCTCTATCTATTGTTATTTCAGGAGTACAAGCAATGCGCAGCTTGCTATCAAAACTCCTGCAGTCTCTATCATTACTGGAAACTTTATTTCGATAAATCCGTTGGGTCATGGGAAATACATTAACATTCCTTTCGATTAAATGTGATTAAAATGGAAAGAAGCAATCAGCCAGTTGTACCGGGTCTACAGGGAATTTCTGATATAGGCGGGGACTTTTTTGCGGAAGAACGGAAAATAATCAAGGGATAAATGAAACCGTGGAAGACGAAGACAAGAGACAGAGAGAGAACAGCAAGAAGGAAACCACAGAAAAATGAACGTGGAAACGAGACACAGCGTAAAGGAAAGTTGACTTCAGCGAAAAGAAATCAAGCAAGAAACAGGACTGTAAAGAGGATAGAGATTGACGAGGATCAGATGGAGAATTTTTATTTTCTTCATTCAGGGGTGGCACAGTGGTTAGCACTGCTGCCTCACAGAGCCAGGGACCCGGGTTCGATCCGTGGCTTGGGTCACTGTCAGTGTAAGTGTGCACATTCTCCCCGTGTTTATGTGGATTTTCTCTGGGTGCTCTAGTTTCCTCTTACAGTCCGAAAATCATACTGGTTAGATGGATTGGTCATGATAAATTAGCCCTTAGTGTCCATGGATTTGTAGATTAGGTAGATAAGAGTGGCACAATGGCACAGTGGTTAGCACTGTTGCCTCACAGCGCCAGGGACCCGGGTTTGATTCCCGCCTTGGGTCATTGTTTGTGCAGAGTTTGCACATTCGCCTTGGGTCTGCATGGGTTTCCTCTGAGTACTCCAGTTTCTTCCCATAGTCCAAAGACATGTGGGTTAGGTGGATTGGCCATGCTAAATTGCCCTTTGTGTCGGGGGACTAGCTAAGGTAAATGTATGGGTTGTGGGGATAGGGTCTGGTGGGATTGTGGTCAGTGCAGACCCAATAGGCCAAATGGCCTCCATCTGACTGTAGATTCTATGATTCCATAATAAACAGGGTAATTATGTGGGTTTGGAGGTGTATTGTCTATGCTAAATTGTCCCTCAGTGTAGCAGATTAGGTGGCAACTAAGGGATTTTCACAGTAACTTCATTGAAATGTTAATGTAAGCCTACTTTTGACACTAATAAATAAACTTTAAACTTTAAAACCATGTAAGATTTACAAAAAAAAGTTGAGCAATAAATAATTGAAATGCCTTGTATAATTCTAGTTACCACAATACAAAATTTTTAGAGAGACGCTGGTGAATGTGCAAAGAAGATTGACAAGAATTAATCCAGAAAAGAGATGTTACAACTATCAGGAAAAACTGAACAGTCTGCAATTCTTTTCTTCAGAAAAGAGAAGGCTGAATGACTGAAGAAAGGGCCTTTCAAGTTATGAAGGGGTTTGACAGGATAAATATTGGCAAGACGCTTCTACATGTGGAAAGTGCAAAATGAGAGGTCATAACTATCTGATAGTCACCAATAAATCCAATAGGTTATTCAAGAGCAACTTCTTTATCAGGGAATGGTTAAAATGTGGAACTCAATGCAGCAGGGAATAGTGGAGTTGACTAGATTAGAGCTTTTAAAAGGAAATTAGGTAAGAGGATGAGGGAGAAAAGAAAGGAAGGACATGCTGACAGGCTGAGAGGTGGTAGGCTAGGATGAAGCCCATGATGAGCATCAAAATGGGCATTGGCCACTTAGTTGAAATGGCCTTATTTAGGGTAGAAAATTCTCTTGACAACAATCAAAATATAACAATCAACATGAGAGTTCCAGGAATTGAAGAATCTCTACAGTGCAGAAGGAGGTCATTTGGACCATTGAGTCATGTACCAACTCAAAAGCTCCCCACCCAAGCCCAACCCTCTACCTTTAACCCCATGGACTTACCCTGCCAATCTACCTAATCTACAAATCCAAGGATGCTAAGGGGCAATTTACCATGGCCAATCCATCTAATCTGCACATCTTTGGACTGTGGGAGGAAACTGGAGCACCCGGAGGAAACTCACACACACATGGGGAGAATGTGTAAAGTCCACACAGACAGTCACCCAAGGCCAGATTTGACCCTGGGTCCCTGGCACTGTGAGACAGCAATGCTAATCACCGTGCCGCTGTGTGAAAGCATAAATATCCCAGGGCTTCCACTGCTAGTTGCGATCCAGTTTTGGAAGTGCATGTGCCTGGGTGTTGTGTCAGCTGTTGTGCTCTATTGGATGAAAAGGCCACTCAGAGCCATTGCCTAAACTCTACTGTCACAATCGTCTCTTGAGTAGAGTACTGCCATTGAGCGTGGAACTTGGCCTCGCTGCCAATCTCTTGATTTTGAGAGGAAGAACCAAAAGACAATTGAGATGGGGTTGAAGTAGAATAAAGTGGGGGAAGTAACTACAATATGCATTAAAATTCCATAGTTTATATGAAGGTGAACTCTCATACAGCTTTAATGTGACATTTTTTCCTAAGTCTTTAAAAGGCAACATTAACATCACCAAGACATTATCATTAATATTTTAAAACTACTGAATAAAATGAACATTAAGTAGAAATTCATGTAGTGCCCTGGAGTTGTCTTTCATCAAATATTTTAATCCATTAAAGAGACTTGGGGTAAAATGCCGCAAGTTACAACCTTGGGGATCGCCATATGGTGATAACTCAAGTAAACAATTTAATAACGATGGGAAATATTATGCCAGATATCTCCATCAGTGCTTCGTTCCCCCAGCTTACTTTAGGACCTAGGAAACCCCGCCTTCATTAAAACATGCAAAAGCAAATTAAATAAATATGGTATTTCCTACTTAACAAGGACACTGAATGAAGATCTGCTTTTAATTAAAAGATTTCATATCTAATTCATGATGAGACCATTTTGTGAGCTTGTTCCTCACTCCCGTGTGAAATGGAAGTGGCACAATCCACAGCATTACAATCCCTACAGTGCAAGAAGAGGTCATTCAGCCCATTGAGTCTGCACCAATTCTCTGACAAAGCATATTACCCAGATGCTATCTCCATTTAACCCACTTAATCCTCCTAAGCTACACATCCTGGGACACTAAGGGACAATTTAGCATGTCCAATCCACCTAATCCACATTTTTGGAGTGTGGAAGGAAACCAGAGCACCCAGAGTAAATCACGCAGACACGGGGAGAATGTATAAAGTCCACACAGACAGTGATCCTAGGCTGAATTGAACCCGGGCCCCTGGCGCAGCGAGGCAGCCGTGCTAACCACTGTGCCACTGTGCTGCCTATTTTCGCAGCGAACTGCACATTGACAACATGCCGGGTGTAATGATGTAACTTGCATCTTTATTCAATGTTTAGGACAGCCATTAACCTAAGGAAATGTAGATATTCACTGCACATTCTTACCTTCACTTCATCTGCTTTCTAATTTTGCTTAATACTTTCCTTCTTCCTCTTCCCAGTTTTGCTTCCTTCCAACCTGAGCTCTGCCTTAAGTTCCCATTCCCTGACAATCTAGTTTAAACCCTCCCCAACAGCATGAGCAAATCTCTCTGTGAGTGTATTAGTCTCAGTCCTGCTTAGGTGGAACCTATTCATCTCGTACAGGTACCACCTACTCCAGACCCAGTCCTAAAGCTTCAGAAACCTGTGGTCCTCTCCTCTACACTAATTTTCCAGCCACGTGTTCAATCATTCGGTGCTTCTTGGGGCGGCATGGTGGCACAGTGGTTAGTACTGCTGCCTCACAACTCCACGAACTTGGGTTTGATTCCCGGCTTGAGTGACTGTCTGTGTGGAATTTGCATATTCTCTCTATGGCTGCATGGGTTTCCTTCGGTTTCCTTCTACACTCCAAATGTGTGTGGGTTAGGTGCATTGGCCATGCTAAATTGCTCCTTAATGTCCCGGGATGCATGGGTTAGAGGGATTAGTGGGGTAAAAATATCAGGTTAGGGGATAGGGATTGGGTGGAATTGTTGTCAGTGCAGACTCAATGGGCCGCATAGTTTCCTTCTGCACTGTAGGGTTTCTATGACTCTATTCCTACGCCCATTTGAACGTGGCATTGGGAGTAATCCTGAGATCACTGCTTTTGAGATCTCACTTTTAAAATGTTTTCCTAATTCCTTAAATTTTGCTTTCATCCCTCTTCCTAATTGTATCATTGTTACTAATGTGACACATGGCTTCTGGTTGCTCACTCTCCATCAGAAGGACTTTCTTCATCTGCTCTTGATATCCTTGGCTCTAGCACCAGGGAGGTAGCATACTATCTGGGAGTCACATCTAAAGAATGCCTGTCTCTTCCTCAAACAAGTGAATCCTCTATTACTATTGTTCTTCCACCTTTATTTCTCCCCTCCATTGCAGCTCAGCTGTTTGTGGTGCCACAGTCTTGGCTTCTGTGCAATCCCATGAGGAATTATTACCTTCACCAGCTTCCTGAATGGAAAATTTGTTAGTGAGAGAGATTGACTCAGGGATCTCCTGCATTATTTGCCTGGTTCTCTTAGACTGCCCGAGCAGTTAGCCATTCTCTCTCTATCTGCACGCTTTTAATCTGCAGTGTAACCACCTCCCTAAGTGTTCCATCCATGTAGTGATTTACCTCATGAATGTGCCACAGTGACTCCTGTTCAATTTCTGAAACCCAGAACTCAAGCTTCTGTAACTGGCGGCATTTCCTACAGATGTGTTTGTCTAGGGCACATCATGTATCCATGACTTTCCGTGTTTCACAGGATGCACATTCCACTTAGTCAGCGTGATAGTTAACCAGGAACTTATAGTGGTCTTAATTGTCCCAACTTTTCCTGGATAACATATTCTGCTAAGAGAGTTGAACTATCCAAAGTCTTTTATTTAGATTGGATTATTGGATGGTTCCCAGTGCAGGCTAAATTCCCATCGGAAACTTAAACTTCCTGGGCAAATCCCACGTCACTGTTGCTCGGGGACTCCTGATTGTGGATTTGTGGGACGGACAGTGAGGGCAGCGCATTTTCTGGTACGCTTCTGGGGTATGAGCCCTTGGAGATTGGAGGTTCTGGGCTGTTTTGTGGATGTTGTGTGGTTGCTTGAGAAAACGCGACTTTAGAAAGAACAGTTCTGCGAGCTTCACATGCTTGGATAATTTTCAACACAATTCCATCCCATCTTTGCAAACAATTTAAACCAATCTGAAGCAAATCTTTAACTGTACACGTGGGCTAAGGCAGAACAAGCAGGACATATTCCGATAAACAAGAATCATTAATCTGGTTGCAAAACTCTGTTGCCTATATCTCAACTCACACCAAGGGCAGAATGTTTCCAACCCACCTGCCATAGGAGTTGTAGTGGGGGTGGGGGAGAAACGGATGGACTATGCAAAAGTCCATTGACCTCAGGCAGGATTTTCTAGTTTTGGGGTGAACGCAGCCAGAATATCCCTCCCAAGTGGCATTTACTCATAATCTCTGTACTCAATAACTTGTGGGTTTCCCCGTCTGGCAACACCTGGGATGTAAAATCTTCTATTTGTGTTCAAATCTCTCCATGGCCTTCTCTCTTTCTATCTTTATAACCTCCTCCAGTCCTGCAACCTTTTGAGGTCTTTGCATTCCTCCAATTTTGATCTTTTGGATCGCCCCGATTTCTATTGCACTGCATTGGTGGCCATACCTTTAGTGTTTCGACCCTAAACTCCAATATTCTCTCTTTAAATTCCTCTAGCTCACTGATGTCTCTTCTCTGGAAACTTCTAAAATGTCTGTCGCTTTGACCAAGTTTTTGACAGTCCCTTTCTATGGCTCAGTGTCAGTTTCTAACTGGTGCATTCCTGTGAAGTGCCTTTGGACATTTTACCATGTGAAAGACACTATATAAATGAAAATTTGATGCTCTTGGTCACTTTATCTTTTTTCATTCATTCATGGGAGATGGACATCGCTGGCTGAGCCAGCATTTATTGTCCATCTCTAGTTGCCCAAGGGCAGTTGAGAGTCAACCACGCTGCTGTGGCTCGAGAGTCACATGTAGGCCAGACCAGGTAAGGATAGTAGAGTTTTTCCTTAAAGTGCAATACATGGGTTTTCTGAACAATCGACAATGTTTTCATGGTCAACAGTAGATTCTTAATTCCAGATATCTTTTACTGAATTTAAATTCCACCAGCTGCCTTGGCAGGATTCGAACCCAGACCCCCAGAACATTAGCTGAGCTTTTGGATTAATAGTCTAGCAATAATACCTCTAGGCCTCCCCTCCTACGTTTAGTGTATGAAGCACAAGTTCCTCTGCAACATCAAAGTTCTCTTGCTGCTCAGTGCAGTCAAATAGAAACTCTTGTTTGATATTTGTTCACAATCAAACTTGTGTTCCAGTGTTTATCTGGGATGACATTTCTTTGTCCTCACTTTATCTAAATACTATTCAGGTTGTGTACCTGAATTGACTATAGCTCATCACTTTCAACTTAACATTGGGTCCTTGCTTAATGCAACAGATTATTATTTCCCTGATTGTATAAATATGGACCAATTTTTGGTGTTGTCAACATCTACTAAGATATTATCATGAAATAGCTTACACAGCACATACTAATCTGCTTAGACTCACTCAGAATGCATCTGGATAGTTTACTTACACATTATCCTGTCTCTAACTATCATTAGATGAACACTGGCAATTTGGTATCTTATGTAGCACAAAGCAGATATTTTTGCAGGAATTAATAAATTTCATTAACAATATTCCATAGTTTAATGGCAATGCAACAGGTTATTAACACTGGCCACGATTCTCCCTTTGCGACTCATAATTTTCCTGGCGGGTAGCGGTGGGAAATGCATATTGCCAACCTGGTACTGGGATTTGCACCATGTGCTGGAAACACATGCGAATTTCCCAGAGCCGGTGAACAGTCGCCAGTCAGACCACGCTGGAAACCGGCAAAAAGGCGGGTAAGTCATTCGAATGTTTTAAAAATGTATTTTAAACATGTTTAGCAGTTCATTATCAGGAACTTTCAGGTCCTGATTGAATCTCCCACCCCACCAGGAATACTTCATTCCAGTGGGGTTTACACTAGCTCCCCATATTCGGGGAACTAGCAGGAGACCCTGCCAGAATGAAGGAGGGGCAACTGGGGGCCTCCAGGGGGTTGGGCGTTGGGGGGGTGGTGCTCCCTGGGCATGTGCACCCTGGCGGTGTCAGCCTGTGTCACCTGACACTGCCCAAGGAGCAATGTGCCCATGCCCAGGGGGTACCTTGGCACTGCCCAATTGGACATTGGGCAGTACCAAGGGGGTGGGGCCTATTGTGAGCGGGGGTGGGGTGGTCTGCTGGTGGGAACTGTGTCCGGGAGAGGGTCTGATCCCGGAGGGGTCAGTGGAGGGGGTCCGCCGAGGTGAGGGTTTGGGGGGATCGCTACTGCTGGGTGGAGAGAGGGGGTGGGCTGTGCATTGGGGTGCTCCGGGTCGGGGGGGGGGGATCAGGGCAGGCCCGGGAATTGTTGAGGGGGTTGTGATTGGGCTGGAGGGGCAGCACTGAGGGGGTCCCGGGCTGGCCAGCAAACTGGAGTCTGACAGATTGGGGCCACTGCGCATGCGCAGAGCTCCAGAGCTGTTTGAATCAGGCCCACTGGATTTTTAATGATATTCACGACTGGGACCTCTGCAGTGCACAGAGTGCAGAGACTCAGCTGAGAAGCTGAACTGACAAAACAGTTGGGATTCAGAACAGTTTCCCTGCCAATTCAGCACTTTTGGGAGAATCGCGGCCATTGTCTTTACTTGCTATTTCCTGAAGATCTTCACGGTGGTACAGTGGTTGGCACAGCTGCCTCACAGCGCCAGTACCCTGGGTTTGATTCTGGCCTTGGGTGACTGTCAGTATGAAGTTTGCACGTTCTCCTTGCATCTGTGCGGGTTTCCTTGGGGTACTGCAGTTCCCTCCCACAGTCCAAAGATGTGCGGGTCAGATGGACTTGGCATGCTAAATTGCCCTTTAGCGGATAAAGATATGAAGGTTAGGTGGCCTGGCCGTGCTAAATTGCTCCTTGGTGTGAAAAGACGTGTAGGTTTTGTGTATTGGCCATGCTAACTGAGTGAGATACAGGGATAGGATAGGGCGTTGGGCCTGGGTAAGATTCTCTTTTGGAGATTCAGTGCAGACTCGATGGGCCGAATGGCCTTTTTCTGCACTGTCGGGATTCTATTGTCTTTTATGATCATCTCTGTTTCAGCAATTGGTCAGCTTTATTGCCTGCCTAATGGACTGACCTTTCGGATTTCACCTGTCTCCGATTAATTTATTCTCCTTTTGACCAAGTGCCATTGCGCTGCAGGTGCACACTGTCTGACATAAGCATTAAAACAAAAATCCGTTAGCTGACTACTTCCAAATCAGGCTAATTCCAGGGGTTAAGTCGAATGTTGGCCTCAATTACATGAGTGACCTTACGCAAGCAAATGTCATCATCTAACTGAATGCAAATGATCTGGTCATGAGCCAACTTATCTTCATCTGATAGTGCAGCAAGGGAATGCACCACTATTGGTCATCAATCCTGCCTTTTAAAAAACTCAGGTGGATTTTTATAGTCAGGTGCCTAAAGTGCACAAAGGACAATTCAATTTTTATCGTGCCAGATGACTAATGCTGTCTACGATGCTAGTTTTGGACAGGAGACTTCCTGCCAGATGCTAATGAAAGCTCTTGAGCCACCTTTCAGTTGAATGGGCTCTAAATTAAAGGCCTATTTAATACAAAAACCAAAGATTTTTCCCCTGGATTTTGCTTTTGATTTAGGTTCAAGCCCCATAATTGTCAGAAAAGTGGCAAATTGACACTTTGAAGGTCAGGTCCTAATTCTGCAAACGTAAACATCCCCAACGTTTTTGCATGGATTTCCTCTGGGCGCTCCGGTTTCCTCCCAAAAGACATGCTGGTCAGGTGGATTGGCCATGCTAAATTCTCCCTCCTGAACAGGCTCAGGAATGTGGCGACTAGAGAATTTTCACTTCATTGCAGTGTTAACATAAACCTACTTTTGACTAATAAATAAACTTTCAAATAAAGTATAAACTACGGGGGCGATTCTCCCAAAGCAGCGCAGCAGACTGGGAGGCTCAAGTGGAGCTTATTTAGATGGGTTCATTGCTGGACGCCATGGCCTCCATGTTGTCTCCAGTAGCAGGGTTTCTGGGGTCACCGGCTCCGAACCAGGGATTGGCGTGGAGCTGCATGATTTATTTACATCTTCACTTTAATACAATTTAAATATCATTAGTGGGCCCGGGACTGATGTCTCTGGGCCTGTTAGCCGCTACCCCCCCACCACCAGCCAGAAGTGTTTCACTCCAACACTAGGGTTTACAATAGAGGTGGAGAGACTCTTCCCGCTCAGAAAGGACAGTAGGACTAGGGGGCACAGCCTCAAGATAAAAGGGGGGCGGTTTAGAACGGAGTTGAGGAGGAACTTCTTCACTCAAAGGGTGGTGAATCTCTGGAATTCTCTGCCCGTTGAGGTGGTGGAGGCTGCCTCGCTAAATATTTTTAAGACACGGGTTGATGGGTTTTTGATAAGCGAGGGGATTAAGGGTTAGGGGAGAGGGCGGGAAAGTGGAACTGAGCCAAGACAGATCAGCCATGATCTTATTGAATGGCGGGGCAGGCTCGAAGGGCTAGATGGCCTACTCCTGCTCCTATTTCTTATGTTCTGATGTTCTTAATAGCTAGCGCAGACATGTTCGGGGGCCAGCGATCGAGACATGGCAGGGCGGAGTGGGGGAAGGCATCGCACAGTCAGCAATGCAGGGTCGCGGGGCTGGCCAGCAATCGAGCTGGTCAGTGATCAGGAGGCTGGTAGCGCTGGACCACTGCGCATATGTTGATCTTAGCACTGACAGTTCAGTGCATGCACAGTGGTTCACTCAGCTCTACGCTGCTGGCCTCTCCATGGGAATAGGCCCCACTCACTGATTTTCAGCGTGATTCACACTAGTGCACTCTTGCAGCATACCAAGTGTGGGAGATTCATTTTGAAACTCCCGCTGGGAAAAGCAGCGGGTTTAACTCCAATTTTCACGTGAATCCGATAATTATAATTCTTTTGGGAGAATTGCCACCTATATTTTTGTACCTTGTGAAGAAAAAGGTTAAAAAAAAGACACCAATTAATCATCTTTTTCGATTGCCCCAATGATTTTTCTTCAGTGTTTCACACGGCAGTGTCCTGGAGATAGATCTTCAATTCATGGAGACTCCCGGTCATTCCTGGAGCGTTGGGAGCCCTGGATGGTTCCATCTCGCCTGTAGAGAGAAGCATGGACCGGAACCTTCCGGCTGATCATGCCAGCGCAAACCTGCCGTGGGTTTATGTCAGTGAGGGACGCATTCGGGGGAAACACAGATAATTCCTTTTGGATGGCGTTGGTTGAGGGTTGATTGCCCACATTTTGCCATGACAGTTACTGTAAAATGTAATAAATGGCACCAGGATTTCTCTGGGCTTGTTCCAGTAGTAGTTGCTAAGTCCTGACTGTGTATAAGTAGTTAACGTGTATAGCATGGACAGCAGTTCCATTTTTGTAGAATGTTCTTATTAAACGACGCACAGTTTAGTGATATTCTATAATACAATTCCATGTTACAATAGAGTTTCAATGATAGCCAGGATTTTATGTGCCCCCCTCCCCCCCCCGCCCACCCCAATGGGTTTTCCTGAGCAGAGGTGGCCATCGGTCAGATGGGGGGGGTGGGTAAGAGTGATGGGGGTGGGGAATGGTGGGGTGGTGTAGATCCCAGTCAAGGTGTTCTGTATTATTGGCAACTTGTTTTAAGGTAAAATTATCAACTTAGAATGGAAGGTGCATCACCAAAACATTTACCTTTCCTTCCCTCTGATTTTTAAAAAGCTTCTAAGTGGCATGGTTACTGACAAATTTAGACTTCCCAGCAAGGGTTACTTTATGCCAATGTTAACTCGTTAATTTTAAACAGATTAACCTTTGTCTTACAATAATATGAAATATATATAGGTTATGGTAGCTTATTTTGAAACCTGTGTTGAAGAAGCTGCCTTTGGAGTTATGAGTGAATCTGCTAGATTAAAGAAAA
Source organism: Carcharhinus amblyrhynchos (assembly GCF_965287045.1). Taxonomy (NCBI): domain Eukaryota; kingdom Metazoa; phylum Chordata; class Chondrichthyes; order Carcharhiniformes; family Carcharhinidae; genus Carcharhinus; species Carcharhinus amblyrhynchos. Next base: position 9,112,213 of record NC_137333.1, on the reverse strand, counting down.
AAATCAAACTTGTCCGCTGGGTGGCATTGTGGCACAGTGGGTAGTGCTGCTGCCTCACAGTGCCAGGGACCTGGATTTGATTCCCGCCTTGAGTCACTGTCTGTGCAGAATCTGCACACTCTCCCTGTGTCTTTGTGGGTTTCCTCCGGGTGCTCTGGTTTCCTCCCACTGTCTGAAAGACGTGCTGGGTAGGTGCATTGGTCATGCTAAATTCTCCCTCCGTGTAAATTCTCCCTTTGTTAAAATGGTGGCGTGGGCTCTTTGGGCCGAAGGGCCTGTTTCCTGTGCTGTGTTGTTCTTTGTTCTTTGTATCCAAACAGGCGCAGGAATGTAGCGACTAAGGGATTTTCACAGTAACTTCATCACAGTGTTAATATAAGCCTACTTGTGACACTGATAAACAAATAAACTTAAACATTTATCAGCACTCTACTGTTGAAGTGTCTTGTCCAGCATTCGTCCTAAAACAAAGATCAAAGAACAAAGAACAAAATCAGCCCGGGAAACAGGCCCTTCGGCCCAACGAGCCCGCGCCGCCATCTCAACACCACCAGTCCACCTGTCTACCCACGACCCCTATCTAATGTTTTATGGCCATCCAGATTGAGGGAAACTGATTTAGGGACAATTTATTCCTGCCAATCAGCCTAACAGCACATCTTTGGGGTGTGGGAGGAAACCGGAGCACCCGGAGAAAACCCACGCAAACACGGGGAGAATGCGCAAACTCCCACAGACACCGGCCCAAATCCATGTGTCTGCACAACAATCAGCGATAGTCACTGAGCTGTCGTCTTGCCCAGTATCTTGTCCAGTTTAGGCACACACTAACGACATGAAGCACTAGGCCAATCTCGAACAACCAAGAGCAGCCCCAGTACGACCCATCGCGTGTATGCCCCTCGTTGGACACGAGATGGCCCGACTTAAAACCTGTGAAGGAAAAGAGAAAAAACATTATTATCATACTATACCCATTTACATTACCAGGGACGTCCCAGTGCTAATGACCCTTATTTAAAAGGTTCTTCTATATCCACCCATCTCCAACTCAGTCATGTGCCTGTCTAAGTTACTCTAAGTCCTACAATCAATACCATCATAAGGAATTATTTGGTCAATCTAATGTCTTTGTGGGAACTTGATGTGTACAGTCCGGCTCTCATGTTAACCTACAAAACACTTTGGGTGCGATCTTACCACCCATTCATGCCGTGCTCCCACTGCAGCGAAGATGGAAAATTTGGCGTCCAGCCAAATCTTCATTCATTGCACCGGGATGGGAAAATCCCACTGGCGTGAATGGTCAGAAAATTCCAGCCTTTGAAAGCAAAATAATTATCTGATGCCGATGCACTCGGAGAGATTCTGAGAATGTAAAAGACACTATATGCAAGTTTTTCCTGTACAATAATTGGTTGTTTTAATTTCTTGATGACACTGCAATAAAATTCTGTTTCATGTTACCATAAAACAACCTAAAATACTTGTAAGTCGGAATATTTGTACTTCAAAAACTATCTCCACTGGCAAGTAACTACAAGTTGAGAAAAGCTTATATTGGATTATGAAATAGCTGTCCAATTATCTCCTAATATTGCTTTCTGTCAACTTTGATGAGACAAATGACAGTGGAGGTTAAAACAGGACTGGTGCCAGAGAATTAGGCACACGAGGTGAACCTTCAGCTCTGTGCTCAGCACTCCAACTATTAACTTTCAAACATGAATATTATGCATTAGTATAATAACAATTATGTATTTATAATGAGGTGGAGATGCCAGCGTTGGACTGGGGTGGGCACAGTAAGAAGTCTCACAATACCAGGTTAAAGTCCAACAGGTTTACTTGGAATCACAAGCTTTTGGAACACTGCTCCTTCATCAGCTCGTGATTCCAAACAAACCTGTTGGATTTTAACCTGGTGTTGTGAGACTTCTTACTGTAGTTATAATGAAAGATTTATTTTACATTGAAAAGAGAAGGCTTTGATACTGACTGTTCTACATATTTCAGATGATATGTACTAGGAGGATTGCAGATTCTAACACATCCGTCGGAATTCTACTGCCTCGCTCTCCAGAAAATCATAGCGGGCAACGGGCGGATAATGGAAATGTCCGTTGATCTCAGGCAGGAGTTTCCTGTCTCGCTCGAGCAAGGCTGCAAAATCTCGCCTGCAATACGTCTAATACTATGTGTGTTCCTGCAACAGCCACTGGATGATCTTATGCACAGTGTGGTAGTGTACCCCTTTAAGGGGTGAGATCTTGGATAGTCCCGTGACCCATTTAACCAGTCAGGTGGATCTTGGAGCTGACTGCTGGTTTCCCATACCAGTTAGGAGTCTGGAGTCATGGAGTACGACAGACATTGTATCACTCTTTCTACATAGTTACTTACCTTACAAAACATTCATTCATTAATCTCCTTGGTGGTCGCCCGTCTTTGCAAGATACTACACCCAATTTATACAATCACTGATCTTTCTTGCTTCTAGTTTTTAATGTTTCTATTTAGCTGATTCCTGGGACAGCAAGTCTCTCATATGAGGAGAGACTGAGTCGGTTCGGATTATATTCATTAGAGTTTAGAAGAGTGAAAGAGGGTCTCATAGAAACTTATAAAATTCTAACAGGGTTAGACAGGGTAGATTCAGAAAGAATGTTCCTAATGGTGGGGGAGTTCAGAACTAGGGGGTCATAGTTTGAGAATAGGGAGTAAAACTTTAAGAACTGAGGTGAGATATTTCTTTACCCAGAAGGCGTTGAATGTGTGGAATTCACTACCACAGAAAGTAGTTGAGGACAAAGCGTTGCCTGAATTCAAGAAGCAATTAGGATCATGGAATCAGAGAATCGACAGTGCAGAAGGAGGCCATTTGGTCCGTCGAGTCTGCATCAGCAACACAATCCCACCCAGATCTAACCATGTAACCCCATCTATTTATCCTGCTAGTCCCCCTGACACTAAGGGACAATTTACCATGGCCAATCAACCTAACTCGCACATCTTTGGAGTGTGGGAAGAAACCGGAGCACCCAGAGGAAACCCGCACAGTCCTTGGGGGGGAAATGTGCAAACTCCACACGGACAGCCATCCGAGACTGGAATTGAAACCGGATTCCTGGCACTGTGAGACAGCAGTGCTAACCACTGTGCCACTGTACTACCATGCTCCTGGGGCAAAAGGGACCAAGAGATGTGGGAAGAAAAGGGGATCACCATATTGAATTTGATGATCAGTCGTTATCATAATGAATGACTGAGCAGACTTGAAGGATTGAATGGCCTCTTCCTGTTTCTAGTTTCTATGTTTCTATTACAATAGAGTGGACAAAGTTAAATTACATTATTTGATATTTATTGGTTTGCAGTTTTGGAATAGTGATGTACAAACCTGTAAAACCTGCACAAACAGTATGCATGCCATAGAATCATAGAATCTCTACAGTGCACAAGAGGCCATTCAGCCCATTGAATCTGCATTGACTTGCCAAAAGAGCATCTTAACCACTCCCTATCTTCGTAACCCATTGTGATGGCAATGGTCTAGCAGCATTATCACTAGACTATTAATCCAGAAGCTCAACTAATGTTCTGGGGATTGGGTTCGAATCCTGCCATGGCAGATGGTGGAATTTGAATCCAAAAAAAAAGTATCTGGAATAAAGAATCTACTGATGACCATGAAACCATTGTCAGAAAAAACCTATTTGGTTCACTAATGCCCTTTAGGGAAGGAAATCTGTTGTCCTTACCCGGTCTGGCCTATATGTGACTCCAGAGCCACAGCAATGTGGTTGACTCTCAATTGCCTCCTGAAATGGGCTAGAAAACCACTCAGTTCAAGGGCAACTAGGGATGGGCAATAAATTCTGGCCAGTCAGCGATGCTCATTTCCATGAATGACTAGAAAATAAATGCATTTACCATGGCTAAGCCATCCAACCTACACGTCCAAAGATGTGCGGGTTAGGTTGATTGGCTAAAATTGCCCCGTAGTGTTCTGAGATGTGTAGGTTAGAGGGATTAGCAGGTAAAATATGTAGGGATATTGGGCTAGGGCCTGGGTGGGATTGTGGTTGGTGCAGACACGATGGGCCGAAGGGCCTCTTTCTGCACTGTAGGGCGCTATGATCTATGATCTTTGGACACTAAGAGGCAATTTAGCGTGACCAATCCACTTAACCTGCACACCCTTGGATTGTGAGACGAAGCCCTACACAGGAAGGTGCCCAAGGCCGGGATTAAATCCGGGTCCCTAGCGCTGTGAGGCAGCAGTACTGACCGCCGTACCATTGCGCCGCGACATATGCATGTCAGTACATGTGAATGTATATTTCATTCCCACTGCTGAAGCCTGTTTGTTTACTTATCACTAAGCAACCAACTAATTTGCCTTGTGGCTTCACCGGCCCTGGGTTAAAAGAATTCAAAAGGAAGTTTTGGGATATTCTGTCAGTGTTTAAATACTCAGGAATCATTAAAAGATTGTATAACATATAATTGCAGTACCGATTTAATTAAATTATAGAGTTTGGAAAGCAGATTTATAAGGAATCTGTGTGCCAGAAACCCATTGCCTGAGGTACCCAGTGCTGAAATCCAAATAGTGTGACATATTCAGAAATATAAGTGATGCAGAATCCTGTGCTACCTGAATTAAGTTGCCGTTTTTATGGTCTGGAAGTGCAGATGCAAATGTTAGTTTCTAACTGTTGGCAGTGTTCCAAGATGACAGAACTCCAACATGAGGAAACAATGTAATATGTATTTTCTACATTATAAACAATATAAGTATGTATTTATATTATACTAACAGTGGTTATTAATTGATGAGTGCCCATACAGGCTGGAAGGAGCAAACTAAATGCAGGCAGGTTAATGTTCAAGCATTTTTTTTTTCGGTGCATCTTATTATACTTTCAAAAATGTACGAATTAATCATCTGCTGTCCAACGCACGTGGATTATTGACTTTCAGATGTCTCTGGGTATTGATTTATGACAGAGCTGCACAAAACTGGGCTGTCACTGGGATTTCAGGGGCCTGGCGAAGAGTTGCCAAGCACCAGCACTCTGAGGCACGTCCATTAATAAAGCAATTCTGACAGGTCTGCGGTGGTTCGCCGACTGTTGGCACATGAATGTGGTAGGCTGCTGCTGGGGGCTTCACGCTGCCAGTCTTCCCCAGCTCAGGCTGCTAATGTCCCAAGCACCTGGGAGGAGGAAAGAACGACGAGGGAGCCGTGCTCTTATATTGAGCTCAAGTTCCCTGTTCATCCGCCTCACTGGGATATGTTGCAGTTAGGAGCCAGATTTTACGGGAAGGACACATGGGGACGGGACTTCCTGGAAACGGAAGCCTCGCCCCCATTTCCGACAGATCAGACTTTTGCTGCAAAGCGAAAGGGGGCAAGGAGGGAGGCCTGAAATCAACAGGCCCATTGTACGGGTTAGGTTTATCGGCCACGATAAATTACCTCTTTGTGTCAGGGGTTAGCAGGATAAATATGTGGAGTTGTGGGGATAGGGCCTGGGTGGGACTGTTGTCAGCGCAGTCTGGATATGACAAATGGCCTCATTCTGCACTGCAGGAACTCTATCATTCTATGACTCTACGATTTGAACTCAGGGCCTCATTTCTTGCTGCTGAAGTGGATCGCTCAAGTCAGGGTACCTTCTGTGCTGCCTCAATAAAAAGCGCTCTGAATCGTGTGGCTCTTCGCTCTGGGGAGTGGGAGTGGGATGGAGTCAGTCACACTGACCCCTTAAAGAGATTCCAGGATGCCACATGGGGGTGCAAGTGCCAAATCTACCCGGTTAGAAGACCTTCCCTGATTGTCTGCAACTTTGCTCCAGTTGTTTTCAAAACTGTTCGGGCCTCTAGCCCTCACCTCCATACTCCCTCAGCTTCATATTCCCTCATACCATACTCCCTTAACTCCTACCCTCACATACATACTCTCCATGGCACCCCATTCCCCATGCCAGTTCAATGCTAACCCATGTCCCACCCATCCCTCATTTCACCCTCATACCCCAATACCAACTTATGGCCCCCTCACTCTGGCCCCTTCTATCCTTCCTAGCAATTTACGGTTTTAATTTTGACAGACAGCATGACAGGCACAGACTTGGAGGGCTGAAGGGCCTGTTCCTGTGCTGTACTGTTCTTTGTTTATGTCAACTCAATACCCCCAATCCACTCTCACCACACTCATATCCTCCATGGTCCCTCCAAAGCCATTCATCCAATATCCACCATTTGCAGATCTCAGGAACCATGTGGAGAACAACAAAAAATGAAGTTTTAATAATCCAATACAGCCCCCATTCTTACAATGCTGATGGTGACAAACTCTTATTCATAGAACCCACTCATTATTCAAATCTCCTTAAGTCATTCATCTCTAATAAAAAAAACAAGCTTTATTCAGACTCCACATCAAGGACAACTAATCCTTTAATAGACTCTTTAAACTCTCAATCAAATGGTGAACGCAGAACACCTTGCTAAGTTTGTTGTAGCTTTTGAAACTCAGCCAAACAGTCATAATGACACATTCATATCACTGGGGAAAGGAACTCCACTGAAACTGCATAACCAGATTATATTATTGTTTTCCTAACCACTAACAGATGGCTGTCAATCAAAGAAGAGATTTTTAAAAAATCTTTTTTAAAAACAGCAGCATTCTTTTTTTAAAAATTTAAACAGCAAGGGGTTTTAAAAAATCAGATTATGACAGTTATACAGAATTTATCTTCCATTCAAGAGCATTCCCACTTACTCCATCAAATTGTGATTGCCACACTGCAGACTAAAGCCCTTGCACCAAGAAAATGAGAAGAAAATACCCAGGACAGTTCCGACTGGCTGAATGGACTTTTGCTATGTTGTAATATTAAGGCAGGAACGCTCCGGTTTCCAAACCGCGTTTTTCTCGGCAGCGGGAGATGGTGCACTGATCGCTGGTGGCAGGATTCTCTGCTTGTGCCACGGTCAATGGGATTTCCCACTGATGTCACCCCATGCTGCGTGAAACCTGGGGGAGGACGTGCGCTGCCAGTGGGACTGGAGAATCCGGCCGGTGTGAATGACCAGAGGCCTCCTCCTTATCTAATATAATGCATATATTTGCTCAGGCCTGTTGGTTACATAACGCACCTTGTCCTGTCCGTACCGAGCTAAGCAATTTCCTCAGTGTTTCTTCGTCAAGTTATTTATTGTTACTAAAACGGAATACTGCGGATGCGGGAGATCAGGAATGTAGAATGTGCAGGAAACATTTTGGCAGCTGAGGTCAGGAATCAAATTGGATGAAAAGAAAGGTCTTTGGAGTGAAAAGGTAATTTTGTCAATTGTTTCTGTCTTGATTCTTTAGTATACCGTACAGCAGCCTCTTTGTATTCTCGGTACAGTAAATTATGGGGGATAATTTTCTGTAGGCTGTATTACTGAAGCAGGCTTTCTTCTGACAAGGGGGAAAACTTCTGTGCACTCATGATTGGCAGAGTCTGTGGCACAGAGATTAGCACTGCTGCCTCACAGTGCCAGGGAGCCGGGTTTGATTCTCGGCTTGGGTCACTGTTTACACAGAGTCTGCACGTTCTCCCCATCCCTGCATGGGTTTCCTCCGAGTGCTCTGGTTTCCTTCCACAGTCCGAGGACATGCTGGTTAGGTGCATTGTCCACGCTAAATCCTCCCTCACTGTACCCGAACAGATCCCAGCGTGTGGCGACTTGGGAATTTTCACAGTAATGTCTTTGCAGTGTTACTGTAAGCCTGTTTGTGACACTAATAAATAAACTTTCTTGTCAGGGTCCAGCACTACTCCCTCGCACAGGTAAAAAAGCTAGCTGAGCCCACAGCACATTCACTTCCTCAAAAACTGCACCAGCAAAAATGGTGAAATGCGCTTTGTCTGGAAGTTGAACGGTTATCACTGTTCATCTGGGACTGATTACGAGAGGACCTGGAGTGGACCTGCACAGTCTAAGTTGGCAATAAGAAAGCTGACTCAGCCTGAGAGGTGGGTGGAAGTGCTATAGCCACTATTATTTCACTTCAGAGCTTACTTTGCACTGACACCCACCCAATATCACAACCAATAAATCGTCCTGAGAATGTCTCCTTGAAAATTATACATGAGCATGCTCATTCTCTATTTAAAGTCACTTGTCGATTCAGAACAATTGACTTGAGTCAACTTGCTTCTTCCCTGCTGCCATCAGACCTTTGAATGGACCTGTCATATCTTAAGCTGATCTTTCTCTACACCCTAGATTTGACTGTAACACCCTAGCTATGACTGTGGGGAAATGATGGTCTAGTGGCATTATTACTAGGCTATTAATCCAGAAACTCAGCTAATGCTCTGGGAACCCGAGTTTAGAATCCTGCTATGACAGATAACGGAATTTGAATTTGATATTAATAAAATCTGGAATTACTGATAATGCTGAAGCCATTGTCAATTGTTGGAAAAACCCATCTGCTTCGCTAATGTCCTTCAGCGAAGGAAATCAGCTGTCCTTACCTGGTCTGGCCTACATGTGACTCCAGAGTCACAGCAATGTGGTTGATTATCAAATGCCCTCCAGGGGCAACTAGGGATGGGCAATAAATGCTGTCCACCCAGTGATGCCCATGTCCCACGAATGTATAAAAAAATACATTCTGCAGTCTCTCCTTTCCTTCTCCCCTATGTACACCACGAACGCTATGCTTTGTCTGAAAAGCGCGCAAGAAACAATACTTTTCACCGTATCCTGAATCAAATCAAATGTGGTCAAATGCAAGTACTCAAATCCACACTGAAACCTTTTAAAGATAAATTGCATTTACAACCAAATTTATATTATATTTCAATCTTTACTGATAAAGCCCTCACTGGTATAAGTGGCTTTTTAAAAAAATTCAAGTTGGCCCACGAACAAACTATTCCATCTGCAAGGTTCCTGATTGAGATTGTACCAAGATATTCCTCTCTGAAGATTTACTATTTTTGGTCTTGAGTTTTTTCTTTGAACTGCCCTAAATCAAAGTGTATTTGACGAAATATGGAAACAGTGAATTCCTAGTGCTATCTTTACCAAGTTATAAATCAGCAGCATCTGATACAAATATTTTCGAAAGCAGTTACTTCAACATTCCAAAATGGTGATGGATTTTTATTGGACGCTGTGTTGTTATCTCTGCACCTTCTCTTTTGTTGCCCGGTTTCTTTCCTCTTCATCTGTTGATTTATCAAGAAAAATGGAGCAGCATGGTGGCATAGTGGTTAGCACTGCTGTTTCACAGCGCCAAGGACCTGGGTTCAATTCCCAGCTTGGGTCACTGTCTGCAGAGTCTCTGCAATTTTGGCACCTTCTCCCCTTGTCTGCATGGACAGATTCTGATCAGGAGGATTACGTGAAGAAGAGAAACATTAAGTTGATGGATTGTCTTCAATCAAACTGTGGCCACTTCAATAGATCAGCTACTCCCAGTTCTTAGAAGGAACAAATAAATTGCAGCCAACTGTGGAAATCCATGAAAAAAATGGTTCCTTCTGATTATAACCATCAGACATTTAGCGGTGGCACAGTGGTTAGCACTGCTGCCTCATAGCGCCAGGGACCTGGCTTCAATTCCCAATTTGGGTCAACTGACCATGTGGAGTCTGCACGTTCTCCTAGTGTCTGCGTGGGTTTTCTCTGGGTCTCTAGTTTCGTCCCACAGTCCAAAGATGTGCGGGTTAGATGAATTGGCCATGTTAAGTTGCTCCTTAGTGTTAGGGGATCTAGCTAGGGTAAATGCATCAGGTTATGAGGATAGGGCCTGGGTGGGATTGGTTGGTGCAGACTTGATGGGGCGAATGGCCCCCTTCTGCACTGTAGATTCTATGAAAATACAAAATCTTAAATAGCAAATTTTTGACGCGGATAACGTAATGAAGTACATCACACAGACTTTGGGCATGTCACTCGCTGAAGGATATTGTTCATGAAACCTCTTGTGAAGAATTATTATTAATTGGGGTACTTGCCACAAGGTGAAATGTGTCAGTCAGGATGTTAGAAGATGGTGGTTCACTTCGATCTGAATGGCGGCTTTCTGATGTGTTCTGGAAGAGAACAGCTGGAGTAAAGCCAGTATGCTTCACGTCTGCTCTGATAACTGGGCTTTGTGAAACTGTGATGTGCTGTGAACATAGAATCCCTACAATACAGAAGGATGCCATTAGTCCCATCAAACCCGCAAAGACAAGCACTTTACTCAGGCCCTATCCCCATAACCCCATGCATTTACCCTGCATCCCCCTGATAGTAAGGGGCAATTTAGCATGGCTAATCAACCTAGCATGCACATCTTTGGACTATGGGAGGAAGCTGGAGCACCCGGAGGAAACCCACGCAGACACGGGGAGCCCATGCAAACTCCACACAGACAGTCTTCTGAGGCCGGAATCAAACCCAGGTCCCTAGCGCTGTGAGGGAGCAATGCTAACCACTGTGCCATTGTTCAAGCCACAATTAACAGCGACGTAACCCTGGCAGCCATGCTGGTAACGTCCATTGCTGTCCCGTGTTGTACTGATGACGCTCAGAACTGCTGAAATGGAAAACCGAATGCAAAACCTTGCTGCGTAAACGCAATGAGGTGAAGAATTTTTAGAAGTGCCTTGTTTGGAACGGGGTAGAATTGACACATGAGTGCTCTCAATGCAGAGCTTTTAATGGTGGATTTGATGATGGAGTTAAGCTTGTTCTGTTTGAGTTTCCATCGAATCACTGATGAAAATAGTGCAGGATGGTGTTGACCTACACTCTGATTTCTCAGTCTGTGCTCCTGCTGTACAAAGTGCGGCACCTGTAGCATTCATTGATAAAATCAGCCCTTATTTGTTGTAATGCAAATGTAACACACCAAGGGCAGAATTTTCCACTCCATCCTGCCTGCGAGGGGAATCGTAGTGGGTAGGACATTGACTGTGCAAAGACTAATTGACCTCGGGTGGGAATTTCCAGCCCTGGGATGAGTGCAACCAGAAAATCCCGCCTATTATGCTTTCCAATAGGAGAGAGGCTAGCCATTGGACAGCAGTGGGGTGTTTTGGTCTTGTCAACGTACGTGGCGTTTTGTGTCATTCCCCGACTGTGCCACAGGGAGTCAGCATCAGTGAGGCCATAGAAAAATTTACTCCATATATATAAATATGTAGATATGTGGTCAGGTTGCAACACAAATGTACGTTACATGGCCAATTGCTTCAATTTAAATTTCCACGTCAACTTTATAGAATCATAGAACAGAGAACATAGAATATTACAGCACAGTACAGGCCCTTCGGCCCTTAATGTTTGTAAAGACTCGCATTCTGATCAGTATTCTGTAAACTGTGTGTGCCTTTATATGCCCTGTTTCTGAACAGAACTCTCCATTCACCTGACGAGTGAACAGCGTGTTCCGAAAGCTTGTGGCATTTACTCGGACTTTAATCTGGTGTTGTGAGACTTACTGTGTTTACCCCAGTCCAACGCCGGCATCTCCACATCATGGTCATAGAAGACAGAGGTAGCAGAGAAGGGTGTGTTTCTGAATGGAAGGCTGCGACAAGTGGCATTCCTCAGGGATCAGTGCTGGGACCTTTGCTGTTTGTAATATATATAAATAATTTGGAGGAACACATAACTGGTTTGATTAATAAGTTTGCGGACAACACAAAGGTTGGTGGATTTGTGGATAGTGATGAGGACCATCAGAGGAAACAACAGGGTATAGATTGGTTGGATACTTGGGTGGAGAAATGGCAGATGGAGTTTAATCCAGACAAACGTGAGGTAATGTATTTTGGAAGGTCTAATACAGATAAGAAATATATAGTAGATGTCAGAACCCTTAAGGGTATTGATAGGCAAAGGGATCTGGGTATACATGTACACAGGTCACTGAAAGTGGCAGTGCAGGTGGAGAAGGTAGTCAAGAAGGCATACGGCATGCTTGCCTTCATTGGCCGGGCACTGAGTTTAAAAATTGGCAAGTCACGTTGCAGCTTTATAGAACCTTAGTTAGGCCTCAGTGAGAATATAATGTTCAATTCTAGTTGCCACATTACCAGAAAGATGTGGAGGGTACAGAAAAGATTTAGCAGGATGTCGCCTGGTACGGAGGGCATTAGTTATGAAGAGAAGTTGGAGAAACTTGGTTTGTTCTCACTGGAACGATGGAGGTTGAGGGGTGACCTGATAGAAGTCTATAAGATTATGAGAGGCATGGACAGAGTGGAAAGTCAGAAGCTTTTTCCCAGGGTGGAAGAGTCAATTATTAGGGGGCATAGGTTTAAAATGCGAGGGGGAAGGTTTAAAGGAGATGTACGAGGCAGACTGTTTACACAGATGGTGGTGGGTGCCCGGAATTCGCTGCCAGGGGAGGTAGTGGAAGCAGATGATCTGGAGGAGGGAACCGAGTGTAGGGTGTCGAAATTTGCTGATGACACCAAGATTGGTGGAACAGCAAATTGCGCGGAGGGCATGGAGAGTCTGCAGAAGGATCTAGACAGGCTGGGCGAATGGGCCGGGAAATGGCAAGTGGAATTTAATGTTGGCAAGTGTGAGGTGGTCCACTTTGGTAGGAATAATGGTAGGAAGGACTACTACTTACGGGGCGAAAAACTGCAGCAGGCGACGGTGCAGAGGGACCTCAGGGTCCTTGTGCATGAGTCGCAAAAACCCAGCTTGCAGGTGCAGCAGGTGGTCAGGAAGGCGAATGGGATGCTGGCCTTCATAGCGAGGGGGATTGAATATAAAAGTAGGGAGGTTTTGCTGCGGCTGTATAGGGCATTGGTGAGGCCGCAGCTGGAGTACTGTGTGCAGTTTTGATCGCCGTACTTACGCAAGGATATTTTGGCCTTGGAGGGAGTGCAGAGGAGGTTTACTAGGCTGATGCCGGAGTTGAGGGGGTTGAGCTATGAGGAGAGGCTGAATAAACTGGGCTTGTACTTGTTAGAGTTTAGAAGAATGAGGGGAGATCTCATTGAGACATATAAGATGATGAATGGGATGGATAGGATAGAGGTGGAGAGGCTCTTCCCGCTCAGAAAGGACAGTAGGACTAGGGGGCACAGCCTCAAGATAAAGGGGGGGGCGGTTTAGAACGGAGTTGAGGAGGAACTTCTTCACTCAAAGGGTGGTGAATCTCTGGAATTCTCTGCCCGTTGAAGTGGTGGAGGCTGCCTCGCTAAATATTTTTAAGACGCAGGTTGATGGGTTTTTGATAAGCGAGGGGATTAAGGGTTATGGGGAGAGGGCGGGAATGTGGAACTGAGCCACGACAGATCAGCCATGATCTTATTGAATGGCGGGGCAGGCTCGAAGGGCTGGATGGCCTACTCCTGCTCCTATTTCTTATGTTCTTATGTTCTTATGTTCTAAGTCAGGCAGCATGGTCGGTGCAGGCTTGGAAGGCTGAAAGTCCTGTTCCATTGCTGTAATTTTCTTTGTTCTTTGGTTAGAGGGATTAGTGAATCACAGAAAAGAATCATAGAAATCATACAGTACAGAAAGAGGCTATTCAGACCATCAAGACCACAATCCCACCCAGGCCTTACCCACATATCCCTACATATTTTACCCACTAATCCCTCTAACCTACACAACTCGGGACACTAAGGGGCAATATAAGCATGGCTAATCAACCTAATCTGCACATCTTTGGATTGTTGGAGGAAACCGGAGCACCTGAAGGAAACCCACAGAGATACGAGGAGAATTTGCAAACTCCACACAAAGACAGTGTCCCAAGCCAGGAATTGAACCCAGGTCCCTGGAGCTGTGAAGCATCAGTGCTAACCACTGTGCTATTGTGGGACAAATATGTGGGTTTATGGAATAAGGCCTGGGTAGAATTGTTGTCAGTGCAGGTTCGATGGGCAGAATGGCCACTTTCTGCATTATAGAAGTTCTATGATTGCATGATATAACCTATATATCACTAAGGGGCAATTTTCCTATGGTCAATCAACCCAACCTGCACATCTTTGGAATGTCTTTTCAGTTAATTTAAAATATTATTCTTGTTTCTGGTTTATGGAACCATCAAAATTTGTCTTACAACACAAGACAAAAGTTATAACAATCTAAAAGGTCTTATCGATGTTGACCATAATCATTGTAATGATGAGGCATAACCGTTGAAAATGGCGCAGCAATTTTCTCAACCGAGGAGAGAAATAAAAACTTGTTGACAAAAATAGGAAGAAAATTCCTCTTTTTCATTTTGTTTTAATGTACCTCCACTCGTCACAGAATATTAGCTCGGGAAGTTATTGATTAACTGGGTGGCATAGTGGCACAGTGGTTAGCATTGCTGCCTGACAGTGCCAGGGTTCCAGGTTCAATTCCAGCCTTGGGTGATCGTCTGTGTGGAGTTTGCACATTCTCCCCGTGTCTGCATGAGTTTGCTCTGGGTGCTCCGGTTTCCTCCCAAAGGCCGAAAGATATGCGCGTTATGTTGACAGGCCGTGCTAAATTGCCCCTAGTGTCAGGGGGATTAGCAGGGTAAATGAGGGTTATGGGAATAGGGCCAGGGTGGGATTGTGGTCAGTGCAGACTCAATGGGCTGAATGGCCTCCTTCTGCACTGTAGGGATTCTATGACTTCTAAGAAGAGAACTCTCTCCAGTCTGGGAGCAGCATTGCCTATGGGATACAAAATGGTGACTGGAATTTTCCTGTTCTGCCCACCACAGGAATCGGAGCGCGTGAGGGGTGGACCATGGGAAGGTCCTTTGACCTTGGGCGGGATATTACAGTTTTGGGACTGGCACGGTTATAAAATCCTGCCCAGTGTCTCCATCTCTACCTCAGAAGAGCAGCTCAGCTCAGCGCTAGTCCTGTAGCTGCAGCAATCTTATCTACCAGGCTAAAACCCAGCCTGCGATAAAATAATTTTAGCTGCAGTGATACAAACCTCCCACATGGAGGAGTTTGGATGAAGTCATTGAGAATTTGTTACACTAGTGTAACATCTATCCGCTGTTTTGATTCCACTATTTATCCATTTTTCAAATCAATATTTCTGAATGATTGTGCTCACTAAGGTGATATAAGTTAACATTTTAAAACAGTCATGCTTGACATTAACTTGATACGAGAAATGAAAAGGGATTTCATTCTCGAACACAATTGTTCTGCAGATGGATAAACACAGTGGCTTATGTTTAAGTGGGAGTACATTCAGGACTAGTTTGGTTGGGGGGCACAGGGGATAGCTGGAGTGGAATGGGACCCTGTGCTATTGTAGTTAGTTAGGCCTAGTTAGCACGGTGGCACAGTGGTTAGCACTGTTGCTTCAAAGTGCCATGGACCTGGGTTCAATTCCCAGCTTGGGTCACTGCCTGTGCAGAGTCCACACGTTCTCCTTTTTGTCTGCATTGGTTTCTTCCCGGTGCTCCGGTTTCCTCCCAAAGTCCAAAGATGTGCGGGTTAGATTGATTGGCCATTGTAAATTGCCCCTTAGTGCCATGGGGACTAGCAGGATAACTATGTGGGGCTATAGGAATAGGGATTGGGTGGGACTGTGGTCAGTGCAGATTCAATGGGCTGAATGGCCTCCGTCTGCACTATCGGGATTCCATGGATTCTATGACTATTGCCTCACAGCGCAGTGAACCAGGGTTCGATCCCTTGCTTGAACCACTGCCTGATCAGAATCCGTACATTCTCTCCGTGTCTGTGGGTTTTCTCTGGGTGCTCTGGTTTCCTCCCACAGTCTAAAAGATGTGCTGATTAGATGCATGGGCCATGTTAAATTCTCCCTCAGTGTACCCGAACAGGTGCTGGGGTGTGGCGATTAGGGGATTTTCACAATAATTTCATTGCAGCGTTAATGTAGGTTGACTTGTGATGCCAAATAAATAAATAAACTTAAATTTAGGTTTAAATAATCTGGGGCAGTGTCCCAGTAGGGATAAGCAGGATAGGCAGTAGGGTCTGACAGGAGAAGAAACTTGTGTCAGGAGTATTAGAATGCAAGAATCAAAGAACATTTTCCAGCATAACTGTGGCACTGGGGAAGGGCTTGGGCAGAAAGTGCCAGTTGCAAGTAGAGGGGGAAGATTGGGCTGTACAAACTTATGTGATTCCTTGTGGGAACTGGTGATGGAACACTCCCCTTCTTCCTGGCCTCCAAGGATTTCATAGAAACTTCAACTTACCTTGGCCTCTTTTGACCAGTCAGCCCCTTCCTTGCCTAAAAAGGGAGCCACAGCTTATTTTAAAGTCAGTGAGGTGTCACCGGGCAGAAACAGAGCAACAGAAACAGGCTGGCAAGTGAACCCGGCCAAATCCAACACCTAATTCTCCCGCTTTGCCACTGGCTAAGGTTTTCCGGTCCCGCTGCAGGGAATGCAGATTTGCCTGAGCGCCACATTCTCCGTTCTCACTGGCAGCAGCAGCGTCGAGTCCGGAGAATCCTGGCTCAACTCTTCCCCTGCACCATTCTTGCCAGGGGAAGTTAAAATAGAGACCAAAATATGACTGAAAAAAATACATGCTACTGTCGTTTGAGGGCCTTGTAGGATTTTGCACTCCCAGTGTTGTGGATTTTAGCAGAGGTAAAATCTGTTGAACTGCTTAAGAAAGAATTCTGCTCATTTTTGAAGGGAGGTTGTGTTGTTAAGTTACTTTTAGCTGAATGGGCCAATGTGGTTTTAACAGTCTGTTTACCTATTTTGTAGCATTTGCTATCTAGTACCAGTGCACATCAGCTTAAATTCCTTGTATTAAATACCATCCGCCATTTGGCCGTCCAGTTTCTGCAACTTGTATTTATTCATTTGTCGCTGGCTGACCATCACTTATTACCTATCCCGAGTTGCGCTTAGTAGGCAGTTGAGAGTCAGCGACATTGTTGTTCCTCTGGAGTCACATATAGGCCAGGCTGGGTAAAGATGGCAGATTTCATTCCCTAAAGGACATTAGTGAACCAGTTGGGTTTTTCCTGACAATTGATAATGATTTCACGGTCATCAGTACATTCTTAATTCCAGGTATTTTTTATTGAATTCAAATTCCACCATCTGTCTTGGCAGGATTCGAACCTGGGTCCCCAACACAATAGCTGAATTCTTGGATTAATAGCTTAGTGATAATATCATTAGGCCATCACCTCCCTGCAGAACTCCTCCAATATTATCTTTCTTTAATGTTCTGTGGTTGCACATAAACTGGCACCATCTGAAACCTTCAGCATTCTACTCTCAGTAACATTGGTCAAAGAGGTTAATTTGCGCCACTGGTTACTATCATTTGATTAGTAAGTCTAGTATAATAAATACTAAAACAAATTACTGCGGGTGCTGGAATCTGAAACAAAAACTGAAAATGCTGGAAAATCTCAGCAGGTCTGACAGCATCTGTGGGGAGAGAATAGAGCCAACGTTTCGAGTCTGGATAACCCTTCATCAGCTAGCCATTCCACCTTTTTGTTTCCAAATAATACTGAAATTTATTTTCTATGCCTGATCCAACTAAGAGGTGGAGATGCTAGTGTTGGACTGGGGTGGGCACAGTGAGAAGTCTCACACTATCAGGCTAAAATCCAACAGGTTTATTTGGAATCACGGGCTTTCGGAGTACTGCTCCTTCATCACTGACCTAATGAAGGAGCAGCACTCCGAAAGCTCGAGACTCCAAATAAACCTGCTGGAATTTAACCTGGTGTTGTGGGACTTCTTATTGTAACTCAACTAAATGCTTTTTAGAAATCAAATTACATACACTGAACATTTACCAAATTTATCTGCAGCATTGTAACATTTCAGTAAATTTATCAAGTTCTGGTTCTCAAGCTCACATTGCCTTGTCATTATTGACATAATAGAAACAAATCCTTGATCCAACAACAGATAACAACTTAAAGGGCTTATATATCCGCAGATCATTGTTTCAAACCTTTTTTAAAATTAGAGTGGTAGTGATCACTTTGCCTATTCTTCTTGTGCACAATGAGCAGTGAAACATTTCTTTACAACTTCCCCTTTGTCCACATTTCTGAATGCATTCCAACTGGTCATGATGCTTCAAGGATATTCAGGTAATTTTTAATGACCTTTTCGATGCTAACTTCCAGTTTAGCCATTCAAACATCTGCCCCAACTCTATTAAGTTAGTAGAGAAGAGTGGATATAACTTTGTGGAATCATAGAACCCTGCAGCACAGAAGGATGCCATTTGGCCCATCAAGTCTACACCAATCCCACCCAGGCCCTATCCCCATAAGCCTATATATTTACCCTGCTAATCCCCTGACACTAGGGTCAATTTAGCATGGTCAATCATCCTAACCCGCACATCTTTGGGACTGTGGGAGGAAATCGGAATATCCGAAGGAAATCCATGCAGACACAGGGAGAATGTGCAAATTTCACACAGATGGTGACTCGAGGCCGGAATTGAACCTGGGTCCCTGGGGCTGTGAGGCAGCAGTGCTAACCATTGTGCCACCGTAGAGCTAGGCAGCTGTCTGCGATTCATCTGAGTAAAGGCAATCTCTTAGTGGGTGGGTGCATCATACGTTGGTTGCCAAGTAGGGAGCGAGGAACTGGGAGGTATGCATTCATCTGCTCTCCTGCAGTCTAGTGGAGGGAGCGTGTGTGTAACTTGGCTGATACTGGCTTCAGAATGAAATGTCTGAATGTCATCCAAGAATGAAAACCATGGC
This sequence comes from Carcharhinus amblyrhynchos, assembly GCF_965287045.1. Lineage (NCBI taxonomy): Eukaryota > Metazoa > Chordata > Chondrichthyes > Carcharhiniformes > Carcharhinidae > Carcharhinus > Carcharhinus amblyrhynchos. Next base: position 9,093,502 of record NC_137333.1, on the reverse strand, counting down.
AACATTCATTATGTCAGTGACGTCACATAAACACTTTTCACAAGATGCCAGGTGACAGGGTCTCCTTAAATCACCAGATCCATTTTCACACATCCAAGTTAATCAATTAGCATAATCTGATTATAGAAAAGGAAAATAATGTTGTGGTTCATATGTAACTTATTTCATCGTCCAGACCCCTTCTCCATCGATACAGGTTTCACTGGATCATACACTCAATAATCTAGTTCTTGTTTGTTGAAAGAGAATACTGATGGCTGAGATCAAAGTAAGACCATCAAAGGGCTTTATTGCTAATAACTGGTGGCATGGTGGCACAGTGGCTAGCATTGCTGCCTCACAGGCTCCAGGGAGCTATGTTCGATTCCTGGCTTGGGTCACTGTCTGTGTGGAGGTTGCACGTTCTTACCATGTCCGCGTGGATTTGCTCCCGTTTCCTTCCACACTCCAAAGATGTGTGGGTTAGGAGGATTGGCCACGCTAAATTGCTCCTTAGTGTCCCGGGATTGTATTTTAGAGGGATTAGCGGGGTAAATATGTGGGGTTTTGGGGAAAGCGGGATGGGTTTGTTGTTGGTGCAGACTGGATGGACTGAATGGCCTCTTTCTACACTGCAGAGTTTCTATAATTCCAAGTTGAACAATCAATAAGGAAACTATTGTGCATCCATGGAAGCTAGCACTGAGAGTAAGGATCCAATATCAGTGCCACTAGAGAAAAATTAAGGTCCAAGGATAGAGTATGCTGACAGAATGGGAGATTACCTGGAAGTATATCGGCCATTCTGTCGCTGTCGCTGGGTCAAAATCCTGGAACTCCCTCCCTAACAGCACTGTGGGTGTATCTATGCCTCACGGACTGCAGCGGTTCTAGAAGGCAGCTCCTTCTGAAGGGCAATTAGGGATGGGCGATAAATGCTGACCTAGCCAGCGAAGCCCATATTCCACGTATGAATTTTTAAGAATCCTATATTTATAAATGTGTTTACCATGCCAAAAGCCATCAAAGGGTAAATCAAATTCAAATAAAGTAGGTAATAAAGTTTTGAGAAGTAGGTTGCAAAGTGGTAACATTATTACACAAATTTTTAAACAGACCATTTTTCACCAAACTCCATGTTAATTGTTCCAGTTGCAGTGGCACACATTGTTATGGGGAAGGTTATTCTTGCACTGAGGAAGTCATGGAGCCAATGCATTCCTCTACTTTAGACCTCAATCTATTCATTAGCCGGAACCTTGCTGCCATTCATACTGGCAGGACCTTCCAGTCTTGCCAACAGCATACTTCTGCTGCAGGTTTTCTAGTCGCGAGGGGTACATTGAATGGGAAAGGGTGGCACAGCGGTACAGTTTTTAGCACTGCTGTCTTACAGTGCCAGGGACCCGGGTTCGATTCCCAGCTTGGGTGACTGTGTGTGTGGAGTCTGCACATTCTCCCTGTGTCTGCGTGTGTTTCCTCCGGGTGCTCCGGTTTCCCCTCGCACTCCAACTATGTGTGAGTTAGGTTGACTGTCCATGCTAAATTGACCCTAGTGTCAGGGGGATTAACAGGGTAAATGAGTGTTGCGGAATAGGGCCTGGGTGGGATTGTGGTCAGTGCAAACTGGATGGGCCAAATGGCCTCCTACTGCACTGTAGGGATTCTCTGATTCTATGAAATCCTGTTGACAGTGGTGGGACCAGAAGATCCCAGTGCCAGCCAATGGTGGGTTGTCCCCACCAGTCTGAAACATGTAGCAGGTTGTATGGAAAATCCTGCCCATTATTTTTATCATCCTGGTGAAATAAGGTTGTTAAAGTGGCAATAGGAGGGAGCCATTTTTCAAGGTAATCAGTTACCAAGAAGTAGGAGGCCAAATTAAAAAGGAGTTTGAAATGAATTAGTACAGTGGACTGCCGCAGTTCAAGAAGTCAGGGAACCTAAATCTAGAGGGTTTAGGTTTCAGGTGAGATGGAAGAGATACAAAAGGGTCCAGAGGGGCAATTTTTTCACACACAGAGGGTGGTGAGTGTCTGGAACAAGCTGCTAGAGGTAGGAGTAGAGGCGGGTACAATTTTGTCTTTTAAAAAGCACTTAGACAGTTACATGGGTAAAATGGGTATAGAGGGATATGGGCCAAATGTGGGCAATTGGGAATAGCTTAGTGGTTAACAAAAAAAGGGTGGCATCAATATTTTGGGCCAAAGGGCCTGTTTCCATACGGTAAACATCTCTAACTCTGTGACCCAGTACTACTGAAAGTGACAGAGCTCAGAAAGTCATGAACAGAGAAAAAAATAAAATCAACATCAGAAGGGCTAAATTTCTAGCTGCTACTTTTGGACAAGAGCTCATGTGCGTGAAGCTCTTGGCATTGTACTGATATTGGACACTGAAGATCCAGTGATGATTCTGTTCTTCACTGACTGAACTAGGCTTCAGTGAAAGCAATGTTTTTGGTGTGACTCCAAACACAATCTTGCAAAGGGTTGACAGCCTGGCTCTGTTTCTCTGATGCAGGAGGACCCTGGTAATGGAATGGACTGCTTCCATCAAATTCACTACTTATAGGACAGACTGACTGACATAGCTTGTAAATAGTACATGTTTTTTTAAGGAACAATCTCAATTATTCTGGGCGAAACATCTTCAACAAAAGGCGCGCGTGGGATTGCCACCTTTTTAATTAAAGATTGCTCTGGGCAAACCTTTTCGTGACTCTGAAGCCACAATGCCCTTCGGTGTGACGCTTCTTTGAAATGAAGTGAATAATTCATGCTCTCTGTTTCCCTGACAGACATCGATAGTTTCTTGTCTCCTATCAGGGAGAGAAATATTTTTACCTGTCTCTCATTTAACTGTCAAATATCTGGAGAATTTGGCATCAGTGCCATTAGACGTTTGCAGATGGAAAGAATTTGAAATTTTACATTGCACTTTTCACATTTGCAGGATGTCCTAATGTACGCTTCACCCCACGAGGAAAATTTTGCAGTGTAGGCGCTGTTGCAATTTAGGAATCATGGGACCATTGACATGCGCACAGCAAGATCCCACAGACAGCAATTAAATAAATGAGCAGCTGAGGGACTCATCTTAGCCAATACACTGGGAGAATGGTCCTGCTCTTCTTCAAATAGTGCCATGGGATCTTTTACATGAGTGCGTCAGACATGAGTCACTGGATAGCACTTACACCTCTGAGTTTCTGCCTTCAAGTTCACTCCAGAACTTGAACTAAAAATCATCGCTGACACTCCAGTGCAGTACTGAGGGAGTGTTGCACTACCAGGGATGCTGCCTTTTGAATGCAACATTGAATAAAGTCCCTATTTGCCCTCTCAGGTGACTGTAGAATCATAGAATCATTGAATCCCTAGAGTGCAGAAGGCCATTCGACCCATTGAGCCTGCACCAACAACGATCCCACCCAGGCCCTATCCCTATAACTCCATGTGTTTACCCTGTTAACCAGCCTGACATTAATAGACAAGTTATTACGGCCAATCCACTTAACCCACACATCTTTCGAACCGTGGGAGGAAACCGGAACACCTGAAGGAAACCCACGCAGACACGAGGACAATGTGCAAACTCCACTCACTGACCCAAGCCGGGAAGCGAATCCGGATCCTTGGCATTGTGAAGCAGAAGTGCTAACTTCTGTGCCACTGTGCTGGTTGTACAAAACAACCATGGCCCTATTTCGGAGAAGGACAAGTTGTCCCTGACGCCCTGCCCAATATTTAAAGTAAAGTAAAGTTGCCATAGTCCCAGGTGACCACTGTCTGTGACTGGTGGTGATTTAACCTGAGGATCACCAAACATCAGGCGAGGGGCAAAGTTGAGAAGGAGGGCGAAAGAGAAAATGCTGGAAAATCTCAGCAGGTCTGGCAGCTTCTGTAAGAAAGAAAAAAACTGACGTTTTGAGTCCAGATGACCCTTTGTCAAAGCATGAAGACAGAAGGTCACTCAGGCTTGAAACATCAGCTCTACTCTCTCCTTACAGATGCTGCCAGACTGGCTGAGATTTTCCAGCAGTTTCTTTTTTTGTTATTAAATCGTACACTTGTACAGCTGAATTTTTTATTAACTGCAAACAAATCCAAGCCACAAATTAGTGCATATTCATTATATGAAACTCCTAAGTGTTTGTTGCCTATCCCAAATCACCCTTAAGAGCATCTAATAACCAACCACATTGCTGTGAGTCTGGGATCACATGTAGGCCAGACCAGGTAAGGATGGCAGATTTCCTTCCCTAAAGATGAGTTTTTAAATGACAGTTGATGATAATTTCATGGTCACCATTATTACTGAGACTAGCTTTCAATTCCGTTTTTTTTTGTGAATTTGTAATAGAAATTTTGATCACTGTTGAGGTTAAACAGTTGCAGAAGCTTTGATTTAATTTGCTTTATTATTGTCACATGTATTAGTACACAGTGAAAAGTATTGTTTCTTGCATGCTATATAGACAAAGCATACTGTTCATAGTGAAGGAAAGAAGAACGTACAAAATGTAATGTTACAGACATAGCTAGGGTGTAGAGAAAGATAACTTAATGCAAGGTAGGTCCATTCAAAAGTCTGATGGCAACAGGGATGAAGCTGTCCTTGAGTTGGCTGGTATGTAACCTCAGACTTTTGTATCTTTTTCCCAATGGAAGAAGGTGGAAGAGAGAATGTCTGGGGTGAGTGGGGTCCTTAATTATGCTGGCTGTTTTGCTGAGGCAGTGGGAAGTGTAGACAGAGTCAATGGATGGGAGGCTGTTCTGTGTGATGGATTGGGCTTCATTCACGACATTTTGTAGTTTCTTATGATCTTGGACAGAGCAGGAGCCATATCATGCTGTGATACAGCCAGAAAGAATGCTTTCTATGGTGCATCTGTAAAAGTTGGTGAGAGGCGTAGCTGACATGCCAAATTTCCTTGGTCTTCTGAGAAAGTAGAGGCATTGCTGGGCTTTCTTAACTATAGTGTCAGCATGGGGGGAGCAAAACAGGTTGTTGGTGATCTGGACATCTAAATTCTTGAAGTCCTTGACCATTTCTATCTTGTCCCAATTGATGTCGCCAGGGGCGTGTTCACAACTACACTTCCTGAAATCGATGACAATGTCCTTTGTTTTGTTGGCATTGGGTGCTTACCTTTTACACACACCATTGTAGGAACACTGTAATTCATTCTGACGAAGCACCCTAATTGTTCGCACTTCTCTATTTTCAACTCTCCAGCGTATAACTCTGGTACCCATCCCCCAATCTGGAATGGCGAGATTGTCTTATGCGGAGAGATTGAGGAAAGTGGGCCTGTGTTCCCCCAACTTTAGGAGAAGGCGAGGTGATCTTGATGAAACGTACAATTTTTTTAGTGTGTGACAGGGTAGAGGCAGGAAGAAAAGGCTGAATTTTCCCATCCTATCCGCCACGGGAGTCATAATGGGTGGGACACAAAGTATGCAAAGGTTTGTTGACCTCGGGCGGGATTTTCTGGTCTTGGGGCAAGCGTGGCTGGAAAATCCTGTTGAGTGTTTTTCCTTGGTTGGTAAGTCTAGAACCAGGGGACATCATCTCAGAATAAGGGATGGCCCACTTAAGACAAAGGTGAGGAGGAATTGCTTCACTCAAAGGGTGATGAATCTTTGGGATTCTCCAGCCCAGAGGACTGTCGAAGCTCAGTCATTGAGTATATTCAAAGCAGAAATCAGCAGATTTCTGGATACTAATGACATCAGCGATAGAGAGATAGTTGGGGAAAATGGCAGAGAGATCAGCCATGGTCTGTTTGAATGGCAAAACAGACTCGATGGGCTGAGTGACCTACTTTTGCTCCTATACGCCAATGTTCCTGTGTACCACTCACTCACTTCTCCTTCCTAGCTCCTGTTCCTTGTCTTCAGTGACCGATGAATCTACTTCTCAACAGGTTGCCTCACACGTAACACAGAGCCAGTAGCTCAAAGCAGGAGTGTACTTGATTACTCATCACTTGCCTCAATGAGTAGTCAGAGGAACAGTCAAGAAACGTGACTCCTCCCAGCAGTCTGGTTAGTTGACATCCATGCCACCGAACTCAGTATTCGCTCTGTCCATCACAGGTGCATTGTACACAATATACCATAACACCTCATTGAGATGACTTCAACACTACCCTCCTCCTTCTCAATGATTGTCACTGAGGAGGAAAACAGCAACTGTGATATAGGAATGTTCCCCCGTGGTTAGCACTGCTGCCTCACAGCTCCAGGGACCTGGGTTCGATTCCCGGCTTGGGTCACTGTCTGTGCAGAATCTGCACGTTCTCCCAGTGTCTTTACGGTTTTCCTCCGGGTGCTCTGGTTTCCTCGCACAGTCTGAAAGACATGCTGGTTTGGTGCATTTGCCATGTTAAATCCTCCTTCAGTTAGCACTTGAACAGGTGCCGGAGTGTGACAACTAGGAGACTTTCGCAGAAACTTCACTGCAGTATTAATGTAAGCCTACTTGTGACAGTAATGAATAATAAACAAATAAATAATCTCCAAGTTGCCTATTAACCTGACTTGAGCATAGGTCAGTCTTCCTTCAGAGTCACAGGGACAATATCTTGGAAACACCGCCAAATGCCTTGTGGGTGTGATATATATAGATATGTATGTGGGGTTTGGGGTGCGGACTGCCCCTTTAAGGGTGCAGGTAAAGGTGACCTCCTGGGCAGCTAGTTCTGCCCAGTGTGGGACCCTGTTGGGCAGTCTTAAACTTGACTGCAAATCAGTGCACATCTTAAATAAAAAGCTCTCAGGGTTTCAACCTAGCTTGGGATTCTTTATGCACTTTTAGTCCATAGGGGCATACACAATCGTGAGCACCCCCAAACACAAGCACTGCAGTGATTTAATACAAAGTGGACACATCAAGACTTCAGGATGAGTAGGGACGGCCAACAATGCAGTCTTGCCAGGATTTTTCAACTCATTAGTGGGAAGTTCGGTGAAAGAAACTGTTTCTATCTTGTCTTTCCTGATTGCTTTCATTTTTACAACGCATCAGAGTTATGAGATTGTTATTGCAATTTTATACGTGGCTGATATAGTCAGGTTGCCCCTTGTGACACCAATCACCTACCTATTTTTCTCTAATTTTATTTTTAAATCTCTAAAATTAAGAAGGTTGCTGGATGTCACGTTATAATTTAATATATAATTTAATATAATTCATATAAACAAGGCGCTTAAAAGTCGGAATAATTGACTGATACTTGGATATTATTAGTACATTGTTCCTCACGAGAATATTAAATAATACATGTGTACTGAGCATTTACCATTAACTGCAAACAAATCCAGGCTACAAACTAGTTCATATTCATTATATAAAACTTCTAAAGACAGGAAATTAGTCTCAATACAAAGGGCCACAATCAACTTTTTCGAAAAATAAACCCATAGAATGATTACAGTCACTGCAGAGAATGACAAGTATTATCAACAAAAATTAATCTGGCACATCTTTTAGTGAACTCAATTAATAATGTGCAACAACAGGGCTCCTTCCTCAGATGAAAATTAATTAGTAGAGGTAAGGTCACTCGGAGACGCTGACATCACTCATCAGAAGAGTCTGGCAGCTCTAATTATTTGTCTTCCAGGCTTGGGTGATCAGAAATTATTGCAATACCTGAGCAACGTTTTGAAAAAGCTTTGTGCAAAGCTTTTTTTTTAATTAGAGCCGGTATTTGATTAATACCAAGGAGGCATTCGGAGCAATCTCTTATCATGAGTGACTGCTACATTCTGGGTAATCTGACTGTGAAATATAGGTCACTGACCCACCACTCAACTCTTTCTATCTCTGCTCTCATCTTTTTCTTCCTTTCATCTTCTTTCACGAGCTCTTTCATCAGATTTTGCGAGTGGTGCATGTGTGTGTGTGTGTGTGTGTGTGTGTGTGTGTGTGTGTGTGTGTGTGTGTGTGTGTGTGTGTGTGTGTGTGTACGCCTGTATGTGGGGCGGCACGGTGGCATAGTGGCTAGCACTGTTGCTTCACAGCACCAGGGACCTGGGTTTAATTCCTGGCTTGGGTTACTCTCCATGCGGAGTCTGTAAAGTAAAGTTTATTTATTAGCCACAAGTAGGATTACATTAACATTGCGATGAAGTTACTGTGAAATTCCACTAGTCGCCACACTCTTGGCAGCTTTTGGGGTCAATGTACCCAATCAGCATGTCATTCAGACTGTGGGAGGAAACCAGGGCACCCAGAGGAAATCCACGCAACACAGGGAGAATGTGCAAACTCTACACAGGAGTCGAACATGAGTCCCTGGCACTGTGAGGCGGCACTGCTAACCACTGTGCCTATGTGCTGTTCTCCCTGTGTCTGCATAGGTTTCCTTCGGATGCTCTGGCTTCCCCCTAAAGTCCGAAAGATGTGCTGGTTAGGTGCATTGACCCGGAGTGTGGCGACTAGGGGAATTTCACAGTAACTTCATTGTAATGATAATGTAAGCCTTACTTCTGACTGATAAATAAACTTTATTTTTACTTTGTAGCAGGGTGGGGGGGGGGGGGTGGGGGGCGGTGGTGTAGGCTGGCAGGGTGGAGGGGGGAAAATGACATCAAAAAACTTCTGATAAAGAGATGTTTAAATTTTCTTGGCAATGGAATGGGATGAAGTGCAAGATGTTCCCATAATGAATCTTGGACTTTCTTAATATGTATGAAAAGTATTAAAGGTCTATTATAATTTCCACACACACATGCAGACAAACACACATACCGACATGCACATACGCATACATACATATTCACAGACACACAACACACATACAGGTACTTGCACCGACACACATATATACATAAACACATACACATATACAACACAAAACAGAAAATGCTGGAAAATCTCAACAAGTCTGACAGCTTCTGTGGGGAGAGAATAGAGCCAAGTCTAGATATGTGTAATGTGTGTGTATGTATAAATATTATATATATATATACACACATACATACACATATATATATATGCACACCACACAGTATATACATATATACACATGCACACATACACACTTGAATGTATATATATATACTCACATATATATGCACACACACATATATACACACACATCTGGGCTCGAAATGTCAGCTCTTTCCTCTCTTTACAGATGCTGCCAGCATTTTCTCTTTTGGTTATACATACACACAGATGTACACACACATATAAATATGCACATACACACATAGTTACACACACATATATGTACCACACACACACACACATCTATTCACACACATATATATAATTTTAATACAGTTATGATTGAAGTAATAAATTGCAGCCATCATCCGGTGATTCTTTAGCTACTTTAGTCTCTGCATTGTGGATGTTTGCAATGAATAGAGACCTCAGCTCTTAGCACCTCCGCTTTAACGGACTCAGCTGCACTTTCTACAAGCCTAACGACATCAATTCAAATTACCAGCAAATTAACAGAGCAACACTTTAAACCTGAGAGCAGATTTGATCCAAATAGTCTTTAAATGCCATTTCTGTTCCTATTAACCTACAGATCTGTGTGGCGCAAATTTTAATGCAGCTGCTCTAAAATACAGGGTGTTAATGGCTGAATTGTGACAGCGCGATTCATGATGATTTATGATTCTGTGTATAACTTGATTACTCCACTGCTGACTCTGAATACTATTTCAATTAGTGCACTGAAGGTCACTTCAGAAATATCCCTCTATAATCTATTCCTATTAACACTAATACACAGACTATCCAAATCTTTTCACCCTTGTTGATTCAAATCATCTGCGGCTCTAACAATAGACATGTTTACAGATTTACCAGTTTCGACATCTTCGCAGATGTTCACGTTGCATCACTTATTAAGTTTCATTACTGGCTGCAGTGTGTGATGCTTCTTAAAGGTACCCACTCGGAGACTCATTCACTCTAGCACCATTTTGTGGGAATACCGGCTCTGTGGGAAACACATGGTCAGGACATTATTTCCACATTCTTCGTTTAAAGTCTATTTGTTAGTGTCACAAGTACGCACTGCAATGAAGTTACTCTGAACATCCCCTAGTCGCCAAACTCTGGCACCTGTTTGGGTACATTGTGTGGAGTTTGCACATTCTCCCTATATCTGCATGGGTTTTCCTCCGGGTGATCCAGTTTCCTCCCACATCCAAAGACGTACACTAGCCATGCTACATTCTCCCTCAGTGTACCCAAACAGGTGTTGGAATGTGGCGACTAGGGGATTTTCATAATAACTTCATTACAGTATGAAGTAAGCCTATTTGTAACTAATAAATAAATAATCTTTGAGTGAGAATTTGGCATGGCCAGTGTACCTAACCAGCACGGTCTTTCAGGCTGTGGGAGGAAATTGAAGCACCTGGAGGAAACCCATGCAGATGCGGGAAGAGCGTGCAGACTCCGCACAGACAGTGACCCAAGCCAGGATTGAACCTAGCTGTGAGACAGCAGTGCTAACTACTGAGCCACCATGAGACCAGCAAGTCAGCACAGGCACTTGGATGCTTCAACTGTCACATTATCACGACCAAGCCACAGGGCACAATTTTACTGGTTTATGGGGAAAGGAGGTGGGAAGGCTCCTGTATACTAACAGGATTCTGTGTCAAGATAGCTCCATAATGTTGTTATGGCTCCTGCTCTGACCAAGAGGGCAAGAAACTACAAAGGGTTGTAATCGTATCCCAGTCCATCACGCAAACTAATCTCCCATCCATTGACACTTCTCACTGCCTCTGCAAAGCGGCCGCATAATCAAGGACACCACCCATCCCGGTCATACTCTGGCCTTCTTCCGTCAGGAAAAAGATACAAAAGTCTGAGGTCACGTACCATCTGACTCAAAGAACAGCTTCTTCCCTGTTGCCATTAGACTTTTCAATGGACTTACCTTATATTAAGTTGATTTTTCTGTACACCCTAGATGTGACTGTAATACTATATTCTTTACCCCTCTTTTCTTTCTCCCCATGTACTCTATGAACGGTATGCTTTACCTGTATAGTGTATTAAACAATACTTTTCACTGTATCCCACTACGTGTGAAAATAATAAATAAAATCAAACTAAATGCCAGGCCATTATCTAAATTAAAGGTCCTGTGAAGGACGGGACCACTGCTGGCATCTTGTCAATGGGGAGCAGTTCCAGACACATAGAATCATGGAATTCCTACAGTGCAGGAGGAGGCCATTTGGCCCATCGAGCCTGCACCGTCAACAATCTCACCTAGGCCCCATCCCCACAACCTTACATATTTACACTCAAAATCCCTCTGACACAAAGGGGAAATTTACCATAGCCAACCCACACATCTTTTGAGTATTGGAGAAAACCGGAGCACCCGGAGGAAAGTCATGTAGACATGAGCAGAACTTGCAGACTCCACACAGTCAGCTATGGGCGGAATTGAACCCTGGCCCCTATCCTTGCACCACCCTGCCATGCGGACGTTGTCAGCCTGATGGAAGTAGTCTTCCTGCGGCTGTTGTGGGCATGTTAGAAGAGCCAGAGACTCCATGGCCCTAAGTAGGGGCAGAGTGTAGGAAAGGAAGCATTCTGCCCCAGCGATCTTCCAAATGGGTTTGCCCCCATTGCCAACAGGGACGTCTCCCATGACCTGAATTTTAATCTGTACTTACCTCCATCTTGAGGCACCCCTAGGGTAACCTACCTGCTTCAGCAGCATCTACCTCACCCATTGGTCCTGCTGATGCTTTGGAGCTACCAGCCTTCTGATTGGGTTGATAATATCAGAAGTCCTTCTGCCATCCTTACTTTGGCATGCCAGCAAGAGCCAATTAAGAGGCTGCCTGCAGTAAAATTACCAAACTGGTCCCACTACTGGCAGGTGAGGGCCGAGGACTCGCACTTTAGCTGGGCATCGGTATCCAAATCTGGCAGTAAATTTCAACCCCAGTGTCAGTTGTGGTTCAGCTGGTTGCACTTTCTTCTTTGAGTTCAAGGGTTATGGGTTCGAAGCTCACTCTAGGACTTGGGTGCAAAAATCAAGGCTGACACTCAGAGTGGTGCTGTGGCACAGTGGTTAGCGCTACTGCCTCACAGCGCCAGGGACCCGGGTTCAATTCCTGGCTTGGGTCACTGTCTGTGTGGAGTTTGCACATTCTCCCTGTGTCTGCATGGGATTCCTCCAGGTGCTCAGGTTTCTTGCCACAATCCAAAGATGTGTGGGTTAGGTTGATTGGCCATGCTAAATTGCCCCTTAGTGTCAGGGGGATTAGTTGAGTAAACACATGGGGTTATGGGGAAAGAGCCAGGGTGGAATTGTTGTTGATGCAGTCTTGATGGGCCAAATGTCCTTCTTCTGCACTGTATCATTTTATTTATGTGAAATAGTGAGGGAATGCTGTACTGTCAGGAGTGTTGCCTTCTAGATGTTCTCATGGGTAGGTAGACGTAAAAAATTTCCATGACTCTATTTCGAGGAAAAGCTGGGAAATGATCCCCAGTATCCTGGTCATCATTTATTCCTCAATCAACCCCCCATAATAAACAGATTAGCCCCTGATTACCAATTGCTGCTTATGTGAGTTTGCTGTGGGCAAATTGGCTGTTGCATAGCTTATGCTACAATACTGACTACACTTGAAAGTACTTTATTGGCTGTATTATGCTCTGGGATATTCTGTGGTTGCAAAAGGCACTATACAGATGAAAAACTTTTTTTTGTCTTTTTTTCTTTCAAAATGTTCTGAAACCAACAGACAGACTTGCTAGAATCTTATTGCTATTCATACTGGTGGGATCTTACGGACCCGCTGATGGCACATCCCTGTGGCCCCATTGCCTGGAAGAAGAAGGACAACAGAAGCATGGGAATACCACTACTTACAAGTTCCCCTTCAAGTCAATGAACCTAACTTGGAAATGTATCGCCATTCCTTAACTTTCAGTGGATTGAAATCTTGGAACCTGATTCCCTAACAGTTCTCTGGGTATACCAACACATGATGGACTGCAGCAGTTCGAGAAGGCAACTCACTGCCACCTTCTCAAGGGTGATTTGGGATGGACAATAAATGCTAGCCTAGCCATCAATGCTCAGATTCCTGGAAAAAAATTTAATAAACTCTTCCCTTGGTATATTTATAGCTTAAAAAATCTTAGAGAGGTGTAAGGTCCTGGCTTTATTTGCCTCAGGATACTGTAGAGCTGATTAGGTCTATAAAATAATTGAAGGATTGCGTGCTAATTGAGAGATTATTCCAATTCAATATATTAGAGAGGAGCATGAGTTTAATCTAGGTAAGAGTAGGAATAGACTGAATATTAGGTAGTTTTTCTTTTGGCAGACAGTAGTGAGCCTTTGGAACACATTGGTGTGTTGGGTGCTGACTTTGCATCCAAGGACATATCGGTTCTTGACCGGGGCAGAGATTACATGATGTAGAAGCTAAGGAGTAATTTAACAGAGGGGAAAAAAAATGAATGAAATTGCGTCAAGCTACCTGCCCACATGACTAGAATACCGTCCAATTCTAGTATGACACTTTTGGGAGGATGTGAAGACAGTGGAGAGTGTGCTGAAAAGATCGTAAGTAATGGGTCCAGGGATGAAGAATTTCAGTTGCAGGGATGGACAGATTGGAAGAGCTGGGACTGTTATCTTGGAGAAGAGAAGATTGAGAGGAGATTTGATAGAGGTGTTCAAAATCATGAAGTGTCTGGACAGAGCAGAGAGGGAGAAACTGTTCCCATTGGCAGAAGGCTCAAAAACCAGAGGCCACTGGTCTTACGTGATTGGATAAGAAGCAAAGGTGACATGAGGAAAATAATACAAGTGATGTGAAATACTGACATTATGGTGGATGCAGATCTAATTCTGAAAAGAAAGAAAAATTAGAGGGCTATGGAGAAAAGGTGACGGAGTAGGGCAAGCTAAATTACTCTTGCTAGAGGGCTAGTATGAGCACATTGGGATGAATGGCCTCCTTCTGTGTTGTAAACATGCTATGATATTATGATTCTATGATAAATGCATTAAAAGTCAGATTCCCAACCAAACCCTGCCTCAAATCCGAGCACTTATACTTTAAGAATTTAAATATTGGTGGCTGAGCCTCATGAAAGCTGACAATTACATCCAGATGAGGACTCTCAGTCAGATCGAGGAGGTGAGAAACTTTACACCTACCCCTGGGTTTAGGTGATCCAGGGATTGCCCGGATGGCCTGGGCAATCCTTACAATTAGGACCTCCCCACAAGGCCTCTGACCACCCACACTGACCTATTGCCCCCAGGCCACTGAGATCCTACCCTGCCCTCCTGCTTGACCTCTTTCTCCCCATCCCACTAACCCCTTTCCCAGGTCCCCAACCTCTCAGACCTCCTCACGTTCAGACCTCTCTGAGGGATTTGGGAATGGGCAGCACCATCCATCACCTCCACAGTCTGCAGGGGGATTAAATGATGTATGCCTTCTTAAATCCAGCTTAACTGTTGGGCCTGATCTAATTTTATTTGCACAATTTAATTCTAAGAATTAGTTAGCCACCACATCATCAACTCCCTTCATTACCTTAATAACCTGAGTCATATTTCCATTCAATCTTCTTTATATAATGTGTGTATAATTTAAGCTCCTTGAATTTATCTTCACAACAAGAGCCTTGGATCTGAGAATCATTCATCTTTTGCTCTTGAACTCTCTGTGCTGTAGCAATTGTCTTTTGGAGCTAAAATGACCAGAACTAAATGAGATTTTAAAACAGAAGTTTTACTAATGAGTTATAGTGAGTTGTAATAGCTGGTTTTGGAACATTGATTGTGAGCAGGTTCTTCAATCTTTTGAGTCTGCAATTCCATTCAGTTAGATCCTCGGGATCTATATCTTAATTCCATCTATCAGCCGTCGTGTCATATCCCTCACTACCTTTTGCTACGACGCAGAGGTTGATCCCTTTTTGAAAAGCCATGCCGAACTCCCCAAAAAGGAATACCTCGCTTCATAATATGTTAAAAGTGCTTGGGACGGTGTTAACTATTCTTAATTATCCTTTAGAAGTTCATTCACAGAAATACATGACACTCATTTTAAGTGAACAATTAACCAGTTATTTATTTAGCCAATCAGGAACTTTTTCTAAGCAAGTAAGATATGGATTAAAATAAGATATGTCTGGAATGCTGTTCAAATAAATACAAGGTCCATTCATTATCCAAAAAAACAGTAATTTAGTCACTCTCAAAAAATATACAACCAGGTGTCTTGACTTGGGAAAAATCTTTGGAATTCTTCAGTCGATTCTGCTGTCTATAAGATCTTTATGACTTTGGTACCCTTTGTTGGATAGACGGAGAGTTCTCTTAAGAGATGTTCAAAATGGGCAGGCAGCTACTTTTGCCCTCTCTAGGTATTTAGACGTTGCATCTCCCCAGTTGAACTACCTGAACTGCAGGCAGACAGCTGAGTTCTTTATAACTCAGATGACCTAATCAACTTTCCTACTCCAGGATGTTGTCCTGATGTTGTCAACGACAGCAAATTCAAATTTGATAGGTTCCTGATAACTGAGCGTCTTCTTTAAACTGATAGGCTGTCCAAATTCAAAAGCCTGCAAAGCCTGTTACCAAGGCAATCCTGATGCTTGGTCCTTGTTACAAACATTGCAATCTGCCTAGCCTGCATTTTAAACCTCCAACTGAACACAAAACCAACTTTTAAAGGGATCACACTTCACAACCTCAACTTCACGACACTTTACCTAATAAAAATCCATTGATCTAAGATTTGAAAACCTAACTGATCTGCACCACATTCTCAGGCAGAGTATTCCTAATTGCTCACAATGTACAAACTTTATTCCTCATCTTGCCTTTTCTTTTGCCAATCATCTTAAATTGGTTCTTGACGCTTTTGCCAGTGGGAACAGTTTCTCCCCATCTACTCTGTCCATGATTTTGAACACCCCATTTCCAGATCTATATTATCCTTTTGATGAAGAAGTGGCAATCGATGATGGTATAATGGTGAGCGTAGCTGCCTCCCAAACAGTTGACCCGGGCTCAATTCCCAACCGTTGCGATTATAGTTTATTCAGAACCTTATCCATGGCCACTTGTGTTTTGGGACGGCAGAGCAGCAGAGTGGTTAGCACTGTTGTTTCACAGCTCCAGGGATCCGGGTTCAATTCCCGGCTTGGGTCACTAGCTGTGTGAAGTTTGCACGTTCTCCATATGTCTGCGTGGCTTTTCTCCGGGTGCCCTGGTTTCCTCCCACAGTCCAAAGATGTGCGGGTTAGATGCGTTGGCCATGCTAAATTGCCGCTTGGTGTCCCGGGATGCGTATGTTAGAAGGATTAGCAGAGTAAATATGAAGGGTTATGGGGATATGGCCGAATGGCCTCTTTCTGCACTGTAGGGATTCTATGATTTTATCATGATTCTATGAAGTGCTTCCTGATACCATCACTCAACAGCCTTGCTCTAAGTTTAGGTTTATGCCCTTGATGTGTTCTGGACTCCATGAACAGAGAAAATAATTTTCCTTTTGTTGATCATATCAACTCCCTTAATCAACTTAAACACTTCCATTAGATTATATCTTAATCTTATGCATTTGTGAAAATACATGCCTAGTCTATGTCAGCTATCTTCGTAATGTAATTCTTTTAGCCCTGGTAGCACTAGAGTTCAACTCCTTCTGTCCTTAGGTCCTGTGTACAACTGATGACGGCTGGCCCCTATTGTATGCTCCTTTATATGCTCTGTTTGTGATCAGAACTCCCACTCACCTGGCAAAGGGGCAAACCCCGAAAGCAAGTGGCGTTTACTACCAAATAAACCTGTTGGACTTTAACCTGGTGTTATGAGACTTCTTCCTATTGTAAGCTCAGTGTTCTGATGGAATTTTACCTAATGGGGGCCATCATGCATTGTTTTTCACTGACAATCAAATCTATTTCTCATTGAGATCCATGGTTTGCTTTTGGTTCAACGGTGACCGGGAGCTCCCCTAGCAACACAAGGGTGACAGAGAGGAAATAGATTTCAATCCAGGTAACTGTAAGATATTCTACTCTGGAGCTAAAAAATGATGCATTAGAGGACTTTCCAAATGGTGAAAGGCTAGAAACAGTAGATAAAAGCAAATTACTGTGGATGCTGCAATCTGAAATCAAAAGAGAAAACACTGGAAAATCTCAGCAGGCCTATTAGCATCTGTACGGAGAGAAAAGAACTGAAGTTTCAAGTCCGGGTGACCCTTTGCC
This sequence comes from Carcharhinus amblyrhynchos, assembly GCF_965287045.1. Classification (NCBI taxonomy): domain Eukaryota; kingdom Metazoa; phylum Chordata; class Chondrichthyes; order Carcharhiniformes; family Carcharhinidae; genus Carcharhinus; species Carcharhinus amblyrhynchos. The sequence goes on along the minus strand of NC_137333.1, from coordinate 9,076,255 downwards.
AAAGCTAAAAGGCATAGGAAGTGGAAGAAATTTATACCGCAGGGTGAGGGAATGATAGATGAGCCATAGCCACAGAATCCAGGGGAAAATGCTGCTAATGGCAGTCCATAGAGAGAATAAAGGGTGTGAATGGCCAAACGGCAGAGAAGCTAAAATGAGAGGGTAAGTTGTGACAGATGAAGATTGGCGGGCGGGGAGGGGGGCTGTGGGGGTGGTGGTGGTGCGGGGGCAGGGGGGAAGCAGGTGGTGGAAGGTTGGGACAGAGGTAAAATTTAGAAAAGGGGAAGCAAAGGGGAAGAACGAGTAAGGGAAGGCGGATAGGGTAGGGGGGAAAGAGTTGGGGGGGAAATGAAGAAAGACAATGAAGAAGGGGTTGGAAACAGTGGAGGCTCAAGGTCAGAGGCCCCATGTACAAGAATCAGAAAAAAAATCTCATGGGTACAGAAAATAATCAATAGTAATAATAGAATGCAACCTTTTGTCAGAAAATCTAGAATACAAGGAAGGTGACATTATGCTTCAGCTAATCATTGCCCTTGTTGGGCCACAGCTGGAGTATATTGAACAGTTCTGGGCATCACTTATTAGGGACAATATACTGGCCTTGGAGGGAGTGCAGTGCAGATTTATCAGAATTACGCCTGTCATCCAAAGGGTAAATTATGGAAAGAGTTTTTGCCAACTAAGGTTGTGTTCCCTAGAATTTTAAGGTTACATTTTCAAGACTTTAAGGGTAACAGAAAGAATAAATAGAAAAAAGACTATTACCTCTCATTCAGGAGTTTAGAACCTGGGGGGAGTCGTCTAAACGTTAGAGACAGACTTTTCAGGAATGAGGTTAAGAAACACTTGGGCCTGAATTTTAACTCCTGAGTCAGGAAAATTGCCAGCTCCACAAACCCAACCTGAGAGCAATTGGGTCTTTATTCCAGGGGTGTTGGTGGGTGTTAACAAGAGTTTGGCTTTGTTCCTCTGAGAGAGTTCAATGGCAGCCTCCTACCGATTGTGGAGGGGTGGGGGGGCGCGGGAAGCTGCAGGAAAGGCTGGCCATGGTAGTCCGCAACTTTGCCGTAGTTGTGAAAAAAGCAATAAAACAAATTCAGCCCTTATCCATCACACCTCCTACTCCTTATGTCCCACCCATGCCAAGTCATGCCATTGCATCCATCCCCCCATGGCCCTTCATACATCCAGGCCAATCTTTGCCCTTCTATCAATCCCATGCCCCTAAATAGTCCCTATGCCAATTTAGTGTTGATTCATGCCAACTTATCATTGCTCACTGATCCCTATGCCTCTTTATACTTAGGTCAACTAAGTGCAAAGTAATTCCAACTCATACTCCCCCCTCCCACCATAGAATCCTATAGTGCAGAAGGAGGCCATTCAGCCCATCAACCACAACCCCACCCAGGCCCTATCCCCATAACCCAACACATTTACTCTAGCTAGTCCTTCTGACACTAAAGGTCAACTTAGCATGGCCAATCCACCTAACCCGCACATCTTTGGAGTATAGAAGGAAACCAGAGCAACCGGAGGAAACTCACACTGTCACGGGGAGAATGTACAAGCGCTACACAGACAGTGACCCAAGCTGGGAATTGAACCCCCGGTCCCTTGCGCTGTGAGGCAGCAGTGCTAACCACTGTGCTGCTGTACACTTTGACCTTACACCCACCTTTCAAGGGACTAATGTTCACTTTGATCTCTTTCTCCTTCTGGTATATTTAAAGAAGCTCTAATTATCAGTTTGTATATACCTCTCTCGTTTGCCCTCGTGGTTCATTTTCCCTCTCTTTATTATCTCTTTAGTCCTCCTTCATTGGATTCTGAATCTACCCCAGTCCTTGGGGCTATCGCTGAATTTGCCTTGGTTGAATGTCTCCTCTGAGTGCGTGTAACTCATAAAATGTTTTCTAAAAACCGTTGAAAGAAGTCACAAACCAGCATCCTTAGAACATAATCCATGGAGTGTCGCTGACTACAACTCTCCAGAGAGTGAGTTATATCGGCTGAAACATGAATAGTTTATTTTCTGTAAGTCAGTGCTGCCTGCAGAAAGTTAGACCGAATAACACCTTACTTTTCATTGCATTGTCAGGTAGATTGATAAGTGTGAATGTAGCAATGGGCTACCCTGTGACACAAATATCACAATGTACTGGAATCATGACAATTCAAAGAAATAAAATGTTAAATGGAGGTTATCGTTTACAAAGAATCATGCCTGCCTGGCTAATTCGAAGCTTAGCAGAAGATCAGTGGAATCGAGAACTTAAACCACAGTTTTATATATCTCAGCTGCTGTGTAAACAAACTAACCAAAAATCCTTCAACATAACATCTTTCAAAGCTGGCCTCTGCTACTTAGAAACACAGGAGCAGCAAATAGAATCATAGAATCCCTGCAGTGTAGAAGGAGGCCATTTGGCCCATCAAGTCTGTACCAACTCTTACCGAGGCCCCATCCCCATAAGCCTATTCCATAACCACACATACTTTACCCCACTCCCTTTTAGATATCTTGGGGCACTAAGGCACCGAGGGGCAATTTAGCATGGCCAATCCACCTTGGCCACACTTGGAATACTGTGTATAATTCTGGTCACCCTATTATAGAAAGTTTACCATTAAACTAGAAAGAGTGCAGAAAAGATTTCCTATGATGCTACTATGGAATGAGTTATAAGGAGAGGTTGAATAGACCGGGACTTTTTTCTCTGTACGGTGAGAAGCTGAGGAGTAACCTTATAGAGGTCTATAGTGAAATGAGGGGCATAGGCAAGGTAGATAGTCAATATCTTTTCCCAAAGGTAGTGGAGTCTAAAACTAGAGGGCATAGATTTAAGGTGAGAGGGGAGAGATACAAAAGTGTTCAGAGGGGCAATTTTTTCACACAGAGTTTGGCGAGTGTCTGGAACAATCTGCCAGAGGTAGTAGTAGAGGTGGGTACAATTTTATCTTTTAGAAAGCATTTAGATAGTTACATGGGTACGACGGGGATAGAGAGATATGGGCCAAATGCGGCAATTGGGATTAACTTCGGGGTTTAAAACAAAAGGTGGCATGGACAAGTTAGGCCGAAGGGCCTGTTCCCATGCTGTAAACCTCTGTGACTCTATAACCTAACCTGCACATCTTTGGACAGTGGGAGGAAACCGGAGCACCTGGAACAAACCCATGCAGTCACAGGGAGAGTGTACAAACTCCACACAAATAGTCACCCAAGGCTGGAATTGAACCTGGGTCCTTGTTGCGGTGAGGCAGAAGTGCTAACCACTACATGGGAACATCACCATCTACATGTGCCCCTCCAACCCGCACACCATCCTGACTTGGAACTATATCAGTTGCTCCTTCATTGCTTCTGGGTCAAAATCGTTAGACTCCATCCTAACAACACCACATCATCATTGAATAGAATCATAGAATTCATACAATGCAGAAAGAGGCCATTTGGCCCACCAAGTCTGTACCGACAACAATCCCACCCAGGCCCTATCCCTGTCACCCCACATATTACCCTACTAGTTCCTTCTGACACAAAGGGGCAATTTATCACGGCCAATCAACCTAGCCCGCACATCTGATATATTTAGAGAAGTTTAATGGACTGCCATGGTTTAAGCACCATGGCTCACTATCACCTTCTCAAGAGGAATGGACAACAAATGCTGGCCTTGCACTGGAGTGTTTTAGAGGTAGACAAAGAAAATCCCAGGTATTGAGATGGGAATTTCCCATACAGAAGCCTAAAATTTCCTTCTCCTCCTTCGCATGATCAACTTTAGAATCAGAAAAAGAGTCACGTTCAATGAGAAATGTTGAGCTGGATCTTCACCAAGACTGGAAGCCTTTAAAATTGTGGTCAGGATTAGATTCCAGGATTCCCGAACCCATTTCTGGAATATCTGGGAGTACTCTTTTAAGGGTGTGGGCTGATTGGGGTCAACTGCACACACCCTGGTCTCCCAATCTGGCTTCCTCCATTGCAGAGAAAGGCGTGCCTTAGCCCTCTGCAATTTCCATGGGATCAGGTAGGTTTACAAGAATCTAAATAAGGGGACACATTAAAAGGCAAGTCCAAAAAATCCACCTCATGCACCATCACCTCCCCCTTCCATGACAAGATATGCCCCCCAAACATTCCCAGTGGCTTGTCATTCCAGCATGTCATGATATGCCCTCCAAAACAACCCTTATGACCCCTCGTTCCTCCATGCAAACAATGCCTTTCCACCACCACATGGTCCCCAGATCATGCCATGGCATCTCCATGCCCGTTGACCTACAATGAACTGTTTACAATTAATGAACCCCACAGTTACAAAAGGGTGTGTAAAGAGCTTTAAAAATAATAGTAATTCAGTCATAACTTTCTGTAATGGTAAAAAAGGCCCCTTTACTACAGGGTAATAAAAGTCAATCATCCAGACCTTTAAAGTGTCAATAGTTGAAACTCCAAGCATTTAAAACCTCTTAATCTTGTATAAATGGATATTGTACAATTGACAACAGAGATCTGAGAGTCAAACTGGCAATGAAACATCCAAGAGGGCATTAGATGATTAATTGAATAGAAACAATGTGCAGGGCTACGGGCAAAAGGTGGGTGAATGGCAATAAGCCACAATGCCAGTTTAATAAGAATGTAAGAATATAAGAATTAAGAGCAGGAGTAGGCCATTTGGCCCCTCGAGCCTGGTCCGCCATTCAATAAGATCATGGCTGATCTTTTCGTGGACTCAGCTCCACTTACCCGTCCACCCACCATAACCCTTAATTCCTTTGCTGTTCAGAAATCTATCTTTGCCTTAAAAACATTCAGTGATGTAGCCTCAACTGCTTCATTAGTCAGGGAATTCCATAGATTCACTACCCTTTCTGTGAAGAAGTTCCTTCTCAACTCAGTCCTAAATCTGCACCCCCTTATTTTGAGGCCGTGCCCCCTAGTTCTGGTTTCACCCGCCCGTGGAAACAACCTCCCTGCTTCTTCTTATCTTTTCCCTTCATAATTTTATATGTTCCTATAAAATCCCCCCCCCTCACTGTTCTACATTTCAATGAGTATAGTCCCAGTCTACTCAATCTCTCCTCATAATCCAACCCCCTCAACTCTGGAATCAACCTAGTGAATCTCCCCTGCAACCCCTCCATTATATCCTTGGAGTTTGGAGGGTTGGTACAGCTATGATGGGCCAAATGGCCTTCTTCAGCACCATCACAATTCTATGATTTTAACCCCTCATTAATCCTGTCTGATTAAAATTTAGACAAGTATGTGTACTCTTCATAACAGCTATTACTGCATCAAGAAAGATGAGTTACTGTGCCTAATGTTTTAGTTCAATATCCAAGCTCCTTTTTTCCACATATTCTATTTAAAGCCGGGGATGATATTCTGTCTACTCTGACCTGCAAATCCAAATTGAATCCAATTACCAAGGAATTACATGACCGTCTGCTGTGAACCAGGATTTGCACTGGCTGCTACTACCAGGCAGTCTGCTGCAGCACCAGTGGCCTGATAGGTAGCGAGGGAAGCTAGTGGTCACTGTAATAAGATTACGCACACCAGCCACGGTTAAATCTGTTTGCTTTGGAGCTGACTTCACATTGGCAGCTGGCGGCAAGAGTTTTTACGCCGATTTAAAGATTGCCGGAAATAAAGTGGCAACGTTTACACGCTACCCACTTTGAATTGTAGATAAAAAATGCACGCCAGGCCGAAACACAGAATTCCCATCCATCAAATCATTTCCCATTTACATAAATTACAGCACATCAAATTCGCATTTTCACAAGGAGCCGATCACGTTCAAACCCTTGCTAGCTATGGCCTGAAGCACCAGCATATGCTGGAAATACAGTTTGTCGCACATTAACAACTTCCACAGAAGGAACACGTTGTATAATAGCACTTTCTGTGTCTTTTATTTGAGACTGTCTCGGAATGAAAGGCCCCACTTTACTGCGTTGAAGTGGGCGCGCCACTGCGTCAAGCAACATTAAGCGGGAACTGCTTCATGTCGCCTGTGATATGTCGTCTCCTATTGGTCAATGGTGTCATCATTCTTGCTCAATCAAGTGCCAACTGGGACTCGGTTACCGTAATTTTACCACCACGCCCCATTCTGGAATGGGGGCGGACGCGGCTCGCAGAACGGAATTTTCCCTCGGCCTCAGGCGGGATTTTATGACCCGCGCCCGAGTGAGGTCATAAAATAGCGGCCAGCGAGTCGGACAGTTGTGGATTCAACTCCTGCTCCAGAGACCTTGGCGTGCAATTTGGGCTGGCAGGACAATGGAGCGATATGGGAATGTCGCACTGCTGGAGGTGCTGTCACCTGCACATCTGTCATCTTGCCCTTAAAGTGAGGGCAAGAGAAACCCTATTTTCTAGCACCATCCTGGACAAAGCAACCCCTGCTTTATTGACGCCATGGGCCTGGTTTACCATTTTCATTCTAAATGCTGAATCTGGGCGCAATTCAGATCCGGGTTGGAAGCCTGCTTTCGGGCGCTCTCACACGCACTCAGCCTGAGAAAAAAAAATCATGGGTCTGAATTGTGCTCTGGGTGGGGATTAGCGCGCTTGGAACGATCGGAGCTCTGAACTGCGCCTGCAATTTGAAAATCGCACTCCTGTCACATCGCTCCCGGGCTGGATAATGCCTCCTCCTCACCCCCACAGACATTACCCCACCCTCACAACATTACAGACCCATCTATCTCTCCACCCTCCGCCACCTAGAACAATAGTGGCCTCCTCCCACTTTCCCCTCCACCGATCTCAGGCAGAGTGGCAGTGGATGCCCCCCTTTCCCCCACTGATCTCAGGCAGAGAGACCCACCTTCCACCCTGTAGATATGAGGCAGAGTGATCCCCCTTACCCCCACCCCGACCCTCCCGCACAAGGCCTCCCTCTTTCTCCCTCTCCCTTCCCTGCCGCTAATCATTGAGGCGCTCATCCACCACCACCCCTCACCCCGCCTCCCCTCCCGTCCCTCCCCAGCACCACACCTGCAGGTGCTCACTTGCCTTCCCCTCCATGCTAACAGGCAAACTGCGTGGAACTTGCTGGAATGCTCTGTCAAACTGCCTGCAGCTGATCTGCCCTAACAAGGGGGGCAGTTCCATAAAAACACTCAAGAGTGGATAGGCAGGCAGACAGGTAGTGGGAGAAAATGAGCTCACGACCATCTCCCCGATTTTCTGAGGACGACCTGGGGAGGCTGCTGGATGCAGCAGAGGTGAGGCAGGACACCCTCTTCCTCCCAGGAGGATGCAGACCCGGGGGCGGGGGGGTTGATGGCAATGCGACCTGGGAGGATGTCACCATCTCGGCCAAAGGAGGAGAAAGGGCTCGAAACCATGCCGGGGCCTTCCAGCCAGTAGATTGTGGCTATGGCAATACCTCCTGACTCCCTCCTTCCTGACACCAGGAGGGGGTGGGGTGGGGGTGCTGGGGGTGGGTGGGGGAAGTGGAGAGGAACAAATGTAGAAGTCGTGTAACGGTGTTTGCCTCTAGCACATCAACAATCACAGCCCCCTCATGCCCCCCAATTCCCCCAGCCACATGCTCCCCACAATCACAGCACCCTCATGCCCCCCAATTCCCCCAGCCACATGCTCCCCATAATCACAGCTCCTTGCAAAGTCGAGAGGCTGCAGCAGTGCTATCTGCAAGGGTTTTACGCACGTCCTTCAGCCTGAAGTAAGCTGAGGTGCTAGGACCCAGCAGCACTGCAAGACTCGAGGCCAATGCTGAGACCCGGGTCCGTGCTGCAAGACAAACATTGGAGACCCTGCAGAGCAACAGCCGCCAACACACTCGCAGAGCCGCCACTGACCTGAGACAGAAAATGGCCGCAACAACAAGATACCCATGAGTAGCAGAGAGCCATTGGATGCCATGCACTTATCCCCTTGCCAACCCTCACTGATGAAGTGCCCGATTCAGACTTTTATTTGGCAGGTCCATTTCAGGTGCGAATTGGATTATGGTCATTCTCAGGCCTTGGTAAAGTGGCCATCTGCGCAGTCGCAGGCGTGGATTGCGTTAATGGCTTCACACCCAACCTTACCACATTTTCACATCTGAAAACAGAAGCGATACCATGGTAAAATCGGGCCCCATATCTATAAACATTCACTCGCTCCACCAGTAGCAGCAGTGTGTACGATCTACAAGATGCACTGCAGCAATTCACCAAAGATCCTTAGACAGCACCTTCCAAACCCATGACCACTTCCATCTAGAAGGACAAGGGCAGCAGATACATGGGAACACCATCACCTGCAATTTCTTCCCCAAGACAGTCACCACTCTGACTGGAAATATATCGCTGTTCCTTCACAGTCACTGGGTCAAAATCCTGGAATTCCCTCTTTATTGCATTGTATGTAAACCCACAGCACGTGGACTGCAGCGATTCAAGAAGGCAGCTCACCACTACCTTCTCACTGACTAGGGATAGGCAATAAATGCTGACCAGCCTATAATGCCTGTATCCCAAGAATGAGTTAAAAAAAGACTATTTGGAAGCATTCTCCCCAATGTCCTGGCCAATATTTATATTTCAGCCAAGATCCCTGAAGCAGATTGGCTGGTGACCTTTATTACTGTCTGTGGGATCTTGGCTGCAGAATTTCCTGCATTACAACAACGGATATGCCTCGAAAGTCCCTCACTGGCTGCAAAGCCTTGGGACATCTTGAGATCACAAAAGGTGCTATGCAAATGCAAGTACGCCAAAAGTAAACCATGTGGTGCATGGTTCGATGTTCCTAACCCTTATGCAATATGTTGAAACAGTTCCAGTCTAAAAGTTTGAGAGCACTTTCTGGTTTTGATATTATTTCTTGCATACCACAATTATGTGAACACGAGTGCAAGTCAGAGAGTCCTTTATGGCCAAAAAATAAAAAACAACCAATGCCACCCTCCCTCACCAAAACAAACAGTTTGCAAAGGACCTTGACTTGGGCTGCACAATCTTAAGAAAATTAAATGGAGGTTTTCTGTTCTATTCCATTAATAAAAGCACTTATTTCTCAATGATCTGCTCTACTAGAATTGCCAACATAAATCAAGGACTGTTTCCTTGTGCAGTCAGGTACTTCAAACAGAACTAATTGGAAGGAGAAGTGAAGACATTAATGGTGTAGCAGTATGCTTTTATCATTGCATGAACTACAAGAAAATGACTGCCACTTAGTATTTGAAATGCCTGTTTCCATGCAACTAAAATGGTGACCTGCTGTTACAGACACAAGAGAAATAGGGAGGCATCAGAGAGATCATTTATATTCATTCTACTCGCCTGCTGAATAACTCATGAAATTATTTTTTTCCATTATCATTAACAAATAATGTTAAAGGAATAAAATTATAACTAAACTTTCTATCCCTTGGCTGAGGTGACTTTTTTTTTCAATAGGTGGCACGATGGCAGAGTGGTTAGCACTGCTGCCTCACAGTACTAGGGACCAATTCAGGTCGCGAGTCACTGTCTGTACGGAGTTTGCACATTCTCCCCGTGTCTGCGTGGGTTTCCTCCGGGTGCTTGGGTTTCCTCCCACAGTCCAAAGATGTGCAGGTTAGGTTGATTGGCCAAGCTCAATAGCCCCTGTCTGTAGGTTAGGGGGATTAGCAGGGTAAATGCCAGGGATTACCGGGATAGGGGATGGGTGGGATTGTTGTCGGGTGCAGGCTCAATGGGCTGAATGGCCTCCTTCTGCACTGTAGGGATTCTATGATTCTATTTGATGATAAAAGCCTCCATACCAATGAATTTCCAGTGTACCTACCTCGCTTATTCCCTTTAATGTTCTCCAGTCCTGCAGGACCTTTGGGCTCGGCCATTCCTGGCCTCTCACGCATCTCAATTTTCATTCCTTGACCACTAGTAGCTGTGGGGATCCTTGCCTAGGAACTGATTGTAACAAACTGGCCAGAATTCCCACAGATGAAATGAATGAATTGAGGTGGGGAAATTAAATTGTTTCTTTGAAAGCAACTAGAAAAAACCTGCTCAAAAGCGTTCTCGAGTCTGTTGGACTAAAGTCGGGAAATGTTCACATTTTATGTTCGTGTTTTTTCAAGGACAATTAATGAAAGTTACGTTTGAGAATTTAAAAGTTCTGTCCCTCAAATGTTAAAAGATTTAGCGAGGCACTTTGCATTGGAAATTCAACTCGAAGGTGAGAAAAGCTAAAATTTCAAAAGGTTTGGTCATTGATCAATAGGTGGAAACTGATGACAATGGAATGGATAAACTTGTGGTAGAGATATTAAAATAGGATCAGCAGAAATGAGAATTTCAGGAAAAAGAAAGGAACTGGAAAGAGAGAGGGGAAAGAGGGGAAGGAGTATGGAATGAAGAGAGAGAATTTCAGGAAGGAGAAAAGGAAAGAGAAAGTGAGAAAGAAAACGGGGCAAGAGAAGAAAGGGCATGGAGAGAAGGGAGAGCATGTTAGGACAAAGAGAAGGTAAAGGAATATAAATTAAAGTGACTCCAGCTAAGAGGTAGGAATCCTACTGTGTCCCTTGAAGATACCACTAATTCAGACTTAAAGGCTGAGGCAACCTGGTTTGCTCCTTAAGTTTGATGAAGTAGAGGTGGATGCTGCATTGAGCAGGTGGCACAGCAGTTAAAATGGCCAGTTCAACAGTGGTCCTTCCTACTGCAGAGTGAAAGTTCATGAAGTTTTCTCCTTTTTGCCTGAGGAAAGTGGCACTGATATTGAGCCAGCAATAAGGGCTATTTTAAATACACACCGGTTAGCACAGGATGTGCACTGTCAGAAATTCCGCACTCCCAGGAAATAGCGTAGCCAACATATCTGGAATTTGAGAGGCTTAAGCAACTTGCTCTTGGCTTAATATCCATAATTGGAAGAATGTTAGAGTCCATTGTAAAGGATGTTGTAGCAGAGTATTCAGAAATATATAATATAATCAAGCAGAGTTAGCACGGTTTCATGAAGAGTAAATCACGCCAGAACAATTTAGAATTGTTTGTGGTGATAAGAGGCAGGACAGATTAAGGAGAAATAGTCGATGTAATATATTTAGATCTCTGCACAAAAGGCTACTTAAGAAGATAAGAGCTCATGGTGCTGGGATAATATATTCACACGGACAGAGGGTTAGCTAACTAATAGAACACAGAGGGTTGGGATAGGAGAGGCATTTTCAGAATGACAAGCTATGACCAGTGGAGTGCCACAGGGATCAGTGCTGGCACAATTATTTACAATATATACTAATGACTTGAATGAGGGAAACAAGTGTACTATTACCAAGTTTGTGGATAAAATTTTGGGGATTTGGAGTATTTCATCCGGAATCATAACAAATTGGTGGACCTCACCTGGGGACCGACTGCAACAACTGAAACATTCAAGACTGAAGCCAATTTTTATTCAGTCAGGGTGTTAAGGGAAATAGAGCAAAGATGGTTAAATGAAATGGAGATGATGATCTGCTATGGCTTGATACAATGGGCAAACAGGTTCATGGTCAATCTCCACCAGTTAACATAACCGACCAATCTAGCAACATCGTCAAAACCGCAACCAAATTAATAAGAGGCCAATTTGTTTTCAAAATGCCATGCTAAGTGACTCAGGTAACTATTGTCTATTCAGGTGACCTTACAGAGCCAAGCCACTCAACTAATTTTTGGGATGATGGAGTTATCTTATTTGCATAAAAACATACAAATTAGGAAGAGAAGTAGATTGTTTGGCCCCTCAAGCTCTCCCCCCATCGCCACCCTGGCCTATCGCCCCATTGCCATCCCCATTTGCCACCCCGACCGATCGCAGCCTCCTCTGCAGTTTATCCCCTTCCCTCTCCCACCCCCATGGAGCTCATCCACCACTGCCTCCCTCCATCATGGCCCTGCCATCCTCAGACCCCAGTCTCCTTGGGTCCTGTCCCCTTGGCACTGCCAGAGTGCCTGATGGGCAGTGCCAGGCTATCAGGCAGACATTGAAGGAGCCAGGCTGGCACTGCCCAAATGCATTGCCCAGCCTTGCCCCTAATCACCCATGTGGTTTCAATTGCCTCTTGTCCCACTGTCGAGGCAATCACGTCTGGTACCCGTTTGGCACTATATGTGATCCTTGCCAGTGAGGATTATGACTGGCAACATGATAAGTCCAAGTGAGCCCTGGCTCATTAATTATATTTAAATTAATCCATAAATATTGAAATCAGCTTTGTGCCACTTTTTGGAGTGAAGCTGATTTCACCAGCAGAACAGGGCGGGCAACATTTCGAGAGATGGAAAATCAGATGCAAACCTGATATTTTGCCTTTCGCCCAATCTTACCAGCTTGCCATGTCGATCATCTGAGCTTGATGAGCTGCTATGATCGACTCCTCTGGGTGAGATTTTTCTCCCTCTCTGCTTTGTGATTCGTGGCAGCGGGAGGCAGTGCGCTGCTTGCTGTTGGTTGGATATTATGGTCCCATCGTTGTCAACAGGTTTCCCATTAAATGCATCCCTTGTTGCTGGGAAACCCACAATGGGGATGCACCATCAGTGGAACTGTAAGCTCCCACTGGCGTGAATGTCAGCAAGATTTCGCCATCTGCTTTTTGAACAACAGAGTTTCAGAAACTCACAACCTTCTGAGAGAAAAAAATTCTCCTCATCTCTATTTTAAATGAATAACCCCTTATTTTTAATCAGTGACCCCTAATTCTTGATTCTTCCAAAGCAGGGACATTCTTTCCATATCTACCCTGTCAAGCAGCCTAAGGATCTTACATGTTTCAATCAAGTCACCTCTTACTCTTCCAAACTCCAATGGAGTGGAGATGCTGGCGTTGGGCTGGGATGGGCACAATAAGAAGTCTTACAACACCACGTTAAAGTCCAAAAGGTTTATTTAGTAGCACGAGCTTTTGAAGTACTGCTCCATGATGGGACTCACTAGTGAAGGGGCAATGCTCTGAAAGCTCATGCTAGTGAACAAACTTACTGGACTTTAACCTATTGTTGCGAGACTTCCTACATTGCAAACTCCAATGGATTCAAGCATAGCCAAATAGAACTTTCCTCATTCAGTTTTCTGGAAACCTACCCTGAAGTGCTTCTGATATATTTATATCTTTCTTTAAATAAGGAGACCAATGCTGTACACAGTACTCCAGATGTAGTCTCACTAATATCCTGTACAATGGAAGCATAACTTTTGTTCCCCTTCTCTGTAAATGATAACATTCTGTTAGCTTTCCCGAGCACTTGCTGTAACTGCACACTAACCTTTTGTGATTCATGCATCTCAGAGCTCTGCAATATTTCACCACTTAGATAATGAACTCACTTTTTATTCTTCCTTCCAAAATGGGCAATTTTACATCTTCCCACGTTATACTCCATTTGCAAGACTAACTAACTTAATCTATCTATATCCCTTTGCAGCTTCCCTTTGTCCTCTTCACAACATTTTTTTCCTACTAATCTTTGTGTCTTCAGCAAATTTAACAATGATAACATCTAGACCATCTGTATCAATTGTAAAACGTTGAAGCTCCGGCATTGATCCCTGTGGAAGAACTTTGGAATTGGTCATTGACCAGGGACAGCAGGATGTGATCGGGAGTCAGGCACGTAAGGGGAATCATAATGGAATGGCGGAAGAGCTTCAGCCCTTGATTCTGTCCAACAGATGTGATGTACTTGTACCTGTGTCGATGAGAAGGTGGGTGAATGGACTGACCATGGCACCATGGTGAAGGATGCCATTCATGTGGGGGGAGTGAAGAGGAATGTGATACTGACAGGAGATAGGCCAGGGGGAGATAGATATTGTTCTCTGCAGTCAAAACTGTGAGCCCAGACGTCTGTATTGCTCAATGCCAGGAGTCAGGATATCTGGTCAGGGATGGAACACATAGTGGAGGTGGGAGGATTCAGAGGCTCTGATCCATGTATGTGCCAATGACATAGGTAAGACTAGGAAAGCAGTTTAGCATAGAGCATGAGGAGGTAGGCGCTACATTAAGAAGCAGAACTTCAAGGCTAACATCAACCTCTGTATTATATCCTGGGTGGTGTGCAAATTGGCATAGGGCAAATAAAGATAGAAAGATCAATTGTGGCTCGAAGATTGGTGTGGGAGAAATGGGTTCCAGTTCGTGACACTAGTACCAGCATTAGAGAAAGTGGGTGGGGGGCAGGGGCTGTACCATTTAGACAGTTTACACTTGAACCATGCTGGGACTATTGTTCTAGTGAGCTGCCTAACGGGGGAAGTTATAGATAATAGCCCTTAGAATCATAAAATCCGACAGTGCAGAAGGAGGCCATTCGGCCTATTGAGTCCATACTGACCATAATCCAACCCAGGCCCTAAACCCATAACCCCATACCTTTACCCTAGCTAGTCCTCTTGACAGTAAGGGGCAATTTAGCATGGCCAACCCACCTAACCTGCCCATCTTTGGAATGTGGGAGGAAACCGGAGCACCCGGAGGGAAACCCACACAGACACGAGGAGAACATGCAAACTCCACACAAGCAGTGATCCAAGCCTGGAATTGAACCTGGGTCGCTGGCGCTGTGAGGCAGCGGAGAGAGCTTTAACATGAATAGGGTCAAGGGATCAAATGTGGGAAGATGTGGTAAATCAAAGAGTGGAAACAAGGCAAGAGGGAAAGGTAATATTATAGGAGAGTAATATTATAGGTAGGCACTACAAGAACACCATGACAGGAAGGGACAGGGAATATAGATCTCAGAGTAAATCAGCAGATAAGGCTAGAGGTTACAAAAATAATAAAAGTACAAGCTAAAGGCTCTGTATCTGGATACAGATAACATTCCAGACAAAACAGATGCACTGATAGCACAAATAAAAATAAATAGGTATGATCTGAAAGCCATTACAGAGATATAACAGCAGGATACCATAGATTGGGATCTGAATGTTGAATGGTACATAACATTTAGGAAGGAAAGGACACTAGGGAAAGGTGGAGGGCTGGCTCTGTTAATTAATGATGGTATTAGCACAACAGAGAGGGGTGAGCTATGTTCAGGAAACCAGGATGTAGAAGCGGTTTGGCAAGAGATGAGAAGTTATAAAGTCAAGAAGTCAGTTGTGGGAGTGGTGCACAGGCTCCTAACAGTAACAACATGGTGGCACCATATATAAAGGAGGAAATAATAGGAGCTTGTCAGAAAGGTACGTTGATAATCACGGGGGGTTTTATTCTGCATATCTGGAAAAAATCAGATGGGCAAAGATAGCTCAGATGAGGAATTCATAGCATGTTTTTGCAATAGATTCTTCGAACAGCATGCCAATCAGAGATCAGGATTTATTAGACCTAGTGTTGTGCAACATATAGGGTTAATTAAAAGCAAAATACCATGGATGCTGGAAATCTGAAATAAAAACAGAAAATGTTGGAAAGAGCATGTCTGACAGTATGTGTGGAAAAAAAAGATAAAGATTGGAATTTTACCAGCATGCCCACCCCCATTTCCAGGCAAGTCCCAGAGAACAGCATTCTCTGTTGGTCTCGGGCAGATTCATATGAACCTCGGGTGGACAGGCAGTAAAATTCCGCCCAATGTTTCGAGTCCATATGACTCTTCCACAGAACTGTACAGAGACAGAAATGTGATGCATTATAGAATTGGAGAGAATGGTGGAGCAGGGGGAGCTGAATAGGTCAGGGTGGGAATTCAAGGGTGACTGGCAAATATGTCACTGACACAAGACAACTGGAGTGTTAATGGTAGTGTTAAAGACTTCAGAAGGTGCTGAGAGTGACATAAAGATAGGGTAGCAGCATGTGTTAATGGCAGAACAATAGTCAACCCTCTGTGAAAGCAAAACAAGTTACAGATGACCCCGTGGGAAAGGGGGAAGGGAAAAAAAATCAAAATGGGAAGCAGAGTTCATCATCTTTAGTTGTTGAACTCAACGTTAAGTCCAAAAGTCATACTGTGCCTAATTAGAAGATGAAGTGGTGGACTACATGGGAACATTTCAGCAGGCCAAGGATAGGAATATTGGCATTGGAGCAAGATGGTGAATTAAAATGGCAAGCAACAGGGCAATCAAGGATTGATAGAGTCAATTACTTCATGGTGAAGGTGACCTGAGAACACAATATTCATAATACGATTTAATGTTACATTCAGTTTGAGGGAGAGAAGAATAGGTCTAACATTAGTAATTTAGATATAAATAAAGGCAGTTATGAGGGCATGGTAACTGAGCTGGCTAAAGTGAACTGGCAAGTTAGGTTAAAGGATAGGTCAATAAAGTGCCAGACATTTAAGAGGATATTTCATAGTACACAGATACACGTCAACTGGAAAGAAAACGCCAAGGGGAGGACCCTCCAACCATGGTTAAATGAAAAAGTTAACAATAGTATTGAACTTAAAGACAGCACATATAATTGCGCAAAGATGGGTGACAAATCAGGAGAATGTAAAAAAAATCAAAGAATGACTAAAAAATTATCAAGGAGGGAAAAATTAGAGTACAAGAGAAAGCTAGCCAGAAATACAAAAATGGATACTAAGAGCTTCTTTGGGTATTTAATGAAGAAATTGGTTAACAAAGTGAGTATTGATGCCACAGAAAATGAATTTGGGGAACTAATAGGGAGATGGCAGATGAATGAATTGAACCAATATTTTGCATTAGTCGTTAGCATAGAGGAAACAACTAACATCTTAGAATTAAAAAAAAGTATTTATTAGTGTCACAAGTAGGCTTACATTAACACTGCAATTAAGTTACTGGGAAAATCCCCGAGTCGCCATACTCCAGCACCTGTTCAGGTACACTGAGAGAGAATTTAGCACTGCCAATGCATCTGACCAGCACATCTTTCGGACTGTGGGAGGAAACCAGAACACCCAGAGGAAACCCACGCAGACACGAGGAGAATGTGCAATCTCCACACAGACAATGACTCCAAGCTGGGAATCAAACCTTAGATCCCTGGCGCTGCGAAGCAGCATGCTAACCACTGTGCCACCGTGCTGCCCATTTTTAAATCAGGCAGGAAATGGAGGGGAGGGAGGAACTTGGGAAAATTACAGTCACCAGGTAGGTGATACTGAAAGAATTGTTGGGGGCTGCAAGCTGACACAGATTTGGGTCCTCATAGATTTTATCCTTGGGTCTTAAAAGAAGTAACTTGTGTGATAGTTGCTGCATTGGTTTTAATTATCCAAAATTCCAGAGATTCCAGGAAGGCTCCATTAGATTGGAAAATAGCAAATGTAACTATTTTATTTGAAAAGGGGAAGCTGGAAACAGGAGGTCAGTCATGAGGACGGGTTGGGTCTTTATCTATTGGCATTTAGAAAAAATGAGAGGTGATTTTCTTGAAGCACATAAAATACTGAGGGGACTTGACAGGATGGATGATGAGAGGATGTTTCCCCTTATGGAGGTGAACAGCACTTGGGGACACAGTTTGAAATTAAGGGGTTCCCTCATTTAAGATGGAGATTAGGAGAATTTTCTTCTCAGATGCTCATTAGTCCATGGTTCCCTCTTATCCAGAGAGCAGTGAAGGCTGGATCATTGAATATTTTTATGCTGAGTTGGCTACATTGTTGATTGATAAGGGAATCAACGAGCATTGAGAATATCGATAGGAATGTAGGCTGGAGGCCATTATCAAATCAGTCATGATCTTATCAAATGGTAGAGCAAGCTCAAGAGGCCGAGCTGCCTCCTAATTTGCATGCTCATAAAAATCTATCCAACTCAGCCTTGAAGATAATGATCCATCCTCCAGTGCTATCTGGGTAGGAGAATTCCAAAGATTAATCTCAGAATCTTACCACCATTCACGCTGGCAGGATTTTCCTATCTTGCTGCAGTGAACAGAGATTAGGCTGGTCGCCAAATTCTCTGACCTTGCTGCAGTGGGAGCGTGATGTGAACAGCCGGTAAGATCGCACTCCAACAATGCAACTTCCACCTCAATATCACTTATGATCCTTCTAGCATTTTTGTCAGAGTGAAGTCAAATGAATGGGCCTGAAATTCCCTGATTCCAAAATTTAAAAGGTTCAGTTCCAATATAACAATTTTTTTTGAAATTACAGCGGTTCAACAAAGATTAACGGATTACAGATAATTCACACAGTTTCAGTAGAAATCCTTTATCACTGAAAGAGTGGGAACATATTCCTGCCAATGCAAATGAGGCCAGCGTAACTGATAAATATGAAAATAGTGCAACTGATAAATAGAATGCTGGCAAAGCAGCCGGCATAATTAAAGACCCCACACAGCCCGGACATCCTCTCTTCCACCTCCTTCCTTTGGGAAAAAGATACAGAAGTTTGAGGTCAAGTACCAACCGACTCAAGAACAGCTTCTTCCCTGCAGCTGTCGGACTTCTGAATGAACTTAGCTTGCATTAAGTTGATCTTTCTCTATGCCCTAACTATGACTGTAATGCAACATTCTGCACTCTTTCATTTCCTTCTCTATGAACGGTATGTTTTGTCTGTATAGTGCGCAAGAAACAATACCTTTCACTATATGTTAATACATGTGACAATAATAAATCAAATCAAATCAAATCAAATCAAATTGCCAAATGCTGAAATGCAACTTAAAAATAAACCTGTTTTCTTTTGTCTATGATGGTTTGTGGTTTTGCAAACTGCACATGGCTTGTTTTTTGTTAAATATAAAAGACTTTCCTTTTAACAATTTTGACAATCTGTTTAAAACTTCTGTGTCTGGCTGAGGAATCTCAGCCCATATTCAAATCGAATGTTGTGACTTTAACTTGAGTGAGAACAAGACAGCCACGAGGAACGGTGCACAGACAAATTTAAACAGTCAAAATCATTGGCCCAGAATATTAAGGATTTTTCACTTTGTACGTCTTAACAGAAATATTTGCTGGCATTGAAAGGGACATTGTGACTGCAGTCGTAAGATCTATCTTATTTAAAGAGTACAGTTGCACATCTAACTGTGCTGAAGGTTATTTGTAGACTGAAGGTCTTTTCTTGTCAAGACATGATGAATACCGTGTGCATAGAGAGAAGAGCATTGGGCCCTGCATTAACCGGAAAAGCCACTGATCTGTGAATAACTTAAAAAAGAAAACCTGAAGATTAGCAGTGTTGCTGTTTAAAATGATCCATCAAATTCAACTAGCACATCCATGGAGATGAATCATCTGCAGCCTTTGATTTGTACTATAAAGAAAATCGTCACTTCTTTTAAAAACACAAACAAAAAAAAAAGCAAAGACCCCTGCCTGTTTCCTGCATTTCTTGAGGATTATATTTCGCAGGTATATCATTTCTCCTGAATGATATGTTTCATCTAATCTGAAGGGAGTATTGTCGAATCAATCTTCTTCTTGAGGCGTTTGTCCATATATAGAAAGTCTCCTGTGCGTAGTTTTAGCTTCGCAATGCCCTGGGATGTATACACTTCCATAGCTTGCTCGAGAGCTCAGAAACAAGAGAGCTTGATGCAAATCAATGAAACTCACATTATAACTTTTCTCGACACAAACAGTGGGATAATGAAATGCCTGTTCAAATCTTATGCTTGAAATTTACATTCCAACTTTCACTTTGGGACTGACTTTTAGCTATGGGCCACGTTTCACACATTCACTGTCTAACCTCTTTGCCAGCTCCGTCGGAAAGTTGAGCTGGCACGATAATGAACAAGAAGTGTGCACCAACAACAGAGGATAGGGACTCAAGTCAATGTCCATCTTAAAAAAAAATTGGAATTTGCACATTCTCCCCGTGTCTGCGTAGGTTTCCTCCGAGTGCTCCAGTTTCCTCCCAGAGTCCAAAGATGTGCGGGTTAGATGGATTGGCCATGCTAAAATGACCCTTACGTCAGGGGGATTAACACGGTAAATATGCGAGGTTACAGGAATAGGGACTGGGTGGGATTGTGGTCAGTGCAGACTCAATGGGCCAAATGGCCTCCTTCTGTACTGTAGGGAATTCTATGATTCTATGTTAGCTGGCACCAATTATACCCAACTGGGTTATTTTGTTGTTCTATTTCATTGAAGTTTGCTAAGGCAAATAATGTGGACAGGGTGCTAAGCCACCTTTGTTCAAATAAATAAAAGAAAATAAGGGAAAATGTATTCTTTCATTCAGTACAGCAGCACAATAAGAAAACAAATGCAATGAGGATGCAAAAAAACAGGAAGTTGGCCTCTCCTTACATCCACGGAATGCTTGCATGGATCAAAAACTAAAGTCGAAAAAAAGTGTAGCTTTCGTTGAATACTCAGACATCTTCCACTGAGGGAAATATTTTGCTGGAAGGGTTGGAGAGGTTTTAAACTAAAATGGCAGGGGGATGGGAACCTCTGCAAGGGGTCAGAGGAGGGAGAAACTTGGACAAAAGCATAAGACAGAAAGGGGAATAAGAAAAGTGATAGGCAGAATAATCAAGGGCCAGAATCAAACAGGGCCACAGTGAAAAGTAATGCAAACAGCACAAAGAGTGTCAAAAAGACATGCCTTAAGCTCTGTGCTTTAGTGCATTGAAAATTCACAATAAAATGGATGAATTAATTGCATAAATAAATTTAAATTGGTATGATATAGTTGAGATTACAGAAACTGGCTGCAGGGTAGCCAAGAATGGGAATTGAACATGCAGGGATATTCAATATTTAGGAAGGAGAGACAAAAAGATAAAGGCAGTGGGGTTGCATTTCTGATTAAAGAGTAAACTGACGCAATAGTGATGAAGGGATATTAGCTCTGATGATATGGAATCTGTATGGGTAGAGCTGAGAGACACAAAGGAGTAAAAAATGTTTGTGGGATTATATATAGACACCCAAAATGTAGTGGTGTTGTTGGGAATGGCGTTAAAAGGAGATTAGAGACGCAAGTTCCAAAGGAACATTTGTAGTTACAGGTAACTTTAATTTGCAGATAGATTGGGCAAATCAAATTAGTAACAAGGACATAGTGGTGGAATTCCTGGAGGATATATGGGATGCTTTACTGGACAAATACTGTTATGTATTTGTATTAATTCTTATTGATTTATTGAGCTTTGGTATATTAATGTATTCAAGTATTTCCTGGAAGTGATGTCGTAAATCCCTAGTGTGGGGAAACATGCAGAGAAGAAGCAGCCATGTAAGAGAACATACACCTGTAAATAAGGCTCCACTGGTTTGAAACCTTCTGTGCTCTCTCAAATCATTCTCCAATATACAACACAAACACTGGCGATGAGGATAATGAATGGGAAGACAAATTTACTAAGGGAAATGTTGGGAACAGAAAAGTTAAAAGGGAAGTTTCTCGTATGTGCTTCAGCTCTGGTGGGCTAAGTGGGCGTGAGTCAAGATATTCTGCAGCAGTTATAGAGCTGGGTGTGTTAAATAAGAGGCTGAAGCTTGGGTTGTTGTCTTTTGTGAAAGAAAAGTCAAGATAACTTCCGGAAATGCTTTGCGAAGCGCGCAAATGGGAAACCACCATTAGTAGAAAAATGGTGGGAGCTTTTGGCATTGTGGGACCCTGTAATGATAATGTGGACTGATGGAGCTTCTACTTTGAATGTTTTGCCTATTTTGCGCAGGCAAACAAATTGCTGAAGATATCAAAATCCCTGCTTTCCTGAACATGGTGAGGGAAAGAAGTTTAATCTCCTCTGCAGAGATTCCAGGCACTAATACGTATGAACAGAGCATAGATATTTTGCAAGCACAATTTGAAATGGCTCTGTAACTTCCTGTGACATCATCAGGATGCGACCTCACCATTTAAATAGGCTCCTGCTCTTCTGTGGGTGAGTGACTTTCCCATCACTTAATTTCGTCAAGTTAAATGATACAGCCAAGTGAGGTTTGAACACATGACAGAAACACCCCATGAGCATGGTAATCACCCACCACATCATCACTACCTGATGAGGAGAAAAGCGCTGTGAATTAAGCTGGGGAGGTGGGGGAGGAAATGGATTCACAATCAGCGGGGCTCACAGTGGCACAGTGGTTAGCACTGCTGCCTCACAGCACCAGGGACCCAGGTTTGATTTCCGGCTTGGGCCACTTTCTGTGCGGAGTCTGTATGTTCTCCCCGTATCTACATGGGTTTCCTCCAGGTGCTTTGGTTTCCGTCCACAGTCGAAAGATGTGTGGGTTAGGTGGATTGGCCATGCTAAATTGCCTCTTAATGTCAAGGGGACTAGCCAGGGTAAATGCATGGGGTTATGGGATTAGGGCCTGGGTGAGATTGTGGTCAGTGCAAACTCAATGGGCCCAATGGCCTCCTTCTGCACTGCAGGATTCTATGATTCAGCCCGTTTTGAATCAACACCCACATTAAAATTTCAAATTATTATTTAATTAATCATTGATATCACAATAATCATTAAAAATGTGAATGAGAACAAATGTAAATGAGAACAAGATGGCACTTGCCCCGTAGACCCAATGATGTGTTATGCAGAATTATTTCCATTAACATGATTCAAAACATGAATTTTGATTTTAAAATTGAACTGTAATGCAGGCATCATTAATAAACAAGCTATCTATTCAAATCTGGGAACTAAGTACATTGTGAACCAGATATCCAAGCTATTGAATCATTTACTGAGGCTTACTATAAATCTCTTTGGGATTGTGGATTTTAACAAATTGAGTTCAGTTGTATTCAGGTGGTGGACATCAACTGGGTATTCACTTGAACTCCTGTAAGTAGAAGCAGGCCCCTGTAATGACTTCAATCAGACCATTGAGGTTGGCCTATTGGAGTATGAACTCTCTGATTAAGGATCCAATTTATAGGCCAATCAGGGAGTCTTTGCCTTGCACTTGACCAGGGGTGTCAGTTCTTTTGACACCCCTGGAGACAGACTGCTAACTGTGTGTACTGTGTACTGTGTACTGTGTACTGTGTACTGTGTACTGTGTACTGTGTACTGTGTACTGTGTACTGTGTACTGTGTACTGTGGTAAAGGGATTTTGATGAAGGGGCTTCTGCCTCTGAAGACTTATTACAGTCTCTTAAAAGGCCAGCCCCTTTACCTTAACTCTTGTTTTGCTCCTAAGAATATAAATAGGAGCAGACTGAGAGTGTGCTGATTGAGTTAGGTGGTGCATGTTTGCAAGGTGTAGTTATGTAAGTTTAAAAAGTCTAGAAAGGTGTGAGAATTGACTCTATCCTTTACAGCCAGGATTTCTAGTCTGGAATAATGATTATTGACTTTGTTCCTGTTTAAGATGGGTGATGTGACAATCTTTGACAAACTGGATCTTGGAAAAAGCATTGCCAAGTGACCTGTTTCTGTTTAACGTAATCAACAGCTAGCACCAACATCGACCTCGATTCACAAAGATTTTTCAGTACATCTTAGAATGTCGACAGTGCAGGAGGAGGTCATTTGGCCCATCAAGCCTGCACCAACAACAATCTCACCCAGGCCCTATTCCTGTAACTCCATGTATTTACCCTAGCTAGTTCTCCTTGACACTAAGGCCAATTGGCCATGCTAAATTGATCCTAACCACACATCTTTGGAGTGTGGGAGGCAACTGGAGGAAACCCATGCAGACACGGGGAGAACATCAGACTCCACACAGACAGTGACCTGAGGCTGGACTTGAACCTTGGTCCCTGTAGCTGTGAGGCAGTAGCGCTAACCATTGTGCTACCAAGGATGTCTCTCATGCACTTTGCTCCCAAAAATTGTGCCCTTGAACCAAATTATATTTTCAATTTAATTCCATCAAGAAGCACATTGTGTTGTATGCAGTTTGATGCCTAATGAACTGAGCTCCACCATGTCAATAAGAAAGTAAGATAACGTCTTATAACATTTTCACAACCACTGGATGATCCCAAAGCATTTTATAGCCAATTGAGTAGCTTTGAATTGTAATCACTGGACCAATACAAGGAAGGCCATGGCTGCCAGATTGAGCATTTGAGAGCAATGTGTCAGTTAATCTGTTTTAGATGGTTGAGGGATAAACATTGGCCAGCTTTTTTATCAGTTATATCTACAAATTTTGGGGCAGCACGTTGGCACAGCGGTTAACACTGCTGCCTCATTGTGCCAGGGAACACATTTCGATTCCGGGCTTGGGCTACTGCCTGTGAGGAGTTATATGTTCTCCCCATGTCTGTGAGGGTTTCCTCCCACACTCCAAAGATGAGGTGAATTGGCCTTGGTAAATTCTCCCTCAGTGTACCCAAACTGATGCCAGGGTGTGGCAACTAGGGGGTTTTCACAGTCACTTCATTGCACTGTTAAAATAAGTCTACTTGTGATTAATGAATAAACTTTACTTTAACTTTGATCTTGAGCCTCGTGGAATCAAAATGGGAATTGTCAGCTGATAGTTTTCTAGATTACTCATAAGGACTGTAGTCACATGTAATGGCGAGCCTCCAGGACCTCAGTGTGATGTTAGCGTACCTTTAAAAGACTTTTTTTCTTAGTCATGTTTTCTGCAGTTGAAAGCTGGCCTTTTTGGCATAAGCTGTTCTTTTCAATATGGCCCCATTTTTTCTGGCGATATCCTTTTTATTGCTGCTTAAACGGGGGTTTGTTTCTTTTAACTTGGATTTGTTTTATGGCTCTGCATTGTTAGGAGAAAAACTGGTTGGCAGGTCATTTGACAGGTTCTCTTTTGTTTTCAGTTCTGAGCTGCAGGTTTGAGTTTTTTTTTTAAAGGGACATCAAGCTGAAAATAAGTTTTTCTCTCTCTCTCTGACACTTGTTTAGGAAATCCTGCTGGGTAGCTGAAAGCAATGCATTTTGCCTTCCTGGATGAAAGCTATTGCAGCTGTTAGCTTGCCTTGAGCCTCTCCCTGGTGTTTTGGAAAGCTGTTCTGACTTCAAACTGTTCTGAATCTATCCAGAGAACTGCAGGCTTCATCTACAGGACTGAATTCCAGTATCACGTGAGCACTAGTCTGTGCTGCATTAAGTCTGCTGGAAGGGTTTTGATTATAGAATTGGTTTGATTGGGACTGTTCCTGGATTCATTTAAGGGTTATACCAAATCATGATTGTTTGTAATTGATAACAGTTACTGCTAACTCCTTACTGCACATGTTAACTATATTCTTAAATAAACTTTGTTCAATAAAAGCTGCCCAGTGGGTCATTTAAATCATACCTGAAGTATGCTTATCTTAGCCAAATTCAAGATGCAAAACTTATGATCCAGGCAGTCTCCATAAAATGCTTTAGAGTTTCTGACCTGAACTATAACATCAGTCAGTTGCAATTAGAATGAAGTTAGCTCATCTTTGTTAGATCCTGAGTTTTAATTAGCGCTGTGTTTTAGTTGATGTTTACTGCTTTTGCATACCAACCTTTAAAATTCAAAGTGCACAATTTTTTGTGCTGCAGCACACATCTCTGTGTACATTTTTATTTGTCGCTGGTTTGGGTACAAGCCTCAAGGGCATTTCTACATAAAATGCCTTTGTTATCAATGATACTTTCCTGTTCCTGGCTTTCTTCCATTTATTTGATATATCCCTGAGTAGAACAAACCATCAAGATGAGAACAATAGTGCAATAACAAATTTAATTGTGCTTATCAGCAGAGGTAAACACTTAAAAGAGACATGACCTTCACACAACAATATTGTTTTTAATTCCAATACAATAATGGGACTCCTTCCATTTATATCCTTCATATATGAAATGCAAATTCAATTTACCTAACTCATCCAATGAATGCAGAATCCATCAATTATTTTGGCAGAATTTTATCAACAAATGTCTTCGCAAAATGTAGGCTTTAAGCATTGGTATCCGCAAAACGTTCCTAATGGAAAAATGTGCAAGCTGTTCGAGGTCTAAATAAAGAACTGGATGACTTCTCTTGTCATCGCTTTGAGAAAAAATGAGAATTCAGCCGTACTTCTGACACAAGTCTTTCTGTGCATCATGCTCTTTCACTCTCTCTGCAATCAGTATAATCACCCTATTACACTCTTTTTTTTCTTTGTTTCTGAATCATAGAATCCCCAATAAAGGAGGCCATTCAGCCCATTGAGTCTGCACCACATAACAATCTCACTCAGAACCCTATCCCCATAACCCTGTTACACTAAGGGGCAATTTAGCATAGCCAATTTGCCTTACCGGCACTTCTCTCATTTCGCCATCAATTCTTTTTCTTTCATGTCCCTAAGCCCATTCTATTGCTCCCTTCTCTCCCTTTTATACTTTCCATTGTCTTTGTATTATTTTGCACATGATTTAATGGATTAGGGTTTAAATTTTTGATTGTCTGCCAGAGGGTAACCCAGCAACATGTGGGAACACCAAAAGTTTCAGCGGTGCGTTTTGTCAGTGGTATTTTTAATGTAGCCCTGCCTTTGAATCAAAGAATCATAGAATCCCTACAGTATAGAAGGAGGTCAATCACCCCATCGAATCTGTATCAACCACAATCCCACTCAGGCCCTATTCCAGTAACCCCAGTAATTTACCCTGCTAACCCTCCTAACACTGAGGGGCAATTTAGCATGGCCAATCCACCTAACCCGCACATCTTTGGAGTGTGGGAGGAAACCGGAGCACCCAGAGGAAACCCACGCAGACATGAGGAGAAAATGCAGACTCCACACAGACAGTGACCCAAGGCTGGAATTGACCCCGGATCCCTGGCGCTGTGAGGCAGCAGGGCTAACCACTGTGCCACCCTTGCCACCGTGCCGCTTTGCATCCGACCTTTGGAGCTTGCGACCATGTGGTGTGAGCGGGCGTGATGACAACCTCGACGTCGGCTGGAATATTGGAAAGGATCTGGATAGAATTAGGTTTGGTGGGCTCTCCAGAATTAAGAGAGGAAGAGACTGCAGTAATAGGCTCCCAACATTGCAAGGCAGCAACTGCTAATTTTGAGATGATGCTGTGGGACCGTAAGGTCTGCAGAAAGATGTTTGCCAATGAGGAACAGAAGGCGAGGTTGGAAATCACTGGGATGATTAACAGCATGAGTGTGGCACGTACTCCTGGGTACAATGCTGGAAGCTGTTATAGACCTGATCAGGACAGAGGAGTACATTGGTACATACAACTATGTTCTGCTATATGTCTTGTGCCCCTTTGCTCTCTGGAAGAGGCAATAGCATCGCAGCAACTAGATTAGTAACCCTGAGACTGTGACTAAAGCTTTGGGGGCATGTGTTCAAATCCCAGTGGAATTTGAAACTAATTAATAAATCTGGAATACAAAGCTGTTCTCAGTAATGATGACCAGAATTACTGATTGCCATAAAATCCCATATGTTTCAGTAATGCCCCTTAAGGAAGGAAATCTGCCATCTTTACCCAACCTGGCCGACGCATGATTCCAGACCCATAATAATGCGGTTGACTCTTAACTGCCCTCTGAAATGGTCTTGCAAGCCTCTCAGTTCAGGGCCAATTTTGGATGGTCGACAAATGCTGGCCCAGCTCGCAACATCCAGATTGCAAAGGAAAAGGAAGAATAACTCTATTTTCCCAAGTTTATCCCTACACATTACTTCTCACTCCAATTTACCCTGCAGGTGCACTCCTTCCGTCTCCAGTCCATCATCCACAACTGACACTCACTCGCATCTTAATGATCACAGAATTTTTTTTTAATTCATTTATGGGATATGGAGCATTTCTGGCTGGCCAGCATGTATTGCCCATTCCTAGTTGCCTGAAGGCAGTTGAGTGTCAACCACATTGCTGTAGCTAAGGAGTCACATGTAGGCCAGACCAGATAGGGACAGCAGATTTCCTTCCCGAAAGGACATTAGTGGACCAGATGGATTTTTCCAACAATCGACAATGGTTTCATGGCCATCATTAGATTCTTAATTCCAGATTTTTTTATTGCACTTAAATTCCACCACAGCAGGATTCGAACCCAGCTCCCCAGAACATTAGCTGAGTTTCTGGATTAATAATCTAATGGTAATACCACTAGGCCATCACCTTCAATATCACTCACCCACATGGCAGACATCATCCACACAGCAGCCAGTTAAAAATGACCGTGTGCGATAATCTAAAACTTTATCTTGATAGTTCGGAATCAAATCTCTCATCTCTTACTGCTCCATCAAACATTCAGCAGGAGATGCTGAACGAGGACGATGAAGATCAAGGGATTTGGGGGGAAGGCGGGATCAGAATATTGAATTTGGTGATCAGCCATGGTCAAAATGAACGGCGGAGCAGGCTCGAAGGGCCAAATGGCCTTCTCCTACTTCTATTATCTATGTTTCTATCCTTCAAAGGAGGGCATTCAAATAGAGAAAGCCAAGGAAGAGGACTCACTGCAGAATGAAAAGGTACCAAATGAATAATACATGAAATACTGAAACACCTAAATAGGACTTATCCTTTGTTAAGTACAAACATATGTTGGCCCTTTGATACTCGGAAAATCAAAGAAAAACATTGCCATAATATATTTCAAATAGAGTTCTACTTTGTCAGTCCAGAAACTTGTAATTCTAACA
Source organism: Carcharhinus amblyrhynchos (assembly GCF_965287045.1). Taxonomy (NCBI): domain Eukaryota; kingdom Metazoa; phylum Chordata; class Chondrichthyes; order Carcharhiniformes; family Carcharhinidae; genus Carcharhinus; species Carcharhinus amblyrhynchos. Next base: position 9,047,748 of record NC_137333.1, on the reverse strand, counting down.
TAATAACAAACATTTATAACCAGAGTGCTGGAACATGATTAAAGCAACTTTCATCCAGTTTACACATCATAACTCACCTATAATTACAGAGATACAATTCCGCTTTCCCCTGTGCTTATACCTTTCTGTCATTTCGGCAGCACCTACTGGTTGAAGTGGCATGTTCAGATATCTTTGCTGGAGAATGCGGAGCTTGGTCCTCTTGTAGATAAGAATAGGAAGCCTTTTGCTTTCCCTTCCATACAGGTGTTGGTGCAGATACTGCACTGTATTCACCAACATCTTTTCAACAGGTCCCAGCGTACAGCAAGTTACAAGGTTATAAAAGAGGAAGTCTTGCTCACAAAGCACCGAGCTAGTCGGACAACTGGTGAACCACCAACAAGTTTGCTTCCCTTTGGCTAGAATATATATGACCGCTTCTACCAAGGTGAACGTCTTCCCATTATCTGGCTAAGATTGGAATTAGCTTCCTCCTGAATAAGAACATTAGACCTAGGAGCAGAAGGAGGCAGTTTGACCCATTAGATCTGCTCCACCATTCATGATAATCGTCAATTTCACTTCCCTGTGTTAGCTCCATAATTCTTGATTTCCTTAAATCTGCAGTTCTGCACTTTAAATGGCAGTTGTTAGCAAAAGCAGGTTCCTTTATCTCAGTATCCTCTTCCTTCACCCTTGAGAGTGCTGTAGGGAAGCTCTCATGATGGTCCATATGGTAACCTTGGTACTGATCCATGTATAATAGGAGGGCTTAGCCAAATTGCTCAGTATTGAGGTGCTAATCACTCAAAACCAGTTCTGATAGATGACATGTCTTTCTCATGCCTGACAGCAGACTCCAAAAGCAATTGCTCTGTGGAACTCTGTTGTGGCAGGAGACTCCCGGGAGGATAGTCGAAAGGCTTTAAGAATTGCGCTCCAAGCAAACCTGGAGAGGTTGAAAACCCCCACTGACCGATGGGAATCCCTGGCTTCTGACTGACCAAAATGGAGGGCACTGAACACTCCGAGAGACTTTGTCAGGAATGTGCAGAGGGTGGAGTCATGTTGTTGGAGGGAGCACACAAAACTCCAAATGACTCATCTACCCAGTCCTTCCAGCATCACCTGTACCACAGGTGGCAGAGTCTGCAGGTCACACTTGGACTCAACAGTCATCTCGGAACCCTTCAAACTGGAGTGGAAGAAAGTCATGTTTGATCCCAAGGCTCTGCCTAAGAAACACAGGAGAGCTAAGGCTAAATCCATGCTTTGTGATGATTTGCTAAGCTCAACTAGTATAGCACACATCAATTGACTGGACGTTTTGTCTGTATAGTGCGCAAGAAACAATACTTTTCTGCACAGATTTAGTCCCCTTACTTGAGGAAAGATGTAGTAGTATTGGACGCAGTTCAGAGGAGGTTCACTAGACTGACTCCTGAGATGAGGGGTTTGTCGTATGAAGAGAGATTGAACACATTAGGTCTATACTCTCCAGAATTTTAGAAGAATGAGGGGAGATCAAATTGAGGTATACAAGATGATAAAAGGTATGGATAAACTGGACATGGAGCGGATGCTTCCTCTTGTGGGGCATTCTAGGGAGAGAGGTCATAGTTTTAGGATTGGGGCAGCAAATTTAAAACAGAGTTGAGGAGAAACTACTTCTCCCAAAGGGTTGTGAATCTGCGGAATTCGCTACCCCAATGTGCGGTGGATGCTGGGACGGAGAGTAAATTTAAGGAAGAGTTAGACAGATTTTTATTTGGTAACGGGTTGAAAGGTTATGGGGAGAAGGCAGGAAAATGGGGATGAGAAGCATTTTAGCCATGATTGAACAGCAGAGCAGACTCAATAGGCCGAATGGCCTAATTCTGCTCCTATATCTTATGGACTTATGAACTTTTGACTGTATCTCAATACATGTGACAATAATAAATCAAATAAAAATGTCCACATGCTTGCGTTAACAGGGGGGAATATTTAACCAGCGTACCTGCTTCTAACTAATAACCACTGCCTTTGGCTACCTGAATATTAAACAGAATGATCATATTCTTTCCTAATTAGGTATTGTTCTGCCCTCTGCAGATTGTAAATTGGAAGTACCTTTTTTATTCATTTATGGGATGTGGGCATTGCTGGCTGGGCCAGCATTTATTGTCCATTCCTAATTTCCTCTGTAGAGTTATCGGTGGCTGTAAATAAGACTATTTGTTATTTGAAGTTTGAAGACGTTGGCTCGATGGTGTCTCCGTTTTGAAATGCCCTCTCTCTCGCTAAACTGCCATAGCACCTCGCTGCTACTTTCAAACGTAGAGTCTCGTATTGGCCCCTCAGCTTCAAAGGCCCTCAGCCACCGTTCATTGTATAAACAGCCTGCCTTCTAGCTTATAATTGACCAATTGTGGATAATTACGGGTAAGCGACTGTTTCCCACACAGTGCGGATTTCTAATATTTGTTTGCATTTGGCCGTGGAGTTCAGAATCCCAATGGAAAAATCTGTCCTCCAGAGAATTCTGGTATGGATTGTAATAATGGCACGCGGTACATGCTAATGTTTCTTGATTGCTTGTTGACTTGATTGCTTGTTAAGTTGGTATGGCAAAAATATGTGATAAATTATGCCCACAGGTTTGATAGCAGATCAGTATGCAATGATATTGAAATATATCATCCTAACTTTATCATGACTCTATTTTATTCCTTTCACTATGGCTTGTATTTCACATCCATCGGTATATTTGATCATTGCAATTATCAGTCTGCCCAAGGAATCTGACTTCTGTCCTTTCCAATTTCTTGAGTGAAGTAGCCAAACCACCGGATACCACTATAAGACATAGGAGCAGAGTTAGGCCACTCGGCCCATCAAGTTTGCTCCGTCATTCAATCGTGGCTGATATTTTTCTCATCCCCATTCTCCTGCCTTTTCCCCATAACCCCTGACCCCCTTATTAGTCAAGAACCTATCTATCTCTGTCTTAAAGATACTCAATGACTACGATCATCTCCAGCTGAATAATACAAGCAAAATACCGCCGATTTTCAGAAATCTGAAATGAAAACAAAGTGCTGGAAAAGCTCAACAAAGTCCGGCCAGCATCTGTGGAGAAAATAACAAAGTTAATGTTTCGAGTCCGGCATGACTCTTTGGAATTTCTCCGGAGTAGTACCCATATGCTTTGTGAGTCATGTATTTTTCATAGCTTTCCTTTTGCCAGTTCCCCTCTCTTTATTACATGTGAGGTACAGAGGTTTCTTTACAGCAGGTGAGGGAGGCTGGGGTGGGGGGATTTGGTAAGAAAATGCACTGGTCAAGATTTCATTATGTTTTCAATATTTTCAAAACTTTCAAAATAGAAATTAAATCTCGTGATGACTGACTTGATCTCAAAAAGACGACCTAATACGTTCATTGTGTAGGTAGTGCGTAAACACCCAAGCCATGTGCCGACTGAAGGAATGCTGTGGGGAAAAAGGAGTTCCATTTTTATACAATCATAGAATCCTACAATCCTACAGTGCAGCAGGAGCCCATTCAACCCATTGAGCCTGCATTGACCACATCCTACCCAGGCCTGATCCTCATAACACCATGCATTTACCCTAGCTAGTCCCCCGACACTAAGCGACAATTTAGCATGATCGATCCACCTAACTCGCACATCTTTGGGCTGTGGAAGAAACCCACGCAGACATGGGAAGAACATGCAAACTCCACACAGACAGTGTCCCAAGCCAGGCATAGAACCCGGGACCCTGTCGCTGTGAGATAATAGTAGTGCCAACCACTGTGTCACTGTGCCACCCGTAGACACTGGCAGCAGTACTGGGACAGAAAGGAACTATAACATTGGGATGATCTGCATCTGAATCAGGCTGGGATCAAGGTCCAAGTGGAAAGGATAACTAAATAAAAGGATAAATAAGTAACAAGTGCTTTGAACTAGTAAATTGGAGGCTGGGGGTGGGGAGGGCTCATTGGGGATGAAAAGGGAGTATAAATGGCAGCTTGGAAAAGAAGCATTTAAATGAGCATTTGCAGTGTTAAAGCATACAGGACCGAGAGTAGAAAAATGGAATTCAAATTGATAGGTGCTGGATGACCAGCACAGACACAATGGGCCGAAGGGCCTCTTTCTGTGCTGGAAAGCTCCATGGCTCTAAAAGGAAAGAGTAGAGACTCTGAACTCATGTTATAGACGCTGATAGTAAAGGGTAAAACTATAAGAATCATAGAATTCCTACAAAATAATATGGTCTGGAACTGCTTGCCACAGAGAGATTGGAGGCAGCGTCCTTGTGTATACTCAGGACTGACATAGATTTTTGATCAGTAAGGGAATCAAGGGTTACAAGGAAAGGACAGGAGGGTGGACATGAGAAATGATCCTATTGAATGGTGGAGTAGGCTTGAGGGGCTGAACAGCCTACTCCTGCCCCTATTTCTTATGGTTTATTGGTCTGAAGGAACTATTATTGAATGAGGGACAGGGACTCAACAAAATTAACAGAAACACAATAACAGTAATTGAAAAATTAATGATACTAAAGAACAGCAAGTACACAGGAGCAGATGGTTTCCATCCCAGAGATTTAATGGAGGAGTTATGAAAATGGTGGACATCCTAACCATAAACGTCCAAAATTCTCTTGATTCGGGGGGAGAATTTTACAGGGGGTGGGGTCATTGTCTTATTCAGCATCCTCTACCCCTACCACCCCTCTGTAGCAAATTCAAACAGCAGTTAACTGATCTTAAGACAGGCTGCCCCACAGCGATAACACACTGCAGACAGACTCAATAGGCTGAGGGTGGGAACTCCGGCCCTCAGGCAATGGAGGGTCAGCCAAGCAGATTACCTGGCAGCTGACTGGCTGCAGCAGCAGCAGAATGCACTCGTGGATGCTGCTGAGACTACAGAGGGTGGTGGGTGCCTGGAACTCGCTGCTGCGGAACGTAGTGGTCTTGTGGCCTTGGATAGAGCAGAAGCCAGACCAAGAGAATACTCGGTGTCAAGCTAACTCCGGGTCTTTTCTTTGATTTGATTTATTATTGTCACATGTATTAGCATACAGTGAAAAGTATTGTTTCTAGTGTGCTATACAGGCAAGGCATACTGTTCATAGAGAAGGAAAGGAGAGGGTGCAGAATTTAGTGTTACGTCATAGCTCAGGTGTAGAAAAAGATCAACTTAATGCAAGGTGGGTCTATTCAAAAGCCTGATGGCAGCAGGGAAGAAACAGTTCTTGAGTCGGTTGGTACGTGACCTCAGACTTTTGTATCTTTTTCCCAATGGAAGAAGGTGGAAGAGAGAATGCCCAGGGTGCATGCAGTCCTTGTAGACAAAGTCAATGGATGGGAGGCTGGTTTGCATAATGGATTGGGCTTCATTCATGACCCTTTGTAGCCTCTTGCGGTCTTGGACAGAGCAGTAGCCATACCAAGTTGTGATACAGCCAGAAAGAATGCTCTCTATGGTGCATCTGTAGAAGTTGATGAGAGTCCTACAAGGATCAGGTACCCTAGCAAAAGCTGGAAAGGGGAAGGTGGGGTCGGGTTGTAGAGGTTGGCACATTGGCACCAAGTACCATTTGGAGAGACAATACTCCCACCCAATAGGCACAGAAGACACTTCTCCCCACCCCAGCTAGGGAGATATCCACCCTTCCTTTCACCCATTTAGCCTGAGCTGATAGAATAGCAAGCTGGCCACTTTCATATTATGGCAACAGAGGCGAAAAGATGTCCTTTACTTGATAATTCAGGGCCTCAATATGCCTAAGGGTGGGTGGATTGATTGATACCTTATCCACTCAATGGTAAAATGGATGGCTGCTCAGAGATGGGTGGAAAGGAGGTGGGTTGTCTGCCTGCTTTATTTTAAGTGTTCCCTGCCTCTCAATGTGCTGGGGGCAGGGTATTTCAGGAGCATAAAATACTCACTGCAACATCGGAGGTTGAGAGGGGCGACCTTATAGAAGTCTACAAGATTATGAGGGGCATGGACAGAATGGATAGTCAGAAACTTTTTCCCAGGATGGAAGAGTCAATCACTAGAGGCAGAGGTTTAAGGTGCGAGGGGCAAGGTTTAAAGGAGATATATGAGGCAAGTTTTTACAGAGAGGGTGGTGGGTGCCTGGAACTCGGTGCCGGGAAATGTAGTGGAAGCGGATACAATCGTGACTTTTAAGGGGTGTCTGGACAAATACATGGATAGGATGGGAATAGAGGGATATGGTACCCAGAAGGTTAGGGGGTTTTAGTTCAGGCGGGCAGCACAGTCGGTGCAGGCTTGGAGGGCTGGAGGACTTGTTCCTGTCCTGTAATTTTCTTTGTTCTTTATTCTTTGTCCTTTTATTTTTGATAAAGTCTCCATGAGAGACCATTGGCTAAAGATGAAGCCCATGGATTTGAAGGCAGAGTATTGGCCTGTTCGGGAAATTGACTGAACAGCAGTGACAGAGACATGGGATCAAGGGTATGAAGTTATTAATGATGTCCCGCATGGATCTGTGTCAGGATAATTACACTTTCCCAGAGCTAGCCTCTTCCCACTTGCCAGTTTCCCAGAGTACAGCCAGGGCTAAATGATGAGCCTGTGAGTGTGGTGGCTTTCTGTCTGCTGTCCTGTCTCCATTGAGCTGCAAGTGGGTGGAGTCAAGTTGGGTTTTGAGATTGTTAAAATTCTATGTCTCATCAGATCTGTTTTTTCTGAGTTAAGATTACTGACCACTTCATCATCCCTGCCAGAAACATCTCGAAGTCTCTTGTGTTCATTGTACTGTGTTTAGGTGCAGTTGTTACTGGTATGTTAGTAACTGAGACAGTTATCTGACGTGCAGCAACATTGCATAACCAGCAATGGACCAATATTAAATCATGGTTGAGGGCAAAATGCTTCCAATGCTAAACATTCTAATGTAAACATTAGACTCTTCAGGCAGGATTTTCAGATCGTGCTTGCCCAAAGGTCGGAAATTCCCACCCAAGGTCAACAGACTTTTGCATGATCTGTCTCCCTCCTGCTATGATGCCCCTGGTGGGCAGGATGGGAAAATTCCCACCCTTACTGCCACCTGACTTCTAGCCCGCAATTCTCCAATGCTGTAAACCCCACCACCGCTGCCAATGAGAGCAGAGAATTTAGCATTCAGCCAAAACTCCATTTACTGTAACAAGACTGGAGAATCCCAGCCACGGACAAGATTGGAGAATTCCAGCCCGAATATCCACCAGAGAAGTCAAAAAGGGCTATGACTGATCCTCTCTTTAAAAGGTCGCTCCTCCAATCATTTGGCACCTCCCTCAATGCTACAATGGAATATCGACATAGATTTTGATCTGTCATTCATAGATCATAGAATCCGACAATGCAGAAGGAAGCCATTCGGCCCATCGAATCTGCACCAACCACAATCTAATCCCAAGCATTTACCTTAGCCAGCCCCCCGACACTAAGGGTGATTTAGCATGGCCAATAAGCTTAACCTGGACATCTTTAGGCTGTGTGAGGAAGCCAGGGCAGCTGGAGGAAACCCACACAGAGACAGGGAGAACGTGCAAACGCCGCACAGACAGTGAACCAAGCCAGGAATCGATCCCTGGCGCTGCGAGGCAGTAGTGCTAACCACTGTGCCACTATACTCCAATGCAATATCAACATAGATTTTGGTCATTCATGACTCATCCAACACTTCTGACACCACAGAACTCTTTCAATACTGCGCTGGAGTGCTAGCCCAGATTGTTGTTCACAAGTCTGACAGTGGGACTTGAATTGACAATCTTATGACTCAGAGTAGAAAGGGCCCTTAACTTAAAATTTATATCCTCTTCTGCTCGTAATTGCCATTGAATAGCCACATTATTCACCCTGCAGACTAATGCGTCACACAGCATATCATTCCGAGTGGCTTCAAAGTCACAATGCACTGAGATTTGCATCAATTTGTTGCTATAAGTTGCAATAGCCCCCCCGGGTCTCCCCCACTTCTATTAAACATAAATCTCTGCAATATGACTGATGATTTTGGATGGAAATGTGAATTTACCAATTCAACAACTGTCACTAAATTTCTTGGAGTCAGGTCCACTTGGGGTTGTGAGGCTGTGAATCAAACTGCAAGCCTGGGTCCCACACACCCTCAGAAGGGTTCCCTCCTTCTTCTCCTCCTCCTCCTCTATTTCATTGGCTTGAAATTAATAGCCCAAATGCTCTACGTACTATTTCCAGTTCTCCATGGAAGTATCAAAATAGGGGCATTTTCCAAATTATTCTTGACTCAACTTCAACAAAAACTCTATACTGAGTTTTACCCTCATCGCCAGTGTAATAAATCTTATGCACCCTTTATTTAGAGGTAAAAGCTACACCGAAGCTTGCATGTTATGGCTGCAGCCAGCTCCTGAGATGGTTCTGGAACAGCAAGCCCTGCTGACCAGGATGATCCCACACCCTGCTCCCTGATTGGTTCCCCAGGTCATGTGACTCTTACTCTTCAGATTAATCCTTAAAGGGACATTCCCCATTAGCTCTCATTCAAAGCTTCTTGAGCTTTGGATGAGGGGATCATTCTTAAGGTGCAAGCTTAGCAGACTCTGTGACTGTAGCTGATCCCAATCTTGTCCTTGCCTTTTGTTTACGGACCTTCCAAGATGAGACACTTCTTAGTCATGAGCAGTGAATCTGGTTTTTATTTTTTTCACTGTTCCGAGGGCACTGGGGCCAAATGCAGTGCCTTAATTATTAACCATGCTGTTTCAGTTAACTTGGAAACAGGCTTCTTCTGGTCTGTATGGCTTCTGTACATATTACTGTTTCCAATTAAATCAACAGCACATTAAACTCTTTACTCGTTGAAGAGTTGAACTGGCTGTCTCATCGCTGCTGACTGTACAGTGATGCTACAGAACTGAATCAAACCAACTTAGAATGTGAAACTACGCAATATGGAATAAGTTCCACGTCAACATTCTGATAGCAAACAAACTGGTAAGCTGACAAGACAAAAGTGAAATACTGCAAATGCTGGAAACCTGAAATTAAAACAAGGAGTTCTGCAAATGCTCAGTAGATCTGGAGGCATCTGTGGGGAGAGAGAGAAACAATGACCGGAAATCTCCATCCATTCACACCAATGGGATTCTCCGGTCCTGCTGCAGTGAACGGAGATTTGGCTGAGCGTCAAATTCTCTGTCCTTATTGGCAGTGACGGAGGCACGTGAGTGGCCGGAGAATTCTGGCCAATGTTTCAGGTTGATGACTTTCCATCAGACTCACCGATCTGAGTCAGAGAGCCGGTGGAAGCCCTGAGCTCACCTCTTCAGCAGCTGGAGCGCCCGCAACAGACTTTTAATCAGCATGTTCATTTTGGCGTGATTCCGGGTTGACAAAGGTGGTGGTAAAAGGGGAAATGCTGATAAAGTTGGGCAGGTGGTTCATTAATTCAATTTAAATGCATCCAAACGCATTTAACATAGATGCATGGGTTAGGTGGATTGGCCATGTTAAATTGACCCTATTTTCAGGGGGATTGGCACGGTAAATATGTGGAGTTGCAGGAATAGGTCCTGGGTGGAATGAAGTCTTGAAGGTCTCCTTCTGTACTGTACGGATTCTATAATTCTATGGTATCTGATCTGATTGGGCGCGAAAACGTGGTAAAGACGGGGGTGAAGCCATTAACGCGATCCGTGCCTGCGTTCACACAGATGGCCACTTTACTGAGACCCAGGAATGGCCGTGAACCAATTCGCACCCGAAATGGGCGCAACGGTGATTTAACTGCATTTGCATGCAAGATCAATTTCTTGGGGAGGGGTGGTGTTGGAGTGAGGCCAGATCATTCTCTGTGGCGGGGCATGGGGGTTTGGGGAGTGAGGCCAGGTTATTCTCAGGGAGGAGTGTGGGGGCGGGGTAGTGAGGCCAAATCATTTTCTGAGGTGGGGGGGATGAGGCTAGGTCATTCTCGAGAGGCGAGTAGAAGGGGCAGGGGGGGAGTGAGGCCAGATCATTTTCTGGGGGGGAGTAAATGAGGGAGGGAGAGGAGAGAGTCGGATAAGATGCATCTCTGGTTGGGGGGTAGTTGGGGAGGCCTGATCACTCACTGGTGGGGTGGGGGAGGGAGGCCAGTTGGATCTCTGGTGGAGGAGGTGGGGGTGGGACGGAGGGGGTCCTCTGCCACTCTGTGAGTGATTGGTAGGGGGGAAGGGGGCAGGAGGTGTCTGGGTAGTGGGGTGGGGGCGGTGGATGGATAAGGGGGACAGTCATGTCTGTGGGGGCCATTACTCCCGCTTATTGCTCCCAGGCTACTTTCTCTGCTTTCTGTTGCTTGAGAGCGATCTGACATAGGCACGCCTTTTCAAATTTTTTTCTAACTGCGCATGCGCAGTTCAGAACTCTGGTCGTTTCAGGTGCGCTAAGCCCTGCCCACAGCACAGTTCAGCCTAAGTGTGTATGGGAGCGCCTGAAAGCAGATTTCCAAGTCGGATCTGAATTCAGCACTTAGAATGAAAATGGTAAAATCAAGCCCACTGTCTGTGTGGAGTCTGCACATTCTCCCAGTGTCTGCATGGGTTTCCTCTGTGTGCTCCAGTTTCTTACTACAAAGGCATGCTGGTTAGGGACATTGGCCACGCTAAATTCTCTCTCAGTATATGCGAACAGATGCTGGATTGTGATGACTAGGAATTTTCACAGCAATTTCACTGCGGTGTTAATGTAAGCCTACTTATAACTAATAAATAAATCTTAAACTTTAAGCTTTTTAGGAATCTCAGAACCAGTGAAGCCCTCACACCGCAAATGATTCCTTCACACATACACTCTCGGTGCTCTGTTCCCTTGCATTTGAAATGATATTTTCGCTGAACATATATGCAAAATAATTGAATCACTTGTCCAGTAAAATACACATTAGCAGCATTACCATTTAATTTTGTAAATGGATAGGCTGAATATGCATAGTGCCTTCTGTAAAAAAGAGTTAACTGTTACCCCTAAAAACAAGTGACATTAGTTAGAAAGTGAAGCGTCCTCACACCCTTGTGTGTTCTTGAGAAAAGTGATGGCAAATAGAACAAAATTAAATGGTGAAGGACGCCTATCGTCATAGACTCAGTATTGCGCATTTTCAGTACATAATAAAGCTACCGTATGACTGACACTGTGGTATTGGAATTATGATAATATAGAATGAACTAGAGAGAAAAATCAACAGCACCACAATGCACGTACTTGACTTTTTAAGATGCCAATACAGGCACAGTTTAGGGAGTGATGGCTGTAGTTATTTAGGAACATATTTACTGGGAATTGCATATACCTAGGAGGCACATTGCAGTGCATCAGCACAAATTGTTCTTCTTAATTTCATCAGTGTCTGTAAATGAAAAATAATGACGCTGACACACATGATTAAGGGTGAAAAATGTAGATTATTCTAATTACTTCCCTAAAAACGGAAATGTGATTGAGGTGGTCCTCCGATTATTTAGAACTATTAGATAAACCAGAAAGAAAAATTTCATTTCAGTCAGATTCAGAAGAGAAGTTGGAATCTTTTTGTGATAATGTTCTGTTCAGCTGGGAATTTATTGCTATGCATAATTATGCAAATGTGATTGCAATTAAGCATGAGATCTGTTGTAGGCTACTGTAAATTTATTGCAAAGCTGGCATCTGCATTACTCATGATGAATTTTGGCAGTACTTATTTGGAAGAGCAATGACATTCAAAAATGGTCAGACGTAAAGGACTATTCTGTACATCAATTAATTTTCTTTATATACTCCAGGTATAATTTTGTAAGTAAGATGTAGCTATCTTAAAGCCCAACGTTAATGATTATTATTATATGTAATGCCGAGAACACAGTATTTACCCTTTTGTCTCTCTCTAGCTTTCTTTTATGAATGTGTTTCTTACTCCATGCACACTTAGTGCTTTTTCATGTAAACGTGTGCAGGCTATAGCTATAAAATGACACAAAGTCTGTATCCTTGAAAGAGGTACATGTTTGTCAAAAGCATATTATTGGAATATGTTGTCCCGATCTTGAAGTATAACTCACAGATGACAAAGCCACTTTTTAATAAAACAGTCCTGGATCAGGAGTGAGAAATATTCAACATTCAAAGCTGCTCCCCTTTAGAGTATATCTAATTCTTTTAAAGTGACAGGGGCATCTTCTTATATTTATCTGCCCATGGCATCATATAATCATTTGCATTGATACTCCTGAGGAAAACAGTGAGGAATGAAGACACGATCAGGTAAGGCAGTGCGTGTGGTTTGGCATTTCAAAGGTTGCTTCATTAATTGTCATGTGTTGTACCCATGGCTGTGTCACACCAGGACTGTTCTTTAATGAATAGATATGATATCCCTTGTGTATTATCTAACAGCTCTGAGGACTGCACGCAAGATATAAATAAATCCCCATCAGCAAGCACAAAATGGACATTTAGTTATACACTTTGCAATAATTGTTAACCCATGCACTATCATAAAACATGTACTTGAGGTCAAACGTCACTTTTGGAAGTAATGCTCTCATCGCTGGACCTTGTTGCATAACACTATGAAAATGAATATTTGCTATCATTTCTTCATAAGTCCAAGTAACATTTTAATGATAAAATCAAAAAATGTTAATATTGATCAAATAATGTACGTTAAAACAATAGACTGGCAGGGTAGAACAGTGGTCAGCACTGCTGCCTCACGCTGCTGTCACTATGATTCCCGGCTAGGGCAGGATGGGAAAATTTCGCCCACAGCGTTCACTGCCGCTATTAAGACGCAAGATAAATCTACTAATTCTAAACAATCAGAGAACCCCTCAATCATGTTTCTAATCAATTCCAGCCTCAGGTGAGTGTCTGTGTGGAGTTTGCACTTTCTCCCCGTGTCCGTGTGGGTTTATTCCCACAATCCAAAGATGTGTGGTTAAGTTGATTGGTCATGCTACATGAGCAGGGTTACGGGACAGGATGGAGGGTAGGGCCTGGATGAGCTGCTCTTTCAGAGAGTTTGTGCAGACTCAATGAGCTGGATGGCCTCTTTCTGCACTGTAGGGACTCTATGATTCTATTTGCCTTTATTACAAAGCATAGAATGGAATTTTTTAAAACATAAAATCTTATTGGACAATAGAAATTAGAACTGAATTAATTCGATAATTTGGGTTAAGCTGTCAGTTCCTAATTTTGTCAATTTTAGTCCATTTCGTAATCTTGTTTTCCCCATCAAAAACTCAACAAGAGTCTATAAAATGCAGGGTGATACGCTATTTTACAATGCCTGGGTGCTATTATTAACCACTGTTGGTCTTTTTAGTGAAGGAGATTCCAGGCTCCAACCTCAACTTGGCTGATTTCATATAAGTGGCTTGAAATTACAAGCTTGGTGTAGTACTTTTCCTTCCCTGGCAAGCACATGTCTATTCCTTCCTTGACGTGTGGGGATATAGGGCTTGGAAGGAGTCTGTAGCTGGTCTCTAGGGTATATGGGTTAATTTGTCTATTTCCCATGCCACAATGTGGAGGGAGATGAATGCTCACAATCTCAGAAATCTCACATCAGCATCATGACAATTTTAAATCTTATTAGAAATTTAAAATCTATAAAGACACTTGAAATAATTGTTAAACAGTAAAATGAAAGACACATCACTTCTCCATAAGATTCTCCAAAGCCTGTCCATCATTTACAAGGCACAAGTCAAGAAAGTGTTGGAATACTCATCACTTGCCTGGATCAGTGTAGCTCCGACACACGCAAGAAGTTCGACACCATCCAGGAAAAACATAATCCATCCATCCAGCACTTTAAACATTTACTCCCTCCATCACCAACACACAATAGCAGCAATGTATGTTGTGTATTGTAGAATTGTGGCAAGGAGACATGGAGGGTTAAAAACTAATAGAGTTTTATTTACAGTGTATGTTGATCACAGGCTGCTTCCTCATTCTACCAGTTTCTCACATTAGCGACTTGTGATGTCACTTCCAGTCATGACATGTATATATTAATCTTTTATTATTATTATTATTTTATTATCATTAATACATGTCTTTTGGTGTCAGGGTTCCAGGAAGGCTCAGGTCAGGGCTTTGTACAGTTCAATCCAAATTTTCAGTAGGTTCCATTTCCAGCAGGTTGGTTTTCCTCACCAACTGCTGGTCCGATGGACTTTCAGTCTTTCAATCCTTGAAAAGTGGCACCCAAATTCCGCAAATTTTCCTCTTCAGGAGGGGTGGGGGTGGGGGAGATTTTCTGGCCTCCCTGCAGCATATTTCCCATGGTGAGAACCAACGTTCCACTTAGGATCTGATCCATTGCTCTTTGAAACAAGGCCTGAGCTGATGTGGTACCAAACGATAATCTTCTGTATTGAAACAAAACTTTGTGAGTCACAACTATCAGAAGTTCCAGTAACTTCTGATCTACATTCATCTGTAAGTATGCCTGGCTCAGGTCAATTTTGCTGAGATGTTTGCCTCCTGCCAATCCCTCAAATAGGCCACCAATGTGGGGTAGTGGGTATTGTTCCGCACACAATGCTGGATTAAGGATGATTTTGAAGCCTCAGCAAATCCATATGGATCCATCCTTTTTGAAGACTATTATTATTGTTTAAGTTTAAAGTTTATTTATTAGTGTTACAGCAGTTTTACATTAACACTGCAATGAAGTTACTGTGAAAATCCCTTAGTCGCTGCACTCTGGCACCTGCTCAGGCACACTGAGGGAGAATTGTTTGTTTTAATCTGGATTAATGCTATTTTGTTACTTTAGTGTTCCCCTGGGTTTTTGCAGAGTAGGATTTGATCAGGTTGATTGACAAAAAATTGTGTGACTGAGTGGAGCTAGGCTTACACAGAGAAATTTAGTTTAGCTGCTGCTTGGAGTTGTTAGACAGCAGTGCCACTCTTTTCCTCACTGGATTTTGAATCTGGAATCTGCCAGGAAATACATCTCTTTCTCCGAGATTCCACTGTTTGGGGGTAGATCTTTTTCTGGGGATTGCTGTATGAGTGTCAGAAAACAGGTGTCTGTCTGGATCTCTGTCCACAGGTGTTAAAAGGCTGGAAATTTAGCATCCACTGAGCATACCTGTTTTTGTGCTGATTTTAAAAAGTGATTTATGTCTATGTGGATATTGGAACTATAGCAATACCTTGTCAAGAATTGTCACATTTAAGTATTTCCGATTGGTAAAAATTATGCTAATTCCTTTTGTACATTTTACCTGTGCTGTTAAAAATAAAGTTGGTTTTAATAAAAGCTTCCTGGTGAATTAATTGAATCAGACGTGGAACGAAACACCTTATGTTCATTGTAATGCCAAAATCATAAAAAGTTAGCTAGACGCACTTCATAGTTACATTGGAGTTACTGATCTGTTCCCTAATATCTAATGTCAACGTCCATCATTACTGACTGTCTATCCAACAGTGAAGTGACCCAGGATTTATTCACAGAACCATTAATGGCTGGCACATTTGATGACAATTTATTTTTGGACTGTGAGACCCTCATTTCTCGCAATCCTTTTGTATGGAATAAACACTTCTTCTCTTGTTCTGTTTACAGTTTGTTTTGGTTTGTTCTTTCTTCTTCATATATTTGCTTGTAGTTTGTTTCTTCTGCCAGCAGGTAATGGGGTTAGGGTTAGGATTACCTGTCATGCTATCAAAGCATTTAAATCTCCTGGCCTTTAATTTTTTTTAAATTTGCAGTTTAAATCAATTCTTATTAGTTATTCTGTCTGCAGACATAAGCCTGAGGGATATCATTATAGGATTTGTGCTGCATGGCTTATTTCACAACCTATCATTATCACTGTGGGGTGCTGGTCAGTTCATCAGCCTGAATTTTCAGGATGACTAGCAGTCATAAGCTGTCATCTGATGAATTGGCAGAGAATGCATCCCTGAACAACTCCGATAGACCCACTGCCATTTAACAGTCTAATAAGCATTTATTAGCAGCAGATAAAACCGCCTTCTGCACTTGGAAGAAAGCCCAGCCTTGGACAGCTGTTGGCCAATCTGATTGACAAACTTCACTCCAGCTGCAGGGGCTGGAAAATATACTGCAGCGCCATGTTTGAGTCAAAGTCCCAGGGAAGGGAGGATACAGGATGCTCTCGGGGCATTGTAAAGGGGCCAACCGGGGGGGGGAGGGGAGGACCTGATGTCTCTGGTCCATGACAGAAGGGTATCTACAGTCTGAAAATGGCCTCTTCTGCACAGTAGGGATTCTATGATTCTATGAAGCAGAGGTATAAACAGAAGAAAGCTCCAGTGCCTCACCATACCAGTTTTGCTTACTCACATCAATTTTTCTTTTGTTCATCTTTTCATCCCTAGGCATCAAATGAAGCCCCTAAAAGTTATGAAATGCCATTGAAGATTTAAGCCTGTGCCTACATCAATGAGATTTGACATGTCAAAGAATCATAGAACCCTACAGTGCAAAAAGAGGCCCTTCGGCCCATCGAGTCTGCACCAACCACAATCCCACCCAGGCCCGACCCCCATATCCCAACATATTATATCCACTAATCCCTCTAACCACGCATCCCTGGACACTAAGGGGCAATTTCTTAGCATAGCCAATCAACCTAACCCGCACATCTTTGGACTGTGGGAGGAAACCAGAATACCTGGAGGAAACCCACGCAGACACGAGGAGAATGTGCAAACTCCACACAGACAGTAACCTGAGCCAGGAATCAAACCCAGGACCCTGGAGCTGTGAAGCAGCAGTGCTAACCACTGTGCTACCGCACCACCCTATATGTGACATTAATCCCTACTGTGCAGAAGAGCCCCACCACCACCCCACCTTCTTGCCCGAGATCAGGGATAGAAACTTTTCCTGTTTCCCACCCTCTTGGGCAGTCTTCCCATCCGAGGCCCTGTCCAGGCCACCATAAAATCACAGCCGGAATAGGATCCGGAAGGGAATCCTGTCGTTGCTATATTATGTTCCCCCGCTGCCTCAGAATATGCTGGAGAGCAAAATTTTCCCAACTCCAAGGAACTGACTCGGGAACAAAAATTTGACCTAAGGCGAGTAGTCTGCTTATTTTCATATTTATCCCCAGATTTAACAAAGGAATTGAAATGGAACTTTGTTTCAGAGCTTACTGTCATATATATGTCAAATCTCATTTACATAGGCACAGGCTTAAATCTTCAATAACATTTTACAAGTTTTAGGAGCTTCATTTGATGTCTAGGGATGAAAAGATGAACAAAAGAAAAGTTGACGTGAATAATGAAAACTGGTAGGATGAGGTACTGGAGCTTTCTTCCGTTTACACCTCTGCTTCATAGAATCATAGAATCCCGACTGTGCCGACGAGGCCATTTGACCCATTGAGTCTGCACCAACTCTGACAGAGTATCTTACCCAGGCCCTCCCCCTAGCCCCGTAACCCTATATGTTTACCATGGCCAATCTACCTAACCTACACACCTTTGGACACTAAGGGGCAATATAGCATGGCCAATCCATCCAGCCTGCAAAACCTTTGGAGTGTAGGAAGAAACTGGAGCACCCAGAGGAAACCATACAGAAACGCAAAGGTTGCCACCCGAAGCCGGAATTGAACCTGGGTCCCTGAAGTTGTGAGACAGCAGTGCCAACCACTGTGTCACCCTTGATACATATGTTTAGCATACAAAAAGACTGCTTGAGGTAGCCAACCACAAATTCCTTCATTTGGGTGTACATGCAATTTCTTTCTTTTGTACATTCATATGTGTCTGACCACCTATCTTTAGAGTGCCAGACTTGTACTCCGCAGGTTCAATCTTTAAGCACATGAGCTGCCCTTAGAAATTTGGTCTGTTTCATGAATCAGTTTGGAGATGACAACTTATTCACAGAGCTTTTGCCATATCCCCTCTTCATCCATTACCATTTACCTCTCAATTACAGCCATAGGCAATACAGCACGAAAACAAGTGCTTCAACCCATCCGGTCCATGCCAACAATGGTGGCCTCCCAGCAAGTCCCAATTGCCCATGTTTGGCCCATATCCCTCTAATCCTTTCCCACACACATACCCAATTGCTTTTTAAATGTTACTATTGTACCTGGCTCAACTTTCTCTGGTAACTCATTCCATACATGCACTACCCTCTGCGTGAAGAAGTTCCCCCTCCAGTCCCTTCTAAATCTTTCCCTCCTCACCTTAGACCTATGCCTCTAGTTAGCAATTCTCTTTCCCTGGAAAAAAGACTATGTGTTCATTCTATCTGTGTCCCCCGTGATTAACTACACCTCAAAGAGGTCACCCCTCATCCTCCTACATTCCAAGGAATAAAGTCCTAGACTGGCCAATTGCATGCGTCTTTTTGTCACGGGCTAACCTTTCATCCGAAATGGTATCATGCATTCCAGTAAATGCAATCTAATGGTGCCGTAATAAGGTCTGTAAAACAGCATCTGAAAAGTCTTTAGCAGGTCACTTCAGCTAGGCTTTACACACTCCAACAGCTGGGTGAGCAAAATATTTATTATTTATGCTAATTATCTGCCAAATTAACTGCTTGAGAAGTGTGAAAGCAGCATTATTACAGATGGGCCCCGATTAGCTGATATCCTTTCATTAACGCTAATGGATTTAGATTGAGTGAAAAAAAAACTTTAGAAGCAATATGGCGCTTAGCTGCCATTTTCAATTGGTCTCATTGTTTTCAACAATACAGGGAGAGAATTGCTCGGCTGGCTTCATTAGTGACATTGAAAGCTCAACCTTTATGATTTAGTAACAAAAGACAACCACTGTAATTCTTTTCCCATGAAGAAAACTAACACTTTGCTGAAAAAACAGCAAAGTATATACAAGAACTAGGAGTAGGAGTGGACCACATCAAACCTTCTCCTCCATTTACTATGATCATGGCTGATCTTGGAGCTTCAATTTGAATTTCCCATCCACTCGCCATATCCCTTAATTCTTGAAGACACATTTGTCCATCCCAACCTTAAACTTATTCAATGATGGAGCACCCGCAACTCTCTGGGGTAGAGAATTTCAAAGATTTTCTGTGAAGTAACTTCGCTTACATTTATATGCAATGACTGCATGTTTTGTGTATGAGCACAGAGTTTGGTGATTAGAGCTATTGCAGTTAAGTGATTTGCAAAGCAATAAATGGTTCCATATCTCAGACAAATGGCAGTGGTGCAGGGCTGCACCTTTAGGGGAGGGTTTCCTTGGCAGCAGGGAGCTTGGAGGGGGTGGGGGTGAGGAAAACAGAGGGGTGCCATGTCAGGTTAGCTCCTCTATGCAGCCCCACCACCATAGGGATGGGATCAGATGTGGGTTAGCTGTTGGGCAAATGTAAATGGACAGCCAATTTAAATCAAACACAAAGAATGCTGGATAATCTCAGCAGATCTGGCAGCGTCTGTAGGGAGAGAAAACATTTTGAGTCCATTTGATTCTTCTTTGGAGCCAATCTAATCAATTGAAGGTTCTATTAAGGATGACTTTCTCAAGTCTCAAGAACATCCCCTGTCTCAGTGGGAAGGTCATCAATTTCAGAGAGGGAACCTCCCTGTGGGTGTCCGGGAGGGACTTTGGAGATGGAAGCTCAGTGCCCCAAAGTGAGGGCTGAGGGCACAGTAAGGCAATCCCACTGGGCCATCTGGTAGGGCTCGGCCACTTGGCCCCATCTGATTTTTGCTTTGATACCCAGCTGCAAGAGGTCACCTCAAAATATCCTTGAGTTCTATGGAAGTGTGAGGGGAAGGCCTAGTGGTGTTATTGCTAGACTATTCATCCAGAAACTCGGCCAGTGTCGGAGACCCAGGTTCGAATCCCACAACAGCAGATGGCGGAATTTGAATTCAATAAAGAAAATCTGGAGTTAGGAATCTAATGATGACCATGAAACCATTTTTGATTGTCGGAAAAGCCCATCTGATTCACTAATGTCCTTTAGGGAAGGAAATCTGCTGTCCTAATAATGTGAGTCCAGAGCCGCATCAAATGTAGCCCAAACCATCATGCAAACCAGCCTCCCATCCATCGATCCTGTCTACACTTCCAGCTGCCTTGGCAAAGCAGCCAGCATAATTAAGGACCCCACACACCCTAGACATTCTGTCTTCCACCTTTTTCCATCAAGAAAACGATACAAAAGTCTGAGGTCACGTACCAACCAATTCAAGAACAGCTTCTTCTCTGCTGCTGTCAGACCTTTGAATGGTCTTACCTTGCATTAAGTTGATCTTTCTCTACAACCTAGCTATGACGGTAGCATTACATTCTGCACTGTCTCGTCTCCTTCTCTATTAACGATATGCTTCTTCTCGATAGCGCGCAAGAAACATTATTTTCCATTGAATGCTATTAAATAATAAATCAAAATCAAATCAATGGGTGGTTGACTCTCAACTGCCCTCAGGCAACTAGGGATGGGCAATAATCCAGGCCCAGCCAGCGACACACATATCCCATGAATGAATAGAAAAATGTTATCTCCACAGTGCACACCAGTCTGCATGCTGCTATCGATCTTTAAAAGCTGCTGGCCATCTGATTGAGCCAACAGTATCTTTATGTTCACTTTAGTTGGCCAATTACATCCTTGGAATATATGTGGAATGGGTTCCACTGCTGGTTCCTGTATTCCATGTATTTTATCACGGGTACATGAGTTTTGTTAATATTTCATCAAATAATTCTCCCATTGTTTTTCTTAGTATTGATGGTTTGGGGGTTGTTAGTAATTCTGGGTGATCTGTTGAAGATTTTGTCACAAGCCTGGCTAAATTAGGCTCTATTTACCTATTTATAGATAGCTTAATAGGTGTCAGCCTATAAAGATTTATTGTGCAATTGGGAACTGTTGTAAAACAACAGTGGTATCTATGATTCAGTCTGCTAGCGATTGGCTAAAATTTATTTTGCATGCCATAATTGGCCAATAATGAACTTTACGCTTGGATACCCCCCATGGTGATTGTTTTGACATCAAATGAAAAGAAGTATTAAAATAGACAATAAAGTGTTGCAGTGAAATATGTGGCCATTTTCATTCAATGTTTAAAATGATCTTACTTTGTTATATTATTACTTCTACATGTCAAAAAGGGCTTGAATTTATGCCATAGTTTCATGACATAGAAACATAGAAGATAGGAGCAGGAGGAGGCCATTTGGCCCTTCGAGCCTGCTCCACCATTCATTACAATTATGGCTGATCATCCAACGCAATAGCCTAATCCTGCTTTCTCCCCATAACCTTTGATCTCATTCAGCCCAAGTGCTATATCCAGCCGCCTCTTGAATACACTCAATGTTTTGGCGTCAACTACTTCTTGTGGTAATGAATTCCGCAGGCTCACCACTCTTTGGGTGAAGAAAGGTCTCTTCATCTCCGTCCTAAATGGTCTACCTTGAATCCTCAGATGGTGGACCCCTGATTCTGAACCCCCTCACCATAGGGAATATCTCCCCTGCATCTACCCTATCTAGTCCATGACCTCAGGACATCCTAAAGCATCTTATAGCCAATTAAGTAGTGGTGAAATCGAGGCATTGTTGTCATGTAGGAATCACGGCAGTCAGCTTCCACACATCAAACTCATACAAACAATATGTGATAATGACCAAGTTCTGAATCAATGATAGTAGTTGAAGGATAAATATTGTGCAGGATGCTGGGGAAGAATCCTCAGTTCTTGTCTGAAAAAGTATGCCATATATCTTTAATGCTCTCCTAGGAGGTGTGCAGTATGAACTTTCAGTCAATACTTTAAAATTCAGACACAAACAAGCTATTAAAATGGCTGCTGAAAATCAGACAAACTTTGGCGTTTGAGCTCCAGCCAATATCACATCTCAGGCAGTCAGCCAATTAAATATGGATACTTGCTGCCAGCTGGGGAATTCCCACCTCTCTTAGTTTAAGGATGGGCCAACACAAAAATCTATAGAGATAATATCATACTAAAGAAGGCATATTGGACTCAAAGGATGGGATTTTCCAGCCGTGCTCACCCCAAGACTGGAAATTCCTGCCTGAGGACAGCAGACCTTTGCACGATCCACTCCCACCCACTACGATTCCTTTGGCAGGTGGAATGGGAAAGTTCTGCCCAAAATGTTAAACCTGTTTCTTGCTCCAGAGTTGGTGCCAGACTTGCTGAATTTTTCCAGCACTTTCTGTTTCTATTATGCAGTCACCCCAGGCGGCCTCTCAACGTGTGACTGGTGACAGATGGATGGCCTCCATCACCATCCCATTGTATCACGATGACTGTCTCAAACACTCAAAAGTATTAACCAACAACACAGGATGTGAAAGCAACATAAATGCCACCCCTTACTTGGAAACAGACCTGAACTTGTGAAAAGCCACATAGGAGCAGCCATGTTTTTGTTTGCTTCTAAAAGTCAGCCAAGAGCTTTTTAGAGTTTGTCATCAGCTGGTCAGGAAACCAGACCATGAACTAACTACAAGTCTTGAAGCTGTCAAAGTAATCAACCGTAATACATTGAAACAGGAAATCTCAATAGAGAAAAGAATCCCACTCCTATCCTTTTCTACTTTAAGGTTTGACTGAGAACTAACCTTCTAGTTATTCAACTGCAAGAAACCTCACAACCTGCTGTCAGCACTTCCTTTTGTGTTTATATGTGTGTGTGTGTGTGTGTGTGCGTGTATGTGTGTGTGTGGCTGAATGTATCTGACATGCTATTTAATTTAGGGTAGGTATATAAGAATAAGTAAGCGTCTTCATTTTTAAACTCACAAAAACTTGCTGCTGAATTATTTATTTAGAATGTATACTCCAAGGGGAAGACAACACACACCTTTTTCCATACAAAACATACTGATCATGGGCATTAAGAGATGCAGTCTGGGTGCAATAGAGGGCAGACGGAATCTTGGTTTAATGCCTCATTCAAAAGTTGACACCATGCTAGTCAAGACTATGTATAAAAATGTTGAGGAGTTCGAGCATTTCGCCTTCTGAGCTGAGGATGTTGTCACTGAGAGCAGTGTAATTGTAGGCAAGAAAGCCTGGTACCATCAATCACCCTGCCCTTCAACTGGGTGGCACAGTAGCACAGTGGTTAGCACTGCTGCCTCACAGCGCCAGGGACCCAGGTTCGATTCTGGCCTTGGGACACTGTCTGTGTGGAGTTTGCATGTTCTTTCTGTGTCTGTATGGGTTTCCTCCGGGTGCTCCGGTTTCCTCCCACAGTTCAAAGATGTGCAGGTTAGGTTGTTTGGCCATGCTAAATTGACCCTAGTGTGAGGGGGATTAGCAGGGCAAATATGTGGGGTTATGGAGAATAGGGCATGAGTGGGCTTATGGTTGATGCAGACTCGATGGGCTGAATAGCCTCCTTCTGCACTGTAGGATTCTATGAAAACAAAACTACAGGGAGGAAGAATTTTTGTCAGCTTATTATTACAAATGATACAAATGAAGTTAAAGGGCAGGAAAACAGGTTGAACACAAAGCTTTATTGAAGATTAGTTGCTTCAGCTTATGTGTGTTAACTAATTGTGCAAGAGGATCTGTGATATTGCATCATTTGCTATGATGGCTTACCTATTAGCACAAACATGTCTTTAAATGATTATATTTAAAATCCTGACAAACACAGGATCACAGTACTTATCTCTTGTAATAAATAATTGAGGTGTACTTTTAAACATTGGTTCTCCAACATGGATTGTTTCATTTTATATACGTTACTAAGAAATGCCTCTGTGGTAGGAACTGTTTTGCATGATGATTATATGCCATACCCTCGAGAAAAAGGCTATAAATCTCTTCTTGTGTGAAAAAGAAGGGTGTGGTGGATGTTAGAGTTCTTTTATCAATATCATTTAGCTTTACAAAACAGGATGGAAACTAAATAATGCTCTGCTTTACCTGAACCTCTCATTATCAAACTCCATTGACTTCCATGGTATAATAAATGTGTTCCTCACAAGGAGCGCAAGATGTTTCTCACCAGAAAGTGTGAGGTAATGGCGATGAGAATGCAGGAATGCACAGCTTTCCAGTGTCGGATTTGTGAGACTGTACGTTCATTGGAGTCAACTCAAAACAGCAAGGAATCATGTTGCTGCACCTGTAATGATCCTTTAATTCTTCACGGGCAGCTAACTACCTTTAAAAACCACTTCAAAAGTTTGCTAATTCGGCAATTGATAGCAAAGATGTTTGAATGGCAAAACGGCTAATGTGCAGAGTTGGAGCCATACATTTTAGGTGTTTAAGAACTGCATCCAAGCATACAAAGAAGGCACAAGGTGTGTTAGAATGCCTGGATGGGCCTTTTGCAACGTGTTAGGAGAGTCACAGAGAGTGGACGTGGATCTCCTTAATGAAGTTTATTTATTAGTGTAACAAGTAGCCTTACATTAAAGCTGCATTGAAGTTATTGTGGAAATTCCCTAGCCGCCGCACTCTGGCGCATGTTCGGGTACATTGAGGGAGAATTTAGCATGGCCGATGCACCTAATCTTTTGGACTGTGGAAGGAAACTGAAGCACCTGGAGGAAACCCACGCAGACATGGGAGAACATGCAGACTCCACATAGATAGTGACCCAAGCCAGGAATCAAACCCAGGTCCCTGAGAGGCAGCAGTGCTAACCACTATGCCACCGTGCCGCCCTAGTGGATTTGAGCAAGTTCCCTATGACAGATGTTTAGGCTAAGTTGCCTATAGATTCCTACTCTCTGTTTCTCTCCTTTCCTGAACAGTAGCATTACACTTGCTATTTTCCCAAATCTGCTGGAACCCCTGAAGAAGCTAAGGAATTTTGGAAGATTATAACCAATGCTTCAATCTTTTTCCTGTAGCCACTTCTTCTAAAACCTAGGATACAGACCATGTGATTCTGGGGACTTGTCAAAACTAAGGTCAAATATTTTTCCAGCACCTTTTCCTTGGTGGTACTGATTGTTCTAAGTTCCTCCTTTCCTTCTGCCTCTTGGTATTCAAGTATCTTTCAAGTTTTCTAGATTTTCTACAATGAAGATAAACATAAGATACCTGTTCAACACCTCCGTCATTTCCTTGTTTTCCATGATCAATTTCCCAGATTTACTTTCTGGAGGATCAACACTAGTTTTAATAACTCTCTTCCTACTGAAATACATGTGGAAACTCTTACTATCTGTTTATATGCTAACGGCTAGCATTCTTTCATGCTCTACTTTTCTCTCTTTTTTGTTTGGCCATTCTTTGCTGGTTCTTAAAGTCATAGAACCTCTACAGTGCAGAAGGAGGCCATTCAACCCATTGAGTCTGCACCGCATCTTACCCAGGCCCTATCCCCATAATCCCACATATTTGTCCCTCTAATTCCCATAAACTATACGTCTTGGGTTACTAAGGGACAATTTTGCATGGTCAATCCACCTAACTTGCATACCTTTGGACTGTAGGAGGAAATTGAAGCTCCCAGTGGAAACCCATGCAGACATGGGGAGAATGTGTAAACTCCACACAGACAGTCACACAAGGCCAGAATTGAACCAAGGTCCCTGGTGCTGTGAGGCAGCAGTGCTAACCATTGTTTCACTGTGCCAGCCCAATCTGACCATTCTTCTGACTTAACACTAATGTTTACACATTTGTACAGAGTTTCTTGCAATCTGGTATGATCTTTAAATTTCTTATCCAGCCATGGATAATGCATCCTTTTCTTTTTCTATCTTACTGGCATAAATTCTTGCTGAGATTCATCAAAGACCTTCTTAAAGGTCTGCACGGAATTTATACAATCCTACTTTGAACCAAATTTCCCAATTCATTTTAGCTTGCTCTGCTTTGGTATCCTTATAATGACTATCTATGTCATTGGTACTTACATGGAACATTACTTCTGCTCCCACCACAGGTTTTTCTCCAGCCAAGAGCAGATGTCCCAAAACCTGCCACTGGGCAGACAACACAGCTGTCTGAACTCCTGCTCTTGGCTGCAAGGAACTGTGGCTATCCCCTGATTATATTGTCTCCCTCTACCACTACATTCCTTGAGTAATATTTGCTTGAGTAATACATTTGGTCTGAACTTTCTTATAATAATCTTCACTCTACAGAATGAATACCAGCATATAATTTACAAGATACTGCCTGATATCAATAGTCATGCTGTTAATTATTCTTACCTGCATATACCTGTTCAAAGTTAATCAATATCTACTTATTTGTTCCTCATACACCAATGTATCAGTGGCTATAATGTTGGTGACGATGCTTCTCAATGGTACTTGAATATGTTTGAAATAAAGTATTTACTTGGATTTAACATTGTCCCTGAAATGAAAGTCTGATATTATACATTTTCAAACAAATTTGAAATTGTCATCATGCCATTGTCAGATTAATGAGGAGGAGAATGAAAGTTGCAAACTACTGGTACCAACCAAGTCTTTTGAGGTTTCTAAAATTTAGTATCTCATTAATAGTCTTTCCAGATGGAAGTATTGGCATCCAAAGTCAGGTCACAGAACACTAATGAATCATTCAAAGAAAAACTAACTAGTGAGCATTAATTAAAGAAAGAAATTTCAATTTTATGATATTTTCTGTTCCTCAAAATTTGATTTGATTTATTATTGTCACACATATTATACAGTGAAAAGTATTGTTTCTTGTGCACTATATAAACAAAGCATACCGTACATAGAGAAGGAAAGGAGAGAGTGCAGAATGTAATGTTACAGTCATAGCTCGGGTGTAGACAAAGATCAACTTAATGTGAGGTAAGTCCATTCAAAAGTCTGATGGCAGCAGGGAAGAAGTTATTTTTGAGTTGGTTGGTACATGGTCTCAGACTTTTGTATATTTTCCTGATGTATGAAGGTGGAAGAGGGGTGTGTGGGATCCTTGATTACGCTGGTTGCTTTTCTGAGACAGCCGGAAGTGTGGACAATGTCAATGGATGGAAGGCTTGCTTGAATGATGGACCGGGCTTCATCCATGTCCCTCTGAAGTTTCTTGTGGTCTTGGACAGACCAGGAACAATACCAAGCTGCTATAAGCCAGAAAAAATGCTTTCTATGGTGCATCTGTAAAAGTTGGTTAGAGTTGAAGCGGATATGCCAAATTTTCTTGGCTGCCCAAGAAAGTAGAGGCATTGGTTGGCTTTCTGAACTATAGCATCCGCATGGTGGGACCAGTTGCTGGTGATCTAGATCCTAGAAACTTGAAGCTCTCAACCATTTCTACTTTGTTCCCATTGATGTAGACAGGGGCATGTCCTTTATAATGCTCCCTGAAGTCAATGACTATCTCATACCTGAAGAATCACCTTTTGTTCTGCATTCACAGTTGCTCTGTAGGCAAACATGCCTCTAAGTTGCCCAGAGCGACGTGCCACCAATGGCAAATGAGCTAAATGATCAGTTTTTCTGCTTATCTTGGTACAGCTGAGGGAAGAGTTTGGGAGTAATTTCTATCTGTGCGTTGAATAGACCCATGAATCTTTCACATCCAGTTGAACAAGCTGATGGGAGCTTAAGTTTTGCATCTTGCCTAATAGTCAGGACTTTGGTCAATGGAGTCCAATTTTCAGGACGTGTAGCGCTGTGAATCATTCCATAAGATAAATACATTGGTTCTGGAAAGGGTGCAATGCAGATTCAACAGAGCAATACCACGGCTGAAAGGGTTGAATTCCGAGGATAGGTGCACAAATTCTACTTGTGTCTCCTCAAGCATACAATCAGTGACTCATTCGTTCATGTGTGCTTTGCCTGAAGGCAGGATTGTTGGCTATTTGTTTGCTGATGCTCCACCCTGAGCTGTTTTCTTGGCAGAGCTTATCTGCCTTGACCTATAGAAGTCTAAGGGTGATCTAATTAAGGTGATTAAGATGATTAAATAATTTAATTGGGTAGATAGAAAGAACTCATTTCCTTTGTCGAGGGAAACCAGAACAAGTCTGCATCCATCAGTTATAACTGGCAGCGTGAACCCAAATTACACCTTGATCTAGCAATTCACTGTCAGATTATATGGCCAAGATTTTCACAGAGTCGTAGAGACTCCATGGTTGATCCAAAACGTGCCCCCATTTCTGACAGAACCTATTTTCGCTGGGAGGGGAACGAACTGGAAAGTGACTCACACATGGGGAAATCCAAACTCAGTAGGGCTGTTGGAACTCAGTGCTGAATTCAAACGGATCCTCTTTTCACTGGAGCAAGGCCCTTATTCTGCAGTGTGTGACATACAAATTTTTAGAGGAGGTGTAAATACTCACAAAGGCTGGATAAGGTCTGTTTAAATTTACTTTAGGTTGCTTGCCCTTTATACATTTTTAAAAAAGAGCCTGCCTGTGTATCAGAATTGAAAAAAAACAATCTGTGCTGCAATTTCATGAGATGTTTGTTGACATAAATCTAAGTGCTATCATTAGAACATTGTTACACTTAGAACATAGAACATTACAGCGCAGAACAGGCCCTTCGGCCCACGATGTTGCGCCGACCAGTTAAAAAGCAATGACCCTCTAACCTAAACCAAACCCTTTCCATCCATAAACCTATCCACGGATATCTTAAACGCCCCCAAACTAGGCGCATTTACAACTGCAGCAGGCAGGGCATTCCAATCCCTCACCACCCTCTGGGTAAAGAACCTACCCCTGACATCCGTCCTATAACTACCACCCCTTAATTTAAAGCTATGCCCCCTCGTGCTAGCTTTCTCCATCCGAGGAAAAAGGCTATCACTGTCCACCCTATCTAAACCTCTAATCATCTTATATGTTTCAATAAGGTTCCCTCTTAGCCGCCTTCTTTCTAACGAAAACAACCTCAAATCCCTCAGTCTCTCCTCATAGGACCTCCCCTCCATACCAGGCAACATCCTGGTAAACCTCCTCTGCACCCTCTCCAAAGCCTCCACATCCTTCCTATAATGTGGGGACCAGAACTGCACACAATACTCCAAGTGTGGCCGCACCAGAGTCTTGTACAGTTGCAACATGACACTGCGGCTCCTAAATTCAATCCCCCTACCAATAAACGCCAAGACACTGTATGCCTTCCTAACAACCCTATCTACTTGATTCCCAACTTTCAGGGATCTATGTACACATACACCTAGATCCCTCTGTTCATCCACACTATTCAGAGTCCTACCGTTAGCCCTATACTCTACACATCTGTTACTTGGTAGCTTCCACAACCTGTCATTATTACAAAGGCTATAAGTTCATATATTGCTTGACAAATCCAAAAGTTTATGAAATGTAGAACTACAAATACAAATGTTTGTTTGTTATAAGGGATTAATTACTTAGGGGAATTATAATGTATTGAATGGGCTTTTATCAGTAATGGTTTCATACATATATGTATACATATATATATGTATATATATATATGCGCTAGGTATATATTATCACTATATAGAGCAGCCTGTAGTAGATATTTTGAACTTTGTTTTAGTTAATTTCTGCATTGCTCTTGTGTTTTGCTCACAATGGATACTGGGCAAGCTGGCATGAACTCCAAGAAGGCAATTCACCATCACTACCTTCTCAATGGTCCATCAAAAATGGACAATAAATGCTGGCCTTGCCAGTGATGCACAATCACAAGAATCAATACAACACAAAAAAAGAGTAAACTTTGATGTGGGATTATGAAAACATATATTTCTTTATATATGGGCAGCATGGTACCACAGCGGTTAGCACTGCTGCTTCACAGCTCCAGGTACCTGTGTTCGATTCCCAGCTTGGTTCACAGTCTGTGTGGTGTTTGCACATTCTCCTCGTGTCTGTGTGGGTTTCCTCCCACAGTCCAAAGATGTGCGGGTTAGGTTGATTCGCCATCCTAAAATTAACCTTAGTGTCCTGAGATGTGTAAGTTAGAGGGATTAGTGGGTAAAATATGTAGGGATATGGAGGTAGGCCCTGGGTGGGATTGTGGTTGGTGCAGACTTGATGGGCCGAATGGCCTCTTTCTGCACTGTAGTGTTTCTATGACTTTTTCTATGAAGACATTAAATACTTCAAAGAATTTAAATGTATTGACTGGCCTTTCATCAGAGTGTTTTTTTTGTATTGAAGCCTATAATTAATAACTATAATCCATGGTGGATACTGGGTGAGTTGCCATGGATGTTGTAAGGGCAAAGGATGATGGATGGGTAAACTTGTTGGCATGTGTTGACATTAAGTTGACTAAGGGACCATGGGGATGAGGGGAACACATGGATTAATATCAAGAGCCGTGGGGATATAGCGAAGGGGCATAGTTGGCATGAAAGGCAAGAATGGTGCATGAAGAGTGGGTGTGTGAGACGATGTGTGGGGAGTGAGCTTGAGTGCCCAATAACACAACTTGGACAAAGTTCAAGAGAGGTGAGGTAGGTGTTTTAACCAGCTCACTTGCTACCTTGGCACACTGCAGCCCCGATGACTACTCTAACCTGCACATATCTGCCCCTGAAGATCCCACAATTTGAGGCTCTTTGCCCTGGGGCGAGTGTGATGAGCTGGAAGATTTCAAAGAACAAAGAACAAAGAACAAAGAACAACACAGCACGGGAAACAGGCCCTTCGGCCCAACGAGCCCGCGCCGCCGTCCTACTATCTCAGTGACCTATTCATGATTTTAGTCTACGTCTAACGTGCGAGGATCAGGGAGGTCCAATTTAGGGACAATTTTAGTACCCAATCAATCAGCCTAAAAGCACATCTTTGGGGGATGTGGGAGGAAACCGGAGCACCCGGAGGAAACCCACGCAACCACGGGGAGAACGTGCAAACTCCCACAGACACAGGCCCAAATCCATGTGTCCGCACAGCAACAGAGATAGTCTCTGAGCTGTCATGTTGCCCTCGAGATGGTCCAGTTTAAGCACACTAACGACATGAAGCAATAGGCAACTCCCGAAGCAACATCCAAGAGCAGCCCACTACAACCTGCCGCCTGCATGCCCCTTGCTGGACTTAAATGCCTGTGGAGACAAAAAAATTCATTATTAAACAGGCAAAGACTAACATTCCTGAGGCAAAATGTATTCCCAAGCCTACAATGTTCAGTAAGGCCTACTATATCCCCCTATATGTAGCCCGCTCATATGGCTGTCTAAGTGACTCTTAAACAACCCTAGCGTGCCTGCTTCCACCACCTTACTCGGCAGTGCATTCCACACCCCCACTACCCTTTGCGTGAAAAACTGCCCTCTAATATTTGTCTTATACCTAGCCCCCCTCACCCTAAGCCCGTGACCCCTCGTTCTATCCATTTCTTGTAGCGGAAAAAGCTTACCACCATTTACTCTATCTATCCCCTTCATAATCTTATAAACCTCTATTAGATCCCCCCTCAGCCGACGTCTCTCAAGGGAAAACAGCCCAAGTTCATCCAATCTTTCCTCGTAAGACAGCCCTTCCATACCAGGCAACATCCTGGTAAATCTCCTCTGCACTCTCTCCAGGATCTCTACATCCTTCCGGTAGTACGGCGACCAGAACTGGACACAGTACTCCAAGTGAGGCCTAACCAATGTTCTATACAACTGCAACATCAAACTCCTACTCTTATATTCTATACCTCTTCCTATGAAGGCTAACATACCATACGCTTTCCTCATCACATTCTGCACCTGTACCGACACCTTCAGGGACTTATGCACTTGCACCCCCAGGTCTCTCTGCGTATCTATACTCCGGATAGTTCTACCTTTTATCGTATAACTCCCCTCCACATTATTCCGGCCAAAGTGCATCACCTCGCATTTCTCCGGATTAAATTCCATTTGCCATCTATCTGCCCAATCTACCAGCCTGTCTATGTCCTGTTGCATTGCCAGGCACTGCTCCTCAGTACCCGCCAATCCAACCATCTTGGTGTCATCAGCAAATTTGCTGATCACACCACCTACCCCCTCTTCCAAGTCATTAATATATACCACAAATAGAAGAGGTCCAAGTACCGAGCCCTGCGGCACACCACTGGTGACAGGCCTCCAATTGGAAAAGGAGCCTTCCACTACTACTCGCTGTCTCCTCCTCCCAAGCCAGTTCTCCACCCATCTACATACCTGGCCTTGTATCCCATGAGCCTTCACCTTTTCTATCAGCCTACCATGAGGGACCTTGTCAAACGCCTTACTGAAATCCATATAGACAACATCAACGGCTTGTCCTTCGTCAACCGTTTTTGTCACCTCTTCAAAAAATTCCACTAGATTCGTAAGGCACGACCTCCCTGTAACGAAGCCATGCTGCGTATCCCTGATCAGATTGCAGCGCTCCAGATGTTCATACATCCTATCCTTGAGGATCCTCTCCATTAGCTTGCCTATAACTGAAGTCAAGCTCACCGGCCTATAATTCCCTGGGTTATCCCGCTGACCCTTCTTAAACAACGGTACTACATTTGCAATGCGCCAATCCTCTGGGACCTCACCTGTGTCCAAAGAAAAGACAAAGATTTGCGTCAGAGGCCCAGCAATTTCATCCCTCACCTCCCTTAACAGCCTGGGATAGATGCCATCAGGCCCTGGAGATTTATCCGTCTTTATACTATCTAAGAGTCCCAACACTTCTTCCCTCGTGATGACTATATCCCTCAACGGATCCTCAAACTCCTCAAGCACAGCACCAGACATCAGGCCCCTCTCCTGCGTGAATACCGACGCAAAGTATTCATTCAGGATCTCCCCCATTCCCCCAGGCTCCAAGCATAGTTCCCCTCCTCTGTCCCTGAGAGGGCCAATCTTCCCTCTAACCATCCTTTTATTTCTAACATAGGAGTAAAATGCCTTAGGATTTTCTTTAATCCTACCCGCCAAAGCCATTTCATGGCCCCTTTTTGCCTTTCTGATGCCCCTTTTAAGTTCTCTCCTACATTCTCTGTATTCTTCTAACGCTATCTCTGTCCTCAAATGCCTAGATCTAATGTACGCCTCCCTCTTCCTCCTGACCAGGTCCTCAATATCCCTAGTTACCCACGGCTCTCTAATCCTACCCTTCCCATCCTTCCTCTTGACCGGCACGTGCCTTTCCTGCAAAGATTTTAGTTTTCCCTTGAGAGACTCCCACATACCCAGCGTCGACCTGCCATCAAGCAGCTTACCCCAGTCCGTATCTTTAAGATCCTGCCTAATCCGGTTGTATCTAGCCCTCCCCCAGTTTAACACCCTCCCCTTAGGACAGGCTTCATCTTTATCCATTAATATCTTAAACCAGACAGAGTTGTGGTCACTGTTAGCCACCTGCTCTCCTACTTCAACGTCAACCACCTGCCCAGGCTCATTCCCCAGAACCAAGTCCAGTATAGCCCCCTCCCTGGTCGGGCTATCCACATACTGCTCCAGGGATCCTTCCATTACACACTGTACAAATTCCTCCCCGTCAGCACCCTCTGATCTCGGCACCTTCCAGTCTACCCCGGGGAGATTAAAATCTCCCACTACCACCACCCTATTCTTCCTGCACTTATCTAGAATGTCCCTACTTATCCCTTCTTCCACAGCCCTCAGGCTGTTGGGCGGTCTGTAGTACACACCCAACATAGTAACATCTCCCTTCCTATTCCTCAACTCCACCCATAGCGACTCAATTCCTATATCCTCTATTCCTCCCTCCCTCTGCACTGCTATGATGCAATCCTTAACTAACAACGCCACTCCCCCACCTCTCTGTGACCCTCCCCTATCATGCCTGAAGCACTTATACCCGGGAACATTCAACTGCCAGTCCTGCCCTTCCTTCAACCAAGTCTCTGTCACCGCCACCACTTCCAACTTCCTTTCGAACATTATTGCCTTCAGTTCATCTGTTTTGCCAGTCACACTCCTAGCATTGAAACACATGCACCGAAGACACTCAGAAACAATTCGATCCTTCTTCCTACCCTCTGGGCTTACCCTATCCCCAATCCCAGTTCCGTCCACATCCCCACCCCCCCTCCATATTAGTTTAAACCCTGCCGAAACACTCCAGCTAACCTTCCAGCTAAGATATTCACACCCTTCCCAGTTAACTGTACCCCATCCCTCTTATATATTTGCCCCTCTTTCATAAAGACTTCCCAATGGTCTACGAATCTAAAACCCTCTGCCCTACACCAATCCTTCAACCACGCATTGAGTTGGAGTATCTCATTATTTCTAGCCCTGCTAGCCCCAGGCACCGGCAGCAGCCCAGAGAACGCCACCCTGGAGGCCCTACATTTCAGCCTAGCCCCCAACTCCCTGAACTGCCTACGTATGTCCCCCCTGCACTTTGTTCCTACATCCTTCTCTCCTATGTGCACTATCACATCAGACTTGGTCCCTCCACCCTTCAAAATTCCCTCTACCCTTTCTGAAACATCCTGTACCCCTGCCCCAGGGAGGCAGACTACCATCCTGGATTCCCGCTTTTGCCCACAGAACCGCCTGTCAATCCCTTTGACTCTCCCATCCCCCACCACTATCTCACACCCTGCACTCTTCCCTTCCTCCGAGGTATTCTGATCTCCCTCCCTTGCCTTCTCTACCCCAGCTGTCACCCCACCCTTGATATTCCGGGATAATTCCTCTGGG
The DNA here is from genome assembly GCF_965287045.1 of Carcharhinus amblyrhynchos. Taxonomy (NCBI): domain Eukaryota; kingdom Metazoa; phylum Chordata; class Chondrichthyes; order Carcharhiniformes; family Carcharhinidae; genus Carcharhinus; species Carcharhinus amblyrhynchos. The sequence continues at coordinate 9,013,182 of NC_137333.1, read as the reverse complement.
GCGGTCCTAGTGCCACGACTCCTTTTCTTTTTGCTCTTCCTAACTGTGACCCATCCGTCTCTCCTCCCAGGTCCTGGTATCTGCTCAGTGTTACTGTCCCTATCCATTATTTCCTCATTTTCCCTAACTAAAAACATATCCTCCAGCCTCAGTTCCAGCTGCCTCACCCGGGCCCTTAATCTCTGCACCTCTAGACATTTCCCGCATATGTGGGCTTTCGGGAGATGTGCTGTCTCCAGGAATGTCCACATATGACAACGAACACAGTGAACACGTGTAACCCTAGACCCTGCCATTATGTTTGCCCCCTATTAAGTTGTCCTATTAATTCCTGTTACCAAGCCTACTCTCGCCCAAGCCCAGTGAGCTTAAGCCCTTTTACCTCTCACTCTGCTTCCCGCCTCACTCCGCTGCCCGCTATCTACCTTGGCCTTCTTTTTATACTCCCGCGCTCCCTTCCCAGCAGCCCCCGCGCCTATCTCCCGCTACGGAGCGCCAAAATAATCAAAAACCCTCTCGAACTAGAATTAAGTCAAAATATAGTAATTACAATGCAGCACACTCACCAAAAGGCAGCCACTCGTCGAAATCACAGCTCCAGAGAACAGTGAGAGCTTTCCTGACACTATGCATTCACCTCAGTAGTGAGAGTTCAGGCCATTCGTTGAGAAATGATTTTCTCACTGTGAATTGCCTCAGCACTTAAAAACAAACATATCCAACAAGTACAATTTTGAATCTCCTTTCAGACATCTTTCTTTTTCGAAATCTGATTATTTTCTGTACTCACTGACAACACTAACACTGGTGGAAAACAGTAAGTGACACCACCCAGGACAAAACAGCCCACTTGATTGGCACCACACCTACAAACATCCACTCCCTCCATCATTGACCAGTAGCAGCAGTGTGTACTATCTCCAAGATGCACTGCAGAATTCACCAAATATCATTAGACTGCACCTTCCAAACCCACGACCACTTCCATCCAGAAGGAGAAGTGCAGCAGATACATGGGAACACTGCCACCTGCAAGCTCCCCTCCCAGCCACTCACCGTCCTGACTTGGAAATATATCGCAGTCACTGGAAAATCCTGGAATTCTCTCCCTAATGACATTCTGGATCAACCCACAGCACATGGGCTGCAGTAATTTAAGAAGGCAGCTCACCACTGTCTTCCCAAGGACAGCTAATAATGGGCAATAAATGCTGGCCAGCCAACAACACCCATGTCCCAAGAATGAATTAAGAAAAGATTTTTAGAAAATGCGAGATATGAAGCCAAAGAAAAATGCCTCACTAATGTAGAAACAACTTCCAGTGTGTATTGAATAAGGATGGTTACAGAGTGAACATGTTGGATAGAATCAGAGAATCCTACAGTGCAGAAGGAAGCCATTTGGCCCATTGAGTCCGCACCGGTCAAAATCCCACCCAGGTCCTATACCCATAATCTCATGCATTTACCCTAGCGAGTCACCCTGACATTAAGGGGCAATTTTGCATGGCCAATCCCTCTAATCCGAACATCTTTGGATTGTGGGAGGAAACTGGAGCATTGGAGGAAGCCTACGCAGACAGGAGGAGAATGTGCAGACTCCACACACAGACAGTGAGTGACCCAAGCTGGGAATTGAACCCGGGTCCCTGGCATTGTGAGGCTGCAGTGCTAACCATTGTGCCATCATGCCGCCCCTAAAAGTCTGATGGTTATAATCAGAGGGAACCATTTTTACCTTGAATTCCACAGTTGGCTGCAGTATATTTATTCTTTCCAAGAACTAGGAGTAGCTGATCTATTGCAGTGGCCACAGTTTGATTGAAGGCGATCCATCGGCTTAATGTTTCCCTCCTCCACGCAATCCTCTTGATCAGAATCTGTCCACCAAGCACTTGTTGATCCATTATCAATGACTTCCCATTGATTGTACGATAAATCACTCTGGTCAGCAGAGAAAGGAAGATCACGTGAGGAGAGAGTTAAAGTCGTGGAGAGTGCAAGGTGTCACCAGTGAAGAGCTCCCATCCTTAAGCACAATTCCGCATATCAGCAAACACTTTGGTGAGTTTGGGGTTTCAAGTAAAACATTAGCAAATGAACACTACGTTCTTCAGCCTTAGGCAGTGCGTCTGTATGACGCAGTGGGTGATTTTGCTTGTTCTCCGAAAATTTCTCCTCTGTATTGCCTTAGGCTTATCTCTGCATATCAAAGAAGCCTGGTGCAACCTGTCTAAATTGATGTGTCTCTGGTATCCCTGCGAGATTTGAAATTCATTGCATTTATAATACCACTGGCTTAAAGGCACAAGCGACACTGCACATATCATTGTCAATTATAAGTTAAATACGTCATTACAAAGTAATGTCTTTCACGAGTTATCAGCAACAATTGCAATCGGGAGTAATTGGGTTCTGGGAGACGCGATGCGCGCATACTACAACATTGGCCTGAAGAACAGCCCCTTCGATCTCTGCTAGTGGAACCCACAGCTGCCTTGCTTTAAAAAAATATAGCTCCAGGGAGCGTTAACTTTAAACTATCCTGTTTACCCTATAGCTGCTTTTAAACTACAGGCCGGGTCCCAGGGGAGCAAGCTAAGTGCACTGCCCCTTTGAATTAATGTCTAAGTAATGAAGCTGGCCTCCCTACAAACTGACTGGAAAAATAAGGCCCAGCTATTTTTCCTCATCTGATAGTTGTCTACATACAAAGTACTCATCATAAAATCATAGAATCCTGCAGTGCAGAAGGAGGCCATTTGCCCCATAGAGCCATAGCTAGGATGTAGATGAAGATCAACTTAATGCAAGGTAGGTCCATTCAAAAGTTTGTAGGCCCATTCAAAAGTTTGAGAGAGTGATTATTGTCATTGCACCAGTTCACCAGATTCTCTATCTCTTTCTCGTACACTGTCTCGTCATTGTCTGCGAGGACGTCATCAGCAAGCTTGAATATCAAATCGGAGGGGAAGTTGATCACACAGACATGGGTGTATAAGTAGTGTAATAAGGGGCTGAGAACACAGCCTTGTGAGGCATGGGTGTTGAGGATGATTGTAGAGGAGGTGCTGTTGCCTATCCTTACTGATTGCAGTCTATGGGTTAGGAAGTCCAGGATCCAGTCGCAGAGGGAGGAGCTGAACCGCAGGCCATGGAGTTTGGAGATGAGTTTTGTAGGAATCATTGAATCATTGAAGGCTGAAAGCTAGCAGAAACTGGAATCTGAAATCTGCAGTATTAGTGTAGCAGGAGTTCTCTATCAGTTTGTGGTTCAGATGCATTCGGTCATGCCAACTGCTCCCAAAATTGAAAATATTTGGATGGTGACAAACATGAGTAACTTTCCTAAGATGCTACCTCTGATATTGTGAGTGCCAGTGTGTGTGTGTGTATGTTTAGAGTTGTAGGGAGATCTCTCTATTTATCTATCTGTATATTGCAGAACCTGAAACTACTGATGACCATGAAACCATTGTCAATTGTCAGAAAATCCCATCTGGTTCATGAATGTCCTTAAGGGAAGGAAGTCCGCTGTCTTTACCTGGTGTGGCCTACATGTGACCCCAGAGCCATAGCAATGTGGTTGACTCTCAACTGTCCTCTGAACAAGAGCAATCAGGAATAGGCAATAAATGCTGGCCCAGCCAGCAGCACCCATATCCCACAAATGAAATAAAAAAAAAGAAGTTTCCAAAGTCAGTGATTATACAATAAATCACTCTGATCGGCAGAGAAAGGAAGATCACGTGAGGAAAGAGTTAAAGTCATGTCCAGTGCAAGGTGTCACCAGCGAAGAGCTCCCATCCTTAAGTGCAGTTCCGCATATCAGCAAACACTTTGGTGAGTTTGGGATTTCAAGTAAAACATTAGCTATCTCGGATTTAACCCATAAAGCGCTAAATGAAAACAAGTTTGTATTTAGTAACTCCTAACAGCAAGTGGGAGGTAGAAAGGAGACAGATGGAACAAAATATAAATGATAATAGAATCCTACAGTGCAGAAGGAGGCTATTCAGCCCACTGTGTCTGCACCCAACCACAATCTCACCCAACTCTATCCCTATAACCCCATGCATTTACCCTAGCTAGCGCCCTTGACACTAAGGGGAAATTTAGCATGGCCAATGCATCTAACCCACACATCTTTGGACTGTGGGAGGAAACCGGAGCACCCAAAGGAAACCCACGCAGACATGGGGAGAATGGGCAAACTCGACACAGACAGTGACCCAAGCTGGGAATTGAACCTGGGTCCCTGGCGCTGTGAGGCAGCAATGCTAACCACTGCGCCCCTCTACGGCCCAAACATAAACTTTAGAGGAATGGAGAGTAGAGAAGGTTGTGTACATCAATCCCCAACTTTAAAAAGAAAGAACTTGGAAACTAAACCTGTAGAATCACACCCAGTTTGCCTTTAGTGCTGCAAGCCAAGACCACATAAATGTTCACCAAGAAACTGATGAGGCTGCAGCAGGGGAGGGGACTGCAGTCGGAATCACATCCAAAGTCTTGAAAAGACCAGACCAAAACTCAACTGGGAATTGGTGAGGTCAAGGTACCTACCAAGTCTTACTGCACAGAAGGTCAATGGCTCATTATACATCAGTCTCCCAGAAAAGAGATAACTATTATTTGAAATACAAGGTCTTTTCAAAGACTGTTGTAGTGAAATTTGCTGATTTGCCACCTGAAATGAGGAACTAAACCATAGTGCGAGCAAGTGGGCTTACTGGCACATATTTAAAGATTTTTGTTGTAAAGATTCACCCACAGAGTAAATGGGGTGGGGGGGTGGTGGGAGGGGTCACCAGAGTTGTGACAATAGAGATTATGCCAAATTTATATACAGAGGGAAAGGACCTATTGTTGGGAACTAATCTGTGAGCACAAAGTTTTTAGACCCATGTTAGGTGTCTAGGATCTCCCCTCATATCCTATTGTCAGTGGCCTTGGAATGTGAACCGCTGGGTTCATGTGGATTTCAATGTTGAGTCTTATTCTTCAATGGCTCTGTGATTCATCTGAGCTAACTGCACTTGTACTTCCCTTGTGGCTTTCACAAACGTGGCTTATCTTACAGGGTATTGACTTCCCCATTTCTGTCATTCTTGGGAGAGGTCGATTCCCCAATCTGTCCCACATCTTTTGGGACACCAGGGGATCAAATACAGTCTGTGGGGTCTGGGGAAACGGTAGGGAGCCAGACAAAACTGCTCAACTGCAAAGAGCTGAAGAAGACCCCGTAACATCCTACAGGGGGTGACAGACAAATACGGATTCGGGAACCAGAAGGAAAGCCTGAGAACTTTTTGACAGACCAGGAGTGAGCCTTCTGAGGTAATAGGAAGAGTCCATGGAATTTAAAATAAATTAAGTGGCTGAATCAGAGGTCTGGTTAGCAAAAATCTTCTTTCTGGATTTAAGTATGGACAAGAAAATGTCCTAAATAAACAAACAAACAGTGAGAGAGATGCCATACCAAGTTGAAGTGGCACAGGGCAGTGCAGCAGAAGATGGCCAACTATCTGTAAACAGTGGTGTCCCCAGAAATCAAAATTTCCTATCCCACCTACTTCATTCATCCTAGACTCCATGTTTTCCTCCCTTGTGGGCTCCATAAAAATCCTCTCCAATCATAAAATCACTACAGTGCTGAAAGAGGCCATTCAGCCCATTAAACCCGCACCAACAAGCAATCTAATCCAGGCCCCATTCCTGTAACCCTGCTACTCCCCCTGGCACTAAGGGACAATTTAGCATGGCCAATCCACCTAACCTGCGCATCTTTGGGGTGTGGGAGGAAACTGTAATACCCTGGAGGAAATCCACACAGATATGGGGAGAATATGCAGACTCCACACAGACAGTCACCCGAGGCTGGAATTGAACTCAGATCCCAGGTGCTGTGAGAATAGTCACTGCTATCCTGAATTTTACCATCCCATCCACCACAGGAATTGGAGCGGGCGAGGGGAGGGCCATAGAAAGGTTGGTTGACCCTGAGTGGGAGTTAATGTTTTCCAAATGATCGAGATCATGAAAACCTGCCCTCTAAGTCATAGAATATCTACGGTGCAGATGGAGGCCATTTGGCTCATCGAGCCTACAGTGACAACAATCCCACCCAGCCCCAACCCCAAAATCTCTGCTAATCCCCCAGGCACTAAGGCAATTTAGCACAGCCATACACCTAACCTGGACATTTTTGGACTGCGGAAGGAAACCGGAGCACCCGGGGAAAACCCACGCAGACATGGGGAGAATGTGCAGCCTCCACAAAGACAGTGACCGAGGCTAGAATTGAACCCGAATCCCTGGCGTTGTGAGGCAGCAGTGCTAATCACATGTCACCATGCCACCCAGTCTTGAAGCACCTCTGCATGTTCTGAAAGACATGATGTGGAGATGCCGGCGTTGGACTGGAGTAAAAGCAGAGAGAAGTCTCACAACACCAGCTTAAAGTCCAACAAGTTTATTTGTAGCAAACGCCACAAGCTTTCGGAACATGCTGTTCCTTCGTCAGGTGGGTGGGAGTTGTCCTGGAAGACCCAGAGATAAAGCAATGGATTAAATGTAGTTTGAAGAACTGGCATTTTTCTTTTTGCGACTGCACTTGCAAGCAACAATAATGATCATGACAATGATGATGTAATTAAATCGCTTACATAATTACCAGACCTACACATTTCATGTTCTAAATCCTGTTTGAGGCAAGCAGGACATGATTGCATCGAAGGCAGCAGCATGTGGATTTTCTACACTATTAACTTGTAATTAAAGAACTTGTCTTTGCTTCATTCTGCAGCTACTTGGCCATGTGTGTCAGCAAACCAATTATTAATACACCGTTGAGATAACTCTTCTCACATAAAAATGTTTTTGAGGATTTTTGCACATAATTTTCCCCGCCGTTTAAAAAGGAAGTTCTATAATAACCGTCAAGTATTGACCATAAAAGAATCATGTCTCAAGTCTTATTTATTCAATTTATTATGATCTGCGTTCAGGAAGAAAAGGAATTGCGAGCAATAACGTGCCAATTTTCAGAATAAGAGCCACAGATGAGATCGAAGCTTTGAACTACATTTTACATCTTACATACTCAAATTTTCAGTCGCCTAATTATGTTCAATGAGTCCTGATCCCTGATACCCACAGGGAATTGGTAAATGTTTGATCAGAAGAATACTTTTCCCATTTTTATTTCACGGCTGTGTGTGCAGCTTCCTGAGGGACAACTGTCATTAGATTATTAGATAGAAAATGGAGCTGGTGAAAACCATTTGGGCTCAAACAGAATCCCACAACAGGTTCTGTCTGAGGTATGTTGACACAATCTCCAGATTTGATAGATAATAAATAGAGAAATTATGTTCTAAAATGTATAAGCTTCTGAATTTGTATAGTTTGGATAGAAGAATAAGGAAATTTGGCATGTCCGCTACGATGCTCACCAACTTTACAGATGCACCACAGAAAGCATTCTTTCTGGTTGTATCACAGCTTGGTACGGCTCCTGCTCTGCCCAAGACGACAAGGAAGTACAAAAGGCGTGAATGTAGCCCAATCCAACACGCAAACCAACCTTCCATCCATTGACTCTGTCTACACTTCCTGCTGCCTCGGCAAAGCAGCCAGCATAGCTAAGAGGCCCATCTACCCAGGACACATTTTGTTCCACTTTCTCCCATCGGAAAAAAGATACAAAAGACTGAGGTCATGTACCAACTGACTCAAGAACAGCTTCTTCCCTGCTGCCATCAGACTTTTGAATGGGCCTACCTCATATTAAGTTGATCTTCTCTGCAGCATAGCCATGACTGTAACATTGCATTCTGCACCCTCTCCTTTCCTTCTACGTGAACGGTATGCTTTGTGTAGCACGCAGGAAACAATACTTTTCACTGTATGCTAATGCATGTGACAATAGTAAGTCAAATCAAATTATATCAGTTTAAGAGATCCACAATTTGACTGAAGCCTTGTGGATACATTTTTGTGACTACTTAACAAAGTAAGTAGACCGTTGCATACTTTGGGTAATAGACCTTTGAGTGCAGCTCACAGGAACCGACTAATGTTAAGTAGACTTCTTGCACTGGCGGCAATTATCCTGCCATTCCTGCCAGCGGGATCTTCTGCTCCTGCCAACAGCGAACACTAGGAAAACACATTGACAGTGTTAGATCCAGAATACCCCGCTTTGGGCCACCATCACCTGATGCAAAACACAGCGTGCAGGTGTGGGGGGTGCGGGAGGGGAGAATCCTGCCCATTTTTTTTCCAAACATCGTGTACTTTGTTGCGGATGTTGGAATCCGAAACAAAGAGAAGAAAATGCTGGAAAATCTCAACTGGTCTGACAGCATTTACGGAGAAAGAAACAGAGCTAACCTTTCAAGTCTGGATGACTCTTCGTCAGAGCAAAAGAGAGCTGGAAATATTATGAAATTGATAGCGCTGTGGGGGGAGGGGGAGTGGTAGAGACTGGATAAGAGGGTCAGGGATAGGTGTGAGAGATTGACAAAGATGTCATGGACAAATGGACAGAGAGAATGTAACTGGTGGTGATAATGGCTGAAAAGGCTGCTAATAGCAGCACATTAAGAGATCAGAATGGGTTAATGGCAGAACAAAGGTAAACAGTGTGACAAAGGACAACCTGGAACAGATAACAGATGGCTCCAGTGGGGTAGGGTGGGAGGATGGGAGGGGAGATGGTGGTAAGGGGAAAAAAGCCTCAACAATGCCAATGTTGCCCCTTATTTATTCTGTTAAAACATTTTTGTTTATTTAGAGATCTATCTACATCTCAATACTCTATACAACGTTGCACTCCTGCTTCCAACCTGATCTTGGTCTCTGAGTCATGTGACATTTCATCACCGTTACATCAGTAATAAAATCATGATCAGGTGCTCCCTAACCCTTTAGAGTTAGTTGGTTACTCACAGATGTAGCAATCAAGGAACAGAGCGAAGTCGAACTTTCCAAAGTCTGATATAACCACTACTTTGTGGAATAGAGGCATCAGTTTACCAGAGTACAGAACTATTTCCAGATGTACAAATTACATAGGATGATAAACGGTTTGTTTCTGTTCATTCATGGGATGTGGGTGTCGCTGGCTGGTCCGGCATTTATTGCTCATCCCTGAGGGCATTTAATAGTCAACCACATTGCTGTGGACCTGGACTCACAAGTCGGTAAGGAGGGCAGATTTCCTTCCCTAAAGGACGTTAGCGAACCAGGTGCGTTTTTATGACAGTCGTTTCATGGTCATTATTTGATTTTTAATTTCAGATTTTCCTTAATTGAATTCAAATTTCAGCACCCACTGTGTGAGGATTTGAACCCAGGTCCCAAGAACATTACCCTGGGTCTCTGGATTACTAGTCCAGTGACGATACCACGAAGCCACTGCCTCCACCCTCCCTGCTTCTTGTTCAAGTCATTAAACTTGCTCCTATTGATATGCAAGAGAAATGAAACCTCTCATGTTGCCTCAGACACTCTACAGCTAAGGACATACGTTGAAAGTGTAACCATTATGGTAATGTGGGAGATATGGCAATCAGTTTATATGCAGCGAAGCCCAAGAAAGAGCAAGGTGAAAATTGCCAGAAAATTTGTTTTCATTATGTTATCTCAGGGTTAAGTATTGGTCTGGGCATCAGAGAGAATTCTGCAGATCATCTTTATAATTGTATCACAGAATCTTTTGCAACCCGCTGAGAGAGCAGATGGGACAGAGCCTCTCATTTGAAAGACAGCATCTCTGATGGTGAAGCACTCCTTTGGCATCACACTGGGGAGGCGATGGTCTGGTGGTATTATCACTAGACTATTAATACAAAAACTTAGCTAATGTTCTGGGGACCTGTGTTCGAATCCCACCGTGGCAGATGGTGGAATGTGAATTCAATAAAAATTAAGAATCTACTGATGACTGTGAAACCATTGTCAGTTGTCAGGAAAACCCATCTAATGTTCTTTAGGAATGGAATTCTACTCACCTTACCTGGTCTGGCCTACATATGACTCCCGAACCACAGCAATGTGATTGACTCTCAACTGCCTTCTGAAATGGCTTAGCAAGCCACTCAGTTCAAGGGCAACTAGGGATGGGCAATAAATTCTGTCCAGCCAGTGAAGCCCATGTCCCACGAATGAATTAAAAAAAAGGTGGGACTTCACAGAATCCTACAGTGCAGAAGGAGGCCATCAAGCCCATAGTGACCACAATCCCACCCAGACAAAACCCCCATAACTCCATGCATTTACCCTAGCTAACTCCCCTGATACTAAGTGTCAATTTAGCATGGCCAATCCACCTAACCGCACATCTTTGGAAACCAAAGCAAACTCACACAGGCACGGGGAGAATGTTCAAACATAAGAACATAAGAACATAAGAAATAGGAGCAGGAGTAGGCCATCTAGCCCTTCGAGCCTGCCCCGCCATTCAATAAGATCATGGCTGATCTGTTGTGGCTCAGTTCCACTTTCCCGCCCTCTCCCCATAACCCTTAATCCCCTCTCTTATCAAGAACCCATCAACCCGCTTCTTAAAAATATTTAGCGAGGCAGCCTCCACCACTTCAACGGGCAGAGAATTCCAGAGATTCACCACCCTTTGAGTGAAGAAGTTCCTCCTCAACTCCGTTCTAAACCGCCTCCCCTTTATCTTGAGGCTGTGCCCCCTAGTCCTACTGTCTTTTTTGAGCGGGAAGAGTCTCTCCACCTCTATCCTATCCATCCCATTCATCATCTTATATGTCTCAATGAGATCTCCCCTCATTCTTCTAAACTCTAACGAGTACAAGCCTAGTTTATTCAGCCTCTCCACACCACACAGACCACGACCCAAACTAGGAGTCGAACCCGGGTCCCTGGTGCTGTAAGATGACAGTGCTAACCACTGTGTCACCATGCCATCCTATACTTGACTGGTGATTTAGGAGTGAGATGCTACCCATTGAGCCAATGGGTAGCATCTCACGCATGTTAGATTTTGAGCGGAGTTGCAAATTTGGACAAATCGTATTCACAGTAGATTCATCCTGAACTGTGGAAATTGCTACCCCTGCAATGTGGTTAAAGCAGAAACTCTGGGAAAACAATCGCACATTTATAGAAAGGCAAGTACTTACAGCTCATCAACTTCATCAACATTGGAAATGGAAAGAGTGCAACAGAAAGTCCAACCTGGAACTGTTCAGAATATCAGCGCCATCAAAATAATTATATAGATGCTGGTACATGTATAACCTACACAGATGAAAGCCACCTGAAATTCTATTCCCCAAATGTACCATTTCATCAAAATCATAAAATAATTCCACGTTAAAAATTAAAAACAGAAACTTTCAGAGCTAGATATAAAACAAATGATAAGGACACTTAAGGCAAACTAAATGCTTACACTTCATTGTTAATTGCTATTTTAAAATGAGTCCTTATTTCTTTTGGCAAGAACAATTACCAGGAATTAATTGATTTACAGTTAATTGAGCAACTTAAATAGTTGCAAGGCCTGTAAATTAATCACATTTAAATAGATGTGCAGTGTACCAGATTACTTGGCAATTCTGTATAAATTTGCTTTGTAAATGAATAAACAATCGCAACCACAACAAAGCTTTATATTTGGATTTTTAAAAATATATTTGTGGTCTCAATCTTTACTGTAGCCAGGATTTCTTTGAAGTAGCTGAATGCAGAGCTTTGCAAGAACTAATAGATCTTTCCAAGGCAGCCTCACATGAAGTTGAATAGGAGAGAGTGCAGCATCTCAGTGGTAATGGAAAATGAATAATAGATACAGGCGGCATTACATTCAGGAGCAGCAATTAATTCTTCCCATCACATAACAATGCCAGAAGCAGATCAAACAGCATTGCATTTACATTAGGAGCCCAGGATTCATCTTTAGTAAATGGCATGCATTCTATTCCAAACAAGCACTCCTCTTTTGATTACTGAATGCCATGCTGTCATTAATCGCTTATAGTGAGTGGAAGAAATAAAAAAAAGACTCTAAATGGGAATGATTGTACCATTTAATTAAATTGTCAATTAGCTTAATGATAAAATTAATACATAAATGTAAGAGTCTTTATATGAGGTACAGCACTTGGAAGAATATTATCGGCAACCCACTCACTCTGCGTGTTCCCTTTCTAGGTTGTTTTTGGAGAGTTAGATATTAACTTTGTGTCTTTACTTGTTTTCCTTGATAGCTTTGATAAGCCATGACCACATGTGCATGAGACCTATGGGCCATATTTACTGCTCTATTGCCAGTGGGTTTGTACGTAAGGGGTTGGGGATGAGAGTATCATTCCTTGAAATGGGCACTGAATTTCCTATCCAACCTCACTGAAATTTAATGCTTGCCTGCCTTTGCCCCCTTGAGTGGCCAGTTAGTGATTACTGAAGGGCTGTTTCCCACCCATCTTCAATAGTTAGATTGGCAGGAGGAGCTTCGGGCTATGATAGAAGCCCAAATATAATCTCCTTCAGGCCTCGAGTGAAAAGTGAAGAGAGGAAGAGGCTGTATCAACAGCATCCCGCCCCCCCACCCCTCTCCCACCGCCACCTTTCAGGCTTTTCTGTTGACACCCCAATCTCACTCTGTCCACACCTTCTCCCACCACCCCCAGATCTAACCTAGCCTCCACACCCTGACACCCTCAAAACATATTCATTCCTCAAATCCCAGGACCAAGGTCCTTGGAATTGCATCCCATAGAATCATAGAATCCCCTACAGTGCACAGGAAACCATTTGGCCCATTGAGTCAGCGCCCACCCTCCTTTTTTTATCTTCCCCACGCCCTATCCCTGCAACCACATGTTTTTACCTCACTAATCTCCCTAACCTACATATCTCGGGGAACTAAGGGGCAATTTAGCCTAGCCAATCCACCTAACCTGCACATCTTTTGGAGTGGAGGAGGAGACTGAGCACACGGAGGAAACCCATGCAGACACGGGGAGTACGTGCGAACTCCACACAGACGCTTATCCAAGGTGATGCATAATTCCACCCAAGGCTGGAAATGAACCCAGGTCCCTGGCACTGTGAGACAGCAGTGTAAACCACTGTGGCACCTTGTTGCCCACCTGCTGTCGCAGCCTTGTCCACTGCAACTCTTGGCAAATCAGATTGGCCTGCAGCTCTCTGAGGCGGGACTACGTGATCCACATGACTGCAGAATAAGTAGATAAACTGCATGGTGGCACAATGGATAGCACTGCTGCCTCACAGAGCCTGGAACCCAGGTTCGATTCCAACTTGAGTCACTGTCTGTGCGGAGTTTACACGCTGCCTGCGTGGGTTTCCTCCGGGTACTCTGGTTTCCTCCCACAGTCCGAAAGACATGCTGGTTAGGTGCATTGGCCAGGCTAAATTTTTCCTCAGTGTATCTGAACAGGCACTGAAGTGTGGCAGCTTTCACAGAAACTTCATTGCAGTGTTAATGCAAGCCTGCTTGTGACACTAATAAATAAACTAAATGATGCTAACACTCCACCATCAAAATAATCTGTTGAAGTCAGCGTAAATTAAAATCAGGAGAATGTATAATCGGTAGCTGATCCAATATTACGCAGAATCAAAATAGCCCCATGGATTTGCAAAGCATAGTTTTTCTCATTATGACACATTCCTAATACAAAAACTTATACAACAGTGACTAAGATATTCTAGTTGACTATTGATTAATATTTTCACAGTAGACTTTAGCCTGCAGTGCAAAAAAAGTCCAAAATATTAAATCAAATTGCAGGGTTGTCATTGTTTTCTCGTAAATTAATTCTGCTTGCTTTCAGTTAACTCCAACATTACGAAGTAGAGACACACACATTGTTATTAACATTGATATCACAAGCCTGTTCACCACAACAACATCTTCTATTTATATAAAGCCTATAATGGAATGAAACATCCTACGGCACTTTGTATGGGAATCATGAAACAAAACATGACACCAGCCATCTCAAAAGGATATTAATTGCACCTATAACACCACTGTGTCATTCTGGGCCCCTACAGGTGAGGAATTTCAGCACCCCTTAACGCAGGAATTCAGGTGAGGACAAAGTACTTCCAAATAATAAAGAAATAAACAAAACAAAAAAATCCTTAGCTCTTTGTTAGGCACTATCATTACATTGATGATCTTCCCCATATATTTAATTGAATGATGTGGAGTTGCCGATGTTGGACTGGGATAGGCACAGTAAGTAGGCTCACAACACCAGGTTAAAGTCACAACACCACACAACGCTGCCACAGCAACCTCTGCAAGACATGCCGGATCATCGACGCTGATGCTATCATCTCATGTGAGAATATCATTCACCAGATGCACGGTACATATTCTTACGACTTGGTCAATATTGTCCACCTGACACACTGTGGGAAGGGATGTCCCGAGGCATGGTACATTGGCAAGACCATGCAGACACTACAACAATGGATAATTGGACACTGCTCAACAATCATCAGGCTGGAGTGTTTCCTTTTTGTTGGGGAAGACTTCAGCAGTCAAGGGCATTCGGCCTCTGATCTTCGGGTAAGCGTTCTCCAAAGCGGCCTTCAAGACACACAACATAATATCTTCACCATTGGATCCTTCCATTTATTACTACCAACCTACATTGAGGGCAGCATGGATTATCTTCTGCCAACTCCACCACGATGCCACCACTTAACACATCTCCTCTCCTCCCCCACCCCCCCCCCGCACTCTTCTCTCCACAACATCCTAGCTTTCTCCTCTATCACCACCCACACCTCATCCCATGCAATTGCAGAAGGTGAAAGATCCGCCCCCAACCCCCCACCCCACCTCTTCCTTCCTCATTACCCCAAAATACTCCTTCCGGATGAAGCAGCAATTTACTTGCACTTCTTTCAATGTAGCCTACAGTATTTGCAGCTCACAATGTGATCTCGTGGGGTCCAAATGCAGACTTGATGAATTGCTCTGGGGAGTGCCTTTGCTCAGTGCACAGTATGATCCCGACCTTCGCTCGCTATTTCGATTTCAAGAGAAATTGAGGGGGTTTTGATCCTCAGGGAGTTGTTTGTAAATTGGTGGCAAGGAGAGGGGATAAGGCGTTGAGTCTTTGGGGATAGGTCTGTCCTGCAGGCTGGGATATCTGGTCGAGTCGGAAGAGACAGAGGCCAGGCTGGACTTTGGGTAATGGAGGGTGGGATTTGGGTCAGGCCTGCTGGATGAGAGCTTTGTTCAGGTGGTGTGGGAGGGGCTGGGGTTGGGCAGGGTGTGGGGGCGTTGTCATGGGTCTGGTTGGGCCTGGAGTGAGAGTGGAGAGTGCTGTTGAGGAGTTCCATGTGGGACAAAATCCCAAGTCTCTGCACATACCAATAAACTCCGTCATGGAGAAACCCAACCAGATGTTTGAATGGGAAGAATAGGCAAAGGATCTGGATGTGTGACTGAAAATATCACTGATTTCCACCATTTGGATGCTCTGGGAATGGGGGGGAGAGGAGGGAGGGGGGATGGGTGAGGGGAAGTGTTCAAGAAAAGGATTGTGGGGGACATCAGGGAGGTAATCAGGATGGGTGTGACAACTGGGGAGAAGTCAAGATTATGGTTCTGGGGGTGAGGAAGAGGGTGGACATGGGGTGAAGTTGTGGGCCTGATGATCACGGGGTGGGGACAGGTAGTCAAAAGCATTGATCAGGAATCGATGGCCAGGTTGAGGTGTTGATTGGAAAGGGTTTTGAGTGTTTGCTGGCAATGGCAGGTATTTTAACATAGCAATGAAGGGAATACTCCTTTGAAAACAGTTGGCTGGCATGGTGGCACAGTGATTAACACTGCAGCCTCACAGCGCTAGGGACCAGGGTTCGATTCCCGGCTTGGGTCACTGTCTGTGTGGAGTTTGCACATTCTCCCCATGTCTGCGTGGGTTTCCTTCTGGTGCTCCAGTTTCCTCCCACAGTACGAAAGGCATGCTGGTTAGGTGCATTGGCCATGCTAAATTCTCCCTCAGTGTACCTGGACAGGGGCGACTAGGGGATTTTCACAGTAGCTTCATTGCAGTGTTAATGTAAGCCTACTGATGACACTAATACTTAAAAAAAAATTGTTACCTACTTGCCTTTCTGCTGACAGCCTCTGATCCTTTTCTGCTTTGCTAGCTAGACCACATGTAGATCTGGTTTCCCTCGACACACCCAGCCCAGTGTTGGCTGTGTTTACCTACTTGGTGAAGTAGACAATAGACAGGCTCTGAGGCTATTTCAGGTACAGGCCCTGGTCCTCATTTTTGATGCTTTTACCAATAAGGCGACAATGTACATCAAACTGGATACTTTGCCACTCATTTGACCTCTAAGAAATGAATGCAGCATTACCAAATTTATCGGCCTAGAAATATTCAGCCTGTGAGCACGTATGGTAAACCTTAGTTTAAAAAGTGAAAGCCTTGAACATATTTTCAAATTGTACATGCAGCCTGGTTCCCCTAGACTAAGCAGATATGAATCATAGAAACATCGCAAATAGAAGCAAGAGTAGGCCATTCAGCCCTTCGAGTCTGATCTGCCATTCATTATGATCACGGCTGATCATCAAAATCCACTTCCTGATCCTGTCTTCCCCCCATATCCCTTGGTCCCTCTAGCCCCAAGAGCTAAATATAATTTATTCTTGAAATCTTCTTTGTTCTTTCTTTGTTCTTTAGTGACTTTTTAGGGGCGTCTTGACAAATACATGAATAGGATGGGAACAGGGGGATATGGTCCCTGGAGTAGGGGGTTTTAGTTAAGTTGGTGCAGGCTTGGAGGGGCGAAGAGCCTGTTCCTGTGCTGTAATTTTCTTTGTTCTTTGAAATCACACAACGTTTTGGCCTCAACTACTTTCTGATACAGTTAATTCCACAGATTCAGCACTCCCTGGGTGAAGGCATTTCTCGGTCCTAATCAGTTTACCCCTTGTCTTCAAACTATGACTGTCCCCCCACCCTAGTCCTGGATTCCCCCACCATCGGGAACATTCTTTCTGAATCTACCCTGTCTAAGCCTGTTAGAATTCCATCAGATCCTCTCTCACTTGAGGGGTTGTACTGAAAACTCACCACACAGCCCCTGATCCAGATCAATGGAATTAAGCATCAAGTAAAAAGGGGGGCAAGCAAGGCCTCATAGCGAGGGAGGACATATCAGCAGAATTTCAGTTCCTCTCCCGCACTTTCCAGTATCAAAGGGCAGAGTAAAGGTCGTTGGAAAGTCCTCTTGATCGTGACTGAGGAATTAAATTTGAAAAAAAGACAGGAGATAAATAAATTGAATGAAAGACACACAAAATGAATATTATATTGCTGTACCTTTGCTGCGGTTAATTGTGAAGTGAAGTACTTAAGGTACATATCAATCTAGAACTGGCATTTTAATTTCAATGTCAGGTCCCACTCGCAGAAAAGGGAAATCATTCACAGCAATGAAAATGGAAAAAAGGGGACATCCGTCAATAATAAACCCTGGCAGCACATTAGACAATTGATTAATAGAGTGCTTAACTGAGATTTTCATAAATATGTCTTTCCTTGCTAAATGAAATGTGCAGAAAACATTCCCGTGCTGCTTGTTCCAACATCTGAAATGTTATATAAATATTAACACAGCCTGACTATCAAAGATAATTTCCTCCAACATTAACATTACCGTATCCTCTACATTTATCCTAAATAGATTCAAACCTTCTTTAATTCAACTATGTGCAGCATTCTCTTCCACTTATCTCAGCATGCATAGAAAATTTGCAAGTATTAAATATAGTTTAAAAAAATGCTGATTTAGTTGACTGTATCTCTTCTTCCCTGCATAGATTGTTTTCATGTCAAACCCAAGAAGATCGATTAAATTAGATCTCTATGCCTGGCTGCTGGTGTGTGTGTGTGTGTGTGTGTGTGTGTGTGTGTGTGTGTGTGTGTGTGTGTGTGTGTGTGTGTGTGTGTGTGTGTGTGTGTGTGTGTGTGTGTGTGTGTGTGTGTGTGTGAGGTTCTGTGGTAATGGTCACTCTGAATTCCTCCCCTCAGATGTGGAACAAAAACCCACTGCTTCCTTTCTGCAGGTTGGGTGAGAAAATAAACTCACTGTGTGGGCAATGATAGACAAGTTACTACTTGTCCGCGGCAAACTGGTTGTCAGTGTTTTGCATTAGCACGTAACTCACATAATTTCTTCTCATAGATTCATAGAATCTCTAAAGTGCAAAAGGAGGCCATTCAGCCCATCGTGCCTGCACCGACCACAATCCCACCCAGGCCCTATCCCTATCCCCATAACCCCAGGCATTTACCCTAGCTAGTCCCCCTGACACTAAGGGGCAATTTAGCATGGCCAATCCACCTAACCTGTACATCTTTGGATGCAAATCGGAGCACCCGGAGGAAACCCATGCAGACATGGGGAGAATGTGCAAACTCCACACAAACAATGACTCAAGCCAGGAATCGAACTCGGGTCCCTGGTGCTGTGAGGCAGCAGTTCTAACCACTGTGCCACCAAAGACTGCTACATAAGGTAAAGAGTGCACAATGTTACAAGTAATGTATTAGCATGGATAGAGGATTGGTTAACTAACAGAAAGCAAAAAGTGGGGGTAAATGGGTATTTTTCTAGTTGGCGATCAGTGACTAATGGTGTGCCTCAGGGATCAGTATTAGGACCGCAACTATTCATGGTTTGGAGTTGGGGACCAAGTGTAGTGTGTCAAAATTTGCAGATGACACTAAGATGAGTGGCAGAGCAAAGTGTGCAGAGGACACTGGAGGTCTGCAAAGGGATATAGATAATCCAAGTGAGTGGGCGAGGCTCTGGCAGATGGTGTACAATGTTGGTAAATGTGAGATCATGCATTTTGGTAGGAATAACAGCAAAATGGACTACTATTTAAATGGCAAAAAATTGTAGCATGCTGCTGTGCAGAGAGACCTGAGTGTCCTTGTGCAAGAATCCCAAAGGGTTGGTTTGGAGGTACAGCAGGTAATTAAGAAGCGAATGGAATTTTGTCCTTCGTTGCTAGAGGGATGGAGTTTAAAAACAGCGAGGTTACGTTGCAGCTGTATAAGGTGCTGGTGAGGCCACATCTGGAGTACTGTGTACAGTTTTGGTCTCTTTACTTGAGAAAGGATATACTGGCACTGGAGGGGGTGCAGAGGAGATTCACTAGGTTGATTTCCGGAGTTATTAGGGATGGCTTATGAGGAGAGATTGAGTCAACTGGGGCTATAATCATTGGAATTCAGAAAAATGAGGGGAGATCTTATAGAAACATATAAGATTATGAAGAGAACAGATAAGTTAGAAGCAGGGAAGTTGTTTCCACTGGCAGGTGAAACTAGAACTGGGAGGTATGGCCTCAAAATAAGGGGAAGCAGATTTAGGACTGAGTTGAGGAGTAACTTCTTCACATGAAGGTTTGTGAATCTGTGGAATTCCCTGCCCAGTGAAACAGTTGAGGCTACCTCATTGAATGTTTTTAAGGCAAGGGTAGATAAATTTTTGAACAGTAAAGGAATTAAGGGCTATGGTGAGCGGCGGGTAAGTGGAACTGAGTCCACGTAAAGATCAGCCATGAGCTTATTGAATGGTGGACCAGGCTCGAGGGGACAGATGGCCTACTCCGGCTCCTAGTTCTTATGTTCTTATGTGCCGCCCACTTTGTGCAGCTCTTATTTTCTCCACCTCACCCTTAATTGTCTGCGCCACATTAATCTCCTGATGTATGTTACCTACGATACACCCAGCTGGAACTCCAAACAACAGCAGCCATGTCGACTGAAATGTTATATCCCAAGAAGCACAATGGTACTTGTTGCAGATCCACCACTTTCTCTGTTGATGTATGCTATAGAAATAGTGAAATAATGATCTTCGGATTGGAATACCCCTCCAATGGTGGGTAAGAAAGGGCAGCAAGGTGGCACCAAAGACCTGGGCTCAATTCTGGCCATTGCCTGTGTGGACTTGGCACGTTCGCCCTGTCTGCATGGGCTTCCTCCAGGTGCTCTGGTTTACTCCCACAGTCCAAGGATGTGCGGGTTATGTTGATTGACCGTGTTAAAATTGCCCATTAATGTCAGGGGGATTGGCAGAGTAAATACATAGGTTTATGAGGATAAAGCTTGAGTGGGATTGTTGTTGGTACAAGTTTGATGGCCGACTGGCCTCCTTCAGGTGAATGAGGGATGATCTTGTAGAGACTTATAAAATTCTAACAGGACTAGGCAGGGTAGGTGTAGGGAGGATGTTCCCAATAGTGGGGGACTCCAGAAATAGAGGTCACAGTCTGAGGATTCTGGATAGACCATTTAGAACAGAGATGAGGAGACATTTATTCACCCAAAGAGTGGTGAGTCTGTGGAATTCATTACCACAGGAAGTAGTTGTTGTCAAAACATTGAATGTATTCAAGAGACGACTAGGTACAGCACTTCGGGCGGATGTGATCAAAGGTTGTGGGGAGAAAGCAAGATTAGGCTATTGAGTTGGATGATCAGCCATGATGGTGATGAATGGTGGAGCAGGGCCGAATAGCCTCATCCTGCCCCTATCTTCTATATTTCTACGTTTCTATGTTTCTGCACCCTTGAGATTCTATGATTTTATGAAAGTGGAAACGCCTGGAGCGTTGTTCGAAACCATTCTCATTCAGCTTTACTGCTGCTTTTTATCTCTATCTTCTTCCCATTGTATTCTCCATGAGCAAGTTGGGAGCAAACTTCTACCAGAGCTATTCAAATTAGCCTTTGGAATTTGTCTGCTCTCTTGTGAGGGAAGAATCTTGCTTCAGGTTTCTCACGAATGCACAGATCAGTCCAAGCGTCCACCAGTGGGGTGGTGGTGGAGGTATGTTAGTAGTTGACTCGGACTCCAAATTGTTATGACAATAAACACGTTTGCAAGCATGCTGTAGCCTGGAGGTGTGGGTAGTGGTGAAAAAGGCTTCATTTTTTTTCCATCACACGGTTGGCTAGGTGAATCTCCCACCCTCGCCATCTGTATTTGGAACATGTTGGAAGGGTTTGCAATTTGATACTCAATGCACTTGGCTGCATTAACTTCATTGGCACTCAGGTCCTGGGCTGGGACTTGAACCCAGAGCCTCTGGCTCAGAGAAAGGAGTGCGATCCACTGCACCACAAGACTGGGGCATTGATCAGCTAGATAGTCAACATCTTTTCCCAAAGGTAAGGGAGTCTAAAACTAGAAGGCATAGGTTTAAGGTGAGAGGGAGAGCTACAAAAATGTCCAGAGGGGCAATCTTTTCACACAGAGGATGGTGAATGTCTGGAACAAGCTGTCAGAGGCAGTCGTAGAGGCAGGTACAATTTTGTCTTTTAAAAAGCATTTAGACAGTTACATGGGTAAGATGGGTATAGAGTGATATGGGCCAAATGGGCATTTGGGATTTGGTGGTTAAAAAAAAGGGCGACATGGACAAGTTGGGTCGAAGGGCCTGTTTCCATGCTGTAAACCTCTATAACTATGACTACCGCTCACCAGTGTAGAGATTCCACATCAAACTATATTTAATACTTGCAAATCTTCTATGCATGCTGAGATAAGTGGAAGAGAATATTGCGTAGAATTGAATTAAAGAAGGATTGAATCTACTTATGATAAATATAGAGGATATGGTAATGTTAATTTTGGAGGAAATTATCTTTGGTTGTCAAGGTACAGACTACAGATCAAGATGTGTTGCCATTTGTACCACTTGAGAATATCTCAAAACATAGATGATATTTTTCCATTTGTTTTTTAGGTGGGATTTTCTGAGATCGCCTGCCCCGAGACTCAAAATTGCCGATCTAGGTCAATGGATTTTTAACTGATCCAGCAAATTTTCTGTCTCACCCCCAATGATTCTAACAGTGGGCAGGGACCAGAAAATTTATCCCACAGTCTTGTGACAGTGCACAGGCAGAACTTATAAAGTAATGTATATACCCTAAAATCTTTGAGTGAAGGTAACATTTTTCCATGTTGAGCTGCAAGGATTCAATCCTTAGTATGCCTGGAAATGTGCAGCAAAGTGACACAGTGGTTAGCACCGCTGCCTCACAGCTCCAGGGACCCAGGTTCAATTCCCAGGTTTTCTCTGGGTAATTCAGTTTCCCCTCACAGTCTAAAGATGTGCAGGTTAGATGGATTGGCCGAGCTAAATTGTGCCTTAATGCTCTAAGATGTTTAGGTCGGGGGATTAACAAGGTTACGGGGAGAGGGTGGGGGCAGGAGGGTCTGTCGGTCGGTACAGGTTCGATGGGCTGAATGGCCTCTTCTGTACTGTAGGTGACTCGATGATTCTATGGTATAATGGGCCTATGGGTGGATTTTGTGTGTGTTAAAATCAGAAATCAGGCCTAACCAATCACAACCATATGTTACTGAGATTTCAACTGTATGTTACTGAGAGTGTTGCATTCTGTAGAATTTGCAGAATAATGAAAGGCCTGGATAGAGTGGATGTGGGGAAGATGTTTTCAAACTGAGATGGGGAGGAATTTCTCCAGCCAGAGGGTGTTGAATCTGAGAAATTCATTGCCATAGAGGGCTGTGGAGGCCAGGTCATTGAGGGTTTTTAAGACTGAGAGAGATAGGTTCTTGATTGGTAAAGGGAGCAAGGGTCATGGGGAAAAAGCAGGAGAATGAGCTTGAGAAACCTATCAGCCATGATTGAATGGCGGAGCAGAATGGACGAGCCAAATCTCCGTATTGTACTCTTATATTTGATGGTCTTATGTATCAGCACCTTGAGCTAGGCAGGATTAACTCCAATCCTGATTGCTATCCACTGATCACTACTGGAAATGAACACTGGGTTCAAGTAAGATTGTATAGGCCGATAATGGTCCACCTCTTGAGATTGACCCTCCTGGCCCTCAATACAAGGAGTGCTCTCTTGCCAGAGGGATGGTCTTGCGTCTCATTGTAGATTGCCAAGCATCAGGGATGGAGCGACAAGAGGGGCAGTGTGGGGGGTGGGGTGGAAGAAAAAAGCAAAAGGAAGATCGGAAGAACAAAGTGACAAAACAGTGCCTAAGTAAGTAAACTCTTACAAAGCATAAGTATTGCAGTCGAAAAGAAAAAGGATCTTTTTGAGCATGAGCAGCTATTAATGGCAATGCCTTTTTGTACAAGCTCATCTTGCGATACAGTTGAATGAACCGGTATATTGATTTATTTTTCGTCTCTTTTTGACAGTGCTGCTTTGTAAATGGAAAATATCAGTCTTGGCAATCGCTTAAATCATGTGAAAATTTCATAGACTGAGGAGTATTTCTGTCTGTCCCCAAATGACCATATAGAAAGATTTTTAGGTTTCTCCAGATGTGCTCCTTGACAGCCGGGTTGAACAAACTTCTTTCTCTGCTTTGTAATAAGCCAGTAAGTCTTTAGTGGAAGTCTGATCCAATGCTTTTGCTGTCACAAACTGAGGGAAGATGGAAGACCAGGACTTGTATAAATGGCCTTGCTGAACCATCTGTCTTTTCTCTGTGCGAGGCTGCCATGCCATTTACATTAGTTTGTGCACCAAATAAAATTGAAGTAAGTTAGCTGCGACCTTGGCTTTGACAGTTCAAGTAGAAACGAACTGTACTGACAACAGAATTGCACAGTGACAAATTTGTCAACTTTATTCATTCTCATCTTGCACAGCATTCAGGATTATTTTCAGTGTGCCTTTTATTTGTTCACAACTGTTTTTTGTTAGGCCCAATGAAACTCTGGCTAAATTCTTGCTACCGATGGACCGTCTAGGGTAATTGGAAAAAAAATGTCACGGGAGCATTGAAGGGGATTTTTGATTTAATTTGAATCCAGTTTGGATAGCCTTTGTCTGTCTCAGGAGATGATGGGCCTAGCCCAGTGTGGACATCGTCTGTTGTGGCTGTCTGGGTGGCACAGTGGTACAGTGGTTAGCACTACTGCCTCACAGTGCCAGGGATCCAGGTTCGATTCCCGGCCTCAGGCCACTGTCTGTGCGGAAGTCTGCATGTTCTCCCCGTGTCTGCATGGGTTTCCTTCTGGTGCACCAGTTTTCTCCCAGACTGCAAAGATGTGGTTAGGTGGATTGGCCATGGTAAATTGCCCTTTAGTGTGAGGGGAACTGTCAGGGAATTAACTGGGGTTACGGGGATAGGGCCTAAGTGGGATTGTTGTTGTAGCAGGCTCAATGGGCTGAATGGCCTCCTTCTGTACTGTAGGGAATCTATGAAATCAACTTGCAGATGAATTCTCCCGGACATGCAAGGAGTTTGGATTGATCATTAGCATTAGGGAAACCAAAGGTTATGAACCAAGACAGCAACATTGACAACTTCCTGCTGGATGTGGTTGACAGGTTCATGTAGGCCCCACTCCTGCAATCGTCATTTACCCGACTAAGCCTCCTGACATTAGGGTCAATTTGGCATGGCCAATCAGCCTAACCCACACATCTTTGGACACAAAGTTGATGTGGAAGACAGGTTGGAAGAGTATTCAACAGTTATTTTCAGAAGGGAATTGGATAAATCCTTTAACAGCAAACATTCATGTAGCAATGGGAAAAGGGCAAGGGAGTGGTGTAATTGAATAGTTCTTTCAAAGTGCTGACACAGGCATGATGGCCTTTCTGTATTGTATCAATCTAATTATTCTAGGGTTTGCTGTTAAGTATCCCCATCTCATATCTTCTATTGGTTACCCAATGCTGGACATGAATAGAAGGCCCATTGCCTCTAATATTTACCTCTGCCCTTATTGCAGATCATAGACGTGATGGGCTGAATGGGCTCCTTCCGTGTTCCGTAATTCCTTGATTCTATTCTGTGTTCGTTCTCTGTAGGAACAATTTCCTTTCTCCCACTCCCTGCACGTTCTTCTTTTTCAGATACCAATCCAACCCTTCTTGAATTCCTTGGTTGAACTTGCCTCTATCACACTCGCGGGCAGTGCATTCTAGATTCTACCCTCCCATTGTATAAAATATAGAGTTTTCCTCATGTCATCGTTGCTTATTGTAAGGCAGTTCATTTAACGCTATGCCCTCTGCTTCTCAATCCAATGAGAATAGAATTTCCTATCTCTCTGTCCAGACCCTTCATGATACTGAATACTTCTAACAATCCTCCTCTTAACCTTCTCTTCTCCTAGGAGAACAGTCCCAACTTCTCTGATCTTTCTACGGAACTGAAGTTCTTCATCCCTGGGAACATTCTCGTGAATCTGTTCTGCACCCTCTCCAATATCTTCACATCTTTCCTCAAGTGTGACACCCAGAATGCAATCCCCCAGCCGAGGATGAGGAATTGTTCTGTACAGATCTACCATAAAGCATCCTTAATTTCACACTCAATCCTCTATTAATAAAGCTCAGGATGCCAGAAGCATCATTAATCGTGCTCAGGGCATGGTGGCACAGTGGATAGCACTGCTGCCTCACAGCGCAAGGGACCCGGGTTCGATTCTCAGCTTGGAGTCTGTCTGGAGTTTGCACATTCTCCTCATGTCTGCGTGGGTTTCCTCTGGGTGTTCTGGTTTCCTCCCACAATCTGAATGACGTGCTGGTTAGGTGCATTGGAGGCACTGGAGTGTTGCAACTAGAGGAATTTCACGGTATCTTCATTGCAATGTTAATGTAAGCCTTACTTGTAACTAATAAATAAGCTTTATCTTTTCTCAGCCTGTCCAGCCAACATCAATGATTTGTGCGCATAAAACCTAGGCCCCTCTGCTCCTTCACCCCCATTAGAATTCTATCCCTTTTCCCTCCCTGCTGCCCTCACAATACACACTGGGGAAGTTAGGGGGAATACTTTCCTGAATATTGTTTGAATTCTTTATGAAAAATGAGACAGTGGCTGGAATTTTACCATCCCGCCTACCACATAGGGGCGGACCATGGAAAGGTCCATTGATCTCATAGAATCACAGAATCCCTATAATGTAGAAGGAGGCCATTCGACCCATTGAACCTGCACTGACAACAACCCCACCCAGGCTCTATCCTTGTAACCCCATATATTTACCCTAATTGCCCTGACACCAATGGACAATTAACCATGGTCAATCTACCTAACTCGGGCGGGATTTTATGGTTTTTGGGTTGAGCAAGGCCGCAAAATCCCCCCCATTCTGCCCAATTCCCTCACACCCGTTTAGTCCAAAATTGATCATTTTAAGTCTGGGGAAAAGTTAACATTTTCGTCTCTTTTGCTGAGGGTTGGTCGCTGCATTTCTTTAAATGGGCTACAAGATTATTCATGTTAGAACATAGAACACTACAGCACAAACAGGCCCTTCGGCCCACAAGTTGCGCCGATCATATCCATACCCACCAGGCCTATCTATAACTCTCAATCCCATTAAATCCCATGTACTTGTCCAGAAGTCTCTTAAAAGACCCCAGCGAGTTCACCTCTAGCACCACCGACGGCAGCCGATTCCACTCACTCACCACCCTCTGAGTGAAAAACTTACCAAATATTGCTCTTTAAGTTCCTCAATGATGCAATTCATACATGACTACCGGCGGCTGCCCTTACATATAAAAAAAACCACTCCACATAATTTAGATGTCAGGTTATTAGTGCTAACTAACACTGAGGGATAAAGCTGCCTGTGTGAGGGAAATCATTCGCGGGCATCAGTTGAAGAATTTACCATTGCTGGTGCAGACAGGTCTCTCAGAGCCAGCTTCTCCCCTCAGTCGAGCAACGCTCATCAAACTGCCATCTGTCCCCTATCAAATTATTGCGCGGAGCACAAGATGCCTTCACAGGGCCCCGTCCTCACCTTGAGAATCAGGAGGCAATGAGTGAACAGCCCTGAGATGTGGGGACTTCTCCAACAACAGCATTGCCGAGAAATCGTTACGACAACATCGAGGCTTAGGCTAATAAGTGTCAAGTAACATTCATGCCACGACAAGTGCCAGACAGTGGACAATGCAACAAGAGAGAGCCTAACCGTCACATCATTTGCCAGGCCCCCCCCCCAGGTATAGTACGACAACTGTTTCTTGCACACTGACTTTGTATCTTAGTTATAACCTTGGAAAGTTTATATCATTTTCCATACAATCAGCCTGATGAACTTGCCAATGTTACTGCTAAAGTGGGACAATTATAAAGCTCCCACTAGGAACTGGATCAGAATTTCCAAGCTTATATCATATACAATCAACAGACAGAAACAATTTTCATCCCATAAGTATGGTTGGATTTCAACCTAGAGGGAAAACACTAGAATTTAATTCATTGCAACACCTGGTCTAATGTTTTTTTTCTCAGTGCCATCTGCCTGAGACACTGAATGTGAGGTCATGTCTGATTGGCATCAACAAAAATAATCCCAGGAAGAAAATGCACTGTAGCTTTTAGTTTGTCTTCTGTGCCAGCCTCTAAGGACGTCTCTGTTGCATACCAAAGTCAGAAGTGAAGCAAAGAAAGAGAAACAGACAAAGTGAAGGAGCAGGAAGAAAATCGAACAGATGGCTTCCTGTGCTGCACGGATCGAGTTATTGGATGTGATGCTTTTGATGAACTCCCCAACTCACTAATGTAAAATTGTTTCTGATGCAAAGAAACTGGATCCTGCCATGATTATTATTTTACAGTTCATCTCGATGTGCAAAAAATGCACAATTCGCAAAGTGAACATGATTTGTGTGTAATCTAAAAACCAAAACAATGTATCCAATAACTTGTATTTAACCAGTGGGGTTATTTGGATCAAGTCATTTTGATGCATGGATTCGTTTCCCACTGCTGCCACCATGTTATAAAGAGGCTTGTATGGTTGAACAGTAACCACTTAGTAATAGCACATAATTAGGTGCATAAATACAACCCTGACTAGGTGTTACCTCCATGCCAACTTCTACCAGACTCACCACTGCACTCTACAACTCCCCTGTGACTCTCTACGTCAGAATGTAAGCGGTAGTGTTTCTCCAAGCCCACATTAACCCCTTCAGTCCCGAACACACTAATAAGCATGAATTAGACCAGTGGGTTAGGAAAGTCTTAGGGTGTTGGTTATAATGCATATGCCAATTCAGTATTTGATCCTCCCTCAGTACAGGAACTACAGCATTGCTCTTACCTGTGACATTCATTGCCTTAGATTTGTGACTACTGGTTTTGCCTACTTAAGCAGAACTAAGAACAAAATACAATATTAAGCGCTCTAAAAAACTGAATTAACTCAGCCTACATTGGTTTCAAATCATAGAATCCTACAGTGCAGAGCATCAAGTCTGCACCAACTACAAACCCGCCCAGGCTCTAACCCCATGCATTTACCCTAGCTAGACCACCGAAACTCAGGGGCAATTTAGCATGGCCAATGCACCGAACACGCATACCTTTGGAGTGTGTGAGGAAAACAGGGTACCTAGAGGAAACTCACGGGGAGAATGTGCAAACTCGACACAGACAGTGGCCCAAGTTGGGAATTGAACCCGAGCCTCTGGCTCTGTGAGGCAGCATTGTTAACCACTGTGCCACTGTGCTATCCTTGCTCTTGTTTCCTATTGAAGAAAGCACATATATTAATACTACAGAGTATGGCAGATAAGATGCTGTTCACTGGAAAGTATACACGCATCTCCCTTTCCATTTCACCATAAATGACATTTCAGCAGGGTACACTCCCGCTCTGATGAAAAATCTGATATGGATTTGTAAATATTGGTATTTCTGAAACTCTAAAACAAATGTTGAAGCTTTATAAGAAAATCCATTCATGCAAACTAGCTTAATCCACCATGTGATGACCATCATGCAAGGACTATTCCAGTGCTGGCCCTTTAGACTGAGACAGTACTGGCGTCATGTGTAAAAGATCCTATGCATGATTGTGCAGAAGATGAACCTCCCCTGGTGCCCTGGCCAAATTTTCTCAACATCAACATCACATTTGTTGAGTGCAAATTAGTTGCCACGGTTCCCACCTGATAACAGCGGGAATTACTTCATTGGTTGTGAAATGCTTTGAGGTTTCCGTTAGTCATGAAAAATGTCTTTCTTTTGCTTTATTCACATACATAGAACCCACAATGTTAGAGCCCAGAGGTGACGTCAGTTACCTTATTTATTGCAATAAAGAACACCACACTAAGCAGTTTCAATTGTCAGCCAACTTGTTTTGACCATTCTGCCAATCTGATTTACAGGTTCATTTCAGTTGCTATAGTATTCCATCTGAGCATTGATCTTTACCCTTAGTCGCACAAAGAATAATTAAATAATATTCTTATTTCTGATTACCAAGTACATAAAGCTGGGAGTTATTGTGGTACAGAGTGGTGGGACTCTGGTGGGACACCCCCAATTTACGATTTGACTCATGCCAGTATCATTGGAAATCTGGCATCGTAACAGCCTGGTCTTCAAGAATCAGTGTCACTGTTCCATTTACACTTTCCATAATAAATTAGAGAGGAGCAGTGATCTCCTACTCCTGATGTGTATGCTCGAGTATCACTGGCCAACCTAGATATATGTATCATTTATTATCCCTTGGGCATCTCTACATTTTGAAGTTTTGAATAAAATCTAGTGGTGATTGTACTCTGTTGTACTTAATACAGGTTATTGAATTTCAGACCACATTAATTAGGAAGTCTGTATTATCATAAATGCTCAATAGTTAAACACTGCAGCAAGATCCGAAATGCACTTTGTGTATGTTTAAAAATGCTGTGAGACAATGTAATTTTGAATCCACCACTTGCAGATGCCATTTTATGATAAAGTTTATTTATTAGTGTCTTCTCAAGAGAGCAAAGAAAGCTGTGTCATTGAATATATACAAGACGAGTTAGAATCGATAAAGTGGTTTGGGGTTACGAACAGTTTAATTTATAACGTTTATTTATTAGTGTCACAAGTCGGCTTACATTAACAGTGCAATGAAATTACTTGAAAATTGGGTACACTGAGGGACAATTTAGTATGGGCAATGCACCGAACCAGCACATCTTTCGCTCTGTGGGAGGAAACTAGAACATCCAGAGGAAACCCAAACAGACACGGGGAGAACATGCAGACTTGGGGAGAATGTGCAGACTCCACACAGTCAGTGACCCAAACCGGGAATCAAACCCGGGTCCCTGGCACTGTGAGGCAGCAGTACTAACCACTGTGTGGCAGCAGTGCTAACCACTGTGCCATCATGCTGGCTGATACCAGTTCAAGTAAGTTTGGGACAGCACCGGAGACACACTGCTATATTCTGGGGGCAGATAGCTGAAGATAATTAGATGACACCAGTCCCAAAGGCTGTAATTTAAGGGAATGGCCACCAGAAATCTGTAGCAGTGGAACTTCAGACCATCTAATGTCCTATCTCGATGTATCTTCAAAAGCACAAAATCCGGTACTTCAAAACGATTCTTGCTGCCAAGGAATTTTAACAGTAAAGCTTTGTTACTATGAATCAGCTAAAGCTGTCAGTCAGCCCCACTCAAGTGAGATGCAGAAAAGTCACACACACACACACACACACACGCAATCATTAACCAAGTAAGGGAAATTTGCAACATTTGTAACGGAAATTTAAAGTGGACCATGTTTGAGGCACTCAGTGTGTATTAGATCACGTTCTTCTAAACAGTAAACCCCATTTGTCAAAGTGTACGGTTTGGTATCATTTTGGGATTAGAGCGTCTGAATTGTTTTCCCCTTTTCAAACCAAGTTCTGATTTAGTTCAGCCATCAGTTTGTAGCCACATAAACATATTGGCTACAAGAGCAGGTCAGAGGCTAGGAATGCTGCGGTGAGTAACTCACCTCTTGACTCCCGAAAGCCTGTTCACCATCTACAAGGTACAGGTCAGGTTTGAGATGGAATAGTCTCCAATCGCCTGGATGGGTGCAGCTCCAACAACAATCAAGAAGCTCGACACCATCCAGGACAAAGCAGCCCACCACCAACACTCAGTAGCAGCAGTTTACTATCTACAAGATGCATTGCAGCAATTCAGCAAAGATCCTTAGACAGCACCTTCCAAACCTACGACAACTTCCATCTATAAGGACAAGGCCAGTAGAAACACCTGCAAGTTCCCTTCTAAGCCACTCACAATCCTGACATGGAAATATATCGCCTTTCCTTCGCAGTTGCTGGGTCAAAATCCTGGAATTCTCTCCCTAAAGGCATTGTAGATCAACCCACGGTATGTGGACTGCAGCGATTCCAATACTTTCTCAAGGGCAACTAGGGATGGGTAATAAAAAATGCCCAGGTTTCACAAATGAATTTAAAAAAAGTTTTAACATATTTATTCTCTGCATTGCTCTTGACACTGCAATTTTTGGCCTCAACCTGTTTTATGCGGAGAGAATATTTGCATTTCCACATCCTTCCAACCCTTAGCCAAGAAGACTTAGTTTTACAGTTGTGTCCTTGTAACTGAACTCCACTCTTGATCTGACCTTTCTCTGTTTGTCTAGTGCTGCTATTTTCACATTTGCTTTATCGTGATCATTCACTGTATCCTGCGGTCTGCTTCATCATTTAAGCTGCACGTGCAATATTAGTCAGAGACCTTCCAGCACACCTTCCGAATCTCAGCCTTTTGTTTGCCATTTCCTCCAATTTCCTTGCATTATCGCTGGTTGCACGCGATCTTCCTTTTGCAAGATATTTATTCCCTTGCTGCCAACCATCTCCCAGTACTCTAACCCTCCCTGTGCACACTTTGGTGTTTATTACTTTCCATTTTTGTCCACTTGAATTGAATCATTACTGCTTCTGTTCTCGTCAACAGAAACATAGGCCACTTGTTCCTGATCTTATTGTTTCCTTATGAAATATCCCATACAAAGTCTCTTAACATAACAATAACTGTTGACCTACTCCCTGTTTTATCAGGTACCTCTGACGTTACAAAAAATGTGAAGGCATGAAAAAATCCAAATGATATGGGTGGGTTAGGCTTATGAGCAGTTTCAAACAATTCTTATACTTCACTAGAACCCTGGAATATTGAATTGATTGTTCTAATTAATCTCTATTATTACAGTTAGCCTCATGTTTGTCCATTTGGTAGAGAAATACTACATAGAGTTCTCACAAGCTATGTCTCTGTCCTAGCTCTCAAACTGTATCTGTCTTTCATTTCTCCTGCCTCCTCTCACTCCAAATTCATTCTGTCCCACCTCTTGACCCCATGCTCATTAAACTGCAAAGCAACTTTTGTTCCTGCCTCCCTCGTCAGTGAGTCAAGCAGCTCCTTCTCCTCAACTGCTGCCCAGCTTCCTTTCAAAACTATTGCCATTCTCATCACTAAAAGAACTCACTCTGTTTGGCCTCCTTGTCTTTCCCTCATCAATATCATCATCCAAAAGCATAGGACCGAGATCCCCATGTATGTTGGTGATATCCTACTCTATGACATAGAATCATAGAATCCCTACAGTGCAGGCCCATCAATCCTGCACCACCAACAATCCCATCCAGGCTCTATCCCCATAACCTCACCTATTTACCCTACTAATCCCTCTGACACTGAGGGGCAATTTAGCATGACCAATCCACCTAACCCGCACACCTTTGGGCTGTGGGAGGAAACCAGAGGAAGCCCATGCAGACATGGGGAGAACATGCAAATTCCACACATACAGCCATCTGAGACTGGCATTGAACCCAGGTCCTTGGCGCTGTGAGGCAACAGTGCTAACCATTGTGCCACAGTGCTGTCCATCATTCTCACCTCTCTACCTCAACAGCACCCATTCTCAATCTCAGCACACACTCTCTAACGCAGCACTCACTCTGTACTGCAGCACCCACTCTCTACCTCAACAGCATCCACTCTCTGTCTCAACTGCATTCACTCTCTAACTCAGCACCTACTGAATGTCACCTCTCTACCTCAAAACAAACTCGCACCACTCTCTCCTGCAGCACCCACTCACTACCTCAGCACCTACTGTCTCCCGCAGCACCCACTTTCTACCGCAGCACTCACTCTCTACCTCAACACCTGCTCTTTTCACCCATCCATTGCCTCCATGTTGTTAACCTGGTTATTCACTGTTCAGCCTTCTGGCTGAATTTTATGCTCCCCCTGATAGGTATCGAGGTGAAGGGGAGAATGAAATAACATGGATCCCTTCTGTGATCCTAGACACCCTGGTCTCTATGTAATTTTACAGTAGGATGGGCTAGGCCACAGGCAAAAAACCTGCCCATATCCTAATTAAGGCCATTAAGTGGCCATTTAGTTGCCAGTTTCCTGTCCAGGCTCTATTTTTAGGTTGGCAGGTACCAGATTGACCAGGGTGGGAAATAGAAAAAAATTATATCCTAGATCTTGGGAGTGAGGATAGTGAGGTGGGGGCACCTCCAAAAAAGCCCCCTTCTGACCTGGGCACACTCCCCTCCAGAATGCACACTTCTGGACCTCCCTTCTGCTCCCCACTGATATACCAACTTCCCCTCTCCCAACTCACCCAGAAATGTCCTATCCTCTCAGAGACCCCTGCCACTTACTTGGCTTCAACGCATAGTTCCAGGCACATTGCTGCAGTGCCTCTTCCAGCCAGTGCGGCACTGTACCTGGATGAGTTAGAGAACTGGTGGCCAATCTAATTGGCTGGGAACTGTCCCAAGGCAGGTCTTCTGTCCAAGTGAGGATGGTAATCCCGATTGCTGCCAATCAATGCTCCAATCCCCCGCCATCTTAAATGTTCAAGCCCTTGAAGTTTGATTGCCATAAACACAGGGTATCCTATTACTTCCTGATGCTGTGAGGCATGAAGTTGACTGTGGATGATCATTACATTTACTGTTCCATTCTTTGTGTGTCATTCCCATCTCGAAAAGTGACGTGATTTGGAAGCAAGGTTTATTTGAGAATGGAACTGCAGCTGACATGTCCCTCGGTGAGAGATGAGGGAATCTTACGCTGCACTGAACTTCCTGAGCTCTGCATATCAGCTGGGTGTTAATTGTTTCCAGGTGTAGGTATTCATTGGAGACTCGCCTGTGCTCAGATATAAAGGAGCAGACTGCCCTTCAGTAAATAAAAGCAAATTACCGTGAATCTGAAACAAAAACAGAAAATGCCGGAAAATCTCAATATCTGTGCAGAAAAAATGTTTCGATCCGGATACTTTCTGTCCCCTCTACGCTGGCTGTGTTCATGGCCTGATGTCCCTGGAGGATGAGCATGCAGTGCTTGTTGGCACCACTGAGGCTTCCAAACCCAGTGGGCATTATGGGGACTGGGATGTTTTCATCAAGACCCCTTCTCACATTTTGGTTTGATATTCTAAGTTTCCTTTGTGATTTTTCTTTGTTTTGGACTCAGTAGCTCTTCAAAGGCCACTCTTTTGATTTATCCCTTAGTTATCATCATAGAATCCCTACCGTGCAGACATGGGTCATTCGGCCCATCGAATCTGCACTGATCTTAACCTTGCAACCCCATGTATTAACCCCATTAATGCCCCTGGCCTACACATCTTTGAACATTAAGCAGCAATTTAGCATGGCCAATCCACCTAACCCGCACAACTTTGGACAGTGGGAGGAAATGAGAGCATCCGGAGGAAACCCACGCAGACACGGGGAGAACATGCAAACTCCACACAGGCAGTGACCCGAGGCTGGAATTGAACTCGGGTCCCTGGTGTCGTGAGGCAGCAGTGCTAACCACCGTGCCAACAATGCCAGTGTACCTAATTGGTTATGAAGTGCTTTGAGGCATTCTGGGGTCATGAAGGATTCAACTTAAATGCAAGTTTTGCTTTCTTTATCGAGGTGGGAATTTTACCATGATTTAATGACAGACGAATAGCATAATATCAACTTATTCCAGAACAGCCCTTATTATCTGATATGGTATATCTGATATGCTTCTAAAAGATGCCTAATGGAAGGGTATGAGCAATGTGGGACCACTGTGTTTTTACTGTTTGATCTTTTCTCGTCATCTTTTTAAACATTCAACATTGAAAACAAAAATCTCAAGGATCCCGTAGACTATTCTGACAGCTTCACAGCTGTTCATTAACAATGATCAAACACCAGTAAGTACAAAAAGAAATTTGTCCTATCAAGATTAAAAAGACGCAATCCATTTTTCAGAATAAGATCACCATAAAAATGATCAATATTAGTGACACTGTCTATAGTGAACTGTTCTGATAAAAATATGGATTGCCTATTAATTCAAATCTCCAGACACTTGCAGCAGCTAGTATTCAACCATGTTGTGCTGTTTGTTATCAGTTTATTAATGATAATACTGTTAATCACTTAACGTGAAAACAGATCTCCCATCATACTAACTTCAAGTTAAACAAAATTGTTTCAGATTCCAGAACCCTCAAGTAATTTGCTTTTAAATAAAATATGCCTTGCTCTGTTTGTGCTCAGCAGGTAACTGCAGATCAGCGAGACCAATTATTGAAAAGGCGAACAATTTATCTTGCCATTAAGGCTGCAAAATTGATTTCCAATGCTTTTCATTTTCCACATTTAGATTAATCTTGCACCACTTCATAAAAAGAATTACATCATGACACATGGTCAAATCCATTGCAAAGACCATCACATTGTTGGACTTCAGACATCTTTCTGGCAAAACAATTTTTTCCAATAAACAGCTAGGAATTGTTATGTTTAAAAAATGCCACAGTGCTTAGCACTCATGGCGCTAGGGACCCGAGTTGGATTCCCGGCTTGGGTCACTGTCAGTGTGGAGTTTGCACGTTCTCCCCCGTGTCTGCGTGGGTTTCCTCCCACAGCCCGAAAGTCGTGCTGGTTAGGTGCACTGGCCATGCTAAATTCTCCCTCGGTGAACTTGAACAGGTGCCGGAGTATGGCAACTAGGGGATTTTCACAGTATCTTCATTGCAGTGTTAATGTGAGCCAACTTGTGACACTAGTAAATAAACTTCAAACAATTGGCAATTTTTGTGCGTTTCTCTACATTTTGAAATCTGTGTTCTCCAAAGTATGTGTGAGGGGAAAAGGAGGTATGGGCCTAGAGAGGAAATGGAAGTTGAGATAAGGATCAAACGTAAACCTATTGAATGGTGGGGCAGGCTCGAGTAACCATGTGGCTTACTCCAGCTCCTTTTCAAAAAAGCATCCATGGTGGCAGCTTCAATCAATGTCAAATGTAGTGCCAACTTTAGTAATTAGGGATGATTGTCAAGTTGAATGGGAATTCAGGATCTGATACATGCTTGACTTGTAATATTTGGCTTAATTTAGGCCATTTTGGGTCCTTATAACAATGGTGCTCTGCAAAACCAGATATTGAGCCAGAATTCTCTGGTCTTACATGCTCTGCAATCACTACCAGTGAGAACAGAGAATTTGGCGCTCAGCCAAATCTCGGTTCACAGCAGCAAGATCGGATATTCCCAGTCGCAGGCGAAGTTGGAGAATTCCAGCCTTTGTTTGTATAACACGTTTTATTGTCCCAGTTTTCTCAGCGTTAACTTTGTATAAAAAATGCAGCTCATTGGCAAGACTGATTAACTATATACACACTTGAAGGTCACTGTGCTGAAACTGTTGCATTTGATATGTGAAGCACATTTAGCTCTGCCCAGTACGGTGGCACAATGGTTAGCATTGCTGCCTTACAGCGCCAGGGACCCGGGTTCAATGCTGGCCTTGGATGACTGTCTGTGTGGATTTTGCATATTTTCCCAGTGTCTGTGTGGAATTCTTCTGGGTGCTCCAGTTTCCTCCTACACTCCAAAGATAGGCGCGTTAGGTTGATTGATCATCCTAAATTGCCCTTTAGTGTCAATGAGATTAGCAGGGTAAATACGTGGGGTTATGGGGATAGGAGTTAGGTAGGTTCATTCTCAGTGCAGGCTCAATGGGCTGAGTGGCCTCCTTCTGCACTGTAGGATTCTGTGATGATGCTGGGCACATTATTTTGACTCGTATGGTAGCAAAATAGAATAATAACTACATTTATTAAGTGAACTAACAGTTCAAAATAATTTGGTTATTTTCTGCCTTGAAATATGAACAGTGAACCTATTCAGAACCACAATAAAACATTTAAACATTGGGAGTAGAAGCAAGTATTCGATTTAACGAGCATGTTCCCCCATTCAATTTGGTCATGTGGTTTAAAATTTTATACTTCTATAAATATTTACATGGAAATGTATGCTGACAACAACATAAGGTAAGGGATTTTCCAGCTGCACTTACCCCAAGATCGGAAAATCCCACCCAAGGCCTTTGCATGGTCCACGTTCTGCCCACTATGATTCCCTTAGTGGGCAGGACAGGAAAATTCTGCCCACAATATAGGAGCATGATTAGGCCATTTGGCCCATGGGACCTGTTCCATCGTTCAATATAATCATGACTGATCTTTTACCTAAATTCCATCTTCCCAACTGTTCCCCTAATTCCCTTAATATTGAAAAATTTGTCAAGCTCCGTCTTAAATGTGCTCAATAATTGAGCAACCATAGCTCCCTGGGCTAGAGGATTCCAAAGATTCACAAACGTTAAGGTAAATAAATTTATTTTCATCTCAGTCCTAAATGGCCAACCCCTCCTTCTGAGACTGTGACACCCTTCTCTAGATTCCCCAGCCAGCGGAAACATCCTTCCAACCTCTACACCACCAAGCTCAGCTCACATTGTTCTAAATTGTAGGGAATATGATCCCAATCTGATTATTTCCTTCATTCCAGAAACCAATCCATTGAACCTTTACTGCACTCACTCCAAGGGTAGAATATTCTCCCTTGGGTAAGGAGACCAAATTTGTATGCAGTAACCCCAAATCTGGTCTTACTATGGACCTATACAATTGCAATAAAATTTCTTTACTCTTGTATTCTAGAACGTAGAATGTAGAACATAGAACATTACAGCACAGTACAGGCCCTTCGGCCCTCTATGTTGCGCCGACCAGTGGAACCAATCTAATGACCCTCTAACCTAAACTATTCCAATGTTATCCATATGCCTATCCACTGACCATTTAAACGCCCTTAAAGTTGACGAGTCCACAACTGCTGCAGGCAGGGCATTCCACGCCCTTACTACCTTCTGAGTAAAGAACCTACTCTGACATTCATCCTATAATTACCACCCCTTAATTTAAAGCTATGTCCCCTCGTGTTAGCCATCACCATCCGAGGGAAAAGGCTTTCACTATCCACCCTATCTAAACCTCTGATCATCTTGTATGCCTCAGTTAGGTCGCCTCTTAACCTTCTTCTTTCTAACGATAATAACCTCAAGTCCCTCAGCCTTCCTCATAAGACCATCCCACCATACCAGGCAACATCCTGGTAAACCTCCTCTGCACCCTTTCCAATGCTTCCACATCCTTCTTATAATGCGGCGACCAGAACTGTACGCAATACTCCAAGTGCGGCCGCACCGGAGTTTTGTACAGTTGCAACATGTCCTCACGGCTCTGAAATTCAATCCCTCTACCAATAAAAGCTAACACACCATACGCCTTCTTAACAGTCTTATCATCCTGGGTGCCAACTTTCAGGGATCTATGTACATGTGCACCGAGATCTCTCTGCTCGTTGACACTACCAAGAGTCCTTCCATTAGCCCTATATTCTGTACTCCTGTTACTCTTACCAAAGTGAATCACCTCACACTTTTCCACATTAAACTCCATTTGCCACCTCTCAGCCCAGCTCTGTCCCTTTGCAAACTGTAACATCCATCCTCGCTGTCTACAACTCCTCCGACTTTGGTGTCGTCAGCAAATTTACTAACCCATCCTTCTACACCCTCATCTAGGTCATTTATAAAAATGACAAACAGCAGTGGCCCCAAAACAGATCCCTGAGGTACACCACTTGTAACTGAACTCCAGGTTGAATATTTCCCATCAACCACCACCTTCTGTCTTCTATCAGCTAGCCAATTCCTGATCCAAACTGCTAAATCACCCTCAATCCCATGGTTCTAATCCCTTTGTAATGAAAACTCACCTACAATGTGTTTTTCTAATTTCTTGCTGTATGTACGTGTTAAGTAAGGATAAGCACAGGTAGAAATGAGAGAGTGCTATGTGAAATATGTTGAATTTTGAGATTCTTAGGGCCATGTCATACCAAGAGGTATGAGCAATGCAAGGGTGCCAGTGCATCAGCAATTGCATCATTTGCTACTTACATTATTGAGCCAGCTACATTGTTTAAAAATCAGAAGTGTTGTCCCAACTAAAAGTCAGACAGGTTTATTTGGTATCACAAACTTTCAGAGCACTGCTCCTTCCTCAGGTGAGCGCTCCAAAAGCACATGATACCAAATTTTAACTGGTGTTGTGCGACTTCTTACTGTGCCCACCCCAGTCCAATGCTGGCATCGCCACATCTCAATTAAAATTGACACAGCTGGAGCAGTTAGGCAGAGGGGAAACAGAAAGAGGTTGTAAGTCATCTGAGCTTTCCTGAGGATAAACTTGCTGGAGGTAAAGGACAAGTTTCAGACTTATTGATACGAGTTAGGAGCCCCTTGGGTCTGTTCCACCATTCAGTATGATTGTGGCTGATCTGATTGTATACTTCAACCCCACATTCCTATCTACCCCCAAAAACCTTTCGCTCCCTTGAATCACAAATTCCTTCACCATATACATTTATTGGGGCTGTCAAAGGGGACGTGATAAACATTAAAAGGTTAATGTGTATTGTAACCTTTTAACTTGGAGACAAGAAATCCTGACTTGAGCCACTGTGCTGTGACGATGGTTGTCAGCCATACGGACATGGGAGGTGAATGGCTTTAATTTCTGCACCACTGTTTCAGTCACTTAAGTACAACTTCATGTTGAGGTGTGATATGTTGTGCAAAGAGATACAGCCTCTTCAATAA
Organism: Carcharhinus amblyrhynchos; assembly: GCF_965287045.1. Classification (NCBI taxonomy): domain Eukaryota; kingdom Metazoa; phylum Chordata; class Chondrichthyes; order Carcharhiniformes; family Carcharhinidae; genus Carcharhinus; species Carcharhinus amblyrhynchos. The sequence goes on along the minus strand of NC_137333.1, from coordinate 8,973,297 downwards.
ATTGTGGTTTGGCATTCCAACCTAGACGCACAAAATATGAATTTACATATTTTATTGGCAAGCGGATGTCAACAAATCTTGTAGTTAAACAGCCCTTTGTTATATTATCAATATATTTCATTCAGATTGTATTTAGAAGTATTTTCAAGGTAATTAATCAACTTAACAACCTCTTTCTTCATAATCACTATATTTTGTCTAAACGTCATACCTGTAAATCTGCGCCTGCTAATTAAAATGGAGATCTATTAGCAAGTACACAAATTAAGTTCTGTCACTGAGATTGCTTTGACTATTGGTCATTTCTAAATGCCTTTTTAATCCCCTAATTTATATATTAAAATGCAATAGCTTTACGGTTTTAATCACTCTGGGATCAAATTTATCATTAGCAACAGGAAACCAGATGGTATAATTTTGATTTACCGGAGTTAAGCATGAATTAATGTACTGAGTGCCGATAATGAATACATCAAACCTGATACAGGCGAATCTCATCAATCTGGCATATTGAATTAATAATACACACTATGCATGGACTGAACATAATCTCATACACAACTGAAAAGCAATTTATTATAGTACAACATTGTAATGTTTTTTGGTCCTACTTTTGGAACAGCGTTTAATCATCTTTGTGAGCAACAGGCCAGTGTAAAATAACACAAACGCAATAACGTTACAGACAAAAAGGCTTTGAGCAGTTGCTGCACTCCCAGTCTACTTTTGACCCATTTTTTAAATAGTGCTAAACCTAATCTAAGACCAAAAGTAAGCCTGCTATCACTTAGCACTGTTGCGGGCAAGTTTAACGTCAAGAGCTAATGACATCAAATTTACTGAATAATTGATGAAACCATAACATTTTCTGTGTTTTGCACTGTTATTCCCATGGCCTAAATTGATTGGGATTTAAATATTTGTTTGTTGGCATTTTTTGCATATCTGTTTGGCAAACTGTCTTGTGGTCAAATAATAACAGGTGAACAATAAAGTAAATATGAGAAAAAGCCTTGGATAAAATCCTTTCCCCTTGTTTTTGCGGCTATGGCTCACCTTTCATTCTTTCACTCTGCAGTATTACTATCACCCACTTTCTATATCTTTTGTTTTGACAAAGTCAGCTGGACTTGAAAAGTCAGCTCTTTCTCTCCTTACAGATGATGCCACAACTGCTGAGATTTTCTAGCATTTTCTCTTTTGGTGTGAGAAAAAGCCCATCTGATTTTCTTCTAACCTCCCTGGGAGCACACTTTGGGCCCACTTTAACCATTTTCATTCTAAGTGCTGAATCTGGAAACAATTCAGGTCCAATTTGGAAATCTGCTTTCAGGGGCCCCCATACACACTCAGCCTGAAAAAAAAAATTTGCGGGTCTGAATTTGCACTGTGGGTGGGGCTTAGCATGCCCAGAACGATCGGAGCTCTGAACTGCGCATGTGCACTGAGGGAAAAAAATTGAAAATTGCATCCCTATCACGTCGCTCCTGGGACATAAAAAGCGAATAATGGCCCCGAGTGAAAAACGGGGGTGACGGTCCCCCACAGTCACCGTCCCCCCCCCCACAACATAACTGTCCCCCTTATCCACCCATCCCCTCGCTACCCAGACTGATCGCGACCCTCTTCCCCCTTTGTCCCCATCGATCGCCTGCAGAGTGGCAGTGGACCCGCTCCCCCTTCCCCTGTCTCCCCCTCCACCAGAGAATGATCGGGCCTCCCTCCTCCCCGCCATCCCCCCTTCCCCCCAACCCGAACTTACCTCGTCAGAAGCTGGAGCACACAAAACAGACCTTTGCAATGCAGGTTGCGCCAAGTCTGAACACACGAACACGATGGTAAAGGGGGAAATGCTGTAAAGTTGGGGCGAGCAGCCCATTGATTCAATTTAAATGCACTTAGATCGCCTTTGCGCCCGTTTCGGGCGCGAATCAGATCGTGGCCATTTTAAAATCTTGGTAAAGTGGGCATCTGCGTGGACGCGGGTACGGATCGTGTTCATGACCTCACGCCCAACTCTATCGTGTTCTCACGCCCAAAATCGGGCGCGACGCAATGGTAAAATTGAGCCCAGGGAAAACATGCAAATTCCATACACAGTCTGCCGGGGCCAGAATTGAACCCAGACCCCTGGCATTGTGTTATTTATAACTCAACAATCCTCTTGATTTGTGACTCCTAGTCAGTAATTTGGGGTCCAACCTGATAACTAAAGAAGGGGCAGGTAGAAGTGGACCCACCCCCGTACTGCCTCAATTGCAAATTAGAAATTCGACATATGAGCAAGATTTTTCTGATGAAAGTGTTTGTTGCCCTGTATCATAGCAGACGCCCCAGTGAGGAGCGTTAGTTAGCTGGAGATGGGACTTGCGCTTTTCACTCAATCTGATTGGCCAGCATGCCAGCCGTGGCAGGACTAGGCTACCAGCAGTCCAGTGATTCGAAGGGCTGAATTTCTACACTTGACTCAGAAAATTTCCAGATTCTGTAAATCCGACTCAGGAGAAAACCCTGCGATCAGCGTGCTATCAGTTTGGGGAGGAGAGTCCAGAGGGTTGCTAACTGGAGTCAGACCAACCAAACTGGGAAACAGCTCAAAGGTGGCCACAGGGCCAGTTTGAGTTGGCTGGATAAAAAGCCCCTCCTTGGTGCTCTAGAACGTTGCCTCAGTTGTAATAAAAGCTGAAAACAAAAAGCTGCCATCATCTCTCGTTTCTCACAATCGGCAGTACCACTCCCCACCCCCCATCCCCATGCATTCCCATTCATACCCATGGCTTTTCTTAACCCTGTACCAATCAAAGACCTTACCCACAAGCTTTTACTCCAACTCACATACTATGCACACCTGGGGCTGACCTCAAGGGCAATGCTCAGATTAAATTAAATAAAGATCTAAGTATCTATTAAGACTTCACTATCTAACAAAACAGTCCCATTGAGAAAAGCCCTTCAATGCATTTAAATTGCTTCAAGTACTTAATGCCTTATAAAAACAAACATATGTATTCATAGCCCCACATCAAAAACAGATCATTTTTTAATATTTACTCATGGAATGTGGACATTGCTGGCTACCCATCATGAGTTGCCTTGAGAGGGTGGTGGTGAGATTACTTCTTGAACCGCTGCAGTTCATGAAATATAGGTACACCTACAGTGCTGTTAAGGAGGGAGTTGACCCGGGATTTCCAGGACTTTGATCCAGTGATGGTGAAGGAACGATGATATATTTCCATATCAGGATAGTGAGCAGCTTGGAGAAGAATTTCCAAGTGGTGATGTTCCTATATGTCTGCTGCCCTTGCTCTTTGAGATGGTAGTGATTGTGGATATGGAAGGCGAATGAGGCACTTGATGGCTGGAGTGAAGTAGGGAGCACTGATGGGGGCAAACCTTGAGGCTAAGGGGGCAATGTGAAAAAGAACCCATTAAGATGGGCACCCCCATTTCCTGGACCAACCCCACACCATTAATGAACCTATCAGCAGGCAATACAGAGCCAACATCAGACTCTGGTCGACCAGAGCTGGAAAACACTGATATGAAGCTTGAGGTGACTAGGAGGGAGATAGACTACAGTCAAGGCAAAAATCTCTTCCTGTGTTTTTTGCAAAAGAAGCAGCCAGTTTCTCGATCTCGACCCAGGGTTGAGGAGGGCAGGCCATAACCAAGCAGCCTGAGGCAGCATCAGGGTGAACAGATGATCATTAAGGTGAGATACGAGGAGCAGTGGGGCAACTCAACCCTCAGGCCAGGATTGAGGAGGGCAGGCCTTAGCCAAGCAGCCTGAGGCAGCATCAGGGTGAACAGATGATCATTAAGGTGAGATACGAGGAGCAGTGGGGCAACTCAACCCTCAGGCCAGGGTTGAGGAGGGCAGGCCTTAGCCAAGCAGCCTGAGGCAGCAGCGAGGTGAACCAATCATCGTCAAGGTGAGGTGTGAGGAGCAGCGGAGTGACCGGGCCCTCAGGCCAAGACTGCAGCCAGGCCACCTGAACCAGTAGTGAGGTGAGGTCATTGAGTGAGGTGCCATTGAAGGGAGCATTAGACCTGTCAAACATCAACATGCCTGTTGAATCCAATTATATTATCTCATAAGAACATAAGAAATAGGAGCAGGAGTAGGCCATCTAGCCCTTCGAGCCTGCCCCGCCATTCAATAAGATCATGGCTGATCTGAAGTGGCTCAGTTCCACTTTCCCGCTTTCTCCCCATAACCCTTGATTCCCTTGCCTACCAAAAACCTATCTACCCGTGTCTTAAATATATTTAGTGAGGTAGCCTCCACCACTTCAACGGGCAGAGAATTCCAGAGATTCACCACCCTTTGAGTGAAGAAGTTCCTCCTCAACTCCGTTTTAAACTGCCCCCCCCCCCCTTATCTGGAGGCTGTGCCCTCTAGTCCTGCTGTCCTTTCTGAGCGGGAAGAATCTCTCTACCTCTACCCTATCCAACCCTTTCATTATCTTATACGTCTCTATAAGATCCCCCCTCATCCTTCTAAACTCCAACGAGTACAGACCCAGTCTATTCAGCCTCTCTTCACAGTCCAACTCCCTCATCTCCGGTATCAGCCTAGTGAACTAACATTGTACTCCATCTGACAGGTCCTCACCCACTCGCTCAGCCTATCTAGATCCCTCTGCAGACTTTCCACACCCTCCGCACAATTTGCTTTTCCACTTATCTTTGTGTCATCAGCAAATTTCGACACGCTACACTCAGCCCCCTCCTCCAGATCATCTATATAAATGGTAAATAGCTGAGGCCCCAGCACCGATCCCTGCGGCACTCCACTAGTCACCAACTGCCAATCAGAATAGCCTTCAATGGTTTCCCATGGTAAATTATTCCACAGCACTAAGATCCTTTGGGCAAAAAAAAAATGTAATTGTGCAAACCTGGAGTGGGATGTTACGGCCTCATTTGTCCTGAAAGTGTAAAACCCTGCCAGATGTCAATAGACCTACCCATGATCTGCCCCTCACTCACTCCAATTTCTATGATGGACAGGGCGGTAAAATTCTGACTCTGGCGTCTCCACCCAGTTCAATGTGTTGTGTTTTGGACTGTAAAGCATCAGCTTGAATGATCTCCAAATCATTCCGGTTAAGTTTCTCAGGATTACCCCACCTTTCACTCCAGCGGGGCTGGGTTGCCAGCTCCTGGAAAGTGGGGAGCTAGTGCAATCCCCACTGGAGTTAAACACTCTGATGGGGTGGGAGAGGCCAGTGGGCCCAGACACTTCAGTCCTGGGCCTGCTAATAGCGCCATCTCCCCACCAATTTCCGGCCTGGAGCAGATCATGGCAGAAATCCAGTGCTGGGAGACTCTAGGGGGGCACAATGCTCATGCGAATCCCACGCATGACCCACCACACGATTCCCCTGGTCCGCTACACTAAAAATCAGTGGGATGGGAGAATCGCAGCCTATCTTATCAATGGATCAACCTAGAAATCATTTCCATGTCCTTATATCCAAGGATATTCTTATATCATCTACAAGAATTTCATATTCCAGAATGTATTGCTTTACGTTTACATTTGCATTCAGATCAACTGACATTTATTTACTTGGGTTGGTTCCTTTTTAATAACAGCAATCTCCTCTGTACTCATCACATTGCCCCATAGATTCATGCCATTAACTGAAGTGAACCCAAGAACTTAGTCCTACAGTATTTTGTTGGGTAATTGCCCACACGAGCAAGCTTTTTTCCCTCACATTTTGTCACTTTCTACTACAAAGTCAGTTTTCAATTTAGCCATTTAATCTAATACTAATTCCATGAGATGCTAACTTCTTTCAACGCCACAGATGTGGGACGTTATCAAGTGATCCCCAATCGAAGTAAATTATACCTGTTCATTCGCATAGTTACCTTTTCCAAAGAACTCCTGTGTATTAATGAAGCTGAATTTGCCTGCTCAAAGACTACTCTTTGCGGGATTTGTGCTCTTTTAGATATAGCAAATAAAAGCTATTTTTCTCCCTGGATGAATGTAACTGTATTGTATAAAATGCTCTTTAACATCACCATGCTAGCAATGTTAGACTAACTGGCCTATTACTTGCAGCTTAATGTCTCATTCCCTCTTTTGAACATCAGAATAAGATTCTCCAAGCCCCCACTAGCACATTTTTGGCACTGTTAATCACAAACTGCCAAATGCTTTACTTGTTTTGTCGAAGATTCTCTATGTGTGTTTGGCCTAGCTGCCTTTTGGGTATCTAAAAAGAGAATTTCTGCTTAACTGATGTGCAGAAATGAGTGGACAGAGGTGTCTTGGGCCGCGCTGTTCAAGCTTCCCAATGTTTGCTCCCAGTATGTGCTGGGAGCACCAAGTATGGCACTCCCTAATTCCTTGAATTTCTTCACAACACATGAAAAACCTTAAGTTCTTTCCTTATAGTTCTTTGTGAGTGATTAACCACCTGATGAAGGAGCAGCGCTCCGAAAGCTCATGATACCAAATAAACCTTTGGACTTTAACCCGGTGTTGTGAGTCTTCTAACTGTGCCCACCTCAGCCCAACGCTGGCATCTCCACATTATAAAATATACATTATGATCTGATTTGGTGTGATGATACAAGTGCAATGGATATAAATAAATATATACCTTTTCTTGTTTAAGGGGAGTGCTTAAAAAATCAGATTTATATTGTCGGCAGCTGGTGTGTCTGGGAAACATTTAGCTCAAGGGTGTGAAAGCAAGTTAATAACTCATCTTCAGCTAAGAATTTATTTCTTAGACAGAGCTAATAGACCTCTGTTTGTATAAGAAGTTCCCCAGGATTTCTGACCAGAGTTGATTTCTATGTGATAAACTGGGTCTCTAGCAGGGAAAGAGGAGATTTTACAGTTTTAGAGTTGCAGTTCTAGCTGGGAGTCTCCTGAAGAAAGAGGACTGCAAGCTTCTCTAAAACTCATTCTCTCTCCAAAAGATTCAAGACTGTCAACAAATCTTAACAAGTATGTTTATAGTTGCTAACTGTATTGAAAGTGGCACCTCTCTAAGAGCAATGTTGATTATTTGACATTGAAACAGTTATCAACTAGAAAGTTGCTTCCTTTCAATTTTAAATGTTAAATGTTATTAAATAGACAAGCTGCTTCATTTGTTAGAGTTATATTTAAACTGTGTTATTAAATAAAGCTTGCTTTACTATAAAAGATCCAAAATTTGTCAGTGGAATCATTCCTGGAAGGAAGTATCCTTTCCTCACATTTATGCCAAAATAGCCTGGCTTCCTAATGTAAGTTGGGGTTCTGGCCCAGCACCCTGACAATGGTGTAGACAATAAGAATATGTCTGTGCAATTTGTGGATTTCTGTGGAACAGAAGATGGTTCATTGTGTTAATGTTTGTTAACTATAGAGTTGTGAGAAGCATTCTGTCTGACCGCATCCCTGATAACCATGCAAATGTCAATGCTGTAAAATTACAAGTCATTAGCTTCAAAGAGATTTTAACTCCCCAGCAAATAACCTTGGTATCTGGAATCAAGTTAGTGTCAAAACATAATTGAGGAATATCATCTTCAACATTTTTATTTGATGGATCCTCAGGTAATTTTGAAGCTTTAAGGCCAATTTTCCCCCCAGTTGAGCACTCCCGGTGAGGAACAACACTTAACACCTAGAATATTATGTGCGGTTTTGGTCTCCTTTCCTGAGGAAGGATGTTCTTACTCTCAAGGGAGAGCAGTGAAGGTTTGCCAGGCTGATTCCAGCGGTGGTGGGGCTGATGTATGAGGAGAGATTGACCAGGTTAGGATTGTTTTCGCAGGAGTCCAGATGAATGAGGAGGGAAACCGTAGAGAATTACAAAATTCCAACAGGGCTAGACAGGGTAGATGCAGAGAGGTTGTTCCTGACGATGAGGTAGTCCAGAACCAGAGGTCATGGTCTGCGGATTCGGGGTAGACCATTTGGGATGAAGATGAAGAGACATTTCATCACCCAAGGAGTGGTGAGCCTGTGGAATTGATTGGCACAGGAAGTAGTTAATGTCAAAACATTGAAGAGGTGGCTAGATGTAGCACTTGGGGTGAATGGGATCAAAGGTTATGGGGAGAAAGCAAGATTAGGCTATTGAGTTGGATGATCAGCCGTGATCCTGATGAATGGCAGAGCAGGTTCGAAGAGCCAAATGGTCTCCTCCTGTTCCTATTTTCTATGTTTCCATGTGTAACCAAAAACAAGAAGGAAATGTGGTAGCAAACAGCTACAAAAGAGGAAAAGACATGTTGATTGAAGAATCAGTTTAACGTTGAATATCAGATGTCTTTGTCCTTGATATTCTGAGGAGAACAGTCTGAAAATTATTGAGAACCTACCATTCTATTTACCTGTTTAATGGTCAATAAATCCATCTGCTCGTTTAGTTTAAATTATAGTCTGAGGGATTGTTTATTCTGTCTTCCAAATTCAAGGACATCACACAGTGGCAGTAAATGCATACTTTAAGTAGGCCAATGTACAGTGATAAGGGCTCGCTTGTTTAATCCCTGATTCTACATTTAGCAAACACGCTACATACGGGATACAGTTTCCTTAAGCGAATGGTCCATAACATCGAATAAAGGAAGTATCTGGAATAAAGACCCCAAAATGAAACGATCTGATTTAGTGACCTCAGCATGTTGCCGGTCCCTGAGTCGTAGTAACTGGACCAGGAATTTGCACAAGATTCATCTGTAAGGACTGATGTGAATCCAGCGAAGGCACCTGTATTTTTTTGGTCCTCTATAATATGTCTATTCTACTTAATCCCTTGTCGGCTATTATGGGTGTAAAAGGTGAAATGTAATGTTGACTTATTGATTTTCTGACAAAGTACTGCTCTGTGAAAATATTTTATCGCAATCACTATGGCTGTTTAAGAGAGCCATATAAAGTATAAGTGCCTGATATTAAAACAGTTGCTCAGCCAACTTGCAGATGTGAGTGAGGCAAATCAAATAATGCATCCGCTGTCCCTACAAGATCAGGAAATCTAGTTTCCATCAAAACATAGTGAAACGCAACACATACAGGAGAATATTTAATGATCTAAATCACGAAATACTCTGCGCTTGTTTGAAAGTGGAGTAATTGTTGCAATGTTGTGAGGTAGGCCGCATAGATTTGGGCAGCACAGTGATACAGTGGTTGTCACTGCAGGGAATGAAAAGCTTGATGTACGAGGAGCATCTGAGTGAAGACTCTGGGTCTGTACTTGATGGAGAACAGAAGGGTGAGGGGGGGTTTCACTGAAACTTGCAGAATAATGAAAGGCCTGAAGATGTTCCCATTCATAGGAGAGACTAGGACCTGAGAGCGCAGTCTCAGGGTAAAGAACTGGGATGAGGAGGAATTTCTTCAGCCAGAGGATGGCGAATCTGTGGAATTCATTGCCACAGAAAGCTATGGGGGCCAGGTTATTGAGTGCATTTAAGACAGAGATAGATAGGTTCTTGATTGATAAGGGGATCAAGAGTTATGGGGAAAAAGTGGGAGAATGGGGATGAGAAAATTATCTGTCAGCCATGTTTGAATGGCAGAGCAGACTCAATGGGCTGAATAGCCTAATTCTGCTCCCTATGTCTGATGGTCTTAAGGTGTCACAGCATCAGTGATCCAGGTTCAATTTCGGATTTGGATGACTGTGTGGGGTTTGTACATTCTTCCCAGGCCGCATAGGTTTCCTCCGGGTGCTCCAGTTTACTTCTACAGTCTAAGGATATGCAGGTTAGGTGGATTGGCCATGTTAAATTACTCTTTACTGTCCTAAAATGTGTACGGGTAGGGGGATTAGTGGGGTAAACTTATGGAGTTGCATGGATAGGGTCTTCGTGAGATGGTCTGTGAGAGAGTCAGTGCAAAGGATGGCTTCCCATAATGTCAGCTTGGCACTGTAAAAAAGGGTGCCCTGAATGCCAAAAAGGGCGGGCCCACATGTTGCAGGGTGACCTTCATAGATCCATCAATGAATGGAGGTATTCCAAGAATGAAGGGTTTGTCCAGGAATAATGGGTTTGTCACATGAGGAGCGGTTGGGTCTACACTCAATGGAATTTAGAAGGATAAGGGGGATCTAATTGAAACTTACAGAATACTGAGAGGCCCAGATAGAGCGGACTTGGAGAGGATGTTTCCACAAGTGGAAGAGACAAGAACTCGAGGGCACAACCTCAGAGTGAAGGACACTCCTTTAAAACTGGGATGAGGTGGAATTTCTTCAGCCAGAGGGTGGTGAATGTATGGAACTCATTGCCAAAGAGGGCTGTGGAGGTCAGGTCACTGAGGGTCTTTAAGACAGAAATAGATAGGTTCTCGATCAATAAAGGGAGAAAGTAGGAGAATGGGGATGAGAATCATATCAGCCATTATTGAATGGCAGGTGGGAGCAGACTTGATGGGCCAAATGGCCTAATTCTGCCCCTGTATCTTACGGTCTTACTCAATAACATTTCTGACAAACACATTTTCTGCCAACCTCACAACTGCTGCACTTTAACAGCTGCTGAGTACAACTGGGGGGAGAATGCGAGGGGAGGTGGGGGGAGACGGTGGCACAGAGGTAATGTCACTTGATTAGAAATCCAGAAACCCAGTCTAACGTGCTGAAGAGAAGGGTTCAAATCCCACCACAGCAGCTGGTGGAATTTGAATTCAAGTAATAATCTGGAATTTAAAAACTAGTCTCAGTCTCAGTGACAGATACAATGAAACTGCTGCATATTAAATTGGTCAACTCATTTAAAAGAATGAAAAGGTGCCACGTGGTGGGTTACTTAACCAGTTTGTGGGGCATTATCAGATAGATGTTGCTCGCTTACAGTTCAGGATGAAAGAGAGGGAAAATCTCCCACATTTCTCTGCTAATGTCACCACATAATCATGTGACACATTACACAGAGATGCATTGATATACAAAACATAACAGAAATCATTGTCGATTGTTATATCTGGTTCACTGATGTATTTTAGGGAAAGAAACCTATCCTTATCTGTTCTGGCTTACATGTGAATCTGGACCCACAGAAATATGGTTGACCCTTAACTGCCCTCTGTCCCTTCGCAATGTTGTGACAAGCTGTTCAGTTCAAGGGCAAGTAGGGATGGACAACAAATTCTGACCTTGCCAGCGACACTCACATTCCATGAAAGAAAAGGTAAATTAACACTGTAAGCTCCTGGTTTACAGGCAAAATCCAGGCCGGAGTTTACCGTGCTTTATAAAACATTAATTTTGCTTCCACTGGAATATTGTGACCAATTCCAGACTTCAGGAAAAATGGGAAGGCGTTAGAGAGGATGCAGAAAAGATTTGCAAGAATAATTCCAGGGATGAGGATCTTTAGCGAGGTGGGTAGAATGGAGAAACTGTGCATGTTCTCCCTGGAGAAGAGAATGTAAAGAGGAGATTTGAACGAGGCATTCATGATAAGGGGTCTAGCCACAACATGTACAAAGAACATAGAAAATTACAGCAAGGGAACAGACCCTTCAGCCCTCCAAGTCTGCATTGACCATGCTGCCTGACTTAACTAAAACCTCCCCCTTCCGGGGACCATATCCTTCTATTCCCATCCTATTCATATACTTGTCAAGACGCCCCTTAAAAATCACTACCAGCAAGTGAATTACTTTTGAAATTGATTTTTTTTTGTTTCGCAGACAAATGATCACTTTGCATGTGGCCAAATCCCACAAACAGCAGGCCAGATGTTAGACCAGTTCGTCTGTTTGCGATGGGAGTGGATGGGGTGGAATGTTGACTGGGACATCTGAGAGAATGCCATACCGTCCACTGAGTGGTGCTTCGGACTTTGTACACCTGCTTGAAGGGCTGCAGTGGATAGAAAGAGATTCCTTTTGATGTCTCACTCACAAGACGCTTGCTTCAGGGCTGTGTTAAATCACGCGTTCAGATCTTTTGGTGGGGCTGGAATCCACAACATCGACCCACCGACTGAGCAGACCTGAAATGTGAAAGTGTAAGGAGATGGCCACGTTCTTCCCGTAGCAGCAATTCCAGTCAATTTGGTTCTTAAGCTGATCATAAATATGTTACATTTTCTGCCGTGGAAAACAGTCACATCATCATTCATACAGATCTCACCTAGTAGGCCAAATGGACTGCTAATAGCAAATGTACTTCATCAGTCGAACACAATGCAGACCTTACAGTCCATGCATTTACACTGGTGAAATTAGTCCCTAGTGTTAAATATTCCTCCCTTTTTGAACAAAATATAGCCTAGTGTTAATCTAAAAGTTCAGAATGAAAAGCTGCCACAATATTCGAGGACCTCATGGCTTTTCAATTAAGAATATTAAGATCCCAGTGGGGAAACCCTAAACTAAACTAATCAAATTTACTGAATGACTCCAGATGAAGAAATTACAAACACAATTTCACTTGTTGTAGTTTTTAACATGATTTGATTTGATTTGATTTATTATTGTCACATGTATTAAGATACAGCGAAAAGTATTGTTTCTTGGGTGCTGTACAGACAAAGCATACCGTTCATAGAGAAGGAAAGGAGAGACCGCAGAATGTAGTGTTATGGTCACAGCTAGGATGTAGGGAAAGATCAACTAATCAAGATAGACCTATTCAAAAGTCTGATGGCAGCAGGGAAGAAGCTGTACTTGAGTCGGCTGGTACGTGACCTCAGCCCCTTCTATCTGTTTCCCGATGGAAGAAGGTAAAAGAGAGAATGTCTGGGGTCCTTAATTATGGTGGTTGCTTTGCTGAGGCAGCGGGAAGTGTAGCCAGGGTCAATGGATGGGAGATTGGTATATATCAGAACTGGAGTAAATTTTTTATGAATTAACAGAGAAATGATACTTCAAATGAAAAGGTAATAATGGCGAGGTGTTGGGATGAGGGCACATTGAGGGAACATTGATGTCCAAACAATATTAACCTTCAGAGATTTTCTAAGACCAGCCTTATGAATCTGTTCAACAAAGGTATATCTTGCAAACTGTCATCACTCTCTGCAGCGTGTGGCATGATATAGCTACACGTTACTCCTTATCCACACAGGGTAGCTCAGGAGTCGCATCTGATGACAGCTTTGAACCTCAAGGGTGAGATTTTCCAGATCTTCTACAACAGGTTTTCCAGTGGTGGAATTGGCTCACCATTGGCCTCAGCAGGATCTTCCAGTCCTATTGAAGTTGACGACATTTTCCATGGCTCGCCCGCCCTGGCACAGGGGAGTAGTCTAAACTGTTCAGAGCCCTTTGGAGAAGTGGGGAGGCCTTTCTTAAAGGTAGGCTACCCACTTCAATATGTTCACGGAGGTAGTTGAGGGACATGGGTTGGCAGGGAGTGTAATGGGGCCATTGGTGGGTCGGTAGAAGAACATAGGTTGGCGTGAAAAGGATGAAGGGCCATGGGGATGGGGTGAGGGGCATGAGGTGGTATGAGCTGTCATGCATGGGGAGTATATGGAGGATGGGAGGGTTTGAGGGCTGAGACCCTGGGGCTGGCTTTTGTTTTATTTTAAAAAAAACTCCCACACAGTGCCAATGCCCTGTCACTGAGAGCAAATCCTGGAACTCCTTTCCTATCAGCACAACGGTTCTTCCCCTATCACATGGACGGCAGTGGTTCAAGGAGGCAACTCATCATCACCTTCCACACAGGGAAGCCTCTGCCCAGCCTACATTTGCACTTAATATATTCTGTGTTCATTCTAGCGTTGCCACTTGCACCCCTGGACCAAAAATGTAACATTTCTGGCACTTTCTCCCATATTGTGTTTGCTGAGCCAGGATTTGTCGTGACTGTGCTCCTGACTTAGGAGCAAACATTTCAATCTCTGTGTTCCTCTTTCTGTCCCCGACTGCTTTATCTTTGTGTCCGATCTTCATCTTCACCCTCCAGCTCCTCTGCTTATAGCTGTCCTTTGTGTCAGAACCACACGGTGGTGACATCTTAACTTCCTTCCTTTCTGATTCTTCTTCCAGGTCAAAAGTTGTCGTATCATGTGGATCAGTATTTCTTAGCGTCCAAGAAAAAGACAATAAAATAAAACCTTTCACAGAAAGTGATTGTTACGGGCTCGGCCAGCATTTATTGCCCATCTCTTTTTACCCTTCAGAAGGTGATGGTGAGTCGCCTTCTTGAACCATTGCTATCCACATGATAAGGGAAGAACAATTGTGCTGATAGAAAGGGAGTTCCAGGATTTTGACTCAGTGACAGTAAAGGAGCATTGATATAGTTCCAAGACAAGATGGCAGGTGGCTTAAAAAGAAACTTGCAGGCGGCAGTGTTCTCATCCATTTGATAAGTTCTAGGTAGAAGTCACAGTTTTGGACCCCTTTAAAATTGAGGCAAACTCTTAAACATTTGTCACCAACAATCTTAAAAAACAATTACAGATTCCCTCAACAAATGTTCCTTAATTGTACTGCTTCCATGTCAAAGGTCATCTTAATAGACAAAACGAATATTCATTTCAATAATGGATTCATGAAACCAAAGTAGCAAAACTGGGAAGAGAATCCCAGTCAACTTCACTTGATTGAGCGAAATAAAACTAAAGTTTCTTGGTGGCAATTGTTGATAGGAACTGGACCCCATTTCCCCGTTTCATGTGCACTATAGTTAATCTGGTGAAACCCTTCTCAGTATTTGCAGTCTCATGGGAATGCTTAACTGGTCACAAACGCTGTTGAGGTAGTGGATTGCTCTGTACCACTGGCAGTGTTTCCAGGCTTTTTGAATACTGACTTAAGACATACCTTCAAACGGCTTTGTATTGGCAAAATAAGTGGATCTGATCATTAGGCCCTTCCTCTCCCTCCCCTTCACCCCCCCAGAGTGGCAGGCATCATTTGAATTTCCCAGATGCCTGTTGGGATGAACACCTTTAGTGCTTCATGACCGAGACCATCACCTGCCCCATCCATATCAATGGCCTCATACTGTGGGATGGACAATGGTCTATACTGCATGGACAGAGCTTTCCCAGAGCCAGAGAAACCCACTAGGAACTTCAAGGCCAATGTGCACATACACAGGGAAGGCAGTTGCATAATGGTGCTATTACTGGGCTCATAAACCAGAGATCCATAGTATTGCTTTGGTGACTTAGGTTCAAATCCCACTATGGCAGATGGTGAAATTTGAACTCAATAAAAATCTGGAATTAAAAGTCTAATCATGATGGTGAAACCATTGTCAATTGTCGTAATAAACCCATCCTCCCACACTCCAAAGATGCATGGGTTAGGTCGATTGACCTTGCTAAATTGACCACTAGTGTCAGGGGGACTAGCAGGCTAAATATCTGGAGTTATGAAAATAGGGCCTGGTTCACTAATGTCCTTTAGAGAAGGAAATCTGCCGTTGTTACCCAGTCTGGCCTACATGTGATTGCAGGTCCACAGCAATGTGCTTGACTCTTAAATGCCCTCTGGGAGGGGCAACAAATGCTGGCCCAGCCAACACTACCCACATCCCATGAGCAAATAAAAATATATATAAATATTTTGACTGACTACTTTCTTGGACAGAAATACAGTTTACCCTGGTGTGGTTTGAAAATCAGGTTTCTAAAGTACAGGGAAAATCCTGTTTATTTGTCAACTCTTTAACTTAATCAAAATGAGCTGCTTATGGACAGCTTCAATAGAATTACTTTTTCTTCAAGGAATAAAAGATATAAAAGACCAATCTTCCAGCGGCCAGCAGTGCTGAAGCAATGCTGCTGCAAGTTTAACTGTTTTAAGCTCTTATCGTCAGGTTGCTAATATATTGTGAAGTAGATTTGAAGAATTAATGTTTTAAGCACAGGGGTTTTAGCAAGAAGAGTATAAATTGATTATTCACGCACAAAGGTCTGCCCATCCTGATATGATTACACTTCAGTGAAACTACCTTCCAAAGGAGGCCAATTCTGTTAATGCACATATCCCTTGAGAGTGTACTGCAGTGTCAGCCTAGATTATTCACTCTAGTTCTCATACAACCCCTACAATGCAGAAGGCCGTTTAGCCCATTGAATCTGCATCGACCACGATCTCACCCAAGCCCTATTTCCGCAATTCCAGATATTTAGCCTGCTAGTCCCCCTGATACTAGGTGTCAATTTAACATGGTCAATCAACCTAACCCACACATCTTTGGGGTGTGGGAGGAAACCGGAGCATCCAGAGGAATCCCGCACAGACATGGGGAAAAACTCCACACAGACAGTGACCTGAGAACAGAACTGAACTGGGTCCCTGGCACTGTGAGGCAGCTGTGCTAACCACTGTGCTGCCAAGTGGAGCTGTGGAGCACACAGCCTTCCAACACTGTGGCATTACCTTCGTAACTCACAAGTACATTTATTTAGCTGCCTCGGCCTAAGCGCCAGATTTCCCTCCCTAAACCTTTGCACGTCATTACTTCTCTCAATCCTTTTAACATGCTCCTTAAGACCTACCTTTGATCAAGCATGTCCTAATGTCCCCTTTTTTGTAGCTCAATATCAAATTCTGTTTGATAACATGCCTTTGAAGCAATTGAGATCTTCTGCGAGATTGAAAGTGCAATACAAATGAGCTGTTGACCCTCATTGATAGATATCGTCATCAAATGTAATGCATTTGTTCCTGAAAATCCAAGATATTCTATGGATCTCCCCCTCTGGGAGTTACAGTGGGAGATGAAAGAACTATTGCAGAACGTCACGGACATTAACTTCAAGGACATTCTATTCAATACCACAACAAAGATGGAATTTTCTTAAAAACCTACTTACGTCACGAGTAAATTGTATTCGCCAAGTTATTATCAATTCGTTAAGAATGATCCATCCAGAATGTGATCCATATTGCTTGGACAGAGATTTTATCTGCTTCACCATTTTCCCACTGCCAGAGAGACTCAATAAGAAAATCAGGGCCAATGTGATGAAAATGCAAATATATCTATATTTTGACTGACAGATTTGCTAGACAGAAATATGGGTTAGATTTGTGGGGTGTGAAAATCAGATTTCTAAAGTATAGCTGACATAGAAAGATGGAACCTGAGAACCTGAGAACAGGAGTGGGCATTCAGCCCTTTGAGACTGTTCCGCCATTCATTATGATCATGGCTAATCATCAAATTCAATATCCTGATCCCATCTTCCTCCCCATATCCCTTGATCCCTTTAGCCCCAGTTGAAACTTAGATGGGATTTTACAACCTCGCTCGGGCGAGGCTGGTAAAATCCCACCCAAGGCCAATGGAAAATTCCGTTATGCGAGCCTCACCACACCCCCCCCCCCCCCCCCCCCCCCGGCCCCCCCAGGAATAGAGGCAGGCAACGCGGTAAAATTCCGGTCATAGACATCATTCTGTCTACTTGTCGACTCACAAACTTAATCAAGATGATGACTCCAATGGAATTATTTGTTGGCCAAGGAATGAAGGCTATCAGCCAGGATTTTCTGACCTCACCCGTGGCTGAGATTATCGGGTCCCATTCCTGTGAACGGAGATATGGTTAAGCGTTAAATTGTCTGTTCTCACTGGCTGCGATAATCTGAAGTCACCACCAGTGCACCTGATGTAACATGTTTAGCTGTTTTGAGCTATCAGGTTGCTAAGGTATTGGGTAGTTCTGAAGTTTTTTTTGTGAGACATTGGTAATGAATAATCATTCTCTGGATCATTCAGCGGGCTAATGCAGGAGATCTTCAGCTCGGCAACCAGTGTTTCAGAGTTAACTGATCTCAGCTACAGCACCATTTCCATGTCATAACCGACAGTGGATGATAAAATTCTTCCGGGTCCGTGCTTAAGATAAGGGGCCCCTGGTTAAGGGAATGTGGGGAGGCATTTCTTCCCAGACCGTGTGGTCACTTCCTGCTGCCTCAGTAGAGCAGCCAGCATAATTAACCACCCCCGGACATTCTCTCTTCCACCTTCTTCCGTTGGGAAAAAGATACAAAAGTTTGAGGTCAAATACCAACCGACTCAAGAACATCTTCTGCCCTGTTACCGTCAGACTTTTGAATGGACCTACCTTGTATTAAGTTGAGCTTTCTCTACACCCTGGCTATGACTGTAACATTACATTCTGCACCCTCTCCTTTTCTTCTCTATGAATGGTATGCTTTGTCTGCAGAGCACAAGAAACAATACTTTTCACTGTGTGCTAATACATGTGACAATAATAAATCAAATCAAATCTTTGGAATTCTCTACCTGAGAGAGAAATGAAGGCTATGTCAATGAACGTATATATAGATATACAAGTTGGTCAAGGATTATGGAGGCTTTAATTTTTAAAGTTTATTTATTACTGTCACAAGTAGGCTTTCATTAGCGCTGTAGTGAAGTTTCTATGAAAATCCCCCAGTCACCACATTCTAGTGTCTGTTCGGGTACACTGAGGGAGATTTTAGCACCTAACCAGCACGTCTTTGGACTGTGGGAGGAAACCGGAACCCCCGGAGGATAACCATGTAGACACGGGGAGAGCTTACAGGTTCTGCACAGACAGTGACCCAAGCTGGGAATCGAATCCAGCAGCAGCGCTAACCACTGTGCCACTGTGCGCAGGAGAGTGCAGAAGGCCACAATCAGATCAACCACGATATTACTAAATGGGGGAATGTGTTCCAGGGGTCAGCTGGCTGTCCCTATTTCATGTGTTTGCATTAGTCTCACTCTTCCTGTAAACTCTCAGGAACTGAAGGAGGGTGATGGCTGCTAACAGGTCAGTAGGCTAATGCTCATGCTTGAGATATGACACTGTGGAACTGCACTCCAAAATGAGTCATTACTCTGACAGTGAATGTATTAGTCAAGTTTAACGGCTTACCATTTTTAAAAATTTGGCGGGCATAGTAAGAAGTCTCACAATACCAGGTTAAATTCTATCAGGTTTATCTGGAACCACCAGCTTTTGGAGCACTGCTCCTTCATCAGCTGAGTCAGGTGAAGGAGCAGTGCTCCAAAAGCTCATGATTTCAAATAAACCCGTTGGACTTTAACCTGTTGTTGTGAGACTTCCAATTGTGCCCACCCCAGTCCAACGCCGGCAACTCCACACCAAAATTTGGAGCAAAATTTATGCAACCGGGCATGAACCGTAATCACATAAACTGACAGTTCCAATATTGAATCTAGTGACCGTCACCAAAATAAAATCAAATAATTTGAGAGAAGTAAACTGTTGTATTTGAGAAGCAAAATTGGCCTCTTTTAATTGATGTCTTCTCTGTTTTGGTACTTGGTCATGGAATCACAGAGTGGAACAGTGCAGGAGGAGGCTATTTTGCTCTTTACTTGCACCATTAATTTGCTCTTTAAGGAGAGTGATCTTCTTCCTGGTAGAAGGAAAGGATATCGATGCCATAGAGACTTCGCTGATTACAGTGCTTGCCTAGTAGGTATCATAGAACCATAGAATCCCCACAGTACAGAAAGAGGCCATTCGACCCATCAAGTTTGCACCAACCGCACTCCCACCCATGCCCTGTCCCCATATCCCTACATTTTTACCCACACCCCTACATATTTACCCACTAATCCCTCTAACTTAAGCATCTCAGGACAGTAAAAGGCAATTCTTTTAGCATGGCCAATCAACCTTACCTGCACATCTTTGGATTATGGGAGGAAACCGGAGCACCCGGAGGAAGCCCACGCAGACACAAGGAAAATGTGCAAACTCCACACAGACAGTGACTCAAGCCGGGAATCGAACTCAGGTCCCTGGAGCTGTGAAGCAGCAGTTGCTAACCACTGCGCTACCGTGCCGTCCCGAAGTGGAAAGTCCTGAGTTCAAATTTCAGCATTGTCAGCTTGTTTGGCTTATGTGTGAGCTTTAGTTGAAATGGTATAAGAGCAACATTTGATCTATAAGTGATCAACATTATGCGGGCAGCACCGTGGCACAGTGGTTAGCACTACTGCCTCACATGCCAGGGAACCAAGCTCAAATCCAGCATCGCTATCTGTATGGAGCTTACATGTTCTCCCCGTGTCTGCATGGGTTTCCCCCGGGTACTCCCACAGTCCAAAGATGTGTGGGTTAGGTTGACTGGCCATGATAAATTGACTCTAGCGTCAGTGGGATTAGCAGGGTAAATATATGGGGTTATAGGAATAAGGCCTGGGTCGGCCAGCTTGTGGTCAGTGCAGTCTCGATGGGTTGAGTGGCCTCCTTCTGCACTGTAGGGATTGTATGATTCTCTGAGCGGGATTACAGTGAAACTTCAGCAGACTGATTCCTTAGGTAGCAGACTTGTGGTTTGAGGAGAGATTGGGTCGACCAGGCCTTTATTCACTCGAGTTTAAAAGAACGAGATGGGGTCTCATTGAAAATGTATAAAACTCTGACAGGGCTGAACAGACTGGAAGCAGGGACATTATTTTCTCTCACTGGGGTGTCCAGAATAAGGGGTCACAGTTTGGGATATGGGGTAGGCCATTTAGGATTGAGATGAGGAGAAATTTCTTCACTGGTGAACCTATGGAATTATTTGCCACACAAGGCTGTGGTTATGGAGTCACTGATTATATTTAAGAAGGAAATAGTTAGATTTCTAGACACCTAATGAGAGAGTATGAGTATGGCATCAAGTAGAGGATCAGCCATGATCATATTGAATGACTGAGCAGGCTCAAAGGATTGGATGGCCTACTCCTGCAAGTTTTTATGCTTCAAGTAATTATCCAATTCCTCTTCCTAATGTTGAGTCTGTTTCACCAGCCTTACAGGTGCATGGCATAAAAAAGAAGTGGTCTCTCATGGTTCTTTTGTCAATCACCTTAAATCCATTGCCCTCTGGTTGTCAACCCTGCTGCCATTGGAGACTGTTTCTCTTTATTTACTTTATCCAAATTCTTTATGATCTGATCTTCTCTGCTTTAAAGGAGAACACCTCTAACATCTCCAGTTTATCTTCGTAACCATAATCCGCTGTTCATGAAATGATTCTAGCCAATATCTCCTGTACCCTTACCAAAGCCTTCATGTCCTTCCCAAAGCATGGCACTCAAAATTGGATACAATACTCCAGCTGATGCTGAACTGTGTTAATCTCAATGTTACTCTGATAAATAGGGCAAATGCTATTCTGTCTGAATTTTTAGAGCAACCTCTGCCTAATTGTGATGACACTGTGCCTTTAAGAAATGTGTTTTAATTATGTTTCCCTGAGGATTTTTCAAGCAGCACTTAGCATTTTATTGGCACCATTTTGTCTGTAATCGGTGTCTTCTAGCTGTTACTGAAGCAATATGATGGGCATTATGTTTATTTTTTAATCTGGCCTAATGTTGTATCCTAGGATTTTTTGCTCCTTTTCGAATTGCTGGGTGGAGCATGATTGACATGTCAGGTGATGCATGGAGACAGTGTTTTTTTCCCATGGAAAAATCCAATATTTTGGTTTCACTTTTCAATAATATTCTGAAGAGGAGAGCAGCAGCAACAGTGCTTTCTTTCTTTTCCCTGGAGTTGGAAATTCTGCTGTCTGTGAGTTAATATTAGAAGCTGGTGGAAGCAGGCAGTGTCTCTGCCTCTGTCTCTCTCACTCCAAAGGCTTTTTGGAAAGTTCCAGGACTTGGAAGCCTCAGAGATTTAATTTAACATTCAAAGCTCCAATTTACAGCAGGTATTATAACCCAGCATCACGTAAGCATACTTGCTTTTTGTGCCAAGTCCAGAAACATTTGTATGTCTGTGAATTCTCGTTCAACTTGGAACATCATAGATAGCTAGCTGTTAAGGTTTACACTGTATCATATTTGATACCTGTAATTGGTAAAAGTTAAGCTACTTCTTTTTATTATATTTTTAACTGTGTTCTCAAATAAACTTTGCTTGATAAAAGCTTCCTAGTAGGTCACTTGAATCATACCTGGAGTGACACACCTCATGCTCACCCATGCCAAATTCAAATGTAAAAACTTAGGATCTAGGCTATCTTCATAAAAATAAGTCTTACAACACCAGGTTCAAGTCCAACAGGTTTATTTGGAATCACAACCTTTCGGAGCAGTGCTCCAAAAGCTCTACACTTCCCAAAATCAAGGACATCATGCATCTGGACATACCCTCTTCCACCTTCTTCTGTCGGCAATAAGATACAGAATGTGTGGGGTCTTTGATTTTGCTGGCTGCTTTTCTGAGGCAGCAGGAAGTGTAGACAGAATCAATGGATGGGAGGTTGGTTTGCGTGATGGACTGGGCTACATGACCCTTTTGTAGTTTCTTGTGATCTTGGGCAGAGCAGGAGCCATACCAAGCTGTGATATAACCAGAAAAAATGCTTTCTATGGTTTCAACAGCTTTGCAGGTCATGCTCCCTATTTAAAGCAGGTGTGTCAGTCTCTCAGACTGCATTCAGCAGTGAGAAACCGGAGAGCTGGTTGATGAGTTAGGACTTGTTGGGCAGTTCATACACTTGCAAGTCAACCCCATCAGCCTGGCTGAAGTCATCACATTAACATCTGTATAATGTTTCTTCAGACTGTACCACTTTCTGCCCTTATGCTTCTGGCGCACTGAATGAACATCTCGTGGGCTTAAAATATTTAAACCCCAAGCATATGACCTTATATCTCAAATAACTTTGAGAACTATAAATCGAGCTAAAATATTTAAGGTTCTCTGCTGCGTCTGCAGTCAGTCACTCATTTTCTTTCAGTTCCACGGCACTTAAGTGTCTTTTTGAAAATCTCATGTTGCAAATGCTGTTTGGGAGCTGTTTTCCTTTCAATTTTCCTGTAAATGAAGTGTCTTCATGTTACTCAGGGGTTGCCTCCATGTCAGGCATTGGTCACCATCTGCTCCTTAACTGACTGCACAATGTGAACCTATTTATTTGATTTGAGTTGATTCGATTTATTATTGTCACATGTATTAGTATACAGTGAAAAGTATTGTTTCTTGCGCGCAACACAGACAAAGAATACCGTTCGTAGAGAGGGAAACTAGCGAGTGCAGGGTGTGGTGTTATAGTCATAGTTAGGGTGTAGAGAAAGATCAACTTAATGCAAGGTATGTCCAGTCAAAAGTCTGACGACAGCAGGAAGGAAACTGTTCTTGAGTTGGTTGGTATGTTATCGCAGATTTTTGTACCTTATTCCCGAAGGAAGAAGGTGGAAGAGAGTATGTCCAGAACACGCGGAGTCCTAGATTTTGCTGGCTGCTTTTCCGAGGCAGCAGGAAGTGTAGACAGAATCAATGGATGGGAGGCTGGTTTGTGCGATGGACTGGGCTACATTCACCACCCTTTGTAGTTCCTTGCAGTCTTGGGCAGAGCAGGAGCCACGCCAAGCTGTGATACAACCAGAAAGAATGCTTTCAACAGCTTTGCAGGTCTTTTCCTCGGTGTCGACAACATTATTCAAATTACTGATAAATTATTGATCCTTTCCCATAACTTATTTGCATCTCTTCAAGAGAGAGAAGGAAAACAAGATGAGAGAACAACATGCCGCTGCAATATACTAAGCAGGAGACTGCAACTGACAAATACACTCTGATCGACGTAAATGGAACACTTGCTGGCCATTTTGTTTGCCAGTTCACGATAGTGAAACTAAGCTGCCGTGACAGGGTTACATCCTTTTTCCAGTAAGAACACAGTTCCATACACAGAAAATGCTTCTGTGGATCTACAGCTGGCAGATTAATAAATAAAATGAATTTGGACATAAAAATGTGTCATTTGTTAAAAGGAAACTATACTCAAGGGGCGGGAGGAAGTCATCCCTCTTCGATTATTCATTTTTTTTGCTGTCCTTTCTTCTCTGATTATACTTCTCAGCTTTTGCTCATGTTTGTGGATGACACTATGAAAGTCTATTTAAGGATTTGTCTAGTTCAATGGCAACGTGAAGCAATTTTACGGGGTCCGTTTAGCTCAGTTGGCTGGTCGGCTGCTCCGTAACACAGAGCGACGCCGTCGCCGTGGGTTCAATTCCTGGACCGGAATGGATTACCCTTGAGGCCCCACCTTCTCAACCTTGCCCCACACCTGAGATGATCTTTAGGTCAAATCACCACCAGTCAATGCTCCCTCTCCTCCACCCCACCGCCCCCCCACCCCCCCCCCCTTTCTATCTCCTTCAAAGGAAAGAGCAGCCTATGGTCATCTGGGGCAATGGCAAATTGCACTTAGTTTGGGCAGCACGGTGGCACAGTAGTTAGTACTGCTGCCTCGCAGGGCAAGGGATCTGTGTTCAATTCTGGCCTTGGTTGACTGCCTGCATGGAATTTGCACCTTCGCCCTGTGTCTCTGTGGGTTTCATCTGAGTGCTCCGGTTTCCTTCCACAGCCCAAAGATGTGCGGGTTAGGTGGACTGGCCAGGCTAAATTGCTCCTTGGTGTCCTAAGACGTGTAGGTTAGCTGGATTAGCAACGATACATGGGTGGAGTTATGGGGATCGGGTGGGGAAGAGGGCCTGATACTCTGCCAGTGTGGATTTAATGGGTAGAATTGCCTCCTTCTGCACTGTAGGATTCAATGATCTATGAATTTCAAATTGGCACCTTTAGGGTTCACCCTACCATGCACGGCAGCTTCAATGGGGCTAAAGTTTAAGGGGCATGTGTGCACTGACATTGGCACTGGAGCTAATTTCAGTAGCAAATTGAGGCCTATGCTCACTTCAAAGCCTTAAAATGGCTTTGAAAATTTAATAGTCATCCCAACACTCCTGCATTATTGTTGCATTTGTTCTCTGATGTAGTTCGAGTACAATGATTGGTGTTTTATGCCTCAGAGGCGTGATCTTACCAGCCGTTCACGCGCCGTTGCTGCTGCAGGTGAGGATGGAGGATTCGATACTCAGCCTAATTTCCGTTGACAGCAGCGGGACCAGAAAATCCCACTGGAACGAATGGACGGAAAATTCCGGCCACAATCAGATCCTGAGCAACTGAATACTACAATTATGTTAAATGTTTGGGCCACTACTAAATTCATAGGGGCTATTCTTAGACTTTGAAATGTGCACAGGCCTCATAGGGTGACTGGAGCGAGTGTCTTGCGCCAGTTTTAGTTCACATTTGCCCCTTAATTTTTCGTCCCATTAAAGTTACAGCGCAAGGTATGGAGAGAGGACCCCTTTGTCCATTTGTAATCCCTTCGTATGACTTTTCCCTGGATACCAACAAAGACAATGATGGAACAACATCAGCTTTACTGAGCCTTTTAATTAGTTTATTGCTCCATTTCGTAACCTGAGTGCTATTCTTAGAAGTTTAACATCGTTGGTGAAATCCTGGGGGAGGAACATTAAACTGTGAAAAATGTTTCAAATGACCTTGTAATCAGATTCAACCAACAGGAATGAGTAGGTTCTTAAAGGGATATTGTAGCTATCGAATCTCTAGATATAGTCATCACATTTTAGGGTTTGTCTTTGGCTTTCTTTGTTTCCATGTTCCGTGCTTTGAAGCCTCTGGTCAGAAACAAGTTTGAAAGGTACGTTTTTTTAAGTCTTCACCTGTACAAGATTGTGCAGATGTATGGAAATGACAACTGATTCAGGCACAGTGGCTTGGGACTTCCACTATTTAGTCATGCACACATGAATGTATTGCACTGGCAGACAACTGAACTAACACCATCCATAGTTAATTCATCACAATGCAGCAGAACCATTCACTGAACTGAATTTAACCATTTTAGAACATTTAATTCAGCATCTGTAAAGTCTACCAGACTCTCCCTGTCAGTATTCTTGCTTCGTATTGTTATTTCTTCGAATCTGCATATTTAAATTGTAACAGTGATCTGCCTTAGGGTGGGTTGCCTGCTCATTTCTCCGTGCCTTGTGGTCTCACACTTTCCTCTTCAGCTGCTTCTAGCAACGTTCCATTTTCGATTTCACTGAGCCATGCGCAATATGTCTAGGGGTGGTGGTGGTGGTGGTGGTGGGGGTGGGGGTGGGGTGGGGGGGTGCGGGTGGAGTGGGGGGAAGAATACAAGAGGTGGATTTCCACTGCCTTCCTCATGTATGCTTAAAGGGAACTCACAGTCCCATTCTGAAGGATCCTCCTCCACCTAGAAGCAACATGTAGTGAGTGGCTGGCCCCTTGAAGGGGTATGAGTCAGGAGGGTCATGTGATCTGATCCCCCAATGGGGGAACGAGCATTGAGTTCTTGGTGTAGAGCGCAGGCTTTTGCAACCAGAGTAGATCCTACAGCTGGATGTGTTAATATTGTGAAAGTACTCTGTATATTTATCTGCTTGTATATTAGCCATTATAGTTTGGCATGGTAGCACAGTAGGGTGGCATGGCAGCATAGTGGTTAGCACTGCTGTCTCACAATGCCATGGACCTGAGTTCAATTCCCAGCTTGGGTCGCTGTCTGTGTGGAGCCTGAACATTCTCCCTGTGTCCGTGTGGGTTTCCTCCAACTCACGCAGACACGGGGAGAACATGCAAACTCCACACAGACAGTCACCCAAAGTTGGAATTGAACCCGGGTCCCTGGCGCTGCGAGGCAGCAGTGCTAACCATTGTGCTACCGTGCTGGCAGGCAGTAAGAGTTGGAGAGACTCCTGGTCCGCCATCTGCTGGAAAGAATATTGTAGCCTCTGCCAACCTTATCAGTAGCTTTGGGCAGCAACATGCCTGTAAAAATGTGTTACCACACCAACTCTGAAACATTGTGGGACTGGATTGCTCATTTAGCTGGATAGCTAGTGTAGATCAAATTGGTCTCAGAGCATGGGGTTCAATCCTTGCACTGGCTGGGATGGATTTGGGACCTGCCTCTTTGTCCTACCTGTGATGGAGACCATGATGCTGTAGATTGGACCTGCATTCTGAAAGAAAACTCAAAAAGTGGAAAATTGTCATTGGAACAGCATTGATCAATGTGTTTGAAAAGCTGGAATCGTAGTCTTCAATAAGAAAACCTTTTGTTCAGATTACTAATTATTGTAATAGACTGGAATCTTACTGCTATTCATGCTGGTGGGATTTTCTGGGATTGGCCAACGTTTTCTCTGACCTCATTGAAATGGGAGCTTGGCATGAATGGCCAGTATAATCGTGCCCAATGGCTGGAATTTTACCAGCACCTCATGTCCGGAGGCGGGCGAGGCTCGGAGAACAGCATTCTCCGATGGTCTTGGGTGGGATTGTATAAAACTCGGGCAGACGTGCCGGTGAAATTCTGCCTATTGTGTTTTTGTTAAGAACTAATACATTTTTATTGAGAACTTATTTTACTAATAAGTATTCGTCGGGATTTTCCAGCCCCTCCCGCAGGAAGGATCTTCTGGCTCCGCCGATGGCAACCCTTCCACAGCGCATTCCCTTGCATTGGAGGGTGTACGTAAAACCCCATAGCCGTCAGCGGGACTGGACGATTCCCCTGCTGGCCAATAGCAGTTGCCTCCATTGCTGGAAAAAATATACTGCAAGCGGGGCTGGAAAATCCTGCCCCTTACTTTTTCATTGCTTTAATATTCGTACTGTTTCAAGTTAAGCAATTATTGGTCGGTTGTCCTCTGCCAACTCTGCATCTCATCCTCGAGCTGCATTTGTCAGGTGGGGGTGGGGGGGTGCGGCGGGGGGGCGGGGTGCGGTTAGTCTGGGAAATATTCTGAATTCAGGAATTTAAAAGGAAGAAACTATTATCTGCTTTTATCTGGAGATTGACCTCTACGGAATGACCCCAGGAAACTATGCCAAGGAGCGGTGGGCAGAAGACTGGATTTCTGAGAGTTGAAAATGGAGTCATAGTTGCTATTTGAGCAGGAGAGAAGAGAGCAGCATCAAGATTTAGAGTGTTATTAACCCCCTAATTGTCTCTTTACTTCTGCTGACTTTGTGTTAAACGCTGGAACAAATTTAACTGAAGTGGTTTAAAGTGCCAACGGGTGCAGTATAGATAATAAAGCCGACCCATAAATATGCCAGTCAATCATTTTTATTGCTCTGGTAAACTTTTTATGTCGTCCCAATGATTTATTGATCAATGATTATTTCATCCCTGTCCGTAACATCGGAAAACCACACAGGAGGAAAACCTGACACCTGTAAGTAAATCCTCCTTTCTGGAAAACTTCAGTAAAATATTCCAAGTTTAGAGGCAGCATGTTCAGAAAATGAATATTGTACAGTGTTATGATGAGCGGAAAGATGGAGGCTGAGGAGCGACCTGATAAAGAAGTTTATAAAATTATGAGGGGTAAACAGTTGGAAGATTTTTTTTCCAGGGCAGAAATGATAATTACAAGGGGTCACAAGTTCAAGATAGAGGGGGGAAAGGTTCAGTGGAGATGTGCGGGGTTGTTTTTTACACAGAAGGTGGTGGGAGCCTGAAATACACTGTGCTACCATGCCACCTTATTGCGGACAGTTCTGGCCATCATAGTATAAGAAGGACAAAGATGCACAGGAGAAGGTGCAGAATAGACTAATGATGTTACTTTTTTTCCTTGTCCAGTGTGGGGATTGTCCAGTCTCTCCCATAGTCAATGGACTTTTGGCTGGGCTGCCTAATTTCCTGTGGTAGGTCCTGCCACAGCAGGATTAGAAAATCCCCAAGATTATTAGAATAATTTTAATAGGCTTTGCCTATCAGGAAAAATGAAAAAGGTCTGGGGTCCTTTTCTCTAGAAAAGAGAAGACTGGGGGGGAGGCCCGTTGGACGTTTTCAAGACTACAAATGTGTTTGAAAGCCTACATTCAGCGAAGGTGTTCCCACCTGCAGATGAGACCACAGCTAAGAGCCTGAAATATTGGATAATCGGTAGGAAATCCAATAGGGTATTCCAGAGGGACTTCCAGCAAGAGAGTGGTCAGAACATGGAACTCATACTACGGGGAATAGTTGAACCAAATAGCACAGATGTAGCCATTGGAAATTAGATATGCAGACACAGGGAAGGAATAAAGTTTAAAGTTTACTTGTCACAAGGCTTATGCAATGAAGCTACCGTGAAAATCCCCCAGTCGCCACACTCCGGCACCTGTTCGAATACACTGAGGGAGAATTTAGCATGGCCAATGCACCTAACCAGACTATGCAAAGAAACCAGAGTACCTGGGGGGAACCCACGCAGACATGGGGAGAACGTGCAGATGCCAACATTCACCCAAGCTGGGAACCGAACCCAGGTCCCTGGCGCTGTGAGACAGTAGACCTAAGCACAGTGCCACCGGGGTGCAAGGATGGGTTGACAGAATTTGATGCAGAGGGGTGAGGGGAGACTTAAATGGAGCACAAACATCAGCATGGAGTAGTTGGACAGAATGGTTTGTTTCTGAGATGTAAATACTGTACAGTATGCTACTCTAACTAACATTGACCCAAATTATATGTAACTGAAAGAAGTGCTGCAGAAGAGAAACTAAACATCAAGTCAGCAATTCCAATATATCTGTAAAATGGATGCGCTGATGCATTCATGAACGTCTCTGTAATGCACCATAATACATGTTGACTTAATACAAGGTAATGCAAGGTAAAAGCTAAACAGTGCCTCAAAACATTTGTGTTGCTAATATTGAGCAAACCGTAACTCAAGGAACACTTATAATGATATCGTAAATCCATTTGTCATGTTATTATCCAGAATATAGGAACATCTTATTTGTCCTCTTTGACATAGTAGCATTTTAGGAAGCAGCAAGTTAACAAAGCTTGTAAAAATATAAATGGGATTCTAGGCTTTTATGTCCAATAGCAAAGAGATGATGCTCAGGACATACAACTCATTAGTTAGGCCATGGCGAAAAACTAAAGGCTGATACCGCAGGTCATGTTTGAAGGTTGTTCCTCTGCCCTTGCTGCTTGGAATCAGGTGGGTAGCTCTTTGCACACTTGGCACTGAGCTCCTGGTTATATGGGGACATGGGACAGTGGAGGGAAAGCATCTCATTTTTGTTTAAGGCATACAGAGTCCTGTAAAAATAAAAGTTAAAGTTAATTTATTAGTCATAAATAAGGCTTACGTTAACTTCGCAATGAAGTTACTATGAAATTCCCCCACTCGCTTTCCAACACCTGTTCAGGTCAACCCACCTAACCAGCACGTCTTTCAGAATGTGGACGGAAACCGGAGCACCTGGGGGAAACCCACGCAGAAATGGGGAGAACGTGCTATCTCCACACAGACAGTGACCCAAGCCAGGAATTGAACCCAAGTCCCTGGCACTATGAAGCAGCAGTGCTAATCACTGTGCTGCTGTGCCGGATGAAAATGCCCTCAAATTGATGCAACCATGTAAAACAAATCGCACCTTGATTTGACAGAACAGAACTCCGTGCACTAGAGTCAGAGTTGGCGACTCTAGTCTGGGGGCATTTCTGGAGGTTTCATCTACCACCTTGCGTTGTCCTATCCCCTATTTTCCTGCCATTTGTCCATCTTCTGATCAGAGGGCCTTCCCACAGCCAACTGGAAATCAAACAGTGTGGTGGGAGGGGAGTTCCATTTTGTGGGGAGGGGTAGTTCCTTGTTGTGGGGCGGGGGGGTGGGTTTCCATGGTGGGGGACTTTCAGTAGTGAGGGGGGGGGGGGGGTGAGGGGTTGGGTTTGCACTGAGGGGTTTTCGATTTTTATTCTTTTACA
Source organism: Carcharhinus amblyrhynchos (assembly GCF_965287045.1). Classification (NCBI taxonomy): domain Eukaryota; kingdom Metazoa; phylum Chordata; class Chondrichthyes; order Carcharhiniformes; family Carcharhinidae; genus Carcharhinus; species Carcharhinus amblyrhynchos. Next base: position 8,942,738 of record NC_137333.1, on the reverse strand, counting down.
TCGAGCATCTTTTGAAAATAGCGGCCCAATCTTTTAAAAACCAAAGTTGCTGGTGGAGTGGGCTCACTCAGAGACTGCCAGCCAGTGCCACATAGTGGGACCCGCACCTTCCAATATTCTTTTGCCCATCAGTTTAGAAATATGGCGGGAAAACGCACCAACTCTGAGAGTGGCCTACCCTCTGACTTTCCCACCTGAGGTGGCACCTTGCCAAATGTGGCAAAGTATCCCCAAAAGACATAGTCTATTCTAATAGGCTATGCCTATCAGGAAAAATGAAAAAGGTCAGGGCGCTTTTCTCCAGGAAAGAGAAGACTGGAGGGAGGCCCGTTGGAGGTTTTCAAGACTACGAAAGGATTTGAAAGCCTACATTCAGCGAAGGTGTTCCTGCCTACAGATGAGACCAGAGCTAAGGGCCTGAAATATTGGATAATCAGTAGAGTATTCCAATAGTGTATTCCAGAGGGGCCTCCAGCAAGAGAGTGGTCAGAACATGGAACTCATACTACAGGGAATAGCTGAACTGAAAAGCACAGATGTAGTCATTGGAAGTTAGAAATGCAGACACAGGGAAGGAATAAAGTTTAAAGTTTATTTGTCCCAAGCCTTATGCAATGAAGTTACTGTGAAAATCCCTCAGTCGCCACACTCTAGCACCTGTTCAAATACACTGAGGGAGAATTTAGCATGGTCAATGCATCTAACCAGACTGTGGGAGGGAACCTGAGCACCTGGGGGGAACCCACGCAGACATAGGAAGAACATGCAGATGCCAAACAGTCACCCAAACCAGGAATCGAATCCAGGCCCTTGGTGCTGTGAGACACTAGACCTAACCACTGTGCCAGCGTGGTGAAAGGATGGGTTGACGGAATTTGATGCAGAGGGGTGAGGGGAGACTTAAATGGAGCACAAACATCAGCTTGGAGTAGTTGGACAGAATGGCTTGTTTCTGAGCTGTAAATACTGTACAGTATGCTACTCTAACTAACGTTCAATATATTGACCCAAATTATATGTAATACAATAAGGAAGGGTTCTATCCCTTCCATCACCTCCCCCAACCCCGGCACCACCAACACACATACCTCCCAGCAATGGCAGCTGTTTGATATTGTCTGCCAACAGAACCTCCCAGTCCTGCCAATGTCAGTGGCATTTTACGTGGCTCACCTGTCCTGGCACCTATGGCAGGTGGGCGGGGGGGGGGTGGTTTCCTAAGGTCTTGCTGGGGTGGAGGGCAGAAAATCCCACCAAGAGAAACAAAGAGAAGCAACTTAAAACAAATAACTGATATATCCACAAATAAGTGGAAGCATTTGGAGTATTGCGTGCAGTTCTGGATACCACACTACCAGAAGGACATGGAAGCTTTGGAGAGAGTGCAAAGAAGGTTCACCAGGATGTTGCCTGGTCTCCAGGGTGTTGGCTATGAGGAGAGGTTGAATAAACTGGATTGTTTTCTCTGGAAGAAGGAGGTTGAGGTGAGACCTGATAGAGGTTTAGAAAATTATGAGAGACATATACAGGGTGGACAGTCAGTGGCCTTTTCTAAGAGTGGAAGTGACAATTACAAGGGGACACAGGTTCAAGGTGAGGGGGAGAAAGTTTAAGGGGTGTACGGGGGAAGTGTAATCGATACTTCCAGCCTTGGAAAAAGCCTTTGACTATCCACCCTGTCTAAAGGTCCCATAATTTTGTAAACTTCTATCAGGTCTCGCCTCAGCTTCCTTCTTTCCAGTGAAAACAATCCAGTTCATTCAACCACTCCTCATATGGGGAATGTTTTTCACGCAGAGAGTGGTGTGTGCCTCTAACACATCGCCAGAGGAGGTGGTGGAAACATTAGCAACATTCAGAAGTTATCTGAATGGGTATATAAATAAGGAGGGAATAGAAGGATATAGACAGAGTGAGGGCTGAAAGTTTTTTAAAATTTAGTTAGGGCATCATGATCAGCACAAATTTGGAGGGCTGAAGGGCCTGTTCTTATGTTGTACTTTTCTTTTGTTCTTTGTTCTTCTTTATATCATCAACCTCTTGATCTGTTGTTAAGCCCATCTGAATACACAGTGGAAATCTATAACTGGCAGGCTAAGGGTGACATGAAACGTTACATCAAGTCAGTGCTGCATACCAAAGTGTAAATTGGATATAATGGAATAGAATAAATAAAACCATGATGAATATTTGCGCCATTCTGGTCAAAGTCCTAGCTGCCTATCAAATAAACCTCACTGGCATCAGCTGTGATATCATGTGCTAATATCCATCGTGAAATGGGTTTGGAGTGTCTCAATCCAGTTCCCATGGATGCCTGTCCCTATCACAAGCTCACGCATAATTCAGCAGTAATTGAGCAATCTCACTTGGACAGGTCATAAAAAGATATATGATGTGTGAAAGGAGAATATTAAAACAAAACCTAGTTTTTTATGGCTTGCAATTCCGGCAACTTATTTCTCCCAGAGTTTAAGATTAGAGTTTTGAAATGCAGAAGTTACTTGTTCTCTACACCTTGTCAAGGTGCCTCGAGAAGCAGCAGAGGTCAAAAGAAACTTGGCGAAGTCCAGATACAGAAATCATTCATAGGTACACCACCACCTAGAAGTCCCCCTTCAAGTCATACACCATCCTGACTTGGAACATTATTCATGTTCTTTCAATGATGCTAGGTCAGAATACTGGAACTCCCTCCCAAACAGCAGTGTGGGTGTACCTACACCTTATGGACTGCAGCAGCTCAAGTAGATGGGTCACAATCACCTTCTCGGGGCAATTAGGGATGGGCTTATACCCCATCTGCAGGCAAAATGGCATGTCATTTTTATCGAAAGGAATAGCACACAAGGGAGTGGAAATCAACTACACAAAGCCTTGGTTAGATCATGCCTGGAGTGCTGTGAATTGTTCTGAGCTCCACATTTTAGGCAGGCTATATTAGCCTTGGATGGATTACAACATGTGTACACCATCGTGAGCGCAAAGGTCATTTTAACAATTGAGATCATCAAGCTCTCAGTGTTGCTTCTCATCGATGTTGGTACAAACATATCTACTCTGAGTGACAAACACGACCATCGCTACTTTGTTGCAGCTGTTTCTCACTCCTGCATGGGACTCTCTTCAAGCTTACTCTGATTATGATTTTGATAACAATCACAGTTCCAGGGTGCTATAAAACCATTGCCTGAGACAGGTTCACATTCTACATAGTCTAAGGCAGAACCTTATGGGGTAAACATTTTTGATGAGCTTTTTTGTAGACACATCTCGCAGGACACAGTAATGATACAGACGATACACATTGTTTTTCTTCCTTATTTAGTGGATTTGCAAGTTTGAGATCATGCACTTCATGTTGACACATCAATTCCAAAGGTTTTGCAATTTTGTTTAAATATTAGGCTAGGGATTTGGGCTTTGCTGGCTAGACCAGTATTTATTGCCCAAACCTAAATGCACTATCAGAAGGTTCCCATTTGCTATCCTTGCTGAAGTGTCAAAGGAACTAAAACTGGGGCGGCACGGTGGCACAGTGATTAACACTGCTGGTTCACAGAGCCAGGGACCCGGGTTCAATTCTCAGTTCAATTTGTGTGGAGTTTGCATAATGTCCCGGTGTTTGTGTGGATTTCCTCTGGGTGCTCCGGTTTCCTCCTCGCATCCATCCCAGTGTGCAGGTTAGGTGGACAGGCCATGCAAAATTGCCCATTGGTTTCAGGGGCACCAGCAAGGGTAAATGCATGGGGTTATGAGGTTAGGGTCAGGGTGGGATTGTCATCAGGGCAGACTCCTTCTGCACTGTAGGATTCTATGATATTCAAACCAAACAGTATCATTGAGTAAATCAATTCATCGATGTGGACATTGGACATAATCATTTCACAATGCAAAAATGGTGAACTTTGATTACGCATTGACCTGAAGGCTTAACAAAGCTCCCATTCCAGACAAACCTACATTGCAAGAATTAACAGCATCACTTCATGACTTCGCAGTCTTCATGAAGCTCAACATGTGACAAGGGTATCTTCAGATACCATTGGCAGAGCAAATATAATGGGCAGGACTTCCTGGCAGCGCTCGCCCCAAGACTTGAAAATCCTGCCCAAAATCAACGGACCTTTGCTTAATCCTGCCTTTCCTGCTACAATTCCCATAGTTGGCAGGATGGAAGTTCCACCCAATATCTGTAGTAACAAGGCCCTTTAAGGGGGTGAGGTTTTGGAAGGTCATGTGACCTGATTGACCAATCAATTCTGGGTTTCAGCACGGATTTTCCTGGGCAGAATCGATCCTGGAGCTGTCGAAGTTGGTTGCACATCTGAGCTCCTTGTATATGAGTATAGCTATTCTGATAAATAGTCTGTTGTTGTTCAAACCTGGTGGTCACCATTCCCTCAGATATTACATTGGCAATGAGGATTATCAGAAATTCCTTCAAATTTTTGTGGTAAAGCAAAAAAAAAACCTTGTGTTCAAATAATTCAACCAAGCTAGTCCACACCCAGTGAATCACCAAATTGCCTCTTAGAACCATTTGATTCTAACTACAAAAATTGGGTTCTACATGTTGAACATCTGCAGTCGTTTATCCTGGCAAAAACCAGGTGGCACAGTGGCACAGTGGTTAGCACTGCTACCTCACAATACCAGGGACCCAGGTCCAATTTCGGCCTTGGGTCACTGTCTGTGTGGAATTTGTACATTCTCCCCATTTCTACGTGGGTTTCCTCCGGGTGCTTCGGTTTCCTCCCACAGTCCAAAGGTGTGTGGGTTGGGTGGGTTGGCCATGCTAAATCAACCCTAGTGTCAGGGGGATTAGCAGGGTAAATATGAGGTGTTATGGGAATAGGGTCTGGCTGGGATTTTGGTAAGTGCAAACTAAATGGGCCAGTTGGCCTCCTTCCGCACAGTAGGAATTCTATGATTCTGTTCTATGAAATGAAGCAGGAGGTGAAGGAAAAAGCAAGGTCATACTACTTACAGCTTCTAGAGCCCAAACTTATAATTTAATTAGGAGTTCAACATCTGCAGATGCCCCTGATACAGAGACTTTCACACAGTTAGTAGCTGTTGTACAAAGGCATTGCTATCTGAAGCCCTGGGTAATTATGCAAAGATATAAATTGAATTCAACTGCAAGAGCCCCAGAAGAAGTAACAGGAGCCTTTGTGGCCAGGTCGAGGCAAATAGCAGAACATTGTGAATATGGGCTAGCCCTTAATGACAAGTTAGGAGACTGTCTAGTGTATGAGGTGAATAGCACAGAAGGAGCTGTCAAATGCACATTCACAGCACTAGAATTGACTTTCTAGGATACAGAGAGACCATAGCTAGAGTAAAGCCCATGCATGATAATGTTAAAGCCATTCATGCACTTCCAGCCCCATCTAACATCAAAGAGTTGACATCGTTCAAATTTTCATCACAAATTAATTCCTAAGCATGCAAGGTTGTAGAGTCTTTTCAGAAGTATCCTGCCCAAAATGGACAATGGGAAATGGATAATTGTACAGCAACCATTGTTTGACATGCCAGTGGCGAAGATAGCATTGCCACCAGGTCTCACGCATTTCAACGCACATGAGGGAACATATACCATAATAGATGTATCATGAAATATGATAGGAGTTGTGCTCTCTCAGTATATTGAAGGAAGCGAACAAGCAATGTTTATGCACTATATCCATTGTTGGAAACTGAACACAAATACTTAACTGGAAAATGGGAATTGCTAGCTGCATCTACACATTTGAATACTGGTGCAGGTATCTCTATGGTAGAAAGTTCATTCTTCACACTGATCACCAAGGACCACGCATTGTTCACCATGTCAGATTCTGGCCACTGACCTCTGGGCATCGACATATGATCACCTTTATCAGTACAATTTTGAAATCGAGTGGCTCGATCATGCAGAACCATGACTTCAAATTTCTAGATCTAAGCATAGTCATCAGAAAGCTTCACATCTAAAAGACCATACCAAGCTGTGATACAACCTGAGGGAATGCTTTCTATGGTGCATCTGTAAAAGTTGATGAGTGTGGCAACCAGGGGATTAATGGCAAACAAAAGGAAAATAAAGAAAAGCCCTGTACATTTTTGAATTACTGGGGAGCTTGGGGAACCCATAGTTCCCCGTTGCTTTCTTCATGGCTAATCGCAGTTGACTTGCCAACCAATCAGAACCCTTTTCTCCTGTGGTATAAGCTGTTGCGCTCATTTTGAATTTGGCTTTAATGTGTTTGTCCTGATGAGTGTATGATGGAAATTTTTGGCAATGTGGCTCCCTTTTCAGCAAATCTAAGTACCAGTGTCTGAAAACATGTGTCATATTTTATTTAAACAGCACATCCGAAGCTTTCCTCTCTGTGCTTGTGTTACTTCACAGTTGGACTGTGCTTTACGTGATCAAACATGCAAAGAAAATGAAATCGTTGGTGCTTGAAAGTGGCTTTCTTCTTAAAAAGAGAATTCCCATTCCCCTTGGATAAAGGCAGAATACTGCGGATGCTGGAATCTATAACCAAAACAGAAATTGCTGGAAAATCTCAGCAGATCCAACAGCATCTATGGAGATAGAATAGAACCAACATTTTGTAGGGATATGGGAGTAGGGTCTGGGTGGGATTGTGTTCGGTGCAGACTCAATGGGCCAAAGGGCTTCTTTCTGCGCTGTAGGGTTCTATGATTCTATGATACCAACTGACTCAAGAACAGCTTATTCCCTGTTGCTACTTTTAAGTGGGCCTATCTCGTATTAAGTTGATCTTTCTCTATACCCTAACTATGACTGCAACACTACACCTTGACTCTCTCCTTTCCTGCCCTATGTATGGTATGCATTGTCTGTATAATGCACAAGAAACAATGCTTTCTGCTGCATACTAATACATGTGACAATAACAAATCAAAATCAAATCACTGGTCATACAAAATCCTCCCTGAGTGTATCCAAATAGATGCCAGAGTATGGCAACTAGGGGATTTCCACATCAACTTCATTGCAGTGTTAATATCAGCCTACTTGTGACAATAATAAATAAAACTCTCATGTCCTTCCCTCTGAACTGAATGGGAAATGAAGACTGAGTCCTGATGGTGTGAATCATTGATCAGCGCCGTTTCTTGGTGTACAACGTTGAGGCAAGTTGCAGTCAGCGCTGACTTTCTACCTGGGCTCAGTGAACGTACTGGCAAAAAAAACCCAGACTGATGAGCGGGAGATTCTGCTGAGCAGTCACAGCCTTTAATCTCTTTGTCATTGCCTGTGATATTCCAGTAGGTGCCATTAGCATTTGTTTTGGCATAACACTGAAAGGTTCTAAGATTAATCTTTTCTGAAATGTAGTAGAATTTAAAAAAAAATTCTTGAGATGCAAATTTTGACATTTGCCACTTATATCCCAGAACTGTTTATAGATTGTAAAACTGTGCATACCATTAACTTGGAGCAAGTGAAACAACAATGTTTACGCAAATACACTTGGATATAATAAAACCCTGATTTATCACCCATATAATAAAAGTTTTACTAGCTTTGATTTATGGCATAGGCTGCCATTAATTTTCATGAATCTAGTCAGTGCATTTTATAGAGTTTCCTTTGTGTTGTGTTTTGCTCGGATTAAAATCCGCATAGACACAGCCTCACAAGAGAGCTCTCCCCCATCCCCTTCTGATCAACCCCCTCCCGAAACTGTGTCAGCAGTTTTTTATACCTTTCGAGTCAACTTTTGAAATCTATTAGCATTCTTAATTGCATCAGTGCAGTCTTTCACTCCAACTGGCAAAACACCCAATGGTCATATCATTTCCATTTTCTAAGACTGCCGATATGCAACGGGAGATTTAAGTCCAAAAGCTAAATCATTCCTCAGCGTGCCAAGTGTGCAGTTAAGTTTCCTGCGGAAGACAATAACTGCTTTGCCCTGATTACTTTCTTCAGGGAGGAAAAACAAAGGCCAACAAATACTGATTAAAGCAATTAAAACTTTCCTCTGCTTTTTTTTAAAAAAAATAGTTGAGGTTCGTTGGGAGCTGCTGGCCTTGTTTACTGAGTTTCAAACTAGACAATAGCACAATGGGATGTAATCTGTCATGCATTCTGTTTACTGTAGACACACTGGCTACTTGGTTGCAACAAGACACAAAGGCACATGATCATGATATTCACATGCGTCCGTTTTGTACACTCAAGCTTTACATAATTCCAGAAAGGGCACTCATATTGTATTGAGATAACCCAAGCAGACTGCAACCCATTTGAATCATTTCTGAACTTAAATCTCATCCCCTGCTCCCATCTATCTCTCCAGGGAGCATCCTTAATTAGTTGAGGAGCTGCAGCAAATGCCACGACTTTAGCACGGGTGGGGAGGCAGGTCCCAAGTAAACCCCAGCTGGAGCAGGGATTGAACCCTGCGCAGGTGGTGTTATTCTGAATCATGAGTGAGCCTGATGGCACAGTGGTTAGCACTGCTGTCTCACAGCGCTAGGGGCCTGGGTTCGGTTCCCGGCTTGGGTCACTGTCTGCGCAGAGTCTGCATATTCTACCCGTGTCTGTTGGGTTTCCTTCGGGTGCTCTGGTTTCCTCCCACAGTCTGAAAGACATGCTCGTTAGGTGCATTGGCCATGCTAAATTCCCCCTCGGTGTATCCAAACAGGCGCGGGAGTGTGACTTCTGGGGGATTTTCACAGTAACACCATTGCAAAGTTAATGTAAGCCTACTTGTGACTAATAAGTATACTTGACTTGCCTGCATGGGTTTCCTCTGGGTGCTCCAGTTTCCTCTCACAGTTCAAAAGACACGCTGGTTAGGTGCACCGGACATGCAAAGTTTTCCCTCAGTGCACTCGAACAGGCGCTGGAGTGTGAGGTCTAGGGAATTTTCACAGTAACTTCATGGCAGTGTTAATGTGATACTAATAAATAATCCTAAACTTAATCAATTGATCTAACTCGACCCCACCTCCCCACAGTTAATGATTAAATTTAAGGGCTCCTTGATGCCTAGGCTGACTTTCCACTAACAGCTAAAATGTTTTGAATATATAACATCTCGTCAGAACATCTGCACTACTCCTCCAACAGAAACAGAAAAGGACTGCTTGTAAAGTCTTTACCCTTTGATCGGAAAGTTAATATTACATTGATCATCATCAGAATTCTTTTTTTTCTCTCTCTCGCTCACAACAGCTGTGCATTCAATTTTTCATGCGAATGAGTGGTTATGTTGCAGTGAAAGAATAATTCACAATTTCCCAATACGACCTTTCAAGTGCTCTAAGTCCAAAAACTGGCAAGAACATGGCATTTAAATAATTTGACAGTCAACTTAAAATTATGTTGATAGCATGAGCATTTGGACAAGCAATATCTGTATCGCTGCCATGAATGGATTAGCAATTCATGCAATTCACATAGCAGAGTGAGTTGGCGTACTGCCTCTCCACTCCCTAAAATCCCGGCTTAAATCCAGGTGTATAGATGGAACAAATACAGCACTGGGAACACATCTGGAGAGTTTGAATTGAAGGGTGGAGGGATTATATTAAACCTTTATGGAACCCCTTGGTTTGACCAATACAAAAGTCTGAAAACATGTACCAACTGACTCAAGAGCAGCATCTTCCCTGCTGCCATCCGACTTCTGAATAATCTATCACATTTAAGCTAGTCTTTCTCTTCACCCTTTGATAACTGCAACACTATATGCTGCACCCTCCCCTTTCCTTCTCCCCTAGGAATGGTCTGTGTAGTGCGCAAGAAACAATACTTTTCACTATATCCTGATTCATGTGACAAGAATAAATTAAATCAAATCAAAATTGAAATACGGTGAACAGTTCTGAGCCCGAATTCTCCAATATCACACGTCCCACCTCTGCTGCCAATGGGAATGAAGAATTTGGCACTCAGTTGAAACTCCATTCACTGCAGCGGGACAGAGAATCGCAGCCACGCACAAGATTGGAGAATCCCAATCCTGGTTTTCATGTTAGTGGAATTAGGAGTTGATTGTTGGCCTGTCTAACCGAAAAGAATGTGAGAGGATTGGGAAGACTGCATAGGAGGATATCAAAACTCTTGAGCTTATGCTTAACAGGAAAGATTTTAAGAAATCTCACAACACCAAGTGACTTCTCACTGCTCCCACCCCAGTCCAATGCCAGCATCTCCAACTCAGGAAAGATTGAACAGATTGGAATCTTTTCTCCATAAAAAAGAATGCCAACCAATTTCCTCAGGGTTACCATACTTTACTGTACTTGCTGCCATATATTGGTACGTTTAAAGGACACAGCCACTTTGACAGGAGAGGAAGTAAGTGTGTAAAGTACGAGAGTGAGGGGTAAGGGTAGCCAGGGTAGGAAGGTAAAGATGTGGGCAGGGTTGGGTGTCCAGAGCATTGAGGGTAGTTGGGAGTGGCAGTAGTTGGGAAATGTGGATTATTGAGTGAATGGGAGAGTTGGGGGAGATTGCAGGTTTGGGGGGTAGTAGGAAGGTTGTAGGTTGTAGGTTGAAGGGTGTAGTTAGGTGGTAGGCGGAGGTGGGTAATAGTTGGGGAGGGTGGGTGGAGGGGATAACTGCAGTTCCCTGGGTATAGTTACCCAGCAATTAGAAACTATTTTAATCCTTATAACTTGTCCTGGGTAACTATTCCACAAAAAGATTCATTTGAATTCTCTGAATTAAGTTGGAGTTTTGGATGTTCTAGACACAGGGTAAAGGTCCAACAGAATGTTTAAACATCCCGAACAACTCCTGTGCAATCCTTGTGAGGAGCTGTTTATGGGGGTGAGGGGGTTCTCCCAGTGCTTCTTCCAGAACATCTCTGGAGCCTGAACACTCAGGGAATGAATGACTGAGCCAACATTTTGAATAGTTTCTCTCCATTGATAGTGACTAAGGGGAGTAACAGTTTCTCTAAGATTCATTGGCATTGTGGTGGCACAGTGGTTAGCACTACTGCTTCATAGTGCCAGGGACCCAGGTTCAATTCCAGCCTCGGGCCACTATCTGTGTGAAGTTTGCAAATTCTCCCCGTGTCTGTGTGGGTTTCTTCCAGGTGCTCCAGTTTCCTCCCACACTCCAAAGATGTGTAGGTTAGATTGATTGGCCATGCTAAATTTCCCGCAGTGCCAGGGGAACTAGCAGGGTAAATACATGGGGGTTACAGAGATAGGGCCTGGGTGGGATTGTTGTTGGTGCAGGCTCAGTGGGCCAAATGGCTTCCTTCTGTGCTGCAGGGATTTTATGATTCTATGATAGACGTCGATATTCATCATAGAATACCTACTGCGCTATAAGAGGCCATTTGACCCATCGCGTCTGTATTGACTCTTCGACAGAACATCATCCCACCCAAACCCTATCCCCGTAACCCCATACATTTATCTGGCTAAATCCCCTAACCTCCACATCTTAGGACACTAAGGGAAAATTTAGTATGGCCAATCCACCTAATTTGTACATCTGTGGACTGTGGGAGGAAGCCAGAGCACCCAGCAGAAACCCACGCAGACGTGGGGAGAACATGCAAACTCCACACAGACAGTCAGTCACCCAAGGCCGGTTTGTGTGCATCATGTCCACATTTCAACCTATAGAATTACACAAATTGCAGTTTTATTTTTATATTGTTGTACTTGCTTCATTGAATTCAGAGCCACCAACATTTATGAAGATCAACTCTCAGCAATTCTCTTAATTCCACGAGTGACGGAATGGTGCAGTGAACTGATCATTTTGCAAAGCTTCCAATGCAAATCGGCAAAAGCAGAAGTATTAAGATTGAAAAACTGGAAATATTAATGGGAGATAGTAGAGGAGGACCAGGTCCTGGAATAGCCAATGCAGCTCTTTCACTTTTCTTTTATTAAATAGTAACCCAAATCAATTGAAACATTAATCTTATTCACACCAATCAATACTAACTTTGTGAATGCCATGATTCAATTCTGTGCCGTGATCCTTTTTTCTCTCATTCTCAATTCCTTTTAGGTTCAGTGTTTCGAATGAGGTCAATGCACTTTCAATTTTCTCTCCAACAGATTCTAGTTTGTAAATTAATTTGCTACGTTTACTTCTAATCCAACTTACAATTTGTGTAAAGCTGATTTTTCTTCAAAATTAACACAGACAAATTGGCAAAATGAACAATATTCATCGTCTTTATCTTAATCCTATTTACATCAGAGCCAATCTAACATGGAATGAAAATCTAACCTCAATAGGCAGAATCAACCCTCTTCTATGTCTTGCAGTCCTTATTCAAACCCCCATCCTAGGCTGGGATTTTCCAGCCCCTCCGATCCCCCCACAAGATTCTCCCGCGGCGAGCCATTCAAATGTCGATTCACTTTGACGGGACTGGGGAGCCTTTTTCTTTTTAAGGATTTGTCTCTACCTTAACCCCATGTGCGTGTCCCAAGATCTATTTTGCTTTCTGGTTCAATGATTTAAATGTGACTCATAATTCCTACTTTTTGCTCCCAGTTTTGCCATCTATGTGACTTCTTCAATCTGATTGGCTGAGCAGCCTGCCTGCCAGCCCAGTTGCTGGATTCCCCTAAATCTGCTGGATTCCCCTAAATCTGCAAGGTGACTTCCAAAAAGAGGAAGTCTATGAAATAGAGCCTGTACATTTTTGCAAGAACATGCTTTATTTGTAAAGTATCCGAAATAGCCACAATCATCACAGAGAATGCAATAATGTTCAGGTTCTCTCAGACATCATCTTGCACTCCTTCAAAACAGTCAAAGAAAATTACAGACAAAGAAAGAACAAAGAAAATTACAGCATAGGAACAGGCCCTTCAAGCCTGCACCGACCATCTGAACTAAAACCTTTTATCCTTCCAGGGACCATATCCCTCTATTCCCACCCTATTTATGTACTTGTCCAGATGCCTTTAAAAGTCACCATCGTACCTGCCTTCACTATCTCCCCCGGTAGCATGTTCCAGGCACAGGTCACCCTCTGTGTAAAAAACTTGCCTCATATATCTACTTTAAACCTTGCCCCTCGCACCTTAAATCTTATGCCCCCTAGTAATTGACTCTTCCATCCTGGGAAAAAGCTTCTGACTATCCACTCTGTCCATGCCCCTCATAATCTTGTAGACTTCTATCAGGCCGTCCCTCAGCATCCGTCATTCCAGTGAGAACAAACCAAGTTTCTCCAACCTCTCCTCATAGTTAATGCCCTCCATACCAGGCAACATCCTGGTAAATCTTTTCTGTACTCTCTCCAAAGCTTCTACATCCTTTTCATAGTGTGGCGAATCAACCAGAATTGAACACTATTCCATTATAGGCATTGGCCATGCTAAATTCTCCCTCAGTTACTCAAACAGGCACTAGAGTGTGGCGACTAGGGGATTTTCACAGTAACTTCATTGCAGTGTTAGTGTGAGCCTACTTGTGACACTAATAAGTAAACTTCAAAACTGTAACTTCAAACTTTAAGAATGTTAAAAGTTAAATGGTCATTACAAAATGTGCAAAGGTATTTAAGTTGTCTACATAGATCAAGTTGCACTGTGAAATGCTTCAGTGCAATTGTGGTATGTATAAGATTCACTATACACATTTAATGTGAGTCATACAACCCGAGGATGTTCCATACATTTCCATTCTTCTGGGCACATTAAGGCTGATCAGGCAGCGGTCTTTCCCCATTGCACCTCTGCGGCAGCTGGATCAGACTCTCATACATGGTCCTGGGCTTCGGAATGTGCCAATCTGCAATGCGAGCGCAGGTTTGGAGGGCCAAAGGGCCTGTTGCTGTGCTATACTCTTCTTTCCTCTTTGCTCTTAAAAGAAGAACAAGTTTCAGGCAGACCAAAGAACGGCTTGCACCGAGTTAGAGTCTTTTGAATTTTTATGGACAGCTTTTCAGATGTTAGTGGTGACCACTACTCCTACATTAATGACTACAAACTGTTACATTTGATTTTGGACATATCCAGAAATGAAGAAAGCAAACAAGGCCTTAAATATGCAGTCAAGCCAGATGGAAAACACATTGTTATTTGCAGATTTCACTGATAAGCTCACCATTAGAAGCCCCTGGACAAGTTTAATTTTTTTAATTGAAGAGTTTGTCCTCTTCTGGTTTTAACTCCTGGACTTGGGTTCTGAAATAGCAAAACGTTTTTCATCGTGCATGTGGAACATTTGTGATCTTGCTTCTGGTAACCAGCACTGTAGTGTGATTGGAGTCTACACTTTAAGACTTCATGTATTCAGAAGTCTATCAGTGTCATAACTCTGTTACTTCTTCCTTAGCTTTAACAGGAACTGAAAGGCTAATGATTGTTTACTATATGAAATACATAGTACCAGCTCCCCATAGCATCTGAAAAAAAAATCCCACCCTCCTTTGAAAAGGAAACATTAATTTACTGCAGCCCCTACCACCAACAAACTTGGTCCAGGCATGTATGAATATCACACCATGGGTGGGGTTTTTCATTCTACTCCCCACAGCGTATTCTCCAGGGTGCAGCGTATTCTCCAGGGTGCAAGGATGGCTTTTCAATGGCTCTCCATTCTCTGACTCTCCATTCACCTGACGAAGAGGGAAACCTCGAAAGCTTGTGAGTCTATTTTCAAATAAATTGGTTGGACTAAAACCTGGTGTTGTCAGACTTTTTACTGTGTTTACGCCAGTCCAACGCCAGCATACCCACATCATTTCCAATGGCCATCAGTGGAATTTTCCAGTCCTGCCAATGTCTACGGCGTTTTGTGTGGCTTGCCTCTTCCAATGCCAGGGAACCTGCTGCAGAGGAGGATTGCCTTCGCCAGGACCAGAAGATCCCATTGGTGGGAAGGGCTGGAAAATCCCACGCTATGCAATATTTGCTGATGCGAAAGTTGCAGGAAGTTGGATCTGATCTTTAGTTCATAAATGTAGACATTTCAGGGATCTTTCCCCTTCATATTCAACTGATTATTGTGTTATTTGTCACCCATTCATACCTGACAGGATATGTTTAATTTTAGTTATTTCTTGTCATATTGTGCTATCAATTGGTTGAGGCACCTTCAGAGGCCAAAGGTTTGCTTGCTCGCACATCAAGTGCACTGGTATATCTTTATGATGCTCCTGTTAAAATAAGATAACAGATTAATATTAGTGGCTAAGCCCTTGTGTTTTATGGCCATTTACAGAAAAAAAATGAGAAATTCCCTGGATAAGATATGCTGAACCAGGGTCTGAAACTGCTTTAAAAAAATGTAGGAAAAAAATATAAACTGTACAAGGGTCAGGAAACTTTGACTCAATATCTCTTTTCTATTTTCTCTCTCTTCCACTTAAACAGAGATCGAACATATTCTTCTCCTGTGAGCCCCACTGCTTGATCTAGTTGGTGTATGTCAGTTAAGTTTGTTAGGAAGATCAAGGTTGAGTTCATATTCTCCAGGAATGCTGTGTTCCAGTAACTCAACCATTCTTAATCGCAATCGCAAGAACTCTGTTTACTTAAGCTATCTCTTTCATTTATGCAGAACACTCAAACTTTGCTCAGCTTAATCTCAATGGAAATGACAGGTGATGAAATGTCCGCAGTCAACAAAAAGACCAGCCAAGCACGCATTAGATAACAGTCTGAAAGACAAATAATGTTCCAGGGCATTGTCAACTTGTGCTTTATCTTGCACTAATAGTAAAGACAAGTGGAAGCAAATGCGGTGAGCTGAAACTTTCTACACTATTCCAATCCTGCACTTTTTTGAACCGTCAATGACAATATTGGCTTTGGCAGCCTGCGTCTTAATCGTTGTGTGTCAAATAGCATAACAAGACTGCAAAATCTGAATTTGCCGAATCTTGTGTATGAATATGAGAACAGATAGCTGGCTCCTTCTTTGAATCATCTGGGAGCTGCAGCACACATCGATTGGCACGTTATTTTTCCACAGTTCTTTTTAATTAGAGAGTTGTTCTCCCGTCTGCCAGCAGATTTGCTTCGGGTGGGAAGAAAATTGTCTTTTTTCATCAGGATTCTCAATATATAAGGAACATGTGTATCCAAAATATTCTGAATATACCCTATGTTTTCTCCAGTCATGTGCTTGGCTCACACTCCCCAAATTTCATCCTCAACCATCTCATAACATCTGTCTCGATGATACGGTGGCATACTGATTATCATAGATCATAAAACACTAGAGTGCAGAAGGAGGCCATCTGGCCCATCAAGTCTGCACCAACCACAATCTCATCCAGGCCCTATTTCCATAACCCCATGTATTTATCTTGCTAATCCCCCTGACACTAGGGGCAATTTAGCACGGCCAATCAAACTAATCCACAAATCTTTCACGTGTGGGAGGAAACCGGAAGCACCCGGAGGAACCGCAGACATGGGGAGAACGTGCAAACTCCACACAATAAGTGACCCGAGCTGGGGATCGATACCAAGTCCCTGGCGATGTGAGGCAGCAGTGCTAACCACTGCGCTACCATGCCGGCCTTGTAATGCTACAGATCTGACGGAAGTGTGGCACACAGAAAAGGGAATTGTAAGATCTATCTTAACTCCTCTAATTAGTTTATGTCTATATTTTCTTTAGTTTGGTATATTAGTTACCTGTTGAGTCATGTTTATGCATGTAGATTTGAGTTTGTTTGCTACAATAAAACTCTTAAAATGGGAAAAAGTTGTCCTTTTGTCACTTCCATTGATCATTGAGAATTACAACTCTTTTAAAAAGTTATCGGTCTCTATGGAGATTGCAATACCAACACAACTAACAGAAAACACTAATAGACAACCACTTACCATGGACAGAAATCCCTGCATTGGTCGGCAAATATTCTGTAACCAGAATCAATAGTTAAACAGCCACTACCACATTAATCAATACTGCTTCCCACAGTTGCAGTAAAACATCATAATGTAATGCCTGGGTTTGTTTTGTATATACAAAGCCTGTGTCTGTGTATACAATGGCTGTAGTGGTTTTGGGTAGCAGAAAAAAAATCTGTCAACTTAATTGTTTATTCTTAACTTTGATTTAAAAATACTTTTAAACATTTTTCTTTTTAATATTTTTGCATCATGTGCTTAAATAATACTTTGGAATGGTACAGGTAGATTTTTAACCCATCTCTGTCTTGTGGCTTGAAATGTTTGGTCAAAAGTGATCCCAGAAATTTAATTTATCTGCAATAACATTTCACCTATAAATATTTGATAAGGCTGTTGTTTAAATTCAATGCTCCTCCACTAGGTACCATGCCATCTAAGGGAACTTTTGTCAACTGTTGGATAATGCTTAGCAAAGTACTGCAGTGCTTTGCTATTGTCTTCCGCAGAGCCAGGAAACTCCCCCGCTCCCACCATGAAGCGTACAGGCTGATCATCATCATGTTTGACTACCTTAGGAATGTACCTCCATGACTGTCAAATCCTGAAGTGAAAGCAAAATACTGAAGGCTGGAAATCCCATAAAATCCCTATAGTGAAGAAGGACATTCGGCCCATTGGGTCTACACCGATCCATCGAATGAGCATTCCCCCACCCTATTCCCATAACACCATGAATTGATCATGACCAATCTATCTAATCTGCACATCTTTGGACACTAAGGGGCAATTTAGAATGGCCAATCCACCTAACTTATACATCTTTGACTGTGAGAGGAATCTGGAGCACCTATTGGAAACCTACATACTGGAAAATGCAAATACCCCACTCAAGGCCAGAATTTTTAGGTGTCCAGATCACCAACAATCTGTCCCGGTTTCCCCCCTTCCCTCCATTGCTGACACGATAGTTAAGAATTCCCACCAACACTTCTACTTTCTCAGAAGGCTAAGGAAATTTGTCATGTCAGCTACAAAACTCTCACCAATTTTTACAATGCACCGTAGAAAGCATTTTTTCTGCTTACATCACAGCTCAGTATGGATCCTCTGCCCAAGATCGCCAGAAACTACAAAGAGTTGTGAATGTAGCCCAATCCATCACGTAAATCACCTCCCATCCATTGACTCTGTCTACACTTCGCTCTGCCTTGGAAAAGCAGCCAGTATAGTCAAGGAGTCTATGCACTCCGGATATTCTCTCTTCCACCTTCTTCCACTGGGGAAAAGATACAAAAGTCTGAGGTCACGTACCAATCAACTCAAGAACAGCTTCTTCCCTACTACCATCAGACTTTTGAATGGACTAACCTCGCATTAAATTAATCTTTCTCTACACCCTAACTATGACTGTAACATTACATTCTGCACTCTCTCCTTTCTTTCTCGATAACCGTATGCTTTGTCTGTATAGCATGCAAAAAACAATACTTTTCACTGTATACTAATACACGTGACAATAATAAATCAAATCAATCAAACCAAATAAAATTAGGAACTGAACCTGTGTCCCTGGTACTACGAAGCAGCAGAGATAACAACTGTGCCACCACGCTACTCTAAAATCCTTAAACCCTTAAATCTGAAATAAGAATAAAAACTCCTGGATAAATTTACCATCATCTATGGAAAGAGAAACATAGAGAAGTTACATGGACTCAAAGCATTAACTGCTTCTCTTTCCACCGATGCTGCCAGACATGTTGAATTGATCCAGCAACTTGTGTTTTTACAACTTAAAGTGGAACTTGAATCCAAAGTTTCTGACCCACTGTTACCACTGCACCAAAAGACCTTCTTGATTTGATGTTAGCCATTGCAAATGGAAAGCCAAATGACTCCAGTTCTTGCAATCTGGTATAATTTTTGGGTCACTGGGCTATATAATAGCCAGTGGGGTGTATCACTTTTTTAATTAACTTTTACACAGTCATATAGTGTTTGCTATGTTAAAATTTCACATATGCAATTCAAAAGTTTAAAGTTTATTTATTAGTGTCACAAGGAGGTTTACATTAACACCGCAATGAAGTTATTCTGAAAATTCCCAAGTCGCCACACTCCAGCATCTGTTCGGGTAAAACAAGGGAGAATATAGCATGGCCAATGCACCTCACCAGCATGTCTTTCAGACTGTGGGAGGAAATCAGGGCACCTGGAGGAAACCCAGGCAGACACAGGGAAAATGTGCAGTCTCTGTACTGACAGTGACCCAAGCCAGGAATCAAAGCCGGGTTCCTGGCACTGTGAGGCAACAGTGCTAACTACTGTGCCATCGTGCCACCAGTCAGGGTGTATTATTTAAATACCTAAATCTGGTTCCTATTAGTCAGCATTTTTGTAATTCTTGGTTTTAAACAAAAATGTCTTTTACAGCCTTTTCATTCCGTCTTTACTTTCGGATTGGGATAGCCTGGATTTTGCTTTCAAAGTTCACTGTGACTGATTATTTGAATTAAATATTAATCTGTGCAATATAACTGCAAAACAATGTTATCAATTTACATGTCTGGAAGATGTGCCCAGTCCCAGCTTGAGTGTAGCATGATTAAAATATTTTCCAATTGTTTAGTTTGATCTGGAAACTGAAGAAGGAAGGATGATTCAGAATCCATTTCCAATACAGCCGATACTTTTAAATACAACATTGCAGCAGATTTAGACTAGGATTTTCCAGTCCTGTTGCAGCATGTCTCCTCCAACCTCACCCCAGCAGATGTGCAGAGACATTTAAATCTCCATTCAGTTTGGTGGGACTGCAATGTCTCATTGGGTGGACGGGGAGGGGGAGGTTGTGAAAGCCTAGCAGTGGGGTGGCATGGTGGCACAGTGGGTAGTACTGTTGCTTCACAGTGCCAGGGACCTGGGTTCAATTCCTGGCTTGGGTCACTGTCTGTGCGAAGCCTGCACATTCTCACCGTGCTGCACGGGTTTCCTCCAGGTACTCCGGTTTTTTCCCACAGTCCGAAAGACATGCTGGCTAGGTGCATTGACTTGAACAGGTGTCGGAGTGTGGCGACTTGGGGAATTTCACAGTAACTTCAAGCCTTACTTGTGACAAATAAATAAACTTTAACTTTATAAGTTTTTGCTTTTGCAGTTACCATCAGTCTGCATGTTCTTCTCTTAGACAAGGCCTAAGCTTTGCATTTATAACCCTTTTGGCTACATTATGAATACACCTTCCATGACCATCAAGTCGTGAAGTGGGGGAAGCAAAGTTGTGTCATTGCACCAACACTATCCTCAGTTTTCCTTGCTGCAATGCTCCATCTGACCCTTAGCAAGCTCCCCATTGGAATGAAGCTAAACTTTTTTTTATTCATTCATCGGACGTGGGTATCGCTGGCTGGCCAGCATTTATTGCCCATCCCTAGTTGCCCTTGTTCATACGGCAATTAAGTGTCAACCATATTACTGTGGCTCTGGAGTCACATATAGGCCAGACAGGGTAAGGATGGCAGATTTCCTTCCTTAAAAGGCATTAGTGAACCAAATGGGTTTTTCCAACTGTTGACAATGGTTTTGTGGTCACTAGTAGATTCTTAATCCAAGATATTTTTTATTGAATTCAAATTCTACCCACTGCCGTGGCAAAATGTCAGAACAAATGGGAATGTGTTCAACTTCTGCCTTCTGCAGGTCAGACAGTGTTTGAAGACCAGGACTCCAGACCCGGCACCAAGCCCATGGTTTACAGACATCCTCCTTCCTATATGGTTCTGAGACATCGGACTATGTAGAACAGGCACCTCAAAACACTGGGGATGTACCATTGCAATACCTTGCAAATCCATTGGCAGGATAGGCACACCAATATTCTGCTCTCACTGAGGCCAACATCTCCACATGCCTAACATGAGACTCCCAACATGAGCGCTCTACTCAGAGCTTTGACACAGCAAGCGAGCCTCAAGCGGGCAGATGGAATGCTTCAAGGACATCCTCAAAGTCTCCTGTGTCAGGGAACATCCCAAGACAACTGCCAAGTCAAGGAACAAGGACAGGGATCGTGAACAGATCCTGTTCAGTGACATTAAGAATAAGGAGCGGAGGAAGGTGCTAAGTTTATAGTGGGAAAGCTGCAGGAAGCAGAGTAAAAGAAAAATAGGCCTGTGAAGCAGTGATATTCTGTTGGTATAGCTCAATATCTGAGATGATGTATTGAAGACGAAGCTTGAATGCACTTGGTGATCCAGGAGAGAGGAAGGTTGGGAGAAGAGATCAAAATCTTGGAGGTGGACCCTTGTGGAAGGTGTCCGAGAGAAAGTGTTGTTTGGGAAAAGATTCCAAAGCGAGTAATTTGAGTGCTGATAATTGGAAACTCTTGTGGTTTTTGGAGCAAGCGAGGAGATGGATTCAGAGCTTGCCCTGTCCACTTTGTGCTATGATTTCCTATCTGTAAGAACGGAGTGAAAGTTTTTTGAAATGATTTGTTGTTTTGCACTCGCCTGCTTTAATTTTCCATTTTATATCACAGTCCAGGGCTAATTTTAGCTCCGATATTTTATTACTCGGCATTTTGCTTCATGGTGAAAATAGAAAATGCTGCGCAACTGTGCATTTTCTTCAGATGCTGAGCAAAGAACTGCATTGTAAGCTTGGGACCTAAATTATCACCAATCAGCTTGTCATGAATCACGGCATTTAGAAGAATGCCACCTTAAAGCTATAGCACCATTGCCAAAGAGATGACCATTGCTGTCAGAGACAACTCCCCTTGCACCATGGAGCGGCCTGAGAGGATACACCCTGCCACCCTCCCCTCCCCCCCCCCCCCCCCCCCCACCAGCCCCCACATACCCACCTACACCCCAGGAAAACACCATCAGAATATACCTGGTGATGAATGCTTCCATGAACAAAATGCAGGTGAGGGTGGGCCCTAATGTAGTTCAAATGGCTGCCGGCTGGGCAGCAGTGCCACTAATGTTCCTACCACTGGTAATATGACACGGCTACATGAAAATGTCCAGCCGCTCCTTCTCCGACCTCTTCTCCCACCATATTGATAACCTTCTGACTTCCCATTCCATGGGGAAAACCCAGGTCATTGCCTTACTACAGATTTAGCGGTTGCTGAGTGGAGCAGCGGTTTGCAATGTAAAGGGGTTTTTTTACCCCTCTGGGGCCAGAATTTGAACTCCGCTTAATCATATAACGGTATCAGCTTTGTTACCGTGGCAAGGAGACCACACGTCCCATTCCTCCCAGTACAGATATCCGGCCTCTCAATGCGATCGGCCAATTTCAAAAGATCAGTTTCACCTGCAGTAACAAAGTGGATGCTGAACGGAAACAATGAAGTTGAACAAAACCTTTGTCAAAAGAAAACAGAATTGAAATTTCCAGATATGAGACCTGTTTTGAAATGTTAGCCCTGTCAGTAATCTGAGTGTCACTCAAGCTATTCTTATCAGGCAAATCAAAAAATAACTATACTTGAGAAAAACTAATGACTAAGTTATTTGTTTGTACAACAGGCATTAAGGTTTTTAAAAATTCTTTCACAGAGTGTGCACCTCAATAGCCAGAATTTGCTGCCCCTTGAGAAGATGGTGGTGAGCCGCCCTTCTTGAACCGCTGCAGCAGTGATTAGCATTGCTGCCTCACAGCGCCAGGGACCCAGGTGGATCCCAGCTTGGGTCACTGTCTGTGTGGAGTCTGCACCTTCTCCTCGTGACTGCATGGATTTCCTCTGGCTGCTCCGCTTACCTCACACAGTGGAAAAGACATGTTGGCTAGGTGCATTGGCCGTGCTAAATTCTCTCTCAGTGTACTCGAACAGGCACCAGAGCGTGGCAACTAGGGGATTTTCACAGTAACTTTGTTGCAGTGTTAACGTAAACTACTTGTGATGTTGATAAATAAAGGTAAACTTTTCCTGTGTTGTGTAGATATACCCACATTGCTGTTAGGGAGGAAGTTCCAAGACTTTGAACCAGGGACAGCGAAGAAACGGTGATATAATTTCAAGTCAAGCATGAAGTTTTAACATTTATTTATTAGTGCCGCAAATAGGCTCACATTAACACTGCAATGAAGTTACTGTGAAAAATCCCCTAGTCGCCACACTCCGGCACCTGTTTGGGTAAACTGAGAGAGAATTTAGCATGGTCAATGCACCTATGTACATTAGGAGGTGTATCTTAGCAGATGTTACAGGACTGAAAGTGAAAGCTGTGTTAATTCGGGGTTGACTTGTAAGTGACCACAATAATTCCAAAATTATATTAAACTCTGCTTTGAATTGATCGCAATGAAAGCACGCATCGCGACATTGGCAAAACATTTCTGCACACTGGTTTAAACCTCAGTGTATTTATTTTTAATAATCCACCGTTTCAGGGTAATCCAACTGTTCATATGTTTTGTTATGATTTATGCACTTTCTTTCACTTAGAGAACAGCTGAGTTCCTATCAGCAAATTTAGTTTAGGGCGGCTAGGTTTAGAAAGGTAGCATGGTATTCCTGTAGGAATTTGAATGGATAGGTTAGATGGTCCAAAGATCTATCGCTGCCTGCAATTATGAGCATGATCAAATTGCATCTTAACTATTAATGCCACCAACAATGCATCATTATCTGCAAGTGATAGGTGCCTTTGTGGAGTCAAAGTCAACAGATTATAAGTGTCCTTGTTTCCAAACATTACAACCATGTACACCGGTGATGAAATTTACCAGTAAATCAGCTGCCAAATATTGGTCGATCAACTTGTAATGACTTCACAACTGAAACATTTTCATGCATCAACAACATGGAGTACACTTGTCAGTGATCTTCCCTGAGAAATGTTGTTCAGATCAAGACAGAGCAACAACTAATAAAAGCATCCTTTAAAATTTGTGCAACTTGCCAGTGACATGGCGATTGAACTGTCCTGTAATCAGAGAAAGAAAGTTTTCTAAAAATTCATTTGTGACATATGGGAGTCACTGGCTGGCTAACATTTATTGCCCATCCCTAGTTGCCCGAGGGCAGCTGAGAGTCAACCACGTTGCTGTGGCTCTGGAGTCGCATGTAGGCCAGACCAGGTAAGGAAGGCAGATTTCCTTCCCTAAAGGATATTGGTTAACTTTTAGTATGACTTTTAAGGGATATCTTGAAAAAGATGAGGATTGAAGGATACAGTCCCCGGAAGGGTAGGGGGTTTTAGGTCAGTCAGGCAGCATGGTTGGTGCAGGCTTGGAGGGATGAAGGGCCTCTTCCTGTGTTATTTGTTCTTTGAACCAAATGGGTTTTTTTCCCGACGATCAACAATGGTTTCATGGTCATCAGTAAATTCTTAATTCGAGATATTTTTTATTGAATTCCAGTTCCAACATCTATTGTGGCAGGATTCGAACCCAGGTCCCCAGATTATTAGCTGAGTTTCTGGATTAATAATCTAGCAATAATACCACTAGTCTGTTGTCTTCTCCTATTCAATTGGTACCTTTCACAGCTCAGAAAAATCCCAGAATATTTTACAGGCAACAAAATACATCTGTTAACTGTTCCACTGCAGGAAATGCAGGAGGCAATTGTAGTCAGTACAGTTCCACAAATGGTACTGTGATAATGACCAGCTGGTCTGTTTCTCTGATGTTGTATGAGAGATAAATATTGGTCAGGGCATCGTAGATTGGTCCTTTATTTTCTTCAAAATCAGAGAGAGATCAGACCGGGCCTTGGTTGTATAGGGCATTGGTGAGGCCGCAGCTGGAGTACTGTGTGCAGTTTTGGGCGCTGTACTTACACAAGGATATTTTGGCCTTGGGGGGAGTGCAGAGGAGGTTTACTAGGATGATGCCGGAGTTGAGGGGGTTGAGCTATGAGGAGAGGCTGAATAAATTAGGCTTGTACTCGTTAGAGTTTAGAAGAATGAGGGGAGATCTCATTGAGATGTATAAGATGATGAATGGGATGGATAGGATAGAGGTGGAGAGACTCTTTCCGCTCAGAAAGGATAGTAGGACTAGGGGGCACAGCCTCAAGATAAAGGGGGGGCGGTTTAGAACGGAGTTGAGGAGGAACTTCTTCACTCAAAGGGTGGTGAATCTCTGGAATTCTCTGCCCGTTGAAGTGGTGGAGGCTACCTCGCTAAATATTTTTAAGACGCGGGTTGATGGGTTTTTGATAAGAGAGAGGATTAAGGGTTATGGGGAGAGGGCGGGAATGTGGAACTGAGCCACGACAGATCAGCCATGATCTTATTGAATGGCGGGGCAGGCTCGAAGGGCTAGATGGCCTACTCCTGCTCCTATTTCTTATGTTCTTATGTTTAGATTTTCATTTGAAAGACAGCAGCTGGAATCTTACCACCGTTCACACCGGTGCGACTTTCCCATCCCGCCGCAGTGAACGGAGAATGGCTGATCCTAAAATCCTCCAACCTCACTGCAGCAGGAGCATGGCATGAACGCAAGCACCCAGCACCTCTGAAAATGCAACATTCCCTTAGTGCTCGACTAAAATGTAAGCCTTGACTTTTGTACTCAAGTCTCTGAAGTGGGACTTGAACTTATAACTTGCTCTCCCTAAATGGTGGAGTGTTACCAAATGAACTGTGACTAACATAAAAACTTATCAGAAGGGTTCAGGTCTTGTAGCAATACACCAAAGTCATTCCATTCCAAATGATGGAGTCGATTTTCCCACAGACAGTTTTTGAGTGGTTGGCCAGCCATTCTCTTCATGAAGGTGGCAGGCCCATACAGTCAAATAAACTAAATTAAACAAATTCAGAGACAAAGCAAGAAGGGCAGCTCCTCAAAAAGGGGACCACCCAAAACAAAAACCAAAGCAGGAAGGAAACTTAAAACATTGAATCAAAATGTGATTAAAGAGGTTGATAATACACCCGAGTCCCTGCGGTGCCCAATGGGCATGGAAAGTATCGACATAGCTCTCGGACACTGCATGTTCCCTCTCCAGGGACAGCCAGCCATGAACATAGCCGGGGTTAAGGGGTAGACAGTTGAACTGGACGATCCCCTCAGTGACATTTTGATTGGAAGTGGACATAAAAATAATGTCCTGAGATCAAACGACTCACCTTGGGCCTCCACAGTAGGACGAGATATGGGATTCAGTCAGTGTGTAGGTAAAGCACACTATATGGTTGGGTACATCACTTTTAACAGAACTGTGAGATGCATTTTATTGCTCTGTACGGGTTCAAAAATGGAATAATAATTGTCTGATTTTTGCTGTATGAAATCAGTTTGACTATAACTGAATTAAGACTCAATACAGTCATTACAAATTAGCAATAATTTACGCTAGGCTTTTATAATGCGTTAGAACTGAATATGAACTCATTTATACTGAAACTATTCCAAGTCATAAAATGTTCAATTAATTTACATATAATGGAATAAAATAAGCCTCCGAGAGACAGAGTTGACTCAATTTGCTAATCGTGTTTAATTCTTCCTCTGTCCTTGTAGACATCCACTGACAGCAACTTTTGGATTCCGTGTTCATTAGTACATACCAACCTGTGATACAACTAGGATGAATGCTTTCTATGGTGCATCTGTAAAAGTTGGTGAGTGTCGTAGCTGACGTGCCAAATTTCCTTAGTTTTCTGAGAAAGGTAAGGCGTTGGTGGACTTTCTTAACTATAGTGTCAGCATGGGGGGATCAGAACAGGTTGTTGGTGAAGACACCAGAATTTGCTGTTAGTTTCAGAGGCGTAGGAGTGGCAACTCCCCAACAGTTTTACTATCATTGGTACTGAAACATCATTGTTAGTTTTTGTTAAGCGGACATACCAAAGAAAGAAAGTTTTAGTCAAGCAGGCTGAAACTCCCTTCTCTTTTGTGTGAATGGATACATATGAGAAGAAACCAGTTAATGCTGTGTTCTCTGAATTTGAGGCAATCTAGTTTGCACATCCTTGATATAGGAATAATATTTGATATGATTTAGATCCATTAAAAAATGCAAACAAATACTTCTCTTTCTTTAAAAGAAAGCACATGCAATATTAAGAAGTAAATATTGATGTACATTATATTGCCAAGTGTTGTTATTCATTTGTGAAATGAGACAGAATGTGACAATGTTACTTTGACCATGATTGGCAGTACAACTGAATGAGCCTCTCTTTTTTCATCAGTCTCCTATTTCAATTTCCAAAATTGAATAGTCCTTACGAGAAAACTTGGCACATTTGTCTTCTTCATGATTTATCAGCATTAAGGCCAAGTGTAAAGTATCACAGTGAGATCACTAACTCAACGCAGATTACAGATTTTAATTCACGAGTCAGGTTTGCAGAGTCAAGAGAATTCCTGGCAGTTCCTTAACAGCTTGACAGTTCTTTGACAGCTTTGATATTTCCAATGAACGTATGTACTTTTTTATGCACAATCATGTTTAGTTTTAACAATCCCAAAGGGTGACTTACCTCTCCCAAAGGGTGTCCTACTCTCACAAAGGTGCACTGGGACCATTTCCAACGTAGTACCTTGCCTCTCCAAAGGGGTACACTGGCTGGCCATCAAATTCGTGCCATCTCTTACCTGGTCTAATCTGCACACTTCGGGTTTCATACCCCTGGCCGACCAAAATCTCATTTCAGTGGAGACAGCTGATGAAATAAGTGGCTGGCTGCCTTTGTAAACATTACATGCGTGAACCCTGCCCGGCTCCACCCCACAAAAATAGAAAATTTGTGTTTGGGAATGGCATTTAGAATTTCCGTGAAGTACCAGGATTTTCAGCAAGACTGAAAGTCTCTGAATCATAGCAAAAATCCGGACTTAGGTATTGAAGCTGCTGTGGTCCTCATCTCAGTCGCTGTGGTACATTGGTCTTGCTTAAACATTGTTATGCATTTGTGCCTTCCTTTTGGCAAAGCCAGTGGCTAGTCCAGTTGCTTCCATTGACCAGCCCCATCATGAGCTGCATGAGGGACTTTCCATCCCTTCCTATCAAGAAGATATTTAATTTTTCCACTCCTCCTTATCTTAGAACATAGAACATTACAGCGCAGTACAGGCCCTTCGGCCCTCGATGTTGCGCCGACCAGTGGAACCAATCTAATGACCCTCTAACCTAAACTATTCCAATGTTATCCATATGCCTATCCACTGACCATTTGAACGCCCTTAAAGTTGGCGAGTCCACAACTGCTGCAGGCAGGGCATTCCACGCCCTTACTACCCTCTGAGTAAAGAACCTACCTCTGACATCCGTCCTATAACCACCACCCCTTAATTTAAAGCTATGTCCCCACGTGTTAGCCATCACCATCCGAGGGAAAAGGCTCTCACTGTCCACCCTATTCAATCCTCTGATCATCTTGCACGCCTCGGCGTCTTGGTGTCTTTCCCTTAGCTGCAAAGGAAGTGCATGAGGGAAAATCCCAAATGTAGATTTCATTAATTAAACACCTCAACGGAACCTTACTTGGAGACTTGAGTTTCATTTTGTAAACCTGAATAGCTAATCTTCATAAATACAACCTGCAATGATGAGCAATGATGATGGTGCTACTGTTGGTTCTATTACTGCTAGGCTAGCTTGAACTGTCTAAAGCCATGAGTAGTTTGGTTGATAAAGGGCACCATGTAATTGACTATTCACGCAGGGCAACATGGAGCAGGAGGACATCAATTTGTACCACCAATCTTCTCTATTGCTGAATATTCAATTCCAACTACTAAGATCAATTTGAGGATATGGCAGATTGAAAATTAGTGGAGGATTTGCCCATGTCTACATCAAGGATATAGCAGCAATGGTCAAAAGCTACAATTTTTTAGGTGCCCAGTTCACCAACAACCTGTTCTGATCCCCCCATGCTGACACTATAGTTAAGAAAGTCCACCAACGCCTTACCTTTCTCAGAAAACTAAGGAAATTTGGCACGTCAGCTGCGACACTCACCAACTTTTACAGATGCACCATAGAAAGCATTCATCCTAGTTGTATCACAGGTTGGTATGGCCCCTGCTCTGTCCAAGATCACAAGGAACTACAAAATGTCATGAATGTAGCCCAATCCATCACGCAAACCAGCCTCCCATTCATTGACTCTGCCTACACTTTCTGCTGCCTCAAGAAAGAAGCCAGCTAATTAAGGACCATACACACTCTGGACATTCTTCTGTTGAGAAAAAGATACAAAAGTCTGAGGTCACACACTAACCGACTCAAGAACAGTTTCTTCCCTGCTGACATCAGACTTTTGAATGGACCTACCTCGCATTAAGTTGATCTTTCCCTACAACCTAGCTATGACTGTAACACTACATTCTGCATCCTCTCATTTTCTTTTCTATGAACAGTATGCTTTGTCTATATAGCGGCAAGAAACAATACTTTTCACTATATACTAATACATGTGACAATAATAAATCAAAACAAATTAAATGAAATCAGAATCCAACCTGTAGACTCTAGTGCCTGCCTTAGGGTGGCATTTATATCTCTGCATGGAAGTATTTGCATATGTTGAAGTATAGCAGCCTTCATTTGATTTTCACAATTCAGATATGGGTAATAAAACTTGTAGTGCATTAGACATGAAAGTCTAAATGTACCGGAGTTTTTTGGAGAGGTAAGGTACATTTTCAATATGCCCCAGGACACCTTTGGGAGAGGTTAGGTTTCCTCTTGGTAAGATAAGGCACCCTCCAGGGGAGGTAAGATGTTCTTTGAGATTGTTAAAAGTAGGCATAAATGTAAAAATTGGATAAACTCAGTGGAACTGTCAACTGTTTGGGCAGCACGGTGGCACAGTGGTTAGCACTGCTGCCTTACAGTGCCAGGGAGCCAGGTTTGATTTCCCAGCTTGGCTCACTGTCTGTGTGGAGTTTGCACATTCTCCCCATGTCTGCATGGGTTTCCTCCAAGTGCTGTGGTTTTCTTCCACAGTCCAAAGATCTGCGGGTTAGGTGGATTGACCATGCTAAATTGCCCCTTAGAGTCAGGGGAATAGCTAGGGTAAATGCATGGGATTAGGGGGATAAGGCCTCAGTAGGATTGTGGTTGGTGCAGACTCGATGGGCCGAGTGGCCTGTTTCTGCAATGTAGGGATTCTATGATTTTTTCAACCTCAGTGAAACTGTCAAGGGAACTGTCAGGTAGCTGCCAAGCAGTCAAGCCATACAAATCCATTGCCTTTAAAATATTTGAAAAAAGTTGTCAGCAGAATTAAAAATTTCAATGCTTGCTATTTCACTCTGTCTGTTAACATCACCTGAATGGTTTCCGTTACAAGATTATTGCTGCATGACTGATTTCACACAAGTTCTTTTCATTATGGGGTGTCTGTCAGTTTGTGGTTTGATTGCTAGCTCCAAGAACTTACTAAGTCTTTAAAATAGGGCCATAAATAAAATGCCTTGTTTGTGCATGAGACCAAAGGGAGTTTAATTGTAATGAATGAGTTTTTATCAATAATTGTTTTTTCTTAAAATAGTACATTCATCAATAGCAACTGCAGGACTTAGTTGAATCACAGCATGGGTCCTGAGGTCTGCCTATGGCAGATACTGGGTGAGTTGATACGCAAGATGTAAGGAAAATGGGTAGTGGGTGTTGGAGGGCAGGGATATGGGTTGACATTAAAATGGAATAGGGGCTATAAAGAGCCGTGGATGTGGATATAGGGCATGGATTAACATGGAGGGCATGGAAAGCTATGGTGGACGTCATGAATGGAATGGGACATGGGTTGCATGGATCAGGGCATGGGATGGTGGGGGAGGGGGGCTGAGTGTTGAGAGCTAGATGGCTGAATCTCGTTTAATTTTTTTTTACAAAGTGCTGGATCATCGAGGCCAGCCTTATGCCCTGTCTACTTCCTTGTCCTGCACTCCTTGTGTTGCCTTTGAACTCTTTCTCGAGGCAGCAGGCCCGACTCTCAAAGATCCCTGTCTCCCACCGACTACCCTCCCCTCCACCCCTTTCCCCCAGAATGAAAATCAGACCTTTTCTTTGAGGAGTCAGGTTCACAGAACTGTGAATTCTCCCAACTCTACACACCCGAGGTGAGGACGAAGACGAGAATTCTCCGACCGGATCTGTAGCTGGGATTCCTGCTGGGAATGTTGCTGAGCACCAAATTCTCAGTTCTCGCCGGAAGCAGCGGTGGCAGGATGTTGCAGACCGGAGAATTTTGGCCATGCCGTTTTAATTGAATTTAAAAATAAAAATATCTCAACTGCAATGTCACAGAACCCCTGCAGTGCAGAAGGAGGCCTATCAAGCCTGCGCCACCAACAATCCACTGAGGCCCTATCCCTATATTTACCCCGCTAACACTAAAGATCAATTTATCATAGCCAATCAACCTAACTAGCACATTTTTGGAATGGGGGAGAAACCGATACACTCGGAGGAAACACATGCAGACGTGGGGAGAATGTGCAAACTCCACACAGAGTGTGACCTGAGGTTGGAATTGAACCCAGGTCCCTGGCGCTGTGAGGCAGCAGTGCTAACCACTGTGCTGGCTACATTGAAGTGGGAACCACAGTATTCTCTTGAGGCTGGCTATTCAAAGCACAGCCTCTACATCCGCCCGGCCGCAGTTTAGAGAAGAAGCTTGCAGAACTGTTGCAAGGGGGATTTGCATTGTAAAGTTCAGCAGATTACATCACTGACTGAACGCAGAAAATTCCTGCAGCGTCGGGCATAATAATTCCCAATAGGTTTGCAAGTCTTCAAGAAACACTTTCTTCCGTGTAACGTGTGCACAACCATTCTTCACGTCTCCAGTGGCGAACACGACACAATTATAAAGTGACTGTAAATTGAAGCAGGGATCAGGAGAACAAAATATAAATGCGGCTTGCATTTTGGAGCAGAAACTGTATAGGTTCAAGTGGTCATTGCGATTATTGTGGGCTGCTAGTTTTGTTTTTGGTTGGGCGGAGGAATATTTTATCGTGCTCCAGATATGTAACCTTCATAAAATTTGCCTGGAATCTACATCGGGACAGTTTGCTAATTAAAGTAGACGCAGAAATGCCACCATTATTGAACGCATTTCCGTCGGCTCACAACAAATGTCCTCCTCGCTCTGAAATTGAAATGTGATTGTTTTTAATCAATCACATAGGTCAAAGGGCAGCTCCTGTCTATGTTTTTAATGGAGAGGTCAAGTGGGGATTCATTTAAATCATTCTGGCTGCCTGTGCATAAGAACAACAAGCTCTCTCAATGGCAATGTAATTACTTGTATTCACCCAGCTTCTCTGTTAATTCAGATAGCCGTAAATTCCAGTTTAGGTCTATCACAGCTGGCTGGTTTAAAAAAATACCATTCACACTTTGTGATTGTTTTAGAGAGGCATTTGTTTAATTGGCGCAGTTTGTCACGGGTCCCAGTTTGTGACAGTTTTTTTTCTCTCTGTTAACATAGTACATTAAGCTTGCATCTCAACCTGTTGATGAAGTATTTGGACTTATGCCCCAGTTTAAAAGACAAACTGTGATGCATGTTCCCCCATTACAAGATGTTTAGAGCCTCCTTTGCAAACTACAGATTTCCCATTCCTGCTACATTCTTCAAAGGTATTTAGGAACAGTTTAAACCCTTATGACCTGGTCAGTAACAGGAACTCCGTTGCTTAATGCCCTCATACAATCCCGGGAAGCCAACTGCAGTAAAATGCCTAACACATATGATCCATGGTGCGTATATTTGCATATTATGCTGTTTTAGCAAGCAGTTGAAAGAAATACATTTTGGATGCAGGAAAGGCATAGGTCGGGGTTTTCCGGCAACTCTTGCTCTAAGACCGGGAAATCATGCCTGAGATCAACGGACCTTCCGCCTACAAACTCCCAGTTATTCCAGAGCACTGAGCAAGTTCCTCCAGTGAATAAATTATACTTTCCCCCCCAGATGTTTCTTGTAAATTTCCTTCCATCTCGTCTTGAATAAGCTTTCTAGGATACCATCGCCTGTCCCCCTCCAAGCCAGTCACCATCCTGATTTGGAGCTGTATGGCCGTTCCATCACTGTCGCTGAGTCAAAAGCCTGGGACTCCCTCCCCAGCAGCGCCCTGGGCGTACCTTCAACATGCGGACTTGCAGTGGATCACCACCACAAGAACAGAAAGGGGTGGGCAACAAACGCTGGCCTGGCCAATGATGCTCACATCCTGTGAAAGAATAATTTTTCTTTTAAACTATGCAGGTGATTCCCCCATCCTGCTTTTTAACACAGCAGGCAGGGAGACTTTAACAGTGGCCGTTTTGCGCCAATCACGCTGGGCACCGGGGCTTCCACATGCCCCCCCAGCACCGGATTTCTGGCACCATCAGTGACTAATGTATGCCGCAGGTACTTTTAATCTAATTTAAATTCTATTAGCCGGCCCAGGGTTGAAGTCTCAGGGCCCTCTAGCCTCTCTACTCTCCACCAGGAGCATTTCGCCCCAGTGGGGTTTATTGTAGTTCCCCACTTGTGGGGAGTTGGCAGCCCAAACCAGTTGGACTGAAGAGGGGGGCATTCGAGGCCCCCTCCCAGAGGGGCCGGGCACCAGGCCCACTGGCACTGAGGCACGCAGAGTCTAAATCAGGAAGTATAAATCAAGAAGTAGGAATTAGATCATGTATCCAAAACAAAATAAAGAAAGGTGGGATTAAAAGGAATAGAGAGTAAAAATAAAGATAATTTTCATTATTTTAAATCTCTAATTGAAACTAAAAAGGGGAGGCAAAGTGCCAGTGCTGACAATCTGCCCCGCAGCCTATGGTGGGGTTTGGGACTGCCAGTTTTGTGGGGGGAGGGAGGGGAGGGAAATCGAAGCGGGAGGTTGGGGGGGTGGAGGACTACTGGTTTTGTGAGGGGATGGGATGGGGAGATCAAGGCGGCCTGGAGGTTGCAGGGAAGGGTGCTGTTGGGATTGCCGGTTTTGTAGGGGGAGGGGGATCTGGAGATCGAGACGGGCAGGGAGATTGGGAGGGTGGGGTTCGTGGTTGGGTCCGGTGACATTCGGAGGGTCACAGTGATATATCAGACAGACTAGCATGTGCATGTGAATGTCTGTTTTTCCCGCAACAGGTCACTAGTCTGTCACCAGAGGCAAGGGTTTAAAGGGCACCACTCCACAACAAGCCTGGCAGCCCAGATTATCTCCTGCTTTTGCCAACTACCAATAGTGCAATGGAAGGGTTTGCAGGTTGATAATCAACATAAGAACATAGGAATTAGGAATGACAGTGGGCAACTCAACCCTTCGAGCTGGGAATCAAGTAGATAAGGTTGTTAAGAAGGCGTACTGTGTCTTGGCGTTTATTGGTAGGGGGATTGAATTTAGGAGTCGCAGTGTAATGTTGCAACTGTACACTACTCTAGTGCGGCCGCACTTGGAGTACTGTGTGCAGTTCTGGTCCCCGCATTACAAGAAGGATGTGGAGGCGTTGGAGAGGGTGCAGAGGAGGTTTACTAGGATGGTGCCTGGTATGGTGGGGAGGTCCTATGAGGAGAGACTGAGGGATTTAGGGTTGTTTTCGTTGGAAAGAAGGCGGCTAAGAGGGGATCTTATTGAAACATATAAGATGATTAGAGGTTTAGATAGGGTGGATAGTGATAGCCTTTTTCCTCGGATGGAGAAAGCTAGCACGAGGGGGCATGGCTTTAAATTAAGGGGGGGTAGCTACAGGACGGATGTCAGGGGTAGGTTCTTTACCCAGCGGGTGGTGAGGGATTGGAATGCCCTGCCTGCTGCAGCTGTAAATGCGTCTAGTTTGGGGGCGTTTAAGAGATCTCTGGATAGGTTTATGGATGAAAAGGGATTGGTATAGGCTAGTGGGTCATTGTTTTTGTAACTGGTCGGCGCAACATCGTGGGCCGAAGGGCCTGTTCTGCGCTGTAATGTTCTATGTTCTATGTTCTATGTTCTAGCTCTGTCATTCTATATGGTGACAGCTCATCTCCATCTCATCCTAACTCCACTTCCCTGCCTTTTCCCCATGACCTTTTATCCCGCTTTTCATCAAATATTTGGCTATCGCTTTCTTGAATCCATTAATCGATTCTGCATCCACTACAGTCTGGGGCAGTGAGTTCCGTAGATTCACAACCCTCTGTGAGAAGTAACTTCTCTTTCTCTCTGTCTTGAACCACGCCCCCCCCTCCCCCTTGCCCTAGGCTGTTCTAGAAGGGGGAACATTTTGGTTCATATATACTTTATCAATCCCGTTGAGTATTTTGTACACCTCAATCAAATCTTGCCTCATTCTTCTGTTTTGTCATGTTATGAAGACACATTCTGTGGCCCTCACTTCCTGGAGTGGGATTCAAACCAGGGTCTTTTGTCTCCGATGTATGCTGCGCAAGATGAATACGGAGGGCACAAAATCTGCCGTTGGTTCCCATTTTACCAGTTTCCATTGTATAGATACTGCCTGACAGGAATGCATTTCAAGAACTCTGACCCCCATTATTAGGGTTACTTAGAATATTTTGGGGCCCTCAATGATCTAGGAAGATAACAAAGAACAAAGAACAAAGAAAATTACAGCACAGGAATAGGCCTTTCGACCCTCCAAGCCTGCACTGACCATGCTGCCTGACTTAACTAAAACCCACTACGCTTCCGGGAACCATGTGCCTCTATTCTCATCTCATTCATGTACTTGTCAAGACGCCCCTTTAAAACTCACTACCGTTTCCGCTTCCACTACGTCCCCCGGCAATGAGTTCAGGCACCCAACACTCTCTGTGTAAAATATCTGCCTCGTACATCTCTTTTAAAACTTGCCCCTCGCACCTTAAACCTGTGCCCCCTAGGGATTGACTCTTCCACCCTGGGGAAAAGCTTCTGACTATCCAGTCTGTCTATGCCTCTCATAATTTTGTAGACTTCTATCAGGTCTCCCCTCAACCTCCGTTGCTCCAGTGAGAACAAACCAAGTTTCTCCAACCTCTCCTCATAGCTAATGCCCTTCATACCAGGCAACATCCTGGTAAATCTTTTCTGTACCCTCTCCAAAGCTTCCACATCCTTCTGGTAGTGTGGCGACCAGAATTGAACACTATATTCCAAGTGTAGCCAAACTAAGGTTCTACAAAGCTGCAACAAGACTTGCCAATTTTTAAACTCAATACCCCGACCGACGAAGGCAAGCATGCTGTATGCCTTCTTGACTACATGAACGTGAGGTGCAAAGGCCACGAGGGCCCAGGTATTGTGGCGAAGGAACAGTACTCACAGTTCATAATACTTACCTGTTTGTCCAAACTTTTCATGGGCTTTTGAGCAGCAGCTGATTGTTATCAGGCGTCTGATCACAGAAAGCACCACCTACAGGAGAACTGTGGATGTATGAGCAAGGAAGCAGGAGTTCATATTGCAGAATTCTGACTGAGACACGCAGATCTAAATCAGGAAGTATAAATCAAGAAGTAGAAATTAGATCATGTATCCAAAACAAAATAAAGAAAGGTGGGATTAAAGGAAATAGAGAGTAAAAGTAAAGGTAATTTTCATTATTTTAAATCTCTGATTAAAACAAAAACGGGAGGCAATAGTCACTAGACGATTAATCCAGAAAATCAGCTAATATTCTGGGGACCCAGGATCAAATCCCGCCATGGCAGTTAGTGGAATTTAAATTCAGTAAAAATTAACTGGAATTGACAATCTACTGATGATCATGAAACCATTATTGATTGTTGGAAAAACCCCGTCTAGTTCACTAATGTCCTTTGGGGAAGGAAATCTGCCGTCCTTACCCGATCTGGCCTACATGTGACTCCAGAGCCACAGCAATGTCGTTAACTCTCAATTGCTCTCAGACTTAAATACCTACGCAACTGCCCTCAGGCAATAAGTGCTGGCCAGCCAGTGACATTCATGTCCCACAAAAGAATAAAAAAAGCTAACTAAATTCTGAAGACATCACACTTGTAAAATTAAAATTTTAAAGAGGTTGTTTGGGAATTTCTACCTAATTTATCCCAATTTACTCCAATTTAGTCTCTGTTAGTATTACCATAAAATCTGGGCCAGGCATTTGCTGGCCTCAATGTGGAACTGCGCAGACCAGGCTTAAAGACAAAGAGGGCAATCTTACTCTGGCCACATGCTTCTAATGGGCATCAGTGTAACCAATGCCAATCGCCCACTGAATCCACCCTGATATTCTTGTAGAAGTTGAATTCTATAAACAGACAATGTTGAAATGAGCCGCAATGCATTCCTCATTAGTATAGTGGTTAATATCCCTGCCTGTTATGCGGGAGACCGTGGTTCAATTCCCTGATATGGAAATATTTAATTTGGGCGGTATGGTGGCACAGTGGTTAGCACTGCTGCCCCACAGCACGAGAGCACTGGGTACGATTCCAGCCTTGGTCACTGTCTGCGTGGAGGTTGCACGGTCTCCCCGACTCTGCATGAGTTTCCTCCGGGTGCTCTGGTTTCCTCCAAAGTGCAGCTTAGGTTGATTGGTCATGCCAAATTGCTCCTCAGTCTCCCGGGACATGTAGGTTAGAGGGATTAGCAAGGTAAATGTGTGGGATTGTGAAGATGAGGCTGGGGGGGTTTTGCAGACTCGATGGGTCAATTGGCTTTCTTCTGCACTGCAGGATTTCTACGATTCTATGATTCTAACTGTTACATCCAGTTACTGATTGTTATCGTAACATCCTGCAGGCCAGTGTTCTACATCCTTTATACAGCTTCACCCGGGCTTTATTTGTGCTAAATTAACAATGTCGCTTTGTTATTTAATCAATACCAGATCTGCGTGGAAACTGGAGGAAAAGTCTGGAGGTTCAGTTCATCACTCATCCAAGCCACCTTTTAACAGTACGAAGTACATCACTGCCATTTAATCAGTCATTGAAAATGTTTAGCCTTCAGT
This sequence comes from Carcharhinus amblyrhynchos, assembly GCF_965287045.1. Lineage (NCBI taxonomy): Eukaryota > Metazoa > Chordata > Chondrichthyes > Carcharhiniformes > Carcharhinidae > Carcharhinus > Carcharhinus amblyrhynchos. The sequence goes on along the minus strand of NC_137333.1, from coordinate 8,905,015 downwards.
TAAACAATTTTGCTTTAAAAGTTACTTTTAAAACATACCATGGGTGGGATTTTATGGTCTCGCTTGTCCTGGGATTGTAAAATCCCACCCAAGGCCAATGGACCTTCCCATTGTCTGCCCCTCGCCTGCTCCGATTCCTGTGATGGGTGGGGTGGTAAATCTCCTCCCACTGTGTGTTATTGCTGATATCTCTGTGTATGATCCCAAGAACAGATTTTCACAAGATCTCATCATTTGAATACATCTGCTGACTATATTTCAACATTCAAATTAGAAGTTTTTAAATTAGTTGCATAACTTCAGTATTGTGTAGATATATAAAAAAACAAGCTGAACTTCCAACCATCATCTCTCGATCCCAGAGACTACCCACTTTCATCTCATTCACCTCCCGCTCTGCCTCAACCCATCTGACAATGGAACCCTAAGTGTTATCTCCAGGCTAGAATGTCCAATGTTCTCCTCTCGACTGTACATTCTCCGTCCTTTGTAAGCCTCAACTCATTCATAAATGTCCTGCCCGTATTCTGTCCTGCATTAAATTCCACTGATCCATCATTCTTATCCTTGCAAAATTAACTTCCAGTCTCCCAACACCACATTATTAAAATTCTTATCCTTGACGTTTTTCTTCATTCATTCATGAGACATGGTCTTTATTTATTGTCCATCCCTAGTTGCCCAAGAGCAGTTGAGAATCAATCACATTCCTGTGCCTCTGGAGCCACATGTAGGCTAGACCAGATAAAGTAGGCAGATTTCCTTCCTTAAGGGACATTAGTGAACCAGATGGATTTTTCCAACAGTCGACAATGGTTTCATGGTCATTAGTAAATTCTTAATTCCAGATACTTCTTATTAAATTCCAATTCCACCATCTGCCGTAGTGGGATTCGAACATGGGTCCCCAGATCATTAGCTGAGTTGTTGGATTAATAGTCTAGCAATAATACCACCAGGCTAATGCTTTCCCTGATCCCTTGATGGCTTTGACCTTCCCTATCTCAACAATTTCCTTCAATCATTTAACCTCCCCACCCCCAGCAAGCTCACAATTTTTCTTAATCTTACCTTTTAAAAGTTTATTTATCAGTCACAAGTAGGCTTACATCAATACTGCAATGAAGTTACTGTGAAAATCCCCTAGATGCCACACTCCAGCACCTATTCAGATACACTAAGGGAGAATTTAGCATGGCCAACGCACTTAACCAGCATGTCTTTCGGACTGTGGGAGGAAACCGGAGCAGCCGGAGGAAACCCACGCAGACACAGGGCGAACGTGCAGACTCCACGCAGACAGTGACCCGAGCCAGGTCCCTGGAGCTGTGAGGCAGCAGTGCAGCAACTTTGCCCACATCTAGACCATGACACTAGCTTATGTCCACACGCTGCCCAAACCTTTCCATCTTTCTACAATCCTTTCTTCTTTTAAGGTGCCCCTTAAAAAAACTCATGCTCCTCATGCTTTGATTATGTCCATGAAATGATTTGTGATGGTTTCAATGTTAAAGTGGCTATATAAATGAAAGTTGCCGGCGACTAGGGCAGCAATGCTGTACATCATGACCTTCATTATAAAAATAGGATTTATATTAAATGGATACCGTCTTCACAAAAACATGGATTAATACTGCTATCCCACTCTCCTGGCAGGGATCCACATTTGCAGATAGCACTAAAGGTAAATGGCATTTGTGTTTCTGTGCATATTGCTCTAATCTATGTCGCACCGGCATACTTTGTACATGACTGAAACCTGAGCCTGGAGGCTAATTGATTTTGTCTCTTTCTCACCCATGAGCAGAAATCATTTGTCCAGCTTTTCTGCTATTTTTCCATTTACAACTCTGACCCTGCCTTAGCTCTGTAGCCCCTTATTGCCTCCTTTTTTTTTCCCCTTGCTGTTATTAAGCCTCTCTCTACCGTCCTCCAGATTGCTTTTGATTTCTGAAAGGTTATTTATTTTGCGGCGACTGATAGCTCCAGCCTTTGCGAGAATCAGTAGCTGTAGTTAAATGGTTTTTGGCGCTCATGATATCTCCTCTCATTTAATGAGTTCCTTCAGTAAAATATGAAGTCGCTGCTCTCTGAAACGTGACTTAGATCTTCGTGTGGTTGAGTGAGTCATTTGCGTTCAGTTACATCACAACAGAATAAGTTACACTCGTTAACAAAGGTCAGGCAGGTCAGTTCCAGTTGTTAATCTATTTAATATGTATTATTACATCTTGTGTTCCGTTGGCTGGTTTAACTTGCATTTAACATGCAGAAAAGCGGAAAATGGCATTTTAACAATTGAATAGTAACTGTGGGTAATTGCCATGTGCTAACAGCCCAAGTAGTCTTAACGGCCATGGGCTGGAAGCTTCAGCTGCCTTCTACAAAACATAATGAAAGAGGTGGAGATGAGACTCACCTTAAAATAACAAACTGGAAATGTAAAACAAAAGCGTTGGACATTGCCCAGGAACACACAGTTAACGAGAATCAGAACATTGCATTCCTATTAAATTATCCAATTAAATATTCAACTGATGAATATTGCTGTTTGAATGATCTTGGTTGAAGGAGGATAAGTATTAGAATAACAAAGAAAAGCACAGGAATGGGCCCTTTGGCCTTCCAAGCCCATGCCGATCATGATGCCCTAACTAAACCAAGTAAAAACTCTTGCTCCATTCCCTCACTACTCATGCACCCATCCAGATGCCTCTTAAATGTTACTAATGTGCCTGCCTCCACCACCTCTACTGGCAGCATGGTCCAGGCACCCACCGTTCTCTGCATGAAAAACATCACCCCCCCCGTATATCGCCCTTAAACTTTCTCCTTCTCAGCTTGAAACTGTGCCCCCTTGTAATTGACACTTCCACCCTGGGGAGAAAGCCTCTGACTATCCACTCTGTCTATGTCTCTCATAACTTTTGTACATCTCTGTCAGGCCTCCCCTCAGACTCTGTATTTCCACTGAAAACAATCCTAGTTTATTCAGCCTCTCATAGAAATCCCTACAGTGCAGAAAGAGGCCATTTGGCCCATTGAGTCTGCACCGGCAACAATCCCACCTGGACCCTATCCCCCTAACCTCACATATTTACCCCACCAATCCCTCTAACCTACGCATCCTGGGAGACTAAGGGGCCATTTAGCACGGCCAATGTACCTAACCTGTACATCTTTAGACTATGGGAGGGAACCGGAGCACCCAGAGGAAACTCACACAGGCACAGGGGAAATTTGCAAACTCCTATAGACAATGGTCCAAGCCAAGAATCAAATCCAGGTCCCTATAGCTGTGAGGTAACAGTGTTAACCACTGTGCCACTGTTTCCTCATAGTCAACATCCTCGAGAGACCAGGCAACAGGCTGGTGAACCTTCTTTGCACTCTCTCCAGGATTTAGTCTAGCTCTTTTCGAAATATGCCATGACTCACCTGAGAGGGTAGACGGGCGCCTTACTTTTAAATCTTATCTGAAAGGTGGCATCTGTAACAATGTAACGTTCCCTCGGAGGTACAAGGGAGCATCATTCTGGGTGACATACTTCCTCTCAGAGTGGGATTTGAACTCACAACCTTCTGACTGAGAGGGACCACTGAGCCACAATGGCTTTTTGAGAATTGTAAGCATGTCTGCAGTGATGCAAATGTACCCACAGCAAAAGAGCCACTTGATGCTGCTAGGTAATTGAAAAGAGGGGGAATCTAACTGGAGACAGTGGTGCAGATTAGCTAGATATCAGCAGCAACAATTGGTTCCTTTTTTTCATTTGTATCGTGCAAGGGGCATGGAGGATAAGCAGAATGGATATGATCCTGCTGCCCTGGCCCAGGCATGATTTTATGATGGAATGGTTAAGGCCTTGGACAGGAAGCCTGCCCATGTCCCAGTTAAGGCTCTTAAGTGTCCACTTCATGGCCACTCAAAGGTCTTTTCCCACCCAGGTTCAATTTTTAGGTTGGCAGCAGCCCAATGACGGAGGACGGGAAACTAAAACATTCTCACCCTTGATCTAGAGCAGGGAGTGGGCGGGAATTACACCTCAATAGAAGGCCACTTCAGACTGAGGACACTCTCCCCTCAGGGTCCGAGGTGCTTTAGCCATCCCTTACCATTTAGAGCCTATCCCAACACCAAGATCACCTCTCTCATGACCCCTCCAGAGAATATCCTCTAGAGAATCCCCTTAGCACTCACCCCCAGTTACTCTTGGTACTTAATTGAAGTGCAGTGCTGGGCTCTTAGGCTCAGGCACAGAGCTGCAGTACTTCTCCCGACCACTGCAGCGCTGTGTCTGGATGGGTTGGAGAGCTGTCGGCCAATCTGATTGGCTAACAGCTCTCCAAGGCATGGCCCCCATTCAAGTGCAGATGGAAGTCCCACCTACTGCCAATCTAAGCTCAACTGAACATGAAAGTGGCACAGTGGTTAGCACTGCTGCCTCACAATGCCAGGGACCCGGGTTCAATTCCCAGCTTGGGTCACTGTCTGTGTGGAGTCTGCACATTCTCCCATGTTTGTGTGGGTTTCCTCCGGATGCTCCAATCACATTCCGAAAGACATGCTGGTTGGGTGCATTGGCCATGCCGAATTTTCCCTCAGTGTACCCGAACAGGTGACAGAGTGTGTGGCCACTAGGGGATTTTCATAGTAACTTCATTGCAGTGTTAATGCAAGCCTGCCTGTGACACTAATAATTAAACTTTAAATTGAAATGGCAGTGGGTCTACCTAGATTGGCAGATGAAACCAAAATGTTGGAAAATCTCAGCAGGTCTGGCAGCATCTGTAAGGAGAGAAAAGAGCTGACGTTTCGAGTCTAGATGACCCTTTGTCAAACCTAAAAGACATTGAAAGTGAAAGATATTTATACTGCAGGATGAGGGAATGAAAGATGAGTCATAGCCACAAAAACAAGGGGAAAGGCTGTTAATGGCAGTCCACAGGGAGAATAGAAGGTACGAGTGGCCAAACCGTAGAGAAGCTGAAATCAGAGGATAAACTGTGACAGATAAAGATGTGAGCAGAGAAGGGAGATGGGTGGGAGAGAGGTAAAACTGAGAAAAAAGGGGGAAAGGGGAAGCAAAGGGTGAGAAAAGGGAAGGAAAAGGGGGATAAAAGAGGGGGGATGAGTTCCACACCGACTCTCCAGACGGGCAACGAGTGTCGCCATCCAAAGAATTCCAATTTTGGAGAATGTAAAACTAATCCATTGCCACATCCAAACACTTTTAATTGTGTCTACTTCACATCAAAGTTCCCAAATGCTCGCCTGAGTTTTCTATTCCAGAAAGACAAACTGTGAAATGTGGAACTGCAATCTTTAATTACTTTGTACGGTTTTTATTTACAGAGATGGATATAACAAACGTGCACCACCTAATCCAACAATCACAATTTCAGTCTGTTCTTATGTACAGGAGCGCACATTAATCCCCACTTTATGCCCCACTACCTGACTACAATTTAACAGCCAATTAATTTACAATTAACACGAGGAACTTAGAAATAGGAATATGTAAATGTTTTTCACTCTCAAAGGTGTGTGAGAATAGCTCTCTAAGCAAGCCACTGCTCAAGATCATAGCCAATAATTACTGAGCACCCTGAGACTAATCAATACTCCAAGTAATGCATTCAAAATTCAAAGCTTTAATCACACATGATGCAATGTGCTGCTTACTATTTAAAAACAAACAATTTTATTAAGCAGCATTCTTCTGATCCTTTACACACAGCAGTGACAAGTATCAATTTCCTATTGCTGTTTGGTAGTGCAGAACCTGAGCATTGCTCAAAACAGTGACATGCTGAAGTTTTCATCTTGCACTCATTAGGACTTGTACAGGATATGCTGTATGAGATAAGAATGCTAATTGCCAAGTGGATTGCGATTAGTACAGGCATTGCCATGGAGAATGCATCAGTTGATGGTGACTGACAGATAACTGCCAAGTATTGTTTGAATTATAAAACAGGCAACCTGACCCTAATTGGTCAAGGATAATTCCCTGCCTGGAACTGCTGTCTACCTGTGATATCCATTGATTTATAGGGAAGCCTGTAACCTTTTCATTTCCTGTGCCCTTTCCCCATGGCAAAGTGAGACACATTAATTTTGTATCAAGGTAGGAAAGCTAATTACCTTACATCTTAGAAGTAAAGATACAGTTTACAACACAATGGTTCACAACTTGGTGCCTTCAACACCTTTCTGGGATTTTGGAGACTTGGGCCAGAATTTTACCACCTTGCCCACCCCACAGAACGGCGCTCTCCATTAGTCTTGGGTGGGATCTTATGAGCCTCGGGCCGGCGAGGTGGTAAAATTCCTGCATCGGAGTCTGCTCACTGCACACTCAGAGACTGCGGCCATTGTCCCTAAGTATACATACCTTGCACCTTCTTCTTAGTAAAACAACCTAAGCCTTCCTTTTATCTTGAACAATCAGAGCACCCAAGCTTACGGTCAGACAGATTCCAGAATAGGTCACATGACCCTCTTCATTGACTATGAATTCAAAACTACAGTTCCAAAATGAAATAATCTTCTTAACCTCATAATTGTACAAATCCATAATTACCAATCGAGATGATTTTGAAGGTGTATCTCTGAGCAATTCTGTACGATGCATATATACAGGCAGAAATTCCAAAAAAGTCCCCATTTTATGAATCTATTCTATTTCAGTTTATCTTTACTATGAGCTGTTTTGCAATAAAATGCCTCAGGGGTCTATATAAATATTACCTTTACTATGTTTCACTTAGGATTATGACAGCTCAAATATCTCAAGAACATACAGCTGCAGACTTATACTGGTATAAAAGGAGCATTGAGGTCCTATTTATTGATATAACGTTATGAGCCCCGATTAGTATGAAGTTATCTTTCATCTTCAACACCAAAGATTGCTAAAGGGACAGTATTCTTGAACACTTGTCTTGCAAGTGTGCTGGTATCAGTGTACTATAAAGGTATACAATATCCAGGCTCCTTATGAAACAATAAACAAGGCCTTATAACGAAAGTGTCTTTAACAAAGCAAAATGCCCCAGGTACTTTACAGATTGAAGTGGATAGTTGGTATCGAGGAGACATTAGAACAGGTAATCAAAGCAGTCAGTAGAAAGGTAAATTATAAGGAAGCTCTTAAAGGGGGAAAGTAATGGGCAGAATTGAAAGGACATTGGGCTGGAATTTAAGACACTGAAACTTACCTTTTTTTTAATTCATTCATTAGGTATGGGTGCTACTGACTGGCCAGCACTTATTGTCCATTCCTAGTTGCCCAAGGGCAGTTGACAGTCAAACCACATTGCTGTGGATCTGGAATCACATGTAGGCCAGACTGAGTGAGGATGACAGATTTCCTTCCTTAAAGGACATTAGTGAACCAGATTTTTTTTTTGACAATCGACAATGGTTTCATGGGCATCAGTAGATTCTTAATTTCATTTTTTTTTATTGAATTCAAATTCCACCATCTGCCATGGCAGGATTTGAACTCGGGTCCCCAGATCATTAGCAAAGTTTCTGGATTAAGACTTTAGTAACAATACCACAAGGCCATCACCTACCCTTGTTGAAGGCATGATGACCAATGAAGGGACAAAGGGAGGGAAGTGCAGAAGAGATATTGGTCAATGGATTAGGTACCTCCGGGTGAACTGAAGCAGAAATTACAAGCAGGATGGGTGGTAGTGGATGCGGGGACATGGGGCGAAGTGTAAGAATGAAGGAGATTATGGGTACAGTCAGGGGTGAGTAGCTGGGGGAGAGGAAGACAAGAATTTTAAATTTGGATACTGTCTGGAATTAAAGAAAAATTATTGCTTGCTATTTCACTCTGTCTGTTGACATAAACATTGAAACTTCTTGATTAGTACGGCATGCCTGATTTCACAACAGTCCATTATCACAGTAGATGTCTGGCAATTCACAGTTTCATTGACATCTCAAAGATGTTATGGGCTCTTCGATGTGGTCTATGAATTTCAATGCTTGTTTTCATAAGGGGTTAGGCAATTGGATTAAATTTTTTTTAAATATAGTTGAAGGAATGTAAATGTAATGACTTTGATGAATAAAAATTGTTTTTAATGAAAAATAAAGTCTGCAATAATTGTGGAAGTTTATTTTATCTCAGTATGGGTTCTGAGGTCTGTCCATGATGAACACGGCGAGTTGGCATGGTGGGTGTAAGGGCAAAGGCTGGTAGGTGAGTATGGGTTCACATAAGTCAGCAGTCGCTTGGCATAAAGATTATGAAGGGCCGTGGGGAGTGGGTGGGTGAGGGAATCAGTTGGCATTGAAGGCAGGAGAGGCCGTATGGGCAGAGAGGCATAGATTGGCATGGAGGACTTGAGGGGCCATGGGGGCATATATTAGCATGACTTTGCATAGGTGAGGACATGAGAGTGTATGGGGCGGTGTGAAGGGGAGTGATAGGTGAAGGCTGGAGCAAAGTTTTATTCTTTTCTGTTTTAAGAACAAACTTTGATACAGTGTTGGTGCATGTAGGTAAGCCTTTCACCCAGCCCACTGCCACATTTGGCATCCTTTATATTTGTTCTAGGGGTGCCCTGACCGACTCCTAATATTCCCAGCATCCCTGGACAAAAATCAGGCATTTTTAGAAGTTGGGTTCATGAAGCTGGGAAACTTCCCAACAGTTAGGGTATGTCCCAAAGAAGGGCTGACCTCGATTTTGGAAAAGATGTGGATCCGGGTCGGCTTCCTGGATTTGTTTTCAAATAGCCCTTTAACATTGTGAGATTGGGGCTGGAATTCTCCGGTCTCACATGACGAGAAGGGAGAATTCGGCACTCAGCCAAATCTCCGTTCACAGCAGCGGGACTGGAGAATCCCAGCTGCGGGTGAAGTCAGAGAACTCCAACCTGAGTGAATTGACTTTTCTTTTGAGAATGTGGTGAGTTAGTGTGTTAAGAATGTTGTTGATTTTTTTTTACACAATGCTGCGGTTTGCCTCAGCTGTGATCCCAGCTGTCAAAGTATGAGTAGAGTGTTCAGAGCAGGTTGTTTGATGCAGATTGGCCTGATGCCACCTCAGTGAGTGAGTTGGAAGCTTTTAATCAAAATATTTCTTTTTTTCTCAGCTTTGTAGTTATAGAGCATCAACCAAGCATGGAAAAGTCTCAAAGAAGAAGGGTGGCACGATGGCACAGTGGTTAGCACTGCTACTTCACAATGCCAGGGACCTGGGTTCAATTCTGGCCTCAGGTCACTGTCACTCCACACAATGGAGTTTGCACATTCACCCAGTGTCTCCATGGGTTTCCTCCGGGTGTGCAGGTTTCCTCCCATAGTCCAAAGGTGTGCAGGTTAGGTTGATTGGCCATGGTAAATTGCCCCTTAGTGTCAGGGGGACTAGCTAGGGTAAATACACGGGGCTACGGGGATAGGTGCTGGATGGGATTGTGGTCAGTGCAGACTTGATGGGCCAATTGGCCTCCTTCTGCCCGACAGGTGTTCTAAGAGGTACAAAATAATGATGAGGTTGGATTCATTCAGCATGGCAGAGGTGAGAGCTCTATTAGCACCCTCTTCACTTGCTTTAACTATATCCATTCTCAGCTGTCAGTACATTTCAGCACGTCTTGAGATTTATATGCCTTTTATTTTTGACAACATTTGTCGTGCCTAGATGCTACTTTTCATCCAAACTAGCAGCATATTACATTGCCACCATGAACTGTTGAATGGAATAGTCTATGATGCTTAAATTTTGTTTTTGGAAGTGCAAGTTACAAAAAAAACAAGGGTCTCGAATTTATTTTTTAAAATTATTTGGGATTGTGGGATGATAAACGTCAAAGTAATTGGTGGTTCTCCTGAAGATTGGAACATTCCCTCTTGGACAAGGTGGGAGATATCCAACGCTTCTCAGAGTGAGGCCCAAGTTGCATTTTGGCCCATCAAATTGCAGACATGTGTGTTAATCGTAGTAATGTTTGCCTAGATATTTGTTGAGTGCGCCCCCCCCCCCCCGCCCCCGCACTTTGTTTTTCAGGAATAAAGCATTCAAATAAAGCAGACAGCCTGCACATGCATATTTCTCACTCAATGTTCATCATCTACCATAATAGGAAAACCACCAAGGATTAGACAGGGTCAGTTGAGAAATCCCCAATGATGGGGGAGTCCAGAACTAGGGCTCATAGTTTGAGGATAAGAGGTAAATCTTTTAGAACCGAGGTGAGGTAAAATTATTTCACCCAGAGGGTGGCGAATGTGTGGAATTCACTACCACAGAAAGTAGTTGAGGCCAAAACATTGTCTGATTTCAAGAACATATAGCTCTTGGGGCTAAAGGGATCAAGGGATATGGGGGAAGGGGGGGCAGGGGAACAGGATATCGAATTTGATTATCAGCCATCATCATAATGAATGGCGGGGCAGGCTCAAACAGCCAAATGGCCTACTCCTCGCTCTAGTTTCTATATTCCTATTAGTGTCCAGAAGCCACAGGAGAGAAGCTCTGCCTATTCACCCAGTGAAACTGGAAATGGACACATGCAACCCAGCTGAATATGGAAAACCTTGGGAGATGTGTGCCTTGTAGCTGACCTCACAGATGATATGATATGAGTCCTCAAACCCACTTATTAACCACTAACGTTTCTGGATGATACGTTTAAGCTGTGACAAGCTCACAACTGGAGGCCGAAACACCAACAGGATTTGATTATTTAATTGAAGCTGACAGCGGAACATTTGCTGGGTCAGCGCTGGCTCATTAGAGTGGGACTGGAAATGAAAAGTTTCAATCAGTAAAAGTGACCATAAAGCTATCAGATCATCGTTAAAATCCCAACTGATTCTCTCACGTTCTTTAGGGAAGAAAGCCTGTCGTACTTGCCTGCTTTGGCCTATATGTGACTCCAGTCCAACACCAAGGCCGGTGACTCTGAATCATTCCTCCTCAATGGTCTAGATTGCAAGATACTCAGTTATAAGGAAGAAAGTGGACTGCAGCTGTTCAAGAAGACAGCCCGCCTCCACTTTCACTATTGCAACCAACTGTAAAAATGGACAATAAATGCCAGCCACATCGACAATGTGCACGTTCAAAGAATAAATTGAACAAGAAAATCAATCCTATTCGGGCTTTCATGAAATTTGTGTATCAACTCTCTATTTAATAGTGATGGAGTTTGAAAGCGTACAATTGTTTTCTAATTCTGTTTTATTCCAATTTTCTCCATCTCTAAACATAAGCAAGCAAAAGACATTTAAGGAGAGCGTTTTTCAATTAACGCACTATTGATCACACATCAGATCATAATCAGTCACAAAAATCAATGTTTACTTGTACAGCAACTTTCACCATTTTTACTTTAAATATCTACAAATCCTAGGCAAGTGCCAATATGGCGAGATAGACTCACAATTCATTGCGAGTGCTGCTTGGAAGTCAAGCAGTTCAAAATGATAAAAGTCACTGTAATGCAACGCAGCACAATTGCAGTTTAATGCTTTAAGTGGAGGACAGCGATCAAATTAATCTCTCGCCGCAGCCTTTCCAATTCTCAAGTTTGCTTGAGAAAGGAATCCTTTGCAACAACAAATCCAAATCAAGATACTCACGTTTCAGCTAAATTTCTTTCCGCTAGAGTGGGAGCAATAAAGCTCCGTGCAAACATCCTCAGCAGCAGGAATTTGAAAATGCTGTTGTATCAGTAGCTTTTATGTATTGGTTAACTGTGCTCTGGAGACCTGCAAACTAAGTATTAATATGGCAAGCAATCTCAGTGTGGGAATCTCATAATTCTGGTTCATGGACTATAAGGTTATTGATTTTGCAATTAAACCATACAGCATTAAGAAAATACAGAGTATCCAGCTTACGACTAGAGATCTATTGCAGCACCAAAAGAATTAACATCACCTTTTCCTTTCCCCTGATTATAGTTTGCTTAATGTCTGGTGGAATTGCTGGACTGAAAAGTTTACAAAACCTCAAGGAGATATAATAAAGTCATTTCACAAAACACACAGAGTGTTTTAGCACAAAAATGTCTTGTTCACCAAATTCTATTTAACAGCGCGAGCAAATAATCCATGTGTGTTATTCTTGCCACATTTGATACAATTTAGCTTTTTTTGCACCTAATAAGGGTTAGACAGCACACTTGTACATTAGCATTTACATAGGAAAGTTGTCAGCCACCAAATTGAGTGTCTGCTGTTTTATGTACAGCAGATCTGCCAAAGGCAGATGTTCACTCAAATGCCATGGTCATTTCAAGGACTTTGAAGCAAGGTTGTCATATTAACCATGCCAAAAATCATTTGGTTGCATGATAATCACAACATGTATGCAAACATTTTTGATTGCAGCTCCACTGTCGCATTGTAACTCTTTTTATTTCCCCCTTCTGTCCCCTGTACAATCATAAAAATGCGCAATGTAATTTTTGGAAGATACTGGATTGTTTCGTACCTCACACTCAGAAAAAGCCCGGGGTTCAGAGGAATCCTTGGTCATATTCAATAACATCTTGCAGAACAACTTTGATGAATTAATCAGTGAAAATAAATAAGGCAACTAAATAATGTATACAATAAAGTGCTGTCAACCATGACTACATTTCTAAAGTACTTCATTGGCTGTAAAGAATTTTGGAAAGTCCTGACGCAATAAAAGCTACTATAAAAATGTAAGCCTTTCCTTTTAAAAATCATGCACAAAGGCGGTGAATGTAAAAAAATGAATGAAATAGAGCATTATTAGAACATTAGGCCACTGTACCATTCTTCACACTGGATTACTTCCTTGTTTATTGCTACCAGGAACTCGGGAGCTACTTTGAAGTGTTTTGACATTTTACAATCACTTCACAATGTGACTTTTAACATGTGTGGACTGCACAGCTATTTTGAAGAGTTTCTACATGGATTTCTACGATAATCAAAAGTACCTCTAGCGAGTAACTAGCCTTTATGATGACTGTAGGTAATTGTTTGAATGCCATGGAACTAACCGTGAGTGTGTAAAGGAAGAGAGAGTGACAGCTCTACATTTTCCACATTGATTATAACGTCGACTATAAATAATGCATCTGACAATATGGTGCTTCACTGGGGATGATGCAGAATTTATAACAAAATAGGACAACAGCTGGAACAGTCGCAAGTGAAAAATAAATCAAGTGGCTTTTAAGAAGAGACATCAAAATCAAATTTTCTTTTCCACGTTTTATTAAATCTTATTGTAACGAGGTTAACAAACGTTAATCAGGCAGATATTTAAGGATTGCCTCAGGTCATCCGATACTCCAAAATAAAACCTTGCGAATTTAATGCTCTTGATGTGAATAATACAACTAATTAACAATCTTTACATGCTGTCTATGAAACTCATAGCTACAATTTCTGTTGTTGCTGGAATAATGAATTCCGCCTTATGATAACTGACATTCGCAAAATATAAATTAAATAACCACTGCAATTAGATTGATTCAATATTTAAATCATCAAATGTAATTTTACAAATGGTGTTTTGTTAAAGAAACTGACGCTGATGCAGAACATATGGCGGGTATTTAAAAATTTATTATGAGACTACATGTTTGTTCAGTTCATTTTTTCGTTGTTTCAGCAAGAATTAAGGTTTGAAAAGCAATCTATGAATAACATTTAAGCAATGGCAAAAGACATCGGTTACAATGTTCTGAAGATTGCAAATGTTTTATAAATCAAAACTGCATTCTGAAAGAACTACATAAAACGTTAAAGGGCTCAGAACCATCCCATTCTGACAGGAAGAGAGCCTTAAATAATGTCAGGAAAATGCTGAAAATAGAATCCCTGCAGTGCAGAATGAGGCCATTTGGCTCATCGAATCTGCACCGACCACAACCCCACCCAGGCCCTATTCCCACAACCTGCCAAATAATTGCCCTGCTAAACCCCTGACACTAGGGTAAAATTAGCATGGCCAATCAACCTAACCCACACATCTTTGGACTGTGGGAGGAAACGCACGCAGACACAGTGAGAATGCGCAAACTCCACACAGACAGTAACCCAAGCAGGGAACTGAACCTGGGTCCCTGGTGCTGTGAGGCAGCAGTGCTAACCAGTCTGCCGCCTTGCCACCCACAAATCAATACTCTGCAGGTCAGGCAGGGAGAGAGGTGAAGCTAAGATTTTGGGTCAATGAATGTAGCCCAATCCATCACGCAAACCAGCCTCCCATCCATTGACATTGCCTAAACTTCCCACTGCCTCGGCAAAGCAGGCAGCATAATCAAGAACCCCGTGCATCCTTGACATACTCTCTTCCACCTTCTTTCATCAGGAAAAAGGTACAAATGTCTGAGGTCACGTACCAACTAATTCAAAACCAGCTTCTTCCCTGCAGTCATCTTTTGAAAGGACTAACCTTCGCTTAAGTTGATCTTTCTCTACACCCTAGCTATGACTGAAACACTACATCCTCCATTCTCTTCTTTCCTTCTCTATGTACGTTATGCTTTGTCTGTATAATGTGCAAGAAACAATGCTTTTCACTGTACATTAATATGTGTGACAATAATAAATCAAATGAAAAAAGCATCAGAATGGGACAAAAGCTTTCCCTCTCTTGATGGTAAGTGTATTTAATAATAATTAATTCAGACAGTCATAATCGAGGCACTTGTGTATGCAAATTCACTGTGCAAAACACTCCATAATTTGGAGGAACAGGCCCAATTGGTTGTCCCAATTAGTGGATGGGACAACAATGGAAGTATCACATTTAGTCACCTTGTAGCACAACGTTTGAGTACTGCCAACAGCAAACAACATGCTTTTCACCCTGCATTCATCAGGGACAGATGCACGAATTCCAAATTTCAAAGGGAGCAACAATTTGTGGGTGCCGATTGGTCAGCAAGATGGCAGTGATTGGTCAAGGTTTTGCCATGGTGAATGCACCAGGGAGCACGTCTGTTTAGTTGTCTGTAATGGGCAAAGAGTATTGAACCAACTTATGCTTACAAAACTCAGAACATATTGTCAAATGTTAGATTGGATTCCGTATTTGGGCAGCACTTGCTGAACAATCCCAACAAGTGTGCAGAAAATTACACTAGCAACCAATTCAAGATTATCAGTTGAGCTGACATGATGGCTCACTTTCGCTTGCTGGAAGCTCTATAGATTCCTATGCAGGGACCGTTCTCTGCAGTCAAAAAGAATATGTGAATCATTGTACCTCTTTTGAATAGGTTTGAACAGTTTAGTTTCCTGGTGTTCTTCTGAGGTTGACATAAAAGCACATTCATCCATAAATCCCTACTTTCTTGACAAAAGCTCTTATCTATTTAATTTTGAGTTAATGGTTTATTTTTCATATTGTGACCTCGATGTGCCCAGTCCAATTACGTATGACACAGCAACCAGTATCTGAAATCTACCTACATAACAAGCCCTAGCTCCACCGATCAAGGTTAGCTCTCAGGGTATTAAAGAAAATGCGAATTGAGTAAAATGGTTCAAATATATTTCAACCACAAGCAGCAAGATGAGAATTTGATTTAATCTCTGTGTACTAACGGCGGCACAGTGGTTAGCAGTGGAACCTCACAGCTCCAGGGACTCTGGTTCGATTCCCAGCTTGGGTCACCTCCTGCGCGGAGTCTGCCTGCTCTCCCTGTATCTGTGCGGGTTTCCTCCGGGTGCTCCAGTTTCCTCCCACAGCCTGAAAGACGCATTGGCCATGCTAAATTATCCCTCAGTGTACGTGAACAGGCGCCGGAGTATGGTGATTAGGGGACTTTCACAGTAACTTCATTGTGGTGTTAATGTAAGCCTAGTTGTGACACCAATAAATAAATTTAGACTTAATTTCACTGCATATTAATACATGTGACAATAATAAATCAAATCTAAACAGGTCAAAAGACACTGGGGGGGGGGGGCGTGATTCAGCGCAGCGGGCCAGGAGATATAAACGGAGGCCATTTTGTGGGCTTCCTGCTGGGCACCACAGCTTCTGAGCATCTCTGGCTGCTGATTTCCAGCTCCATGTTAAAAATCGGTATGGAACTGTTAAAATATTTGAATTCAAGTTTAAATCTTATTGGCAGGCCCAGCACTGAAGTCTCCACTAGTTCCTCCCCCTGCCAGGAGTGTTTCACTCCAGCGGGGTTTACAACAGCTTCTCACTAACAGGGTGCTGGTAGCCCGGCTCATTGGGAGCGAAAGGAGGTGATGAAGGCCCTCCCAAGAGGTCAGGGGTAAAGGGGAGGTGACCTCAGGCAGTGCTGGCAATTTGGCACTGACCACTGTGCATCAGGCAGTACCAAGGGGGCAGGGCCTGTGAGGTAGATTGGTGTGGGTGTTGGGGAGGGGCCCGCTGCCACTCTGTACTTATATCATTGACAGATAATGACAGCGACTGGAGATGGCCATCAGAGTGGATGTGGGTGGGAATGTGGGGGTGGTTGGGATAGGGGGGGTGTGGTGGGGGAGGGTCGGCTTGCTGGGGTTGGGAGGGGGTGTGCAGGGTGTGGGGGGTGTGGGGGAAGGAATTGGATTATCAGGACTAGATGGGGGTGGTGGGGAGATCGAGGAGGGCTGGCCCGGAGATATTTGGAAGGCCAGTGATCGAGGGGTGGACAATAGGGTTGGTAGTCAGTGATACGGGGTCACAGGGCTGGCCAGCGATCGAGCTGGCCAGTGATCGGGATGCCAGCAGTGCAGGGCTACCTCACATGCTCTGATCTCTGTTATGGCAGCACTGTGCTGCCAGTCTCTCCAGCGGGAATAGACCCACCCACAAATTTTTATTGAGAATCATGCTCGGGGACACTGTGGTGCACAGCGTGTGGTGAATTCATTTTGAAAATTCCTCTAAAAAAACGGTGGATTTACCGCAGTTTGCATGCAAATTTGGCACTTGGAATTTTTTTTTGAAGAATCGCAGCCATTATGCTAATGCACCAAGCCCTACCCAATGAGGAACCCTATGAGGTTCCTTAAATTTGTGCATATAAATATTCTTCCTGGTCAACCTTCTGTTTGTGAAGATTTCTCATTTGACTGCTACCTTATAAGATCACATTCCACTGATTGAACTCGAGGAGATGCGTAGCACAATTGGCTGACAGCAGTTAAAGAAATGAAATATTATGGGTTGGGAGTGGTGGCATTTATTAAGTCAGCGGATTATGTTGCATTCTTTGGTGGAGATCCCAAACCAGTTCCTTACTTCACAAGACTGGCACTGTACTGGAGACAGAATTGGAGCAGAGATAGTATTTCACTTCCATCAAAACAGATTAAGTCAGTGGGTGAGGTCAAAATATTGTTTCAATGAAGCAGAGACAAAATAGAAATTGTTTTGTAGCTCACTGAGGTTTGCTCTTGTTAGGAATCTTGTCCAACCTCATTGTGGTGGGGATTGACAGTGCTAGAGGCAGTGAGAGATTTATCTATGTTGTGTTCCGTCCAGTGACTCCATAATAGAACATTCTAGTTGTGCTTTAGAAATGCAAGTTTTTTTTAGCACAACCAAACCCTGATTCCTTGCTGTGAACAAATGTGTTTTCTCTTTAAAAAGCAATCCAAATGCCTTAACTCTCTGGTCTATCATTCAGCCCCATTTGACACAGCAAATAACGGAGCCTTTGAAGTTGCAAATAAGTTGGTCTGAGAAGCTAGTTATGTGTTTATTTTTAGTCAAAGTGCAATCACTGGTCTCAAAAATGACTTCAGGTCCAACATAACATGGGGTGGCACAGTGGCACAATGGTTAGCACTGCTGCCTCACTCCGCCAGGGACCCGGGTTCAATTCTGGCCTCAGGTCACTGTCCGTGTGGAGTTTGCACATTCTCCCATTTCTGCCGAGTGCTCCAGTTTCCTCCCACAGTCCAAAGATGTGCAGGTTAAGTGGATTGGCCATGCTAAATTGCCCCTTAGTGTCATGGGATTAGAAGGGTAAATACGTAGAGTTATGGAGATAGGGCCAGGGTGGGATTATGGTCAGTGCAGACCCGATGGGCCGAATGGCCTTCTTCTGCACTGTAGGGATTCTATGATTCCATGAGAACAGGCAGTGTGGCTCCAGTTTTTTGTACCAGAAGCGAACTGCCCACCATATTGCTTTGGGCTGCCCCTTCAGTGCCCCAAGTGCATGTTGGAAGCACTAAAAAGGATTGATTAATATATTAAACAAAGTTATAGGCTCCCTGCATTATGGAAGTGGCCATCTGGACCATAGTCTACATCGGCTCTCTGAAAGAGAATCTTACCCAGGCTCTTTCCCCCACCTTATCCCCATAACCTGGTGCATGTACCATGGCTAATCCATCTGATCTACACATCTTGGGACACGATGGGGCAACTTAGCATGACTAATCCACTCAATCTGCTGGGCTGTGGGAGGGAACCAGAGCACCCGGAAGACATGGGGAGAATGTGCAAACTCCACACAGAAGTCACCCAAGGCCAGAATTGACCTGGGGCTGCAAGGCAACACTGCTACCCACCATGCTGCCCGTGTCCTTTTGCTCTCCTCCTCCTCCCACCCCCCCGCCCGCCCCAAACTCCTTTGTCAAAATAGTATGCCTGACTCTCGTTATGATAGACTTGGCAAATAGGTAATGGCACCAACAGTCAGAAACACTCCTGCTATTTAAGGGGCTCATACAGGCTAGTTTCTGGTTTGCCTTTTCAGGATGTTGTTTTGCGTCTGGGCCTCTTTTATTTATTTCCTTCATTCCTGAATTCTAGGAACAAACTTGTGCTGGTTGTTGATGGTTTGCACCTGCTTGAGAGACAGTTTATCCCAATCAGGGAGGACAAGAGAATAATGGTAATGATACTTGACTAATCACCCCAGAAACATGAGCTCAAATTGCTTCGATGTGCAGCAAGATGTGTAGCTTGTGTTCTACAAGCAGTGAAAATCCTTGGTATCTTGGAACAAATTAATATTTTTACATTAGCTTTCCATTCTTCATGTAGTTTATTGGAAACGGTGATAGACAGGACCCATCTCACTCATCAGACCCAATCTCACTGATCTACCCTGGTCAAGCAAACTCTCAGTTTAAAAAAAGATTCTTGCTTTTTCCCAAAGCCTCCCATGGCCCTGCCCTTCCCTATCTGTCATCTCCTCCAGCCTCTCAATCCATTGAGATATGCACATACATCTAATTTTAAAAAGATATCTCCTCCCACAAGATGTGAGTGTCACTGGCAAGACCAGCACTTATTACCTATCCCTAATTGCCTTCGCAAAGTTGGTGTTGAGCTGCTTTTCTTGAGCCATGTGTGGGTATGCCCTTAGTGCTCTTAGGGAGGGAGTTCTTGGATTTCGACAGTGAAAGAATGACGATACATTTCCAAATCAGGATGGTGAGCAGCTTGAAGGAGAACCTAACGGTAGTGGTGTTCCCATGCATCTACTAATCTGGTCCTTCTAGCTGGGACATTTTGCAGGTTTGGAAGATGCTGTCGAGGGAGTCTTGGTGAGCTGTTGCAGTGCATCTTGTAGAGGGTACACACAGCCAGCCCTGTGCATCAGTGGTAGAAGGAATAAATATCGAGGCTGGTGGATGGAGTGACAATCAAATGGGCTAGATGGTGCTGAGCTTCTTCAGTTTGGTTGAAGCTATATTCATCCAAGCAAGTGAGTATCCATCACAGTCCTGATCTGTGCATTGTGGATGGCTTAGGAGCTATTCAGTATTTACATGACTGGTTCAGGTAAATGGTAACCCCAAGAGTGTTAATTCTGACCTCTTGAGCATCCCAATTTTAATTTCTCCACCATTGGCGGTCATGTCTTCAGTTGCCGAAACCTTGGAAATTCCTCCCTAAACCACTCTAAGCCTCTTTCTCTGCTGTCTGATGCTCCTGAAAACCTGCTTCTTGAACCAAACTTTTTACATCTGCCCTAACGTCACCTTAGAACCATAGAATCCCTACAATGCAGAGGAGGCCATTTGGCCCATCAGATCTGCACCAACTCCCTCACCCAGGCCCTCTCCCCATTACCCCACACATTTGCCATGGCTAATCCATCTAACCTACACATCTTGGGGTATGAAGGGGCAATTTAGCATGGCCACTCCACCTAACCTGCACATCTTTGAACTGTGGGAGGAAACCAGAACAACCCAGAGGAAACCCAGGCAGACACAAGGAGAATGTGCAAATTCCACACAGACTCCACCCAAGGTGAGAATTGAATTGTGAGGCAGCAGTGCTAACACTGTGCACCGTGCCCACCCAAACATGCATGACTTGATGACATATGCTCATGCAACATGCCTTGCAATATTTTTATTACATTAAAGATACTATATATATAATAGTTGTAGTCATTATTAAAATAAAGAACAGAATAGCAATCATTATAATGAAAAATTTAAAATCTCTGCTGGATCTATTAAAATGCCCCACTGACCTACATGAAGGGTTAGGGATATTCCTCGGACGTTTCCTAACCACTTTTATTTAAATCTCTTGGATACGCCGGAAAATTCTTCCTCAACTGAGAACAATCAGTGAGACCCTGATGATTCTCACTGAAAGCTTAACCTCGATGAAAACTTTCTTGCCCTCACAAGTTAAAGAAACACTGTGTAGATGCAGCAGCATCTTCCCGTTTATCTCAGACTTTGCACATAAATCTTTCATAATACACTGTGTTCACAAAAGCTAATTAAGGGAGTGTTTAGCTTCCACATGAGACCCCTACAGGCAAATTGCGAGGCCCGATTAGGCCCCGCTGTGCCAAATCGCATGACACTTATTTAATATCACAATAATCCTGCCTAAACAAGACTTGCAATATGATACAAACCAGCAAACATGATGAAACACTAAAGGTAGAGTATCGGAATTGAAGTAATGAGGAAAATGGAAGAAAATACAGTTGCTATTTACAGCCACCTGATCTAATTAATTAACAATTACTTTAGCAAGCTGCCTTCTATACCTGCTACCAACAAAACACTCTCAAGTTGCTGAACTCGATACAGTTACCTGAAGAATTTTGAATATTTGTTGTTCTGTCCAGTCCATATTTAAAAAAAAAGTTCTTGAATAGCTCAACATTGAAGTGCAAACTGTGAATTTGTAACAATAATAAGGCACAAATTGCATTTGACTGACGCACAGGAATGGGCAGCATGGCGACACAGTGGTTAGCACCACTGACTCGCAGCACCAGGGTCCAGGGTTCGAATCCCAGCTCGGGTCACTGCCTGTGTGGCATTTGCACATTCTCTGCGTGGGTCTCCCCCGGGTGCTCCGATTTCCTCCCACGCTCCAAAGATGTGTGGGTTAGGTGGACTGGCCGTGCTAAAATTGCCTCTGAGTGTCAGGGGAACAAGCTAGGGTAAATGCATGGGGTTATGGGTATACATTCTGGGTGGGATTGAGGTTGGTGCAGACTCAATGAGCCCAATGGCCTCCTTCTGCACCCTATAATCCTATGGTAACAAATGTTTGCCCACACGCTGACAATCCGCAGGACTATTGTTCCAATGTTTGCTGCACTTATTCTATGCATCCAACCAGTGCCCAATGTGCTTTGGCTGAAATCAATTCATTTGGTTAAACACTTTTTGTTAAGGTACGTTTCCCAGCCTATTCAACCACCGAGCTCAGGAGGATAGATCTGTTTCTGGCCTCCAGCACATCAGCTCTGACACACCCAATGGAAAGTGACTCAATAACAATCCAATGGCCTTCCATACAATTATTATTTCTACTGAATGGGGAGTCTAGGATTTTGTGGGCATGTCTAAAAATTATAACCGCTCCTTTCAAGGGTGAATCTTTACTCAATGGGTGGCAAAGGGCAGTACAGTGGCACAGTGGTTAGCATTGCTGACTCACAGTGCCAGAGACCCGGGTTCAATTCTGGCCTCGGGTGATTGTCTGTGTGGAGTTTGTATGTTCTCCCTGTGTCTGTGTGGGTTTCCTCTCACACTCCAAAGATGTGTGGGTTCGGTTGATTGGCCATGTTAAATTGCCCCTTATTGTCAGGCATAAGTCAGGAGTGTGATGGAATATTCTCCACTTGCCTGGATGAGTGCAGCTCCAGCTACACTCAAGAGGGTCGAACCATCCAGGTAAAAGGGAATAGGGTGGAGGAGAGGGCCTTAATAAAATATTATGTCAGAGAGTTGGTGTAGATTCAATGGGCTGAATGGCCTCCATCTGCACTGTGGGGCTTCTATCAAAAAAACTTTAAACATGAAAATAAACAGCTCTTACCTTCTAACAGATTGCTATTCAGTTCCAATTAAGCAATATTTCTCTTATAGTCTTGAACACCACATTAAAAATAGTTAGCAAACCCAGGCATACTTGTTTTAATCTTCAGCTTTGAGAGGAAGATGGAGAGAGGGGGGGTGGTGGGGGAGAGAGAGAGAGAGAGAGAGAGAGAGAGCTATTTGAAGGCTGCTATCTTTAAGCAACCATCTCTAAGAACTGACCTCAAAAATTACTTTTTCTCAGCTACCAATGTGGCTCCTCTCATTTCTGGTATCACATGACTATATGACACTATACACCCAGTTCACTTTTCCATTATTTTAATCAAGGAAACACCCCAAGGGCCCTCTTCTTTGATGAACAAAAGTGCATTAAGCTTTCTGCAAAATAAATACTTACAAAATGAATAATTATCCTGCTTTCCAGCATCTGCTGCATTCCTCCCAGACAAACTGACGATAACAAAACCTTGAATCCTAAAACGATCTGACCTTGAACATAACAACTGTCTGCGTGGAGTTTTCACGTTCTCCCCGTGTCTGCGTGGGTTTTCTCCAGGTACTCCAGTTTCCTCCCACAGTCCAAAGTTCTGCAGGTTAGGTAGATTGGCTATGATAAATTGCTTCTTCATGTCAGGGGGCTAGCAATGTATGTACATGGTGTTACAGAGATAGAGACTTGGTGGAATTGTTGTCAGTGCAGGCTTGATGGGCTGAATGGCCTCCTTCTGCATTATAGGGATTCTATGATTCTATGATTCAAAAGATAAGCCATCTATTCCAGATGCTTCAGAGATTGCCAGAACAACAGAGCTCCACTCTCATCCTTGTGGAATGTTATATCCCATTGTAAGGTCACATTATAATCATGAAACTAGATGACCAACAGATGAACCCACAGCCCCAGACAGAGACATTGAATTTTGTTATACCTGAAGAAGTGTTAACCACCACCATGTCGCTCCAAAGGGAAACAATGGATTTTGGCCAGAAGCACAGAAATTGTTCATAGGTTGCAGTTAACTCAGTAATGAACCGTGTCATGTCGCCCTCATTTCTATCCTCACAGTTTATTCTGCTGCTTTAACACCAACCAGAAAGAATTCCAGCAGCTCCAGGCTAATCAAGCAGCCAGCCACCATCCCTCAACCCTAGCATCCTGTTTGCTTTTAAAAGTCCCTGATCATTGCCTGTCAAGCAGCCAAAGCACAGAAACCCAACTGAGCTGCAGTGTTATTTGTTTGAAAGGTTTTCGTGTTGTTGTCTCCAACCATAAACTCATCTGGGCGGAACTCCACCACAAAGGAAGCTCCTTTCAGACTTTGACATCTTGGCTCTAGAAATCACATGAACTAATATGAATTACCCTGGTTCTTTTACTGCTGTTGCCACAGTTGAAAATCTTACTCTTTTCTATCCCTCACTTAAAGTGTCTGAGTGTGTTTTGATTTGATTTGATTTGATTTATTATTGTCACATGTATTAGTATACAGTGAAAAGTATTGTTTCTTGCATGTGATCCAGACAAAGCATAGTGTTCATGGAGAAGGAAAGGAGAGAGTGCAGAATGTAACGTTACAGCCATGGTAGGGTGGAGAGAAAAATCAACTTAATGTGAGTAAGTCCATTCAAAAAATCTGATGGCAGCAAGGAAGAAGCTGTTCTTGAGTTGGTAGGTTTGTGACATTAGGCTTTTGTATCTTTTTCCTGATAAAAGAAGGTGGTGTGTGTGTGTGTGTGTGTGTGTGTGTGTGTGTGTGTGTGTGCACGCATGTGTGCGTGTGTGTATGAGCACATGTGTATGCGCATGTGTGAGTGCATGTGTTTGTATGTACGCACATGTGTGTGTGCATGTGCATGTGTATATGAGTGTGCGTGTGTATATGCGCACATGTGTGTTTGTGTGTGAGCGCGCATGCTCACATGTGTGTGTGTCTGTGTGTGTCTGTATGTGTGAATTTGCAAACACTAACAACAGCCCTTCCCCACCGCCACCACCACCCCCTCCACCCCTGGGTTTGAATACGAATAAATTAACCTTCTGAGTTAATCATAACATGACTTTTTATGCAGGTTATTTTCAAACTGGATCACATAAATTGAGAGTTGGGGAAAACACGCCATGGCCCACTTTGAAATTAATTCAAAACCCACCTTTGCTGACGGACAGATGGAGAGAGGACAAAGAAGTTTAATTTCTTTCTCTCTGGAAATGTACTTACACCCTTTCCTTTTGGAATGTCCCTGTGCCGTGTCAAGATGGCAGTCTACAGATTGAGAGTCAGGTGACCCTTCAGCAGTCATTATTGCCCACTAACTGTGCCCATTTTCCAAAATAAAGGGCTATCCAAGAAACTTTCATAGAATGGACAGTCCGTGTGCACAATTCTCTGGTCCCGATGCAGTGAATGAAGATATGGCGGAATACCAAATTCTCCATCTTTGTTGGCAGCAGGGCATGAATAGCCAGAGAATTCCAGCCCGTGTTTGAAGATATGGTTGGGACATACCTCCATTAGACATGGCACTCTTTTATAATGTTTTATGCTTCAGGTAAATATTCATATCTATAGTCTTGTGATCACACGTGTGATTAGATATACTAATGTCATTCTATTGACCAGAAAGGTGGCACGGAGGTACAGTGGTTAGCAGTGATACCTCACAACATCAGGGACCCAGATTCCATTTGCGGCATGGGTCTCTGTCTGTGTGGATTCTGCACATTCTCCCCATGTCTGTGTGGGTTTCCTCTGGGTGTTCTGGGACATGCTGGTAAGGTGCATTGGCTATGCTAAATTCTTCCTCAGTGTACCCGAACAGGTACCAAAGTGTGGCAACCAGGGGATTTTCACAATAACTTCATTGCAGTGTTACTATCAGCCTACTTGTGACACTAATAGATACACTTTGATAAAGAAAATTTCAAAATCTAGAGATGTCATGGTCCCAAGCATTCCAGACTGCAAAGGTTACAGTGTATTACAACCTGCTTCTGTATTGTGCACCAAGCTAAAAAATAGTTTGAGAGTTTTTCTATGTCTCTTGCCCGTGAATATGGAGAAAATAACAGGCTCCCTTAGCGAAACATAGTTTACATAGCCTGCAAAAGTACAGTGCATCATTACAATGATCAATGGGAGATGGTGTTAGATAGAGTGTAACTTTAATGTTGGTCGCTATGTTTAATATGAATAAATCCTCAAAGTTGCTACTAAATGTCACCATTCTGATGATCACTTGGAGAGATGATAAAATCAGAGAGTGTGGTAATTGGAAATGTCATGCTAACTGACACTTAGGGTTAATGTGTGTTCTAAGGGGTAATGCACAGTCAGTTCTTGAAACTGGCCAGAACTGTGTTGAACAATTACTGAGGGTAATTATTCGAGTCACTGTGGGATCAGCACCATGGCCTTCAGCAATTCCTCACCTTAAAAGGCAAATAAGCACAAATAATGAGTTCAGTTACAAACAAAGTTAGAGAAAAAAGCCAAAACAAAATTAGCTCCTTAAATTAAAAAGAAACACTGGCTTGATTGCATAATATTGGTTTCCCCGTGTGGGAGTGACCAGAACGCGGTTTAAAAAATAAGGGTCTCCGATTTAAGATGGAGATGAGGAGAACTTCTATTCTCTCAGACAGTTGTGAGTCTAGAGAATGCTCAATCCCAGAAAGCAGTGGAAACAGGGTGACGTTTTCCTTTCCCACTCACCCCTGGAATTGTTGCCAGCAGGACGGAAAATTTGACGCACCTGCGAGAAGTCCATTGGACTTTGGCCGAGAACTTCTGGTCCCATGGCGGGCGGGAATGGGAATGGAAAATCCAGCCCATTGAATGTTTTTAAAGCAGTGATAGATGGATTGTTGACCAACAAGGAAGTCAAGGGTATTGGAGGTAGGCAGGAAAGTAGTCTTCATGTCATAACTGGATGATCTTATTGAATGATAGAGCAGGTTTGAGAAGGCCAATGGCCTATCCCTGCTCCTAATTCATATGTTCATATTGATATTGCCTCACTGTTATAGCTAAGGAGCTGTCACAATTTTAGGTATGAAACTGAATTAAATAGCAGTTAATTTTCTGTTTATTAATAGATACTTTTAGATTTTTGGAGACTGGGAGTTATTTTAACATGAAGCACCAGCATGTTTATATTAACAGAGCCACTGTTAACTTACTTTCCTCAGAACCAGCTCATCAGTTTTTGGATGAATGGGTCACCAACAAACAGTCCTGGTCCCTCCATGAGGATGCTAAAGTTATGAAAGCTCACCAACCCCTCTATTTTCAGGAGACTAAGGAGATTTGGCATGTCTGCTATAACTCTGCTTTCTATGATGCATCTGTAAAAGTTGGTGATTCTTTCTGGTTGTGTCACAGCTTGGTATGGCTCCTGCTCTGCCCAAGATTGCAAGGAACTATGAAAACTCGTGAATGTAGCCCAATCCATCATTCAAACCAGCCTCCCATCCATTGACACTGTCTACACTTCCTGCTGCCTTGGCAAAGCAGCCAGCATTATCAAGGACCCCACATACCCTGGACATTCTCTCTTGCACCTTCTTCCATCAGGTAAAAAGATACAAAAGTCTGAGATCACATACCAGCTGACTCAAGAACAGCTTCTTCCCTGCTGCTGTCAGACTTTTGAATGGACCTACCTCGGGTTAAGTTGATCTTTCTCTGCACCCCGGCTATGACTGTAACACTACATTCTGCACTCTCTCGCTTCCTTCCATATGTACAGTACACTTTGACTGTGTAGCGTGCAAGAAACAATACTTTTCACTATATGTTAATACATGTGACAAGAATAAATCAAATTAAATCAAATCAAAATCAAATCAAACACACAGCTCATCTCATTTCACAATACTTCTGTCTTGAAAGGACCTGCAAGACTTGGTGAGGATCTGCCTGAGAGTCCAATTTTTCTCTTTGAAACAGACCCAGTTTTTGACAGAAACCCTTTTTGGAAGATGAACAATAAATTCATTTTGCTCTCTGGTGTGTGTGGTTAATTCTAGGATTCTTTCAGGGAAGAAAACAGAGCAATAATTGTGAATCAGTTAATTTAATTTGGTCTACGATAATTTGGTCAATAATTCTTCTCCAAGATGACACAAGAATCATCTTTTGATGTTTTGTTCCAAGGGCGTTCCTTTGGCTCTACGAGCTTCTTTTTACACCTCACAACAATATGCCTCTCTGTGTGAAAAGTCATTCGATTTGTGTTGCCAAACAAAACTTACCATTCAAACACTTCAATGAACACATGAAAACACTTTACTCTCTGAGCTAACAACTCATGATATTCACAAAGAGCAATGATGTCACTTACTCTTGGGACTTTCCGGTCACACTTGCCCCCAAGACTGGAAATTCCTGCCTGACCGACCTTTAAACGATCTGTCACATTTTCCGACTCATCTGCGACAATTCGCGCGGTGGACGGGACTGGAAAATTTATCCCTATGTCTCACTGTCAATGGCTGTTAAACTTACTGAGACATGTTATACTAAAACTGTAAACTTCCTTGAGATTCACGCTGAAAAATTTAGTTGCAATAGTTCACAGGGAAATCTTTGATTCCACAAACCCGGGGCTAGATTTTATGCTTCTCCGGCAGTGGGATGGCAGGCTGATAGGAGGTTAGGGCTAAGGTTAGAAACTTGAAGCAGGAGGAGGCCATGCAAACCTTTGAGCCTTCTCCGCCATTCATGTTGATCATGGCTGATCATTGAATTCAATAATCTGATTCCTCACTTCTCTTATATTCTTTGATCCCTTTAGCCTCAAGAGCTATATCTAATTTCTTCTTGAAATCAGCCAATTTTTTGGCCTCAACTACTTTCTGTGGTAGTGAATTCCACACATTCACTACCCTCTGGGTGAAGAAATTTCTCCTCACCTTAGTTCTAAAAGGTTTACTCTTTGTTCTCAAATTATGACCCCTACTTCTGGACTCCCCCACCATTGGGAACATTCTTTCTGAATCTACCTTGTCTAACCTTGTTAGAATTTTATAAGTTTCTATGAGATTCACCCTCATTCTTAGGGTTATTTACTGCTCTGATCTTGCTCCCATTACAATATTATGCATGGTGAGAGTGCCTGCTCACCCACTGAGGCCATTAAGTGTCACCACAGTTTTGCCCTCGGTGTGCATCTAGTGGGAAACCCAACTATTCTCACTGTGTGAGCTGGTGACAGGCAAGGGATGTGAGGAACCTTCTTTATTTCCCCTGCCCATCGGAGGTTCTCCTATGGTATTTCCCCTATCTGGAACTTCTTCACTCAAAGGGTGGTGAATCTCTGGAATTCTCTGCCTGTTGAAGTGGTGGAGGCTGCCTCGCTAAATATTTTTAAGAAGCGGGTTGATGGGTTCTTGATAAGAGAGGGGATTAAGGGTTATGGGGAGAGGGCGGGAAAGTGGAACTGAGCCACAACAGATCAGCCATGATCTTATTGAATGGCGGGGCAGGCTCGAAGGGCTAGATGGCCTACTCCTGCTCCTATTTCTTATGTTCTTATGTTCTTATGTTCTTATCCACCTGACACCAACTCCCCCATCCAATTGCTCACTGAACGCCTCACCTGAACCTATCATCCTGGCCCCAGCCTTGATGGCTAATTCCAGAGACAACCTCTTTTGGGGTGTGGCTGCAATCCCAGCAGTGACCACCACTCCTGGTGGCAGCGCAGGGAGCAGACAGCCACAGGCCATTTGACTTCCTCCACAGATGGGGAGGCGGGGGTGGGGGGGGGGGGTGGGGGTGAGGTTGGAGGCTGGTGGTGGTGGTGCTGGTGGTGGAATGCCTGTGGCAAGCCAATGAAATATCAATCTGTCAATCGTTAAATTGCTGTAGGGCAAATAGGCAGAGAGGGGATGTGTTTGTGTTTGGGATGGGGACAAGGTTTTCAAAGACCCCAATATAAAATTGCAAAGGTTGGTAACATCAACGGTTGTGCAAGTCCAGCTACAGTATCCCTGGAGATGGACAAGTTCTCCAGTGAAGCTGTAAAGTAATCCTGCTGTGAGAGATGACACCGCACAAGCTGGAGGAACACTTATTTATTTTAGTTTATTCATTTAAAGGACATTTCCCCTTCCTAATTGCCCTGACTCTGATGCTCCCACTTGTGAGGCCAGTTCAGATTCAACCACTTTGCTATGAATCTGGAGCCACATACTAACCAGACCAGGTAAGGATGTCAGATTTCCTTCCCTAAAGAATATCGTAAGAAGTCTCACAACACCAGTTTAAAGTCCAACAGGTTTATTTGGAATCACGAGCTTTCAGAGCACTGTTCTTTCATCAGGTGAGTGAAGAGGTGGGTTCACAAAGACAGCATATATATAGACAAAGACACAATTTACAGGTAATCAAGTCTCCACTGGTACAGACAGTGTGAATGGAGAACGGGATAATCACAGGTTAAATAGGTGTGAATTGTCTCAAGCCAGGACAGTTGGTAGAATTTTGCAAACCCAGACCAAATTGCGGGGGTTACATGCAGTGTGACATGAACCCAAGATCCCAGTTGAAGCCAATCTCATGCATGCACAACTTGGCTATCAGTTTCTGCTCGGTGATTCTGCATTCTTGTGTGTCTTGAAGGCCATCTTGGAGAAGGCTTGCCCAATGATCGGAGGCTAAATGCCCTTGGCTACTGGCTGGCATCTCCACATCATGGCTAAAGAACATCAGTTGGGTTTTTAATGGCAATTCACGATAGTTTCATGGTCGCTAATACTCAAACTAGCTTTTGATTCCAAATTTTATGAATTGTATTTGAATTCCACCAGCTGCCAAGGTGGCATTTTAACCTACATCCCTAGCTCTGATGAAGATTCATCCAGACTCAAAATGTCAGCTCCACTTAAATGTGGGAACATCTCTCCACATGTGCTATCAGATCTGCAGAGATTTTCTAGCATTTTCTGTTCTTGTTCCCCAGACTGTTTGCCTGGGCCTCTGCATTACTAATCCAATGACATTATAACTATGCCACAGTCTCCCTGGAGTAGTAGAGCTCCTTGGTACACCTTCCAGTACCTTGAGTTTGTGTGAGGGAATCAATTGTCTACCCATGGCTGTTCTCTGGAAGTTCTGCACCATTGTCCACCTCAGCAAAACTGGGAGAGAACTTCCCTTCCACCAAGTTGTATCATAGATTACCCTTGGTGCCAATATCCGTTGCTACTCACTAATGTTGAGCATCACCTGCAACTTACTTTAGCATGTCAGTCTCTGTACTGGTGCAGTACAGGACTATCCTCCTCTGAGGTATAATGTCTTGTGCGGGATCTTGCTGTTGCGAAGGGGTGAAAAAAGATGTGTGGGGGTGGGAGGCAAGGTTTAGTCAGGCTCTGACAGGCTGCACAGTGGCAAACGGTGAACTTTCTGCTGACAACTTGTCTGAATGTTTGTTTTTCTGAGGATCAGTGCAAGTAAAAATCAGAGACCCCGCTCAGAATAGGCCCAGCCTCGCAATTTACAGTGTAAGCAGCAGTTGAGGGGGGGCCATCAAAAAATTCCTGCTCCTGTTCGAGGGGGTTATAATTTATTGGGTATTTCTGCCTCCAGTCTTGTGCTCTGCACTGTCTCCTCCCTCAGAAAGGGTCAATGACAGACTACTGGAAAGGAGAGTGCACATGGGAAAGGTTTCACTTTGTGAGGGTGCTGAACATGAGATAGTACAAAATGCAAGCAGGGTGGAGACATACTAAATGGAAACAAAATGGATGGAGTATGAAGTGAGGAAGTGGTCATCAGTGAAGAGTTTTGTTCCCAATTGCTACCATGTGAGAAAAGAGTTCATGACTACAGTGAAGGTATTAGTATGGAGTGAGTACTTTTAGACTGAGCAGAAAAAGTGTCAGAGGACTAATATGACAGTTATAGAGGAGAGAACTGTTCAGAGTGCGGGAGGGTGGGGGAGTGCAGCAGGGTGGCAGTAGGAGAGGACTGTTTCTCGGGGTCATTAACAGAGGCAAAGAAGTGAAGAGCAGAATCTTGCTGTTGAGAAGGGGTGCCCTTCTCAGTGGCACTTCTCACACGCCCTTGCTATTTTTGTTAGACCATTGATCCATTTCCTACATTGCTCCCAGATCCCAAAGTGTGGCACTCACAGAATTGATGATGACCTTAACCACCTCCCTTTAGGCCTGGTGAGGTGTCATTTTTGAGTTTCCCATTCCTTAGACTTTCTACTTTGCCCTCACCACTTCCTTAATTTGACTCAACTTGTATTTTTTTTATTATGCATTCGTGGGACATGAGTGTTGCTGGCTGGCCAATATTTAAGAACATAAGAACATAAGAAATAGGAGCAGGAGTAGGCCAACTAGCCCTTCGAGCCTGCCCCACCATTCAATAAGATCATGGCTGATCTGTCGTGGCTCAGTTCCACATTCCCGCCCTCTCCCCATAACCCTTAATCCCCTCTCTTATCAAAAACCCATCAACCCGCGTCTTAAAAATATTGAGCGAGGTAGCCTCCACCACTTCAACGGGCAGAGAATTCCAGAGATTCACCACCCTTTGAGTGAAGAAGTTCCTCCCCAACTCCGTTCTAAACCGCCCCCCCTTTATCCTGAGGCTGTGCCCCCTAGTCCTACTATCCTTTCTGAGCGGGAAGAGTCTCTCCACCTCTATCCTATCCATCCCATTCATCATCATTTAGTTGCCCAAAAGGGCAATTGAATGTCAACCACATTGCTGTGGGTCTGGAGTTATATGTAGGTCAGACCGGATAAGGATGGCAGATTTCCTTCCCTAAAGGACATTAGTGAACCAGATGGGTTTTTACGACAATTGACGATGATTTCATGGTCATCAGTAGATTCTTAATTCCCGATTTTTTTCACTGAATTCAAATTCTACCATTTGCTGTGACGGGATTTGAACATAGGTCCCCAGAACATTAGCTTAGTTTCTGAATTAATATTCTAGCGATAATACCACTAGGCCATCGCCTCCCCAGGCCCAAAAGACACCAAAATCAGGGAAATGACTGTGACCTTCCTTTCAGGGATCTTGGTTGCTTTAAATAGATTTCCGAATTAGCAACCAATAACGTTGTAAATCCCCTTAAAATGTATGATTGGAGAGGCCTGCTCTTGAGGCCATTCCTGGAGCACTCTGCCACAGCTTGATGTACTGGGTGTGATCACAGTATTGCAGAATTGTTACAGTGCACAAGGAGGCCATTCAGCCCATCGTGCCTGCACCAGGCTCTAGAAGTGAGCGACCCTTTGTGCTACCCTCCTACGGTCTCCTTGTAATCCTGTAAAAGTCTTCCTTTGTAGAATAACAGTTTAACTCACTTTTTAATGCTTTGACTAAACCTGCCTCCACCACAATCTCAGGCAGTGCATTGTTTTTTGTTGTATTCTTTCATGGGGTGTGAGCGTCATTAATGCCAGCACTTATTGCCCATCCCACACCCACCCCGTGAGCTGCTCCATCATCCCACAGGTCAGCAAAGAATGATGTCTTCAAATCAATGATTTGTTACCTCCTGATTAGCTGTTGTCCACACCAGTAAGAGGAAACTATCCTCCTCTCGAGGCTCTAGATTGTAGTTAATGATTAATGTCCTCTGATTCTATTGTTGAGACAGTACGGCCGATATTTTACAACCTTGCTTGGCAAGGCTCGTAAAATCCTACCTGAAGCCAACAGGGAATTCCATTCTATGAGTCTCGCCCACCCTAATTCCAGGGCGGGTGAGGTGGTAGAATTCCAGCCTACATCTCTCTTGAGAGAGTCCATGAGGCTGCTTGGTGACACAGTGGTTAGCACTACTGCCTCACAGCGCCAAGGATTCTGGTTCAATTCCTGGCTTTGGTCACTGTCCGCATGGAGTTTGCACCTTTTTCCTGTGTCCCCGGGGGTTTCCTGCTGGTGGTCTGGTTTCCTCCCACAGTCTGAAAGACGTACTGGTTAGGTGCATTGGCCATGCTAAATTCCCCCTCAGTGTATTCAAACAGGAGCCAAATGTAGCGACTGGGGGATTTTCACAGTAACTTCATTGCAATGTTAATGTCAGGCTACTTGTGACACTAACAAATAAACTTTAAGAAATTTCCTTAATCCCTTACAGTCCAGCATGGGAAAAATCCAAAAACTGAATATTTCTTTTGCACAAAATCAACTTAAGCCATAAGTTATTTTTCAGACCTATTCTGAAGTAAATGATATAATTAACAATGTACAAGGCAATTGTTCTTGTTTTAATGGATCATACGTTGTTAGGTCTTTTCAAGATACCTGTCATTCCGTCAATCAGTCCTCTTCAAGTTAAATAATGCATCTTTTAAATCTTGCTAAGGTAATTATTCTGACAAAAAGCAGATTGAATTTCCTGTTTCATGTACAACAAATAAAATTTTCTCAAACGACAAATTTCATTGTGGAGTTTCGATATTTTCTCCTGGATTCAGAACAATTATAGCAGGTGCCTCTCCCCTCAACTGCTCATTCTATACCATGGGCTCTTCATATCAATAAATTTGGGCAAGGAACGTACATTCATTTATTAGCAGGGAACGAATTTTAAAAGTGCTTACATTCTCCAAGAAGGTACGGCTGACAAAATTTATATGGAAGTAAATTAACTAGAACTGTGGCCGGATTTTCCCCTTGTGTTTTGGGACTCTGATTTCATGGTCAAATGGGAATCAGAAACACACATTCTGGAGGGAACTTTCACAGTGATTTTTACCAAATTGGTCGGTTAGAGCAGGTTCACCATGCAGGTAAGGGTGCCAGGCAGATTCTGAAGTTGAAGGGCTAATAATGGCCCTCTATTGTGGGCTTTGATATCAGCCTTTTAATTGATCACAACTTTACCCTTCTAGTAACCAGACCAAGTCGCAGAGCTCTCTTAAACAACTGTTTTAATTACAAACTACTGCAAGGACACTGGAAAGCTATAGCTCACATCTCTGTAGCGAAACAGAGTGGTGCATTCCGAGATACACAGCAATTCAAATTTTCAAATACGATTACAAGTAATTAGCATATACCAATCACAATTATTTTGTTCTTGCAAATTTATTTGTTAAATTGTCTGCTGATTTGACAATAGCCCTCAGTTGAGAGTATTATTCAGAGATGGTTGATACTCATTGCTATCTCCAGCTGGCCTGAGTGAAACCCCATCCTGTTGCAAAACTGCAGGCTTTAATATCAGCCTTTTAATTGATCACTACTTTACCCTTCAAGTAACTGGACCAAGTCATGGAGCTCTCTTAAACAGTTGTTTTAATTGCAAGGGTGCTGGAAAGTTACATCTCATATCTCCGTAGCTAGCCAGAATGGCACATTCCGAGATATATAAGCAATTATAGTTATCAAATTCGATAAGTAATTAGTATATACCAATCACAATCATTTTACACTTGCTTCATTATAATATCCAATCAGTGTGACGATACAGCTATGTATATTTTTACAAGTTATCATGGTAAGGTTCATCCTTGTATCTATGGATCACCCACTTTTTCCTATTCACAAACGTCTGATTTAATGAGTTTTGTCCAGACTAATGACCTTGGTGCCTACCTGTGAAGACCTTTGTTTTTCAGAGCAGCTTATGTGATTTTTAAACTTGTGTGATTATTAACCCTTTCACCCTCCAGCACTGACAAAGTATCAGTAACAGGTAACAGCGAGATGGGACCTCAGAACAATGGTACCCCCTCACAAATTATTTTTTATACTTCTTTTCAACGCAAATAAAAATCCCCTCATCAGCCAGGCCACCACCTTGGAGAGGGAGGCCATATACACAGTGGCATCTGGCCAGAGCTGAAACCAGGCAGTCTGGGGAGGGCTGCCAAGCCAGGCGATGCTGCCTCATTTGGAGGACAGGTATCAAGAATACTTATAAAAATCTTACAGGATTAGACAGGGTGGATGCAGGGATGATGGCTCTGGTGGTGGGGGAGCCCAGAAACAGGGATCACCGTTTGAGGATTCGGGGTCGACCATTTAGGACAGAGATGAGGAGACATTTCTTCACCCAAAGAAAGGTGGGCCACAGGAAGTAGTAGATGCCAAAGCTTTGAATGTATTCAAGAGGAAGCTGGATATTGCACTTGGGGCAAATGGGATCAAAGGTTATGGGGAAAAAGTAGGATTAGGCCATTGAGTTGGATGATTAACCATGATTGTGATGAATGGCAGATCAGACTCGAAGGGCCAAATGGCCTCCTTCTGCTCCTGTCTTCTATGGTTCTATGTAAGACAGGAGTAAAGGAATCTTGCTATAATTGCACAGGGTTTGGTGAGACTACATCTGGAATGTTGCATATAGTCTCCATTCTTCCACAAAGGATTAAACTTGCCCTGAAGGTTCATCAAATGGTTCCCTGGGATAAAGCAGTTGTCCAATGATGAGAGACTGGAGTAAACTGGGCCTAAATCCTCTCAAGCTTAGAAAAACGAGAGGCAATCTCATTGAAGTATATCAGATTCTGAGAATACTTATAAAATTCTTACAGACTAGACAGGGTGGATGCAGGGAGGATGTTCCCAATGATGGGGGAGCCATCATCAGAGCTTTATAGGGTGAACGCCAAGAGATTGTTTCTGCTGATTGGGGAATCTAAAACACAAGGCCACAGTCTCAGGATGAGGGATCGATCATTTAGGACTGAGATGAGGAGAAATTACTTCATTCAAAGGGTTGTGAATTGTTAACTTTCTCTACACTAGAAGATTTTGGATGCTCCATCATTGAATACCTGTAAGTCTGGGATAGATAGACTTTTGGTCTCTAAGAGAATTAAGGGACATGGGGAGCATGCAGGGAAGTGTCCAGAAAGGGGAAAAAAAAATGGTTCAGACTAGTATTCCCATTTCCCCCAGTTTATTCACCCAGAAGGAATTATTTATCTTTGATCGCATTTACTGGTACAGCAGGCTCGCCGGGTTATATGGTCTACTCCTGCTCCTATTCCTTCTGTCCACGCAATGGGCCTGTTTCTCAAGCCCTTGGTGGCTTAGAAGCTGACTGGAAAATTCCTTGACTATCACTGGGAAGGAAGGGAAGGGAAGCCAAGCAAATTGGTTGTGTTCCTTGTTTAGAAAACTTTCAGGCATCAC
The DNA here is from genome assembly GCF_965287045.1 of Carcharhinus amblyrhynchos. NCBI lineage: Eukaryota > Metazoa > Chordata > Chondrichthyes > Carcharhiniformes > Carcharhinidae > Carcharhinus > Carcharhinus amblyrhynchos. The sequence continues at coordinate 8,868,637 of NC_137333.1, read as the reverse complement.
CATATTTTTTCTGCTGAAGTGGGAATTTTAGCCAAGTGGAAATGACATTTGTAACATAATAACCATGCCAAAGTAACAAGGCTCGCGAGAAAAGGAGTAAACTCACCTTTAAACTAATATTTTCTGCATTTGCAATGGGTTTTCTTCAGAGGCCTGTGCGTGTTGCGATGCCTGCAGATTCCCAGATCCATCACTGTCATCCTAAGGGCCTATTCTTGGAAGGCCACTGTTCCCAGCATGCACCTGTGTTTGGTTTTCGCCGCACCGAGTAATCTGCTCATGAAATCATGCGTAGCTTTGCAGCATGACAATGCAATTTTATTAGTGGATCATTAATCACAGTAAGGAACTATTCAAAGAGGAAATACTGTTATAACATCCACTGTAACATCAAGATGTTATCGTGTTTTGCAGTGCTGGGTTTCCATCGCTGACTTACTTAGAGCTCAATGTGCCTTTGGGACTTAGATCTGTTCAAGCTTGTGGTACAAGTTGCAAATGCAGAAAAAAAAACGCTGTCTAAATAACAAGGAATAGATCAGACAAATCTCTGTGGTGGGATCCTGGATATTGAATTATGACAATACAATCTAACTTGAGGGTGCATTCTCCTAGTTCATATGGGCAGCAGGGTGTACCAGTCACTGCCAGGAAATGTGAGGCCTTATGCCTGAGATTCGCTGATATGTGCAACCAGACAATGAAGCTCCGGCAGTTTGCTTATAAGCAGGAAATTTGTGCAAGAGGCAACTACTTACTGCAATAGCTGCCACCCTTAGATAAAACTAAACCAAGCTTTTACATGGCTTTTTTTTTATATACAGTAGTGTTTTAACTCCCTATACTTTTTCTTCCGTATCATGACAATCTGTCCTGGTCCCTCTATGCCAACGCTACAGTTGAGAAGGCCTACCAATGCCTCTGCTTTCTCTGAAGACTGAGGAAATTCAGTATGTCCACGACAACTTTCACCAATTTTTACAGATGCATCATAGAAAGCATCCTTTCCAGGTGTATCACCGTTTGGTGTGGCTCCTGCTCTGACCAAGAGCGCAAGAAGCTACAAACCGTTGTGAACATAGCCCAGCCCATTATGCAAACCAGCCTCCCATCCATCTACACTTGCTGCTGCCTCGGGAAAGCAGCCAGCATAATCAAGGACACCACCCTGGACATACTCTCCTCCACCTTCTTCCGTCGGGAGAAAGAGACAAAAATCTGGAAAAAATGTACCAATCGATTCAAGAACAGCTTCTTCCATCAGACTTTTGAATGGTCCTACCACATATTAAGCTGAACTTTCTGTTTCCCCTATCTGTAATTACAACATTTTCTTCACCCTCTCTTCTCCTTCTCCCCTATGTACTCTGTGAAGAATATGCTTTGTCTGTGTAGCGTGCAAAAGAAACAATATTTTTCACTGTATATTAATAATAAATCAAATCAAATCAAAGTCATATTTTGTGAATAGCAATTCATTTTTATTGTTTCAATGATATTTTGTGTATCTGCCTATGCATTTTAATGTTTCAATTTTCTTCTATGATGTGTTTACTTTCCACTGGATTGCTAGGTAATCTTTTCATTCCTTTTTTTTCCCCTCCTCACTTCCGTTCCTCAAATCCTGAAGGTATTGACTTAGGCTGGGATAATTTGATTCATGATGTGGGTATGCCGGCGTTGGACTGGCGTAAACACAGTAAAAAGTCTGACATCACCAGGTTTTAGTCCCACCGATTTATTTGATAATAGACTCACAAGCTTTCGAGGTTTCCCTCTTCGTCAGGTGAATGGAGAGTTCTGGCCTCAGACAGTCTGTGCTTTATATGCTCTGTCTGAGGCCAGAACTCTCCATTCACCTGACGAAGAGGGAAACCTCGAAAGCTTGTGAGTCTATTATCAAATAAATCGGTTGGACTAAAACCTGGTGTTGTCACACTTTTTACATAATTTGATTCCACAGGTCTTGGGTACCTCCAATATCTCTTATATTGAACTTAGCCAAGAAAACCCCTTGTAAACCCAAACTAATGAGTGCCAGTTGCTTAATTGACAATACAACCACCAGCTGACAATCTGAAACAGCACTGTTAACCACTGTGCCATCATGCATTTCTAATGATAATTAGTGATGGAGAACTTATCTTGCATAATGCACCGCAAAAAGGTTCAGTTCCGAGTCTACACTGAGATAATGCGATCAGGTAGACTTGTCTGAAACTTCAACCTGGTATTAAGTTGAAGTGCAGCATTCCAGCCAAGTACACTCCATCAACAGCTGTGCTTCTGTCAGTTAAGAATGTAATTGAGAATTTCAAGTCTCTTGTAAAAAATATGAATCTCCTTTTGATTAGGAATAAAAGACATGAAATTTCATTTTAATCTTCCTATTTTGACTGCATTCCAGATATAAGTATGTTTTATCAGATATTAGGTCCCACGTATTGCATTTTGCTCCTATTCCTGTAACATGCGATAGCTGAGAAGCTGTTTAAGGGTTCATTTTTGTTCAAAGAAGATCATAGAATCCTACAGCGCATAAGGAGGCCATTCGGTCCATCGAGTCTGCACCAACTACAATCCCACCCAGGCCCTATCCCCATAACCATTTATCCTAGCTAGTCCCTCTGGCTTTTGGATTGTGGGAGGAAACCGGAGCACCCAGAGGAAACCCACACAGACACGGGGAGAACGTACAAACTTTACACTGACAGTGACCCAAGCTGGGAATCGAACCCAAGTCTCTGGCATTGTGAGGCAGACGTGTTAACCATGCCACCGCGGTTATCGTGCAACAGCTCATGTGTCTTGGAAGACAGTCAATTTATCTACATTGTAAACAACATGATGGGACAACATTGAGAGAAACACTTTATTTTTAATCATCCTTCAGAATTGACACTATTTTCAAGTTTGGTGGAATTTGCGATGCATGTAGCGAGCTGATTTCTTTGTCCCTGCAGGAAAGAAGGAAGTCTACCAGTGGTGCTAATTCCATTTGTTGAAATGTTGCCCGATGACATTACTTGTAATGTATTAGTTCATGACCCTTAACATTTAGAACAAGGGCCGCAGACACCTGGGGACACCACCAACCTCCAAAATGCAAACATCCCTGGCTTCAAACTATACAAAGCATCTCACCACCACGTTCTCAAGGGCGATCATGGATAAGCAATAATTCCTGGCCTTGCCAGTGTTGCTGATATACCATAAATGAATGAGGAAGAATAAAGGTCAGTGGAAATAGAAAAAAAACTATTGCATTTTAGAAAGCGCTGCAGTAGCATTTCTGGCACCATCAGATTTCATTCGAAAAAAAAGGTATTTATCGACATGTGCAGGGGTCAGCAGCCCTGAAAAAGCCTACCAAGCTGCTCCAGTCTTTACATGCTCTATACATGGCTTCCAGATGTATTCTGCCCAAGAGAGGACTCCACCCTCTGGGGTGATCACTCCCTCTTGATCCCAATTGGATCCTCAAGTCAAGTGATCCTTTTTCAAAATTTATTCACTGATGGGATGTGGGTGTCACTGGCTGGGCCAGCACTTATTGCCCATCCTTGAGGGCATTTAAGAGTTAACCACATTGCTGTGGCTCTGGAGTCACAGGTAGGCCAGGCCAGGTAAGGATGGCAGATTTCCTTCCCTGAAAGACATTAGTGAACCAGATGGATTTTTCAGACAATCGACAAAGGTTTCATGGTCATCAGTAGATTCTTAATTTCAGATATTTTTTCTTGAATTCAAATCGCTCCACCTGCTCTGGTGGGATTTGAATCCGGGTCCCCAGAGCATGATCTTGGGTCTGGGGATTACAAATCCAGTGAAAACAGCACTACACCACTGCCTCTCAGCTCTTCTACTGTACTGTCCCAAAGAGGCAGATATCATAATCACTATCCCTTCATGGGTACATTTTCCCAGAGCCAATATTTATGTTTTAAAAGGAATAATTTAACCAGGCTTTCTTGAATTAAAGACAGAGTGAGTTTATTAATTACTAAACGCAAGAGAAAATGATAGAGTGCATGCATAAACATTCGTACAGGTTAGAAATGATAATTGAGTCTAAAGTAAGTAACAAAAATATGCAAAATCGTCCTTGACTCATAAGGAGTAGATGATTGAGCTGTTCTTGTTCATGATTCCAGTAGACTGTCTTTAGCAGGGGAATAGTCTGTTTCAAGATTCCCGTGTCCTGTCATTCTCTGTTTCCTTTGCAGCTGTGGTCTTTTCTCACTTGGTTTGCTTCAACAGCCAGTGAGAGAGATGTATGCAAAAGTTTTTGCTACGTGCTGCTGCCATTTTGCTTCTGTTTCACACGTATGCTGACACCCCAGCATTAGTACACACACACACACACACACACACACACACACACACACACACACACACACACACACACACACACACACACACACACACACACACACACACACACACTCCCACACATTCCCAGTCATTGCATATTCCTGGAAACATAGGACATTTCTTGCTGAGATGATATCAGTCTCCCGTTATCTCCCATTGTCTCCACCAAAGATGGCAATTATTTATCTAATGCTTTAAAAGTATCCTTCTCTGAAAACAAGATGGGGCTCCATTGTCTCTCTCAGAGTATCACCCACCAGCAATTCAGCCAGTCACCTGTTTGATACATTCTCAGTTACCTTTGACTTGTATGTGTATTTTTTTTAAAAAAACTCAAAAGTCTTACTTGAAGTTCAACATTTCCAGATGTAATCTGGCGTTTTAATTCCATTATTATGAGTAATGAGAAACCAGCTAATTTGGTTTTTAATAATACTCAGAGATGTTTTGGAAATATGTCTGTGATTAAAATAATTCATGTGTTGTGTGGAAGTTGTGATGTGTGGAAAATAGTGATGAGAGTGGAGTGGCAGAGTGAAGAGACAGAATGTGTAAGTCGAAGAAGAATGAGTCAGACTAAAACGCACTACAATGATTGTCAGAAAGAAAGGAAATTTGAAAGGAGAGCATTGTGAGTACGGTGACTGCAGGTGGGATAAGAAAATAATTAAGGTGAGAAGAATGATTCTTATGTTGACAACTCTTGTGAAGTCATTGAACTTTTTTGTGCATTGCAGCCATGCCCTACAAAGCTGCTGGGATTGACGTCCTTTTCCCATTGGTGACAGAGGTAATGGCTAGAGAGCTTTCAGACAGCCCAGTTCAAAGCCCCATCCAAAAAGCACACTCCAGACCTCTTCCAGCCTTTCAAAGCTTCGTAGCATTTCAATGTCTCAATTTTAAATTTGTTGTTCTTGTTTTCAAATCCGACCATTGCCCTGCTCCTCCTCCCCTTATCTCTATAATCTCCTCCAGAACCACAACACTGACATTTTCTCTCTCCTCTAATTCTGGCCTCTTGAGCTATCCCAGTTTTTGTCATTCCATCATTGCTGGTGGGTGATACTCAGAGAGGCAATGGAGCTCTGCCCTGTTTCTGGACAAGGATACTGTTAAAGTATAATGGAACTAATTGCCACCCCCAGTGGAGACAATGGGAAATATTGGAAGATTGACATCATCTCAGCAAGAAATATCCTGTGTAAATATAATGACTGGGAATATGTGTGTGTGCATGTGTATGGGTGTGTGTACTAATGCTGGAGTGTCAGCATGTGTGTGAGACAGAAGCTAAATAGCAGCATCTGGCAAAAACTTTTGCATATAACTCTCTCACTGGCTGTTGAAGCAAGCCAAGTGAGAAAAGACCACAGCTGCAAAGGAAACAGAGAATGACAGGACATAGGAATCCTGAAAAAGGACTATTCCCCTGCTGAAATCAGTTGGCTAAGCTCCAAGCTCTGGAATACCCTCCCTAGACCAATCAGTCCTGCTACCTCCCTCTGCTCCTTTAAGACCTTCCTTAAAATTTACCTCTGACCAAGTTTTTAATCATCTCATGGAATATCTCATCTTCTCAGTTTGTTTTATGAAGTTCTTGTGTTTTGGAATTTTTGTTATTACACTAAAATGCTATACAAATCACCCTTGTGGCTCATGATTCCAGTAGCACTGATTTTACCGGGTAAATAGTTGATATCAGGATTCCAATGTTCCATCCCATTTGACTGAGAAACTTCCCTGTTTCCTTTGCTCGCTTGTCTTGTTTCAACAATCAGAAAGAAACAGATATCTGCAAAAGCATTTATGGGGATGGTGGTGTTGTTGTATTGTTGCTGGGCTGTAATCCAGAGACCCTGGGTAATAATGTTTTGGGGACCTGGGTTCGAATCCCTCCCTGGAAGATGATAAAATTTGAATTCAACAAAAATCTGGAATTAAATGTTTAATGGTGACCATGAAACCATTGTCAATTGTTGTTAAAACCCATCTAGTTCACTAATGTCCTCTAGGGAAGAGAAATCTGCCATTGTCACCTGGTCTGACCTACATGTGATTCCAGAGCCACAGCAATGTGGTTGGCATTGAAATGGCTTAGTGCACCACTCAGTTCAAGGGTAATTAGGGATGGGTAATAAATGCTGGCCCAGCCAGTGATGCCCACAACCCAGAATGAAAAAGAATACCAGTCGATTTTGTTGTTTTTGCCCGTCATTTCCCTTTAAGAAGTGCTGGCTGTCTTAAAATAATAGCAGTAAGCTCATTGAAGCTTTCCACCCCATCCAGGAGCACAGCCAATGAACAGGGGCGGTAACTGTAATGACTTCAATCAAGCCATTGAGGTTGGCCTATTGGGTCATGAACTCCCTGATGAAGGAGACAATTGATGGGCCAAGCAGACAGTCTTTTCCTTGTATTTAACTGGGAGTGTCAGTTCCTCTGGAACTCCAGAAGGGAGATGCTGACTGATAGCACTCTGTGTACCGCTGTTGGAATTATAAATAAAGGGATTTTGGTGAAGGTACTTCTGCCTCCGAAGGCTTATTACACTAGCCCAGACAATTTGACTCATTACGATTTATTACAGTCCCTGACAGTACAGATGCACCATAGGAAGCATCATTTCTGGTTGTATCACAGCTTGGTATGGCTCCTGCTCTGCCCAAGAAACTCCAAAGGGTCGTGAGCAAAACCCAGTTCATCACGCAAATCAGCCTCCCATCCATCGACTCTGTCTATCCTTCTCATTGCCTTGGAAAAGCACTCAGCATAATCAATGAACTCATGCAATCCGTGCATACTCTCTTCCACCTTCTTCCATCGAGAAAAAGATACAAAAGTCTGAGGTCACGTACCAACTGACTTAAGAACCTTCAGACTTTTGAATGGACCAACCTTACATTAAGTTGAACTTTCTCTACACCCTGGCTATGACTGTAACATTACATTTTGCACCCTCTCCTTTCCTTCTTTATGAATGGCATGCTTTGTCTATACAGCACACAAGAAACAATACCTTTCACTGTATACCAACAACTGTGACAATAATAAATCAAATCAAATCAATGTCACATGCAGCATGTGATTATTTTCCCTATGTGACTATTTTTTATGCAGCTTGGAACTTGCCTGCAGACCCCATTCCACAGGTCAGCGGCTCGTACGAACATGGTGTACTAACTTGGGTTACTTATTAGCAAATTCATTTCCACTTGCACAGTTCTGCAATTTCTGGGATTTCTTTTGAGGTGACTCATGAAGATCAATAACTTCTATTTGTTTCCCTGCCACTGAATCACATACCTCAAAATATCCGGTAGATTCCCCTCTGGAATTTCATGGTGGAAGCTGAGCTCCAGGATGTGATTGCATCGTGTTAGGGACATCGTTACATGGATACTTCACCCGGCAATCAGTTGAAGGACCTCACAAGGTCCCTCGACTTGAGATCCATTGGGATCAGGGGTAATCTGATCTTGGAACATCAGCAATTGTCTGAAATCAGTTTTTAGCAATCCATTAACTACAGAAAAATCTGAGAACTTTTCACTGGGCAATCTTTCAGCTGAGCTTACAGGCATCTGCGTATCGAATGGAGAAATTGAAAGGTAACACAAGTGTAAAATTATAGCCAACCAAATTATATTTTTGGTCTAAAGTTTATTTACTAGCATCATAAGCAGGCTTACATTAACACTGCAATGAAGTTATGTGAAAATCCCCTCGTCGTCACACTCCAGCACCTGTTCAGGTACACTGAGGGAGAATTTAGCATGGCCAATGCACCTAACAGCACATCTTTCGGACTGTGGGAGGAAACCAGAGCACCCAGACGAAATGCATGTAGGCACAGGGAGAACATGCAGACTCCACACAGACAATGACCCAAACTGGGAATCGAATCATTGTGAAGAAGCAATGCTAACCACTGTGTCACCGTGCCATCCTAATTTACTGCAGGCAGTTTACTTAAATTTTTGGATATCTGACAGCAGCCTTTCTGCATCCATTTAAGATTGGCAACCATGCCAATCTGAAATCAAAACTGGCCAACAATACCAACAAATGGATGCAATACCAGTCACTTGCATTTTGTTGGCACTTTTAACATGCAAGTTGTCCCCAGGTACTAAGTAAGAGCATTATCAAACAAAAACTGACACTTAAGCCACATAATGAGTTATTAGGACGTGTGATCAAAAACTTTAATTTGATTTGATTTATTATTGTCACAAGTATTGGTATAAAGTGGAAAGTATTGTTTCTTGTGTGCTATACAGACAAAGCATCTGTACTTAGAGAAGAAAAGAAGCAATTGCAGAATGTAATGTTACAGTCATAACTAGGGTGTAGAGAAAAGTCGACTTACTACGAGGTAGGTCCGTACAACAATCTGATGGCAGCAGGGAAGAGGCTGTTCTTGAGTCGGTCGGTGTGTCGCTTCAGACTTTTGTATCTTCTTTCTGATGGAAGAAGGTGGAAGAGAGTATGTCCAGGGTGTGTGGGACCTTAATTATGTTGGCTGCTTTTCTGAGCTTGAGGGAAATACAGTCAATGGATGGGAGGCTGGTTTGAGTGATGGACTGGGCTTTGGTCATGACCCATTTGTTTTTTCTTGCGGTCTTGGGCAGAGCAGGAGCCATATCAAGCTGTGATACAGCCAGAAAGAATGCTTTCTATGGTGCATCTGTAAAAGTTGGTGAGAGTCGTAGCAGACAAGCCAAATTTCCTTAGTTTTCTGAGAATGTAGAGGCGTTGGTGGATTTTTTTAACTATAGTATTGGCATGGGAGGGACGCAGGACAGGCTGTTGGTGATCTGGAACCTAAAAACTTGAAGCTCTTGACCATTTCTACTTTGCCCCCGTTGATATAGACAGGGGCATGCCCTCAACTACACTTCCTAAAGTCGATGATTTTCTCCTTTGTTTTGTTGAAATTGAGAGAGCAATTATTGTCATCGCGCCAGTTCACCAGATTCTTGCTCAAATAGTTAGATTTTAAGGAATGTCTTTATGGAGGAGAGAGAGACAGAAAAACTGAAGGTTTAGAGAGTGAATTCCACAGTTCAGGGCAAAAAGCAGCCAATGGTAGAATTCAGAGAATCAAGGATAAATAAGAGGTTAGACTTGGAGGGATGCAGTCTTTTTGTAAGGTTACAGGGCAGGGAATGTTACAGAGTTGGGAAGAAATTTGGATCTGACTGTGAGAAGTTAACATTTAAGACATTGTTGGACTGGGAGCCCAGTGCAAGTCAAAATGTCTGGGGATAATTGTGAATGGAGTGGATTGTTTTGATTTGATTTGCTTTGATTTGATTTATTATTGTCAAATATATTGGGATGCAATGAAAAGTATTGTTTCTTGCACGCTATACAGACAAAACATACCGTACATAGAGTACATAGCGGAGAAGAAAAAGAGAGGGTGCAGAATATAATGTTGCACTTATAGCTAGGGTGTAGAGAAAGATCAGCTTAATATTAAAGACAACATTATTAAAAAGTTTAAAGAAGTTAGAGTTAAGTTTGAAAACCATAGAACAAGAGTAAAAGATAGAATTAGTGGGTATGCTTGGGTATTTTTGACAAACTGAACCGGGTGGCACAGTGGTTAGCACTGCTGCCTCACAGCGCCAGAGACCTGGGGTTCAATTCCAGCCTGGGTCACTGTCTGTGTGGAGTTTGCACTTTCTCCCACTGTCTGCGTGGATTTCCTCCCGCACTCCAAAAATGTGCAAGTTAGGTTGATTGACCATGCTAAATTGATCCTAGTGTCAGGAGGATTAGCAAGGTAAATGAGGGAAATGGGAATAGGGCCTGGGTGGGACTGTGGTTGGTACAGACTTGATGGGCTGAATGGCCTCCTTCTGTACTGTAGGTATTATGTGATTCTATGAAGTTAATGGAGGATCAAAGATGAGAAACTCAGTTCTGACAACCAACAATTCAACAATAATCCTGAGTATGAAATGTGAAAGCTAATAGTTATACTGCATGTGTAGTAGGTTACAAGTGTTGTAAATTAAGCTGCAAGTAGATGCAGCATTCTAATGTTCCATCACTTAATTTGAAACATCTGATTGAAGGATACATAAACTGGCAGACAAAAAAGAATGTAGGCCTTGAAGATCAGCTACCTACCTCATCCTGGTCGTCACAAGATACACCAATAATGACGTCGTTAACTATTTATTTATTAGTGTCACAAGTAGGCTTACATTAACACTGCAATGAAGCCACTGTGAAAATCCCCTTGTTGTCACACCCTGGTGCCCGTTCAGGTACATTGAGAAGAACTTAGCATGGCCAATGCACCTATCCCATAGACTGTGGGATGAAACTCAGAGGAAATTCATGCAGACACAGGGAGAATATGCAAACTCCGCATAGTCACCCAAGCTGGGAATCGAACCCAGATCCCTGATGCTGTGAGGCGGCAGTGCTAACCACTGTGCCGCTGATTAATCATGGTTGTTAATTTAGAAATGACTGACGGGAATGTAGATGGGCAGAATATTTATTTTCTAGAGAGGCTTAGGACCAGGCTAGCTGTCACACAAACATATTTATTCAAAACCTGCATTTTGGTTCGTAGGCAAACACTTCCATCAGTTAGCCTGTGCAACTGGGGCATTGCTACCTCTTGAACATTGTGCTTTGAGTCTGGGAATGAGTTTTCAGCACGGAATAATTCATCTTTAATTATAGATATTTTAAATATTAAAATAACACAGTTATCCAGACTTCAATCCAACTCCGCGTGATCCAATTCCTTCCATTGGGAATTTAGCCCATCTGTGGTGACTATTATTTCCGATCCAGCATCTGCTTCTCTGTATTTCTCGGTTCAACGAATAAATCAACTTGCGTTTAAATTTCACACTCCTCTTGAGATTGCCGTGGACTGGGGTTCTGCATATGAGCTGGTTGTGTCTTGGGGTTCAGAGTATGCAATCAGACGGGATATATACTCTGGGAGAAGTTAATGATTGTTGGTTGAGGGGGGGTGGGAGTTGAGTGGATGAATCTGTTTGACTGCTCCAGAACTTTAGTGAAGTAGACTCACATCTGAAGCATTTGTTTTGTTTTATCTCCTGCCATGAATCACTCAGTAAAATATTGGTTTCAGTCATGGTACAATTAAAATTATTATTTCAGCTATAATTATCACTTTTCTTCATTGAAATTAATGCTTTTTAATCGCACTTCAGTGAACTACTGAGTTTAATCATACTGTGGCTAATAGTTCAATCAGGATGCATTGTTTAAATTCCCAAGACCTCTGTGCGGTCTGAGTTTGATACAATCTCTCTGTCTTTCGCGTCACCAAATGTCCCACAAAGCCATGTTGTGTTTGTGTTGACGAATCGAACTGTGGTAGCAATCTGAGCAAAAGAAGCAAAGTGATAATGAATCACTTAACTAATAACACAACTCCCATCCATTGACTCTGTCTACACTCCCCGCTGCCTCAGCAAAGCAGCCAGCATAATTGAGAACCCCATGCACCCCGAACATTCTCCCTTCCATCTTCTTCCAAAAAGATACAAAAGTCTGAGGTCACATACCGACTGACTCAAGAACAGCTTCTTCCCTGCTGCTGTCAGACTTTTGAATGGACCAAGCTCACATTAAGTTGATCTTTCTCTACATCCTAGCTATGACTGTAACACTGCATTCTGCACTCTCTCCTTTCCTTCTCTATGAACGATATGCTTTGTATAGCACGCAAGAAACAACACTTTTCACTGTATTTCAATACATGTGACTGTAATAAATCAAATCAAATCAATATTGAATGCAAAGAGATGGCATTTAACAATCTTTTGCTGTCAATTGCTTTAGGCACTGCAACCAGACTGAAACATATCATGAAGATCATTGCTTCGGTGGGAAGGTATCCAGTCCAGAAACTTGCTTCATTTCATAGAATCATAGAATTCCTACAGTGCAGAAGGAGGCCATTTGGCCCACCGACCACAATTCTACCAGGGCCCTATTCCCACAACCCCATGCATTCACCCAAGCCAGACCCACTGACACTAAGGGATAATTTAGCATGGGCAATCTATTTAGCCCACCCATCTTTGAAATGTGGGAAGAAACCGGAGCACCTGGACGAAACCCAGGAGTACACGGGGAGAATGTGCAAACTCCACATGGACAGTGACCCAAACCAGGAATCGAACCAGAGTCCCTGGCGATGTGAGGCAGCAGTGCTAACCATTATGCCACCGTGCTACCTCTTCCTTGAAGATAACAGAGCTTACGATGTGGCTCTGATACTGCTCTGATGGGACCATCAGTCCTGGGATGCTTTGGTCTCTGCGTCACAATGCAATTTCAGTTTGTTTCTGCAATTCGGCACTGGGGGTCTGAACGGTTGGTGGGTGGAAGGGCAAGGATTGGCACCGGGGCATTTGAGGGGCCATGGGGTGGGGAGGTGGAATATGTGGAAGGGCAGAGTTTGACACTGGGATGCTTGAGTCACCACTGGGGAGATGGGTGAAAGGGCAAGACATTGGCATTGGGGGCATGAGTGGCCATTAGGGGAATGGGTGAAAGGACAAGAGATTGGCATTGGGGGCATGAGGGGCCATGGGGGGATGGGTGGAAGGCAGAGATTTGGCACAGGGGGAATGGGTGAAAGGGCAAGAGATTGGCATTGGGGGCATGAGGGGCCATGGGGGGATGGGTGGAAGGCAGAGATTTGGCACAGGGGGAATGGGTGAAAGGGCAAGAGATTGGCATTGGGGGCATGACGGGCCAAGGGGGGATGAGCGGAAGGGCAGAGATTGGCACTGGGCTGCATGATGGGTCCTAGGCATTGGGTTGAAGGGTCAAGAGATTGGCATTAGGTGCATGAGGGAGCCATAAAGTGTAAGTAGGGAGGGCCTGATGGGCATGGGGAGTCAACAATCTATAATTTAAAATTGGCCCTCACTGATCCTGACAAGGTACATTCTTAACCCCCTCACCTTGTTATCTGTGCCCATAATAGACACATCATGCTTCCAAATCGTGCTTGATGTCTATTCATTGTCATGTGATGCAGAGAGACATGTTGAAACTAAGCTGTTAAAACTGAATGGGATAAGATATCGCCAGTGACATTAAACTTAAATTAGAAAGCTCAGGGATCAAAGAACTAAACAGGTCTATTAAGGGATATTATTTCAAAACTTCCAACTTGTGAGGAAATTAAGATTATTTGCCTGTGAAAGGTATTCTTGAAATTAGGTGCGTACTCAGATCTCTGACAACTGAAACTGAATATACAAGTTCAAACCTAATGCACGTTCAATATTCTTCATGCAGAATGCAAATTTCAATGACTTGGCTTTGGCATTGATTCAGTTCTGTAAGTATATCACAAAACTGCATGATATATGAGCAGAATTATGGTGGAGACACATTGATGGATGACATAATGGTGTGGAATTCATCCAAAGAAGAACATGACAATAGACTTCATAAAGAACTCGAAGTTACAAGAAGATTCAACCTGAAATTTGAAAAAAAAGACAAGTGTGCATTTGGAGTCACTGAGCTGACATTTGTGGGTGACATGTTGACTAATGAAGGCTTTAAACCTGACAACGTGAAGGCCTCAACTATTGTCCATAGTGAAAGAGAAACACACAGAGAGTCCAAAGTGTGGATAATTGTTTGAGCCAATTCATATTTAATCTCACGCAGAGGGTACTACCTCTTTTAGTAGACTATTGGAAAAGACAACTACATAAAGCTGAAATTGGATAGAAGCACAAACTGGGATAGATTAAACAGCCTGCTCAATGTAAGAACTAACTTAGATTCAACAATCCTCGAAGACCATTCAAAAACATGGAATGAGGTTGTGTAGCACATTGTGGGGGGGGTTACTGGCAAAAAGCTGTCCAGTTTCTCCTACTCTCTCCTCTTACTCCATAAGTCCAGCAGTTAGTTTTTTTAGGTCCACTTTCGAAGGTTGCTATTGAAACTGCTTTCAGGCATTGCGTTCCAGATCGTAACATTTCACTGAGTAAAGAAACTTCACCTAACGGTTAAATTTTTTTTATTACTTAGTGTCACAGGGAGGCTTACATTCACACTTAAATGAAAATCCCCTAGTCACCACACTCCGGCGTCTGTTTGGGTACACTGAGGGAGAATTTAGCACAGCCAATGCGCCTAAGCAGCACGTCTTTCAGACTGTGGGAGGAAACCACAGCATGCAGGGGAAACCCACACAGACATGGGGAGAACGTGCAGACTCCACACAGGCAGTGACCCAAGTCAGGAATCGAATCCAGGTCCTTGGCTCGGTGAAGCAGCACTGCCAACCATTGTGCCACCATGCCACCCTAATTTATTAATTTATTGCAGGCAGTAGCATTTCTGCACCTGAACTGTAGCAACCATGTCAATCTTAAATCAGCCAAAACTGGCCAACAGTAGCAACAGATGGATGCAATGCCAGTTGCATTTTGGTGACACTTCTAAGGCCCATATACTAAGTAAGAGTGTTATTAAACAAAAAATGATGCTTAAGCCACATAATGAGTTATTAGGACATGTGATTAAAAACTTTGAGTTAATTTGATTTATTATTGCCACATGTATACAGTGAAACGTATTGTTATTTGTGCGCTCTACAAAGTATACCATTCATAGAGAAGGAAAGGTGAGAGTGCAGAATGTAGTGTTACAGTCATAGCCAAGGTATAAAAAAGATCAACTTTACACAAAGTAAGCCCACTTAACAATCTGATGGCAGCAGGGAAGAAGCTGTTTTTGAGTCAGTTGGTACGTGTACCTCAGATTTTTGTTTCTTTTCCCCAACAGAGAATTTAGCATTGCCAGTCCACCTAACCTACACATCTTTGATGTCTGGGAGGAAATCGGAGCACCCGGAGGAAGCCCACACCGACACGGGGAGAACATGCAAAGCCCACACAGACAGTGACCCAAGCCAGGATTTGAACCCGGGTCCCTGGTGCTGTGAGGCAGCAGTGCTAACCACTGTGCCACCATATCACCTTGTCCGGATCAGCAATTCAGGGCATGGGCAGTTCAGCCAAAACAGGTCAGGTAGGGAGGTCATAGGTCATCTGGAGCACAGGAAAAGACCAAATCCCAAGTGGTGAAGCTGGTACGATCTGGCGCTACACCAATGCAGCATCCAAGTCAGTTTGATTTCTTTTTATTCTACTTAGGTAAAATTAATATGGCGCATGTTTAACATGTCTGCTTTTTGAACAACTCCGCATTTTGCACAGCTTTAGACACAATTGTCAAAGGCATTATCAGGTGCAGCTAATGGGAAGAAAAGCAAGAAGAGGTGCAAAGAAATACATTTTCATTTTTTTTTACTTTCTTTGCAGACCTTTTTAAGATTGCCCCTCCTCCCCTGCTCCAGGCTTGATCTCAAGACACACTGGAATTCCCCTCTCCCTATCCCACATCCCACCCCTGCCCCCCACAAATCCCCAAATGGCAGCAATGTACCTTTGAGCATGTGGGGCCTCTGACTGTGTACTCAATGGAGTTTAGAAGGATGAGGGGGAGTCTCGTTGAAACTTACAGAATACTGAAAGGCCTGGACAGAGTGGACATTGAGAAGATGTTTCCATCTGACGAACTGGTGTGGCAACAATAACCTCTCCCTCAATATCAACGAAACAAAGGAGATTGTCATTGACTTCAGGAAGCTTAAAGGAGAACGTGCCCCTGTCTACATCAATGGGGACAAAGTGGAAATGGCCAAGAGCTTCAGGTTTTGAGGTGTCCAGATCACCAGCAACCTGTCCTGTCCTCCCATGCCAACATTATAGTTAAGAAATCCCACCAATGCCTCCACTTTCTCAGAAGATGAAGGAAATTTGCCATGTCAGCTATGACTGTCACCAACTTTTACAGATGCACCATAGAAAGCATTCTTTCTGGTTGTATCACAGCTTGGTATGGCTCCTGTTCTGCCAAGACCGCAAGGAACTACAAAAGGTCATGAATGTAGTCCAATCCATCATGCAAACCAGCCTCCCACCCATTGACTCTGTCTACACTTCCCGTGGCCTCGGCAAAGCAGCCAGCACAATTAAGGACCCCACGCACCCTGGACGTTCTCTCTTCCACCTTCTTCCTTCAGGAAAAAGATGCAAAAGTCTGAGGTCATGTGCCGACCCACTCAAGAACAGCTTCTTCCCTGCTGCTGTCAGACTTTTGAATGGACTTACCTTGCATTAAGTTGATCTTTCTCGACACCCTAGCTATGACTGTAAAAGTACATTCTGCACTCTCTCAATCCCTTCTCTATGAATGGTATGTTTTGTCTGTATAGAGCACAAGGAACAATTTTTTTCACTGGATGATAATACATGTGACAATAATAAATCAAATCAAATTAGTAGGAGAGGCTAGGATCTGAGGGCACGGCCTCATAGTAAATGGATGGCCCTTCAGATAAGGTGGAATTTCTTCAGCCAGAGTGTGGTGAATCTATGGAATTCATTGCCACAAAAGGCTGTGGAGGCCAGGTCATTGAGTGTATTTAAGATAGGCTCTTGATTGGTAAGGAGATCAAAGGCTATGGGGAAAAGGCGGGAGAATGGAGTTGAGAAACTTATTAGCCATGATTGAATGGCAAAGCAGGCTCAATGAACCGAATGGTCTAATTCTGCTCCTATATCTTATGGCACCTTACTGCTGGGAACCGTTGTTTAATTTGTTCCAGTGGGATCTTGTTGTCTTACTTTCTGCCTCCTACCCAGCTGTCACTGCCCACTGATTTGAACCAACAACTGACCGGGGACATACAAATCACATTCAGGAGTTAACATCACCCACACCTCATGCTGCTGTGATCAGGGGAAGTTGCAGCTTTTCCCACATCCATACTACCCTTAATTTCACCTTGAAAAGGAAGCTTATAGTTACAATGTTTTAAAAAGTTTTAGGTTTTTCAAGATAAACTTGCCTTTTAGTAAATTACTCACACTTCATTCTTACAAATTGTAATGACAATTCAACTCATCAACATAGTATATCCCAGACTTTGTGCCATGCTTCATTCACTGGTTTATGTAGAAACTATCGGTCACAAGGACTGTTTTAATTTGATACCCGTTTCATCGTAAAACAATGGGAAGTTTTTTAAAAAATCAGTTGGTGTTTACATGACACATATTCTCAGGCTGTAAAGACACCCTCAAGGATGTGAACAGGAAAGCAATTGTTAACATTGGCATATAAATGTTGCCAACAAGAATTATAATCAGAAGTGGTGAAGGTCCCTCTGTTCCTTACTATTGTCTCTGAAGGACATTTTCTTTTGCATGGTTCTACATGGCACTGCATGCCATTGACTATTTTTTGTTAATTTGATTTATTATTGTCACATGTATCAGTATTGTTATGGTTCAGGTTAGAAACTCCGAAGTGTTTTATGAAGCCCGCCTGAACCATAAATGTTTCATTCTGAATTTGGCTAGAATAAGCATGAAATGTTTCACCTCATGTATAATTCAAGTGACCCACTAGGAAGCTTTTATTAAGCAAAATTTGTTTAAGAATATAGTTAACACATACAGTAAGAAAATTAGCAAGGACTTTTATCAATTACAAACAAGAAACAAAACAACCACTATAAGGTATGGCTCTTAATAAAAATCTCTAATGTGTTCCAATTAAAATCAATATCAATAAACAAAACTCTTTAAACAGATTTATCACTGTACAGGCTAAAGCTCACAGGATGCCGGAATCCAGTTCCCTGGACTGAATGCTGATTTCAAATGATCTTGAAAACTCAGAGCAGCTTGTATTCTTATCATCACCCCAAAACACCAAAGCACTGATTCTACCCTGCAGCATGGGAACAAGCCTTTCTTTCAGCTGACTGGTAAAATTTTAAAAACAAAGAGAAAGACTTTGGCCGCGATTCTCCCAAGAGCGCTGAATTGGTGGGAAAGCTGTTCTAGCTCCTGACAGCTCAACTTCTCACTTAAATCTGTGCACTGCAGAGGTCCCAATGGTGAATCTCATTAAAAACCCAGTGAGGGGCAGGACCTATTTGCACTGGAGTCTGACAATTCTGGAAATCTGCACATGCGCAGTGGCCCCGATCTGTCAGACTCCCCATTTGCTAGCCAGCTTGATCACTGGCCAGCCCAGGACCCCTGCAGTTCTGCCTCTCCAGCCACCCCCAAAGCCTAATCACGGCCCCCACAACAGCCCTATCCCCCTGCCCCAGCAGTGGTGGTCCCCTCACCCTCCACCCTGCTGAGCCCCCTTAGGGTCAGACCCCCTCCGGGATGCAGACCCCCCCAGCATAATGCCCCCCCAATTGCACTAAAAGGTCCCTCTATCCTAGACCAATCCCAATGCAGAATTGCAGCGGGACTGCCCCACTCCCACCGATCACCCCTTGGCTGTACCCACAATAGGCCTCGCCCCCTTAACACTGCCCGATGCCTCTTGGGCAGTGCCAGGGAGCACTGGCTGGCACTGCTTTGGTGCCCCATGCCCAGAGGGCACCACCCCCCCTCGCTGCCCCGGCTCCCTGGGGAGGCCCCAATTGCCCTCAATTCATTCCAGCAGGGTCTCCCGCTAGTTCCTGGATGCGTGGATCTACTCTAAACCCCACCAGAATGAAGTACTCCTGGCGAAGTGGAAGATTCAATCGGGACCCAGTAAGTTCCCACTAATCACATTTAAAATACATTTAAAACATTTTTTTAAAAGATTCAAATGACTTACCCGCCTTCCCACTGGTTTCCAGCGTGGTCTGGCCTGCGACTGTTCTCCGGCTCTGGGAGACGTGCATGCGTTCCCGGCGCATGCACAAATCC
The DNA here is from genome assembly GCF_965287045.1 of Carcharhinus amblyrhynchos. Classification (NCBI taxonomy): domain Eukaryota; kingdom Metazoa; phylum Chordata; class Chondrichthyes; order Carcharhiniformes; family Carcharhinidae; genus Carcharhinus; species Carcharhinus amblyrhynchos. The sequence continues at coordinate 8,849,432 of NC_137333.1, read as the reverse complement.
CGGAAAAAGGCCGGCGACGCACTTCTGCCTCCCACACCCACCAGAAATGTTGTGGGTCGGGATGGGAGAATGGCAGCTTTCATTGCCAGCGCGCTCCAAGACTGCCTCTAACACTGCGGCCAAATCAAAACTGCAAGCTGAAATACTTTGGCCACTTGACCTCCCTACATTTCTTTTCTCCTCCCAGCACTGACATCACCTCAGGCTGTGTGCATGAAACCACTGAAGCTGTGAGCCGCAGAAATCATGTTTTTAAAAAAAAAAGCTTCCTTAAAGGGATACTAATGTCACTGTGTTCAACGAAAAGTATTGTTTATTGCGTGCTATACAGACAAAGCACACCGTTCATAGAGAAGGAAACGAGAGAGTGCACAGGCGACACAGTGGCACCGTGGTTGGCACAGGTTTGATTCCCGGCTTGGATCACTGTCTGTGTAGAGTTTGCACATTCCCCCCTACCCGTGTCTGCCTGTGTTTTCTTCGGGTGCTCCGGTTTCCTCCCACAGTCTAATTTTGTGCAGGTTAGGTGGATTCTCCAGGCTAAATTACCCCTTAATGTCGGGGGACTTGCTAGGGTAAATGCATGGGGTTATGGGGATAGGGCCTTGCTGGAATTGGAGTTGGTGCGGGCTCATTGGGCCAAATGTCCTCTTTCTGCACTTAGTGTTACATGTGAGTGTTTTAGTCACAGAACCACTGACCTGATCCTAAAAGACTAATTGGTATTAATTTTTGTGTCAGCTTGTTTCAACTGTTAAATGGAATATCCTCCTTTGGGAACTGACAATTCCCAGGTGAGTTGTGTTGTGAACTGTATTGTGTTTTGTACCTTGGAGATTTGCAGAGATGACACACACCAGGTATTAAGTTTAAACAGGACTTTATTACAGAAAAACTTTCTTTAAAAACAACCAAAAAGCTTCTGGCTTCATTTTAGTTTGTGTGTCTCTTTAACAACTCCCACAGGTTTGACTAACAGCACACGACACAGAGAATAGTCTTTGCCCCTTGGCACTGCTGAATGGGAAAAGTGGCTATGCCTGGGGGGGCACCTTGGCATTGCCTGCCATGCACTGTGCAGTGCCAAGGGGGTACGACCTAATGGGAGATGGGGCCAATAGGGGATAAGGTCTCTGGAGGGGACGATCAGTGGGGATGGGGAATCCCACTGCCACTCCGCACTTGGGTTTAACAACAGAGGAAGGGAGGCCAGCGATCAATGATGGCCATCGGAATGGGGGGGGAAGGGGGGTTGGGGGAAGGTGATGGTCGGCATGCTGGGGAGGCGGGCTAGTCAGGGACCGGGGTGGGGAGAATTGGGGTTGCTGATGAGTGGGGGGTGCGGATCAGGACAGCCAGGAAGGTGGGGGGGGGGGGGGGGGGGGGGGGGGGGGTTGAGATCAAGGTGGGCTGTGGGTTGCAAGTGGCCTGGACACATCTGAGGGGCCAGCAATCGGGCCGTGGGGGGGCGGGTGGAGTCGGCTGCCGGCCTCTCCAGCGGGAATAGGCCCCGTCCATTAATTTTACTGATATTCACACTCTAGCACCCTGCAGTGCACAGAGTGTGGGAGATTCATTTTGAAAGTCCTGTTGAAAAACTAACGGGATTTACTCCAGTTTTTCTGCGAATTTAACACTTAGAATTTTTTTGGGAGAATCCCACCCATGATGTTGTCCAGTTTAGTGGGAAGAGTAGAAAACTGGAATATTTAAGTGGAGAGAGACTCCACAATGCTGTGGTACAGAGGGGTTTGGGAGTCCTTGTACATGAATCACGAATGGTTAACATGCAGGTACAGTAAGCTATCTGTTGCAAAGAGGGTGCAGCATAAAAGCAGGAAAGTCTTGTTATAACTTTACACAGCATTGGTGAAATCACAGCTGGAATACTGGATACACTTTCAGTCATCTCATTTAAGGACAATATACTTGCATTGGATGCAGATCAGAGAAGATTCATTCACTTGGTTGCTTCCTAGGATGGAGGGGTTGTCTTTTGAGGAATGGCTGAGAAAGTTGGGCCTAAATTCATTGAGATTTAGGAGAATGAAAGGTGATTTTATTGAAAGATTCTGAGAAAGCTTCACTAGTTTGATTCCTCAGATGAAGGGTTATTAATCCTTGAAACTCTCTATCCCCAGAGGGCAGTTGTTATTGAACATATTTGATCTACAAAGAGCTTGGGATCAATGGTTATGGGAAGGGGCAGGGAGGAAGTGGTTTATGAGCCACCATTAGTCATGATCTTATTGAATCGTAGATCAAGATCTTCCATTGTCAATGTTGTGCCTTACACCTGAAAAAAAATTGCAAATCATACCTCCACTGTGTTTCTCGGAGCTTGAGAGATGAAAGCAGGCAGGAACAAAGCTCCCCGAAATGTTACACATGTAAAACAACCCCACTGCCATTAGTTCTGAGATGGGAAATGTCCTCGGAGACACTCTGGCTCCGTCACTGAAACTTTGCAAGATGATTTACACAGATTTTAACCCTTCTGTCAAAGTTACACCAGCAGCACAGGAATGGCTCCAGAAACATTCCCAACTTACAATATGCCAGCCTCATAAAATTGGGGATCTGGCAAAGAGTCCAGACTTGAAGCATTGGCTCTATTCTCTCTCCACAGATGCTGTCGGACCTGCTGAGATTTTCCAGCATTTTCTGTTTTTGTTTCAGAGTCCAGCATCCGCAATATTTTGCCTTTAACTTAAGCACCAGAGAATATTAGACTTAATTTCTGTTTACCCTGTCTGGATATTTCTGCTCCCAAGTGACAATCTGGCAATCAAATGTACCGAAATAACATAAAGCAGGAATTTCATCAACATAAATTCAAAAATAACCTCACAAAGATAAATCAATTTTTCCCAAATTTCAACTAGTGATAAGAGTTAAGACAACCAGTGATAAGACTCTCATCTAAAAAAGATCATCTACCTTTTATATCGAAAATGCCAGCTGACCTCCTCCAGCACTTTGGTGATTTTCTTTCAGAATTGCAAATGTTCTTTTTGATTCAAATTTTAGCATGAGATGTGTTTCTCCATTTCCCTCCTCCTGATTCCCGTGTCTTCAATTTAGCTTTTCAACTTCCATTGTTCTGGACAAAGCTACGTTAATATAAAGAGATGCGTGAGACTGCTGTAAACTTAAGTTGTCACCCTCAGTTACTTGTGCTGTAACATGTTCTGGCCACAGGATTTCTGAGTAGTTACACCAGAGTATTTCTCCATGCAATTCAATTGCCTTTACCACTCTCCTGGTGATAGTGCGCTGCACTGCACTCAGATGTCAGCAGGCTTCGTAAGCCTGCAAAGCTACTGAAAACAGTCGACAGTACATGTCTATCTTCCTTCAGTCCTTATTTTGTTGCAGCTGTCAGCCGTGGAGGGATATTTGTATTCAGCAGCAGACCACCAACAGGCTAAGAATAATTTCAAAAACAGTGGCTGATATGAAAGTTGTCTACCTTGCTGCATTCAGTGGTATAATGGGATGCAGCTGGAATTGAGGCAAAACTTTCACAAAATGGGCTGTGAGACCTGTTGAATAATAAAGGTCCAGCAGGGTTTGGGGGGGGCGGGGGGGGCGGTGGGCGGTGGGGGTGGATGGATAGCAATGCTAGAGTATCAAAGGGCATGCACAGATTTGTCCCATGGCTGGCCTTCTGCATGTTGCAGCAACCGCGCTGTAGCAAGTAATTGTTAAACTTGTGTCTGAGCCTCTTGCAGCAAGAGACAGAGGTCTAGTTTAATGATACTGCCTTCAAGGGAACAATGTGTAATGATTTGCTGCCAGTAACTCTAAGTGGGCTATTGGAACTGACTTTAGCAGAATGTTAAAATCTAAACAGCTTTGGTGTTCTATACGTAAATGTGTGTTATTGGTGGTCGACAACCTTTAGTTTATTTACCAGTGTCACAAGTGTGTTTATCTCAACACTGCAATTAAGTTACTGTGAAAATCACCTAGTCGCCACACTCCGGCGCCTGTTTGGGTACACTGAGGGAGAATGTAGCATGGCCAATGTGCCTAATCAGCTCATCTTTCAGACTGTGGGAGGGAACCAGGGCACCCGGAGGAAACCCAAGGGAGAACACACAGACTCTGCTCATGCAGTGATCCAAGCTGGGAATTGAACCCCGGTCCCTGGCGATGTGAGGCAGCAGTGCTGACCATTGTGTCACCGCGCCACCCTACTCTGATCTTCTGGGGAACTGACAACACTGACCGCACTGCCAACCTGACGTGGAGGATGCCTTCGCTCGGCTTTGCCGAGTGGCCTGTTTTTCCACTCCAAAGTCAACTTGGTGAGAGGATTTATGGAATCAGAGAATGGTTGCAGCAGAGAAGTCAGCATTCAGCCTGTCATGTCTGTTCTGGCTCTCCTGCAAGATCAGTTCAGCCGTTTTCCACTCCTCTGCCTTTTCCCTGTAGCCCTGCAAATGCTTTCTCTTCAGAAAATTGTTCAGATAGGAACCCACAATTGAATTTGTCTCCAACACATTCTTAGGTAATAGATTCCCAATCCTAAATAGCCACCCCTTTAAAAGGTTATCAAATTAGTGTCCCCTGCAACGGGAGCAAATTCACCACATCTACTCTCATGATTTTCAGTACCTCTCTAAAATCCTTCCATCTGTCTTTTCTTTTTGAAGGAGAACAGCCTCAGCTTCTCTAATCTATCTATATAACTAAAGTGCCTCAACCCTGGAACCATCTGGGTAAATCTTTTTTGCGTCCCTTCCAACACTTTCACCTCCCTCCCTCATGCATGGCAACCAGAACTGGACATAATACTCCAGCTGAGAATGGACCAGAGATTGGGGTTAGTTTTTTTTTATTAATATCACAAGTAGGCTTACATTAACATGCAAAATTGTGGCTTAGCATCAAGGGGATTAATAGGGTAAATACAGGATAGGGACTAGGTGGGATTGTGGTCAGTGCAGACTCGATGGGCCAAATGGCCTCCTTCTGCACTGTAGAGATACTATGATACTTATTTCAGTGTGATGAAGTTACTGTGAAAATCCCCTAATTGCTGTACTCTGGCGCCTGTTCGGGTACAATGAGGGAGAATTTAGCATGGCCAATGCACTCAACCAGCACATCTTTTTGACTGGGGGAGGAAACTAGAGCACCCGGAGGAAACATGTGCAGACACGGGAAAAAGACAGTGATCCAAGCCAGGAACTGAACCCGGATCTCTCGTGCTGTGAGGCATCAGTGCGAACCGCTGTGCTATCTGTGCCAATGTGCCGTGTTTTATAAAGGGTCACCATCATTTCCTTGATTTTGTTCCCTACGCCTTTATTTATAAAACTCAACATCAGGTATGCTTCAATACTTTCTCAACCAGCCCTACCATCTTCAATAATTTCGGCAAATATATCTCCAGTCCCTCGACACAGGTACTCCCTTTAGAATTGTGTTTTTTATTTCATATTGCTTCTCTTCCTCTTTCCGACCAAAATGTATCACTTTTTATTTCTCTGCATTAAAATCCTCTACCACATTTCCATTCATTCTATCAGCTTGCCTACATCCTTTTGAAGCCTATTGCCCTCATCCAAATAGTTCACATTACTTAAAAGTTTTGTGTCATCCTCAAATTTTGAAATTAAATTGTGTGCATCCCGAGTCTAAATCATTAACATAGATCAAGAAATGAAATGGTCCCGATTCCCACCTCTGGGGGACATCACCAAATGCCTTTCTCCAGTCCAAAAAGGTGCGACCTTACTGGCCATTCACGTCACGCTCACGCTGCAGCGAGGTCACAGATTTTGGCGTCCAGCCAAATCTCCATACATTGCAGTGGGATGGAAAAATCCTGCTTGTGTGAACAGTGTAAAATTCCAGTCGAGCGTTCAGCACTAATCTCTGCTTCCTGTCACTCAACCAATTTTGTGTCCATGCTATAACTGTCCCATTTATTCTGTTAACTTCTTCTTTGAAATGATGCAGCTCTGTGCCAAACATCTTTTGGGAATCCATGTACAAGACATCAATGACATTGTCTTCATCAATTCTCTCTATCATCTTATTTAAAATAAAACATCAAGATGGTTGAATATGATTGATCTCTGACAAACCTACGCTGGATTTTTTTTTAGCTGATCCATATTTGTCCAAGTGAGTGTTAATTTTATTCCAGGTTATTATTTCTATAAACTTTCCACCATCAAGATTAAACAAACTAGCACGTAGCTGCTGGGTTTATCCTTACACCATTTTTGAAACAAGGGTGTAACATTGTCAATTTCTCAGTTCCCGGTATCTAAGAAGAATTGGAAGATTATTACCAGGTCTTCCACAGTTTCAACCTTTCCCTCCCATGGTATATTCAGGTACGTCTTACCCAGTCCTGGTGACTTTTCAACTTTAAGTGCGGTCACCATTTCTAACAACTCCCCTTTATCAATTTTTATTCCACCCAGTGTCGCAACTAAAGCCTCTTTGGCAGCACCTTTATCCTTGTCAAAAGCAGGTATAAAATATTAATTTAGCACCTTAACCATGTCTTCTGCCTCCATGTGTACCTGCCCTTTTTGATCTATCATTCTTCCTCTCACTATGTTTTTACTATTTAAACACCTATGGAAGCATTACCTTTTATCTTTAATGGCTCAGCATACCTTCTAATTTTATTGTTTAATCTCATTCTATGCTTCTAAAATTTCACCCTAATTTTTTAAACTCTCTCACAATGCTTTAATTCAATTCCTTACAGATTTTGAGACCTTGCATTAAGTTGATCTTTCTCTACACCCTAGTTACGACTGTAACACTACATTCTGCGCTCTCTTCTTTCCTTCTCTACGAACAGTATGCTTTTGTCTGTATAGTGCACAAGAAACAATACCTTTCACTGTATGTAAATACATGTGACAATAATAAATCAAATCAAATCAAATATCACGTCAATTCAAAACAATGCCAAATGCCCCTCTGGTGTGTTTTCACATCACCTGGTGTCTGCATGACTACTAGTCAATATAGCACTTGATTCCAGGCCCACTACACCATTTACATATTGATGCACAAAACAACTGCTTTACATTGACAAGAAATGATCAGTGTAATCCTATTGTCTCATTTCAGTAAAAGGCATCGGAGTGATATTTTGCTATGATCTGCGCAAGAAAAGATTGTCACAATCTGACTGATGGAGTCTAAAACTTCGACGAAGAGATCGAAACATGTCACAATGATATTTTTACCATTCATTTGGAGGCATAGTCCATCATCTCTATGTTTTGATGACACAACCAGCTTCTCTTGGACATCATTACTCATTTGTGGGGCCAGGGACTAATTTCCTACTCTCCTCACTCAGTCTGTAGAACTGCCTCAGTTACTGCACAGAAAACAGTATATTTAAATAATGAGTCATTTGGCGAGTTTTATTTTATCTCAGTGACTTGTTAGCACTATAATTAAAAAATATATTTTAAAATTTGTAAGACAAGGAATTTAAGTGTTGCTAATAGCTAGATATTTCACAGCATACCAAGACTGGAAAACAAAACCATATGTAGCCCGAAGTGTCAACTGGTGAAGTTTTCCAATACTTTTGCATTGGTGATACAAGTGACATAAAAGTGGCAATATAATTTTAGATTGAATCCTAATTTGAATCCTGAATGGAGTGAGGTGATACCAGAGAAGAAGGTTGTCTCAAATCACTTGGGTTTGTAACAATATAAAATCAAACTTTAATCATGGGACCAAAGCAGATTTACCAAATTATTCAGCTGGTCTGTTATATCTCCTGGGCAATCTGCAAATTTAAGCAGAGTCTCTTTTTTAGATAGAAAATACCTTGAAACCAAACTTCCCTACTTATATCATCTAAAAGTACTGGCTGGTGAGTGGAGCTTTTCTGCAGCTCCACATAAAGGTCTATTTTGATGGTCATATCTTTTAATGGAGGCCTTGCCAGTCATGAGTTGCCCTCTGCACCGAGGGACCTCTGACTGGTCAGCGCAAGGTAACCACAGCAACAGGGTCAAGAAGCTAGAAATGTTAACTCACTCTGCAAGAAGATCTTAAACTGTATTGTTGGCAGTAATTGTTTTAACCTCAGCTGATATAGTGTTAAAGATAGGTGGAAAAATGTCCTGGAAAAGGGTAAACCACTTTAGATGGAAAGTATTAATGTGCTTTCTGTGTTTGCAATAGCTTGCACTATGGTATCTACCGAAACATGTTTGTTATATTCCCAAAGCCTCAAGCAAGCCCCACGCTCTTGAAATTGGGTCATTTACGAGGCAGCATGCCTTCCTACTCCAATTGAAAAGCAAACTGGTTTTTCAATATCTGATTGCATTCTTCATCGCTATCAGTCAAACAGCCCTTTTTCCTGCCTCTACAGTATTTTATAATGAACAATTGAAATTAGAGTCATAAAGGTTTACAGCATGGAAACAGGCCCTTCAGCCCAACTTGTCCATGCCACCCTTTTCTTTAACCCCTAAGTTAGTCCCAATTGCCTGTGTTTGGCCCATATCCCTCTATACCCATCTTATCCATGTAACTGTCTAAATGCTGTTTAAAAGACAAAATTGTACCCGTCTCTATTACTACATCTGGCAGCTTGTTCCAGACACCCACCACCCTCTGTGTGAAAAAATTGCCCCTCTGGATTCTTTTCCTACCTTTGGGAAAAGATACTGATCTGTGCCCCTCATTATTTCATAGACCTCTATAAGATCATCCCTCAGCCTCCTATGCTCCAGAGAAAAAGTCTATCCAGCCTCTCCTTATAATTTGAGCTATCAAGTCCACATAGCATCCTAGTAAATTTTTCTGCACTCTTTCCAGTTTAATAATATCATTTCTATAATAGGGTGACCAGAACTGTACACAATATTGCAGGTGTGACCTTACCAATGTTTTGTACAATTTCAACAAGACATCATAACTCCTGTATTCCTGTTTTGACCAATGAAACCAAGCATGCCGAATGCCTTTATAGAAATTGTTCAAAGGAAATGAGAGAAAAGCACTATTTTCAATGTCCCATTGATGTTTCCCCTGGGTCTGCTCACAGCGGTGTCACAGAGATCATGTGAGACATGTCAACTCCTCTGAGAATAAAATGTGGCTTTTTAAAAAAATCAATGCCTGCTTGCAAACAAGAACAAGAGACATTTTAAGCTTTATACAAAACAACATTTGGGAACTTGTGGATGTGTTCATAGAAAAATTGAACCTTCAAGACTCAGAAAACTGGTAACAGGTTTGGGTGGAAAAGTCAGGAGTCTGGCTGTTGATTTACAAAGTATCAACTTTCTGATTGGGTACAAATGTTGCTGCCATCATACGTTGGCCCAATATAAAACCCAATAAAAGACCCATGTCTTTAGTCAGAATTCTGTATGATCCTCACTCAAATGAGTCTCAGAAACTGCTTTGCTCTTTGAAGAAATTCAAACGAGGATCAGGGATTTACTGGGGATCACAATGGACCACAACATACAGGAGCAGAAGTAGGCTATTCAGCCCATTGAGTCTGGCCCTATCATTTAAGGAGATCATAACTGATCTGATGTGATAATCCTCAAATCCACTTTCCTGCCTTATCCCCTTAATGAGTAAAAATCTGTCTATCTCAGCCTTGAACATAACTTGATGACCCAGCCTCTACAGCCCTTTGTGGTAAAATAGCATTTGAACATTCATTGACTACAAACTCTTTCAGGCAGGTGCAATACCTCATGATGTGTTTTGGCCACATCCGCAACTACCCCAAAAATGGCTGTGATAGACTCTTTCACAACTGCCTGAAACTTCAGAGCAGATCTATCTTTGTTGCCCACACTTCAATAGAGATATAGTTGTGGCATTTACTACACACTGATCTTCTGGCACAATCTGAATCCCTCCCATACAATTATGCATTCATGTCATCTCATCCTTCCTATGAATTAAGGAGATATGAATCATATCAGATAATCTATAGTCCACATGGGCATTAATTAAATAACAACACAATGTTTATAAGGGACAGCTTTATGTTTTTTTTTGAGGAAAGAAGGTACCATTTAGATGGGTTCCTCGGATTTTAGAGGTTTCTCTTCATTGTAAGGAGTTACATGTGGTAGCACTATGGGTATTGGGGCTCTGGTTTATAAATTCCAAAGTTATGGAATCAATCAATGTCTGGTGCTGTCTGACCACAGAAATATAATTGTATACACTAGCAGCCATTTTCCTGGAGAAACCACAATTGTTGTGCAGCGATAATTGAGATTGAGAGAAAGGAATGTGAGAAAAAAGTTAAATTAGAGGAAGCATTCCAGAAATATAAAAGGCATTAGATGAAAATCGGTAGAAAGGCAGGGCAGTGAAAGATAAAATTCAACGCGGACAAATGCTCATTCATTTATTCCTTCACAGGATATGGACATCGCTGGTTAAACAAGCATTTATGGCTAATCCCTCATTGCCCCTTGAGACAGTAGTGGTAAGCCATCCACTTGAACTGTTGCTGTACATGTGGTGTGGGTACACCCACAGTGCTGTGAGGGATGGAGTTCTGAAATTTTGACCCGGTGACGATGAAGGAACGGCGATATATTTCCAAATAGGGAAAATGTGTGTGGCTTGGACAGGAACTTGCAGCAGTTGGGTTCTCATGCATCTGTGGCCATTGTCCTTCAAGGTGGCAGAAGTTGGGGGTTTTGAAGATGCTGTCAAAAGAGCCTTGGTGGGTTGCTGCAGTGCATCTTGTTAATGGTACACACAGCTTACACTGCAAGTATAAAATATTAGACATTGGAAGGCAATAAATTAATGATACAATGATATAATAGTGCAAAAATAACTGAGTGAAGTTGAAAGGATCTGGAGGATAATAATAGTTAACATACTTAACATGCCAAAAAACTATAAAGCAGAAAGTGAATGGAGTAATTAATTATTTCACTAAATTGGTTGATAATAAATTGGTAGGTGCACTACTTAGCTTCCAGCTCCTGTACTGGGCTCAACGCCGATCAAAAGCAACAGGGAAACATTCAAATCGTGCACAGAAGAGATATGAAGTTGATTCCTGACATGAAAGCATGACAGTACAAGACAACACAAGCTTTGAAAAGAGACAACTGGCAGGAGACTACATGGAAATATACCTAACATTGAATGGTAAAGATAAAATTTACTTTTAACATAAGAACATGTCCCAAAGTTCTCCACAGGAATGGTTATTGAACAGACGTTGATTGTATCGGCATAAGGACAGGTAGGCGAATCCATTCTCAATGAGGTAGGCTTCTCCACCAATGGGTTACAGTGTTTCAAAAAAGCGGCTCACCACCACCTTCTCAAGGGTAATTCAGGATAGGCAAGAAATGCTGGCCTCACCAGCAGCGCCCAGAATTTTTTTTTAAATGATCACCTTAAAGAAGAATTGGAAAGGTGAAAATGTTTAGGGAGGAAATTTTATAGTTGAGGGCCCAGCAGCTGTTACCAATGGTGGAGCAAAGACAATTGGAATGTATACGAGGCTCATAAGTGGATGACAAGGGAGTCAAGTAGGGATGTGGGGCTTAAGACTCCTACAGATGGGGTGTGCTGGAGGAGGGGTGAGGTTGCAGACATCTGAAAGCAAGGATGAAGATTTGTGGCTTTGTCAGACTATCAATCTTTAAAAAGCACATGGATATTGGGTGAACATTATCTGGGTCAGCAGTTACATACAAGTGATGGCCTAGTAGTATTATCACTAGACTATTAATCCAGAAACTCAGTTAATGTTCTGGGGACCTGGGTTCGAATCACACCATGGTAGATGGTGGAATTTGAATTCAATAAAACAAAGCTGGAATTAAGAATCTACTGATGACCATGAAACAACTGTTGGAAAAACCCATCTCGTTCACTAATGTCCCTTAGGGAAGAAAATCTGCTATCCTTACCTGGTCTGGCTTACATGTGATTCCAGAGCCACAGCAATGTAGTTGACTCTCAACTGCGCCCCAAGGGTTGGGCAATAAATGCTGGCCCAGCCAGTGACGCACATGTCCCATGATGAATGAAAAGAAAGAGTTGGGATTTGAACAAGGAGCCAGATAACTCCAGGGCACTATTTCAAGGTAAGGTAGGATAATAAAACAAAGAACAATAGGCTAAAATTGGTTTAGAACAATGAAGGACATTTTAGGGATTGTTTATTTCCTCACAGGCTGATGTACTTTTGAGAAAGGTTTTTGTGGGAGAGAGTGGAAATGAAACCCTTGGATTTAATTATTACACCGCTAAATAAATTGATGAGGAATCTGTGTTTTTTTTTCCTTTGCTCGGTAGAGCTAAAGCTAAACAAATAATTGAGTTTATCCTGTGGTTGCCACTTTTTAATCCCAATCTTAAACAGCCCGCTAAACTACAAGAGAATTCAGGTACACTTAGCCAGTGTGTAAAGGAAAGAGCACTCATTAACCAAGTCTATTTTATATAATTTTTCAAATGTTTTTTTCTAGTGAAACTTGGATCCAATAAAACGGAATACTCTGGGTGTATAAAAACATTTTGCAAGACGTCTTTTTGTACGTACAACAAATGGAAGTTATTAACTCTGTCCTATAGAGGTCGCTTTTATCTATCATTTTGTACCAGCCAGTCTTCAGAAAATAGACGGATGGCTCAAAAAAAAATCCGGAATTAATTACTTTTCAGAAAATTAAACCTGCTTAAGACACGGGATATTCGTTTCCAAAGTATCGTTGTTGTAACATTTTCTGTGAAAAACCATGTGTGAAAAAGGCAACACGTAACAAAAGATTTTAAAAGAGAAAAAAGTAACGACATCTTTCACTCCACAAAACGTCTTATTTTGTCATTGATTATAAATCGGGAGAATTGTAAAATTTGGCCCCAGCAAATTGTTAACAGCGTCTTCGTGGCAAAACAGAAGAGTTTGAAATGCAGACGAAATAACGGATAAATGTCATTCAACACACACACACTACAGTCAAAGTGAAAGGTTTGCTTGCATGGGATGAAGGAAATGCATTAATTGTCGATCTGAGAGTGGAGGGGATTTTTTTTCTCTAATAAATACGCGCTGGCTAACGATGCAAATGTTTTCTTTTTTCCCAATCCGGAGTTTGGAGAGAGGGCAAAGTCGAAAGATTGTGAGGGGTGATTTCTAATTCAGCCAAGCTCTCTGTTTAGTATGATCAATTCTCCAGAAAGGTCGCTTTGTTGCAAGGCGATAAAAGGGGAAAACAAAATCGATAAACTCCCTCTTGTTTGTTTACTGTTTTAATGCATTTGATGGTGCCTGTAAGTATTTCACTTTTGCTTTCATGGAACACCAACACTGGGACTCAGGGAGCTCTTGGGGCTCTGAAAGCGAGCTTCCCTCTACTAATGCCTGTGTGTGTCTGTGTGTGCACTTTTTAATGACTGCAGCTACGCTTATACAATTGTCCCTGTAAATATGCACATTGCACATGGAGCGAGTCAGCATTAATTCCACTGCTCTCTGCTTTATATCTCGCAGATATGCTGACCTTGATCTTTAGAGCCTAGGCTTGGCCAATGAAGGAACGGCCCTACAAATGTGTTCATACCAAAGGTCATTTTTACGCCATGCCACTTAAAATTAGGGGTGTCCGGAGCTAATTTCTTGCTGACAACAAAGTCCTATATATATTTTAATTTTCATTATAGGAAGTGATTAAATTTGAAAGCCACACATCTCCACCCTTGAGTGTTCCCCGCTTTCTACAGCAGCGATAAGAAATGCGCCGATTTTGATCTTAATGGGACGCTTTCTCGTTTCAAACCTAAAACTTGCTCCTTTTGAAAAGTTGGCCAACAAGTTCTCCTCCCCCCGCCTCGTTCACCCCTGAGTCAATCAGTCAGCATCCAGCTGGAAACGGGATTTCCAAACTATAAGATATATTAAAAAAATAAGATTCCCTCGACAGCAATGTAACTGGGGAGAGGTGACGAAAGAGAGAATCAGAGAGGTAAGAGGTAAAAAAAAGCAATCAGCTCAGAAACAGTCGTGAATCCTGCATGCTGCTAGAGAGAAACAAAATAACGAGAGGTCAAAGCAAAAGGTACAGAAAGCGAGTGCGCGTTTTGTATTTGGGATGGGTTGGGGGGTGGGGGGGGGGGGGTGGATTTTTCGCCCAATCTGTGTCAGGTCTGAATCCCGGCCGTTCAGGGAGTTGTGCTGAATACTAACATCCTGGCAGCTGCAACTGACAGGCAGCGACCAGATCCTTCAGGGACACGTCGAGACAAGAGGGACCTGTTCACCAAATGTGACTCTTTCAAAAAAAAATTTGTTTGTTAGCTGGTCTGAAAAATCAAGCAAAATGAACATTATGTTTCACTCCTTAAAAAGCCAATACCTTTTGCAGAAAACCTGACTTCAGATTGTGCATCATTGATATTGGTTATCTGCAATGTTGCCGAGGATTAATACTCAATTTTAGCATTTTTTAAAAAACGCATATTACATTTAATATACAACTCGCAGTGTGACCGTTTATTGCCCGTTTTTCTGCAATGCAATGGTTGCAAAGATTCTTAACAAATGTACTGATCAACGGTTCGTGAATGTACTGAAATATGCGATTAAAATGTCTATTTGCCTGTCCAATGGATGGTATTAATGAATTAAAATCGGATTTGGTTTATTGACAGAAGATTCTGGTACAGCGTGGCTTGAGAGTGATGAAGATTGAATAGGAAATATTCTTCACTGGTTATTTGTATATAAATGTCCTTCCCTTTTCAGGAATAAAAGTGCGAAAGAACCTCCATTAGGAGGAGCTTGTCACTTAATATTGCCGGAGTGTGAATCCCAGTCGCCCCGAGTGAGCAAGCGCACATCCATCCGGACGCAAACTGTAGGTGTCAGTGGCCACTTTAGGGAAGAGTGTCTCTAACAAAACATTTTACTTCCTTTCGCTGACTTTACCCTCCTCTCCTGAGTTCCTGTCACAAGAGTCAGCATCACAACCTCGCAGCCGAATGACTGCATGGAGTGTTATTTTTTATTTAGTACATAAAACGACCAAACTAATAACTCTTGAAATTTGGCGACCAGTTTCTTATCAATGAGATGTGTGTGTGTGTGTGTGCGTGAGGGAGGGAGATAGACCATAACAGTAGCGCAAAAGGTAGCGATGCACATGTTTGACTGCAGAAAGTGTGTGTTTGTGTTGGCAGGATAAGTTAAAGCCAAGTCTGCCATTTAATTCTTCGCATTTCTAATTCCTCGCCGCGACTAAACTGTTATTGTTCCATATTTTCTCCCTGAATGACAATTTACAATCAGAACCAGTCCACAAACTGTGCAGTGATCTGTGCGATTGAACTGCAAAGCCTTATGATGTGTGCCTGCTTGCACGCTATTTTACCTTTGTTTTAATTCGTTTTATTTACCACTTCTGCAGATGCTGGAATGTCCGCCTGATTTTTTTTGTGTGTGCGTGTCAGATCCACCTCGGTGTTCATCTGCATATCTGCGGTCAAAAGCGGCTTTTATTTTTTTTAATATCCCTTCCACATGAATTGAGATGCAAGTTATTGAAGTGCCTCGTCTTCAATTAAAAGCAAACACAATTACAGCGGGTCGTGCCTGGAATACAAGTCCGACACTTGCATCTATTAATCATGAGATCTTCCCGGACGCTATTTAAATGAACTTCCAAGTTTGACTGTCAGCTGCACTGGAGGCTTTATGTTTTAGCCATGTTTATTCACAGCTCCTCATCTCACATCATGGACAGCCCTGGGACTAACACAATCGCTTTGGGGAGGAGGCAAATGTAAACACGCAGTCCCCCCCTTCCAATCTATTTAATAATTATTGAGGGAAAAAACACATAGACACAGAAGTAACATTTGTACAGGGGTGGTAGGCAGGAAAAGACTTGGAAGAAAAAGGTGGGGGGAGGGAGGGCAGATGTGTGCAACTTTTCTGATCTAACGCTCAGATTAGTAGCATCAGAGGTGATGTCTAATTCTGGGAGGGTTTTTTCACCCATTTAAATGACTGAAACGACAATTTCTTTTTTCTCTCGGTGCTCTCCATATCTTCAATTGCGGGGAGGTTGCAAAGAGCAACGATTGCGAACTATACACAAAAAAAAGCTGTTTTGTGCAGAGCTGGCGTTCTCCACGCTACCCCGTGGAGATTAGAAGCTGTGATTAGACCTCAGGATTTGTAAAGGGACAGTCACAATAGGACAAATTGAAGCCAGTTGTCTCAGGGCTCTGAATTTCAAATGATCTTATTGATCTGTTTTGCATCACAATCCGCCGCTTCCGCACTTAAAGGCTGACAATTCTTTCCGTTGAAATGTCATTTGTGGCCACTTTTTTTTTGATATGTAAAATGGTGAGGGGGAGTAATTATCTTTCACGTTGACTGAAAATTAAATTTCACTTGACTTGGGGGGAGTGGGGTGGTGATGGTTTGCGGTAAGAATGGTTTTTCACTATCCCCCTCCGTATTGTGAAAACCAGCAGTTTGGGGATTTCACTTGCAAGAGAGAGAGAGAGAAAATGTCAAGAAGGCTCCGCTTGTAGCCAATTTGGGGTCTTCAATGGCTTTTCTGTTGAACTCAAACTTTCCCCTCCACTACCAGAAAGGTGGATTGGGATGGATTTTTAAACAAATATTTTCATAATTAAATACAGTTATTGGAGGATAAATGTCTGCACTGGGGAGGTGGTGGGGGGAGAGACACACACAAAATGATGGTCTCAATTCTTATTGTGCTGATCATGTCACTTTGATTCCGATGCTGCACAGAATATCTGCAGATTCGGGAACGGATGCGCCGAGCAGTTGTTAGCTTGGTTTGGGTATGTGTGTGTGTGTGTGTTAATCATTTTTAAAATCCCTGGGCTAGGGTATAGTTTTCACCCGAAAGGATCATTAACTATAAAGGGCCAGACCTGTTTATTCTGTCCTAGTATGTGTGTGTTTCAATAACTCTTGTTATTTTAGACAGAATGACGGGGGAAGGGGTGGCAAGGAGTGTGTGTGTGTGTGTGTGTGTGTGTGTGCGGGGGGGGGGGAGTTACTCCATAGATATGAGCGGAGATTCCGCCCCCCCCCCCACCACCCCCGCAACCAGTGAGGTTAAGTGTTTCCCTTAACTGTTCGGGACAGCTTCGACATGCAACCGAATACGGACAACAGTAGATCCGGTGGCTCTATATGCGTTGTGAGAGTGAGTGATCAGGATGGCTTACATTTGGGTAAACACATAACACCTCCCTCCCGCCCCCCCCACCCCCACACACCTCTTGCTGTACCGAGGAGTGGGGGGAGGGACACACAATGTAAGGAGTCTAATTGCAGCTCCAAAGTTGCTGCGTCTTTCTGATCGTTGGCAATGATGTTGTCAACCTTGGGAGACTGGGGGGGTATGAATTGTTTTCATTTATTGGAGTGTATGTGTGTGTGTGGGGGGCGGGGGGCGGGAGTGGGGGGATTTGTATGTGTGTGCGTGGTGGGGGGGGGGGGACTGGTGGGAGGTTAACATTTTTGGGACAGTTGTGATCATGTTGGGATTTCAGGTACCTGACTCGCTGTTTCTTGACAAGTTGCTCTCTCTCTCTCTCTGCGTTCCCATTAAATTGCACTGAGCAGATGGGAGAAGCGATTTGTTGTAAACTTGCCCCGTTTCTTTTCTCTTGGGGGTTGGGGGGGGGTGTGGTGTGAAGGCTTTGTAGTGTCCTTTCGGTTGGAGCAGCGGTTGCCTGTCTCTCTCGGTGTGAGTGGAAAGGGTGCTATTTGATATATTCCTGGTTGGAAAGTTAATTGCTCCGCCCCCGGGATACCGTGTGACATGTCATTTCTCCTTTTGATGTTTATGTGTGTGTTATGTGTGTGTTTGTTCCACAGTCTCTCTCCTTCTCTCCTCTTGTCTACAGGAAAATAACAATAACTTCAACCTACCAGTGGCCGGCTAGAAGAAAGCAACTTTGACTCAACCACAGAATCCACCTTGAACATTTTTATGTCTATTTTGTGTTTGAATGCAAGGCTGTTGATTTTTTGTTTCTTGCTAAGAGGAGGACACGGTGGGGATTTCCTCTCTCTCTCTCCACTCAATTTCTCTATGTACCAGCGACCATGGCCGTTCCGGTTGCCCTGATGCCACCAGCTCCGGTGAATCAGACTCCAATCTCGGCACCTTCAGCCTCCTCCTCCTCCTCATCTTCCTCCTCCTCCTCCTCCTCCTCCTCCTCATCTTCCTCGTCCCCTGCCATCTCTGCCATCTCGGCTCCCTCGGCGGCCGCGGCGGCGGGGGCGACAGGAGGGGGACTGTTCCGGGCGGACGGCGGCGGTAGCGGCGGTGGAGGCGGCGGTAGCGGCAGCGGCAGCAAGCCGGTCTATTCCACCCCCTCGCCGGTGGAGAACACCCCGCAGAACAACGAGTGTAAGATGGTCGAGCTGCGAGGGGCCAAGGTGGCCTCCTTCACCGTGGACGGACACGAGCTGATCTGCCTGCCCCAGGCTTTCGACCTCTTCCTCAAGCACCTGGTCGGCGGGCTACACACCGTCTACACCAAGTTGAAGAGGCTGGATATAACGCCCGTGGTCTGCAACGTGGAGCAAGTGCGCATCCTGCGGGGCCTGGGGGCCATCCAGCCCGGAGTGAACCGCTGCAAACTCATCTCCAGGAAGGACTTTGAGATCCTCTACAACGATTGCACCAACGCCAGGTAAGAGAGAGGGGTGGGGGTGGGGGTAGGGGGGAGTCAAAGCCCCCCCGGCAGAAGCAATGGGCTGCAGTCGGGACTTGAGCAAGGATTGGCTTTTGGGCGCAGAGTTAAGGAATTGAGTTACCGACTGGAAAGAGTGGTCAGGCACATGGGAAGGAAAGGGGAGATCAGCCTTCACGTTATCCACTCCGCAACGACCTCCCCTGCCTACTTTTCCACCTTCACTATCTACTTTTTCACCTCTCCTATCTACTTTTCCACCTTCCTATCTACTTTCCCACCGTTCCTGTCTACTTTTCTGTCTTCTCTGTCAACATGTCCACCTTCCCTATCTACTTTTCCACTTTCCCTATTTACTTTTCCACCTTCCCTATCTACTTTTCCACTTTCCCTATTTACTTTTCCACCTTCCCTGCCTACTCTTCCACCATTCCCGTCTACTTTTCCTCCTCCAATGTCTACTTTTCTACCTTCCCTATCTACTTTTCTACCTTTAAAATGAAAGTTCTGCACTCCCTCCTCCCTTCCCCCCCCCCCCCCCTCAAACCAACAGCTTAAAGTTCAGAAAGTTTTATTTGAAAAGTCAATGGGGGCATTTCTCTCTCTCTGCCCCTCCCCACCTCCTCCCCCACTCCCCGTACTTCTTGCAATTACGAACCAAGTATTGCTGTGTTGCAAATACCTTTAATAAGTGTGAGGCTATTGCAATGAGGAGTCACAAAGTTTGTGAAGGATAGATTCCACCCCCAGCACCCTCCCCCTCCCCCCCGGTCGCCTCCCATTGCAACGGTTTCAGTCTGAAGGTGTGAGTTTGTTTCCAAAGGGGAGTTTTAAGTCCTCCCCACCCCCATCACTGTGCTGGACAAAGTCTCCCACACTGAGCCTTGGGGTTTCTCTGTGGGGTATTGGTTACGGGTTTGGATTCATTCTAACGCGCCACCTGTTCGGCGTTCCCCCTTTTTATCTAACTGGGGTGGGGCTGGGGAATCCTCCTCATCAGTAAACAGTCCCGATGACTAACGTATCATTATTGAATATATACATATATATGTAAAGACACATTGCTGGGGTTAACGCCTCCAGATTATACACTACTGGGACTGCCTACATCACCCACTGTTCATATCAGAAAGCCTAAAGTGATGTGACATTGACCATTCCACCAAGCAGTCAGTACCTCTGGTAAGAAGGTATTGCGGCCATCTATTTCTAGATGGCACCCACCAGAGTGGACTAATCGGCCGAAAACTTGGAACTGCTGTTGACAGATTCAAGTTTACTCAGACATACTCTCCCAGTTTGTTTAAACCCCTGCTGTTGCACAGTGGGACACGCTCACAATACTGTGCCCAAACTTTCCAAGAGCGGAATGCACTTTAAAATAAATAACACGTATCAAGTTCAAAGCAGAGTCAATGCTTATTTTGTTCCCGTGTATGTGTGTCTTGTCCTTTAAACAAAGCTTCAAACCAAATTGCATGCCAGATTAAACAGGTGATTGTAACCTGTTTTGCTAACAATTTCACATTGATATGTATCTATTCATCTGTAGCGCCGATTCGTACCATCCCACACACATGTAACTTAGAACAAGAATTTTTGCATACAATTCCTTGGAAAGGCAGGCAACTACAGCCCCCGCCCCCCTCGCCGAGCAACCCCCCCCCCCCCCCCCCCGGTACACACACACACCTAAACAGCCTAACTTTAACCTGAGTACCTGTTACAGGAAACCTAGAATCGCACACAGTACTACAGTAATAAGCCGTGGAACCTTTTCACAGGATATTCTCTCTTTTTTTTTCTCTCTCATCTCAATTCAAGTCCTTCCCAAGGTTTAATCTTACAAAACGATTCAGGGCATTATCTCGCCCTTGGGTAATTATTAGTCACGTTAGTTTCAAGGGAGATAGGTGCAACTTGGGGGGGGGGGGGGGGAGACTTCTTTGCTCTATTTTCTCTGCAACTAAACAAGAGGTTTTCATCGATAAATATTTCAACTAATATAGAAAGGCATTGAGTATACCCGCACTTACATGGTGTGTTCTGAAATAACAAGCTGTACCAGATGGCTGCTTGTGCTTTTACACCACCCATTAATAGTTTTACTTTGATCTTTTTATGCTTTAGAATATATGGCACATCACTGGGTTCTTATATGTACATTGTACTGTGCTCTTTAATGATCCATATCAATTTAAAAGAGAGTCTTGCTGTATCACATGTTGCAAGGGCAACATTCACAACACCCACATTGATATCTCATTCTTTGCCCTCATCAGGTTTCTGTTGATTTAAAGTAATTGAACCAGCTTCCGTGTTTTTTTTCTCTCTGTAAGCTAACTTTTGCAATAACAAATTGAATTCATATTTGGAAGAAACATTCGAGTTAAAGTAATAATTTTCGACTTGCTTCCGACTACTGCTTAGCCTGAATTTTTTTTCTTGTTCATCTGAAGGATCTATTAGTGAATTAGAAGTGTTGGTGTCTTCTCCAGCACAATGTAGTCCAGTGTTCAGACGCATGATCTCACCCCATGAAAGAGTTACTTTAAAATATGTTACCTTGACAACACCCTTGTTGAAAGCTATCATAGCTTTGTTATGTGTAAGGTTAAATAGATGATTTTTAATCTATCTTACTGACAATTTCACTCTGATCTGTAGCTACTGTGGTACAATATGACTGGTTTTAAAATGAGAATTAAAAGTAAGGTTCTTTTTCTTTGGAAATAAAATAAAGACACTGTTATAAAAGCAATCAGACCACAGAGAGCTTTATATTCAGCAGACAAGGTTACAACACCCTGCTTAGCCACCTCTGTCATTTAATGCTCAGTGATGCATAAAAAGGTACAGAGTCAGTGTACCCTTCAGATAGTCAAAACAGTTAATGCAGTGGAATTATTCAAATTACTTATAGTATGCAGTAGGCCAGTGGCTGGCTGTTTTGAAAAATCATAACTTTATCCCACCTCCTGTTGACAACAGTTTCTTTTTGTTGCATGCAAGTGTGTGGTTTATTTTAATCCCATGATGGAGCATAACATACTTACTGAATGAATGGAGGAATGAGTGCCACATGCATTGCTTTAGACAAGGACAGGCATTTCCTCAGTAATATGGGATGTGACATACATGGATTGGCACCAGCAAGCACACAACTGATTGGTGAAAGTCTGCAAATATGTATTGAACTTTTTTTGCTGTCAATGTTCGTGAACAGATTTGATTCTCACTGACTGCAGTTTTATATCTGAATGATCATTACATCATTGGCTCTGCAAGTTTAAAACTTGTGTTGTTCACATGGACCTATATACGGAATTAGTCTGCTTAATATTTTAATACAGGCGATTACTGGCTGTTTCATTATTAAGGTGCAAGAATCACTTTTTAATCTGGGTTAATTTTTAACATCAGGGATGTAACAGTTAACAGAAGAATGATAAGAATCTTGTTCTGTAACAATACATTACAGCCTCATTCAAATCCAGTATTCTGCACACATTATTTGAATAGATGAATGCCTAATCAAAAATATTGATATTCTTGGATCATGTAAGTGAGCTTGGATAGAATGCATCATACGGTATTGCATTGGTGAAGTGAGCTGTACATTATCTATTGATTGAGTCCAGAAATTATACTTTCTTCAAAGTGTATATACTGTGCAAATTTTTATCATAACTAAAGCGATTCACCAGGTTATTATACATATTGATATTAGTTCTTAACATCGATATCACACATCTCTATTAAAATATTTCATTGAGAACTATTTTGTTTACAATTTTCAAATTATACCTCTTACGTATGTGGTAAATCCTAAAGAAGCCAGAACTTACCGAATTTCTGTCTTGATACTGTCAAATATTTTTAAACCTGACACATGGATTCACTGTATAAATTCAAATTCATGAAGGTGATGTCTGAGAGTCTGTAATGTCTAACATTACAGAGTAAATTGAGAATCAATGCACAGAACAGTAGACACTTTTAATGTTCAGGAACTGTCCATATAGGCTAACGAATGAAAATGTGTTTCACGCCTTGTTTTGCTATTAAATGAATGTTACTGTGATCCATTAGCACATGCCAAATTATCATCAGAGGCATTTTATATTGCTTACTTACAAAAGTAGTGTCGCATTATGATTTGAACAATGAGCTACAGGATTTTCAAATTTGTCTTCTTGTCAAAGTGTATATTTTGTCTTCCAAAGGTAGTTTCCAAGTAATTACTTACTTTAAAAGAAAGATGAACAATTTTAGTGAAAATCAAATGCACTCAATCACAACAACAAATGTTCTGTTCATATGACATAAAGTCCAAGTAGGCACCAGATCAGGAGCTCCCCATTAAACAGTTTTTGATGGCGGGAGCTGAACTTCCACATGGATTTCATTATATTAAGCGGCATTCTGAAAAAGGGAAGAGTTTCCGTATATCAAACTGAGGCTTACAGATATATCTGACCATTCAGAGATCTATAATGTGTTGCTCAGATTAGTCTTTCTACAGAGGAGAAGTGCATTTTACCAACTGATACCTACATAAAATATTCCAAAGTGTGTAACTCTTTCAATCCTGCCAACTGCAGAGACCAGCTTATTATAAAGGTGGATGAGGTAATAGACTAAAACAAAGATTAGTTATATTTTGCAACAGTTTATTTTTGCTGTTAATGTGACCACATGTTCTAGACGTGCTCAATTCAGTGCCTCAAAGTAAGATAAAGGGTAAGAAGGAACAGTTGTGACATCAATGGCAACATTATTGAAATGAGATGCTATATTTAATGCTGTCCCTTGAAAGTGACGCAAGTTGACATATTATTGTAAAACAAATATTGGAAGGGGAGCTGTTTGTGATTAAAGAAACCGCAACAGACATTGGGAAGCAATTAAGCCATAAGTTTGAGTTACTGCTTGATCCCACATGGTGAAGTCTTATCTGATTGATAACCATGCGGTTTGATGCAGGAACAAAGAATACCTTTTAAAATATTAAAGGGAAAATCGAAGTTTGAAAAGTTGAACTTCTGGATAAACAAAACTTGCTGTGACTAAACTCTGAATCAGTGGAGCAGGCATAGGATGTGAACAGCCATCATTTGTTAGTAAGGACTACAATGCTTGCCTGATAGAAAGCATGCCATGCTATCAAACCTTTGGGCAGATTGAAGGACTGCCTTGTACAGTAAGGTCCTCTTTTATAATGGATACTGGAACTGGCTTTAACTTACTCTGTGTGACTTCTGAACATATCCACTAGTGTGGCTTTCTGTGTCTTATGTAAGGAATTGTTACCAAAAAGTGTAACAAAAATGTACCTAATGTTGGAGGACTTGCTTAAGTCCTTTGGAACTAGCAAATGTACACTCTACTCTGTATTTCAATTAAATGAGCTTCACGATAACATGCTTTGAGAACTGCTGCACAAGGCATAGGAATTTTACAACGAGGAGCACTGAGAGTGGAGGATTCCTAGGGCCTTGTCCAATAGACTGAAGCATCAGAAAGTTGTTACTTCTGCTGACATTTAGTGCGAACCAAGTCCTTTAAAAGGGGCTTGATTTCAGATTGTAGAACAAACATTTCTTTTATACTCCCTAATAAAGGCTATCTGCTGCCATCAAAACGATGGAGTCGTAAGGGTCACACATTTGATTTTATGTGTTAAGAATAATCAGCATCCACAGGTTTATATACGTACTTCCAAAGTCTGAACATTTCAAAGTGAAGAACATTTAGATTAGATTCAGTGCTGGAGCAATAATGAGGTATTGAGCAATAGGGGAACCATAATTCTGACATAATGCCTGCAATAAAACTCTGTATTTGTAAATGTAAGGTGGGCCGGCCAATGTTTAAGGCAATATACATGGGAGTTTGATGGCAGTAAGGTGCTTGGTTAACACTGGAATGCACAGCCCAGGAATTGCTTGACAAAACACCTGGTAGTGGCTGTGTCAGATTGAAATCTATCACTTTCACAATCACTCTGAATTGTGCCAGGAACCATTGCATCACTGCTAAAAATGCAGGTGTCCACATCACCGCAATGAAAGACACTTCAATCAGATATTGAGTAGTTTGGATCCTTGCATATATGCCATCTTTTAGGTGGCCACTTCTCCTTCAGAGGTTTGCCAACTCTTTGTTGTTTGGGATGCCATTTGGTTCACCCGATAGTCTGACAGCGATACGCGACTCACCAAGTGTCATCGAGAGGTCATGGCTTTTAAGTGGCGTTTCAAATCAAATCACTTTGAGATTAAAGGGACCACATCCCTTCTGCTCACCTATACAAGGTTGCATTCCCAACTATCAAAATCCAAACAAAAATAGTATTATCTTACCCAAGTTATTTTGTCAGGCTTTGAAGAGGAGTCAAATGGGGCTGGAAAAACATCTGTTTCTCACTGCATATATGCTGCCAGATCTGTCGAGCTTTTCCTGCATTTTCTGTTTTTTTATCTGTTATTTTCTAAGTTAAAGTTTATTTATTAGTCACAGGTAGGTTTACATTAACACTGTAATGAAATTACTGTGAAAATCCCTGAGTCGTCACACTCTGACACCTGTTCGGGTACACTGAGGGAGATTTTTTAGCATGGCCAATTCACCTAACCAGCACATCTTTGGACTGTCGGAGGAAACCAGAGCACCCAGAGAAATCCCAAGCAGACACAGGGAGAATGTGCAGACTCCATACATAGACAGTGGAATCGAACCAGGGTCCCTGGTGCGGTGAGGCAGCAATGCTAACCACCGTGCTACCAGTTAGAAGAAATCAGAACACTTATAAAACAAGCTTAAAATGCCACACCTGTTTGGAAATTGAGACTCCAAACTGGAAATGTTTTTATGCATTTAAGAAAGAAATAGATTTCTAGACTCTGAAGGTTTCAAAGAACAAAGGGCAGCACAGCACAGAATCAGGTCATTGGGCCAACAAGTCTATGCTGACACAGATGCTTCCCTAATCTAATATTTTCTTGCCTCTACATGGTCCATATCCCTCTATTTCCTGCCTATTCATGCATCCGATATTATAGAAACTGCTTCCACCACCTCCTCAACAGCCGCGTTCCAGTCATTCACCAACCTCTGTGTGAAAAAGGAGGCATGGGAAGATTTAGAGAATATGGCGTTGAGGTCGAGGATCAGCTATAGTCATATTGAATATTGCAGCAGAGTCGAAGGGCCGAATGGCCCACTCCTGCTCCTATTTTCTATGTTTCAGGACCTCGCGATGTTAAATCCGGTGAATTAAACTTAAATAAAACAAGAACGATCGAATTGCTATCACTGGCAAGGCCATCCCATGACTAAAGCACGATTCTTCCCCCCAACCCCTCACCAATCTCTTAATTAAAGTTATGGTAACCGGCTAGAAGCAGAACTTTCTTTAACTGGAAATACTTACACTAGCTTTATGCCTCACTTTATGTAAAAACACAACTTTACTTAACTATAAGACGCTTATATTGCAAAAAGGCCTGGGTTCACAGGGAGAGTGTGAAGTGGACGCGATAGTTTGAGAGCAATAATGCCATTTGTGGTCATTTGATATTGTTGCTTCGAACTGATTCTGTCCTTCCTACAATCTAGCAACATGCGGGCTTTAACGGGTCTGATGGTGATCTGACATTCACAGTGATGTAGCTTTGCGGAGAAGGTACTTGTGCGGTGCATGGCACATCGACAGTGCAATGGGGCTGCTAATGTCGGTGTGGGAGAAGGAAAAGTCGAGAAGAATACAAAGGGATCTTCCCCCACTTCCCTGATACATGCAGATGTCTGTTCTATGAAGGAGCTGTGAGTGTTTGAATCTGTGCGTGAATCTGAGTCTGCCTGTGTGAGTGTGTGTGTGTTTGAGTGGGAATGTTTGAGTGTCTGTGTGTGTTTGTGTATGTCTGAGTGGGAATGTTTGAATGTGTGTATCTGTGTATTTCAGAGTGTGTTTAAATGTGTATGTGCGTATGAGCATGTGTGTCTACGTGGGTGTTTGTATTTGAGTTTGTGTCTGTATGGTGTTCGAATGTGAGTCTCTGTGTGTATGTGTTTGGGAGTGTGTCTGTATGTATGCGTTTGAGTGTGAGCCTGTTTGTGTGTGCCTGTGTGTTGTGTCTGTGTATGTTTGAGTGTGAGTCTTTCGGTGTGTGTTTGTGTGTGTCTGTGTGTGCGAGTATGTGTGGATATGTTTGAGAGTATGTTTGTATGTGTGTCTGCTTGTGTGTGTGTGTGTGTTTGAGTATATGTGTCACTGTGTGCCTCTGGGTGTCTGAGTGGGTCTATGCCGCCCATGGGAATCGCTGGATCAAATTCAGATCATTTGGAGTGGAATTGGGCGCTAAGATACCAGTCACCCAGCAACCGCATCCAAGCGGGAATTGGGATAATAATAACTTCAAAAAGGAACGGCATAAGGTTGATCAGGGTGGGAACCAAACTGCAGGGAAAACGAGACAGTGCAGAATCCGCTCAAGTGGCCTTAATGCCAATTCAGGCAAAATGGGCTCAGTCTGAGCCAACAGAATAATTCTTTTTTTTAAAAAAAATCATTCCTTGATTTTGAGCAGACGGCTCTAGGAGCAGAAATGAGAGTTTTTTGAAAAAAAAACATGCTCCCTTCTGTGACTGTGTGTGGGCACCTAAACTATGGGAAATAGAGACACAACTGAGATATGTTGCTGATGTCGTTGAAACTGGAGCCATGGCAACGTATAACTTTATTCTTCCCGAGTGCACCACATCACTTTCTAGTCAAGTGTGGAAGGGGTTAATCTTCAGAGTACCCCGGCTCAGAGAGCCCGCTACCCACCTCTCTGTGCTTCAAGACTAGTGGTCGGCACCACCTTTAAAAAGAGACAAATATTTCACTCCCATGAATAATCCGAACTGCAGCACTATTTTTTTATTATTATGCAACGACCTTCTCTCAATGTCCAGGACTCTTGTCCTTAACCATTCAGCTGATGTGAGCAAAGTTGGCGGGGGGGGGGGGGGGGAGCGGAATATGACTGCTAATTGCATTGCAATATTACTGTCGTGTTTTTTGGGGGGAATGTATTACTGCTGGAGACTGAATTAGTGAATAATCAATTACTATGGCTAAAGGCAGGTTCTGCTGGTGTATCAAGACTTACTTAGAGCAGTGGTGGTGGTGGTGGTGGGGGTGGTGGTGGGGGTAGCGAGGCAAGAGAGGAAACATGTACCTGTGTGTAGAAGCGACCTGGATTTGACTGTCAACTGTGTCCGCTTCTCTCTCTCTCTCTCTCCCCTTCACCACCCCAAACCAATAAATCCACATCATGGCTCTCTCTGACTTTTTTTTTATCCTGATGCTTCCTCCACGTAGCTGACACCGAGAAGACTTGAAGGAGACAGGACTCAGGTCTCGGTTAGACTTATGTTTAATATGATCACGTACGGAAATTGATTTTCTTCAGAAATTAATTAATTTTTCATATCGCCCTGAGCTGCAGTTAAAAAGAGTGCACACTTGCCTGTTTTTTTTTTGCAGAAATATTGCCTAATCATATTAATACGATTGCCCCCAAGGATGGGAAGATAATTGTACAAACGCATTTGGAAATATGTATCAGTGAGTATTTATGATTAAATTATGCAAATCGCCCATCTCCCGTCCTTTGCAGCCTCGGATTCTCTAATTAGGATTGATATGCTGAATGGGTGTTGGTCAATCTATATACAAGCATGACCAAAAAGCATAAAATTGAAAACGACAGGGCTGGAATTTAAGAAAGTATTCTCTCTCTCTCTTATTCCCCCCTCCATCCACATGTCCTTTGCAAACTTGACTGGTGTGCAGGCTAAGCTACAGGAAGGAATGTCCCAGTAATCTGTCAGTCGCTGAAGCCATTGTTAGCAGTGGGTAGTCAAGTCATTTACTAGCTCCTGCTTCCCATCTGCGGCTTGATGAATTGCCGTGTTTAATACATTTCAGCTTTTGTCTGGACTGTCTCTGCCGGGGAGAATAGACAAGGACTCAGTCACAGCGGCGCTTACAGACACACACACAGCTCCCCTCTCCCCTCTGTCTCTCACTCACACATGTAACGCTGGGAAGATGCAAACTCGTCCCCGCTGCTGACAACTGAGCAACTCGCCCGCCCGATTTTTTTTAACCCTTTCGTGCAAGACAGTGCATCGCATCCTGTCCCGCGGAGAAACTCCAGTCCCTAGCGGTGACTGTGTTGCTGTCCTCTTTCTAGCAGCGCTGGAACCGCAGTTCCTTTTGAAGTTTGTAACTGGATGCATCTGATATTATCTCCAGATAGAAAAAAAAGAGGATGGGGTGGGGGAGAAGGGGGGGCGCTTGTCTGGACAGCACAGAGTAAACTTGGTTCCTCTCGCTGCAAGAATTGAAAGCTCCCATTTATCTCAACACGAAGTTTACCAGCGCGCTGTGAGATACAGTAGCGTGGAGAAATTTCTGTTGCGTCTACAGGTTAAATGGGGGAGATTTTGCCTGTCGACTCTCTGCTTTCCCCGTTGTATGAACAGAAGCTCCATACGGTTGGCGTGGTGAATGCTGTGATTAGCGCTATAAGGCTGTACAAACATCTCATTCAACAACGCTGAAGTGGTCCCCTTCTTCGTAGAGTTGTGAGGGGCAGACTTGGTCACTGCTGTAACATCCAGCACATGAACCTTGTGCGGCCGGGACGTTGGGGGTGGGGCGGTAGGGGGTCAACATCCTCAAAAAATCATTTCATTGAGAGAGGGAGGGAAAACTGAGGAGTAGATGTAACATGTTCGCCTGGCCGCCCTCTCCCCACCCCCCTCAATTCTGCATCAAGGGGCGGCACGGTGGTACTGCTGCCTCCCAGCGCCAGGGACCCAGGGGTTCGATTTCTGGTTTGGGTCACTGTCTGTGCGGTGTCTGCTCCCCGTGTCAGCGTTGAGTTTCCTCCGGTTTCCTCCCACAGTCCAAAAGACGGGCTGGTTAGGTGTACTGGCCATACTAAATTCTCCCCCAATGTACCCGAATAGGCGCTGGAGTGTAGCGACGAGAGGATTTTCATAGTAACTTCATTGCAGTCATTTCATAATTCTATGAAGTAGGCTTTAATGTAAGACTACTTCATGGAATCATAGAATCTCCACAATGCAGAAGGAGACCATTTGGCCCATCAAATTTGCGCCCACCACAACCTCACACATGCGCCACTCCCATAACCCCATATATTTATCCTGCTAATCCCCCTGACTCTACAGTCAATTTAGCATGGCCAATCAACCTAACCCGCACATTTTTTTAAATTTGAGAGGAAACTGGAGCACCTGGAGGAAACCCACACAGACACAGGGAGAATGTGCAAACTCCACTTCATTGCAGTTTTAATGTAAGCTGACTTGTGAGACTAATAATAAAATAACATCAGCTTGCAGAATGGTTTGAGAAAAGTCAGTTTCTCAATTTGTTTTCATTTCATTGGAGCTGACCCATTGAGTTATTTTGATAATTGCCACTCTGTCAGGAAGGGTGACATGTTCATGTTAATGACTGGGTGTGTCAGAGCAATAATGATGGGAAGTCTTCAGTTATTGAAGAGGTGGGGGTGAGGAGAATTTCACTGCACAACCACCCTCCCCACACTCACACCCCTTATGTATGTGAGTGAGTTTTTTTTTCACCCAAAGGCACTATCTGACCAGTTAAGACAGTAAGAAGTCTCAGAACACCAGGTTAGAGTCCAACCAGTTTATTGGTGTTGTGAGACTTCTTACTGTGTTTATCCCAGTCCAACACCAGCATTTCTACATCATGACCAGTTAAGACCCATGAGCTTCATAACTCTTCCAAAACATTGCTAAACTCTAAAAGGAAAGACAATGGCTCCATTATTTTGGGTGTACATCAAGGGAGAAAGTGTTTTAGTGAACAGGAATTCCATAATGTCTATTTTACGTTTTATTCATTCATGGGACGCTGCTGACTGGGCCAACATTTATTGTCCACCACTGAGGATATTTAAGAGTCAGGCACATTGCTGTGCATTTGATGCCACATATTTCCTTCTCTAAAGAATATAGGAAAACGACCTGGATTTTTTTAAATGCAGCAATGAATGGGCAGCACAGTGGTTAACACTGCTGCCTCACAGCTCCACGGACCTGGGTTCAATTCCTGGCTTGGGCACCATCTGTGGGGTGTTTGTACATTTTGCACATGTGTGGGTTAGGTGCATCAGCCATATTCAATTGCCACTTTGTGTCCCAGGATGCATGGGTTAGTGGAGTAAATATGTTGGGCCTGGGTGTAATTGTTGTCAATGCAGACTCGATGGGCTGAATGGTTTCCTTTTGCACTGTAAGGTATCTATGATTCTCTGATGAATTGACAGTGGCTTTGATTGTCATCATTAGATTTATTTTTTAACATCAGATTTTCATTGAATTCAAATTTCATCATTGAACCCGAATCTCCAGAGCATTAGTGGCCCGGTGACTAATGGCAGTACTCGCCTGATGAAGGAGCAGTGCTCCAAAAACTTGTGATTCCAAATAAACCTGTTGGGCTTTAACCTGGAGTTATGAGACTTCTTAGAATGGGTGGGACAGTTGTTGGTGCAAACCTGATGGGCTTGCTTCCACACTGTAGGGGCCCAATGAACACCACTAACCACTGCCTCACCTGTAGATGAGGTCCATTGTCAATAATAACCAGACAGCTCTGAAGAAGCATGGGGACTGGAAACATTAACTGCTTCTCTCTCCCCACAGATACTGCCAGGCCTGCTGAGTATTTCCAGCATTTTCTGTCTTTTTTTTATCTCTGATCCCTAGCATCCCAGTATTTTGTCTGTATTAAACTAGTTAAACCCAGCAAGGGAATGATTTTTTTTGTCTTTTAGGGAGCAAGGGAATGATTGGGACTGGAGATGTACTAATATTGACTTGTTTAAACACATGAAGGAAGCCACTATCTAATTGCATGGTTATTTTATTCGCCAATATTAGAATAGCTACCACTTTTCCCACTAGCAATTACTTGCTAATGAGCAGTCCTGCTTCTGTAATAATTATGAAGATACCACGGATAGGTAATAGGTGCACTAACTGCAGAGGGAATGGGCACCTCAGTCGCTGCTTCTAATCAGTTCCAAAAACACTGGTGCATTTATTAATCAAGTCCAGGATATTAGTGGATGCTGGGGGCGGTCAGCAAGTTTTTTTTAACTGAAGCTTGCAAACTTGTGATAATGACCTTAGAGGGGAGGCGAAAAGCGAAGTCATATTTTAGCAACATTAATAATCGTAATGGGAGTAAAAGTATGAGGTTGTTTAATGACATGATAGACGGTCTCTGGATGTGTTTTTTTTAAATACTCAGCAAGTTAGAAGCCAAAACCTGACATCAGATCGTTTAATATGTCAAAACGAATGCGAATTGAAGGGGGAAAAATGCTTAAGCAATCTTTTGGAAAGTGCAGTGGGAATAGCCAAAATAATACATAATAAATAAAAAAAGGTCTCCAGTCGTTCGGGGAGAGCTGCTTAGATGGACTTTACTGCAGAGCTTAATGCCGTCCCATTGGAGATTTCAGTGCCGGGCTTGGTAAATATAACGTGAGATGTATCGCTGGGAAATCAGCAGCAGAAGTTTCAAAAAGGTTCACATGATCTTTCAGGGCCATCATTTAGCCGAGTGATTTATCTCGTGTCGTCCGCGGATTGCACACTGTGGATTGCTTATTCTGAATGGAGGGTGAATTAAATTGAGCTGACGTGACATGCCAATAAGCATTGTTTCATTATTGAAGCGGAATTCATTTTTTTTTGGAGCCGAATGATTTATTGCATGATTTGCAATTATGAGCAGATGACCTAGTTCTTTGCAGGGGAACACAAAACGATTTTTATGCGGCTCTAAACAATTTTTAGAGAGAGACCTTGCTTTTTGTTCCGGGACATTGTCTTTCGGGGGCGGGGGGTGGGTATATTGAATCTATGGGGTTTAATTGGGTCCAGTTTATTTTGGAAGAGACACGGAAGTGGGGGTCGGGGAGAGAATGGAAGCACATTCATTCACCCCTTGAAATGAAAGCGTTGCATTGAAAGTTCCTGCAATGTCGCTTTGTTAAATGTTCTACAAAACGGCGATGGAATGAGAGAAGCAAATGGGGGGGGGGGAAACAACTCCCTACATAGGTCGGTTCATTAAAGGTAGTCAGTTAGGGTGGGCAGAAGGGAGGTGCCTACCTGAGGAAAGAGTACCGTGGAGGTAGGGAATGGACATCTAGGGATTTCATGCCTTTTTTTTGCCACGTAAAATGTTTTAATGCGTGAAAGGTCGCCTCGGTATCCCAGTCTCCCCATCATTTATTCTCGTTGAAAGAGTTGATTTTTTTATGTTCATCCGTGGGGTATGAGCATGGATGGCTTGGCCAGCATTTATTGCCCATCCCTAGTTACCCTTGAATTAAGTAGCTTGCTAGGCCAGTTCAGAGTCAACCACATTGCTCTAGAGTCATATGTAGGCCAGAGTAGGTAAGAATGGCAGATTTATTTCCCTAAAGCGCATTAGTAGTGAACCAGATGTGTTTTTTTCAACAATGTCATCAGTTGATACTTAATTCCAAATTCTTTTCGTTAAATTCAAATTCCACTACCTGTTGTGCTGGGATTCGAACCCAAGTCTCCAGAACATGAGCTGAGTTTTTGGTTTAATAGTCTAGTGATAATATCACTAGGCCATCACCTTCCTAATGATCTAATGGGGTCAGGTTTTTGGGGGTGTCGGGTTGAGCTCGAAATTGGCTGTGAATCCTTTGAAAAGTTTTCCTGATTGTTTGTGGAATTCTACAGTGCAGAAAGAGATCATTTGGCCCATTAAATCTGCACCAACCACAATTCCATCCATAACCCACTGTATTTACTCTAACCAGTCCCCTTGACACTAAGGGGCAATTTAGCATAGCCAATCCACCTAACCTGCACATCTTTGGACTGTGGGAGGAGACTGCAGCACCTGGAGGAAACCCATGCAGACACAGAGAGAAGGTGCAGACTCAGCACAGACAGTGAGCCGAGCATCGAATCCAGATCCCTGGCACTGGAGGCAGCAGTGCTTACCACTGTGCTGTGTTATTCAGCCATAGAGCTAAATATAACAGCCAGCCTGACCACCCACCTTTCATGTGCTCATGTAGAAATATGAAATACTCCTGACAGGAGGACCTCCTGCAGACACAATTCCATTTCCTTCCAGGTTTTATTCTTTTTGAAAAACATTCATTTCACAGTTTGGTGTTTCAGCAATTAAACAATCATCACCGACCTTGTAATTTTGGCCTTGGGAGTTGGAAAAGGAGGTCTCGCTTTCTCAAAGACTCAAAAAGTTTTGGAGATCAAAAAACACTTGTTATTACAGATTAAAGAACATTTTGGATTCAGGTTTAAAGGGAATTGACAGTCTTTCTTTGAATATATTTCAGTTTGTGGTATTTATTTTCCACAATAGTACTTGGATAGTGAAAGGGAGATTTGAAAGATATAACACTTTTCAGAAGTTATCATGCAGGAAAGGTAGCAGCCACCTTTATACACAGCAAGCTCCCACAAACAGTAAGATGTTAATGATCAGTTAATCTGTCTCAGTCACATTGATTGAAGGGTAAATGTTGGACTGGACATTAGGAATAACTCCCAGGACTGTAGGAAAACTCTACCATGAGATCTTTTGAAGGTAAAGTAGGGTCTTGGGTTTATGTACAAGTTAGGTTTATTGGCGATTTTAAATTTGCCCCTAGTGTCCCAAGATATATACATTACAGGGATTAGCAGGGTAAATACATAGTATTAAAAAGTAAGCCTAGGTATGAGTTGTGGCACAGTGGTTAGCATTGCTGTCTCACAGTGCCAGGGACCCAGGCTCAATTCCAGCCTCGGGTCACTGTCTGTGTGGAGTTTGCACAGTCTCCCTGTGTCTGCGTGGGTTTCTTCTGGGTGCTCCGGTTTCTTCCCACACTCCAAAGATGTGCTGGTTAGGTTGAAAGACCATGCTAAATTGCTCCTTAGTGTCAGGGGGATTAGGATAAATATGTAGGGTTGAGAAATAAGGTCTGGGTGGGATTGTGATCAGTGCAGAATCAATGGGCTGAATGGCCTCTTTCTGTACTGTAGGGACTCGATGATTCTATTCTATGATTCTACAAGTTGGTGCAGACTTAATGTGTTGACTGGTCTCCTTCTGCATCATAGGGATTCTATTCTATTCTATGAACGTCTTATCTGAAAGAGGGCACCTCCCAACAAAACAGCACTCTCCTTAGGACTGCATTGGGATGTCAGCTTTGATTTTTGAGGTCAAGTCCTGGAATGAAGCTTGAATCCAGAATCCTGTGACTCAAGGGAGGGAGTGCTTCCAACTCAACCAAAGCTGACACACAAGATGGTCAAAATAAATTCTGCCGGAATACTCATTTCCTGTTACCTCGCTTCACCTTCAAAATTCTAATCCAGCCTCTTCCCCAAGCTTTGAGTTACCGCCATTACTCCGTTACAACTGTTTGGTGTTTGCTCCATCATTGTAAATGCTTTGGGACACTTACTATGTTAAAGGCCCTTTATAGTGCAGACAGTAGGCATGTCTAGTCAAAAATTCACTTCTATTTCTCTGCTTGTTTTATAGAATCATAGAATCCCTACAGTGCAGAAGAAGGCCATTTGGCCCATCAAGTCTGCACCAACCACAATCCCACCCAGGCCGTATTCCCATAACCCCACATATTTACTCTGTTAAGCCTTCTGACACTAGGATCAATTTAGCATGGCCAATCAACCTAACCCAAACATCTTTGGATTGTGGGAGGAAACCGGAGTACCTGGAGGAAACCCATGCAGACATGGGGAAAATGTGCAAACTCCACATGGACAGTGACCCAGGACTGGAATTGAACCTGGGTCCTGGTGCTGTGAGGCAGCCGCGCTAACCATTGTGCCAAACAAAAGATGACATCTGATTTCTGTTATGTGCACAATGCCATTTTTAATTGGTGGTCAAAAAAACTTGAAAATTATATCCTGTCAGGGCAAATATTTATGAAATTAATTACTGAGTTCAGGACTATCTATATATGAACACGCATTGATAAGGCATTACTAATTTCTAAAAGAATCAACAACTTGTTACATTAATAAGAGTTGTTTAGCTACACTTAAACAGGAATCCAAAGGAGGCAATCATTAAAGACACTTGATTCTTTGTGACCGTATTGCTTATTTATGCCATCTGAGGAACTACAAAAGATTGTGAATGTAGTCCAATCTATCACACAAACCAGCCTCCCATCCACTGACTCTGTCTACACTTCCTGCTGCCTCGGCAAAGCAGCGGACATAATTACGGACCCCACACACCCCAGACATTTTCTCTTCCACCTTCATCCTTCAGGAAAAAGATACAAAACTCTCAGGTCACGTACCAACCGACTCAAGGACAGCTTCTTTCCTGCTGCTGTCAGACTTTTGAATGGACTTACCTTGCATTGAGTTGATTTTTCACTACACCCTAGCTCTGACTGTAACCCTACATTCTGCACGTTTCCTTCTCTATGAATGGTATACTTCTTTCTGTATAGTGCGCAAGAAACGATATTTTTCACTGTATACTAATACATGTGATGATAATAAATCAAATCAAATCAAAATGATGTGGGAAGACTAGCAAATTAATTTCTGTTAGGCGTACACATTAGAAAACGTAAATTCTGCTTGCTGACTACTTTGATGATAGGGCCTCAAAGCAGTTACTCTTCATTGTTCTAAGAAACTGGCTGACTAATTGTACAGACAGAGTGGAAACAAACACAGCTCTGTCCCCCCCCATCTACCAAACAAAGTCATTTTAATTAACAGACAGTACAAGGTTGGCCAGAGAGTTCTCTCTTTTGGACAGTGCAAAGTACTTTGAGAAAATGTCATCCATTGTTAGCTGTAACCATTGATGGATGCAAAGTTGTGGAAGATGCCACAGCAATGCATCAAAATTGTGCAACTGGTATAGAATAATTTTGGTGGAACAGGAGCCAAGTCTGCTCAGAGAAGATGACAATCTAAATCAAAGTGTGCTCTTGAATACTTCTAATATTGTTTGCCATGTCAAACATCCACTTGCCTAGCTTTCAGGCTTTCTTTAATCTCTTCTCATATAAAGATTCTTTTCCCCAGCAGAAATTCTTTTTACCTGGTTTCTAAAATGTAGTAATGATAGGCTTGCATGTCTCATTTAAGTTATTACAAAGACTGCAAGTTGTGAGGCTAAAAACAACTTCGTAAACACTCACAGATAGTAAATTACATGCATTAAATGACCTTGGCCTTTGCCAAGAGCAGGGTCCTTCACTGACCCCAGAAGACATACCCCATGAGTAGCTTGGACCCCGGAATGTGCACTCTCTGTCAATGAGTATGCAGTTTCCAGGGCATCTCAATGTTTGCTGGACAACTTATGAATTTTCCATATAGATCTGGGAGGCATGTGGCTCTGTGTGGAGAGGACCTTCACTTGAACCCCACCATTACTGTTTGTGCTGACATTTAAACCTCTTAATGTGGAGAGAACTCAGCTTCGCAACATACCTTGAAGACGGAGGGCAAGTGTTTCTAAGTGCTGCCATAAAATTATAGTTGCTGGAGTTGCTGAATATACTGCCAGCTGCTTTGAAAATTTGCCATCACTTAACCTTTCTTAATGGCTGGTTTCAGATACTCAGAGTGGGGTAGGGCTAAGATTACAGCGTATTTGCTTGGATATTTGGTAAGCATGCTTTTACAGCTGAAGTGGAAACTCACTGCTCTCTTTGAGTCACTGAGATAATTGTTTCAAAGTAAGTGATTGTAAATCTTCACACTTTCCTCATCTACGAGTTCAAAGCCACAAATTACATCCCGTCTGGATAAGGGAACTAATTTGATTCCATTTTTAGGTGGCCTAAGTACATTGGACATCTACCCACAATGTCTAATTTCATTGTTTGTGGATGGGGGCGAATGTTAAAGTGATATATTAAAAGCTCCCACCATCTTAAGAGAAAAACACACTTATCCAAGCCTTGAGTCAACAAGTCATACTCTTGTCTTTGAGCTAGCAAGTTGTGGCTTCAGGCTTCACCTCTGAATTTAATCTTGAGTATGCTGTGTTACCAAAGGTGATGTGCTTTAGATGTATTGTTCTTCACCCAGAGGGTGGTGAATGTGTGGAGTTCGCTACCACAGAAAGTAGTTGAGGCCAAAACGTTGTCTGATTTCAAGGAGAAATTAAATATAGCTCTTGGGGCTAAAAGGATCAAGGGATATGGGGGCTGGGGGCGGGTGCGGTAACAGGATATTGAATTTGATGATCAGCCATGATCATAATGAATGACAGAGCAGGCTCGATGGGCCAAATGGCCTACTCCTGCTTCTAGCTTCTATATTTCTATGTTGTTGAACTGAGGTCACATCTATCTCTCAGGATGGCTCAGGTGGGCTTTAAAACATCTAAATCACTATCTTCTTTACAAAGCTGGTCTGTCGGCCAATATTTCTCCTGTGATTAATATCCCCAAGAGCGAAAGGAATCTCAATTCATTGGATGTTGTGGGAGGTTCAAGGTTCAGAATGGTTGCTGTGTTCATCCATGTAATAGCACATCAAAAGGAATTAATTGCTTGAAGCACTTTGAAATGTTTGATCTGATAAGACCCTAAATAAAATCAAATATTATTATTTTTGCCCGGCGTGATTCGACTGACAAGTTTTGAGTTTATTTGAATTTTCCTGGAATTGCAATGATCACCACTCTATTACAGGCCGGTCAAAATTTATGTTTGATTGACTTTGCATTTTGAAATGGAATGGTTCTTGCACGTAAAACTCTAGTTGATTCTGAAAATCCATAAGGTTTTGAAGCAAGAAAAGCAAATGATGTTTATTTTGATTAAATCAGGTGATACAGTCATATGACAATTTGACTAATTGATTTGTTGTTGAAAGCTGAGCTGAAGGAAAAGCTGACAGATTTAATATTATGCGAGCTAATCTGTTTTCTTTTCAAAATACCCAAGGCATACCTGATCCAAATGTTTTAATTCCATGGATATAAAGCTGGGTTATTATTTCCAAGAAAATGCGTCATAGATTCTATATTTACCTGAGCTTTTCAATGCCAATGATTTGCAAGGAAGGGCAAGTTGAGAAAGTTTAATAGGCTGTTTAATGTAACACTACAAATAATGGCATAATTTTTCCTTATTTATCTCCAATTGTAAAGTTTAAAGTTACTTATTAGTATCACAAGTAGGCTTACCTTAACATTGCAATGAAGCTACTGTGAAAATCTCCCAGTTGCCTCTTTGGGTATACCGAGAGACAATCTACATGGCCAATGTACCCAACCAACATGTCTTTCGGACCGTGGGAGGAAACTGGAGCACCCAGAGTAAACCCACGCAGACACAGGGAGAATGTGCAGACTCCACACAGTCACCCAAGCTGGGAATCGAATCTGGGTCTCTGGCACCGTGAGGCAGCAATGCAAACCATTATGCCACCATGAATCAAGGGAGATAAGATTTAAAGTTAGTTAATGTTTATAAATACGCAGCATTAGTTCTTTTTTTCACTTCCATCACATGAATCCTTGATTATAGATCATGAGTAGAGAGACAATGTTAATTAATCTATATAAATGGAAAAGGGGCGTAGTGTTGGGTTGACGGTCTATTACAGCTTGCTTATAGTTATTGTCTAATGGCATAAGTGCAAATATGACAGATTTTCTGAATGATAATTTATCATCCTGCAGTTAAACTGGATCATGAGACAACTTCTTAAAGAACTAAAAAGTTAATCAATTCTTTCAATCTCGTAATTGTGCCGCAGCTCTTATCGTAGATGGGTCAAGGTACACACTATAATGGTACAAATGGTGCTGCGCTAATTTACGGATTCCCCTTTCCTCTGCAGCTTAAGTAACATCTCTGTTGATCTGTGAGGGCTGATAAATGTAACCAGATTATCTTCGTTGAGTTGTCTTCGTTCGCCAATGATAAACCCACATGCAGTCCAAGAGCTCAATATTTGGATTGATCTGATCTTGTGTGGGTCGGTAGAAGCTTGCCTTTGCAGCAAGCACTGGGCTAGGTGCTCGAGAAGCTTCTGATTATTTTTTCCAACTAAAATGAAGAGCTGGAGCCGTGTCAAGCTTTCACTTTGTCGCTGAGCGAGGGAATATTAATTTTAATGGCCTGAGTTTGATTCAAATTGGGCACTATCCTGGAGCACGCTCCTCATGCTTCTGTACAGGGTCACTCATTTTGGACGTCCCCACCCGGCGTCAGACAAAAATCTCCCTTTCCCTTGGTTGATGATCTTAAGTGAAATGATTGCAGACATTAGCAATCAATTTTCTGATAGCTATGAATCCACAATAACACACGCCTACTTACAATTCGGCATTGATTCAATCGGGCACTTCCAGTTAACAGGAAAAAATAATGATAGATGGTATGTGGAAATGAAAACGTTACGCCGGCATAGGGTGGACATTTTTATGAGGCTGGGAGCTCAGGCATTGTTGGATGTGTTGCATCTGCATTTAGTAGCATTAGCTGATTGAAGAAGTGAAAATTGAAAAATGTTTCAATTCCTGCTGCTGTCATCTCTCACTTTAACAATATCACTGAGTTAGAGGATCACATTATCTAGAGAAGGGGAAGGGAAATAAAATAGTCATTTTGGTATTAGATAAATCAGCCATTTACACAATGTTGATTGTCAATGACTGGAGAACGAAGGTAAATTTCCACACCAGTGGCATTAGCACTATGGGTCATTTATTCTGCCAGTGTAAATTTCTTTTATTTATTAGTGTAAGTACATTAACACTGCAATGAAGTTATTGTGAAAATCCTCGAGTTGCCACACTCCGACGCCTGTTCGGGTACACTGAGGGAGAATTTAGCATGGCCAATGCAGTTAAACAGCACGTCTTTTGGACTATGGGAGGAAATTGGAGCACCAGGAGGAAACCCACACAGACATGGGGAGAATGTACAGACTCTGCACAGACAGTGACTTAAGCTGGGAATTGAACCCGGGTCCCTGGTGCTGTGAGATAGCAATGTTAACCACAGTGCTACCGTGCCGCCCTTAATTTCTCTTACCGTGGACCCCATACTTATTTGTATATGAACTTTGCAACTGAAGGTGTTTGGTCTTGTGTGCATGAAAATGATTTTTCCTAAAGTCCAATTCATTTTAGCACTGCACATTTTTTTTTGAAAACAATCAAATAAACTAGAATGGACATTCCCTGGAATGACTATTTATCAGCTCTGTTTTGCTTTGTCGTCATTTACCAATGGCTAATGGGAATCTCATATAATTGTCTTTCCATTTTTGTGTTGAGTTAAAATTCAGTTGGACTAATATAAGAGCAATTCATGTAGATAATCTGGTGTGTCAGAAATGCCTTTGTGATGACTGATGTCCCACAGTGTTGTCACAGCAGGAAGACATCAGTTAAAGTAACAGATATGGCCCTTATATAAAGTGTGGTCAGTGGCATGGACAGGGTTTCACAAGATTATAAATCACCCCAGGGTCGCTTCTTTCCCACCAGAAGGACTGGGCTGTTGTTTTATTATTGTAATCTAATAAGTGAAGCAAGCAGGGGACAAAATGAGCCAGCTGCCCTGACCTTCACTTGGTTTTCTTTGAAAGTAAAGTGTACAGTTACCTTTCCTCTGATGTTGCGTGGGTTTATGTGTAAAGGGGATGCTTTGATGCCAGTTGATGTTCATGACATGAGGGGGACCCCATAACATTTCCATTTGTGCTATTAGGAGAGTTGCTTGCAGGGGGGAGGGGGTGAAGATAAACTCTATTGTACAATCCCACGCGATAAAATACACGTTCAGCCAAAATGAAAACAGTCCCACTGACGCAACTTGGGAAAAACAGTACTGAGCAAGCATGAACAAGAGTTGGAATGCACTGACGTAATGGTCTTTTAATGGGTATGTTTTCTGAAATTGTTAACCTGGTATTAAAATATGTATGAATTTTGTTTTAAGAGCTCAGCTATCTAATGTTTGGGCTGCAATATCATTATAAGTGATTTTGCAGGAAAAGTAATTGATTGAAGGCTGTAGATAAATATAGTCTTCAGTAATCTGTAAACGTATTGGCCAAACAAAGTGTTTTTTTCCTTCAAATGTAAACTCAAGAACTACTTTACCACATGACCTTCTTTTGCACATGGAAAGATTATGACAGAATCCCGTGCCCTTGTTTAGTATTCCCAGGACAGTACACATTTAAAAATAATTTTTAGTCAACTGTACAATTCCTTATCGAAAATAATAAGGTCCATAAACCCTTGACTCCAGTTTGATCATGTAGGGTGACAGGGAAGACTATTTAGTTTTATTCTCTGTGAAACTGCTTCTTGGAGAAAGCCAGGAGTTGAGTAAAATATGGTTTGCCTTTAGTTTTTCTCAGCGTATTAAAATTTCAAGCTTTATCTGTTCAGCTCTGACTGTCAAATGGGTTGTGTTGGGAGTAAAACTGACCCCTGGAGATAAACTCTGTCAGATGTTGGGGTGATTTATTAAATTCAGATTTGTGCAAAGCACTTTAACGTTGAGAGAATGGAAATACATTGCAGGTGGCTGACAGCTTGAGGCAAAATTTGTGCTAAATTGCACACTCCAAAGGCAAATGAGACAAAAAGCAAGGAAGAAAACTCTTGCTAGATTTCAGCACTTTTGTTGTGGGATGGAGGAGAAAATTGCTTGATCTAAAAATTGGCACATTTCACAGGCAGCTTTTTATAAGAAGCTGCTCATTCTCCCCATTTAGTCAAAGTCTTTTAAAGAGGTGGCGTCTTTCTTTAACAAATCGTTGCCTTTTTTTTTAAGTTACTGTTTGTGTATCCCTCCAGGGTTGGTGTGGCAGCGATTCACAGTAGCCTGGTTTAGCTATGTAAGAGCTTCAGTGTGAACAGCCAAACTCAACTGGCTTAATTTTGCAAACCTCAACTAGGCCACTAGATGGTGCAACGTATAATACTGGAGGGC
The DNA here is from genome assembly GCF_965287045.1 of Carcharhinus amblyrhynchos. Classification (NCBI taxonomy): domain Eukaryota; kingdom Metazoa; phylum Chordata; class Chondrichthyes; order Carcharhiniformes; family Carcharhinidae; genus Carcharhinus; species Carcharhinus amblyrhynchos. Next base: position 8,806,611 of record NC_137333.1, on the reverse strand, counting down.
TTCACCAAGCAGGGGGCAAGGACACACTCATTCTGGTCATGGGCCACAGGCCTATCCGCTCCAGTGAATGTCAAGAGTTGTTGACGAGAGATGCAGCACATAAATCAGATTGTAGTTAACCGTGCAGGAAAGTTACTGTGATATTGAAAGTGCAGTCTTCAGAAAGTTACCTACATAGTGATTGCTCCTTGTTTCGGAGGCTGGTTTTGAGCTTATAGTGTGTTCGATGGAACAGCCCATTACACTGTCCAGCATGTGGTGTTACATGACAATGATTTTTAAAAAGCCATCTCATTTCAAAATATAACTACATAGGTACAATATCTATAAGCCTTGAACTGATTGGCAGGAGGTTGAAACACTCTGAACACTTCGTTCCACTAAAGCTTTAGCCTGTCCTTTGATTAAAATTCCAAGATGTAATATATTTAATATTAATTTCCTAAATTGTCTCCCTAGTTCTCAAGCTTGATCCCAATATCCTCGCTATTATTTGAGAGTTTCATATTATCTTTGGGTCCTTAGAAAAGGAAGTTTTAAAGATGACCACTGAACGCCGTGAATAGTTTCTTTTATTCATGGCGGCACTGTGGCACAGTGGTTAGCACTGCTGCCTCACAGCGCCAAGGACACCAGTTCAACACTGGCCTTGGGTGACTGTCTGTCTGGAGTTTGCATGTTCTCCCCGTATCTGCGCGGATTTCCTCCAGGTGCTCCGATTTCCTCCCACACTTCACAGATGTGTAGGTCAGGTGGATTGTCCATGATAATTTTATGGGGTTACAGGGAGAGGCCTGGGTAAGACACTCCATCAGAGAGTCAGTGCAGACTTGATGGGCCGAATGGCCTCATCTGCATTGTAGGGATTCTATGATTATAGCTGTTCAAAGGTGCAGAAAGGTACAAAGTTACACAAGTATCTGAAAGAAGCAATTTCTCTGCAATCACCATGGTGCAGTGAGTTATCCAACGAACAGCTGAATCCTTCTAGATCCAGAAATTCCCAAATCTGATCCCTGAGTAAGTGAGGTTTCTTAAGGGGATTGACCACTGACCATCCAGTAGCTGTACTGTTCGAATATTGAATTCCTAGCAAGAGAGTCGTGTGTTTGAGTTGAAGGTGTGGACACTGTTTAAACTCCACTTTCCTTCAACCAGCTGGAGATAGAACAACAACCAGGAGTGGAGGAAAAAATTATAAGGGTGTGTTAGAAAAAAGCTGAAATGGGAACAGATGAACAAGCAGTTTTTTTTATAATTCATTCCTTTTCTGCAAGAGTTGATTCCTTTGATGAGTGGGGTTCCAGAAAGTTATATCCAACAGATGACTCTTCCTTTGTGAGGGGGTCAGGAAGCTCATTTGAATGGACAAATAGTTCATGATGTCAGCTGTGCAGATCCAGTTCCCATCCTGGCTGATATTATTCACCACCTTGCCTCTCACCTGAGGTGTGTTGATCCTCAGATGAAATCACCACCAGTCAGCCCTCCCCCTCAAAGGATAGAGCATCCTATGGTCACTTGGGACTTTGTGACTTTTATCGTTTACTTCATTTGTGAGGCTTATTACAGAATCATCATGGAATCCTTACTATGCAGAAGAAGGCTATTCATCACATCAAGTCTGCACTGACTATCTGACAGAATATCTTATCCATGCTCTTTCCCCTGCCTTATCCCTGAAACCCCACACATTTACCATGGCTAATCCATCAAACCCTCACATCTTTGGACACAAAGGGGCAATTTAGCATGGCCAGTCAATGAAACCTGCACATCTTTGGATTATGGGACAAAACGGAGGATCCAGAGGAAAGCCACACAAACATGGGGAGGACATGCAGACTCTGCACAGTCACCCCCGTGACTGGATTTGAACCTGGGTCCCTGGCGCTGTGCGGCAGCAGTGCTAACCAATATGCCACTGTGCCACCCAAGGCTAGTTAGAAAATGTTGGTAAATTTTTTTCATGTGCGGATAGAGTGGCAACTGACATTCCAACTGAGCCTGACCTTGATCTCCATCGACATCACAGATGTGCACTTCCAAGAACAGCTGCTGGATTCATGGTTCTCTCCCTGACAGAGAATTCTGTGGCCGATTGTAACATCCATGTCACCATCCTAACCGAGTTCAGCTAACTCGGGGATCAAATTTGAGGTGATCTTGGTCTCGATGGTTCAGTTGTTTACTGAGTGAGCCATTGAGGGAGCAGATCAAATGCTTCTTTCAGGATATTAATAACCTTGTTCTGTCATCACCAAACAAATCTCTTCAATATTTTCTTCAAAATAGATGGAGAAACATTTGTTCAGTATTTCACCAGGATGCAAAGAAAGGGCAATGTTTCACATCAAACTCAACCCTCATTTCATTGCAAGAGTATGGTCTCATGTTATTAGACTAGTAGTCCACAAGCAGGACCTAGTAACTTGGAGGTGTGAGTTCAAAATTGACCCTGGTAGTTGTGAAATTGAAATTCAGTGAACAGAAAACTAGGGCCAGATTTTCACTAACAGGGGATAGTTTGAATTGGAAAAGTCCTCAACTCAGTAGCCCCATCTTGGTTTACTGCACTTAGCCATGTACAGTTTTTACTCAGGTTGGGGGGAGGGGGAAAATTGGGTTGAGTGCGAGATGAAGTCAGGCCCACTGACCCAGAAAGCAGATCCTAGGTGGTGATGGGGGCAGTTAAGTGCTCCAGTGGCCTGGTTAGAGTGCCCGCATCAGTTCTCTGGACTTCGTCCCAGTTGTAATAAATGTAGTTAGGCCTCACTCGCCCTCACCTCTCACACCCCCCTACCCCTCACCCACTCACCATGGCACCACATGTCCTCCACGCCAACTCATGCCCCTTCCATGCCTATTTATCCATGTACATGACGAAAGAACCATGTAACAACAACGGCAAGTAAGAAAACCACTGAGAGAAAAATGAATCAATTGAGGAGTGTCTATGGAAAATAAACTGTTCTTCCTACAACCAGGTAAATGTATCAATTTGACAGATCATTTACAATATCAATAACAGAGGCTTCCAACATTTTGCATCCCTTAATCTTGTCCAAATAAACATTGAGGCATTGACAAGAGAGATCACTGAAAGAACAGCTTATTTTAGCTACATAAGGATGTCAACCAAGCCAAGTCAACCAATTCACATTCCTTGTCAAAACAGACTATGTGCTAAGTGTATGCTTTTTTAAATCTGGCCTTTCCACCAAGCATGAATAATGAGGACATGTGGACCATGGGGAGTGGCTGAGGGCATGTGTTGGTATTGAGCTGGCATAGAAGGTGCCATGGAGGTGGGGGTCATGGGTAAGAACATTTTAACTCAGCTTTCAAAAAGCTCTTAGATTCAGGTTATGGTTCACAACCGTGAGTCTCGGAGAAGCTGGACCAACTCCATGGAAATTGTGGTGGTCTAGGAGGTGCCTAAGCCATTGTCAAGTTGAGAGTGCAAAAATTCCAAGCTCTGGGAAAGGGAATTACAGACTCTGGTCCTGTTTGCCATTTTTGAATAGCTCTGCAGGAATCCAGTGCTTAGTATCGCTAACGGAGACCACGGAACTATAGGATCATTGTAAAAAGCCAACTGGTTCACTCATAACATGCATAGAGGGGAGTATGCTGTCCTTATTCAATCTGGCTTATGTATGAATCTATGTCCACGGTCATGTAATGAACTTTAACTGATCTGAGTAACACAGTTCACTGCCAACGTCTCAAGGGAAATTGGGAATCTTTAAAAAAATCATTTATGGGATTTGTGTGTTGCTGGCTGGCCAGCATTTATTGCCCTGCTCTAGTTACATAGAACATAGAACAGTACAGCACAGTACAGGCCCTTCATCCTCGATGTTGTAACGGGCTATGTCTGAACCCAAGATCAAGCTATCCCACTCCCTATCATCCTGGTTTGCTCCATGTGCCTATCCAACAACCGCTTGAAAGTTCCTAAAGCGTCCGACTCCACTATCACAGCAGGCAGTGCATTCCACACCCCAACCATTCTGAGTAAAGAACCTACCTCGGATATCCCTCCTATATCTCCCATCATGAACCTTATAGTTATGCCCCCTAGTAACAGCTACATCCAACATGCTGTCCTTGAGAAGATGGTGGTGACCTTCCTTTTTGAACCATTGTAATCCCTGTGGTGTAGATACACCTACAGTGCTGTTAGGGAGGGATTGCCAGGATTTTGACTCAGTGACAGTGAAGGAATACCGATATATTTCCAAGTCAGGATGGCGAGTGTCTTGGAGGGGAAGTTCCTGGTGGTGGTGTTTCCAGGTATCTGCTGCCATAGGCCTTCTAGATGGTAGCGGTCGTGGGTTTGGAAGATGCTTTTGAAGGAATCTTGGTGAGTTGCTGCAGTGCTCATTGTAGGTGGAACACACTGTTCACTGGTGGTGGTAGAATTGAATATTTATGGAAGGAGTACCAAGCAAACGGACTGCTTTGTTCTGAATGGTATCGTGCTTCTTGAATGTTGTTGGATCTGTACTCATCCAGATAAGTAGAGACTATTCCATCACACTCCTGACTTGTGCCTTGTATATGGTGGACAGGCATTGGGGAATCAGGAGGTGAGTTACTCACAATAAATGTTGGCCTTTCCAGTGATGTTCAAACTCCCTGAACAAATAAATAGTGTGCGGCTATCTAATAGAACTTGTATTGCCCATCAACAGTTACGAATACATTAGGGCTGCATTTGTATATCTGAACTGAGGCAAGAATTAAACCCATTTCTGAACTGCATATTCAAGAATTTCCTGTGGTTCCCCAGTTTCCTTCTGCTTTGAAATAGGATTGGAAATGAAGAGGAAGTAATTTAGGATGTTGTGACAGAAGAAAATCTCATGTGTTGAAAGCTACCATTTGGGCATCTGGTGCTCCAAGGATGAGAGGAAGTTTCCTCCCTCTCTTGCAAAGGGAAATCTCAATTATTGCTGGTTGCTGTCTGTATTAGTACCATTAGGTGAGGGTTACTGTGCTATGAACAAGTTGCACTGTGACAGATCAAAGCCGGAATTTTACTCGCGCTCCAGCCCCAGAATCGGGGCGGGCGAGACTTGCGGAACGACATTCTCCATTGGCCTAGGGCTGGATCTTACGAGCCTCGGGGGGGGGGGGGGGGTGCGAGATGGTAAAATTCCTGCACAAGTGTCCATTGTAGGATTCCCCATGTTCCAAAGTCGATCTCATGAGGTAGAGCTGTCCATACACAAAGTTCTGTGAAAGTTTAAAGTTTTAAATTTATTTATTAGTGTCACAAGTAGGCTTACATTAACACTGCAATGAAGTTACTATGAAAACCCCCTAGTGGCTGCATTCCAGCGCCTGTTCGGGTACACTGAGATAGAATTTAGCATGGCCAATGCACCTGACCAGCACAGGGTGGCACGGTGGCACAGTGGTTAGCGCTGTTGCCTCGCAGTGCCGGGGACCTGGGTTTGATTCTGGACTTGGGTCACTGTCTATGTGGAGTTTGCATATTCTCCCTGCGTCTGTGTGGGTTTCCTCCAGGTGCTCCAGTTTCTTCCCACTGTCTGAATGATGTGCTGGTTAGGTGAATTTGCCATGTTAAATTCTCCTTCAGGGTCCCCAAACAGGTGCCGGAGTGTGGTGACTAAGGGATTTTCACAGTAACTTCATTGCAGTGTGAAATTAAGCCTACTTGTGACTAATAAATAAACTTTAACTGTTTGGGTCAAATGAGGATCAGAAATCCATACATTGTGGGAAACTGGCATGGAGTGTCCTTGAAATTTAAAATTGAAGTTTATTTATTCTTCACAAGTAGGCTTACATTAACACTGCAATGAAGTTACTGTGAAAATCCCTTAGTCGCCACACTTCGGCACCTGTTTGGGTACACTGAAGGAGAATTTAGCATGGCTAATGCATCTAACCAGCAACTGTTTTGGATTGTGGGAAGAAATGGGAGCACCCAGGGGAAACCCACGCAGACACTGGGAGGACGTGCAGGCTCCAGACAGACGGTGACCGAAACTCAGGTCCCATGGCGCTGTGAGGCTGCAGTGCTAACCACTGTGCCACCGTGAAAACTGAGTTTGTTGTCAGGCTCACATTCCTATTGCCAAGTTGAGAGTGAACGTTCTGGAGGAGAAAACAATGTTTAGAGGTGAGTAAGCTACTCATTTGCCAGGAATCACCAACACCCCATTTCTTAAAAATAATAATAACCTCTTCATCATAACGCTGAGGAACTCACACCCACTGTTTAAGTTAGTCACCACGAAGAACATGATGCCTCAGCGCAAAGGGAAAAATTCAAAGTGACACCATCTGAGCAATGAAATGAATTCGATGCTGGCTATCATTTTAAACTGATTTAAATTGATCTGAATTAGATTTATCCATACAGTGTTGGACCGAGGGCAGATAGGGATTTAGATCAATCTGCTTTAAGCCTAAACTCAAAACCATCTGTTACACGGAACTTGAATTGATCTTAAAAATGCTGATGCGCCGACATGGCACTGCAGAAATATGATTACTGTAAGAAGCGACGCATCACCTCGCGGCAGCTGATAGCAGACACAGACTTGAGTGTCGGGCACTTTTGCTTCCCACCTCCCCCCCACTCTCAGCAAGACAATGGCAACATTCGTGAATTCATATGGAAATTATTGCCTCTCCGGAGCTGAAATTGTCAGTTAGCAGAAGAAGCAAGTCTGGTGTTTCAGGCGTTGGGATTAAATAACACACCATTTCGAACAGACACAAGACAAATAAACCTTTTGTTGCCTGCGTGTGCAAATTTGTGCCATCCGCACTGATGGACATTGCATCAGTTTCAAATGTAAACCAGCACCATTCACGTTAAAACCAAATTGATGCTAAATAAACGAACAATAGTTTGAATCTCATGCAAATAGCAATCTCAGCTCATGATGTACCTATTTGTTCTTTATCTGAAGGTAAACATCACCTTTATATTTTTCTCTCTATAATGTGCGTTGGTTTTGAGACTGATTCTGGTGGACAATTACATACCGGTTGCCTCCAAGTCTTTACTTTTCCCCTCCATCCTCCTCAGGTTAACATTGGCATGATGTTAAGCCTACCAGATTTGGGGAAAAAAAGCATGTGTCCCATAGCACCATGTATTGATAGAGGAACAAGCCTGTCACTCAATTTGTGGTTAATGCGAAGAATACTTACACAGTCTTGTTTTAGGGGTGGCACAGTGGTTAGCACTGCTGCCTCACAGTGTCAGGGCCTGCGTTCAATTCCGGTCACTGTGTGCCTGGAGTCTGCATGTTACCCCCCTCCCCCTTCCCCCCAATCCCCATACTGTTTGTGTTTCCTCCTGGTACTCCAGTTTACTCCCACACCCCAAAAATGTGCAGCTTAGGTGGATCGGCCTTGATAAATTGCCTCTTAGTGTCTCAAGATGTGTAAGTTAGTGGGGTAAATTTTGGGAGTTATAGGAAAGGGCCTGGGTGGGACTTTAAAATTTGTGCAGATTTGATGGGCCGAATAGTGTCCTCCTGTATTGTAGGGATTCTATATGTGCAGTTTGTAGTTATCAGTAACATTGTCAATCCTACAGATATTGTCTTGAACTCTCCAGGAGTTAAGATTAATCCCCTAAAGACTGCTGTATGTAACCTGGGAGAAAAATCATCAACATACTTAAGAAGAAAAGTTTTTCCTTTCCATTTTCTTTGCTTTTAGTTTCAGTGTATAACATTGGTGATGGGTGGGGCATTGTCAAGGCTCATTCAGGAATCACTCAACTGAGGAATGAACAGTCTGTTGGTTTTCCATTTAGGCGTGGGCAGTTGGGGAACCTGAGAGTGAATGTGTTTGACAGCCAATGGCAATGCTTATGTGTAATTGGAGGTGCGGGGAGGAAGTGGTATCAGATGCTGAAACCTCCAGGAATAGGTCCAACCAGGATTGGTGGCCTGTGTTAGCAAAGTCGACGCAACAGAAATCAGAAGATGTGAACTCAGCCAGAACTGGAAGAGCAGAGTTCTCATTGAGTGGGTATTGTTGGGTTTTGACTAGAAATGGTAGTAAAGCCCTTTGACTCCAAACAAGAAAGAGTGAATAGGATCAGGAGTCAACAGCAAGGTCATTTCTCCCAACAGAATCTCAAATGAACAGAATTTCCCGAGTCTTCTGGAAATGTAAGTAACTAGATGAACAATGAAGAGGAAAAAGCGAGGAGAATCTTGGTGTACATGGTGCCATTACAAGTTTTGCATTATCATCACCATATCAGGAGATTATGGCCGGAATTTTACCACCCCACCCATCATGGAAAGCGGAGCGAGTCAGGGGCAGACTATGGAAAAGTCTGTTGACCCCGGGTGGGATATTATAATGAGTGAGACGTAAAATCCTGCCCTATATCTGTTTAGGTATTACGAACCATATAAACATTGGCTGATTGTTAGTCTGTGATGCTGACACGATCGAAGTAGAAAAAGAAATTGAAAGGTGGGACTCTGTTTTAATATTTTTATTTTTCCTTTCAAATCCCTCAATCACTTCCTTATTAGACATCTTCTATAATTTCCTTTGGTCCTACCATGATTTCCATCACGCCACCTCTGGCAGCCATCCCATCAGCTGATTACACCCTATGCTTTGGAATTCTTTTTCCAACTCTCTTTATATCTCCTCCTTTGAAACTTACTATTTTGACCAGGCTTTTGGACATCAGCTCTAATGTCTACTCATGTTTCTTAGTGCCAAATTTTGTTTAATTCCTCCTTTGAAATGGCATGGGATATTCTACTCCCTTTAAAGGTCCTCTGTATGGAGAAGTTGTTGTTGATGGCAGATTTGATATTTGTGATTGCTCCAGTCTATCACGCTGAGTTGTGAATCTTGGCTGGGTCATCACGAAGACCAAGTGCTTCATTTCAAAATGAAGGAAAATTGGGAAGAAAGTTGACAGGCATTCCTCTTGAACCTCACTAGTTATGAAGCAACATTTGAATAGATTGTTGAATAAAAGCAAAAAAAAACTGCTGGAACGGCACTGTTGGTCAGAAGGCATATGTAAAGAAAAGAAGACCAGTAATTGATGTGTTGGGTATGTGCCCTGAAAAGAGACACTTAAACATCCTCTTTATTCTCTTTACCTTGGTATTATTTGAATGGAGGTGATAGCCGAGTGGTATGGTCACTGGACTAATAATCCAGAAACTCAGCTAATGTTTGGGGGAACCCAGATTTGAATCCCGCCTTGGCTGCTGGTGAGATTTGAATTCAATAAAAAAAATCTGGAATTAAGAATCTACTGTTGACCGTGAAACCATTGTCGATTGTCGGGAAGAACACCCCATCTCGTTCACTGATGTCCTTTAAGGAAATAAATCTGTCGTCCTTACCTGGTCTGGCTTACATGTGACCCCAGCAATGTGGTTGACTCTGAACTGCCCTCTGGACAAGAGCAACTAGGGATGGGCTATAAATGTTGGCCAGTCAGTGATGTCCATGTCCAACGACTGAATAAAAATAAACCTATTGACCTGACTTTCATCCTTTTGAGTTTGCATTTCAAGAAATCTCCAGCATTTGCTGTTTTTTTATGTTGTATGGCTCTGGGGTTTGATAGATGGAGATGCGTGCTGCAGGGAGGAGAAATTCTATATTATGCCGTTGGTAGAAGCCATGTGTGAGGAAATAGTCAGGAAGTAGGGATGCATTTCATAATCATAATTAGAAAATCAATTTGCTTTTCTTTAACCAATTTCTTTCAACAGGCAGGTTTTATTAGGCATTCATTTCTTGTGTAACAAGTCCTTGAATATAAGGCATGAGAAAAAAATTTGTACTATGATTACTTGTAACACGTTCATATTTCTATATCCTCTTAAAAAACATCAAAAAGCAACCAAGGTATAACCAAAGTTATCACGTCCTTAGCATCATTATAAAAGGATGCTGGAAATCTGTAATAAAGATAGAAAATGCTGGAAATGCTCAGTAGTTCACAACCCTGAAATAGTGGGTGGACTTTTAAGGTTCATTTATTAGAGTCACAAAGGCTTACATTACACTGCAATGAAGTTACTGTGAAATTCCCTAGTTGCCACACTCCGGTGCCTGTTCGAGTAAATACACGTAACCAGCATGTCTTTCAGACTGTGGGAGGAGCACCTGGAGGAAACCCATGCAGACACGCGGAAAACATATAGATTCCACCCAGACAGTGACCCAGGCCAGGAATCGAACCCAGGTCCCTGACGACGTGAGGCAGCAGTGCTAACCACTGTGCCATCTTGCTACCTTGTTTGCCCCTGGGAGGTGGGAAAGGAGGCAGGGGGCCTGTTTATTCTGGAGTTAAGGGGTTCTGTAGACACTCTTGCCTTTCTGCTTCTCCGTGATTAAGTTAAGGGCAGGAATGTTCTTGGATGATCTTCCCACCCAAAGGCGAGGGGCTTTGCTGGTATTTAACTGGTGGTGGCCACACCATGTATGCAACATGCCAGGCAAACCCTGGCGGGCATATCTGTAGCATGGTGGTGAGAGCATCCCTCCTACTTGGGCAGTCAGTGCCAAATGGAGATAGGGCCGCTCCCACAGTTGAAGACCTCCGCCTGCCCTAAATGCCCCTTCCCCCCACCTCTTCTGCATCTTCCCTGTCTGTTCTCCAGTGAAGTCGCCTCACTTAGCTTCCTCTTGGGTCTCAATTTCTGACCCTGTGCCCGGGCCCCCTGTAATACTGGCAATGACCACTGCACCCAGTGGCGCCTCTGGTACTGGAGAGCTGCAGGCATCTGGCTCTTTGGGATGGGATTTCCCTGCTGAGGATGATAGGGGTTTGACTCCAGGCCTGATTGGCATCAAATTGGGTTGAATGTGGGGAGGATGGGAGGGGGTGTGGTGGGAGCATGGAAAATCCATGGTTGGTATATCATAAGTTCACCTGGAGAGCCTATGATATACCAATCATGGATTTTCCATACTCCCACCACACCCACTCCCACCCCCCCACATTCAACCCGATTTGATTCTCCAAGTGAATGGGTCCATTGCCCCAAACATTGAATTCCACTCATTAACTCTGTCTTTCTCTCTTCAGATATTGCCAGATCTGTTGAATACATATACAATTTTCTGTTTTTATTTCATTTGTTCTGTAAGTTTGTAGACCTCTATTAGTAGCTCTGGCCTAAGCAGCAGTCGAAATGTTGGAACGGTGAGATTTCCGATTTATTCCGCTTGTGATTTGTCACCCATGGCACCATCAGCCTGCGTTAATGTAGCATTTTAATAGCAGCAAAGTGTCTCAAAGTGCTTCTCAGAAGCATTGTCGAACAAAATTTGACACCGCTCCACATAAGGAGATATCAGAGTGCATGAGCAAAAGCTTGGTCAAAGAGGTAGCTCACAAGGTGCGTCCGACACCAGGAAAAAGAAGTGGGGACACTGAGAGGTTCAGAGGGGGAATTTTCAAGCTTCGTGCTAAGGCATTGGAAGGCGTTAACACAAGTGGTGGAGAAGGAAGATCTGGGATGCTTAAAGAGGTCAGAATTAGAGGAATGCGCTTTGTGAGATCCAACGGGCTGTCCTCCACCAGTTCCCCAAACCCCCATGTATCCTCCAGGCATCTGATCACATAAACCTTGGAGGAAGAAGGCAAAATCGGAGCCGTTCATTTAGAGAAGAACTTGGAAGCTTCGATTTATCATCTCTGGCATCAGTGTGCTCCACGCCGTCCTATCAGAGACAAAATGAAACTCATCTGCACCTGAGGACAATGATGTAAACATCACTTTGATTATTAGTAACAAACCATTAAATTCCGATGCAAGTCCCATTAAAACTGCAGGCTTCAATCACAAGGCAGCTTTTCAGAGGGCAAATGCAGCGTGTGAGGTAACGGATGAACAGCCTGCAGATAGGTATCCCAGACAAGCTGTAATTGAAGAGACTGTTTACCAGCTTATGCAGGCGGTATTTCACTGTTATTAAAAATGAGATCTGAGAAACATCCTCAGTAATGTTCATGTCTCTGGTCAGGTCTTAAAACTGTTGCTCTTTAAGTAGTTTATTGGACTGTGGATTAATTATTCTGTGTCCTCTACTTTCTATAATTGCCCTGTCCAAGTGTGGAAGCACCTTGCTTGTGCATGTGTGTGTATGAGCGAGTGCTTGTGCACCTGCGTGTGCATGCGTATGATTGTGTGGGATTACGTGTGCATTTGTGTGTGCAGGTGAGTGCGTTCACATGCCTGCGTGCAGCTGGCACGTGTGAAGGGATATGTACGCGAGGGTGCATACTATTCTTGCCTGTGTTTATGAGTGTTTTATTATCATAGAATCATATAAACCCTGCACTGCAGATGGCCCATTGAGCCTGCATCAACTCCAATCCCACCCAGACCCTATTCCTGTAACCTCATGTATTTACCCTCCTAATCCCCCTGACACTAAGGGGCAATTTAACATGGCCAGTCAACCTAACCCACACATCTTTGGAGTGTGGGAGGAAACCAGAGCACCCGGAGGACACCCACACAGACATGGGGAGAACATGCGAACTCCAAACGGTCATCCAAGGCTGGAATTGAGCCCAGGCCCCTGATGCTGTGAGGTAGCAGTGCTAACCACTGTGCCACCATGCCGCCCCATGTCTGTCAGCTCATGATGTGGAGATGCCGGCGTTGGACTGGGGTAAAACAGAAAGAAATCCCACAACACCAGTTTAAAGTCCAAACAGGTTTATTTGTAGCAAAAGCCGCAAGCTTTCAGGACAGCGTGTCCTTTCCCAGTGGAACTCCCAGCCACCTGACGAAGGGACAGGCTGTCCCAAAAACTTGCGGCTTTTGCTACAAATAAATCTGTTTGGACTTTAAACTGGTGTTGTGGGATTTCTTTTTGTCAGCTCATGAGACCGGATTTCATTTGGAGCACACTCTGTAATATGAAGATTAGCCCGGGAAGTTCCAGTATTTGAATCAAAATTTTCTCAGAGAGTTTCCAATGAAGAAAGAAATGATAAAAACCCAATTCACTGTGTACAAACACTAAGAAAAAAATCGTGTTCACAACTGGAAATTTCACATTTACTTTGCAACAACTCCCCATCATGTGGAAATTTCTACCTTTGATTTTCCACGGTGTTTGTGACAAAGCATTGAAGACGATATATGTTACATAAAACACACAGCACATAAACAGTCCATTCAACCCACCTGATCCATGTCTATGCTTCACAAACCTATCCACTTTCATCTAACACTATCAGTATAACCTTCTAAATTTTAACCAAAGGGCTTGTTCATGCATATATGGCAGCTCATCAGATTAGGGGTTAAGCGTTTGATGGTCATCATATATTTTTGGGCTAGTGTTCACGAATCCCAAACATGTATTTTGAAAGATTATATTACAATAAACCGTGAATATACCTGAGATTCAATAGTCGACAACTTAGAGTCATAGAGGTTTACAGCGTGGAAACAGGGCCTTTGGCCCAACTTGTCCATGCCACCCCTTTTTTTAACCCCTAAGCTAGTCCCAATTGCCTGCCCATATCCCTGTATAGTCATCTTACTCATGCAACTATCTAAATGCTTTTTAAAAGACAGAATTGTACCTGCCTCTATTACTACCTCTGGTAGCTCATTCCAGACACTCACTACCCTCTGTGAATAAATTGCCCCTCTGGACCCTTTTGTATCTCTCCCCTCTCACCTTAAACCTATGCCCTCGAGTCTTTGGGAAAAGATATTGGCTATCTAGCTGATCTGTGCCCCTCATTATTTTATAAGCCTCTATAAGATCACCCCTAAGCCTCCTACGGTCCAGAGAAAGAAGTCCCAGTCTCTCCAGCCTCTCCTTATAACTCAAACCATCAAGTCCTGGTAGCATCCTAGTAAATCTTTTCTGCACTCTTTCTAGTTTAAATTCTCCAGAATGGATTAGTAATATAAAGGGGCACCCTGCTAATTGGGAAGTGGTTGTGGTAAAGAGATTGTTGGATGGGGTGGGGAGGCAGACATAGAGACTCTTCTGGGATTTTCTTGTTAACAGTTTTGAGAGTCTTAGAGCATTGAATGGTTGGGTCAGCCACATTAACCAAAACTAAGTATCAATAGAAGGAAAGTTCTTACACAGGAGGCGATGGTTACACTGTTAGACTATTAATCCAGAAACTCAGCTAATGTTCTGGGGATACGGGTTTGATTCCCGTCACGGCAGATGGTGGAATTTGAATTCAATAAAAAATGTCTGGAATTAAGAATCTACTGATGACCATGAAATCATTGTTGATTGTCGGAAAATCCCATCTGGTTCACTAATGTCCTTTAGGGAAAGAAATCTGCTGTCCTTAGCCGGTCTGGCCTAGTGTGACTCCAGAGCCACAGCAATGTGGTTGACTCTCAACTGCCCTCCGGCAGCTAGGGATGGACAATAAATGCTGGCCAGCCTGTAATTCCCGTGTCTCACAAGTGAATAAAAAAAATCACAAGTAGTTTTCAAAAAAATTGGAAGCTGTGAAATGATATTGGTTTAATAAAATGCTGCCTCCTTTGTGTTAACAGTGCCGTAGTCTTTGATTAAAACACTCTGAGATTAGTAAAATGAATGGAAAGATCATGGTGTTATGTTTGATTTTCGGATATTTTATATATCCAGAGATTTGCAGAAGGAAGTTGCAGTGAAGGTTTGCAGGAAATTACTTAAGACACTTATTGATATTTTTGGGATGATGTAAGAGTAAAAGCTAATTTTTTAATTGCCTTGCATCTGTCTTTTTGTTCCCCCCCCGCCCCTGTTAACACTGCCATCAGACTATTCACAAAACCTGTTGTTCAGGATACACATGTTAAAAATTTCAAGCATGATGTTTTGATTCTAGGCCAGATCCCCAACCCTTTGGTAAGATCTGGTTAGGGACCAATAATGCTTTGCTTAAGATAGACAAAGTTTGTTCAGTGAATAAAGCCACATGATTCTACGGGTTGTGAACAAACAAAACTAAATGTTACTCAACAAAGTCAGAAAAATAAAGCAATTTACAACATCTATCTTATCCTCCAACATTCATGTTAATGTGAGGTACATGTGAATTAACAAGCCGTCTATAGTTGGAAGTACCACACTACGAAGAAGATGACAGATGTGACTAAGACTGAGTCCATGGATTTCTCAACAACCCACCTAGTTGTCAGTAACACTGTGAGTCAGCTAATCTCACTGAAATTCTGGTCAGAATCTTATCATCCTTCACACTGGTGGGATTTTCCCATCCCACTGCAGTGAAATGAGATTAGACTGGCTGCACAATTCTTTGACCTCACTGCAGCGGGAGTGTGGCATGAATGACAGTTAGGATCGCACCCTCTCTCTCTTATAGGGGTTCTAGTCTTGAACTTCGGAAAACAAATATGTCCGTTCTCTCCAAAAATCACTCCAACTCGATGACATCAACATTTGCCCACCTCATAGAGATTCAATCTCATCTCCCGAGATTCTGTTTCCTGAATTCCTCTTTCTAAATTGAATATAAAAGCAGGGAGGTCTTGCTGCAACTGTACAGGTCACTGGTGAGGCTGCAGCTGGAGTACTGTGTGCAGTTTTGGTCCCCGCACTTGCGCAAGGATATTTTGGCCTTGGAGGGAGTGCAGAGGAGGTTCACTAGGCTGATACCGGAGTTGAGGGGGTTGAGCTATGAGGAGAGGCTGAATAGACTGGGCTTGTACTCGTTAGTGTTTAGAAGGATGAGGGGAGATCTCATTGAGACGTATAAGATGATGAAAGGGATGGATAGGTTAGAGGTGGAGAGGTTCTTCCCGCTCAGAAAGGACAGCAGGACTAGAGGGCACAGCCTCAAGATAAGGGGGGGGCAGTTTAGAACAGAGTCGAGGAGGAACTTCTTCACTCAAAGGGTGGTGAATCTCTGGAATTCTCTGCCCGTTGAAGTGGTGGAGGCTGCCTCGCTAAATATATTTAAGACGCAGGTTGATAGGTTTTTAGTAGGCAAGGGGATTAAGGGTTATGGGGAGAAAGCAGAAAAGTGGAACTGAGCCACTTCAGATCAGCCATGATCTTATTGAATGGCGGGGCAGGCTCGAAGGGCTAGATGGCCTACTCCTGCTCCTATTTCTTACGTTTCTTATGTAAACCCAAGCGGTGACTCAATTGCACAATTTCGATCTTTGGTCATGCTGAGCAGAGCACCACAATTCTGAAGGGATACCTTTCCTCCAATGGTCTGTAGCATGAAGTTGCCAATCTGTAGCTATCTTCTTGGATCTTAGTGCTTCTCCTGAGACCTTGTTCTTTGAAATCTGCTCCTCGCACCGCATTCTTTACTTTGGAACCTATTTCTCTCTGACTCTCTTGCTAACTGAACAGAACTGGGACCTGTCCTAACCTGGGTCTACCTTGTGGAATGTCTCCCTGCCCCTTCTCCTTGTCTCCTGTCTGGGACATTTTCTGACAATAGAACGCTGCTCCTGGTCACCTGACCTGGGTTTACACGCTATTTCCCTATGCGCAATCACAGTGGGCCTAAAAATATATATAAAAATACAGATCTGCACATGTTCAGTCCCTCTCCCTATCTCTGCAAGCTCAAAACCTTCAAGGTACGTGGGGAGTTGAAGTTCCCAACCTCCACTCTCTCCAATAAGGTAAATGTAGGGTTCACAACAATAGCTTTGGAATAATTATGTATTTAAATAAGGCCATTTGGCCCTTTGAACCTGCTCCAACAGTCAAGAAAATCAAGGCTTTCTTTTTCCCTCAATTCCACCCATCCCCTTTATCCCCATATTCATTCCCTCAGAATCCAAAAATCTATCAACCTCTGATTTGAGAAGATTAAATAGCCGAATATCCAAATCTCAACTGGGTTTTTGGTAAAATTGCTGATTGCCCTACTGCCAATAAATGCAAGCTTGGGACTCATTTTTTAACCGCAATGACTGGGTCCGTCATAAAATTTAGGCCACTTTCGGGCTCTTTCTGTCTCCAAAAATCACTGCGAAGTGATTCTGACATTTTCAGTGGCAGGTTCAGTTTTCCAGCAACTGCAGTATTTTATTGTTTGAGAAAATTGTTAAATGGATGATAGGCCCGTAAAGTTCTGATTTTCCAATCTCCTAAATGCATCCCTGATGATCAGTGTGGAGGGATTACAATTCGAACGTTCACTGAAGCACCTTTTATCAAGGAGTGCACATTATTGGGTCTCGGTTGGAGAAGCAGTACGCTGAAGTACGTTGAACTGGAACGTTAACTCTGTTCCTCTTTCCACAGTCGCTGCCAGGCCTGCTGAATATTTCCAGCACTTTCTATTTTTAGTTCAGATTGCCAGAATGCACTGTACTTAGCTTTTTGCAAACGTCCATAGAATCATAGAATCTTTACAGCGCAGAAAGAGGCCATTCTGCCTATCGTGCCTGCACCGTCACCAATCCCACCCAGGCCCTATCCCCGTAACCCCGCCATATTTACTCTGCTAACCCCCCTGACACTAAGGGGCAATTTAGCATGGCTAGTCCACCTAACTTGCACATCTTTGGCATGTGGGCAGAAGCTAGAGCACCTGGAGGGAACGCACGCATGCATGGGGGCGAATGTGTAAACTCCACACAGGCAGTCACCCAAGGCCGGGAATCGAACCTGAACCCCTGGCACTGTGAGGCAGCAGTGCTAACCACTGTGCCACCGTGCCACCCTTGGGTTGCCTCTGACGATGAGCTTCAATCAAAAGATCACGAAGATTTATAATTTTGTTTTTCAATATGCCATAGTTTATTGCGAGGCTTTAGGTTATTTATTATTGTCACATCAACACTGTAATGAAGTTACGTGAAAATCCCCTTTGGCCGTAGTGCGGCACCTGTTCGGGTACACTGAGGGAGAATTTAGCACGGCCGATGCACCTAACCAGCACATCTTTCAGACTGTGGGAGGAAACCGGAGCACCCGGAGGAAACTCACTCAGACACAGAGAGAACACGCAGCCTCTGTACTGATAGTGACCCAAGCCAAGAGTCGAACCAGGTCCCTGGCACTGTGAGGCAGCACCGTGCCATCCATGCAGTGGATGTTAGAATCAGAGTGCCTCTGAGTTTTCTATTGTGTTGAAGACTTATCCATTGGAATTATATGACCCTGAAATATATTTGAATTGAAGGGACATTTTTGATATGCATTAAAAAACTAAAATAGAGTTTTAGTTCCTTTAGATTTAGATGCTAATTTAGGTCAAAATTAATTAGATCTTTTCGACTCAAGATATCTCTCACAATTGTAAAACTGAATGAATGATGACAGCAAGCAAACATGAACAGGAGCTGATGTAAATTGCGACACCACGTCACTTGGTCTTAGTCTGCCGCTCATCTGAGGGCCCAGTAGGATTTGGCTTAGGGATTTACATGGATTGCTGTGGCTTCTTGTAGTCATTTAGAATCCGAGCAGTGATAAGCATGATATGGACAGATTTGCTGGTGCTGATCTGGCTTTGTCCGGGCTTCTCGTCGGAGATGTCCATCCAGTGTCTCGTTTGACAGGAGATTTTGCTGCTTGGCTGGCCTTGTGAAACTGTATGGAGATTCTGAGATGTAGCTTTGTGCAGGGAGGCTAAATAAAAGGAGATTAGGCTAATTAAACTGACGCCAGTCAAAAGGCTCTGACAGAAGCTACTTTGGCTTGTTGTCCATTTGATAGCTGGCATTGTTATGTTCTGTTTCTGATACCAGAAAAATAATTTATATCAGTGATTTTTTTATTAATTTAAAATACACAAGACTGAGAGTTTCCACTTTGAATAACCTGGGCACAAGCTGTGCTCAAAATTGTGCTGAACTTTCACGTTGATTTTTTGTTCAGGTGTCCACTCAAACCCATTGAACCGATACAATCTTTTCGACTTTGACTTGATTTGATTTATTATTGTCACAGAATCATAGGGGTTTACAGCATGGAAACAGGCCCTTCTGCCCAACCTGTCGATGTCGCTCCTTTTTTTTAACCACTAAGCTAGTCCCAATTGCCTGCGTTGGGCCCATATCCCTCGATACCCATCTTACCCATGTAACTGTCTGAACGCATTTTAAAAGACAAAATTGCACCCCGCCTCTACTACTACCACTGGCAGCTCGTTCAACACACTCATCACCCTCTGTGTGAAAAATATTGCCCCTCTGGACCCTTTTGCATTTCTCTCATCTCACCGTAAACCTATGTCCTCTAATTTTAAACTCCCCTACCTTTGGGAAATGATGTTGACTATCTAGCTGATCTGTGCCCCTCATTATTTTATAGACCTCTATAAGATCATCCCTAAGCATCCTACACTCCAGAGAAAAAAAAGTCCCAGTCTATCCAGTCTCTCTTTATAACTCAAACCATTAAGTCCCGGTAGCTTCCTAGTAAATCTTTTCTGCACTCTTTCTACATGTATTGTCACATGTACTATTTTGCAGTGAAAAGTATTGTTTCGTGTATGCTATATAGACAATGCATACTGTACATAGAGAAGGAAAGGAGAGGGTGCAGAATGTAATGTTGCAGTCATGGTAGGGCAGAGAGTAGGATCAACTTAATGTGAGGTAGTTCAATTCAAAAGTCTGATGGCAACAGGAAAGAAACTGTTCTTGTGTTGGTTGGTATGTGACCTCAGACTTTTAGTATCTTTTTCCTGATGGAAGAAGGTGGAAGAGAGAATGTCTGGGGTGTGAGGGTGGGTTCTTGATTATGCTGGCTGTTTTTGTGAGGCGGCGGCAAATATAGACAGATTCAGTGGATGGGTGGCTGGTTTGTGTGATGGACTGGACTTCATTCATGAATCTTTGTAGTTTCTTATAGTCTTGGACAAAGCAGGTGGCGATTTCCACAAATCTTTTTATGTTAGACCGTATATCCTGCTACACTTCAGAATGATGACCGAGTGCTGAAAATGAGTTTATTGCCAATGAATAACCACTTTAATTAGAATGTCAATGAAACTTGTGTGTAATCTATACAACTGAAAATAACTTTAAAATTATACACAAGCATTTACACTGGTGTACAGTGGTCAGTATAAGGAGGTCTTGTGGCACTGTGGGTAGCAGCCCTGTCTCTGAGCCAGAAGCTTTGGGTTCAAGTCCCACCCCAGGATATGATGGCCAAGGAAGGTGCGCTCATAGTGGTTGATTGTCAACCTGCAAATCCAATGGCTGGTGGTAAAAGCAGGAGAGACTCCTGGTCAACCACATTTGATGTGGAGCAATAAACCCCTGGCAACAGGCCAGCGACCTGTTCCGGGAATTACTAGCTATGGAAGAGGACATTAGTCCACCGCTAGGTGCAGAAAGAGGATCAGAGCAGAGTATCTTAGTATATTAAAACAGCATCGAATGTCAAAGCTTTTACAAAGTGCCTGTTGGTATCCTTCAACTGAAAGAAAAAGCTGACATTTCAGAACATTTTCAAAGGGTTGCCAGCAACATTTAGCATTTAGCAGAAGTTCTCAGTGATCAATAGATTTGAAAAGCGGGGTGAAGTGGCCAGTTTTGTGATGGGGCCAAATTCCAACACAATATTTTTTAAATAATTGCAACATATCATGATCTGGCAAAGAAGTTGGGTGGCACGGTGGCACAGTGGTTAGCACTGCTGTCTCACAGAGCCAGGGACCT
The DNA here is from genome assembly GCF_965287045.1 of Carcharhinus amblyrhynchos. Classification (NCBI taxonomy): domain Eukaryota; kingdom Metazoa; phylum Chordata; class Chondrichthyes; order Carcharhiniformes; family Carcharhinidae; genus Carcharhinus; species Carcharhinus amblyrhynchos. The sequence continues at coordinate 8,785,963 of NC_137333.1, read as the reverse complement.
GTGGTGGCACAGTGGTTAGCACTGCTGTCTCACAGAGCCAGGGACCTGTGTTTGATTCCCGGCTTGGGTCACTGTCTGTATGGAGTTTGCACGTTCTCCCTGTGTCTGCGTGGGTTTCCTCCCACACTCTAAAGATGTGCAGGTTAGGTGGATTGGCCATGCTAATTTGCCCTTTAGTATCAGGGTAAATGCATGGGGTTATCCCTGGGTTGGATTGTGGTCAGTGCAGACTCGATGGGCTGAATGGCCTCCTGCACTGTAGGGATTCTATGATAACTTGTTCTTGAAACTCCTCAATCCTTTCCATCGGTTTAGATATTCTGCATTGCCTAGTCCAAAGTCCAGGTCTGTCATTTAAACTGTTTACATACAAAATGACCTTTTAAAATCACCCAGATTTCTTCTCTTGTGATTATTCCAAACAGAAGTGAAACTCAAAATGATTTGATGGGATAAAATTGCTCTGTGGTACAAAAAAAAATTGTGGCAATTAAATCACAGCAGTGTGCAGCATTGAGCTGTACAATCTCTGGGAATGTTAACAACCCACTAATGATGAGCAAGAACATTTTCCCCCTTATTGTTAAAAGAAACCACAGCCTCCTGTTGAATAGTGTATTCATAACGCAACCCACCTCACAAGAGTCTCGCTCTGGCTTGATTGATGCAACTTAATTGCTCTTATTGGATGCAACTGCTTCTCATGGACTCTTTACAGACAATCTCATTTGGTCAATAGCAAAGCAACTTCAGTGGTCGCATTAAATATCTGCAGCTCAGACGAGCTGTTCTCCCAGCTGAACAGAGGCAAGTAGAGGAATGGGAATAAATATAAATGTTAAATCTGTTAGGGCTTCAAGTTTATGAAAGGATTTGATAGGGAAAAGGTTTCCATTTGTAAAGGAGACCAAAACTAGATGCCATTAATTTAAAATACCCATGACTAAAATGAATAGGGAATTCAGAAGAATATCTCAAAATATTCTTTCATGGCTGGCAAGGCCAACATTTATTACCCATCCCTAATTGCCCTTGAGAAGGTGGCAGTGTGCCACCTTCTTGAACCGCTACTGCCCTTCTGGTGTGGGTACACTCATGATGCTGTCCAGGCAAGTCATGGGGGTTACAGATAGGATGACATGAACCCAAGATTCTGGCTGAGGCCGTCCTCATGTGTGCGGAACTTGGCTATCAGTCTTTGCTCAGCGACTCTATGTTGTCATGTGTCGTGAAAGCCACCTTGGAGAACGCTTACCCGAAGATCAGAGGCCGAATGCTTGTGACCGCTGAAGCGCTCCCCAACAGGAAGAGAACAGTCTTGCCTGGTGATTGTCGAGCAGTGTTCATTCATCCGTCGTCGTAGCGTCTGCATGGTCTCCCCAGTGTACCATGTCTCGGAACATGCTTTCCTGCAGCGTATCAGGTAGACAACATTGGCCGAGTTGCAAGAGTATATGTATCATATACCTGGTGGATGGTGTTCTCATGCGAGATGATGGCATCCGTGTCGATGATCTGGCACATCTTGCAGAGGTTGCTGTGACAAGGTTGTGTGGTGTCGTGGGTCGCTTTCTCCTGAAGGCTGGGTAGTTTGCTGCGGACAATGGTCAATTTGAGGTTGTGCACTTGTTTGAAGGCAAGAAGTGGGGGTGTGGGAATGGCCCTGGCGAGACATTCATCTTCATCAATGACATGTTGAAGGCTCTGGAGACGATGTCATGGCTTCTCCGCTTCGGGGAAGTACTGGATGACAAAGGGTACTGCTGTCTGCTGTGTCCCATGTTTGTCTTCTGAGGAGATTGGTGCGGTTTTTCGCTGTGGCACGTCAGAACTGTCGATCAATGAGTCGGGCACCGTGTCCTGTTCTTATGGGGGCATCTTTCAGCGTCTGGAGGTGTCTGTTGCGATCGTCCTCATCTGAGTCCTCCGTATGTTTTAACCTGAGAGTGATTTGAATATGGAAGTCACTACCACAAGGGCTAGTTGAGGACTAAATTGACTCATTTAAGGGAAGCTAGATACACACAGAAGGGAGAAAGGAATAGCAGTTTTACTGATATGGCTGGATAGGTGACAGTGGGAGATGGCTTTGGTAGTGCATAAATACCAGCTTAGATCTATTGGGTTGGATGTTCTTTTCCTGCCAGTTTCCACAATGGGCAGACCTTGGGAGCCATCTAGGGATGAAAAAAATAAGTTTTGGATGATCTAATACATCTCTCTCTTCTACACAATTGATAACGGGGGAGAAAGCTCCCATTCCTAAAATTCTTTCAAATTCTTTAAAATTTCAAGTGGTTAATCACCGATAAAAACAAAGAAGATTTCTAACCTGTTGCCTCATCAAAGACAACTAATCTTTCAGCAACTAAAACAGAAAATGCTGGAAAATCTCAGCAGGTCTGACAGCATCTGTGGGGAGAAAATAGAGCCAACGTTTTGAATCTAGATGACCCTTCATCAGAGCTAAGAGCGAAGAGAATCAGCAGAGATTTATACTATTGGGGTGGGGAGGATGGGGGTGCAAATGAGGATACAGAAGGCTGAGAAGGTGTTAAGAGTGTCCATTAAGTGATCAGAATACGAGAATGACAGAAGTCCAGATTGTTAAAGGACTGCCTGAGGAATGTGACAGCTGCACTGATTGGGTGGAGTGTGGAAAGAAGGAGAGCTGGAATAGAGAAGTGGAAAAATAGAAGTGAAAAAAAAAGATAAAATGGATGAATATGATGAAATGGAATGGGACAAATAAATGGAAATGGGATGAAGGTGGAGGGGAAAGTTCATCCTCTGAAGTTGTTAGTCTTTTAGTAACCTCTTTAAGCTATCAATCAAACTGTGAAGTCAGACCCCATGCTGAGATCATCAAAGTTTTTGAAACTCAGCCAGACATTCATTTGCTCCATCAATCAAAAGAATGGATCTGTTGGAAATAGAGGTGGAGCTTTCACTTTTGAGTCATTCCCCCCTCACCCCCCCACCATAAAGATACGCTAAGTCTTTTCAATGCTGTGAAAATTTAATCTCTTTCTCTTAAATGTATATTTAATTTAAATTTCATTTAGCTGTGCATCATGTGACAGGTTTTTAAACATTTTAAGAAAATTATTAAAGTATGGAATGGAATAAATGGAAGCGGGCTGTTTGCAAAAGTTCAAACATGGATGGTTTAACATGGACACAAGATCATAACTGAGAAAAAGAAACATCATTGTACAGGTAAGTTTGGATAGATTGACATGATCTATGTCTGGAATTGAGCATTCGTAATTGCTTCTGCTCCAATATCACCATTCTAGCTTAGATTAGATAGGTAGATGAAAGGAAAGGAGGTGAAAGAACCTTGACACAGGGCAGGTAAGTATGATTACTGACAGGGGAGATGGTGTCGTAATGATATTGCCGCTGGATTAGTAATCCAAAGATGCTGGGCAAGATCTGGGCATCTGGGTTCGAATCTCACCATGGCAGATGGTGAAATTTGATTTCAATAAAATCTGGAATTAAAGGCCTAATGAAGACCATGAAACTATTGACAATTATGGTAAACTCATTCACTCATGTCCTTAAGAGAAAGATCTGACATCCTTATCTAGACTGGCCTACATGTGACTTATGTAGGTCCACAACAATGTGGTTTATTCTCACATGTCCTCTGAAATGGATGACAGTTAGAGATGGGCAATAAATGCTGGGCCAGCAGTGATGCCCACATCCCACTAATGAATAAAAAAAAGAATTTTGCAGTCAAGGGGGCACAGTGGTTAGCACTGCTGCCTCCTTGCTCCAGCGATTTGGGTTCGAATCCTGGCTTGGGTTATTTTTATGTGGAATTTGCACATTCTCCTCATGTCTGCATGGGTTTCCTCTAGGTTAGGTGCATTGGCCATGCTGAATTTCCCTTAGTATCCCGGGATGCGTAGGTTAGAGGGGTTAGCGAGGTAAATATGTGGGGTTATGGGGATAGGGCCTGGTTTGGATTGTTGTCAGCGCAGACTCGATGGGCCAAATGGCCTCCTTCTGCACTGTAGGGTTTCTACATTTCTGTGATTTCTATGAATTAGGGTCACATGTATGGAGGATGAATGCTAACATGTTCTTGTTGGGCTGAATGGCCTATCTCCGCGTTGCAACTTTGCAAAGTCACATAGAAAGACACAGATGTGACACCATCAATAGAAAAGTGGGTAAAGGATCACAGCTTTTAAATGTTTCAGCAGCTAATGACTGCTTCCAGGCTGCCTTTAGTTAGTATTCTGAAGGTATTAAGCAGGTTACAAGAGATGACTGGGAGGCACCATATCAGCACATGTGCCTCTTTAATAATACTGCAGATTATGGCACAATTTGGCAATCTGTACTTCCCCTTTAACTGGCAGTAATGTGATTGACAAGTCATCTATAAATAGCCGTGTCTGTTTGGTCAGTATCAGATAAAGTGTACTTCACGGATAAGCAGATTTTCTTTCTATCTCTTCCTCCGATGGTGAAATCTGAATACATAAAGTACTTTGGCTAGATTGCATTCAACTGGGCATCATGTGATAAATTTCTAAACGGCAGCACAGACACTTTATAAAAAGGGACAGGTTAGTAATTTAGTCACATATCCTTGAGGACACATACTTTTTAATCAATGTTTGCTGGACCTGAATGCTTAATGTGGGTAAAGTGATATTTGTATTGCACAGAAATTGCAGCAGTCTTCTTATCAGATATGAGGAGCGTTTGCCTCGCAGCGCAAGTGACACAGTGATGTCTTCTACTTGACAACATTGCGATGACAATGATGTACAACCTTAACGATTTGTCCCCCCATCTTTGCAAGAAAATCACAAAGACTCTCCCTTTAATGTTACATTAAATTAAAATTTATTTATTAGAGTCACAAGTCGGCTTACATTAACACTGCAATGAAGTTACAGATGAAATCCCCTACTCGCCACACTCTGGTGCCTGTTCGGGTACACTGAGGGAGAATGGCCAATGCACCTAAACAGCACATCTTTCGGATTGCAGGAGGAAACCGGAGCACCCGGAGAAAACATTCCAGAGAACATGCAGGCTCCTCACAGACAGTGACCCAAGCCAGGAATCGAACCCAGGCCTCTGGTGCTGCAAGGCAGCAGTGCTAGCCACTGCGCAACTGAATAATAACGCAAATAAATAGTGTACTGAAAACTCAGATAGTCACACAGTAAAGTAATTGTGATCTTACTACCTTTGCCCTACTGGTGCATCAAAATCATTCCCAATGAGACATGGTAAATAATTTGAACTATTGGAAGGTGTGACCTTATCCATTTCAGTTATGGTAAAATATTGATTGGCCAGTTCCAACCTCATCATTTTCCTAACTAACTCATCACTGTATCCTGCATTCATCAAAAATCACTACCAGTCCTCCATCATCAACATCTTGGGGGTCACCATTGACCAGAAATTTAACTGGGCCAGCCACTCAAATACTGTGGCTACAGTATTTGAGTTGAGAGGCTGGCAATTCTCTGGTGCGTATATGTGTGATTCATCCCCTGATTCTCCTAAGCATTTCCAACTTCTAAGAACATAAGAAATAGGAGCAGGAGTAGGTCATCTAGCCCATCGAGCCTGCCCCGCCATTCAATAAGATCATAGCTGATCTGAAGTGGCTCAGTTCCACTTTCCCGCTTTCTCTCCATAACCCTTAATCCCCTTGCCTACCAAAAACCTATCTACCCGCAAGTTGGCAACTTGATGCAGTTTAATTTTTAGAGTGTACACATTGCAGTCACTGTGTGCCAGTGGATTTGATTTGACTTGGTTTGATTTACTATTGTCGCATATGTTAGTATGCAATTAAAATAATTGTTTCTTGTGCGGTACACAGACAAAGCATACCATACGTAGAGAAGGGGAGGAGAGGGTGCAGAATGTAGTGTTACAGTCATAGCTAGGTATTAAATATATTTAGCGAGGTAGCCTCCACCACTTCAATGGGCAGAGAATTCCAGAGATTCACCACCCTTTGAGTGAAGAAGTTCCTCCTCAACTCCGTTCTAAACTGCACCCCCCCTTATCTTGAGGCTGTGCCCTTTAGTCCTGCTGTCCTTTCTGAGCGGGAAGAACCTCTCCACCTCTTCTGCAAGACACAAATCAGGAGTATGTTGGATTGAGTGAAGTTCCAACAACAGTCAAGGAACATGACACCATCCAGGATAAAGCTTCCATTTCGATTGGTACCCCATCCTCTCTACATCCTAGCTATGACCGTAACACTACATTCTGTACCCTCTCCTCCCCTTCTCTATGTACGGTATGCTTTGTCTGTACACCGCACAAGAAACAATTATTTTAATTGCATACTAACGTATGCGACAATAGTAAATCAAACCAAGTCAAATCAAATCCACTGGCACACAGTGACTGCAATGTGTACCATCTAAAAATGAAACTGCATCAACTTGCCAAGGCTGCTTTGACAAGCAAATCTGCAACCTCCACCATCTAGAAGGACAAGGGCAGGATGAGAACATTAACGTCGGTAAGCTCCCTTCAAGTCACACACCACCCTGACATGGAAATGTACCCAATTAATCATCATCCTTGGGTCGAAATCCAGGAACAAAGCATTAACAGCAATGATCACATCTTGTGAATGAATAAAAAGAACTAATTAATCTGTATTCTTCGTTGTTCGTATTGATCTCTCGGTAAAATTTCAATGCCTACATATCCTCGGATAAGAAACTACACACTGAAAACTGCGTGTGCCTGAACAAACTGTATGTCACCATTTGTAACCTGATTGTGAAGAAAGCTTTAATTTATTTACCTCTGTTAAGTATTCCTCACCTTTTGAGAGGTTGAATAGTCAAGTAGCAGTTCTGAGAGTTTAACAAATATCTCTGGCTAGACTTTGGCAATGGAAATTCTGATTTTGGGGATTAGGCTTTGTTCAAAGGTGAAATGAGTTGGCTTTGTCTTCCATAAACGGTGACTTCAACTTGGTGAAATGATGATTTTAAAATCATGGAAAGGGTTGATAGTGTTAATCCAAGCAAACTTACATTGTGGTGGAGAGTTCAAATATCAGGGCATGTACTACAAAACTAGCAAGTTATGAATGAGAAGGGATGTGCTGTAAAATTAAACAGAACCTGTTCACATGTGGGATAAGTTAACAGATGCGGTCACTGCTATGGACATTTCAAATAAAATCACAGAATGGGGATTGCAAGGAAGGGGATCATCCAGCCTTTGATGTCTGTGCTGGCTCTCTGAAAGACCAACTCAGTGTCGTCTCTCTCCCCTGTCCTTTACTATAACACTACAATGTATTTTTCTCTTCCGATACGATCGAATTCCTTTTGGAAAGCCACAGTTGCATCTCCTTCCAGCACACTCAGGCCATGTCATCCAAACTCCAAACACTCACTCCTTAAAAAAGAACACTTGTCCTCATGTCCAGAATCATCTTAAATCTGTATCCTTCGCTTCCTGACGCTTCCGCCAAAAAAATCAAATTCCCTCTATCCGCTTTGTCCCGACCCCTCTTGGTTTTGAACACCTCGATCAAAGCTCCTCTCAACCTTCTGTTCTCCAACTTAAAAATCCCAGTTTAAAAACAAAGAAACATAGAAAGTCGGAGCAGGAGTGGGCCATTGGGCCCTCTGAGTCTGCACCACTATTCAATATGATCATGGCTGATCACGCACTTTCAGTATCCCACTCCTGCTTTTCTTTCCAAGCCCCTTGATCCCTTTAGCCACAAGGGTTGTTGAACATATTTAACTAACTAACGCTTCTCCAATCCGTTTGCATAACTGAAATGCCTCGTGTCTGGGACCATTCTCGTAAATCTTTTCTGCACAGTCCCTGAAATCTTCACACCCTCACACCACAGTGTGGTGTGCAGAATTTGGCACACCTACTAGTAGAGGCTGAACAGATGTTTTTGTAAAGATTCAGCATAATCTTCTTATTTTTGTACGAAATGGCTTTGGTAGCATTTTCTTCCTTGGTAAGTTAATGTCTGTGCAAAGGCCTCCATGCATACATTCCCTTTTTGGCCCACAATAGGCCCTATGCCTCTGCTAATACCATTCAACTAATTATATGTCGATGGAAGATGTCTTGGGACTGTATCTGAACCATCTTTTTCAGGACAGCTCATTGTTCTGTTGTTTTGTTGCCAATCTTTGACTCGAGACCAATCAGAAAAAAGGAGTGGCTTTTTGGCCTGAACAACATCCAAAAATATCTCAAATAAAAGCAAAGGTTGCTAGAAATCTGAAACAAAAACGGAAAAAATGCTGGATCAGGTCAGCAGGGTTGGAAGTGTCTGGCTGTTCATGCCAGCGGGATTCTCTGGTCCCGCTAGCAGTGCGCCCCCTGCTGTGGGCTTCCTGGCAGCGTGGGGCTGGCTTCAATGGGAATTCCCATTGACAGTGGTGGGACCAAAAGATCCCGCAGCCAGTGAACACCAAACCACCTCCCGCCACCGAGAAACATGCTGAGGGGAGGTCAAAGAATCTTGCCCCAGGGTGGCAGCATCTGTGGCGCGAGAGAAAAAGTTGCTGGGCGGGATTTTCCAGCCACGCATGCCCCAAGACCGGATATTCCTGCCTGAGGTCATCAGAACTTTACATGATCCCATGAACTTTCTGTCCCATCCGCTAGGATTCCCGCAGCGGGCGGGATAGGAAATTCCTGGTCAATATTTTGAGTCCATGGGCCGGCCACACTCGTCCCTAAACCAAAAAATCTTGCCCGACGTCAACGGACCTTTCCATGGTCCGCCCCTCGCCCACTATGATTCCCGTGGGCGAACAGGAACAATTCACCCCCACATATCTATCTGTAGAAGGGTCATTGAAACATTGGCTGGAATTTTACCGCCTTGCCTGCCCCACAGAATCAGGGTGGGTGAGTCCCACAGAACCACATTCTTTATTAGTCTTGGGTGGGATCTTACGAGCCTCGGGCAGGCGAGATGGTAAAATTGCGGCAATTAACTCTGTTTCCCTCATCACAGCCGCTGCCAGACCTGCTGAGTTTATCCAGCATTTTCTGCCTTTATCCAAAAACACCTAATACCCTTGTCCTTGTGAATTCCCAACAGCAGAAAAAAACTTTTATTTTTCAACTGCGTTACATCATTTGACTTGTGTGGGATTTCAGCATTGCTCTCTTACTTATGATCTCTCTCTGTCTAAAGCAAAAAAATGAAGTTTTGCCAAACTTTTTGTTCACTTCTGAAAGCAGACACAACTGGAAAGGTCCAGGGGTATAATCACATACTTATGACACTTTAATTCTCCCCACCCCCACTGCTTGCACCAAAATGAGATTATTGCTTTGTTTCCTATTCTATTCCTAAGGTTGTGTCATCATGTGGTATATGTCCTTGAAAAGCAAATGTGTGATCATTCAGTAGTGGTGTTCTCTTTCCATTTCTCCCGCACGCTATGGAAACACATTTGGATTGACCTACATTGAGGGGAGGTGTAACTTAAGCTGTTCCTACACTCCGAATGATGTAAAAAGCATGTTTATTAAAGAACAAAATAGGAGGACTGCTCAGTCCAGCCTAATGTTTAAGTTTATTTATTAGTGTAACACTGCAATGAAGTCACTGTGAAAATCCCCTAGACGCCACACTCCGGTGCCTGTTCACCCCTTTAAACTTCAGGGACACTCCATGCCAGTTTCCCACAATGTACGGATTTCTGATCCTCATTTGACCCCAATAGTGTGCCCAAACAGCTAAAGTTTATTAATCAGTCACAAGTAGGCTTACATTCACATTGCAATGAAATTACTATAAAAATTCTTCAGTCGCCACAATCCGGCGCCTGTTTAGGTACACTGAGGGAGAATTTAGCACGGCCAACGCACCTAACCAGCACGTCTTTTGGACTGTGCGAGGAAACTGGAGCACCCGGAGGAAACCCACGCAGAGAACATGCACAGTCACCCAAGGCCAGAATTGAACCCAGATCCCTGGCGCTGTGAGGCAGCAGTGCTAATGACTGTGCCACTGTGCCGCAATGATTCGCCTTCTGCTAAACTTTTTTTGCCCCCATAAACATGGGCACTCCCCTGGTTTCTTTTAGAGTTTTTTTTGTTTCCCTTTTCAGCATACATCTGATTCCAAAAATACACATGAGCAAAATGGTTTGGACTCAGGGGATAGCAGAGTATTTTTCGCATGCAAAATTGTGTTTGTATTTCCAGTGGGATTATGAACAATTGAAATGATACCAAATGACGGAGTCAGTTTCTCTCTCTGGCAATTAGCTCACTTTTTAACCTGGCAGTACAGGCCAGGTGCCAAAAGACCTAGCCCACTGAAGGTACAGACGATCTAGATTTATAGGTAATTCAATCCTCACTCTGGTTTGTGGCAAGAAATATATCAATGCAGTCCTTTTTACTGTTGCCTTGATATAAATGAATTGGCTCAGTTGATGACACTCTCGCCTCTAAAGCAGAGGATTCATATCTCATGCCAGAGATTGGATTGAGGGAGGGCTCCACTTCCTTTTCAATAACTGGCCAGCACTTATTGTCCCTCTCTAGCTGCCCTTGTGAGTAGCGTACTATGCCATTTCAGAGAGCATTCAAAACTCAACCACACTGCAGTGGGTCTGAAGTCACATCAGGGCAGCAGATTTCCTTCCCTAGAGGACATTAGTGAGTTTTTACAACAATTGACAATGATCTTGTGGTCATCATTAGGCTTGTAATGAATTTAAATTTCACTATCTGCCAAGGTGGGATTTGAACCCACACCCCCAGAGCATTGTCCCATGGGTTCTTAGTCCAGTGACAGCACCAGCACACCACTGCATCCTGGTGCTATATTCTGGATGAGATGTAAATCTTGCGTAGTTGAAAAAGATCCCTTGGTCCTACTTGAAAGAAGAGGAGAGCTCATCCCTGATTAAACATAAGAACATAAGAACATAAGAAATAGGAGCAGGAGTAGGCCATCTAGCCCTTCGAGCCTGCCCCGCCATTCAATAAGATCATGGCTGATCTGTCGTGGCTCAGTTCCACCTTCCCACCCTCTCCCCATAACCCTTAATCCCCTCTCTTATCAAAAACCCATCAACCCGCGTCTTAAAAATATTTAGCGAGGCAGCCTCCACCACTTCAACGGGCAGAGAATTCCAGAGAGTCACCACCCTTTGAGTGAAGAAGTTCCTCCTCAACTCTGTTCTAAACCGCCCCCCTTTTATCTTGAGGCTGTGCCCCCTAGTCCTACTGTCTTTTTTGAGCGGGAAGAGTCTCTCCACCTCTAACCTATCCATCTCATTCATCATCTTATACGTCTCAATGAGATCTCCCCTCATTCTTCTAAACTCCAACGAGTACAAGCCTAGTTTATTCAGCCTCTCCTCATAGCTCAACCCCCTCAACTCCGGTATCAGCCTAGTAAACCTCCTCTGCACTCCCTCCAAGGCCAAAATATCTTTGCGCAGGTGCGGCGCCCAAAACTGCACACAGTACTCCAGCTGCGGCCTCACCAATGCCCTATACAGCTGCAGCAAGACCTCCCTACTTTTATATTCAATCCCCCTCGCTATGAAGGCCAGCATCCCATTGCGGCTGATACATCTCTCTCTGCAGATGCTGTCGAGCCTACTGAGATTTCCAACATTTTTCTGTTTTTGCATGGACGGCACCCTGGCATGGTGGTTGGCACTGCTGCTTCACGGCTCCAGGGACCAGGGTTCGATTCCCATCTTGGGTCATTGTCTGTGTGGAGTTTGCACATTCTTCTCGTGTCTGGTTGGGTTTCCTCCGGGTACTCTGGTTTCCTCCCTCAGTCCAAGGATGTGTGGGTTGATTGGCCATGTTAAAAAAATTGCCCTTAGTGTCCTGGGATGCATAGAGGGAGTAGTGGGTAAATGCGTAGGGATATGGGGGTGGGATTGCGGTCGGTGCAGACTCGATGGCCTGTTTCTGTACTGTGGGGTTTCTATGATTCTATGATTATCTGTTTGCGGAATCCTGCTGTGCACAAACTGGGCATGTCTAACATTACAACAGCGACTATACTTTGAAAATACTTATTAAAAAATGTATTGGTGGGACGTGGATGCAGCTGGCTGGCCAGCATTTCTTGCCCATTCTTGGTTGCCCTTCTACTGAATGGCTTGCTTGGCCATTTCAGAGGGCAATTGTGAGTCAATCACATTGCTGTGTCTCTGGAGTCACATATCGGCCAGACCAGGTAAGGATGGCAGATTTCCTTCCCTAAAGGACATTAGTGAATCAGGTGGCTTTTTCTAAACACTCGACAAAGTCATAGCAGATTCTTAATTCCACATTTTTTTTAATGGAATTCAAATTCCACTGTCTGCTTTGGCAGGGTTCAAACCCAGTTCCCCAGGACATTAGCTGAGTTTCTGGATTAGCAGCCTAGCAATAATATCACTAGACCACCAGCTCCCCTAATTGGCTGGGAAGCTTTTTGGGACATTCCTCAAAAAAAGGGGTGAGTTAAATGCAATTTTTTTTTGCTTCTCACTTTTGCACCCTGCTTAACCTTTAGAAATATGCATTTTTTTTTTCTCTGACGGTGTAAGCAATGGCCTGGGATGACTGTTAAAAAGACAGCTACCTTTATGTTCGCCACAAGCTACAACAAGTATAAATCAAACCTCGTCAATATTCCCTTTTACTTTAACTGTCATAAAGTTCAAGGCATTTTAATTATATCTAGTTGAGATGACAGTTGTACTGCTGAAATCAGTTCTCATCTTTATTTATAGTTCGATAAACATTATCATGTAGCAATCAAACTAATTTGCTTTTCAAAGTGAAGACATGCAATGCGGGCCTGAGCACTGGTGAGGGGGAGGGAGCAGAAAGCGATGCAACATGCGGAGATTTAATCTTTAATACCACAGAGAAGCCTTTCGCAGAATCTCAGCAAGCCAGAGCTTCTAGCCCTGTTGCTGTGCAGTGTCACCCCCCAAATGCATTATGGTGGCACAGTGGTTAGCACTGAGGCCTCACAGTGCCAGGGTCCCGGGTTCGATTCTGGCCTCGGGGTCACCGTCTGTGAGGAGTTTGCACATTCTCCCCATGTCTGCGTAGGTTTTCTTCAGGGTACTCCAGCTTCTTCCCACAGTCCAAAGATGTGCGAGTAACATAGAAACTGGAAGAAGGAGTAGGCCAACCAGCCCTTCGAGCTTGTTTCACCATTCAGTTTGATCATGACTGATCATCAAGTTCAATATCCTGATTCCCCCTTCTCCCCATATCTCTTGATCCCTTTAGCCCCAAGGGCTATATCTAATTTCTCCTTGAAATCAGACAATGTTTTGGCCTCAACTATTTTCAGTGGCAATGAATTCCACACAGTCTTGTGTGAAGGAACTCCTTCTCACTTCAGTTCTAAAGATTTATCCCTTATCCTCAAATAATGACCCCTAGATCTGCACCCACCCCCCTCATCCCCCAACCATCGGAAATATTCTTTCTGAATCTAGGTTAGTTGGATTGGCCATGTTAAATGGCCCCTTCGCATCCAAGGATGTAGATTAACTGGATTAATGATGGTAAATGCATGGGTCTACTGGGGATAGAGCAGAGGGGAGGGCTGGTGGGACGCTGCTTCAGAGAATCAGTGCAGACCCGATGGACCAGATGTCCAGAGATGTGCAGATTAGGTTGATTGGCCATGCTAAATTGACCCAAGTGACAGGGGGATTAGTCGGGTAACTATGTGGCGTTATGGGAATAAAGCCTGGATGGGATTGTGGTTGGTGCAAACTTGATGGGCCAAATGGCCTCCTTCCGCCTAGTAGGGATTCTATGACTCAAGGCCTCTTTCTGCACTGTAGGGATTGCATGGCCTGTGTACCACGGTGTCACTTAACCCTGCGCCGTCACAAAACATCTCACTGTGAAGCTTTGCATTACAGCAGCAACTTCTTCATCCGTCGCCATAAATTAATAATTAGCCTTCCACGCACTAGCACTTTTAGGCAGCTGTATTGAGATGAATGCGAGGCATGTGACAGAGCTCACTTGTAGCAAAGCGGGACATCTGGCTTGTCATAATAGTTTAAAAGGAAACTGTTTAAAAATAGAGAATGAACTGAACACTTCCTTATTTACAACCGAGGGGACAAGTTATTTTCAGTTACGTGCCGCGAGCAGAGCAAGGAAGGCAGAATATATTTACTTTTAAAAAGCAGACAGTGCAAGGGGATTAAGAAGCCCTCTAATCAGATAGAAATGGTTCGGCCACTTGATTAGGGTTGATTTCCACCATCTGGTGATGCTTAGGGAGGAGCCAGCCTTGCTCGCTGAACACTATAGCTGCTTAATTTGTGCAGTTCCGAGACATTTAAAGCTCTCTGCAAGCGAATTAACAAGATGGGGAGGGTAATAATGGAGTGCTTCAGGTTTTGTTCACACAGACAGATGGATGGAGTGAGCTTAGACTGAATTCAGCCTAATTGCATTGTGTCATTTAAAATTCTATCCGCTCTTGTTTACAGGGCCCGGGATCCAAAAAAAAAACCCTTGGAAGTTTCAATGCAAAGTGAGACAAAGCACTCTGTAATTCTTTAGACGAGGTATTCATTACCGTTGTGTGCCCGGAAGGCGAGAATGTTCGAAAGGGCAGGGAATGATTGGGCGTGGAGCATTGCACATGGAGACAGAGTGCTATCCACTCCAAACGTGTCGATTTAAATCAAATTAGCAGCTGGTCTGGGTGGTGGGACGAGCTCCAAGACTTGCCTGGCGTGCGCCTCTCGAAGAAGGTGACTTTACAAAGAGAGAGAGAGTGTCCGTTTTCTCTACCTTTTCCCCCAGTGGAATAGTATCATAGAATGCCGACAGTTCAGGAGGAGGCCATTTGGCCCATCGAGAGCCTGCACCCACAACAATCTCACCCAGGTCCTCTCCCCAGAACCCTATGCATTTACCCTAGCTATTTCCCCCTGACAGTAAAGGGCAAGTTAGCATGGCCATTCCACCTAACCCACACACATCTTCTGGGCTGTGGGAGGAAATCGGAGCACCCAGAGAAAACCCACGTACATCTGGAAATAATATGCATAGACAGTGACCCAAGAGCTGGAATTGAACCCTGGCACTTGGATCCCTGATGTGGAGATGCCAGCGTTGGACTGGGGTAAACACAGTAAGAAGTCTGACAAACCAGGTTTAAGTCTAACTGATGTATTTGATTACTTTACATGTGCTTAATGTTCTCTCCACTCACATTATCGGCATCTTTAAGACTTGAACAGCAGGTTATTTGTAAAGACTCGCATTCTAATCAGTAATCTGTAAACTGTCTGTGCTGTTATATGCTCTGTCTGAGGCCAGAACTCTCCATTCACCTGACGAAGGGAGAAACCCCGAAAGCTTGTGAGCTTACTGTCAAATAAATCGGTTGGACTTAAACTTGGTGTTGTCAGACTTCTTACTTGGATCCCCATCAGGAGTACACTTAATAAAAAGGAAAATAACTTCAGCTCATTTAGCCATTTGAAATCAAGACATTTGCATACTTCGCCAATCCTGAATGTGCCGCTGTGCAAAATTCTTTGCACCCCCCCTCCCTCACCCCACCCCCAGTACCCCATCACTGTTTGGAGGGCAGATTGCACATGTGTCATAAGAAATTTATTCCACTGCAGTGGTTCCCAAGCTTTTATATGTCATAGTACACCTCTATGCTATAAAAAGAATTTTGAGGCACATCTTTTACTTTCCCAGTCTTCTTCCCGTACTAGGAAATTTGTTTTGAACTTCGCCCTGTCCTCCTGCCTGTTTTTATAAGGCACAGCGCGGCGGTACAGTGATTAGGTATGCCGGCTCACAGCGCGAGGGACCTGGGTTCAATTTGTGGCTTGGGCCACAGTCTTTGCGGAATCTGCATATTCTCCCTATATCTGTGTGGGGGTTTTCTCCAGGTACTCCTTCCCACAGTCTGAAAGACATGCTGGCTAGGTGCATTGACCATGCCAAATTCTCCCTCAGAGTACCCAAACAGGTGCCAGAGTATGGCGACTAGGGGATTTTCACAGTAACTTGAATTTGAAGGTAAACCTACTTGTGACACTAATAAATAGATTTTAACTTCGATTTTTTTTAACATCTCCCTGTCTCTCACTCTGTCTCCTCCCAGGGTTTTTGTGGCCTTTTTGAGTTTTTGCTTTTCATACTGGCACCTTTATCTTCAACTCCAAGTCCCGTTAGCCATGCACAAGGGCCTGACCAATGTAAAAACTCTAAACAGCACATTTGAGGCTCTTTCCCTGTCAGTATAGGTACAGGAGGCCCAAGTTTCATAGGGTCTTTGAGCTGCTGACCACAGGGCTGAAGACGAAGATTAGTTTTAGTCAATTTCATGAACTTTGGAATCCTTTTAAATCTTTTTTTTCGCACTTGGGAGATCTTCAAGACACGCTAGTTGGGAACCACTGTTCCACAGTATCACCTTGTTCCAGCGACAGCACATGTCAAACGCTTGCAAGGAGCATTGAAACTCCACCCCAACCGGCTCCTAATGCAGCGAACAAGGAAGTAATCTACAAAGTGACATTTGAGACCAACCTCGCTTGGTTATCCAATTTAAATCACTTCATTTATCTAATTAATAAAATAATTTTCTTTAAAAATCAGATTGAACCACATTCAACAAACAGACACACATCCAGCCAGATACTGAATCGTAGAATTATAGAATCATACAGCGCAGAAGAGGCCCTTTGGCCCATCGAGTCTACACTGACACATTAGAAACACCTGCACCCCCACCTAATCCCATCTACCAGCACTTTGCCCATAGTCCTGAATGTTATAATGTGCCCATCCGAGTACTTTTTAAAGAATAAGAAGCAACCCGCCTTTACCACCCTCCCAGGCAGCGCATTTTCCTCACATCCCCTCTAAACCTCTCGCCCCTCACCTTGAACCTATGTCTCCTTGTGACTGACCCTTCAGCTAAGGGGAACAGTTGCTCCCTTTCCGCTTTGTCCACATCCAGCATCATTTTGTACACCTTGATCAGGTCACCCTTCAGCCTTCTCCGCGCCAACGCAAACAACCCAAGCCTATCTGACCTCTCTTCATAACTTGAATGTTCCACCCCAGGCAGCATCCTGGTTAATCCTTTCTGCACCCCCTCCAGTAATCACATCCTTCTTATACCGTGGCAACCAGAGCTTCTCACGGGACTCCAGCTGTGGCCTCAGATCTATCGCGATTTCTATAAAATGGGTCAAGAATATGTTGCTAAATTCTAGAAACACTTTCTAACCGACCGGCTGAACAGAAATCCCAAGCTCACGGCGATGACGGGAAGAGGTGCTGGGCAAGTATTAAAGCGTCACCCTGACATGGGAAATGTCGATTCGCCGGACAGAAATGGCACATTATTGATAGGAATTAAAAAGTAATGCTCTGCAAATGCGACCGTAATCCATGACTATGCAGGTTGCCAGCTTCAGGAACGCTGCCTGAGATTTACCCGTACCTCCCGGTGCGTGCCCTGGGTGTGGAGATTTGGATGTGTTGCTAAACACAGTGAAAATGGGAGAAATGCTTGAGGAGTTTTCACTTGACTTTGTTTTCCTGGCGACGACAGATTGTGAGGAATCGGCGTTGCTAAGGAGATTCAAGCAATGGAATTATTGATTTGTCATTTTCAAATGTTGAGTCCAGCTGTCTTTTGCTTGACACAGTGCAATGGGCTGGTTTAAATTTAGGTAGCATTGTGTCAGAAAGCAGTACCGTCTTCCAGTCTGTTTTGTTTCGTGTCTGATTTGTTTGACAGGCCGGCCTGAGTGCAACATCTTTACAAAAAACAGAAGAATTAACAGCAAGTCTTTCATTGAGTTAGTGCGTTTGTTCCCTTGAAGGATTTTTGACAGCAGAGTGATCAATTAACTGTGTACAAACAATCAGCAGAAACAAAACCTGAAACACAAGCCTGGCATCGTGGTTTAAGCCCCAAAGGCTTGGAGAAGTGACGTTTCATGAAAGATCTTAAACATCAGCCTCTTTGTCTGCATTAATTAAAAGATTGGAACAAAGTTTCCAATCCAGTAGATATTCAGGAGCAGGTCACGATGTATGAAATATGGTCATGAAATATGGGGTGGAATTTTTCAGCTGCGGTCACCCCCCCTAACTGGAAAATCCCATCCAACTTCAAGGGACTTTGCCTTATGCGCCCCTTGCCTCCTATCATTCCTGTGGCAGCCAGACTGGGAAAAGTTCCCCCCATTATGTTATTATTTTTATCTCCCGTGTGCACTTGGAAGAGGATTCTTCTTCCTGAAATTCGTTTCTGAGGGAAGAAGCAACTTTAAAGATCAAACATTCCTTCGTTGAGGAGCGGGCATTTATTTGGGAGCAATGCTTTTCATGGGGAAAGAACGCAGTGGGAAGACAAGTGACATTCTTCAGTTGCAGCAATTTTAGACGGACAAATTACAGTCGGGAAAATTTCCTGATTCTGTAAAATGAGCAATGATGACATCTGTGGATGCAGGTCTGTTCATATCTTTGTGAAGCCTTTGGGGAAATAAATATCTCTGAACATTCGGTGAAATGAAGCTCACTTAATAAATCAAACTGACACAATAACACTTCTGGCACATGACTCTCTCTCTCTCTCTCTCCCCCCGCCTCCCCCTCCCAGCAGTGCCTACTGTCTCTATTCTTGCACCACCAAATGGTTCATCTCTACAGGCATCTGAATCAACAGAAACGCAGGGAGAATTTATTGAGAACCATGTCTCTGTTTACGAGGGACAGCAGTTGAGACAATGATGTTTGACCCTTTAAGCAGAGAGCAGGTTGGCACTGGGTAACTGGTTTGGTCACATCAGAGCTATCTCAGGTGAGGGATAGGGGGAAGCAAAGGAACATCCCGGGGCCCTTCGTTAAGTGGAAAAGTCAGAGACATTTTTTTTAAGGCAGTCTGTTCTTACACATGTTAAAGTAATGATACAACAATGTCAACCTCCAGCCCCAACCCACACAGGTTCACCTGCATCTAAAGATTCAAAAACACAAAGAAAAGACAGTTTCTATTATAGAATAATCACAGAGAAGCAGGAGGCCATTCAGCCCATTGCGTCTGCACCAACTCTCCAACAGAGCACCTTATTCAGATCCTATCCCTGTAACCCCACATATATATTCCGCTAATCCCTCTAACTTGCCAATCATGGGACACTAAGGGGCAATTTTGCATGGCCAATCCCCTTAACCTGCACATCAAGATGAAGGCATCCTAAATCATTGGCTCCAACGCACACCTCCCTGATGAGCTCAATACATTCTATGCTCGTTTTGAGCAAGAGGTCAGCGAGAGCATACCCTTCAACCTGGAAGCCTTGGATTCACCTATATCTGAGGTCACCCTTACAGATGTTCAAGCAGCTTTCGCGAAGGTCATCCCACGGAAAGCGACTGGCCTGGATGGGATACCTGGACATGTACTCAGATCCTGCATGGATCAGCTGGCGGAGGTATTCACAGACACCTTCAACTTCTCTCTCTACAACAATCTGAGGTCCCTATCTGCTTCAAGAAGACAACCATCATTCCGGTACCTAAGAAAAACCAAGCAGCGTGCTTTAATGACTATCGGCCGGTGACTCTGACATCCATCATTATGAAGTGCTTCGAAAGGCTAGTCATGGCATGAACCAATTCCAACCTCCCTGACTGCTCAGATTCACTACAGTTTGTCTACCGCCGCAACAGGTCCACAGCAGACACCATCTCTCTGGCCCTGCACTCAACCCTGGAACACCAAGATAACAAAGATACCTATGTCAGACTCCTACTTATTGACTACAGCTCAGCCTTCAACACCATTAGTCCTACAAAACTCATCTCCAAACTCCGTGGCCTGGGCCTCAGCACCTCCCTCTGCAACTGGATCCTGAACTTCCTAATTCACAGATCACGATCAGTAAGGAAAGGCAACAACACCTCCTCCACAAACATCCTCAACACTGGGCTGTGTTCTCAACCTCCTACTAAATTCCTTACACACCTATGACTGTGTGGCCAAGTTCCCTTCCCACTTGATTTTTCAGGTTTGCTGATGACACTACCATAGTAGGTTGGATCTCAAACAATGACAAGGAATGAGATAGAGAATCTGGTGAACTGGTGCGGTGACATTAATCTCCACCTCTATGCCAACAAAACAAAGGAAATTGTCACAGGAAGCTTAAAGGAGCACATATCCCTGTCTACATCAATGGGGATGAAGTAGAAAGGTCGAGAGCTTCAAGTTTTTAGGCGTTCAGACCACCAACAACCTATCCTGGTCCCTCATGCCGCATTATAGTTAAGAAAGCCCATCAACGCTTCTACTTTCTCAGCAGACGAAGGAAATTTGGCATGTCAGCTATGACTCTCGCCGACTTTTACAGATGCACCATAGAAAGCATTCTTTCTGGCTGTATCACAGCTTGGTATGGCTCCTGCTCTGCTCAAAACTGCAAGAAACTACAAAAGGTTGTGAATGTAGCCCAATCCGTCACACAAACCAGCCTCTCATCCATTGACTCTGTCTGCTTCAGCAAAGCAGCCAGCATAATTAAGGACTCTCCGCACTTTGGACATTCTCTCTTCCACTTTCTTCTGTCGGGAAAAAGATACCAAAGTCTGAGGTCACGTGCCAATCGACTCAAGAACAATTTCTTTTCCTGCTGCTGTCAGACTTTTGAATGGACCACCTTGCATTAAGTTGATCTTTCTCTCCACCCTAGCTATGACTGTAACACTACCTTCTGCACTCTCTCGTTTCCTTCTCAATGAACGGTATGCTCTGTCTGTATAATGTGCAAGCAACAATGCTTTTCACTGTTTGCTAATACATGTGACAATAATAAATCAAATCAAATTTTTGGAGAGTGGTAGGTAATCAGAGCACCCGGAGGAAACCCACACTAACACAAGGAGAACGTGTCTGCTCCTATCAGACAGTAACCCAAGGCCAGAATTGAACCCGGGTCCCTGGCACTGTGAGGCAACAGTGCTAACCACTGTGCCAACATGCTGTTCATTATTTTAATGTTGGAATAAGTATTAAAAAAATTATGCTGAACATACACCAACTGGATAGGTGTTGATTGAGGAAAGCCACAGCTTTTGACTGCTAACGTTAAATGAAGGTTGATACATGTATTTTTTTTCAACCAAGTTCTGGACCTAATGGAAAGCAATGGTATTAATTTGCATACAATAGCCAAACCTGACACCGGAATAGTTTTTGTGCAAACGCTGCATAAAGTGTCTTGTGTCATTATTGTTTCATCCTCTATAATAACCCCAGTCGTCACAAAACAGAAATGGCTCTCAATGAATTCTCCCTGTCTATATATGCTGACTTGGTCCAGGGACCTGTAGACACATATCCTTGCTCATCACACCCAGATACTCCCAATATTATTTCACTGCACACGCAAGCAAGGATGAGCTCTGATCTATGCTTTGCTGTGGGTCTTAGTGAATATGAAAAGTAAACTCAATGGGGAGCCAAATTCTTGACTTTAATTTTATTCTCTTAACCTTTTACTGGATTGGAAATTTTATACTCACTCGTCGTTTCCTAAACCTCTGCAACTTCCTCCAATACTACTTTTGTAAATAGCAGCAAACATGGAAACTTAGAAACTAGAAGCAGGAGTAGGTCACTCAGCCCATCAAGCCTGCTCCTCCATTCAATATGATCATGGCTGATTCTCTATCATACATCATAGCCTCGCTCCCTTTCCATACCCCTTGGCTCCTTTAGGCTCTATAAATACTAAGATTGCTGGAGTTGTGGATAGTGATGATGATTGTCAGAGAATACAGCAGGATATCGACAGGCTGAAAAATTGGGCAGAGAAATGGCAGATGGATTTTAATCCAGACAAGTGCAAGATGAAACATTTGGTAGATCCAGTTCAGGTGGGAGTTATAAACCAAATGGCAGAACTAACAGGTATGGAGGGCATTAGCTACGAGGAGAGATTGAATAAACTTGTTCTCCCCGGAAAGGTGAAGGCTGAGGGGGGCGACCTGATAGAAGTTCATAACATTAATGGGGGGGTATAGAACAGTTAGAAGCTTTTCCCCAGGGCAGTAATGACAATTACAAGGGGGCACAAGTTCAAGGTAAGGGGGAAAAGTAGAGATGTGCGGGGGAAGTTTTTTACACAGAGGGTGGTGGGGGAATGGAATGCACTGTCAAGTGAGGTAGTTGAGGCAGATACATTAACAACATTTAAGACTTATCAGGATAGACGCATGAATACACAGGGGATAGAGGGATACGGGTGGTTGGCCTAGATAGGTAAATGTGATCAGTGCAGGCTTGAGGGCTGAAGTTCCTGTGTTGCACTGTTCTTTGTTCTTTGTAGATCTATTTCCTTTTTAAATTTATTCAGCGATCTGGGCTCCACAGCTGTCTGGGGTAGAGAATTCCACAGGCTCACCACCCTCTGAATGAAGAAATTTTTCTTCATCTCAGCCCTAAATGGCCTCCCTCGTACCCTGAGACTCTGATCCTTTGCAAGGTTGCAAATGGACTGCAGCTGTTCAAGAAGCTGGCTCACCACCACCTTCTCGAGGGCAATTAGGGATGGGCGGTAAATGCTGACTGAGCCAGCGATGCCCACATCCTGTGAAAGAATAAGTAAATTAAAACCTGCGTTCTGAAACTGTGGGCGGTGACTGTGATCCCCTTTTCCATACTCTCACCTCCAGCTTTGTGTGAGTGCTGGAAACAGTCATCGCACAAGCTAACCTCCCTGTAAGCCCTCACACTGTATCACAAGGATCAACTGGGCTTTGGGATGTGTACTTAAGCCACACTTTGCAACTGCGCTGGGACAGATATGACTTGCACCTGTGTGTTTGTGTGAAATCCAAGCCATATTATATTTGTGCTTGTTCAATTAATGTGTTTACAGTACTAAGAAAGTAAGCAACTGTTGCTAAGTTTCATGCTTAGTTAGATTTAAAGCCCATTTACTCAGTGGAGGTCAGGGACGTTTCTACATTTTTGATGCGGTCATGAAATTTGGTTGGTTATTTATCAGGGTTGAGAAAGGGGAGGATTGTCAGTGATTAGAAATGGAACATTTTTGCATCCTTCAGTACCTGGTATCAGCATTGAGCAGGTCAAGTATAACAAGGGTTAGATCCAGATTAAGACAACCTCCACTGCACCTTATTAATGGATGATCAATTGTTCCCATATTTCTCCATTACATCTTTGCAAAGAGCTTCAGCCAAAACTCCTTTTCTATTTTTGTCGTAGAAATTGGGAAATCTCGATGGCAGTTCTAAGACTGCTCTAAAATCAGGTGCGTTTAAGCGGAACTGTCCACACATTCCTAGCTGTTGCAGGCAAAGGACAATTTTTAACAGAAAGGCTTTTCAACCATTTTTGCTAACATTGGGCCCACTACGTTAACGGGAATGAACAACACATGCAATTTTTAAAACAGGCCTCTGGGGCAATTAGTTTACGTTCTAAAAAAAATTAATGAAAATGTTGACCTGCTGAACCATTTCTGCAGTTAATACATACAAAAATCAATGTCGAATGCTGGGACAAATTACCTAAATACGTTGTGGTATTGCCGGTAATCTGTGAATACATTAAAATAGATTTCCTTAAATATGGTTTCACTGGGAGAATGTATGTCCAGTGCTCTCATACTGTGGGAATCACACTGCACTGCTAACTAGGGACCTTCTTATAGTAAGTCAAGTAGTCCACCTGATGGCAAAAATAAAATAAAGACTTGCATTTATATGGTGCCTTTCATGACCTCAGGATACTTCCAAAGCACTGTACAGTACTTTTGAAATGTTGTAAAGTGGGAAAGATGGCAGCCCATATTCACACAGCAAGCTTCAGCATGCATTAGTGTGATAACAATTCATAGAATCATAAAGTCATAGAGGTTTACAGCATGGAAACAGGCCCTTTGGCCCAACTTCTCCATGCCTTTTTTTAAACCCCTAATCTGATCCCAATTGCCCGCATTTGGCCCATATCTCTCTATACCCATCATTCCCACGTAACTATCTAAATGCTTTTTAAAAGATAAAATTGTACCTGTCTCTACTACTACCTCTGGCAGCTTGTTCCAGACACTCACCACTCTCTGTGTGAAAAAATTGTCCCTTTGGACACTTTTGTATCTCTCCCCTCTCACCTTAAACCTATGTCCTTTAGTTTTAGACTCCCCTACCTTTGGGAAAAGATATTGACTATCTATCTTGTCTATGCCCCTCATTATTCTATACACCTCTATAAGGTCATCCCTCAGCCTCCTAAGCTCCAGAGAAAGAAGTCCCAGTCGATCCAGCCTCTCCTTATAACTCAATCTATCAAGTCCTGGTAGCATCCTAGTAAATGTTTTCTGCGCTCTGTCTAGTCTAATAATATCCTTTCTATAATAGTGACCAGAATTGCACACATTATTCCAAGTGTGACCTTACTAATGTCTTGTACAACTTCAAAAAGTCGTCCCAACTCCTGTATTCAGTGTTCTGACTAATGAAACCAAGTATGCGAATGCCTTCTTCACCACTCTGTCCACCTGTGACTCCACTTTCAAGGAGCTATGAACATGTACCCCTAGAGCTCTTTGTTCTGTAACTCTCCCCAACGCCCTACCATTAACTCATTAATCCGTTCTTGTGGCTTTGGTTGAGGAATAAATATTGGCCAGGACATGAAGGAGAACGCCCCTGCTCTTCTTTCAGTGCATTCCCACAGGATTGTTGTGTCTGCCTGAGAGGGTATGAAGAAACTTACCCTAATGTCTCATCTGAAAGACCATACCCCAGTGCAAGACTGGAATGTCAAGTTCAAAATTTGTGCTCGGCTGCCTGAGGTGAGACTTGAACGCACAACAAGAGTGCTACCAACTGAGCCATAATCTCTTCCACATGTTCTTTTCCACCTTCTTCTGTTGAGAAAAAGATATACAAGTCTAAGGTCACATACCGACCAACTCAAGGACAGCTTCTTTCCTGCTGCCATCAGATTTTTGAATGGACTGATCATATATGAAGTTGATCTTTTTCTACATCCTAGCTATGACTGTAACATGATATTCTGCACCCTCTCCTTTCCTTCTTTATGTAGGATATGCTTTGTCTATATAGAGCATAATAAACAATGCTTTTTACTGTATATCAATACATGTGACAATAATGAATCAAATCAAATCAAATGGTTGACACAGATACATTCTTCAATATGGCTTTCACTTTCTTTCGCTTTATTACAAATACTGTCTTCTCAAACCTGCAGTTGTGATTCTTGGCCTAATGATAATTGTCACTTCGTGTTCTCTAGCTCTTCCCCTAGTTATTTACAATATATTTGAAGATGATTAGAGGGCAATATTTTTCCTTAAAGAGCAAAGTAAATCTTTTACAGATTTCAGCGGGGAAAAGTACCATTTTCGGTCAAAATAGCATCACATGAGAGAGACACACAAAAGGTGCCCTTTGTAAGCAATCTACTCCATTGTGCTGTGATATTCCCCTGGGCCTGTCCGCAACAGTGTCCAGGAGATTAATCTTTAATTCCTAGAGACTCCTGGGTGATCATTGTGAGTTGGCAGCTTTACTGTGAACTGAAGGAATGTTGGCAGGGCATTGGGCGGCTCATCTCCAGATGGTGCCATGGGACCTCAAATGTTCACTTTAAATTGTTGGAACCTGGGTTCAACATTCTGTCCAATGAACAGTATCTCTGACAACAAAAGCTTTAGAGTATCATCGTATTTTAATCGCCCAGGTCTTGGATAGCAGCTTCAAGCTATTCAGTCAAGAGGGGAAATTGCTACCAGCTGAGAACAAATTATACTTTCAACTTTTCAGTCGCTTAGGTCCAGATAGAACAAGGAGCCAAAACAGTGCCAAGCATAATAATCCTTAATCCCTTCTGAATGAAAGATTTATTTTTTTAAGAGTAAAACATGAAAAGGTTTTGACTCGTCCTTTCGGTTGCAGTAGAATTTGAGATTTAACAGTAAATATTGGGTTGACTTTTCCAAGCCTTCCTGTCAGTGGGATCGTCCGGTGCCACCAATGATGATCGCCTGTGGCGGGCTCCCTCAGCGGCAGAGGGTACGTGCCACACAAAACGTCGTAGACATTGATGGGACTGGAAAATCTCATCAGCGGCCAATGGCGAGTCACTTCTGGAATACCT
Source organism: Carcharhinus amblyrhynchos (assembly GCF_965287045.1). Classification (NCBI taxonomy): domain Eukaryota; kingdom Metazoa; phylum Chordata; class Chondrichthyes; order Carcharhiniformes; family Carcharhinidae; genus Carcharhinus; species Carcharhinus amblyrhynchos. The sequence continues at coordinate 8,759,742 of NC_137333.1, read as the reverse complement.
GCTGTGGGTGGAGTGAGGGGGCAGGGGGGAAGGGGTCAGGATATCTCCATTAACGTCTATTTTCTCATTATCTCTCCTGAGTGTGATTCCTCCACTGGTTACCCCACTTGCTCATTGGCCAGTATTTGTTAACAGTGAGTCTAAGGTTGCCAACTGTCCAGGACTGGCCTGGAGTATTCAGGAATTGAAGTTTTATCCTCACAGTACTGCTACAAGCAAAGCCCAATCCATTACGCAAACCAGCCTCCTATCCATTGACTCTGTCTACACTTCCTGCTGCCTCAGCAAAGCAGCCAGCATAATTAAGGACCCCAAACACCCTGGGCAGTCTCCTTCCACCTTCTCCCGTTGGGAAAAAGATACAAAAGTCTGAGGTCACTGTCAACTGACTCAAGAACAGGTTTTTTCCTGCTGCTGTCAGACTTCTGAATGGATCTAACTCGCATTAAGTTGATCTTTCTCTCTGCCTTAGTATGACTGTAACACTACATTCTGCCCTCTTTCATTTCCTTCTCTATAAGTGGTATGCTTTGTCTGTATAGCGCGCAAGAAACAATACTTTTCACTGTATGTTAGTACATGTGACAATAATAAATCAAATCAAATCAAAGAAAGTAGTGTTTTTATTTCCATTTTCCTTGAACATTAATTAGTTTTATAAATATTGGGGTTGCGGGATAGGGGAGGGGGTAAGTTGTCCGTCCTATTTGGAAATGAAGATTGTCTTCACTTTCCAATTGGCCTGGACTGATGGTCTGCTGTTAATATGGGCATGTTAGGCAATTCAATATACGGGTAGGGTGATTGGAGGCACAAGGTCAATTAATGAGATCTCTAGGAATACAAGCAGTCAAATGCAATCTCTGCTGTTTTAGTTATGGGATGCAGCACGACACAAAGGTACATTGTAAATGACACGGACTTAAGTTTCAAATTTCCAAGGGATATTAATAGATTAAATGAATAGGCAAAACTGGGGAGAATAGAAAACATCGAAGGTAAATGCGAGGTCATCCACTTTGGACAGAAAAGAATGGTGAAAAGTCAGAAAGGACGAAGGTTGAAAGAGACTTGCTCCATGTTAGTATCTTGTTAATTTTATTGTTAATGTTTGTGAATGTCATTTTAATTACGGTTAAAAAGAAAGTGATGGGTATTAATTTGATTTATTATTGTCACATGTTTAAGTACACAGTGAAAAGTATTGTTTCTTTCGTGCTATACAGACAAAGCATACTGTACACAAAGAAGGAAAGGAGAGAGTACAGATTGTAATGTTCCAATCATAGCTAGGGTGTAGAGAAACTTAATAAGTGGTAGGTCCAATCAAAAGTCTGATGGCAGCAGGGAAGAAGCTGCTCTTGAGTCAGTTGGTTCGTGAGCTCAGACGTTTGTATCTTTTTCCCACCGGAAGATGGTTGGAAGAGAGAATGTCTGGGGTGCATGGGGTCCTTGATTATGCCGGCTGCTTTGCCGAGGCAGCAGGAAATGTAGACAGAGTCAATGGATGGGAGGCTGGTTTGCATGATGGACTGGGTTACATTCACAACCCTTTGTAGTTCCTTGCGTCTTGAAGAGAGCAGGAACCATGCCAAGCTGTGATGCATCTGGATAGGATCCTTTCTATGGCAAATCTATAAAAGTCTTTAATTGTCTTGTATAATAAGCACATTTATAAGAGATAGCTGGGTGGAGGAGGTGAGCTGCACATAAAGAAAAGCCACGTGTCTTGATTTCAGCTTCACCAATCATGAGCGGTGCGAAAAATAAGCAAAACGGTTATTAGCATTCTAGTCTTAATATCTTGAAGACTAGAACACACAAGAGTAAAAGCTTGACAAATCCCTGATTAAATCACACCTGGAACAAGGTGAACAGTTCAGGACATCGCACTTTATCAAGTTGACATTGGCCTTGGAGTGAGTGTAGCAAATATTTACGAGAATGGTACATGCAGCAAGATCCTCTAGTCTCCCATCCGTGTGTCTCCTGCCGGCAGGAGGTGGTGTGTTATTTGCTATCGGTGGGATTATCTGGTCCCGACCCTATCAGTAGAAATTCTCACTGATGTCACCCCATGCTGGCGGGAAACCCATGGGCAGGGGTGCGCTGCTGGCAGGACCGCAGAATCCCACCGCCATGAACAGCCGAAGAATTCCAGCCATGGACTCCAAAGATTAAATTAAGAGGCAATGTTACACAAATTAGGGATGCAATCTCTGGAAATTAGGAAGTTAGGGGTGATTTGATCAAAGTTTTCAGGATATCAGGAGGAATTGACAGGGTAAGGAGAGAGAGAAGATTTTTGCTGCTCTGGGAGTCTCGGGATAGGTGACATTGTCCAAAAATTAGAACTGGATCCTCCAGATGTGAAGTTAGGAAACATTCCAACACACAAAGGTTGGCAGAAGTCTGAAATTGATGGTAGCTCAATTGTTAATTTTAAATCTGAAGTTAAGAGATTTTTGTTTATCACAGGTATTAAGAAACATGGAACAAAGGTGAATGTGTGAGTAGACCACTGATCAGTCACGGTGTCACTGCATCATGGAATAGGCCACAGATGCTGAATGGTCTCCACCTATTCCTATATTCCAAAATTATCCACATGGTCTCAGTTGGAGTCACTGGTAGCCATGAAATGGAAGTCTGATCCATTCACAACAACTGTGTGCAGCTAATTGTGTGAAGTGTTTTGAGGTGTGATAAGTTCTATGGAAATGCATATTTTTCTTCATCTTCATCCAAGGATGCAGCAAATGGCCAAATATCTAACTTTGTTGAGACTGCAGCAGGAACTTTCAACTTTGATGAGGCTGGAAAAAACAAGGATCAGTGGAAAAGATCCTCCATGTTGGGATGACTAATGGGGAGCTAGACTGCTAGGGCCACCCACCCCCACCTCCCTGGTCCACCCACATCCCACCAGCTGGTAGGAACCCTGGCCTGACTCCATTCCCACCCCCAGAGGAGAGGAACATGCTGTGTTCAGGGGTGACGAGTATCATTTCTAAACTCTGAGCCAATATCTCTAATGCTGGAAGGGATAAAGTCAAGGATTTCTACTATCAACCACAGACCAGTTACCCGTGGTGAAGGACATGTGTGGACATTGAGTCAGGGTAGGGAGTGGCATGCTTGCTGATAGCGAAATCACGTACGGAAAGTAAAATAAAGGCATGAAGATGGATGGAATTAAGAGAGAAATATATTAAAAGGACAGAAAGTGTAAGTTTTAAAAAAGCCACTTTATTTATGCTTTTTAAAATCTCCGATGGTAATTAAAGTATGAAGGAATGAGCATCACACTTGCCAGGAAAACATGATGTGGAGATGTCAGCACTGGACTTGGGTGGGCACATAAGAAGTCTCACAACATCAGGTTAAAGTCCTGCTGGTTTATTTGGAATCACAAGCTTTCGGAGCTCTGAAAGCTCGTGATCCGCTGGACTTTAATCTGGTGTTGTGAGACTTCTTCCTATTGCCAGGAAAGGATTGGGTTGTAGTGTAAGTACCCTCTTAACATGATTGTAAGTCTTAATTACTGCCAGGTAACCTCTCTGGCATTGAAAATGTAGGCCAGAGATGTTACCTGGCAGTAATTAAGGCTTATATTGGTGTTAAAAGGGTACTTGGACTACCACCCTAAATTTCTCTGGCCATGTCTGGTGGGGATCTACTACACCAGTAGAGCAACCTTAATGTGTTTCAATAGTGAGTCTCTCAGTGAGATACCAGTACACTGGGGGAAGCTCAGAGAGCAGCTTCCTGCTTTTTTAACCTTTAACTGCAGTCACTGGGCATCGCCGTGCAATTTGCACTTTCGGGATGCCGAGGACCGTTAGCCTCACTGTTATTTTTAACCACAAAATCCAGGTTAATATAAATAAACCTAGCAGAGCATGGACCTCCCTGGCAGTCTGGTGATTGGGAAACGACAAACAAAGTTACGGAAGACAAAGGGAAACGAGGAACAAACTGACAGACCAAATTGCCTGCGCTGCATTTCGTAATTAGCTTTTAACAAGACACATGCCATCCTTGTTGCAGTTAATGAACAACAGACGTGGCACTGAATGGGAGCTGCAGCTGGCATGATCAACCTTATTTGTTTTCCTGAGGTCCGGCGAAATTCCCACCTCAAAGACTTGCGCACCCTGCCCCTTATCTCTGCTTGCTCAGTTGTTTGCAATTTTGCAAACCGAAAAAAAAAATTCAATAGCTTTTTGCTCCATGAAATCATTTGTTATCCTTCATCAGCTGTACTTGCCCGCTGAATTGTGAAGGAGTTCAGGCTTCCAGCCTCCACGTGGAGCAAGTTCAGACATTCTCTCTTTAAGTTTGGAATAAATATATTGTTTGCCTTTGCTGCAAACCACAGAAAGAAATGTCAACCTTTATGTCACTAGTAATTCACCCGGCGGCTGGTTTTCGCGATCTGAAGTAGTGCTGTTTTTGAGATTCTCTGCGCCACAGACCCTGAGAAACAATGTTTTTTTGTATCTAAGTCTGCGATTGGTTTTAAATAGGAGCTCAATAAAAAGAAAGCCAGGGAATTTGATTGCACTGTTTATGTCTGCGCGATTGTCTAATTCAGTTGCAGTGTGTCGTGAGGAAGTACTATTCTCATGTTTCCCAGGCTGCTTGTATAAGCAGTAGCTGAAGTTCCCAAATCCATGCGAGGACATGGTTTAGAATTGGGACTGAGAACTGGTCGTGGGTGCACTGTTGTTTTGTCTTTCACTACTAAAAAGACTGGATCATCCACTCCAAAACTGTCTGCGCTGTAAAGGCAGCAGAATGAAAATTAGGGTTGGTGAGGGCTCTGGGGTTTAATAACCAGCTTCCCCATCTCTGGATATTTGAGGTGTAAACTTGAGGTTGTTTTTGTGACTGTTTATCCTCTTCAATGCTGAGATCCGGGTGGTGATTGGGAATGTGAAAAGAGAATGCATTTCAACAGGTTGCTGTGATGTACATTGCAAAACTCATCACAGTCAATCCAGCTAAGTTGGCTGGAGCATTACGACCAAAGATCTCTTCCTCTTCTAAAAACGTATCTGTTTCCACCCTCTCCACCCTGCTCCGACACTCACCCTCTCCACCCTATCCCCGCACTCGCCCTCTCCATCCTCCCCCACCCTGCCCCACACGCACTCTCTCCACTTTGTTCCCCACCCCCTGCCCCCTCACTGACCCTCTCCACCCTGCCCTCACACTCATCCTCTCCACCCTGCCCCACACCCCCCCTCCATCCTCCCCCAGACTCACCGTCTCCACCCTGCCCCCACACATACCCTCTCCACCCTGCTCCTACACCCCCCTCCAAACTCCCCCACATCCACCCTCTCCACCCTCCCCCATATCCACCCTGCCCTCACACTCACCCTGCCTACCCTGCCCTACACACTCACGCTGTCCACCCTGCTCCTCACCCACCCTCTGTGCGACCGGCCTCCACCTACCCTCTCCACAGCTATGTAATCTCGTGGGAGGAGGCAATAAAAGAAAAATGTCAGGGTCAGTTCAGGAAAAAATGTTAAATTATCACTTTGATTTGTGTTTACTTATTTGCGTTATTGACTGATACAGAAGATATTTGCTACATGTTTACAAATGTCATAGACGAGCCTATAGCTGGCATTATTCTAACTGGGTGATGGTTATTTTGTTTTGTTAGTTGGCAGAGCAGTGGATACTGGGAGTTGCCCATTAAAACAAAGGACCAACTGGGAATTTGCAATTTCAACTACATAAAAAAAAATTACATTTACATAAAACTCTTTTCAATCTCAGGATAACACAAAGCACTTTACAGCCAATCTTTTGAATATGTAGGCGCTGTTCATAGAATCCGTCCAGTACAGAAAGAAGCCATTCAGCCCATCAAGCCTACACTGTCAACAATCCCACCCGCGCCCTATCCCATTAACCCCAACCCTGCTAATCCCCCTGACACTGAGGGACAATTTAGCATGGACAATTCACCTAAACTGCACACCTTCGGAGTGTGGGAGGAAACCTGGGAAGGACGTGTGAATTCCACGCAGACAGTAACCCAAGTCGGGAATCAAACCCACGTCCCTGGTGTTGTGAGGCAGCAGTGCTACCCGTTGTGTCATCATGCCGCCCACTGTTATAATATTGGGATATGTATTTGACAATTTGTGTTCAGCAAGCATCAGTAGGGTAGGTGTTGGTTGAGGGACGAATGTTGTCTTGGAGATCTTCCATTCTCTTCTTGGAAAATGCCATGGAATCCTTTGTGTCTCCTTTGGTTTAAAGTCGCAAATGTGACGTGGCACTTCTGACAGTACAGTACCCTTTCAGCACGACTCTGAAGTTTCAGGCAATGATTATATGCTGTCAAGTGGCGCTTGACCCCTGTGACCTCTTAACCCAGAGCATAAAAGCTGTCATTAGAGTTACAAGAGATAATTCACACTTCGTTCATAGCCGAGTAAAATATGCTGTTATGATTAGATGAGCACTAAGCCTTTAACTGAACGACATGTTAATTAGTGCGATTAGCAAGAAAATCAGATGGATCACACATTGTTTACAACAGTAACTGTCCGAAGGTGAGCAGAACCTGATTTAGTTTTTCTTGTTGAAGTGACATTGCTTAAGATGGCCCTAAATGGTTCCATCTATTGACTTAATGGGCTGGAGTTTACAGCCTCGCTCGTCCTGGAATCGTAAAATCCCATCCGAGGTCAACAGACCTTCCCATTGTCTGCCCCTTGCCTGCTCCAATACCCTTGGCGAGTGGGACAGTAAAATTCTAGCCAATATTTCTATGATGTTAGGCAGCAGTTTCACATTCACGGAATACTACAGCACAGAAGAGGCCCTTCAGCCCATCGAGTCTGCACTGATGCGTGAAATGTCCTGACCTACCCACCTCATCCCACTTGCCAGATCTTGGCCCATAGCCTTGAATGTTATAGTGTGCCAAGTACTCATCTAGGTACTTTTTGAAGGATGTGAGGCACCCAACCTCCACCATCCTTCCAGTCAGTGCATTCCAGACCATCACCATCCTCTGAGTAAAAAAAAGTCTCTCCTCAAATCCCCCCCAAAACCTCCCACCTGTCAGTTACTCCTTGTGTGTGGTGTTCCTATATTTTTTTTCTAGGAAGTCGCGTCTCACTGCCTGACTTTGATTACTGAAATACTGTCGGCATAAATATTCTGGAATCAATACTTTAAATGTTTTTCAAATATTGCTCTAGTGGAGTTGCTTAACTAAGCATGAAGTCACTCCATGTACTTAAATTCTAAATATTGCTTTTAAAATCATAAATTTTAAATATTGCTTTTGATAGGAAGTTGCTTCCATTTATAACAGATTATATAATCACTCCGTTTGTAATTTTTTTGCTCTTAAAATGCTGAGGTCGAATGACAGAGAAATTATTCGTCTTCTGAGCCTCTTCCCAACACTTTTCCTCTAATGCTATCGACATTATGTTCCTTCACCTCTCATGTGTTTACCTAGCTTCTCCTTCAAGGTCTCCATGTTGTTCTCTTTAACCACTTGAGTTCCACATTCTAAGCGCTCTTCGGATAAAGATGTTTCCCCCGAATTCCCTATTGGATTTATTAGTGGCTATCTAATTTATTTTTAATATTCTCCATATCTTCATCATGTGCAGCCTATCCAATACTTCTATAATCTAACAGATCCATCTTTATCGACAGCTCTCATGGTGGCACAGTGGTTAGCACTGCTGCCTCACAGCGCCAGGGATCTGGGTTTGATTTCAGCCTCAGGTGACTGTTTGTGTGGAGTTTGCACATTCTGCCTGTGTCTTCCGGGTGCTCTGGTTTCCTCCCACAGTTCAAAGATGTACAGATTAGATGGATTGGCCATGCTAAATTTTGCCTTAATGCACCAAGATACGTAGGTTAGGATTAGTGGGGTAAATGTGTGGGGTTAGGGAATAGGGCTTGGGGTGAGCTTGGGTAAGACACTCCCTTGGAGAGTCAGTGTAGACTTGATAGGCCAAATGGCCTCCTTCTGCTTGGGAGGGTCTCTATGATTTCTGGTGTTATCTTCATAAATCTTTTGGCATCTTCACTTCTGTCCCTGTATCCAGATGCCCAAACTATACACAGTACTCCAGGCACAGACTAACCATGATTCTAATTTCTTTGCTTTTCAACTCTAAAGTAAAGATTGAGAAAATAGTGGTGCAATGGTAATGTCACTAGCACATTAATCTGGAGGGACTAGGTTAAAGCTTGGGGAGAATGGGTTCAAATCCCACCAAGGCAGCAACGTGGAATTTAAGTTCAATTAATAAAACTCAGAATTGAAAACTGCAACAATGACTATAAAGCTGTCACTGATTATTGCAAAAACCCAACTGGTTTACCATGCTGTTTAGGGAAGAAAATCTTACGCAATCGGTCTATGTGTAACTCCAGATCCACAGTAATGTGGTTAAATCTTAACTGCCCTCTGGAGTGGCGAGTAAGCTGGGCAGTCAGGGGTGAGGCAATATATGCTGGCCTTGCTAACAATGCTGTAACCCCATAAAATAAATTGCTGCATTTTCTATTTTAATGACCTTATCACTTCATGAGCCTGCATCACAATACGATTTGTGTATCTATATCCCCAAAATCTTTGCTCCTCTGCCCATTTAAGTTGTTATTTTTGGAGTATGCAACTTCCGTATTCTTCACGTATCACCTTACAATTATCTGGAATGAAGTTCATTTGTCAGTTTTATAGCCAGTCACCAAGTTACCTTGTGTTTTGTCAGACTTCTCTCTTGTACTGACTGTAGTTAATGTGGGATGGCACAGTGGTTAGCACTGCTGCCCCACAGCGCCAGAGGCCCGAGTTCAATTCCCGGCTTTGGGTCACTGTCTGTGTGGAGTTTGCATGCTCTCCTCGTGTCTGCGTGGGTTTCCTCCGGGTGCTCCGGTTTCCTCCCACGGTCCAAAGATGTGTGGATTAGGTTGATTGGCCATGTTAAATTGCCACTTAGTGTCAGGGGGACTAGGAGGGTAGATGTATGGGGATCGGAGCTGAATGGGATTTTTGTTGGTGCAGACTCGATGGGCCAAATGGCATCCTACTGTACTGTCGTCTCAAATTGGTGTCATCTGCAATTTTTAAAAATTGAGTTTGTTATTCCCAAGTCCAAGCCATTTAGTCAAACAAAAACAAGCATTTATTTTGAACATTAGTGAACATAAGAACATAAGAAATAGGAGCAGGAGTAGGCCATCTAGCCTCTTGAGCCTGCCCCACCATTCAGTAAGATCATGGCTGATCTGAAGTGGATCAGTTCCACTTTCCCACTTTCCCCCCATAACCCTTAATTCCCCTGTCTATCAGAAACCTATCTACCTGTGACTTAAATATATTTAGCGAGGCAGCCTCCACCACATCAACAGGCAGAGAATTCCAGAGATTCACCACCCTTTGAGTGAAGAAGTTCCTCCTCAACTCTGATCTAAACTGCTCCCCCCCCTTATCTTGAGGCTGTGCCCTTTAGTCCTGCTATCCTTTCTAAGCGGGAAGAATCTCTCTACCTCTACCCTATCCGTCCCCTTCATTATGTTATACGTCTCTATAAGATCCCTCCTCATCCTTCTAAACTCCAACGAGTAGAGACCCAGTGGCCCTAGAACCAATCATTATGGAAAGCTACTTCCCACCTACTGCTCCACATTGGTGAAGATTGTGAACTTTTATTTTAAGAAATATGTTATACTGGAAAGATGTTTAGTACAACAAACTCAGAAGGAACTGAGGATGGGATAAGGCTTGTGTATTAAGATCAGTTATCATTTAAGTTTATTAGTGTCACTAACACTGCAGTGAAGTTATTATGAAAATCCCCTAGTCGCCACACTCTGGCACCTGCTCAGGTACAGTGAGGGAGAATTTAGCATGGCTAATGCACCTATCCAACATGTCTTTCGGACTATGGGAGGAAACCAGAGCACTCGGAGGAAATCCACGCTGGCACGGGGAGAATGTACAAACTCCACACAGACAGTGACCCAAGCCAGGAATCAAACCTGGGTCCCTGGCGCGGTGAGGCAACAGTGCCAACCATTGATTATTATTGAGGGAGGGTAAGTGATACGATGATTGACCCCATTGCTGTACCAATGATAATATTGGGTGTGCCTTAGATATTCCCTCAGGTCGGTATCTATAGTGTCTCCCATACTTAGACCTGCATCCCTAATGATCAAAGGTTTTCTCTTCTTTCATAAGATCACAGTGTACAATATAACCTAGAAGTATAATAATGAGACTTCCTTACAAGATCCTTTGCTAGGTGGACTGATTACTACTTACAGTGAAGCAGTCTTAAGTGAATCATTAGGCTGATTCATTTTACAGACAGTAAAGAACATATTGACTAATAATTAGAGGGTTTTTTTTTAACCATACTTCAGTCCCTCCTCATAAATAAGGATCATTATTTAAACACTACAAGGTCAGAGCAAACTGCTTAAGTAAAATTTTAGCCAGCCCCATAACAGAACAGATTGTTTTGCGCTGGACCTGATTGATTCCCTTCTGAATGTACATTAATGTACATCTCGTGTACCACTTTGCACAGACCTTACTGACTGACCCTAAACATGTGGGACCTTATTCCCTTATGGCCCTTGGTTTTGGAAATTTGGTAGTTTTATACCCAGGTCAAGGATTAACCAATTGTACAGCGATTTGAGTTACACTCTGCCTCATAAAACTCAGAAAGATGAGACATTTCAATTTGTAGCATGTGAATATTTGCTGGGGTGTGTGTTTAAACAAATCCCCATTGTGTGCGATCACCTGGGCAGACTTTGACCCCCCTCTCGTCCCTCACCCCAGCAGGTGAATTCTTAATCCCTTGAAAACATATTTAAATATAAATTACACTTTCTCTGCCAAAATGCTTGAACATCCTGGAATGTGATATATGCTGAAGCATTCGGGGGAAGAAAAATTCTCAGAATTGAAAAAGAGAGAGAAAAAAAAATCAGTATGCAAGAGCCAAGCAGGATGTGACAAATGACCTCCTTCTGAGCTGCGTGATTTTAAGCCAGGAGCCTTATAAAAAAATCCGGGCTGTTCTTTCCCTCGGGGAAAACAATATTGTGGCATTCAGAACATCTCCAGTCTCCATGGTGTCATTGTCCTTTCAGAGATATTTCCTTTCATTTGCCAGATTCCAAACTGACTTTTCTGTGGGTCACAAAGGCAGTGCTGAGCGCATCATCCATTCTTCTTCCCGTAACTGTGCCTTTTTACATCAGCACCCGCTGGGCCCAGTCATTCACGTCAATAAAGCCACTGAAGGAGCTATGTTTACTGTAAGTAGTGGCCTGTTTGCTCTGCTGTTAACCCCTCCGAGATGCAATAGACTGATGTCTCAATTCACTAGGTCGCTTCAATTCCTTCCACAAGTGTGTGCATTTTACCTTTCCCTTCTGCTAAGGTACTTCACAACACTTTATACATGGTGGTTAGCACTGCTGCTTCACAGCACCAGGGACCCGGTTTGATTCCCATCTTTGGTCACTCTCTATGAGGAGTCTGCACGTTCTCACCGTATCTGCGTGGGTTTCCTCCAGGTGCTCTGGTTTCCTCCCACAGTCTGAAAGATGTGCTGCTTAGGTGCACACATAGAATCCTACAGTGCAGAAAAAGGCCCTTTGGTCCATCGAGTATGCACCGAGCACAATCCCACCCAGTCCCTACCCCCATATCCCTACATATTATACCCACTAATCCCTCTAACCTATGCATCCCTGGACTCTAAGGGGCAATTTCTTAGCATGGCCAACCAACCTAACCTGCACACCTTTGGACTGTGGGAGGAAACCGCAGTACCCGAAGGAAACCCGCGCTGTCACGAGGAGAATGTGCAAACTCCACACACAGTGACCTGAGCTGGGAATCGAACCTAGGACCCTGGAGCTGTGAAGCAGCAGTGCTGACCACTGTGCTACCGTGCACGCCCACATTGGCCGTGCTTAATTCTCCCTCAGTGTCCCCGAACAGGCACCAGAGTGTAATGACAAGGGGATTTTCACAGTAACTTAATTGCAGTGTTAATGAAAGCCTTCTTGCGACACCAATAAACAAACTTGAACTTATACACTCCATGGAATCACAACATGCAATCTCCCATGAAAGGATTTGAGTTGAGATGGCATTTAGCAGGCCAGGAGAGATTGGTTTATTGAGACAGATGCAGATCACTCTTTTCTGTGATAAGTGTCATCTTTGACATAAATGGACCGAATAGTAATTTGAAGGACAGTAAATAAAGTAACAGCAATTTGTGAAAATTTAAAGGGTGACATGGTGGCACAATGGTTAGCACTGCTGCTTCATAGCGCCATGGACCCAGGTTCAGTTCCAGCCTCAGGCCACTGTCTGTGTGGAGTTTGCACATTCTCCCTGTGTCTGCATGGGTTTCCTCTGGGTGCTCTGGTTTCCTCCTACAGTCCAAAGATGTGTAGGTTAGGTTGATTGGCCATGCTAAGTTGACCCTTGTGTCAGGGGGATTAGCAGGGTAAATATGTGGGGCTGTGGGAATAGGGCCTGGGTGGGATGTGGTTGGTACAGACTCAACGGACCGAATGGCCTCCTTCTGAACTGTAGGGATGCTATGATTTTATGAAAAGCGAAATACTGCGGATGATGCAATCTGAAACAGAAACAGTAAATGATGGAGAATCTCAGTAGGTCTGACAACATCTGTGGTGAGAGAAAAGAGTCAACGTTTCAAGTCTGGCTGACCTTTTGTCACAGTAACTCATGTCAGTTGTGACTCAGATGGCAGCAGGCTTACATTTGATTTGACTTGTTATTGTCACATGTATATGAATGTGGTGAAAACTATTGTGTTGTATGCGCTATACAGACAAAGCATAACACTTACAGGGGAGAAGGAAAGGAGAGGATAAGAATGTAATGCTGCAGTCATAGCTAGGGTGTAGAGAAAGATCAACTTAATGTGAGGTAGGTCTATTCAAAAGCCTGATAACAGCAGGGAAGAAGTTGTTCTTGAGTCAATCTGTACGTGACCTTAGATTATTGTGTCCTTTTCCCGATGGAAGGTGGTAGAAGATAGTACGGCAAGGGTGCGTGGGGTCCTTGATTATGCTGGCTGTTTTGCCGAGGCAATTGGAAGTACAGATAGAGTCAATGGATGGGAGGCTGTTTGCATGGTGGACTGGGCTACATCTGAACTACAAGCGTCCAAGTTCAAGTTCCACTCTAGGACTTTGGCAGAATTACGTATTTTGGGAGTGCTGCAGTGTCAGAGGTGTTGTCTAACAGATCAGACATTAGACCAAGGCTCCATGTGCCTGCATGGGTGGAGCAAAAGAGCCCTGCCACTATTTTGAAGAGGAGCTAGGGAGTTATCCCTCATGGCTGGGCCAATACCTTACCCTCAATCAATATCACAAAAGAATAGCTTATCTGGTCATTGCCATGGTGCTGTTTCTGGGAGCTTACTGTGCACAAATTGGCTGTTGTGCTTCCTATGTGATAATGGTGACTGCACTTTAAAGGTATTTATTTGGGTATAAAGTGCGTGGAGATGTCTGGTGGTCACAAAAAGTGCTCCATGATTTCAAGTTTTTCTTTATTTTACCTGTTTTAAATATCCTATGACTCATCACAGTCCGAGCTCTGACGTAACGGACTAGAAAATTTTCCTATCTACTGTTATGTGAGTGAGGAATTTATCTTCTTTTGATGACAGTTTCCTTTTTTTTATTATTAATTTGTGGGACACGGACATCGCTGGCTGGCCAGCATTTATTGGCCATCCCAGGTTGCCCTTGAGAAGGTGGGGGTGAGCTGCCTTCTTGAATCGCTGCAGTCCACGTGCTGTGGGTTGACCCACAATGCTGTTTTAGCGTCGAACATAATCATTAATGAGATGGCAGCAGTATTGTGAACAGTATGTTTTTCCTATCCTGCAGAAATCGTTTTCAGCCAATGCCCTATTTTAAAAATTCCCATTGTTACGTTCAGATCCCTCGAGGGACTCCACTCTATTGCTAACTTCCTCCAGCCCTACAACCATTTGAGGTGCCTGTTCTTGTACATTTGTGGCCTTGATATAAAATTGGCAGGTCGTGGTGCAGCTGTACAGAACTTTAGTTAGGCCTCATTTAGGATATTGTGTACAATTCTGGTCGCCACACTACCAGATGCTTTGGAGGGGGTACAGAAGAGGTTTACCAAGATGTCGCCTGGTCTGGAAGGTATAAGCTAAGAGGAGAGATTGGATAAACTTGGCTTCTTCTCACTGGAACGACAGAGGTGGTGGGGTCTACAAGATTGAGTGGCATGGACAGAGTGGATAGTCAGATGCACTTTCCTAGGATAAAAATATCATGTACTAGAGGACATAGGAGTGTGGGGAAAGGTTTAGGAGAATGTGCAATGCGAGTTTTTTATACAGAGGTGGTAAATATCTGGAAAGCGCTGTCTGGGGAAGTGATTGGAGTGGTTACGTTAGCGGCATTTAAGAGGCAGCGAGACAAATACATGAATAAGATGTGAATGGAGGGATACGGACTCTGGAAATGCATATGGTTTTAGTTTAGGCAGGCATCATGATCGGCGCAGGCTTGGAGGGCTGAAAGGCCTGTTCTTGAACTGTTCTTTGTTCTTTATTGCTCATCCTCACTGTTTAACTGCTGCAGCATTGGCTGATATGTCTTCAGCTGCCTGAACTTTGAGCTCTGGCATTCCCTCACTAAACCTCTCCACCGCTCTCTCTTCCTTCAACACTCGCTACAACCTACCTCTTTGACCTAATTCACCCACCCTAATATATCCTTAAAGCTCTTTTGAAGCAGCTTGGGAGGTTTTATTGTGATTAAGGTGCTATGTAAATACAAGGACAATGGGCAGGATCGTCAGGCCCACCCGCACAGTGGGGTTTGACGCAGGCAGGATGAAAATTCTGATGGATCAGCAGAAGTTCCTTTGACTTTGGGCTGGAATTTCCTGGTCTCAGGCTGCAGAGGTGATGGCCTAGTGGTATTGTCACATAGACTATTCATCCAGAAAATGAGCTAATAGGGGACCTAAGTTCGAACCCTGCCATGGCAGATGGTGGAATTTGAATTCAATTAAAATCATATCTGGAATTAAGAATCTACTAATGATGACGAAACCATTGTTGGAAAACCTGCCCGGTTGACTTATGTCCTCGAGGGAAAGAAATCCGCCTTCCATACCTGGTCTGGCCTACGTGTGACTCTGGAGCCACAGCAACGTGGTTGACTGTCAACTGCCTTTGGGCAACCGTGGATGGGCAATAAATGCTGGCTTAGCCAGTGACGCCCATGTCCCGCAAATGAATAAAAGAAAAATGGAAGCTGGGAAGGGAAAATCCAGCCCAAAGTATTTTTTTGGACAGCGACTCAACAAATTGGTTAATCAGCTCAGGTATGGGACAGTTGGCAACATAGGTTCCAGTAACTACTCTTTTATTCTGTCTGCATTTAATTGGTATAGTAATAGTACTTAATAGTACTAATAGTACTCAGTAATACTAATCCTCATATAATAATACTTTCTAGTGTTTCGAAACATAGAAACTAGAAACTGGAGCAGGCCATTGGGGCCTTTGAGCCTGCTCTGCTGTTCAATATGATCGTGACTGATCAACAAGTTCAATATCCTGATCCAATCTTCCTCCCACATCCCTCGATCCCTTTAGCCCCAAGAGCTATATCTATTATTTTCTTGAAATCACACAATGTTTTGGCCTCGGTTGCGACGAATGCATATCTTCTGATATTTTGCTGTTGATTAACACTCAATCTAAAAATAGTGAATCTTACATCACATACATTACCATGCAAGCATAGCGTAAAATGGGTTGCTCGAAGATTATCTATCGTGATACCTTGAGTCAGAAGAGGAAAGGAGTAAATATAACCCATTAAACAGAAAGTTAATGTTGACCTTTCGTGTTGCTTAGCATCTTTCATGATCTCAGGCATCCCAAAGCACTTTTCAGCAAACTTTGATGTGTAGTTTCCAGTGTGACATATGAAACAAGTGAGGAGAGCACTCAGTGGCATGCATACTTGGGCCACGCTATATTAATTTATGCAGCTTTTTCTTAAGATTCTTCCCAACCTGGTTGATGCTTGGTGAAGCTGGAAAAAAAAATATTTTTATTGAGTGCTTCCACCTCATTGAGGTGGCTTTCGACCAATCCATAACCAACAACCTGCTCTGAAAACTCTGCTCACACTTTGGCAGCTGTGACCAATTTCAACACAGCAGCTAAGACAATCCAGAACATTCTAAATTAAACAACTCACAACATCCTAGAAAAACAAAGTCAATTCATCATATCCTTGAATATTAATGGATTGTTTAAAAAGAAATAAATTCCTGGAATTGGACTTGCACCTTCGACAAAAACTAATCGTTTCTTTTCTTGGTCCGTATCCTAACTATGGACCAAGTTTTGGAGAAATCCATCCATTATTTTTTGAAATTGTTTATAGATAACAGTTAATAAACAGGGGCAAAGCATTGAGGGTGATTCTCCCCCCAAAATTTGGGAGAATTGGCATAAAAACTGGAGTAAATCCCACTGTTTCTTTCTGTGGAGTTTCAAAATGAATCCTCCACACTCTGTGCACTGCAGAGTGCAATAGCGTGAATCGCTCCAAAAATAAGTGGGCAAGCCCTATTTCTGCTGGCGAGGCCGGCAGCATAGCGATGAGTGGGCCATTGCGCATGTGCTGATCTGTCAGCGCCGAGATTGGCACATGCACAGTAGCCTCTCTGATTGCTGGCCAGTCCCGTAACTCCACATTGCTGTCCCTCCCAGCCCATGGCCTGGTCACTAGCCCCCCTCCAGACGCCCTGTCCCCTGTATTAGGCCCTGTCCCATTTGGCCTGCCTCTTTGGCACTGCCTGATGCCTGGTGTGCAGTGCCAAGAAGTCTCCTTGGGCATTGCCACTTTGACCCTTGGGCAGTGCCAGGGGACCAGGCTGGCACTGCTAAGGTTGCAATGCCCAGGGGATACCCTGCCTTACACCTGATCCTCTGCGGGGGGGGGGGGGGGGGGCCTTGATGGCTCTGTTCACTCCAGCAGGGTCAGGGCTGCTACCTCCCTGCAAGTGGGGAGCTATTGTTAAGCCTGCTGGAGTAGCGGAGTGGTGGGAGGGTGGAATAGGCTAACTGGCTCGCAGACTTCAGTTCCAGGTCCGCTAATGAAATGTAAAATAGATTTAAATTGTCATTTAAATAAATGATTTTATTTATTTAACACATGATAACATTTAACACAGATATGCATGTGTATCTGTGCCAGTATGTGGCGTGGAGCTGAGAGCACCAGAAGTCTGGGTGCTGGAGACTTGTGGAGGCCATGATGCCCAGCAGGAAGCCTGCAAAATGGCCCCTGCCTGAGTCTCCCAGGCCAGTGCGCTACCAAAGCAGCACAATGAGGTGGGAGAATCGCCCCCCATTACCTTTGCTCACATTCACGAGCAAAGCGAAGCAACCAATTTTGTGCACAGCAAGATTCCACAAAAAAAAGCAACAAGATAGTGACCAAATTCTGATGATGTTGATGCAGGGTTAAATGTTGGGCAAAAAAAAAAATCAAGGAGAACCCTTCAACCTTCTTAGAAATACAAACTTTTACGTCTACCTGCAAGCTCAACTGAGGACTGCATTTGAAGCATCTAAAACACAGCACCTCCAACAATCCTGCATTCTCTCTCTCCTGCACCGGAGTGTTGGCCTGGACTCTGTGCTCGGAATGAACGTTCAGTTTTCTGACTCAGAGTTGAGTGTGTCATCAACTGATCCACGGTTGACAGGTTAAAATGATGTTTAGCAACGACTTGATCTTGTGGCTGACATCACTTGAATTCCTTGATGAGTTCTGCCTGGAAATCTATTATTCCCCACGACAATAATGTGCATGTTGACGAATGTGGAGCCTGCTTCCCCTGCGGTATTTGTTGCTCTGCCTCCAGAACACTCAAACGACCCAAGCTTGAGTTGATGTTTGTATTGATTGATATTCCTTCCGTTGGCGGGCAAAGACTCAGTTGTAATGACGAAGATTACGGGGGAAGAGAAATAATTCAATCCATAAAGTTTGTACATGCCTCCGACCATACCTAATCTGTTCTTTTAAGCAGTCTTCTCAATCCTCCCGGTCTGCTGCTACAGATCGACACCTGAAAAGCCCAATGGAATTCCTTCCAACACCCTATAAAGACAATGGAGAAAATTGGATAATATTAATTCAACAAGGCAACCAAATGTACAAAATTAACTAGTTGCATTCCGCATGGTTCAGGGGACTCAGGCATGACTCCAGGACATTGTATTTCAAAGTAGATTTGATCTCCTGATTTGTCTTTACCTCTTTGGGGTGGCATGGTAGCACAGTGGTTAGCACTGCTGTTTCATAGCTCCAGGGTCCTGGGTTTGATTCCTGGCTCAGGTCACTATCTATGTGGAGTTTGCACATTCTCCTCATGTCTGTGTGGGTTTCCTCCGGGTACTGCGGTTTCCTCCCACAGTCCAAAGATGTGCAGGTTAGGTTGATTGGCCAAGCTAAGAAATTGCCCCTTAGTGTCCAGGTATGCGTAGGTTAGAGGGATTAGTGGGTATAATATGCAGGGATATGGGATTAGGGCCTGGGTGGGATTGTGTTCAGTGCAGACTCGATGGGCTGAAGGGCCTCTTTCTGCACTGTAGGGTTCTATGATTTCTATCATTCTCAGTCCCATTGTTAAAAAATTGTTTCTTGTATTTTTTAAGATGATTAATCTATTCCATGTTAAGCTTTTAATTTGGGATTCTTCCATGTAATTTTCAGGAGAATCAATTTTAATTCCCAATTTCAATTCATGTCCTCTGTTGCTTTCGTGTCCTCTTGTTCTCCAATCAGTTGAAATTATTGGTGTCACAAGTAAGCTTACTTTAACACTGCAATGAAGCTGCTGTCAAAACCCCCTATCACATGCTAAGTTAGCAATCATCATCTTTTTTAATTCTTTAAATTTGATTTTTGATTTGAATTGTTATTGTCCTGTATTATTATGCAGTTAAAAGTATTATTTCTGGCACAGTATGCAGACAAAGCATATTCTTCAGAGAGAAGGAGAGTGTGCAGATTGTAGTGTCGCAGTCATAGCTTGGAGGTAGAGGAAGATCAGCTTAATATGAGGTAGGTTCAAAGGTCCGATGGCAGCAGGGAAGAAGCTGTTCCTGAGTTGGTTGGTACCTCAGACTTCTGTATTTTTTTCCCCAACGGAAGAAGGTGAAAGAGAGTATGTTCAGGATGCGTGGGGGGGCTTGACTATGCTGGCTGTTTTTCCAAGGCAGTGGGAAGTGTAGACAGAGACAATGGATGGGAGGCTGATTTGCACGATGGATTGGGCTATATTCACGACCCTTTGTAGTTTCTTGTGGTCTTGGGCAGAGCGGGAGCCATACCAAACTGTTTGAAAGAATGCTTTCTATGGTACAAATGTGAAAATTGGTGAAAGTTGTAGCTGACATGCCAAATATCCTTCGTCTTCTGAGAAAGTAAAGGCTTTGGTAGACTTTCTTAACTATAATGTCTGCACTGGGAGACCAGGACAGGTCACTGGTGATCTGGATGCCTAAAAATGTGAAGCTCTCTTGAAAAAACTTGAAGTGTGATCAGAGTGCAGGATTCGCTTCCTTCTCCTTCCTTTTCTGTCACCGCTCTGTCTTTTCATTCAGTGATGCAACTTGATGGACAATAATTGAATAATTTGAATAATTTGGGGTAAGCTCCTCCCTGTCATTAATGTCGAAGCTGCTATGTGTTAAGTAGCACCTCAAGCCTATCTTTGAAGCCTTTTCTTTTTCCTCCCCTGGACGTTGGCCATTTGAGAGGTGAGTAAACAGGATGGAGGAGATGCTTTTTAGCCATCACCCACAGTGCAATAAAGTGGATTTCGCAGGCACTTGGCCTGACTGTTTGTTGACGTGCCTTCAGGAAGAACTATGGTTGATGGTTCTCCACACTGAATCTGGAGGGTGTGACAGAGGCATTGCTGAAGGAATATTCCTGGCACTCTTATGTGTTACTGTTGCACAGTCCAGAGTCTCTTTGCTGTACACGAGCATGGGGACAACTGTGCTGCACACCAGGACCTTTATTGACCACTTGAGGATTTTATTGTCAAACACTCGCTGCCATAGTTTGGAGAAGGGTGAGTTAGCACAGCTGACCCAGAGTTGGATCTCCTCATCAATGCTGACGTTTTGAGAGAGGTGGCTGCCAAGGCAAAGGCAATGAATAGAATAGAATAGGATCCCTACAGTGCAGAAGGAAGCCATTCAGCCCATCAAATATGCACCAATCACAATCTTACCGAAGCCCTATCCCCTTAACCCCATGTACTTACCCTGCTAGTCCCCGTGATACTATGGGGCAATTTACCATGGCCAATCAATCTAACCCACTCATCAAAATGTTTGGACTGTTACATGAGTAAGATGGGTATGGAGGGATATGGGCCAAACGCGGGCAATTAGGACTAGCTTAGCGGTTAAAAAAAGGGGCAGCATGAACAAGTTGGACCAAAGGGCCTGACTCCGTGCTATAAACATCCATGACTCCATCCTTGGATGTGAAGGAAACTGGAGTACCTAGAGGAAACCCACGCAGAAACAGGGAAAGCGCGCAAACTCTACACAGACAGAGATCCAAAGCCGGAATTGAACTGGGATCCCTGGCAATGTGAGGCAGCAGTGCTAACCACTGTGTCAAAGTGCCACCTGAGAAATGCTCAGCATATTCCAGAGTTACTCTTTCAACATATACAAGAGGTGGAATAGTTGGTTGATCTGTCTTGATATGAGTTTTTTTTAATTTGACAACATTTATGGGCAAGCTGGCTTTCTTGGATGCAGAATTGAAGAGATTGAGAGTGATTTGCAAATCTGGTGCAGAGTGGGTAATTGCACTGCAGTCACCATATGTACGGTGGCTAGTTTAGTTTTGGCACGGAGACAATGGAGTTAAAAGTTTTTCCATAAAGGCTGTGTTGTTATACCGACAGCAGAGGGTCATTGATTTTTGCTGAGATAAACAGCCGCTGACCAGTGGTTTGTATATTGTACGGGGATTATCACACAGGTTTGACAGTGGTCTGGGTTTTGAAATACACCGTTTCAGATTGTCCACTCCAGATAGTTGCAGCCACATCACCAAGAGGCAATTGCAAGATTGTGATGAAGTTTTTTGGACCTCCAAATTTTTGGAACATGATCCATTGCAATAAATTTGCCAGAATTTTGCCGGCACACCCATCCCAATTCTGGGGGCAGGTGAAGCTCGGAGAACAGCCCCCTCCCTTGGCCTCGGGTGGAATTGTACGAACCTCGGGAAGACGTGGCAATAAAATTCTGCCCATTGTGTCAAATGCTATGTTCAGTGCAATGAAGAATCCCTGGTGTTGTTTTTGAGATTTTTCTTGAACTTGTCTGGCAACGTGGGCCAAGTCGGAGGTCCTTCTGGACAGTCCAAAGGCACAAGGTGTCTCTGGGAAGAGCCACAGGAAGTTGGCGGTTCAGGAGAACGTGTGCCAGGATTTTCCTGTTTAGAGGCAAGAAGAAATGCCTCAATAGTTCCTAAAGTAAGACTTATCTGCCTTTTGAAGATAATTACAATTGCATTCCTGAAATCAGAGGGGGGAGGCAGGGGAAGAGTACTTTTTCCTCCCAGATCTGTAGGATGAGTGCATGGCATCCTGATATCAGCAGAAGCTTACTAGGTTTGAAGACCTAAGCTATGAAATACCATTGGGACTGCGGGTGTTTTTCTCTTTTCCATCTTTTTGATTGTTTCCTGCAGCATTCCTACCAATGGTGGCTCCAAAGTGGGATCATCTGGAAAAGTGAGGTTTGAAAAGCCAATGCAAGTTGTGGCCTGCTGAAGAAGTGTGTTTGACACAGCTTCATTATAACAAAACACTCTCTCCTGCTAGAGGACAAGTAAAAACCCACAAGGAAGCATCTAGATCAAAGCATTGGTACCGCACGCATTACCTCAGTGTTCAGGTCAAAGATCAAAGTGACTCCTGTATCAGTTGATCAGGTGGAGGCAACAGATAATTAGAATTGGCCTGCTGGACAGACCAAAAACTTGTTTAAAAAGTGATGGACATCTGTCTAGCACCAAGACATCTTCAGGCCCAAAAGTCCAAGAGGAAGAAGATTATGTATCAGAAGTTTAGCAGCACAGACCAAAGAGAGGAATTTCCAATGCAGTTCATGACCTATCTGGAAGATCCTCACACGTTGAACTCAATTGCAGAGCAGTTGAATCAGATGAATTCAGCTGTACTAGAATCCTGTGCCCAGTCCAGCATTCTTATCACTAGGACTGGTTCAACGAAAGCATTGCGTCGCAGGTCTCAGGTCAAGAAGGCTGCATTCCAACAAGTCCTGGCTGACATCAAAAGCCAAATGTAGCAGAAAAGGGACCTGTGGTGGGACAAGAACACCTGAGAGATCCAACAATGTGGCAACCATGTAAATCTATTTTGAAGCTAAGATCAAGTGTTACAGGATGATGTTTCTCTGCCCTCCATCAATGCCGCAAATAAAATTTCCAACTTCTCAATCGTGAATTCACAGTGGCAGCCGACACTCTCCAGATTATTCTTCATCATGGACGGGTGGGTGGTATCAAGATAAGAAACATGAAGAGCTGAGTTTTCAGGAGCATCCCGAAAGATAAGAGAGAGATGGAGAAGCGTGGGGGGAAATTCCAAAGCAAAAGACCTAATTGGCTGAAGGTTTAGACCCTTCATCAAAAATGGACTTTGAATCTACTCCCCACTCTGAACTTCTCCAAACTCTTTCAGCTTTCTCTCCCAATTTCAACAATCATTTCAAAACTAACAATGCTCCCTCTAGCTATTACACAACGTCTGTTTTCTTTCAACCAAAAGGTCCTGGCAATTTTTAACACAATTAGAAACAAAAGTATTCATTGCCCTTTTTCTCTAACTGCCTTCAGCCTTACTGCGACATCTGCAACTTCCCCCAATTCTTGTGCATCCCCAATTGTAATCACTTTACCATTTATGGCCATGCCTTCCCTAAACCTCCTCTTTCTCTCTCTCATCCCATGAAATGCTCCTTTAAACCTACCACTTGACCTGTGCATCGGCCCATCAAACCGGCACTGACTACATCCCTTGATACGAATAATCATTCCTGTGAAGTGTCTTGAGATGTTTTATGATGCTATGAAAGTGAAGTAAAAGGAAGTTGATGCTGAAAATCATGCACATTTTGTTGACCTTCTGCCTCCTTGCTGATGCCTCAAAGCAGTGCTGTGTTGGTGAATGAGTTAACAATAACTAATTTCTGTATTAAATCTCCCCACTTGAAGGAGCAAGATAGTGGCATTGTAGCAAAAGCAGTTAACAAGCTATGGAACAATGCTTCCTCTGAAAGTATGAATACTAAGATGCTAAAGTCTATCATCCTTGACAGAGGAACTGTTAACAATTAAAACTAAGATATGAGATGTATATTTGTCTGAAAAGGGTAATAAAATATATCACTGCAAAGAACAAGGTTGTGTTCCGTTGGCTTAATCTTACTTCAGCACTCTTATTTCTCTGTTGGCAATTTCTTATTTCTAAAATGAAATCAGGTTAACTTGCTAAAGTTGCATCGGTTTGTGAAAATGAGTTGTCTAACTTTTTATGGGCTTTTAAAATTTTGCGTTGAGCAGGAATCAACAATGAGAAATGTGCAGGGTTGTGTGATTTCCTTGCAGAGATTAAGTGAAGTTTTCAGATCCAAGCTTTGACAATTATGTTAATGAGTTCAAAATGTTGAAACCGTTTTGAGGGCAGCAGTGAGATACAGGGGCAGATTGTCCTGTTCTGCCCACCACGGGAATTGTAGTGGGCAAGAGGCGGACCATGGAAGAGTCCATTAACCTTGGGCAGGATTTTCCTGTTTTGGGCGAATGTGGCTGGAAAATCTGGACCGTATTTAATGGATAATGGTTTAAAGCTCTTGGTTCATTCAAGGCTCAGGAAGCATTACTTCTTCTATTTACACATGCATCTTCTATTTCATAGAAACATGGAATCTCAACAGTGCAGAAGGAGGCCATTTGACCCATCAAACCAGCACTGACTACTATCCCACCAACATTAAGCCCTCAACTCCAGATTTTACACCACTAATACCCCTGACACTAAAGGCCAATTCAGCATGCCCATTCCTCCTAGTCTGTACGTTTTTTGGATTGTGGGAGGAAACCGGAGTACCTGGAGGAAACCCATGCAGACACGGGGCGAATGTGTAAATTCCACACAGATAGTCACCCAAGGCTGGAATTGAACCCAGGTCCCTGGTTCTATGAACAGCAGTGCTAACCACTGTGCCACTATGCCTGACTATATTGCCACCTTGGTTACCATGCTGATCTCTATTTGTCACCTGCACCTTTTGGTCATTATTGCTTAAATCAGGACTGAGAAGAATTTAAAAAAATATATAACTTTTGTTTCTCCCTGTAACCAATGGCAATTTTCTGAAAATTCTCTTTGGTTTTACTTCATCGCTGAGCCATCAGTCACGTGGGCATGTCCTCCATTCATTGATATTTCTCCACAAGATTCATGCTTTTAGTATAATGGTACTGCAACAACATCATAG
Organism: Carcharhinus amblyrhynchos; assembly: GCF_965287045.1. NCBI lineage: Eukaryota > Metazoa > Chordata > Chondrichthyes > Carcharhiniformes > Carcharhinidae > Carcharhinus > Carcharhinus amblyrhynchos. Next base: position 8,735,023 of record NC_137333.1, on the reverse strand, counting down.
AGTCATAGACCAATACAGCATGGAAACAGGCTCTTCAGCCCAACCAGCCCATGCTGACCATGGTGCACTCCCAGCTAGTCCCATCTGCCTTCGTTTGCCCCATGTCCTTCTAATCCTTTCCCATCCATGTACTTATCCAAATGCTTTTTAAATATTGCTATTGTACCCACCTCAACCACTTTTTCTGGCAGCTCATTCCATATACACATCTCCCTCTGCATGAAGCAGTTGCCTCTCAGGTCGCTTTTAAATCTCTCCCCTCTCACCTTAAACCTATGCCCTCTAGCTTTTAATTCTCCTTCCCTGGGAAAAAGACTGTGTATGTTCATTCTATCTGTGCCCCTCATGATTTTATACACCTCAATAAGGTCATCCCTCATTCTCCTACATTCTAAGGAATAAATAGATCATAGAACCCTACAGTGCATCAAGTCTGCACCGAACACAATCCCACCCAGGCCCTACCTCCATATATTATACCCACTAATCCCCTCTAACCTACGCATCCCTGGACACTAAGGGGCAATTTCTTAGCATGGCCAATCAACTTAACCCGCACAGCTTTGGACTGTGGGAGGAAACCGGAGTACCCGGAGGAAACCCGCACAGACATGAGGAGAATGTGCAAACTCCACACAGACAGTGACCCAAGCTGGGAATCGAACCCAGGACCCTGGAGCTGTGAAGCAGCAGTGCTAATCACTGTGCTACCGTGCCATCCTAGTCTTAGCCTGCCCAATTGCTCCCTATAACTCAGGCCCATTAGTCCTGGCAACATCCTCATAAGTCTTCTTTGCACTCTTCCCAGTTTATCAATGTCTTTCCTGTAACACAGTGACCAAAACTGTACACAATACTCCATGTATTTATACAGTAACTTATAATATGGTCAAACATCCCAAGACCCTTCACAAAGAGCACTGGCAAATATTGTCTGACAAAGAACAACATAAGGAAACATTAGAAGTCAGGACAAGTCACCAAGGTAGGCTTTAAGAGGCGTTTTTAAAGACAAGAGGAAGGTAGAAAGACACAGATGTTTAAGGAGGGAATTTTCGAGCAAGAGCTCTGGGGACATGACTGCCAAGAGCTGCGAAGAAAATGGGGGACTGCAGAGTCCAGTTGGACTACAAGAAGCTATATTCATTCATACAGGGGATGTGGGTGTTCCTGGCTGGGCCAACATTTATCGCCCATCCCTAATTGCCCTTGAACTGAGTGGCTTGCCAGGCCATTTCAGAGGGCAGTTGAGAGTCAACCACGTTGCTGTGGCTCTGGAGTCACATGTAGGCCAGACCAGGTAAGGATGGCAGATTTCCTTCCCTAAAGGACTTTAGTGAACCAGTTGAGTTTTTCTGACAATCGTTTCATGAACATCAGTAGATTCTTAATTCCAGATTTACTTTATTGAATTCAAATTCCACCATCTGCCTTGGCGGAATTCGAACCCGGGTCCCCACAACATTAGCTGAGTTTCTGGATTAATAGTCTAGCGATAATACCATCAGGCCCTCGCCCAGATCTCAGAGGATTATAGGCTTGAGCCGATAACAGAGATAGGGAGGGCCACTAATTACGTATAATTAATCTTGCGTTCACCGGCAGGTTCGTCAAGTTCCAACCCTTGCTTGTGGGACACTGCAATTAAAAGACACTTCAGATTGAAGCATTTTCTTCATTAAGGCATTATGGTAGTGTAAAACTTTAATTGTGTGCTGCCATTGCAGTGGTGAGCTTCCCCGCAGTCCAGGAAAAATCTTTTAATCAGTCCCGTGTTTTCAATATGCAAAATGTTTTTCGGTGAGCACAATAAATGAACAGCTCCTTGGCATATGAACCTAACAGAAGAAGAAGAAAAAAAAATCACATATTTAAATCCTGCTGTGTCTATAATGCCCACACTAACATTTAGAGCTTATAGACTCAATTATAGTCACATTGCCGTGGCCAAATACCTGTAATTAAATTCAAGAGTCAGTGGCTCCCTTCAGGAATACAGAAACGCAACTCATCCTGAATCTTTTTCAGTGGTTGGGTTAGTTAGTAGCATGCAAAGGAGTAGATAGAATATTATTTGACGGGGAACAAAGGGGTAATAAAAACTTGACAAGTACTTGCTGACCTGTGGCGTGTTTGCTCGCAAAATGTCGCTTTGGTTCCAATAATGGCGCACAGCAGAACCCTTCAGTTTAGTGGGTAGAAAGTCATGGTTTGTTATGACAGTATGGTTTCATTTTATTTAATGCTTTAAAATCATCAAAATCCTCTTTTCTTTTACACCCCGAACTCAACTGAGGAGTTCAACGTCGGAACGATATTTTCACTTCATTTCAACATCTGGAAGCACAAGAAGGAATTTTCGCAAAAATCGGCTAAGTGTCAGGTTCTGAATGAAAGCCAACGTGTTTCTCACCAGAGGCAGGGGTTTTATTCTCCACATCTCATGACACTTTGCCATTTTAAAGCAAGGGGGTGTGTTTTGTGCTGTCATTGTGAGGAGCAGGGACTAAAGATGCCGGCAAGCCCAGTTCCACAGAGATCGAAACAGCCTCTTTAATCTCAAATTAAAGTTAAAGACCCCCCTCACCCCCTCTATCTGGTGGCATTGGGTCTTCGGGTGCCCTCTTCAGCCATCTTCCCTGTACTCATGTATCTACATTGCCTTGGTTAAGCACCACCTTCATTTTAAAACTGTTGGCCTTGTTTTCAAACTCCTTCATGCCTTTGCCACTTTTGTTTGGTCTATCTGCATATTGTTTCTCTGTGATCTATATAAAATGGTGCCCAGGACCTGCTGAATCCAAAACCCATCACACAAACCAGCTCCAACAGCACTCAAGAAGTTGGACACAATTCAAGATGAAGTAGTCTATCTGATTGGCACCTATCCACAAATATTTACCCCCATCACCACAAACGTACAATGGCAGCTGCATGTACCATCTGGAAGATGCACTGTAGCAACTCACCAAGGCTCCTGAGAAAGCATCTTCTAAACCCATGACCACCACCATCTCGAAGGACGAGAATAGCAGATACATGGGAACAGTACCAACTGGAAGTTCCCCTCCAAGGCACAACACCATCCATTTATGGAAATATATCACCATTCCTTTATTGTCGATGGGTCAAAATTCTGGAACTCCCTAACAGCAGTGGGGGTGTACCTACACCACGTGGGCTGCAGTGATTCAAGAAGGTGACTCATTGCCACCTTCTTAAGGGCAATTAGGGGTAGCTAATAAATACTGGCCTAACCAGCGATGACCTGTAAATGAATGTTTAAAAAACCCGTTCAGTTATCTATTTACTTTATTTCTCAAAATGGTCAAGAGAGATTAATGCCACCAAGATAGTCAATGTGTGTTTTGATTGGGATTTACTGAAGTGGATCAGAGAGGTTTTAACTCGTACTTTGCACCTTGTGAGAGATTTATGGTGAAAATGCAGTATGAAAGTTAACTATTCAAATTTCTTATCATCTCTGACCTGCAGACAGGCTGGGCCATGGGTGAACTATCAGGTCCCGTGCTGATGGAAAAATGATACCATTTATCAAGAGTATTATTAGCCAGCATTTGTTTGCAAAATCAATTCTGACAGCACAGTGCATGGTTTGCAGAAATAGCTTCACCTTGTGTGCGTGGTCTCAATAGAAATGGTCCCCTCCGCAGACGAGGAGGACGTTCTGTGTTTTGTTTGTATCTTGGAATCCCTACAGTGCAGAAGGAGGCTATTTGGCCCATCAAGTCTGCATTGGCTCTCCAAAAGATCATTTACCAGCAACCCCCGCCATTGTCTGTGCTCCTTCCCTCCCTATTCCCGGTAACCCTGCATATTTACCATGGTTAATCCACTGAATGTGAACATTTTTGAACACTGAGGGGCAATTTAGCATGGTGAATCCACCTAACCTGCATATCTTTGGACTGATTGTGGTCTGTGAGTTAGGAAGTTCAGGATCCAGTTGCTGAGGGAGGTGCTGAGGCCCAGGCCGTAGAGTTTGGAGATGAGTTTTGTGGGATTAATGGTGTTGAAGGCTGAGCTGTAGTCGATAAATAGGAGTCTGATTATAGGTGCCCTTGCTGTCTAGGTGTTCCAGGGTAGAGCCAGGGAAATGGCAATTGCTGTGGACCTGTTGTGGCGGTAGGCAAACTGTAATGGCTCCAGGTTGTCTGGGAGGCTGGAATTGATTTGTGCCATGACTAGCCTTTTGAAGCACTTCATAATGTCAGAGCCACTGGCTGATAGTCATTAGGGCTGCTTGGTTTTTCTTAGGTACCGAGATGATCATCGTCTTTTTGAAGGAGATTGGGATCTCAGATGGTTGAAGATGTCTGTGAATACCTCTGCCAGCTGATCTGTGCAGGATCTGAGTGCTTGTCTGGGTATCCTGTCCGGGCCAGTCGCTTTCTGTGGGTTGACCTTTGAAAAAGCTACTCTGACACCTGCAATGGTGACCCCCAGATGAAGGTTCATCCAGGGCTTCCAGGATGGAGGGCATCCTTTCGCTGACCTGTTGCTCAAAATGGGCGTAGAATGCATTGAGCTCATTAGGGAGGGCTGCTTTGGAGCTGGTGATTTTACATGCCTTTATCTTGTAGACTGTTATGTTTTGCAGACCCTGGCATAGTCGACGGGGGGTTGGTGTGGCTTGTCTGGGACTCTAGCTTGGTCCGGTACTGTCTTTTGGCATCTTTGATGGATCATGTTTGATCGTATCTGGCTTTCTTTGATTTGATTTGATTTTTGATTTGATTTGCTTTATTATTGTCACATGTATTATTGTTGGGCCAATCAGGGAGTCTTTGCCCTGTACTTATCCGGGAGTGTCAGTTCCTCTGGCACTCCCGAGGATAGACTGCTAACTGTTAGCACTATGTGAACTGCTTTTAGAATTGTAAATAAAGGGATTTTGGTAAAGGGACTTTTGTCTCCGAAGACATGTTACAGTGGCTCCAGAATCAGGTTTCCATCCAGAGCCACAGCAACGTGGTTGACTCTCAACTCTCCAAGGGCAACTAGGGATGGGCAATAAAACCTGGCCATGTCTCATGAATGAATGAAAAACAACTCCCGAGCCTGGGGCCTAGGTAGCTGAAAACATGGTTGCCAGCGTTGAGGCGATGAGATTCTGGATGTGCAAAAGGCCCAAATTGCAGGAACGAAGGGATTATGACAAGATGTGGGGATGAAGGAGATCACAGAGATAGAGGAAAGGGTGAGGCTATTAGGAATCAAAGATGAGGATTTTAAAGTTTACTTCTGGGAGCAAATATAAATCAACAAGGGCAGGGCTGGTGGGTGAGTGGTGCAGTACTTATAATATGTAGTAAAATATAACACAAAAGTTTGATTAGAATCCATCAACTGTTAACCTACTTGTGAGGAGAAAAATCACTTTCAAAAGGCTGTTACCATTGTGAAGAAATCAATAACAATTGGTCAAAGAAGATTTGTCAAACTGATGACATGGTGTCAATGACATTGAAATGTGCAATTTTAATTCCTTCCTGGCTCTGAAAACGATAATCTCAGTCAAAGAGGGAAGTCTTCATTTTATTTTCTTTCCCAAAAATAAAAGTCCACCAGATACCGGTGATAGGTAACCTGAATTGCTGAACTGTACATTGTAACAACATCGCGAGAATTCAGCAGTATCCTTCATGTCAATTGTGGCTTCTCTTTCAAGACGCATATAACAAGCTACCATTGCTGCCAAGCTGAGATTTCCTCTTTGCTGTTACTTTTGATCGCAGCTACCCCAATTCAACAATTGATCATAGAACCACACAGCACAAGGAGACTGCTTGGTCCATCCTATCTATTAAGTTTAATTGTTAGTGCCACAAATGGCTTACATTAAATTCTCCCTCAGTGTAGTCGAACAGGTGCCAGAGTGTGGCAACTAGGGGATTTTCACAGTAACTTTATTGCAGTGTTAACGTAAGCCTACAATAAACTTTGGAAAGAAGTAGAGGATCAACTGGGAAATTGCACAGTGTGCCCACAAAGCGTGGGGTCCAGCTAGCTAAGCCCCTCGCTCCAAGTAAGGCCAATATGCTCCAAGATAGGCCAATATGAGGTCAAAATACTGAATCAGATTTCCATCTAGCTTCTGAAAATAATCTCCAAGCTTGGGTATTTTTTTTATATCTCTGTTGGCTCTTTGTATAACAGATTTAATATTTACACTTAAGATAAGGGTTATCAAACAAGCTGGAGCTAAGTCTCCTTAAAACATGCCTCTTCCAATCTGCGCTTAGGTTACACTGAGAGCTCTACAGGCTGTCTAATCTTGCTGTTCAGAGCAACCTCTGCACAAACAGATTTGACAATCAATGCCAAGAATCATCGCTCAACTTATCTTGCTGCAAGCATTGCATGTCTTTCATTTTCTCCTGCGTTTGCATTATTCACTTGAATGCACTGTGCGAAAATACAAATGCATGTCATAAATTTGAATATTTTGACAAACAAGGTTTGAGCGGTTCCAGAAGTGACAATGCAATGGCTCCCCTCAAACCAGCCCCCCACCCCCACACCCCCCACCCCCACCCGCCCAGCCCTTTCTTCTTTTATGTCCCTGTGGGAGCTTTAATTGCATCTGCTTTTTTTCACAGTGACTGGCTAAGGAGTGTCTTAACTCCCTGCTGATGCCTTAGTTTTTCAGCTGTATTAATCTGTGAAGGAGAATTTGTCCCCTCAAACTCCCTCCCCCCTCACCCCATCCCCTCCGCAAACCTCCCGAGTCTCGAGGGATCAGCCCTGGCAACAATAAAAGAGCCGGAATTGAGGTATTGTCCGTGATTACTCCACACAGTCACAGTCTGAGAGCATCAAGCGAGGAAATGCAAGACCAGTGAACGTGGCTCCAGCCAGTTCAGTGGAAGAGGCCTCACAGCAGGTTGAAGTTACTTGCGGTGTTTGGTGGATGCTGCCGGAGAGGGAATTTGAGCCTATGCCCCTTTGTCAGGAAGCAAGGGGGTGGGAGGAGTATCAAAAAAGTTCCTAAGGTGGCACGGTGGCACAGTGAATTAGCATTGCTGCCTCACAGCGCCAGAGACCCATGTTCGATTCCCGGCTGAGATCACTGTTTGTGTGAAATTTGCACATTCTCCCCATGTCTGTGTGGGTTTCCTCCAGGTGCTCCAGTTTCCTCCCACACTCCAATGATGTGCGGGTTAGGTGGATTGGCCATGCTAAATTGCCCCTTAATGTCAGGGGATAAGTTGAGGTAAATGCACGGGATGATGAGGATTGAGCCTGGGTAAGATTGTGGTCGGTGCAGACATGATGGGCCAAATGGCCTCTTTCTGCTCTAAAGGGATTCTATGATACTTGATTTATTATTGTCTTGGCAATTTATTATTGTATTAGGAAACATTGAAAAGTATTGTTTCTCACATGCTGTACAGACAAAGCATACCGTTCATAGAGTACATGGAGGAGAAGGAAAGGAGAGGGTGCAAAATGTAGCATTACAGTCATAGCTAGGGTGTAGAGAAAGATCTGCTTAATATATGGCAAGTCTGACGGCAACAAGGAAGAGGCTGTTCTTGAGTCAGTTAGTACGCAACCTTTTGTATCATTTTTCAGATGGAGGAATAAGGAAGAGAGTATGTCCGGGGTGTGTGAGGTCCTTGATTATGCTCTCTGCTTTTCCAAGACTTAAACATTTTAACGTTGATACGTACAAATTTTTGTAAACAAGAATGTTGTCTTCTTGTTACTTGAATGCATAGGCCCAGATTTTCACAGTAACTTCATTGCTGTGTCAATGTAAGCCCCCTTCTGCACATAGGGTTTCTATGATAATAATAAATAAAGTTAATATAAACTTCCTTTGCTTATTTACAACATGTCTTTGGAGTCTGGCTTCATAACAAAACTTACTAGAGCTTGCGGATGGTTAGAATAGTATGTATAATATTTCACTGAAGCCTTCCAATGGAAGTTCTGCTCTCCACATTTGAATGAATAAAGTGAATGATTAAATGATTAAATCGTGAAGGCAACATTTGGTCTGGTCATTCATTAAGCAGCTCTGCCTCCAAGCTTTCATAGTACTTTCTGGGAAGTGGTGACCATTGGAGGAATCGGCCCCATTCACACCATGGGTGTTAGCTGTATTGGCCATGCTAAATTCTCCCTCAGACGCCGGAGTGTGGCGACTAGGGGATTTTCACAGTAACTTCATTGCAGTGTTAATGTAAGCCGACTTGTGACACTCATAATTAAACTCTACCTGTAACTTTGTTTTTGTATGAGAATGCCGTTCCCACTGTTTATGTTGCAGGCGGGAAACCCATTTCTTTCTCTTGATTCCGGAGTCGAAGAAGATAAGGTTTTTGGAAAAATGGCTCACTTCGATTTTCTCCTGCACTTCGATTTTCGGTGCGGCGATGAAGGAGATGTCTAACCGACAAAGTAACAGGCCGGAATTCTCCGGTCTTGCATGTCCTGCCAGTGAGAATGGAGAATTTGGTGCTCAGCCAAAATTTCCATGCACGACAGCAGGACCAGATAACCCCATTTGCGGGCAAGGTCACTTGATGGGCAAGTGTTGTGGACGTGCAGAGTTGATTGGGTGCTCCTGCTGGTCAGGAAATTGTGGGCCCCACTCTTACTTTGCTACCTGTTTGAAGTTAGCGGATGGTGAGCCGGAGGCTGAAGAGGCAGAGATGCTCACTCTTTGTGAGTGTTGCCTCTTGTCAAGAATATTCAACCGGGGAAATCAGCCCGAGCAAGCAACATTTGTCTTTTTTTTGTTAACTCATCTGTGACTCAGCTGATAACACTTTCCCCTCTGACGCAGAAGGGTGTTTGCCCAAGTTCCACTCCAAAGATTTGAGCACAAAATCCAAACTGACATTACCAGCGCAGTACCGAGGGAATGCCACACAGTCACAGATGCCATCAAAGGTGGATGCGATGTTAAACCGAGGAGCCCTCTCAGTTGATTAGAAAAAAATCCCACGGCACCACTTTGCAAAAGAACAGGATGTTCTGTCCAACGTTAATTTCTCACTGAACGCTTTGAAAAATAAAGATTGTCTGCTCATGGTTGCTTACCATGGCCACATTACTGTGTACAAATTGGTTGTTCCAGGCCTTACATGATTACGCTCCAAAAGTATTTCATTGACTGTTGTGCTCAGTGGAATCTCTTGAGGCCATGAAAGGCAATTTATAAATGCAGGTTCTTTCTTTCTTTGTACCCAGTACAACTTCGTCAAGTCTGATTTTATTCTCAAAGTCTGCCGGTTTCATTTGATGTGTTACGTGTCCTTGTAAGAGGTGTCTGCAGGTGTTGTTCGGTCATTTAACTGTATTGGAAAGGGTTCTGTAGGAGGCCCCTGGTTTCTACAAACAGAGATAGACAGTCTCTCCCCATCACCCTCACCATCTCATCCCCCCACCTACTCTCATTTCAGCTGCACCGTTCTTGAAATCAGCAGGTACTTTTTGTATCTGTCTTGTAACCTGTGACAAAGTGACATGCGGGAATAACAGGGCGAGGGATGTTCAGGTTTTTTAAGAAATTGACTGGACATGCTGTGGCTGACAGGGATGCGCTGATGGATCTTTCACACCGACTCCCACCCATCTGAGAATCTGGCGTCTGCATTGTGTGGAATGAAAGTGGTCGGACCCCCCCTCCGCCCCTCCGCACCTGACACTCACAGCTCTGACTACGCTTTATCACAGCTCTTCATTCACCCACCTCTGTCCTACAGATAACCTTTCTGATCCAGAGGAAGAAACAGCTGAGTTGAGATGCAACTTTCATTCAAAGTGTGTAGAGAGTGTATCGGAAATCTATGATGACGATGGCTGTGTAAAGTGTACTGTACACTGCTGACATATATATGGGGGTGGGGGGAAGGTTTTATTTATGTGTTTACAAAGAGCTCAAGTTTAAATTTAAAATTTACATCTTGTAAAATTACATGGAGCACATCAGACGTACAAGTTCCAAGTATCATTTCAAACATTATACAAGTTCAAAGGTTTCTCAGTGCAGTCTACTTTTTTATATAGTGTATTTACAAGTACTCATCACACTTGTGTTTCTCACCCTTTCTTTCAGGAATATCAAAACATTGATTGTACACGTGTCACTCTTTAACTGTCAGCATGAGGACACCCAATAATGTTGCATTACTCCTAAAGTAATCATCCCTCAGCCTTCTCTGAATCTTATAGAGGTCTATAAAATAATGAGTGGCATAGATCAGCTAGATAGTCAATATCTTTTCCCAAAGGTAGGGGAGTCTAAAACTAGAGGACATAGGTTTAAGGTGAGAGGGGAGAGATACAGAAGTATCCAGAGGGGCAATTTTTTCACACACAGGGCGGTGAGTGTCTGGAACAAGCTGCCAAACAGGGTCAGGGGTGCTTCCCTCTTAATGTGACACTCTGTCACTCTGTGGCCTGCAGAATGCCCCCCACCCCTTCCCACAGGAGGCATTCCTGTCCCCACTCGAAAACAACCCCTGCCCCCTCTGCCCTCCCAATTCCCCCTGCATCTCTCCATCATCCGAACCAGAACCAGCCTGACTGTCCCCAGTGACTCCATCTCTCACTCACTGGTTCATAGAACCATTGAATCCCCACAGTGCAAAAAGAGGCCATTTGACCCATCTTGTCTGCACTGACTACAATCCCACCCAGGGCCCATCCCTGTAATCCCACATAGAAGGGGTAATTTAGCACGGCCAATCAACCTAACCTGCACATCTTTGGACTGTGAGAGGAAACCGGACCTCCTGGAGGAAACCCATGCTGACATGGGGAGAATGAACAAACTCCACAGAGACACTGACCCAAGCTGGGAATCGAATCTGGGTCCCTGGTGCTGTGAGGCAGCAGTGCAAATCACTGTGTCACCACACAAGCGCTCAGTTCATCACTGCGTCCTCTCAACTGGGTGCAGTACCAGCAATAGCCATTGCTCCTGGTGGAGCTGCTGAGAATGATGAGCTGTGGGTCCTCTCCTAAAGGGACAGGAGCTCTGAAAGCAACTAATGAGTTGTCAGATGGACCTAAAATGTGCCCAGGATATCCATATGGTGACATTGGCCATTATTCCAAATTCAAAACTAAAAAAATTTCCAAACCCTTGTCTTGATTTCTATAACTTGTTTCCGAATCCGTCACACAATTTTTCCTTATGGAATGTATTTAACATAAAAAACGCCCCACATGGGTTTAAAGGCATCATCATTCAAAAACAGATGTAGTTGGCGATTTTGTTCCGCTAATTGGTTTGCAACAGATTGATTTTGTTAGATCTTTACCTGAAGTCTGTGCTGAGTTTCCTCTGTTTCCTGTCTTGTTATAATCCTTCAGTGGCACCTTCTTTGATTAGAATTAACACAAAAATGAATTTCATTTGGTCTTCAATTTCAATTCCACTATATCTGAGGGAAGCAATGAGATGCAGAGTCTTGGAGGCTTTAAAATTTGAATGTGTGCTTTAAATGTGGATAAAAAGTACCTCCAGCTTCCTTGAACCGTGAGGGTCAGATGTGCCACAAGAAAACCAATGAAGTGTTTCACAATTTCGGATAAGTAAGTTTTAAGTTTAAGTTTATTTATTGGTCACTTACAGGCTTGCATTAACACTGCAATGAAGTTACTGTGAAAACCCCCCGATGCGCCACACTGTTTGGGTACACTGAGGGAAAATTTAGCATGGCCAGTGCACCTAACCAACACGTTTGTTGGACTGTGGGAGGAAACCAAAGCACCTGGAAGAAACCCACACAGATATGAGGAGAACGTACAAACTCCGCACAGGGAATCAAAGCCGGAGTCCTGGCACTGTGAGGCAGCAGTGCTAACCACTGTGCCACCCCAACCAACTTGATTTGGGTAGCTTGGGCTTGCTGATTATCTCTTATCAATAAATCATACTTTTGCTTTCGCACTTCAGATATGCAAAACTGCCATTGGCGCTAAGTACTCGTGAGTAGAGAGAATCTGAGGTGAAGTTAAAACTATTATCACTGGGGGAAACCAAAGGGGGTCCTGGGGTGACTGGGAGGATGCTGACATTCAAGAACATTTCAGACATCTGACATAACAGCACTGCGGGCGGGATTACCCCTAGACCAGAAAATCCCACCTGACATCAACGGACCTTTGCATGGTCCATGTGCCACCCACTACGATTCCCATGGTGAGTGGGATGGGAAAATTCCATCTTCAGTCTCCAGTTTTCTCTTTTGCTCACAATGGAGGGATAAACCTCGACACTTCCATTCGTACAACATAGATGCTGGAATGAATGTGAATCAATGTGATCTCGTGGAGTGCTCTCCATCCGTCCATTTGAAGTCGATTTACAGGAAATGCCTTCAAATGCAGGGGTAGGGAATGTTGTGGATTTTGTAAATCCCTTGACTAGCTTTGAGCAATGTATTGCATACACGATTGCATTTGTCTGACTGGTTTGCATGATGAGTTGCTTTTCTGGGGTTCAATTGGCTCTGGTAGCTCGCAGGTTAAGAACGTTGAGGAACATTCCTTTGTGTGTGATTTTAAAATCAAAGTAAACTATTTAATGGCTGCATTAAAATAGTGCACCAAGGAATTTAACATAGATGTGTTAACCAGAGCATAACATGCTACCACAGGAAATTATAGTCTTCCATTCAGAGATTATTGCTAGTGTTGTTTTATTTTGAAAACTTTCCTGTTAGGACCGGTTTTAAAGCCCCAGTGAGATCAGGACAGCGGAGTGCCTTATTGACATGCAGATGGAGGACACTTCAACCCTGTGGCAATTTTGACACTTGGCGGGCACAGTGCTGGCCTTGTCAAAAACCATGGATGCCAGTTGAGGAATGTGCTGCCCAGAATTACGCTGAGCAAGTGAGTTATTTTTGTCTTCTCAGGTTTCCCATGGGCTCAGGGGACAAGCTTAGTGCTCCTCCAACTCCTCTTAAGTTCCCTGCCATTCTCCATCATGCCCAAGCTCCCTGACTGTGATTATATCCATATCCTGACATCCCCAAACTAACTACCTGTTGGTCACCCCCCACTCTCCAGCTTGCCCCATCGCATTAACCCCACACTTGGCTTCATGACTGTTGATCCTGCACCATGGTAATGAAGCCATGCTAAATTCTCCCTCAGTGAACCCAAACAGGCTTCAGAGTGTGACAATGAGGGGATTTTCATAGTAACTTCATTGTGGTATTAATGTAAGCCTACTTATGACAATAAATAAACTTTATTCACATAATAATTAATTCCTAACTCTTCATGAATAATATAATGAATACAGAATAGGCAGAGTCATTGAACGCAACCCATTTTATCTTCTAAGTGAAGGTTCGCCAATGTTTTCTCTTATACCTAGATGACCTTTGAAATACTGACAGTCCCTGCTCTGTGAAGAATATCAGTACAAATTCATCACTACTTGACATAAGTGTGAGGGCAGTTGCTATAGCAAGGGTTCATGTGGGATTGGAGAATGATACTGTCTGCAGTCTGATGTAAAGGGTCACATAATTCACTAATTAATTGGTCAGGCAATGTGATATGGCGCTCTGGTGCCCCTCCTGGCTGGGAGTACAATGCATGCCTGACTCCAGGCCCACCAAGTGTGAACGTCTGATGAGTGAAAATGAGCCTTTATTTGTTACCAATGCAACACTGCTCAACCTTTCAAGCCTCTGAACCTCCGATCAAACAAACCCTTACAACACTTTACAGAAGGGCTGCACGATGGCACACTTAGCACTGCTCCCTCACAGCACCAGGGACCTGGGTTCAATTCCGGCCTTGGGTTACAGTCTGTGTAGAGCTTGCACCTTCTCCCCGTGTTTGCGTGGGTTTCCTCTGAGTGAGCCGGTTTCCTCCCACAGTCCAAAGGTGTGCAGGTTAGGAGGATTGGCCATGCTAAATTACTCCTCAGTGTCTTGGGGGCTAGCAGGGTAAATACATGTGGCTACGGAGATAGGGCCTGGATGGGTTGTTGTCGGTGCAGGCTCGATGGGCTGAATGGCCTCCTTTTGCACTGCAGGGGTTCTATGATTCTATGAATGGAATAAAACAATTTCAGAGTGGGATTTCCACCAGTTGTATTTCTTGTTTTGCAGGCTTGGAAGGCCGAAGGGCCTGTTCCTGTGCTGTAATTTTCTTTGTTCTTTTGAGAAGTGCATAAGTAGGATGGGAATGGAGGAATATGGTCCCCGGAAGGGTAGGGGTTTTAATTGAGTTGGGCAGCTTGGTCGGTGCAGGCTTGGAGGGCCGAAGGGCCTGTTCCTGTGCTGTAATTTTCTTTGTTCTTTGTTAGCCTCTTTACTGGACAGATGTGATTCTCGGAATGTTCAGAGGGGCCAATATTTGAATTCTAGTGACCATTAATTGGGTTTCTTTCTGTCTCTCAATTAACACACTGAATATTACTTTTTAACCGTGGTAAATTTAGTCAGGCAGGTTGTGAGTGTTTTTCTCTTTCGGGCCCAGGTTTTATCTGACCATGTGATACATCCTAACTTTACATCACAAAAAGCAGGAGATATTCTATTCCCCTGTCTCGCTACCGTTTATCTAGCTTTTTTTTGGGAAAATTCCCTCGCGCTCACAAAAGAAGTAAGGATTGGAATTCCGAAAACTGAACAGCTGCAGGAGAAATGTAGGGCACTGAGAACCATAGACTTGGAACTGTGCACAGCAAGAACACAGCTGACTTATTCTTAGACCTATCATGGCTGTGTGATAGACCATTCTCGAGCTCATTTCCTTGCCAAATGGTAAAATAAAATAAATTAAATTCAGTTGCTTAGGCTCCCCAGCGTGTGCAGAAACTGGTTCATTGTTGAATGGAGTTATTTTAAGCCATTTGTTTTCTTCTGTCTTTGCTTGGCTTGTTTCAGGGAAATGCCATGTGTAACACTGACTCCAAGTGAGAGGAATGTATAGAATGGGTTCCGAAGCTTCTGCTGCACGGAGGCTAGTCACAGCTTCAAAGGGAGATTGTTGGTGTTTGAGGCGAGTCAAAGGGATTCTCGAGTTGCTTGGCATCATACTTGTTGCTGCTGGTGTACTGCAATGTTATACCACATGCTAAAAAACAAAAATTCAGATTTTTTTTGGCATTTATATCAAACAATATTTATAGTTATCAAAATAACATGCATTACAGCACGGAAAATAGCCCTTTGGCCCACTGTGTCTGCGTTCTGCCATCAAGTACATATCTATTCTAATCCATTCTCAGCACTTGGTCCATAGCCTTGTAGTTTAAAGTTTTATTCGTTGTCACAAGTAGGCTTACATTAACACTGCAATGAAGTGATTGTGAAAATCACCACACTGTTTGGGGACACTGAGGGAGAATTTAGCACGGCCAATGCACCTAACCGGCACATCTTTCAGATTGTGGGAGGAAACTGGAGCACCCGGAGGAAACCCATGCACACACGGGAGAACATGCAGACTCTGCGCAGAGAGTGACCCGAGGCTGGGAACCGAACTTGGGTCCCTGGTGCTGTGTGGCTGCAGTGCTAACCACTGTGAAACATCGCTGTTAGAAACTTAGAAAATGGGGGCAGGAGGAGGCCATTTGGCCCTTCAAGCCTGTTCCGCCATTCATTACGATCATGGCAGATCATCCAACTCAATAGCCTGATACAAAAAGGGAAAGTGCTGGAAAATCTCAGCAGGTCTGACAACATCTGTGGTGAGAGCTAATGTTTCGAGTCAGGATGATTCTTTGTCAGCTGGGAGCCTCATTCTCCACTCAATTCCTATTTTCCTCAAGCATCCATCCAATTTGCTTTCAAAATCAATGATTGCCTTTGCTTCCTAGTCAGTAGTGCATGTCAGGTCATTATTATTAACTCTTTAAAAAAGGTTCTCATTCATACTGTATCTCTTAAATGTATGTCCCTTGGTCTTTGTACCATCAGCTAATGCAAACAGCTTTGTCTATTTTATCTAAATCTGTCATAACCTTGAGCATCTCAATCGGAACCTACTTTGCTGTAAGGGGAGTAAGCCCATCCTCTCCGACCTAAACTTACATCCCTCACCATTGGAAACATTTTGGTAAATCTTCTTTGCACCTTCTCAAAGACCTTCACATCCTTCATAAGATACGGCAAACAGAGCTGAACACAATATTCCAACTGTCGCCTCAACAGAGCTTTAGAATGATACAGCACTTACTCTTGTATTCGATACCTCTGTTTGTGAAGCCCAAGACTGTATGGGGGCAATTCTTCCAGCCCACTTTTGTAACACAGCAGGTCAGGACACTCGAGTGAAGGCAGTTCCACGGGCTTCCCACTGGGAGGCATGGCCTCCGCGAGTCTCCAGCAACTGGATTTCCAGTGTCGTCATAATTAATTAAAATTATTATTTAAGTATATTTTACATATCATTAGCGGGCTCCAGACTGAAGTCTCCAGGCCCATTAGTGTCTCCTCCCCTGGCAGGAGTGGTTCACTCCAGCAGGGTTCACTATAGCTCCCCAATTGCGGGGGTCTGGCGGCCGGACACTGCCGGACACCATTGAGGTCCCCCTGGAGGGTTGAGCACCAGGAGTGGAGGGGGAGTGGGGTGGGCGCCCCCTGGACATTGCCACCTTGGCATTTTGACACCTTTAGCAAATATTGCATTCCACCCTATATTCCAATATGCTTTTGGCATACTTGGGAGTGATTCCCTGGCTGGCAGCGGGATCCTCTGGTCCTGTGCCACCAATGGGAATTCATATCAAAGCCATCCATGGGTTGGGAAACCCATGATGTGGAATAGAACCCATTTGTGAATAGAACTCCCCACTCACCTGACGAAGGAGCAGCAAGCGCTCCGAAAGCGAGTGGCTTTTGCTACCAAATAAACTTTTGCTCTATTTAGAACGGAGTTGAGGAGGAACTTCTTCGCTCAAAGGGTGATGAATCTCTAGAATTCTCTGCCCATGGAAGTGGTGGAGGCTACCTCGCTAAATATATTTAAGTCACGGGTAGATAGGTTTCTGATAGACAGGGGAATTAAGGGTTATGGGGAGAAAGCGGGAAAGTGGAACTGAGCCACTTCAGATCAGCCATGATCTTATTGAATGGCGGGGCAGGCTCGAAGGGCTAGGTGGCCTACTCCTGCTCCTATTTCTTATGTTCTTATGTTCAAATAAACCTGTCAGACTTTAACCTGGTGCTGTGAGACTTCTTAATGTGGGGAATCCATAGTAGGGAGTGGGCCAGTGGTGCGACCAGAAAATGCTGCCGTTGTGAACGGCCCCAGTTTTCCATCGATTTGAGATCTCTGAGGTTTGACCCAGAAGGAAGCGTCTCCGTCAGCACATTAGAATTTCACCCTCCATTTTGTTTGCAAGCCCATGAACTTATGTGTCCAAGGGAAAGGGCAGTACCAAGGAAGAAAAGAAGGAGAAAAGGAAGGAAAGACTTACATTTATTTAGCACCGTTCAGAACATCAGGATGTCCCAAATGTGCTTTGCAGACAATGATGTACACCCGAGAGTAAAGGCCTGTCTGTTCGCATATCCTCCCATCCATCATTAGTGCGAGGAAGAAAGAAAAATACAGGATAGAAAGAAACTTGGGAGTGCCTTTTTAATGAATATTTTTGAGTTACTGGCCCAGGATTAATCCCAGGTTTCCTTCTGAGACTCTGAAAAGATTTTTTTCTTATGTATATATATCATTTCAGATCGAGCAACAGTCAAAGAGTTCCATAAGCATGTAAAAGTTTGACATCCCTGAATAAGTGATGCTGATATTTATTCGTGCAAAGAGCTCCAGAGGTGGATGCTGTCTTTGATTGATTCTCTGTCTCCTTTGGAACTTGGGAGTACCGTGATTCCCTCTGACTTTTTTAAATGGGGCAAGGAGGACTGATGAACCAATTTAATGGATGCTTCAGTCTCTGAGTTAACCCATACAAGCCTCTGTTGTCTACACCACCCGATGCTTCGGGAAGCTGATTTGGCATGTCCTGACACCTTTTCTTAAGGGGCATTTCTGGCTAACCAGCATTTATTGTCCATCCCCAGTTGCCGTTGGAGGGCAGTTGAGAGTCAACCACATTACTGTGGCTCTGGAATCACATACAGGCCAGACCAGATAAGGGCGGAAGGTTTCTTTCCCTAAAGAACATTGGTGAACCAGATGGGTTTTTTCTGACAATCGACAATGGTTTCATCGTCATTAGTAGATTCTTAATTCCAGCTATTTTTTATTGAATTCAAATTCCACCATCTGCTGTGGCGGGATTCGAACCCAGGTCCCCAGAACAGAGTTTCTGGATTGTAGTCTAGCGATAATATCATTTGGCCATCACCTCCCCTCAATCAGTTCTTATACATTTCAACATTCACTCTGGTGCAGAATGATTTATTCTTAAAATATGACAATGGTGCATATAAAGTGTCGGGGCTGTGAAACTGCTGACATTTGAGCAATAGCAAATCCTGAATCGTAACACATCAGTTGATGTGAGGTCTTCCACTTCACCCCATCCCTGTAACCCTGCACACTTACTATAGCGAATGTCCCGAACCTATACATCCCTCAGACACCAAGGAACATTTGAGCAACAAGTGATTTTATGTAGAAATGAGTTGCATCATCTTTTTTGATATAGGACAGTGGACCACCATCAGAGGCGTGGATTTCTGTTCTTAAGCTAGCTTGTCTGGCAATTTGTCTGGTAGACAAAGAGGGGTAAATAAATCCTGAGTTATGGTCCCTGAAGCTCGGCCATGAAGTTTGTGCAAAAATTGATTGTGTACGATGTTTATGTACGTATCTGTTTTATTTATCTAGAATTTTCTCTGGGGCTCCTCAAGGAAAGCTGCACTAAAGAATGCTGTCAACACATCTGATATCAGAGATCGCCCCCCCACCCCCACACCATTTGAGCTTACAGGCACAATGTAATTTCAGACAATATAGCCAAGCTGTACGCCCGCTGCTAATAGCTCATAACATTCAAAGTCTGAACATGATCCCTCAAAGTACTTTCTCTCTTTCTCTCTCTGCTTGCAGCTACTCCTACCAAGAGATTTGCTGTCAGTGTGCATCACGGTCATCTGTCTTGCGTCATCCTGAGATCTCTACTGTACCATAAAACCATAGGATTCTTACAGTGTTGAAAGAGGCCATCTGGCCCATTGAGTCTGCATCAACTCTTCCCATCCCCCTTACGCATTCGCTATAGTTAATCCCCCTAACCTACACATCCCTGCACTCCAAGAGGCAACCTAGCAGGGCCAATCTACCTAACCGGCACAATCTTTGGACTTTGGGAGGAAACCGGAGCACCTAGAGAAAACATATGCAGATATGGGGAGAACGTGCGAACTCCACACAGACAGTCACCTCAGGTCAGAATCGATCCTGGGTGTCTGGCACTTTGCGGCAGCAGTGTGCATAAGTTCATAGGTTCATAAGATATAGGAGCAGAATTAGGCCATTTGGCCCATCGAGTCTGGTTGGTCATTCGAACATGGCTGGTATCCCCCTCATCCCCATTTTCCTACCTTCTCCCCATACCCCCTCAACCCATTACCAGTTAAAAATCTGTCTAATTCTTCCTTAAATTTACTCACTGTTCCAGCATACACCACACTTTGGGGTCGTGAATTCCACAGATTCACAACCCTTTGGGAGAAGTAGTTTCAGTGCTAATCACTGTGCCACCGTGTCGCTCTGTAAGTTGTCTGAAGCCCCTCTGTGATGTTCATCACCCAACTCCACGTTGGCTCTTTCTGTTGCCCTCCACTTCGTCCTCTGGAAGAGATCTCTGCAGCTTTTCAGCTCTGATCAACACTGAGATTTCCTTTTCTGGATGACGCATCATATATATCTTGTCTTGCAATTTAAAGCATCTCTTCATTAGCCACATGGTCTGTGTATGGATTTACAGAAGCAACATGGACTTGATGGACCCAGTCTGACTGGAAGGTCCTGTTGGTCTGCGGAGAATGAGAATTCATGGAGCCAGACTTGCTCATCCTCGAGCACCTCCATTTAGAAATTGATGGACAGGAGCCTTTGCTGGTAACCAGTGACTCACGCAGTAGAGCACTTGCAAAGTGTGAACATTGTATTGTGTAGAGCAGATTCTGGCACCTGCAGAGTTCGGGACTGAGGTTTGCAAGAAGTCTTGAAACTTATGTTAGTTCTTTAATGTACAGTCAGCATGACAAATGATGTCACAAGCTCTTTAAAGGCTACAAATTTGTACATTCAGAAACAATCTTGTACAGTGTCTGGAAACCTCATGGCTGCAAAATCTCTGGGATTTCTTTGTGGAATGGTTGAAAAGTTGCTGGGTTCAATTCCCTGCTTGGGTCACTGCCTGTGCGGAGTCTGCATGTTCTCCCCATGCCTGCATGGGTTTCCTCCCACCGTATGAGAGACGCGCTGTTTAGGTGCATTAGCCATGCTAAGTTCTCCCTCAGTGCACCCGAACAGGCACTGGAGTGTGGTGACTAGGGTATTTTCGCAGTAACTTCATTGCAGGGTTAATGTAAGCCTACTCGTGATTAATAAATAAACTTTAACATAATTGTTTTTGCCATTCAGAGAAGTATCGAGCCAATTCCTGCAGAGTTCTCAACGACACCATTGAAATTGCATTCAAACCAAACTTGAGACTGTTATTTAAAAAAAACACATCAACTTAAAAGAAATTGCGATCCAGGTAAAGGAGTACTTTCACTGGAAGATCAGGGCAAAAGCATTTTTTTCAAATGTTCAAAAGGCAGTAAGTAATGATTAAAATAGCAATGTGAAATGCTGAGAGATTAAAGTGATGCTAATGATAACTGAAAGAAGAAAAGGGCAAGCTATATTTTAATCCCTGAGAGAATGGTTAATGACTTCTACTGCTTGAGATTAAACTAAACCTGTCTCATCAGCTCTTTCCACTGAACAAAAAAGCTTTCCGCACTTCAATGTATTAAAGTCTGTTCTAAGGTTTGCATTTAACCGTAAAGACTCTTAAGAGGCTACACAAAATACATTGGTCAGATTTCTTGAGCGATTGTGTTTCCTTTGTGTGCCAGAGGCCTGTTCTTGCTTTCACAAAGTATTTATCTTGCGAGCTACCAAAAAATAATTAGAAATATCAACGACTAAAGCGAAAAGGTCCTTTTCTCGTTTGGGATCTTCTCCCTGCATGAAGATCAGATATCAGTGAAGATGAAGACTCAGTTAGATTTGCTCACATGCCCTGAATTTTTTTTTAAATATTGGAGGTGTCTGCACTATTTGAAGCAACCAGTCTTTGTGTAATGTGCTGATCCCAGCGTTAGGATATCCCAAAACTGTTGGTTAAACACGCTTTCAGTTCTGTTGAAAGATTTCCCTTTGATCTCCATGGAAAACCTTTCATTTTACCCCCCAAATGCGTTCTTTAATAATTAAAACTGAAAAAGGGTGTTAAGCCACATTGTGGAACAAAGGTAGTGATAATTCCTGCGTGGTTTGTGGCTTTTATGTTATTGGCAAGTACTGCAAGTGACAAGGAAGAATACTGCCGATATTCAGAGTATATACTTTTCAAAACGTGTGTTTGTTTTAAACATGCGACGACTAAATTGAAATCTGACAGGACATTTACATTGCTATATTTGGAGAAGAATGTTATGTTACAAAGTTGATCACAGTGATTTGTCAGTGCTGCGGCACACTTAATGCTAGCTGTCTCAGCAAATAAAAGCAATCGGCTGCATTAATTTGTTTGCTACGGAAAATTCAGTGAACGGTGTCATTTTTGCCATCTGATTTCTGGCAATAACACATCACGTGGGAAGGGAGCAGGATATCTCACTTATGTTTGTAAAGGAGCGCTATTTGGTGATGCCATTATTAACTTAACATGGGCAATTCCAGCTGAGAACAAATTCTTGGTCATTAAGAAAATTGGGCAAAGAGTAGACTGATCAACATTTCCGACAAGTTTTGAAAAGCCTGTTTTGTTCCAAGGGGGGTGAAACATTAACGTGTGTAGGTACTTTTTTTTATTTTTTCATGGGACATATGTTCTGCACCCTTTACTTTCCATCTTCCCTATGTGTTCTATGAAAGGTGTGCTTTGATTGTAAAGCGTGCTAGAAACAATACTTCTCACTGTATACCAATAAATCAAACCATCACATGAGCGTCACTGGCTGGGCCAGCATTTATTGCCCACCCCTAGTTGCCCTTGGAGGGCAGTTGAGAGTCAATCACATTGCTGTGGCCTTGGAGTCACGTATAGGCCAGACCAGGTAGGGAAGGCAGATTTCCTTCCCTAAAGAACATTAGTGAACCAGATGGGTTTTTCTAACAATCGACAATGGTCATCAGTAGATTCTTAATTCCACATTTTTTTAATTGAATTCAAATTCCACCATCTGCTGTGTTGGGATTTGAACCCGTGTCCCCAGGCCAATAGCTGAGTTACTGGATTAATAGTCTAGCCACTCGGCCATTGCCTGTCCTTGTTTAAGTTAAAATCAGTCGGTGAAGTTGTAATCAGAATAACTTTTTTAGTATAGCTTTGCACCCACACTGTTATTTACCCACTTTTGGGAGATAGTGGGGGGGATGCATTACTAAACAGATTACGAACTCACATTCCATGGCCAGCAAGTCCTAGCAATGGTCGTGAACCCAGAGCTTCTGATCTAGTGGTAAAATTACAACCTCTGTGCCACAAGGCCTTCTGGTACATCAGCTATGATCTTATTCAATGGTCAAAGAGGCTCGATGGACTTAAGTGGCCTCCTCTTGCCCTGAATTCTTATGTACTTGTAAAATTATTAGAAATCAAAGTTGCACACCTTTCAACACATTTCGAGTGATGCTTATTCTAATTTTCTTGCAAGCTTTTCAAAATTTAATCTCTGTAGCTAATTTTACAAGCTGCAGGCATAATCAGGGTGGCCTATTTCATGGTATTGAAAGGTAAATCACGCCATCAGAAAACCTGCTTTGAAAATCAAACACCTGCAAAGATTTATTATGGACTGTGTAGACTTTTGATCAATGGGAGGAGGGAGCGTTGTGGTGGAAGTAAGCAAGTTCTATATTTGACTGTTTCCAGCAAGATACTTAACAACAAAGTACTTTACCGGTGTGGCACAGTGGTTGGTACTGCTGCCGCACCAGGGATCTGGGTTCAAATCCAGCCTTGGGTGACTATCTGTGTGGAGTTTGCACATTCTCCCCATGTTTACATGGGTTTCCTTTGGGTGCACCGGTTTCCTCTCACACTCCAAAGATGTGCAGGTTAGGTGGAGTAGCCAATGTATGGGGTTAGAGGAATAGGGCAGGGTGGGGGATGGTTGTGGGAGGAGATGCTGTCTATATGGGAGGTTGGAGGCATGGGCCTGGGTGAGATGCTCTATTGGAGAGTTGGTGCAGACTCGATAGGCCGGATGACCTCCTTCTGCAGTGTCAAGACATTATGATTCTATGGAGAAGTCAGAAATGCCAAACCCAGGAATTTTGCACTATATTTATTATGTTGCTTACAGGGTGAGAACTAAAGAAAATTTCCTCTATAGTTGTAATTTTATGAGAAGTGCCAGCTATAGTTAAAGCATTTACTGAACCTGATTAATTAGGAGGTTGGAATAAAGAGCCTTTACCATGGGCTGTTTCCTTGAACACACAATTCCAACATTGCCTGTGAACTAGTCCAGCTCCCTCACATTGTTAAGTTCAATGATTCTTTGGCTGTATTGTCTCCCATGATGTCATCAGTTGCGTGCAGAAAATCTCCAAACGTATGAAACAGTCTCACCAGTGACAGCTTAGTGAGTGTATGGCAGAACTGGTTGGTCCAGAGGCCGGAGCTAATGATCTAGATACACAAGCTCAAATCCCAGCAAGACAGATAGGGTGTTTCAATCCAGCTAAATAAATAAGATGTCAGTATCAGTAATGCTGACCATGTAACCATGAATTGGTGTAAAATCCCATCTGTGTCACCAAACGTTCTTCACAGAATGAAATCTGGTATCCTTGCCTGGCTTGGATGCGGTGCACTTGTATTTCTGAACTGCCCTCTGAAATGCTCCTGGAAGTCATACAGTTGGAAAGAAGATGGGTAAATTCTGGTTTGGTCAGTGATGCCTACACCCTATGAATGAATAAATAAAATTCCTAAAAATACTGATGACTTGCGAACATACAAAATAAGAGCAGGAGTAGGCCATTCGGCCCCTTAAGCTGCCTTGTCATTCGATAAACTCATGGCTGATCTGTTGGTGTTTCAAGTTCTCCTTTCCCATCTAACCTTTCATTTCTTTATCGAAAAAGAATCTATCTACCCCCGCCTTAAAAATATTCAGTGACCCCTGTCTCAGTCGCCTTCCGAGGGAAAAGGCAGGATTTTACAGCCTCATTCAAGCGAGATTGTAAAATCCCACCCGAGGCCAATGGAGATTTCTGTTCTGGGAATCTCCGCCGCTCCAATTCTGGGTTGGCCGAGGTGGTAGGTTTTCAGTCAGAGAGTTCCAAAGTCACACAACCCTCCGAGAGAAAAGAATTCTCCCCATCTCTGTCCTAAAAGGGTGACGCCTAATTTTAAAAGAACATCCCTTAGTTCTGGGCTCACCCACAAGAGGAAACACCCTTTCCACATTGACCTGATCAAGATCATTCAGGATAGTATAAACTTCAATCTTCTAAACTCCAGTGGAAACAAGTCAAGTCTATCTAACCTTTCCTGATAAGACAACCCACTCATTCCAGGTATCAATCTAGCAAACCCCCTCTGATCCATTTCCAATACATTTACATCCTTCTTTAAATAAGGAGGCCAAAACTGTACACATTATTCGAGATGTGGTCTCACCAATGCCCTGTATAAATGAAATGTAGCATCCTTATTTTTATGTTCAATTCCTCTCGTAATAAAGGATAGCATTCCATTTGCCTTCTTAATTACTTGCTGCACCTGAATACTAACCTTTTGTGACTCATACTTTATTTAGTTGATTTGGCTCTACACCGTAGCTGCGACTGCAACACCACATTCTGCATCCTCTCCTTTCATTCTCTGTGAACGGCAAGTTTTGTCTGTGTAGCACACAAAGCACAGTACTGTAAACTAATACACGTGACAATAATAAATCAAATCAGATCAAAAGTGCAGGAGAACACCTAGATCCCTAAGCAGCCTGGAATTGTGTAGCTGTTCTCCGTTTAAGTAATAGTCTGCTTTTTCATTCTGTTTCGTTCTCCCTGGGTTGAGGAGAAAAAAATCCCAATGACTTAAAAAGAACATTGAATGTCGACTCAGTACTTCACAGTACCAATAAAGTTACATTTTGAGCATTGTTACATGTGATGCCAAGGTTTTTACCACTGTTTGAGACATTTGTTATGCATATTCCAGCACTTGTAGTGCAGAGGAAACATAAAGCCAACAAAAATACATTTTTACAGTGAAGATTTTTCAAAGTACAATATTGAACACTGATTTTTGGAATGTGGTCCATTTCCTGTCTTTTGGAGCTGAACACAACTCTTCCTTTGAATCAGATGACTTACAGATAACTATGATATTACAATAACATTTTGCGGTGAGTTACAAATAATTATACCATCAGAATTCGATGCAGTGTAAGCACGCCACAACATTATTCTACATATGTTAAACATTGCTAATGAATGCAATAATCGAGAGATTAATCTGCTATAGGCTTACTTTCGTTGGAAGCTATTGAAGTATTTATGTTGGCCAGAACTCTGCGCCCTCATCCATGGCTGGGATTCTCCAGTCCCGCTGCAGTGAATGGAGTTTTGGTTGAGCGCCAAATTTTTGGTTCCCTCTGGCAATGATGACAGGGTGCGCATGATCAGAGAATCCCAGTCATAAGCTTGTTTTTGTAGGGCAAGTAACGTTACTATGAAACATTTCTGGTCTAGGAAGATAACCAGAATTCTTCGATGTTCCATGTCCCACCATTACTGCCAGTGAGAATGGAGAATTTGGCGCTGAGCCTAAACTCCATTCACTGCAGCGAGACCGGAGAATCCCAGCCGCAGAATTTTGGCCTAGGCCTCAAACCGCTGTATATCAAAGGAGAACAAAAATATATCTTTGCAACCCATTAGGGTAGTTAGCTGAGATTTTGATATACTTGCCCAACTATCTCATCAAGATCAGCGTGGGAGACTACATGGAGCTCGGCAGAAGACATTTGCTGTGCAGTGTTTGTGATGTAACTTCTGGACATATGGACACTATCTAAAAAAATGGAGATCATTTACATATATTCAATGAAGTGAACAATTAAAAGACAAAAGATGACTGGAAGCGAAAAAATAATGGAAATAATCATTTGGTCATATTGAACTTAGGTATCGCTGGAAAAAGCATATGTTGAAGGTTTTTGTCTTGTACTATCAGGACATTCATAAGAACACAAAATGTAGAGGCAACAACAATTTATACTTTATGAGAAGAGAGTGTTGTTAAGTAGACTCTGGTTGATAGAGGCATTGGCATGGATATTACACCAGTTAATAGATAACTGACAGTTAACTGACAAGCATTTTAAAATTAAAACTAGGCAGGTTGACACTGATTGGTCAAGGCATTAATAATGGGAAATAAACAGATAATTGCTGCCACCTGTTTTGTTCAATTGACACAGCACAGCATGCATTCATGTTCTTTCCATGTGTGAAGAAATTAGCTGTTTGCAAAGACAGGACATTAACCATATTCAACTAGCCCATGCTTGTAAAACTCAAAGCAATGTCCAACATTAGATGTGATTCTGCGATTGGACAACAATCCTAAGTGTACGACTAATCACATTGCTAACAAACTTAGGATTACTAGCCAGGCTTACAGTGTGGCGCACAACTAGAGGCTAGATATATTAATACACAGAGCCTTCCTGCTCTTTGCAGACCCAAGACAATGCCTTGATGAATCAGAGTCAACCTTGTTTAAATTTTTAAAGAAGATTGGCAGTTAACTGTCACTCATCGGCTAACTGACGCATCCTCCATGGCAATACCTGCACCAATCAGACTCCACTTGCCCACCAACTGCACTCTCGTCTCATGAAATATGAATCATTGTTCTCATTACATTTGGTATTCTTGTGAACGTCCTGCTGAGTGCAAGCCAAAAAGCTTCAACGGGTGTCTTCTTCCAAATAACGGAAATTAAAAATTTATTGGAATCACTTATAACCATTCGAATTGGAAGTGGAATTCTAATGCTTTTGAGACAATATTGATTTAAAACTTATAAGATTCAAGCAAAATTGTTTGTCTCCTGTTCCAACTATATGCAAGATTGTTTGTTTCTTTTTCAAATTACAAGCAGAGTCTCTTGTCTCCCTTTCTAGTCATAATCAACACCCATTCCAACAACAGATGAAGTTGTTTCTCTCTCCTCCAGGTTACAGACAAAATACCTTGTCTCCCACTTAGACTGCTTTAACAGAAAAGGAATTCCCAATGGTTTATATGCTGGTACACAATGCCTGTAGCATCTATGTTGCTCCTGCCTCTTGTGATGAGCAGATAGCTGAGTAGATACCAATGAAGTGAATGAATGAAACCTGCCATACTCATAGAATCATATAGAGGCCATTCGGCCCATTAAATCTGCACCAACAATCCCACCCAGGCCCTATCCCCGTACTCTCATGTATTTACACTGCTGATCTTCCTGAAACTAAGGGACAATTTAGCATGGCCCATCCACATAACCCACACATCTTTGGAGCATGGGAGGAAATCGGAGCACCAGGAGGTAACCTGCGCAGACATAGGGAGAACATGCAAACTCCACACAGACCGTCACCTGAGGCTGGGATTGAACCGTGTCCCTGGCACTGTGAGGCAGCAGTGCTAACCACTGTGCCACCATGCCGCTCATCACAATATCTGCTGTGAGACTGGGAATACCTTTGGAACAAAGGAAATTTAACAGATCCGTACATCATTCATACACTTTGGAGAATTGTAACTGAGACAACAGTGAGCTGCTGTAATTAAAAAAGAATAACAAGTTGTAGAACAGTATTTTTTCTTTTGTCTTGAACTGAATGCTCACTAACATGGGGGATACAGAGCTTAAAAGAATTTACACTCCTTACATCTGCTTTTTTTTCTGCTGTTAGCTTAGAGCAATTCTGGGTCAGATTTGTGCAGAATAAAGTTCTTTATTCTAAAACCACAGATGTTGGAAATCTGAAGTAAAAACATTAAATGCTGGAAAAAACCCAGCAAGTCTATCATGGAATCCCTACAGTGCAGAAGGAGGCCATTCAGCCCATCGTGTCTGCGCTGACAACACTCCCACCCAGGCCCTAGTCCTGTAACTCCTCACATTTACGCTGTTAATCCCCCTTACACTGGGGTTAATTTACCATGGCCAATCCACATAACCCGCAGCACACCTTTGGACTGTGGGAGGAAACTGTAGCACCCAGAAGAAACCTACGTAGACATGGGGAGAATGTGCAAACTCCACGTAGACTGTGACCCGAGGCCGGGAATGAACCCAGCTCCCTTGGTCTGTGATGGCGCAATGCTAACCACTGTGCCATCATATGAGGTATGAGTGGTATGAGGGGCTGCGAAGAGAGAAAGATCTCAGACCAATCGTCTTTCACCAGAAATGAAAATCTGATTTTTTTTCCCCCGACAGATGCTGCCAGAATTGCTCAGTATTTTCAATTTTTTTTTGTCTCTCTGTTTAACATGGATCACGAGACACCATCGATGATAAGGGGATAATTCCTCTTTTTGCCATGTTTAACAAAATTGCAAAGTTGCTCTTTATAAATTTGTTTATGATTTTATTACATATACCACATAATAAAATTATACACCTCCTTTCCTCTTTCTGTCCATCAAGTGCGTCAATCCTAACCTCTTCTATTATTTTCAGTTAAACAGTTCGACATGGTAGCACAGCACCAGGGACCTGGGTTCAGTTGGGTCCCAGTTTCCTCCGGGTGCTCCAGTTTCCGCCCACACTCCAAAGATGTTGGGTTAAGTGGATTGGCCGTGCTAAATTGCTCCTTAGTGTCAGGGGGATTAGTAGGGTAAAGTGGTGGGGTTACAGGGATAGGGCCTGGGTGGGATTGCTGTCGGTGCAGACTCAATGGGCCAAATGGCTTCCTTCTGCATTGTAGAGATTCGATAATTTTCCTTTTGTAAATCAGTTTGCAGGAAACCTCTTTGAGTTCAAATCAAATAGTCCAAATTAATATACGTTTGTAGATAGTGTTCTGCTGTGCCCTTTACTGAGAACGGTGCAGTGTTTTGCAGTTCAAGTAGGAACTTGTTTTGAAGTGTTTTGCTAAGATCATTCTCTGACTAGACTGAAAGGTGACTTGACATTTTTACGTACAACGATTTTGCTTTGGCCCTATATCCGCTCAGTGCCAGCTGTGAGTGTGTGGGCTAGCCAAAGAGTCTTGCGTGAGTGATGATCACTGTTATGGAGAATGGAATCCAGAACATTTTAGCGATGTTGCTTCATTAGTCACTTTGTACTAAGAGTAACAGAGACATGAGTACATCATCCTCCAGCCTTGAAAGCCAACAAAGAAGCCAGTGCAAGTATACAATGGGAAAACCTGTGTTTTGGTTTGCACGCATTGTCAGTCCCTTATCTGAGATTTGAGGAAACAACATGTATGCTGCAACCAGCAGAGATTCTCTCATCACGGTGAGAGATGAGACAGCACATGGAATATTGTGTACAGTTTTGGTCACCCTTTATAGGACTGACATTGATAAACTGGAAAGAGTGCAAAGAAGATTTTCAGGTCCCGCTGTATTGAGCGGAGATTTGGCTGAGCACCAAATTCTCCGTCCTCGCTTGTAGCAGCAGCGGGGTTGGTGAAAATCCTGGCCAATGTTTTAAGAAGAA
The DNA here is from genome assembly GCF_965287045.1 of Carcharhinus amblyrhynchos. NCBI lineage: Eukaryota > Metazoa > Chordata > Chondrichthyes > Carcharhiniformes > Carcharhinidae > Carcharhinus > Carcharhinus amblyrhynchos. The sequence continues at coordinate 8,705,127 of NC_137333.1, read as the reverse complement.
AATGTTCAACTTTGGCAGCGTGGTGGCACAGTGGTTAGCACTGCTGCCTCGCAGTGCCAGGGACCTGGGTTCAATTCCAGCCTCGGGTCACTGTCTGTTGTGGAGTTTGCACATTCTCCCCGTGTCTGCGTGGGTTTCGTCCAGGTGCCCCGATTTCTTCCCCCACGCTAAAGGTGTGTGGGTTAGATTGATTGGCTGTGCTAAATGGACTCTACTGTTAGGGGATTAGCAGGGTGAATATATGGGGCTGCAGGAATAGGGACTGGGTGGGATTGTGGTCGGTGCAGACTCGATGGGCTGAATGGCCTTCTTCAGCAATGTAGTGATTCTATGATTTTTTTCTTACAAGGACTCAGATCAGTTAATTCTGAAGGAGTGCAGAGTAATGCAAAAATTTCCACGTGCAAACTATAAACCCAACTTCAATTGCTTAACAATTGTATACATGTGGTCTCTTTAAGGAATTGCGAAGTTTAGCTTCTTATTGCATCTTTATGAATTTCATCGAAACAAAGGAACAGACAACTTGTTTGACGGTCACAATCTTTTTGCTTGAGTGTTCAATGATTCAAGTATGTTGTGAAAGTGACATTGCTGTGATAAACTACAGCCCTCCATTCACTACGCTGTCAATGTGGTGCTCCTACTAGAAGGCTGTAAGCCTCCTGGGACTTTGTGTTATTTTTGCTGTGGTGACGCAAAATGGCATGCGCTGTGTAAATGAATGAATGCTGTTGAGATTTTGAGCGCAGGTTGACTGCCAGGTGCCAGTGCAGCCCTGCGATTCATCTGAATGGTGTTGGACCCATTGAGGGCAGGGTGTGTTGGACGCTGAAACCAGCCTCGTAATTTAGAAAACACTCAAAAGAAATATTTGTCGAAATGGGCTTGCTTCAGGCCCACTGGAAAGTATGCTGATAAAGCACAGCATTAAATCAGGCCGTCTGCATGGAAGGCAACAGGCATGAAACATTTCCAAATGGGCTCATTCAACAAAATATCGTCAACACTGGATCGGCAACCGAGGTGAGCAAAACTCCCATTTCTTGGAGAAATCAGGAATAATGCCGATCCTTCGTATTTGGTTGCGTGGGGATTTCACCGGTCTAACGTGGGAGTGGACTTTTGTCGAGAAAGTGTGTTAGATGGTGGAGACAGGAGGGAGAATCGTAGCGGAAAAGCTGTGGAGTTATATGTGAGAGATAGAGATAGGTAGGAGTTGGGAGGAGGAGGACTGGAACTGTAGCACAGATAGTTCCAAACTTTGAGACAAAAATAGGCCATTACTGAATAGTGACAGTTGTAGAAAGCATGCTCCCTAATCATAATCCTAAAGGATCACAGACCATATCTGCAGTGAACAATCGCTGTACCATTTGAAATTAAAGTTTATTTATTCGTCACAAGTAGGCTGACATTAACACTGCAATAAAGTTATCGTGAAATTCCACCAGTCGCCACATTCCAGCAGTTGCTCGGGTTACACAAATTTAGCGTGGCCAGTGTGCCTAACCAGCACATCTTTCAGACTGTGGGAGGAAACCGGAGCACCCGGAGGAAACCCACGCAGACACGGGGAGAATGTGCAGACTCCACAGACAGGGACCCAAGCCGGGAATTGAATCTGGGTCACTGGCACTGTGAAGAAGCAGGGCTAACCACTTTGCCTAGGGCAGCACCGTGGCACCGACTTGGTTCAGACTTCTAAAGCCATTGCAAACCCGGCGTAAGTAGTCTTTCTGTTATGCTGTAGTATATATTTTGATGAGTTACGTGGACAAGCGAGAGACACTCAAACCCTTCGCTATTCCCACCGTACCAGAGTGTGCAGTAGGCATAAGCCCATTCTTACTTTGTGGTCACACATGTTGCCCTAAGCTTGTGCCGTTAAGATGTATTTAGTTACAAGGGCTGTGGAGCCTGAAGTGCTTTGAGGTGCTGGCAGCGGCATGATTGGCTAAGGTCGCCATAGAAACCGATTAGCTTTCATTTCTGTGACAGTGTCAAGTGTATTGTACTACAGCAATAAATTGTACTTTCGGAAAGGTTCTGACAAAACAGTGCAATGGGGCCAGGGAGCCTTCAAAAGCTGAACAGAAGACGCCTTTGCAAACTGCAAAATATGAGATAACAAGCGTCAATGTAAAACAGCCTCAGTGGCAGTTGTTTAAAGACAACAAATGATGTATGAATAACACTTGAAAGGTTAGCAGAGAATACATGGGTTTTTTCCAGACAATGTATGTTTGTCACATGCAGAATGCAAAACAATATGTAATAATGCATCGCTACGGTAACGATAACGCACGGCATAATTTTCTCTTCTTGATGGAAGGGCCTAGCCTGATTTAAAGGGCAGTGTCAGACTTAATAGTCAAAAATGCCTGATACATTGGTGCAATGTAGATGATGGAAACAGTAGTGTCTAGATAAAGAAGGATAACACCATAAGATATCGGAGCAGAATTAGGCCATTCGGCCCATCAGATCTGCTCCACCATTCAATCATGGCTGGTAAGTTTTCCAATCCCATTCTCCCACTTTTTCCCATAACCTTTGAACCCCTTACCAATCAAGAACCTATCTATCTCTGTCTTAATTACACTCAATGACCTGGCCTCCACAGCTGTCTGTGGCAATGTATTCCATAGATTCACCACCCTCTGGTGGGAGAAATTCGGGTTGTCCCTTTACTCTGAGGCTGTGCTCTTGGATACCAGTCTCCCCCTCAAGTGAACACATCTTCCGGACGTCCACTCTGTCCAGGCCTTTCAGTATCCTGTAAGTTTCAATGAGATTACCCCCTCGCGTTTTTGAACAGTGCAACAAACATGGGAAAAATGCTTTCCTCCAGATAGGGTGTTGCCTGGTCTTGAGGGTGTAGACTCTGATGAGAGGTTGAATAAAGTAGGATTGTTTTCACTGGCTGAAGGGAGACCTGATAGAGGTCTACAAAATTATGAGAGGCATAGGCAGAGCGGATAGTCAGGGTGGAAGTGTCAATTACAAGGTGGCACAGGTTCAAAGTGAGAGGGGGAAAGTTTAAGGGAGGTGTATGGGGGAAGTTTTTCACACAGAGAGTGGTGGGTGCTTGGAGTGCACTGCCAGAGGAGGTGGTGGAAGCAGACACTTAACAACATTTAAGAAGCATCTGGATGGGTACGTGAATAAGGAGGAAATAGGGGGATATGGTCCAAGTAAGGATAGAAGGTTTTTTTTTAAATTTAGTTAGGGCATCATGATTGGCACAGGCTTGGAAGGCTGAAGGGCCTGTTCCTGTGCTGTAATTTTCTTTGTTCTTTGATCACCCATAATGAAAGGTCCAAAAATGCGCCAAAAACACCTGCGGTCGAATTCTCCGACTAAAAGCTGGAAATTGCGCCAGACTGTCAATGGGGTTTCGCATTCTCCACAACTCGCTCGCTAAAATTCCAGTGGCAGGCGGGATGGGAGAATTCTGGCCCTGCAGTCTATTTAAGGTGAAATTTGGATGCCCTCCAACCGTCTCCTGGTTGAAGGCTGTAATTTTGACCTTGGAATCAGAAATTCCTGATAGCCCTCTCCTCCTTTGAGGATGCACCATAACTGGATATGAGGTTATTGAGGTCAGTTGTGCTTTTCGTAAAAGTGTCAATTTAAAAAATGCCCAACTCTCAACTTTCCGTCCATTCTTTGGATATCTGACAAAAGAGGGAAACAAAAAGCTTGAGCTGCAGAGGGAAGTGGAGAAGTTTGTCCGCAGTCGGCAAAGTGTTAAAAGACCTACAAAAACATTATTTCATCATGTCTGTTCCATTAGAATTCACTTGGGTGACTGAGAAAATGGTTTATAGATCCAAGAGGGGAGTACAAGTAAAAACATTCCATGCTTTCATGTGTGATAAATTCCCCAAACTCATTCCTCACGTCCGTGGGCTATAAATAACAAACACATTTTTCTTATTTGGGGAGGGGTGGGGGTTTTGAGTAGAGGTACGCCACGGGTTTTCTCTTTAGACAACCCTTTTTGTACTCTGAACCAATTAAATGTTAAATATTACTTACACTCTGGTGCTCGAGAGCAAGCTTTCAAATCCAGCTAAAAAAAAGGTGCGTTTTGCAAACTCAGTGTTGACAGTGTTGTAGGTGGATGGCTGAGATGGAATTATTAATTGTTAGTTTTCTGTCAATAAGCAATGAGGGACACAAAACAAGGTAAAGACACAGAAAATGCACCGTCGAATGATGTTGCGGCTCCTTAATCCTTAATGGGCACCGGCAAAATATTCAGTGAATATGGCAGAGGCATTGGCATTGTGTTATCACTGGACTAGCACTCCAGAGACCCTGGGTAATACTCTCCAAACCTGGGTTTGAATCTTGCCATGGCCAACAGTGTCATTTAAGTTCAACAAAATCTGGAATTAAAAGCCTAATGATGACCATGAATCCATTGTCGATTTTTGTAAAACCTTATCTGGTTCACTAATACCCTCCAGGGGAGGAAATCTTAACTCGTCTGGTTGACTCTTCAATATATGCCGTGTTTGTGAACTAACCTTTACTCATCTGATGAAGGAGCAGCGCTCCGAATGCTCATGATTCCAAATAAATCTGCTAGACTTTAACCTGGTGCTGTGAGGTCTCTTACTGTGCCCACCCCAGTCCAACACCACTTCATCTCCACCTCATGGCTATCATCAACACCACAAACCGTTGGCTCAAAGTGGAGAGGGTCTCCAAGAAGAAGATCATGCATATCAACAGTTTCTCCAATCTGTAAATATCCTGCAATTGTGTCTTTTACCTACGTGTGCTGTGTTTGTGAATTAACCTCCACTCACCTGATGAAGGAGCAGCGCTCTGAACGCTCGTGATTCCAAATAAACCTGTTGGACTTTAATCCGATGTTATGAGACTTCTTACTGGACTCTTCAATTGCCTTAGTTCAAGGGGCAATTAGGGAATGGGCAATAAATGCTGGCTCAGCCAGCGGTGCTTGCATCCAGCTAATGAAAAAAGAATAGGATAGTTTTAGAATCCTGGCGCTGACTTGGGGAATAGCTCTCTAAATGGGCAAGATACATGGCATGTGTTTTAAAATCAATGAAGGGGTTTTGGCAGTGTGTTCAAGATATTAGACATATGAGGGTTTCAGAATGGTTTGGTTTTCTTTGTGCATGCTACAGGATTCAGAATTGTGGGAGAACATCTCTCCAATGGGTGAAGGAATGCCAATCTTTCAACAAACAAATTGGGAATGAACATGATATTTTCCCCATACCTGCTTTTCAGGATTGTCTTACAGTCAGCCATCATTAAAGATTATTTCCAGGAAACTGCTGTGAGGAATCAGGGAGACAAATAGTAGGGAAGTTTTAAGAAACACTAATTGTGGCCAGAATTCTCCAGTCTCGCACTCCCCGCTGCTGCTGCCAGTGAGAACGGAGAATTTGGTGCTCAGCCAATTCTCCATTCACTGCCGTGGGACTGGAGAATCCCAGCGAGGCTGAAGAACTCCAGATGTGGTTTTTTTTTTCTAATTTCCTTTGAGCACTGAGGCCAGAATTTTTCTGTCCCGCCTGCCACAGGAATTGTAGCGGGTGGGACACGGACCATGCGAAGGTCTGTTGACCTTGGGTGGGATTTTCCGGCCTTGGGGTGTGCGTGGCCGAATAATCCGTCCAGTGAGTAGTGGAGGTGGGAGCAACTGGGTTGAACAATTGCAAGTTCAAGGTCACATCCGGAGACCTCCAGGTGTATATATGTGGTCGACTGGAATTGGTCACTCTATCCCATACCCCACTAAAACAAGCATTCTACTTGGAATTCTAATCACCACTTGAGATCAGCCAACTCGCAGCACGCCCAGGTTTCGAAGTAAAGCCAATTCATGTTTGAGATTGTTGAATAGCTGTTTGCATTTTACATATTAAGTCTAAGTGGCGTCGTTCTCTGGTGGACAATACACTGATCGCCTAAGCACTAAGGTTGGAAAGAAAAATTAAGCACTTATGACAATTTTCTCAGATGCCTCAAAGCACTTCACCTGCATCGAATTACGGTGTGATCTACTTGTTCTGTAGGCAAACAGAGCAGTCATTATACATAAAGCACGCTCCTACAAAAAACAATGAGGTTAATGACCAGCTAAACAAACTCTTGGAGGTGCAAGTTGACGATGGAATGGTGTCCAGAACTTGAGGTGAATTCCACATTATTCTTTCAATGGTATTGTGGGGTCTTTACTGTCCACCTGAGTCACTAGAATTGGAAGAAGAAGATGTTGCATGAAAGGCAGAGTGACAGAGTTTAGCAAAAAGGGTCATTATGTTGATCGTGAAAACTTTTTTCTGTTTTTATCTAATGTCAACACATGTGCTACACCATGGCCCATTATTTTCTGGTTCCTCAGTGTCTCATTTAAAGGGTACCCCAATGTTGCACTGGGGGACTCTCTGGGGTGTTCCCACATAAGGGTTCACCTGGCCAGGAGTGCTAACTTCCTCTGACTTAGAATCATAGAGTCCCTAGAGTGTGGAAGGAGGCCATTCAGCCCATCAGGTCTGCATCGGCCACAATCCCAGCCCCTTGCATTTACCCTAGCCAGTAGATAGTCAATATCTTTTCCCAAAGGTAGAGGAGTCTAAAATTAGAGGGCAGAGGTTAAGGCAAGAGGGGAAGAGGTACAGAAATGTCCAGAGGGGCAATTTTTTCACACAGAGAGTGTGAGTGTTTGGAACAAGCTATCAGAGGTTGTAGTAAAAGCGGGTACAATTTTATCTTTTAAAAAGCATTTAGATAGTTACATGGGTACGATGGGTTTAGAGAAATATGGGCCAATTGTGGGCAATTGGGATTAGCTTAGGTGTTATTAAAAAAACGGCATGAACAAGTTGGGCCAAAGGGCCTGTTTCCATGCTGTAAACATCTATGACTCTAATAATAGTGGAATAATATTCCAATTGATGCAAAAAGATGGGGCACTGTGGGGATGGATATATTGGGCAACCAATGGCGAACGTATGCAGACAGCCTGCTTGAAGGTCTCTACCTCAGTTCCTCTCTCCACAGATGCTGCCAGGAGGTTTTGCAGCTGTTTCTTCTTTCATTTAATATTCACTTCAAACATTATAGCCGTTTTGGTCAAATCTGGGTGCAGAGGAAGATGGGTAGAAATCTCCTTGGGTGAGGGGGGGTGGGGGCGGTCACGGTCTTTATTCTTTACTCTTGTGACGGGAAAAGTGAATTAAGTTGGACGTGGTGTCGGTGGTTGTTGTCTGACGAAAGTTTGACAGCTTAAAGGCATCACACGCTGTCTCTTGCACCGTGAGACTCTCTCCGAATGTGGGAGCATTAGTTGGCCTGATTGTGATCGAGCTGAACTGCTGACGACGTGTTATGAAAAGAAAAATTGCAGAAGAGATTTATGGTCTTCTCAATGAGAAAATGGGGGGACGGCGAGGGGGAGATATGACTCCTGGTTCAAATCTACATTGCTTTTCCAAGTGGTGTGAGAAGCAAAGAGGGAGTTGACAGGATATGCAACACTAACATTTATTCCATCTGGCTGCACCATCCCATTCTGAATAAAGTTAGGCTGAAATGTAACTGTTGACCAGGATTTTTTTTTTGAATGGATCTGCTTTTGGGTTCCTCCTCAATGGTACGATGCCATTTAAAAGGAAAGCTATAGTGGCTAATAGCTTCCATTTTTTTGCTTAACTGCTGACTGAAAGTTGTTACTGCATGCCAAAGCTCAGTAACACCTATGTGTTAAATCACTACTTTAGAATGGGATTCCTACAACGTAGAATGAGGTGGAAAGGTTTGGAATCTGGCATGACAAGCAGCCACCCAACATTGGGTGGCACAAATGTTAGTACTGCTGCCTCACAGCGTCAGGGACCCGGGTTCGACTCTGAGACTTGGGTGACTGTGTGGAATTTGCATGTTCTCCTCGTGTCTGCATGGGTTTCCTCCAGGTGCTCTGGTTCCCCTCCCCCCACAGTCCAAAGATGCGCAAGTTAGGTGGATTGGTCATGCTAAGTTGCCTCTTAGCGTCCCAAGGGGGAATTCGTGGAGTAAATGCGTGGAGTTATGGGGGTGAGGCGGTCCAGTGCAAGATGTGCTGTTGAAGAGTCGGCGCAGACTTGATGGGCTGAATGGCCTCTTTCTGCACTGTAGGGATTCAATCATTCTGCATCATTTGGTGTCTAGGGAATCAGGAAAAATGGAATAAAAGAGCCACCTAGGAATAGATTCAGCAGCGATCGTACAGCTCAGTGAAAGAAACATACAGAAATAGAAATCTCCAAAATATTGCACCCTGTGCTGCTGGTCTCTCTAAAGCAAAGTTCAGTATTATCCTTTCAGTGAAAAACAGTATCGAGGATCCCCACCAAAAATGAAACAATTTAGACTTCAGAACTTTCCCTGTGCTCTCTAAAAGAGGGAAATATGCAAAGATCTATCTCTAGATTATCCCCTTTTAGCGACTCTTTGTACCACTCAGAGTCTGGGAAATGTATCATTCAGACTAACCGTGCATAAAGCTGTTAATTTCACTCTTGATTAGGAATCTGTTGTGGCATCTCATGGGTTTAGCATATCTATAGCCTCTCCTTCCTTTTTTCTTTCGCCCTTCTCGCCTTTTAAGAAAGTCGGCCACTTCCTCGCGTGTTTTGCCCTTGACAAATGGGCGAAGGAGAAGGAATCTGTCGTGATTAATGGTCAAGGAACGTTGGGTGTCTTCCATCATCTTTCTCTCTTGTGCTTTCTCCAGATTGATCATGGGTTTTTTTTTAGCAAAACGCTGTATTTCTGGTTGACGAAGAAAACGCAACACTGCTTCACTTTCCTTTGGAAAGTCAAAGTTGAAGAGCGACAAAAAGATGACAGAGCTGTAATCTTTATCTCTCCCCTCCCTCCCCCTTTCCCTATTCTCTAACTTTTCTCTTCCCCCTTTCACCAACCAACCCACCACCCCCCCCCCTCCTCTATTTCATTAGATTGGCTGAATGTTTATTTGAAACTGTAATGAAATATTTACTTCATATTGCAATACGGATTAGCAAGAGATAATTGACTGAAGCCTGCTTCAGAATTTTGGTTATAATAGAGCCCCTCTTGTTTGAATACAGGCTCAGCGTGGTGGGGGAGGGGGGTAGGGAGGGAGAGGGAAGGAGGGGGGGGGACGCAGTTTGTGTGCGTTTTTCTGCCTGTCAGTAGCTCTCCACACGTTGCTTTCTCTTCTGGAGATAAGTGGGCCGAAGGCTGAACAAATAGTGGAAATGAGAATGGACTGAGAATCATTCACTTCTTGTTTTCCCATGGCAGATTGATAGGCGCCCAGTCACAAACCACCACCCCCCCCAACCCCCCACCCCCCCCCCGACAACTACAAACACCACACCAGCACCCCCACCCCTTTCGAACCGCCCCAACCCCCTTGAGCAAAATTATTTTGTCAGCGAGAGCAAATCCAATTGAACAGTCCCCCGGACGTTGAAGGGACACCGATTGTCACAATCAGCAAATGTAATGAAAGGGACCGAGGAGAATAAATTGGCATCAGGTGCAGCACTCTGTGTATGATAGGCTGCCGCATTGTGTCTGCTAGACATTCAGCGATTTCAAATATAATGGGAGAAATTAATGCAAATGAGAGGACGGAATTGAAATGTATTTTAATGCAGATTTGGGGGGACCTGGTGAATGCTTGATAACAACTTGCTCCAGGAAAAAGACTACATTGTGCCGGGTCATTTTTTTCCCATTTCTTGTCACTTGTGCTTTATAAGGGTCCATTGTTCTCTTAAGTAAACTCTTTTAAACTATTGACATTACTCATTTATTTGAATTTCAGATGGGCTCCCCCCACCCCCCACTCCCCCACTCTCTTCTCAGCCAACACTGTTGCCACAGGAGATCTGGGAAAACATTAATAGTCGGTGAACAGGGGGTCTGTCTGCAACATAAGATGAAATCATTAAGTGTAATGTTGCTGCTGTCCATGCCTCATTATAGACCGCATTCCAGGCAATAAACTGTACATTTTCACAAGTGGATTCCTGGCTAAATGAATTACTCTGGGCCTGGGACAGTTCAGTGTGACATGAAGTGTTATAGCGACGGAGTAGAATGCAGCTGTTAAAACATTGTTCCATTTATCACTAGATTAGTTGCCCACTTTTCATCTCTTTGCCTGCTCTATCTCTTGCTTTTTCCTGCCGTCTTTCTCTGTTAAGTGTGAAGGGTTTACTTACACACAGTGCCATATCTTTGGGAAGTGAAGACTCTGACACACGCTGTAACTGCGTCATCATCACTTGCATGCTACTGTCAAGTTGCCGTGTGCAGGGCCTGTGTCACAGTGTCCGTGTGCCTTGGCTGCGAGGTGCATTCGTCCAAACTAGCCTGCCAGTGAAAAATAAGTTTTCCCTGAACCCTGCAATAAAAAAAATCCTTTCTGACAATTTCATTTAAATAGAGGATGTGTACTGCATAACAAACAAGTGAGTCCATCTGCCTGTTGGGGTAAATATTGCATCTAGTGGAAATCTGGCAGCACATTTTCTACTCAAAACATAATAAAACAATGTCTTATAAACACTGGGCTTACTGACTAGTTGATCTGATGCATAATCAAGTCACAAAGTTCCAAGTATGACGAGAAAACCGAAATCAAACAGCCAAATGGTTGAATAATGTGATCAAAGTTTTGACAAAATGTTTAAAGGAGCAGCCTCCTTTTTTCCTTTTTGGCACACAATGGTAGACTTCTAGCATTCGTCCTGGACACACTACTGCACATGTGAATAGGCTGCCTGTTATAAATCTATTCTGCTATTGATTTCCCCAAAAGCCAACAGATAGAAAAATTGGGCTGTTTCTATAGTGCGCTGTCTTCCCGCAAACCTAGATAGCAAGTTGAAGAACCATCCCATAAACTCTTGCCGGTGGTATGGAGGTTCATGCAGGAACATAGCAACTTTCCCATCTATTTTGGTATCATCTGCAAATTTTGCTATGTTACACTCTGTCCCTGCTCGCTGGTCACTTATACAGATCGTAAACAGTTGAGGTTCGAGCACTGACCCCTGCGGCACCCCACTAGTTACAGTTCAGCAGGGAGAAAAGGACACATTTTTTCCTGACCCTCTGTTTTTCTGTCAGTCAGTGAATCCTCAATCCAATCTAGTACTCTACCACTAATCCCCTGCAATCTCGCCTTCTGGATCAGTCTTTTATGCAGCACCTTGTCAAACACCTTCTGGAAGTCTAAATATATCACATCCACAAGCTCCCCACTATCCACCTTGCTGGTTATGCTCTTAAAGAACTCAAACAAGTTTATCAACCATGACTTACCCTTCATACAATCACACATCACCAGGTTAAAGCCCAACTGGTTTATTTGGAATCACAAGCTTTTGAAGCACTGCTCCTTCATCAGGTGAATGGACCAACGAAGGAGCAGTGCTCTGAAAGCTCGTGATTCCAGATAAACCTGGTGGACTTTAATCTGGTACTGTGAGACTTCTTATTTTGCCCACCCCAGTCCAACGTTGGCATTTCCCCTTCGTAAAACCATGCTGACAACGGTAGATTGTCTTTCCAATAGAGTAGAAAAGCTTCATGTAGCACCTTCACTATTCCTGGATCAGTGTGTAAGTAGCCTCCCCTAGGCCTCTCCCAATGAAACCAGGAAACTGAAGGCACATGGCAATGATTTTGTCCTCCCCACACCTTTTCACACAATGTAACTACACAACCTTGCCGCAATTCTGCCATGATTTTGCTCCCTCCCAATCCTGACTTTGATCGTACAGGAAGAGTGTTGGCAGATCATCCTTCTGCCTATAGTGCCTTCTCATTATGGCGATATTGGGATTGGGCACTCAATATGTGGGAATCACAGTTGCCAAGCATTGTGCATTGGCACCATGGCACAGGTACCAGTGTGTCTGGCCAATCATTATGTTTCATAGTGAACAAGTAAGGTGTGGGGAAAAAAATAGTTACCATTTCAATAGGAATGCATGAGTGCTGGTTGTTCAGCTCCTCGAGACTTTTCCATTGTTCAGTTGCACCATTGATGTCAGTCAATGTGCCACTATACTAAAACAAACATGTCCTGTGGTGCTCAAGCCTGATGGAATATCTGAGAACCTTTTGTCAAAGGCTGAGCACCTAGTTATGGCCTGTCCAGAGGAAAATAGGTACCGGGTTCCTAACAGATGTTCTCCATCAGGCAGAGTGCGACCCTGCCACGCAACTGAGTTATAGAACAAACAGCAGAGCGAAGGGTTAGATCTGATTACTTGCACCTTTCAAAAGTAGGTAGTTTTGTGTTACAGCAAAAGGGATTGGGCAGCCGAAAGGTGAGGCAATGAGACTATGCAAGAACCCATAAGTCAGAGGACTGATAAAGGTGAAGACCAGTGCTCAAGAAAGGGCTAGATGCTGGCACAAGAATGTTAACACCCATTGGCATGGTATTGCAAAATGGTAAAATCGACTGAGTGGAAGAGTCTGCTTCATCCAAAGCAATCATATCAAACAGCAAAGGGTAGCCGGATGTTGTTATTCTGCAGTCTAAAGCTTTGGTAGGTTGGGAGCTCTGTCAGAACTACTGGTCCATGTAGGTTGGTGCTACTCCTGAAACAAACAGACCACTGAGAGAGTGATTTTTCTCAAAGTGGTTGATTGAAATGTGCATGGATGGGATTCATTGCTGTGTTAACATAAATACAGTAGCCTGTTCGCCTTTTCTCAAATCTTTGCTTCTACATGATCATCATGTAGTAAAGTTGAAAAGTGAAAGAAAGCCCTTTGAAATCTCAGCATTTTGCTAGGGGAGGTTCCGGATGGTGCATTGCGCATTTTGCTAGAGCAGGGAATGAGGACAATACAGTTGTACACAGTTCAAATGCATTAAAAAACAGGAGAGAATGGAGGATAGTAGCACAGTGCAGCAAAGGCTAATGGGAGGGAGAGGGAGGGGGTTTAGTCCTTTACTGGACCAAAAGGATTAATAATCCAGGGTTGAATGAAAAGATAGAGATGTAATATCCTATCCTAGGGGCAGAGGTTAACTCTGTCCCATATTGGAAAATGGGGTAATATTTCTGTACAATAGGCAGAAGGATTAATAATCCTGTACTGTATGGAAAAAAGCAAACAGCAACAACCCTGTACTCCACATAAAGTAGATGGCCAGAATTATGAAAGGAAGGAATGATCCCATATGGTACAGGATGAGATTTGTGAAGGAACTCTACAGTTTGGAAGAAGATGTGTCAACAATCTTGTTCTATATGAAGAACAGAAATAAGTAATCCTGCTTTTTATAAAAGGAGGAGGCAATTCTGTTACAGTGTTCAGTATATTTCACATCTCATGTTTCTTATTACATTTTTAGCTACATGTATAATTGTACAGAACACAAAGAGTGGCAGGGGAGAGTGTTTTAACAAGGACCATGTCCAGGGTAGGTGAAACTTGCTACAAGAGAGTTTCAAAAACTCCAGCATGCTTAGAAAACAAATTGCCCAAACCCCATTCAGGAATTCTTGCTTCCACTCCCAGTGCTGGTAATTTTTACAGGATAAAGGTGTGGGTGGTGAAACCATCCCTGCGCTCGTCACCTGGTTGGCTCTTTTGCAGGGTTAGGCATCTCATATCCACTCGCAACTGTCAAGGAGTCAGGCCAACTTCTTGAAGACTCACATGTTTCACAATCCCTCAGAACCATGGTGTATTCAGGAATCTTTTGAAAAGTAAGTTTAAAAGCACTTGGCTATGCCACCTTGTAGCCCCCATGACTCCCATGCCCAGCAATGCTACCCACCCATCCACTATGGTCCCTCATGCCCTCCTTCCTCACCCCCACCTCCCCCGCCCCCCATGCCGAGTTATGGCACACGTTAATTCTCACCTTGCTATATGCTGTATGGATTGTTACTTTCATCATTAACTATCCACTTCCTTAAAAAGTCATTTTTACTACAGGCCAATAAAAGCATCAATCATTCAAACATTTAAAGTATCAATGACCAAAATTGCAAACATTTGAAATATTTTTATCTTGTGTAAATAGACATTGTACGATTGACAGAAGCGACCAGGGAGACACCTGGGGCTCAGGTGTTTCAGTAATCTAACGGATGTATGAACTCTCAGCTAAGCCTCATTATGCATTCTTGGCTGAGAACAAAGACGTTGTCTATCAGCAATCTATTTTCTCTTACATCTATGCAGTGGAAAAAAATACCTTATTCCCCTTCCTAAATCTCTCTGCTTATCTCTCCTTAAAACCTACACCTGGCAGATTGATTAGGTACAGCACGCAGTTGGGAAGGCAAATGGTATTTGATCTTCATTGCAAGAAGACTTGAGGACAGGAGCAAGGAAGCCTTACTGCAACTGTGCAGTGCCTTGATAAGAACACCCCTGGAATATTGTGTGACGTTTTGGCCTCCTTATCTAAGAAAGGATTTATTTATCATAGAAAGAGTGCAGCAAAGGTTAACCAAACTGATTCCCGGGATGACAGTGTTGTCATATAAGGAGAGATTTGGTCAACTTGTCCAGTATTTACTGGAACTTAGAAGATTGGGAGGGGAATGTCTAAGTCTCTGACAGGGCTGGACAGACTGAATGCAGGGATGTTGCTTCCTCTGGCTGGAGGGGGTCTCGAACTAGGGGGTCACAGTCTCAGATTATGGGGTTGGCCACTTGAGGAGAAGTGTCTTCACTCAGAAGGTGGTGGAACTGTGAAATTAACCACCACAGAAGGCTATGGAGGCCAAATCACTTAATATATTTGAGAAGGAAATAGATTTCTAAAGGAGATCTAAGGATGTCAAGGAGGGCACGGGTGTATCGTGTTGAGATAGAGGATCAGCCATGATCATGTTAAATGGCAAAGCAGGCTTGATGGGCTGAATGGCATCCTGCTCCGACCTTTCTATGTTTTGTTACCTGTCAGAATATCTCTGGATGTGGTTCGGTGACGACAATTCTTTGGACTGTCTTGGGACATGCTATCATGTCAAACGTGCTACATCAAGGCAAGTCATCGTTGTTCATAGAATCATGGAATCCTAGAATGCAGAAGGAAACCATTTTGCACATCAAATCTGCACTGACTACAATCCCACCCAGGCCCTATCCCTGTAACCCCACATTTTTACCCTGCTAATCCCCCTGAAACTAAGGGGCAATTTAACATGGCCAATCAACCTAACCCGAACATCTTTGGACAATGGGAGGAAACCGGAGCACCCAGAATAAACCCACGCAGACACGGGGAGAATGTGCAAACACAGACAGTGACCCAAGGCGGGAATCGAACCTGGATCCCCAGAACTATGAGGCAGCAGTGCTACCAGCAGCTGTTGTGTAAGAGAAACCCACAGCGGCAGCAGCAAAAGCTTGCGAGGATCAAATACATAGAAACTGCCCTGAAAGAGTCCATTCACAATACAAAGAAAGCCGAAATAGATAGGTGCTGAGCCACTGGATTCAGGGCTGAGACAGGCAGAAGGAGTGAGAGAGAGAGAGAGAGGGGGAGAAAAAAAGCTGTAACAGATTTGCTGTTGTCTGAAAGTTACAGAATGTTGATTAATGTGTGAGATAATGGACTTGGGAAATGAGTAAACACTCCTGTGCTCCCTGCTTTGTGCTTGAATGATTTGATGACAAGGGCAGAGCAAGGTGAGAATTTAGCAGGCCTGCAGAAAAACGCAGGATGGAGTGAAGCATGACTGAGCATAGCAACAACATTATCTGAGTGGGAGGCTTTAACTTAATATAAAGAAAAAAGAAGTGGAAGTTTTTAGAACATGTATAATTAAAATAGCTCTGGGGAATGCAGCGTAATTTCTCTTGTAAGTCTATGCAGATTTAATTTGGAGCTTTAAAGCATCTTACAGGCTACCCAGAATGGCACCAGTTTAAAAGACTGTAGGGAACAATCACAAGTTTCAATTATTTCAATGCACTTTAGCAGTTCAAATGTATTTCAGGTGTTTAATAGATAAGAGCCCGTGTCATTCTTTGTTTTAATTTACTACTCTTTGCCAGTTCACCAGATTGTAACCTGCTTCGGTACAGAAAGTGCGGCTGCATTTCACGGGATCATAGAATCCCTACAGTGCAGAAGGAGATCATTCAGCCCAATGATTGGGGTGGCACAGTGGTTAGCACTGCTGCCTCACGGCTCCAGGGACCCGGGTTCGATTCCCGGTTGGGGTCACTGTGCGGAGTTTGCACCTTCTCCCCGTGTCTGTGTGGGTTTTCTCTGGATGCTCTGGTTTTCTCCCACAAAGATGTGTGTGTTCAGGTTGGCCACGCTCAGTTGCCCCTTGGTGTCCTGGGATGTGTAGGTTAGAGGGATCAGAGGGGTAAATGTGTGGGGTGACATGATAGGGCCTGGGTGGGATTGTTGTCGGTGCATTCTTGATGAGCCAAATGGCCTCCTCCTGCACTGTAGTGTTTCTATGATTTCTATGCCAACAATCCCACTCAGGGCCTGCCCCTGCAACCTGGTGTATTTACATTGCAAATCCTCCTGACATTAATCAACATAATGTGCATATCTTTGAAGTGTGGGAGGAAACTGGAATGCCCAAGGGAACCCACGCAGAACTGGGAGAAAGTGCGGACTCCACACAGATGGTGAACAAAGCCAAAATTGAACCCAAACCCTTAAAGCTGTGAGGCAGCAGTGCTAACCACTGTGCCACCATGTAATAAAGTTGTCGCATACAGCCTGCATAAGATTGTGCCTGGAGCACTGTGTACATTTCTGGTCTCCATATCTAAAGAAGGCTATGTTGACCATGGAAGAAGTACAATGGAAGTCCACCAGACAATCCCTGGGATATGGCAGGATTGTCTTATAAGGAGAGACTGAGGAAAGTGGGCCTGTGTTCTCACGAGTTTCAAAAAATTGAGAGGTGGTCTCATTGAATATGAACAAAATTCTGACAGGGAGTGACAGCTAGTGTAGATGTAGGAAGGACATTTCCCCTGACTGGTGAGCCTAGAACCAAAGGACACAGGAGGAATTTACCTATTCCATGGGAATCAGAGTGGGTGAAGGGCAACCACGGAAATGTCCATTGACCTCAGGCAGGATTTTCCTGTTTCGCGGCAAGTGTGGCTGGAAAATCCCACTTCTAGTCTTTGAATAAGGCGTTTAAGATGTGAGGAGAAATGTTTTCACTCAGAGGAGGGTGAATCTTTGGAATTCTCTACCTCAGAGGGCTGTGGGAGCTCAACCATTGAACATGTTCAAAACAAGTTGATAGATTGCTGGATACAAATGACATCGAGGGATAAGGGAAGGGAAGTGGCATTGAGGTAGATGATCTGTTTGAATGGTGGAGCAGTCTTGATGAGTTGAGTGGCCTATTCCCACTGTTATATTCCTATTTGTTCTTCCAATCCCTTAAGGGATAAATCTTGAACATTTGGAAGGTCAAGATGATAAGGTTAAGTCTGCAGGCATTATTGTGAGTTTTCATCAAGTAACTGTGAAGTTCTACCAATTGGCTCCGTGTCAATGGCTCCAATAGACCTTTGAAATGCGTGGGCAATTTGCTTATTTAATGCCTTGCATATTCTAATATGCTTTACAATGGGAAGAAATGGGCAGTGAACAGGTTGAAGGGGAGAATCTAAGATAGGTGTTTTAAGGCATTCTCGAAGACATAACATTTTGAAAGACTGAAGGTGAAGCAAAGGGATTTGGGAAAATAAGTTGCAGAGTGAAAGAATATCATTCCATTGCCATCCATAGTGGAGAGGAGCAAGAAGGGCCCCTAGGCCAGAACTCGATGTATATTAGATATCAGGCTGAAGAAGATTTTGGGGGCACTTCTCATGGAAGCTATGGAGGAATCTGTACGCTGCTTCGTTGATCTCATCCTACCCCAGGACCATTCTCTCAATGACAGGATTCTAGACAGCAGTGCTTTGCCCGGTTGAATTTTTCAGTCAGTTTCCAGCCATCCACCCCTGCCCCCCACCCTCCTGCCACCCTGCCCCCCCTTCCCCCTTCCCTTCCCCCCCATACTCCCTGGGGAACAGGCCAGCTGCTTCGGGTGTAGGCCAAGCCACCAGGTGGAAGAGTTAAGTCTTCATAATGGTATCTGGCTGTCGAGGGAATACTTTTTAATTTAAAAGTTTAAAAAGTTGAAGAGAGGGCACTTCGATCTTGAGGTGCAGCACCCCCCTCCCCCACCCCGTACCCCCCTCTTAACTGGAAAGGCAGGTTTTCACTTGCGCTTCGCTGGAGGGCCTTCTCTTTGAGAGCCTGTTTGCCATCCTTAATTGAACAGTCACTCTGCCCTCTGGACACTGCCCAATTGCCCACTGCCCACGGCACAGTAGCACAGTGGCTAGCAGTGCTGTCTCACAGTGCCAGGGACCCAGGTTCGATTCCCGGCTTGGGTCACTGTCTGTGTGTAGTCTGCACATTCTCCCCATGTCTGCGTGGGTTTCCTCCTGGCGCTCCGGTTTCCTCCCACAGTCCGAAAGATGTGCTGGTTAAGTGCATTGGCCGAGCTAAATTCTTCCTCCGTGTACCTGAACAGGGGATTTTCACGGTAACTTTATTGCAGTGTTAATGTAAGCCTACTTGTGATAAATAAATAACCTTAAACTTTAAACTTCAGGGACTCTCCACGCCAGTTTCCCACAATGTGCAGGCTTCTGATCCTCATTTGACCCCAACAAAAGCGTCCCATAGCCCATGGGGAAAATCCCATTTGGTCGATGTGGCTCAGTGATAACAAGAGGTAATGCTCATCCCTTGACAAATCTTTATCACACCACTGTTGGTGGAACCTTGCTGTGTGTAAATTGGCCTCCACATTTCTCTTTACAACAATGATTACACTTCAGAAACATTTCATTGGGTGTCAATCACTTCATGAAATTCTGAGAAATATGCTGTATAAAGGCAAACTTTTCTTACATGCTTCTGTGGAATATTATTTCAACCCGTGACACCCTAAGCGAGAAGGATTAATATGATGGCGCATGTTACAATTGACTAAGTGGTAGAAGGGGGAAATGGTTCTCTGTTGCCAGCCCTGGATCATGTTATTGTTTAGCTGGATATTTCACAATAAAAGTGACACTCTGGATTGTACAGGATACGAGGCTCACTTAGGGGAATGAGTTGTGACCCCAGGAGAATATCAGATGTAAATCTGTAAATTGTGACTGAGCCCTCAGGGTAGTTTAAACTCTGGAAAATGGGCATGTTGACGGTTATAATCACCTAACTTACTAAACTGCCTATTGAGCTGCTGGAAGCTGACAGCTTTTTTGTTAACCTCCTGAGCACAGGTCAATGATGCCTACTCAAAGCCAGAAACATCCTTTTTAATATCGGCATGTGGGGGGGTCACATGCATACACACACATGCACACATAAATGCATGCACACACACAAGCACACACACACATAAATACATGCACACAAACATGCACACTCACTTAAATGCACACACGTACATGCATACATTTACATGCACATGTCTGCACATACATCTGTGTATCCACACACATGCATGAACGCACATGCACACACGTGCACACACTTGCATGTACACACGTGCAGATATGCGCATGCACACATATACGCACAAGTGTGCACGTACACATTTGTACACACACATGCAAGTATACACACATGCACACATACATGCACATACGTGCTTATACATGCACATGTACACACACAATATTCCATTTAAAAGAAGGAAGTTTTAAAGGAAAATTTGTCAAGTTTTGAGGTACCAGTTTAAGCTTGTAAAATAACTTTATTCATATTAGAAATGTTAATTTTGTCTCAGCAGTGACAACTGTCTCTCCTTGGCTCTCACTTCAAAAATAAATGATTTTTTTCTTTAAAAGTGAGAGAATTTGATGCACTAGTTTTGCACTCGTCAGAGCAGACATAAATGGGAGATATCATGAAATCATGTGGAGTATTGATAGAGTAATTAAGGTGAAACAGTTGGTAAAGGTAGAGGATTAGTAACCAGGGAACACAAATTCAAGGTGATATTTTTATTCCTTCATGAAATTTGCCATCATCAGCTAGGCCAGCATTTATTGGCTGTCACTAATTTTCCTTGAGAAGGTGATTGTGAGCCGCTTTCTTGAACCACAACAGGCCATACAGCATAGATACACCCACACTGGTCCTAGGAAGAAAGCTCCAGGATTTTGAACACAACATAGCTACAAGTCTGGATGGTGTGTGGCTTTGAGGGGAACTTACAGATGGTGATGTTGCCATGCACCTGCTACCCTTGTAATAATAGGTGGTAATGGTTGTGGGTTTAACAGGCGCAATTGAAGGAGCCTTCTTGGTGAGTTGCTGCAGTACATCTTATAGATGGTACACACTGCTGCCACTGCTCATTGGTGGTGGAAGAAGTGAATGTTGATGATGGAAGGGGTGCCAATCAAGTGGGCTGCTATAATTGTCCTGGGTGGTGTCAAGCTTCTTGAGCTGCACTCATCCAGGCAAGTTGAGAGTATTCCATCATTCTCCTAACTTGGGTCTTGTAGATGATTTTGGGGAGTCAGGAGATGAGCTACTTGCCTCAGAATTCCCAGCCTCTGACTTGCTCTTGTAACCACGATACCTATACAGTCCAGTTTAGTTTCTGATCAATGGTAACCCCCAAGGTGTTGATTGGCAAAAGAAATCAGAGATGACATGAGGAGAATATTCTTTAAATGGCAAGTTGCCATGGTCAGGAAAGATCAGTGGAAGCAGATTCAATCGGAACTTTCAAACAGATATTGAATAAATACTTGGAAGGGGAAACAATTGCAGGGCTGGAGTGGGAGAATGGGACCATCTCTTGAGTGCCACAGACTAAGTGGCCTCCTGTGCTATGCCATTTTATGATTGTAACATTCTCTCATGTCGTTTATCCCCACAAGCCTTGCTGGAAACACAACAATACAATTTGCACATTTGGGAGATCCCCTGTAAATTATATGTGGTCTTCACAGTCTTATCATTCTTGAGAGATTTTCTTCTCATTATTTACAGTTTTAGTTTGGAAGGAAAGATTTTTGATAGAATTTTCTTTTAGCAAATAGTCGACAGATTTTTGGCAGTTATATTAAACCTGTTTCCATAAGACCATAAGATATAGGAGCAGAATTAGGCCATTCGGCCCATCGAATCTGCTCCACCATTCAATCATAGCTGAAATGATTGTCATCCCCGTTCTCCTGTGTTGTCCCCTTATTGATCAAGAACTTATCTATCTTTGTCTTTAAGACACTTAATGACCTGGCCTCCACAGCTCTCTGTGGCAATGAGTTCCACAGATTCACCACCCTCAGGCTAAAGAAATTCCTCCTCATCTCTATTTTAAAGGAACATCCCTTCACTCTGAGATTGTACCCTTGAGTTCTAGTCTCTCCCACTAGTGGAAACATCTTCTCCAAGCCCACTCTATCTGGGCCTCTCAGTATTCTGTACGTTTCAATTAGATCCCCCTCATCCTTCTAAACTCCATCGATTATAGACCCAGACTCCTCAACCGCTCCTCATATGACCAACCTTTCATTCCTGGGATCATTCTTGTGAATCTCCTCTGGAGCTCTTCCAAGGCCAACACATCCTTCCTTAGATGTGGGGGCCAAAACTGCTCAGAATACTCCAAATGGGTTTCCCTTGGGTTACTTCTTTTTTAAAAGAAGAACCATGATGTGTATCTCAGAGTCCCAGATTCAGAAAGCTTTGAAAGAAATCCGTCTTTGGAAAAGGGAAGATTTCCAATATGTCTGTTTTTTTTCATATATATATATGTATTATATATTGCTTGATTTCCGTAAGTAACCAAAACGTTGTCAGTGATTTCCCCAGCACAGGCCATTATGTGAAGCCCTCCAGTTTCCTCACAAGGTACATTTCTGATTGCCTGCAAATTGCATTTCTTTTCAGCTCACGCATGGGAATTCACGCCGAGAAACTTTTCCTGACAACCAATGCAAATTAACGCACTTTATCTGACATTGGAGTACTTTGTGTTCATCGGTCTCTAATCAAACACTAGCAAGTTTGTCGTGGAAGGAGAAAGCAATTCTTTTAATAGCATTAAATGAACCATGAGGATTCACTACCTAATCATGCCTGCACCAGTTATAGATGTGCCTTTTGTAGCTGTTGCTGCGCTGTAGCACCAATTTCTTTCCTGATGATATAGACACGAATTCCGTATTATTTGGCTATTTATGTGATCCATACGCACACAAATGCACGTGCGTACGCACGCGAACACACACATACGCATGCCAAGGGCATCATGACGGCGCACTAATTAGCATTGCTGCCTCACAGCAACAGGGACCCGGGTTCAATTTCGTCCTCGGGGACTGTCTGTGTGGAGTTTGCACATTCTCCCGGTGTCTGCGTGGGTTTCCTCCAGGTGCTCCGGTTTCCTCCCACACTCCAAAGATGTGTGGGTTAGGTTTATTGGCCATGTTAAATTACCCCTAACTGTCAGGGGAATTAGCAGGGTGAATACATGGGGTTACAAGGATACGGCCTGGGTGGGATTCTTGTCGGTCCAGGCCCGATGGCCAAATGGATTCCTCCTGTACTGTAAGGACTTGGAATATTAAGTTTAAGTTAATTTTTTAGTGTCACAAACAGCTTACATTTAACACTGCAATGAGGTTACTGTGAAAACCCCCTAGTTGCCACACTCTGGCGCCTGTTCGGGTACACTGAGGGAGAATTTAGCATGGCCAATACTCCTAACCAGCACACCTTTCGGACTGTGGGAGGAAACAGGACCACCCGGAGGGAACACACGATAATACAGGCAGGATGTGCAAACTCCACAGAGATAGTGATCCAAGCCGGGAATCAAACCCAGGTCCCTGGCGCTGTGAGGCAGCTGTGCTAACCACTGTACTATCGTGCCACCCACATTTGGTGAAGAGAACAGATTTCCTGGTTTAGTGCATGTTTCCCATTGTACTTCATACTGACTCATTGAAATTTGTTTATTTTTTGAAGGACCATTAACTGCATTCATTTGCTAGTTGAATTACGGGTTAAGCAGTATGCCACACTAAACCAGAACAAACTTGTGAATGATATTCAATTTCTTTTCCTATCTTGAATCGATCCAAATTTTGGGTAACCTTTATCTTCAAGTCTAATTGGTTCCCAACAACAATAACTTGTATTGACACAGCACCTTTAATGCGAGAAAGAATCCCAGCACACCGTATAGTCTGTTACTGTGGGCTTAACTCGGGAAGTGTTGGCTTCTTACCCTGGAAGAGGTCTTGCTGGAAGCAATTGTCTTTTGTTTATAAACATTCATTTACATGTTAACTGTTATGAAATGTTTAATAAGGCCGAGACATATTTGGATTTACTTTCTGAGATGTTTTTCGTTCAAAAAACTGAAAAGTACAGCAAACTAACATACCCTTCAGCCCTCCAAGCCCTAACTAACCAAAAAAAAACCCTTCTGCTCTTCATTGATCTGTATCCGTCTATTCCCTCCCTATTCATGTACCCATCCAGATGCTTCTTAAATGTTGCTAATGTGCCAGCTTCCTCCACCTCCTCTGGCAGCGCATTCCAGGCATCCACCACCTTCTGTGTGAAAAACTTGCCCCGCACATCTCCTAAAATTTCCCTCCTTTCACCTTGAACCTGTCCTCCCTTGTAATTGGTGTTTCTACTCTAGGGAAAAGCCTCTGACTATCCACCCTGTCTCTGCCTGTCACAATTTTGTAGACCTCTATCAGATCTCCCCTCAGCCTCTATCTTTTCAATGAAAACAATCCTTGTTTATTCAGCCTCACCTCATAACCAACACCCTTAAGATCAGACAACATCCTGGTGAACCTTCTTCACACACTCCCCAAAGCTTGCATGTCCTCATGTCCTCTCAATGAGTGACATTACTGTGCCATAGCACATGCTCAGTGGCTAGCATTAGAGTTAACCCTTTACACTAAGGAGCTTGTTTAAAACAAAATATGACTGAACCACATAAGGAGATACTGGGACAGATAGCCAAGATGGGTCAAAGAAGTAGGGCTTAAGGAATGTCTTAAAGGAGTCAACGAATTAGAAAGCTATTGGAGGGTCTTCGGATCCAACCATCTGAAGTCACAGTCTCCAATGGTGGAGCAATGAAAGAGATCAGAATTTGAGGAGCGCAAATACGTCAGAGAATTGTGGGGCTGGAGGAGATTACACCCAGTAAAACACAGGGAAATAAGAATACAGGGGTGACCTGATCTTGTATATTTTAAAGTGAGACACCAGTGAAAATGGGGAAAGCAACAGAAATGGGGAGGAGCAAGGCTAGTTTGACAACGAGGGTTGAAGTTTAAAACTGAGATGCTGCTTGACTGAGAGCCAATGTAGATCAATGAATACAGGGAATGACTCTTAACTGTGGCTTAGGACATGGGGAGCAGAGTTTTGGATAATTTCAAGTTTACAGGGAGGGGGCAGGAAGGGGAGGAGGATTGAATGTGAGAGACTAGCCAGGGATTGTGTTGGAATAGTCAAAGTTAGGTGTAGCAAAGGCATGAATGAGGGTTCCAGCAGCAGATGAGATGGGGTGAAGTCAAGCCATGTTATGGAGATGCAAAGAGACAATCTTACTGGCGACATGAGGAAGCTCAGGTGGGGTTGAATGTGAAACCACGGGTATTTAACTAAGGAAATGTTTGCTAATCCGCTGCTGGATGATAGGTGAGCAGCCTATTAATTTAGCAATGGAAAAATGGGAGGTGAGGGCTAATGGGTAGGAGACGGGGTGTCAGGTCTAGGGTGGGATATGGGAGATGGGGACATTTGTTAGAGCGAGGGGGTGGTAGGAGAATGGATATCTTGGACTGGATTTCCAAGTTTGGTGCACGTTTCCCAATGTAATACTACAAAATATTGTACTTCATATTCACTCATTTAAATTTGGTTTCCATATTGTCACATGCCGTCACAGGGCAAACCAGTATGCAGTTGTAATGGAGAGTTTAAGTACCTCAAAGGGCTACTGTCTGTTTTAGATGTGGATAAATGATGTCCCTTATTTGTCCTTACCTAATTTGGTAGTTAGCACACTTCAAGCCATATATGGGTCCCTGCCTAAAGTTTTGAGTGTTAGTAGCACCTGAAAAATGGAGGTTACCCAACCTATTTCTAGATCCATAAATCAATTGTTAGGTTGCAGTTTGATTCCTTGAGCATCTCCTTGTCATAGGCCTGGCCATACCGGATGGGCTGTGCCACTGTGTACAATATAACATGAGCCTTAGGTAGCAACTGCAGTCTGCAAGACATTTACAATGGTGATTCCTTAAAATTGTTATCATTTTGTCGTTGTGAGGAACTTCAGCTTAAAAATGCAACGACAAGTTCAGGAAGGAAGAAAGAAGAAACAAAATCCCTTTTATATTCTGTCCCATCACATCTCCCAAACATTATAAACCAGCTCACATACAATGAATTGGTATCATTGTCACCTTTGCATTGGCAAATGTGCCGGTCATTTTATGCATAAGCAAAGCTCCCATAAATAGAAATGAGATGAATGAACTGGTTTAAGTGTTATTGGTAGTCAGAATTTTTGAAGGAATGTTGGCCAAAGTACTACTAGAATTATGGGTCCCTCACTGAAATAGAAAGTGTATTTATTAGTCACAAGTAAGGCTTACATTAACACTGCAATGAAGTTACTGTGAAATTCCCCTCATTGCCACAAACTGGCACTTGTTCAGGTCAATGTATCTGACCAGCACATCTTTTAGTCTGTGGGAAGAAACTGGAGCAAACCCACACAGACATGGACAGGACATACAAACTCCACACATAGAGTGACCCAAGCCAGGAATTGAACCTGTGTCTCTGATGCTGTGAGGCAGCAATGCTAATCACTATGCCACTGCACCATCCAAAGATGTGCAGGCTAGATTGATTGGCCATGTTAAATTGACCCTACTGTCAGGGGGATTAGCAGGGCATATGTTTGGGGTTGTGGGAATAGGGCCTGGGTGGGACTGTGGTTGGTACAGACTCAATGAGCCAAATGGCCTCCTTCTGCACTGTAGGGATTTTATGATTATGTGAATGAGATGGGTTTTTACTACAATTGACAGTAGTTTTACTGTCAGCATTACTGAGGCTAGCTTTAAATTCCAGATTTTTAAAAAAATGTATTTAAATTCCACCAGCTGCTGTGGTGGGATTTGATCCCGTATCCCCAGAAGTATTAATAGAGGATGCAGGAAAAACTCAGCAGGACCAGCAGCATCTATAGAGAAAGAAGGGTCAATGTTTCAAGTCTGTTTGCCAGAACTGAAGGGTGTTATCTTGGGGCTCTGAATTACTCGTCCAGTGACACTCCCTCTAAGTTGTGCATTAGCTACTCATATACCCTAACCCAAGTCACTGGGAAGGAATTTTGGCCACAATATATAGAACACCTGTGTACAATCTGCTCCATGATTAAAATCCAAATTATCCCACTTTGGCATCTTTTACCTGTGCAGGCAGTTTATAGTCTCATCTGAAGTCAAAGACCATCTTTCCTAATTGCTTGCATCTGATGCAAAAATTAATAAGTTGGTAATTATGGCTGCATGTGCACACAGGGTAATTAATGAGCAAGCAAGCCTAGATTTACCACACTAGTAATTGTTCTCAATGAGCACAGCAGGACATTTACACTGTGATAACTAGTCATAGCATTGATATCAACTCAGATCCAGCGTAGTATTTTTAAATCATAATCTCACTCTGCCACTAAGGACATAACAACATGATATACATATCTTTGTGTCACAAACTTCTTTCTCCTCTTATGCTCTCTTCTTGCAGCTTAATAGCTGGAAAACTGAAACAGAAACTGTTACAAATTACAAGCAGTTTGGGCAACGTCTCCGGAGAGAAAAACAGAGTTAACATTTCAGAAGGTGGAAGGGTGGCACAGTAATTAGCACTGCCGCCGCACAGCGCCAGGGACCTGGGTTCGATTCCCGGCTTGGATCACTGGCTGTACAGAGACTGCACAGTCTCCCTGTGTCTGCATGGGTTTCCTCCCACTCTCCGAAAAACGTGCTGGTTAGATGTGTTGGCCATGCTAAATTCTCCCTCAGTGTACCCAAACAGGCACCAGAGTGTGGCGACTAGGGAATTTTCACAGTAACTTCACTGCAGCGTTAATAGAATGTGACAAATAATAAATAAACTTTAAGAATATTCTGATGAAGGGTCAATGGTCTGAAATGCTAGCTCTTTATTCTGTCTCCACAAATGTTCTCAGTACTGCTGAGTATTTCTAGATTTTCTATTTTCTCATCCCTTCTGGAGTTTTTTTTATGATTTTCCACTCTAGGGTTTAGTGCAAGTCATCATATTTGTGAGCTTTTTTTAAATGGCTCATTACGCTCGGAGAAAAAGATGCTGGGCAGTCTAAGAATCAAAGAGAAGACACAAAGAACAGAAAGGGGCCATTCGGCCCAACATGATGTTTCTGTTTCTTCTACTTTCAATCCTACTCATGCTGAGATGGTCTCAATGGATATTGTGCAGTCAGCTTGAGGTTTTTGGGAAATAGTTTACCCTAACCCATTCACTGAGCATCCACAACAGCCATTGAGCATTGTTATGTGAACAGAGAGTTTGTTTCTGGCTGGCAGAGATCTTTCAATGTAAAACATCCTATGTAAAGATGGACATCTATCGTATGCTGGGAGGGTCTTGTGACCCAATCGCCCAATGGGAAATGAGCGCATGGATCTTGCGCAGAGCACGTGTTTTTGCAGCTACGGTAAATCCTCGAGCTGAAAGTGTTAGCAGGAAGCGCTTTTGCACACATTAGCAAGTCATGCATGCTCATTAATAGTCCAGCTCGCCAGAATTAATTTCCCCTGCCAAATCAAGAACCCCATCCAGCAAGAAATTAGAACGTTCACATTTACAATTGCAACGTAAGTGGTGTGCACCTGGCAGGGTAGACTACTTCCATTGATTAAGGGTGAATTGCTGCTGTGTTGTCCTTTCTGGGGAGCGTTTGCAAATGCCAGACTATTTCTGAGACTGAATGGTGGCAGGGCATGTTGAGTGGAAGATGATCAAGGAAGGGTTAGTGGGACAGGGTCAAAGATGAAAGCTGCAGGCCAATCGGCTGCTTTTTAAGTATGGAGCCCTGACCTACGATCCCATAAGGTAACTTCCCACCTGCCCCTGTCATGAGAATGGGTGAGCTCCTTGTGAATGTATATATAATGAGCTGAACAGCGCAAGATCACGTGTAATCCTCTTGCCGTCCCTCCACTGTACTCCCCATGGAAAATACTCTCACTTCCGCACCCAACACCGAGGATAGACCCCAAAATGGAAGATTCCAATTGGCTGTAAAAGGTCAAGTAAGACATTGGCCATTCACGCCGGTGGGATCTTCCACTCCCGCCAACTGTGCACATTGGGTGACACGTCAGCGAGGGGTGCATTCAATGGAAAATCCATTGACAATGGCAGGACAAGGAGATCCCACTGCCGGCCAATGGAGGGCCACCTCCTGTCACCACCGAACACGTGGCGAATTGTGAGATAAGTCCTGGCCTATTGTATGAATGCACATACCTTTTCTGGTTAAATGATACTTCAAATGATGGAGAGTTTAATTTGCCACTGCACCCCTCCCGTGCATTGTTGTGAATTTATGCAAGAAACAATCTAATTAACTTAGCAATAGGGAACAACACGCTTGTGACAAAATGATTGAAAGGGTAGACTCGGGATTGTGACCCTTTGTGGTTTGTGTTTTAACAAGGGACACATTTGTTGGCCTAATTTGAAAAGTATGCTGTTAGCTAGAGGAATTATAGCAAATATATATCAAACGTAGTAAACCTTCAGTCATTTCTAGGTTCCATTAGCTCAGTAACAGAAGTTCAAAAATCAGAAAAATTAAATGCCTTTGGACATAACGTGCAATAAAAATGTGATTCTTTGACTCCTTGATTTTCTTTAGTTAATTCCACAGAAATGTTCAAATAAAACTCCAAAGTTGATGGAAACGTTGTGTTATTCTGACCACAATTGCTCTGTCGCGCTGGTTTCTGTCGTTAGTCTGTACCTAATAAGAAATAAGATCACAATACACAGGGGGATTGTTCTCTGACTTGATCCAGTCTTCTCCCTTTGCATCTCCACGGCTACCGCAGCTGATGAAAATGCTGTTTCTCGTGAGCAGTGCGACATATGATACTGTTCCCCTGCCGTTGGTGGTGGTCCCTTCATTATCTCTCATAGAGTTCATAGAATCCCTACAGTGCAGAAGGAGGCCATTCTGCCCATTGAGTATGCACCAACAACAATCCTACCCAGGCCAATTGCCCGTAAACCCACATATTTACCCCGCTAATCGACGCTTCTGGGACACTAAGTGCCAAATTAGCATTAAACTAACCCGCACATCTTTGGGCAATGGGTGGAAATTGGAGCACCCAGAGGAAATCTACACAGACACGGGAGAATGTGCAAACTCCACACAGACAGTGACCTGAGGGATGTGTAGACAGTCAATGGATGGGGGGCTGGTGATACAATATTTTACCATGTACAGTTTTTGTCTCCTTGCCTAATGAACTTACGTGAGAGGTGGTGCAACATAAATCCCTCACATGAGAGGGTTATACTGTGAGGAGAGATTGAGTTGAATGATCCTCTACTCCCTGGAGGCCAGAAGAGTCAGAAAGTATCTCATTGAAACAAATAAGATTCTAAGAGGTCTTGATAAGATAGGTGAGGAGAGGTTGTTTCCTTGGCTGAAGAATCCGGGCTATAGAGTGCTTAATCTCAGGATAACGGGTCAACCATTTAGGACTGAGATGAGGAGAACTTTCTTCACTCAGAGGTTGCAATTCTTTGGAAATCTCTCACCCAGAGAGCTGTGGATGCTCAGTCATGTAGCCTACATTTCAGTCTGATAGATCTTTGGAATCTAAAAGAATTGGGAGATATAGGGCGGGTCTGGGATAAGATGATCTTTCAGAGAGTTAGTGCAGCCTTGAAGGGCAGAATGGTCCTTTCTGCACTATGGAAATTCTATGATTCTATCAAAACCTCGATTAAAAGTTTCAGAACATCTGCATTCTGAATCATAACAGAAGTTGCTATGTTCCCCGGGATACCTTATCGATGATGAGTTTGTTTATGATTTCGAACTTGCCCCAAGTTGATAAAAGTACATTCCTATAACAGATCAGTTAAAGCAAATTCATTTAATTAATCCAAATACTTCAGTTCTGAGTTACAACGGAAGGGCTGGTACCTATTGATTAACGCTAATCAATTTTATATTCTCGTTGTCTAGGCAATAAATTCATCTACAGCAATGCTAACACATTACTTTCCATAGTTTACAAATTGATGTGCTTTTTCTCTCCCCCCTCAAGATTACGGTCCTGAAATGACACCATGGGAACATGTTGACCCATTTATTTAAAATGTGTTAGTACCTTCATTAACATAACAGAGGAATTCATTTCAAATGGCCACGTTTGATATTTGTTTGGACACGAATTTCAGGGCCTGTGTTGCATTTTAATACAAAGCAAAGGTAAAGTGTATAATTATAAAAAAAAGTACAGGGACTCAGGACATTTAAATACAAATAAAGTTGCTTCTTAAAATACGGACCAAGTAGAACCAGTGAAAAAGAATTAATTCTTAAAATTCTTGGCATCAGATGGACATTAGAATGGTCCGTTGCTGCAGTCTGATTTGGATTTCAGTAATCTGTTTAATTTCAATAGGGAGGAAATTCTTGTTGAAATTAAAAGATACAACAACAATAACCAGTGCAAAATTTCAGGAAGGCAAAATCTGTTTAGATAGAAACCATTGAATAAAGTCTGCCTCATTAGGAAGACTGCACTGTGCCAACCTCATTAGAGTTGATCCAGTACTAATGTGCACTGGAAATAGATTGTTAGGCACTGGTGAGAAAGCTACCGACATAATCATCACAAATATTTTCTCAGCCCTCCATGCCAAAAGGTAATCTTTGTGTTCATAACCTGATGGCCAGTGTTCTCTGTTTGTACGTTGGCTATTCAAATGTTAATAACCTGGGAATATTATAGTCCATGTATTGAGAATCATGCACAGAAAGTGCACTGCTTAATTACCAGTAATGGTGAAAAAGATGCAGGGTTGAACGATATTATCATGATGACATAAGTGGAACATAGGAACAGGAGACGGCCACTTATCCCCATGAGGCTGTTCCATTATTCAACAAAATTATGGTTGACCTTTGACCTCACTCCATTGGTCCCATATCCCTTAATATTTTAGCTGAGCAGAAGTTATTTTTTATTCCTTTATGGGTCATGGGTGTCGCTGGCTGGCCAGCATTTATTACCCATCCCTAGTTGCCCTTGAGAAGGTGATGGTGAGCTGCCTTCTTGAAATGCTACTGTCCACGTGTTGTGGATTGGTCCACAATGCCGTTAGGGAGGGAATTCCAAGATTTGGACCCAGTGATTGCGAAGGAACAGCTGATATATTTCCGAGTCAGGATAGTGAGTGGCTTGGAGGGGAACTTGTAAGTGGTGATGTTCTCATGCATCTGCTGCCCTTGTCCTTCCAGATGGAAGTGGGGGTCATGGGTTCGGAAGGTGCTGTCTAAGGATCTTTGGTGAATTCTTGCAGTGCTTTTTGTAGATAGTACACACTGAGGGTAGATAGAGGAGAGAATGGATGTTTGTGGATGTGGTGCCAATCAGGCGGATTGCTTCGTCCTGGATGGTGTCAAGTCTATCAATAGTAGATGTGAGATGAACAATTAGCATCACTGCTGTTTCAGGAAGAGTTTCAAACTTCCACTACTCTTTCTATAAAGAAGTGTTGCCCAACTTCATCCTGAAAGTGTTCGTCCTTACATTTAGTCTGTGCCCTCCAGTCCCACAATCTCCAACTAACACTATTGAATTGTGCTGAATAATTGAAGGACAGGAATACAGGAGCCTGAATTAAATTATTTCTTCTGTTCAGCATGAGTGAAGCACCCCTCATTGGTAAAGCACCATGCAGACAAACCTTTATTTCTCGCATTGCAGGGAAATATTGATCAACTAAAATTGTGCCATATTGGAATTATCTATCATGGTATCCTATCATTTGTCTCACGTTTTTTAGTTACTGCTGTTATGCCTGGTGCAGGCATGAAGATGTTACAAATATCAAAACAAATACTTCTAAAAAATGAATAGCAAAAACTGTTTTAAACTTGCTAACTTGGGAGTGATCAGCTCTAGACAATCCTGAAACTCACGTAAATACCTAATTAATTGATGAATACTCACAGCCGACGGTGATGTTCCCATCTTCCTTTGTTAAGGATGGGCTGTCAATGGAAAGGACCATTACAAATTGGCCAGCTTATCTCATTGCTTCACCATGAACAACTGAGACATGGGCGAGTATTTCCAGCCTCACTTGGGTGAGACTGGAAATTGCCGCCCGAGGTCAATGCAAGGTTTCATTGTCTTACTCTCGCCGATGCCAATTCCACGGTGGTGATGGAGTTCTGGCCATGGAAACTCAATGGGTGCTAGATAAATAGGAAATGGATCTCATCAAACTTTCATTGTATTGTGATAGTTCCTCATGCCAAACTCAAAGAACTCTCTGAAACTCGGTTAAAAGCCACAAAATGGGATGCTTACCAGCTAACATTGCACCTTATTTGGAAAAGGACTTTGGACATGTAACAAGTCACAGTGACACAGAAATTGTTCTGGAACAGTTACCATCAGAAAAGTGATCTGAAAAACCATCAAATCATGCATAAGACAAACACACATCCAAGGTAATATAGAGCTATAATTTGAAAGTGGGAGAAGACCTCTCCTCCTAATCTGTTTCAACTTTAAATTCACCTGACAGCGAATGTCCTGGCAATTCAGCTACAAGAAGCCTCATGGCTTACTGAGGATCTTTTACTTTTACAAGAACTTCACTCCAACTAAAGCTTCAATTCATCTAGGAAACTACAGGCCTGCTATAAAAGAGACTGAAACAATTCCAGACTACCATCATATTATTTGTCCCTTCATCGCTTTCTAACCTTTGAGTACATGATAGTGTGCGTCCCGTGTTACGTTTAAACCTTTGGGGCAAATGCATCATATTAAACCATTTTGTTTATTTTTAAATTCACAAAAGCTTGCTGCTTTTAAATTGAGGCCAACTACTCTGAGCGTAAGAAAACACACTAACCTCGCATACATTGATCATGGACAACAATCAAATACACAAATTCTGTCAATGATACTGGAATGTCATGTGAAGGAGAGTAAATTTATGCCCAAATGCCTTAAACATGTGACATTTCGTGGACTTATTTGCTCAGGAAAGGGATTGCACTGCTGTAATTAAATGTACTGGATGGTTCAGCATGGTGTTCAAACCACATTTTGAAATGTATGGTTAATCTTCGCAATTGTTGACAAATGTAACTTGGCTCCCGGGTCCTGGGTGCTGTGAGGTAACTTGAGTGACTGTCTATGTGGATTTTGCACATTCTCCCTGTGTTTGTATGGGTTTCCTCCAGGTGCTCCGGTTTCCTCCCACAGTCCGAAAAATGTGCTGGTTGGGTGCATTGGCCATGCTAAATTCTGCCTCACTGTACTCAAGAGGCGCCGGAGTGTGGTGACTAGTGGACTTTCACAGTAACTTCATTGCAGTGTTAGTGTAAGCCTACTTGTGACAATAAATAAATAAACATTACTTACTTGGAACCACTTCTAGTCATGTGAAGTAAGTAATTGAAAAAATATCTGCAGTTCTTTTGGTTTGTGTTTTGCTCCCCATTCCTTCTTCATTTCCACCAAATTTGCTGCACCCATTAATTTCTTTGTCACTCATATAGTATAATAATGATTTGTTCTCAGGATTCAGCCCATTTCACTGCCTACGTGAACTAATCAGAAGGACATTAAACCAGTAGGGAGCTGGCTTTTTTTTCCCTTGTTCCTTCCTCTGATCTGCGATGACATGTTTCACCTTTTGAAAAGGGGTCATTTTAGTCTCTAATGGAAGTACAGGACAGGGAAGTAGATTGATGGATATACCTACCAGTGCAAGTAGGATGTATTCATTGCTCATTCTTCATACGATAGAGAACTTCAGCGCAAACTCTGGGCTGGATGGAAGCAACGTGTACCACTGGTATAACTACAGCACTTCACAATCTAACCCCAAAGTGTTTCATTAATATCCCTTTCTTGCATGAAGACAGAATCCAAGATTGGTTTCACTGGTGGCATTACGCTGAGGTGAATAAAGCAAGCAGAATTGGAGCCATCAGATGGGCAGTATAACAACTCCCATGACTTTCATAGGGAATTACCAATTAATCTCCCTGCAGGACTCATGGAATATGAGCTCCCTGGGGACTGGTAATTAACTAACCAGGTGGCACTCATATACCAAGCCCTGTATAAAGCAGGACCCTGAGTGGGTCCATTATTCCATAGTCCTGGTTGGGATTTGTTTGTGTTCACCACAGTCTTGTGATTTTTGTTTTAGTTTATTTTGTGCAATTGTTCCTTTACAGCCACTACCTGCGGACAGATTTTCTGGCCACACTTGCCCCAAAAGCAGAATATCCTGCCTGAGCTCAATGGACGTTTGCAAGGTCAGCGTCCCACCCATTACGATTCCCATGAGGGGTGGAATGGGATAATTCTGCCCCCCCCACCCCCGTTGGAATTATTATAAACTGCTAAATATAAAATATCACACAGTCAGAAACTTCCATCCATTGTATGTTCGGGAAGTGATCAGAACTGATCTGACAGAAGGGTGGCTTGGCAAGGTTGCTGAAGGTCGTAGCAATTCTTACCGTTTTTCCTTTACTCTTTGTTTTAACAGATGATTGGGGCATAAAAAGTTGATGTTAAGCAATGGCTTTCAATCCTGCGATCAAAATGTCTTCCTTTCAAATCAAAATGAAGGGGAAAACTTGCTCTCTTCATTTCGGAAGAACAGCTGATTGCTGAGAGCAGTTCTATTCTGATGAAGCGATGTGACTAATTTTATCCCCTAAATGCATTTAGGTGCTGTCAGGCAGGCTGGTTTTTGTGAGCGAAAATGCAACGTGATGGTATTATAGTAAACAGCACTTAAGCACAGCTGGCAGAATTGATCAGGGCCACATTAGAAGGAATTTCATCAGATGACTAGAGCAGCAGAAACAATAACTGAATATGCAAACAGTTTTCAACAGCAAATACTCGGGGGACCTGGCACCATTATTTCCGACTTTGAAGAGGGAAAAGAGTGCAAATTTGTAACCTTCTTCCATACAAAAAGGTTCTGGGTATTGTGTAGGCATCTGCCTGTGATTATATTGTCATAGTTAGCAATTCTAAACTGTTAACTCTGTTGACTTTATTTACAATTCATTAATTATTAAAAAGGAAAGAATATAAACATTAGATAATTTTTGTTTATAAAGACATGCCTGAGAATCACAAGGCCTCAAACCAATCAATATTAATCAGAAAGGATTTCCTGTTGAACTCAAATGCGAAGGCACATTAATTGTCTCTATTTCAAAAATCTGTTTTCTTTCTATTTCCTGTGAGTGTTAGCTGATTACACACTCGAACACAAAGAGATTATTTTTTGCTTTGGTTAAAATAAGCCAAAAGGGGAACTGTGACGAATCTTGGTTTAAAATACGGTGATTTGGAACTTTTGATTTCCTGATTATCCAAGCTAATTGTATGTTCACGTAGAGTATTCTTGCGCACTGAAAAAAAATCATTGAACTTAATTGCAAAGGCTGGGAGCACATGTTTGAGAATTTTGGCCTGTGGTCTCACCAATATTATGACTGTTAAATCTGATGAATAGAAACGTGTGGGGAGCCGAAATCCTTTGAGCGTGAGAAAAAGGTTTGGTGGAAATTTGCAGGACTTCCCGCTGTCAGGATCTTTAGGTCCCATCGATGGCTTTTGTAAAGTTTAAAATTTATTAGTGTCACAAGTAGGCTTACATTAACACTGCAATGAAGCTACTGTGAAAATTGCCATACTCCGGCACCTGTTTGGGCACACTGAGGGAGAATTTAGCATGGCCAATGCGCCTAATCAGCATATCTTTCGGACTGTGGGAGGGAACTGGAGCACCCGGAGGAAACCCATGCAGACACGGGGAGAATGTGTCAACTCCATACAGATAGTGACACAAGGCTGGAATCAAACGTGGGTCCCTGGCACTGTGAGACAGCAGTGCTAACTTCTGTGCCACAAGTGGCAATCAGATTTTATATGAATTTTACTGCAATATTTAATTTCCTTCATGTCACTGAAGATTGATTTCTTACAGAAGCTTTGACTCATAAATATTTGCAGTGATCCTGCTGGGAAGAGAGACATCAGGGTGAATTTTCCCATTCTGCCTGTCACAGGAATCAGAGTGGGCGAGGGGTGGACTGTGGAAAGATCTGCTGACCCCATGTGGGATCTTACGGTTTTGGACTGTGGAGGGAACCAGAGCACCCAGAGTAAACCCACGCAGACACGGGGAGAATGTGTAAACTCCGTGCAGACAGTTACCCAAGACTGGAATCAAACCCAGGTCCCTGGCACGAGTGTGGCTGGAAAACCTAGCCCCTGAAATGGAAGCTTTTCATTTTGCACACATCAAGACAGACACAAGAGTGCAAAATTTCAATTTTTGAAAAAATCATTCATGGGATGTAGGCATCGCTGGCAAGGTCAGCATTTATTTTCCCCTCTCTAATTGCCCTTGAACTGCTGGGCAGTTAAGATTGTACGGGTCATGTGTAGGCCAAATTTCCTTCCCTAAAGGAAAGAGCATTAGTGAACCCGGTGTGTTTTATGATGATAGTTTCCTGTCACTGAAACTCACTTTTCATTCTAGATGGCTGGCTGTGGTGGGATTTGAACCCATGTCCCCACAGCATTAATGTGAGTTTCAGGATTACTAGGCCATCAAAGTTACCACTACACCATGATATCCCCTATTAAATACTTCAATAATTTATACTACAAATAAAAAAGATGCTGATTGGTTGAC
Source organism: Carcharhinus amblyrhynchos (assembly GCF_965287045.1). NCBI lineage: Eukaryota > Metazoa > Chordata > Chondrichthyes > Carcharhiniformes > Carcharhinidae > Carcharhinus > Carcharhinus amblyrhynchos. Next base: position 8,667,995 of record NC_137333.1, on the reverse strand, counting down.
AAGTCAAATTTGATATGGAACTGCCAGCATTGGACTGGGGTGGGCACAGTAAGAAGGCTCACAACACCAGGTTTTAAAGTCCAATGGGTTTATTTGGTATCACAAACTTTCGGAATGCTGCTCCTTCATCAGGCAGTGCTCCGAAAGCTTGTGACACCAAATAAACCTGTTGGACTTTAACCTGGTGTTGTGGAACTCTTTGCTGCAGAAGGCTGTGGAGGCCAGGTCATTGAATGTCTTTAAGACAGAGATAGATAGGTTCTTGATTAATAAGAGATCACGGGTTATGGGGACATGGCAGGAGAATGGGGATAAGAAAATATCAGCTATGATTGAATGGCTGAGCAGATTTAATGGGCCGAGTGGCCTAATTCTGTTCCTATGTCTAATGGTCTTGTGGTCTTATGATTTGCTGATGAATTGCCATGCAGGTATTTGGCATTGGTACACAGGCAAGGTGAAAGACCTCAGTGCCATGCTCCTGTTTTCAGGAATCTGCTAGACCTATCCTACCAAATAATTGTTTAAATAACCTGGAAGTTGATTCACGTGGAATGCACAAAATGTGACACAACTTAAGAACTTAGGCTGGAACTTTCCGGACGTTCTCGCCCTGCTGCTGCTGCAAGTGAGGATGGAAAATTTGGCATTCAGCCCAAGTCTCCGTTCACTGCAGCGGGACTGGAGAATCGCCGGAAAATTCCAGCCTGTTAAACACTTTAGTAATAAGCAGTATCTTCAAGAACTCATTGACCTGACAGGTCTTTACTGCAGCCTTACTCAATCTACACTCCAAGCAACAACTGCCCTCTCAGCGCAGATCACCCCTCACCCCTGGATCACCTGACCCATTCCTTTAAAGGGGCTATACCCCAACATACTAAACATGGCCTATGTATTCTGTTACAGCGTGTGTGAAACTGAAATCTGGACGAGTGCATACAATATGTAATCAGTGAGATACCAAATCTAAATCCCTTACTGAAAGTTATAAAACAATTGTTATCAGTCCTGTTAGCCCAGCACTAAGTACTCATTAGATGTTATTGGTCTTTGCAAAGGCCTTTATTCCAGGTTGCAGTTTACATTACATGGATAACATTTCTGTACAGAGGCTTGAGTTTTCCAGCTGTTGCATTTTTCACCAAAACAGCTGGCAGCATGACACACAATCTTCATATGCATTCCAGTACTGATTAACTTCTCCGACCCAAATATTTAAATGCAATCCTTTGGTTTGCAGTCGAGTCCTGCTGGGGTTAATGTTGAGTTTGAGATAAAATGTTCCCTGTGCCCTCATTAACTTTCTTTAGCAAGGGGTGCTGGAGATGTCTTCATCCACTTTATGACCCCCTCAGAAGGTTCCTTGCAGCATGAGTGCTTTGAAGTACTTGGTTAGCACTGCTGCCTCACAGTGCCAGCGACCCAGATTCAATTCCAGGTATGGGTCACTATCTGTGTGGAGTCTGTATGTTCTCCCTGTCTCTGTGTAGGTTTCCTCCCACGGTCCGAAAGATGTGCTGGTTAGATAAATTGGTCCATGCTAAATTCTCCCTCAGTGTGCCGGAGTGTGTCAACTAAAGGATTTTCACAGTAACTTCTTTGCAATGTTAATGTAAGCCTATTTGTGACTAATAAATAAATAAACTTCACTTTAAATTTGACAAAAAGCAAAAGATCAATAATGCAAATTGTTGTCCCTAACTGCTGAGGGAGAGATTTTTATAAATTAGTGCAACATTTTGCAATTGAAGGACATTGTAGGAATTTGGATATTGATATTAATGCATCCTATGCAATGAGTATAATTTTCCGGCCCTTTCTGCCAACAGGATGTTCCAGTTCTTCTGGTCCCATCGATGATGACCCCTCCCTCCAGGTGGATGACCTGGTAGCGGGATGAGCAAAATGTCATTGGTGAAACCCAACATTCCCAACTTAATCCATGGCACAATAACTGGGCATCTCTGCTGCCAGAAAAAAATGCAGCAGAGAGGTGAGGAGGGGGAGTTGCGAATCCTACTCAACATTTTGCTTTTCAGTTGACATTTTGGAGAAGATTGCGCAGGTCACAAGTTGCCACACGCCTGTGAGAAAAGAAGGCCAAGAGGTGACCTAACTGAGGTCTTTAAAGTTCTGAAAGATTTTGAAAAGCAACTTGTGGGGAAGGACATAACGAGAGGCCATCAGCGTGAGGTAGTCACCAAGATACCCAACAGGGAATTCAGGAGAGGTCTTGTCACCCACTCATGGAGTGTTGAGAATGTGGGATCTGTTACCACATGGAATGAATGGTACAGAGGACTGCAGCTGATCAGATGAGGGAGAAAGGAACAATGGGTTAGCACGATAAATTTATCTGTGGAGGAATAGGAGGGGACCAGAGTGGAGCATAAGCATTAGCAGGGGCAAATTGGGATGAATGGCCTGTTCTGGATCAATAGCCTGTGTAAATATTGCTTTGTGCAATACCCTACACTGGGAGTTTTAACCCCAGAGTTTTTTCAAATTCTAATCTACCTTTTCGTGCATAAAGTTAGTCAGATTACTGCCTACTAGCTAGTCCCCACTGAGGTTGGACTCCCTGACAAGCTGATTGACACAGTAAAAAGTCTGACAACACCAGGTTTTAGTCCAACCTATTAGGTTGGACTAAAACCTGGTGTTGTCAGACTTTTTACTGTGTTTACGCCAGTCCAACGCCGGCATACCCACAAGCTGATTGACACCAGTAGGCCCAAGGTCAGTTTGTGTGTGTTTCAAAATGGTTTGAAACACGGCAAGATCTTCACCTAAGTCAATGTGATTCCCCCCACTGCTGTTTAGCGCTTCCAGCACAGTCAGTTTTCACTGACTGTGGTTTATTGCAGTCTGGCTGAGTTGACTACTGTCTGGAAACTGTAATTTGAAAGTTGCATCTTGTTGCCACCAAGCCTTGGGCGTTAACAGCAAGATTAAATACATCACCTAGCCACATTTCTGCAGCTGACTTGTTGAGATGGGTTATCGTTATCAAGAGGCCATTCGGCCCATGGAACCTGCACCAATTCTCTGACAGAGCATCCCACCCAAGCCCTTTCCCCTGTCCCATCCCCATAACCCTGCACACTTACCATGGTTAATCCATCTAACCTTCACAACTTAGAACACAAAGGGGCAATCTTAGCATGGCCCATTCAACCAACCTGCACACCTTTGGACTGTGGGGGAGGAAACCAGAGGACCTGGAGGAAACCCACGCAGACACGGGGAGAACGTGGAAACTCTACACAGATAGTCACCCAAGGTTGGAATCGAACCCGAGTCCCTAGTGCTGTGAGGCAGCAGTGCTAACCACTGTGCCATTGTGCAACCCACAGTCGTGAGAACCTTCCATCCTCACTTTATTGAACTTCAAATGGTTTGGGACAATCACTGTGGTACATTGTGGCCACAACAGTTACTGATCTATTTCCTTCCATTTGGATCTGGAGCAACATTTTTGTGAGCTGGTAAAAGATAATTAAGAGCCTCAGGTTTTAGATTCCAAATACCCAATCAGAAAACTGGAATAGTGATTCAGTTGATTAGATTAGATCATTTGATCCAGCAGCTGGTTCATGTTGGTTTAAGCTATCACTTGATCGAGGCGTTGATTGAGAATAAAATGAAGAAAAAGATTTGCATTTGAATAGCACCATTCACACTCACAGGCCATAGCGAGATGCCTTGTTGCCAGTGAGGTACTGCAGCAATCTAGGAAATGTAGGGCAGGATTTTATAGCCTCGCTTAAGCAAGACTGGAAATTCCTGCCCGAGGTCAACGGACATTTCCGTTGTCCGCCCCTCGCCCACTCCGATTCCATGGCCGACAGGATGGTAGAATTCCAGCAATAATTTTCAAACAACTAGCTCCCACATGCAACTCATTTGTTGAAAAAACCAATTAAACTAAATTAAACAAACTGAGGCACAAAGTAAAAAGGGGGGGGGGTGCAGGCAGCCCGTTGAAGGGGCATTGCCTTCAACACAAACAATCCCACAGACGGCAGTGTACTAATTACCACTTAATCTGTTTTCTAATGATGTTGATTGAGGGGTGATTATTGGCCGGGGCACCAGGGTTAACTCCCCTACTCTTCTTTGCAATGGTGTGGTCCTTTATATCCACCCGCAAAGTCTGAACGGACTTTGGTTCATTCTCTGCTTCGAAAGCACCCCCACGGTATGGAGTGTCAGCCTTGGTGTCTGTGCTCAAGTCCTGGAGCAGAACTTGAACCCCTAACCTCCTGCCCAGAGAAACCTCCCACAACAGGAGGTTGTGCAAAAAAATAGCAAAATATAACGGAGATAAAAGGGGTGAATTCAGGAGTTGAATTGTCTTGTTGCATTATTTATCTTACTTATCAGCACACAAGCTATCCGTGGAAAAAAAAGCAGGCCGTAAAGCAGTTGCCAATTAGCTCAGATTTTCTTGGCAGACAAACCAGTGACATTTGGACTGTGGGTAGCTGTATTGGATAAACCTCCTTACTTCCCCAGCTGTTGCTGTTCCCAAACAGAGATCGGTTCTGTGCATCCTCCAGCTAAAGACAGCTCTTAGGCTCCACAGTCAGGCTGAATAATGAACTCTACGACTGCGGCTTGCTCTCAATCACTACTTTTCATTGAACGCTTCGGAACCGGCCTAATGCCTTGTTTCACCATTCTCAAGATCACGCTGTTAGGCAGAACAGGTGGTACAGTTTGCGAGGAATGAAATAATGTGCCTTTTTTTTATAAGCAGGAAAATTCTTTTGCCATTGCAACACAGCTTGGACCAATTCTAATAGACAGCTCATGCTGGGAAACATTGGAACTCAAAATCTGTCTGCGATCAGAGGGGGGGGGAAGAAATAAAATGCTGAAAATAAGTTTTAGCAAAATTTTACCAACAAAACACTCTGATTTATTAATGTCGAATGAGGCACTGGAAAAGGAATTGTGTTGATTTTGTTTCTCGTTAGAAAGTTTAATTTAATAATGTGTACAAATGATTATATTGTTCCTGTTGTACTTACACAGCTGAAGGATTATTTTTTTCCAGGGTAAGTGTAGCACTCATAACTTTATTTCCTTCTCCTGAGATATTTTTTCCAGTGCGAGACAAACGCATGGAAATTAGTGCAACCGTGTTTTAACTAGTCATGAGAGATGGAGAGCTGGCAATGTCTGCACACACCCTCTGATATAAAACAAGGGGTGCCATAAGTACAGAAGGAGAAACGAGGCCGAGGAACAGTAAAGCATTAAACACTTGTCAAAAAGATTTCCTTTGCTTTATTCCAAGCAAGATCAGAGATAGCTGTACAGAAATAAGTGTTGGGCTATTTTGTGAGCATACCAGGCAAACCGGCACAAAAATGTGCTTACAATATTGGCACACTCAGGGCAGAGAAACTGTTTCCCATGCACTGCCATGGGGCATCAGATTCATTATAGGTGATTTGCATAGCGATTCACCTGGAGCTGTTCTACTGCAGGACACAGCAGTTGCGACGAAACATTCCGGATGGCTATTTGGCCACCTTAGCTGTAAACACAAACTACTTGCGTCTAAGAACCAGCGTGCGTGTTTTTACTGCATGTGCCACCCACTAGAGCATACACGCAGCCAAATCCGATACGTTGTGTGCTGACGATCTGTCATATTGGGGGCGGCACAGTGGTTAGCACTGCTGCCCCGGGATCCATGTTCGATTCCCGATTTGGGGGCACTGTCAGTGCGGAGTTTGCACATTCTCCCTGTGTCTGTGAGGCCTTCCTCTGGGTGCTCTGGTTTCCTCCCACAGTCTGAATGACGGGTTGGTTAGGTACATTGGCCGTGCTAAATTCTCCCTCAGCATACCCAAACAGGCACTGGAGTGTGGCGATGAGGGGATTTTCACAGTAACTTCATTGCAGTGTTAATGTAAGTCGATCGTGACACCCATAAATAAATTAATAAATATTGAATGAGAATTGATTCTAATTCCTCGTGAAGAGGATTATCTGAAGCTGAAGAAATCAACTAATTACCCACCCCTCCTCCCTTAAGTTTGATATTGAAATGCATTTGTAAAGAGTACATTGAATCTCCTACTCATTTGCTTTCTGCTCATCAGAACTAATCATTGAAAAATTAGTTCCTACAAGTGAGAGTGAAGGGAGATCATGAGACAATACTTTAAACTTTTTAATTGGAAAACACAGCCTTATCCATTGAGGATGCACTTAATGCTGGCCTTTATTTCAAAGGGAATGGAATATGAACTAGGGGAAGTCTTGCTAAAGCTATGTAAAGTGCCCAGTAGACTGCACCTGTGAATAGTTTCAGTCCCCTTATCTAAGGAAAGATATACAGACATTGAAGGAAATCCAGAGATGGTTCATTCGGTTGGTCCCGGGCATGGAGGGATTTTCTTATGAGGAGAGGTTGAGTAAGTTGAGCCTATACTCAATAGAATTTAGAAGAATGTTTATTGAGATATATATAGCATTCTCAGGGGCTTTGACTAGGTGGATGCTGAGAGGTTGTTCCCCCTTGTGGGAGAGTCTGGGACCAGAAGGCACTATCTTAAAATAAGGGTCACCCATTTAATACAGAGATGAGGAGGAATTTCTTCTCTCAGAGGTTAGCGAATATATGGAATTCTTTACCATGGAGGGCTGTAGAGACTGGGGCGTTAAGTGTATTGAAGTCTGAGAGAGACATTTTTAATCAGTAAGGGAATTGAGGCTCATGGGGATAAGTGGAGTTGAGGATTATATCGATCAGCCATGATCTCATTGAATAGCAGAGCAAACTTGATGGGCTGAATGGCTCAATTCTGCTCCTCTGTCTTGTGGTCTTACAATGTTCATGAGAAAATCATACGTGCAAAGAAAACGGGTGTTTAGCATTTGGAACATAATGATGGATGGCTCCAATTCTTATTAGTTATTAGTTGTGAATACTGGTCCAAATATTATAGGAATGGGGAATACCATAGTTTATGCCTTTAGATAGATCCATTCTGGCACCCTTCAGTAGAATCATAGAATCCCTACAGTGCATAAGGAGTCCATTTGGCCCATCGAACCTGAACAGACAACAATCCCACCCAAACCTTATCCCCACAACCCCATGAATTTCCTTTACTAATCCCCCTGACACTAAGGGGCGATTTAGCATAGTCAATCAATCTAACCTGTACATCTTCAGACTGTGGAAGGAAACCGGAGCACCCGAAGGAAACCCACGAGACAGTGACCGAGGCTAGCATTGAAGCCAGGTCTCTGGTGCTGTGAGGCAGCAGTGCTAACCACTGTGCTGCAAATACGTATACAGTTCGTGCCATAGCTGCCTGAACATGTGAACTGATATTAGCGCAGCTGGGGCACCTACGACTTTGAATAGTGGGACCAATAGTAAATGTCCTTTACCAATGAGATTGAGAAAGGAAGACAAAGGAGTGACTGATAAATCATAGGATGAATTAGGCTTATATCAGGTACAGAAAGAGAGAGAAAATGAGGGAAAGAGAGCCTGATTAAGAGAGGAAAAAGGATCAAGAGAGAAGCAAGAAAAACATTAAAAATTCCACAAAGAAAACATTCACTAAGAAAATTTTTTCTGCATGTGGGAATGAGATGCAACAGTTCAAATTGTTTACTTCCTGGCCAGAGAGATTGGTTGCTTTTGCATTCATAATTATGAATTATAATCACACCACTAAAAAGGTACTTATTCTGTTAAGCATGGGCCACAACCTTCTGCCAAGAGTTCACTGGGCAATTAATGTGCAAATCCAGCAAGTCCTTAAAAATAACACAGTCTGAAGGTAAGATACCACTTATGCAAAATAAATCTATTAGCCATTCTGAAGATTCGCAACTCTCATTGTTTCTTTTAATCTCCTGTACTTGCTGGCTGATTGGGCCATTGCAAACTTGTAGTGACTTTGACAGCAATATTCGACCTATTGGATTGTAAGTTATTGAATGTGATATTCATTTTACTTTTAATGTCACCGGTATATCATTTACTTCTCCTGGTTGCTTCATTATTGAACAAACATCGCATGGTGTGACTTTTATTGCAGAGAGTTGTTATGATCTGGAGTGCAAAGTGTGGTGAAAGCACATTCAATAATGACTTTGGAAAAGGAATTGGGTAGGCACTTGACGGAAGCAAAACAGACAGTAATATGGCTTTGCCTAGTCTGTGATGTGGAGGTGCCGGCATTGGACTTGGGTGGGCACAGTAAGAAATCTCACAACACCAGGTTAAAGTCCAACAGGTTTAGTTGGAATAACAAGCTTTCAGAGTGCTGCTCCTTCATCACGTGAGTAACCTGATGAAGGAACAGCGCTCCGAAAGCTCATGGTTCCAAATAAACCTGTTGGACTTTAAACTGGTGTTTGAGAATTCTTGTTTTGTGTAGTCTAAGCAAAGATGTCGAAAATATTGATTAATGAGCACGGAGGCATGGCGGAGAGTGGATTGAATTAGAGAGTTCTTTCAAAGAGCTGGCACCAGCATGATGGGCCAAATGGCCCCCTTCTGTGTTCCACAAGCTTTCCCTATGCTTTTTGCGATGAGTGACCGTTAAGATTATGTCATATCTGACTTAAAATATTCTGAAAGCTTTTGAGTTCCCAGACTGAATTGTAATTATTGAGAGATGCATTATTGTCAAAGGGGGAGTTTAGACTGCATTAGCAATTCAGAGAAGAATATTATACGCGTGAGCTGTTTAACTATCCGCATCACTAGATATTTGCTGATTATTTTATTCGTGCTTGGATGCCACACGGTGGTTTCACTGGTTTGATTCCATTTAGAAAGGAGGCAGGTGCTCACACACTGACAGTTCCATTGCCTCATGCACCAGATATTACTGAAGAACCTGATTCCAAGATGGAGTCAGTGCAGTTGAAGGGAGCTGTTTCGCACATGACCCTTTTTTACAGCTCCGACTCACAAGTAATCTTGGAATACAGGGACCTGAATTTCATTAGAAGGGTTTGTGCTGCTGTAGTTTTGCCAGAAGTATAGCGGAGATTTAGGATGGCACAGTGACACAGTGGTTAGCACTACTGCCTCACAGCGCCAGGGACCTGGGTTCAATTCATGCTTCGGGTCACTGCCTGTGTGGAGTATGCACATTCTCCCCGTGTCTGCATGGGTTTCCTTTGGGTGTTCCAGTTTCCTCCCACAATCTAAAGATGTGCGGGTTAGGTTGATTGGCCATGCTAAATTCACCTTAGTGTCAGAGGGATTAGCAGGGTAAATGCGGGGTTATGGGAATAGGGCTTGGGTGTGATTGTGGTCAGTGCAGACGCGATAGGCCAAATTGCCTCCTTCTGCACTGTTGAGATTCTATTCTATTCTATTTCATATATACCCTGTGCAGCACGGTGGCACAGTGGTTAGCAGTGCTGCCTCACAACTCCAGGGACTCAGGTTCAATTCCAGCCTTGGGTCACTGTCTGTGTGGAGCTTGCACGTTCTCTCCATGTCTGCATGGGTTTCCTCACACAGAGTAAAGATGTGCTGGTTAGGTGGATTGGTTGTGTTAAATTGTCCCTTAGTGTCCAAAATATGTTGGTTAGGGGGGGTTAGTGGGGTAAATACGTGGGATTATGGGAATAGGGCCAGGGTGGGATGTTCTGTCAGAGTTGGTGCACACTCAGTGGGCCAAATGGCTTCCTTCTGCACTGGAGGGATTCTATGATTCTTCTGTTAAAGGTACTCTGGTTCTCATTTGGTAGAACTCTGAAGAAGTGCAGGACTTCTTTGTGAAATATCAATGCCGACTGCAGTCCCGTCTTTATCTTAAGCTGATTTTCTAAATTTTATAGTGGTGGGAACAGAGCCAGGCAACTCCTGTCCTCACCCAAGATCCACATCCTTACACCATCAGTGAGCTTTCCCAAGACAGCTACAAGACCAATGAACCCCAAGTGGTTTTGCTTTCTTTAATCCAGGGCAGTGAGGTCAGCTACAGAGCTATCAGCATATCCCAGTTAAGATCAACTCAGAGGGCATCTACTGGGGATAATCAAGTTTGTGGCTTCCCTGGCCTACCCAAACTTCACCTCACAACTGCTCTGACGAAGACCGCAAGAAACTACAAAGGGTACGCAAGGATATTTTGGCCTTGGAGGGAGTGCAAAGGAGGTTTACTAGGCTGATTCCAGAGTTGAGGGGGTTGAACTATGAGGAGAGGCTGAATAAACTAGGCTTGTACTCGTTAGAGTTTAGAAGAATGAGGGGAGATCTCATTGAGACGTATAAGATGTTGAATGGGATGGATAGGATAGAGGTGGAGAGACTCTTCTTGCTCAGAAAGGACAGTAGGACTAGAGGGCACAGCCTCAGGATAAAGGGGGGGGCGGTTTAGAACGGAGTTGAGGAGGAACTTCTTCACTCAAAGGGTGGTGAATCTCTGGAATTCTCTGCCCGTTGAAGTGGTGGAGGCTGCCTCGCTAAATATTTTTAAGACGCGGGTTGATGGGTTTTTGATAAGAGAGGGGATTAAGGGTTATGGGGAGAGGGCGGGAATGTGGAACTGAGCCACGACAGATCAGCCATGATCTTATTGAATGGCGGGGCAGGCTCGAAGGGCTAGATGGCCTACTCCTGCTCCTATTTCTTATGTTCTTATGTTCTTATGTCGTGAACCTAGCCCAGTCCATCACATAAAACCAGCTTCCCATCCAGTGACTCCATCTACACTTCCCGCTGTTTCGGAAAAGCAGCCAGGATAATCAAGGACTCCACCCATCCCGGACATGCTTTCTCCCACCTTTTTCCGTCAGAGAAAAAATACAAAATTCTATGACCGGCTTAACAACAGATTGTTCCCCGCTGCCAGCAGACTTTTGAATGGACCCGCCTTAAATTAAGCTGACCTTTCTCTACACCCTAGCTGTGACTGTAACACTACATTCTGCACCCTCTCCTTTCCTTCTCTCCTATGTGCTCTATGAACGGTATGCTTTATCTGTACCGTGCTCAAGAAACAATACTTTTCACTGTATGCTAAGACATGTGACAATAATAAATCAAATCAAATAAATCAACTGAGCCACTAAAGGTTGCACCTCAAATTATTTCATCCACTTTAGAGAACAAGGCCTAAAGTACGCTGCGCATTGAGTGTATGCTCAAACCGCTAATGGGTTTGGATAAACTGGGTAATTGGATTTCCATGTTTGGTTTTAAAATTCAGAGACAATACCCAGTTTATAATTAATGCAACGTTTAAGATATATATCACATCTTGCTCCAAAACTCCGAAACAAGACTGCTGAGACGCAGCATGGAGAGACGCTGTTACATTTTGATATGGAGAGCGCACCGACTGAAGCTCAGAGCACTTGGCTTGTCAAAGGTTCGTAATGAAGGGATAAAGATTACAACGAGCGAGCAGCAGACGTTTGGAGGAAAGTTTGCAAGAGCGCGTGACAGCCTATGCTCTTTCTCTCTCTCTCTCCCTCATTTCAAATGTTGGCAGAGTAGCAGTCAGCTCCAAGGGAAATGTGGTGCTTTCATACTTGAGTAATTGATGAATTGTATGCAATATGCAAATGAGAATACATAAATCTTATGAATGACAGCTTAATTTATGTGAGCCTTAATGAATGCAGGATTAGATTTTAATTAAATATCCTCAAAGGCACCCTGACTTGTAAGTTTTTTTTTTCTGGCCTTCTTTTTGAAGACTTGTTCCACATTTAATGGATTTTGTGAAAAGTAAAGGAGTAGATCAGTCAAAACAGGTTTTTCAGAATTGCTTTTTTGCTTTAATGAGATTCAGTGTTGCCTGTTGTTTGAGTAGACAGGCATTTAATATCTATCAAAAATCAGATCTACATAAAAAAAAACACTTTCTTATTTTTCTGCCAAGTTCCTGATGAACGTTGTTACATCAAAGAAACAGCATGTGAATATTATTGTAAAAGTACTATATTTATTTCACTCCTGTCCAAGTCACATTTTGAACACAGCGCAAGTGGATTTGCTTCCAAAGGCCATAAATGCCATGAGGAATCGTGTGATATTTTTGCCAGTTAAGGTTTCCGACAGGCACCGGAACAATAGGACCACATTTTGTTTTTGGATGTACAGCTTCACGGGTGCAATGTTTCAATCTTGCGGCACCGCTCTCAAAGTGCTGCTGGATATCAGTCTGTTTAATGTTGCTTTACCCTGGTATGACAGCAAGCCCAGTGGGATAGTCATCTGCTAGATTGCACACAGACACCTGAGCCCTGTTTGAAAGTACCTCCATTCAGCGAGGATGACATGCTAACCTACATCTGCTGAATGATATACATGCCTGAGAAAGGATGTAAATAATAATGATGTGCAGGGGTTGCGGGGTGGGGGGGAGGGGGGGGGGGGGTGGGGGAGGTGTGGTGGGGGTGGGGGGTTGTTGGTGGGGTGGGAACGGTGCAGGTTACTTAGAGTGCCGAGGAGAATCGGGGTTACTTTTGACTCGTGCTTGCTGTCTCTGCCTCTCCCAGCTGAAACAGCTGAACACTGCTGACGGTATCATAAATTATCGATAAACTTGATTGTGGCCTGAAGCACGGGGAGGGCGTTCGAGGGGGGGGTTTTTTTTTTGCCCTCTAAGTCTCTGTATCTTTTGCAAGCGTTGGCAAATTAACCGGGGAAGATAACAGACCCACAGACAGCCCAGGTGGAAGCAGCTGTCTTGTCCCTGTTTCTTTCAAAAAAAAAAGTTGAATATTATTTCATTTGGTGTCTCCAGTTGCCCTTAAAGGAACAAGAATCTCACTGGCGGGGTGGGGACGGGTGGGTAGGGAGTCTCTTGGAAGAACATTTCTTTACACGTAGACCCGTCTGAGAATCCAGCCTCCGTTCTGTGGATGCTCCTGCACCCTGACAGTTGTGAGAGATGGATGATTGATAATATGTTCGTTTCTGCTGTGCGTAAATCAACAGTTTGATAGGGCTGTCACAGCATGTGCTGATGAACACACACTACATTACATAACATCTTACTCAAAGAGACTGTATCCCTTTAAACCTGCCCTGGCAGTGATAATAGTTCAGTTCATTCAAATCTGTAATCTACATAATATAACCTTTTAAAACACTTCAATCTTCTTTAAGGATTCAACGTGTATTCTTCTTGATTTCGAACCTCGTTTTATTGCCATTTCTGATACAATAAGTGAGCTTAGATGCAAGGTTATGTGGTAACCAGTCTTACCGGTGGTGTTTATTTCCAACCTTTTGCCATGTGATGGGATTGAATTCTACATGTGATAGACTTAAGTGTGTTCATGTTTTGATGTCCATCAGTGCCTGAAATGGGACACTGCCTAATTTTATCTTCTGTTGCCATCTGGGCTGATCAGAATTGTAATTTGTGCAAACTAGTGTAGAGTGATCCCTGGCATTTAAAGTTTATTTATTAGTGTCACCAAATAGGCTTACATTAACGCTGCAACAAAGTTACTGTGAAAATCCCCAAGTGGCCACGCCCCGGGGCCTGTTCGGGTACTCTAAGGGAGAATTTAGCGTGGCCAACGCACCTAACCAGCATATCATTTGGACTGTGGGAGGAAACCTGAACACCTGGAGGAAACCCACACAGATATGGGGAGAACATGCAGACTCTGCACAGACTGTGACCCAATTCGGGAATCAAATCCTCTTCCCTGGCGTGCTGTGATTTGATTTTGATTTTGATTTGATTTATTATTGTTACACGTATTAGTTTACAGTGAAAAACGTTTCTTGTGTGTTGTGCACACAAAGCATACCATTCATAGAGAAGGAAAGGAGAGAATGCAGAATGCAATGTTACGGTCATTGCTGGGGTGCAGAGAAAGATCAGCTTAGCTCCATTCAGTAGCCTGATGGCAACAGGGAAGAAGGTAGCAGTGCTAATCACTGTGCCACTATCGATATTTGCAGAGGATCGTTCTAGTATTAGATTATTATTAAGTACCTGAGGAAGGGTTTGAGTCTTTGGAATGATTATATTGTCTTTTCCAGTGCCAGTGCCTTCACGATTTAATAACCGGACTGAATGACTATGCTGATGTGGGGGTGAGCTTTCAGTGGACTGTCAATTCTGAGTAAGCACCACTTTTTCCAATGGTTTGTGGAACAGTGGATCTCCTCCAGGGACTTCAAGAGAGATTCCAAAAGGTCTGCAAGCCGATAGGGAAACACTGATTGAGCAGCCAGAGGAAGGGTTTAGATGTGAGTTGGGAGATGAGTGCAACCACCATGTGAAGGGAGGGTGCATGAAGGAGCACTGAGAGAGGCTTGAGGACCACCATGTCATGAAGTAATCCAGCAGTAAATATCCACCATCTTAAAAGCATTATTGAAACACTCCTTCCAAGCATAGAGTCATAGGGCGGGATTTTCCAGCCGTGTCTACCCCAAGATCAAAAAATCCCACTTGAGGTCTACTGACCATTACGTGGTATGCCCCCCTGCCCGTTACAATTCCTGTGGCGGGGAGGGAGGGGAGGGGTGGGGGGCGGACTGGAAAATTCCGCCCATCAAGTTTTACAGCATAGAAAAAGTCCCGTCAGCCCATCGTACGTGCGCTGGCCATCAAGTACGTAAATATTCTAATCCCATCTTCCAACATTTCATCATTGGCCTTTGTACACTGTGGCGCTTCAAGTGGTCATCTGAATCCTTCTTAAATGTTGTGAGTGTTCCTGTCTCAACCAACCTTTCAGGCAGCAATTCCCACCACTTTCTGAGTGAAAAATGTTTTCCTTAAATCCTCTCTAAATCGCCTGCCTCTTACCTTATATCTATGCCCCCTGATTATTGACCTCTCTACTAAGGGAAAAAGTTTCTTTCTATCTACCCTATCTACATCCCTCTCACTCAGGTACCCTCTCACTGTTCTCTGTTGTAAGGGAAGCCAACCCCAGCCTAACCAATCTCTTTCAGTACAATAGTATGACTATTACAGTATGATGTGGGGGGCGCTGTGGGTGGATCCATGGATACTGGTCCATTACAAAAGGGTTCCTTCTAATAAAAAAACTTTGAGAAGCGCTGATACCGATTTTAATTTATTCTTCCATGGGATTTTGCTGGCATGGTTAGCAGCTGTTGCCCATCTCTCATTGCCTTTGTAAATGTAGTGGTGTTGCTTTCTCAAACCACTGCAGTCCATCTGGTGATTGCCCTAGTAGGAAATGGGCAGTGTTATACATAGCATTGCTGCTGTCAGAGACTAGAGGGTATCCATTCAAAATCCACCCACTTACACCCTTGGAATAATGTGTACAGTTTTCGTCACCCTATTATAGAAAGGATATTATTAAACTTGAAAGAGTGCAGAAAAGATTTACTTGGATGCTACCGGGACTTGATGGTTTGAATTATAAGGAGAGGCTGGACAGTCTGGATAGTCTGGGACCTTTTTCCCCTGGAACATAGGAGGCTTAGATGTGATCTTATAGAGGCCTATAAAATAATGAGTGGCATAGATCAGCGAGATAGTTAACATCTTTTCCCAAAGGTAGGGGAGTCTAAAACTAGAGGGCATAGATTTAAAGTGAGAGGGGAGAGATACAAAAGGGTCTAGAGGGGTAATTTTTTCACAATAAGGTGGTGAGTGTCTGGAGCAAGCTGCCAGACGCAATAGTAGAGGCAGATACAATGTTGTCTTTTAAAAAGCATTTAGGCAGTTGCATGGGTAAGATGGGAATAGCGGGATATGGGCCAAACATGGACAATTGGGACTAGCTCAGTGGTAAAAGCTTGGCGGCATGGACAAGTTGGGCCTGTTTCCGTGTTTAAACCTCTATGACTCTGTTAAAATTGGGTCTCGGGTGTTTCCCTTCAAGGCCATAATTGTGGGCGAATGACAGACGTACTCCCTCCTGCCTCCTAGTGGCCAGTTTCAGAGAGGTATCAACAGAGGCCTCCGAACAGCTTCTCTCAATTAGGCTCCAGGCCACTCAAGATAGTGATGGTGATATTGGAAGAGGAGGAATCTCTTCCAACATCACCAGGGACTGTCAGAATTATTCGTTTATTGCTAATGAGAATCTGCTTAGAGACATTTGATGGCATTTTGAAGGCAAGGGTTGTAAGAATTCCGCACTGCCAATCAAACACTAAAGTCGTTCGCTTTTAAGATATTACCTATTCCTGCGTGAGACCAGAATCATGTATACACATTGTAAGTGCCGAGATTGATTCTACAGTGCCTCTTCATTCAGTCACAGGGCTGAGAGCTAGTTATAGATTTAATAACGTGTTTCACATGTGAGCTCTCAGTTTTACTGCTCCAGATACAAGCACAACATTTGTTTTGTAAATTTAAAAACCAGTTAATGGCCACCTGAAGAGGCCTCTTGTGAAAACCAAAGCACCAATTCCCCTAGTATTTCACTTTGCACTGAATGATGGTGGATTGAGCAACCCAGATCAAACAAATTCCAGATTCAGACCCCCCCAGGGTGGAATTTTCCCATCCCGTCCGTTGCAGGAATTATAGCGGATGGGACACGCATCATGCAAAGATCCATTGACCGGTCTTGGGGTGAGCGTGGCCTGGAGAGAGTCCCCCTTATTCTCACATTTCATCCCACCAGCCTCCATGTTTAAAGTATAATCCTCTACCATTTTCACCAATGACAGCGTGATGCCACCACTAAATACATTATCCCTTCACTCCCTGTCAGCATTCCACAGGGACCGTTCCCTCTGGGATAACCGAGCCCAATCCTCCACGATACCCAACACATCTCCCACCACCCATGACACCATGGTGAAACACCTGCCTCTTTACCACTTTTATGGCAAATTGTGCGGAGGGTGTGGAGAGTCTGCAGAAGGATCTAGATAGGCTGGGCGAATGGGCCAGGAAATGGCAAATGGAATTTAATGTTGGCAAGTGCGAGGTGGTCCGCTTTGGTAGGAATAATGGTAGGAAGGACTATTACTTACGGGGCGAAAAACTGCAGCAGGCGACGGTGCAGAGGGACCTCGGGGTCCTTGTGCATGAGTCGCAAAAACCCAGCTTGCAGGTGCAGCAGGTGGTCAGGAAGGCGAATGGGGTGCTGGCCTTCGTAGCGAGGAGGATTGAATATAAAAGTAGGGAGGTCTTGCTGCAGCTGTATAGGGCATTGGTGAGGCCGCAGCTGGAGTACTGTGTGCAGTTTTGGGCGCCGCACCTGCGCAAAGATATTTTGGCCTTGGAGGAAGTGCAGAGGAGGTTTACTAGGCTGATACCAGAGTTGAGGGGGTTGAGCTATGAGGAGAGGCTGAATAAACTAGGCTTGTACTCGTTAGAGTTTAGAAGAATGAGGGGAGATCTCATTGAGACGTATAAGATGATGAATGGGATAGATAGGATAGAGGTAGAGAGACTCTTCCCGCTCAAAAAAGACAGTAGGACTAGGGGGCACAGCCTCAAGATAAAGGGGGGGCGGTTTAGAACGGAATTGAGGAGGAACTTCTTCACTCAAAGGGTGGTAAATCTCTGGAATTCTCTGCCCGTTGAAGTGGTGGAGGCTGCCCCGCTAAATATTTTTAAGACGCGGGTTGATGGGTTTTTGATAAGAGAGGGGATTAAGGGTTATGGGGAGAGGGCGGGAAAGTGGAATTGAGCCACGACAGATCAGCCATGATCTTATTGAATGGCGGGGCAGGCTCGAAGGGCTAGATGGCCTACTCCTGCTCCTATTTCTTATGTTCTTATGTTCTTATGCTTACCATCTAAGGTCCAAAATACTCATTCACTTGCAATTCTTTCAATTTGGTACATTGCATGCGCTGCTCCCAATGTGGTCTCCTCTGTATCGGAAGGACCAAACGTAGACTGGGTGATTGCTTTGCTGAGCACCTTCGGTCTGTGCACAGTCAGAACTCTGACCTTCCGGTTGCATGCCACTTTAGCACACGATCCTGCTCCCATGTCCACTTGTCTGTCCTTGGCTTGTTGCAATGTTCCAGTGAAGCTCAACGCAAACTGGAGGAACAGCATCTCATCGTTCGGCAAGGCACTTTACAGCCTTCCGATCTCAACGTTGAATTCAACAATTTCAGAAGATTAGGACCAAGATTAGCTGTGAGACATTCCATAGGGGAATAATGCATTGAAACTGGGGCTGGGGCTGGGATAAGTATTCTGAGCCAGTGGAACCTTTCCTGCTTTGCCAGTTAAGAAATGGTACGCTTGCACAATTTTGGACTCGGATACAAGCTGCATTCGCAAAATAAAAACTGAACAAGAGTTTCATTACTGTGGACAGTTTGATGTTAATCTGTTCTTGTCAATCTTCAGAGTGTTACATAAGACTTTCACCCTGCGCTTACCCTGTCCATAAAAAAAAAATGTCAAAGATGATTCATGTTATGACTTTGTAGGAAGCAGATTCTTCAAGATGTAGGCCTGGAATTTTCCAACCTCGCCTGTAGTTGGAATTTTCCCGTCCCGCTGTAGTAAATGGAGTCTTGGCTGAGTGCCAAATTCTCACTGGCAGTGTGGTGGGATGAACAAAGGCGGAGAACCCCAGCCATAATGTTTGAAATTAGATTGCCACTGCCAAGTTTCTGAAGGCAGATTTCGCATTCATTGGAACCCGATTAAACATTTTTCTATTGGGTAGGGGATGTCTACTTAAGATCAACAAAGGGATGCCAGGCAATTTAACCCTGCAGCAGGTTAACCCCCACTATTACCCTAGGCCCATGCTTACAGATCCAAAAACTTTATGCTCGGATCTTCTGAGGGGTGGCATGGTGGCACAATGGTTAGCACTGCTGCCTTATAGTGCCAGGGACCCGGGTTCAATTCGCGGCTTGGGTCACTGCCTGCATAGAGTTTTCACGTTCTCCCTGTATCTGTGTGGGTTTCCACCGGGTGCTCTGGTTCCCTCCCTTAGTATGAAAGATCTGCTGGTTAGGTTGCATTGGCCATGCTAAATTCTCCCTGAGCGTACCCAAACAGGCACCAGAATGTGGCAACTAGGCTATTTTCATAGTAACTTCTTTGCAGCGTTAATGCCAGCCTACTTGTGACACTAATGAAGAAATTGAACTCAAAACTGTCTTCGGTATTGCTGAGAGTCACCACACCAAAATTGTCCTCAAGGGCTATAACTCATCAGGGAGGTTTGTACAAGATGACAGAATGTGTTGTAACACATCTGACCAGACATTGTCACCGTTTTCCTGTGGGGTCTACCAAAGAGAGCAACTCCTTCTGCCTCCAGCATCTTTCAACAGCCACTGCATGTGAGGCAATGTCCAATAATAGCAATTCAGAATGCAGAATGAAGTGCCAGAATTATCCGTTCGCAGCGAACGATCCTTCTCTTCACAATGTTCTTTAAATAGCTGCATTAGTGCCTGGTGCCGCAGATGCAGATCTCAATGTGCCTACGATAGGTGAATTATAGAATCATAGAATCCATACAGAGCAAAAGGAGGCTGTTCGGCCCATCGAGCCTGACTTGACAAAAATCCCATCCAGGCCCTCTCCTCATAGCCCCATATATTTACCCTGCTAGTCCCCCTGGTACTAACAGGCAATTTATCATGGTCAACCCACCCCTCCTGCACACCTTTGGAGAGAGGGAGGGAGCCAGAGCACCTGGAGGAAACCCATGCAGACATGAGAAGAATGTGCATACTCCACGAAGGCAGTCAACCGAGACTAGAATTGAACCTGAATCCCTGGCACTGTGAGGCAGCAGACTAACCACCGTGCCACCATTGAATCCCAAAAATTTTGCTTTAAGGTCAGTCATTTATTCCTGGGCTAGGTACAAAGCCTTCGCTTGGGAGTATTCTGTCCCTCCCGAGACCATCTGAGAAACCCTTTCTATTAGCAGTTGAGGCCCATAGCAACACAAAGGAGGGCCGAGTACACTCAAATTTAGAAAGGGAATGAAGAAATTTGGCATTTGAGCAGGAAGCAGCTAAATCAACATCAATAGAAAATTAGATGACCCACAATGCTTCCGCAATCATATCCTCTTCAGCTGTATGCATATTCATACAATTGTACAGTGCAGAAGGAGGCCATTCAACCCATGAGTCTGCACAGACCACAGTGAATGTGGTGTGCACTCTGGGCTAAACATTCTACAAGTGGGCTGGAATTTTCTGCCCCACCCACCACGGGAATCAGAGCGGGCAAGCGGCGGACAAGGGAAAGTTCTGTTGACCTCGGATGGGATTTTACAATTTCAAGACGAACGAGACCGTAAACTCCTGCCCGCAATGTTCATCCATTCTTTCTCCTTGGTAACTTATGCACATGGTCCATGTTTTGATATTGGACCCATGGTGAGGGAGGGAGGGCAGTTAGCTCACTTGGCTTGACAGCAACTTGTAGATCAGATTATGGGTATAATAATTGGCAGGTCATGCTGTAGCTGTGCAGAACCTTAGTTCAGCCTCATTTAAGAATATTGTGTACAATTCTGGTCGCCACTCTATCAGAAGGATGTGAATGCTTTGGAGAGGGTACAGAAGAGATTTACCAGGATGTTGCTTGGTCTGGAGGGTATTATCTATGAGAAAGGTTGGATAAACTCAATTTGTTCTCATTGGAACAACAGAGGTTGAGTGGTAACCTGATTGAGGTTTACAAGATTATGGGTGGCATTTTTTTTTGTTTGTTTTTATTCCAATTCAATCAAATCAAATCCAATTCAGAGTCTCAACAAGTTGAGACATTCCCAATCCAAGCTGACAAGACAGGCTCTCACCTCCTGTCTTGGGCTTGATCTACATGATCCAAGCTGATTGGAGTGGGCATATCTCCTCCTCCAAGGCTTGATCTCATTTGCATCTTAGCCAAAAGGCTGAGATGCCGCTTTTAAAAATTGCTTCAAATGAAACTAAAATGCAACCTAATGACTTCAACCAAGCACAACGTGTCAATACTAAACTTGACCTTAGCCAAAAGGCCGAGAAGCGATTTGAACAGGATGGACAGTCAAATGCTCTTTCCTAGGGTGGAAAAGTCGAGTACTGGGTGGCATAGGTTTAAGGTGCATGGGGAAAAGCTTAGAGAGACGTACGGGGCAAATCTTTATGCACTGAGGGTGGTGAATGTCTGGAACGTGCTGCCCGGGGAGGTGGTGGGAGCAGGTGCAAAAGCGGCATTTAAGGGGCAACTTGGCGAACACAGGAATAGGATGGGAGTGGAAGGATACGGACTCTGTAGGTGCGTACAGTTTTAGTTTAGTAGGCATGAGCGATGCAGACTTGGAGGGCCAAAGGGCCTGTTCCTGTGCTGCACTGTTCTTTGTAACACCAAAAGCATGGGATTTGATCTGTGTTCCAAATGAGACAGATTCAGAATCTGCCTCCTTGCCCTACCCAGCGTTAAAAAAAAATCACTGCATTTTGCTGTGGTTCAATTACTAATCACCAAGGACTTGCCTTCAGCCACAGAACTCAGGAAGAAGGACATGTCGGCATAGATTTTCTCAGCCTACTTTCGAACGTAAGTTGTTAAAGTTTCCCTCTGTGTGCGCTGAGCAAATCTGTTTTCAATTTGTCATTGCTTTCCTTTTTCCCTCATATGTCCTCGTCTAACCTAATTTGATCATCTGTGACAACGTAGTTTGTCAAAAGCGAAGCTTTGGGGTAAAAATGAAAAATTGAATTTAGTCTTTGCTGACAAAGTGCAGCCAATTATTCTTGACAATTTTGGTTGCTGACCTCTACACTGTGGTTGCTCCCCATCTGAGCGGGTGTTTCAAGCATTTACTGTACACTTATTGACCCCAGCGATGAGGTGCCAGTGTTCCAGAAAGAAGCATGAGGTGACAGTAGATTAATCCAATTAGTGTCCAGCTCTGCTTCAGAACTTATTACAGACTGACCACAGCATTTTATACTGATAAAAGGTTTGTTTTAAACTTCTAAGGTGTCCTTGAAGCACAGGATGCTGAAAGGAATCAACTAATTCTTGAAACAGCGGAACGCTAATTTTTTCTCTCAGTTAAACTTGCTGATTTGTAATTCTCAATTTTGGATTTAAATTTGAACAAAATGCCTATTAGCCTCACCCTTGGCGCTGGAAATGCAGGAAATGTCATCGCTTTTGAGGGAGATGTGTCTTGCTGTCTGACGATTTGGATGTCTACGTTATTCCTCTCTTCATCCTATGTGGAGACTTTCTTTGCAAGACAATTTGATTGAGTTGAAATGAGTTGAGGTAATTATTATCGAACAGCAACGTCAGATTTCAAGATACCTCTATATTGGGGTTTTACTGTGTCAACTCCCATTTTAGGTCTGTAGAAATAGTGAAGGTCATAGGTCACAGCATCATGCAGCACAGAATAAGGCCATTCAGCCCACAATGATTTTGCTGGCTTTGTGCAAGAACAATTGAAGTGATTCATATTCTTATCCAGTATCACCATTACATATTGGCCAGTAGTATCAAAACTGGTTATTATACCATTTCTACCTCAATGTACACAAGTTGACTCTTATTTTTACCAACATAATGATTGTGACTTGCCTTGAAAAGGAAATTTGCTGCCTATGAATACGTTGGTCTATTGAAAGGACATTGAAAACATTATATATATAATTATAATATTTCTTAAGCAAATTCCATCCTTCATCCTTCAGGTTAGGGGGACGAGCGGGTTAAATATGTTGGATTATGTGGGGATGAGATGGACCTGGATGGGATACCCTATAGGAGGGGCAGCACAGCGGCACAGTGGTTAGCAGTGCTGCCACATAGCACTTGGGGCATGGGTTCGATTCCCGGCTTGAGTCACTGTCTGTGTGGAGTTTGCACATTCTCCCCGTGGTCTGCGTGGGTTTCCTCTGGGTGCTCTGTTTTCCTCCCATAGTCCAAAGATGTGTGGGTTAGGTGGATTGGCCATGCTAAATTGCCCTTTAGTGTCAGGGGTACTAGTAGGGTAAATGCATGGGGTTATGGGGATAGGGCCTGGGTGGAATTGTGGCCAGTGGATTTTTGCACTGTAGGGATTCTATGATTCTATGATTCTACGATCCTTGAAATTTACTACTTGGTGAGGGATCACTGAATTTGACAGCAATGTATTTCTGTGAGGTGTCTTCTGTGTTTACTGGTGAGATATTGAATTGCCTCTCCTTGGGTTCAGAGCTGCCAAAGGTCTAAACATACATCAAGAGATGTGAAAAAAAAAACAATGACTTTGTTCCAATTTGTAGAAAAGCTCTTCCTGTAACTCAGGGATCCCTCATAAGTGTAGAATATTGAACTTGTGTAATGTTAGTTATCTCCTTGCATTTTCATCTGTTTAGGGATATTCTGCTGAAATTTCTCAACATCCACTGGAATCAGCAAGTTAACCCTTTGTCCTTATAGTGTAGGGCAGTGCTTTGTAAATGAACAGGGTGTAAAATTTCCCAGTGTTTTAATTTGTGTGGCATGGTGGCACAGTGGTTAGCACTGCTGCCTCAGATGCCAGGGACCCGGGTTCAATTCCGGCCTTGGGTCACTGTCTGTGTGGAGTTTGCACATTCTCCCCGGGTCTGCATAAGTTTCCTCTGGATGCTCAGGTTTACTCACAGACAAAGTAAAGTTTATTTATTAGTTACAAGTACATTCACACTGCAATGAAGTTACTGTGAAAATTCCCTAGTTGCCACACTCTGGCGCCTGTTCGGGTCCACTGAGGGAGAATTTAGCATGGCCAATTCATCTAACCTGCACATCTTTGGACTGTGGGAGGAAACTGAAGCACCCGGAGGAAATCCATGCAGTCACGTGGAGAACATGCAAACTCCACACAAACAGTGACCCAAGCCGAGAATTGAACCAAGGTCCCTGGTGCTGTGAGGCAGCGGTGCTCACCACTGCACCACCATGCCACACAGGTTAAAGCACTAGGAAACTTTAAACCCTGTTAAACCCAGTACAGATTCGATGGATCAGCCATACTGGGCTGCTCCTTGGTGTTTAAAAGATGTGTAGGTTAGGGGGATTAGCAGGCCAAATATGTTGGGTTATGTGGGGATGAGATGGGCGTGGATGGGATGCCCTTTAGGAGGGTCAATGTAGACTCAGTGGGCTGAATGGCCTCCTTCTGCACTGTAGAGTTTCTATGAGTTATGGCTTACTGCTTTATTCTTTAGCATACACACACACACACATGAGATTCTGACTCAAACCTGAATTTTCGGCTATTATTTTCAGAGTGAGATGGCATTGGGTAACCTATTGCTCTGTCATTAGATTAGTAATGCAGGGGTAAGAAGTTTAAATGCTATCTTTGAATTCAGTAATTCTGGCAATTTGTGTGGTACCAGGAAAACACATTCAAATCTACTGAAATAGATCTCTCTGCTGCAAAAACTCAACTGTCCTCAAGATACACATTAAATATTGCTTAGCCAAATTGTCCCATTTCCCAATCACAAAGCTATTCTGTTTTAAACTTTCCTATTACCTGTTTTAATTCACTTCTGCATGGAACCCAGCTACCAACTGATTGAAACTGTGTTAAAGCACATTGGAGGGAGATTCCCAATTGTTTCTGTTGGTCTTGCATCTAGATTCCATGCTTGCCTTTTTTGCTATCTTTGACACCGGTAGAGATCCTTGAAATCACCTACAAAGCTGACCACATGCCCAGGTCAAGGTTGTGTGATTCCTTCTGCCAGTGGCCGGCCTGGTGGCACAGTGGTTAGCACGGCTGCCTCACAGCACCAGGGACCTGGGTTCAATTCCGGCCTCAGGTCACTGTCAGTGTGCAATTTGCATGTTTTCCCTGTGCGTGGGTTTCCTCCCACAGTCCAAAGATGTGAGAGTTGGGTTGATTGGTCATGCTAAATTGACCCCAATATCAGGGGATTAGCAGGGTGAATATGTAGAGTTACGGGAATAGGGCTGGATGGGATTGTGGTTGGTGCAGGTTTGATGGTCTGAATGGCCTCCCTCTGCACTGTGGGGATTCTGTGATAGTTGCTTGGTTACTGAAGGCTCTTCAAATTGCACAATGTTCCCTCCATGCAGAGGCACTAGTAGAGAACATTTGAAAAGTTTTTATTATATTAAGAAATATTTACTTTACTAAGAAACACACAAGTATACACCAAGGAAACTTAAATGGCTTAGTGTTGTTTTTTAGAGGTCATTTAAAGTGTTTTTAAATCAAGTTATTCACAAGTGGAGATTGACAGCTTTATTTAAAATACTTATTCTTGCTGATGAATCCATTTATTGCTGTGTGAACAGAACTGAACCAGGTTACTAAATACATCAAGGAATGAACATTTTAATGGGGAAAAATGAATTATGTTCCATCGGCAGATTTTACAACTTTATTTGTGCAAATAGTGGCACGGCGCTCAGCACTGCTGCCTCAAAGCGCCTGGGACCTGGGTTTGATTCCCAGCTCGGGTCACTGTCTGTGTGGAGTTTGCATGTTCTCCCCGTGTCTGTGTGGGTTTCCTCCAGGTGCTCCGGTTTCCTCCCACAATCTGAAAGGCATGCTGGTTAGGTGCATTAGCCATGCTAAATTCTCCCTCGATGTACCCGAACAGGTACTGGAGTGTGGCGACTAGGGGATTTTCCCAGTAACTTCATTGCAGTATTGACATTAGCCTACCTGACACTAATAAATAAAACTTCAAAAAACAATATAGAGGAACCTGAAGATTGAGCTAAGCTTTGGAATTTGGAACACATCTTGGCTGGAATTCCCTGACTGTGCCCAAAGTGAAACTCAATCCCAATATTTCTATTTGCTCAGTTTCCCCAATTCCTTTGTGCTTTTCCATTCAATCATCAGATTCTTCCAGATAACCCACTGATCTCCTCAACAGTTTGCTTGCAGCCTTTGTTAACTTCATCTTAAGAAGGCGGTAACTTTACTGAAGTGAGCCTTTCCAATTTAATCCTTGGAACCTTGTGTTAAAAGATAACAGATTTGAACTGTACCTTGGCATGGTGCAATCGAAACAAACTTGCCCTATATGACCCAAGGCTGTCAGTATCGAAGAAACAGAATTCTGCACACATACAATGTGTTGTATGGCCTTTATTTTTTGCGCCTGTGTGAGTGTGTGCATGTGTTTGAGTCTGTGTGTATCTGTGAGTGTGATTGTGTGTGATTGTGTGTGTGTGTGATTGTGTGTGTGTGTGTGTGTGTGTGATTGTGTGTGTGTGTGTGTGTGTGTGTGTGTAAGTGTGAGATTGTTTGGTAGCATGTGTATATCTGTGTATGAATATGAGTCTGGTCTCAGGTCACTTTCTGCATGAAGTTTACACATCTTCCCCATGTCTGCATGGGTTTCCTCTGGGCGCTGCTGTATAATCATGATGTGGAGATGCCGGCTTTGGACTGGGGTAAACACAGTAGGAAGTCTCACAACACCAGGTTAAAGTCCAACAAGTTTATTTGGTAGCAAGCACCACTAGCTTTCGGAGCGGTTGCTGCTCCTTCATCACCTGACGAAGGAGCAGCAAGCACTCCAAAAGCTAATGGCGTTTGCTACCAAATAAACCTGTTGGACTTTAACCTGGTATTGTAAGACTTCTTGCTGTGCTCCTGTACAATCCAAAGATGTGCAGGTTGCCTGGCCATGTTAAATTGACCCTAATGTCAGGGGATTAACTGTAAATATGTGGGGTTACTTGAATAGGGCCTGGGTGGGATGGTGGTCGGTGCAGACTTGATGGGCTGAGTGGCCTCCTTCTGCACTATAGTGATTCTGTGGATTCTATGATATGTACCGGCGTGCATATTTTTTTCGTTTGTGGGACACGGATGTCACTGGCTGGCCACCATTTATTGGCCATCCCTCATTGCTCTTGGAAGGGCAGTTGAGAGTCAACCACATTGCTGTGGCTCTGGAGTCATTTGTAGGCCAGACCAGGTAAGGTCGGCAGATTTCCTTCCCTAAAGGATGGATGGGTTTTTCCGACAATCGACGATGGCTTCACGCTCATTCATAGATTCTTAATTCCAGACTTTTTTTATTGAATTATGAACAAACAAAGTTTATGAATATCGGGGAATAGGACGATATAAGCGGTTGGTCTTGATAGGGCAACGCAGTTGGCGCAGGCTTGGAAGGCTGAAGGGCCTGTTCCTGTGCTTCACTGTCCTTTGAATTCAAATTCCACCAGCTTGCTGTGGGATTTGAACCCGGGTCCTCAGCACATTAGCTGAATGAACAGCCTAGCGATACTAGTACGAGGCCATCGCCTCCCCTCCATGTGTTTTTATGTGTGTACTTACGTGCTTGTATGTGTGTGCTCTTTCTCTGGGTTATGAGAATAATTGGCTTCCATTTCGAGTCAGACTTTCAACAAACTAATCAATAAAGTATGAACTGTTATCTGTTGTAAAAGAGATGAAAAATAAACAGGAGATAGTGCTTCAGCTGGAAGGTTATGCTGCATGACAAAAAGGTATTTTGTAAATGTATTTGCTTACTAGTCGAGTGAGATAACACAGAGAACAATGAGGGAATACTTGGTGAAAGATTTGCCGAGTTAATGGCTAGTCCTGTTGGATGGGAATGTTTCCTTTTGCAGCTGTGCCAATAATTCTGTGGAGAATATTCATAATGTTAAAGGTGAATGTAGCATCATTTGGTGAGTCATTTTGCATACCAATGTGTTGTAGTCCTGAGGAAGTGCTATACTGATGAAGGGACTGGTTTGAGATGTTAAACTGAGGCCTCCTCTACCCTCTCAGCACATAAAAGATGATGTGGAGTTGCTGATGTTGGACTGGGGTAGGCAGAGTAAGTAGTCTCACAACACCAGATTAAAGCCCAACAAGTTTATTTGGTAGCACGAGCTTTCGGAGTCACCTGATAAAGGAGCAGCGCTCCGAAAGCTCATGCTTTATAAAATGTTGAGAGGTGTAGATGGGGTGGATTCTCGGAGGCTATTTCCCAGGACTGAAATGGTCGCTACGAGAGGACACAGGTTTAAGGTGCTGGGGAGCAGGCACAGAGGAGATGTCACAGGTAAGTTTTTCACTCAGAGGGTGGTGACTGAGTGGAATCGAGTGCCGTCGGTGGTGGTAGAGGCAAAATCGCTGGGGTCTCTTAAAAGACTTCTGGATGAGTACATGGGATTTAATGGGATTGGGATTGGAATTCTCTGCCCGTTGAAGTGGTGGAGGCTGCCTCGCTAAATATTTTTAAGACGCGGGTTGATGGGTTTTTGATAAGAGAGGGGATTAAGGGTTATGGGGAGAGGGCGGGAAAGTGGAACTGAGCCACGACAGATCAGCCATGATCTTATTGAATGGCGGGGCAGGCTCGAAGGGCTAGATGGCCTACTCCTGCTCCTATTTCTTATGTTCTTATGAGTTATAGATAGTTCTCTGGCCTGGTAGGTATGGATATGATTGGCGCAACTTGTGGGCCGAAGGGCCTGTTTGTGCTGTAGTGTCCTATGTTCTATGCTACCAAATAAATCTGTTGGACTTTAACCTGGTGTTGTGAGACTACTTACTACACATAAAAGATCCCAGGGCACGGTGTTGATGAAGAATGGAGGAGTTCTATCCAGGAGCAGAGGAGTTCTCTTCCCGCTGCCTTGGAAAAGCAGCCAGTATAATTTAAGACCCCATGTACTCTGGGCATACTCTCTTCCACCTTCTTCCATTGGGAAAAAGAGACAAAAGTCTGAGGTCACGTACCAGACAACTC
Organism: Carcharhinus amblyrhynchos; assembly: GCF_965287045.1. Taxonomy (NCBI): domain Eukaryota; kingdom Metazoa; phylum Chordata; class Chondrichthyes; order Carcharhiniformes; family Carcharhinidae; genus Carcharhinus; species Carcharhinus amblyrhynchos. The sequence continues at coordinate 8,639,341 of NC_137333.1, read as the reverse complement.
AAGAACAGCTTCTTCCCTGCTGCCATCAGACGTTTGAATGAACATATCTCACACTAAGTTGATCTTTCTCTATGTCCTAGCTATGACTGTAACACTACATTCTACACTCTTTCCTTTCTTTCTCTATGAATAGTATACTTTGTCTGTATAGCATGCAAGAAACAATGTTTTCCACTGTATACTAATACATGTGACAATAATAAAGCAAATCAAATCAGTGTCCTGGCTGGACCAATGTTGACTTTCAATCAACACAATTGAAATAGGGTTACCCTGGTTATGATCACATTGCTGTTTGTGAGAGCTGTCTGCGTGCAAATTGGCTACCCCATTTCCTATGTTACAACAGTGACACATTCAAAAGTACTTCGGAGACAGAATAGAGCAAACATCTGAGTCAGGAAGACCCTTTGTCAGAGCTGCTTTGACAAAGATCTGATGAAGTGCCATTCTCTATCCTCTCTCCACAGTCGCTGTCAGGCTTGCTGAGATTTTCCAGCGCTTTCTGTTTTTGTTCCAGATTCCAGCGTCTGCAGTATTTTGCTTTTATCAGAAGTACTTTGTCGGCTGCCAAGCGCTTCAGGACATTCAGAGATCATGAAACGTGTTGTCGAAACAGAAGTCTCCCTTGGCTGAAATGTTAAACTATGATTTAGCTTTCTTAAAGAACAGTCAGTTTAAAGCTGGGGTGGAGTTGGCTGCCCAGTGAGGGCTGAGATGCTCCTTCAAGATGCAGAATGGTGAAACTGGTGAAGGCTCACTTCCTCTGCAGAGACAACAGGGGATGATTGAGAGGGACTGTAGAGGGCAGGCCTCGGCTGCTGTGTTTAGCAACAAAACGATGCTTGGTGCCCCAACGCCTCTAATTTCTCAAAAGAAATTTGACATGTCCACCATGACTCTTGCCAACTTTCACAGATGCACTATGGAAAGCATTCTTTTAGGTAGTATCACAGCTTGGTCTGACTCCTGTTCTGCCCACATCTGCAAGAAGCCACAAAAGTTTGTGAATGAAACCCAGTCCATCATGCAAATCAGCCTTCTATCCATTGACTCTGTCTACACTTCCCGTTGCCTCGGCAAAGGACCCCACGCACCCTTGATGTTCTCTCATCCATCTTTTATTTTGTTTTTAATTCCAATTCAATCAAGTCAAGTTCAATTCAGAGACTCAACAAATTGAAACATTCCCGATCCAAGCTGACAAGACATAAGAACATAAGAACATAAGAAATAGGAGCAGGAGTAGGCCATCTAGCCCTTCGAGCCTGCCCCGCCATTCAATAAGATCATGGCTGATCTGTCGTGGCTCAGTTCCACTTTCCCGCCCTCTCCCCATAACCCTTAATCCCCTCTCTTATCAAAAACCCACCAACCCGCGTCTTAAAAAAAGACAGGGCTCTCACCTCCTGTCTTGGGCTTGACCTACATGATCCAAGCTGATTGGAGTAGGTATAGCTCCTTCTCCAAGGCTTGATCTCATTTGCATCTCAGCCAAAAGGCCGAGATGCCGCTTTTAAAAATTGCTTCAAATGAAGCTAAAATGTAACTTAATGACTTCAATACGACACTTGATCTTAGACACCTTCTTCCTTCAGGAAAAAAGGTACAAAACTCTGCGGTCACATACCAACTGACCCAAGAACAGCTTCTTCCCTGCTGCCATCAGACTTTTGAATGGACTTACCTCGTTTTAAGTTGATCTTTCTCTACACCCTAGCTATGACTGTAACACTATATTCTACGCTCACTCCTTTCCTTCTCTATCAATGGTATGCTTTGTCTGTACAGCGGGCAAGAAACAATACTTTTCACTGTATGTTAATACATGTGACAATAATAAATCAAATCAAAATAGGGGAAGAATATAGAGAACCATTCACCAAAATTGGTTGTACGTAGAGTACATGGATTTGCTGAGATAGTTTCTTTGTGAACTGAGTAGTTTACCACATGCTTCTCGTGCAGTAATGAAGCAGATTAGACTAAAGCCCACATTAAGCAGTAACCCGTGGGAATGAGCCTACGAGTCAGGTTTAAAGTTGACTGGCTTCATAATCTAGCTTTGCTCGCGGCGGCCATTACAGATCTTTTGGGCACTGAAGCAATACCCTTCCTTCCTTAGTCCCTCTCTGTCTGAATGTTGTGATTTCTAAAAGGAATTATGTCGCCTCGAGTTACTTTAGAACTACAGTGATTCCAACTGAATCAAAACGCTCAGCATCTGCGAGGGGAGAAACAGAGTTAGTTTTTTTTTTACATTAGTGGCTTTTCATCAGATGTAACGCCAGCCATTTTTACTCCTCCCTTCCCATCTCATCCCAGACACTCCTTGCTGATGAAACAGCAATATACTTGCACCCCTTCCTATTTATTTTCCCTTCCCGCTGCTCATCTCCCCTACCTTGAGGGGACAAGGGTTGCAATTTGATGCTTGCCACAGTGCGCCTGCTCCACCAACTGGAGAGTAATAGAGTCGTAGAGGTTTACAGCATGGAAACCGGCCCTTCTGCCCAACTTGTCCATGCCGCCCCTTTTTTTAACTATTAAGCTATTCCAATTACCCACATTTGGCTCCTATTCCTCTGTACCCGTCATACCCATGTAATTGTCTAAATGCTTTTTGCATGACAAAATTGTACCCGTCTCTACTAATAACTCTGGCAGCTTGTTCTAGACACTTACCATCCTATGTGTGAAAAAATTGCCGCTCTGGACACTTTTGTATCTCTCCCCCCTCAACTTAAATCTAGGCCCTCTAGTTTTAGACTCCCCTACCTTTGGGAAAAATATTGACTATCTAGCTGATCAATGCCCCTCAATATTTTATAAACCTCTATAAGGTCACACCTAAGCCTCTTACGCGCGAGAGAAAACCTCTCTTTATTACTCAAACCATCAAATCCCAGTTGCATCATAATAAATAGCTGGTGGCTATTTTGCTACAGCTATTTCTCGGAGCTTCATTGGGATTAAATCCCAATCCAGTAGCCCACTGGCTGCTGTCAGGATCCCAGCTCCACCAGGGGCCAATTTCCCAACCAACCTCCTGATGCTCTGCCAACCTATATCCGTGGGAATTGTGGGAATGGTGAGCATGTCAGTATCCAATGGGGCCTACCAGAAGAATCACTGTTGAAACAAGGTCAGTGGGGTAGGATTACCAGAGCTGGTCAAAGTGATTGTGCCAAGGGAGTGGAGAAGAAAATAGGTTGTTGTCAGAGGCAGTTAATGACTTCCTCAGGGTACCCTAATTGGGCCCACAATGACTGCGAAGGAGAGATTCTCCCTCCCGGGCTGAAGGCATAGCTGCCAGGAATTACCTTGTGCTTTGCCCATGACTTGACTCTGATGCTGCTGGTTAAATACTCGGGGCAGTGCGATAATGCCCTGAGGTGATCAATCTTGACCCTTCTCATCTTGGATTTAAAGACTGAGGACAGGAAGGGACTGGGGTCTGCACCTTCTCATCCCATAATACTCAGCCCTCCCTCAGTCTCCCAACCCAACTCTTGGGGAACCATTAAACTCTGTCCCAAATGTAGATTGAGTGACTGCTTTGTGGAACACCTCTGCTCAACATGTCAGTGTGACCCCATCAACAAACTTCTAGTTGTCAATGCTCTGTCCCACTCTCACTCAGGCTTCCCACTCTTTGACCAACTACACTGCCCCAATCGAGCTCAAACTAATGCCAACAAACAGTAATTCACCTTTCGCTTCTGTACTTTGCAACCTTCTGAATTCAACACCGAGTTTAACAATTTCATATCATAACCAATGCTCTAATTTTTTTTCAGCCAGCTCCTGTTGATAATGACTTTGTTATTTCCAGAGTTACGCCTCCTCTTAATTGAGCTTTTGTTCCTTTTTTCTTGTCCCGTTACCAGCTCTGACAAAGGGTCATCCTGACTCGAAATGTTGGCTCTAACCTCTCTTCACAGATGCTGCCAGACCTGTTGAGTTACTCCAGCACTTCTTCTTGGCATAGTGGCACAGTGGTTAGCACTGCTGCCTCACAGCGCCAGGGACCCAGGATCAAGTCCGGCCTCAGGTCACTGTCTACGTGGAGTTTGCACATTCACCTGTGTCTGCGTGGGTTTCCTCCGGGTGCTCCGGTTTCCTCCCTCATTCCAAAGATGTGCGGGTTAGGTTGATTGGCCAAGCTAATCTGACCCTTAGTGTCATGGGGATCAAGAGGGTAAATATGTGGGGCTGCGAGAATAGGGCCTGAATGGGATTGTGGTCAGTGCAGGCTCGATGGGCCAAATGGCCTCCTTCTGCACTGTAGGGATTCTATGATTCTGGATTTGTACCATCTCCTCTTGCCTTGGACTATTGTCTCTTTTGTCATTGAACCTCTCCGGTTTACCGCTCTATCCCGTTTTGCCCTCCCTTACACTGTCTACATACTTGCTGAAAACATCTCCATCTTCCTCCAGTTCTGATGAAGGAAATCTTAGCTCTGCTTCTTTCTCCGCAGCTGCTGCCTTACCTGCTGAGCATTGTCTGTTTTTATTTCAAGGACTCCAGAGTCCACAATCTCCGGCTTTTGTAACTGAAGTTCAGACTTGGCTGCGCTGATCAGCTCTTTAGTCATTGCCAGTTTGCCCATTTCAAGTTCCGCGCATGTCAGGATCGTCCAGAGCCACATGGATTTAGGGCTTTATTTAAACTTTCACCTCCTGAAAAATGGCACGTGCTACAAGTTAGCGCCAAGAAATAATCCTGCAATTTAGACAAAGCACTTACCATTCATACTGCCTGTTTATACATGCTAAATCTGAAGCAAATCCACCTTCCAGCTTAGTTTAAACAGTGCACTTAAAGCCAGCAGTGCGTAGTGACTAAATTAACTCTGTGCAAATAGGACCTTGAAGAATTCCACTATACTTCTTAATGAATCAAAGCTACATGGTGATAGAAATCCCTTCATAGGGATTTGATGCTTCTTGCGCAATTATACAGTTGTCTTGTTATATGTATGTTAGGATGCCAATTTTCAAAGCTTCCTATTTAAAGGAATGGGGGTGGGAGCTTCTGTGACAGGTCCAAGGAGATGCTGGAAGAGTTTTTAAGGGATGGTTGTTCTATCGCGTTTCACCTCAGGGAGGTTGTTTTAAATATAACTCGGACGCACAATATACAGGAATCATTTGAACGCTTTCAACAGTGCTTTACTGATCTGGGAATTCTTAAGGCACTATAACAGGAGCTTTACCCTATATCTATCATGTTCTGTGCTTTGCTTGCAATAATGATGTTGTTTAGAGAGCATCTTATCCTGTATTAATACATATTGACCTAGTAACACTTGGTTTGACAGTGAGAGGGAATCTTGGAATTGTATCTAATATGTGCTATCTGAATAGAATCATAATATCCTTACAGTGCAGAAGGAGGTTATTCAGCCCACCGAGTCTGAACCAACTCTCCAACAGAGCATTTTACCCAGTTGCACCACCGTCACACCCCATAACCCCATGTACTTACTCTGCTAATCTCCTCCTAACCTACACATCTTGGGACACTGAAGGGCAATTTAGCATGGCCAATCCACCTAATTTGCAGACCTTTGCACTGCGGGGAGGAACCAAAGCAGACACAGGAAGAACGTGCAAACTCTACACATTGATAGTCACCCATGACTGGAATTGAACCTGGGTCCCTGGTGCTGGGAGGCAGCAGTGCTAACCGCCGTGCCACCGTGCCTGACTGTTATCCCTTATGTTTATTTTGTAGAGACAGAGGAGAAAAGAAATCACTGGCTTCTCATTCTCGTACTTTCGCTAATGGCTGAATAATTTATCAACATGGAAAGTACTAATTATGACTTTTTGCAAGTTCCTTTGGATGACATAATTATGATTTAAAACATGGATTAAGTGTGTGTATTTTCTGGTAGTTCAAAGCCTATGCGCATAGCTCCTTCCATTGATCATTCTACCTAATTGTGGTGCCCTTTTAAAAAGAATTTCAAAAAAACACATTGAGGAAAAAAATTGCGAGTGATTAATTGATGCAGTCTATCTTTCTCTAATGACAATGACTTTGTTGTGTTGAAATTAGGAATGTAATTGAGTGTAGTTGCTCTTTAATCTGATTGCTTTACCAGTAGTTTGTGTGATGGTATCAGGTTTTAGCCTGTATCGCTGGGTCAACATGGACCCAGTCCATTAAAGGAGCAAGGTTCAGCGAAAGTTCGCACTCTATTGTTTCACCATGGTTACAAAACAAGAAAGGAGAAATCCTGCGTTTTATAACCCTACTGTTGCAAATGGGCCCTGGAGGTACCAAAGCTTGTTATTGTTCAAAAATTAAAACCAGAAATATCAACCTCACAATTATCTCCTGAGTAAACAGAATAATGTCCTTCACTTGCTACATAAGCAGTGTACAGATGTTCTGAGTTGAATCTAATGTCAATATGTTAAAAGCATATATTTGTTCCATTTTATCCTGGCCACCTTTGACAATGTTTAAACAGTATGTACCCTGGCCAATTGCATATTAGCATAATACCGTTTAATAACACATCCATGTTGGTGTATGTATACATTGGGTGTAGAATTCTAGTTAATTACAGGGTCAAAAAATACAGTAATCCCTGTTATTTTTCCAGCCATTCTCGCCAGAGGGATTTTCTGGTTTCGCCACAGGTGATCCCCCCCATTCCCCCACCGCGGCAGATTCGCTGGCAGCAGGACAGGCAAATCACGCAAAATGCCACTGGCGGGACTGGAAAACTCTGCCACTGTTCAATGGCTGGCCACATCCGCCACTGTGTTAGGGGAGGGTGGGGTGAGGGGGCAGGGTGCGGAGAATGCCTTGAAGTATCCTTCAGCTGTTCTTGCAGTTAGTTTCTAATGCCATGCTGATTCATCGCGATCACGGTGAGCAGAATTTCCCAGCTGTTCGCGCTGGCGGAATCATCGGGTCCCACCGGTGGTGCACCCCTGCTGCGGGTTCCTTGGTGGTGAAGGGGGGCATTCAATGGGAAACACCATTGACAATAGTGGGATTGGAATATCCCACTACTGGTCAGTGGCAGGCTGCCCCCGCGACCGTAAAACACGCCCAATAATGCCCAATATCTTTAATATTTCACCAATATATATCAGTTATAGATCAATATACAAATAAACCCTTTACATCATTGGCATGAAAACTGATGGCGAGTACCATCCTTTTGCCTGAAAGCTGTTGTGAAATTCTTGGGGCAGATACAGACATAGGAAATAGGAGTAGGAGTGGACCATTCAGCTCCTAGAGTCTGCTTTGTCAATCAATGTGATTATGGCTGATCTGATATGGCCTTATCTCCACTTTCCTGTCTGCCCCCCTTAACCCTTGACCTCCCCCCCTTGTCAATCAAAGATCTGTCGAACAAAAGTTTTACATTCAGCCAGAATTAGCATAGCAGGAGCGATTAACCATTAATCCCTGATTATTTCTTCAGCGCAGTTGGTACCTTTGTGTACAGTAGCTGCAAATGGACAAAATGCACTATGCAGTTTTCAATACACTACACATGTCACAATTTTATATTCAATATTATTCAATTATATTTGTAGTGTAGAGTTCTAAAAGAATGAGATTATCTGTAACATTCTGGGATGGGAGTGGTTCGGGCAATGTGTTGTCTTGGAAAGGTGTTCACCCAGAGGTGTGCCCTGAAATCCAAGTACTTAATTTGTCTCTTTGGCTGGTGGGGTAATATATTGACAGGATTAATGTACGCTTTCCAAAAAGTCTAATGGAACTGTTGACAAAGTGAACAGCTCTGTTTTGGATTACAGAACTATTTTTCATTTATTTATAAAAATCGTTCTCATATAGACATGTAGAGATTGATGAAAGTCTTTCAGATCCATCAAGCCATATGACGCATTTTGTTCCAGTGACCAGACAATATGGTCGGATCTTTACTGTCCCACCCACCATGGGAATCGGAGCGGGTGAGGGATAGACCATGGAAAGGTCCATTGACCTCGGGTGGGATTTTACGGTTTCAAGATGAGCGAGGCTGTAAAATCCTGCCCTATTTGTTGTCTGAAGTAAATCTCAAAATGATACAAACTATGTAATGTGTGTGGCTTGCAGTGATATCATGGTCTACAGTGATCGGTCGTTGGGTGAATTGTTTTCTAGGTCACAATCTCACATGAATATATTCTTCATTTATCAGTGTCTTTTCCTGCATTATAAATGTTCATGACAAGAAGGATCAGCGTGCCAGTGTTTATAGTGTGAGAATATTCTGCATCAAAGTGAGAAAATAAGGGGAAATTGTTGAAACTGTTGAAAAGAGAAACGCGTTGCCAACATTTTTCATCATACACTCATCAGGACAAATGCAAGAATGCCAAATTTCAAGTGGTCACATCAATTTACACTACAGGAGAAAAGGGTTGCTCACTGGTTGGCAAGTTGATCCTGATTGGCTGTGCCTGTTGCCACGGGAAAATGGAAGATGATTCGCCAGCTAAATTGATTTCTCATTACCAGAAATATCTTGTGCTGCTTGCCTCGGGGTTGCAGCAGTAGCTTATTTTGGTACTTAGAGAAAATGTCCGTCCAATTGTGCACCCACTTGTTGAAATGTGTAAACACATCCCTTTTTAACCCTAAGAGGCATGTCAAAGTCCTGTAATGCCAAAGCAGAATGGATTTATGGGATTGGATGCATAGTCAGACCAGAGTGCAACATTTTCTTTCCACAAGGCAAATAAATTATAGAAAGTGACCAATAGTTCAAGACTTAGATATTTTGTAAAAGAAACCTAAAGGCTCTCCAACCTCATCTTGCATTGATGTGGTGCCTTTAATAGTCACTCCTATGAAGTGTTTATTAAGCAGAATTTGACCATGAAGGGGATATGAAAACAAAGGGATACACTTCAGAGACTCTATTGGTATTTATTTATAAGGCTCTACAAAAGCAGCAGCATATCTGCTGTTTGTCTGGGATAGACATGAGGTGGAGAAGTCAGTGTTGGGATGGGCACAGTAAGAAGTCTCACAACACCAGGTTAAAGTCTAACTGGCTTACTTGGATTCGCGAGCTTTTGGAGCTCTGCTCCTTCATCAGGTGAGTGATTTGTGGGATATCTCTGCCAAAGAGAACACCTTGCCCTGGGGTGATTCTCCACTTTGAGTCCCGATTGGTCTCCCAGGCCAGGTGAGTCTTACCCTACAGTGTTGTCCTTAAAGGAACAGTTGCCACAGGGAGAGGTTTAAAGTGGGTGCCTTGAAGGAGGAGGGAAGCGGAGAGGTTTAAGGAAGAATTCTAGGACCCCAGCAGCTTTGTAGGTGAGTAGATGTCTATTAGTCATTTTGATCAGGAGAAAGTGAAGTGACCTGAACTAAGGTGATGTTTGGGATATTGGAACATGCCTCTATGGCCCTGTGTTGAAGAGTGGAGAAAGAACAGCCACCCGTTCCATTCCCCACCCCCATTTGATGATTCCTGTGAAGCAGGGCATTGTGGGAGGACATGCTTGGATGTCTCCACAGTTCGTCACTCACCGTCCAATGTCACACATGAAGAATGAATGTGATCTTGGAGATTTCCCAATGTGTCTGCAGAATGACATTCCGGTGCTCTGATACTTACAGGGGAGGGAAGAGCAGGAGAACCAAGAAATGGAGGCAGCACGGATTCAACAGGGCCTCGTTTTCACTTTCTTTCTGCCCCAGAAGCCAGCAAGATTGACAGGCTGACTGGCTGTCTGGCAGGAACGCCAACAATCAAAGGCTGTAGATGGATTGGCAACCAGAAAAGATAAGGGATGGGTGATGTGGGGGTTGGTATGTGCTACGTTCTAACAGTTGGAAGGGAGGAGGAACCAGGAGACATTTCAGGTCGGTGGGAGCGGGGAAAGTGGGGGGAGCCAGTTGATACATGGTAGGCAGTTTGCGTGAGGGATTGCGGCGGGGATAATGAGATGGAGGGTGGTGGGAGGGTGTGGTTATCACTCCGGTTCTTCGAATCGTGGAAAGATGTAGAGAGCCTTCATCTGCTGGATCCACCTGCTCCCTGCCTCCTTTTAGCATCTGAGATGAGTGATTCTTAAGCAAAATTGGCCAGCTAGTCTAATCTTCAAACAGACGCCTAGATATCATGACGGTTGCCTCATTTACATTATAACGCAGGAAGACCTATCTCTCTAATCAGGCAATGGCACAATTAAACTGGAGCATAGCCCTTTCGCACTGGACTGAGGATAGAATCATAGAATCCCTACAGTGCAAAAATATGCCATTTGGCCCATTTTATCTGCACCGAGCATCCTACCCAAGCCCCACTGCCGTAACCCCTCATAACTACCCCACTAATCCCCCTAACCTACACATCTTGGATACTAAGGGGCAATTTTGCATGGCCAATGCATTTAACTTGCACGTCTTTGGAGCGTGGGAGGAAACTGGAGCACCCAGAGGAAACCCACGCAGACACGTGGAGAATGTGCAAACTCCCCACAGACAGCGACCCGAAGCTGGAAGTGAACCCAGATCCCTGGCGCTGTGAGGCAGCAGTGCTAACCAAAGAACAAAGAAAATTACAGCACAGGAACAGGCCCTATGGCCCTCCAAGTCTGCATGGGCCACGCTATCCTTCTGAACTAAAACCCCCTACCCTTCCAGGGACCATATCCCTCTATTTTGATTTCTTTAAAATTTGATTTATTATTGTCACGTGTATTAACATACAGTGAAAAGCATTATTTCTTGCATGCTTTACAGACAAAGCATACCGTTCATAGAGAAGAAAAGGAGAGAGTGCAGAATGTAGTGTTACAGTCACAGCTAGGGTGTAGAGAAAGATCAACTTAATGCAAGCTAAGTCCATGCAAAAGTCTGACGGCAGCAGGGAAGAAGCTGTCAAGAGGCCCCTTAAAAGTCATTATCGTGGTGGCACTGTGCCACCATGCCGCCCTAGGATTCGGAAATTTGCCAATTTAAGTATCCCTTCTCCAAACCGACCCCCTCCCATCATTGGAGGACAAGAGAGGGTGCGGTTAAAATTCATCCTGCTGCCAAGACTGAGTGGGGGAAGCACGTTTGGCTAAAGTAGGGTCACATCTGAAAAAAATACTTTAAAGCAATAGTTTCGCCAACAGACATGCGTTTCTGTGAGGACATGCACTGGCTACAGAGAGGCTGGATATATCCATTGCTGTATTTTTCTTGTGTCGCCCAATAAGAAATGGGGTCTTGTTTGTTTTGGCTTCTTCACCTTTTCAGCCATTTGCAATAGTCAATCACTTCTGCAGGTGCTGTAAGAAAGGAAATGCGTGTGTTTTTAATGAAAATAACGATGGAAACTCAGCTCTCCATGTGTTACATGATCTACAAAGAGGTCAGATGTAGACATCTGAAGGGAACAAAGTGTGTTGTTTGTCCATTGCTTTTTGAAGTATAATGGGCTTTTCAACAATAGCCATTGTGTCAATGTTCACTGCATACAATTCCTTTAATCTTTAATTACCTCTACAATCAGACTACCTATGCAACAGGACAATATGCAAGTTATAAATTATCTGGAATTGATGTTTGCTGACATTTCAGAGCACCCGTAAATTAGCTGTAAAAATAAACTCTGACCTCAGGGCTTTCACAGCTGGACTGCTGAGCAATCCTGGACACCGGTGGCTATATAAGCTTTACTTTAAAATTAAATTCACCAATGTATGACACAGTGGTTAGCAATGCTGATTCACAGCGCCAGGGAGCTGGGTTCAGATCCTGGCTTGGGTCACTGTCTGTGCAGAGTCTGCACTTTCTCCCCGTGTCTGCGTGGATTTCCTCCGGGCGCTCCGGTTTCCTCCCACAGCCCAAAAAATGTGCCAGTTAGGTGCATTGGCCATGCTAAATTCTCCCTCAGTGTACCCAACCGGGTGCCGGAGTGTGGCGATTAGGGGATTTTCACTGTAAACTTCATTGCAGTGTTAATGTAAGCCTAGTTGTGACACTAGTAAATAAACTTCAAACTTTCCCTTGAAGGCATTGACTCCTTCAGCCACTCACAGGATAAAGCTACTGAATATCCGGCGACGTAGGGGTTTTGATTTAGTGCTTCTTGTAAGAGTTTAGCGCAAAAGGATCACACATTTGTGGGTTGGATTTTACAGGGCACTGTGGTCCCTGTACCCTCCTCACTCCCCTGGCTAGAAGGTGGCTGGATGAAAGGGTGGGGGGTGCCCACCCACTTTCCTGATTGCTAACCCATAACAACTTTAATATTAGGAGCAGAGTTAGTTGCTTTAAAGTGAGGTGTCCACTGTTTCCTAGGAAGTACGATCCACCTTAGAGAATTGCCAACTAGTCCCAGTAGCGCCACAGGGAGTGGTGGCCACTCCTGGGACTGGAGGCAGAGAAGACCAGCTAAGTCCAAGGAGCGGGTGGGGGGTTGTTGGGGGGGGGGATCTCAGTTAGGGACGTGATGGGGGAGGGTGACCAAATTCAAGAGCCAAGGGAGGAATTATCTTGTGGTGTGGGGGGGAGGGTGCTGTCACCAGTGGGCCCAGGAGACCCTAAAAGGGGGTCCATTTCCCCTTGCCCACCTGCAGACCATGCAACTTAACCTGCCAGGTTTCCCATATGGTGTTTCTACTCCAGGATATGAGCACGGAAGTCTGAGACTCCAGTGCAGAGCTGAGGGAGTGCTGCTGTCTCACTGATGCCATCTTTCAGAGGAGGTATCAGTGAGATGTAAGGGATCTCATAGTAAGGAAGAACCAGGAAGCCATCATCAGTCTCCTGACCAATATTTATTGCTCAATCACTATCAGAAAAATGGATTATCTGGTCATCATCACATTGTTTTTTTATGGGCCAGCTGTGCAAGAGTGTTTCCTACATTACAGCATTTAAAAATCCCTTCATTGGCTATAAAATTCTTCAGAATGTCCAGGGTAAAGGACACTCCATAAACGCAATTAGAATCATAGGCGGAATTTTACCGCCACACCGGTCCTGGAATTCCCCATTAACCTCAGGCAGGATTTTATGAGCCTTGCCCAAGCCGGGTCCTAAAATACCAGCCACAGAATCTCGACAGTACAGAAGAAGGCCATTCAGCCTCCCATCCGGGCCCTATTCCTGTAACCTCACACATTTACCCTGCTAATCCCCCGACACCAGGGTCAATTTATCACGGCCAATCCACCTAACCCGCCCATCTTTGGACTGTGGGAGGAAACCGGAGCACCCGGAGGAAACCCGCTCAGACATGGGGAGAATGTGCAAACTCCACACAGACAGTCCACCCGACACTGGAATTGAATCTGGGTCCCAGGCACTGTGAGGCAGTAGTGCTAACCACTGTGCCACCGTGCTGCCCCATTGAGCTACTGAGTTGTGGAGCAATACAGCACAGAAACATGTCCTTCAGCCCAACCGGTCCATGCCAACCATGCTGCCCTCCCAGCTAGTGCCAATTGCCCATGTTTCATAAAGTTTTTTCATAAAAATTCTTTCATAAAGTTCCTCACAAATGTTTTGATGCCAATATTATCTGTGAAGGAGATGTTAACAGCCAAGTGGTTAAGAAATCTGTTTTTGTGAGCACAACTAGGAGCTCTCTTGTTCCGAACAACAGTAAAATATCCGGTGTAGCTGCAATGACTGGCGTTGCTATTTAAGCACAGGGACCTCCTGGAGTATCAAGAGTCGACGGGGTTAATTGGCTGGAGAACTGACCATTCTGATTAGCTGGCTGCTCTCTCGTCTCAGCAGCGCCAGTGCCAGCAGTGGCCAGGACATGTACTGCAAGCAGTCACCAGATTCAAAGCCCTGGAGCCCAGGACTGGATAGGTGAGGGGAAGGTTTCCACGGTAGGGAGAGTAGGTAAGGCCTGAAGGACGGGTGACAGGAGAAAGGGTGAGAATCTTGATGGAGAGGGAGTACCTGACAGGGGTGCGGACACTGGGTAGAGGTGTCTTACATGAAAAAAGGGGTGGTTTCCAAAGCCCCACTTCACACCCAACCAGGGCAACATGGTAGGCAAATCCTCTGTCTCTGAACTGCTTCCACCAGAGTGGGAATTGGCCCTTAAATGGCTGCCCAAGGCCTCATCCACTCCACATAAAGTATCTTTCGCCTTAAATATTTGAAGCTCCATGTCAAGACAAGTAAAATACTACAATGGCTGAAAATGGGAAAGGTAAAGTGGGAGTGCTGACAGCACCTGCGAAGAGAGACACAGACTTTTGATTCAGGTTGATAATCATTCGTCAGGAATGGAAACCATTAGAGATGGAAGGGGATTAAAACCAGTCCAGAGGCAGAGAAAGAGAGGAATGGGGAAGTACAAAAGGGAAGGTCTGTACAGGGTAGAAAGCAGGACAGATTATAACAAAAAAGGGATGATGGTGCAAAGCAAAAGAGGGTGCTAATGAAACAAGAAAAGGAAGATAATTGTCTACCCTCCCAAATATTTGTAAAATATTCTATTATAAATTGCTGAAGTGGAGCAGGGGAGATTTCCCCCAGTGTACGGAGGCTATATTTATCCCTCAACCAACATCGCCAAGTCTGCTGTACAGATGCTGCCCAACCTGCTGACTATTTCCAGCATTTTCTGTTCCTTTTTCAGATTTTTAATACAGCTGAACATTGCTTTTGTATGACTAAAACAAATTACCTTTTTACTATCCTGTTGCTGTGGGTGCTTGCTGTGCGCAAATTCGCTGACACACCTTCTACAACAGTGGATATGAACATACAAACCAGGGACAAGAGTAGGCCACACATTTCAGAGAGTTCATTACCTGTCAAATGCTTTGAGGTCAAGTGAGATACTGTAGAAACACAGGTTCTTTCTTTCTTTCTTTCTCTCTTTCTCGCTTTCTTTCTCTCTTTCTCTCTTTATTTCTCTCTTTCTTTCTTTCATTCTTTCTTTCTCTCTTTCATTTTTTTCTCTCTTTCTTTTTTTCTCTTCCTTTCTTTCCTTCCTTCCCTTTTTCTTTCCTTCTTTCCTTCCTACGTTCGTTCCTTTTTCCTTTCTCTTTCTTTCTCTCATTTTTTTCTCTTTCTCTCTCTCTCTTTCTTTTTTTGACTCTTTCTCTCTCTCTTTTTCTCTCTCTCTTTTTCTCTTTCTTTTATTGTCTTTCTGAATTTCTTTCTTTCATCTAGGATAATTAACTTTTTCTTTAATCTTTCCCTGAAGCTTGTTTGATGCTAAGTCACGTCAGTGATGAAGAGCTTTCCTCTGACTTGTAGTGAAACCACATATAAACCACTCTGTTGTGAGTTTGCTACATGTAGTGGCTTTAAAAGCTTTTCCATATTAAAAAATTGAAAACTACTCAGGGACTATCATTGCAGCAGGGGAAAAGAAAGCAGCAACCAGGGGGAGGTGGAAATCGATAAAGGAAGGTGATCGTCACAGAGTATATCAATCCTGATAATAAATACTTGTTGAAGGTTTGATACAGGCCATGCCTCAATTGTCAAGGGCTTAAGGACTGTATGAACAACAAAGTGAAATTCAGAATAGCTTTAGTGTGTCATTATGCACTCGTGGACTGACGTGTATACTTCTGGCCTGAGATTTAAAATAAAAAATGTTTTACATCAAATTTGCTGAAAATGTTGAAATCAGTACTGAGAATGCAAGTCTTTTCCTTCACAAGGTAATCGTAATCACGTAGGGATTAACAAGTCTTTTTCACACACTGGAAAATGTAAGCAGGGCTTCTCCTGCCTCTTTGCCAGCATGCACAGTGGCACAGTAGTTAGCACTGCTCACTCACAGTGCCAGGGACCTGAGTTCGATTCCTGGTTTAGGTCACTGTCTGTGTGGAGTTTGCATATTCTCCCTGTGTCTGTGTGAGTTTCCTCCCACAGTCCGAAAGACATGTTGGTTGGGTACATTGGCCATGCTAAGTTCTCCCTCAGTGTACTCGAACAGGCATCGGAGTGTGGCGAATAGAGGATTTTCACAGAAACTTTATCGCAGTGTTACTGTAAGCCTACATGTGACACTAACAATTAAACTTAAATATGCATCTTCTAAATGCATCATAAATCACATATAAAGTGAAGTTTATTTATTAGTGTCACAAGTAGGCTTACATTAACACTGCAATGAAGTTACTATGAAAATCCCCTGGTCACCACACTCCGGCATCTGTTTGGTACACTGAGGGAGAATTTAGCATGGCCAATCCACCTAACCAATACATCTTTCAGACTGTGGGAGGAAACCGGAGTACCCAGCAGAAATCCACACAGACATGGGGAAAACATGCAGACTCTGCATAGACAGTGACTCGAGCTGTGAATCGAATCTGGGTTCCTGATGATGTGAGGCGGCAGTGCGAATCACTGCGCCACCGAGCCACCCATCTGTATACGGTTTTGCCCAACCAGCATCTTGCCTTCTTTGTTTTGGTGAACGGACTTTGATGCCTGCGAGAAATGAATGACAGGAAAATAACACATAGCCCCCTAACTCCACACCAAAAAACATGTTTCCTTGCATGGGGAAGTCTTCAATTGGTATTGTGATTTGTGATACACATTAAATGTTTATCATCCTCTGGAAGCCATGGCACTTATACTTACGATGGAAACGATATCATGAACATGTTCCGAAACGTGTAATGTGATATTGCCGTACTTGAGTTTGTGGCACATTTGAGTCAATAAAATATTCATAGTGCAAACTTGTCTTCATGACCTTTATTAGAATTACTGCAAGACAGGATACTTACTGAGGTGGAAGTTTTACTTTGTGTTGAGGCATTTTTGTTGTTTATTTCAAGGGTGGAAGGTCACAAAGTCACAGCTATTTATTTCCACGCATTTGTTCAATAATCGTGAATGCCAACAAAAGATTTCAGGAACAAAAGATATATTTGACTGGGAGAATAAAGGGTGACTTTTCTTCGTAGTTTTTCAATCTGATATTAGAGAATAGGTCTGACAATTACAACTCAGAGGTGTGGTTTTCAATTTTCCATCAATTCAATTGCAGCCTTGGGTGACTCTGTGGAGTTTGCACATTCTCCCTATGTCTGTGAGGGTTTCTTCCAGGTGCTCTGGTTTCCTCCCACAGTCCAAAGATGTGCAGGTTAGGTGGATTGGCCATGCTAAGTTGCCTTTTAATATCCAAAGAGATGCAGGTTGGGTGAATTAGCCATGCTAATGCGCGGGGTTACGGGAATAAGGCGGTGGTGGAAGGAGGTGGTGGAAGGGTGGGTGTGACGTGGGTAAGATGTTCTTTTGGATCTGGGTGTATAGGTACACAGGTCACTGAAAGTGGCAATGCAGGTGGAGAAGGTAGTCAGGAAGGCATCCGGCATGCTTGCATTCATCTTTTGGAGAGCTGGTGCAGAGTCAATGGGCCGAATGGCTTCCTTCTGCCCTGTAGGGATGCTATGGATTTAATTGCCAGGGAGAATGTACATTGTTTGCGACAAATCATTAGGAAAGATCTTAATTTTCTTCAGGTCAAATTTGCTAGCTTTGATTCATATAAACATTGTGGAAAACCTGTCGTAACTTTTAACTGATTTGCCTTCCACTGAAGGATGACGGTTATTTTCCTTCAAATGTATGTGAAATGGAAAGTGTTTGATAATTCCTGATGCATATTAGATGTTGATTATGCCAGTCTGACTACTAAGGCTTTAATTTGCATTTGTGCTCCGTTTTAATCTGCCACTGCCTCAGATCAGACACTATTTGGATCAGGGCATGGCAAAATATTTCTGAAAAATTCTTATTTGGTCTCAGTGACTTTGAGAATGTTCCTTGGGCATCGCTGGCTGGACCAGCATTCGTTACCAGTTGCCCTTGAACTGAGTGAGTCGGATTTGGTTGTAACCCGGTGTCACCAGGCAGAGAGTGACAGCATCAGAATGCTTGCCTGGTTATACCCCCCACCACCCCACCCCACCCCCACCTCCTCCCCCCAGTCCCCCCCCACCCACCGGGATTCTCTTCATTCCTTTGAAGTTGTCACACAATCCTTACAGTGCAGAAGGAGGCCATTTGGCCCACCGAGTCTGCACGGAGCATCCTACCCAGGCTCCATCTCCATAGCTCCACTGCTATTTACCTGTTAATCCTTCTAAATTTACACATCTTGGGATGTGTAAGGGGCAATTTAGCGTGGCCAATTCACCTAACCTGCACATCTTTGGAGTGTGGGAGGAAACTGGAACATCCGGAGGAAACCCATGCGAACACGGGGAGAACTTGTAAGCTCCACACAGATAGTCACCCAAAACTGGAATTGAACCCGGGTCCCGGGTTTTGGATTGGTTGACTGACAGAAAGCAGAGGGGGGGGATTAATGGGTCCTTCTTTGGCTGGCGAAATGTAACTAGCGGGTTGCCACGGGGTCAGTCCTTGGACCTCAATTGTTTACAATCTATATCAATGATCCACAAACAGGGACAGAATATAATACAGCAAAAATTGTGGATGACACTAAAATAATTTGGAAAGCAGGCAGTGAAGAAAATATATCAGGTAATTACAGGCCGGTGAGCCTTACATCAGTAGTAAGGAAATTATTGGAGAGGATTCTTTGAGACAGGATTTATTCCCACTTAGAAATAAGTGGACATATTAGTGAGAGGCAACATGGTTTTGTGAAGGGGAGGTTGTGTCTCACGAACTTGATTAAGTTTTTCGAGGAAGTGACGAAGATGATTGATGCGAGTAGGGCAGCGGATGTTGTCCACGTGGACTTCAGTAAGTCCTTTGACAAGGTTCCTCATGGCAGACTGGTGCAGAAGGTGAAGTTGTATGGGATCAGAGGTGAGCTGGCAATGTGGCTTAGTCAAAGAAGACAGAGGCTGGCAGTGGAAGGGTGCGTTTCTGAATGGAGGGTTATGACAAGTGGCATTCCTCAGGGATCAGTGCTGGGGCCTTTGCTGTTTGTAATATGTATAAATGATTTGGAGGAAAATATAACTGGTTTGATCAGTAGGTTTGCAGACGACACAAAAGTTGGTGGATTTGCGGATAGCAATGAGAACATCAGAGAATACAGCAGGATATAGATCAGTTGGAAATTTGGGCGGAGTGATGGCAGATGGAATTAAATCTGGACAAATGTGAGGTGATGCATTTTGGAATGTCAAATACAGATAGGAAATATACAGTAAATGGCAGAACCTTTAAGAGTATTGATAAGCAAAGGGATCTGGGTGTATAGGTACACAGGTCACTGAAAATGGCAATGCAGGTGGAGAAGGTAGTCAAGAAGGCATACAGCATGCTTGCATTCATCGGCTGGAGCACTGAGTTTAAAAATTGGCAAGTCATGTTGCAGATTTATGGAACTTTAATTAGGCTGCACTTGGAATATAGTGTTCAAATCTGGTCGCCACACTACCAGAAGGATGTGGAGGTTTTGGAGAGGGTACAGAAAAGATTTAGCAGGTTGTTGCCTGGTATGAAGGCATTAGCTATAAGGAGAGGTTGGAGAAACTTGGATTGTTCTCACCGGAACGATGAAGGTTAAGAGGCAATCTGGTAGAAGTCTCCAAGATTATGAAGGGCATGGATCGAGTGGATAGTCAGAAACTTTTTCCCAGGATTTCAAGAGTCAATTACTAGGAGACAGAGGTTTAAGATGCAAGGGGCAAGGTTTAAAGGAGAAGTATGAGGCACATTTTTTACACAGAGAGTAGGGTGCTGGGCGAGGTAGTGAGAGCTGATACAGTAGTGACTTTTAAGGGGCATCTTGGCAAATTCATGAATAGGATGGGAATAGAGAGATTTGGTCCCCAGAAGGGTAGGGGGTTTTAGTTAAGTCAGACAGCATGGTCGGTGTAGGCATGGAGGGCTGAAGGGCCTGTTCCTGTGCTGTAATTTTCTTTGTTCTTTGTTCTAAAGATACTGCAGTTGGATGTAGATAGGCTAGGAGAATGAGCCAAAATTTGCAGGTGGAGATCAATGTGGATAAGTTTGTGATTATCCATTTTGGCAGAAAAAGTGGAAAAGCAAGTTATTACCTGAATGGAAAGCAGATTCAAAATGCTTCCGGGCAGAGAGATCTGGATGTCTACGTTCATGAATCGCAGAAAATCAGTATACAGGTGCAGCACATAATGAAAAAGGCAAATGGGGTGTTGGCATTTATTGCAAAACATCTGGAGTACAAAATTAGAGAAGCGTTGTTGTAATTGTATTAGATGTTCGTGAGACTGCGTCTGGAGTATTGTGTCCAATTTTGGTCTCCTTATATGAGGAAGGATATGGTGGCATTGGAGGCGGTTCGGAGGAGGTTCACCAGATTGATTCCAGGATGAAAGGGTTGATGTATGAGGAGAGATTAAACAATTTGGGCTTTTACTGGCTGGAGTTTGGAAGGGTGAGAGGGGACCTAGGATGGAGGTATATAAAATCTTAAAAGGGATTGATAAAGTAAATGTAGACAAAATGTTTCCTCTTATGACGCAATCTAGAACAAGAGGTCACGGGTATAGGTTGAGAGGCAGTAGATTTAAAACTGAGATGAGGAGGAACTACTTCTCGCAGAGGATGGTGAACTTGTGGAACTTGCTTCCCCATAGCACAGTGGAGACTGAATCATTAAATGGTTTCACGTGGGAGATAGATAGATTTCTAATAAAAAAGGAAAAGAGGGAAATGGGGAAAGAGGGAGGTGGATTTGAGCCCAGGGAGAGATCAGCCATGATCTGATTAAATGATGGAATAGGCTCGAAGGGCTGAATTTACCTCCTCCTGCTCTTAATTCTTATGTTCCTATGTTCCCTGGCGCTGTGAGGCAGTGGTGCTAATCACGGTGCCACCGTGCCGCCACAGATGTTGAAGTCCTCCGGTAAGAACGGATAGGAACTGACCTCTTAGAATACTGCAGAAGTAACACAGTCCCAGCAAATGTTAAATGTGTACCTGTGTGTGCATTATATACGTGCAATATACTTAATTGCTTTCCACTTTAAAACGTAGCATAACGACAGTGGCTTACGGTCATTTATACCCGTCCATTACCGTACGGTCAGCAGGCCAGAGGGTTTTAGTCAGGGGGCAGCAGCAACTGTTGGAAAAGTTGAGCGTGATCAGTGGGCACCCCCGCCCCCTCCCCCCTTCCCCACCCTCTCCCTCTTTCATTTCCTTCCTCCTCCTCACTAATTGTCAGATTGGAAAGTGGGGACCAATCTCCTCGAGCTGACATTGCCTTTTAATTTCCCGCAGAATCCTAAAATAGCATTCATTTAAACTACTACACACAATTGGCTTTTAAAAATCCCATAAATCAATATCAAGCTAACTGCAGTAATTATTACAAGTTAGAGCATAATTTCCAAGCTGAAAGCTCCATGTCGAATTTTAGCATATGCAAACTAGGCAATTCTAACATGTATAGATATTAATATTGAGAATCAGGTAACGAGATACGAGCTATGAATAATGCATTAACAGCGCCTGATCTTTATGAAAGAAATGAATTCAGCATGTAATCTAATTAGTAAAGGCAGTCTATTACATCTAGCGAGAAAGCAATCGTCCTTGAAATAAGTTTATTTACAATTTCTCCCAGCACTTTCAACACCTTCAAAAGTGTTGCTAACTGATGTGAAATGCGCACTGAATTGAGATGGGTTTTTTTTGTTTCAACGCTGCTCTTTTTCTCCCCAGTTCCAGGCCAGGGAGACCTCCCAAACGATCGCAGAGTGTTACATCGCCCGAGAACTCCCACATTGTGCCGCACACTGTCCCTGGACTCATGTCACCAGGAATGATCCCGCCTACAGGTAACTGGTTCTTCAAGAGGGGTAATCTTTGCGTGGTTGCTCAAATTTGGTGCACATGCTCCGACAGAAAAGGACACACGATGAGTATTCCCCGAAATTGGTTGGAAATTTTTTTAAAAACGCAACGTTCCCTTTTGTCATGAATGTGGATTCCTTCCGTGCCCACTGTCAGTAATGATTAATACAATTTCACTCGTTGCTTGCACTGTATACAAGTTTTCTCCTGCTGGTGTGAAAGTTTTCTGAAAATAATTCCCTCCCTCGACCCTGGTCCTTCCATTTGGGAAGGACTGTTGCTTCAGGAGATGTTAAGATGTCTCATACGGGGTGCTTTCCTGAATTTTCAGTCGTGGAACTCAGAGGACTAGAGCAGGAAAGATCCCAGACCTGGGTCATGCTCTGTGGTAAGTTAAATGGTTTTGGTCCTAGTAGTTCAGTTCAGCGTGCTAGATGGGGAAAGGGGCAAGAAACTGCCTGGCTTCTTAGTCCTGATCAGAATCCCACTGGACAGAAAGTGAGATAACAGATTGAGAATCAACTGTGTACGATCTATGACTCTGAATGTCTACATGCACACACACAGGCACACGCACACAAACAATGGCCACTTGGACAAGGTAATCGCACATAATATCAGCCATGACTAAGTTGGCTGCATTCTCACCTCTGTGTTCGAAGGTTATGAGTTCAAATTCCACTCCAGGGCCAACGCGCAACATGTGGTACTGAGGAAGTGCTGCACTGTTGCATATCCTGGGCAGGATTTTCTGGCCCTCACCATTGAACCATGGAAAAGCTACAGCACAGAATGGCACAGTGGTTAGCACTGTTGCCTCACAGTGCCAGGGACCCGGGTTCGATTCCCAGCTTGGGTCACTGTCTGTGAGGAGTTTGCGCATTCTCCCCGTGTCTGCGTGGGTTTCCTCCGGCTGCTCTGATTTCCTCCCACACTCCGAAGACATGCGGGTTAGGTGGATTAGCCATGCTAAATTGTCTGTTAGCGTCAGGGGGATTAGCAGGGTGAATATATAGGGTTACAGGGATAGGGCCTGGGTGGGATTGTGGTTGATGCAAGCTTGATGGCCAAATGGCTGCCTTCTGCAGTGTAGGGGATTCTATGATTACAGGAGGAGGTAATTCAGGCCATCTTGTCCATGCCTACCTGAGGACTTCCAGATGCCTTGAAGTAGAATGGGAAAGTCATGGCAGAGCCTGATGTCTCCACAAAGGTGAGTTTGGAGGTGCGGGAACATTTAATGGGACAAGAGGATGTGATGTGGGAACCCTGCAAGGGCGAATCTGGCTGAAAATTCTGGAAAGTGAGGTTGCTATCATTTCATGCTGAGAAGCAAGTAATTGGATGCCAGTAATTAGTCCATTGCCAATGCTGGAAGCCAATGGTGTGTTGGTGGTTCCACTGCTGTGGTGAACAGACTGCTTGTTAAATCACTGTGACAAGGCCTTCAATCGCAACACGAAACAAAACAAGTCCAACAATAAATAAGCCGGATGTTTTATTTCTGATCTGCGCTGGGGCGTAAGTGAGCTCCGTTTGGCCAGATAGAATTTCCTGCCCACGCTTTGTCTCATTTCTTTCAGAGTCAGCCATGTTGTGGGTGGCACGGTGGCACAGTGGTTAGCACTGCTGCCTCGCCGCTCCGAGGACCCGGGTTCGATTCCCGGCTTGCATCGCTGACTGTGCGGAGTTTGCCCATTCTCCCAACGCCTGTGTGGGTTTCCTCCGGTTTCGTCCAAAGATGAGTGGGTTAGGTTGATTGGCCGCGCTAAGTTGTTCCATATTGTCTCAGGATGCAATGGTTAGAGGGATTAGCAGGATAGGTATGAAGGATTATGGAGGTAAGGCCTGGGTAGGATTGTTGTCGGTGATGGGCCGAATGGCCTCCTCCTGCACTGTCGGGTTTCCATTATTCTGTGTCACTGGTGGCGCTTGTGAAAAGTAATCATTTAACAGATTTTCAGTTTAATAGTAGGGAGAATGGGAAATAAGGGGCAGCAGTTGATGTCCCCCTCGAAGATGAGATTGGAGGTGGGCAGAGGGCATTTAATGGGGCAGGAGGGTGAGGTGTAGGGTGTGACGCTGCCTTCCCACCTCTGTCTGATGAAGTCTGGAGCAGTAAGGTTCATGGGCAGCCATCCCCTACACATGCCAGTTGTGGCCCTTAATTGTTTAATTAATGTCCACTGAAGGGAGGCTTTGGCCTAGTGGTATTATCACTAGGTTATGAATCCAGGAAGTCAGCTAGTGTTCTGGGAACCTGAGTTCGAATCCTGCCACGATAGATGGTGGAATTTGAATTCAATAAACAAAAAATCTGGAATTAACAATTGACTGATAACCATGAAACCATTGTCGATTGTCAGAAAAACCAATCTGGTTCACTAATGTCCTTTAGGGAAGGAAATCTGTAATCTAGTCTGGCCTTCATGTTGTTGACTCTCAACTGCCCTCAGGCAACGAGGAATGGGCAATAAATGCTGGCCAGCCAGTGACACCCCTATCCCATGAATAAATAAAAAGTGGGGCCACATCCTCCCATCGCTAATGTTCAATCAGCAGCAAAAGGGATATCAGCCAGAGAACCTTAACTCTGTCTGCTTTGTCTTGTGGGCTCCCAGGAGAGGATCTGCATTAGGCCCTAAGTGTCTAATTGAGGGGCCAGGCATTGGGAAGCCACTGAAAATTATCCCCTGTCCTTGCCCCCCACAACTCCTCTCAACTCTCCCCACACAAACCTCTCATGGCCCTCCACCCTCACATCTCGCCCTCACTCACCTCACTCGTCATTGGCCACAGGCCGGTCACTGATGCTGGGTCTCAGCTGAGTGTATTGGAAGCAGCTGCCGCCACTCCCGATGTTACTGGCAGCAGGGGGGCTGCTGACTGAGGGAGAGAGGAAGGACTTCACTCCCAGTTAGTGATCCTTAAGTTCCTCAGTGAGCTTGCTAAACCTGAAATGGAATAAGACTTTGAACATTTTTGCTGGCGACTCCTAAACGTTTTGTGTATACATTTGACTTGATTTGCTTTGATTTAATTTATTATTGTCACATGTATTGGGATACAATAAATAATATTGTTCCTTGCATGCTGCACAGACAAAGCATACCATTCATAGAGAAGGAAAGGAAAGGTTGCAGAATGGAGTATTTCAATCATAGCTGGGGTGTAGAGAAAAATCAACTTAGTATGAGGTCAAAAGTCATCAGGGAAGAAACTGCTCTTGAGTCAGTTGGTATGTGACCTCAGACTTTTGTATCTTTTTAGATGGATCAGGTTAAGTGGACTGACCATGCTAAATTGCTCCTAAGTTTTGGAAGATGTGTGCGTTAGATAAACTAGCTATGGCACATGTGTGGGCTTATTGGTAGAGGGCGGGGAAGAGAGCCAGGATAAGATACTCTGTTATAGATCTGGGCAGACTCAATGGGCTGAATGGTCTCCTCTGCACTCTAGGGATTCAATGAATTAATTCAGAAAAAACATGTTTTTACATATATTATATATTTCTCAGCAAAAATTACATTATAGAGTACACAGGGGAGAAAGAAAGGAGTGGGCGCAGAATATAGTGTTGCAGTCATAGCTATGGTCTTCAGCACACAGAGCTGACAGACTAGCCTCTTGTGTTAAAAACTTGCTTTGTGTAACTTTTTAAATTGAATCAGTGGTTCAGTGAGCACCAGACTGATCACCTCTCTTACCCATCTTCGAACATTACGCTTTACAGCCACGTAACACCGTGAGAAAGTGCCTGCTCCAATCACCTAAGTAGTGGAAGTTCAAGTTTGTTCATTAATCGCAAGTAGATTTACATTAACACTGCAATGAAGTTACTGTGAAAACCCTCTAGTCGCCACACTCCAGCGCCTGCTCAGGTACGCTGAGAGAGAATTTAGCATGGCCTATCCACCTAGCCTGCACATCTTTGGTCTGTGGGAAGGAACTGGAGCACCCAGAGGAAATCCATGCAGACATGGGGAGAACGTGCAAACTCCACACAGACAGTGGCCCAAGCTGGAATCAAACCCAGGTCCCTGGCACTGTGAGGTAGCAGTGCTAACCACTGTGCTACCATGCCAAGTCCCAAACCTGGCTGCCACCTAAAGTAAAGTAAAGCAAAGCAATAAAGTTTATTTATTAGCCACAAGTAAGCTTACATTCAAACTGCAATGAAGTTACTGTGAAAACCCCTAGTTGCCACCTCTAGCACCTGTTCTGGTATACTGAGGGAGAATTTAGCACGGTCAATGCAGCTAACCAGCATGTCTCTTGGACTGTGGGAGGAAACTGGAGAACTCGGAGGAAACCCACGCAGACACAGGGAGAACATGCAGACTTCACACTGACAGTGATCTAAGCTAGGAATCGAACCTGGGTCCCTGGAGTTGTGAGGCAGCAGTGCCAACCACTGTGCCACCGTACCACCCATCCTGCCATTGCTACTGGCACCATTAGGCAGATCCTGGCCCCTGGATGTATCTGTCTCTAATTGGGGGCTGCCCAATTTGACCACTTGCATTTGATGGTTGGGTCTGGATGTCAGTTCCGAGCCCGGCGTTTAAAATCCAGCCAAATCTGCAACAACCTGTGTTTTAATAAGCCACCCAGCAAATTTATACACATTACATTTACCAAGTCCCAGGGCAGAAAAGAAGATGTAACTCTGACAGCTAAATATGTTTGTCAGCATGTAGAAGATTAAATAATTGGTTTAATTTTCAAGCTATGAACTGAGGGAATAAGATGTCAGTCAATGTCCAAGTGTAATATATTTTTGGATGCCATTCTTTTGTGCAAAAATGTTTGGGGAATTAATATTTTTATCCCCTCATATCATAAGGGGATGATGTTAGGCATTAGTGGAGACATGCTCTTGAAAAGGAATACTCAGTCAGGTACCCATGGTCGCAGAGCTCTCTGTAACTGAAAGGTCAGCAGAAACCTGGGCGATAGATGTTCCAATGTCGAGAGAGAGAAAGGATGTTTAAACTCTGTGACTCATACCAAGTGCTCTTTTAAAAACATCAATACATCAATACACCAAAGAGACAAATTTGTTGAGCAGCTGATTCCCTCACAGCACACACAAAAGTCATGCACTTATTTCCAGCAAATTACTCATTCCTCTGCCCTTGAGTATGGGCAGCATGGTGGCACAATTGTTAAGCACTGTGCCTGAGCACCAGGGACCCGAGTTTGATTCCCAGCTTGGGTCACTGTCTGTGAGGAGTCTGTTTGTTCCCTCCGTGGGTTTCCATTAGGTGCTCCGGTGCCCTCCCACAATCTGAAAGACGTGCTGGTTAGGTGCATTGGCCGTGCTAAATTCTCCCTCAGTGTACCCGAACAAGCACTGGAGTGCGGTGACTGGGAGATTTTCACAGAGGCATCATTGCAGATTTTCCAGTCCTGCTGAGGTGGATCCCCTGTGACGAGTTGTCTACAGGATCTTCTGGTTCCACCAAACTCTCTTGGTTTTTGCATGACTGACCACTCTGCTGCTGGTGAACCTGCTGTATAGAAGTATAGTAACTCTTGCCATTTTACTGAAGTAGCTATACAATTAATCCCAGTCCCCTGCTCTTTCCCCATAGCCTTACAATGCTTCCCTTTCCAAGTACAGTGAAACCCCAATTTTACGCACCCCGATTTAGCGCGAATTTGGATATAACGTGATGAATCATTGCACCCTTTTTTTGCTCTTTCCGGGGAACTGAAAAGTTTTTGGTGAGTTAATTTTGTGTTTTCTTAGATCAAAATGGAACTCAGAAGCATTCTAGATTTCGCTCGCAGCCAGCGAAATGCTATGTTCAAGCAAGGAACCCTCAATCGCTTTTTTAAGAATTAAACTGCTGTTGTTTTGTTTGTTAAAAAGCTTTACTAAAAATTAATTTGCGTTTTAATTTCTACTGTGACAACAATGATTTATTTGCGGAATTCTTTAATTAAAAGGTAATTCACTTGCCAGATGGTATACGTGCAAAAAACAGGACAAAACGGGTAATAATAGGGGCGTTTTAGGATGTTAGGTCAACATTGGGTCAGTTTGAATGCTGATTTCCTTGAACCTCGATTTAGCGTGACCCCGCTTTTTTCGCGATAACGTTTTACGGACCCTAACTATCATGTTATAACAGGGCCACACTGTACTGCATGTACTTAACTCCCTTTTGAAAGTTACTATTTGAATCAGCCCTCCACCAGCCTTTCAGAAGGCAGATCCATTCCGGGCTATTGCATCTTGTTGCATGAAGCAATTGTCTCCCCATCTCACATGTAAGGTGCAGGCATTTATGGAACTGCTTCTAGAGAGGAAAACTTGTGGTTCCGATTACCAGAATGTACCTTATTTTTGAAGGGGGAGTAGTTTTAACCGCGCAGGAGGGTGGGATAGGTGTAGGGCAATGGATAAAACTCACATGAAAACAACGCCTAACACTCACTCTTTCACTTCCATATTACCCCAGCTGTTTTGAGTCAGGCCAGGTAAATAACATGCCCCCCCCCCACCCCTCCACCACCCGTCCCAAATGTGGATCAATATTTTAATAAGATTGGTTTCCTCAGATTTGAGCAGAATTTCACCTATAGTGCCAGCAGCACATTTACCCCACTGTTCCATCTAACCTACACATCTTTGGTCACTAAGGGGCAATTTAGCATGGCCAATCCACCTAACCTGCCCACCTTTGGACTGTGGGAGGAAACCAGAGCACCAGGAGGAAACCCACGCAGACATGGGGAGAACATAAAAGGCAGGGTTTTACGAGATCGTAAAATCCCGCCCGAGGCCGACGGAGATTTCTGCTCTGCGAGCTTTGCCCGATCTGATTCTGGGGCAGGCGTGGTGGTAAAATTTTGACTGCAAGCTCCACGCAACGCTGGAATTGAACCTGGAACCCTGGCCTGTGAGGCGGCAGTGCTAACCACTGTGCTACCGTACCATCCTTTCCTTAGTCCCTTCTGTCATTCTTCTTCTTTGAAAAAACTAAAATGAGAAGGGAAAAAAATCATATGGAGTGTCATTGTTATTTGACATTTAAGTGCATCAACAGGACAGACAATTTTTAACACAGTTTTCAACATAATTACCAATTCCAGGAAGCTTTTACTCTTGCCCTTCTAGTTGGTGCTTTTCTTCAATATGTAACCATGCAATTCCGTTTGGAACTTGTTGTGTTGTCACTCCGTTCAGATACAGACGGCCGCTGTTGACCATCATCAAGATCGGATCTTGTGAATCATTTTGTGTTCAAACAACTACAAAATCCACGGGAGACTGAAATCTAATTCTGTACATAAAAGTAAGCTTCAATCACACTGTTCCCTTTCGAGAAAGCCGATTCTTGGTCATGAGTCTGTTTCCAGCACCACTTTCATCGGATTTCTTCTGCTTGGTGCCTTACGAAGGATACAAAATCCTGGGACTGGCTGCGAGGGCAGTGGAAGCAGAGGCGATCAATGCTTTCCAAAGGAAATTGGATGGGCACTTGAAGGGAAATAAACCTTTTGAGTGGATACCTGTGATCAAATGTATTCCTCCAGGGATACACTTCATCACAGTGGCAACCCTAATCGTGCCTAATCCTTGGCTCAATTCCATGTCCATCCCCCCCATCTTTTATTTCCCTCAGAAATCAATAGTCTACCTATTCCAGCCTTGAACATAGTCACCGATAGGGCCTCCACAACCCTCTGAGATAAAGAATTCCCAAAAATTCACCATCCTTTGGGTGAAAACATTTCTCCTCATCATCTCCACACCCATCCTATCAAGACCCCTCAGGATCTTAAAGATTTCAATTGAACCCCTCTTATATGTCCCAAAGTAGCTTTCCTGTTCTCTTCACAATTTATTTTCTTACCTATCTTTGTGCCATTAGCACATTTAGCCACCATACCTTTGGTCCCTTCATCCAAGTCATTTATATAAATTGTAAAGAGTTGAGATTCCAGCACTAATCCATGTCATACACCATTTGTTACATCCTGCTGACCAGAAAAAGATCCTTTTATGCCTATCTGCTGTTTTCTCCTTGCTAGCCAATCTTCTATCCATGCCACTATGTCACCTCCTACAACATGAGCTGTTATTTCCCACAAAAGCCTTTGACGTGGCACCTTATCAAATGCCTTCTGTAAATCTAAATGCACTACATCCACCTTACATCCACAACACAAATGACAGCTTCACCAGCCTCTGAAGAAATTCCTCCTGATTTCAGTCCTAAATGTCCTGTCCCTTAGCCTGAGACTGTCAGAATACATCCAGGGAATAATCTACTATAATTCCCATTAATTTCTCGAGAACAATTTTTTTCAGCAATATTGATATCTTGTAGGAGCGGCATGGTAGCACAGTGATTAGCACTGCTGCTTCACAGCTCCAGGGACCTGGGTTCGATTCCCGGTTTGGATCACTGTCTGTGTGGAGTTCGCACGTTCTCCTCGTGTCTGCGTGGGTTTCCTCCAGGGGCTCCGGTTTCCTCCCACAGTCCAAAGATGTGCAGGTTAGGTTGATTGGCCATGCTAAAATTGCCCCTTAGTGTCCTAAGATGCTGAGGTTAGAGGGATTAGTGGGTAATAGTATGTAGGGATATGGGGGTAGGGCCTGGGTGGGATTGTGGTCAGTGCAGACTCGGTGGGCTGAAGGGCCTCTTTCTGCACTGTAGGGTTCTTTGGTTCTACTGTTCTATGGTAGTTCCTTGTATACACTAGCCCCTGATTGTCAATTACTTCCAGGAGGTTTTTCAGTATTTTTCTTTTGTGAAGTCATGCACAAAGTGTTTCGTTTCTCTGTCATATCCTTATTCCCGATTACAAAGTCCTCTAATGCCCCTGTGATTGATCCACGTTCCTTTTTGCTAATCATTTTCCTTTTATATACCTATGGAAGCTGTTTTTATGTTTATCACTACTTTACCCTCTTTCCATTTTCTCTGGGTTGGCATGGTGGCACATTGGTTAATACTACTGCCTCACAGTGCCAGGGACCTTGTTTGAGTCCCAGTGGGTCACTGTCTGTGCGGAATCTGCACATTCTCCCCATGTCTGCGTGGGTTTCCTCTGAGTGCTCCGGTTCCCTCCCAATGTATGAAAGATATGCTGGTTAGGTGCATTGGCCATGCTAAATTCTCCCTCAGTGTACCTGAACAGACGCCGGAGTGTGGTGACTGGGCAATTTTCACTTCATTGCAGTGTTAATGTATGCCTACTTGTGACACTAATAAATAAACTTTAATTCTTGATCTTTTTCTTGATCCTCCCCTGCAGAATTCTAAAATGCTCCCAATCCTGAGGCTTTCCATTTCGTTTTGGCAACTTTATATGCCTGTTTCTTTGATCTAATGCAATCTTTGATATTTTTTCCATTAGCCACGGTTGGAACACTCTCCTTGCTGTGTTACTGTGCATCAAAGGAATGCATTTTGTTGCAAACCATGGATTAGTTCTTTAAATGTTAGCCATTGCCTGAATACTGTCAAACTATTTAATGTTTCCCAACTCATCAAAGCCAATTAGACTCTCATACTTTCATAGTTTCTGATAATGGAGGCAACTGGAGGCATGGCTGTTAGCGGTGGAGTGATTAAAATAAGAGACAGTCAAAAGAACAGAATTGGATAAACATAAAGCTTTCGGAAAAGGAGAACAAAATTGCGTAGCTCTCATACATGCAGTGCAGAAACTGGCCATTTGGCCCATTAAGCCTGCACTGACAACAATCCCACCCAGACCATATTCCTGTCACCCCATGTAGTTACCCTGCTAATCCGCCTGACACTAAAGGACAATTGAGCGTGGCCGTGCATCTTTGGACTGTGGGAGGAAACCGGAGCCCCCGGAAGAAACCCACGCAGACACGGGGAGAATGTGCAAACTCCACACACACAGTCACCTGGGTCCTTGGCACTCTGAGACAGCAGTGCTAATCACTCTGCCATCATGCCACCCATATTATGAAGATTCAGCCAGCAGTGGGTACCTGGCATTAGAGTGGCAAAGTGAGATCTGTGACAAATAATAAACAGCCTCCACCAAAGCATCTCAGTGTCATATTCACAATCAGACTGGTGAATTCTATTAATCATCTACACAGGATTCAGCTCCAGCAATGCCTAAATTTTAAACATCTCTTCCTTGTTTAAACCTCCCCCCACCATAATGACTTCAATTAGGCCATTGAGGTTGGCCTATTGGAATATGAACTCCCTGATTAAGGAGTCAATTGATGTTCCAATCCGGGAATCTTTTCCTTGTATTTATCTGGGAGCGTCAGTTCCTCTGGCACTCCTGAAGGTAAACTGCTGACTGATACCACTATGTGTACTGCTGTTGGAATTGTAAATAAAGGGATTCTGGTGAAGGGACTTCTGCTTCCGAAGACCCCCTTCCCCATTTTCTTGTCTGACCCTTCTCTGTAATCTCCAAGATCTCTGTGACCATTCAATTCCAGCCACTCGTGCATCACCAATTTCCAGTATTGCCTACGGAGGACTAGTCCCAAAGTTCTTGAATTCCCTCCTTAAACTTCTCTGCCTTTCTTTCTTTAAGAAGCTCCTTAAACCCCCCCACACCATCCCCCGCCCCTCTCTCTCTCTCTCTCTCTCGCTCTCGCTCTAAGCTTTTGGTCACCTTGTTTTAATAAAACATCTGTCTCACTGTCAAATTTTGTTTGACAATCACTTCTGTAAAATGTCTTGTGATATGGGTGGCACGTGGCACAATGGTTAGCACTGCTGCCTCACAGTGCCAGGGACCTGCATTCAATTCCTGGCTTGGGTCACTATCTGTGTGGGGTTT
This sequence comes from Carcharhinus amblyrhynchos, assembly GCF_965287045.1. Taxonomy (NCBI): domain Eukaryota; kingdom Metazoa; phylum Chordata; class Chondrichthyes; order Carcharhiniformes; family Carcharhinidae; genus Carcharhinus; species Carcharhinus amblyrhynchos. The sequence goes on along the minus strand of NC_137333.1, from coordinate 8,606,773 downwards.
TCACATTCTCCCCGTGTCTGCGTGGGTTTCCTCCGGGTGCTCCGGTTTCCTCCCACAGTCCAGAAATGCACGGATTAGGTTGATTAGCCATGCTAAATTGACCCTAGTGTCAGGAAGGTAGTAGGGTAAAATAAGTAGGGTTATAGGGATAGGGCCTGGGTGGGATTGTGGTTGGTGCAGACGCAATGGGCCGAGTGGCTTCCTTCTGCACTGGAGGGATTCTATAATATCTTACTGCACGTCAGCTGCTATATAAATGCAAGTTGTTTGAGTTATTGTTGGTCTTCCTGTGGCTCGGAGAACCTCTCTTTGGAATAAGTGTCTCTGAAACCCATTGAGTGGCAAATGGCACAAAAAACCAAAACAACATTGTTGATGTGCTGCTGTCAGAGGGGATGCAGGAATTATGGTGCATGTTTATATATTTGTGTTACATCTTGTGTAGGCTTAAATCTTATTTATGCTCAGGGAAACAGTTGATAACTGCACATTGTTGCAATAAAACTGCTCGATATATGAATGCAGCCCAGTACAAAATTGGCAGTCTCGTCAACAGGTGGTAGAAACAAGATTACTACGGCTTTGAAGAAAAATAGCAACTAAATGTTTTGCCTCCTGCCTTCCCTTTCATGCTTTTGAAATAACTCGCACACTGATATAAATATCAACGCAGCTGGAGGATCATCAACTCAGTGTAAGATGCTCTTTGGTTTGCCCGAAGTTTCATGGCTTTCCAGGGCAAACCACAACCAAATATTGAAGACCGGCACAGTTCAAGCTGCAGGACTGTACTGAGATATGCGCTGGAGCTGAGGGTGGCACAGTGGTTAGCATTGCTGCCTTACAGCACCAGGGACCCCGGTTCGATCCCCAGTCTCGGGCCACTGTCTACGTGGAATCTCCTCGTGGGTTTCCTCCGGGTGCTCTGGTTTCCTTCCACAGTCTGAAAGACGTGCTCTTTGGTGCATGCTAAATTTTCCCTCAGTGTACCAAAACAGGTGCTGAAGTATGGTGACTGGGGGATTTTCACAGTAACTTCATTGCAGTGTTAATGAAAGCCTACTTGTGACACTAGTAAATTAATTCAAACTTGACTGCTCTGTTAATATCCGATATCTGCCAAGTAGAATTTCCAGGTGAACCCATAAATGAAACAGGTAATAGGCTGCTCAAAGAATACAAATAGAGTTACGATTGTGAGGGATCCCAGTTGTAATTTTGATTAAAATGGGTGGCACAATAGCACAGTGGTTAGAACTGCTGCTTCACAGCTCCAGGGACCTGGGTTCGATTCCCGGCTCGGGTCACTGTCTGTGTAGAGTTTGCACATTCTCCTCGTGTCTGCATGGGTTTCCTCTGGGTGCTCCAGTTCCCTCCCACAGTCCAAAGATGTGTGGGTTAGGTTCATTGGCCATTCTAATCCCTTGACCCTTAGTGTCGTGAGATACGTAGGTTAGAGGGATTAGCGGGTAAATATATAGGGATATGGGGGTAGTGCCTGGGTGGGATTGTTGTCGGTGCAGACTTGATGGGCCGAAGGGCCTCTTTCTGCACTGTAGGGTTCTATGATCTATAATCTACGAAAATGGGTGGAGTGTGGGGTCTCCGTATTCCATCTATTTGTGCCAGGCACTGAGGGGGGGACTGCCATCAGCCAATATGCGGAGGCAAAGGCCTAATGGTATTATCGCTAGACTATAAATCCAGAAACTCAGCCAATGTTCTGGGGACCCAGGTTCGAATCCCACCACAGCAGCTAGTGGAACTTGAAATCAATAAAAAGTGCCTGGAATTAAGAATCATGACCATGAAACCATTGTCAATTGTAGGGAAAATCCTATCTGGTTAAATAATGTTCTTTAGGGAAAGAAAACTGCCATCCTTACTTGGTCTGGCCCTCAGTGACTCCAGAGCCAAAGCAATATGGTTGACTCTCAACTGCCATCGGGCAGCTAGGGATGGGCAATAAATGTTGGCTGGCCAGCGACACTGAGGTCCCATGAATAAATAAGAGAAAATGTCGCTCAGAAAGCAGCCCAGGAAATATTTTTAGGTTGGGTTTTGTATCCAAAAGAGAACTAAGCCTGTTTTTGATCTGCCCTTCTGGGTAGGATCACTAACCTCTTTTCAAGAACCGACCTGGCCAATAGACCACCTGGCTGAATGATGAGTCAGCATTGTCAGTGGTGCCTAAAACCAGGTTAATGAAGTCTCAAAATGCCTCAAGCTTCAGGCTAGCAGAAGTGGTTGGGCAAGATCACCTCTGGTCTGACCTTGTGTCCATTTCGGCCACTATTGAGAACCATCTGCTGTCCATCCCCACCCCATCAGCAGTTGTTTTGAATGCTGCATAAAGCATACAGAAGTTGCTTATAAACCCTGGTTGCACAATCAAAACTGGGTGTAGTGGGAAAGCATGGCAGAACACTCTTAAGATCACTGCCACTCCAGGGTTAAGCATGACCCAAGCCTCTTGAAGCCCTTCATTATCTCCATGCAACATGTGCAGCAGAGGATACACATTACATACTGTGAGTGCATGCATGGATATGTTATAACCACAAAATATCAGGTGGTGATCAAACTCAGTGCCAGCTATATGGCAGATGTGGGAAAACAACATTTTCCTACTGGCATTGTAGGAATTTCTTTCCTTGAAGTTTGATACAAGACAAACCTTGAGTGAAGTTGAAGCTGAAATGTCATCTTCATTGTGTGTTACCCCTGATATCACTGTCAGAGACATTGACACTTGGTTCACAAAAAGGTTCCATTCCAACACTGATAGCAATCATATAAAATGGGTGGAGGTGATGGCACAATGGGGAGGGGAGATGATGGCCTAATGGTAATATCGCTCGCCTAGTAATCCAGAAACACAGCTAATGTTCTGGTGATCTGGATTCGAATCCCGCCAAGGCAGATGGTGAAATTTGAATTTGAACAAAAATAACTAGAATTAAGAATTTACTGATGACCATGAAACCATTGTGAATTGTTGGAAAAACTAATGTCCTTTCGGAAAGGAAGTCAGCCAACCTTATATGGTCTGGCCGACATGCGACTCCAGAGCCACAGCAATGTGGTTGACTCCCAACTACCCTCTGGCTGCTAGGGGTGGGAATAAATACTGATCTGCTAGTGATGCCCATGTTCTACGAATGAATTAAAAATAAAATGTACAAATAATTTCCATGCAAAAGGATTACCTGCTGTTAGAAATTAATTTAAAAGTGACCACCTGAGCATTGCGTTGGGGGCTAATTCACCATTGAAGTTGTGCAGTTTGCTCTTTTTGTGTTTTCCATTCGCAATCTTGAAACAAGAGGAATTATTTCACTGGCTCAGGACTTAACGCAGCAACAAGCTCTGAAAACAAGGTCAAAGTTGCAGGTCACTCCGAACCTTGGTGCAGTTTGCAATGGATCTATATCTCGTGCCAAGACATTCGCTTCCACAATTTACAGTCCCAAACTCCTGTACACCCATAATTGCCAGAATAATGCAGCAGTCATTAAATTGTCTATAGAAAATCATATACCTTAATTATAAAGCGACTGCACGTAGAGGACTAATCACAGTATTTGTCATGCTAATGTATGGTGCTTCAGTTTATTCAACAGACTGTAGAACCTGTCTACATTGGTTAATATAATCTGTCCAGGACAATTTGAAAGTTCGTCAATGATTTTTGTTTTCTCCCTTCCATTTTTTTAATTGCTAACTCTTTGCTCTAAATATTGTCATCTTCTATTAAAGAGGTACATCACAAATTAGTGCAGCAAAATTACCTGAGGCACATCGCCGTCTTCATGCAGCACATCACATGCCCAATCAAGCACTTCCTCTCAAGAAGCCTCGGAGCTGTCCATCCGTAAATAGTCTTCTCCCGAATTGCTAATTTTCAGGATTTTTTTACGTTGATCGCCAGTGCTGAACGTTCAAGCAACAAGCCTGCTTGTTTCGATTTGAATACAATCAGGGTCCAAATCCGGTAAGATTATTCAGACACAGGGAATATTATGAGAGCAACAATACCTTATTGCTGGGACCTTATTGTTCCCAGTTCTGTGGGGATAAAGTAGAATCTTGATAACGTGTGATTGAAAGTAATTTGTTAACGTATATGCGACCCTATCAGGATTTCAGCATTGGTGATTTTTTTTGTGTAAAGAGCGGTTAACAAAACAAACATTGTGACCAGATCTCAGTGTCTTTGCCTTCTGTGCAAATCTTGAATCTAGCTGAGCGATAAATAAAATTTCCTTTAACCTCATTTGCCAAATGTGTACTATGTTGCTTGAATTATTGATTCTACTGATATCCAAAAGAGGTTTATAGAAAAATCTTACCTGAAGACATTACTCTCAAATGTCTAATTCAGTGTGGTGTTCTTAAAGATAGAGGGGAATTTAATGTCCACCCCCCCCACCACCTCACCCACCTTTTTGCGCATTTGGTGGCAGACTATCTTCCTGCCTACAACCCACTTCAGTTCAAGTATTAGTTTCACGAGTAGGTCTACATTAACACTGCAATGAAGTTACTGTGAAAATCCCCAAGCCGTCACATCCCAGCACCTGTTTTGGTATGCCAAGGGAGAATTTAGCATGGCCAATGCTACTGCTCATTTGGACTGTGGGAGAAAACTGGAGTACCTGGAGGAAACCCATGCAGACACAAGGAGAATGTGCAGACTCTGCATGGACAGTGACCCAAGCCGGGAATCGAACCTGGGTCCCTGGCGCTGTGAGGCAGCAGTGCTAATCAATGTGCCACCGTGCCGCTTAAGTCTGGGATGGAAAGACCTATGGACACCTTCACACCCGTCGGCTACCTGAGTGCTTGTCACACAGATGTTCAGCCAGTCATGTGGGGCTGCTTGCAATGTCTATGGGGGACGTGGGGGTTCCTCGTTCAACAGCACAGTGCTTGACTGAGCAGCCTGGCATTAGGGTGGGCGGGGGGGGGTGCCAGCTGAGAACCAACCCACTGCCTTTGCTGGCAAAAGGAAGTGGGAGCGATGGGGCAATGGTGGAGGAGAAGAGAAAGGTTCCAAAGCACTTGTCGATGAAATGTTGGAGTTATGTAATGACGCAGTTGATGTCATGTCAAAGGACACACTGATTAGCGTGGTAGATTCTCAGCACAAAATGATTACAAACCTTCTTTAATGGCGTGTAGGAAACTTCTGTATGTGCCTTGGCTTAGTTGTTGCACATTTTGCTTCTAAATCACAACTCTCTGGGTTCAATTACCAGGCTGTGAGTGCAAAAATGAAGACTGACACATAGTTCAGTACTGAGGAGGTGCTGCACTGTTGGAGGAGCCATCTTTCAGATGAGACATTAAACCAAGACTCCACCTCTCCCCTTGTATGAAAAACAAATCCCATTGCACTACTTGAGAGAAGAGCAGGGCATTTACTTTGATATACAAAATAGAAAAGGGGTAGAGATTCTGTGAACTGGTGCGATGACAATAATCTCTCCCTCAATGTCAACAAAATGAAGGAGATAGTCATCAACTTCAGGAAGCGTAATGGAGGGCATACCCCTGTCTACATCAATGGGGACAAAGTAGAAAGGGTCCAGAGCTTCAAGTTTTTGGATATCCAGATCACCAACAACTTGTCCTGGTCCCTCCATACTGAGGCTGTAGTTAAGAAAGCCCACCAACACCTCTCCTTTCTCAGGAAACTAAGGAAATTTGGCATGTCCACTCTCAGCAACTTCTACAGAGGCACCACAGAAAACATTATTTCTGGATGTACCAGAGCTTGGTATGGCTCCTGTTCGTCTAAAACCGCAATAAACAGTGAACAAAGCCCAGTCCATCATTCAAACTAGCCTCCCAACCATTGACTCTGTCTACACTTCCAGCTGCCTCAGAAAAACAGCCAGCATGATCAAGGACCCCTCGCACCCCGGACATTCTCTCTTCCACATTCTTCAGTCAGGAAACAGGTACAAAATTGTGAGGACACGTACCAACTAAGTCAAAAACAGCTTCTTCCTTGCTGCCATTGTATCTTTGAATGGACCTACCTCGTATTAAATTGACCTTTCCCTACACCCTAGCTATGACTGTAACACTACATTCTGCACTTCTCCTTTCTTCTCTACAAATGGTATGCCTCATCTATATAGCACGCAACAAACAATATTTTTCACTGCATACTAATACATGTGACAATAATAATTCAAATCAAATCAAAATCAAATATTTATCCCTCAGTTCACATCAGTCACAAAAACACAATATCCGATCATTATCGCGTTACTGTTTGTGGGATCCTGCTGAGAGACAACACTTCAAAAAGCATCTGGAGATGTCCAGTGGTTGCATAGAGCACTATACAAATGTAAATCTTTATTTTACTTTTTGTATCTTACCTGTAGCAGTGATATATTGCAATTCTACCAAGCACTGTTCTAAATGAATAAACAGGAATTCATTTGTAGTTGACACAGTGGACATTGTGACCAGAGGTTGGTGGCTTTATAGCTTGCACTCTTTGTATTTGGTTGCGCTATGAAGAAAATGTGTTTTTATTCCATTTGCCAAATACATCAAGAGTTATAGATTTCATTGACAATGAGCTGAACAAAAAGCCAAATGATCCTTATCTCAGATCAGCACCAATCTTTGTGGAGTTAACAATGTGTGTCCATTAAGACCCGCGAGGACTGCTCGTTGCGGCACTCTCCTAGCGTGGGAATAGTTGATTGGAAATGCATTGCCCCCTTACTCAGTCTGTGACTGTGTAAAACACAGCAGCGAAGGAATGGGAATGGGAATGGATCGCACAAAAAGAAACAGTTCCTGATAAAGTGCCAATAGCAGATTGGTGATAATGGCCAATGGCTATGCCACTGCCATGATCACTACGTGGGAAAAAAATAACATATTGGCTTATAAAATTATATGTCATCATATTAAGGTGGAACAGGCTTGATGGAAGTAACTGTAGGCTATTCTTTCGTTTCTCCATTGGTTTAGAACTGGGATCGACAACAACAATGACTATTTATGTACTGCCAAAATAGAGCATAGAACTGTCACAAAACATTTCAAAGGGAGAATATTCAATTTAACACAATCCTGAAGAGCTTTGTGCCCAAATAAAAGAATGTAAAAAGAAAATTGCGATTTGGAGATATTGACAGGGATTTTCCAGCTGCATTTGCCCCAATGCCAGAAAATCCCACCCAAGGTCAACAGACCTCTGCATGGTCTACGTTCCACCCACTTCGATTCCCATGTTGGGCAGGATTGGAAAATTCCACCCATTGATTTTGGTTTTGCTAAATATGGCTGCAATGAGGAGTAAAGTTTAAGTTTGGTATCAGACGATACTGGAATAGCCCACGGAGGGAGGGATGAGAGTTCACAGAATTGTTGCAGTGCAGAAGGAGACCATTTGGTCTATCATTTTTACTCTGGCTTTTTAAATGATCATCCTGACTTTGTGCCATTACCTTTCCTTTTTCCTGTACCCCTGCAAATTGTTTATAGTCAAATAATCATCTAATGCCCTCTTGAATGCCTCGACTGAATTTGGTTCCACCACACTTTCGGTATGTGCATTCCAAGCCCCATACCACTCGTTGTGTAAAAAAAGTTTTTCTTACCTCACATTTGCTGCTTTTACAAATCACTTTAAATCTGTGCGCTCTCATTTCCAATCCTTTGACAATGCTCAAAGGGAACGTTTCTCCCTATCTAATCTGTCCAACCCCCTTACGATTTTGAACATCTCTGCTGAATCTCCTCTCAGCCTTCTTCTCTCCAAGGAGAATAGTCCCAACCTCTCCAATCCATCCTCATAACTGAAGTTTCTCATCCCTGGAACCATTCTTGTCAACCTCTTCTGCACTCTCTCCAATATGTTCACATCTTTTCTGCAGTGTAGTGCCTAGAACTGTACACAATATTCCAGCTGGGGTCTAAGTTTGTCATATGATTATATTGCTCCCAGAAGCACTTGTCTATCTGATTTGATGAGTTGACCCAAGGAGAATATGGCTACTAGCTATTAAGAAATGATGGAAAAGTAATGCAGTCCAGAGATTAAAATTTGAGATAAAAAGGAAGAATGTGAATTTACTTGGAGCCATAATGGCAAAGAGGGAGACTATGCAATCCAATGGTCCCATGCCGGCTGTCTATAGAGTAATATATATAATGCCTTTCATGAGTTCAGGGTGAACCAAAGCACTTAAAGATGGTGAAGAGTAGGAAGCATGGCAGCCAATTTGAACATGACCAGATCCCATAGATCTGGGACAGATTAGATGGTTGTGCAGTTACAGATGGATTTCTACGATGTAGAAAAGGAAATATAGGGAGATTACAAGGATAGATTTAGAGAGAGACGAGAGATAAAATGAGAGAGAGCATAGAATGGAAAGTTAATGGAGAAAACAAACAGCTGGATTGAAAGTGGTCTCTTAATAAACATGTTCTCAGGAGCATTTGGTTTGCATACTGTAAAATATTCCAACTTTATTCAGTTTTGATAACACAATGGCTAGCTCTGCTGCCTCACAGCATGGGGACCCAGGTTCAATTCCCACCTTGGCTCACTTTCTGTGCCAAGTCTGCCCATTCTCCTCGTGTCTGCGTGGGTTTCTTCCGAGTGCTCCAGTTCTCTCCCCCCCACCCACCCATCCACCCACCCATCCACACACACAGTCCAAAAGAGACTGTGCTGGTTAGGTGCACTGGCCATACTAAATTCTCCCGCAGTGTACCCGAACAGGCACTGGAATGTGGTGACTAGGGGATTTACTGTGGAAATTGCACTATTAACGTTAGCCTATTTGTGACACTAATAAATAAACTTCAAACTTTGAACCTGCAAAGACGTTTTGTTAGAAGATATGATTTTGTAGCATGATTTGACAAGGATAATCCTTCCGTTGGAAAGTATTGCAATTCTGAGTATTCTCAGAATAAATTTGGATTATTTAGCCGGCCAAACGCAATAATGATATTTAAATTGCTCATTCTATATTGTGAGAAATGTAATTGGCTTTTGTTTGCCTTATTTGAACAAGTTGAATGACTCTCTGGAGTTATATATAATGCATAAATTCTTTCTGGTTGCGTCCTGCAGTATTGAGCTAATTGCTGTTATCTCTGCTGTGTTTGCTCAGAGTCCAAAAAGTACTGCACAATATTAGAACAAAAGTACAACATTGCAGATACTTGACACTTGAAATATAAAAAAAACAAATACTCAGCATGTTGGGCAACATCTGTGGAGCAACACCCTCACTCATCCCAAAACCATAAAATCCCACACGAGGTCAACGGACTTTCCCATGCTCCGCTCCTGCCTCACTCCATTTCCTGTGGCAGGAGGGCTGGTAAAATTCCAGCTGCAGAGTTAATGGTTGGGTTTTCCTGTTTGGATTGCAGTCCCAAAATCAGCCCTAACTGTGGGTCAGAGCTCAGAAGCGGCCAGAGCTGGAGGTTCATAGAATCCATGGGATTCCTACGATGCAAAAGGAGGCCATTCGGCCCATCGAGTCTGCACTGAACACAATCCCACCCAGGCCCTATTCCAGCAACCACACATTCACCCTGCTAATCCCATGACACTGGGGTCAATTTAGCATGGCCAATCTGCACGCACATCTTTGGTTGTTTACGAACCTCCCCTAGCTGGCCAATTATAGGGTGGCAAGGTTGCACAGCGCCAGTGACCCGAATTCGATTCTTAGCTTGAGTTATTGTCTGTGTGGAGCTCGCACATTCTCCCTGTGCCTGTGTGGGTTTCCTCCGGGTGCTCCGATTTCTTCCCACAGTCCAAAGATGTGCGGTTTAGATGGATTCGTCGTGCTAAATTGCCCCTCTGTGTCAGGGAGACTATGTATGGTAAATACATGTGGTTATGGGGATAGGGTCTGGGTGGGATTGTGGCCGGTGCAGGCCCAATGGGCCGAATGGCCTCTTTCTGCACTGTAGGGATTCTAAGATTCTATGATTAAGAAGCCCAATCCAATGAAGGATGGTGGGTAAATCAATGAAGCAGAAGGCCCACTCAAAGGGCATAGGATGATGTACCTGGAAAGACGTGCACTGCCACTTTAAACAGGAGACTGCAAAGTTGCCTCGGGATCAGGAGGCGGCATTGCAAGAACTGACACACGGCTACAGTTGTCAGGCCCATCATTGTGGAAACTCGTCCACAAGACAATCTACAGCTGTGAAGATGGCCAATTGTATGCCAATATGAACCATGCAGTGGTGATGACGAGGTGACATTGCTGGCCCTGGGAGGCTGCCGCCGGGGGGGGGTCATTCACCATTGGGAAATTCCTGGTGGTGCTATCATCCTTCCCCAAGAATGATGGCACCACCAGAGCCTAACTGGTTACCCTACAGCCTGGACCATGCATTGGACAGTCAGCTGGATGGATATGCTTTACCCCGACTTTGTAACCCGCTCTGTCTCCTAAACTGCCTCAGTAAAATTCAGTCTAATGGTACAGGTTAATGAGCTGTATGTAGCCATCCTGGGAGAGTGAATCATAGAATCATTATAGAACCACTACAGTGTGGAAGGAGGCCATTCAGCCCACCCAGTCTTTCCCAAACAACAATGGTTGCTTTAAGGTGCTTTAAATCAGCCCCTTAAAAAGAAAAAAAAAGCAGGAGCAAAATAGTTTACTGTGACCTCAAACTAACTGAACTTGGCTCCTGATTTCTTTGCAGCTTTATCCTGTTGCCGAGTCCCATCGATCAGGCCTGACCCCGTGTCTGCGTAGTATTAGCGCCGCATGACTGGCTGAATGGCTGTGTGCAGGAACCACAATTGACCAAAGAGTGTCTGGGTCAGAGAGGGGAAACTGGGCCAGGGGTTCCTACTCCTAATTGTGTGCATGCATCATCTTGTCTGGCATTTGAATGGTCTGCCAACACTTGGTGCCAGGGCTTGCATGTGAATGAGGGCCGTCCATGTGAGGTGCCATTGAGGTGACAAGTGCCTACAAAACTGCACCTCAACACCATAAGGAAGGAGAGGAGCAAACCAGAGGGGGAGATAAATGGAACACTTCAAGGGCAGTTCCAGTTCAAGTTTGATATTCAAAAATGGGCATGGTGGCACAGTGGTTAGCACTGCTGCCTCACGGCGCCAGGAACACTGTTTCAATCCTGGCCTTGCATCACTGTCTGTGTGGAGTTTGCACGTTCTCCCCATGTCTGTGTGGGTTTCTTCCGGGTGCTCCGGTTTCCTCCCACAGTCTAAAAGACATGCTGGTTAGGTGCATCGTCCATGCCAAATTCTCCCGCGGTGTAGCTGAACAGGCACTGGAGTGTGGCAACGAGGGGATTTTCACCATTAGCTTCATTGCAGTGTTAATGTAAGCCTACTTGTGACACTAATAAATAAACCTTCAACTTTAAATAAGTTGAATATTGTGCAACTCAGCTCTTTTTTTTATTGATGGATGTTGGATCCACAATGAAAGTGTTAATAATCAGCTGAGTTCCAATGGAACCTGAAGGACTGAGAGGCTGAGGAGGAGCAATATGGCTCCTCGTCCCCATTTTTCAAGGCAGCATGATTCCGTCTTCAATCCATTCTTGGTGAGCAGGGAAGCATTGAGCAAACTCAACGCACTTTCCCCATGGGGAGGAGATAAATGGAGGGAGGTTAACCTGAGACCTTCCTGAGCTCTTCTTCAGTGTTCCTCAAGGGCAAAAGCGTAGCAATAGAAACATAGAAACGTGCAAGATAGGTGCAGGAGGAAGTCATTCGGCCTTTTGAGCCTGCTCCACCAATCATCATGATCGTGGCTGATCATCCAACTCAATAGTCTAATCCTGCTTTCTCCCCATAACCTTTGATCCAGTTCACCCCAAGTGCTATACTTAGTCACCCCTTGAATACATTCAATGTTTTGGCATCAACTACTTCCTGTGGTAATGAATTCCACAGGCTCACCACTCTTTGGGTGAAGAAATGTCTCCTCATTTCCATCCTAAATGGTCTACTCTGTATCCTCAGACTGTGACCCCTGGTTCTGGACACCCCGACCATCAGGGACATCCTTCCTGCATCCAACCTGTCTGACCCTGTTAGAGTTTTTAAGTCTCTCTGAAATCCCCCCTCATTCATCTGAACTCCAGTGGAAACAATCCTAACCCAATCAATCTCTGCTCATCCCCATCTCCAGAATCAACCTGGTAAACCGTCACTGCACTCCCTCGAGAGCAAGAACATCCTTCCTCAGAAAAGGAGACCAAAACTGCACAGAGTATTTTAGGTGTGGCCTCATCAAGGCCCTGTATAATTGCAACAACATATCCCTGCTCCTGTACTCGAAACCTCTTCATTATGTTGTGAGGTGCAGTGCAGGGAAAAGTGAAGTCAGATGTAGAGGGGAAGGAAGTAAGTTTCATCTCCCCACCAACTTGTTCATCCAGGAAAACAAACTGACATAACTGCAGTCAAAATGATTTGATTTGATTTATCATTGTCATATGTATCATGATCTAGTGAAAAGTATTGTTTCTTATGCACTATACAAACAAAACGTACTGTTGATAGAGTACATAGGGGAGAAGGAAAGGAGAGGGAGCAGAATGTAGTGCTGAAGTCATAACTAGGGTGTAGAGAAAGATCAACTTATCATTTGGTAGGTCCATTCAAAATTCTGATGGCAGTTGGGAAGAAGCTGTTCTTGAGTCGGTTGGTACATGACCTCAGACTTTTGTGTCTTTTTCCTGATGAAAGAAGGTGAAAGAGAGAAGGTCTGGGGGTGTGTGGGGTCCTTGATTATGCTGGCTGCTTTTCCGAAGCAGCGGGAAGAGGAGACAGAGTCAATGGGTGGGAGCTGGTTTGCGTAATGGATGGGGCTTCATTCACAACCCTTTGTAGTTTCTTGCGGTCTTGGTTGGAGCAGGAGCCATGTCAAGCTGTGAAACATCCATAAAGGATGCTTTCAATGAACATTTCTCCAGTTTTGCTTAGTAGCTGATAAAAGGCCCTTTGATTTTAACACTCAACTGAACAAGATGCTCCTGTGTGAACTGGGGATTCTCAGCCCACTGGCTGAAGGAATATCTTTTGCTTGAGTCATAAATAACCTTTTTAATGTTATTTTCAGTTGTCGAGTGGTACTTGTTTTATCTAAGTAGCAGAGGGATAATTTTGTGTTTGTGTCTACAGAGCTATACTCACAGCCTCAGAGATATTGACACACTACCACTGCACTCCTTACCGCACAGTTTAAGCAGTTGCATTAATCCTGGACCTTTCCATGGGAGTTAACTCCATTCCATCAATTCATCATGATGAGGCTTATTAAAATCACAAATATTGGACCTTTTGTTAATCCTAAACTGGCGGTGCAACACTCTCCTTATTTTGTGGTGGTTGATACCAACAATATTAAACATTTAATGACACCTCACTTTGTAACAAATGCATTTCCCAAACATTGAAAGTCTTTTGGGCCCATTTATCAGCTCCACAGTTCAGGTGATTTTGCAACCTCAGAGGATTCCACACTATTTATTTACTGAATCTATAGCGGATTCTTCAACAAAATATTTTGCAGGGTATTGATCTAAGGGACTTTTCTAGCTTAGGATTTCCAAGATGTAGAGATGCCGGCATTGGACTGGGGTAAACACAGTAAGAAGTCTCACAACACCAGGTTAGAGTCCAACCAGTTTATTTGATAATGATCCTGCAAGCTTTCGGAAACGGTGTCCCTTCGTCAGGTGGGAGGAAGGCTCCAGCACCAGGGATGCAGATCTGATCGTTGGAGAGCAGCAGAATGAAGACCTTGGCTGTGGTGGCTTTGGTAGCCTCTGCGAGACCAGAGATTCCATAGTACGTCCACTGAACCTCTGATGATGGAGCGAGAGAAACTCCAAAGAAACTCATCTTCACTGTTTCTTGGAAGGCAAATATTCACTAAAAAGCTACAATGGATTTTTGCCTCAATCACTCCGTGTGTAAACACACTCAAGGACACCCCTCTGCATGAAGAGATTTCTCCTCAGTCCTCTCCTCACTCTTTCATGTTTATTTAGTACAAATGTCTTCTCAACATCGCCTCTCAAACCAAAGGAAATAGGGGAAAGATGGTTCATGTACTTTTATCAAAACATTTCAGGATTATGGAATCCTCTATTAAATTTCTACGTTGTCTCTTCTGCCCCATTGCAAATCCCTTTGCCCGAAGTTTGTCTCTGTAACTGCCCCTGCCATCATCCTTTTCAATCCACACTCTGGGCTCTGTCAATGTTTGTCACATTCTACAGTTAGAGGGAAAAAAAGGTTTCAGAAATTTTCCTCACGAGATTATATCCGTTCAGTAAGATTGCCTGATGAGTCAAATTACACGTGGTTGATGGAAAGATTCGAGCTTGAAGAGCCCAAACCTTTCCCTTTATCCTTTGTTACCATCCATCCCCGTCAACCACAGGGAATACTGGGCCTTGTGCTTTCAGTCATGTAACGAGCCGTAAATGAATAAATATGTCCAGAATTCTCCAATCTGGTCACCGCTGCCAGCAAGAACGGAGAACTTGGTGCTCAACCAAATTTCCATTCACAACAGCGGGACTGGAGAGTCCCAGCCATGGAGGAGATTGGAAAATCCCAGCTATTATTTTGAAAGCTTGCTCTAAAATGTCATTTTTTGGCAAGGATATATTTGATTTGATTTAATTTATTATTGTCACATGTATTATCATACAGTGAAAAGCATTGTTTCTTGCACGCTATACAGACAGAGCATACCGTTCATAGAGAAAGAAATGAGAATGTAGTGCTACAGTCATAACTAGGGTGTAGAGAAAGATCAACTTAATGCAAGGTAAGTCCATTCAAAAGTTTGACAGCAGCAGGGAAGAAGCTGTTCTTGAGTCGGTTGATACGTGATCCCAGGCTTTTGTATCTTTTTCCCGATGGAAGAAGGTGGAAGAAAGAATGTCCAGGGCGCCTGGGGTCCTTAACTATGCTGGCTGCTTTGCTGAGGCAGTGGGAAGTGTAGACAGAGTTAATAAATGGGAGGTTGGTTTGCGTGATGGATTGGGCTACATTCACAACCTTTTGTATTTCCTTGCGGTCTTAGACAGAGCAGGAGCCATACCAAGCTGTGATACAATCAGAAAGAATGCTTTCTATGGTGCATCTGTAAAAGTTGGTGAGAGTCGGAACTGACATGCCAAACTTCCTTAGTCTTCTGAAAAGGTATAGACTAAAAATACTAGTTAACAATAGATGCCTTAACACCGTGGAAGCCACGTGTACCATCTCTAAGATACCCTACAGAAATTCATCCTATTCTCTTCTCCGCCTTGTGCAACTATCTGACGTCCATTACGTGCAACTTACTTTTCTAACTGAAGACCTGAATGGTTTGACAGTGATGTATAAATGTGGATTCTTCAGCGGAGGAACAAACAAACTCTGAACTTATTTTTGAAAATATTCCATTTGGGAAGTGCATCTAAAATGCAGCAATAAACCAATGAAGCATTTCGGTGATGAGAGAGGGGAAGATTTTAATGTTATGCATTGTTGAACTATCTGTACGTATCTATAAATAGCTAGGAATTAATGTGTTACATGTGTATTCCGGTGGGAAACATTTTATTGCTGCGCTAGATGCCCATTGTGAAGCATAACAGAACCAGTTCAATCTAGCCCTTCTATTGAAGTGAAGATGCCGCCATTGGATTGGGGTAAGCACAGTAAGAAGCCTCATAACACCAAATTAAAGTCCAACAGGTTTATTTGGTAGCACAAGCTTTCAGAGCACTGCTCCTTTCATCAGGTGAGTGGGAGTTGTGTTCGCAAACAGGACATATAAAGGCACAAACTCAACTTATAAGATAAAGGTTGGAATGCGAGTCTTTTTGTGACCTGTAGTCCTTTCAGTATCTTGTCTGCTTTCTTGCATCTTTGTAGAAACTTGATGTCTGTGTCGATATGTACAATCTTCTTGGAGATCCTCTCCACTTGGAGCCGACAGTTTGCGGTGTTGATGGGAAGAGAGAAAAGAGCTGACGTTTTGAGTCCAGATGAATCTTTGTCAAAGCTCAAGTAAAATGCAGATTATTCTTCACTTTGAACTCATGAATACACAAAGTAAAATATGTGACTGGGCAAATATGTGACTGGGCAGACATGTGGACTTAAAAGTGAAAAATTTAAAAAAAAAATTAAAATACCTTTTTCTAACGAAAGGATTAATTAAAACCTGATCTGGTTTATCATAATGAAAAAAATTGACACTTCACGCATGCAAAGTTATTTTTTCAGGGCCAATGAGGCTGTTCATAAGTAATTATGAAGTTATTACACCAATAAAAAGCCTGACCAGGATTGTCAGATTCTGCCGGGAGAGGGCTTTATTGAGGATAGGATGGGAATATTTGGAGATTGGCCTTTTTTGAGTTTTGACAAAGGGTCATCTGACCTCGGAACGTCAGCTCTTTTCTCCCCTTACAGATGCTGCCAGACCTGCTGAGATTTTCTAGCGTTTTCTCTTTTGGTTTCAGCATCCACAGTAATTTGCTTTTACCCTGGTGCTC
This sequence comes from Carcharhinus amblyrhynchos, assembly GCF_965287045.1. Classification (NCBI taxonomy): domain Eukaryota; kingdom Metazoa; phylum Chordata; class Chondrichthyes; order Carcharhiniformes; family Carcharhinidae; genus Carcharhinus; species Carcharhinus amblyrhynchos. Next base: position 8,590,204 of record NC_137333.1, on the reverse strand, counting down.
TGAGGCAGCAATGCTAACCGCTGTGCCACCGCACTGCCTGGTTGAGAGCATCCCTTTCACTGGATGCCTAGAAATTCCCGTGAACGATGCCAGATGCAAACTAATTTTATATTTCGCTGTAAATTGCATAAACGCCTATATAAGGTGGAGAGAGCCTGAATTTGGTTTTCAGTAGATGTACAACAGGGAGGACATAAGATGCCTTGATGTTCATTCAGTAAATGCCCAAAGCATCCTTCTGAAGCAGTTACATCCCGTCTGTCTGACTGCGACCCTCCTTAACATTGAGCAGGTGACTCAATTAAACAGAAATCAGGCATAAAATGCCGTACATGGGACAGAACAGTAAATCAAGCAAATTATCAAATGGCACAACTGATTTTGCGCTTTGGGCAATGGGAGCTGCCAACACTTATACATCAAAGCTTCACTCAGTGTAAGATTGATTTTATTTCATTTTGTTTATTTTAATTCCCTACAGCAAGCTGCATTTACCAACCGAAAACCTGTCAACATTGCTACAGACCCTGGGAATGATTTTAATTCTTCTCCGTACGGTCATAGGCCATCTGACTGGATTCTGTTTCGCTACAGAAGCCATTTGTGGCAAGCCACCATTTTAGGAATAGTTTCCGGAAGGGAGCGTTTGCAGGAAATGGCAGCACTTTTAAGTGACAGAGAATGTGAAATTCTTCCTGGACCCGCGGCACAAAGGAAAAATAAGTGGGCCGCACAACAAGTGGCAGAGGGTCTGTTCCCACAGGGAGGCACAGTGGTTAGCACTGCTGCCTCACAGTGCTAACCGCTCGGTGCATTCTCCCCGTGTCTGCATGCATTTCCTCCGGGTGCTCCAGTTTATTGAATTCGATGATCAGCCATGATCAAAATGAATGGCAGAGCAGACTTGAAGGGCTGAATGGCCTACTCCTGCTTCTGGTTTCTATGATTACTACCTGTCAGTTTGCTTAACATTTTGTTCTATAGTGGCCTTATTGACATGGCAACGTTACTTCAGTCCGGTTAAGATGAGATGAATTCACACAGATTCTTAGAGAACCTCAGTTTGGAATAATTTGATGTGTTTTCTTTTTATTCATCCATGGACATCACTGGTTGGGCCAGTATTTATTGCCCATCCTTAGTTGCTCTTGAACTGAAAGACTTGCTGAGCCATTTCAGAGAGGCAGTTCAGAGTCAACCACATTGTTGTGGCTCTGAAGTCACATGTAGGCTAGACCAGGTAAGGATGGCAGATTTCCTTCCCTAAAGGGCATTAGTGAACAAGGTAGGGTTTTCTGACAATTGACAATGGTTTCACGGTCATCAGTAGATTCTTAATTCCAGATATTTTTGATTGAGATCAAATTCCACCGTCTGCTGTGGTGGGATTCGAACCCAGGTCCCCAGAACTTTAGCTGAGCGTCCAGATTAATAGTCTGATGATAATACCCCTGGGCCATCACCTCCATTCTTGACAAGATAATGAAGATGATTCACACCAATAATGCTGCCTCCCTGGCACCCTTACCTTCAACCTATTAAACTAAATTACAGCTTCTGAAGAATTTGTAGCTTGCTTCCCACTTTGGATTTGGACGCCACAGTCAGATATTATTCGGTATCTGCTCCATAAAGAATGAAGAACAAGAATGCTCTGCGGAATGCAGGATTATTTACCAGTGAAACTGAGCAGGGTCATTAAAATATACCTCTCCTGCACTGAAGGTATTTGAAATGCACTGCTCATAAACCTTGCACACATTTTCTGAAAATGTGTTTCATTATTGAAGTTTTCTAGATTCCTTCAAAGATATCTGCACTGCAGGAATTCACCAAAGTTCCTTCAACAGAACCTTCCAAGCCCACAACCGCTTCCATCTGGAAGGACAAGGACAGCAGACACATGGGAACACCACCACATGCTAGTTCCCCTCCAAGCCACCCGCCATCCTTACTTGGAAATGTGGCATCATTCCTTCGCAGTCGCTGGGTCAAAATCCTGGAATTCTCTCCCTAATGGGTCAACGCCTAGCTCTGGACTGCAGCGTATTGAGAAGGCAGCTCATCACCACCTTCCCAAGGGTAATTAAAGATGGTCAATAAATGCTGGCCAGCCAGCAATGTCCATGTCACTGTAATGAATAAAAAAAAAGTCTACTTCTGGCATCTTAAACTCCCCCAATTTTAGTTGCTGCACCATTGATGGCTGAGCCTTTAGTTACTTAGGGTCCAAACTTTGTAATACGCCTCCCGCCTTGACACTTCTCTGCTCCTCTACATTGTTTTCCTCTGTTAAGACCCTCCCTAAAAACCTACATCATTGATCAAGCTTTTGATATCAGACTTAATGGCCCATATCTTCTGGTCTCTGGGTTGTCGGACACTGGACGTATCTTCGAAGATGCACTTGATGATCCGACGGATGTTCTTACACAATGATTCTGGGGAACGGCCTGGAAATGTTGAACTTCCTTGGGCAATTTCCCTGCTCCCAGGAACCTTCTGAAAAAATCTCTTGCTGGGATTCTATAACCTCAGCAAGATCTGGGATTCTCTGCTCTCTCTGCATTGAATAGAGATTTGGCTGAGGGGATCTACAAGACTGGAGAGTTCCGGCCTCTGACTTTGATTTACCTCCCTATCCACCTGCCACTCTATCTCACCCACTTATATCATCCACTCTATCCACTTACCTCACCCATACACATACACATTCACCCATTTGCCTATTCACTCGCCTAGTCACTCACTTCTACCCTCATTCACTAACACATTGGAAAGCTATGTAAATGTCTCAAATTCTCCTCAGAGTGCTAGTGAGTGTTTACCTGAATACAGCAGCTCTGCTGTAAAAAGGGGTCATGGCTTGTCTACCTCCGAAAACCCAGCATTGCAAGAAAGAGGTTCGATGGAAGCCTGCTCCACATTTCTGAAGCAGTGGGATGGATAGAACTGGCCAGAAACGTGGATCCCTATCAGAGTGCAGGCAGGTAGGAGTGGAGGAGCAAACTCACAGTGATTGCCACTCTTCTGAAGAGTTGGGTCAATGTCCCCTCATTGGGTTCAATGTTATATTTTCATAGAAACCCTACAGAGCAGAAAGAGACCAATCAGTCTGTTGAGTCTGCACCGACGACAATCCCACCCAGGCCCTATTCCTATAATCCCGTGCATTTGCCCTCCTGACACGATGGGGCAAGTTAGCATGGCCAATCCACCTAACCCACACGTCTTCGGGCCGTGGAAGAAACAGAGGAAACCCACGCAGATATGGGGAGAATGTGCAAACTCCAGACAGACAGTGACCCAAGCTGGGAATTGAGCCTGGGTCCCTGGTGCCATGAGGCAGCAGTGCTAACCACTGTGCCACCATGCTGCCCTTTGTATTATAATATCCCTGGGAATTGCCTCTGCACGTTTTATTGCGTTAAAGGCACTATACAAAAATAAGCTATCGTTTTCCTTAACAGAAAACACAAGTCCGATTCACCTTTGGAAATATATTGCAAAATTGCTTCAAAAACTCTGGAACAATCAAAACAAATGCAAAATCTTTAAACACTGAAAAGCTTGATCTTGTTTTAAAAGCGAAAAAAAATCCTAACTTGTTAGGTTTTGAAGTTGAGTTTCAGCCCATCGAGCCAACACCGAAAATAATCCCAGCCAGGACCTATCCCTGTAACCCCAAGTATTTACTTATTTAGTCGTCTGACACTAAGGGGCAATTTCACATGCTCAATCAACCTAACCCACACATGGTGGGACAAACCGGAGCACCTGGTGGAAACCCACGCAGACACAAGGAGAATGTGCAAACTCCACACAGAAAGTCACCTAAGGCCGGAATTGAACTCTGTTCCCTGGCACTGTGAGGAAGTAGTGCCAAACACTAAGGAGTGGTGGAAAGGGGGCTGTAGGAATACAGCTTGTTTTGTAATTGGGGCAAATGCACTGAAAAACAATTAAGTCATACTTTAAGGTTTGTTGACCGATAGTTAAGCAATAAGATTTATAAATGACAAGCATTGTTTGGTTTCCATTGTCTGACAGCGCCAAAATAACAATGCCCTTCCAGGGCTTGCAATAGAAATCGATGGTGTTATAACAACAACAACCTGCATTTATTTAGCAACTTTGACAAAATGCAAAATCTCCAAACGCTTCACAGACGCATTGGAAAACAACATTTGACACCACGTTACACACTGAGACATTATGATAAATAACCAAAAACTTGGTTATTGAGTTCAAGAGTTGTTAAATCATCTTGCAGCTATATTGGTTAGGCCACATTTGGACTATTGTGTTTGCTTCTGGTCACCACATTACCAGATTGTTGTGGAAGTTTTAGAGAGAGTGTGAAGAAGGTTCACCAGGATGTTGCTTGATCTCGAGGGCGTTGGCTATGAGGAGAGGTTGAATAAACTAGGGTTGTTTTCACTGGAAAGAAGGAGGCTGAGGGGAGACCTGATAGAGGTCTCCAAAGTTGTGAGAGACATAGACAGGTTGGATACTCAGACGCTTTTTCCCAGAGTGGAAGTTTCAATTACAAGGGGACACAGGTTCAAGGTGAGAGGGGCAAAGTTTAAGGGAGATATGCACACAGAGAGTGGTGGGTGTTCTACCAGAGAAGGTGGTGGAAGCAGACACATTAGAAACATTTAAAAGACACTTGGATGGGTACATGAATAGGGAAGGAATAGAGGGACACAGTTTAAGTAAGGGCAGAAGTTTTTTTTGTCTAGTTAAGGCATCATGATCGGCAAAGGCTTGGACAATCCCTACAGTGCAGAAAGAAGCTATGTGGCCCATTAAGTCTGCACCTAATCACAATCCTTTCCAGCCCCTATCCCCATAACCCCATGTATTTATCCTGCTAGTCCCCCTGACACTAAGTGGAAATTTAGTGCGGCCAATCCACCTAATCTGAGAGCTGTTCCTGTGCTGGACTTTAGTTTGCCCTCTGTTTTTTGTCAATGAGGTAGGAGGAAAGCGAGGTAGAGAGCCAAAGGGAGACAATTCCAACCCTTAGGATCTGAGCAGCTGGAATCACATTCTGTGTCCCTCCCTCTTCCGGAGAAAATGGTTTTGGCCAGAAATGGAGGAGGGACATCGGGATCTGAGTCCCGGCCGCCACCTTCAAAGGGTTCAGTGAGTCTTCCCGAATCTGGCCCTGGATTCCCAGTCTAGAACCATAACCCGAAAGCTACCGTACACTCAGCATAACATTGGGTGCGCTTTATAACAGTGGAGACAAAGGGTTTGGCATTGCCAATTTTTTTGGATCACCACTGCAGTTTCAAAGTACCTCCCCATGCTTCAGATAAGCCTGGCTGAACCTTGGAAAATAGTTACACTCAGGAAGACAATACTGAATAATTTGATTTGGGCTTTGCATTCAGAGGGGAGCCATATGATGTCTGTGGCTGAAAGAATTAAGCAAAAGACAATATAGTTGGGTGTACTATTACTTCTGAATTACCGTTGATTGCACTGCAGCTGACTGCTGCAGAGTGTCACAACTAATTACCATTTTAAAGATGATCCTTTGGAATGGTTAGCCTGCCCTGGAGTTCTTGATAACAATAAATGGCAGCAGATACAGGGAACAATAGTTGAACAAGATCAATGGTATCATTCACTGTTGAACCAACTGCCGAGACAGACTCAAATCAATGAGAAATTGCCATTGTTAGACCACATAGATCGAGGTGACGCTTAAACCTCCCAGCACCTGTTCTCTGGTACTGGATCTCTGCCTCACTCATGGTTAGCATGTTAATAATTGCTGTAAGGGCAAAATATCTCTGCAACGATTATTTCTGTCTCAGCAGCCTGCACAGCCCAGTAATCCTGGGAATGGGTGTAGTTAGCCTGCTGGAAAATTGTTATTTTGCCTGTAAGAGCCAGCAGGGGGATATCTTCGCAACCCTTCCCTTCCCCCCGCTTCCCCCTCCCTCTCCTTCCCCTCCCTCCCCTTCCCTCACCCCTTCCTTCTGCCCTCTCCCCTCCCCTTCCCCCCTCTCCTCCCCTTCCACCTCCCCTCCTCTCCTCTCCCTCTGCTTCCCCCTCCTCTGTCCCTCCCCCATTCCCCTCCTCCCCTCTGCCATCACCCCTTCCTGCTCCCTCTGCTTCCCCCTCCTTCCCCCTCGCCCCTTATCCCCCTCCACTTCTCCTCCTCTCCCCCTTCCTCCCTCCCTCTCCTCCTCCTTTCCCCTTCCGCCCTCCTCCCTCACCCCTCCCTTCCCTTTCTCCCTCACCCCCTCCACTCCCCCCTCCACCCCATCTGTGTCTTTTATTACAACGAACAAACAAAGTCGGTCAAAGACAATGCAGAAACAGGCACAATTTTTACTGGCCTGATGATTTGTCTTCTGGAGTTTCTCATAGAAATGTCCGTGAAATCTTCGATTCCAGAGGACCTCCAAGGCAATTCTGGAGAGATGGCAAACTTTAAACCCATCATCGTTGTTCGCATTGCCAGTCTGCAGTTGCAATAATACTGCATATATCAGTGAATCATAGTGTATGATTAATACATAGTTTTTAAAATTAAAGTTTATTTGTCACAAGTAGGCTTATATTAACACTGCAATGAAGTTACTGTGAAATTCTCCTCATCACCACAGGCTGGCGCCTGCTCAGGTACACTGAGGGAGAATTTAGCACGGCCAATGCACCCAACCAGCACATCTTTCAGACTGTGGGAGGAAACCAGAGCACCCGGAGGAAACCCAAGCAGACACTGTGAGAATGTGCAAACTCCATATAGACTGTGACCCAAGCTGGGAATCGAACCCGGGTCCCTGATTCTGTGAGGCAGCAGTGCTAACCACTGTGCCACTGCGTTGCCCTATAGTATGTAATCATGTTCCGGGGAGGCTCAGTGGTTAGTACAGTTGTCTCACGGTGCCGGGGACTTGGGTTCGATTCCCGGTTTGGGTCACTGTGCGAAGTTTGCACATTCTCCCTGCCTGTGAGTGGGTTTTCTCTGGGTGCTGCAGTTTCCTCCCACACTCCAAAGGTGTGCACATTATGTGGATTGGCCAGGCTAAATTGCCCCTTAGTGTCAAGGGATTAGAAGGTTAAATACATGAGCCTGGGTGGGATTGTGGTCGGTGCAGGCACGATGGGTCGAATGGCCTCTTTCTGTGCCAGAGATGCTATAACAATGCATTGTACATATATATTTATATACTATGTCTGTGTATTCAGTATTCATTTTACCGGAATTCTGAAACAGCATACATTTTGCAGTTGAACATGAACAGACAGTATAAGCCAAGCAAAGAAAAACAAGGAAAAAAAACTGCTTCAAGGAAGGTGCTTGCCTGCTTAAGACAAGTGGATGCAAATGCGGGTTGGTTTCCCATTACAAATCAGTGCAATAATCTTGAACAAATGGCTGTTGAAGGCAAGTGATTACTTAATCCTGGTTGCAGTTAAATATTTGCAGGTGGTGTTGAAACGTGTCTCTGGTAAGCTGCGCGACTGCCTCACAATGCACGTCGGAGCATTTTGTTGCTATTTTAAGTACTTAGTCATTTTGCAAGTCCCTCAGTGAAAAGGAGCAGGCTGTTATTTGATCGTCTGTAATGACAACTCCTCCTGCTCCAACTCCTTCTTGTCTCCTTTGATTTAATGACGGAAGATCAGGGAAGTTTAATTTTTAATCAGCTTAGATGGCTCACTCTGGATAGCTGAGTCTTGAAGGATGCAGCCAGTGGGTGGGTGTACTTCTACGGATCACGGCAACAATTTGCATTTGTGTGGTGCGTTCCATTGTGTAAAAGTTGCCAAGGCACTTCATAGGAATCATAGAACAGAACCGTAGAATCCTTCCAGTACAGAAGGAGGCCATTCAACCCATTGATTTTGTACCAACACTCCTGAAAGAGTATCTTACCCAGGCACTATCCCCGTAACCTCACATATTTACCCCACAGATCCCCCTAACGTACATATCTTGGGACACCAAGGGGCAATTCAGCATGGCCAATCCTCCTAATCTGCACATCTTTGGACTGTAGGAGGAAATCGGAGCACCCGGAGGAAACCCATGCAGACACAGGGAGAAAGTGCAAACTCCACACAGACAGTGACCCAAGCCGGGAATTGAATCCAGGTCGCTGGCGCTGTAAGACAGCAGTGCTAACCACAGTGCCACTGTCAAACAGAATTTCACACTGATCCACATGACTGAATGCTTGGTCAAATTGATAGATTGGATCGTCTTAATGAGGAAGAGAGACGGAGGTGTAGGGAGGGAATTCAAGTGTTGGGACTAGGGTTGGAATTTTATCACCCTGCTCACCACAGGAATCGGAGCGGGCAAGGGGCGGACAATGGAAATATTCGTTGACCTTGGGCAGGATTTTATGGTTTCTGGACAAGCGAGGCTATAAAATCCCACCCTAGATATCTGAAAGCATATGATAAAAATTGTGAGGGAGAGGCTATGGACGGGAGTGGGGGGGTGAGGGAGAGGCGTGTGCGTATGCGCATGTGTGTCAGCACGTGTGTGTGTGCATATATGTGTGTGCATGTGTGTGTACACATGTGTTTATACATATGTGTGTGCATACATGTGTGTGTATATGTGTGTGCGCATCTGTGCATGTGTGTGTGTGAACACATGTGTTTGCGTGCTTGTGTGCATGTGTGTGAGTTTGTGTGTCTGTATGCATGCGTGTGTGTGCGTATGTGTGCCTGTGTGTGTGCGTGCGTAGGTGTGTGCGCACTTGTGTGCATGCATGTGTGTGTCCGTGTGTCCATCTGTATGTGTGTATGTGTGTTTGCGTGTGTTCTGCCTTGGGAGGTGGTTGCGCAAGAGGCCAGAATTGGATGAACCCAGATATTTTGCAGCAGGACTGGATCTGAGTGGGTTCTAGAGACAGGGAGGACCAATTTGGAAAGAAGAATGGAAGTTATAAAAGCAGGGCTGAAATGGGAGCTAGAGTAAGTCAGGGAGAACAGGCGTGATGAATGAACGGGTCTTGGCGTGAGTAAGGATATGAGTAGTGGAGATTTGGCTGATTCTGATGGGTCGAATATTTTGTCTTATTTCCCCGGGACACCAGTCAGTGACAAACAATGGTTTGGATGCTTTTGGAAGCGGTCTGTGCCTGTCCTTGGTCTTCACATTCCTTGGCCAAAACTTTGATGCCAGAGTTTGCTCCCTTAAAAAAAATAATGAGGTGACTTTTATTCATTGAAGACAATCTGCATTTAAAATCCCAGGAGTTTCAATAGATCTGATGCTATCAAAACAAGTGGAATGCTGTTCCTATTAGTCTGGGAGGCAGACTCCCACTGGTTTTAATAAGACCAGACGAGACAGGGGAGAAGATTAGTTTTAAAAACAAATAAAGCCCCAACAAAATTGTTCTGATATTTGCAGAGCCGCACTTTAGAGTTAATGAGTTATGATGTGTACAATAATGGATGCCAAACAGTGATTACTGGAGGGTGATCTAATGAAAGGGTTTAACTGAGGTAATAAGCCCCAGAACACTGGGCAATTAGCCCAGCTATAATATTCTCAATTTTATGATGAGGTTTTGTTCAAGTTTTACTTGATTACAGTGACCATTTTTTTTTTAGCAGCACCGTGTTCTGTCAAAACTAAAACAGCATCATGCAAAAAGAGAAAAGGGAAAGTTCTGAAAGAGAAGAATAAAAATGCACAGCATGGCTCCTAGACTGCAAATTAAACATGGGAGGTCAACAGGCTATGTTCCTTGACTGATGGAGGCCTTCAAGATCATGAAGGGAATTTTATGCAGAGGCCTCCTCTCTTGGCTGACTGGTCAGAGGTGTGCTTACTCCCCATTGCACGGAAACCATGACTGTACAGTCATCAGGCCCTTATTTGGCTCAGCATGAGACTTCTGCCTCCATCTGGGATCTGCCAGAATCAGATGGCATCAGACTGGCAGTTTGCCAGTCCCAGCAATGCCACTGAGGATGGTGACTATTGCTAAGGCTGCAGACAGTTACTTGGGCTAGGGGGGGAGCCTTGTTTCCTCTGGTCTAGTCTGTAAGATTCCCAGTGAGGGGAATATGGGGGGGAGGGGGGGCGGCACTGTTGAGATGGCACTGATGATAGAAATCTTGAGGGGGCATGAGGGTTACTATGGGTAGGGGGAGCCTCTCTTTTGGGTACACCACTCACAAAACATGAGGGCACCCCTATCCAACCTTTCCGATCTGAGTCCCTGGTGGTCTCGGCACTTGGCATTGCCATCCACGCCACCATGGGTGAAACACCGTCAGCATTGGGAAGAGCCCTTACTGGGTCACATGAGGGCCTCAATTGGCCCAAAGGTGCATAAAGTACCCAGTGCCTTCCCATCGCTGGTGAAAGGTCAGTGGAAGTGATGAGCACTGCACCCCTCACTGTGCCGCCTCATTTTCTGCCTCCACCCTACCTGTAAGCCATTAAATAGTTTGATTTACTTTGAGAATATCTTGTATGTTGGCACTTGAGGGTGTGAACAGAAGTTAGGGTCATAAATATAAGGTAATATTATAATAGATCCAATAGAAAATTCGGGAAAAACTCTTTATTCAAAGGTGATTAAAGGTGACACAGGAATTAGTTGTGCTGGGTGGCAAAAGGGATAAACATATAGGGGAGAAAGATTGGAAGGATATGTTGACAGGTTTAGAAGAAGAAGTTTGTATGGAGCATAAATACCAGTATGGATCTGTTGGGCCAGATAGCTTACTGTAAATGCATTGTAATATTCTGTAAGATCTCATTAGAACTATGTTTTGATGAAGTGTTTGCACTCAATGTGGTTAGCACCACTGCCTCTCAGTGTCAGGGACCTGGATTCCATTCCAGCCTTGGGCAACCGTCTATGTGGAGTTTGCATGTTCTCTCTGTGTCTGTGTAGATTTCTATCTGGATGTTCTGATTTCCTCCCACACTCCAAAGGTGTGCAGGTTAGGTGGATTAGCCATGCTAAATTGCCCCTTCATCTCCCAAGATGTATAGATTAGCTGGATTAGTGAGGTAAATGCATGGGGTTACGGGGATAGAGTGGGAGGTGGGCCTGAGTAACATGTTCTTTCAGAGAGTTGGTACCTGTCTCGATGGGCCAAATGGCCTCCTTCTGCACTGTAGGGATTCCATGATTACACCAATTGAGTGTTAACCCTCTCTCTCAGTGCTATCAGATTTGCTGTTCATCCTCAGCATCCTGTGATTCTGAAGCAAAGAGAAGGTAGCTGAAGTCTGACACGACCAAATTCCATCTTTCAACAGGGCCGCAGAGCACTTGGGTGAAAGCTGTGATGTCGGGAAAATTTTCATTTACACATTGAGTATGACTTCACACTGTGGGTTTGACATGCAGTAAATTACCCTCACTCTTCCTGGGACTTGTGTTGAGTTTGATTAGACAGTTCAGGCAGTGAAAGACAGAGAGATCAAAGGGGGACTGAAGAGGCTAAGTTGACATGGTGAGTTAAAGTGAGGTCAGGATCAGCCTTAGTCTTGGGATGGAGATGTCTGACAAGGTGATCATCCAATCTGTATTTGGCATTCCCAGTGTGAGCAGTGAGTATTTTGGTAGAAATACACATAAATTGCTCTATCACCTGGGGGAGGTTTCACAGCCTTGGTGTAGGAAGGGGGGAAACATATGATGTAATTATATGGGAAGGTGACAGGTCCCTGGTCTCTCTACACTGACGTTATAATTAAGAAAGCTCACCAACGCCTCTATTTTCTCAGAAGGCTAAGGAAATTCAATGTGTCCATTACAACTCTCACCGATTTTCGTACATGCACCATAGAAATCATCCTTTCCAGGTGTATCACAGCTTGGTATGGCTCCTGCTGTGTCCAAGATCATAAGAAACTTCAAAGGGTTGTGGACGTAACCCAGTCCATCATGCAAACCAGCCACCCATCCATTGACTCTGCCCCGGAAAAGCAGGCAACATAATCAAGGACGCCACGCATCTTGGACATAATCTCTTCCACTTTCTTCCGTTGGGAAAATGATTCACAAGTTTGAGATCACGTACCAATCGATTCAAGAACAGCTTCTTCACTGCTGCCATCAGACTTTTGAATGGACCTACCATATATTAAATTGATCTTTCTTTACACCCTGGTTATGACTGTAACATTATATTCTGCACTCTCTCACTTCCTTCTTCCCTATGTACTCTTGGAACGGTATGCTTTGTCTGTATAGCATGCAAGAAACAATTCTTTTCACTGAGTCCCAATACATATGACAATAATAAATCAAATCAGGGGAAGAGTAGACTGAGGTGATGGAGGAATGACCTACAGGAGAAAGGCCCATTGTGAAAGTAGAGTGAGAAGAGACGTGAAGGAAATATGTGCTGAGTGGAATGGAAGAAAACAATCTGCCAAATAGAATAACAGAATCACAGAAATGTTCCAGCACAGAAGGAGGCCATTCGGCCTATTGCATCTATGCCAGCTCCTCATAGGAGCAATTTACCTGGTGTCACTCCCCCACTTTCTCCCTGTAGCCCTGCATATTCCTCCTTTTCAGAAAAAGACCCAATTCCTTCTTGAAACCCTCGATTGACCCCGTCTCCACCACACTCTCAGGCAGCACAATATAGATCCTACCCACTTGCTGCGTGGAAAATGCTTCTCCTCATGTTGCCATTTCATCTTTTATCAATTACTGTAAATCAGCGCTCTCTCAAACCTTTCACCAATGAGAACAGTCTCCCTAACTACTCTGTCTAGATCTTTCATGATTTTGAACACCTCAATCAAATTCCCTCCCAACCTCCTTCAAGGACAGCAGTCCCAACTTCTTCAGTTCAGCTCCGTAACTAGAGTTCCTCATCCTTGGGACCATTTTTGTGAATCTTTTCTGCACCCTCTCTAACGTCTTCGCATCTTTCCTGAAGTGTGTTGCCAAGAGCAGGATGCAATACTCTAGTTGAGGCTGAACCAATGTTTTATATAAGTTTAACGTAACTTCTCTGCTTTTATACACTTTCCTCTGTTAACTAAGCTGAGGATGCTGAAAGTTTTACTCCTGGTCTCACTACCTGTCTTGCCACACTAATGATTTGGAAGGCGGCTCCTATTGTTGTTGTGGGGAGGGTAGGAGGTTGGAGACTTGTGCACAGGAAATAATACAGCGAAGGAGAACATCAGCTGAGCAAGAGGGAGCAGGGCAGCACAGTGGTTAGCACTGCTGCCTCACAATGCCAGGGACTTGGGTTCAATTCCAGCCTCCGGTCACTGTCTGTGTGGAGTTTGCAGATTCTCCCTGTGTCTGCGTGGGTTTTCTCCAAGTGCTCTTGTTTCCTACCACAGTCCAAAAGACATGCTGGTTAGGTGGATTGACCATGCTAAATTGCCCGTTAGTGTGAGGGGGACTAGCTAGGGTAAATGCATGGGATTATGGGGTTGGGATCTCAGTGGAATATGGTTGGTGTGGACTCGATGGGCTGAATGGCCTCTTTCTGCACTATAGGGATTCCGTGATGATTCTATGAACATCCCAGAGTCCCCGGTATGGTAAGTGGAAATATTGGACAAGGATAAGAGAGAGAAAATGGCTCTGGTTGTAAAAGGGGCAGATTGTTCAGAAGGGATAGACTTTGAAGAGTAAGGTTGTAATAAATATCCATGCAAGGTTGTGAAATGGAGGCCAGGATGGTTTAAGCAAAATGGAATCAGCCTTCAGGTGCCAAGATGCAAATGAGGGATTCCTGGAAAATGACTAAATCCTTAGAAACGTGAGAATATATCTCAAACATTTAACAATGTGAGATCACTTATTTAGCAGCAATTCAGCAAAGATCCTTAGACAGCACCTTCAAACTCATGATCACTTCCATCTAGAAAGACAAGAGCAGCAGATACATGGGAACAGCACCATCTGCAAATTCCCCTCCAAGCCACTCTCTGTCCTGACTTGGAGATACATTGTTGTTGCTTCCCAGTCGCTGGGTCAAAATCTTAGAATTCCCTCCCTCAGGGTATTGTGGGCCAACCTACAGCATGTGGACTGCAGCGATTCAAGAAGGCCACCATCTTCTCAAGGGCAACAAGAGTGGACAATAAATGCTGGCCAGTCAGCAATGCCCAATGCCCACAAATAAATATAAGAACAAATGTCAAGACACATAAACAGCATTGTTATGCGGCAGTTAAATATCTCTGAAATGATTTTGGGCCATTTCAGTTCTATTTCACAGTGAAGATAGCCAGCATGTGAAATGAAAATCTGCCTGTTGAATTCTCCATGTGGAAGTGGTGTTGGTTCATAATGAGATCTCGAGGGTTGTATGCTGAAACATAAATACTTTTATTGGTAGGCTTTAACTATTTACAGGTCTCTATGGTTATGCAGGATATTGCTTCCATCATGTAGACACACTGCTTACAGAACATTTTCTGGTCTGTTTCCTGGCCATGTGACCACATGCATCACACTGTGTGCAGTGCCACTCTCCAGTCCCACATTAACCTTTGTTCCGCTGAGCACCTTTACAAGATCATGGCCTCAAAATAAGGGGGAACAGGTTTAGGACTGAGTCGAGGAGGAATTTCTGCACCCATTGTGAATCTGTGGAATTTCCTGCCCAGTGAAGCAGTTGAGGCTACCTCATTGAATGTTTTTAAGTCAAGGATAGATACATTTTTGAACAGTAAAGGAATTAAGCGTTATGGTGAGTGGACAGGCAAGTAGAGCCGAGTCCCTAAAAAGATCAGCATTATTTTATTGAATGGCGGAGCAGGCTCGAGGGGCCTGATGACCTACTCCTGCTCCTAGTTTTATGTTCTTATTGTAATGCATGCAGGCACACATCAGAATGACATTCTAAAGTTGGTCTTCCGAAATGAGATTGTAAAGACTTTTAGAAGTCAGCTTTAAAGACTGATCCAGTAAGAAGTCTCACAACACCAGGTTAAAGTGCAACAAGTTTACCCCATTCCAATGCCAGCATCTCCACATCATGATCACTTAAAGACTGATCAGCAAATGTTTATACGCTAACTGAGTTAGGACAATTCTCCATTACAGCTCATTTTGCCCAACGTTAACATCATTCATTTTAACCTATCCAACTGTGGTACACAAACTGATGGGCGCAGGTTCTGGTAAAATCTGACCCACCTGTGTATGCTTTTGTTTGTTTACCTCAATGCTTTTTCTGCTCTTGGGAAAATGGTGTGAGATATTGGAAGGATTCTCAGGCTGAACAACAGCCTACTGATCTATCTCATGATACTAATCCACCTCTAGGAGGGAATGAACGAATTGAGTCTTCTGAGACCATATAGAACTTCAACAAAAACGGCTTTATTCAACATGCATGAGGGAGGGCAGAATGCATGGGTATAACTACCGCTTATTTCTGAGCTACTCTACTGAGTATTGGGTCTTACATATTCTTATACTCCTTTCTTTACATTACAATGTGTTACATTTTTGTTAGGTCATCAGATTGTTACCTTGAATTGGTTACAGTTCTGTATTTGATCACATTATATGATTCCATTGTCTTGGGTGCTTCAGCTTTAATCACTTTGTTGACCTTTCCTGTCCACCTGTTTGCAATATCAAAGCATTGTGTTTGTCAAACTGATTTTGATGGAGTGTTAATTGTCCCATCTCCTGGATGTTTCACTAAGTTTTCAGAGGCACAATGGTTCCTTTTGGAGCCTTGATAATTGATATCGATTCTCTTATGGTTGCTGAAGCCTTGGAGCGATACCACCTGGGGTGCGACTGTTTTAGTGCCATCTGAGACGTAGTTATTTGTATTTTGTCCTGCAGTGAGTGTAGATACCACAGTGCCGTCTGTTTAACTCTCTCCATACATTCCTCTCCTGCAGTGGCCCATACTCCCTGGGTTTGTCCGACTATCATGTCCATTCATTGGCCATCAAACCCTGGACTAATATTTGAATCCAGGCCTTCTGGCTCAGAGGCAGGAGTGCTACACAACTATGTCCTCATGTGAGTGGGACATGTTGATTCAGCACAGGGCAACAACTGGAACCTTTTGGGCTTTAGAAGTTAATTTATAACTGATCCAGCCAACCTGACTGAATAACCATTGTTACTTAAATATCTACCATTCCTTGTTGATTTAAAATGCTTCCTTTTTGATTGAAGATGCATTTAATTGCCCCCTTCTTTCAACTCATTTCCTGTATTGAAATCTGAAA
This sequence comes from Carcharhinus amblyrhynchos, assembly GCF_965287045.1. Taxonomy (NCBI): domain Eukaryota; kingdom Metazoa; phylum Chordata; class Chondrichthyes; order Carcharhiniformes; family Carcharhinidae; genus Carcharhinus; species Carcharhinus amblyrhynchos. The sequence continues at coordinate 8,574,009 of NC_137333.1, read as the reverse complement.
GGTGATTTGTGCAGGTGCTGCGCAATTTTAAAATTAATTTATGCACACAGAATTGTTACAGTGCAGAAGCAGACCATTCCCCTGTCATATCCAATTGCCCTGCACGTTTCTCCTTTTCAGATAACAGTCTTTTGAATGCTTCGATTGAACCTGCGTCCACCACACTCTCAGACAGTACATTATAAACTCTAACTACTCGCTGTTTGAAAAGCTTTTTCTGCTCGCGCTGCTTTTGCTCCTTCTGCCAGTTATTTTAAATCTGTGTCCTGTTGTCCTTGATGAGTGGGAACAGTCTCTGCCTATCTACTCTGTCCAGAACCCTCATGGTCTTGAATACCTCCATCAAATCTCTTCTCAGCTTTCTTTCTCCTTGAGAAACAGTCTTAATTTCCCTGTTAATATTAACAGAAAGTACTGGAAAACCTTTATGGGTTTAGTAACATCTGTGGAGAGAGAGAGAGAGAGAGAGAGAGTTAACATTATGAGTCCAAGGTGACTCTGCTTAGGAACACCAACTAACTTTTCCAGATCTTTCAATAAGGTGGCATGATGGCACAGTGGCACAGTGGTTAGCACTGCTGCCTCACAGCACAGGCCTGGGTTCAATTCTGGCCTTGGGTGGCTATCTGTGTGGAGTTTGCACATTCCTTCTGTGCCTGCGTGAGTTTCTTCTGAGTGCTCCTGTTTCCTCCAGTCCAAAGATTTTTGAAGTTTATTTATTAGCGTCACAAGTAGGCTTACATTAACACTGCAGTGGAGTTATTGTGAAAATCCCCTAGTGTCCACGCTTCGGCGCCTGTTCGGGTACACTGAAGGAGAATTTAGCATGGCCAATGCACCTAACCAACACGTCTTTCAGACTGTGGGAGGAAACCAGAGAACCCGGAGGAAACGCATGCAGACATAGGGAGAAAGTGCAGACTCCGCACAGACAGTGCCCCAAGCTGGGCATCAAACCCAGGTACCAGTCGCTGTGAGATAGCAGTGCTAACCACTGTGCCACGATGTGTAGGTTAGGTGAATTGGCCGTGCTAAATTGACCCTTAAGGCGAAATTTTACCAGCACGTCTGCAAGTTTTGCATGATCCCGCCCGAGGCCAACGGAAAATGCTGTTCTCCAAGCCAAGCCCGCCCCAGAATCAGGGCTGGCATGCCGGTAAAATTCCAGCCTTCGTATTGAAAAGATGCATAGGATAGGTAGATGTGCAGGGATTGCAGGGAGAAGGCTGATGGGTTTCGTGAGAGTCAGTGTGGACTTAATGGGCCTCCTTCTGCACTGTAAGAATTCTGTGGTTTAAACAATTTTCGCAACTGCTGTGTCTCATTCCTTGAAGCATCCTCATGAATCTTTTTCTGCATCTTGCAAGTAACGTGTGATACTAAACTTTGGTTATAAGAAGATGAGGCTTGGAGACTTGATGCGAGAGGATGCAGAGAATAAGTTGTGTTTATAACTTTGAACAAGTGCAGCTATAGACTGACAGCCCCTAACAGTTGTATTTTTTAACCCTGATCATGTCCCTGAATGGATCTGACAATGGACTACTGAACCTGGAGATTTACTGAGTTCAGTACACGTCAAATACTAACTGTCTGCAGTACAAATGTGTGGGAAATCAGGGTACCACATCTTGGCAAAAGGATCCCATTTTTTCAATCAGCTTGATTTAACCAACAGGTGTAATGCCAAATATCAGTTGAGATTTGCTTCTGTTATAGCTACAACATCAGCATATTGTTCAGAGTTTTCCCTGACAGATCATTACCTGTGCTAATGGCACTTCAACTACGAATATGCAGTGGACATCATTGCATGCCATATAGGGAGTATATTGGTTGCTTACAGCTACGATTAGCTGATAGCACTCTCGCTTTTGGGTCACAAAATTCTGATTCAAGTCGCAGTTGAGGGTTTGAGCACAAAAATCTAGCCTCAACCTCCAGTGCAAGTATTGAGGATGTGCTGCTCTGTTGCTGTGTTGTATTTTGGGTGTAAGATTGAACAAAGACCCTAAATGCCTGTTTGGGTGGGTGTAAAAGAACCCATGGCACTATTTCAGAAAGAGGGGGAGGGCCTCCCTCCTGCCCCGATTGTGTTGGTGGGAGCTTGCTGTGTACAAAATGACTGCTGTGTTTTCTACATTACAACCATGAAGAGGCCTCAAACAGACTTTATTGGCAGTAAAGCACTTTGGGATATTGGGCTTTATTGGATCAATATAGCTGGTCAAGGGCAGAGATCTAGTGGCACAATGGTTAGCACTGCTACCTCACAGGGCCAGAGACCTGGGTTTGATTCCGGCTTGGGCCACTGTCTGTGTGGAGTTTACACATTCTCCCTCGATCGGCGTGGGTTTCCTCCCATAGACTTAAGATGTGCAGGTTAGGTGGATTGGCCATTCTAAATTGTCCCTTGGTGTCAGGGAGACTAGCTAGGGTAAACGCCTGGGGTTATGATGATAGGGCCTGGGTGAGATTGTGGTCAGTGCAGACTCGATGGGCTGAATGGCCTCCTTCTGCACTGTAGGGATTCTATGATTCGATATCAGAGCGAGAGCAAAGTGGAGGATTAAAGTGGCAGGGGCGGCACAGTGGCACAGTGGTTAGCACTGCCGCCTCTCAGTGCCAGGGACTCAGGTTCAATTCCAGCCTCGGGTCACTGTCTGTGTGGAGTTTGCACATTCTCCCTGTGTCTGCGCGGGTTTCCTCCAGGTGCTCCGGTTTCCTCCCACGGTGCAAAGATACGCAGGTTAGGTGGATTGGCCATGCCTAAATTAATCCTTGTGTCGGGGGATTAGCAGGGTAAATGTGGGTTATGGGAATAGGGCCTAGGTTGGATTGTGGCCAGTGCAGACTTGATGGGCTGAATGGCCTCCTTCTGCAATGTAGAGATTCTACGATTCTATTCTAAGAGGTCTCTGGAAACTCAGAGTCACGGCTTGTGGACTGAATGGAGATGTGGTCAGTCATTCTATGGTTTGGTTTCCCTGGTGTACAGATCACGCTGTGACCAGTGAATACAGCTGACTAAGTTGTAAATATTCTGATCAGTAGGACTTTTTAATCCCACACTAAACAATTGCAAAGTGCATCACTTTCCACTATTTATGTAAGTATGCATCTTCAAAGAAAGCCAAGTGGCTTCACAGCCTTCATTGCTGATGTGAAAAGTTTCTTTTGAACTAAACTGTCAAGTAAACCTCATATGTCAGAAATGGAGATGTCACACGTGCCAACTTCTTCAACGCAGTGAAGCTGACAAACGGCTTCAGAATCGCTGACACAGCTCTTCAGAAGGTGACAGCTCGAAGATAAAACATGCAACTGAAAAACAGCCCTGCCATGTCCAAGGCCACTGCTTCAAGGTGACTGAATAACTCAAATCCCCTTCATCCCTTTGGACTTCATGATTTCAATCAGTGCTTTGGCAGCGCATTGCCACAGATTTGTTTTCTTTCTCTGTGAAAACTAGCTGACGGAAAAGCGCAGCAGGCACATGGGAACACTGCCACCTTCCCCTCCAACACGCCCAGTACCCTGTCCTAGAAATGTGTCACCCAGTCCCTCGCTGTCAGTGGAGCAGTGGACAAGGTGCAACATGCCCGCTATGTTGTCTGGGTCTGCAGTCACACAGTAGCCTGGAAGGTCTTGTTTCATGATGAAAACATTCATGGTTAAAGGGACAGGGCACAGAAACAGAACCGGCTACATACAGCAATGAACATTTACAGCGAACCTATAGTGGGCTGAAAAACGGAATGCTTGGGGACTATCATGAAACCTAATTTTAGACAACATCGCCACCAACTTTCCAAGTTTCTTAGATACAAAAAAAATCTGAGTTATGCCAAAAAACCTTAGTTGCCACAAACTTTCCAGGGAATACGGTGGGCTGAAATTTTGTTACTGAGGCAAGGAAAATCATAGGAACGTAGAATTCCCACAGTGCAAAAGGAGGCCATTTGGCCCACTGAGTCTAGCACTGACCACAATCCCACCCAGGCCTGATTCCTGTAAACACGCATATTTACCCTGCCAATCATGACACTAGGGTCAATTTTGCACGGCCAATCAACCTAACCCGCACATCTTTGGACTGTGGGAGGAAATTGGAGCACCTGGAGAAAGTGGAGAGAATGTGCAAATTCCACACAGTGACCCTTGGCCAGAATTGAACCTGGGTCCAATTCTGTGAGGCAGCAGTGCTAACCATTGTGCCACCATGACGCCCTCGTAGTTTGAAAGAATAAATTTCCTGACACGGCGGATATCGGGGGTCCCATTGCGAGCGATTTTCACTTTGGAGAGTCAGGGAATTAGCTCTGGCCAGAAGGTTCTGGAAATGAAGTGTCGGCAGCTATGAGAATAGATGAGTGCCAGGGCAGAGTGGTTAGAGAAAAAAGGTAAATGCTCTGGAAGAGTGGATTTAACATTTATTTCTATATCATCATTATTTGGAGCAGTGTTAATTCCTAGCCCTTTATAACTGAATAAAAAAAGGGTTGTTTTCAGTCAGGGTGCAAAAGTAGGCACCCACTGCTATAGGGCTACATTTTCAAAATAGGCTTGGGAACCTATCACCAGGATAAAGTTCCCAAACTCTCAATCAAACCACATCATTTTCAGAAAGCTATCTTTAATTAGGCAGGGGGTAGATTTGGCAATTAGAGATGGAGCTGGAACTGCCAGACTGGTGCCAACGGTAGCCATGTTGGATTCTGCCACTGCTTTGCTGAATGGTATAGGCATCTTGCTGAATGGGCAGGAGCAGGAACATGGAGGAGAGTAACTATGGACGTGAGCTAAAGGTACGGCACTGGAACCAGTGCTAGTGGGGCCATCAATTTTCAATTTCCCCCAATTCCGGGAACCGTCACGGGTGCGATGGAAAATCTGGTGGACCCGCGACGGCAGAAACGGAAAATTCCATCGAAACATTCTTTCACTCTGCAATGAGCGCCAGAGCCAACTCGAAGAAGTGTCCTTTGAAAGTATTGTCCTCTTTAGCCCTTCAACCAGTTCCTGAAGGAGCTTAACGGGCTAAGAATTGGTTGTGAGTGGATTTCCTTTTCCCTTCACAGCACCCTGTCCCCTCTCTGAAAATGGTAATTGATCTCGGAGGTTTCGTGATCCAGATTCGACTTCCAGAACCGTGATTTTGAAATCGGACTTACACCGGATCCCAGTTCAAATCATAGAATCCCGACATGGAAGTTTGGCCCATCGAGCCTGCACCGACAACAATTCCACCCAGACCCTATCTCCATAACACCTCGCATTTATCCTGCTAGTCCCCCTGACAGGGGGCAATTTAGCATGGCAAATCCATCTAACCTGCACATCTTTGGAGTGTGGGAGGAAAGCAGAGCACCCGGAGGAAACCCACACAGAAACAAGGAGAACATGCAAACTCCACACAGGCTCACCCAAGCTGGAATTGAACCCAGGTCCCTGGCGCTGTGAGGAAGCAGTGTGCGAATCACTGTGCCACCATGCCGCCCAACACTTGAAAATTCAACCCCTGGACACAGATTATTCTGGTATCACTGACAGGAGAGCCAACAGTCACAATGACGCTGGGAACCTGATGCACTCTAGAAAGCATTCTTTCCGGTTGTATCACAGGTTGGTATGGCCCCTGCACTTCCCAAGACCACAAGAAACTACAAAGGGTTGTGAGTGTAACCAAATCCATCAACAAACCAGCTTCCTATCCATTGACTCAGTCCACACTTCCTGCTGCCTTGATAAAGCAGCCAGCATATTTAAGAACCCCATGCATCTCAAACATATTCATTTCCAGCTTTTTCTGTCAGGAAAAAGATACTGAAGTTTTTGGTCACTTACCAACCGACTGAAGAACAGCTTCTTCGTTACTGCTGTCAGACTTTTGAATGAACCTACCATGCATTAAGTTGATCTTTCTTGACAGCTTAGCTATGACAGTAACACTACATACTGTACTTTCTCGTTTCCTTCTCTATGAACGGTATGTTTTGTCTGTAAAGCATGCAAGAAACAATACTTTTCACTGTATGCATGTTACCACGCACCCCAGACCATTCTCTCTTCCACCACCTTCCGTTGGCAAAAATATACAACAGTCTGAGATCACGTACCTACCGACTCAAGAACAGCTTCTTCCCTGCTGCGATCAGACTTTTGAATGGACCTACCTCGCATTAAGTTGATCTTTTTCTCTTGCCTGGCTGTGACTGTAACACTACATTCTGCACTCTCCCCTTTTCTTCTCTATGGACGGTATACTTTGCCTGTATAGCATGCAAGATGTGGGTATGCCGGCGTTGGACTGGCGTAAACACAGTAAAAAGTCTGACAACACCAGGTTTTAGTCCAACCTATTTATTTGATAATATTCTCACAAGCTTTCGAGGGGACAGCCTCTTCGGAGAGTTCTCCATTCACCTGACGAAGAGGCTGTCCCCTCGAAAGCTTGTGAGAATATTATCAAATAAATAGGTTGGACTAAAACCTGGTGTTGTCAGACTTTTTACTAGCGTGCAAGAAACAGTACTTCTCACTGTACACTCATACAATAATAAATCAAATCAAATCAAAACATTACAATTATATAGGCTGTCACTAAGCTACATGATGAAAGCAGGATTGTGCCAAGGTTATTGTCCTTTCTCCTGCTCAGAAGAACAAGTAAAGTGGGAGTGAAGTGGGATCTTGCATCCGATCGGACGGGTTTGGAATTCCTCTCTATATTTTATTGTTCCCACGGGTAAGGTCAAATGGTTTCATGTCTCTTCCTGTGTGCCATCGTAATTAACAGAGGAAACTTTTCTCTTTGATGTTCTCCCCCACCCCAACTGTCATTGTTTCTTTATTTCCTCTTATTGTGAGAGTTAACAAAAACAGAGGAGTGAGATGCAGAACATGACTGGGATCCAAGGAGAGACAGTGTGGTATGTGTACTATTCGTCAAAAATCGGCTTTGTGAATTTGGATGAAATTTCTGTGTGCCCGTCTTGGGTGTGACCAATGCTGAAATTTCACCTAAGCATTAAGCTGGGAAGATTTGCATTTTCCACCGTGGGAGGAAACCGGAGCACCTGGAGAAAATCCATGCAGGCACAGAGAGAACATGGAAATTCCGCACAGTCACCCAGGGACCCGGGTTCAATTCTGGCTGTGGGTCACAGTCTGTGTGGAGTTTGCATGTTCTTCCTGTGTCTGCGTGGGTTTTCTCTGGGTGCTCCGGTTTCCTCCTACAGCCCAAAGGTGTGTAGGTTAGGTGAATTGGCCGTGCTAAGTTGCCCCTTCGTGTCCCAAGATCATAGAATCTACAGTGCACAAGGAGGCCATTTGGCCCGTCAAGCATGCACTGGCAATTGTTCCACCCAGATCCTATCGCCGTAACCCTCCTAATCCCCCTGACACTAAGGGGCAATTTAGCATGGCCAATAAACCTAACCTTCACAACTTTGGGGTGTGGGAGGAAACCAGAGCACCCAGAGGAAACCCACCAAACACAGGGAGAATGTGCAAACCCCACATAGACAGTCACCTGAGGCCGGAATTAAACCCGGGTCTCTGGCGCTGTGAGGCAGCTATGTTAACCACTGTGCCACCGTGCTGCCCTAGGAAGAGGGCCCACAATGCAGGGATATGCCAGGGCTGAGTTCTTTTTTTTGTTGCACATTAGATGTAGAGGTTAGATTGATTACAGGAACAGGGCTGGTGAGAGGACTTGAATAAGATACTCTGTCAGAGAGTCAGTGCAAACTCAATGGCAGACTCGATGTACAAGTAGCCCATTCTGCACTGCAGGGATTGTATGATGACTCACCTTTCATGACCTCAGCACAATTCAAAGCATCTTGTAACCACAGCATCTTACTACAGCTCTATAGACGTGTCAATCAACCAGCCCTTTAAAATACCAAAAGTAGAAACTACAAGCATTGGACACCTCTTTACCTTGTGTCATTGGGCACCCAGCTAATAATGCATATCAAGGTCATCATTCCAGACCACTGCATTAAGAGCCCACTGATATTATCACAATGCCCCTGTTCCCATATTTTCAAACAAATGTTGGCTCTTAAAAGATGGCTGAAAATAGCACGTTAACTGGAATGAAAGTGGTCATGGCAGGCCAAGACCCAAAAACAATGGAGTACCTAATGTTGCATGGAGTCAATGGCTAGACTGGTCATTTCTATATTGCATGTCCTTAATATTTCCCTGAAAGTGTAACTGGCTGAATTTGGTGTGAGGATGTTTATTGATAGTTGTGAGAAATAGTTACTGAATTGAAAAAGACCTGTTGGGCTTCTTTCAAACTGAATGACACCTCTGTGTTTTATGATGGTTTCCTTAGCAGCTCTAGAAGTCTCTATTGCTCCATACAAAATAAGGAACCAAATAAGACAATCAGTCTTTTGTCTTCTTCCTTGGCTGGGGTTTGAGATGAAATGTAATGTCAGTTTCAGGGATTGAAAATAGGTGTCATTCAAGGTTGCTTTTCTCATTGTCCAGCAACAGTTGAAAGAAGCCTTCAACGTGAGAGTATGAACTAGTTCAGAGTCTCCAGGAATAATAATGCATTCATTATCAGCCTCTTGGCTGTTTTCCTTCTCCCTTTGGGGCAAGAAACGATCTTGTAAGATAATACAGACTGAAACAAAACCTTTGACCCCTTTCCGAGCGGGTGCTCCATTAATAAGTTTGGGAAGACAATTGTGCGGGGCTGCTCATGACCTGAGGTTGGACATTAAGTGAATAATCCAGGTGGCTAGCTGTAGGTTTAAAGACAGCCATTGTGTCCCTGAGCAGTTGAGAAAAATTGACAGGGTCATTTAGAAAAGAAAATAAACTGCACTTAAATGCATTTGTTCAATGAGATGTAGTTAAGTCATCAACAGCTGAACACTCATTTTGTACAGTTTTTAGCAAAGGCACACACTCGCCTTTGATCTTCCCCACAGATTTTGTGAAGGCTCCTTGTATCCTGAAATGACTTTTCCCACTAGTACATGGACTGAAATCTAACATGCGTTATTCTTATTTCTTGGCTGCCTAACCATACTTTGCCAGGTTGTTGGGATGTGGGTGTGTGAATGTGTCTGGTGCATGTACGCATATGTGTGTGCGTGTCTGCGTGCATGTAGGTGTGTGAGTCTGAGGGCAGGATTTTCCAGCCTCGCTCGCCCCGAAACTGGAAAATCCTGCCCAAGATCAATGGACCTTTCCATGGTCTGTCCCTCGCCCGCGCTGATTCCCGTGGTGGGCAGGATGGTAAAATTCGTCCTTGTGTGTGTGTGTGTGTGTGTGTGTGTGTGTGTGCGTGTGTGTGTGTGTGTGTGTGTGTGTGCACCTGTGTGTGTCTTTGCACATGTGTGTGTATATGCGTGGGTGTGTGCATGTCCGTGCGTGTGTGTGTGTGCGTGCATGTATGTGCATGCATTTGCGTATGTGCGTATGTATATGCATTGTGTGTGTATGTTTATGTGTAACAGTTTTAAAACTCCCAGAAATAAATTGGCTGTAAAACAAAACGCTATAATCAGCTAATTTCCCAAGAGATCTAAAGGATGGAGAAATATGCTTTGTCCTTTAACAATAGAGTCAGGGTATACAAATTGTTACTGCCTACATAATTTAACTTTTAATCCCCTGAAAGATAAATCTTTTAGTACTGTAACAGTTCGACAGGCTATCTCTTACACATGGAACAAAACTGACCTCTATTCTTTGCACATTGCATTGTATTTACAATTTCCGACAACAAGCTGAATCTCTTTTGGTCTTTGTTTGAGGGTCTTTCATCCGTGACCCAAATTGGTTTCTATCCCCACCGCCCCCCTCCCCCACAACCCCACACTCCTTCTCTGCTTTAATTCCTCCAGATTGAGCACCCCCAACAGTTAAGACACTGAGTGCATGCCAAATGGCTGGCATTCGAGCTTGATCCTGAATCAGTAGGTATACCATGATGTTCTGATGATCTAGCATCACTTTTTGCTCTCTGGTCAGCACCTCCACCATTCTCCTCCTGTTTCCCTCTCCTCCTGAGCAAACAGTTCTGGGCACCATACCTTAGAATGGATATATTGGAGTGAGCGCGCGGTGCTTGGACTAAAATGATACCTGGTCTCCAAGGGCTGAGTTACAAAGAGAAGTTATATGAGTTAATGTTTGTGGGTGATTTGATCAAAGTATTCAAAGCATTTGAGGGACAGACAAGGGGCGAGATTCTCTGGCCACCACAGGTTTCTCAATGGCCGGAGATGGCGTGCTTTTCAGCAATGGTGGGATAATCTGGTCCTGGCACTCTGAATGGGATTTCCCACTGACGCCATCCCATACTATCAGAAAACTCATGAGCGGGAATGCACTGCTGGCAGTACCAGAAAATCCCGCTGGCATGAACGGTTAGGGGATTCCAGCCAACATAAACTGAGGGAGGCTATTTGCCAGTTAGGGAGTCCAGGATTGGGGGGCATTGTCCTGAAATTGGAGCCAGGCCTTTCAGGATCAATAAAGTTAGGTAACACTTCTTCACACAAAAAGTTTGGAAGTCTCTTTAGCAAAGGGCCAGCTCAGTTGTTAATTTCAGTTATGTTAGAATTTACAGTGCAGAAGGAAGCCAGTTGGCCTATAGAGCCTACACCAACAACAATCCCACCCAGGTCTTATCCCTTTAACTTCACATGTTTACCCTACCCTTCCCTTTGACACTCAGGGCAACTTATCACGGCCAATGAACCTAACCCACACATCTTTTGGACTGTGAGAGGAAACCGGAGCACCCGGAGGAAACCCACGCAGATATGGCAAGAATGTACAAACTCCACACAGACACTGACCCGAGGCCGGAATTGAACCCAGGTCCCTGGTGCTGTGACCACTAACCACTGTGCCACCCTTTCAATTATACAAAGATGTTCAGAACATGGGAGTAAAGACAGGAATGTGGAGTTAGGTCACAGATCAGCCATGATCTTATTGAATAGCAGATCAGGCTTTAGAGGCAAATGGTCTCCTCCCATTCCTATGTTACACACACACATGTGCACGTGCACACACACACACACACACACGCACACACATATACACACATGCACATACACACACTCACACAATCATGCCAATCAGCAAATTATTACACTGAGATTCTATTCCACCACTAAGCGGGGAGAGGGATACACATCAATGTTCATTTCTCTGCCACACAGTAAATCTTGGCGTAGAATTTCTTCAGAATTCACTGCTTTCTAGTTGCTTCTTTAACTGAATAGAACCACTCTCACCAGCAGGAGTTACACACAAGTTTCCTGGATCTGCTCATTTGCAATTCCATTGGAACATAGGGACATGAGTAGGCCAGTCAGCCCCTCAGAGTATTTTTTCCGCCATTGAATTAGGTCATGGTTGACCTGTAAGTTAAATATATCCACCTACCAAAGTTCCATGTGCCCAATAACATTTTCTCAATTCCAGTTCTGACATTTTCAATTGACTCCAACCTCAGCAGCATTTCAGGGTAGAACATTCCAGATTCTCACCACCCGTTGAGTCAAGAAACACCTCCTGGCATCAACCCTCAGATGTACGGTTCTAATTTGTTCTAGAATCTTCTACCTGAGAACATCGCTTCTCCTCATATACATTGTCAAGCCATTAGAACCTTAATTACATCACGCCTTGAGGGAATACCTGCCTACTCCATGTAACATGGCCTCATAATTTACATTTAAGTTTATTTAATAGTGTCACAAGTAGGTTTACATTAACACTGCAATGAAGTTACTGTGAAAATTCCCTAGTTGCCACACTCCAGCACCTATTAGGGGACAGTGAGGGAGAATTTAGCATAGCCAATGCAGCGAACCAGCATGTGTTTCGGACTATGGGAGGAAACTGGAATACCTGGAGGAAATCCACGCAGACACAGGGAAAGTGAGCAGACTCTGCACAGAGAGTGATCCAAGCTGGGAATCGAATCCGGGTCCCCGGTGCTGTGAGGGCTAACCACTATGCTACCTGCTCTTTCAATTCAAGTTATTATTCTGGTGTGGTCCTCCAAGACCAATATCTCCATTTTGTATTATGTCACTCTGAACAGTATTTCAATTACTGATCATCCAGAACTTTAAATACATGCAGTGTGATGTCCACTCATCTGTATTCTGCTGGTGTGGGCCATTACTGTGAACCCGGTTTCAGTGGATGTAGTAAGCAGCTGGTCAACGCCGGGAGTCAGCTTCCTTAGATCTTCTGCTCATATGGCTCCATAACTCTGTTCCTTTTAAGAGCTGGATGAAGTCTGATACTGTAGGCCAATTAACCCAATATCCTAAAGGTCGGCTGTTTGCTGTTTGGGACCTTTCATGTACATCGAACAGCAGATGCCCTGTCTCAAGCAATACAAACAGAGCTTTTAATACAGAGGCACTCCTGTCACTGATACTTTTACACTCAGGAGAAAAATCAAGGAAGCAATTAAAATAAGGTGTCATTTAATCTATTTTCTTTGAAAACACTTGTTCGGAAACTGTTGGAGCTGGAAAAAAATACCTGGCTCATTGGCTGAAACTCAGGAATCATCCAGTTGGGAAATAGTGCATCCAAGCATTTTTTGATTGGCTGGGAAGGCAGTGCTTTTTGAGGATGGACATATGGCGACCGATGGTAAATATAAGGGAGGGGCGGTTGGTGGCAGGGAGTAATGTGATGAAGCCTCCAAGATTTTGCTCAACTCGAGTTGGCAACATTCGTGAAAAAGTGGGGCAGAGCCCCATTGAAATGAATCTACTGTGACACAGCACCTACAAAGAGCAAGATCTATGTGTCAATGCTTTGGTGCTATACAAGATCAAAATCCACCTTCAGAGACAAATGGCAAAGAAATCAAAATCATGTGTTTCAATATGAAATTGATCAAATTTTATTTGATTAATTAGAATCATAGAGTCCATACAGTGCAATGAAGATAATTCAGCCCATCGTCTCTGCACTGTCAACAATTCTACTCAGACCTCACATATTTATTCTGCTAATCCCTCTAAACTATGCACCCTGGGACACAAAAGAGCAATTTACTGTGGCCAATCAACCTATCCCATACATCTTTGGACGGTGGCAGGAAACCAGAGCACCCAGAGGAAACCCACGCAGACACGGGGAGAATGTGCAAACTCCACCCAGTCAGTGACCCGAGGCTGGAAATCAAACCCGGGTCCCTGGAGCTGTGAGACAGCAGTGCTAACCATTGTGCCACCGTGCACAATGATCAAATTGATCGAATTAATCAAACCTGAAATCAAAATAGACAAGAGGAAGGAGAGGACGCAAGAAATTCAAGAGAGTAATGAAGGCTGAGATTTTCCAGCCCCGTTGTGGTGGGGCCAGCTGCGGGGGATTCGGCAGCCCTGCCAAGAGTCCATCCATTTTCAATGGGAGCAAATGATCCGGGCATTGGGTGAATGCTGGAAAGTTGAGCCCAAAGACACGCAGATCAAAAAAACTAAGGATTAAAGAGGGAAGAGTCTTTTCCACCAATGCTGTGGTCCTACCTGTCACAGGCCAGGAAATTCATGTCCATAGACCTTTGCCTGGTCCGTCAAATTTTCCTGCCAGTACTTGACATGAGCGGGATTATAAAATCCCTGCTAGCATCCCTGAGTCTCTTGATGGCAAGGTGAACCACTACCACTGAATAATGTTCTGCAACTTAATAGCAATCGTTCACACTTAAATGGTGTCTTAAGGAGCATCTTCAGGGACAAGAGAGAGATAGAGAGACAAAGAGGTTTAGGAAAGGAATACCAAGGTTCAGGCTGAACTACTAAAGCTGCAATGAAGAGTATTGGGAATGTTGGAGAGGCCAGAATTGGAAATGCAGGACATGTCTCAGTGATACGCAGGCGACAGAGGTGGAGAGAAGAGCCACCGTAGATCAGGGAGGGGCTGGTTGGGATACAGGCAGCAGAGTTTTGAATAAGCTCAAGTTTAGGGAAGGTACAATTGTGGAAAAGAAAAGACATGCATTTCCAGAGTGACTTTCATTAAGTAAGCTACCGTAATTATAACCATTGGATCACAAGCCTCTAAACTAACTGGCTGCCTATGAAGCTTAAGAGGGCTCCCTGAGAGTGTGATAGGACCAGTGGAACATAGGAATTAGGAGAAGAAGTAAGTAATTCAACCCTTTGAGACTGCTCTTCCATTCAATCAGATCATGGCTGATCTCTCTCTGGTCTCAAATCCACTCCCCACCGGTTCCCCATATTCCTTTTTACCATTTTTTTAAAATCTGAAATATATGTATCTCCTTCTTGAAACCATTCACCGACTTAAGAACAGCTTCTTCCCTGCTGCTGTCAGACTTTTGAATGGACCTACCTCGCACTAAGTTGATCTTTCCCGACACCCTAACTATGACTGTAACACTACATTCTGCACTCGCTCGTTTTCTTCTCTATGAACGGTGTGCTTTGTCTGTATAGCGTGCAAGAAACAATACTTTTTACTGTAAGTTAATACATATGACAATAATAAATCAAATCAAATCAAAAGATTCAGAGTCCATTGCGCAATGGGACAGTGAGTTGCAAAAGTTCACCCCCCTCTGTGAGAAGTGGTTCCTCCTCATCTCAGTTCTAAATCTACCATCTCACAATCTATACCTGTGACCTTTTGTTCTAGATTGCCCGTAAAGAGAAATATTTGGTCTACATTTAATTTATCTATCCCTTTTCATACTTTATATACCTTGATCAGATCCTCTCTCATCTTTCTAAACTCCAGCGAGTACAAGCCCAAACTGTTTAACCTCTCCGCGTACATCAATCCTTTCATCTCCAGAATCAATCTGGTGAACCTTCTCTGAACTGCCTCCAATGCCACCACATCCTTCCTGAAATAAGGAGACCAAAACTGGACACAATACTCCAGATGTGGTCTCACCAGCACCCTATACAACTGCAACAACACTTCTCTACTTTTATACTCCAGTTCTTTTGCAATAAATGCCAACATCCCATTTGTCATTTTTAGTACTTGCTTCACTTGCATTCTGGTGTTCTGTGATTTCTGTGATGCAACAAGCCTCAGCAGGATGGCTGCCAGAGAAGACTTGATTTCAATCAGAGGCTTGGGACGACTTATACCGGCATGTCCGCCTGAAGTTCACATGATCCCGCCCGAGGCCAACGGAGATTATCATTCTCCTAGCGTCGCCCGCCCCCCAAAGTGGGGCGGACGTGCTGGTAAAATTCCAGCCTTAGAGCATCAGAGCTGGTGGTCGGAGGATGGGAGTGTGGTTGGGGAGGGTGGGGTGCGGGGGGGTGGGGTGTGCGGGGTGATCTTTAAAATTGGAGCTTCAGGTTGAGTCAGGGAAAGGGCCTTCAGATGAGCCCCAGGATCTGAATGGCTCCCTCTTGCCCAATGAGATATTATGATCCGACTGAAGTAAATGCAATTTAAATGGCCTGCTTCATCCTAACTAACTAAATGCCCGTGGCGTTTGAACATAGAACATAGAAAAACTGCAGCACAATCAGGCCCTTCGGCCCACAAGTTGCGCCGAACTTATCCCTACCTACTCGGCTTATCTATAACCCTCTACCTTACTAAGTCCCATACTACCAAATAAACCTGTTGGACTTTAACCTGGTGTTGTGAGACTTCTTACCCGGCTTCATCTGCCAGTGGCTGGGGAGGCGTGGAGGGGCGGGTGAGGAGAGGGGGCTGCATGTGGAGACACGTTGTGGTAGTGCCATTCAACCCTGGCACTCGTGGAACTCCGCGAGGGCTTGAAGGTTACAAATTCAGGTAGGTGGGACTAAGGTAAGGATCAACCATGAGTCCTTGGTACCACCTCTCATTCTTTTATTCTGCAGAAATGCAACAGACTAATGTAAATCCCTGATCGAAGCACAGAAGTTAATATTCACGGGGGAATCAACAACACATGATTTCCACAGTGCCGCATAAACTCAGTTTTTAAATGACCCCGCATGCTGCTGCTTTCTGTGTTTATCTGTTAGAATGCAAACAAGCTCTTAAATGATGTGTCGCTTCTTTCCGGCTTCCATCTGCCTATCAGATGTTTAGGAACGAGGGCTGGTATTAATGCCACGTGCTTTTTTCTCTCTCTTCCCGCATTCCTGTAGTCACACCATTCATGTAGCTAATAGCAGCCCCTGAGCCATGTCACTGAAATGCTTACCATGGTTGAATGATGAGATATTTATAAAACTAATAAATCTCCGAATCTCTCAATAAACACGAGTAAAGATGCCAGAATTTATCTTATGAACAGTTTCTTAGAAGACCTTTCTAGTCTTCTATCAAATGTCATTTGATAAGTGGAGTCTGCTCCATTCTAAAGTTTATTTATTAGTGTCACCAGTAGACTTACATTAGCAATGCAATGAAGTTATTGTGAAAACCTCCAAGTTGCCACACTCCGGCTCCTATTCGGGTACACTGAAGGAGAATTTAGCACGGCCGCTGCAACTATCTAGCGTGGCTTTAGGACTGCGGGAGGAAACCGGAGCACCTGGAGGAAATCCTCGCAGACACGGGGAGAACTTGCAGACTCTGCACAGGCAGTGACCCAAGCTGGGAATTGAACCCGGGTCTCCGGTGTTGTGAGATGGCAGTGCTAACCACTGTGCCACCGTGCTGCCCTAGTCCTTGGTCATGTGTTTTCCTTGTTTGCACAGCCTGTCTGACTTGTGACTCTAGGTTTACTCATTTAAAGGTGTGGGGGCCTGGAATTATCTTGTTAATTCCAACCCCCATACACCCCAGTGAGTGTGTTTTGGAAATAAAAAGTGTTCACTGATCATCTGATTTCTAGATTGTTTATAAGTTTGTAAGCTTTAGGAGCAGAATTAGTCCATTCGGCCCATCTAGTCCACTCCGCCATTCGATCATGGCTGATATGCTCTTCATCCCCATTTTCCTGCCTTCTTCCTATAACCCTTCAACCCATTGCCAATTAGAAATCTGTCCAACTCCTCCTTAAATTTACTCACTGTCCCAGCGTCCACCGCACTCTGGGGTAGCAAATCCCACAAATTTACCACCCTTAGAGTGAAGTAGTTTCTCCTCAACTCTGTTTTAAATTTGCTACCGCTTACCCTAAGACTATGATCTCGCATCCTAGAATGCCCCACAAGAGGAAGCATCCGCTCCACATCTACTTTATCCATCTTGTGTACCTCAATTTGATGCTGAGATTGCTCTGTTGATTGCACTGCCGTGTGATTATCACACAGGTTAGCTGAGAATTGGCACCAAGGCGCTTCTGGAGAAACTACAATCAAACTCATTTTTGGCAATGTTCTGCAAAATGACATCTTCACATGCTGAGCGCAAGTTTAGGCATATCCGGCTTAAAGGATCAACGGATTTGGAATGTTTATTGATTGATTTCAGAGCAATCAGAAGAGTGGCATGGGGGTCAATCAAATCTCCCTAGACCCCCCTTCCCCCGGTAACTTCATTGCAGTGTTAATGTAAGCCTACTTGGGAGACTAATAAATAAACTTTTAAAACTGTAGAATGTTTAACAGCTTAAAATGCTCCGTACACAAAATGAAAGGACAGACATTTAACATTGACATTGTTTTGTCAGTTGTTTTCTCCAGACAAAGTAGATTTTGTGCCTAAATCGCACACACCCAGAAATACAATGCACAGAAACAGGCTGTTCGGCCCAACATGTCTATGCTGGTACTTAAGCTCCACACAAGCATCTTTCCACCTCTCTTTACCTACCCCGGGCAGCCTAACCTTCTTCAAGTTCTTGTCCTCCTCCTAGATTTATCCAACTTCTCTTTCTAAGCACCTGCGATGTGTTACTGAAATCCTATTGATAACACCTGCACTGATTTATCAAAGAAAAACATTTTCCATGGATATTATATGCTAAAATGATCCTGAAGGCAGTTCAAATGACACACTCTGTTAGAATTCCTTTCCTCCCCAGTTCAATCTGCTCAAGTGCTCAAGGCAGATATGCAGCCAGTGCATGGGGCATTGCCAAATCAGATTGGACGTTCACCTATCATCACATGACCTTATGCGTCCGGCTGCCCCACTTTCCACCCTCCTGCTATTGGTTGCCCACCATGTCTGTACTCATGACGGATGGCCTTGAAAAGTTCATTACCCGATTGATTGATGGGTCAAGTCCAAAGATGTGCAGTTTAGGTGGATTGGCCACGCTAAATTGTTTCTTAGTGTCCCACGTACCAACCAACTCAAGAACAGTTTCTTCCCTGCTGTCATCAGACTTTTGAATGGGTCCATCTTGCACTAAGTTGATCTTTCTCTGCATCCTGGCTATGATTGTAACACCACATTCTCTACTCTCTCCCTTCCTTCTCTATGGGTGGTATGCTTTGTCTGTACAGCGCACAGGAAACAATACTTTTCACTGTATACTAATACATGTGACAATAAGAAATCAAATCAAATAAAAAAGATATGTACCTTAGGTTGATTGGCAATGCTAAATTGCCCCTTAATGTCCCAAGATGTGTAGGTTAGATGCATTAGCCGTGGGAAATGTGCATGGTTACAGGGTTAGGGCAGGGAGATGGCCTGGATGGGTTGCTGTGTCAGAGAGTCGGTGTGGGCACAGTGGGCCGAATGGCCTGTCCTGCACTGCAGGGATTCTATGATCATTCAGATTGCTTTTTGTCTGTGTCCAATGCTTCCATAATCCATAAACAAAAGAGACTTTTCTCAGAGCGATGTCATTGATTTTTACTTCCTGGACATTTCTGTGGGGCCATCAATCCTATAAAGTCCTGTAGCAGTTCTGCAGGAGAACTTTCATGCACTTTTCTCTCTCATTTGGCCTCACCCATTGTGATGGCATTTACCTTTGCTGACCATGCTGTACCCTTTGCTTTGGTAACTAAAGAACTGTCCACTGGGCTCTGCCCTTCAACTGTAGCCTTTGGTCCTTAGGTCGCATGAGAGATCGTGATGGTGGTGTAGGTGGAGTGGGAAGGGAGAGTCCAAAACTTTGCAACTTTATTCTGTAGGCAAGCTTTTCATATTAAACTGTATATGTTAGAACACGAACATTTTGTTGAAAGCCAAATGTGAAACTTGCACATTTCAGAAAGGTTAATCCCGGTAGCCTGAGGACATTGCTAATAAAATGTTTGGAGACATTCATATTCATTTTTATGCTTCATCAAGGAGATTATTTAAGGACAGCACGGTGGCATGGTGGTTAGCAGTGCTACCTCACAGCACCAGGGACCCTGGTTTGATGCCTGGCTTGGGTCACTGTCTGTGTGTCTGTGCGTCTGCACATCTGTGTGTCTGCACATCTGTGTGTCTGCACGGACTCTACACGTTTTCTTTGTACCTGTGGGTGCTCTGGTTTCCTCCCACAGCCTGAAAGATGTGCTGGTTTGGTGCATTGGCCATGCTAAATTCTCCCTCGGTGTACCCGAACAGGGTGCCGGAGTGTGGCGACTAGGGGATTTTCACAGTAACTTCATTGCAGCATTACTTGTGACACTAATAAATAAAAACATAGTGGTGGTTAATGTGATCAGGTAAGTGTTGATACAGAGGCGCATCTCAGAAGGATTTGATTGTAGATAGGCCAGATGGACTATTCATGGTTGCCAAGCCTCCAGGCCAACCCCAGAAGAAAAAAATCACTGAGGGAATAAAAAGTGTTTTTTATTCCCACATTGTTGAATGAATGACCTGCTGAAAGTCTTTTTTTTTGCAAAAAAATATACTTTATCCGCAAAATATCTGAACATCATTACAGATATTTCAAAATGGCCACCATAGGGAGGGCAATGATATTCAGGTTTTCTGCATAGCTCTCGCGGCATCCTGAAGTGCTTCAATACGGTCCAAAGAAACATTGTAGACATTTCAAAATGGTCACTACAAATGGCACAGAGGTGTTCGAGTTGTCTATTTAGATCAAGTTACACTCTGAGGTGCTTCAGTGACCTGATGAATTCATCGTCAAGGCTTAATGGATGGGATTGGTGAGGCCGCAGCTGGAGTACTATGTGCAGTTTTGGGCGCCGCACCTGCGCAAAGATATTTTGGCCTTGGAGGGAGTGCAGAGGAGGTTTACTAGGCTGATGCCGGAGTTGAGGGGGTTGAGCTATGAGGAGAGGCTGAATAAACTAGGCTTGTACTCGTTAGAGTTTAGAAGAATGAGAGGAGATCTCATTGAGACGTATAAGATGATGAATGGGATGGATAGGATAGAGGTGGAGACACTCTTCCCGCTCAAAAAAGACAGTAGGACTAGGGGGCACAGCCTCAAGATAAAGGGGAGGCGGTTTAGAAAAAAAAGCAAAGTAGTCCGTTGCCACTCAATTTCAAGACCACAGATTAAGGAGACAACTTGGGTGACATACTGTAGTCCTGTCATCACCCTCTCTCTTAGATGTGGGTACAAATTGCCACCTTCAAAGGAAAAGGAAGGAGAAAGGAGCATTAGAAATTTGTCCCAATAACCCATCCTAACTAATCAATGCCCTTACGCCTGACATCCTTTCATCAGTGAAGCCCATCACAAATTTGTATCTGAACTGAACGAAGGAAGAGCCTAAGTGTAAAGCCTTTGTGGGGTTTACTCCTCCATCTGTGTTTCAGTTGTGAATGTCCCACTCTGTGACCTTCTCATTTGCTTGGCCCGGTCTATGAAATTGGAAGTTCAAATCGGGCTGATTGTCGGTGACAGATACAAATCGCCAATTACTGAGTAAATTGAAGAATATATCAGGCAGCCAATGGAGAAGCTCCTTGTAGTACGAGAGCAAAATGCCACTATTATGATTAAATCTGACACAGCTTATAAGAGAATTAGAAGTTAGAAGAATGCACTATTAGCAAATCCATGCTGGCTCCAGAAAGTTTCATAAAAGTTCTTGAACATACATGTACATAATGGCAATTGGTCTGGTTGTGGGGTGCAGTGGCAATTAGTCCAGGCGGAGGGATGGCAATCAGCTGTGGAGTCCCACAGTAGGCGGTGGGGGCGCGGTGGGGGGTGGGGGGGGAGGTTGATGAATCACAGAGGCTGACTATAGCTGGGGGAGGCAGTGACAGGTTTCTGTGCTCACAGAGCGCAGAGATCTGCACATGAGCAATTGCACTCTCTGCTGCTATCAGCCGGCTTTCAGGTGTTTTAGGCCCTGCCCACTCCTCTTGCTAGCGAATTACAAATTTGGTTGAATTTTTTTGACAAAAACTCGATAATTAAGCCACCCAAAAGGACAACACTAATTTCTCCTGTTTTCATGCTCGTTCAGGGTTTAGCATTTTTTTGGCAAGATCGCATCCACAGTATTTTCCTTTCTTAAATAACCTATTGCCAGTGCTAATCTGATGATTAATGGATCTCATTTGAGCACTGACATTACAAGTGGTAAGATGAACCAGCGGAAACAGCGATATGTACACCTCCATTGTCCATCTTGGGGATAGTCATCAGAATGTAATGAGTCAGGATCATTTGGTTCAAGAGTCTTTGAAAGAATCCTCCTCACAGACACAATTCCAGCCGATTCACCCTCGGAGGAAATGTTCTGCTAAATTACTTTCTGCATCGTTCTTAGATATAAATAGCCAGAATGCCTATCTAAATTTTCTTCTTACAGCATTAAACTTACCAGGATTATTAATTTAACATTTCTATACTTTAGCAGCAACTTAGCTGATCATGTTTCAGGCAAAATTTAATCATCTATGTCCACATATGTTAGAATAAGACACCGAATACTGCTGTTAATCAGATATTTACACTTCTCCAATCTCATCATGATATGCAATTTGTACCCACATCTAAGAGAGAGGGTGATGACAGGACTACAGTATGTCACCCAAGTTGTCTCCTTAATCTGTGGTCTTGAAATTGAGTGGCAATGGACTACTTTGCTATGAAGGAGCATTACAGCAACAACTAGCATTTCCATTGTGCATTTAAGACAGAGGAACATCTCCAGATACATCAGAAATGCAGTTAGCGAGCAATAGTTGACACCAAGGACAGGATTCTCCAGGCTGATCCCACTGGCAGGATCTTCTAGTCCCGCTGTTGGCAACTCCCCCTCACCCATGGGGGTCCCTGTCGGTGGAGGGTATGAGCCAGGTGGAACCCCATTCACAGTGGCAGCACCAGGAACTCCAGCCACTGACCAATGGCTGGAGTCCTATGTCACCTCAAGACAAGCTGTTTGGAGAGGGACGGAAGAGGTGGGGTGGGGGACGGGGTGGCGGGAATGGGGAAATCCCATCCCAAGACATTTATTAAGACAGAGAACTAGAAATATGATATAAAAAAGAAAATGTCAAGATGCATCTTAAAGGAAGGAGGAGAGGGAAAGAGAGCTGAACAGATTAAAGGTGGGGATTTCAGAACAATAGGCCCAAGCCTATTGGGCCTATTCACATGGATGAAACAACTAAAATCGGGCATGGTCAAGAGGTCAGAATTAGGGGAAGAAGGGAGAACTCGGAGGGTTCAGGGACTAGAGGAGATTATAGAGATATGGCTGACGCTTATGAAGGCTAACCTGAGACGTGTTTGCCTCTCTCACCATCTATCTCTTCTTGTCTCGTCTTCTCTTTCTCAGGTCTGACGGCAGCAGCAGCAGCCGCCGCTGCAGCAGCTACCAATGCTGCCATAGCAGAGGCCATGAAGGCAAAGAAGATCAAGCTGGAGGCCATGAATAGCTTCCATGGTAACAGCAACCAGCATGGCACAGAGTCTGAAAATGGCGACATGAACTCCAGTATTGGTGAGTTCCCTCAAAGAGTAAGCTGCCAAATAAAGAGTTCCTTCACAAAATGTAATCAATCATGAATAAGATAGCCGTCTCACTTTTACAAATACTGTGACACTCCAATTTTGCACAGGCCTTGCTGAACACTTCCAGAGTTGCCACTCGGTCCATCTGAGTGGACTGGTACATTGTGCACTAAGGTACAGCATTTGCTGGAGGTTTCAGAATAACTGCAGCAACAGGACAGGGTCATTCCATTCTCCTTTCCTGTGGAAATTTGGAGAGAAATGATTTAGACTTGTTTTGCATCACGATTACCTCCAACATTGGTGTTGCTGCCCAGTTTAATTCTCTGAAACCACCCACTTGGTGTATGAACATAGCTTGCCCACATTGCCAAAAACTCAGGGCATGGATTTTCTAGTCTCATCAGTGGCGGGTATCATCAATTGACTTTAGGCCACTATCCAAATTTTCCCATACCATCCTGATGTTGGCGGGCCTGGGAAGTGCTGTCCGGAGACTGTGAATTTCCTGCATTTACACACCTTCTGAATGGATGTAAACTGATGGGAATAGTGCAATTCTCCGCTACGTAGGTATAAAAGTTGGAAATTCCCATCCGACTGTCAATGGGCCTTCACATTGTCCATAACCCGCCCACTACAATTGCAGTGGCAGCAGGGTGGGAGAATTCTGGCTAAAGTACAGCAGCAGCTGAAGTCCCTTTCTCTTGCTAGATTTTACTGACCCTTTTTAGCAGCTCCTTTTATTTCTCCTCCTGCAGAGCCCCAGTGAACTTTCCATACTTTGATGTGATTTTTGTTGTGGCATTGTTACGTACTCCATTAAAGAAAGGAAAGCTTACATCTGCATTTTCTCGAACATACTGAGCCTAACATGCATTAATGATGGTTTGTGGTAGCTTCGTATTTTCACAATCCGATTGTTCCTGTTGATTTTGGCTTGGCCAATTCTGGTCTCCACACCTTGAGAAATCCTGATGCTATTCAGGAAATTTGGGTGCAAGACCGTTGTTCAAAACCCTGGGGCAAATTTTCCCATTCTGGCCGCCATGGGAATCGGAGCGGGCGAGGGATGGAAAGATCCGCTGAAGTCGGATGGGATTTTCCTGTTTCAGAGCGAGCACGGGCAATTAAAATCCCACTCCGTGTATTATTTCCACGTCAGTACATTCCAGGAAATTTCAGGCCAATATTTCTCTTTAAAGAGCACTCCTGTGTCGACTAATGTGAAAACATTAATAAATGTGAGAGTGCTGTAACTCTTTAAGTTTGTTTTAATATCCAGCATTGTCAGTGCAAAGCTTACTGCTCAAATAGTGATTCCACTCGGCCCCTCTCTGCTATCTTATTCTAGCCCACTCAATGTCACGCTTTGAGCTTTCAATAAATAACTTTGCAAATTCTAGGCTCTATCATCCTGCAAAAAGGTTATTGTTGGATGAAAATAGGAATACCTTTATAAATGATTTTCTTTATTGCCCGATATCAAAAATTGGTACCAATAGGGCCTTATAGGCAAGTTCTCCTGGTAATGGTGTTTGCTACAACAAAATGTGCTCATAATAGGATCTATTTTGATGTTTCAGAGAACTGAGGGGGTTAGGGAACAGTTTTCTTTACTCTTTTTGTACAACTCAGTATGTGCCGCCTCCATTTTGTGACATTGTTGACAATTGGTTAGCACTGTTGCCTCACAATGCCAAGGACCTCGGTTCGATTCCTGGCTTGGGTCACTGTCTGAGCAGAGTTTCTCCGTGTCTGCGTGGGTTTCCTCCGGGTGCTCCGGTTTCATCCCACAGTCCAAAAGATGTGCTGGTTGGGTGCATTGGCCATGCTAAATTCTCCCTCAGTGTACCTGAATAGGCACCGGAATGTGGTGACTGGGGGATCTTCACAGTAACTTTGTTGCAGTGTTAATGTAAGCTATTTGTGACACGAATAAGTAAACCTAAAAAAACTTAAACTTATACATTTGCAATGATGTGGCAATGCCAACGTTGGACTAGAGCAGGCACAAAGAAGTCTTACAATGCCAGGCTAAAGTCCAACAGGTTTATTTGGAATCATGAACTTTTGGAACGCTGTTCCTTCATCAGGTGAGTGTAGAGATAGGTTTCACAAACATGACATATATAGACAAAGGCACAATTGTCAGATAATGGTTGGAATGTGAGTCTTTGGTAATCAAGTCTTTGCCGGTACAGACAATGTGAGTGAAGAGCGGGATAATCACAGGCTAAGGAGGTGTGAATTATCAGGACAGTTAGCAAGATTTTGCAAGCCCAGGCCAAATGGCAGGGGTTACATGTAATGTGACATGAACCCAAGATCCTGGTTGAGGCCAATCTCATGTTTGTGGAACTTGGCTCTCAGCTTCTGCTCAGCGATTCTGTTGTTGTCGTGTGTCTTGAAGGCCACCTTGGAGAACGCTTACCTGAAGATCGGAGGCTGAATGCCCTTGACTACTGAAGTGTTCCCTGACTGGAAGGGAACTTTCCTGCCTGGCGATTGTCGCAAATGCTATATATTTGTGAGTCTGTCAGCTTCCTTCTAGCCCTTTACCCAAGTGGCTATTGTCAAGTGTCATTCGTGGTAGGATATTGGGAATGTAGGACCTTACACCTGAGTCCAGGTCAACTTGTTTGTGTGTATTTCCAGCAGATCAGATGTAGCTCTGACAAAGGTTAGCAAGGACCAGGAGGGTAAACGGAGTTGAGATGCTCTTCACCCACAAGAAGGCCCATATGGTCAATGTCTCAGATAACCTCTCAGAATCAAACTCCTACTGACTGGCTTTGCGTGTTGATCCCTGCTTGGGACTGTGGGCAGCGGATTGAAGGCAAGTGTCTGCTCCCTCAAAACCAGACAGATCTGGAGTAGCACGATGGCACAGTGGTTAACACTGTTGCCTCATAGCGCCAGGGACCTGGGTTCAATTCCTGGCCTTGGGTGATTGTCTGTGTGGAATTTGCAGTTCTCCCCAGTGAAATCTACCTCTACACTGAGTGAGATTTCTCTGGGTGTTCAGCTTCCTCCCACACTCCAAACTTTAGGTTGATTGGCCATGCTAAATTATCCCTTGATGTCAGGATGATTAACAGGGTGAATGCATAGGGTTACGGGGATAGTGTCTTGATGGGATTGCAGGCTGAATGGCCTCTTTCTGTACTGTAGGGATTCTATGATTCAGTGAGGTAGGGCTCATGTGCCTTGGTTGACAGCCCGCCAAAGAAAAGGAAAGCTCTTATTTTAAACCCCCCAGCCATTGGCGAATTAGCAAAGTCTTTGTCAGTCGACAGCCCTGGAAAAGACAGACACTGCCAATGGATTGGATGACAATGTGAAAGGATGGATGAAGCTCTACAGCTTGTCGAGCAGCTCACCTTGGGGAAGAACAACTTCAACTTAAAACCTGCATTCTTTCAGCTGCTGCACTTGTGACGTGTGTATTTTTTAATTCAATCGTGGGGCACGGGCGTCGCTGGCTGGCCAGCATTTATTGCCCATCCTTAGTTGCCCTTGGAGGGCAGTTGAGAGTCAACCACATCGCTGTGGCTCTGAAGTCACATGCAGGCCAGACCAGGTAATGACAGCAGATTTCCTTCCCTAAAGGACATTAGTTTTTCTAACAATTGACAATGGTTTCATGGTAGATGCTTAATTCCAGGTATTTTTTATTGAAATTCCACCACCTGCGTGGCTGGATTCAAACCCGATTCCCCAGAACATGAGCTGTGTTTCTGGATTACTAGTGGGGCGATAGCAGTTGAGAGTCAGCCACGTTGAGGTGGCTCTGGAATCACATGTTGGCCAGACCAGGTAATGATGGCAGATTTCCTTCCCTTCCCTAAAGTGAACCAAATGGGTTTTTCCAACAATGGTCTCATGGTCAGCAGTCCCTTCTTAATTCTGAATTCAAATTCGAACCCAGCTCCCCAGAACAATAGCTGAGTTTCTAGTTTAATAGTCTGGTGATAATATCACCAGCCATCACCATTCCCAGTGGGAAGGGGCGCTATGAGAACAAAACTCCACTCACTTAAGTGTACTCAACATGTAGGTGGTTCAGCAAATCAAATAAACCTCCTCCAGAGCTAGCCGGAATGAGAACCCTGACCGATTTACCCCTCCCATGTCCAGGCACTAAGGGTAACCCTGCTATCCTGATCATATAGGGTGGATCATTTGACACCGATCAGTGACTGGATCGCTGGCCTGCTGCATTGTCATGGCTCAATTAACATTGCTAAGCCATTGGGGTTGATGACTCTGGTTAGGGGAAAGGGAAGGAACACGATTTTGAAGATCTGGTTGACTGGTCTATTATGAGAAAAGATGGGATAGAATCCTGAGTAAGTGTAAGTCAAGATTGAGGGCAATCCAATGTCAGAAAGAGTTGAACTCCTTTAACCTCCAACCACACTCTTCCTTAATTTCACAACGAACATGGTGGTGGAAATTTAGTTAAATTCAGCGCCCATGAAATTACTACCACTGATTTTGGTAAGAAAGTTCCGCTTACGACATGGTTCACATCACCTTATGAGCTTAGATCTAATCAAGGAAGTGACTCTCTGATAAGTATGATTAACAAGTGAGTCATGCCAAACAGGGTTTCATATTGAGTTATTTTATTAAATTGTCAAGGGCAAGTGAGTGTCGCTGGCTAGGCCAACATTTATTACCCATCCCTAATTGCCCTTGAGAAGATGGTGGCGAACTGCCTTCTTGAACCACTGCACTCTTAGTGGTGTAGATATACCCACTGTGCTGTAGGGAAGGAAATTCCAGCATTTTCACTCTATATCTATTGCCTTGACCTTCTAGGTGATAAGGTTCGTGGATTTGGAAGGTGTTGTAGAAGGAGTGCACCTTGTAGATAGGTCACAATGACTGACACAATCATATTGAAGCACATTGTTAGTCTAAGGCATTTACTGCTTTATTACTCCTCATACATGTCACGTGTACCCATCAGGAAGTGGTATGTCAACCCTCGACCTAAAACAAAGGAAAATTGGGCAGCGTTCACAATCGATTTGATATTATCAGGTTTGCACCCAGCTGAAGTGAAATGTACCCTGGGGCTCTTACAATCTCCCCTCTCTTATCCTGTGAATCACAAATTTCCAAGTTAAAGTCTCTATTCAGGGCTTGAGCACAAAGAAATTAAGGCAGAGATTCCAGTGCATTACTGAAGGAGCACTGCATTGTTGCGTGATCTGTCTTTGAAATGAAATGTTGAACCGAGGTCCCGTCTGCCTGTTCAGGTGGATGTAAAGGATTCCATCACTCTAATTCGAAAAGGATAGGGGAGTTATCCCTGGTGTCTTGGTCAATATTTGTCCCTCAACTAGCATCACAAGAAACAGATTATCCAGTCATGATCATATTGATGGGACTTTCGGAGTGCAATTTAAAGTTCACTTAGTAATCACAAGTAGGTTTACATTAACACTGCAATGAAGTAACTGTAAAAATCCCCTGGTCACCACACTCCAGCACCTGTTCAGGTACCCTGAGGGAGAATTTAGCATGGTCAATGCACCCACCCTTCCGACTGTGGGAGGAAACCAGAGCACCCAGAGGAAACCCACACAGAGAACATGCAGATTCCACACAGACAGTGACCCAAGACAGGATTTGAACCCAGGTCCATGGCGCTGTGAGGCAGCAGTGCTAACCACTGCGCCACTGCGACACCTTGTTCCCTTTGTTACTCGTGAGCACATTTCAAAAAGTGATTCATCATGTGTAAAGCACCTTGATATGTCCAGCAAGTATGAAAAATGTGTGTTTAAATTCAAGTCTTTGTTTTTTTTATTGTATCATAATATTAAAATATCGCTATCAAATCCCCCTGTTAGCTTTTCTGTCCTGGTATAAAAAGCCCCAGTTGATCTTTTATAATATATCTGTTCTCCCACACCTGCAGAGGGAGATAGTTGAATCCATCAGTTCAGTTTGCAACAGCAATGAAGAGATCAAACAGGATCTCGGATTGTACAGGAAGATAAATGGAGCACCGCTCTCAAGAAGCCATTTCAAGGCTGGTGGATCAGCCCCACCTGGGGCTGATTTTGTTCACCGTCTTGTGAGAAAGATATTCAAACATTGACAAGGGCACAGTGGGGCCCAGCCAGTTTGATAGCCGGGATTAGGCACTTGAGGTATAAGGAGAGGCGGCAGGAATGTTTACACTGAAGAGGAGAAGGATCAAGCCTGATCTTAGTGAAGCATTTAAGATATTAAGCAGTAAAGAGGAGATAAATGTTTAACCTATTCACAGATTTTACAGCAAAATTACACAGCCTCAGTATTAGAAGCGAGAAGCCAAGAAGACACATTTAGATTTAATTATTTTATGTCAAGAGTGAAGGAAATGGGGAATGGCTGACAAGGGATGAGAGATTGGATCATCAACTTCTAAGAGAATTGAATTTATTATCCAATAAAAATATTGGAAGGGGGTATGATAGGTGTTCTGGGATATAGCAGCACAGTGGCACAATAGTTAGCACTACTGCCACACAGTGTCAGAGACCTGGGTACAATTCCCAGTTTGGGTCACTGTGTGGAGTCTGTATGTGGGTTTCCTTTGGGTGCTCTGCTTTCTTCCCGCGGTGGATTGGCCATGCTAAATTCTCCCTCAGTGTACCCGAACAAACGCCGGAGTGTGGCGATGAGGGGATTTTCACAATAACTCCATTGCAGTGTTAATGTAAGCCTACTTGTGACATAATAAATAAGCTTTAATCCCAAAATACTGGACAATGGTTTTTTGCAGTCCTACGTACTTATGTTCCTTTCATAGATTTTTACAAAATATACTTTATTCATATAAAATCTGAAAGACACATTACACATGGTGGATTGGCCATGCTGAATTGCCCCTTAGTATCTCTCAAGGGGACTAGCTAGGGTAGGTGCATGGGATTGTGGGAATGGGGCCTGGATGGGATCGTGGTCACTGCAGACTCGATGGGCCAAATGGCCTCCTTCTGCACTGTAAGGTTCTATGATTCTATTCTAAGATTCTTTGAAAACATTTTCAATTGTTATAACAGTAAAGTGCAATGATATTCACATTTTCTCCAGCGATCAAGATGCACCCCAAGGTGCTTCAGTGCAGTAACGAGAACATTTCATACATTCCAATATTTTCTTTACAAATCTATATAAATTGGTCATGTTGCACTCTGCTGTGCTTCAATACATGTACATAGACACACAGTCTGAGTCTTACCCAGTTACCAGTCCTTGGTGTACATTAGTTGAAAGGTCTAACATTGTGACCTTTCCCCCTTGCACCTTGTTGATGGTTTGCCCCAAGCTTGAGTGCATCCCTCAGCACGCAATCCTGGACCTTGGAATGTGCCAGTCAGCAACACTCAAAGACATTTCCTTGCACTGGAAGATCAAGATGTTTTTGGCAGACAAAAGAGCATCTTTCACCAAGTTATGTGCCCATCACAGATGCATTTTTTTAAATTTTCAAAAATATACTTCACTCATAAAAAATCTGCAAGAATGTCACAATCATTTCAAAGTGGCCATCACACAAAGTACTTTTTCTGGTTTGTTACATACATCAAGAAACACTCTGAGATACTTCAATACAATCAAGGAAACATTTCGTCATTTGTAAAGATCATTTTAAAATGTCTGTAAAGGTATTTATAAGTCACCTCTCAATCTCTATCGTTCCAGTGAGAACAAACCAAGTTTCTCCAACCTCTCCTCATAGCTAATGCCCTCCATACCAGGCAACATCCTGGTAAATCTTTTCTGTACCCTCTCTAAAGCCTCTACATCCTTCTGGTAGTGTGGCGACCAGAATTGAACACTAGATTCCAAGTGCGGCCTAGCTAAGGTTCTATAAAGTTGCAAGGTGAGTTGCCCATTTTTAAACTCAATATCCCAGCCGATGAAGGCAAGCATGCTGTATGCCTTCTTGGCTACCTTCTCCACCTGCATTGCCACTTTCAGTGTCCTGTGCACTATACATCCAGATCTCTTTGCCTATCAATACTCTTAAGGGTTCTGCCATTTACTGTATATTTCTTATCTGTATTAGACCTTCCAAAATGCATTACCTCAAATTTGTCTGGATTAAATTCCACCTGCCGTCTCTCTGCCCATGTCTCCAACTGATCTATATCCTGCTGTATCCTCTGATGGTCCTCATCACTATCCTCAAATCCACCAACCTTTGTGTCATCTGCAAGCTTATCAATCCAGCTACATTTTTCTCCAAATCATTTGTATATATTGTGGCTAAAAGATCTTAGACAATGTTCTTTCCCCTTTGCACCTCTCTGGCAGCTGCCCTAAGCTTTGCTGCTACAGACTGCCAAGGCGAGCACTTGGTTTAATACCTCATTCAGAAGGTGGCGTCTCCAGCAGCACGGCACTCTCTTGGCGTCAGCCTGGATTTTGTGCAGGTCTCATTTATGGGATTTGAACCTACAAACTTCAGACTTGGAGGTCAGAGTGGCACTACTGAAAAATAGAGGATGTCTGCTTATCCACCATGAAGTCAAGATCCGTCAGTGTGGAAGCTAACAGAAATGCATCTTTCATTCAGAAAGGAGTCTGCCATCCAGCCCACAAGGCATTGGCAGACTAACCCACCAGGCAAATTGGTGGTTGTTACTAATGTAATTACATTGACTGGCAGCACCACAAGCCAAAACCATAGCAATGCCAGCCAATAAATGAGGAAGAGGTCATTGGTTTTCACAACCCATGAGATGGAGAGTGGACCACCTACACTCTCTGGTGCTCAATATCCTGAGAAGTGCCCATCCACGGTACAAAGTTACAGATTGTCAACAGTCAGTGTCAAACCCTGACTCAAAAACAGGAATGCTCTCACTAAGCAATGTGCATGGAGCATGGGAACAGGACTAAGTCTTAACTCCTTCAGAAGTTCACATTAATATTCAACACATGAATGTTGGTCTAAATTGCTTCCTCTTTGCTGTAACATCTTGGGTCAGCCACGCTTGATGTGGAGTGGTCCTGCGATGTAACTTCAATAATGACAGAACGATCATGTTATATGACATGTTCTGAGTTTTTGACGGACCTCTCATGCATCAAGAGTTGAAGATTTGATGTCTGCCGTGTACATGATGTTTCAAAATTTATCCCAAATAGTCACGGACATGTTGTGGCATTCTAATCTTCAATGTACCCTTGATGATTCAGCCTCGCTGCAGGCATCCCAAAGGCAGATATCTACCACTTTCTACAAAAAATATTGCTCCTTCCCTGAGGACAGTGTTCTGCGGGCCATTTATCATTGCACATAATCTTTGTGATCAGGAAGTGAGGGAACTCTGAGCCATTGTCTTCTACACTGACGCCCTGCTATTCGGAAAGTATGACCACCTAGATTATCACTTCTTTCCATTCATGCTTTAACGTTGCTTCATGATTGCCCAGTGCCTATTTAGGCATATTTAAGGTTGAAACTGCACTGTGCGATATCAGCAAATGTATTTGGATTAAATTTCTCCATCTGCTCACCAGTTCAAAGCAAACCGAGCTATTGGCTTTGTTAAAGTAGCAAGCAAATGCATTTTACAAAGAATAGGTGGAAATGTTTGCCATTAACACTGCGTGACCAAAGTGCATGGATATGGAGGTGGGAATGGGCAGAGTGATGCTGGATGAGATTAATTTGAACTCCCGCAGAGATGGAAATGCAGCTTTCCTTCCTCATGGTGATGAACCTATTAGCTAGGCTAGTTAGCAAGCATCAACTGACTAAAGCCAAAAAAAGAAACTACCCTAACTTTGATGGTCACAAGGCTTGCCTTACTGGATGATCATGCCATGTAAGTTGATGGTGCTGGACCACCTGATCATCATTGGAAATAATATCTTATTCCTAGGAATAGGAGGAGACTATTCAGCCCTTTTAGCTTAATGCTATTAAATTAGATAATGGCTGATTGGTATATTGATCACATATCCACCATTATTCCATTACTCTAGCCTGCCTGACAAAATCTCAATTCTGAAATTGTTTAATTGACCCCACAACCTCAACAACATTTTTTGACATTAGAGAATCCCAGATTTCCACTACACTTTGGCAGAAAAAATATTTCCTGATTTTAAGCCCCCCCCACCCCCATCAGAGGAAATAACAGAAATGCTATACAAAGGTTTAATCATTCAAACACCTTAGTTAGGTCACTTCTTAATCTTCTAAACTCAAAGGGAATATGAGTCTAGTCTGTGCAAACTCTCCTTACATCTTTTCTTATTTCTCTTACCATGCCTAGACAGACAAAGCACACACTTATGTCTGATCAGTGGCTAGCTTTCCTGGTAAGAAGTCTCACAACGCCAGGTTAAAGTCCAACAGGTTTATTTGGTAGCAAAAGCCACTAGCTTTCGAAGCTCTGCTCCTTCATCGGGTTACCTGGAACAGATGGCT
The DNA here is from genome assembly GCF_965287045.1 of Carcharhinus amblyrhynchos. Lineage (NCBI taxonomy): Eukaryota > Metazoa > Chordata > Chondrichthyes > Carcharhiniformes > Carcharhinidae > Carcharhinus > Carcharhinus amblyrhynchos. The sequence continues at coordinate 8,540,761 of NC_137333.1, read as the reverse complement.
GGTCAGTGGTGAGAGATTAAGGGATACAACTCCACATCAAGCATGGCCGATCCAAGAAGCTCTCCCACTCTTACCATGGGCACATTGGAATTGCAGATTGACCATTATGAGTGCTCCTTCCCCAGCCATGAAACCCTGGAGGGAGCCTTATCATTAGATCGTAGCATCCTTGCAGTGCAGAAGGAGGCCATTCAACCCATTGAGTCAGCACCGACTCTCTGGCAGAGCATCTTCCCCCAACTCTATCCCCTTAACCCTACCTGTTTACTCCACTATTCTCCCTAAACTACACATCTTTGGACACTAAGGCGTAATTTAGTGTGGGCAATCCACCTCACTCACACATCTCAGACTGTGGGAAGAAACTGGAGCACCTGGAAGAAACCCATGCAGACATGGAGAAAACATACAAACTCCATACAGTCACCCGAGGCCGGAATTGAGTCTGGGTCCCTGGAGCTATGAGTTGGTAATACTAACCACTGTGCCACAAGAACTCTTTTTAACTCTTTTACAAAGAACGAACAAAGAACAGTCAGCACAAGAACAGGCCTTTTGGCCCACCAAGTCTATGCTGACAAAGATGTCTCTTCCATCTAATATTTTCTTGCTTCTACATGGTCTATAAGCCTCTATTCCCTGCATATTTTAGCCATGTTAAATTCCACTGAATCTGTGCTGCACCCCTGCTGTGGTTGATGTATCTTGTCTGAGTTGCAGAAATGAATGCACAGATTATTAACTCATAGAGAAATTAATAACCATTAAACTCCTTTCCTAATGTGATTCCTTGTTTGATCATTGTGCTAATTTCTGACTTTCTGTCATGTGTTAAGTTATGCTGTAATAAGTGTTCAATTCTACCTCTCACTGTCAGGATTAATGCAGCCACATGGGCTCAAGGTAGCCAGTACATCATAGCAGACATACACCTCAAAAATATTAAACTTCTGGAATGTTGTCTCTGGAAAGCTCCCACATTCTTTGCTCCGACATTATATATCACTTTCGCATCTGAGCCGAGTAGGTCGGGGAATAGTAGCTGAAAGTGGACAAATTGCAGTTCTGAAGCACATTACCTAATATTAAGTAGTGCTTAGTGAGGCAAATTGCCCAGCTATGGTGTTTGCTACTGTCCCCAAAGAGTGGGATATCAGGAGAACGCCTTTGCTTAAACTTCCAGTCATTCCAGGCCATCCAAGCAGCATTGTTGTGGCACATTGGGACAGTCTGGCACAGTGGCACAAGTGGTTAGCACTGCTGCCTTACAGCACCAGAGACCCGGGTTCAATCCTGGTCACTGTCTGCGTGGAGTTTGCATGTTCTCTCCACGTCTGCTTGGGTTTCCTCCAGGTGCACTGGTTTCCTCCCACAATACAAAGCTGTGTGGGTTGGGTTGATTGACCATGCTAAATTGACCCTAATGTTAGGGAATTAACAGGATAAATATGTGGGGTTATGGGAATAGAACTTGGGTGGGATTGTGGTCAGGGTAGACTCGATGTCCTGTAGGGATTTGATGGATTACCTTCCCGAATGAAACTCCACCTTCTCCCTTCACAACCAGATTCCTGCCATTAGTCACCTGACACATTTGCCCTCCTGCCCTCCCATCTTCCCAGGGGAATTAACAGACCTTGATTGGATGGCTCTTGACTATTGCCTAACAATCTTTCTCGCACACACCCTTCCACCCCCCATCCCTAACATTTTTACAACTAACAGGGACAAGTGTTGGATGAAAATGAAAGCAACTTTAGAGCAGTGACAGAGTGGTAGTGTCACTGTACTCGTAATTCAGGGTAATGCTCTGGTGACCTGGGCTCAAATCCCACCATGGCAGATGGTGAAATTTGGATTCAATAAAAATCTGGAACTAAAAGGAACCATTGTCCCCTGTTGTAAAACCCATCTAGTTCACCAATGCCCATTAGGGAAGGAAACTCACCATTCTTACCTGATCTGGCTGAGACTCTTAACTTGCCCCTCAAGGGCAATTAGGGATGGAAAATAAATGTTGGCCCAGCCAGTGACACCCACATCCCATGAAAGAATAAAAAAAGTTCTCCAAGATTGCAGGAGGCAGAGTCCTCGAATCCAGTTGTTAATTGCTGAAGGCATAATTCCTGAGAGTGACTCTGGTGCGAAATGACCCCACACTCAACATTCAGCAAAAAATATTCACCCACTGCTTTGCAAAGGTTGCTGTGTCCATTTCTTATACCCTGGTGTAAAAAGCCTGCTTCTAAATTCAAAACAGTTCACCACTTTTAAGCTTACGCCTATGTTCACCAACAATTGCTTGTAAATGGAGGGCTATGTATGGAGAGTCGGATCTGAGGGCACAGCTTCAGAGTAAGGGAGGTGAGGACGAATTTCTCCTGCCAGAGGGTGGAGAATCTGTGGAATTCATTATTGTAGAAGGCTGTGAAGACCAGGTCATTGAGTGTATTTAAGACGGAGATAGGTAGGTTGTTGATTGGTAGGGAGATCAAAGATCATGGGGAAAAGGTGGGAGAATGGTTTTGAGTGTTTCTGCAGTGTAATGGTTATCACATTCGCTTCACACGCGGAAGTTCCCTGGTTCAAAACCAGGCATAAATATCCCCCAAAGCTTTGGGACGGCATGGTGGCACACTGATTAGCATTGCTGCCTCACAGTAGTGGGTCACTGTCTGTGTGGAGTTTGCACATTCTCCCCGTGCCTGTGTAGGTTTCCTCCGGGTGCTCCGGTTTCCTTCCACAGTCCAAAGATGCGCTGGTTAGGTGGATTGGCCATGCTAAATTGCCCCTTTGTGTCATGGGGACTAGCTAGGGGAAATGCATGGGATAGGGCCTGGGTAAGATTGTGGTCAGTGCAGACTTGATGGACTGAATGGCTTCCTTCTGCATTGTAGGATTCTATGATTCGAAACTAATCAGCCATGATTGAATGGTGGAGCAGAGTCAAGGGGCCGAATGGCCTAATTCTGTTCCTATAGCTTATGGCCTATTGTAAGGAGGACTGATGATCCGACAGTGCTTTAATAAAGAACAAAGAACAAAACCAGCCTGGGAAACAGGCCCTTCGGCCCAACGAGCCCGCGCCGCCATTTTAACATTACCAGCCCCCCTCACCCATGACCCTTATCTATGCTTATGGCATTCCACATTGAGGGAAACTAATTTAGGGACAATTTATTACCTCCAATCAGCCTAATAGCACATCTTTGGGGTGTGGGAGGAAACCGGAGCACCTGGAGAAAACCCACGCAAGCACGGGGAGAATGCGCAAACTCCCACAGACACTGGCCCAAATCCATGTGTCGGCACAGCAAATAGTGATAGTCACTGCGCTATTGTGTTGCCCAGCATCTGGTCCAGTTTAAGCGCACACTAACGACATGAAGCACCAGGCTAATCTCGAACATCCAAGAGCAGCCCTAGTACGACCCATTGTGTGTACGCCCCTTGTTGGACAACAAGGCAGACCGACTTAAAACCTGTGAATTAAAAGAGAAAAACATTAGTATCACTCCACATCCTTATACATTACCAGGGACGTCCCAATGCTAATGAACCTTATTTAAAACAATCTCCTATATCCTCCCATGTCCAACCCACTCATGTGCCTCTCTAAGTAACTCTTAAACATCTCCAGCGTGCCTGCCTCCACCACCTTGCTCGGCAGAGCATTCCATACCCCCACTATCCTGTGTGTGAAAAACCTCCCTCTAATATCTGTGTTATACCTCTCCCCCCTCACCCTAAGCCCGTGGCCCCTCGTACTGTGTGTCTCTAACATAGGAAATAGCTTACCTCTGTTTACTCTATCTATACCCTTCATAATCTTATATACCTTTATTAGATCCCCCCTCAGTCGCCGTCTTTCAAGAGAAAACAGCCCCAATTTGCTCAATAGATTGGTTTGGCTGGGATTCCCAAAACCGAATCATTTGTCCGACATCTGTTGTTACAGTTAGGACTTTACTGGGCATAAATTATCTGTTAACCTCCATTATAAAAATGTAATGCAGTGCATTGTTTCGGTTAGGTACAATATCTTTACTGTGTGCAATGATAGCATGGTCAGATGTGCATAGGTTTTAACTGAGTGGTGATTTGTTGGCAGTTTGTTGGGAAGGAAGGAACTGAGCGTACATTAATCAGTTATCAGATATAGGCTGAAGACTCCATTGTCACATTCTTTGTTTTCACTCAAGCCTCAACATTCTTTTTTTCAATTCAATGTCATTTGCTTCAATGCCTACCTCCTATCTGATCTGGAACAATGTGACGAGAATGAGATACGGGACAAGAAGCCTGTCAAAAGGCCTCGTTTCCTTTTTGACATTCACGTCGTTACATGGGGCCACTGTTACATAGAATGATGTAGAATTAGCAGCATAGGAACAGGCCATTTGGCCCAACAGGTCCATGCTAGCTTTAATGCCTCTCACAATCCTCCTCCCACTCTATTTCAATATGAACTAATGGCCGCGATTATCCCAGCCTACTGCGCTGCTTAAATAATGCGGCAGGCCAGGAGATGATAATGGGGGGTCATTTACAAGATTTACACTGGTCACAAGTCTCCAAGGCCCTTTTTGTTTTCGCACAATCAGCTCCGCACACATGCCAATCTCCCTACTGACAGATCAGCGCATGCACAATGGCCCACTCAGCACAATGCTGCCGGCCTCTCGGGTAGGATGAGGCCCTGGCCCCCACCCCAGCCAGCATGAATCACACTAAGCCACTCAACATTACACAGTGTCAGGGATTCGTTCAGATAAATACGTCCAAAAAGAAATGGGCTGGAAACTCTCCTGTTTTCCCACCCGTTGGGCACTTAGTTTTGTTTTGGGAGAATCCAAGCTAATGTGTGCGACAATGTTCGATAAGCGGATGTATTCAATTCCCCAACTTAAAAATAAATTAACTCAGAAGAGTTAAGCACCTTATTTTACAATTATATTCTTTCCTATATTAAACTGTAAAACACAATCTCCTACTTGTGTTGCCCTATATAGATGTGGCAGATGCATGGAGATTAGTTGTACCTATTCAGTACACTGTAAGTGCATTTTGTATCCAAAACTGTTTATGGTGCCTCAGATTAATTTGGACAGTAAAAGTTAACTGGGTTGAATAAGAGGGTCAAAATGGTTTGTAGACATCTAATGGTTTTAGACAATATGGTGCCTTATTAAGTTTTGATTTGATTTGATTTATTATTGTCTATTAATATTCAGTGAAAAGTATTGTTTCTTGTGCTTTACATCGCATACCATTCATAGCGAAGGAAAAGAGATGGTGCAGAAAGTAGTGTTACTGTCATAGCTAGAGTGCAGAGAAAGATCAACTTAATATGAGGTAGGTCCATTCAAGTGTCTGATGAAGCTTTTAGTACATTGTCTTCCATCTCTAAATAGGTGGCAGTTAACCCTCACCATTTGGTGGCTGTGATGAAATCTCAACCCATTTACTGGTGAGTTTGACTCCACAGTATAGAACTATCCATAATTCTTGTTTTTCACTCACTAATGGTACGTGAGCATTGCTGTCTCGGCCAGTCTTTATTGTTCATTCTCAATTACCCTTGAGAAGGTGGTGGTGAGCTGTCTCCCTAAACTACAACAGCATGGTGACACAGTGGTAAGCACTGTTGCCTCACAGCACCAGAGACCTGGGTTCGATTCCCAGCTTGGGTCATTGTCGGTGTGGACTTTGCACATTTTCCCCGTGTTTGCATGGGTTTCCTCCGGCTGCATCAGTTTCCTCCCACATTCCAAAGATGTGCAGGTTAGGTGGGATTGGCCATGCCAAGTTGCCCCTTAGAGTCCTGGAATGTGTGGGTTAGGGGGATTCACCATTGTAAATGTGCGGATTTACGGAGATACGGCCTTGATTGGTGTAGACTCAATGGATCGAATGGCCTCCTCCTACACTGTAGAGGTTCTATGATTCTAGGTACACTACAGAGTGTTAGGGAGTGACTTCCATGATTTTGATCCAGTGACAGTACTGGAACTTTCGGCTCATTCACACCGGCGGGATCTTCCAGTCCTAATGACAACGCACCCCCTGCCGTGAGATCCCTGTCAGTGAGTCGTGCGTTCAACAGGAAATCCCATTAAAAACAGTGGGAGCAGAAGATCCCACTGCTGGCTAATGGCGGGCTGCTTCCGCCACTGGAAAATCCGTAGCGGACCGTGTGGAAAATCCAACCCCCATGGATTGTCATTAAACTTCCCACTTACACTAGGCTGGCAAAAGGAAGGTTGATATGAGAATGGAATTAGCACAATTACACAATGAGGTATATCTTTCTGACATTTAGTTGGTGTGTTGGGATAGAATAGAAGTTACAAACCAAGGAATAGCTGGCATTGGAGTGTTGCCACGTGGAAGCAATCTACCACCCCTGACTGGGAGCAAAATCCCACACTCAAAAATTCTGAGGTCAAACACCCTGAATCTATTTATCGTCCCCTTCTGCAATCTGTCCGTATCGAGGCAAAAGCAGAAAAACTCAGCAGGCCTGAGAGCATTTGTGGAGAGAGAATGGAGCCAATGTTTCGAGTCAGAATGACCCTTTGTCGGAGCAGTTCTGATGAGGGGTCATCCAAAGTCGAACCTTTGGTCTGTACTTTCCACAGATGCTATCAAACCTGCTGAGCTTTTCTAGCATTTTCTGTTTTTCTTGCCGATTCCAGCTGTATTTTGCCTTCTTCTGTCTGTATTGAGTGCTATCGTTGCAAATAGATTAGACAATCAGCATTATTGGCTCATGCCTTTCAGTAACATGTGCATCTTTAGCATGACTTTACATCTGCATTTCTTTTTGTTGCTTTGAGCCCTCCTCTGTACGAGTTAACATTATTTGTTCCTTTTTCTCGCTTTGAAATCTTCTTACAGCATCGATCGGTTGATTTATGTTTGCGGGAGGAAAAAGTGAGAGTTGCCACCACTCGAGTGTTAGTATGAAAAGGAAAGTGGAACGGACACGAGCTCGGGCAATCGAAAGGGATTTCCTGATAAGGATGAGGGACAGAGTGAGGAAGGGGAGAGGTTGGGTGCGGGTGGGGTGGGCTGGGGGTTTGCTGGGTGATCAGGATTAATCTCTGACGGGGCTAATGAAAGAAGGCTCCGGAACACCCATGATCGCGCTGATGACACAAGCTGGGTCAGAAGTGAAAAATAAAGCAACGGCAACTCATCTCTCACTTACAAAGGAATGAATCCAGCGATTGTCCAAGCCTAATCCTGTTTTCTCCCCATAACCTTTGATCCCATTCACCCCAAATGCTCCATCTAGCCGCCTCTTGAATGCATTCAATGTTTTGGCATCAACTACATCCTGTGGGAATGAATTCCACAGGCTCGCCACTCTTTGGGTGAAGAAGTGTCTCCTCATCTTGGCAGGGTCACACATGCGATACGTAATAACAAGAATCAATCTCATCCCAGGCAAAATGTGCCATGGGGGAGGGATTTGTCCCACATCATGAAGTGCTGGAGTTGTCTGATAGTGGTAAGGAGAGCAGACATCATCATTGTTGCATCTCTCTCATGCATGAAGACACAGCTTAAATCCCTACCTCTTTTACAGAACTTCTGGTCACCTTTAATTCTATATCTGAGTTAGAATCATAGAATCCCCACAGCACAGAAGGAGGCCAACCAATCCATCCAACCTTCACCACCAGTCCTACCCAGGCCCTATCTCTGTATTCACCCTGCTAGTCCCCCTGACATAAAGGGGCAAATTAATATGGCCAATCCACTTAACCCGCACACCTTTTGGAATGTAGGAGGAAACCAGAGCACTCAGGAAACACACGCAGGCATGGGGAGAACGTGCAAACTCCACACAGACAGTCACCCGAGACCGGAATTGAACCCAGGTCCCTGGCGCTATGAGGCAGCAGTGCTAACCATTGTAACCAGGGGTCGCAATCTGAGTATTCGGGGTAGACCATTGAGGAGATGAGGAGACATTTCTTCACCCAAAGATTGGCAAGCCTGTGGAATTCATTCCCGCAGGATATAGTTGATGCCAAAACATTGAATGTATTCAAGAGGTGGCTGGATGGAGCACTTGGGGTGAATGGGATCAAAGGTTATGGGGAGAAAACAGGATTAGGTTTGGACAATCAGCAATGATTGTGATGAATGGCGGAGCAGGTTAGAAGGGCCAGATCGTCTCCTCCTGCTCCTATCTTCTATGTGCCGTCCACAGTAACTTAATTGCAGTGTTAATGTAAGTCTACTTGTGACACTAATAAATATAGTTGGAAATGTTACTCTATCAATACCAATTGTTGCTTTATTAAAGCCTCACAGCATCTTAAAAAAGTGAAACAATAGAAGAGCAGTAGATTGCGTAGATTTGTGGAGGTAGCCATTGGGCTATGCGATGGCAGGAGGGGACAATTACAAAGTCCATTAAAGACTGAAAATGGTGATAGTTTGCTGACACCGGGTTTTTTTTTAACGCGATTTGCCATGGACGTGCCAAGCAGTGTGCCAGCCATGGCTCAGTTGGGAGCCCTCTTATTTCTGAGACAGGGACTTATGGATTCAACTCCCACCCCAGAGACCTGAGCAATAACGTCTTGGCTGGCAGTGGAATGGACTGCCACCTTTCAAATTAAACTGAGACGCCACTTGCTCCCTCAGGTGGATATAGTAGATTCCATGGCATTAGAGTGGCAGAGGAGTTCTCCCCAGTGTCCTATCAGTATTAATGAAGGAACAGATTATCTGGTCACTATCATAGTGCTGCTTGCAGTGTGAACATTAGCCGCCACATTCCCCAAAATTGTGTCTACACTTCAAAAGTACCTTGGAATGTCATATACCAATGTTATCAAACAAAATCTTGCACCGAGTCACGCAAAAGGGATGTCAGGGCAGATGATCAAGAGTTTGGTCAAAGAGATTTTAAGGAGGATCTTAAGGAGGGAAAAGAGAGACATAAAAGTGCAATTCTAGACCGCGGGGGTGACAAAAAAAGGCTGGGAGAGCTATTAAACCTGGGATTGTCCAAGAGGGCAGAATTGGAAGAGCACGGATATCTGTGCGGGGGTCTAGAGGGCAGTAAGGCTGTTTTATCATAAAGCCTCCCAGTCTGAAAAGCTAACCTGACACCCGCATGTTGGTGCAGGAGTAGGAAACGGTGCTCAGCTTGTGTTCTTCCCTTGCCCGTCCCCGGGTTATGAAAGTAACTGTACCAGCCTCACAGCTCCATATCAGTGCAGGATGGCAAGTTTGACTCAGTATCACAGCAGGAGTGGTGCTGTCGAGGAGTTTGAATTGAAAACATCAACTGTATGTGCCTGGCCAGCCTTGCACATTCAACCCTCCATAAACTCAAGGTCATTCTGAGGTGTCCGTGCTCTAATTCTGTTCACCCGACACCCCTGTTGTCATGTTGGCCTCTGCTTCAAAAATGCCTCAATTTTAAATTTTCATTTTTCTTCCCAAAGTTCTCCATCAACTAACCTCTCTCTGTTTCCGTTATCTCCTCCAGCCCCCTCATAGATATCCGTGCTCTTCCAATTCTGTCCTTTTGGACAAGTACCTTTAAGACTTGAAAAACAGATGATCTGTAAAGACTCGCACTCTAGTCAGTATTCTGTAAACTGTGTGTGTCTTTATACGCCCTTCTCTGATCAGAACTTTCCACACACCTGAGGAAGGAACAGCGTTTCCGAAAGCTTGTGGGATTACTATCAAATAAACTGGTTGGCCTTTAACCTGGTGTTGTGAGACTTTTTACTCTTGGAAAATCCCAGGTTTAATTCCTCCACTGGCCTCTTCCTAACAAGACTTCGAGTTACGGAATTCTACCTTTCTGACTCTCTTTTCCCCCTTCAAGATCCTCCTTCAAACCTTTTTGACCAAACTCTTGATCATTTGCCCTGACATCTCTCTTGTGTGATTCAATGCAAGTGTTTGTTTGATAACACACGTGTGTATGTGTGTGTGTGTGTGTGAGGCGCCATGGATATTGTGAGCTTTAATAGAAAATGCATTACTAAAAAGCTGCATTGATGCAGTTGCTCCCAAATGGATACAGTTGTTGAGATGTAGTTTCTGGAAGATTTCTATATTAGTCCTGACAGTTGTGGAGCTGGTTGAAATTCCATTTGACATCAGATGTTGAACATTGTCAAGTCACTGAGAATTTGCTATAAAGCTTTCATCATTTGTTCAGTGAGATCATCAATTTGTAACTGTTTCCACTAACTCGCGTATCAAAGAGTAGAGCTATCTTGCTTCTCTAGGATAAATGGAAGGGAACAGCAAAGCTTAAAGCTGAAGTAAAATAATACAGTACAAATGGGTGGGAATGACATCTCAGAGAGGTGTTATTAAGCAGAGATTGATCCCTGCCCCTCCCTGAGAACCAACTCCGAAACAGCTAAAGTAGAGTATCTCACCTCATTACCTGTAAAAAGTGTGTGCGAAATGGGGCGTGAACTTTTCAGCACTTTTAGTGATAGGGCAACATGCTAGCACAGTGGTTAGCACTGCTGCCTCACAGCGCTAGGGACCTGGGTTTGATTCCTGGCTTGGGTCACTGTCTGTGTGGGTTTCCTCCGGGTGTTCTGGTTTCCTCCCACATTCTGAAAGACATGCTGGTTAGGTGCATTGACCTGAACAGGTGCCGGACAGTGGCAACTAGGGGAATTTCACAGTAACTTCATTGCAGTGTTAATGTAAGCCTTACTTGCAACTCATAAATAAAATTTACTTTTACTTTACTTAAATACAAAATAAATTCCTGACACTCACTATAAAATCAATATGTAACTTTATTTATCTAACTGATAGTGAACACATTAACTAAACAATTAACACACTGAATAAAACATGATTCTAATAGAATACTTTTCAGACATATACAATTCCCACTCATTAACAGAATAGAATTTAGTCACTCTCAAAATTTCAACCAGGTTTGGTGCCTTCTGGAATATTCTGGGCCATCTCTGTTGACTCTTCTGTTTGGAACTTCTTTTTTCCTTGGTATCATTGCTATCTCGATGCTGCTTTTCCTTAAGATATGCTGAAACTATGAGAGCCAGCAAGAGTCTCTCTCTCTCAAGAGAGAGGGAGAGCTGTTATTTCTGACAGGTGGTAATTGCTCTCTCTCTCCGTTCTCCTGCCTCCTTCTTTTATATTCCTGATGACATATCAATATTGTCAACAACAGGATTGGTCTTAGATTGTCAAGACCAACAGACTTAAATTTAATAGGTTCTTGGTATCTCAGCGTCTGATTCAACTTCATTGGCTAAATGCCTGTTATTTTGGTCGAACTGCTGCTTGGTCTGTCAATACAAATGTTTCAGTTTGGGCTCTCTATGTACTTGCACTTCTAACCTCTACAGAGAAAAAAAACCTTTTAAGAGGTCCATGTAATGCTTTCTGTTTCAGCGTTTTACAACTTTAAAACACCAAATTCTAACTTATTACTTCTTAATTCACAATTTCTCGACTCAACTTTGCAACATAATAGTATCAGCGCAATGGCGTGCAAACAGTTGGTGCCCAATGACTATAGATTATTGGAATCAATGTTGGAAGGTAGAAAGGTTCCATCACTGTGGCTGGGTCAAAAATCCTGGAACTCCACCCCCAACAGCACTGTGGGTGTACCTACACCACAGAGAATGCAACGGTTCAAGAAGAAAGCTCACCATCGGCTTCTCAGAGGCCATTAGGAATGGGCAACGAATGCTGGCCTAGCCAACGATGCCCCCATCCCATGAATGAAATGAAAGGTTAAAAGAGAAGAATCAGCAGAAGTGGAACAGTGGTTAGCACTGCTCCCTCACAGCACTAGGGACCCAGGTTCGATTCCCAGCTTGGGTCACTGTCTATGTGGAATTTGCATGTTCACCCTGTGTCTGCTTGGGTTTCCTCCGGGTGCCCCGGTTTGCTCCCACAGTCTAAAAGATGTGTTGGTTAGGTGCACTGACCCGAACAGGCACTGGAGTGTGACGACTCGAGGAATTTCACAGTAACTTCATTACAGTGTTAATGTAAGCCTTACTTGTAATAGATCAACAGTATATGCCTGGCCAACTAATAAATGAGTAAACTTTAAAACTTTGTTTAAGAAGGGAAAGATGTAAATAGGTCGCTAAATCGCCAGGGATCTGGTTTCGATTCCTGGCTTGGTTCACTGTCTACGTGGAGTTTCTCCATGTGGAGAATGTGCACTGAAAGACGTGCTGGTTGGGTACATTGGCCGTGCTAAATTCTCCTCAGTGTACTTGAACAGGCGCTGGAGTGTGGCGACTAGGGGAATTTCACAGTAACTTCATTGCAGTGTTAATGTAAGCCTCACTTGTGACTAATAAATAAATAGACTTTAAAAACTTTGTTTAATGAGGGAGAGAATGTGGATATGTCCCTGCAGTGACACCTCACGATGGACTGGTGTTAGTCCTTCTTCTTTCTCAATAGACTGTGGTTGGCTCCCGTGAGCTCTGCTTGAACCATCACATCCAGTTTCTTTTTCAACTGGAACCTGGCACCGCCATCCAATCTTGAGTTCCAGTGTGACCAACGTCACGCCATACATAAGCCCTTGGGTGCGCTCGCAGTTAAACAGAGTGATACGTGCAGCCTGGAAATGTGTCTGGCTGAAGCCTTTTGGCGGAAAATTTGTGAAGGAAGTGGGGGCAGAGAAGCTGTTACTGCAGATAAGCGAGCAGATAGGGTCAGACTAATCGGCTGAGCTGAGATCCACTGATTAACAGAGTGCGGTCGTGCCAATGAGGCTAATAAGAAACTGTTTTATCTCTCCCCTCTCGCACCGTAACCTTGAGCCATTGCCTTCACGCAGCATTGTAATTCTAGTAAATGAGCCGCAGAAGGCGCGGAAAGTGAGGCATCTGCACTTTGGGTGAAATATATATATATATTGCGGCAGCACCTTCTCTCTTCCATCCACAATCAATTGGACTATTTTACTTTAATATTTACTTGCTGGGATGAGATGCTCGCCTGCCTGATGAAGAATGGCCTGCCTGTGGCAGCTGAAGGTGACCTGTCAGTCGGAATGGACAAATCTCCCGCTTCGCGGAATGCACAAAATAAATCATTAAAGCAGGCGGCCGCATGGTCCCAGATTTAAATCACCTCAGATTTATTATCGGAATTAATGCTTCGTTTGGCCATCGGAATAGAGGGCGAGAGAAATGATGGAACACTGGAGGGGCCTCGATACTCGAGCCGCCCTGCCATTGATTACAAGCGGTGTCTTGGTGATCTCTTGTTTATATCAAGCGCTGCCTTTGTGACGGATTTGCTGATCTGAACTAATGACTATCAGATAAGGCGCGAGAGATGCGTTTTGTGTCACGGTCGGCTGGGCCTGACATCGGCACAAAGGACATTCGAGTGCGCACCTCAGAACTTTCAAAGCGGAAACCCGCAGTGTTCAGAACTTTGCAACGTGCTCCTGCTGCAAAGTAGCTTTTGTTTTATTTTCTTCTATTTAAACAGCGATGCGCTGAGGCAACATCAAAAGGCAAGCAGGTTCTTCAAAGATAAAATACAAAACAGAAGTGCGACCAAACATGAAGATATGTGCTAATTCAGCTGTTCAATTTAGGCCTTTCAACCACAGTCCACTTGAGGTAATAATGAACAGGCTGTCTAATGTACTTTAAGTATTTAAGATGAAAGCTAGTCTCTGTTCCCTTATTCACTGCAGCCAAGAACGGAATTGTTAGAAATGTTTCTTCAGATTTTTTTTTGAGTTTGGTCGTCCTTAATAAACATTCCAAGTTTGAATAACAGAAGCATAAGAGCTGATATTCTGGGTCTATTCTCAGACAGGAGTCGTAGGCATTGAGGTTTGAAAGGTTTAATGTTTATCTATTAGTGACAAAAGTAGGCATCGATTCTGCTCCGCCATTCAATTATGGTTGGTTTCCTTAGAGTCGTAGAGGTTTACAGCATGGAAACAGGCCCTTCAGCCCAACTTGTTCATGCTGCCAGCTTTCTACCACTGAGCTAGTTCCAATTGCCCTGATTTGGCCCATATCCACTCTATACCCATCTTACTCATACAACTGAATAAATACTTTTTAAAAGACAAAATTGTACCTGCCTCTGCTACTACCTCTGGCAATCTGTTTGGACACTCACCACCCTCTGTTGGGACTGGCAGTACTTCAAAATGAAAACCAGAAGATCTTAAGACCATCAGCCCATAAGACATCGGAGCAGAATTTGACCACTCAGCCCATGGAGTCTGCTCTGCCATTCAATCATGGCTGATATTTTTCTCATCCCCATTCTCCTGCCTTTTCCCCATAACCCCTGGTCCCCTAATCAATCAAAAACTTATCTATCTCTGCCTTAAAGACACTCAATGACGTGACCTCCACAACCTTCTGCAGATTCATCACACTCCCGCTGAAGAAATTCCTCTTCATCTCTGTTTTAAAGGATCGTCTCTTTAGCCTGAGGTTTTGCCCACTGGTTCTAGTTTATCCCACGAGTGGAAACATCCTGTCCACATCCATTCTAGCCAAACCTGGCAGTATCCAGTAAGTTTCAATAAGATCCCCCCTCATCCTTCAAAACTCCAACAAGTACAGACCCAGAGTCCTCAACCATTCCTCATACAACAAGCTCTTCATTCCAGGGATCATTCTTGTGAACCTCCTCTGGATCTTTCTAAGGCCAACACATCCTTCCATAGATATGGGGTCCAAAACTGCTCACAATACTCCAAATAGGGCCTGACCAGAGCCTTTTATAGCCTCAGAAGTACATCCTGGCTCTTGTATTCTGGCCCTTTCGAGACCATAGGCAATTGGGACTAGCTTAGTGTTAAAAACTGGGCAGCATGGACAAGCTGGGCTGAATGGTCTATTTCTATGCTGTAAATCTCTGTCTCTATGACTCTATAAGGAAACCCGCCATGATTGAATGGCGGAGCAGACTCGATGGACCAGATGGCCTAATTCTGTTTGTATGATCTTAAGGTCTTATGGTTTAAGATTTTCTGGTTTTATTTTTCAAGTACTGCCAGTTCCAACAACTCGCATTTACATAGCACCTTTATTGTAATGAATCATCCCAAACTGCTTCACAAAAAATTGCCCCTCTGGAACCTTTTGTATCTCTCCCCTCTCACCTTAGAACTACGGCCTCTTTGGCTGCACAGTTCTTGTCCATTATCTTTAAAAGCACCAGGATGGTCAAATATTATAGCTTTGTTAGCCGCTTGAATTAGAGGAAGTTTCCAGGTGAGGAAGCTGGCAACAAGCTTCCCTGATTGAGAATATCTGCCCGTCTCCAACTCTTTAGAACGGAGTTGAGGAGGAACTTCTTCACTCAAAGGGTGGTGAATCTCTGGAATTCTCTGCCCGTTGAAGTGGTGGAGGCTGCCTCGCTCAATATTTTTAAGACGCGGGTCGATAGGTTTCTGATAGGCAAGGGGATTAAGGGTTATGGGGAGAGGGCGGGAATGTGGAACTGAGCCACGACAGATCAGCCATGATCTTATTGAATGGCGGGGCAGGCTCGAGGGGCTAGATGGCCTACTCCTGCTCCTATTTCTTATGTTCTTATGCTCTCCCCCAATTTCAGGCCAGGCCAGTGTGTGTCACACATGCTAGATTACTTGACACATATACGGACATAACTTCTTGTTCTCTTAGGTTGGGATGGTGGGATGGTGCAGGAAATACATTGCTCAGTTCATTACAGAATCAGTTTTATTATTTATATCATTTCTACCATTTTACAACAGCAATTTCATTAATGGTTAACACGCAATGATTTTTTAAAAAAAATTTCCACCAAAAGTTTTCCTTCTTCCTGGATCAAAGTGATAGCTAAATGATTCTGTTTAACTCCTTAAAGATTTGAGTTCTTTTTATTCTCTCATCCACCCCATGCATTCCTCATGGCCCCTCAAACCCTCCATGCCACCTCATGTCCTCTCCTCCAACCGTAGCTCCTCATGTCTTCCATGTCAAATTATGCTGTGCTGCCCATTCCCAAAGGTCTTTTGTACCCTCCATCCCATATGTCTAATCCTTTATTGACCATATACCAATTTAGTGTCAACTCATTCCAATTGATTACCTCCACCCATCACCTTTTATTCTTACACTTACCACACCAACTCACTCAGTATCCATTGTGGGCAGAACTCAGGAGCCAAGCTAAGTTGAAATAATATGAAGTCCTAAGTGTCTATTGTGGAAACCCACTCTCATTCATATAAAAACATTTACTACGCTTACATTCCTTCAACTACATAATCCATTATAAGAACAAACATTTCATTCAAAGCATTGAAACCCTTAACCCCACTTCAAAGAGTCTATAACCACTTGGGACTGTAAAACTATTAAATGGCAGCCACCCTACTGTGATAAATGAAGGTTGTGAAATCTGTCATGCTCTGCAAATCCACAAATGGTTGCCCTCAGACAGAGTGAAATAGCAAGCAATGATATTTTTTAACGTTTCAGACATTTCTTCCAAAGAGTAAGAGTTTTAAATGCCTTCACAGCTTGACAATTGAAGTTCATTTGGACACATTAGACAGTCGCTATTGAGAGTTCATTTTGACATTTTTGACAGTTGCCTTTGGCAGTTTATTTGAATACCTTTGATAATGCTAATGAGCTTGACCATCAATTAGTTTATACACTTTTTATGTACATTCATGCCTATTTGTAACAATCCCAAATGGCACTTTACTTCCTCCAAGCAGTACCTGACCTCGCACAAAGCTGTCCTGGGGCCATTTCTAAAGGGATATATAACCTCTCCAAAAAGGTATATCACCTCTCCAAAAGACTCTGCAAAGTTTAGAACTGTTCCCACCAGATATAAACCTTGCATGTTGTGTATCACACACTTGGGTCACCAAAATTAGACATGAGTGAAGAAATCTGCCATATATGTTGACAGTTGCCTCCGTGAAATGCGCATTTGCAAAAGTGACCTACCTCCGTGAAAATGGTTGGTGTCGTGTTCGGAAGCAAAACTTCAGATTTTTTGGTCTCCTCTGCCATTTACACAATGATAGAGTGGCTCTCCATCGTTGCAAATATCTAGGCTTGAGTTGCTGGGTGATGTAAAACTGGGATGGCAATGCCACCCCTGGCAGGAGGGTGTCTTTACATGCTCTGTTTGTGAATAGAACTCCCACTCACTTGACGAAAGAGCAGCGCTCTGAAAGCTAGTGGTTTTTGCTACCAAATAAACCTGTTGGGCTTTAACCTGACGTTGTGAGAATTCTTACCCATCTCCATATCAGGAGAGGGTAATCACAGTGTGGCAATTTGACACAGGCCTCCATCGCTACAAATGATGACCTTGAGATTTCCAATAAAATGAGTCAATAGTAATTCCAAGATTCTCCACCAAGCACAATATATTAAAGCTTATTCAAGGCCAATGAATGAATATTCCCCCTGCAGATTTTTTTGTGTTGTGAAAAGATATCAGCAACTCTTTGGATGGAGGTAAAAAGCACCGCACGATTGTCCATCCTCTCACCTTAATAGATTGCAGTCCTTGCAGGGCACACTGATGTCTGAGATGAACTCCCACCAAGCAAATCTCTGCACTCGGAGCAGCTTTTGGTGAAGTTGATCCCATAGAGGTTCTGCGCAGCTTGGGGCAGCACGGTGGCACAGTGGTTAGCACTGCTGCTCCTCACAGCACCAGGGACCCAGGTTCGATTCCCAGCTTGAGTCATTATCTGTGTGGAGTTTGCACTTTCTCCCTGTGTCTACGTGGGCTTTCATCAGGTGCTCTGATTTCCTTCCACAGTCCAAAAATGTGCAGGTTGGGTGCATTGGCCATGCTAAATTGTCCCTTAGTGTCCCAAGATGTTGAGGTTGGAGGGATTAGCGGGGTAAGTATATGGGATTACATGGATAGGGCCTGGGTGAAATTGTTGTTGGTGCAGGCTTGATAGGCTGAATGGGTTTCTACAAATTCTATAAAGCTCCAATGAAGAACTTCAAAAGCAATGATGGGTAGTGTATTTTATACAATTAATGTTTCACATATATGTTACATAGTCTGTTACTATAGTTATTCAGCTATATTGAACTTACTGACATATTTTGCACCCTGTGTATTTAATAATATTCAGGACAAGGCACCACTTTACATGAAAAAAACGTGCATTTGGAATCATAAAATTGTGATGACAAGGCAGAAGGAGGCCATTCGGACCATCGAGTCCACATGAATCGCAATGCCAATCAGGCCCTATGCCCGCAACCCCACACATCCACCCCACCAATCCCCCTGACAGTAGTGTCAATTTACCATGGCCAATGAACCTAACCCACGCATCTTTGAACCGTGGGAGGAAATCGGAGCACCTGGGAGAAACCCACGCAGACACGGGAAGAACATGCAAACTCCCCACTGTCACTGACCCAGTGCCAGAATTGAGCCTGGGTCCCTGGCACTGTGAGGCAGCAGTGCTAACAACTGTGTCACCATGTTGCCTAAAGGGCTCATACTGTTGCAAAGACATTATTAACATGTGCCAAAAATGCGGGCCGGGACCCTGTTGTGACCGCAAACTCTCACGAGAGGGCAATAATAGGATTTGCACTTGAGAAGACTCAGAATAAAATCTTCCCACTGGTCGCTGGTGATGTAATCAGGTTCACCCCAACGTGAATAAATAATTAGTATTATGAATAAATTATAATGCTATACCTTCTGTAGACGCCAGATGTTCCTTCCTGTTGGCGTGATGTCAGGCTGGCGAGAATCATGACTGATCTCCAGCAGTCAAACTGACCATGTTGGGAGCACATAGACCAGTGCAGACATTGGTGGTCAGGAAAAAAACTCGGACAGTGCCCCCTGGAACCCTGGCAGTGCCAGGTTGGCACTGCCGGGGGTGGGCCAAGGGGTATGCTGACGATGGTGGGAGAGGTTGCCAGCAATAATGAATGGATTGGAGAGGGAAGAGATTGCCAACAAAACAACTGGTCGGGGGGAAGGAGCTCCTGATGGCTGTTGCGGAAGGGGAAGGTTGGGGGATGGAGCAGGGCAGCAATGGGGGTGAGGGGGCTTGTCTCTTCATGTTAGATTGGGGCGTCCTTTCAAAAAGGCTAATTACTGGGGAGAAACACACTGGTTTTTAATCAGAATCTGACACTTTTCCCTTTAATGGGAAAATTCCGTTTGCAACGTCTGTAGATGAATTGTCACAGCTCATTGCTTCCTGAGAAGAAACTCTTGGAATGTGTGGTCATTTACCTGTTGTAAAATATTAAGCTCAATGTGTCTTTATTGATAGAAAGTAGAGAGATTTACAAGTAAATTTTGAGGAAATTGCCGTTCTTCATTCAAAGGAACTTGTACTTTCATCTCGTGCTTCTTGTATCCTCAGGATATCCCAAGGAGCTTAACAGTCAATGAAGGATTTTTGAAGTGTAATCATTGTTATAATGTAAGAAATTAATTACAGGGAGAGACAGTGTTCGAGTGGTAATGTCACTAGATCAGTAATCCAGAAGTTTAGGTTAATGCTCTCAGGGCATGGGTTCAAATCCCACCATGGTAACTCTTGGAATTTAAATTCAATTAATAAATCTGGAGTATAAAGCTTGTCTCAGTAATGGTGACCATGAAACGTAGACTAATGTAGAAACTCATCTGCTTCACTAATGTTCGTAGGGAGAGAAATCTGCCATCCTTACCCTCTCTGGAGTACATGCGATTCCAGACACACAGCAAAGTAGTTAATTTTTAACTGCTGTCTGAAATGGCCAAGCAAGGCATTCTGTTCAAGGACAACTAGGGATGGACAACAAATGTTAACCTTGGCAGCGATGCCATGAATGGATTAAATAAATATCTTATTGAGATTGTTTTCGGTATACCAAACACAAAGTATGATATGGAAGGTGCAACTTTTTTTATTTATTAGTGTCACAAGTAGACTTACATTTACACTGCAATGAAGTTACTGTGAAAATTCTCTAATTGCCACACTCCGGCCCCTGTTTGGGTACACTGAGGGAGAACTTAGCAATGGCAAATGCATCTAACCAGCACGTGTTTCAGACGGTGGGAGGACATTGGAGCACCCAGAGGAAACCCACGCAGACATGGGGAGAACGTGCAGACCCCACACAGACAGAGACCAAAGCCGGGAATTGAACCTGAGTCCCTGGCGCCATGAGGCAGCAGTGCTAACCACCGTGCCATCGAAACTGAGTAAAGTTGGAATAAATTACAATATGCAAACCAAATGCCCCCGATAGCCATATTTATCAAGAGACCTCCTTCAATTCAGCATGTCTTTTGGACTGTGAGAGGAAATTGGAGCATCCGGAGGGAACCCACACAGACACGGGGAGGATGTGCAGACTCCGCACAGTCAGTGACAGGGACAGGGAATTGAGCCCGTGTCCCTGGCGCTGTGAGGCAGCAGTGCTAACCACTGTGCCACCGTGCCGTTTGTGGTGACCTCAACGGAAGGACCTCAAAAGTGTGGCCATTTTCTTTTTAACGACACCCGTCTGCTGATTCTAAGAGCGTTGGATTAATATTACAAGGGGGAAAAAGAAATGGGAATTCCAGAAAAAGGGTGTGTAAAAAAAGAAAGCAGCAGCATTTCCAACCACGGAACAAAAGCTTGGCACTTTCACACTTAATTCCCTGCCCCGCTGATGTTAATGAACCTGAAATCCTCACCGTAATTAGATGTGGGAATTGCTTACATTTACAAGCAGATGATGCCGTTATAATGAAGTGAATGACAGGGGTTTTAAGCCCGTCCACCGTACGGTTAAAAGGGCCGAGGAGAAGTTTCTGGAAAGCAATTTGGCCTTCCGCACAAGTTGAGCCCTGCGAGAGACGGCAGCGAGTGAATCAGCAACACGTGCCACAGGATGTCGCAGCCTGGCATTAACTTGAAACAAATTGCAGCCGCGAAGGATGCGGGGAAATGATGTGTGGGGTGGCAGGGGGGAGTGCGGCTGGTTGACGTGTTCACTCTGGCTGCCCTGTTGCCTGAGCAGGCCAGGGCTCCAGAGAAGGATCCGGATTGAGTGCACAGCTGTAACTGCTGATGAGCTAATTGCTCCTTATCTCACAGTCCCATTCATCTTCATTTCTTACCAATTACTGGGAATTATCAGTGTTCTCAGATGGATCTGAGAGTTAATCCTTTTGCCTTTTTTTTTTGGTTCAGCTCACGGTTTCCCGTCAAATGGTTTCTTTAGCAGGCACCCGGGGGTTAATAGGCAGAGCGCAGCCCCACTTTGCAGACTTGCACGACTCAATATTCCGGTTTGATCTGACTTTCTGCAGGCTTCCTTTCAAAGGAGCTTCCAGCTCCTCTTCCCCGTCTAATGCTCTTGTGAAGCCTGTTTCTCTAGAATGGGCCTTGCCGGTGACAGCTGCTGAAGGAGTGCACTGTCTATGAAATGCACTGATTCTGCTCCGATGTTTTGTCTGCTCCAGCTGTACTGCAAGTGGGGAGTCAGGTGGTGGGGGCGGGGGTTGGGGTGGTGGGGGGGGGGGGGGGGGGGGGGCGGAACGCGAGGTGATGTGGGAGGGGGGATGAGGCCACTTCCTCCTGGCATCGCCAACCACATCTCCCTCACTCTTCCTCATGACATGCCATCTAGTGGCCTGCTTGAGATCTGACGGAACGTGCCCACCTGAGGCAGGTGAATGATGACTTGGAGTTAACCTTCGAAAGTCAAACCCCTCGACCGAGTGAGTCAGCAGCCTGGCTGAGCTTCTTATCTGTGGGGCCCGCGTCCTTCCCGAGAGTCAGCGCAACAGCATCAAAAATAGATGGGAGAGAATATTTTTCCTCCATTTTATACAGGGTCTCAATTAACTGGCAGGGTGGAGGCTTTGAGAATTTTCATTTTCTTTTGGGGAAGGTAAGCTTAAAATTTACAAATGGGAAAAGGAGTTGATTTGGTCACATGGAATTTTTTTTTAATCCATTCATGGAATGTGGGCATCACTGACTTTTATTGTCCATTGCTAGTTGCCCCTCCGAAGGTGGTAGTGATCTGTTTTCTTGACAGCTAATTCACTCCCAGGCTATTTCAGAGGGCAGTTGAGACTCTGGAGTCATATGTAGGCCTGTGATGCCCACATTCCATGAATGGATTAAAAAAAAATTCCATGTGACCAAATCAACTCCTTTCCCCATTTGTAAATTTTAAGCTAAACTTCCCCAAAAGAAAATGAAAATTCTCAAAGCCTCCAGCCAGCCAGTTAATTGAGACCCTGTATAAAATGGAGGAAAAATATTCTCTCCCATCTATTTTTGATGACCAGGTAAGGATGGCAGATTTCCTTCCCTAAAGGACATTAATGAACCAGATGGATTTTTTTCCCGACAATCGACAATGGTTTTGTGGTTGGTTCTTAATTTTTTATTGAATTCAAATTTCACCATCTGCCATGGTGGGGTTTGAACTCGGGTCCCCAGAACATTTGCCGAGTTTTTGGATTAATAAATAAGGACAATCATGCTGAGAAGTACTTAGCATAGATTAGCATGTGTATAAATTAATTGGGCTCATAGCCACTCTAAGAGGGATGATGTAGATATGTTGGTGTTGGACTGGCATAGGCATAGTAGGAAGTCTCACAACAACAAATTAAAGTCCAACAGGTTTATTTGGAATCACAAGCTTTCAGAGTGCTGTTCCTTTATCAGGTATATTTGTATATCCCCTCTTATTCTAAGAAGGCATATACAAACCCAACTGAATAGCTTCCTCATTAGCCATTAATGTGTCATTTGAAATAGATATTGCCTCCGTGACTTGCAAAGGAAAGAGACAGGCCAGATCCAGTTCAATGGTGAATCATCAGCTCCTTTTGAGACCCCGAACGGAATGAAGTAAATAGAATGTGGGGGTGGCATGGTGGCACAGTGGTTAGCACTGCTACCTCACATCACCAGGGGCCTGGGTTCGATTCCCGGCATGAGACACTATCTGTAGGGAGTGTGCATGTTCTCCCCGTGCGTGCGTTAGTTTCTTCTGGATGCTCTGGTTTCCTCCCATACTCCAAAAGACGAGCTGGTTAGGTGCATTGGCCGTGCTGAATTCTCCCTCAGTGTACCTTAACAGAAGCCGGAGTGTGATCACTTGGGGATTTTCACAATAACTTCACTGCAGTGTAAGCCTACTTGTGACTCTAATAAATAAACCTAAATTTAAACTTAAACAGGACTGCATTCTAGAACCGGTCCTCTTGAACCTGTTCTTAGGCATGCTTTCAAGGATCTCAAAGAGAGAGTGTGTCTCTGATATCGCCTGATGTTGCTTGACCTGTGACATCTCAGTGCAAAACCAAAACTTACGAGAAATTCGTCCAGGAAGTCCTGATGATTGTAATTTAATGATTCACAAAATGAGAGATTTGTAGACCATGGTTGACAGATTATTAGGGACTTTGAATATATTTGGATTGACTCTCAGTCTGGGAAGGATTGAGTTTCTATAACAGCTCTTGCCTAGCTCCTGGATTATTCAACATTGATGACACAAAGTTGAAGACTGTTGACAAATACCTTGGATGGTTCACTTCATAAAGAAATATCAGTTAGGATCAGCAAGACAAGCCAGCCACTTGGAAGACTTTGTGCCAAACTAGTAAATAACCGCAGCATCAGCCTGCCCACAAAGTACAACACTCTCGTCATTACTTCCCTCCTCAATACTTGTCTCCTGGGCTTTATACTGCAAACATGTAAGGCAGTTGGAACAATTTCACTTCCGTACTCTTTGCTCCATCCTCGGCATCTGTCGGAGAGACTGGATTTCAAACTTCAAAATCTTAGGCCGAGCCCAGACAAGAAGTCTGGAAGTGACGCTCCAACTGCGCTGAGTAACATGACATTAAAATGGAGAACCATCGCTTTCCAAGATGGCTGCCGTATGGACAGTTAGTGTCTGGCAAAAGGAACTAAGGTTGGTCACGTAAGCGCTTAAAAAGACATGCTTAAGGGAAATCTGAAGCCTAGTGAGCAGGAAGAATCAGTGCGAGAAGGGACTCACCAGAGAGCCCTGGCCTGGAGAGCGAAAAGGATCAATGTCAACATTTTATTGCAATCCTTGAACAATATCATCGTGCAACATCTGCCATACCACAATGCATGAGCTCCAATGCCCCAACTCTTTCTGACTCTGTCCTTTCTGACTGGGACCAAATAATAACTATCTTTGTGAACATGTCAATGAGTCTACACCTTCATCATCTTCTTCCAACTCAAAGGGCAACCATCACCGTCATTACTGGCAAACCCTTTATACTATAAATTGTGGCACAGTAGTTAGCACTGATGCCTCACAGCACCAGGGACCTGGATTCGATTCCCAGCTTGGGTCACTGTCTGTGTGGAGTCTGCATGTTCTCTGTGAGTCTGAGTGGGTTTCCTCCGTGTGCTCCAGTTTCCTCCTACACTTCAATGATGTGTGGGTTTGGTGGATTGGCCATGCTAAATTGACCCTAGTGTCAGTGGATGGATGGGGTAATTGTGTGGGGTTGCAGGAATAGGGCTACATGGGATTATGGTCGGTGCAGACTCAATGGGCCGAATGGCTTCCTTCTGTACTGTATGGGTTCTATGATTCTATGAGCCCCAGGATGCCCAGAAATCTCTCTTTACATCTTCCATTAATGTCCAGAGACAGCTCCCGTGCCTTGTAGGGCAAGTCAGTAGCCTGGTTTATTTTAGCTGCCTACTCATCTGGTTTTCACATCCCAAGTTTATCTGTTAATACATTGCAAGATTATCTTAAACAAGCATGTGGATTTTAGGCTGCCAGAGGAGCAAACAAGCTAACCTTAAGGCAACACAGGTAGTGTAAATTGTTCATTTAAGTGCATGGCAGTTACGTTGAATTTTGTAATCAGTATTGAAAAGTACGCCACGTCTGGAATCTTCCTGCCCCACCCACCACGGGAATTGGAGCAGGCGAGGACAGGAGCATGGAAAGGTCCATTGACTTCAGGTAGGGTTTTACGGTTGGGAATGAGCGATGGTTATAAAATCCCAACCCCCAAGTCATTGAGAGATCATTGAAAGCAGCTAGGTTCTGCTCGTCAAGTTGAGTTATTGATGGCCATCAAACTGATTGGCATTTCCTTCACAGAAAAAGTAAACTCATTAACACCCAGAGTGGGAAAAGATTGTGAGGAAGCAAGGAATTGCATTTATATAAAAAAAAGTCTCTAGAAGAATGGCTTCATATCAGATTGTGCCTCAGTATTTTTGCTGTTTGAGGAGTTAATGATGATTATTTCTTCCCAGATGGCTGGGTTTAAGTGAAATGTCAGTGTGGGCTTTGGGTGTGTAACAACCCTTACTTAACCTGATGGACTTTCACACAGTGAGGACAGTTCATGGGGAGATATGCTGGTGAATTATTGGCTCAAGCACCTGCCCTCTCTTCCAGTCCCTCTTGCTGTTCTCTGTTAACATTTGCTCTCGTTGGTTGGAAGCTGTTGACAAATGTTTGATGTGAGATTGCCATTTTTGGTCACCATTGGGCATCTGCTTCCAATTTGTTGATGTTAAAAGACCTTCTTGGAGGCTTTGAGATTGTGTTTAAAACGTTTCCTTGGGCTCTTGTGTGGTTGGGCATCCTGATCTGGCTTTGCACATTGCATTTGTCTTGAGTTTTGAGTTGGAGGCTCTTGAGTTGGCCAACCTGTGCTACCCACCTCACACAATGTAAAATAATTAAAGCTGCTATACCAAAATGCATCAAATCCAACTGAGATTCATGGTGAGGTGTTGGAAAATGCTCTTCTTTTCCCATGAATGCTGACATTGATGAAAAGGGACAGTGCCAAATCCAATGTGCTCTCTCGGTCGATGATAAATTAATAGTCAAGTTTTCGACAATGGTGAGGTCAGATCTGATACAAAGTCTATTGGGTAACTGTTTTTTCCCCACAATTCTCTCCTCCAGCATAT
The DNA here is from genome assembly GCF_965287045.1 of Carcharhinus amblyrhynchos. Classification (NCBI taxonomy): domain Eukaryota; kingdom Metazoa; phylum Chordata; class Chondrichthyes; order Carcharhiniformes; family Carcharhinidae; genus Carcharhinus; species Carcharhinus amblyrhynchos. Next base: position 8,514,780 of record NC_137333.1, on the reverse strand, counting down.
CAAGATATCTTAGAATAAAGTCATCAAAGCTGTCTTAGAAAGATCTTGCGAATCAAGTGGGAAGACAAAATAACAAAACTTGAGAATCCTCCAAGCCACGGATGTGCCAAGCACAGAGGCCATGGCAATCGCAGTGTAAAAATAAAGCTACTACATTACTGACTGGTCAGTCTACAGCGATTAAAGCAACATCAAATGGAGACATGAGATAGTCCAGTCTAAAGGCAATTAGTAAGCAGGATATGCTGTTTGTTTCACGTATTATTGAAAGCCTTTCCCAAACTCAACAGAGTAGATATTTTTGAAGATATAATTTTTGACTGAGAGTTGAGACTCCTGCATGAGAGTGATCTAGGATTCAAGAGCCAAAATCATCTTGATTCACAACATTTAAAAAGATCCAGTCATCTGATAGTTTCTGTGCCAGACATATTCCTTACTTGCATTCACCCTACCTAAAGTTCTGAAAAAAATCCTTTGCTATAATTCCATCAGGTATATTTATATCTTAATAGTCTCAGATCCGACCCATATTTCCTATCCACACACATTTCAATTAAGCTTCTACATTCACTTTTGCAATTTTAAATGGAATCTTTGCCTTTATAATAGGAGTTTCCCATGTCAACACCTGGCTGTCACAATGATGGCTGCAATCATAGCTCTGATTGGCTAATGCAGACAAGGCCTAATTTACAACAAGTCTCAGGCCTTTATTTTCAGGCACTGGTGCGCTGTTCAGTTCACCGAATTAGTCGGCATGAGACCATCATTCTGAAAAGGGGGCATCACGGCCTGTAAAAGAGGTGGGAGATTGGTTACTGGTCAGATTTAGAGGACCCCAGCATGCAAAACAATGATTGCCTTTACTCCAGGGCAACGATACAGAAGATCCAAAAGTCTTAGGGGAAAAAAATGTAATTCTTAAAGCCTTCTGATTGCATTGCTATTTATTATAGGCCCCTTGTAGGTGGCCTCAGAATCCTACCAATGGATTTGATATTGCTGTGAGTTGTTAGACTAGAGGAATTGGGGCTGTTCTTAGAGAAGGGAAGATTCAGGTGAGATTTAATTAGAAGTATTCAAAGTGTGGAATGTTTGGATGGAGTAAATAAGGAGAAACTCCTTCCACAGGCAGAAGTGTCAATAACTAGAGAATACAGATCTAAGGCATTTAACAAAAGAACCAGAGGCAACATGAGGAGAACTTTTTTAATGCAGTGAATTTTTGTAATCTGAAACTGCACCACCCTGTAAGGACATTAGAAGGAGATTCAGTGATAACTTTCTAAAGGGAATTGATTTAAAACTTGGAGGGAAGGTTTTCCAGGGTTATGGGGAATTGGGAGGCACTTCTTGGCCTTTTGGCTAAGTCAAACAAGAGATCAAGCCCAAGATAGTGTACAATGCCTTTACTTGTCAGCTTGGATCTTGTATGTGTCTCTCTTATTAAGACCATGAATTGGATTCAGTTTGAATTTAAAATGGTTTTGGTGCAAGCAAGAAGATGGATTTGAGTCTGTCCAGTCACTCTGCACAATGGTTTTGTAACTTTTAGAATTGAATTGCATTGATTTATTATTGTCAGATGTACTGGGATACAGTGAAAAGTATTGTTCCTTGTGCGCTATACAGATGAAGTACACCATTCATAGAGTACATAGGGGAGAAGGAAAGGACAGGGTTCAGAATATACTGTTGCAATTACTGATGAGGTGAGGAGAAAGATCAGTTTAATGTGTGATAGGATCATTCAAAAGTCTGATGGCAGCAGGGAAGAAGCTGTTCTTGAGTTGGTTGGTATGTGCTCTCGGACCTTTGTATCTTTTTCTCGATGGGAGAAGGTGGAAGAGAGTAATCCCCGGGTGCGTGGGGTCCTTAATCATGCTGGCTGCTTTCCTGAGGTAGACGGATGGGCGGGAGGCAGGTTTGCGCGATGGTCTGGACTAGGTTCACAACTTTACAAGGAGTAGTTCCCCCCAAGAGCTAGCACAGTCACGATGGGCCAAATGCCACCTTGTGTGTTGTATCATTCTACAATGGGAGTTAATATTACACTGCATTTACCAGCTACCAATCCCAGTAGAGATTCTGTCTCCTTAACAAAGGACGGGTCTGTCAGTTAATGGATCTGTGGCATTGTCGGGTGTTTCATTGCTGATCGCTTTACTCCTGTGTCCTAGCACAATCAGCAAAGACTGTTGATTTTTTTTTGTTAAAAAGGATCCCTGCTGGTGAAAGGTAATGAGGTTATTAACAGTTTTATTGCCAGGCAAATAACATCCCTTTTAAATGTCTTTTTTTTCTGTTGAACCGAAAGAGGGCACATACAAAGAGAAAGACTTTCCTTATTTTTTAATCAATTCTCCTTCAGAAATTATACGGTATTATTTAATACCTCTGCAGCAAGCCTGAAAGAGCATTATAAAGAATGGATTGAAAGTGAAGTGCCTCCTTTCCTGCAGATATGGATCTGTCCGGTCACAGGCAGTAACAGCTGTCATCTCAGCCACACTGCTGTGATTTAATTAGGCTGTTTATGTCCTTTCTAATAATAATTCCGTCTCCGCAAAAGGGCAAATGTGGCAAGGATTTTTTTTCCACTGGCGTTGCATATTGAGGAATCTGGCTTCCATCTGATACGTGGAGAAAAAGGCCATAATGCGAATGGAATCACTATTCCAGTCACTTCAAATGGCTGATAGATTGTGTCGAGGGAGAGGGTGCTTATTTCCTCTGGGGTTATGCAGAGGCTAGGGTGCGTGAACCAGGTTGGACCGCAAGAAGAAGTGCTAATAGATAGCTATATTCTGTGAAATGTCTTTTAAAAAAAATCCAGTCGAACCATCTCTATTCTGTTCACAAGCATTCCATAAAGTGAAGCCAGTTTAACTGTCCCCTTTTCTTCGTATGAATACATTGGCTTAAATCTTGCTTGAAAAGTAATGGTGATTTCATGATACAAGCTGTTATTCATGCATAAATCGGCGAGGAAGTTCAGACACAGAGATACGTTGGTGCGTTGCTAATCTCTAGTGCTTGATTTGCATCATTCCCTTGTTTGTTTTCGCAGAGACAATGGCGGGAATTCTCTGACCTCGCCCGTGGCTGGGATTCTCCGACCTCGCCCGCAGCTAGGATTCTCCGGTCCTGCTGCAGTGAATGGAGATTTGGCTGAGCGCCAAGTTCTCCGTTCTCGCTGTCAGCTGTTGGGGGCGGGGGGGGGGGGGCGTGAACAACATCGGAGAATTCCAGCCAAAGTCTTGTCCTGAGCATCCTGAGTAATTTTAAGAGCTTGCTGTATTAAACTTGAACTAAACTAGCTGCAGAACAGTGTACGCAATAAGCAACGAATAAGTGTAAGTAATTCTTTCCACTCTTGATAATTGTCATTGCAATGCCAATCAACTTCCTTGTATGGGAAATAGAGCAATTCAAACTGTGTTTCAATTCTGCAGGTAGTAAATTCTTAATTTATTTAAAATTTTTAAAACTTTTTTTTTATATCTAATTCACAGTATTACCATCTTGTTCCTCTTTTCGAAAAAGTTGAATTTCTGGAAAGATTTTGGCTCATATTTTATTTTACAATACACCGTCTTCACTCTATTGTACTCCTTTCTCACTCCTTAAATCTCCTTGGTTAAGGAGATAGACCTTTGATGCCGTTATTCACTAAGATCCCCAATGTCCCATTATCAGCTCACACTTCCAGTGAGTTACGGGGCAACAGGATTGAGTTGAAGGGTGCAGGAATTTTTCTGACAGCGCACATTGCACAATACCTCATTCCAGCATGATTTGGGCCAGTAGCCATGTCTATTACTATTTAAAACCTTGCATCACTGAGCCTTTCCTGTAAGTGTTAGATTTACTGCCTGTAACAGGTTTATCTTTACGCTATTTCTGTAATTACTAATTATCTTTCTTGACTGTAAAACCTGCTGTTCACACTTAAAAACATAGCTATTTATTCTATTTATCTGTCATTCAGTTTTCAGAGTGGCATAGTGGAGCGGTGGCACAATGGTTAGCACTGCTGCCTCACAGCACCAGGCACCTGGGTTCAATTCCAGCCTTAGGTGACTGTCTGTGTGGAGTCTGCACATTCTCCCCATGTCCGTGTGGGTTTCCTGCCACACTCCAAAGATGTACATGTTAGGTTGATTAGCCATGCTAAATTGTCCCTCAGTGTCCCAAGATGTATAAGTGAGGAGAATTAGCAGGGTAAATATGTGGGGTTATGGGTATGGGTAAGATGCTTTGTTGGAGAAACAGTGCAGACATGATGGGCTGAAAGGCCTCCTTCTGTACTGTAGGGATTCTCTGAAAAGGGGTAGTGTTGTTATCCACTGAGCCATATCAACATAATATGATTTCTGATTTCCCTTCTTTCCCATCCCACTGCCACTTCTCACCATCCTAACACTGAGCAGCATTACCTCGGACCAATACTCAACGTAAGCAATCCTCAAACTCAACTGCTGCTTCCTTTCCTCTTTGACTTATGTCCCTTGATCTGATTACTTTTGTATCATTTATTTCATTCCAGGTATTCTGATCAGTGCTATCCAATCGAAGAGCTTGATGTGAGTTTTAGTGATAGAAAATCAATGTATCCATTCCCCCTGTTCGCAGGGCGGTATTTAAAGAAATCTTATTCCTTCATGTCTATCTTAACTGCCATTTAAACTTCAAATTTTGCTTTAAAATGCATTTATGTAACACCTTTCATCACCTCAGACATTGAAAGTGTCTTATAGTCAATACAGTGCGGCCACTGGTGTAATGCAGGGGACTTAGCAGACAATTTGTGCACAGTAAGCTCCCACAAGACATGGCTCTTGATTTGTCCTAAAGACCTGGATTGAGGGATAAATGTTGGCTTAGATTCCCTTCTCTTTTCAAAAGCAATGTTGTCAGCTCTTTCAGGTCCGTCTCAGAGCTAGGGCAGATGTTCAGTTTAAACGTCATCTGAAAGGCAGCGGCCGAAAGCCTCCACCCTCACTCGCGGCTGGGGTTCCCAGGTGCTGCTGAAAGCGAATGGAGTTTTGACTGGAATGCCAGATTTTCCATTCCCACTCACAGCGGCACACAATCGGAGAATTCCACCCAACATCCAAGACAATGTGGCATTCCCTCAGCTCTGACTCAAATAGTCCACCTATGGTTGGCACTCAAGTCGCTGGGAGTGGAACTTGAATCAACAGCTTTCCGTCCCAGAAACAAGAACGCTATCAGCTGAGCCGTGACTGACGCCAATTTTGCTTGTGGTCATCCTCATCAACCAAGGAAGGTCAACTCACAACATTCTACATAGGTTAAGATTGAAATATTGGGGCATTTTGAGACTTGACTAGAGGGATGAAACCCTGACACATTGAAGCAGGAGTGGAGAAGCAGCAGGAACAAGAGTAACATTTTGGGATTGGCTTCTGCTGCCGGAACAGGTATTTCTGCACAGTTCCTCCATAGCGGGGGGGGGACAAAAACTCCAAATGAAACTTTGCCATCATGCAGTATAATAATGATTCGGTCCTTTTTTGCTGCTGCTCTTGATCACCTTCCCTTCCTATTTCCTCCAGCCCTCTGTGATCGCTGCACTCTTCCAATTTTGGCGTTTTGTTCATTCACATTTTCCTACACTCCACCTTTGGCAGCCATACCTTGAATTTTCTCGGCTGAAGCTCTTTCAGTATCGCTCTCTTCCTTCAAGGTGGTCCTTAAGTTCCACCTCTTCGATAAACTGTTGGTCATCTATCCTAACATTGTATTATACACTTTCATAGAATTACAAAATCTCTCTACAGTGCAAAAGGAGGCCATCTGGCCTACTGAGTCTGCTCCGACCATAATCAACCCCTATTCCCGTAACCTCACATATTTACCCTTCCAATCCCCCTGGACTTGAAACATCAGCTCCTTTCTCTCTTTACAGATGTTGCCAAACCCGTTGAGGTTTTCCAGCATTCTCTCGTTTGGTTTCAGATTCCAGCATCTGCAGTAATTTGCTTTTATCTATCAAAAACCATCCTGAGTTACATGCACTGCTTAACATTATGGCTATTTCCAGCATTTTTGGTGTTGGACTGGAGTTTGTTGCCAATGGCAGAGTAAGGACATTCATCACTGACCTTAAAGTAGATCTTGCTATCAGATGTATTAATGTCACCCTCATCTCTTATCACCCAGCAGTGATACTGCAACTGACTGAAACATTATAAATTGGGGATTCCCAGTGTAGAACTGCAGAGATGCCATAAAACTGTCCAATCAACCAATCACATTAAAGGATTTCATCGAATCCCGATAGTGCAGAAGGAGGCCATTCAGCCCATCGAGTCTGCACCGATCACAATCCCACCCAGGCCCTATTCCCATAACTCCACATATTTACCCTGCTAATCCTCTGACACTAAGGGGCAATTTAGCATGGCCAATCAACTCAACCTGCACATATTTGGACTGTGGGGGGAAACCAGAGCAACCAGAGGAAACCCACACAGAAACGGAGAGAATGTGCAAACTCCACACAGACAGTGACCCGAGGCCGGAATTGGACCTGGGTTCCTGGCGCTATGAGTGCTGATCACTGTGTCACCGTGCCACCCCTGTCAACTGACAAATAAAACACTTTGTGTGGAGTCTGCACGTTCTCCCCGTGTCTGCATGACTTTCCTCTGGATGCTCCAGTTTCCTCCCACAGTCCGAAAGACATGCTGGTTAGGTGCATTGACTGTGCTAAATTCTCCCTCTGTGTACCCAAACAGGCGCCGGAGAGTGGTGACTAGGGAATTTTCACAGTAACTTCATTACAGTGTTAATGTAAGCCAACTTATGACACTAACGAGTAAACTTAAAACTTAAAACGAAAGCAGGAAAATAAATGCATTATTAAAAATGTTTATATAGCAAAGTTGAAGATTGAGCCATGGACAAGAGCTGAAGTTAGGAGAAATATGAAAAATCTTCTGGAAATAAATTTTTTTAAAAAATTGGAAATATTTAACAATCCCCCTCCCCCTATTGATTGTAATAATTTTTTTTCACAGCAATTCTTTTTGGCAATAGTTCTTAAACAATCGCTGTTACAAACTCAGTTACACCTGCTAACACGCATAATCCACTTTTAGTTTAAATCTAATCGAGAATGCATTAGATAAAAATGTTTGGTGCAGTTTCTGCCGTCTGTGTTGGCAGAAGATGCAGCACAAAGCACAAGACAGAGAGCTCAAGGACATTTCTGCTTCAGATTCCCATGACACTTTCAGCTGTATTGTGAATGTTATCAGGAAGCACTTCATGTCCCGCGATACATATGGGAGAGCTGTAAACAGCTGTCAGAAAGCAGGCTTCTCTGCCGCGTCCATTTCAAGCCAGAAATACCTCTGAAGCCTGCCCTATTTATCATGCTTCCTCTTAAATCCGGCAACATGATGGCAAACTAATGGGCATTGCGAAGAACGGCTCACTTTACACCTGAACGGTAGGCTTTTGCTGCATTTGTATCAGATTAACAGAAATAAGAATCACATGCACATAAACACTGGCAATTATGACCCAGCGCAAGCATTCACATTGTGGCATCGACGCTTGCCTTTTCAAAGAGAAAATGCGAATACTTTTAATCACTGCAGAGGCAAGTATGCAAATGTCAAATAAACTGTTTATTCCAATTCCAATTTTCAGCAGACACTCCGCTACATTAATTCGATCTACAGAGAGCAAGAATATTGTATTTTCAGAAAGGGTGGCACTTGAATTTTTGCATCAATAGATGAAAGTCGCTCATCAAGTTTATAGATACCTTCGCTGAATACCTTAGAGAACAACTCCTCTAACCTAATGACCCATCTTTGTCCTATGAAACATTACAGGAATTAAACTCACATCCATTCTGTTCAAGCTTTAATTCATCCTGATTTTGCATCTGCCAGAAGCATTTATCTTTGCCTTACAAGGTAATATACAAGGTGGCACAGTGGTTAGCACTGCTACCTCACGGTGCCAGGGACCCGGGTTCAATGCCAGCCTCGGGTGACTGTCTGTGTGGAGTTTGTACATTACATGAGTTTCCTCTGGGTGCTCCAGTTTCCTTCCACAATCCAAAAATGTGCAGATTAGGTTGAATGGCCATGCTAAATTGTCCCTAGTGTCAATGGATTAGCAGGATAAATATATGGGTTTTTTCTTAATCCAATTCAATCCAATCAAGTCCAATTCAGAGTCTCAACAAGTTGAGAGATTCCCGATCCAAGCTGACAAGACAGGGGTCTTACCTCCTGTCTTGGGCTTGATCTACATGATCCAAGCTGATTGGAATAGGCATAGTTTCTCCTCCAAGGCTTGATCTCTTTTGCATCTTAGCCAAAAGGCTGAGATGCCGCTTTTAAAAATTGCTTCAAATGAAGCTAAAATGTAACCTAATGATTTCAACCAAACACAGCATGTCGATATTACATTTGATCTTAGCCAAAAGATTACAGGTACGGGGCCTGGGTGGGATTGTGGTCAGTATAGACTTAATGGGCCAAATGACCTCCTTCTGCATTGTAGGGATTCTATGGTTATGTGTTTTGATAAGTTATGCTATCTTAAGTTTTAATTAGGTTGCACATATTCAGAATAATGGCATTTTGTTGTTCTAGGATAACCAGAATGCTTAATATAAATAATAAACTTGTCTCCTTTCATTCTTCAGTTTTCCTGCTATATAGTATAAGATATAGAGAATAGTATAAGATATGTAACAAACAAGATTTAAAAAAAAATGCATTTCCCACAAGTAATGTGATGTGAGTTAAAAAGAGATTGAGGTTAAAAAGAAATGGAACAGTTATCTACACTTGACCATTGAGGAAGTCAGCAGGCTTTATTGAATATTACACTTTTTCACTGGAATTCTCTCTGAATCTGTCAGCAATGTTTATTCAGGCGTTTCTCAGTCAAATCAAACGAACAAAGTTAAACCCAGCTTAATTCTGAAAATTTCCAAATTTGGCCCAGGTCCGAGTACATCACACTTTATATTATGTTGCTTGCTTCCAGAATAATGGATTGTGCAATGCCATCCACTGAGTATGCTTCAAAGTGCTCTGTGATCTTTCCCAGAACAAGTGACTTTATTTCTTTTTTTCTAATTTGTATTTATGTTGGTTTGTTTGTTCTTTTGTGGCACTAGAATATTCGCAAGCCACTTTCATGGGTGTTCAGTGATATTCCACTGGCCAGTTTAGGGCAATGATTCCCCTGACTCCTTGGCCGTCAGAGACAAAGGTATCTGGAATTGCCAATATAGTCTTCTAATTTCTGTTAGTGGTAAGAATACCTCTAATCCATGTCAGCCTAATAGCAGGGTTATCTCTAACATCTGTCGATCTAGAGACAGCAATTCATCTAATTACTGTCAATTTAGTGGCAGGGATATCTTTAACTTTTTGATTTTGATTTGATTTATTATTGTCACATATGTTAGCATACGGTGAAATGTATTGTTTCTGGTGCGCTATACAGTCAAAGTATACCGTTCATAGGAAAAGAAATGAGAGAGTGCAGGATGTAGTGTTACAGTCATAGCTATGGTGTAGAGAAAGATCAACTTAATGCGAGGTAGGTCCATTCAAAAGTCTGATGGCAGCAGGGAAGAAGCTATTCTTGAGGCGGTTGGTACATGTCCTCAGACTTTGCATCTTTTTGGAAGAGAATATGTTCAAGGTGCATGGGGTCCTTAATAATGCTGGCTGTTTTGCTGAGACAGCAGGAAGTGTAGACAGACTCAATGGTTGGGAGGCTGGTTTGTGTGATGGATTGAGCTACAGTCATGACTTTTTATAGTTTCTTGTGATCTTGGGCAGAGCAGGAGTCATATCAAGCTGTGATACAACCAGAAAGAATGATTGACTTTTGTCGTTCTAGGGAGAGAAATACCTCTGAATGCTATTAAACCACTAGCTGGGGTATCTCCAAAACCCACCAGCCAAACTTGCAGATGGCAAAAGCTAGAGGCAGGCTTAGTAATGCAGTATTTCTGAAAGACAGGGTAATCAGGACATGCCAGTGGTGGCACAGATAGTTACTGGACCCATGCAGATACTTCCATTGACTACAGAAACTCCACAAGAGATACTGGTCACTGTTCAAAGGTTTTTAAAGTTTAAAAATTTTAAAGTCTTTTTTAAAAGTTTATTTATTTTTGTAACGAGTAGGCTTACATTAACAGCAATGAAATCACTGTGAAAATCCTCAAGTCACCATACTCCGGTGCCTATTCAGGTACACCGAGGGAGAATTTAGCATGGCCAGTGCATCTAACCAGCATGTCTTTTGGGACTGTGGGAGGAAACCGGAGTGCTTGGACAAAACACACCCAGACACGCGGAGGCCATGCTGATTCCGTACAGACAGTGATCCAAGACTGGAATTGATCCAGGGTCCCTGGCTCTGTGAGGCAGCACTGCTAACCATTGTGTCACCGTGCCATCCCTGCTGGAAGCGTTGAGGTGCTGGGAGTGGGACTGTTGGTCAAGGGAGGAGATTGGGGTGGGGAGAGCATTGGGTGGGGTGTCGTCCTGGGTTACTGGTAGGATCACTGCTTTTCACAGCCAAAGTAAAATGGCGTATACAGTAATATATTTTCTGTCACCATCTCAAGAAAGCAGCAGATTTTCATCAAAGTACCCAAAAGATGATGGCTTTATACTTGAGATCCATGGAGTTTCTTTTCGTTAGAAGCCTTTCACGCAAAACACTGACAACAACTTTTATCATCCTGGTCAGCCTTGATAGAGGTATCAATCTTCAACAGTAGAAAATTAAGTATTATAATGAAATTAAAAAAACTGCCTCATTTGAGGCAATAAATCAAACTTTCATAAATGACTCCAACATTGATCATTCAGTACCTCCTTTATATTTTATTCTACGTGTTATTATCCTGCATTTAAATAATGCCACGTCATTGGGATACAATGCATGTTTTCTGATCAATATCCTACACAAGTGGAACAGGTAGCCCTGAGGGACACTTTTATGAGGTATTGTTGATGCTTAAAATTTCCCATCCTAATACTGTGATAACAAAAAAGGACTTCAAATGGTAAATGCTCAGAATGGGATTACACAAATGTGCCAATTTAGCTTTCACAAAGCAGTGTGCAAAAAAAAATGAAAAAGAACATCATTTTCTATTGTTCAACTTTATTTGCAACACTGCAAAGTCATACATCATTTTGCAGAGGTTTCCAGGTCAGCTATAGCCCTACACCTTCTGACAGCACTCGGATGATAAATGCTTTGTCCGGGCCTGCAATAAAATAGACAGTATCGTAATGTCTGCAGGTATTGAAAGTTCTTATTAGCTGTCTAATTTGTTTCAGGCGATCTCCTGTTTATTTTGTGAAGCAGAATGTGCTTTAACAGTTCAATTCCCAAGACCCTTGCTGTAATCAAAGTGCATATAGACAGTATTTAGCCAAGGGTGGTCCAGGGGAGTTTGAGTAAAATTGAAGTCAATGGTAATCAGTGGGAAACTCTTCACTGGCTACAGACAGATCTGATATTAAGGAAGAGGAGGCGATGGCCTAGTGGAATCATCGCTAGAATATTAATCCAGAAACTCAGCTTATGTTCTGGGGACCCGGGTTCGAATCCTGTCACGGCAGATGGTGGAATTTGAATCCAGTAAAATATATCTGGAATAAAGAATCTGCTGATGCCCGTGAAACCATTTTCGGTTGTCGGAAAAGCCCATCTGATTCACTCATGACCTTTAGGGAAGGAAATCTGCCATCTTTACCCAGTCTGGCCTACATGTGACTCCAGAGCCACAACAATGTGGTTGACTCTTAACTGCCCTCAGACAATTAGGGGTGGGCAATAAATGCTGGCCAGCCAGCAACACCTATGTCCCACGAATTAATAAAAAAAATGGTTATGGTAATTGGAGGCCAGCTTCAGCTTCAAGACATTACTGCACAAGTTCCTCAGAGCCCCGAGCCCAACAGCCCTCAACTACTTCCTGGCATCATGAGCAATGTAAGACAACAGTGAAGGTAGATTACAGAATGGGTGAAGTATTTCAAGGCAAGGCTGCCTAGCCACTTCAGAGGGATTGCAAGGCACAGGCAGCATCAAAGCATAAGAACATAAGAAATAGGAGCAGGAGTAGGCCATCTAGCCCTTCGAGCCTGCCCCGCCATTCAATAAGATCATGGCTGATCTGTCGTGGCTCAGTTCCACTTTCCCGCCCTCTCCCCATAACCCTTAATCCCCTCTCTTATCAAAAACCCATCAACCCGCGTCTTAAAAATATTTAGCGAGGTAGCCTCCACCACTTCAACGGGCAGAGAATTCCAGAGATTCACCACCCTTTGAGTGAAGAAGTTCCTCCTCAACTCCGTTCTAAACCGCCCCCCCTTTATCTTGAGGCTGTGCCCCCTAGTCCTACTGTCTTTTTTGAGCGGGAAGAGTCTTTCCACCTTTATCCTATTCATCCCATTCATCATCTTATACGTCTCAATGAGATCTCCCCTCATTCTCCTAAACTCTAACGAGTACAAGCCCAGTTTATTCAGCCTCTCCTCATAGCTCAACCCCCTCAACTCCGGTATCAGCCTAGTAAACCTCCTCTGCACTCCCTCCAAGGCCAAAATATCTTTGCGCAGGTGCGGCGCCCAAAACTGCACACAGTACTCCAGCTGCGGCCTCACCAATGCCCTATACAGCTGCAGCAAGACCTCCCTACTTTTATATTCAATCCCCCTCGCTATGAAGGCCAGCATCCCATTCGCCTTCCTGACCACCTGCTGCACCTGCAAGCTGGGTTTTTGCGACTCATGCACAAGGACCCCGAGGTCCCTCTGCACCGTCGCCTGCTGCAGTTTTTTGCCCCGTAAGTAATATTCCTTCCTACCATTCTTCCTACCAAAGTGGACCACCTCACACTTGCCAACATTAAATTCCATTTGCCATTTCCTGGCCCTTTCGCCCAGCCTATCTAGATCCTTCTGGCCGAAGGCTGCTCTCTCTCCCTCCCTCTCTTTTGGAAGAGGTGTGTTGCCCCCTCGTTTGAGAAGCAAAATCTACCAGAACCTGAACAGAGAACTTGTAACAATTGCAGCCTCTTCTACATTTGACTGCATCCAAGAGACCAACTAACCCAAATCTGGAGGGATGCTTAAAATCCACACCTAAATGCCAATCAAAGGATACCTAATCATATGTTCTCACACCTGTTTATAATTAAACTCTAATGTCCCTTACTTTGGGATGTGTGAGTGCGAGTGTGTGTGCGTGCATGCAGGTATGTGTGTGTGTGTGCATGCGTATGCGTACGGGTATGTGTGCAGGTGTGTGCGCGTGCATATGTGTGTGTGTGCAGATGTGCGTGCAGATGTGTGTGTGGGGTGTGTATGTGTGTGTATGCGTGTGAGTCTATGTGCGCGTGTGTGTGTGCAAGTGTGCGTGCGTGTATGTGTGTGTGTGTGTGTTTGCGTGTGCCTGTGCCTGAATGACCGCATAAGGGCCGAATGCTTGATATTGCATTTTTATTATTTTCCGCAGGTTTAGTGATTAATAAATTTGCTCTTTCTTTGGCTGAAGAAAACTTGCTTTGATTAGCTCCATAATGTTCACAGCTTAACTAAAAACATTCCAATTTGGAAAGGGGGAAGAAAAAACTAAGTCGAGAAGCTTGGATAGACGGGATCCAATTCTCCCCTTCTCATCTGGTCATAACACTCGGATTAGGCTCACAATACTCTGGAGCAGGATTTGAGTCCATAATCTGTTGATTTCAGAGGCAAGAGTGCCATAGCTGAACTGCAACTGTCACCATGCCCTCTAGTTACCACCCCACCAGCTTTACAGTGTGGTTAGCTGAACAGTGCAGATCAGGTTCTGACAGAAGTTTGACTGTATTCCCTCAAAGAAAAGCTTCTGTCAATGTTCAAGTTCAGGGTCCTCAATGAATAAGGAGCAGTTTGGCAAGGTGTCCAAGAGCAAGTGTCATGAATAGAACAGCTGCCCCCTGCAAGCAGTCAATGGTGTAAACCAGTGTGTGTGTGTGTGTGTGTGTTTAATTTCCAAAGCTTGATCCGTGAGCCAGCCATGAATCTTGCACGTCTTTTACAACCTGTAATCAATAGCACTAATCATGGTATTTATTGAAAGAATGTTCCATTTAGAACATAGAACATAGTACACTACAGCACAAACAGGCCCTTCAGCCCACAAGTTGCACCGATCATATCCCCACCTACTAGGCCTATCTATAACCCTCAATCCCATTAAATCCCATATACTCAACCAGAAGTCTCTTAAAAGACCCCAATGAGTTCACCTCCACCACCACCGACGGCAGCCGATTCCACTCATCCACCACCGTCTGAGTGAAAAACTTACCCCTGACATCTCCTCTGTACCTACTCCCCAGCACCTTAAACCTGTGTCCTCTCGTAGCAACCATTTCAGCCCTGGGAAATAGCCTCCGAGAATCCACCCGATCTACACCTCTCAACATCTTATAAACCTCCATCAGGTCATCTCTCATCCTTCGTCTCTCCATCTTTGCTGATGTGCAGAAAATCATCTTTGCTGATTTTTTGCACATTCTCTCAAAACTTGACACTTTAGTTGTGGCAAGTAATGCCATCTACCCATAGTCAGCGTTACAAATAAATCACAAGGGGACCACTCCATGTTGTAGCATTATTGGATCTGAAGTTTTTCATTGGAGCACAGGTCAAATTCTGCAAAAGCAAAAGGTACAGTGTTTGGGGTTGAAGGGCAATATGGAAAATTTAACTGACGGGCTGCTGTATTTTGCATGCCAGCAACCTGCCACGTGTCATAAAAAGATTATGAGGAGTAGAAGCAGAAAACATACATTGTTGACACCTCAGTATCTGTAACAATGGATGAATGTTTTAGATGTCTCTAACTAGAACTGATTACAAGTGGCCATTTTCGATGTTAACTACACTCCTATTCTAGCATTCGAAAGCCACAATGACCGAAGGCTCTGCTTACACGTGAGGTGAATGTACACACGATGTTTCCTTAGCGCTGTTACTACCCTGAGGGACATAATGAAGCCCAGTGGCTCCTAAGGCTTTGAATCAACCTCCACTGGTGATTTACAAACACTTCTTATTTATAAATGGATATTTGCAGAATCTAATTCTGCATGTAGGTGTAGATTAATGAAAGCTAGTGTGGAAATTGGCCCCATAGAAAGTAAGCCTGGGGAATTCAGAATGGAAAATAAGGTGACGGCACATTAATTGATGTTGCATTTTGCATTGGTCTTCTCTACTGAGGATACAAATAACATCTTAGAAGTAGCTGTAAATCGGGAAGTGGAAGGGAGGGGAGAACTCAGGAAAATTACAATCATTGGGGAAGTGGTATTGAGGAAATTGTTGGAGCTGCAGACTGACAAATCCCTAGATCCTGATGGACTTAGTTTTGGGGCTTTAAAGGAAATTGCTGGTGAGATAATCGTTGCATTAGTTTTAATTTTCCAGAAGTCCCTATATTTCAGGGTAGGTTCCATTGGATTGGAAAATAATGAATGTAACTCCTTTATTCAAAAAGGGAGGGAGTCAGAAAGTGGGAAACTAGAGGTCAGTTAGCTTAGTATCTCTCCTGGGGAAAATGTTCAAAGCTATTATGAAAGATGTTATGGCAAGCCATTTGGGAAAAAAAATTAGAGTTAGCAGGGTTATATGCAAGGGAAGTCATCTATATCCAATTTATTGGAATTCTTTGAAGATGTAACATCTGCTGTGGATGAAGGGGAACCAGTGGATGTGCTGTATTTAGATTTCCAGAAGGCATTTGATGAGGTGCCATAAAAAAAGTTATTGCAGAAAATAATAGCTCATGATATAAGGGGTAACATATTGGTACGGATAGAAGATCAGCCAGCAAGCAAGGGAACTGTAGGCATAAATGGGTCTTTTCCTGATTGGCAAGGTGTAACAAGTCGCGTGCCACAAGGATCAGTGCAAGGATCCAGGTATGGTGTTAAGTTTGCTGATCATACAAAGGGGGAAGTTTTTCTGTCCCACCCGCCACTTGATTCATAGTGGGCAGGGGGAACCCTGCAAATGTCCATTGACCTTGGGTGGGATTTTCCGGTTTTAGGGTGAGCGCAGTTGGAAAATCCCACCCAAAGTTAGGTAGGAGAGAAAGATGTGAAGAGAACACAAGGAAACTGCTAAGGGCTATGGATAGGTTAAGTGAGTGGGTAAAGACCTGACAGATGGACAGTGATGTGGTAAAGTATAAAATGTTCCATCTTGGAAAAAAAAGCTCATTATCTAAATGGTGAGAGATTGCAAAGCTCTAAAGTACAGAGGGATCTGGGTGTCCCAATGCATGAATTGCAAAAGGCTAGTAAACTGGTGCAGCAAGTAATTAAGAAAGCTAATAGAATGTTATCATTTATTGTGAGAGAATTGATTACAGGGTTATGCTTCAGCTAAGCAGGGCATTGGAGCATTAATGTTTAACTGACTTTCGAAAGGAAATCTGTGATTAAATAATTGTGTTAGATTTTGAATTTGCCATTTTCACCAGGAAAAATGGCCCATAAATATGTGGCCCTCCTGTAGGACATATGGCACTCCTGGATAATGTGTAACATAGTTTGTTTCTCTCCCTCAGTGCATTAGGAGTTTGTACTGTGGCCGCAGCAGTGGAGGTTGGTAGATTTGGGGTGCCAGGCCGCCCTGCATCAGTTTAGCAAGGACCACTGTTGCTGCGTCAGTCCAGAGCCTGCTATTTTACAGGTGGGGTTCTTTTCACAAGGAACTCTTCCCCTTTTTCCCATTCCTTGATTCAAAGGATATCTGCTGGCAGATCTTGCTCAGGAAGGGTGCTCCATGTGGGACACAGATGGAAAGTGGGCAGTAGGTGGGTTGAACAAGTCATCATGGAGTGAGGTTCACTGCGGATTGTTTCAGTCAGCTAATGGTTTTTTTTTAACAGAAACCAGTTGAAACCATTGAGGTTTCACCTCACTGACTTCTCCATGGTGACCTGTCTCACAATTAACCTCTCCTTCAAAGCTGAAACTTTACAAGCATTCCTTGGTCAAAGTTGTAAGTTTAGTAAAGCACCTAGACTTTTCTACCTGTATCAATGAAGTACGTTGGCACTATCAATGACCCCTCTGAATACCATCAGCTTTTAATATTAACACAAATATTCCACTTTTAATAACTAACAGGAATTGACTTGAAGAGCAAAATAATGATGAACTTATCATAACCCATGGCCATGGAGCATTAATGTTTAACTGACTTTTGAAAGGAAATCTGTGATTAAATAGTTGTGTTAGATTTTGAATTTGCCGTTTTCACCAGGAAAAAGTGGCCCATAAATATGTGACCCTCTTGAAGGACATTTGGCAGAAGCGTACACTCTTTTTCTGCCCAGTGTTGCTAAACTTCAAATTTTTAAAATTTGTTCTTTTTATTCGTTCGTGAGACATGGGTGTCACTGGCTGGCCAGCATTTATTGCCCCAACGCCATTTGCCCTTCAGAAGGCGAACTTGAGTACAACTGAGTGGCTTGCTGGGCCATTTCAGAGGGCAGTTGAAAGTCAACTACATTGCTGTGGGTCTGAAGTCATATATAGACCAGACCAGGTAAGGACAGCAGATTTCCTTCCCTAAAGGACATGAGTGAGCCAGTTGGGTTTTTTTCACAAAATCAACAATGGTCAACAGTAGATACTTAATTCCAGATATTTTTTATTGGATTCAGATTCCACCATCTGCCATGGTGGGACTCGAACTCTGGTTCCCAAAACATTAACTGAGTTCCTCGAATAATAGTCTAGCAATAATACCATTAGGCTGTCCCACAGGGGAGGTAATGATGGGAAAGACAGAAGCATAGAAAATAGGTGCAGGAGTAGACCATTCAGCCCTTTAAGCCTGCACCACCATTCAGTATGATCATGGTTGATCATGTGCCTTCAGTGTCCGACTTTTGCTTTCCCCCCACACCCCATTGTATGCATCAAATACATTGTATGATCTTGTATCATTATTTAAAACTTAATATTTGATGCCCAGTCTTAATTGAATAGATTTATTGCACACTCAATGTCATTTTTAGTGGGAAATTTTGGAAATGCTACATTGTGGCACAAGACCAGCAGACTGTTTTCCCTGTTTAAGTTTCCTTTCTGCTTGTGCAAATCATTGATGAGCAAATTCAGGCCCATAATGTCACACTCACAGATATTGGTCATGATGGGCTGGGGCGGGTGTAATTCCTCCTGTTAATAATTTGAGCAGAAAAAACAAATTGTCAAGTTTGGATAATAAAGACTTTTGCCAAAATCTTCAACGCAAGAATTTCACCTTCAGTGTTTTCCCTGCAGCATGGAATTCCTAAATGTTATCTGTTACCAAAATGAACAAATGCATTTTGAGACCAACTTTTTTTTTATAAATGCTTAAAGTTGTCAAAGCTGTGAAGATATTCACTTCATTGAGACTCCCACTTTCTTGGACACTCATAGCACCATTCTCAACCTTTATCATCACCATTTATATCATCACCTTTGTCTTTTTGTCAATGCCACTCCTATCAATTACAGTCTCACTCAACCCGCCCCCCCCCCTCCACCCCTCACCCTCATTGTATAAACCTTGCTCTGACAAAGGGTCATACTGACTCGAAACGTTGGCTGTATTCTCCATGGATGCTGTTGGACCTGCTGAAATTTTCCTGCATTTTCTGTTTTTATTTCCGATTCCAGCATCCACAGTATTTTGCCTTTATCCCACTTTCTAGTGTTCTCTTTGTTGTGTCTCTCAATGTCCTTTCATAACTGAAATTGGCAATAGCACAGGGTGGGGAGGAGGCTTTATAGTGAAAATGTACGGCTGTTTAATCCTCTAAAATAACTGAAGCAATGGCAATAACCTTATCTTCCTTTATGCCCACTACCAGATCCAGCCTCTCTGTTCCTCCAGCCACTTGGTGGCAGCTCAGATAGCTCTGTGGCTTTTTATCTGGTTTCAATAAGCTTCAAGAATCTGACATTTCCATTTGTACTTTTGTTTCAGTTCCCGTTTCTGTTTCATTTTCCCTCGAAAGCTGAAGGTTCAGTTCCCCTTTTAGTTCATGGCCTGACACAAAAACTACAAGCTTTGAAAAGATGGATTCCATCAGACCATGTTTAGAAACATATGGAAAACATATGGATTGCTTTTCACCTTGAACTAATGTACCCATCATCTTTGACATGCATAAAAAATAGTTCAGTGGCGCAATGTATTGCTGTCTCACCAAAAGAATGGGGCACAAAATTATGGGATCAAGCTTGCAGTGTTTTTCAGAGAAACTCTTAATATGATCTGGAATAATAATGGACAAAGAACAGACAGCAAAGAAAATTACAGCACAGGAACAGGCTCTTCAAGCCTGCATCGCCCAAGCTTCCTGTCAGAACTAAAATCCCCTACCCTTCTGGGGACCATATCCATCTATTCCCATCCTATTCATGCATTTGACAAGATGCCCCTTGTAAGTCACTACTGTATCTGCTTCCACTACCTCCCCCGGCAGTGAGTTCCAGGTACCCACCACCCTCTGTGTAAAAAACTTGCCTCCTGTGTCTCTCTGATGGGGAACTACTAATAGATTTGCCAAATGTATTTGAGGACCTGCAGGCTTCCGATTTCATTGTGACTGTTTTCAGAGCTGTTCCAGAGAAAGCTGCCTGAGTCCCTTCGAGTGGGATTTTCCGGCCACGCTCACCCCAAAACCGGAAAATCCTGCCCCCCCGCACCCTCACCCCCCCCACCCCCCACCCCCCGGCCAGGGTCAACAGACCTTTGCATGGTCTGCCCCTCGCTCGCTCGCTTCCTGTGGCGGGCGGAATAGGAAAGTTCACCCCTGGCGGGCAGGGAGATCTAAAAACAGGAAATAAAGAAATGAAAATAATGTTGAAAGGAAGATGGTGGAAGTAGGCCACCTGTGAGGAAGAAATCTGCTTTTCCAAAGTTATAGCTGAATCTAAGTTTACAGATTTCAAGAGCTGTGTCCTAGATTAGTGTTGCAAGCAGTTGTCTCAGTGAGCCCGCACACATTTGCCTTGTTGTTCTCTCTGTGTGTATGTTTTGTCTAGTATAACAATTTTTTTTTGTATTGTTAATGCGCCACTCATGATCAATTTTCAATGCCTTAGTGCAAAGTAATCACTGCCCAGCCAGAATTTGTAAATTGATCACTTGGCTGTGCTGCTGGTTCTCAGATCTTAAAATCATAAATCACCATAAGGGTCAATAGCACGGCAACCTTGGCCTATATTATTGTACAAACAACATCCATAATGGAATTGGAAAATTCATACTCTTAAAGATTGCTGCGTTCTCTATTTCAAACACTGCAGCCTGAGGTCTCTATGCAGAAATTTCTGGAGAACTAGAGAACAACTTATATTTACATAAAACCCTGAGGAGAAGAAAGCACCCCACAGCTCCTCACATTTCGAAATGGAGGAGTGATTGTTAGACAGGAAGGAGATTTGCCTGTCTCATGGGCTGAGTGCTTAGGGAGGTAGCTATCAGCTAAGGATCACTATCTTATTACCCCTTTTGCAAACACATGCAGGATTGTGTGCATGAGTATGTCTCTGTGTCTGAGTGTGTATATCTGTTTGTGTTTATTTATCTGTCTGTGGATGTATGTCTGTCTGAATGTATGTGCGTGTATGTCTGTGATTGTGTCTGTGTCTGTGTGCCATTGTATGTGTCTGTGCTCATGTGCTTGCAAGTGTGTCTCTATGTATGTGTGCGTGTGTTTGTTTGTGTGCTTGTCTGCCTATGAGTGTGTGCATATATATGTGTGTCTGTGCTTGTGTGCTTGTGAATGTGTGCATATCTATATATGTGTGTGCATATGTGCATGCATGTGCGTGTGTGTGTGTGCGTTCAGGCTAGCTTGGAATGCATTCCCTTGTCAAGGTTGTCCTTGTCTAAAACTTTGTTCAGTCCAGTGGTGGTTTCCTCATGGGTAATGTATAGATTTCATATGCTCCAACATAGGCGCACAATAATGACACCCAATTTAAAACACTTGAAGTATTCAGATATAATTAATTAGCTGGACTTCTTACCTCTCAGGTACACAGACTCTGAGGCAGTCTGATGGATGAATTAATGAAGAAATAAAGCTGTGGCCTAGATTCTCATCCCGGGATTTGATGCACTGTGTCAGGAGTTTTCCCAGTTCTCGAACCCAATCTTTAAAAATGTTCAGCACAAGTTGGATTTTCAGTTGGGTGTAGGCAAGCCTGGAATGAATGTGCAGGCAGCCTGCTGTAGAGGTATGCTGGGCAGAAGGCCTGTCTCTGTGCCCTGGCACTCTGTTTAAATAAAGAGAAGATTAAAACAAAAAGCATTTCTCCAGCCCTCATTCTCACCCGACGCCATAAAATCCCTTTGCCCCACTTATGTTAACCTATGCAAATCTATGCCTCCCTACACACCTACTACATAGCTCATCATACCCCCAATGTCAACCCACAATCTCCATTCAACATCTTTTGCCCTTATGCTTCATGCCAACTCATCTGGTATCTTTTACATTTTCTTGATAGCTTTGACAGTTTTGACATTTTATTGACTGTTCCTTGATTAACAATTCCTTGAGATTCCTTGACAGTTCTTTGACAGTTGGACAGCTCTTTGACAGCTTAACAGTTCTAATTCATTTGTGTGTAAAAAGTGCATACTCATATTTAATTTTAACAATCCAAAAGTATGCCTTACTTCTCCAAAAGGTATCTGGAGACACTACCTTACCTCGACAAAGGGATACCCTAGCTATTCAAATTAATCCACCAAGCTCAGACCTTTTCTTACCAGTTCTAATCTGCACACCCAGAGTTCCACAATCCTGGCCAACCAAAATCCCATTCAGTCGAAGAAGCTGATGAACATTTGCCGTTATTGAGATGCTCAGTTGTGGCAAAAATCTGGGCCTGTGTTTGGTTAGAAGCAATTTTACCCCAACTTTCTGGGTGGAAAACTGGGATCAAATGGAATGCTGATTTTACCCCACCCCCACCACCCTCAACAATGGAGGCAATTTGATCTTATCCTGCTGGTTGAGTGAAATGTTTGTTTTAATACCCTGGCCAATTGTACTCTCCACTGAAGTCAATATTGGATGAGTATAAAATTTGCATTTAAACGATCACCTGGGTAAAACTCAGCCGGTTTGTATTACGATTGCCCCCATTGTTCCCATTAGATGACAGCAGGGTCTTCTTACCCAAGAGATAATAAAGCAAGGAACAAGTTGTTGGGTCCTATTGTGAATGTAAACTTGATGCTGTAATCAGTTCCTGGCTTCAATGGCGATTAGGGCATATAACTTATTATTTTGAATACTAAGGAATATAACTCATGATCAAACTGATCTCCTGAACCCATTTTGATTGCCAAAGGTGATGTTGGAAGAATATTTCATATGATTTCCCTATGGTGGTATAGTGGTAATGACTTTGGACTTGTAATCCAGAGGCCCAAGCTAATTCCCTGGGGACACGGGTTCAAATCCAACTATGGCAACTGATGTAATTTAAATGCAATTAATCAATCTGAGATACAAATCCTGCCTCAGTAATGGCGACCATTACCACTATCATTGATTGTAATGTCCTTTAATGAAGGAACTCTACCATCCACACCTGGGTGGCACAATGGTTAGCACTGCTGCCTCCCAGCATCTGGGACCTGAGTTTGATTCTGGCCTCAGGTGACTGCCTGTATGAAGTTTTCACATTCTCCCTGTGTCGGTCTGGGTTTCCTCCAGGTGCTCCAGTTTCTTCCCATGCGCCAAAGATGTGCAGGAGTGGTTGATAGGCCACACTGAATTGCCCTTTAGTGTCCCAAGATGTGTAGGTTGGGGGATTAGTTGGGGAAATATGTTATGGAGATAGGACCTGGATGGAATGCTCTGTCAAAGAATCGGAGCAGACTTAGAACGTAGAGCATAGAACATTACAGCGCAGTACAGGCTCTTCCGCCCTCGATGTTGTGCCGACCTGTGAAATCAATCTAAAGCCCACCTAACCTACACTATTCCAATATCATCCACATGTTTATCCAATGACCATATAAATGCCCTTAATATTGGCGCGTCCACTACTGTTGCAGGCAGAGCATTCCACACCCTTTCTACTGTCCAAGTAAAGAACCTACCTCTGACATCTATCCTGTATCTGTCACCCCTCAATTTAAAGCTATGTCCCCTCCATCCGAGGAAAAAGGCTCTCACTATCTAATCCTCTGATCATCTTATATGCCTCTATTAAGAAACTTCTAGTCTTCTTCTATCAAAAACAGCCCCAAGTCCCTCAGCCTTTCCTCATAAGACCAGAGAGAGAGAGAGGGACAGAGACAGAGAGAGAGAGAGAGAGACAGAGAGAGAGAGAGAGAGAGAGACAGACAGGCAGAGAGGGAGAGAGAGAGACAGAGACAGAGAGAGTGAGAGATGCAGAGAGAGACACAGAGATAGCAGAGAAAGAGGAACAGAAGCAGAGAGAGACAGAAAGAGAGAGAGGGAGAGAGAGAACCGAATGGCCTCTGTCTGCACTGTAGGGATTCTATGATTCTATCATACCGGATCGGGCCTGCATGTGACTTTAAAGCCTCAGCAATGTGAATAACTTCTAACTGCTCTCATTTCAAGGACATGGGCGGCAAATGCTGGCCTTTTTAATGATGCCCACATCTCATGAAAAAATAACGAAAAATGAATTTCATCTTTTTTATTTGCTTCTTTCGGATTACATTGACAGCTGTTTGGAATGGAATTGTTATGGATCATAATACCTAAGGCATCATCGCCGTGTGGAGTGGGCTCAAGGGACCAGTTGGTGTTTATCTGTCCTTCACTTGTTGTCCACTTGCTGAAAACCATCTGAAGTGAATAACAATCATTAAACTATCATTTCACTCCTTCAAGATTGTCCTAAACAGCCAAGATAACCTCTGATCTCAATTCTCCACTCCCAACCTGCCCTCTCACTTTCAAAATTGCCAACATCCTCGTTCACCTTTGCTTTTTAAGTTCATTTTGTATTCTGAAGAGCTCAGTTGAGGTTCCTCAAACCCATTTCACGTAAGATCATTGTAGTTGTTTTCATGACCTTTCTCCTTTGTTAGGAAGCTCCTCCAGCTCTACAACCCTCCAAGTTACTTCCAACCCTTCCAATTCAGGCCACTTATGTCGCCCTGATTTTCTTTGCTCCACCATTTGTAGCCATGCCTTCGGCTACCTAGACCTTCAGTTTTAGAATTCCCTTCTTGAACTTCTCTGTTTCTCTATCTCCCTCATTCTTTAAGATCTACTTAAAACCTGCCTTTTTGAGCAAGCTTTTGTTGATCTGTCCCATTATCTCCTTCTGTGCCTCAGGTGTTAGATGTGATTTCATAATCACTCCTGTGAAGCACCTTGGAACCTTTTAATCCATTAATCACATTTTACAAACGTAAGGGTTGTCATTGCAGTAATCAACTGTTTATTTACAGCTGTCATTTTAGTTTGCCATGGGCGGCACGTGGAACAACAGTTAGCAGTGCTGTCTCACAGTGCCAGAGACCCAGGTTCAATTCCAGCCTTGGGTCACTCTCTGGGGGGAGTTTGCATATTCTCCCCGTGTCTGTGTGGGCTTCCCCTGGGTGCTCTGGTTTCCTCCCCACACTCCAAAGATGTGCCAGTTAGATGGATTGGCCATGCAAAATTGCCTCTTAGTGTCAGAGAGATTAACAGGGTAAATATGTTGGGTTGTGGGGATAGGGCAGGTTGGGATTGTTGGTGCTGCAGGTATGATGGGTTGAATGGCCTCCTTCTGCACTATAGGGTTCTATGATTCTAAAATGTACTTCATAACAATTCATCACAATTTTCTAAGCAAACTTTCCAAAACAAAATCTGCAGCATGTTGAGAATTCATCAGATTTAATTTCTGATACAGTGCAGCCTTTTACAGTCAGATAATATTATCAGTTACAGTCTAAACTTATCCCTTGAAGATTTATGATTAGCAGTGTTCAATTCTATCAGTTCCAATCAATGCTTCCTGAGTAAAATCATTTGTCTCTCAGGAATAATTGGTTTGCTATGGTCAAAACTCACCCCATTGGACCAAAACCTTACAATAATTTTAGAATATAGTTGCAAAGGTAGCATTGGCTTAACATCTGATAAATACTCCACTTAAGCCAATGGTCAGCTTTTAAATTTGATGGGTTGACAGGATCATTGAGAACGTCAGAGACAAGTCAAGGTGTGGCCCCTTTAAGGACTGTCCCTTTAAAGATAATTGCAGCTGCACTTGTTGAGCACCTGCTCCAATCGGATGAACATCAAAGGGAAGGTTCTGGAGCAGTGGGGACTTCGCTAAAGGAGGCTGGGGGAGTTGTCCAGCTGGAAGGCGTGTTGTGCCTTTTACTTTTTAGAGAAAAGGTGGAGTTCAGAACTTGGATTGTTTGTGGGTTTTTGGGTGCAAAAGAAATGGAGGGCTGGAATCCCAAGCCCCATTGGAACCAGCTGGGAACTAGAAGTATTTGCTCCTGTTAGCCCACCAGTTTCTGAATCCCATGTGAAGTGGGTAGCTGTCCCAACTCATGGTGAAACTCATTGAGGCCTCTGAAAAGAAGTTGACTGCAAGCAGGTTGGATTGGGGATTGGAGTGGGGGTTAGTTTCAGCACCAAGAGGCAGCTACTCAATGGTGGGGGGGTAGTATAGGTATTTCAGGCAGGCCTAGAGACCCAACTAAATGGAGGAGAAGCCATAGACTGCCCCTGTAGAGGAGTATCCTCCATCCTCGTCCCCCAAATTGGTGGCCTGCCTGGAGTCAATTTAACATTGATTCTTAAATAACAAGGTTGGAGAAGGCGCTCCTCCATTTTGAACTTGCCTCCTGTGTGATCTGCTTCCTCTTTAAAGCTGGAAGGCCTCTTATCGCCAGCTATAAGGACCAGTTTTCCTCAATTAGATACCGAGCCCCTGTCTCTGCCCCTGTACAAATCCCACCAGGTGACTGTGTGTGTTTCCTGATGAGGCAGATTCAGTACTTAGCGACGGTCCCAAACATCCAGAGGCTCTGAGGTTTCAGGAAACAGTTATTGAGGTTTACAGCATGGAAACACGCCCCTTGGCCCAACTTGTCTGGGCTGCCCTTTTTTCCTTAACTGCTAAGCTAGTCCCAATTACCTGCATTTAGCCCATATCCCTCTGTACCTATCTTACAATGTAACTGTCTAAATGCTTTTTAAAAGGCAAATTGTACCTGCCACTATTACTACCTCTGGCAGCTTGTTCTGGACACTCACTATGCTGTATGTGGGGGGGAAAAAATTGCCCCTCTGGACCCTCTTGTATCTCTCCCCTCTCACCTTAAACCTGTGGTTTTAGATTCCCCTATCTTTGAGAAAATATGTTGACAATCTAGCTGACCTGTGCACCTTGTTATTTTATAGACTTCTATGCTCCAAAGGGAAAAATGTCCCTGTCTATCCACCCTCTCCTTATAAGTCAAACCATCAAGTCCTGGTAGTACCCTAGTCAATCTTTTCACCACTCTCTTTTTTCTCATTTGAATAATATCCTTTCTATAGTAGAGTGATCAGTTATCCTTAAAAATCTTGTGTCACCTTGTCAGAAGATAAGAATTTTTATTCCATGCTGGTTGGAGATTGCAGGCCAATAAAACTTTGTCTGGGAGTTAAGTACAACAAGTTCGCTCTGATTTTTTTTTTCCCTGACCTGCAAATATCTCTCTGAGAGCTGAAGGTTAATGTACTAAAACAGCTGATGAATACAAACTGGGTTTGTGTAATAATTCTTCCTCGCCAGTTAAGAGGAAAAACAAGTTTATTTACAGCTAAAAGGCTACACAGGAGCAGCCTTTGGCTGGAGTGAGCACCTGAGAAGGTTCTGGAACAGCAACCCCTGCTTACTGGGTGAAATCACCCTGGGTGATTTCACCCACCTTGCTCCCTGATTTGCCTCCCTGGGTCATGTGATCTTAACTCTATGGCTTGATCCTTAAAGGGACAAGCACCACATTTTGTTTTTGAAACACTCCAGTTTATGTTTGTTTTAAACCAAGCTCACTTATAACCCGTTGCTACAAGTGAGGATCAATCTGATCATGTGGGATGGAGAATTTGAAGATTACAGAATTAGTTTCCATGGGTTGACCTGTGACTTTAGCTATGATGGGACTTCATGGGCCAGAATTTGACATTGATCGATGCCCAACCTAGAAGCATGCAAAACTGAGTGGGAAGGCACCAGGCGTGCATTCTAACATCTTCACACTTTTGTGCAACATTATGGTCAGCTGGAGCCAGAGATGTACCTGCCGATGGGCAGCTGAGCCCATTCAGGTGACAATTTTACATGACTTGTCCACTTTTATAATTGGCAGGTAGATGGGTCAGTTAGCTTTCATGTTTTTTGCAGCAAACAAGTTCTCGGGCAGGATAAAACATCCAGGGCGATGTAAAGTAAAAATAGATGTTTGAGGGCCAAAGTCCTATATGA
Source organism: Carcharhinus amblyrhynchos (assembly GCF_965287045.1). Lineage (NCBI taxonomy): Eukaryota > Metazoa > Chordata > Chondrichthyes > Carcharhiniformes > Carcharhinidae > Carcharhinus > Carcharhinus amblyrhynchos. The sequence continues at coordinate 8,487,191 of NC_137333.1, read as the reverse complement.
CCTATGTAAGTGGAGGCAATGGCCTAGTGGTGTTATCACGAGACTATTAATCCAGAAACTCAAGTAATGTTCTGAGGGCCCAGGTTCGAATCCCACCGTGACAGATGGTGGAATTTGAATTCAATAAAAAATATCTGGAATGAAGAGTTTACTGATGACCATGAAACCATGGTTGGAAAAACCCATCTGGTTCACCTCATGTCCTTTAGGGAAGGAAATCTGCCATTCTTACCTGGTCTGGCCTACATGTGATTCCAGAGCCACAGCAATGTCGTTGACTCTTAACTGTCCTCAGGTAACTAGGGATGAGCAATAAATGCTAGCCAGTCAGCATGTCCCATCAATTAATTTTAAAAAATCTTGCTATTTGGTGCTTGAATTTGCAGTGTATGCAGCATTTCTTTCAATCATTTCTTTTATGTGGTGCAACAGCTCCTTGAGGCAACTCCATTAATTGGCTGGCCTATGTGAAATCACCGTCAAACTGAAGCGTCTGCTCCCACGCAGCCTGATGAGCACAAGATTCGGGCCATCATTTTCATATATCATAAGATCGATATCCAGGCCCATGTTCCAGCTATAAATTTTCTTCAAACTATTTCCAAGTTCGGTATAATAACATAACGGCAAAATAATGCAGGCGCCGGAATCTGAAACAAAAACAGAAAATGCTGGATAATCCCAGCAAGCCTGACAACATCTGTGGGGACAGAATTGAGCCAATCTTTTGAGTCTGGATCCAGACTCAATGTTAGCTCCATTCTCTCTCCGAGGTGCTGTCAGACTTGTTGAGTTTCTCCCAAGTTTGTGATGTCTGGCACTGAGTCCCATTCAGAATATAGCTTCATTTCTGTTTCAAGTGTTTACCATTTTGTCAGAAAGTGACCTTTTTGAGAAATGGGATTATTTCATAGAATCTCTAGAGTGTAGAAGGAGGCTGTTCGGCCCATCGAATCTGCACTGACAACAATCCCAACCAGGTTCTATCCCCTAAACCCCACACATTTACCCTGCTAATCCCTCTAACATACACATCCCAGGACACCTGAGGGGCAATCTTAGCATGGCCAATCAACCTAACTTGGTTGGACTGGTGGGAGGACACTGGAGGACCTGAAGGAAACCCACACAGACACAGGGAGAATGTGCAAACTCCACACAGACAGTGACCCAAGCTGGGAATCAAACTCAGGTCCCTGGAGCTATAAGGCAGCAGTGCTAACCACTGTGCCATCCTGAGGCTAGTTCCGTATCTGAAAGTAAAACGATGGCCGTTAATATGGAATTTTGAGAACTTAGTATAAATTACAGTTGATTATGTTGTGATAAAAGCAAATTACTGGGATCTAGAAAAAAAACAGAAGATACTGGGAAATCTGCAACCAGCTCCCAACAAGGTTCTGGAACCAGCCACCATAACCATCTTCTCTACCGTTGAACAGCAGTTCCCTGATGTCACACTGCTGCTAGTGTTTACCAAATTGTGGAGAACATGGATAGCGTCATGTAACCATCAACAATTTGTTCCTTCTCACTGACTGGTTGGCACCCCTGCTTACTCTATGTATGAACTCTCACTTTGCTCCTTGATTGTTTCTGTGAAGAAAGACTCGAAACGTTGGCCCTATTCTCTCTTCACGGATGTTGTTAGATCTGCTGAGATTCTCTCTATTTCTGCGTGGGTTTCCTTCCGGTACTTTGGTTTTCTCCTAAACTCCAAAGATGTGCAAGTTAGGTTGATTGGCCATGCTAAATTGCCTCTTTGTGTCAGGGAGATTAGTAGGCTATGGGGATAGGGCCTAGGTAGGATTGTTGTCAGTACAATCTCAATGGGCTGAATGGCCTCTTTCTGCACTGTAGGGATTCTATGAACTTCATTCTCTTATGGCTTCCTTGTTTCCTCTAGTTAGAAGTTGCAATCAAATAAGGACATTTTTGGAAACTATGTTATGTTTGCTGCTGTGAAGGTACACAAACATAGTTTTTTTTGTAAAATGCTCAACTTGCCAAAACAGTCTGGCACGTTGGGATGACAGATTGGAGTGTCAGTCTCTGACCTTCATGCACAACTTGCAACGCTCCCAATTATTAACTATAGATTGGACAATTGGACATCCCACAAATTAGAAACATTAGAAGATAGGTGCAGGAATAGGCCATTCAGCCCTCCTGGGTGGCATGGTGGCACAGTGGTTAGCACTGCTGCTTCACAGTGCCAAGGACCTGGGTTTAATTCCCAGCTTGAGTCACTGTCTGTGTGGAGTCTGCATGTTCTCCTTGTGTCTGTGTGAGTTTCCTCTGGTTTCCTCCCACACTCTGAAGAGGTGCAGGTTAGGTACAGTGGCCGTGGTAAATTCTCCCTCAGTGTACCCAAACAGGTGCTGGAATGTGGAGACTAGGGGATTGTCACAGTAACTTCATTACAGTGTTAATGTAAGCCTACTTGTGATTAATAAATGCATTTTGAAAAGAAACTACTTGTCTCAGCTATATGGTTTTGAAACATCGGTCACCTCTGAATTATTCATTAGATGTACAGTATCAGTGGACATGTTTGCTGACAATCTTATTAGAAAGTTGTTGTAGATCTGGTGGACTGTATATTATCATGGACACATCATCAAACTTGAAGAATGAAAGTTCATTCATTAATGACTGAATAATTGACTAAGATAGTAATGAGATTTTAAAAAAAGCAAATAAATGTGCAATGTTATTTCTAGTTGGGTTTGCATCTTAGAATAGGCATGACCTCATTTGCAATGCAAAGAAGCAAATGTGATAACAGAATAAAAGCTCATAATTAATTAAACACCATATTAATTGATTAGTGGTGTCAACTAAAGCATCTAACTATTTTTAACACGTGCTGGCACAATCGCTCATAGCCATATAATAACTGCTAAGGACTTGATAGCATATTTATTTTTTAACAAATTCCCATTGCAGTGTTCGTACTTTTTACAGTTGGCCGAAGGGTATGTTTTGTGGTCCTAGTGCTGAGCTTGTGGGACAGAAATGCTGTAGATTTTCTTTTTGCAAAGGTAAGGTAAGGTATGGGTTTGGTCAGCAACTCTTAACACAAGCCTCGAAACAGTCCTGTTAATGAGGAGCTTTGGCAAGGAGAGATGGGCAAGTCATATGGCTGCCAGTCTTTCCAATTAGACTGCAGGCTGGATGAAAGGCATGTTGCTGGATAGGGAGGTGGTTGTCATTGTGGGCATTGTGTTTTTATTTTAGCTTTTCAAAAAATACAAGAGAAACAGTTGGCTCACAAAACCTTAAATGAAATTTGTGTGAATGCATCTGGCTTTAAAAAAAAGCGACGTTTAAATGTAATTCTCATTTCGGTGAAATGAGAATCGCCTTTCTGAGTATGCGCTCAAAATCGCAGACTTTCCACCCTGTTTCCTCCCTCCTCACTCCAAAAGCCCAGGACTTAGCTTCCTGCAGCAGCCATGTGTCTTCCCATGATCTCTTCTCCCCCCCTCCCCAATGCAGTCTCCACTGTGCCTTCTACAGAGCTCTGGCATTGCCAGGGCTGCTGGAGTGCCAACCAGTCGGAGAAAAGGAACAAATTGTTACATGACTGCTATCCATGTTCTCTACGATTTGGTAAACACCAGCAGCAGTGTGACATCAGGGAACTGCTGTTCAGTGGTAGAGAGGATGGTGCACGGACTGATACTGCAGTATCTGTGGAAGGAAGCAAAGATAGAGCAATCAAGGATGCGAGTGCCAATGGCTATTGCATCACTGGCTGACTTCATGTCTCTTTGCGGTGGATTGTCCATCTCTGCAGTCAGACTTTTTTTTTACCTAGTTATGGCCAGGATGTAGAGAAATAGTCAGGGGATTAATGAGATGTGCTTTAATTCCCTATCATGCTTTCTTTCACCTTGCACTTATGGCAGCCATAAAATATTGCATTTTGAGTGCTTTAAAGCCAACACATTTTATTAATTCATAATTCACTTGGCAAACACCTTGACACATTGCAGATTACACTTCTATGACTTCTTGTTCCCAAAGCTCTTGTGACAGTCTGTTTTATAGGCACCTCTTCTTGATTTTAGCTTTCCCATTCCCGCTGATATCTTGTAAATAGTTTTATTGCAGATGACATTGCAACTGCTCAACTCTCTGACATTTCAATATAAACACTCTCTGGACATTCTAATCAAAATTCATTCCTAAAATAATTCATATATTTTTGAAAAGAAAATGATAAAATATTGAAACATAAAACAAGAGAAGTAATCTGCACTAAATAGATACGGAAAAAACTTAAATTAAGAAAATTTAAGGGGTCCGTGAGCTTACTTTTTAGTCTGAGGATTCGGGATGGACCATTTAGGATGGAGGTGAGGAGACATTTCTTCATCCAAAGAGTGGTGAACCTACGGAATTCATTACCACAGGAAGTAGTTGATGCCAAAACATTGAATGTATTCAAAAAATGACTAGATATAGCACTTGGGATGAATGGGATCAAAGGTTATGGGGAGAAAGCAGGATTAGAGTTGGACGATCAGCCTTGGATCGTGATGATTGGCAGAGCAGGCTCGAAGGGCCAGATGGCCTCCTCCTCCTACCAACTTCTATGTTTCTATGTTTATATCCATCCCAGGTAGGCATGAAGCGTGTCCAATCCTGTGCTAAATGGATGAGAAAGCAGGCTTGTCAATTTGTATTTTAATATATTAGAGTATTGAAATTTAACTGGACCAGGGTAGAAATGTCAATAACTAGGGGACAAAGGTTTAAAGGTGATGTGAAAGCCAAGTTCTTTTTTAACAGAGGTAAAAAGTATTCATTTTGTTTTTAGAAATACATGAATTATTTTGATTAGAATGCCCAAACAGCATTTATATTGAAATGACGGAGAGTTGAGTGCCTAGAATGCCCTGCCTAAGCAGGTAGAAGTAAATTTAATAGTAACTTTTAAGAAGCACCTTGACAGATACATGAATAGGCAGGGAATAGAGGGATATGAGTCACATAGAGATAAAAGGCCTTTAAAAAGGTGCCGTGTGTTGGTGCAGGTGTGGTGGGCCAAAGGGCCTGTTCCTGTGCTTCTTGTTCAACCATATAAATATTATGGCTTCAAAAGCATGTCAGAGGCTGAGAATTCTGCATTAATTCACCTCCTCCCTAAAGCCTTTCTGTTATATAAAAGGCAGCTCCAGCAATGCACAAGAAGCTCAACACCATCCAGTATAAAATAGCCTGCTTGATTACCACCTCATCCACCACCTATATATATTCAGCACTGGTACACAGTGGCTCCCTACACTTGTGTACACTTGTGTACCTTCTACAAGATGCATTGCATCAACTCACCAAGGCTCCCTTTGACAGCACCTTTCAAACATGCAACCTCTACCACCTGGAAGGACAAGGACAGCAGGGAACACCGGCACCTGCAAGTTCTCCACCATGTCACACGCCATCCCGGATTGGAACTGTGGGCGGGATTTTCTGGCTGCGTGCGGTCAAAACCTCACCCGAGGTCAACGCACCTTTTGCATGTTCCGGCCCCTGCCCCCTACGATTCCTGTGGCGGGCAGTGTGGCAAAAATCCAGCCAATATCTCCGCTCCTCAGGGTCGTTGGGTCAAAACCTTAGAGCTGCCTCCCTAGCAGCACTGTCAGTGTGTCTACATTGATGCACCCATAGGATGTATCCACCCACAGCTACATACACCACAGGGAATGCAACGGTTCAGAAGGCAGCTCACCACCAACTGCTGATGCCCACATCCCGTGAAAGAATAAAAAAAATAAAATTGTAACCCTTCAGAACCTTGAGCGAAGAGAAACTGTGGTACTGTGAAAAGATTTACTTCCGTCTAAATTGATAGTTACAACCATTACCCTATTCAGTCAAAGAATAAATAGCATTTCTTTTTCTCATTCCATCCCCAATATTATCTGCTCAGATGTGGAAAAAAGCAACTTGGAACCAGAGCTTGTTAAGTAAATTGATTATTAGCAAAATTATTTTGATACGGTGAAGTTTAAAAGAAGACCTTTATACCGAACCTATAAATAAAAATTCTGTCTGTTTCCTGCCATGCTGCTGTTGATGAATTTGACTGATTTATTTACAATACCATGACCACTGACTAGACCTGGATCAGTGAAAGACAGTGATACATAGGGACCTTGATTCTTGCAGTATAAAAATCGAGCTCTGTATAGGTCAATGAAGAGGGAAATTGTCTTTTTAATCAATCACACCAAACTGTAACTGTTGCATTCCATTGATTGTTGAATGTAGTAATTTGTTGTCTCTCTCTCTCTCTGTCATCATGTCTTTTAAGCAGTGAAGAAAGGTGCAGGTAATGCACCTTGCACTCCGACCTTTCCCTTGTGTCGAAATTACCCCAGACAGTGGCCACTGATCATATCAAACACCTGACTGATCTTGAATTAGCTCAATGTGGCCCTTCTCATTTTAGAGTTGAGAAACAATATAAGTCTTTTGAACTTTACATCCTGTGAACACAAAGAGTGGGAGAGTTAGCAGTCCTGCCTCACAGTGCCAGATACCTGGGTTCGATTCCTGGCTTGGGTCACTATCTGTGCAGAGTCTGCACATTCTCTCCATGTCTGCGTGCCCTTCCTCTGGGTACTCCCGTTTCCTCCCACAGTCCTAAAGACATGCTGGTTAGGTGCATTGGCCATGCTAAATCCCCCCTCAGTATATCCAAACAGGCATTAAGTTGATTTTTCTTTACAGTCTAACTATGACTGTGACACTACATTCTGCACTCTCTCCTTTCCTTCTCTATGAACAGTATGCTTTGACTGTATAGTGCGCAAGCAACAGTACTTTTCACTGTACACCAATACATAAATCAAATCAAACTGGAGTGTAGCGAATAGGGGATTTTCACAGTAACTTCATTGCGGTGTTAATGTAAGCCTACTTGTGACACTATTAATAAATCAAATCAAAACTAGCAGCCAGTCTAATATTGCTTGTTTTGTACTAATGGCTAACATAGTGACTGAACTGCCTCAAATGCCTTGCTCTGGGAGGATGGAAGCATTGACTGTAGGGAATGTGAATAAGATGAGTTACAACCAAGGGCAGTAGAAGAGGGGATTTAAATTGTATTTGACCTGTGTAATACCCAGGGGCAATGGGAAAAAGAAACTGGCTGTATTTTATTTTGCTGCCTCTAAATTCCACAAAAAAAATAGACTATTTTCTTCATCTCTGCAGAATCTACCTAATCCCAAGCTTTATAATGAAATTTTAAAAAGAATTGCATAAAGTGAGCTTTTGGAGACGGAGATTACAAGTTTGAGCCAGGAATGCTGCACTGTAAATGATTACTAAATAAAAGAAGGTTCCTTACCATGTGCTTTGCATGTTTATGGATGCCCAGTTATTGTGTTTTTCTCCGTAAACTGCTGGAGGCTGTATAAAATGTAAAGTTTGAAGTTTATTACTTAATTATTTTACTTTATTGCTTCCTTGTTATATTGAATATATCTGGCTTTATTAGTGCAAGATGTATCATAGAGAGAATATTGAATTAAAATGTTACATGCATAAATACATTTTTAAAAATGTTTTATATTCAAATGGATTAACCTGCATGAAGCACGTACAGAAACAGCAGTAGGTCATTTAGTCCCTTCTGTACTCTTCCTCTATTCAGTTAGGGAGTGATGGATCCACATCTTAAATCCTTTGTTTATGTAGTTTGGTTTTGTAACCCTTACAGCATAGTGGCACAGTGGTTAGCTCTGCTGCCTCACAGGGGCCTGGGTTCGATTCCCGGCTTGAGTCAATGTCTGTGCGGAGCCTGCACGTTCTCCCCATGGGTTTCCTCCAGTTCTCCCTCACAGTCTGACAGATGTGCTGGTTAGGTGCATTGGCCACGCTAAATTCTCCTCCAGTGTACCAGGTGGTGGAGCATGGCGACTAGGGAATTTTCACAGTAACTTTGTTGCAGTGTTGATGTAAGCGTATTTGTGACACTAAGAAATAAACATTAAATTCAAGGTGCTTGTCTAAGTCCATCTTTCTCACTTGACCCACTTTCCTTCTCTATGAACAGTATGCTTTGTCTGTTTGGCGTGCAAGAAACAATATTTGTCACTGCATGTTTATACATGTGACAATAATAAATCAAATCAAAATGAAAAAAAATCAAATCACCATTTTAGGGAAGGTTCCAAATTTCTACCATCCACCTAAGGATGACTTGGTGGATTTTTGCAGTACAATATTCTATGTTGTCTATTTATTTGCTGCAACTTTTGAATTAATATGAAGCTGAGCCTGTTGTGGGCTGATGGAAAGTGGGCCAATTTTATGCCTTGTGAAAGTGTTGATATCCAATAAGAGTCCCAGGTGCCTGCATTACCACCTCTTTGACCCTTTGTAAAGGAAAATGTATGCTTATCTGATTCTTATTTGACAATGAATTTGGACGTGAACTCCTCCAGGCTTATCACAGATTTCATAAAAATTCCCGTAAGATTTTGCTGACATTTTTGACTGATTCCTCACGCCTGGTAATAACCTGCCTCACTGCCTCAGATCTATTACTGATAGAAAGTGGCTAATGCTAAGGCTACCATCATCTCTCACCTTGATGATCAAGCAGCATACCAAATGTGTCAGTGAAAGAACTTAGCTGTTGAATGCGGATGTTAAGGGATCCATATTAAAGAAGGTAAGCTATCATTTGATGCACAGTTAAACCTGTATTTAACAATCACTTTCAGGCTTCGAGGAAGCTGACTTTAGATTCCAACAGCGTGACAGCCTTTAAACGTTGCTCTTTTTTTAAAATAATGCCACTGTGAGGACTTCATTATCTAATACTGTCTCAAATTGATACTCCGCATACCTGTGCAACCACAATGGCTTGCATTTACGCAGCACCTTCAGTGTTGTAAAACATACCGTGGAATTTCACAGGCATAAAAGCAAATTACTGCGGGTGCTGGAATCTGAAACCAAAGGAGAAAATGCTGGAAAATCTCAGCTGGTCTGGCAGCGTTTGTAAGGAGAGAAAAGAGCTGACATTCTGAGTCTGGATTCTTCTGTCTTCATGCTTTGACAAAGGGTCACCTGGACTCGAAACGTCAGCTCTTTTCTCTCCTTTACAGATGCTCAGTAAGTAGACTCACAACACCAGGTTAAAGTCCAACAGGTTTATTTGGTACCACGAGCTTTCGGAGTGCCGCTCCTTCATCAGGTGATGAAGGGGCAATGCTCCAAAAGCTCGTGCTACCAAATAAACCGATCAGACTTTAACCTGGTGTTGTGAGACTACTTACTGTGCCTATCCCAGTCCAACGCTGGTAACTCCACATCATGGTTTACAGACGCTGCCAGACCAGCTGAGATTTTCCAGCATTTTCTCTTTTAATTTCACAGGCATGTTACTCAACTGCTCTGTTTCCAATCTGACCATGAGAACATTGTGAAGCATTGACCTTGACTCCTGAGGCTTAGCATTTTATTCAGGCCTGGGTGGCACCAATAACCATTTATGAGGCAACAGTCCACGTTGGCAGGCAGCTGCTTAACGTTGGTGCTGGTTCTGTATTATTGAAGGAGACACTGGCTCATTCAGAGGATAATTAGCTGCTTAATGTGGTTGACCATGAGGTCCGGTCAAAGCTGTAATCGTTACACCTTGATTGTTGCATCAAATGAAGGCAAAGTTTAAATTGCATAAAGTTCCTCTGGAAGACATCAGTGGAAGCGTTGGAAACAGTTTACTATTCCACAGAAATGTGAACAGCCACGATACTAGGCATTATAGCTTTAATTTCTCTCTCCCCACTGTGTGAAAAAGCTTGGCTGCTTTTAGATGTTAACAGCTTTTTAATAATTAAAGCAATGTTATTTATGCATTCCTATTTATGTTGTGTCAATATTTTCACCCGTTGTATAAAAGGATACACAGTGGGTGTTCATTGGAATTAAAGCATTTATAGTCAAATTGTGAGTCACAGATTATAACATTTTGTTTAGCTTCGGAATAATTTGCTTCTCTCAGCAGTCTCCACTGTATGGATTCTATTTATGAGCTGTGGCTGCAATGTCCTGAATTAATGTGCAGTATTATGCTAGGAAGTTTACTGGTATTCTATAATTGATGTTGACAGCAGAATTGTTAATATTGTGATCCTACTTCCAAACAATCTGACAATTAAAATGTATAATAATTTATATTGTATTGCTAGTCAGTCCCTTGTGGCATCGTGCATAGAGAAAATAAAATAAAACTTGTCCTTCTCTCATCCTCTAATGGGGTTGGCTTCATACTCTTATTCGTTGTATAACTATGTCTGCTATTTATCTTCTCTATTCTTTCTTTATTTTTGATCTCTCTCTCGTTCTCTCACTCTCTCGTTCTCTCGCTCGTTCACTCTCTCGCTCTTTCACTCTCTCGCTCTCTTTCTCTCTCATGTGTTGTATATTTTGGATGTGTGGAGCCAACGATGGTTTGTGTCTGTAACAAGTTTTGTATGCCGTATTTCAAATTGTCTACTCCACACTTACAACTCTGACTTCCAGCTTTCTTGTTCACTTCTCTCTGTGTCCACACCCAGACCTAATTAATCGAACACAGTTAATACCAACAGTAGTGATTCTCCTAATCAAACAAAGAGCAATTAAACACTACAATACACTGCGTCTGCAATATTTTGCCTATTTTGCTGCAGTATGCTTCATCACATTCTTCTGTATGTCAGCTCTGCCTCAGTTGGAAGCACTTTCACTTCTGAGTTGCAGGATCTTGGGTTCAAATCCTACTTGGATACAAAGATCAAGGCTGACACTCCACTGTAGGTAGTGAATGCCATACGTTCACCACCCTCTGGGTGAAAAAATTCCACCTCACCTCAATCCTAAAAGGTGTACCCCTTATCCTCAAACTAGCTTGGGGGTCATGTAACTATCCTAATTGGATTATATGGCATTACTCATTTAAATGCCCATTATGACAAATTTAAATTTTAAAATGATTAGATATTTGATTGACAAGACGGGGTGAATGGCAGGAGTGGAGTGGATAAGAGTCATGGAAAGGGGGAGGTGGTAGGAAAGTGAAGTGAAGGCCATCATTGGATCAACTATGATCTTATTGAATGGCAGAGCAGGCTTGATGGGCTGAATGGCCTACTTCTGCTCCTAGGTCTTTTTGATCTCCTTAAATGAATACTTAGGACTCCCCTTGCCACAGGTTTATCCACATGGTTTATGTCACTAATTTATTCCTTCACCAACTTTGGGTTGAATATTGCATCACATGCTTCATAGCAAATGTGTTCAAAAGAAAATCTTTTGTCTATTACTTTTGATTGCAGTGCCAACCCATTATATTTTAAGTAGATTAATGACATTATTAAAGTAGCAGGATAGAGGAATTTGATAAAAATGTGTAAATGCATTCTGTAATAATGCTGCAGAATGCAATCTCCTCCAGAAAGGATAGATTGATCTCTCAACACTACTCTGTAGAACTGGAGTTCATGGTAATCACCCATAGGCAATTCTGCGGAATTGAACCATTTTATTCTGAGTTGCCTTAAGTCTCCCTCTTGACAGGCTGACAAGTGCTAACATTGGTCTTTTCCATGAAGGTGAATTGTGGTACTTCATGGGAAGACATGAAATACTGTTAATATTCCCTCGAGTGACGATAATCCAGTTACTCAGAAGTGAGACAGACACAAGTGAGTTCCTGTGTAAAGTGAGGATTCTGACTGGGAATAACCTGGTCATTTTATGATTTTTTTTTAACCACAAGATATCCTTGTAAGATATTGCTCATGTAACATGATGCAGCATGTGCTTGCTTTATTACGGAGACGACCTGAAGTGAGTGAAAATGATCCGGGTTGTGAGCAAACTGATAAATTGTATCACACTGAGTTTTTTTTTTGGAGGGGTCTCATTATGGACATTACACTTTATCGTGTTATAAAAAGACAGGTGCTATCAAAGGCAGCTATGAGAAAATGAGAATTGATGATAAGATCTTGAGTGAAGTATAATTTTCTCCCAACTTGAATGACAGGATTTAGTGACCCCACCATGTGATGGATCATTTAAGTTGCCATTTACTTTACTCCAACTGTAATATCCCACCAGGTGGGAGGGGTCATAGGATTCAGGCCTCAATTATTGCAAAATCACCACAGTACTGTGCTTCTGACATTGAAGTATGTTTACAACAAGAACAACTGTTTCCATCATTGAAAAAAGTTTCTATAGTCTCTTCCTTTCAAGATGTGCCTGTGGCAATAGAATCATAGAATCCCTACAGCGCAGAAGGAGGGCATTCAGCTTATCAAGCTTGTACTGACAACAGGGGGTAAGTAGGGTTACGGAGATAAGGCCTGGATAGGATTGTGGTTGGTGCAGACTCGATGAGCCAAATGGCCTTCTTCTGCACTGTGTAGTAGGGATTCTATGATCCTATCCCATCCAGGCCCTACCCCATGTATCCATCCTGTATATTCCTCGGACACTAAGGGGCAATTTAGCATGGCCAATCAACCTAACCTGCACATCTTTGGACTGTGGGAGGAAACCGGAGCACCCAAAGGAAATCCACGGAAACACAGGGAGAATACACAAACTCCACAGAGACAGAAACCCGAGACTGGAATCGAACCCGAGTCCCTGGAGATGAGGGGCAGCAGTGTTCACCATTGTGCTGCTCCAAAATGATAGTGTAGATCTTCCCTCTCTGGGCACCAGCTTGTTCTACCATAAGGCTTCCAGTTTACTTTGACAGAGGAACAGCAGGAAGTGAGCACCCTGAGGTAACCTGCTGGCCACTGGACCTGGGAGAGAGAGCCCTGTGAGTTGGGGGGATGTCCACACCCTCAGCTGAGTGCTGGGAGAGATGGTTGCCAACCCTCCAGGTTTGGCCTCGAGTCCCCAGGAACTGAAGGACAATCTCCAGGACATAGCTGCGTGCAATCCTGGAAGAAGAAAATCAAGGAGACATTAAAAATATGGCTTTCCAAAATTTTCTTCGAACATTTCTCTTCACCAGACATTAAAAAATAAGGACCCTGGTTTCCTAGAATTCGAATGATTGCTTCCCGAAAGTGAGGGAGAGTGTCATTTTTAAATGTGAATCATTGTTCCTTACATTATGTTCTCATAATGACATCATTTCCAATTTACTAATCTAATGACAATAATGAATGATAAGGCATCTGTATATTTGCATTTTTTTCTAAGCTAACCAGCAATTTGTTTGTGCTTGGGAGCCTTTTCGTGCTAAACTAATCATTGCCTCGGTTAAAAAGAAACTCATTCTTCATGCCTCATCATTCATTATTGCTTAAGAATACTGGCAGAGTTCAACGCTACTTGAATATCAGTGTTGAGGGAAATTCTTCCAAACGGATCAGCTATATTTATTATGATTCTGTGTTACTTTGGGCCAATATTTATGTTTTATAAATACATCAAATGTTAATTATTCATCAGCTAGTGCCAACATCAAAGCAAAGTGTCTTATTTAAAGGCAGCACGGCGGCACAGAGGTTAGCACTGCTGCCTCACAGAGCCAGGGACCCACATTCAATTCCCAGCCTCGGGTCACTGCCTGTGCGGAGCCTGCACTTTCCCCCCATGTCTGCGTTGGTTTCCTCCGGGTGCTCCTGTTTCCTCCCGCAGTTCAGGGATGTGTAGGTTAGGTGGATTGGCCATGCTAAATTGCCCCTTAGTGTCAGGAGGACTAGCTAAGATAAATGCATGGGGTTAAGGGGATAGGGCCTGGATGGGATTGTGGTCGGTGCAGACTTGATGGGCTGAACGGCCTCCTTCTGTATTGTAGGGATTCTATGATTGTTTTCAATGATCTGAACTTCTTTTTTTTGCCGTCTTTCATTGTATGTAAAGAGATCCTGCCAAAACTGATATATGTGGTGGCAGTGTGGTTGGCACTGCTGCTTCACAGTGCCAAGAATCCGGGTTTGATTTCCAGCTTGGGTGACTGTGCGCAGTCTGCACGTTCGACCCATGTCTGTGTGTGGGTTTCCTCCGGGTTCTCCAGTTTCCTCCCATAGTCCAAAAGACACACTAGTCAGGTGCATTGGCCATGCTAAATTCTCCCTCAGTGCACCCAAACAGGCGGAGTGCAGTGAGAAGGTCGCCTTCTCCTTCACCAATTTTTCCCATGGCTGTTCATGCTTCACGCTATGAAACAGCTGCGCATTTATACATTGGCTTAGATTTGGAGCACTGTCAGCAGTTGTAGACCCGGCTAAATAGCCAGCTACGTTGGCTGTTACGTTCACACTTGGAAAAATGCTCATTTGAACTCAGTATTGGAAAGCCGCATTTCGCCTGCTGCAACCACTTTCTTGGTTCAGGTTGACAACATCTCCAGCAAATGGGTCACACATCCTCTTACATGCCAGAGTGAATTTGCAATGCCCAGTATCTGCCCATGCACCAGTACAACCTGTGGGCTTAACAAAGGTACCCTGCTGTGATCCAAATTGATGTTTTTCACACGAAGCTCATGCGTCTCCACAATCGCAGGTGGAACTTGAATGTACCTGTTGAGATCAGACCAGATGCAAATTTGGTCTCAGCACATGCTTTAAATTCAGTAACAACAGGGACACGAACACTGCTGTTCTTTTTCCCCCATAAAAGAATTTAGGGGATTTTTTAGGGATTTGAGGTGGCTCAGTGATTAGCATTGCTGCCTTGCAGTGCCAGGGACCCTTGTTCAATTCCTGGCTTGGATCACTGTCTGTGTGGAGTTTGCACGTTCTCCCTGTGTCTGCATGGGTTTCCTCCGGGTGCTCCGGTTTCCTCCCACAGCCTGAAAGACGCACTGGTTAGGGTGTATTGGCCATGCTGAATTCTCCTTCCGTGTACCCGAACAGGCGTATGCGACTAGGGGATTTTCACAGTAACTTCATTGCACTGTTAATATAAGCCTACTTGTGACACAAATAAATTAACCTTTACCTCTGAAGGTTAAATCATTGAAATTTCCCCGAACTCCTGGGGCAGCCTCGGCATCCTAACAGCCATCATCAGTTGAGCTGATTCGTCTTTTTTCAGATGGGGTCTTTTGGTTGGTTTTCCTGCTGCTGAACCTGTGGCAATCTTTGTAGCCTCAAAAGGCCAGAAAGTTTCTAGCTTCAACAATCCATGTTTGCTCAGGTAATGTTTGCTATTATAGGCTTCAACAACTCAGCTTGAGCATCCAGGTGAGAGCCTATGATACATAAGAACATAAGGAGTAGGAGCAAGAGTAGGCCATCTAGCCCCTCGATTCAATAAGATCATGGCTGATCTTTTTGTGGACTCAGCCCCACTCACCCGCCCACTCATCATAACCTTTAATTCCTTTACTGTTCAAAAATGTATCTATCCTTGCCTTAAAAACATTCAGTGAGGTAGCCTCAACTGCTTGACTGGTTAGGGAGTTCTACAGATTCACAACCTTTTGTGTGAAGACGTTCCTCCTCAACTCAATCTGAAATCTGCTCCCCTTATTTTGAGGCCATGCCCCCTAGTTCTGGTTTCTTCTGCCAGATGAAACAACTTTCCTGCTTCATCCTTATCTATTCCCTTCATCATCTTATGTTTCCATAAGATCTCCGCTCATTCTTCTGAATTCTAATGAGTTTAGCTCGACTCTATTCAGTCTCTCCTCATAAGCCAACCCCCTGAACTCCGGAATCAACCAAGTGAATCTCCTCTATACCCCCCTCCAGTGCCCCTCTCTTGAATGGTAGGAAGAGGATCAGTCAGTTAGGATTCCTATCCTATTATCCAGTGCGTTCAGTCAGATGATGGATGCCAGTTTTGACTGTGATGGTTCGTAGTCTGTGACCAAAGGTTCATAGATCCACAGAACCCTACAGTGCAGAAAGAGGCCCTTTGGCCCATCGCGTCTGCACCAAACACAATCCCACCCAGGCCCTACCCCCATATCCCTACATATTATACCCACTAATCCCTCTAACCTACACATCCCTGGACACTAAGGGTCAATTTCTTAGCATGGCCAATCAACCTAACCCGCACATCATTGGACTGTGGGAGGAAACCCACGCAGACACGAGGAGAACGTGCAAACTCCACACAGACAGTGACCTGAGCCGGGAATTGAACCCAGGAGCTGTGAAGCAGCAGTGCTAACCACTGTGCTACTGTGCCGACCAGACTCACACCCAACTATTGACTCTGTAGGTGAAAGTGCTACTTCTAACTGTTATCTCCATTCACGTGAGGAGGACAAAACTGGGGGGAGAAAATGTTTTATTTGAAATTACACTCCTTTTTTGTTATTTATCAGAAGTAGTTTTTAGCGAGTAGAGTCTGATTACTTTGTTTCCGGTTAATTAAAATTTCAAGTCAATAACCGCGCGTGATCAATCATCAGTTAATCGACTCATCATTATACCCAAAGTACAATGGACTAATGGCAGCACAGGTTTAATTTGTAACACATCAGTAGGTTTACAAGCCAATGTGAGGTGGAGTCAACCAGTTTGTTGGTTGGTTCACACAGAACCTCAAACAAAAGTAAGCCCGATAATTGGATCCATGTAAATGCTCCACTTAACAATTAACTAAGTGACTAGTATTTGTTTAACTAGGTTTGATTGATCCCAAACCATTGCAACTTTCTGCCTTCTTGCATTCAATTAAATCCCATTACCATTTCTTTCACATCACCACACTCTTGAACTGTACACATAACACAGCTCAAATGCAATGTACTCAACACGTGTATGTACTTAACAGTATTTGCATTTTCAGCAAACATCCTTTTTATACAGCTTATTACTCATGTTTATGTAATTCATCTAATGGATCTTATAGCTTGTTGCCTGGATTGGGAAGCTCTTCAAATAGCATTTAATATCCAAGGTGCAAAGGCACTAGTTGACAACTTTTAAAATCGAATTATTGTTGTTTGCAATTGGTCTCACTAAGAGGTTCTGAGTCTTGTTGAATATTTTAGTGTTTATTGGTAGCACAGAACTGTGTGTGTGTGTGTGTGTGTGTGTGTGTGTGTGTGTGTGTGTGTGTGTGTGTGTGTGTGTGTGTGTGTGCGTATACTATATATATATATAGCCCAAGCTATGAGCTTGCTTCTAAGCTACCCCCTGTTGTGTCCACAACTGTCAGGTCATGTGCCTCTTTCCATCTCAGTAGGCAGTACTGTTTCTCATCCCACACGAACCCTTGCAATGCCGGATATCCTTATACTATCATCCTCAAGGAGTCATAGATTTCCTACGTGCAGAAGGAGGCCATTTGGCCCATCGACTCTGCACCAACCGTAATCCCACCAGGCCCTATTCCTATAACCCCACATATTTACCCAGATCATCCCCTGACACTAAGGTCAATTTAGTACGGGCAATCAACCCAGCCCGCACATCTGTTGAAGCAAAGTGAAGCAACCGGAGGAAACCCATGCTGATACAGGGAGAATGTGCAAACTCCACACAGACTGTGACCCAAGGGCAGAATTGAACCCGGTCTCTGGAGCTGTGAGACAGTGGTGCTAACCACTGTGCCACTGTGCCGTCCATGGAATCACCCCTGAACTTCAAACCTGACTGGTGTGTCCCAAGGAAGCTGTTAAATGATTCTGCCAAGTTTTTTTTTAAAGACATTTTAAATCGGGTTACTCACATTGGACACCGTTTGAAAATGTTTATTTTTGGTAATGTAGTTTTATCTGTGTTAATAAAGCTGCACCAGGTTTCCACTTTTAAACTGCACAAGCAATACTTTTTTTTAACGGAAGGAGACAAAAAGAAGCAATTAGATTCTATTATGCTGCCCATTTTGTGAGTTCTTGGAAGATTTTAGTTTGGTGCCTCTGCAGATAAATTTTAGCAGAAACTTGAAGTTTAACTTTAATCGGTGTAATCGGGGTGCAATTTTCTGAGTGTGCCCAGAGTGAAAGCTCATCCTGTTACCTTAACGCAGGTTAAAGCAATCATCAACTAAAGTGTGCTGTTTTGTTCTATCAATGATCTGGGAGAATGTTAAATAAGAGACACACTAGAATTGTAATCTCTGAACTACGATCATGGGTTATTACAAAAGAGTAAATAATATTAAAGAAATACAATCCTTCTGCCCATCGGGGGCTTTGGTAACAAATGGATGATCAGGAGCTCGAGGGGTCCTGGTACCGTTCGTGATCCTGGTCCGAAATGAAGTCCAACACACCAGAGTTGAAACCCATTTACAGTGTGATACAAACAACCTTACATGAGACTTGGTATAAACACATACTTGGAAAACGATATACAAAGATAACAGTAGCAACTGTGATACTATCATGTGCTGCAAAACACAGCGACATTCCATCCTTGTGTCCCCACAGCATAGATATTGCTAAGTAGGCTGGTGAATATATTGACTCTGTGCCAAATTTATATTTTAAAAAAAAAGCAAGCTTGACAAACAGCATTTTGAAGTTGAGGGCAGTGCTCCATTGATAAAATATTTTCACAGAGAATCTAAAGGTCCCCAAGTAACAAGCTGAGCATTTGTGTTCTTTCATTTTTTTGTACAATTAATTTTCGCAAATGAAATACCAATTAGATTAAAGTTTAATGAAGTACAGTCAGCAGAAGAGGGAGAGCAACCTGCTTTATTCTGTCTCCATTTGTAATCGAATGTTTGTAGAGTTTTTACTATGCCCCTGATGGTATCTGGGTTTGTAAGGCTTTGATTAGAATGTACACAGATGTGTCTGGTTGCATTTAGTTTTTACTGTTTGGTTTGCATGAAGCAGGGATAGAGAGTGAGAGAGAGAGAGAGAGAGAGATATTTAGGTCCTGTTCTGCAGGTGAAGAGAATTCAAGTCTAGTGAAAGAGATACTAGAAATAAGTGACCCTCTCCTGCATGCTTAAAACCCTGCGAGAGGGGAAATAAATTGGCATTTCTATAGTGATAAACATTGAAGTGATGTGAATTCTACTGACTCAATGGGCGGGATTTTGTACTCGGGAAAGACTGGAAATTCTTGTCTGAGATCAACGGAGATTTCGGTTGTCAGACCCTCACCCACGCCGATTCCATGGCAGGCAAGATGGTAGAATTCTGGCCAATATTTTGTACCAGAATTGTGTGACTGAGTAATTTGCATAAACAAAATGAAACGTGCTCAAACAACACATATTTGTGACTAACCCAATTATCAAGTAGCCTAACCCAATTACTCTCAAAATAATGACTAATGCTTCAAGATCTAAAGTACCATCTTCATCATTGTGGTGATTAACTCTTAAGACAGTGGTGAGCAAACTGCAGTTGCGGTCCATCAGGGTTCTGAGTGCAGCCCACGACACATTTTGTTGACCATAATGGGCACAGGCAGGGTTACCACATTCTGCTGATTTCCATTTGCATAACTTTTTTCCGCTTTTGATTGAAGTGATATGCATGTAAAGCATGGGCAACTGAAGGGTGGCACGGTAGCACTGTGGTTAGCACTGCTGTTTCACAGCCTCAGGGACCTGGGTTAGATTTCCGGCTTGGGTCACTGTCTGTGTGGAGTTTGCACGTTCTCCTCGTGTCTGCGTGGGTTTCCTCCCACAATCCAAAGATGTGCGGGTTAGGTTGATTGGCTATGCTAAAAATTTGTCCCCTAGAGTCCTGAGATGCGTACGTTAGAGGGATTAGTGGGTAAATATGTAGGGATATGGGGGAAGGGCCTGGGTGGGATTGTGGTCAGTACAGACTCGATGGGCCAAATGATCTCTTTCTGCACTGTAGGGTTTGTATGAAGTGACGTACGTGCTGATTGCTCACAACATTGACTGTGACAGTCGTGCGCTCCCTCTGAGTCCCTAGTGTAAATATTTATTTTGTTTTACCACTTGAAGTTGATAGCTCTATTAATATATGTGATTCAGCATTTTCTATAATTCTTTCTGAAATGTTCAACATTTATTAAATGTATTTAATCTCATTCATAAGGTCATAGTTAGCGAACAACCCGATTTCTATCTTGCATCCCATTGAGATGGAGGAGGGCTACGAAAGCTCACTAGCCTTGGTTGGCCATCACTGCTTTAAGGGCAACACAGCAGAGTAAGAGTCAGCTGGCTTGGGGGGCCAATTGGACTCCGAGTGAGCAGTCACCCCAAGGGATGGAGTCCTCTTAGGCTGGTGACATGTAAGGAGCTAGGTGCAGCCACGTGGCCGCTGTTTTCTTATTAATAAATCCTTTTTGTGTTCACAAATGAAGTCTTTGAAAGTGCATCATTACGTTTGGGCCGTCACAAGTAAAATTATCATGACATTGCCTCTGGCCTGACCCCTGTGAGTATCCTGAATTAATTGAAGCCTGAAAGAAAATACACTTGAGATATTGCCGGACCCTGAATCAGAAAAGGTGGACAGCTACAAGCTATGTGGGTAACATAGAGAACATGGTAAGATCCCTGGGTTTGACTCCATAAGAAGGATGAGCAAAATGCAAAAACGTGCCTCCACTTACACTGTAGACTAGCAGGTGTTCTGAAGTTTAAAAAAAAGTTAGCCAGTTTTAAAAGCAATGACTCCTTGAACCTCCAGTGCACTGGGTCTCCAAAAGATAAAACAGCAGACAACAGTGAAAATCTGCAAAAGGGATCACAGTCAAATGAACATCTAACATGGAAGCTGTACCCGTTATCCTCCAGCCTTACACGTAGTGATATCAAAGTAATGTGACTATGCAGTTTTTAAAAATATATGGCGTAGAAAATAGGAGCAGGAATAGGCCATCTGGCCCTTCGAGCCTGCTCCTCCATTCATTATGATCATGGCTGATCATTCAACTTGGCAACTTGTTTCTCTTTTCTCCCTATATCCTTTAATCACTTTAACCCTGAGAGTTATACCTAACTGGCATAGTGGTTAGCACTCCTGCCTCACAGCTCCAAGGACCCAGGTTCAATTCTGACCTCTGTCACTGTCTGTGCGGAGTTTGCACTTTCTCCCCGTGTCTGCGTGGGTTTCCTCAGGCTGCTCCGGTTTCCCCCCATAGTCCAAAGATGTGCAGGTTAGGTGGATTGGCCATGCTAAATTGATTCTAGTCAGGGAGATTAAGAGGGTAAATGGGGTTGCGGGAATAGGTCTGGGTGAGATTGTGGTCAGTACAGACTCGATGAGCTGAATGGTCTCTTTCAGCCCTGAAGGGATTCTATGATTCTAACTCCTTCTTCTTGAAAACAAACAATGCATTGGCCTCAGCTGTTTTCCGTGGTAGAGAATTCCATTGGCTCAACACTCTCTGGGTGAAGAATCTTCTCTCAGTCCTAACCAGTCTGCCCTGTATCCTCAGAGTGTGACCCCTGGTTCTGAACTCTCTCTCCATCGAGACCATCCTTGCATCTACACACTTAGGCCTTGTTAGAATTTTACAGTTTTCTATAAGATCCCCCCTCATTCTTCTAAACGCTACTAAATATGATCACTTGGGATTCAATTATCATGGATTCTTAATAAAGTCCGATTAGCCACGTGTCCCAACCTCTCTTCCTGAGAGACATGCCACACTGGCGACACCAGCCTACAAATATTTCATGTCCTCTTTCTGATAACTGTCAAACGTATGATCTTTGAACTGAAATAATCAGATCAATATTAATCAGATATTGATCCAATTGTTAGCATTCATTTATCAATATGATCAAATCATTAATCAGATATTAAAATTTCATTAATATGATCTGACATCTGATTAATAAATCATTGCTCTCAATTGGACTAATATCAACCTGATTAATATCTGCATTATTCAGCTGGGACAGTCATGATCAGAAGAATCTCAGTGGCAAAGTGGTTAGCAATGCAGCCTCACAGCGCCAAGGACTTTTGATTCCTGGCTTAGGTCACTATCTATGAAGAGTTTGCATGCTCACCCCATATTTGTGTGGGTTTCCCTCTGGGTGCTCCGGTTTTCTCCCACAATCCAAAAGATGTGCTGGTTAGGTGGGCTGGTCACGCTAAATGTTTCCTCAGTGTACCCAGGCAGGCGCTGGAGTGTGGCGACACGGGAATTTTCACAGTAACTTCATTGCAGTGTTAATGTAAGGCTACTTGTGACACTGATAAATAAACGTTTTCACTCGCTGGCTGAGAGCAGCATCCCCACACTGACCCAATTTTACGCACTTCTCTTTCTTTATAAGAAAAAAAATGGTGGAATTGGGAAAAAATAAATGTCAAAACCTAAATAAAGCCCAGAAGGTTGAAAACTTCAATAAAAATAGTGTGATTAATTAGCAGGAGATGTGTTTCCTACAATTACCAACCAGATAGAAAGCTTGAAAATTGTCCCCCATATCTTGTGCAGAAAATGTATTAGCTAACTGGTTGAATATTTATTAACTTAAGGTGGCATTCAATGTTTATTTTAATGTCTGATATATTTAACAATATTTGCTTCTAAACTTTCATTTCAAATGTATTTCATTTTCTGTTTATTGGATTATTAAAAAGCAGCTAGAAAATTAACTTTCTGTAAAGAAATTACTCCCAGCAGCCACTAATTTTCGTCTTTTTTTTCATCTGAGTGTACAATTGTTTCTGTTTGAAGATCATTTGACCAGTAAGGAACATACATTACTGGAAACATGAGTCCAAATTGTCGAATTGCTGCTATTTTGGTGTCAGGAGTCACCCGTTTCACAAGTACTCAAATAAAGTTGGTCAGAAAATCTACACTAAATGAAAAATGTTTCTCTTATTAGATCCTATAAAATGCCTCTTGCAATCCCCTTTCTCCTTTCTTTTCTCACTTTAAGTTTACGATGATTGAATTTGATGGGATTGGATGGTGCAGAGTGCTTGGGAGTTACTGAATTAGACCCCAGCTTTAGCTTAATTTTGAAGTCAGGGTCTCTCTGGCTCTGGATGTTCATGAGAGTGAACTGGAGTCCAGCAAGCTGAGTTCCAGCTTTTACACAGTTTGGGGAATTCTTATTCATACTAGTTGAACATGGACACAAGAGATTTTTTTTGCATTGAATGTATTTAATTTCTACAAGGCTATACAATGAATAAAATATTAACTATCTACAAAAGGGGAATGTAGTACGATCTAAAGTGATATTGCGATGCCTATTGAATCACTCAGCTGTTTGACATGACAACTCTTTAGTTTAATCATCATTTTAAAATACTTTAAAGGTGTCAGCTTTGGTCTCAATGCTAGGCTCAAGTTCCAGTCCAGAGAAATTAGATTGACAATCCAATGTATCTCCAAGCGAGTGCTGCACTGTTGGAGATGTTCTGCCTAATCAGACAAGATTCCTCGGTGAATTAATACGTGGTCCTTCAAGGGCCCATTGAAGAAAGCTCAGGTTAAAAAAGGAGAGTTATGTCCACTTGAATTCTACTGCCTCGCCTGCCATGGAATTGGAACGGGTGAGGGGTGGACAACAGAAATGTCCATTTGACCTCAGGAGGGAATTTCCGGTCTCAGTCAAGCACTGGACCTCGTGAAGCGCTTTGCAGCTAATGAAATGCTTTTGAAGGGTAGCCAACCTCCTACAATCAGCAATGCAACAATGAACAACTAAGCTTTTTGAGGAGTTGATTGAGGAATTATTACTGGCTCGGACCCCTGGGAGAAAACTACTGCTCTTCTTTGAAATAGGGCCATGGGATATTTTACGTCCACCTGAGAGGCAGATAGGACCTCAGTTCAATGTCTCACCTGAAGTGCGGCACTCCTCAGAACTGCACTGGGTGAGCCAACCTAGAGAACACTGGAGCGGGGCGTGAAGGCACAATTTCAGATTCAGAGGTGAGAATGCTATCAACTGATGCACAACTGACATGCAAAGGCCTAAGGATTTGAAGTTTTTAATTCTTTCTGAGTCCAGGAAAGGCAAGAGTTGAAGGAGCTGCTTTGCTGCACCCCCTTAATTCTCTTTATCATCTTCTATACTTCAATTGGATCTCCTCTCATTCTTGTAAACGTTAGACGGTATCGGACTAAACTGCTCAATCTCTCTTCATAAGACAAACATCTCCTTTCTGGAATCAATCTGGCGAATGTCCTCTGAGCCCTCTCCAAAACAACACATGCCAACCTTTGCCCCCTACCAATCCTTATGGCCTCTTAAAGCCCCAATGCCAACTGAAGCCAATCCATATGCCCACCAGTCTTCGTTCTTACACCCTCCATGCTAACTCATCCAATGTCCATAGGCTGACCTAAGGAGCCATGCTCAGATTAATTGAAATACGTATCTACTGCTGTATTCATTATATAAAAACACCCATTTCTGAAAGTCCATTCAATACATTTCAATCCCCTCAATTGCTCCATCCCCTGTAAAAACAAGCATTTGTGATCATAACCTCATATTTAAGACAACTAGTCCTTTAATAACCTTTTTGGACTGCCAATCAAACTGTCAGAGATTTCCTCCACATGAGTTTGAGAGAAATGAGGTTCACTAAGAAATTGTTAGGAGTAGCTTTGGTCTTGTGTTCAGGTGGGAGTTTCTCCATGGCAGATGTTGAGCGAGGAGGTCAGTAGATGATTTGATTGACACTTTGGCCATCCCCAACTCATAGAACTTGGGGAGGGTCAAAGCAGAAATCTTTGGCTTTCCATCTATTTGGGAGGAACTAGGAATGGAAGTCACATTGGCTGCTCAAAGAGTGACAGTGTGTGTCTTAAGCTTACAAACCTGCCAATTTAAGAGAATTGTAGCTCAGAAAAGCATTCTTGCTTTGTTAACATGTACAATGTGGCATGTTTTGCCTTCCATGTTACAGGGGCCATTATGATGTAAATTAAAACTCACTGTAAATGTTGTTCCTGTGCATTCATATATTATTTGTGATTACAATTACCCTTGTGTCACGGAGTACACATCAGTCTACATTTCCGAAGATGGGAGAATTGCATGCGAAGGCACGTCCAGAATTAAAACATCCAGTTCACATAACTAGGGGTTTCATTGTCATGACCTCTGGGTCATCCTATCATATGACTAGATATTGGGCAATAAAGGTAACTCCTTATCATGGGCCACTTGGGAATCACTTACAGGGAAGATCAATGGAACGAAATCTAAGTGGATAACTAGTAGAGATCTGAAATTTGTAATACTTCCTTTGGGAGAACAGTGGCTAATTCTGATGTTGCTGGACTTTAATATGGTTGGGTTGCAGCTGACTTTCTTTTCTCCTTTTTGCAGTTTAGACAAGTGTTCTTTTCCTCTTATTTTTGTTCCTCATCTGTCACCTTAAACATTCACACCCTTCACCACTGGTGCACCATGGGGTCAGTGCATGTTCTACCTACAAGGTGCACAGCTGCAATTCGCTGAGGCTCCTTCGACAGCACCTCCCAAACCTGCAGCCTTGGTCTACAGGATGAAGGCAGCTGGTTCGTGAGGACATCATCAATGCCAAGGCACACGCCATCCTGGCATGGACATTCATCTACAGTTGCTGTATCAAGATCCTTGCACTCTTTACCTAGTGTGGGAAGAGTGTGGAAGCACCTTCAATACACAGGTTCAAGAAGGTGGCTTATCATCCCTACCTCAAAGGAAGGGCAATAAATGCTGACCATGTCTGCAAAGGCCATATAGTGAGACTAAATAAATATCTTGTATATACTAATTCCTGCCAGGGTACAGGATTTGTGGATGCTAAGCACACTTTGGGAACTTGCTGTATTGATCATTCTTGACCATCAAGGCTGGCAATGGCTGTAGGCTTGAACTAGGATGTGCTGCAGTGATAATTGTGAATTTTATCGCAACGTAGAATACCTACACACAGAATGAGGCCATTCAGCCCATCAAGTCTGTCCTGTCCATAATCCCACCCAGGCCTGTAACTTCACACATTTACCCTGCTGATCCTCCTGACACCAAGGGGCAATTTAGCATGGCCAATCAACCTAACCCGCGCATCTCTGGACCATGGAGGAAACCGAAGCACCCGGAGGAAACCCACGCAGACACAGGGAGAATGTGCAGACTCCACACATACAGTGACCCAAGGCTGGAATTGAACCAGAGTCCCTGGCTCTGTGAGGCA
Source organism: Carcharhinus amblyrhynchos (assembly GCF_965287045.1). Lineage (NCBI taxonomy): Eukaryota > Metazoa > Chordata > Chondrichthyes > Carcharhiniformes > Carcharhinidae > Carcharhinus > Carcharhinus amblyrhynchos. The sequence goes on along the minus strand of NC_137333.1, from coordinate 8,461,123 downwards.
GCAGTGCTAACCACGGTGTCACCGTGCTGACCCCCTAATTTGAATATTAGTTACATGTTTGCTGTACCTCAGCAACTATATATGTCAGAAATGGAATAGGTGGGACACATGGGATAAAAAGTAAAATGTTTATTCTAGGTGTAAAATCAATAATCAAGTTTCCTATGGAAACTATAACCAAATTAGGATAGGACAAAATTAATAGTTGCACAGACTGAATAATTGTTTCTGAATGTGTTGCTTTATGAACCTCTACCTTGTTTCAGACATTAGCCAAAGACATATCGTTGATGCTTCCTTGGGCTTTTCACTAACCCAAGATGTTGTGTTGCTTTTATTGAAGACCGAAAGTATTTTGATGTGAAAAACAGTACTTCAGATTTCACAAAATTTCTCTCTATTTCTTGAACCTAACTCAGCTGCATTTATTGATAGACCTTCATAGATTTCCTCTGATATCCATTGCCGTGTTTACCTGTAACAGGAGATTTACAACATTGCTCAATGCACAAGGAGTAAAATTGTGACCTGTCTCAGTCAGAAAATAGAAAAAAAATGTTTTTTGGGATCTGGGTCCCTCTGGCAAGGTCAAAATTTATTTCCCAGCCCTAACTTCCCCTGAGAAGGTAGTGAATCGCTGCAGTCCATTTGGTGTAGGTGCACTCACAGTGCTGCTAGGAAGAGAGGTCCAGGAATTTGACTCAGGTACAGTGAAGGAATGGTCAATATACTTTCAAAGGATGGCAAGTTGCTTAGAGGGGAACTTGCAGGTGTAGGTGTTCTCATGCATCTGCTGCCCTTGTTCTTTGAGGTGATAAAGGTTGTGGTTCGGGGGTGCTGTCACAGGGGTCTTGGTGAATTGTAGCCGTGCATTCTGTAGAGGGAATGAATGTTGAAGGTGATAGATTACATGTTACTCAGGTGGACTGTGATGCCTTGGATGGTGTTGAACATCTTGTGTCCTCTTGGTGTTGCATCGTTCCAAACAAGTGGAGAGCGTTCCCTCACACTCCTGACTTATGCCTTGTGGATGGCGGACAGGCTTTGGAGAGCCAGGAGGTGGGTTACTCACTTCTTCCTGTCAGAATTATAACAGAAGACACTGTTGTAATTTTGACTCAACAGTTCAGAATAGCCATGTACTAGCTATGGTTGATTATCAAAACCTCTTAGATTGAATCATTGCTGGAATTGAGGGGTTCGTTCAGCTGATTAGGAGAATGAAATGGTTTATTTTGGTCTGACCAGTTGAAGCTGTTGCTAGCCTCACCTTCGTGAGCATGAGTTTTGGGAACAGGCTATGTGGGCAGGATTTTCCCGCCACACTCACCCCAAGACCCACCAGAGGTCTATGGACCTTTGCATGTTCCGTGTCCTGCTCGCTACGATTCCTGTGGTGGGCAGGACAGAAAAATTCCACCCAAAGAGTCTCACTTGGTTATTTATCTTATTTACCTTTGTGCACTTTGCAGAGTGCAATCAAAAGCCAGTTGTTAAACCTTTTGAACATTTTTTTTCTCCTCTTAAACTAATGACAATTTTAGTGTCCATCATGCGATTAGTTACTGCAATGCAAACTTGCAATCATGAACAGAGTCATTCCTAGCCTTTAATTGGTCATGCTTGCTGCCTTATTAAAGATACTGTAGGCCCCCTCAGAAGCCAAGGGGGGGTGGGCCACTCAGGCAGGTTAGTGCCAGGGCATATCAACATGGAGTTTCCTGGAATGAAGTTACAAATTAAAAGGCCTGAAACTGGGTACATACATCAGGCTGGGGGAGAAGCCCGCCCTCATAGGCCTACTCAAGAATTGGGCATTTGCCTTTCAATCCTGTGGTCCCATCATTGGGGACAAAGAGCATCCAACCCCAATGGTCCCCGAGCCTGTGCAGCAAGTTGTCATTTCAGATGAGCCAGAGATCAGCACACTAGAGGGAGGGGATGGGTGGACGGGACATACTTTGACATTGGTTCAGTACAAGTGTCCCCACAAAATGGCCACTGATGGGGCCTTCACTGGACTAATTCCCTTGAAAATCCCCAGAGGTAGGAATGTCCCAATCCCAACTCCACAGGGTCAGAAAATTCAAAGTCATGTGACTCAATAGCACACCATTAACTTTTATTTACTCATTGATCCATTTGGGGAAATCTCCTGGAGTTCTTTCTACAATTGTAATTGACCGCTGAGTTAGATTGCCATTTTGGGATCAACAAATGGCTTCTAGTATTTTCCTAACATGTAGGGTACAGTTTACATTGGTTATTTATCTGTTCTGGAAATCAGGCTGTCAAGGATATTCTGACTATCCGACAATCCATCTGTGTCAAAGCTCACAAATACTGAATTGTGTTTGAGAGATATTTTGCGTTTGCCACCAGAAAGTTGTTCTGATCATGCAAAGTAAAAGTCTCCCTTTTTTTTGGAAAAGAAAGGAGTATTATCTTAAATTGGTAAGTCAAATAAAGGATATAAGCCAAGTAGAGAGCTGTGCACATACAATCTTCTATCCAATGGTTCTATGTTATGCTGTGGAGTGTTGGTTGCGCTGTGTGAGTAGGAACCTTTTTGGAAGGGCTGTTAGTGATAGAATATCTTGCAAAGGAGCACACACACATCATCCAAGAAATGGAGTGTGAGGAAACTGGGGAAGAGAGTAAGGATTCTCACCGTTCCCCTCCCATTTGACTGGGGCATTGTAATGCAACACTTCTGGCTCCTCTCCAAAACCATATAATCTCTGGGTAGAGACTTAAAGGACCAAAAACACCCAGGGCTTTTAAGAGGTCACCCAGGGTTGGTAACACTGTCTGAAATCAGTGCACTCTATGTAACTCAGAACTTGGGTCTGGGACACTTTCCATATTCTCACCATTGAAAGCCTTTAGTCAGTGAATGGAAACTCAATTCATAGAATCCCTGCAGAGCGGAATCAGTCCATTCAGCCATTCGAGTCTGCACAGACCCTTCAATGGAGCATTCCACCCAGACCCTATCTTCGTAACCCCACGTATTTAATCTGTTAATCCCCCTAATCTGACACTAAGTGGCAATTTAGTGTGGCCTATCCACCTAACCTGCGCATCTTTGGAGTGTGGGAGGAAACCAGTTCACCTGGAGGAAACCCACGCAGGCAAAGGGGGAATGTGCCAACTGCACTTGTTAGCAATAATTCATATTTAGTTTTTGTAATGATTCTAATCAGGCAATTGAGCTTGACCAGCTTGAATATGAACTTCCTGATTATGGGCCACCAAAAGATGTCCCTGATTAAGGGCCAAATTGATGGCCCAATCAGGGAGCCGCATGCTCTGTATTTAAACAGGAGTGTCAGTTCCTCTGGCACACCGGATGTAGACTGCTCACTGAGAGCACTCTGTGTAGTGTTGTTGGCTCTTGTAAATAAAGGGATTTTGGTGAAGGGACTTGTGTCTCTGAGGACTTATTCCCATTTTGTTCTCAGTTGTACTAATCAGTTGGTCCAGTAAAGAAGAACAAATGTTCTGTATTGTTGAGTCAAATCCAAGTCTGACTTTAGTGTGGGATTTGAGGGTTTCGGAAAAAGAAGCTTTTATCAAATGCTTTGCTCTGTGAAGTACGAAATAAGTTATTTTACCTTTACTAGCCTTCCAACTGTAACCAGTGTTGCATGCTCCGGGAGTGACCTCCGCATGCAGTAGCTCGACGTGTGTGTGCAAATGAGAGAATATTTATACGCAGAGGCAGCAACAGCGGGAGGATATATATCAGAAGCTAAGGAAGTAATTCTGTTACATTGGTGGCACTGAAAAGAACCAGTTTAGGTCTAGAAGTGTTCCATTAGCCACTTGTACAGAAGACAAAGGAGCTCAGTCATCTGGTTCGAAATCATCTCGGGACTAATTTTCCACAACATAAACCCAATGTATCCTTTATTTCCTGTTCAGTGTAGACTGAAAGGGTGAGCTTCTCTTGCATTCTGTGCAATATGTAAACTATTCCACATTACGTGCTTGGCTTCCTCAGCAGCGCAGTGTTCAGTTGAAGCTAACAATGAGGAAACTTGTTTTGACATTGATTTTAGATTCTCCAAAACCTTTGAATAGTTAGCACTGCTGCCTCGTGGTGGGGGTTTCCCCCGGGTGCTCCGGTTTCCTCCCACAGTCCAAAGATGTGCAGATTAGATAGATTGGCCATGCAAAATTGCCCCTTCGTGTCCCAGGATGTGTAAATTCGAGGGATTAGCGGGGTAAATGTGTGGGGACAGGACCTAGGATCGGATTGTTGTTGGTACAGACTCAATGGGCCGAGTGGCCTCCTTCTGCAGTATAAGGACACTATGATTTCAACAGCAGCACCAACAAAAAGTGGAACAGTAAATGAATGAGAAGTTTTGGTCCCCTTACCTAAGGTGAGAATAATTCCGAGATTGATTCCCTGAATGCAGTGATTGTTGAGTAGACTATACCTAATTTGCAAGAGTTTAGGGAAATTCAAGGAGATCTCACTGAAACATGTAAAATTCTTCAGGAGCTTGACAAGGTCAATGTTGGGAGGAGGATTCCTCTGGCCTCGAGGTCTAGAAAAGGGGGGTTTCACAATCTCAGGATAATAAGTCAACCACTCAAATGGAAATGAGGAGAGGCTTGTTCACGCAAAGGATTGTGAACCTTTGGAGAGTTGTAAATGTTCAGTCATTGAATATATTGAAAATAGAAATCAACAGATTTTTTTGTGTGTGTGTTAGCTGTCGGTGCTCCAGTTTCCTCTCGTACTCCAAAGATATGAGGGTTGGGAGGATTGGCCATGCTAAATTGTCCCTTAGTATCCCAAGATGTGTTGGGGAATTAAGGAAATCGAAGATTATAAGGATGGTGTGGATAAGTTAAGAGATCAGCCATGACCTTATTGAACGGCAGAGAAATTCTAAGGGTGGGATTTTCCGTCCGCGCTCCCCGCAAAGCTGGAAAACTCTGCCTGAGGTCAACGGACCTTTCCATAGTCCGCCTCCCATCCACTACGACTCCTGTGATGGCGGGATGGGAATATTACACCCTGCCCGCGCCCCCAAGTCTCCTATGACCTAATCCATCTTCTATTCTTTGGAAAATTTGAATGCAAAAGTAAATATTGGAGGTTCATATTTAATGTGCACCTGAAATGTTATCCTGTTCTTTTTATCTGAAGCACATTAGCTTGCTGTGTATTGGCAGCATTTTCTGCTGCGGGATCTCATTCTTTGACAGCCATTAAAAATACAGACAAACTCTACGGGGTAACGGAGTCACGTTGAATGTGAACACTGGTCGAAGAATAGTGGTTTTTGTGCAGCTCCTGTGCACTGAGCCTGACAGGAGAAGGATCCATTCAAGAAGTGGAGACTGACTGACTGACTGAAATTTCCCTCCAGCACCTATCGACATCAGGGAAATAAACCCAACTCAAATAGCTGTCTGGATTATTCAATTTCCATTCCCGCCCCCATCACCTGGCCCATGATCTGGAAGGGAGCTTGGGGAAGCATCGCTTGCTAAAGGCAGCTGCGTAACATTCCCAAAGTTTGAAAGGTCAGAGCTTACCCCGTCTGAGTGAAAAGGTGCTCGTGAGAGAATATGGTGTCGTAAATGCTACATGCTTAATTAATCCTGCACCTAATTGATTCTCACTACCCTTTCTGTGATGGTGGTTGGGTTTTGTGTTGTGGGGGGTGGGGGGATGGGGTGTGGGTTGACGGTGGGGGGAGCGGGGTCAGGGAGTGGAACAGGTGAGGGGGAATGGGTGAACTGATACGCATTTTGTAATTTGGAGTTCCTGATTCAGAAAATATATACTTTCAAAGCCACTTCATGGGTCTGCTGTGGGTATGAAATCTGACGTAAAAACCACAATAAAAAAGCTTTTGAGCAGTTTGAGTACAAAGTTTTTTGTTAAGGTTTATTTATTAGTGTCACAAGTAGACTTACATTAACACCGTAATGAAGTTAGTGTGAAAATCCCCTAGTCGCCGCACTCCAGCGCCTGTTCGGGTTAATGCACCTAACCTGCACGTGTTTCGGACTGTGAGAAGAGACCAGAGTACCCGGAGGAAACCCATGCAGACATGGGGAGAATGTGCAGACTCCACACAGACAGTGATCCAAGCCCCAAGTTTGTCTAAATTATGAGTGAAGCGTCCTGTAAGGCTTAGAATCATAGAACCTTCCAGTTTTGAAGATCACCATGCCTTGTTTTGTGTCGTATCCAACTCGCATCCCTTGACATGTTGTGTGTGTGATTTTTACCCTGGGCAAGAACCCATTGCGAGCAGATCGTAACTGAGAGATGTCCTCTGCAAATATCTTTGATAAGCAAACTGGCAGACTAAACTGCGACTCTTTCTGATGTATTCCAATTGTGTTCTGTTTTTCCTCGAAGTTGAGACTTTTAATTGGATAGAATCTTCCCAGTTCCACAGAGGTAGTCTTGGACATGGGAACAACAAGAGTCAAGCTGTGGTTTGGTGCTTGATGCTTTTCCTGCCTCCAAGCTACCTTGTCAGAAGCAGCTACTCTGTAACAATGGCGGGTCATCAGTTACGAGTATACTGGGTAGCATGGTGACACAGTGGTTAGCACTGCTGCCTCATAGCGCCAGGGACACGGGTTTAATTCCGGTCTCATGTTACACTCTGTGTGGAGTCGGCACGTTCCCCCCGTGTCTCCTCTGGGAGCTCTGGTTTTCTCCCACAGTCCAAAGATGTGTGGGTTTGATTGACCATAGTAAATTGATTCTAGTGTTGGGGGTCTAGCAGGGTAAATGTGTAGGGTTACAGAAATAGGGCCTGAGGGAGATTGTTGTCGGTGCAGACTCGATGGGCCAAATGGCCTCCTTCTGCACTGTGAGGATTCTATGAATTAGGGCTGCTCGAGGATCTAACTGAGTCAAGATGATCCCAGTGCCAGGATGTCCTAGACTTCAGGTGGTTTCCCTGCTAAGGTTAAAGGTTAGCTTAAGCTGGACTCCCAATGGCAGGCCAAAGAAGCCAGTGCTTTCCGTCTGTGAGCGTCCGGGATCAGCAGGGTTCGAGCCATAACCACAACTGGCCCTGTGGTGCTACAACCTGACAGTTGTTGCCATGTTTCATATTTAAATTCCCATCCAGCTCCAGAGAGTACCTCACCTTGAGGCATCCTGGCTGTCTCCCTCCTGCTCCAGAAGCAGCTTCCTTTCCCAGTCCAGCTTTGGGCCCTCGACCGCTTTAGACCTTCTTATTGGCCCTCTTAGTTTTAAAGAGCCATCCTATCACCCTCCCTTGGGCAATAAACATAGGCTCAGCCTCTTAAGTGGCTGCCTCCAGGAGGAACGCACAGTCAGGTGTCTACCATGGTGGGGAGGGGGCTAAGGACTCAGAAATTCTCCTTCGAAGGGTTGAAGATTCTACCCAACATTTCAGATTGCTGACCTTGCATCAAACTTAAAGATGCAGCAGCTTTTAAATGAGGTTTCTTTGGCAATCACTCACCAACGAGTGTGATTGCCCACCTGAGAAATTCCATGTGGGATTGTAGGTTCTGTGGTTCTGATTCCCGAGCCATGTCTGCCACTGCACACTTGGCGGTTGTTTCCGGGAGACGGAACTGGTCCTTGGATTCGAGATCACTGGAATTCCTGAATTCAGGGTCCTTTTGCGGACCTTCCCTTGCTGATGGGTGTCCTCGAAAAATTGTGTCTCTTCAATCAGGAGGTATCTCCAGGTTGATTTTTTTTTTCTGAGTAAGGGTCGCCCAGCAATGTTGCATTTCTTGAGGTAAGTCTTCAGGATGTCTTTGAAGCACTTCCTTTGTCTTCCTTTTGTTGGGAAGCCTTCCTTGAAGTGGACAATGAAAGGGAAGCCAGGACTCTGACATCCTAAGCACATGGTCAGCCCACCGGAGTTGGTTTCAGATGATCATGGCCTCCATGATGGTGTTCTTGGTTCCTTCAAGGACTTTGTTGTTAGTCTGCCTGCCTCCCAGCTGATGCAGAGGATCTGTGTCAGACAGTGTTGATGGTATCAGGGACGATGACCAACTTGTACACGAGGATCTTTGTATCAGCACGGATGCTGCAATCATTGATCCTTAGGCATCTGAAGGCGGCACTCGTGGCTTGGATACGATGTTGAATCTCTTTGTCAAAGTCAGGAGATGAGAGGTGGCTCCTCCTGTAGGGGTATTGTTCCAATCTGGGAGGTTTCTTCGTTGAACTTGACACTGGGGGAGACCAAGTCTTCGTGAAGCCGAGACTGAGTCTTTGATAAGCTTCCGTAAAGGTATTCAAGCATGGGGGTTCTCTTCCCAGAGAGCGGAGATGGAAATGTCATCCACACACTGGTGGGGGTTTTAAATAAGTACAGAGCAGTGAAAGGCAAGGTGGGATGGAAAGTGCAAAGGGGAAGCTCTGAGTAGCAACTCCGTGGACCTGACCTGTTCTGTATTTCTGGCGCTTTGCTTTTATTTCAGGTATCCGCAGTACATTGTTCTCATACAAGAAGAGCTGAAATACACTTCATTGACAAATTCTGAACTTGAGTTATTTAAGATTTATATGGTCAGGCTGGATACACCGGGGACTGACTGATAAATGGTTTTACACTGAAGGACTTGAATTGGGAGCTTTCTGCTTGAAACAGCACAGCGTTCAATAACCTTGGTACAGTGTAAATTGATTTCTTCAATCAGTCTGTTACCTGCAATTTCCCTGGTACAGTTGAGACCAAGGCCTTCAAGTTAGTTCGATATCTTCCCTAGCACGCTGCCGGTCACATTCTTCACGTGTCCCGCTGCCTTTTATTTAGTGGAACAGCACAAATTGTCTCTCTTGTCATGATGAGATTACAGTCACAGCTACCAGGAGTCAATCTCTTCATATTTCTCAGGGTCTTTTGAAAGTTGCAGCTTGGGGCTCAAACAAGCAGCAATGGCAAACTCCTAATTTGCTGTCAGCGCTGCCACGTGCTATAGCCTCCTCACTCTATCAGGCCTGACTCTCCGCAATTGAATTTGAGGCTTCAGCATTCAGCCAGTACACTGTGATTGAATTACGGATACAATACAGAATGGAGCTGCCACTATGCAAGGCACAGAGGGGTACAGAATGTTTCACTGTCAGTGGAGAGTTCATTTCATTCTGTGTATTACAATCATTATCCACAGAGAGTTCGAAAACTAGCTGGGAAACGCAGCTACGCTACGCTTCCTGGGAACACTGCAGTGGTTAGTTACTGATTACAGTGCACTTACATTAAAAGAAGCAGAGGATGCCATTCCACCCTCAAGCCTATAACGTGAGATCATGGCTACTCTGTATCCTACTTTGGTTTCATATCGTAGAACCCCTACAGTGCAGAAGGAGGCCATTCAGCCCATCGCGTCTGCATTGATCTCCAACAGGGCAACACCCCCAGGCCCTATCCCCATAACCCCACTTATTTACCCCACTAGTCTCCATAACCCGCACATCCTGGGACACCAAGGGGCAATTTATCGTGGCCAATCCACCTAACCTACACATCTTTGGGCCGTGGGAGAAAAGCCATGCAGACACAGGGAGAATGTGCAAATTCCATACAGACAGTGACCCGAGGCTAGAATTGAACCCAGGTCCCTGGCGCTGTGAGGCAGCAGTGTTAGCCACTGTGCCACCATTTGTGGTTGCCGCTATCCTTGGCATGATTTTTGTAAATCATGCCAATCAACTGATTATTGATTGAGTTAGTATCATGGGCTTTGTGTGGGAGTTCAACACTTCCAGCATCCTTTGCATGAAGAAGTGTTTTCTCGGTGGTGTGCCTCTGATATTAAGGATGTTTTCACTTGTCTGAGGTGACCCCACCAGTTAAAAACTTTTCTCTCTACCTACCCGGTCAATTCCTTTGCTTATGTGAAAGGTAGCTCTTGGTTTTCCCACCTATTTGTAGATTGACATCATTTTATTGGTGTAACTTTCTTTTAAATCCCATATAAAGAATAAAGAGCAGTACAGCACAGGAGCCCTACAGCCCTCCAAGCCTGCACCGATCACCTTTACCTATGTAAACTAACTGCTTAGATCCCTCTATTCCCCTTTGTTCATATGCTTATCAAGTTAAGTCTTAAATGTCGCTAACCACCTCACTTGGCAATGCATTCCAGGCCCCCACCACACTCTGTGTAAGAAAACTTTCCCCGCACATCTCCACTGAACCTTTCCCCCCTTAACTTGAACTTGTGCTCCTTGTAATTGTCATTTCTGTCCTGGGAAAAACTTCCAACTGTTCATCCTACCTATATCTCTCATAATTTTATAAATGTCTATCAGGTTGCCCCTCAGCCTCTGTTTTCCCTGGGAGAACAACCCAGTTTATTCAATCTCTCCTCATAGGTATTATCCTCCATATCAGGCAACATCCTGGTAAACTTTTTCTGCACTCTTTCCGAAGCCTCCACGTCCTTGTGTTTTAAATTATTTCAAAGGATTGCCCTGTTAATCTCAAGAAGGATTTCATTTCATCCATTCTCCTTGAGGTATATGTGCTAATGTTCCGGACATGAAATAGTTGAGCAATTAATGGGAAGTTAGAGGAACAACTTAATTCTTTCTTTTTAATTAAAATTGCTCTTAAGAGATTTTAATTAATTTATCCATTCCACACAAGGAACTTCATTTCCTCGCCTTCTGCTAAGAGCTAGGCTGACTCACTGCTGATAGAAGTGCACAACCAATCTAAGCTACACAGGCACTGTCTTCACCACAAATCACACATTTCTGCAGAACCTGCTTAACTTGGCCTGGATGGGTTGGACCCACCAATGCTATCTTCTTCCTGTAACAGAGCTTCAGCTACTTATTCTTAGCTTCTGGACCTGGGCATGTCCTTCTTCCATCCTCTTCAGCTCCTGGACCGTCTTAGTGGACGCAACAACTGCTACTGCACAGCTTGGACTGTTCTGTCTCCTTTTATATCTTTCATCAAGAAAACCTCATATAACTCATGATTTCCCTCGAGACTGGGAAGTTCAATTTCGTTTAGAGGTTTAACTTTTGCTTCCCTTTCAGCTTGGTTTGCAGGTCAATTTTTGATTTGAAGTAGGGTCTACCTGCCTCAAAAACATACAAATAAAACTTTAAAAATACAGATTCCCTCACAAGAGTGTTGTGCTGCATTCCCCAGTAAGCTTCAAATATCATTAACCGCAGTTACTGACAGAATTCTAGGGCACAAGGTTATCGCTCGTTCACACCATGCTCCTGTTGCAGTGAAGACGGAGATTTCGGCGACAAGTCAAATCTCCATTTACTGCAGTAGGATGGGGAAATCCTGCTAGTGTGAATGGTGGGAAAATTCCAGCCCTAGTGTTTCCAAGCTAATTCTCAACCTTAAAAAGGAAATGTACATCAGAGTCTTCAACTAGGCAAAGAATGGAGAATGGGTGATATTGGATTCACCATCCATTGGGCAAAAAAGTAGGATGGCACAGTGGTTAGCACTGCTGCCTCACAGTGCCAGGGACCAGGGTTCGATTCCTGGCTTGGGTCACTATCTGTGTGGAATTTGCATGTTCTCCCTATGTCTGCATGCGTTTCCTCAGGGTGTTCTGGTTTCCTTCCACAGGCCGAAAGACATGCTGTTAGGGGCGTTGGTCATGCTAAATTCTCCTCTAATGCACCCGAACAGGCACTGGAGTGTGGCGACTGGGGATTTTCACAATAACATCATTGCGATATTTCTGACACTAATAAATAAGCTTTAATAAATTATCTGTTCTTACTTTCTCGTAACTTTGGTATTCAGGGGGAAGGCAATGGCATCCTTCTTTTGTCACTGGACTAGAAACCCAACAACTCAAGGCAATGGCTTGGGGACCTGGGTTCCAATCCCACCATGGAAGATGGTGAATTATGAAATCAATAAAAATCTAGAATTAAAGGTCCGAAGATGACCATGAAACTATAATTGTTCGTTGTAAAAATCCATCTGGTTCACTAATGTCTGTTGGGGAAGGAAATCGCTGTCCTTGCCTGGTCTGGCCTATATGTGACTCCAGACCCACAGCAATGTAGTTGACTCTTAACTGCCCTCTGAAATGGCCCTAACAAACCACTCATTTCAAGCAATAAATGCTGGCCCAGCCAGTGACGCCCACGTCCCACAAAGGAATTTAAAAAATTACATCCATGCTGCAGTTGGACATCTTGTCTACATTGTTTAAAGAGGTTCTGGGGAAAGAACTGGCATGTGTTAGGTTTGTCTTGGTGGGTAGTGCTTTTGAATTGGCAAGTTGTAGGTTTAAGTCCCACTAAAGAGATTTGAGCGTAGAACCTAGGCTGACACTCCAGTGTGGTAGAAGGGGAGCGTTACACTGTTTGGTGTGCCATTTTCCAGATGAGTGCTTCAGCCAAGTCCCTGTGTAAAAGTAGATCATAGAATCCGTAGAAAGAGGCCATTCAGCCCATTGAGCCTGCACCAACAACAATCCCACCCAAGCCCTACTTCTATTACCCCAGGTAGCATTCACCCTGCTAATCCCCGACAGTAGGGTTAGTTTAGCTTGGCCAATCAACCTAACCCCACATCTCTGGACTGTGGGAGGAAACTGGAGCACCCAGTGGAAGCCCACGCAGACACAGGGAGAATATGCAAACTCCACACAGACAGTGATGCAAGGCTGGAATTGAACCCGGGTCCCTGGTGCTATGAGGCAGCAGTGCTAACCACTGTGCCACCGAGCCGCCCTTGTAAGTTGATTTTTCTCTCTTTTACACCTGGATTGTACTGCTTAGGTCAAAAAACCTATTCGGAAAGTTTAGAGTAACAGCTGCTGTGGCCTTTTTTTTATCATAAAATGCACATTTTTAATTAGCTCCATACCTTCCCAAAAGCAATTTTGTTCCCAAGTAGAAGAGCTTCACTATCGAAACTACATAAATGATATTACAGACGGGGGAAACAGAAGGCAGGATGTGTGTCTGGGGAAAGCAGGTTAAGGAGAAAAGAAGGTTGATGCTTTGTTTTGAAACAAACTGCATTAAAGTAATCATAAGAGTATATTTTCCACGTCTCAGCACTGACTTTTTCCTGCTTGATTGTGTTAGAATTGCTTTTAAATTACTGACCTCTGAAATATAATAAAGGGTATATTTTTCAAACCTGCTGTGAATGTGCTAGGGAGTTTTTTTGTCACAAAAAAGTTGGATTAACTAACCATCTCTCAGTAACAGGCTGTGAGTCCTAAATTGCAGCTGTAAGACTCTAATTTTTGGAGCTGTAATTTCAGTTTGTATCAGAGGTAATTCTACAGACTTTTTTGATATGTAATTTTCATAAGAGGTAGTTATTACGCTTCAAAAGTAGTTTATTGTTTCTCCGTGAAGTTATTGTGCTGTTTATGTCACTTATATAGAATCATAGAATCCCTGCAGTGCAGGAGGAGACCATTCAACCCATCAAGTTTGCACCAACCACAATCCTATGCAGGCCCCAGTCCCACAACTCCTCATGTTTACCCTGCTGATCCCCCTGACACAAGAGTCAATTTTAGCATGGCCAATCAACCTAACCTGCACATCTTTGGACTGTGGGAGGAAACCAGAGCGCCCGGAGGAAACCCACGCAGACACGGGGAAAATGTGCAAACTCCACACAGAGGCCGGAATTGAACCAGGGTTCCTGGAGCTGTGAGGCAGCAGCGCTAACCACTGTGCCACCATGCCGCCCCGAGTATCATATACTTTAAGAAGGATGTCGTCTTTGTAGAAGAAAAGAAACGTATATTAGAGTTTAAATTCAAAAACAGGGGGTTTTCCACTTCACAATCTTTTCTTCTAATATGAAAATCGAAATCCAAAATCTTTTGCTTTGTTCTCTTCAACTTCTTGTTGGAAAGTCTTTCAAGGACATCATTAGGGGAACTGGTTTGGAGGAGGCACTGATTATGACAGAGAGAATGAGCTCAATTAACATTAGTGGAGATACTCATTAAACCAAGAGTGTTTCAATAATGGTCTCATTTCAACTATCTGCACATTTATGTGTATGCGTATGTGCATGAATTGACTGCCCTTGACTGTCAACTTTATCAAATCCTTTAAAGTCAATCCCCTCGCTATAAAATTGACATGAATTTCAGCACAGCATAGCCAGCTTAATCACGGACAGCTTTGCACTTGCTGCATTGTTCCAACACATTGGCCGGAATTTTCAAGCCATTCTCGCCAACGGGATCTTCCAGTCCCGCCAACTGCGAGTCGCTGCCACAGGTTTACCTGATGGCTGGACTGGAATAGAATGGGAAACCACGTTGACGGCGGTGGGATCAGAAGGTCCCTTCGTGGGCCAACCTCCACCACTGTGAAACGCGTCCATAGAATCCCTACAGTGCAGAAGGAGGCCACTCAGCCCATTGAGTCTGTACTGATCACAATTTCACCCAGGCCCTACTCCTGCCTACTGATTTATGTTTTTGGAAGGTAGGCCACATCTACCTTCAGGACATAACGGTTTACTGAGTGTGCAGTAGAGATGTGTTAGGACTGGAAGGTCAGAAATAGCGATGTTTGCTGAGGTTATTTTTTTCTTGCCTTTATTTCCTTTATAGACATTATTCAGTATGGCTATATTTTCATTACACTCCAATCTACCTACCATGAAGCCTCTTTGGCTGTTTGGTGGCTTTGTTTACTTATTATTTTAGTGAAAGTTTTTAATAAGATAGAACCAATTGTTCGGAGTCTCCTGTTACCTATACTTTTAAAGGCCTCTTTTCTCATTTAGAACATAGAACATAGAACATTACAGCGCAGAACAGGCCCTTCGGCCCACGATGTTGCGCCGACCAGCTTTTAAAAAAAAAACAACACGAACCCACTAATCTAAACCAATCCCATTTCGTCCATAAACCTATCCACAGATCTCTTAAACGCCCCCAAACTAGGCGCATTTACAACTGCAGCTGGCAGGGCATTCCAGTCCCTCACCACCCTCTGGGTAAAGAACCTACCCCTGACATCAGTCCTATAACTACCCCCCCTTAATTTAAAGTCGTGCCCCCTCGTGCTAGCTTTCTCCATCCTAGGAAAAAGGCTATCACTATCTACCCTGTCTAAACCTCTAATCATCTTATATGTTTCAATAAGGTCCCCTCTTAGCCGCCTTCTTTCCAGCGAAAACAACCCCAAATCTCTCAGTCTCTCCTCATAGGATCTCCCCTCCATACCAGGCAACATCCTGGTAAACCTCCTCTGCACCCTCTCCAAAGCCTCTACATCCTTCCTGTAATGTGGGGACCAGAACTGCACACAATACTCCAAGTGCGGCCGCACCAGAGTTGTGTACAGTTGCATCATGACGCTGCGACTCCTAAATTCAATCCCCTTACCAATAAACGCCAAGACACCGTATGCCTTCTTAACAACCTTATCTACTTGATTCCCAACTTTCAGGGATCTATGTACACATACACCTAGATCCCTCTGCTCCTCCACACTATTCAAAGTCCTCCCGTTAGCCCTATACTCAACACATCTGTTATTCCTACCGAAATGAATTACCTCACACTTCTCCACATTAAACTCCATCCGCCACCTCGCGGCCCAGCTCTGCAACCTTTCTAAGTCACCCTGCAAACTATGACACCCTTCCTCACAATCTACCACACCTCCGACTTTGGTGTCATCAGCAAACTTACTAATCCACCCAACTATACCCTCATCCAGATCATTAATAAAAATTACAAACAGCAGTGGCCCCAAAACAGATCCCTGAGGCACACCACTCGTAACCGAACTCCATGACGAATATTTACCATCAACCACCACCCTCTGTCTCCTATCTGCTAGCCAATTCCTGATCCAATTACCTAGATCACCCCCAATCCCATACATCTACATTTTCTGCAGAAGCCTACCATGGTGAACCTTATCAAACGCCTTACTAAAATCCATATACACCACGTCAACTGCCTTACCCCTATCCACCTCTTTGGTCACTTTCTCAAAGAACTCGATAAGGTTAGTAAGGCGCGACCTACCCGCTACAAAACCATGCTGACTGTCTCTAATCAATTCATTTGATTTTGGAATTAAAATGGTCTTCGCAATCTTTAATGTATTGGGAATATTTCCAGCAGATTTTCACGATAAGATCCGATCGTTTATTCCGGCACTTTATCAGATCGTTAACTTTGATCCTATCAGGATCAGGATTGCATCAATTTTTAAATTGATGCAATGTCATAATGAATTCTGGATCTGTGATTCGATCTAACAATCCTTTATAATCTGGATTTGTTTTGATTTTCTCAAATTCATTAATATCGATCTTGTCTGCGCAATGCTCAGTAGCGATCACAACTCCTTAGTCCACAAGTACTTGCAGCAAGACTTGGAAATACTCAGACTTGAGCTGATAAGTGGCAATTAACATTCATGCCATACAAGAGCCAGGCAATGGTCATCTCCTACATGAGAGAGTCTAACCCTTGACATTCAATGGCATCACCCATTGATGAATCCTCCACTATGTACATCCTGGGAGCTACCATCAACTCGAAGCTGGACTGGACTAGCCATATAAATACTGTGGCTTCAAGGGCAGGTCAAAGACCGAGAATTCTGAGGTGAGTAATTTGCCTCCAAACTTGTGTACTATAAATAAGCTACAAGTTAGGAGTGTATTCGAATACTCTCCACTTGCCTAGGTGAGTCTTTTTAAATCCCCAACTCTTTCAACTTGAAAATAAAAACAGAGCTTATCTACCACTGAGAATTGAAATTACACTATCTGCTGGACTACTGTGATTTATAGGGGAGGCAGTGGCATAGTGGTATTATCATTAGACTAGTAATCCCCGAGACCCAGATTAATGCCCTGAGGACCTGTGTTCAAATTCCACCATGGTGAAATTTGAATTCAATAAAATCTGGAATTGAAAGAATCCTCATGATGACCATTGTCAATTTATTGTAAAAAGCCATCTGGCTCTCAGATGTCCTTTAGGGAAGGAAATCTGCCATCCATACCTGATCTGGCCTACCTGTGACTCTAAACCCATAGCAATGTGGTTGACTCTTAAATGCTCTCAGGAATGGGTAATAAATGGTGGCCCAGCCAGCGATGTCCATGTCCCTTGAATGAATAAAAAAAATACAGATTTTAAAAAAAGACCACTTCAATAACATTCTTTGTTGACATTTCCCAAGGGCTGTTATTATGTCGTCATGAATGCTTGGCTGACTTTGAAAATTAGAAAACATTAACTCAGCGAGGAGTTCTGAGTTGCCAGTTTGATTCACACTTTACAGAGGCTATTAAAGGATCAGCTGTTTGTGATGTAGCTACTGAATAGAATTGTTTTTATATCAGATTACCCATTTGAGAGGTAAAAGCTTTAAAATATGTTTCATGAATGGGAGCTTTTTTTCATTATTAAATATGTATGAATAATAGGTGTATTAGTTTGCTAGAAGATTTCTCATCTCCACCTGGCTCTTGAGGTCTGCCCCTGGTGGATACTGAGTGAATGGCCATGAGAGTGGCATGGGACATGAGAAAGCATGGGACAATGAGTTAGCATGGAGATGGTTTAAGGGTATGAAGGGCGTAGACTAGTGGATACAACAGCTTCTAAAACAATTGGGATAAAGTCCGAAAGAATCAAGGAAGGCCTTCTAACCATCCAACTCTGGCAGACATTCATTGCTGTGGCTCTCTAACGTCCGTTTCAGAGTAAACAGTCCCAACTTTATCCAGTCTTGCCTCCCCAAAGCAACACTTGTGTCTAATACTTCAGTTGGTTATATATAGATAAGTGGTTTTAATAGTGACTGACAGTCCATAGCTGTTTATGCTGACTGAATTGAGCTCACTGCGCCAATTTTAAACAGACTGAACTCAGGGTGTTTATAAGGTGCCTGGGGCTACAACTGACAACATTCTCACTTTTTAGAAGTCATGCTCAAACATTTATCCAAATAAAACAGTGTGAAATGATTTCTTCCAGAAGACGAGGAGGAAGCCCTTCAGCCCTTTTTTAGTTCATTCTGCCATGTAATTAGATTGTGGCTGATTATATTTTAACCCCATCTCCGTCCCTGGGCTCCAGTTTCCAGAACAGTCTTTACTTAGAAATAGTTGATCAATCTCATTGTGGAAACATTTAATTGATCCCTGATCAGGGTCCAGAGGAGGCTCACAAGAATGATCCCGGGAATGCAGAGCTTGCCGTATGAGGAACGGTTGAGGACTCTGATTCTGTACTCATTGGAGTTTAGACGGGTGAGGGGGGGATCTTATTGAAACTTACAGGATCCTGCGAGGCCTGGATAGAGTGGATGTGGAGGGGTGTTTCCACTAGTAGGAAAAACTAGAACCAGAGGGCACAACTTCAGGCTAAAGGAACGATCCTTTAAAATAGAGATGAGGAGGAATTTCTTCAGCCAGAGAGTGGTGAATCTGTGGAACTCTTTGCCATAGAAGGCTGTGGAGGCCAGATCATTGAGTGTCTTTAAGACAGCGATAGATAGATTCTTGATTAATAAGGGGAGAAGGGGTCATGGGGAAAAGGCAGGGGAACGCGTATGAGAAAAATATCAGCCATGATTGAATGGCACAGCAGGATCAATGGGCCGAGTGGCCTAATTCTGCTCCTATGTCTTTATAATCTTATCGATCTTATCAGCTCTTTGAGGGAAAGAATTCCAGATTTCCACTCCACTTCATTCTTTCTAGGATTACCTGATTAGCCTAACTTTAGATTTAAGATAATTCCCCCTTGTTTCCGAACTACCACCACCTCCCTCTCCACCCGCCAACCTGAATATTTTCCCCATCGATTTTATCAATTTATATCAGTGACTTTGATGAGGGATGCAAAGGTAATGGGAGTTAAGTTTGCAGACAATACAAGAATAGATAGGAGAGCATGTGCTGAAGAGAACGTATGGAGTTTGCAGACAGAGATAGGTTGAGTGAGTGGGCAAAAATCTGGCAGATGGAGCATTATGTGAAAAAGTGTGATCTTTGGCAAGAAGAATAAAAAAGCAGAATAAATGACTGCAGAACTCCCAGGGATCTAGATGTTCTTGTGCACAAGTTGCAAAAAGTTACTATGCAAGTACAGCAAGTCATCAAGGTTAATGGAATTCCATCCTTTATTTTGAGAGGAATTGAGCAGAAAAGCAAGGACCTTATGCTTCAGTTATACAGGGGCATTGGTGAGACTGGATCTCAAACACTGCTGCTTCCGTCTCCCAATTTATGGATAATGTAAATGGATTAGAGGTAGTTCGGAGGAGGTTTATTAGATTGATACCTGGAATGAACAGGATGTCTTATGAGGATAGGTTGGCAAGAATGTGTTTGTTTGTGTAAATGACTAAGAGGTGACTTGATTGAGACATACAAGATCCTAAATGTCTTTGACAAGGTGGACATAGAAAGGATATTTCCCCCTACTCGGAAGTGAGTCCAGAACTAGGGGCCACTGTTTTAAAATTAAGGGTCATCCTTGTTGAGAATTTATTTTTTTCTGAGGGTTGTGTGACTTTAGAGCCCTCAGCCTCAAAAGGCAGTTGAAGCAAGGCCACTGAATATTCTTTAGGGCAAAGGTAGGTAGCTTCTTGTTAGGCAAGGGAATCAAAGGTTATCAGAGCTAGATGGGAATATAGAACCTGCAACACAAAAGCAGATCAGCCATGATCTTATTTAATGGTGGAGCAGGCTTGACGGGCCGAATGGCCTACCTCTGTCCCTTTTTTTATGGTTATAATTAAATTATCATGTTAAGTACCTCAATTAAATCACTGCCCAATCTTCTATACTTAAGGGACAAGTCTAGGAAAGCTGTCCTCATCATTTTAGTAGCCATATAATTCTGGCGAATCTACAAACGCACCCACTCCAAGAGCAAAATGCAGTGAGATCAGGCTCCAAAGTTTAGAAAGCGTAAGTGACTTTACAGCAGCTGTGTAAGGGATGACGTAGGCTTCAGGTTGAAGTGGCAGCCATCACCATTATTATTGAACTAATCGCCATGAAGGAGTAGACAAGGGAAGAAAGCCTGGCTCATAAGGGGAGCTTTCTCTTTCATCGAGGAGTTGCTATGTTGTTGCTAATTAAGCTTGGAACACGAGTGTGCAGTAAGGATGGGAAAAACAATGGTGAAAATGGAGAAATATGAATATTGGTCGGAATGGATCTTGTATACCTTAAGAATGGAACACCTGTAAAACGGGGGGATAAGAACGCTGCCCTAAACTGGTCTTGTATACTTTATAATGGAACACCTATAAAAAACAAGGAAACAGGGCATAGATCAGCGAGATAGTCAACAACTTTTCCCAAAGGTAGAGGGGTCTAAAACTTGAGGGCATAGGTTTAAAGTGAGAGGGCAGAAGTACAAAAGGGTTCAGAGGGGAAATTTTTTCAGTGTTTGGAACAAGCTGCCAGAAGTAGTAGTAGAGGCAGGTGCAATTTTGTCTTTTAAAAAGCGTTCAGGCATTTGCATGGGTAAGATGGGTAGAGAGGGATATGGGCCAAAAGTGGGCAATTGGGACCGGCTTAGTGTTTTTTTTTTAAAAAAGGGGGCAGCATGGACTAGTTGGGCCGAAGGGACTGTTTCCATGCTGCAAACCTCAATTTCCTCTGTGAGGAAATAAGGAGGCTGGTCCGAATTCTTTCTCCCATTGAGAGGCCAGGGAAGAATGGTATATTCGCCTCTATTCCAGGCAAGGTAAATACCTATGGCAGGCAACTTCATTAGGCAGCCATAGATAATCAGCATGTATTTTGCTGGTTAAATGGAAAGCTTTTACTGGAAGGCATTTTGCTGACAATATCACCCCCCGCCCACGCACCCCCTCCCTCACCGCCACTCTGGGTCAATTACAGCTGACACTGAGTGTTTTTTGTGAGTCTCTTCTGGATACAACAGGAGAGTAAAGATGCCATGGTGCAGAAAATGCAATTCTCCTCCTTTTTCTTTTCTCCCCTCTGCTTTCAGACTGGAAACTATAAATCATTCTCATGAAGAGATAATGAAGCAGCAAACGGATGCAACTTTAATTCTTGTCAGGGGAAATCTTCAATATTTGCCGAAATAATGTGATGGGAGAGGGCCAAAGGTTCCGGGTTAGAAAAACTGCCCTGATTGGAGGCTTCATTGCGGAGAGGATGATGGATGGGCACCGATGGCTGTTTGAACAGGAGGAGGAGGAGGAGGAGGGGAGGGAAAAAAAAATAGAGAGAAAAAAAAGATGTAATTGATTTGTTTCTGCAGAACAGGAGGAAGCTCTGTTTGCTCAGCACTGTTTGAGGTCTGGTGGGTCTGTTGGTTAATTCAGTGTGGGTTGCTGGCTTGCTTACCTTCTAGATAGGAGGCCAAACAGACTTGTTTGCTCTGAAGATTGCTCAGCGGCACAGAAACCATTATACTCAAGTTGGAAATGAAGAAATGTGTCGGCGTGCAAAAAAAAAACAGGCTATTACAGAGAAGTGGAACGTGATCTCAGACGCACCAGTTAGAATTGGAACTTGTGGTTTACACAACTGGGCATTTTGAGTGGATGGCAAAATGTGAACACTTACCTGGTTTCAGTTACTTCATTGCTCGAGCACATCAGTTCATCCAACAGTCATACTGTTTGCTTTCAAGCTTTTGATTTAAGATTTGTTTTCGGTGCGCCGGTTGGCGATCAGGGCTGAGCGTTTCCACTTTGACTGCAGCCCGTGAGCTAGGTGCAAATTGCAATCGTTTAAAGAAGCGTTTGTCTTTCCCCAGTTTTCCCGTCCGACTAATTTTGCAGGACAGCAAACGCATGGGGGCAGAATTTTCCAACCGTTCGCACCACGTTGCCGCTGCCAGCGAGGATGGAGAACTTGGCGCTTAGCTAGATCTCCATGCGATGGGTGGGGCCTGCTGGCCTGAATATTGGTCGGAAATTCCGGCCAAGATCTTCAAGCGGGTGATGCTTCAGAGTGGCACAGTGGTTAGCACTGCTGCTTCACAGTGGCAGGGACCCAGGTTCAATTCCCAGCTTGGGTCAAAATCAATTTGCATCGGATATAATCTGCACTGAAAATTCCTCCATTTACTTTATTGCTTTAGATTCTTTCAAGCACACTAGAAATACTAGTGCAACTGCTGATCTATAAATCATTACATTAATTGCGACCATCTTTTATTTTTCCTGCCTCTATTTATGTTGTAATCTTAAATCATATTTTATTTCCTCTACAAACTTTTGTGACCAAAAATTAAATACAACGAAAACAGAAGGCTTCACAGTGGTTAGTACTGCTGCCTCATGGCGCCAGGGACCCAGGTTCGATTCCTGGCTCAGGTCACTGTCTGTGCAGAGTCTGCATGTTCTCCCCGTGTCTGCCTGAAGCCTGTACGCTCTCCCTGTGTCTGCGTGGGTTTCCTTCCACAGTCCGAAAGACGTGGCCATGCTAAATTCTTCCTCAGTGGCCCTGAACAGGTGCTGGAATGTGGTGACTAGAGGATTTTCACGGTAACTTCATTGCAATGTTAATGTTAGCCAACTTTTGAAACTAATAAATAAACTTAATTTTTATAAAAATGGCAGTATAAAGATCATCCTTGCATATATTAAGAGTGGTGCCTTAGTTCGACTAATACCACGGAAAACATATTTTGTCACAAAAAATAGCCATTTTTGATTGTCTGTTCCGCCATCTCTGAGTAAGTAAGTAATAAATAATTGGAAATAACTTTAACCAAAGTATACAGAGCAATTTTCTAATTTAATTGGTGTACAGTCACCAATTTCTTACTAAATTTTAAGAATAAATATTCTACAGTTTTTAATGGTCCTTGTTAGTGTCCACACACCTTTAACAAAAGAGAATTTGATTCCTGGAGACTCCTTAAAGGCATTGATATTGGTGCAATTAGTGTTATTCCCGATGGTGATCAGGGAGTGCAGCAACATTTGTTAAATTTGAACAAACAACTGCAGAAAATCAATTTGCATCGGATATAATTTGCACTGAAAATTTCTCCATTTACTTTATTGGTTTAGATACTTTCAAGCAGACTCGAAATGCTAGTGTAACTGCTGATCTATAAATCATTATATTAATTGCGACCATCTTTTATTTTTCCTGCCTCTATTTATGTTGTAATCTTAAATCATATTTTATTTCCTCTACAAACTTTTGTGACCAAAAATTAAATACAACGAAAACAGAAGGTTTCACAGTGGTTAGTACTGCTGCCTCACGGCGCCAGGGACCCAGGTTTGATTTCTGGCTCGGGTCACCGTCTGTGCAGAGTCTGCATGTTCTCCCCATGTCTGTGTGGGTTTCCTCCCACAGTCCGAAAGATGTACTGGTTAGGTGCATTGGCCATGCTAAATTCTCCCTCAGTGTACCCGAACAGGCACCGGAGTGTGGCGACTCGGGGATTTTTGCAGTAACTTCATTGCAGTGTTAATGTAAGTTCACCTGTGACACTAATAAATAAACTTTAAGGATAATGATTTCCCAAATGGTAGATCACGATCCCGATTGGGGTTGTGGGATTATCATTTGGAGTGACGCAGGTAGCGTTGACACCCATTGAGGATAGACTCTGGCCATTTAGTTCAGCATTCTGATTGGCTAAGTGGGGTCTTGCATGGATGCACTCATAATGGAGGCAATACTTTGAATGGCCAATCACAGGTACTTCAATCACGCGTCATGTTGAATGGCAACACAATCCTGGGATTGGAGTGAGCTGACTCTTAGTTCTGAGGCTGACCCCTCTCCTGCTATTGGCTTCTTTAAAATGGCCATAGAAAAGACCATTGGGATTGAACTGAATCTCCACAATGACACTGGACACACAAAGAGATACATAGATGTTACCATCTGTCCCAACACCTGTGGCATTTACCCTCGCATGAGCAGTATACCCTATTGCATTTATCTGGCTATTTCCACACCTGTTCCACCATCTCGGCAGTATAAAGTTGAACGTTGGCATAATTCCTGCTTCACTCACTGGTCTCGGAAGTGAAATTTGCTCATTCTCAATTCTCAATGCAAAGGAGTTTCTGCCCTAAATCTCTAACATCTAGGGCAGAATCTTCCTGTCCTGACACCATGGGAATTGGAGCAGGCAAGGCACAGACCATACAAAGGTCCGTGGACTTTGAGTGGGATTTTCCGGCATTGGGACGAACGTGGCCAGAAAATCCCACCTTTAATCTCCTATCTGTGTTGACCCGCCCTCAATCCAATTCCTTCCACTGCTGGAAAGTTTGTTTCCATTTACCCCCAGTCTACTTTTCATAGTGGACTAGGGGGCTGTGCCCCCTAGTCCGACTCTTCCCGCTCAAAAAAGACAGTAGGACTAGGGGGCACAGCCTCAAGATAAAGGGGAGGCGGTTTAGAACGGAGTTGAGGAGGAACTTCTTCACTCAAAGGGTGGTGAATCTCTGGAATTCTCTGCCCGTTGAAGTGGTGGAGGCTGCCTCGCTAAATATTTTTAAGAAGCGGGTTGATGGGTTTTTGATAAGAGAGGGGATTAAGGGTTATGGGGAGAGGGCAGGAAAGTGGAACTGAGCCACAACAGAACAGCCATGATCTTATTGAATGGCAGGGCAGGCTCAGGGGGCTAGATGGCCTACTCCTGCTCCTGTTTCTTATGTTCTTATGTTTCTTATAAGTATGAGAGAAGTGTTCACAATTCTCTTCAGTCTGCACTGTTCAACAAAACAAAGGCCCAATTTTGCAATTCTTTCTTTGCATTTTCTCTCACATGTATGTGTGTTTATTGTGTTCCCTCCAAACTGTCTATTACTGAATCTGTGCTTTTCCCTCTCTTCAGCTTTCCAAATCCTTTTGAAGGTGTAGAGTGCAATACTTCACGGCATTCTGACAGAGCTCTTATTAACTTTTTATGCATGCTCACTATACATCTTGTGTTAAAACGTAAGCGCCCTGATTCCCTGTAAGTGCCCTGCATCCCACATGTATGATTACACAAATGCTCTGAAGTAAAGTATATGAAGTAATTTTGAAAAGTTTAGTGAAAGGCAACACAGTAATAGATAGCCCTTTGAGTTTATAATTCAGAGTAACTTCTGCTTAATAAGTTAAAGTGAAGTGCTGCCAGCAATCACTATTACATCTCCCCATGATTAACATTATTCCCTCAAGGGTGTGATGAAAGGCTCTCACTGAAGTCTTGCATGCCACACTCTCAATAATCTTTTACTGCTGCTAATGTACAGCAAAATGCATGCACTCATTCTCACTCTTTCAAAATTGACTCATGGCGGCACAGTGGTTAGTATTGCTGCCTCACAGCTCCAGGGACCCAGGTTCAATTCTGGCCTTAGGTGACTGTGTGGAGTTTACACATTCTCCCCATGTCTGCGTGGGTCTCCTCTGGGTGCTCTGGTTTCCTCTCACAGTCCAAAGATATGCATGTTGGGTGGATTGGCCATGCTAAATTGCCCCTTTAGTGTCCAAAGATATGTACGTTAGGGAAATGGCACAGGCTATATTGCCCCTTAGTGTCCAGAAATGTGTAGGTTAGGGAGATTGGCTGTGCTAAATCACCCCTTAGTGTTCAAAGATGAGTAGGTTAGGTAGATTAGCCATTGTAAATGTATGGGGTTATGGGCTGGAGTGGAGGGAAGGGCCTAGGTGAGATGTTCTCCGAGGAGTTGGTGCAGACTCAATGGGCTGAATGGCCTTTTTCCGCACTGCAGAGATTCTGTGGTTCTCACGACCTCTCTTCAGTGCACTTTCCACATCCCATAAAAATCTCCGCACACCAACATGTAAAGGCTGAAGTGCACCAGCTCCATTTTTAAGCACGCACATCTGGGAAAAAAAACACACAGCAAAAATCAAATACACTTCGAGCTAAAACAAAATACCGTGAAGAAGGGTAATCTGAAATGGAAACAAAAAAGGGCAGAAACACTCAGTCAGCCGGGTAGCATCAGTGGAGAGAGAAAGCAACATTTCTGTCAGCATTAGAAAGCATTCGAGAGGTGGGATAGTCTTTTATACAAGTGCAGAGGCAAGGCAAATGGGGGAGGAAGGAGCAAACGGGAAGCTCTGTGATAGGTTGGAGATACGCATGAATAATGAACAATATAAATAATACTGGCACCAGCAGTCCAAAACAAAAAGTGAAGCAGTAGTTATGAACTTAAATTGTTGAACTCCATAGTGAGTACAGAAAGCTACCAAGTGCCTAATAGAAGTTTGAAGTTCTCATAGAATCATAAGGTGCAGAAGGAGGCCATTTGGCCCATCAAGCCTGCACCAACCATAAACCCACCCAGGCCTATCCCCACAACCCAATGCATTTACTCTAGCTAGTTCCCCCCAACACCAAAGGGCAACTTAACGTGGCCAATCCACCTAACCTGGATGGGAAGCTGGTTTGTGTGATGGATTGGACTACCTTTCACAACTTTTTGTAGTTTCTTGGACAGAGCAGGAGCCATACCAAGCTGCGATACAACCAGAAAAGATGCTTTCTATGTTGCATCTGTAAAAGTTGATGAGAGTCATAGCTGATATGCCAAATTTCCTTAGAGTTGTACACTGTAATCCAGATGAGGTCTAACTCCATTTGGCGTAACTCTTCTACTTTTCAAATCTGGATTCTATGCACTGGCATTTCCTTAAACTTTGCATTGTGTGAGCAGGTTACCAATCCATTTGCATGGATAATGAGAATGCAGATTAGATGTAGGAGAATCAATAAATTGTGATTGTCGCACATATCCATACTTTTGCACAGACTGAAATCTACTTCTGATTTTTCTGGCCAGTTACATTTTAAACGTGGAACATTTGCACGTATTTCACTTTTATGCACTTTTAAACCATTTGCGAAAATGTTTAAATAAATACACTATTCGCTCCCCCACCCCCCCCTTTCTTTGGTACTTGGATTACAATTTCTGCCATTGTTTGTGAAGATTTATGATAGAGGCTCCTTGTGGGACAAGCTCTTAAAGGGGAACAGATTTGGGGTTTTCCATTATTTCGAATGTTCACGGTACCTCTTTAGGGCCATAGCACTATTATTATAATTTTGTCTTAATTCATACAACATGGGTGAAATAAAATCCCATTTTGCAATCCTGTTGATTCCCTTTCTCTGCTGTGGCAACTCCAGATGTGACGCTGCAGTTCCTTCGCCACTGCTTTGCACTGCAGTGCTACATGGGATCTGTACTGAATGGCTCTCGGTGCAGGTTGAACAGCTGATTTTCCAGCCCTTCTCACCAGCGAGATCTTCCAGTCCAGCCGCAGGCAAACCCACCCCCGTCGTGGTGGCGGGATGGACACACCACACAAAATACTGCAGACGTTGGCAGGACCAGAAGATCCCACCAGTGGCCGCTGGCGTCACTGGGAAGCATGATGCAGGGGGAGTAGAAAATCCTGCACAAGTGCCGCTGGCGTCACTGAATTGCATATTGGTGGGGGTCTGAAAAATCCCATGGAAATGAGTGTAGGGACTGTTTTAAACTCTCACTAGAAAAGCTGACATTCTTTATCCCTTCATCGCATAGAATCATACAGAATGTGACTGTTGACTCCATCGTGCCTGTGCAAGCTCTTGAAAGTGCTGTCCCATTAATCCCACATCCCCACTCCTCTGCAATAGCCCTGCAGTTTTTTTTCTCTAAATTCCCATGTACAATTGGATTTCAAAGGTTCATCTGGTCTGCGGCAGTGTCAACAATGCAGACTTTGAACTTAAACTTATAGTGAATAGAATGGAACCATGCCAAGACACAATGTAAATGTGCTATTCATTAGCATATTAATGAGACTATAAGAAGCAAGACCAAAGATCCTTTTTCAAAAAACTTACCTCAGCCAGCCTGTTGATTTATTAAAGGTAATTCTAAGAGCCTAGAAAGCACCCTGTAGTGTATTATAATAAGAATGCATTTTTCTTCAGTCCACTAGCTTAACAGCTATTCTGGATTAAAACCTCTTGGTAAAATAGTTTTAAAAAAAAGAGGAATTTCAAATGAATGCCTTCAAAGTTTGTTTAATAAAATCACAATGTAGTTTTCGGGCAGATGTTTCTAGCTGAGTAGAAATTCGACATGCTCCATGGAATTATGTTGTTTTACAGCAGCTGTCTCTAAGGCTTAACAACGTCGAAGGCGCCATGTAACAACAAGTTGTTGTTGTTGAACAAGAGCAAATACAGAATATATGGAGCCTGAGAGAAATGTGAATTCAACTTGGGATTCATGAAAAGGGAAAAAACCTATGGTGGTAAATTTATTGAAGTAACAGGTTCTCAGATTGAAGGTTTTTATACCTCATTTTCAAAGGGTGCTTGCATTGATATGTCTCCTTTTCTTGACCTCACGATATCCCCAATTACTTTTCAGCCGCTAAAGTACTTTTTGTAATGTAGTCACTGCTGTAATTGGCTCTTCATGTTAAGAGTGAACCAATTACAGATAATTTTGTCATTTCCATCATGGGTTCCTGCATGTTTGAATTCATAGGTCAGAGTTAGCAGAACATAAACCAGCACAAGGTTGGGGTCTGGACAAGCATGCATGTTGGAGAACCATCTCAAGGTGACTTTGAAAGGAGCCAAGGATACATGTGAACTCAGACGCTTCATCTTCACGTGTGACCAAACTCCCCTCCAATCCAATTGTCAAGTTTGCTGATGGCACCACCGTAGTGGGTTGGATCTCAAACAATGATGAGACAGGGTAAAGGAATGAGATAGCAAATCTGGTGAACTGATGCGGCAACAATAATCTCTCCCTCCATGTCAACAAAGCGAAAGAGATTGTCATTGACTTCAGGAAGCATAAAGGAGAACATGTCCCTGTCTACATAAACGGGGACAAACTAGAAAGGGTCAAAAGCTTCAAGGTTTAGGTGTCCAGATCACCAACAACCTATCCTGGTCCTCCCATGCCGACACTATAGTTAAGAAAGAAAACTAAGGAAATTTGGCATGTCAGCTACGACTTTCACCAACTTTTACAGATGCACCACAGAAGGCATTCTTTCTGTTTGTATCACAGCTTGGTATGGCTCCTGCTCTGCCCAAGGTTGCAAGGAACTACAAAAGATCATGAATGGAACCCAATCCATCATGCAAACTAGCCTCCCATCCCTTGACCCTGTCTACACTTCCCACTGCCTGGCAAAGCAGCCAGCATAATTTAAGACCCCACACACCTCAGACATTTTCTCTTTCACCTTCTTCTGTTGGGAGAAAGATACAAAAGTCTGAAGTCACGTACCAACCTGAAGTCTGAAAAGTCTGAAGTCACGTAGGGGGGGCTGTTTAGAACAGAGTTGAGGAGGAACTTCTTCACTCAAAGGGTGGTGAATCTCTGGAATTCTCTGCCCGTAGAAGTAGTGGAGGCTGCCTCGCTGAATATATTTAAGACGCGGGTTGATAGGTTTTTGATAGGCAAGGGGATTAAGGGTTATGGGGAGAGGGCGGGAATGTGGAACTGAGACACGACAGATCAGCCATGATCTTATTGAATGGTGGGGCAGGCTCGAGGGGCTGGATGGCCTACTCCTGCTCCTATTTCTTATGTTCATATGTAACCAACTGAAGAACACCTTCTTCCCTGCTGTTGTCAGACTTTTGAATGGACTTACCTTGCATTAAGTTGATTTTTCTCTACATAACTAGCTATGACTGTAACAATACATTCTTCATTCTCTCATTTCCTTCTCTATAAATGGTATGCTCTATTTGTATAGTGCACAAAAAACAATACTTTTCACTGTAAATACATGTAACATGAATAAATCAAATCAAATCATGGCGTTGCAAAGCAAAAGGAAGGTTCAAAGCATACTGAGTACATTTTGTGTGGCTGGTCCTGGCCCAAACAAGTATCGCAGTTGATATTTGGTTTATTTATTAGTGTCAGAAGTAGGTTTGCACTAACACTGCATGAAGTTACTGTGAAAGTCCCCTGGTTACCACACTCCGGTGCCTGTTCAGGTACTCTGAGGAAGAATTTAACACATAACCAGCATGTCTTGCAGACTGTGGGAGGAAACCAGAGCACCCAGAGGAAACCCACAGACACTGAGAGAATATGCAATGTCTGCACAGACAGTAACCCACGCCAGGAATTGAATCTGGGTCACTGGTGCTATGAGGCAGCAGTGCTAATCACTGTGTCACAGTGTGGCCAGTGGATAGTATTGGATAGGGAGATCAGCATGAATAATTCATTGAATGACACTGCTTGCTGTGCCCAAATCTCTCCAGGTAAATAGAACAGAGTTTATTTTTGAAGGAGATTACTGGAAGGTATGGGGAGAGGAGTCTAGGGCATGACAGTTTGTTACCACCTCCTGCCACTGTTGATCCCATAACCAGATTTTCTTAAAGATTGCAAGGGCTCTTCTACCTGTTGACCAGTTACAGCTGCACCTCCACCGGAGAGTTGCAATGACTTCTCCAACTTAACCCCAGGTTAAAATGTCTATCCCTGTAACTCCACACATTTACCATTGCTAATCCCTCTAATTTACACATCTTGGGACACAAAGGGGCAATTTAGCATGGCCAGTCCACCAAACCTGCACATCTTTGGACTATGGGAGGAAAGCGGGGCAGAAACCCACACAGACACGGGGAGAACATGCAAACTCCACACTGACAGTCACCCAAGGCCAGAATTGAACCTGGTTCCCTGGTGCTGTGATGCTGCAGTGCTAACCACTGTGCCACCGTGTCACAGAATCATAGAATCCAACAGTGCAGAAGGAGGCCATTTGGCCCATTGAGTCTGCACCGACCACAATCCCACCCAGGCCCTTTCCCTATACCCCCATGCATTTACCCTAGCTAGTCCCCCTGACAACTAAAGGGCAATTTAGCATGGCCAGTCTACCTAAACCTCACATCTTTGGAGTATGGGAGGAAACCCATGCAGACACGGGGAGAATGTGCAAAATCCACACAGTCAGTGACCCAAGCCGGGTCCCTGGTGCTGTGAGGCAGCAGTGCCAACCAGTGTGCCACCGTGCCGCCTGTGTTGTCACCCGTTAATCTTTTATACAGCCCAAAGGTCTGGAATACCCTTCCCACAGCTTTCTGGCCCTTGGTCTCTCTTCCTCCCTTTAAGATGCTTTTTGAAACCCAACACTTTGACCAAGCCTTTGGTCATCTGACCTGTGGCTCCATGGCATATTTTGTTTTATAATTCTCCCATGAAGCGCTTTGGAATGCCTTGTTGCACTAAAAGTGCCTCATGAGCGAAAGTAGTTTCTTAAAACCACTTTTCCTGCCCTCCGACTGGAAGTGTACAATGCAGTTTCACCGTACTCAAATGGGGTGGGGTAGTAAGGGTCTTGCTGAATAGAATAAATGCCCCAGGGCCACAGTATATTGGGAAGCGTGCATGGTGTAGCTTAACATTTTATTTATCACTTCGCACTGGGGTGGCTCACATAAAAAGGATTCTCCTTCATCTGAATCTGCATGATGGAAATGATTAAACTGATGTTCATTTCCTTTTTTCAATACGTTGATATCAAAGTTAAAGCCTTGTGCAACAAAGAATGATGTGACATCCTTCCCTAATACTGAAGCCTTTTCAGTAGTATTTGTAATAAAGAATACCTTCCCACCAAATCACTGCGGGGAGAGAGAAGGCCTTGCTTTCTTTTACATTTCAATGATAAATCTCTAAACAAAACTGATTGGTGCTGTTCTGTTAATGTTTTTTTTTGCTTAGATGCCTTCAGTTTAACTTGGCGAGACAGAACCATGGGATGCAATGAATGGACCGCCACTGGGACATTTAATGTGCACTTTCAAATTAGAGTTGACAATTGCAAATACATACCGACCAACACGGTAATAAAATCAATACACATTTTTTCCCTGAGGGACCGCTATTTACTATTAGCAATGCCATTTTCTTAAATGGATGGCATTTATGCATGAAGAAAACTTGTAAGTACTATTCACCATGCTTTAACTAAACAACTATTGTTGGAACTACACAGCAGAAAATCCCTTTTTATTTACAGGCCTGTGAGATCTTTGGCAATGGTTTGTCTTGTTGGAGACTTTTTCTCTTCACAAACTATATATTCCCTTTCAAGCATTTTGCCAGTGCTGGAGGCTCAGGTGACCTCTGTCACTTTACTTCAAGATCAGGTTTTGTTCCCAGGTTGTGTTCATGATCTGAGCTCTATAGGCACTGGGGTTTGTCAAAATATTGAGGGTGGTATTCAAAGTGTTGGCAGTGAATGTTTGGCCGATCTACGATTGGAAATGGGACCCAGGCATGTTCACGGACAATCGTACAGCGTTTGATAATTTTCACAACACACGTTCTGAAGTAGACCACGTCTGTATTCAGACATGGACAGGTTGGGCTGTTATGTGGCAAGTAACACTCACGTCACACAAGTGCCAGGCAATGACCTGGCAAGAATCGACGCTTGCCATCCAACATCATCACTGGGTGGAGGGAGAGGGGGTGGAACAGTGGTTAGCACTGCTGCCTCATGGAGTCAGGGACCCGGGTTCAGTTCCCTGCTTGGGTGACTGTCTTTGTGGAGTCTATGCGTTCTTACTATGGGTTTCCTCCAGGTGCTCCAGTTTCCTCCCTCACTCCAAAGATGTACAGGTTATGTTAATTGGCCATGCTAAATTGCCCCTTTGTTGTCAGGAGGATTAGTGGGTAAAATACTTGGGATTACGGAGATAGGGCCTGGGTGGGATTGTTGTTGGTGCAGACTTGATGGGCCAAATGGCCTCCTTCTGCATTGTAAGGATTCTATGATATCATTACCTCACTATATCCCGCGACAATATCCTGTGGGTTACCATTGACCACTCACCTCCTAACTCCCCAGACCCTGTCCACTACCTATAAGTCGGGAAAGTGATGAAATATCCTCCGCTGGCCTGGATGAGTGCAGCTCCAACAACATTCCAGGAACTCAACACCGTCCAGGACAGAGCAGCCTGCTGGATCTACACCCTCTCCACCACCTTAAACGTTCACTCCCTGTAATCCTGTCACTTGGTGAAGACAGTGTTACCATCTACAAGATGCGCTGCCATGTCTTGCCAAGGCTCTTTCAGCAGCACCTTCCAAAGCTGTAACGTCTTCCAGCTTCAGGACCAAGGGCAGCAGATGCATGGGTTTACCACCAACTGCTGGTTCTCCACTGTGCCTCACACCATCCTGACCTCACAGTCACTGGGTCAAATACTCAGAACTCCCTCCTTAACAGCACTGAGTGTACCTACAGTATATGGACTGTGGAGGTTCCAGCAGACAGCTCACCATCACCTTCTTGAGGACAATTCGCAGGGGCAAGAGATTCTGACCTTATCAGTGACACTCTCATCCCATGAATGAATGAGAAAAGGATATTGACCAGAATTTTCTGGCTGTTCCCTCCAAGTGGGATCTTCAGGTCTTGCTAATGGTGATAGATTCTCCTATGGCAGTGTTAGGAGGGGGGGCAACGTTACGGAGCATAAAATGGGAAAGCTTGTTGCCAGCAGCAGGACTGGAAGACTTTGCCACGGGCCAATGTCGGGAGATACCTCCGCCAGTGAGAATCACACCGTGAGGGGAATGGAAAATTCCACGCATTGGTTCTGTCTCAGACGCTGATCTGGATGTAAGTAATTGCCATCATTTTAAGACAGCGTCAAATCCCTGAGTCAATGAGGCACAGCCCATCATGCTACAATTGTCTACTTCGAACCTGTTTTATGCTTGAAGAAACGTATGCAACTTTCTACCTCAGCGTGAATGAGGAGGGAACTTGGCAGCGCTCTTTCATTTTAAAGAAGATTGCTTTTGGCACGGAGAACATCCGAAAAAAAATCCTTGTTTTGACATGGCACCTTGTTCATCAAGAAAATAAGTGACAATTTGTTTTTAACTGTTCTCTGCTGGAATATGAACAATTTGTAACAAAATGCATCAGTGCAATGCAAAACTGTCATGATGCGATTGCACATCACATGATGCTATCATCACTGTAATAGCCAGCAGCTATTCAGCTGCTTTTGTTGCACAGGCAGAAAGACATTATGTTGCCCCTTTGAAGAAGTTGAACCAAACTGATTGATTTTTAGGCAGCTCGAAGTTTGCAGAATACTAAACTCCACCCGCAAGCCCTTCCGTTTTGCGGATTGAATGATGTATCATTCCTGAAACTCAGTACTTTGAGGTAGTATGGGCAGCACTGAGGCACAGTGGTTGGCACTGTTCCCTCACAGTACGATTCGATCCTTGGCTTGGATCACTGCCTATGCGGAGTCTGCACTTTCTCCCCATGTCTGCGTGGGTTTCCTCCGGGTGCTCCACTTTCCTCCCACAGTCCAAAAGACATGCTGGTTAGTGCATTGACCCGAACAGGCGCTGGAGTGTGGCGACTAGGGGAATTTCACAGTTACTTCATTGCAGGGTTAATAGGACATTAAAAAAAATACAGCACAAACAGGCTCTTTGGCCCACAAGTTGCACCGACCGTGTCCCTACCTACTAGGCTCACCTACAACTTTCTATCTCATTAAGGCATAAGCCTACTTGTGAATAATAAATAAACGTTTTAAAAAAATACTTCAGTCTGCTCTCCAAGAAAAAAATCAGGTTTGTATTTACATAGCACCTTTTGTGACCTCAGGATATCCAAAAGTGCTTTACCACCCATGTCGTAGTTTTGAAGTATAATCACTATTGTAATCAGGACAGCTAATTTGCACACAGGAAGCTTCTATTAGCAACAGTATGCTAATGAACAGGAAACCTGTTACACTTTTGAGAGTTAAATAGTCAGCAAGACAGCAAGGAGAATTGCTTCTTTTGTTTTGATCCACTTGAGAGGCCTTGCTTTAAGGTTCCATCCAAAATACAGCACCTCTGACAGAGCAGCACTCCCTCAGTAAAAGGAGAATTCCCATTGTCCCAGATGATGATAGGCTGCCTTCCTTTTTTGAGGGGGAGAGCTGAGTGGTGGTGATTGAACCTGAGGATCACCACGCCTCTGGCAAGGGGCAAGGTAGAGGAGGAGCGGACAATGGATAACCTCAGCAGGTACGGGAATTGAACCCACACTATTGGTGTCACCCTGCTTCGCTTATGAGCCATCTGAGCTAACTGACTGGAATATTAGCCCAGATCATAACCTGTAGTCACTGGAGTGTGACTTAGAATCCACAACCTGCTGCTTCAGAGCTGAGATTACAATCACTTAACTACAACAGGTATTAAGTAGCTGGTATCTAATTCTATTGGAGCTCAAATGTAAAGTCACAAGTAGATTTACATTAATGCTGCAATGAAGTTACTGTGAAAATTTCTTAGTAGCCACACTCCGGTGCCTGTTTGGGTACACTGAGAGAGAATTTAGCATAGCCAATCCCCTCCTTTGAACAGTGGGAGGAAATCGAAGTACCCTAAGGAAACCATGCAGACACGGGGAGAATCTGCAAACTCCACATAGACAGTGACCCAAGCGGGGAATCGAACCTGGGTCCCTGGCGTCTAGGCAGCAGTGCTAACCACTGTACCACCACGCCACCTCCTAAAGCTTGGTTAGAACACGGGGTACTGTGTGCTGTTTGATCCCCCTACCTCAGAAAGAATATTCTTGTCATTAGAGGGAGCGCAGCAAAGGTTCACCAGACTTGTTCCGGGGAATGGAGGGACTGTCTTATGAAGAGAGAGTGAGGCAAACTGTGCCTGTATTCAGTCAGGTTTCGAAGAATGAGAAGCGACCTCATTGAAACCTACAAAATACTTAAGGAATCGACAGGGCTAGATGTGGATAAGTTGTTTCCCTTGGTTGGGGATCTTGAATCACGGGGCAGAATTTCAAAATAAGAGTGATGCCTCTGAGGACTGAGGTGAGGTTACTTTTTTTTAACGTAGAGAGTTGTGAATCTTTGGAATTCTGTATTCCAGAGGACTGTGGAAGCTCAGTCACTAAGTATGTTTAAAGAGGGGATTGATAACTTTCTGCTGAACGATAATGTAAAGGTTTATGGGGATAGTGGGTGTAAAAGGAATTGAAATGTGTGGTTAGCCATGATCGTTGTAAATGGTGGAGCAGACTTGACGGGCTGAATGGCCTTTTCCTGTGCCTACCCTCTTCTCAATATGGCACAGGAGCAGCTGTACCAGGGTGGTTGTTGTACCGTCTGGATGAATCTAAGAATAGGATACTTCCAAAGCTAAAGAAGGAAAAGTGAGATAAAAGTATGAAGTGACGTTAAATGTTTGGAATGGCAAAGCATGTGGATATTTAAATAGTATTCAGAATCAAAGGCTGAGAGAGATAAGGGGTGGAATTTGCCCATCCCACCTGCCACAGGATTCTTAATAGTGGGACATGGACCATGCAAAAGTCCGTTGACTTCCAACGGGATTTTCCAGTCTTGCAGCGAATGTAGCCGGAAAATTCCACCAAAGGTGTTCCACGTTGCTGCGGGCTTGTGTAGGGCACTCATTTCAATGGAATTAAGTTCCAGGAAGGAAAAATATCAGGCAGAATTGGAGCAGTGAAGGAAAATAAAGTACAGAGCAGCAGCAAGAATTGAGGATAAGGCCATTCAACCCCTCAAACTAGTTCCGACATTCACTTACATGAGATCCGATTTCTATCTTTATTTGTACCCCTTAGCTCCCTGATTAACATCCTGGCCAAAAAAGTCTATCGATCAAAAGTTATTAAATCTTCAACTGATCCCCAGTGTCAACATGATATTTGGGAAGAGTGTTCCAGATTTCTACTACCCTGTCTACTTTTTATGCAATAAAAATCAGGTAAAACTACCCAAAGGTTAAAACTTCCAAATAAAAGCAAATTACTGCAGATGCTGGAACCTGAAACTAAAAGAGAGAATGCTGGAAAGTCTCAACAAATCCGGCAGCATCTGGAAGGAGAGAAAAGAGCTGATGTTTTGAGTCCAGATGACCCTTTGTCAAAACACAACCAAGTAGCTTTATCAAAGGGTCACCTGAACTCGAAACATCGGCTCTTTTCTCTCCTTCCAGATGCTGCCAGACCTGCTGAGATTTTCTCTTTTAGTTAAAGCTTTCTTCCCTCTTGCTTCAAGTTTCACTGCTTGTCCTACTCTTGCAAACATAGAAACTAGCCCTTTGAGCTTGCCCCACCATTCATTATGATCATGGCTGATGATCAAATTCAAAATCCTGATCCCTCCTTTCCCCCCATATCCCTCGATCCCTTTAGCCCCAAGAGCTACGTCTAATTTCTTCTTGAAATCAGACTAAGTTTTGGCCTCAACTACTTTCTGTGGTAGTGAATTCCACACATTCACCACTTGTACAAAATGCACCATTTGCTTGCTTTTTATTCAGACATTCAATAGTCACAGTTTAATGGTCATACCCAGAGTTTGGGATGTGCTTTATTAATGTATATAATGGAAAGCTGTGCTGGTCACATTAGGGACCGATCCTCTTCACACGCAAATCCTTGCATTAACGATAGTTGCTTGAAGATCAAAAACTGCTGATTGTCTCCCTGACCTAGCTGTGCCGCAGTCAATTGCTGTGCCTCTCCTCATACCCCGTCCACGATCAGCCAACAATTTAATTGCAAGAGAAAGCAGATTGGAATCTGTGATGAAGTTGTTTTATTTTATGATTTCTATTCATATCAGAGTGTCCTTTGTGCTTTTTTTCTCAAAGGGAGAATATCACTCGGTTTTTCTCTTTGTGGAGCTTTGAAAATTGAATTTGGGTAGGGATGACTTACCGGAGTTGCTCTTTGCAATATATTACATATTTCACATTTGTGCGGCTTGTGTGTGTGAGTTTTTAATTGAACCTAACAGAATGAGCTGTAATTGATACAGAATCACGCTTCGTCAAGAGCTGTAATAACAAGGTAAAGCCGTTTCTTTTTAATGTCCTTGCACTCCCTCCTCAGATGTTTTCTCATCAAAATTAATTCTGTTGTAGGTCGGTAAGGTAGCTTTCTTATGGAAATGAATCATTTTCAGGCTTTTACTTTCAAGCTTTAATACCTACCTATAAATCAATGGCATGTAATAGAAGGCTTTTCATTTTTGTGTTCAAGATTTTTCAAAAGCAAACTCAAAAGAATCTCCAAAGAGATGCCCTAATTGCACAGAAAGCAATGCCAAACATCAAAAAATGTAAGGGGATTTTTTTTTTCTGAAACTTATAATTTCCCTTCAGGTTTAGGTGATTTTCAATATCTGAAGTTGATACTCTGTGTGTGTCCAGTTCTTTTTAATATGTCCCTCAGGCTGAGTTAACCTTTGAGCGAGGCAGGAAAATTGAATAGTAAGTAATAAAACAGTGGCATTTTTTTCCTTCGATGTAAGAGTTCACTATACAAATATCACAGTTGAAGCCTATTGCATTGTACCATTTACATGAGGGCGACTGGTCTGTCCTGTAAAGGTAAAGTCACCATCATGCCTGATCACCGTAGGCTGCTCTCCCCTTCAAAGGGGGTGGTGACTTTAACCTGAGCATCACCACATCGTAGCCCAGGGGAAAGGTTCATGAGTGACCTCAGCTGATAAGGGAACTGAACCTGGGCTGTTGGGTCGCTCTGCATTACAAACCAACTGTCCAGCCAACTCGGACCAACAGACCCCATTGCCTTTGTAGGAACAGGACGTCCATTCAGCCCCTGGAGCCTGTTCTGCTATCCAATTAGATCATGGCTTATCTGTATCTTACAAATTCCCCAATCAGTTTCCAAGATACGATTTTGAGATGTCCGCAATCTATTGTGTGAAGAAGTGCTTCTTGATATTGTCCACAAACATTCTAGATCTAATTTGTAGGTTATGTCTCCTTGTTTTATGCACTCCAACCCAAGGAAATGATTCTCCTACACCTAGATTAATCTCATAGAGTCAAAGAGGTTTATAACATGGAAACAGGCCCTTCGGCCCAACTTATCCATGCCGTCCCTTCTCTTTAAACCCCAAAGCTAGTCCCAATTGTTTGCATTTGGCCCATATTTCTCTACACACATCTTACCCATGTAACTGTTTAAACACTTTTTAAAAGACAAAATTGTACCAGCCTCTATTACTACCACTGGAAGTTTGTTCCAGACGCTCACCACCCTCTGTGTGAAAAAATTGCCCCTCAGGACCCTTTTGTATCTCTCTCCGCTCACCTTAAACCTATGTCCTCTAGTTTTAGACTCCCCTAATCTATGCAACTTTTCCCCTTAATCATTTACCCTGACTGTTGTATGAACTTGATCACCATTTGGTTTTAATTACATCCTTTACATAATTCTTAATGGATTACTTTTCTTATGTTACCCATTTGATACCTAGTATAGATTGACCTTGTGGTAACCTCAAAGGCTGACAAGCTCCATTTGCCTTAATATATGTTGTAAGAGATTCAGAGACTGGACAATAAAGTTTGGAGAAGGAGATATTTGATGCAGTATAGTTCTATTAAGGAACAAAAAGTTATGCTCGCAATAACTTTGAAGACGACTTGTTGTGACTTCAAGTTGTAATGGGTCTATTGCCAACAATATTTATATATACAAACAAGAGGCTGACAGAACTGTGATACATATCTACACTTCTTCTTCCTGCTGGCTCCAACTGAGGTTCCTCCCCAGTCTGGGACATGCACCCTTGCACCCGATTGGTTGAACTTTCCATATGGCCTCTCCATAGAGTCTGGCCTGATCATGTGACTCTCAGGGATCACCTCCTTAAAGGGGCCATGCTACCACAATGCTTCAAGAAAGAAGACAGCCTAGTACAGGGTGGTTCTCGCTTTCCACTGGTGACTACTGTTCTTCTTTCTCCCTGTATATCTACTTCAAATCCATGCAAAGAATGTCTCCAAGTTTGTTCTGTTTTAACGTCTGCAGCCAGGGGCTTCCCCTGGCCTGATCTTGTTATCTGTCCGTCAATGCATGTGTTAATTCTGATCACAGCCCATGGTTGTAACCCAAACAGCATATCCTCAATGCATGAAGAATCCATCCATACGTGAGGTTCTAATTAACTCGAGCCATACAGGCAGGACTCACACATCCACAATAAACTTCCAACTACTAGGAACTCACTCAAAATACGCATCAAAGCAAATCGTCAAATAATACAAAGATACAAAAAAAACACCAAAAGGTTCACATCTCAACGCTGAAGTTGTGTTCCCAATTAATGGGCAATAACTGGAATCCATTTGGCTCAGCACAATATTGGGCATGATCTTATCAGTCATTCGTGCCCCACTCCCACTGCAAGCAAGAACGGAAAATTAGGTGCCCAGCCAAATCTCCATTCACCGCAGTGGGACCAGAAAATCCTGCCGGCGTGAACAGCCAGATGATTGCACCCACTGTTTCAGATTTGATTTGATTTATGATTGTCACATGCAGTAGTATGCAGTGAAAAGTATTGTTCCTTGCGCACTATACAGACAAAGCATACCATTCATAGAGAAGGAAAGGAGAGGGTTCAGAAGGAGAGGTACAGTCACAGCTAGGGTGTAGAGAAAGATCAACTTAATGTAAGGTAGGTCCATTTAAAAGTCTGATGGCAGCAGGGAAGAAGCTGTTCTTGAGTCGGTTGGTATGTGGCTCAAACTTTTGTATCTTTTTCCTAATGAAAGAAGGTGGAAGAGAGAATGTCCATGGGGTGTAGGTTTAAGTAAAAAAAGAAAATAACTTGAGTTGAAGTAGAATTATATTGTGGGATTTTATGGCCTCGATCATCCCAAAACCGTAAAATCTAGCTCAAGATCCACAGACCTTTCCATGTCCATCCCTTGCCCGCTCCAATTCCTATGGCGGGCGAGACAGTACAATCCGGCCCTAGGATGTGATTTTCACTATTCACGGCGGGGCATGTTTTGCGGAGGTGGCCCGCCCTTGGCTGACGATGGGACCTTCCGTGACTCTCACCCTCGGCCTCCGGAGAACCCACTAAGGGGGAGCGGAGTGCAGGAGGGGTTGCCATTTATGGGATCAGAAGATCCCGGTGATGTTACAGGCTGGAAAATTTCAGCCAAAGAATGGAGGATACTCAGCCTGTTGCACCTGTGCTGCTTTTCCACAAGAGTGACTCCGATCCTTACTCTCCCCTGCCATTTCATCATTGGCCCTTCAAGGTCCCACCTTCCAAAATCTCTCAAGCTCTGAAGTGGTCAAGCATTAGGCGGTTATTGATGACTGTGTACACCGCACGGGAATGCATTTTTAAATTACGTGCAGTGAGTGACTGAAAATAAAATAAATCATAATCTTATTATCCAATTCCCCCCAATTGATTGTGGTGCATGTATACTTAGGTCCCCAAAAGAGATCAGTACAAATTTGCCCAACTTTAACTCTAATGAAGCTATAATTAGAATAAAGCTGGAAATACAGAGAGGTGAACTGTTTGAACTCAAATGATTTATGGCTGAAGTATTAACTTTGTAAAAAATAATTTAATCCCTGATTTATAATGAGTCAAAGAGTAATGAATAATTAAACCATAGGCCCGTACGTCATAGATGTAACATATATTGAGATTTGTTTAGGCATGCCAGACCAATTCCTGAACACTTTATTTTCCTGTTAAACTCTCTGTTTTATTCGCTGCCTATTTTGTTCTGTGGGTCACCTTGTAACTGACCTAACGCTGTATAAATTAAATGGAAAGGTGCTGAGGTGCTGTGAAAGGCTCCACTGTGAAAGGATATCCACATAAATATCCTTTATGTGGATATTCTCATAAAGGGGTTGCTGTGAGGAGGGCTTAAGTGATAGAAGTAGAATCTGATTCAATTCGAACTTTCAGAAAGCAATTCAACACGACCTGGAAGAGGATGTGACCTGGAAGAGGTCTAATTTGCAGTGTTATGGGAGAAAAGGCACTGAGCTGGGCAGCTCTCTCAAAGAACAGCCTCAAATATGATGGGTCAAAGGTCTTCTGTCTGTACTGCACGATTCTGGGATTCTTTTCATTAGATCGAGTGATCACCTGATGACATGGCTAATAAAGAGTCACGTAACAGAAGCATGGGACTGTTATGGGCAGAGTCCAGCATATAGAGCTGCTCAAACCGGTAAATAAATTGCCGTTGTTCTAAGTCCTTGGTCGCCGTTCACTGGAACCCAGCATATTTGATGATTTTGTTCTCTCTTATTCAGTCTTCTTGCACATATTAACCAAGCATCTAGTACTTGTTTGGGGATTCCTTATCTTCATGCATTTGAGTGTAATTGCCTCCTCTGTGACGTGCGTGGGATCCAGGAGACACAGTTGCTCCACAAAACTCCTGGAAGCAGTGGGGGTTGGGGGAGGCCTGGTCTAGTCTTTACCAGCACAATAAAGCATAAAATAATACAGCAAACAGGCATGAGTTTGGGATAACTCAGTCACTGCTTACCATTTGGTGAAATGATGATCCGTATCCATTAGAAATTCCAATTGGTGGCGAATTCTAGTTGGTACAGATGATACAAAGTGTACTGTGTAGTAAACGAGTAATTAACTGAGGAGCGGGAACACATTGCATCAAGGGTGGGTAGAGGTCCCTAAGCATCATGAATTGTCCACTTAAAAGATTATAATAGTCATGGGGTAGGAAAGTTGACCATGGGAATTCTTGCCCAGAACAGGGTGCAGAGTCGGTGGCATAGCGGTTAATACTGCTGCCTCACAGCGCCAGGGACCCAGGTTTGATTCCCGGTTTGGGTCATTGTCTGTGTGGAGTTTGTACATTCTCCCTCCGTCTGCGTGGGTTTCCTCCAGGTGCTCCGGTTTCCTTCCATAGTCCAAAGCTGAATTAGGTGGATTGTCCGTGCTAAATTGCCCCTTAGTGTTAGAGGAACTAGCTAAGGTATAAATATGGGGTTATGCAGATAGAGCCTGGTTGGGATTGTGGTTGGTGCAGACTCAATGGGCCGAGTGGCCTCCCTCTGCACTGTAGGGATTCTATGATTGAATAGAGCCGTGTGGTGCAGTCAGTCGGAGGAGAAATGTTGACCATTAGGCTGAACACAAACCTGAGCTGCTCCACCATCCCAGATGTGCTGGAGGAGGAGTTGAGGGCGGCACTACCCCAACAGCTGGGCAAACCCAAACAATACATCGCAGTGTACATTGTGCCCGACCAGATCCTTCAGTTTGGAGGATCCCCTGAGCCCTGTGTTCTCAGGAAGCTCTCCAACATCGGCACCAAACTAAACGAAAACTACTCCAAAGTGCCGATCAGCTTGGTGAACAAGGACCGATATATTAGACAGGATGTACATCCAAGATCTGGAGCCTGCTAATCTTGTCCTTGATCGCAGCATCTTTGCTTAGGTTCTGATCCAGAACTATCCTGCATGATGACTCTATGAAAAATGTGGTTTGTGTCTATGTCAGCCTTAATGGCCACTGAGTCAGAGAGAAGATTCCTGAAATTATGTCTCATTTTTGTATTAACATTAAAGTAGGTTCATTAAAAAAAAACTACTTCCAGTGGAGCCAGGAAAATATTGGATACCAGCCATGACAGTAAACAGAGAACAGAAAGAATAAAAAACAAACAAAATTACAGCACAGAAACAGCCCTCTGGCCCTTCAAGCCTGCACCGACCATCCTGCCCAACTGAACAAAAGCCCTCTACCCGTCCAGAGACCATATCCCTCTATTCCCATCCTATTCATGTACTTGTCAAGATGCCCCTTAAAAGTCACTATTGTAACCCACCAAATTATCAAGCCTTCCTACTGCTTTCCATGTATCCTGTGGGTGGAATGTTGCTCAACTTCCAGGAATGGCCTGGAATCTCCAAGAATTGAAGATCATCCTCCAGGATACCACTGTGTGCGATCCTGGAGAAAAATCATCGGGAGATTAAGACGATATTAACTGGAACTCTACCACCTCGTCCGCCACAGAGTCAGAGCCAGCGAGGGTCCGACAACGGAAATCTCCACTGGGTGGCATAGTGGTTATGGCACTACTGCACTGCTGCCTTACAATGCCAGGGACCCGTGTTCAATTCCCGGCTTGGGTCACCGTACAGAGTCAATATGTTCTCCCAGTATCTGCGTGGGTTTTCTCGGGTGCTCTGGTTTCCTCCCACAGTCTGAAAGACACACTGCTCAGATGGATTGGCCATGCTAAATTCTCCCTCGGTGTACCCAAACAGGCACTGGAGTGTGGCGACTGGGGGATTTTCACAGTAACTTCATTGCAGTGTTAATGTAAA
Organism: Carcharhinus amblyrhynchos; assembly: GCF_965287045.1. Taxonomy (NCBI): domain Eukaryota; kingdom Metazoa; phylum Chordata; class Chondrichthyes; order Carcharhiniformes; family Carcharhinidae; genus Carcharhinus; species Carcharhinus amblyrhynchos. Next base: position 8,416,925 of record NC_137333.1, on the reverse strand, counting down.
CCTACTTGTGACACTAACAAATAAACTTAAAACTTAACTCGGGTGGGAATGTCTGGTCTCACCTGAGCGAGGCTGTAAAATCCTGCCCATTGCTTTTCTTTCAGTTTGAACATATCTCTTTCCCAGGTATAAAAATTTCTAACATTTAGTAAAAAGGCTGTTTGGCTGACAGGCAGGCATCGTCCAATTGGGTAAAGGGTCTTCTTGCTTTCTATTTGATGTAGGAAGATCGTGTGTCACAAAGATGAATGTGTTGACCGACTAATGTAGCTGGAATGTGGGGGCAAATTATGTGACTCCAGGAATACATTTAAGCACAGTCGACAATTCGAGGGGAGGGGATAAGATTCCAGCCATCAGTTAGTATTTAAAGGGTGGCACACTGGCACAGTGGTTATCATTGCTGCCTCACAGCGCCAGGGAACCGGGTTCGATTCCCTGGCATTGGGTGGTTGTCTGTGTGGTGTTTACACAGACATGTCTCCCCCAGCGTGCACGTGTGCGTGTGTGTGTGTGTGTATGTGTATGTGTGTGCGCGTGTGTGCATTTCTGCTGGGTGCTCCAGTTTCCTCCTGCATTCCAAAGGTGTGAAGATTACGTTGATTGGCCATGCTAAATTGACACTAATTCAGGGGATTAATAGGGTAAATACGTGGGGTTACAGGAATAGGCCCTGGATGGGATTGTGGATGGTGCAGATTTGATGAGCTGAACTGCCTCCTTCTGCACAGTAGGGATTCTCTGATATAGCACCTTAAACATTGGAAAATGGCTTTATAATCACCCAGTCAAACAGTATGTGACACCAAACCACTTACGGCAATGTTAAGATAGGTGACTCAGTCAAAAAGACATGTTTTAAAACTGGAGAAGAGAGAGGTACTGAGGCAGAGAAGTTTGGAGAGGATTTCAGTAATGGTGACGTGAAACCATCACCAATTAGTTCAAAAACCCATCTGGTTCATTAATGACCTTTAGGGAAGTAAATCTACTGTCATGATCTTGTCTGACCTACATGCGATTTTAGTACCAGTATTTGGAAATAAAGACAGGATTGGTGTTTTATTGGTCACTACCCAGTGACCCCTTGCTGCAATATGCAGAAGTATGGATGTTGGATCAGGTTCACCAGCGACTCCTCAAATTGTCGAAAAGCTTTCCACAAAGCACTTAGCCCTGTGTAAGAAGAATGACTGGATGGGAGAGGTATCGGCATCTCTGGAAGGATCCTGCAAAAGCAACCAGGGAGAAAATTGGAGGGAAAGAGTTAAAAAAGAAAACTTGTCTTCCGCGCTAGTCTAGATTAGGCATGCCATGTGACTCCAGTGTTTGGCGAATGGGCAAAGATTCCGATTCCCAAGAAACTTGACTAAGTGAAATGCCGAACTTCCACCGTTTTTGAAGGAAATGTGAAGCTGTTTAGTCAGGCTAAAACTGTATGCTATTTATCACCCTGGTTACATAATGTCGGTAACACGCTCTCTCGGAAAACCAAATTAGTCACACATCTCTTCCAAGCACATTAAGTCTTAAGTGTTGCTTTGTGTAGCACTTTATAGAAAGCAATGTTAATCAATGTGCTCAGTTAAAATGGTAGAAGCACATTGAAAACGCAGATCAGTGGGTTTCAAATGCATTTGGACAGTTTTCTGCAAATCTCTAAACAACTGAAAATGTAATCTCTGAATTTTTTCTTTAAAAAGCAAACTATTTTAATAGCAGTGAGTAAATAAAAATGGTAGGGTTATTTAAAGCCCCTCTTAGATCAAAATAATCTATCACGGCATGGGGGGTGTAGGAAGGGGGTCTGCGTTTAAGAAACCAATTAAAATATGTGATGCCTTGTAATTATATAAACTCTACATTAATTACAATTTAATGAATAAGTTTGGGGGCTATTTTTTATATATTATTCAAATACATATACTCTAGGGGTATCAATAATTCATTGCACATAAAGGCCAAACTAATTTATTTATTCAGAGAAAAAATTAGGATTCGTGCAATTCTTTGGAACAATGAAGACTCGGCATAAATAGAGCTTCTTAGGATACAGCTGGCCTCCCTTCCCTGTGAGAGACACATTGAATGTTCATCTGATGTATATGAAGATTGACACCGAACTAAATGTGCAAACACGAAGCTTGGGAAACGTCAATGCCACCAGAATAAAGATCTAGGCATGGCGTAAGCAAGTCCAAAACAAGTGCATGTCTCTCCATCTATCCCAGATTTAAAGCTGATTTGAAACCAGTTAACATGATCTTGTAAAACACTACTCTTGTTCATACTTTTTAAAAGTATGCTGCTGCGTTGTTCGAGCACCTCGCATTCCAATCTTCCTCACAACTGATGTGGTTCTTGGTAGAATGATGAGCAATTTGTTGCCTGAGTCGGAGGTGGAGAAAGAAAGAGACGTAGAAATATAGAAATGCAGAAACTAGAAGCAGGAGTAGGCTGTTTGGCCCTTTGAGCCTGCTCCACCTTTCATTTTGATCATCAAATTCAATATCCTGAATTCACCCTTCCTCCCATATCCCTTGACCCCTTTAGCCCCAAGAGCTTTATCTAATTTCTTCTTGAACTCAGACAATATTGTAGAGACTGGATTGGAGTGAAGGTGAAGGTGAGGCCGAATTTAGAGTATTGTGTGCAGTTTTGGTCACCTAATTACAGGAAGGATATTATTAAAGTTGAAAGAGTGCAGAGAAAGTTTACAAGGATGTTGCCAGGACTTGAGAAACTGAGTTACAGAGAAAGGTTGAATAGATTAGGACTTTATTCCCTGGAGCGTAGAAGAATGAGGTGAGATTTGATAGAGGTGTATAAAATTATGATGGGTATGGATAGAGTGAGTGCAAGCAGGCTTTTTCCACTGAGGCTAGAGGAGTAAAAAACCAGAGGGCATGGGTTAAGTGTGAAGGGGGAAAAGTTTAAAGGGAATATTAGGGGAGGGGTTCTTCACACAGAGAGTGGTGGGAGTGTGGAATGAGCTGCCAGATGAAGTAGTAAATGCGGGGTCACTTATAACATTTGAGAAAAACTTGGACAGGTACGTGGATGAGAGAGGTGTGGAGGGATATGGTCCAGGCGCAGGTCAGTGGACTAGGCAGGAAGATGGTTCGGCACAGCCAAGAAGGGCCAAAAGGCCTGTTTCTGTGCTGTGGTGTTCTATGGTTCCAACAGTTGAAGAGGAAGGCTTTGAGGACATTGTTGAATTCTGCAAAAATGCCAAGCAAGCGGGTTGCAGAAGGTGGAGGCATCAAGGCTGAAACTGTAGCTCCAGATGGTTGAGAACAAGGAGTGACAAAGTGAGCTTGTGTCAAACGAGTAGAAAATGCCAGTGAGGAAAAGCAGTTGGAGGAGCTAGCTGAATTAGAGGTTTGTGGCCATGGGGGCGTCTGAAGTATTTTTTATTCATTTACAGGATGTGAGCTTCACTAGCTAGGCCAGCACTTGTTACCCATCCCTAATTACCCTGAGAAGGTGGTGATGAGCTGCCTTCTTGAACCACTGCAGCCCTGAGGTGTAGGTGGACCCACGGTGCTGTTAGGGAGGGAATGCTAGGACTTTGACCCAACGGCAGTGAAGGAACAGTAATATATTTCCAAGTCAGGATGGTAAGCGACTTGGAGCGCAACTTTCAGATGGTAGTATTCCCAGGTACCTACAGTCCTTGTCTTTCGAGATGGAAATGGTCATGGGTTTGGAAGGTGCTGCCTGAGGAACCTTTGGTGGAGTTTCTGCAGTGCGGATGGTTTGCACTACAGAAACTCGCACGTTGAAGAATGGGTCAGCAATGATGGGACAAGAGTCTTAGTACGGATGAGGGAGTAGGTCATGACATTTTAGGTGATTAATATGAGGAGATGGAGGGAGGGAGGCTGCCAAGGAGAATGTTGGAGAAGTCCCATCCTGGGGGCTTCACCAGTCCAAGGATAGAGATAATGGTGCAGAAAAGTAATAGTTTACAAGTAGAAGGTAACAATCTCAGCAATGGACTGGATGAGGGCCGGATGGTGACCTGGAGTCACAGAGAATGTAAAATTTCCTCATCCTTGGGCTGATCTTGAGATTGGAGTTGATAAATTCTTGCCTGGATGTGCACTCGTGTTTGTGGGAAATGTAGAGTTTTGCCACTATTTATCTGGAGAATGTTTTGGAATGTGAGTTCAAGGGAGCTCTTTAACTCCATAACAATAGCCTCAGTTTACTACCACTTGGAAACCTTTGTGTGAGATCTTGCATGTTAGCTCAGCTGTTTGTCATTTCTTTCCTATGTAGATCTCATCTGCTTCTCATTTTGTTTATTCCTCCACTGGGTGTGGTTGTCAGTGGCTGGGTCAGCACTTCTTATCCAAACCAAATTGCTGTTGAACTGAGTAGTTTGCTAGGCCATTTCAGAGGGACAGGTGAGAGTCAACCACATGTAGGCTGGACCAGGTAAGGATGACAGATTTCCTTCCCTAAAGAAGCTTATTGAACCAGATGGATTTTGCAATAATCAATGATGGTTTCCTGGTCACCGTTACTGAAACTAGCTTTCAAATCTAGATTTATTAACGGATTTTTAAAAAAATCATTTAAAGGATGTGCACATTGCTGGCTGGGACAGAATTTATTGCTAATCCCTAACTGCCCTGCATTTCAGAGTTAACCATATTGCTGTGGCTCTGGAGTCGCATATAGGCCAGACCAGGTAAGGACAGCAGATTTCCTTTCCTGAAGGACATTAGTGAACCAGGTGGGCATTTAGCTTTCACCAGCTGCCACTTTGAACCCATGGGTTCAGAGGATTAGCCTGGGTCTCTGAATTACAAGGAAAGTGACATTGGCCGGAATTCTCCGGACTGTATGCCCCGCCACTGCTGCCAACGGAAACAGAGGATTTGGTGCTCAGCCAAATCTTCATTCTCAGCAGCGGGACTGGAGAATCCCAGCTGCAGGCGGGGTCAGAGAATTCTAACCTAGTCACCAGAGTTCTACTGCCCCATCCACCATGAGAATTGGAGTGGGCGAGGGGCAGACAATGGGAAGGTCTGTTGATCTCCGGTGGGATTTTCCAGTCTTGGGTTGAACGAGGCCATAAAATCCCTCCCAGTATCCCTACAGTACAATCTGCTCACAATGATGAGCAAAGTAAGAGTTTTTTTTTGCTATTTGTACTGAAGGTTATTGCTGCACCATTGTACATAGATCCCTGAAAGTTGGGAATCAAGTAGATAAGGTTGTTAAGAAGGCGTACAGTGTCTTGGCGTTTATTGGTAGGGGGATTGAATTTAGGAGTCGCAGCGTCATGTTGCAACTGTACACAACTCTGGTGCGGCCGCACTTGGAGTACTGTGTGCAGTTCTGGTCCCACATTACAGGAAGGATGTGGAGGCTTTGGAGAGGGTGCAGAGGAGGTTTACCAGGATGTTGCCCGGTATGCAGGGGAGGTCCTATGAGGAGAGACTGAGGGATTTGGGGTTGTTTTCACTGGAAAGAAGGCGGCTAAGAGGGGATCTTATAGAAACATATAAGATGATTAGAGGTTTAGATAGGGTGGATGGTGATAGCCTGTTTCCTCGGATGGAGAAATCTAGCACGAGGGGGCATGGCTTTAAATTAAGGGGGGGTAGTTATAGGACGGATGTCAGGGGCAGGTTCTTTACCCAGAGGGTGGTGAGGGACTGGAATGCCCTGCCTGCTGCAGTTGTAAATGCGCCTAGTTTGGGGGCGTTTAAGAGATTGGTGGATAGGTTTATGGACGAAAAGGGATTGGTTTAGATTAGTGGGTCAATGTTTTTTTTTTAAAAATAAGACTGGTCGGCGCAACATTGTGGGCCGAAGGGCCTGTTCCGCGCTGTAATGTTCTATGTTCTATGTTCTATGCACCATATGCAGAGGTCTAAATTGCCTGAAAAGTTCCATTATTTGCTCTTGAGAGGGTTTTTTTTTGCAAAATTGTAATCCCTCAGACTTCCATTTATGGTTTTTGTACAAAGTAGTGAAGGGTCAAATACATCCTCAGAGAGGGGCTGGAAAATACACTGGTGTGGGTCGATTCGCTGTTATTCTAGAATAATGATGGGGCTGTGTTTATATTAGACTTTCAGTGTTGGGTGGGGCCATAATCCAGTTTTGATGCGGGGCGGGGGGGGTGGGAATGATTGGAAATCCAGAGAGACCCAGACTACTCCGACAGACCTTCACAAGACTCTGTAATAGTAGGTAGTCCTTATGTGTACTCGGAGTGAGGGCAGCCCATTCTAAAGCCTCAAGACATTTGAAATGTAGCAGCTGAGAGTGCAGCCCGAATATACAAACACACGTGCACGGTGTTCACTCTTGAGCAGGAGCCAGAGAGTTCAAACAAGATGCTGTCTCTTCACAAGACTGTCCTCAATAAAGATAGTATAACCATACTGAGAAAGTATGACAAACTCAATCAGCTGTCTGACAGGAAGCTGCATTGTATCTTTTCTCTGAAAGATACATGCTAAAAGCACTTAGACAAAATGAATTTAATCCATTTGCCTCTGAATTCTATCAAATAAAATTATTTGAAGTTTTGAGGTCTCGTCCGTGAAAAGTACCATATTTTTCTGAAATGGTGCTCCTGGGGACAGTATCACTTCTGGTCAAGTATTTTTTTTTAATTAATTCGTGGGAAATGGGCTTCACTGGTTGGCCAGCATTTAATGCCCACCCCTATTTGTCCTTGAACTGATTGGCTTCCCATGCCATTTCAGAGGGCAGTTCAGAGTCAGCCATATTGCTGTGGCTCTGGAGTCGCATGTAGGCCAGACCAGGTAAGGATGACCAATTTCCTCCCCCAGAGGTCATTAGTGAATCAGCTGAGTTTTTTCAACTACAGAGGGATTTGAACCCGGGTCTCCAGAACGTTTGCTGAGTTTCTGGATTAATAACCTAGGCCATCACCTCCCCTGAACCATTGTACCAAAACTATTGTCAAACTACTGCTTGTAATTTCCCAGTATGCACTTGTGGCGCTCATGAGTTTTGTACATGCATTTTGGAATGTCCAATGCATGCAGGAAATATACAGTAAATGACAGAACCCTTAGGAGTATTGACAGACAGAGAGATCTGCCTGTCATCTCTACCAATCACTGGAAGTGATAATATAGATGGATAAGGTAGTCAAGAAGGCAGATGGCATGCTTATCTTCATCAGTCGGAGCACTGAGTATAATTCACAGGTCATGCTGCAGCTGTACAGAACTTTAGTTAGGCCTCATTTAGAATATTGTGTACAATTCTGGTCGCCACACTACTAGAAGGATGTGGATGCTTTGGAAAGGGTACAGCAGAGGTTTACCAGGATGGTCTAGAGGGTATTATCTATGAGGAAAGATTGGATGAACTCAGTTTGTTGTCACTGGAATGACAGAGGTTGATGGGTGACCTGATGGAGGTTTATGAAATTACGAGTGGCATGTACAGAGTGGATAATCAGATGCTATTTCCTAGGGTGGAAAAGTCAAAGATTGGGAGAAATAGTTTTAAGGTGCATGGGGAAAATTTTAGAGGAGATGTATGTGTCAAATATTTTACACAGAGGGTGATGAATGTCTGGAACGCACTGCCTGGGGAGGTGGTGGGAGCAGATACGATGGCGGCATTTAAGGGGCAACTGGACAAGTACATAAATAGGATGGAAATGGAAGGATACAGACTCCGTAAGTGCATACGGTTTTAGTTTAGGCAGACATCATGATTGGCGCAGGCTTGGAGGGCCGAAGGGCCTGTTCCTTTGCTGTACTTTGTTCTTTGAGTCCTCACCAGAAGTGAGGAAAAGAAACAACTTGGCCCCCTCCCCAGTGGGTTTTGAGGCAGAGGGGGTGAGGGTGGGGGAAGTGGGGTTGGAGGATGGGGGGTTGCTGGGGTGGTCAAGCCTGTCCCTGACACATTTTAATTCAAAAGGGCAATGCAGTGGGTTGACTCACTTCTTTCTGATCTCGCTTTTGTAGTTTTCTGTTTCTACAGATGTTACAGTTTTGTTTATGAATGTAAGGGGTTTGAGACCAGAAAGCAACAAATCCCAGCCAAAACAAATGTTCCTCCAGTGAATAAGGACAGTTAAGCTCCTATCTTTGAAGATGCATTATGGATAATGAATGTGTGATGTGAGTTGGTTCAAGTGAAGCCATAATTTATTGGTGGGGAGGATGGGGGTTAGGCGTAATATTTAATAAAATCATGAAAGCAGTTGAACGTTGAGATTAATTTTTAAGTCTCAGAAAGGTTTTCACTGCATTGCCTTTGTTTCAAATGGATATTGTTTCAAATGAATATGGAGACTCAAAAAATCTACAGGTGTTCTTTTTAAAAAGAAGAATGCACTTGGAGTCTTCAATGAAGTTATAGACTGATATGCTTTATTTTGTGTATCTGCCCTTAGTCTTGCAGTAAGAAGTCTCACGACACCAGGTTTCAGGGCTTCTTACTGTGTTTACCCCAGTCCAACGCTGGCATCTCTACATCATGACTTAATCTTGCACACAGCAGAAATTCAACAGCAGTTCCAAGACCCTGGCAAAATGACATTTGTCACTGCCACATACTTACTGATACCAACTAGAGTACGAGTTAGACATCAGCAGCAATCTACTTTATAATATTGGCATTGAATAGAAATGCTGGCCTGTTGTGAGGTGGAATTGTAATAAAATGTGGAAGAATTTGGGATGGAAATTGTTTGGCCATTTTTTCTCCCTCCCCCTCCTTGGAATATTTAATTAGTGATGGGGGTGGAGGAGAGGTGGGTCCTTGTCTGCCTTCCACTTTTTTTAACCCCATCATTGCTTAGCCTGAAGCCAAGCCTTCAACTGTCTAGCCCCTACACCACTCTCCCTCCCCGTTTCAAACCTTCCTTAGTTCCAATTGGTTTGACCAAGTCTTTGCTCACCTGTCTGAATGACTCTTATGTATGGCTCAATGCCACATTTTACTTGATAACATGCCTGTGACTCACCTTGGGGACATTTAAGACACTAAAAATGTTAAGTTAGTACTTGAGTATCGCTTAAAGAAATGACAAGCTGTAAATGATTTTTGCCTTGCACTTATTGGGACAGACACAAGAATGCCAAATTTCAAAGGCAGCAATAATTTCTCCTGCATGAGTATGATCATCAGTTGGGCTCACAATGTAGCTCATTTATGCTCACTAGAAGCTACATGCGTTCATGCAAAGTGATCTATCCTCTGCAGGCCAAAGGGACCTGTCGACTTTTTGAAGTAAAGGCATGGCGGGAATTATCTTTTCATGATGCATTCCTGATGCATTCTCCATGCCAACTTCACAAACAATCCAAGTCATCTTGCCAATCCATCACCACTGTTTCATCATGCAGTATCAATTATTCCAGTTGATTGCAAGGCGAAAGCCTTTACAGCAAGTCTTTATCTTCAGCAATGTAAGAATACTAGCTAAATTGTAGGCCGGGATTCTCTGACCTCGCCCGCTGCTGGGATTCTCTGGTCCTGCTACAGTGAATAGAGCTTTGGGCGAGCGCCAAATTCTCCATTCTCGCTGGCAGCAGAGGCGAGTGAATAAGACCAGAGAATTCTGACCAAAGTTGTAAGTTTATTTATTAGTGCCACAAGTAGGCTGACATTAACACTGAAGTGAAGTTACTGTGAAAATCCCCTACACTCCGGTGCCTGTTCAGTACACTGAGGGAGAATTTAGCTTGGCCAATGCAGCATGTCTTCCGGACTGTGGGAGGAAACTGGAGCAACCGTAGGAAACCCACTCAGACACGGGGAGAACGTGCAGACTCCGCACAGTCAGCCAAGGCCTGAATTGAACCCAGGTCCGTGGCACTGTGAGGCAGCAATGCTTGCCACTGTGCTGTCCCCACCCTATGATGTAACTAGGCAACCCCCACCCTAGAGTTAGGGTGGGGTCATGGTAGACAGGTGAGGGTAAGTTCTGCTCCACCTCACTTCTGTCAGCCGGGATCCTAAAATGTTTGTGCTTAAAATGGCTGCTTAATTAAAAACACATAAACAAGAGGCTAGCTTGTGCTGGATCAAGTTGCTGCCTTATGAACATGCAGAGATTTGTGTTTTTGTACAACCTGTTCCAGCCCTATCATTGTTAATTTATGGGTTTCTGTCTGTAACTCAGAATGTAAGATCTGCTGTATAATAATGAGCGTAATCTCTACTCTAAATTAATCTATAGCCTATTCATTTTTAAAGCAGGTTATCACAGAGCAGTTCATAGTTAATATTCATTAAGGCTCCCAACGTACTTTATACAGACTGGTTTTATCTGTATTAAGTCTTAATTCATATTAAATCTAAATTAATAGGTTTTGTGTCGCTAGGACTCGTAGGCAATTTGGTTTCATTAAAAGCCAGTAAAATAGACATATACTGTTGATGTGGATTTAAGTCGGTCTGCCGTACAGATGCAATTTAGGCAGTAGACTCGAACAAAACTGGAAATTAGCACATTTAGTATTCTCAAGACATAAATACACATCGTTTTGTATGAAGCGTCTACCTTACTGGAATGTTAATGCTGATTAATAAATGGCAGGACCAAGCCTTTGCTTCAGCAAAGGCAAACTCTGGAAAAATTGGAGGAGAAATTGGGTTCACTTTCTGGACAGAGGATGGGTGGGGGGGATATCAGAGGACCAATTTTGTGTGTGTGTGTGTGTGTGTGTGTGTGTGTGTGTCGGGGTGGGGGGGAGATAGGGGCATGTAGGGCCATGGGACGGAGGGAGGCAGGGGAGGTGGCAATATTCCCTGGCCTTAAATTTCTCCAGTACCATGTTGACATGGGGTGATATTCAGACAGCTACCCTTAAATATGAGGTCCTTTTATGTACATTAATGAGAGGGCAGTCTGCCTGCCTGGGGGCTATTTCCAAAAAAATTTGAGAGAACTTGGACTCTGTCGGGGAGGCTTAAAAGAAAAGTTATTTCCAAACACCAGCCTTAGCCAGATCAGCGGATTCACCTTTGGGGTTGTGACATACTGTGCCCTTCTGGAACCAAATTCAATACAAAGGCAGCCAAGGAACATGTGGGAGCTAAAAAACAGGAGAGGTGAAAATCACAGTGGCTCATTCTTCTGCTCAAGTTTCCTATTAATGTTAATTACTCCCAGCGTGAGCTGAGGTGATGAAAGTGGTAAGTAAGACACATGTTCCTCAACCTCATTTGGAGAAGTAAAAGGATATGACTGATAATTACAAAATAAAGAAAAATCATGAGATTGCTGCATTTTACTTTTCGAAAACCCTGGGCATTATATTATCCAGTAAACTCAGTAGATAAATGGCAGCAATTATTCAAATTGTGTTTGTAGCAGGCATGGAGGAAAAGAAAACAAGAACTTATGCTTTTGGTTGAATGTTTGGGGTCCCACAATCACTTTTTTTTAAAACAATCATCAATTCACAAATCCCTACATTGCAGAAGGAGGCCTTCTTCTTATTGAGTCTGCAATGACCACAATCCCACCCAGGCCCAATCCCCATAACCCCATGCATTTACCCTAGCCAGTCCTCCTGACACAAAGGGACAATTTAACATGGCCAATCCACCTAACCCGCAGATCCTTGGACTGTGGAGGAAATCCACGCAGACACGGGGAGAATGTGCAAACTCCACACAGACAGTAACCCAAGCTGGGAATTGAACCCAGGTCCATGGAGCTGTAAGGCAGCAGTGCTAACCACTGTGCCACCATGCTGCCCCAATGTTTAGTATTTATTTTTTGGTGACTAAGGCAGCCAGTGGTGGATGAAATATTGACCTGTGAAGATTCTTCCCTATTAATTTTTCTTAACGTGTTAGTTTTTGATTGAAAATGAGGCCTGATAACATGACTGGGATTATTTGGTTTTGGGATAGTTGTAAGTCCCATGAGGGGGGCCATTGAGCTGATTATCATTTGCAGTGATGTGGTTAATCTTGTAGATCAGTTGCGTCTGTGTGCACGCTTACTCGTGTACAATTGTGCTTCTTAAGCCAGACACCTCACAATGTAGGGCTCATGCGATGCTCTCAGTCAAAGAAGTAATCACCATCCACTGTTCAATCAACAAAAAAGTCCCACTAGTCAGCAGAAGGTCAGAAGGAGAGAAAGCAAACTCTTGAGTGGCTTAACGTTCAGGGGGAGGTTCTACCTGTGACAGAAGAAGGAGATACTTTTCTTGTGAGGGCGATCCAGCGGAGCAGATCACTTCGCTAATATAAAAGCAAAATATTGTGGATGCTGGAATCTGAAACAAAAACAGAAAATGCTGGAAAATCTCAGCAGGTCTGGCAGCATCTGTGGAGGGAGAAGAGAGCCAACGTTTTGAGTCTGGATGACCCTTCATGAAGATGCTATGTAATTTTTGTCCCCGTGTAATCAATGACATGGAGATCAAACTGGTTCCAACCATTATTATCTACCCATCCCCTCCCTCCCGACTTTCCACCAGTAAGGCTTCTGACTTCACCTGTAGCTTCCAGGCCTCTAATCCCTTCCAGCAGACCAGCAGCTCCATCACCTCATCCTCCCCAATTCTTCCCCCCACTGCCTCCCAACCCTCCAACTCCGCTCACCCTCGTCTCCCCCCCCACCCCAGCCAAAGCTTCTGATGCTTACAATGCAATACCTTCTGCTAGGAATGGGTTAACAGACTTGCCAATTAAATCCTAAATTGATGTCAATAGTTCAATAGAAGTCACTGATAGATAAAGGGATTGCAGGTGCTACTGGGAGTTGATGGAGAATTGTATGTGGAGTTGGGTGACAGAGATGAAGGTAGTTTATAAAGAAGCTGAACCTTGTCTCCTTTACTGAACTACAACCAACTCCCCAATCTCCACTCAAAACCTCACTCTATTCCCCACTGGGCCTCAAGGGCTCCCGCTCACTAGCCCTCCTAACATTCCACCCCTACGTTCCCCCTCACCTTCCTCCTCCTGGCCTGCAAGAGTGGATCAGGCTCCCACTTCACCTGTAAAGGACTCTGCGCTGTTTGGATGTTTGGGGGTCAGGAGTTTGCCATTGTCAATGTGGAAAAATGCCAGGGTAGAGATTGATTGGTAACATTTGTTTCAGGGTTTAGTGCCAAGTCTGGCCAAACCTGAGTTGGTCCGCAAATAGATGGTGTAAAAGTAAGAGTTGATGCTATGAGGATTTTGGTTTGCTTAACTGTTGATTCTGTGCAATATATCCTGAGGTCAATTCCTATTTGACCATCTCTGCAGCTGTCTGGGAAGATGTCATTCTGGATATTCTGCAAAAAAAAGAGGCCGGAATCGTATCACTACTCACTCCGGTGGGATTTTCCCATCCTGCCTCAGTGAACGGAGGTTTGGCTGGCCATCAAATTTTCCTACTTTGCTGCAGTGGGAGTATGGCATGAACAGCCTGTTAGATGGCTCTGAAAGTTTTGCTCCTTATAGGGAAGGGAGAGTGGAGAGCGAACATTGCTTGTCTTGCTGTTGCTTCTCTATTGGCTGACCAGAAATCGGAAGTTGCTGCTCCCTGCCTCCTGCCCAGCTCTGGGGGTGGATGGTGGGTGTTGAGCGGTTGACCACAGTCGGAAATTGGGCAGAGGGCAAAAGCGAGAATGCTGATGAAGGCCAACTCACTCACATTGTGTTCTCTTTCCTATCCTACAGGTAGCAGCGATGGCTCCTGGGATAAAGAGAAACTGCAGTCTCCCACTGCCCCGTCCACACAGGGCTCTCTCAGTCATCCTCCCCTCTCCGGCCAGCACAACCTCGCAGTAAACCACTCCCTCAACTCCCTCCAGCAGAACCACTTATTACCCAATGGTGAGGACAACTTTCTGTGTCATCAGATGTCCTTGTGTATGCCATTTTCTTTTCTCAACCAAACCCGTGTTGGATAAGAGCATTGAGCAGACAGTAAATTAACCAGGGATTGTAGACCACTTTGTATCTTGCATAAAGTTAAAGGTTGCCAGCACACATTAACTCACGTTCCAGAGACCAACAGCATCTGGGAGATATTTGTTACACAAATAAAAATCAGAAACAGAAATGCATTTTAAAAAAAGCAAATTTTAAGTAGGTTAAAATGCTTAGAATCATAGAATCTGACAGTGCAAAAGGAGGCCATTTGGCCCATCAAGTCTACACCGACCACAATCCCACCCAGGCCCTATCCCTATAACCCCATACATTTACCCGAGTAAGTCCCTCTGACACTAAGGATTAATTTAGCATAGCCAATCCACCTAACCAGCACATTTTTGGACTGTGGGAGGAAACCAGAGCACCTGGAGGGAACTCACGCAGTCATGGGGAGAATGTGCAAACCCCACACAGACAGTTACCCAAGCCAGGGGTCAAACCTGTGTCCCTGGCACTGTGAAGCAGCAGTGCAAAACACAGTGCCACTGTGCCACCACCTTTTTATAAAGCAAGGCTCACCTATATCAGTTGGTTAATGATGACTCGTTATTTCAACATCACAGTGCACTTCGTGTTAGTCCCTTTCAGCATTGACTTGTGAGAATAGTGGAACCAATGAAAGGATGCATGGTTCTGGATGGTCTGAATTTATCTCTCGTTGTAACTTTTTGTCTCTATTTACTGCTACTTTAATTAGTTTATAGTCTTTCCCAACCCATTTTCTTTTGGAAGGCATCATGTACAAAACATACATGTTTCCACTTGGGGCTATGGGCAGTGATGGTGGAGGTACCAACATTATGTGGCTGACCAGGAATCTCTGCTGCTGTTACCTTGTGCTGTTGGCTTGTGTTGGAAGGATTTTCAGGTTGGCACTCAACCTATTTGGCTGCATTACGGGTACACCTTCCATGGCCATCAAGTCCTGAGGCTGGACTTGAACCATCAGTTTCTAGCTCAGAGGCAATGACCCAGCCTGTCATGCCATGAGACCTCCCTTATTATTGGGATAAAATATTTGTTGTATTTATATTTTGAAGTGTGTTGGCACACATTAATTAAAATATACATTAAGTATAATAATTGTATTGCCGAAACATTGAATCTATTCATTTTGCACTAATCGGGACATTCTGAAGATTATCAAATGCAATAGGGTCAACAATTTATACTTCATGAGAAGAGAGGGCTGATTGATCCGTGAACTGATGCATTCTCCATGGCAAGACCTCTACCAATCAGAGTCAACTGGCCAACCAATCAGTGCACTCTCTCCTCAAGTAGTATAAATTGTTGTTGTCTATATTTGGATTCTTGTGAACTGTCCTGATGAGTGTAAGATGAAAAGTTTCAACGTGTCACTTTTTTAGTCATACTCAAGTTTTGTACTGCAGCATAAATATATCAACATCCAAATATTTATGACAGCAACAAACAACTTTAACTGTTAAACTTTTGGTCCTGGACTCTGAATTTGCCTGTTTATCACCTTCTCTATGTTTCTATATTTAGTTGATTAGTTTGTTTCTTCAACCTTTTTCCTCTACTGCTTTATAGTAGCAGTAGGAATCCAGGTAACAATGTCAAACTGTTCTTAGTGAAGAATACTGCACTCCCAGTGGGGTTTGACAATTAAAGTATGATTTGATATGCAAGAATACAACTTGCTAAGTTTATTCACAGTGGCCCTTGAAATAATTTAAGCACACAAAACTGGTCCTCTCTGCATCCGTTTTATGGATGGAAAACGCGTTCAAAAGCGACCAATTGCTCAAGGTCACAGGCGGGGTTTTACAGCTTTACTCATCCCGAAACCATAAAAGCTCGCTCGAGGTCAACGGCACCTTTCCATTGCCTGCTGCCCCTCAACCGCCCTGATTCCCGTGGCAGGAGGGTGGGTAAGATTCCAGCGCACATAAAAAATATATTGACTTCTGCCGAGGTGCTCGCAGCCAGGGTGACCACCCAAGATGGATGTTAGGCAGCTTCTGTAAGCAAATAAGGGTCCCAAGGCCTACTGTCGGGCTCCCCTGAGAAAGTGGGCATTTTGTGCTTCAAGCTGTCATTTTTCTAAAGGCTTTTCTTTGCCATTTCTCTCTTTTATTCTCTTCCTCCTTTCGTGGAAGTGTTGGCATAGTTGTAGCCATTGGAATGTGCCATGGGCACAAGGACAGTGGTGCATGGCCAGGTTTGGCAACGGTGATTAAAGGTATTCCTCGGGGGTTTTATCTCCTGAATTGCCTCCACACGCCAGCCCTTAGTCAGCCAACATATCCATCCTTTGAACATACTGCCTTTCTACGCCAGTTGGAAAGCACAAAGCACTCCTTGTCCAATTGGATGATGCCTGACTATCAGCCAAGCTGTCTTGTTCTCCCCCCACTCTCCCTCCCACGTTCAAAATGTTCATATCTGATAGAGAGAAAGCTTCAAAGAAAATGGAAAAAAAAAACAGCCTTTTTAAATGTGCAGTGATATTTCTCTCAGACTGCCCACAAGAAGTGTCATGGAGAATGATCTTCAACTCCAGACCAGTCTTGGAGTGTTGGCAATGCTATGCCCAAGTGGCGGGTGTCTACATGCCAACCAAGTTGGCAAGTCTTGGAACCTGAGCTCTGGGTGCGAAATGAGGGTGAAATACAGTCTTGGTGGGGCTGTAACGTGGGTGGGAGCAGCCATTATACTGCCCCAGCAGTGTTGAATTTAAGCCCATGGTGCTTGATTTAGATTATTCTATTATTGATTAATGTGTAATATATTGGCATTTCTCGGGCTTTGCCATAGCGGCTGGGATTTTATCAGCCCACCCGCCACAGGAATCAGAGCCAGCAAGGGGCAGAGTATGGAAAGGCCCCCCTTGGCTCTCGGGTGGGATTTTACTGTTTCATGATGAGTGAGGCTGTAAAATCCTGCCCCAGCGAGTATTATATCAAACCAATTTCACCAAATCAGTGAAGATGTTATGAAAAAATAATTCGTGCTTGAAATTCGAATATTCTGTTTGCCTGAAACATCAGTAGTAATTCGGAGAGCAGCAAGGTGGTTAGCGCTGCTGCCTCACGGCGCCAGGGACCCGGGTTTGATTCCTGGCTTGGGCCACTGTCTACGCAGAGTCTGCACATTCTCCTTGTGTCTGCATGGGTTTCCTCCAGGTGTCCCAGTTTCCTCCCACAGTCCAAAGATGTGCGGGTTAGGTGGATTGGCCATGCTAAATTGACCCTCGTGTCAGAGGGATTAGCAGGGTAAATACAAAGGGGTTAAGTAATACGACTGGGTGGGATTATGGTCGGCGCAGACTCAAAGGGCCAAAAGGCCTCCTTCTGCGCTGTAGGGATTCTATGATTCAAAGGGCTCTGGTTCCTGGAAATCTCAAATATAAAGAGGAAATGTTGGACACACTCAGCAGGTCATGTAACATCTGTAGATTTCAGGGTTGATAACCTATTTAAAAGCAGATTTGGATGATCTTATTATCAGCGACTGACGTTCACACAGTGGACATGTTCTTCTGGATCTCATTAACTTGATGTAGCTTCTTATACATTCTCAAATTGTGCTTATTTTTTATGATGGCTATAATGTTCTTAAGCTTTGTAGGTTTGCATGTTGGGCTTCAAACCTTCCATAATTACTGGAGAAGGCCCACCTCTGCAACCTTGCCCCTGGCCTGAGGTGTGGCGATCCTCAAGTTAAAATCACCATCAGTCACCTCTTCCCCTCAAAAGGGAGAGCAGCCTATGGTCATCTGGGACTATGCACATTCTCCCCATGACTGCATGGGTTTCCTCCGGTTTCCTCCCATAGTCCAAAGATATGCGGGTTAGGTAGATTGGCCATGCTAAATTGCCTCTTAGTGTCAGGGGGACTAGCTAGGGTAAATGCATGGGGTTATGGGGATAGAACCTGGATGGGATTGTGGTTGGTGCAGACTCGATGGGCTGAATGGCCTCTTTCTGCACTATAGGATTCTATGATTCTAACCAGGTGGATGTGTACATGAGGGTGAATCACAGCAGCAAAGTTGAAAGGGAAATATGAATATTTAAACTCAGACTACTGTGTATGGAAGACTCTTTGAAGTGTCCTTGCTAACCTACTTTACAACCAGAATCAGCTGTGCAAATCATCCTTGAAATCACCGAATTGATTCTTGTTCTTTTCAGGGCTGGAGCTCCCCTTCATGATGATGCCCCATCCACTCATTCCTGTCAGCCTACCTCCGGCATCAGTTACCATGGCGATGAGCCAGATGAACCACCTTACCACTATCGCTAATATGGCAGCCGCAGTCCAAGTACAAAGTCCTCCTTCTCGGATGGAAACCTCAGTTATTAAGGTAAACGTACCGTAGCCACAGATGCGACAATTGACCAATCATGTAAACCATTGCTGAAAAAAGCCATGCTGTCGAAGCTTTTCATCTTGCACTCAACAGGACAGGTTTGCAAGTCTACCAATTGTAAAGTATACCAATTGTAAAGGGAACAACAATTTATCCCACATGAAAAGAGAGTGCTGATTGGTTGGTAAGAGGACTCTGATTTTTTGAAGGACTGCCATGGCGAATGTACCAGGGATCAGTTAACTACCAAGATTTTCTATAAATTTAAACCAGGCAGGCTGACTCTGGTCAAGGCATTGGCAAGGGGAATGGCTGTCCCCCAGGTTTTTGTTTAGTCGAAAATTGTGCTTTTCAGACAGAATGAACATGTCCATGCATTGCACCTTTTCCAACCAAACAAAAACTTAGTGACAGCTATTCCCTTATTTGTTCCCATGGCAATGACTTGACCAATCAGAGTTGACTTGCCAGTTTTGAATTTAAACAAAATTTTGGCAGTTCTCGGTACATTCGCTATGGCAATGTCTCTACCAATCATAGTACACATGTCAATTCATTACTCTCTTCCCATGTAACATAAATAATTGTTGCCTTTACAGATGGTATTGTTGCAAATCTGACCTGATGAGTGGAAGACAAAGATTTTTGACACATAACTTTTTTCAGCAATACTCGAATACAATTTCTCAAATACCTAATCACGTAAATTGTGCCAACATTCTGTATTGAAAGGTTGTTGTCCCTTTTGTTCTGGACAATATCTTGGAATATGCTTAGATGTTATAAGAACGGTATCCAAAAATGCAAGTAATGGCAATTCCATAATTTGTGTATATATTTTATTATAGAATCAGATTCATTATTAAGGAGATATTTTCCACTATTGACCAATTTTAGTGAAAACTAATTGGATGCACATAGATTTTTTTTCACGTCTGTTGTTCCTTTCTTTCACAAAATTGAGAAAATGTGTTTTTATTTTAAGTTTATTTATTAGTGTTACAAGTAAACTTACACTGCAATGAAATTAGTGTGAAAATCTTCTAGTAACCACACTACAGCACCTGTTTGGGTACACTAAATTTAGCATGGCCAATGCACCTAACCAGCACAACTCTTGGACTGTGGGATGAACCCAGAAACACCCATGCAGGCAAGGGGAGAATGTGCAGACTCCGCACAGGCAGTGACCCAAGCTGGGGATTGAACCCAGGTCCCAGGTGCTGTGACGCTAACCATTGTGCCACCATGGCGCCAGTGGGTAATATTGGATGGGGGGTCAGCCTGAGCTATTTATTGAGTGACACTGCTTGCAGTACCCAAATCTCTCCAGGTAAGTGTAACAGATTGCCACTGTGCTGCCTTGAAATGTCAGAAAATGTATCCTTCAGTTCCTAAAAAATGTCTCCCTGAGTTGTCTTAATGAGTAACAGCAGAACTTTGTAAAGCAGGAAGACATCTGGTTTCGTCTACCGTCTACGCTAAGTGAGCTGACCTCAGTTAAGTGGAAAATGCTTCAGTGTGTCCTAAGTTTCAGGTGAGGGAAAATGGCCCAGGCTTCTGCTTTTGTTGGATATCGAAGTGTGCAAGCATTGTGCAAGGACAGCATCCTGCCAGAAGGCATGATTTAATATTTTCCTGGAATGCTACTCACCTCCTACCTTAACTCCATTGGGAGACAGTGAACCCTTCAGAGTAACATCACAAACAGTTGAAAACCATTCGCATGGGTATCTTGCACTCTCCCATAGGAGGACGTTAGCATCCTAGTGGAACTTCTGGAGCAGAGAGAAGGAAATCAACAATAAAAGGAAACCTAAATCTACAGGTCGGACACAAATAGCCTAGTGGATGAAACAGGCATGCATAAACAATGCTTCTGGGCTCTGATGAAGGGTCATCCAGACTCGAAACATTGGCTCTATTCTCTCCTCACAGATGCTGTTAGACCTGCTGAGATTTTCCAACATTTTCTGTTCTTGTTTCAGATTCCAGCATCCACAGTATTTTGCTTTTATATTATTGTGTAAAGATGCTTCTTGTTTGTCCTGTAGACAATGCATTTACCAATTACCATTTTATGACCTTAAGAGGTTGTGTTGTTTCTGAAGAGTTTGTGCAAAGGGAGCCCAATTGATCCCTCATCCATCCTTGAGTTAAATAGCTGTTCTGGAACCTCCTCGTTCTGACGGAGACTTCATCCTCTGCAGATTAGATCTCTGAAGCTGAATTCCATTGTCAGATACTCCTGAACCCCCCCCAGTTTGTCTCCAGTTCAAAGCTGGATATTTCCTTAGTAATCACTTTATTACATTCAACATTAGCTTGTGAATAAAAGAATGGCTCCCTTTTAGCAGCTGTGTCCCAGTGCCATGTTTCAATTTATAAAAGCAGAGAATGAGATGCAGAAGTCCCAGACCTGATTCAAGGTGGGCTGGATTACATTGATGTGGAGATGCTGGCGTTGGACTGGGGTAAGCACAGTACGAAGTCTCACAACACCAGGTTAAAGTCCAAGTTTATTTGGAATCACGAGCTTTTGGAACACTGCTCCTTCATCAGGTGAGGGAGCAGCACTCGGAGCAGTGGCCCGAAAGCTCATGATTCCAAATAAACCTGTTGGATTTTAACTTGGTTGTCAGACTTCTTACTGGATTAAATTGGACATGCGGTAAATTAAGCACATTGCACTGAAATGTCTGGTCTGTGCTCTGGTTAATGGAGGCTCCATGCTAATGTCGATATGCAAAATGTGTCCTCAAATTGCGATTGAGCCCATACTAAAGTCTCACTACAACATGGGTATGCAGACCAGGCGCATGTGTGAGCTGAGACTTACGAATGTGCAGCATTGTGTGATATATAAATACACAGTGACTAATAATGGGCTGTTCTACAAGTGAATAAGACCTTTCTATCCCATATGAGTTTGGCATTTATGATTAATGAGCCCTTTATTACTCGTAGAATAAACTGTGTTAATTCGCTGTAGCACAGGGATGTAGTGGAGCTACATTGCTCAAGGCTTTATTAAAACATGACAAGGATTGGTCCGAAAGCAATGGGGTTGATTTTAACCCCAGCTAGCTGGTGGAAAGGGGATAGGCATTTCAAATCAACTGGGTGACTCACCATTCATTCCTGTATGGGAGAGGGTTGACATTGCCGATGGACCATTGTCCACTCACTGCCATTTCTGGATTACACACAGGAATTCCATCACTTGCAGCAAATAGAATGCAAAGAAGGACATTGCTTTTGCCTGCGCACACTTACACCATTAAATATCGACAATCAAGTCTACATGATAAAGTGGGTGGACTTTCAGGATTGCCACTGCCAGGCAGTTCATCTCAATGCTCAAATGGGAATATCTGCTACTGTGAACAAGTAGACGACATTTCTGTCACTTCTCGGTAAGTAAGAAAACACATTCGGAGCAACCCTGTGCTCACAGAATTGATTTATGAGGAAAGACTTTGGAACCAACGTCTAATCTGAGACGCTACTACTCCAGGAGATTGGAGCTGCCAGTACAGTCAGGGTGTCCTAGATTGGGGGGGAGGTGGCGGGGGGAGGTAGGTAGGGTTGCTTAGGGAGATTATTCCACCACCATTGAGGAATCAAGTGTTAGTGAAGCTATATGAGGGTCATTTTGGAATTATACGCATGAAGGAAATGGTGAGAAGTTAATTCTGATGACCTGGACTGAATGCTGAAATTGAGGAGAAAGCTCGAACATGTTCTTCTTGTGTATAGGTAAGGAACCTGCTACACTTAATGCCGCTGCATCCGTGGGATTGGTCTGAAGAGGCTTGGGAACTTATGCATATGGAATGCACAGGACCTTTCGAAGGACGTAGAGGCTTTGGAGAAAGTACAGAAAAAAGTTGACCAGGACATTGCCTGGCATGGAGGGTATTAGCGATGAGGAGAGATTGAATAAACTGGGATGGTTCTGCCTGGAAAGATGGAGGCTGAGGGGCAACCTGATACAAGTTAAAAAATTATGAGTGGGGTATGGATGGAGTGAACAGTTGGCAGCTTTTTCTGAGGGCAGAAATGACAATTACAAGGGGGCACAAGTTCTAAGGGGGGGGGGAGGTTCAATGGCCTGGAATGCATTGCCACATGAGGTGTCTGAGGCAGTTACATTAGCCACATTTAACACTTATCTTGATAGACATATGAACAAACAGAGAATAGAGGGATACATGTGGTTGGAATAGATAGGTAAACATGATCAGTGCAGGTTTGGAGGGCCAAAGGGCTTGTTTCTGTGCTGTACTGTTCTTTGTTCTATATGCTCTTAGCAATGGTTGATGCTCACACTAAATGGCCAGAAGTCATTATGTGATGACATCTATCTCATCTGAGAAGACTAGTGAGAAGCTAGGAGCAGTATCTAGTTGCTTTGGATTTCCGAACAGCCGGTAAGCGACAAAGGAACTCAATTTGTCTCACAGGAATTTGAAAACTTCCTACATGAGAATGGTTTGCAACCATTACTTCCACATTGTATCATCCTGCTAATGATGGACTAGTGGAATGCTACGTCCAAACCTTGAGACACACTTTGAAAGCAACCAAGAGGAACAGGGTTCGCTTATCAAATGCCTAAATTCTTGTTGGTCTACCAGAAAACCACATACTCTGCGATCAAGACCCCTCCACCTTACTCATGATAAAAAGGCAGCTGAGTTTCCACAATTGATCTTTTGAAACTTCGAAAAAACTAAGGAGACAGCAACAACAAGCACAAGTGGAATGTCAGAAAGGCAAAGCAAAACACACAGTTTTCCACCGAGGACAAGAATTATTCCACAGGGGAAAAATGTGTGCCTGCCACATCCTGGCACAGACTGAATCTGTCTCTTGCACTGTCCAGACCACAGATGACATTATCTGGAGGAGATGTGCAGACCAGTTATCGGTTGGAAGAACAGATCGACCAAATCTGGAGCCTATTCAAAAATTCAGGATCAGATTTGTAAAATCCTGAGTTGAACCTTGCTACAACCCTGACAATATTGAGGAAAGCAACTCCTCACCTTCTGTTCAGACGCAGACAATCTCTAGTTCCTATGTCAACACTAGTTAAACCAACCACTGGTGACGTTTGTGCGGAAGACCACAGTTAGTATACTCTCAACATGATCAACTCTGTGCATGTGTGTGCATGTATGAGCATGTGTGCCCATGTACACTTCCGCCTATCCATCCCGTGCACATGCCTGTCTGTCCTTCTGTCCTCAGGCATCGAACCAGCACCCAGATTAGCTACATTTGACACAAGACCAAAACTATTCTGTTCCTTGCCGAATTTACTTGCAGCTTTGCCACCTTGTTTATCATTCCCTGTTTGAGCTCTTAGAGTCATAGGATCCCTACAGTGCAGGAAGAGGTCATTTGGCCCATCGAGTCTGCACCGTCCTCAATCCCACGCTGGCAGCCCTGCATATTTACCCTGCTAATCCCCTGACACTTGGGTCAATTTAGCGTGGTCAAACAACCTAACTTGCACATCTTTGGAGTGTGGGAGGAAACCAGAGCACCTGGAGGAAACCCACGTTGACACGGGGAGAACATGCAGACTCTGCCCAGATGGTGACCCGAGGCCGGAATTGAACCCGGGTCCCTGGCACTGTGAGGCAGCAGGGCTTGCTACTGTGCTGCCCTTAACTGTGCATCAGTATGGAATACTTTCAACAGCATTTGGACCATGAGTGAGTTAGTAACTGGACGCAGGAAATGCAGTCGACAACCTGGGCTCACATTTCTCTCAAAGTTGCATAGTTTTTCAGAGTGAAATTAAGGTTCAGGTTACTGTCCAAACCCTACTTGTATAATCAGAAAATCTTCCATAAGCCAGTGGAATGAGCAGTATATTAAAATGTAATTTACTTTTTCTTCTTGCGCTAATAAATATTCCTTGATGTATTTTCAAGTGGTGGGCTCGTGCTGTTTTATTAACACAGTGGGGATTCAGTTTATCATAAAATATCAACATTCTTAACAATAATGTCTCGTCTACCACCAGTAAGTAATCTGATTTTGACTCACCAAAGATGATTTTAAAATACTTAATGGAGCCATTTATTTTGTTACATTGGTGTACAGTAGCCAGTTCCTTTTTAAGTTAAAGAGTGAACATTTAAAAGTTGTCTCTTAGTGTCCTTGTGTCTTTTAAAGAATTATTTTAGCAGAATTAGCTACATTTATCAAAAACTTGCAATGGTAATGCATTCCATCTGGGGCGCGACAAGTTTGTGGATAGGTGTCAAATGTGGTATTTTAACCGACCATTGAAGAAAGTGTCACAGAAGTTTACAGCAAGGAAACAGGCCCCGTAGCCCAACTTATCCATGCTGCTCTTTTTTTTAGACACTAAGCTAGTCCCAATTGCCTGCGTTTGGACAATTGGAACTAGCCTAGTGGTTTAAAATAAAAGGGTGGCATGGACAACTTTGACCAAAGGGCCTCTTTCCATGCTGTAATCCTCTATGACCCTATCTTTAGTGCTGGGTTAAAAAAAAAAGATGAAGGTAACTTCAATCGTGTTCAAAATACTCCAACCTTTCACTCAGCACTGGCCGATTTGCGCACAAATTGCCGAATGAATACTACATTTGTAACCATACTCAACTAGCCTGCATTTTCAAAACCCAAAACAAAATTGCTATTGTTACATGTGATTCCACAATCAGACAGCACTTCCCGATTAATACTAAATGCACTATTAGCTGCACCAATTTAAGATAATCAGTTAAGCTCGTAATATGGCTCATTTACACTTCCTGGGAGTGACGTAAGCTCATAGTCAGGAGCCCGTTTTCTGCAAACTAAAAGAACATGTTCAAGCCACATGCCTTTTTTTGAGATGCAAAGAATTTGGAGAACCTATAGTTCCCCATTTCTTTCTCTATGGCAATGCCTCAACCAATCAGAGTCAAACGGCCAACCAACCTTTTTCTCATGCAATGTCGATTGTTGTTATCATTTGAAATTTGACATTCTAAAAAGCCCTTAGTTAGTTTAATTAGTCTGTTAATAGGTGCTGGTCTGTTTCGAGACTGCCCTCACAGAAGCCACTGTTGACTGATCGAGATGGAACTTATGACCTCTGATAGATAAGTGGCCATTTTGTTTATCTGCCTGTCTCTGTCCCAGCCCTAAACCCAATATGATGGCACAGTGGTGCCTCACAGGGACGCGGGTTCAATTCCAGCCACGGGTCACTGTCTGTGAGGAGTTTGCATGTTCTCCTTGTGTCTCCTGGGTTTCCTTTGGGTGCTCTGGTTTCCTCCCATGGTCCAAAGATGTGCAGGTTAGGTTGACTGATCATAAACTAACCCTAGTGTCAGAGGGATTAGCAGGGTAAATATGTAGAGTTACGGGAATAGAGCCTGGGTGGGACTGTGGTCAGTGCTGACTCGATGGGCTGAATGGCCTCCTTTTGCACTGTAGGGATTCCATAACAGGAAAATCTGGCCTCAGGGTTCCAGGGATTAGATTATGTGGAAAGATTACATCAACTCAGCACCTATTATCTGGAATATAAGAAGTTAAGGGGTGATTTGATTGAGGTTTTTAGCAGCTTGAAATAAATCAATTGAGATTAACCTGTTTGTTTTCTATGTTTGGGAGCCTTAAGGCCTAGGGAACGTACTGAGATCTGAACCAGGTTATGGGGGAGAGGAGTTATTAAAACATCTTCAGGCAATATGTAGTAGAAGTGTGAAACTCACTCATTAAAAGCTGTAGTTGCCCGCTCAATAAATCATTTTAAATCTGAGGTTGGTTGATTTTTTTTTGCTAGATATTGATATAAAAAGACATGGAGCTAAGGAGGATGGACTAAATTAAGATATAGATCATCCATAATGCAGAATGTTGGAATTGGCTTAAGTGATCGAATGGTCTACTTCTGTTAGTTTGGGGATGACAAGATGGAGCGATGCTGGGTGTGGAGGGGACCCCTGCTTACTTGTTATCGTACCAATTAGGGGTCTTCTCCCATTGTGGTCAATGGATCAATTGCTTTGTCTGAAGAAAGAGGGAGGAAAGACTTTTCTGCTGAATGAATCTCCAAGACTGGGTTCACATTGTTGGGTGTTGGACTTTTTGAAGTGGAGACTCTTTTTATCGAACTAAAATACATCCCACACAGGCTGTTTCGATAATCTATATATTGAGGAAAAAGTTGCACTTACCACTGATGGGAGGTGCGCCTGATGCTATTTTACCTTTACATCACCTTTTCTTACTGTTGTAACTGGTATAAAATAGCTCTTTGGTGACAATAACAAATTAAAGAGTGTTTGGACTCAGTGCACAGAAATCTACCTGTTGCAAAGTGTTCCACTTTGTCCTGCCCAGTGTGATGCAGCAGTATTTATTCTGCGTTTTTATAAGATGATACCAGTGTCAAATTAGCACCTTTAGACAAACACCATTGGATTCTGACCATTTAAGGTTGGTTGTTCGTTTACTTATAGCGTCACAAGTAGGCTTACATTAACACTTCAATGAAGTTATTGTGAAAATCCCCTAGTTGCCACACTCTGGTGCCTGTTCGTGTACACTGAGGGACAATTTAGCATGGCCAATGCGTCTAACCAGCACATCTTTCAGACTGTGGAAGGAAGCCGGAACACCCAGAGAAAACCCACGCAGACACGGGGAGAACATGCAGACTTTGTACAGACAGTGACCCAAGCCGGGAATCGAACCTGGGTCCCCGGCATCGTTCATAGAAAGCTTCACATTTGAACCCTACAACTGGATTTAGTTCCCTACATTGAATCTTATTATTTATCAACTTCTTTGGCCTTGCATCAGTCTCTTCCTTTTCAGACCTCGAGTTTTCTAATTCCGACGGAGCGACTGTAAAATTCACCTCATCCTCCTTTCAACCTTATGTTGCTGTTGTTTGCAGGAACGTGTTCCCGACAGCCCGTCACCTGCTCCATCCCTGGAAGATGGTCGTCGACCAGGGAGTCATCCTTCTTCCCATCGGAGCAGCAGCGTGTCGAGTTCACCAGCTCGGACTGAGAGCTCCTCCGATAGAATCCGTGAGTTGCATCCACTGCTGCTTTCTGCACTACATTTTTCATCTGGCTAATTTATTAAAGACCGTGCAACATGTGGGTTGAAGGGGCAAAGATAAAGGAAGATTAACACTGTAACAAAAAATGAATGCAAATATATATTCTGAAGCAACATATAAAAATGCAAATGTGCTTGAAAGGATCACTGTACATTGTGGTTGAATCTGAAAGTCAAGTTTTTCCCCAATTTTCAACCTTACTCCTCTTCTGAAACATTGACTGTTATTAGAATGTGGTCCATTTTCCTTTCCTTTGTTCAGTTGTGACCTGAGCCATGAGGGAATATGTTTCCTTGTCTCCCCCAATTCTCCTCAGAGTGTAAGAAATAAATATTGTGCTAGGTCACTTGGCCTTTCAAGCCCTCTCTGCCATTCAGTACAATCCATGGCTAAACTGATTGTGACCTTAACTCCACTTTCCTACTTGCCCCAGAACCTTTGACTCTCTTGTCAATCATAAATCTATCTACCTCAACCTTGAAAAATGACCCAACCTCCATGGCTCTCTATGATATGGAATTCCAATGACCCTCCTAGTCTCTGAAAAGAAACCAGCATAACCAAGAACCCCATGCACCCTGGACATACTCTCTTCCACTTTCTCCCATCGGGAAAAAGATACAAAAGGCTGAGATCACGTACCAACCTGCAAGAACAGCTTCTTCCCTGTTGCCATCAGACTTTTGAATGAACCCACTTTGTATTAAGCTGATCTTTCTCTATGCCCCAGCTATGACTGTAACACTATATTCTCTACCTTCTTTCCTTTTCTCCTATATACTCTATAAACGGTATGTTTTACCTGTATAGTGCGCACAAAACAATACTTTTCACCATATTCCAATACGTGTGACAATAATAAATTAAATTGTAAGATATTCCTCCTCCTCTCCATTGTAAATAGAAGACATCAGTCTGAAACTTGCCCCCCAGTTCTAAATTTCCCCACGACGGCATCTATGTCGAACCCCTTCGGAATGCTGAATAGGAGTGGCACTCTTGCATTTCCCAGGGAACAAAGGTCAGAAAAATCAAGATGTGGGTATGCTGGCGTTGGACTGGCGTAAACACAGTGAAAAGTCTGACAACACCAGGTTTTATCAAATAAATAGGTTGGACTAAAACCTGGTGTTGTCAGACTTTTCACAGAAAAATCAAACCAGAGAGATGTCAACAGGATCATTTGACACTTAAAAATGAGAGCAGTGCTTGGTTCTCTTATCTGACAGACCTGTGGATTTTCCAGGAGGTAGCACTGTTTAGATTAATAGAATAGGAATCCCATCTGACCCCTCTCTTCACTAGCATAGAGGTACTGAGGGAACTATAGCTCCCAAACTGTGGCTCCGGCTGGAAATTGGTATCAAACTCAAAACCTAACAGTCTTGGTATCCACCACTTTGCTGTTAAGAAAAGTTGTTACTGAGATAAATGTAATGATCATTGGATTTTTGCTCCATGAACAATGTAATCTGGAAGTCCTTTTCCAAAAGCAAGCTAATTGAAATGTAATGAGTAAGACTTCCTCATGCTGAGAGAAATGCATTGTGCCATGTGCATCTTATAATATGATGCCGTGGAACTAACAGGTGCAAAGGAAATAGCGTATAACCTCGATGTTATTTCCCTGCTCCATTTCTGCTTAGCTGCTTTATGAATACTTTTGTTGGCATCGTGGATCCCGATGACCCTGTTGAGCAGCTGGTTTGACCCCATTGGGATTGACCAGGATGGCTGAGCACATGAAATAAAATGATTGCTGAATAGTTACTTTGTTTACAAAGAGCAGCACGGTGGCAGAGTGGTTAGCACTGCTGCTTCACAGCTCCAGGGTCCTGGGTTTGATTCCCGGTTCGGGTCACTGTCTGTGTGGAGTTTGCACGTTCTCCTCGTGTCTGTGTGGGTTTCGGCCAGGTACTCGGTTTCCTCCCACCGTCCAAAGATGTGCGGGTTAGGATATTTGGCCAAGCCAAGAAATTGCCCCTTAGTGTCCAGGGATGCATAGGTTAGAGGGATTAGTGGGTATAATATGTCGGGATATGGGGGTAGGGCCTGGGTGGGATTGTGTTCGCTGCAGACTCAATGGGCTGAAGGGCCTCTTTCCGCACTGTAGGATTCTATAATCTAAGCTAGCCTTTGTTTAAGGGGAGGTAGCGGTGCAATGGCATTGTCAGTAGACCAGTAATCCAGAGACTCAGACCAACTCTTCATGAATTAATTCAAACTAATTCTGATGAAAGTTGAATTCAATAAAAATCTAGAATTAAAAGTCTAACGATGACCATGAAACAATTGTTGTAAAAATCCATCTGATTTACTAATGTCCTTTAGGGAAGGAAATCAGCTGTCCTTACCCGGTCTGGCCTACATGTGACTCCAGGTCCACAGTTATGTGGTTGATTCTTAAATGCCCTCAGGGATGGGCAATAAATGCCAGCCCAGCCAGCGACACCCACATTCCATGAATGAATGAAGAAAAAGCTACATCCCAACATTGCCATTAGTGCCCACAATTAGCGAAAACCTGAAATCTGACAGAAATGCGCTTGTTGTTTCTCAAATTAAAGCCTCGAGCGCAAACGCTTGTTGATATTAACAGATTAAAGGAAAATAGGGGGTTAGGAATGAAAATGTATGACTGAAACTCCCCTGTTTTATCCTGCATGGTTACTGAAAAGTAAACTGTTTATTTTAACTGATAGCTGTCCATCAGAATGGATTGTCAATTAACCAGGCCCTCTTGGGGTTATCCCCCACTATCCTGCCTGGACCGAAGGAAGGAGATCTTGCTTGTCATGATGGAGGACATGAAGCGAAAAGGATGCACACTGAAAAAGGTAAAACATCCACGGCATTTGATGTTTTTTAGCACTGGCTGCAGTGATTACTCAGGCGGATTCCTTTACTGATGGTCAGTGAACAACGACTTCTTTTCAACTTGCCACAGCATTAATATTTGCTTTGTTCTGAACCCCAGCAACAATTTTGATTGAATACCGTCTTTTTCCTTCACCCTTTAGCTTAAAAGGTTCTAGTGCTGTTAATTACCAGTCTTAGCTCTCCGTGGCTAGTTCAACGGGCGATAAATGTTCAACTCAAGCAGGTTCCTGAATAAAATAACATAGAGTGTGAGGTGTTATCAACCAACAAGGTCTGGAGATCTGCAACTCTCTTAATCCCTTTGAATTGCTATTAATCCCTTGTTTGCTGTGATTTGTGCCTTGACATACCACTATTTTTCTAGCTAACTCGGACCCATGGTAATCTGTGATCAACCTCTATGTAATTCTCTAACTCATTTAATAGTCTGAACATGCAATGTTTTATCCAAATGTGCTTGTTTGGGGAAATGGAGTGTGAAGACTGGGGTACCGCCATTGTAGCAAATGTAAGGAACAGTAACTCCATGGACTCAGTGTGATCAACATAGGCCTAAATCTTCCAGTCTCGCAGGCAGGATGGACCATTTGACAGATGCGCAAAGGGTCCGTTGACCTCAGGTGGGAATTTCTGGTCGTGGGAGAAGTGGGAGCTGAAAATCCCACCCATAATAGTTAGTGCTTTTGCTTTAGTTACAATTAATTGTCTGAATTACTCATTGTTTCCCATACTCTCAGACTGATTTTGCAGGTAACTTGTGCTCTGATAAAAGGCCAAAATGGCATGTAACAAAGCTCTGCTTTTAGGTATTATTCTTCCATTCTGAAAGTATCAAAACATGGTATTGAACAGCCCAAAACTGTTAGTTGTAAACATCCAATAGGAAAAGACAGATCAGACTAATATTCTTGTTTCCCAGTTTTTACTGGTGTCCCATTTTAAGGTACACAAGTCCTGTTTGGACTAGTATTCTTATTTTTCCATCTTTACTGGGATTTCTTTCCTTTTGGGGCTACAGAAGCAGGAGGCTAAACATCAATATGAGTACTGGGAAAGGAGGACAACAAGGAGACCATCACAGTTGAACTAGTCACCTGATGGTCATGTTTGTGTTTGCTCTTCGGGCAATAATTAGTTTACTAAGCCCTCAGTGTGGTGGGCAGAAAATTAGTTCACAATTTCTATGCTCTGCTCACCAAAGAGAAAAAAAGTTACCCTCCTTCATGAATGTCCAGAAGGCATTTGATACCGTGCAGCACAAAAGGTTATTACTGAAGGAGAGATCACATGGGGTTCGGGATAACTTATTAGCTTGGATAGAGGACGGGCTAACCAACAGATATGAGCGGTTAAGGTAAATGGTCATTAGAATAGAAGAATAGAACAAAATAGAAAGGCAACTCATTATCTAAATGGAGAAAAATGTCAGAGTGCTTCAGTGCAGAGGGATCTGGGTGTCCTTGTGCACGAATTGCACAAAATTAATATGCAGGTCCAGCAAAAAGTAAGGAAGACAAATAGAATATTTTACATTTATTGCTAAAAGAATGGAGTATAAAAGTAAGGAAGTATTGCTCCAGCTGTACAAGGTATGAATGAACCTAGACCTGGAGTTTTGGTCACAATTTTTGGTCCCTTGAGAAGGGATGTAGTTGCATTGAAAGCAGTTCAGAGAAGGTTCACCAGATTGATTCCAGAGGTGAGGAGTTTGTCTTATGAAGGTAGATGGAGCAGTTTAGGGCTATACTCTGAGTTCAGAAGAATGAGGGGAAATCTAATTTGGGTATATAAGATGCTAAAGGGGATTGACAGGATAGATGTAGAGCGATGTTTTCCCTTGTGGGGCAAATTAGAATGAGAGGTCATAGTTTTAGGATGAAGGGTAGCAGTTGTAAAACCGAGATGAGGAGAAATGACTTCACGTAAAGGGCCATGAATCTGTGGAATTCACTACCTCCGAGTGTGGTGGATGCCAGGATATTGATTAAATTTATTGAAGAGATAGACAAATTTTTGATTGGTTAGACAGTATGGAGAATGGCAGGAAAGTGGAGTTGAGGCCGAGACAAGATCAGCCATGATTGTATTGAATGGTGGAGCAGGCTCGAGGGGCTGAATGGCCTACGCCTGCTCCTAGTTCTTAGGTTCTTGTATATTACATATAAGGGCTCATGAGGGCCCCATTGCAAAATTGGTTTGCTCTAATGCAGCTGCTGCCAGACTCCTGACCAGCAGCTGTCAAACCTGAATGTGGAACTAGAAGGAATAGAGTTGTTCCAATTTCAGTTAAAGAATGCAGGCTGCACTGTTAGAGGTGCTGTCTTTCAGATGGGAAGTTAAATCATTGTTCTGTTTGCTCTTGGGGAAAGATCCTGTGGTGCTATTTCCATGAAGATTCAGAGAGTTATCCCTGGCACCCGACAGAGTAGTAATCCGTCGGTCAAAAGAGGATACCTGATCACTATCACTTTGTGGAACTTGCTGTATACAAATTGATCACCGTATTTCCAACATTATAACAGTGACTAGATTTCAGAAATATTTAGTTGGCTGTAACATGCTTTGGAGTATCTGAACGTTATGAAAGGCTTCCACCCCCAGTCTCTAACCAAACTGACATGTGTAATTAAAAAAAATGGACAAGACCCAGGGGACAACAAGGCAACAAGCCACAATGTAGGGACAAGGCATCACAAGGGACAACAAGAGTTGGACATGAGCCAAATGAAAAGAGGCAGAGCAAGAGCAAGTCGAAACATATAAAATCCTGATGGGACTGGACAGGCTAGATGCAGGAAGAATGTTCCCGATGTTGGGGATGTCCAGAACTAAGGGGTCACAGTCTAACAATCAGGGATAAGCCATTCAGGATTGAGATGAAGAACTTTTTCACTCAGAGTTGTGAACCTGTGGAATTCTCCACCACAGAAAGCTGTTGGGGCCAATTCATTAGTTATGTTTAAGAGGGAGCTGGCTGCGACCCTTGTGGCTAAAGGGGTCAAGGGTTATGGAGAGAAAGCGGGAATGGGATACTGAAAGTATATGACCAGCCAGAATCATATTGAAAGATGTTGTAGGCTCGAAGGACCAAATGGCTTATTCCTGCAACTATTTTCTATGTTCCTAAGAAAAGGGGACATGTCCTTTCTCTGCCCAATTCCAATAACCCTAATTCCTCCAACATATGACAGGGGAAAGATTAAAGTCACCCTCAGAATCTTTCGACAGTAAATGATGGAAGGCATGAAATCATTTCACAGAATCTCTACAGCGCAGAAGGAGGCAGCTGAGCCTATCGAGTCTGCACCGACTCTCCAACAAGCACCTCACCCAAACCCTCCCTCGTAATTCACCTTATTTACCCTGCTAACCCCCCCCCCCCAACTACCACATTTTGGACACTAAGGGGCAATTTAGCACGGCCAATCCATCTAACCTGCACACCTTTGGACTGTGGGAGGAAGCCGGAGCAGCCGATGGAAACGCATGCAGAGGCGGGGAGAATGTGCAAACTCCGCACAGACAGTCATCCAAGATCAGAATTGAACCTTAGAGATGTGAGGCAGCAGCGCTAACTACTGTGCTGCCAAAAGTGACAATATTTTAATATTGGTAAAAAATAGCAATTTTTTTTTAGCTGCCTGGTGCAGTGATAGTTCAGACAGACGAGCACCACTACTAAAAACCTTGTGAGAATTAGCAATGGGCATATAGCATGCTCATTCAAGAAAATAATCATTCTCCCCCCGCACCGTGGAGGATCATAAATGCAACAATATGTAAGCCATTTTTTTATTGAACGTTCGTGTGGAGCGTCTTAAGTGAATATAAAGTCATACCTGAACGCTTAACCATAATGGTGTTGCACATTATTACCAATTAAGATTCTGTTCCTAAAAAATGTAATTAATTCTCAGCCAGTTGAAACCTTTAAAGCGAAAGGTGTCTACAAGTTGTATTCGAATATGTGTAAAAGCAGGAGTGGATCGTTCGACTACTTGAGAATGTTTGTGATTCAACATGATTATGGTTGATGCCTCAACTCCACTTTCTTCCCTGCTCTCCGTATCCTTTGGTTCCCTGAAGATCAGAATCTGAGGCCTGAATTTTCAAGATCGCGAGTGCTTGATATCCGCCATCTTGAGAGTGTCCCCCAACAGGCCCGCAAATATTTTGCGCTCAATTGAGTGTTGACTGGCAGCAGGAGGGGCTTCCATTCACCCTCGGACAGAGGTCCCATCTTGGAGAACAATCGGCTCATCAGATTAGCCGACAGCTCCCCAGCCACTCCAAGCACAGCGCTGTAGAGGCCAGAAGAGGAACTGCAGTGCTGTTCTTTAGCCTCAGTCATGATGTGGAGATGCTGGCATTGGACTGGGGTAAACACAATAAGAAGTCTCACAACACCAGGTTAAAGTCCAACAGGTCTATTTGGTCCCGGGATTGTATTTCAGGTCAGCACAAAGGGTCACAGGGGTGGGAGGTAAGGGAATCTCCCAGGGGGTTGGGGGTGCAATCTCATAATGCGAGGGAGGGAGAAGATGGAGAAAGGATGGAACTTCTAGGTTCCAGAGCAGACGGCATCCCAATTCTGAAGGGCCCTTCAGATTCGGGTAGGTGTTCCTCATTTCTCATCTCAGATTGAGATTGTTAACTTCTATTTGGCTCCCTGATCCAATTGTTTCCAAATGATCCTAGGCAAGAAAGGACTCATAAGTGTCCAATAAGTTGTCACTCAATGCTTTAATAGGGTGGGGCTTCCCGAAAGAGATCTTGTCCACTTTACTGTGAAATTGTGTCTGGGTCAGGGCAGCTGATATCACAGAAGGAATCCTGTCCGTTCAGTTTTACACTCTCCCTGTCTCAGGTTTGACTATACTCCATAATGGAGCATGCACAATTAATTAGGGTAAACAACCCCAAATGTTCATAATCCTTTGAGTGAAATACTTTCTCCTTATCTCAGTCCTAAATCATCGATCTCTTTTCCTGAGATTTTGCTCCCATATCCCAGAATTTCCAGGCAGGAGAAATAACCTATTATATAGTGTCTGCCCTCAGCATCACTGAAATTACTCTACATTCTTCAAAACTCCAGAGGTTGCAAGTCCAATTTACTCAGTTTTGTGTGATAGGAAAACCCTCTCATCCAAGGAAACAATCGAGTGAGACTTCATTGTTTTGCCTCTGAGGCACGTATATTCTTTCTTAGACACGGAGACCAAAATAACACCCATCATTTCATGGGGTGATCTTACCAAAACCCTATAAATTTTTAGAAAAGTCCTTTATTTTTGCACTCTATCCCCTTGCAATAACGGTCGACACGTCAATTGCCTTTCCAGTTGTTTGGTGTATCTGCATGCTATCTTTCTGGGTGGCACAGTGGTGAGCACTGCTGGCTCACAGCACCAGGGACCTGGCTTCAATTCCTTGCTTGAATCTGTATGTTCTCCCCGCGTCTGTTGTTTCCTCCGGGTGCTCCGGTTTTTTCCTTACATGGTGGTTAGCTGCATTGGCCATGCTCAATTCTTCCTCAGTGTACCCAAACAAGCGCCGGAATGTGGCAACTAAGGGATTTGGACAGTAATCTCATTGTAGTGTTATGTGAGCCTGCATGTGACACCGATAAATAAATTTTAATACTTCAACTTTCCTTGTGAACGTACACACGACTCTATCTGAATATCAAAATGTTGAAGTTTTCCATCTTGTAAATTTTTTTTCTACTCTTTCCACTGAACTTAATTTCCGCACACTTCCCCACATTAATCCTTCTGCACTCACTTAATCTGTCTATACCTCTTCGCATTCTCTTTGTGCCCTCCTCACAACTTACATTCCCACCTATCTTTGTATGGCAAGCAAATTAGACACTGTGCTCGTGGTCCCCTTGTCATTACAGATTGTCAATAACTAAGGGCCCAGCACTGATCCCTGTGACACTCCACTAATCACAGCATGCCAACTTGCTAATTCCCCATTAATCCCCGCTTTTTGCTTCTTCTCCTTCAACCAATCTCTATCCATGGTAATATATGACTCCTAACTCAATGAGCCCTTATCTTGCATTTGAAACTTTTGACTGGCACCTTATTACAGAGGTACTGATAGGTCTGTTTTATTCATGTGGGAATTGTGCAGAAAATATCAGAAGCCATGTCAGGGTAGACAGCACATGATCAAAGTAGATATGTATGAACTGTTAAGGAAAAATGGGTTTTCAGGGTTGTAAAGTCTATTCTAATTCCATGCTCTCTTGTTTTTATGTGAACATCACTTGTGAGTGTTGATTAATTATC
Source organism: Carcharhinus amblyrhynchos (assembly GCF_965287045.1). Lineage (NCBI taxonomy): Eukaryota > Metazoa > Chordata > Chondrichthyes > Carcharhiniformes > Carcharhinidae > Carcharhinus > Carcharhinus amblyrhynchos. The sequence goes on along the minus strand of NC_137333.1, from coordinate 8,380,384 downwards.
TTCACAACTGCAAATTGTAACCTTTATGAATGGAAAAACTGTGAAGATAAAATCCTATTTCGAAGTGTATGATTTCACTGCGACATGACAAAGCGCGTCCTTGACTGCTTATTAAAATGCCCCTCAGTTGAAAACTTACTCCCAAGTATGAAACTTCATCCAGCCATGGGTTATGATAAATATCTCCACTTACACTCCTAGCCGTAGCTGCTTGGTCTCACCAGTGGAAGAGCTTATCGAATAACATTGGAATATCAAGGAAGCTACATTCCAATGGTTGGATGCAAAGAAGACTGTAGAACTCAAAGTATTCGAGGTGTGTTTTCCCGTGTACAAAACACCTTTGGATAAATTAGTTCCAGTGCTTGCAAGTTCTATAAAAAAAATGTGTTTTCACTGGTATAATCTTATTTCATTAGCTTGGTTATTTGCCAATATGGTTCCCTGCCAAAGACAGTGAAACCTAAGCAATTCCTCAGCCTGTCTGATCTTCCTGGCTGCACTTCTAAAGGGTAATTTTGGAAAGTGACAGTCCTGGCTTGGATCATTGCTGGATGGAGGTATAGGCCCCAAAATAGACCCTGTAGTGTTATCTCTGACCCACACTCTCATCTTGTAAGGAGGCATGCCAGGAATAGACTCTTGCAAAGTGAAATCTCTAAATCTCGCATCAAAATCCACTGGTGTCAGTGTTACGTACATCAGTTTATGCCTTAACCATTGGAAATTTTAAACCTGCTCCAATTTCTAGGTGATAAAAATCACTCATAATTCACATGTTTTATTTTAGCGTCTTAGTACGCATCACCATGGATCTCCTCAAAGTTATAGTCAAACTAATCTAAGATTTCAGCATTAAAACAGTTTATCTCTCCTGGACTTACTCAGGTGACAGGGAGGCACTACTATCTCACACCTCCAAGAACCTGGGATCAATCCCTGCGTTGGATGCCCCCTTCCTTGGGGAAAGAGTTGTCAGTTGAAATTGTGCTCAGAATCTGTTGCCTTGACTCCCTCGGTACAGGAACCAGTATTTGAACTTTCCCCCTCATATCAAACACCACTGGAAGAAAGTAACAGTTAGTAAATGGGTATTAGTGGCACAACTCAGTTTGCACCTTTCGCCTTCAATGCCTTGGTAAATTGGCAGAGTGTAAAATGGGTGGTTAAAAAAACCCAATGTCACCTTTTCCTGGACAATAGCTATAGTTTAGAACAACACCAATTTATTATTGTAAATCCAACCCGTCTTGTGTAAGAGATATAAGTTTTTGAGCAGAAGCTTCTCTCTGCAAACAGTCTTTTGTGCTCGTTTTTCTCTCAGTCTCCTTTACCTCTTTGTGAATTTTATAGAATGGCTACAGCACCGCAAAGGGCCATTTGACCCATCGTGCATGTGCCAGCTCTTTGTAAGAGCAACTCAGCTATTCCAACTACATTTCTTTTTGTTAGATTATTTTCTCTTCCGATAACTAGCCAACTCAGCTGAAAAACCGCAACTGAATCTACCCCTACCATGCTCTCAGGCGGTGCACTGCAGATCCTGATCGCTCACTGCATAGAAAAGGTTTTCCTCAGGTTGCCTCTCATCCTTTTTCCGATCACCTTAAATCTGTGCCCTCTGATTTTCCAGCAATGGAACTGGTTCCAGCCCGTCTATTCTGTCAAGAGCACTCGTGATTTTGATCATTTCTATCAAATCTCCTCTCAATCTTCTCGAGGGAGAACAACTTCCTGAAGTGCCTGACTTCTCTCACCCCCAGCACCATTCTCCTATATCTTTTCTGCACTCTCTCTAAAGCTTTCAAATCCTTCCTGAAATGGACACAACAGACGGGATTTTCTAGCTGCACTCACCCCCAAAACTGGAAAATCCCACCCGAGGTCAACAAACCCTTCGCATGTCCGCCCCCCGTGATGGGTGGGACAAGAAAATTTCGCCCAATGTTGCACGCAAACCAATGTTTTATGAATCTCACCATAACATCTTTGCTTTTCTAACTTCAGCAATTTAGTAACAATTCTTAGCGGTTCAGGATAATTTAAAGTTGGCTCCCAAGTCTGTGTAGAGTTAGAGGATCTCAGCTGCAGAAGTAATGGCAGGATTAAAACTGAGCATAGCAGCCATGGCAGGTCGAAACACAAATCAAGTGGACTTACAATCCTGGAGCGCTGCATGGTAATCCCTGATGAAAAGTACTCATGCTGAACGTCAGTTGAGAATAATTTGGACTGTTTCCAGTAATCATTGCCAAGATTGTGCAGGCGTTGCACATTAAGTTCTGAAGGTTCTGATGGCACTTGTAGAGCCATACCCCTTTGTCAGTTAGCAAGGAGCAGGCCAACAAACTGGAAGAAGGACATTGAGGGAGGGAAAATATAAGGAGCCAGAATTTCCTGAAAAATTCTTACTGTGTAAGCTGTCCAGCAAAGTATGGATTGTTAATAACCATAAGTTGCCAGATGATTTGCACAATGCCACCTTTAACTTTGCAGAAATGAAATCACGCGCTTAACCTCGCCATGGGTTCCTTGAAGTGGCTTTATTTACTCACGCACTTTCCATTACACACACCACAAAAAGTTAACCCCAATAATGGGGTTTCGGGGGTAGGGCCAAGGTGGGATTGTTATCAGTGCAGGCTCGATGGGCTGAATGGTCTTCTGCACTGTAGGGACCCCGTGATGATTCTCCAATTCTCTTTTAATGAGGCAGTGATTGTTAATGGCTGACAATCAACTTCTGTGAGCTAGCAGATGACAGTTTAAAGCCTGACATATTATTCCTGTGGGGAGTGAATTATTGTTGGAGTTTCTCAAAGTGTTAGATTTGGCAGGGCAGGAGAAACATTCTAACATTTCCTTCCACTCATCCATCAATGTGCCTTTTCCTCTCTGAATCAGTTTCCTTTTCAGTCCTTCCTCTGTTTATCTCTCAATCTTCAAATCTCCTTAGTTAAGGAAGCAAACCATTAGTTTTCTTATTTAGTTTTAAGTTTATTTGTTAGTGTCACAAGTAAGCTTACATTAACACTTCAATGAAGTTACTGGGAAAATTCCCTAGTCGCCACACTTCAGCTCCTGTTTGGGGACACTGAGGGAGAACTTAACATGGCCAATGCAACTTACCAGCACATCTTTTGGATTGTGGGAGGAAACCGGAGCACCCAGAGGAAATACACGCAGACATAGGGAGAATGTGCAGACTCCACATAGACAGTGACCCAAGTTGGGAATCAAACCCAGGCCCCTGGTGCTATGAGGCGGCAGTACTAACCACCATGCCTAACCTACAACAGTCTCAGAGGTTCTGTTATCCTTGCCACACCATTACCAATCTGTATTCCCAGCAACTTGGAGTGCCAAAATCGTTGGGTAGGATTTTCCAACCGGACTTGTCCCAAAATCGGAAAATCTTGCCGGTGGTCAACAGATCTCTGTGTGGCCTGCCCTTTCCGCCCACTGTGACTCCTGTGGCGGGTGAACTCCTCCCTCCCCTCCCACCCCCTTGAGTAGAAAAGTGTAAAAAAATAGCCTGAGAAGACATCAACAAAGTGCGCCCAAGTCCACAAAAATGTAAATCATTCCGATCATCTTCCGCTATCAGTGATGGGAGAATCTATCAGGGTTCCTTGTTTGCCATCCATACACTCGGGTGTGTTATGAATGTTAGCTACCGTGTAACCTAATTATAAAAATGGATATGGTTTGCAGAGTTTAGTCAGTGTAAAGTAATTGAAGTAATTCCCTGATAAACACCACATGACTGAAGCCATTCTTGCGGGATTTCATTACTTTCCCTTCACCTCTTGGCTAAATGATTATTCAAACTATTTTTTTCTCTAGTTAACAACAATACTAAGCATGTTTACAATTTAGAATAGTTGGAACTGCTTCAGCGGAAGTGTCCCTTTAAAAAGAAAACACATTTTTGCTTTTGTTTCGAGAAAGAAAAGATTAATTCATTAATGCAGAGGACGGCAAGTAAATTGCTTAGCAATTTGCTGAGGAAGAATTAATGAACGGATCTTCATCCAGCTCCCAGCGTTGCAATTTTCATAATAACCTCAGACCTCTTTTCTGGCAGGTTGTTGCATTTTTTTTCCTTTTGGTTTGAAGGTTTTCATTAGTCTAATGAGTACTTTGGAAGGGCAAGCAGTTAGGACAACTTACAGTGGATTGCTATCATAACAAATAAGGCAATTTGAATAACATGTATGGGTTTATGCAAAAGGTTGTATAACAGGATCCGCAGTTGACTAATACATTAGACCAACTAATAAATAAAGTAATCCCGATAAGAGGGTGTTGTTTGGTGGATAAGATTAATAATTTACACAGCTGTAAAGGGATGAGACATTGTTGTTCAGTCCATGGTAACAGAGAGCACTTCCTCCTTCTGAATCCCACTGACCTTCCGTTTGTTCATCCAAGTACGTTTAAACTAATACTGGGTACAAAGGGGAGAGTTTTCCTCTCCCACCCGCATGGGAATCACAGCAGGCGGGGGCAGACCATAGAAAGGTCCATTGACCCCGGGTGGGATTTTCCAGTTTTGGGGCAAGCGTGGCCAGAAAATCCCGACCATAAATTTATTTATTAGTGTCACATGTAGCCTTACATTAACACTGCAATGAAGTTACTGTGAGAATCCCCCAGTCGCTGCATTTTGGTGCCTGTTCAGGTACACTCAGGAAGAATTTAGCAAAGCTAGATTAAATTGCCAGATTGTAGGCTACCAGGAGAGTGCGATACGTTAACCATCAGGCACATGCATATATTCCTTGATAGGTGATTTTATTGAAATGATCCTGGAGTTTCTTTTTCCCTTCAAGTTGATTGCCAACATGATAATTAAACATTCTCAAAATGTTTTGTTTCAGTGACCGGGGGTTAATGTGAGTGATGTAAACAGTTAGATGGCTCCATAATTTTTTTTTTAGCTGTCAAAGGTTAAAAGGGAAGGAGAACAGGAATTTGTCATATTTGTGCTGTGTTAACTAACCTGTTGGTAGAATGGTCTCAATTGGTTTGAAGGCTCTCTCAACCCCTATCAGGAGGGATGGTGAATTGATCTGGGCCCTCACTCCTGACCAAACTTTCCAACCCTTGCTGGAAGTAACTTCATTGCAAGACTACTTGTGACACTAAAATATTTATAGGATCAAGAGAAGCCAGAGTGGAGAGCATGTCTAATAATAACAAGTAAGCCTGCTCATTGTATGTAGGCTAACGCGCAAATTACGGTCTCTGGTCATGTGCCCCTTTAAGGGTTGCGTTCTCGGAGGGTTATGTGATCTATCCAACCAATCAGGCTGGACCTATGAATCCTGGGCCTGCGTGCAGGTTTTCCTTATTGATTAGGAGTCTGGAGTTGTGCAGTACTTGAGCCTTTCCATCACTCTCTGTAAATAGCTACTTCTGTTAATAAACAGTTCATTTGTAATCTTCTTAGTGGCTGCCCTTCTGTGAAAGTTACTAGATAGTCATTTTGGGGGTGGTGGGATGAGGGAGGGGGATGGGCAGGCAGCTACAACTGGATCATTAACTCTAGGAATATCGGATCTGTCGAAACGTCTGTAAAATATCCGTACTGAATCAGTCTGACCGAGGAAAGATATCGCAAGGATATGGCAGGATTCTCTGTCCCCCCACACCCACCACCCGCACCACAGTGTGTTTCTAGGTGTTTGGAGGTAACCCGTCATTCATAGAAATCATAGAAACCCGACAGTACAGAAAGAGGCCATTCGGCCCATCGAGTCTGCACCGACCACAATCCCATCTACTGGTGGAGCGATCTTCTGGCCGTACCGCTGTCAATGGGATGTCTTATTGACCCCACCCACGCTACCAGGAAATCTGTGGTGGGGTGGCGTCCCATCAGTGAGACCACAAGATCCTGCCATTGGGAAGGGTGGGAAAATCCCATTCTACGTTTGTTAAAGGTGAGCGGAGCCTGATATCAGTTGTGACTGAACTTGAACATTGTGCATTGCTGTTTTTAGGATCCAGGTGAAATCAAAACCAAGACTTTTCCTTCAAGAGTTTATTGACATTGTTCCATTTCCTAACTCTCCTCCCACGTGCCAAATGCCTCAGTTACCTCCTATTTCTATGCACTCAAAGCACTTAATTAAAAAATGCCCTTCATCTGTGTATCCAGACAATATCGTTAACACGTCATTAATAATCAGTACTCCATCATTTTTCACTACACAATCCACCATCTCATAGAAGAACTGAAATGATCTCAAGTGCAGAAGGAGGCCATTCAGTCCATCGAGTCTGCCCCGATCACAATTCTACCCAGGTCCCATTCACACAACCCTACATATTTACCCTGCTAATCCCCTAACACTAGGGTCAATTTGACATGGCCAATCAACCTAATGAGCACAGCTTTGGACTATGGGAGGAAACTGGAGCACCAGGAGGAAACCCACACAGACATGGGGAGAACGTGCAAACTCCACACACACAGTGATCCACGGCCAGAATTGATACCGGGTCCCTGTTGCTGTGAGGCAGCAGTGCTAACCACTGTGCCACCATGACGCCCACTGTTAATGTTGAGAATTGAGAGGTTGCCGAGTGGTCACGGGGCTGATGTAGCAAAGTTTGTGACTTTTGTGAGTATGAATTCAATAATTCAGACCAGATGCAACAGAGGTCATTTTGCGACCAGAAGATTCCGCTGGCAGGGGGGATTGGAAAATTCTGACCTCAGTCTTTTGTGGGCTAGCACCAGGGAATAACGATGAAAGCTATTGGGTTGTCATTCAAAGGACAAATGATTTACTCATGTCCTGAAGGGGTGGGATCTTTGATAAGTCTGACCTACTTGTGACTCCAATCATGGTTGGCTTTGTGGAAAATACAGGGAAGCCAGCAGCAAGTGTTCAGCAAAGTCTCTAGCATTAGCTAAGCTGCTCAAGTCCAGACATCCTGTGGTAAATCATTCCCATTTCAGAGTCTATATCCTATGGGATGACCAGTCATTCACCATCGGTCTGTTATGATCATCAGAATCAAACCTTGAGCTTGTCCTATAACATGCAACGTAAAGTGGGCAGAAGTAACACCATTGTTAGTTAGCCAGAGCGATGGCATCTATTCAACTGGTAAATATTGTATGATATTAATATTTGCTTGGTCGTGTGTTAACCAATGCTAGTTTCTCTAGAACAACTACTTCTTAACCTGATGAAGTCACGAAGTCACAATTTCAAGACAATCCAAATCTTTGTTTTGCCTCAAAATGCAACACATCAACCTTGAGGCAACCTCCGAAACCAGGAAATGCTCTCAGGAGCAATTGTAGCTAAATTATTCGTGCCCTGATCGAGAGGGAATCAAAAAGCAAATGTATACCATGTCTGACAATCCAGCATGTTCATACTCAGCAGGACTGGGAGGACTGGGACAAATAAATAGGTTTAAAGTTTAAGTTAATTTATTTGTGTTACAAGTAGGCTTACATTCAGACTGCAATGAAGTTACCGTGAAAATCCCCTAGTCGCCACACTCTGGCACCGGTTCGGATACATTGAGAAAGAATTTAGCATTGCCAATCAGCACTTCTTTCGGACTGTGGGAGGAAACTGGAGCACCCGGAGGAAACCCATGCAGACACAGGGAGAACGTGCAGACTCCACACAGACAGTGACCCAAGCCGGGAATTGAATCTGGGCCCTTCGCGCTGTGAGGCAGCAGCGCTAATCATTGTGCCGACCACAGCCATCTGTTTATTTAAATCTATGGAAGTCATTCCATGACAACATTCACTGACAGTTTAGGGAATATTTTCTTCCCATTTTGTGCAGGGAATTGTAAATTAGGCTTTCATAAAAAGTGGACTTCTGCTTTCCAGCAGCTAATCCTTTGGAGACTTGAACCCTTGAGATGAATATGTTTCACTGCACTTTATAACATTATTTTTAGTGCACTTGATTGCCAGAAAACCGAATCTAATGAAGATTTGTTGCAATGCTTGCACCAAGACTATTCTTGCATTATAACTACAGGATGGATTAGTTCTACAGCATAAAATATTTTATCATTGTTCAGTGCACTAGGAATATTTCTAGTTTAATATCGTCAAATGACTAGCCTCATGATAATTGATTATAAATGTAGCATTTAAACAATCTCAAAAGCTGTAAAGAAGTTGCCTCCCTCCTGGAAGTGAATCAAATTGTGATCAACAGTCTGAAGCTAATTTCCATGCTGGAACCACCAATGTCTCATTTTTCAACACTGTGTCATAATTTATAACTCAGCCCTTTCTTCACAGACTAGAATCACATGCTTTTTGTTCTTGGACATTGGAGAGATGGTGGTTTGATGTGTGCTGCCAAGTGGAAGCAAGTATTCTCAGCGTGCTAACCTTACTGCGGTTTTGTGCATGGCATGGTAATTGTGGAAACAATGTGGGAAGTTTGGTCTGGAGATCGGGTGCAATGTCTGGATTTTATTTTTCACTTTTTCCTTTTCCCTCATTTCTTCTCCAAAGTTTTCCCCTCCTTTCTTCCATTGAAGGCCAGAGGGTATCTTGCCTCGTGGGGCAAATATTCATTCATCCATCTGCCCAAATCATGTATCAGAAGACTACTTGATTATGAAGAGATTAGCAGTTGAGCCTTGCCCTGTCACCTGATACATTATGGACTTGGATAGCCATAAACATGGGCGATATGTGTGCTCCAAGATATAGGAGCAGAATTAGGCCATTCGGCCCATCAAGTCGGCTCCACCATTCGATAATGACTGATATATTTCTTAACACTATTCTCCTGGCTTTTCCAATCAAGAGCCAATCTATCTCAGTCTTGAATACACTCAGTGACCTGGCCTCCACAGTCTTCTGTGCAATGAATTCATCACCCTCTAGCTGAAGAAATTCCTCCTCATCCCAGGTCTAAAGGGGTGTTCCCTTTTCTCTGTGGCTGTGCCCTCGGATCTGTTTTGACAGAGGTCGTTGTAAAATCTGACAGTGAAAGTGGAGGACATTCAGCCCATTGTGATTAACTCAGCATACTGAGAGATCCGATTTTGTTTACTTCTTTATTCCACACCCAATACACTAATAGACTTGTCACTCTGTACAGAAAGAGCATTACCATTTCGCTTTTCCACAGCTGAGACTGAAAGTTGAAAAGCGGTTGCTATCCAACATTGAAGTTGATGTTGAATAACTGGCGTAAAGGGAATTCACCAGTCATATTCTAAGAGTGACAAAAACACATGAGAGTTAAATCTCAACCTTGATAGAGATGCTGAACTGTCAGTCACACTCTGGCTGCCTGTTGAACACACTGTTCAAATATTCTTTTCATATTTTCAACATTGGAATGTGGTCATTGGCTGCATATCGGTGACTAATGTTAACAAATGATAGCATGTGGATGATGGAAAAGAGGGTGGGACGGGGGGGCGGGTGCAGTCCGCAGGTAGAATTAATAGATGGGGTTCTACTGCATTTGTAAAAGGTTTGGCCAATTGCACCTCAACATTAAGTGAAAGGTTGCAAGTCAGTCTGCAGTTACTTATCTTGTAATCTGTGCCCACACTGGATTTTTCTCTGATATAATGAATCACAGAGGTACTGACAGAAAAATAAGCTTTTTTACTGTACCAACTTGTGAGACACACTTCCGTCTTAGCCTGCTTTGAAACTTGCAGTCCCTTAGGTGACATACCATGCACATATCAGCCTCTGTTCCAGAGGAGAAGTAAATAGTGTCAAGCAGAAGATCAAGAGTAAAGAGCAGTTACATCCATCTGAAAGGTGAAACAAAGTATTTTTCTTTCTGTTTGTTTGGGCAGTATAGTGCTGTCTCACAGCGCCAAGGACCTGGGTTCGATTCCCAGCTTGGGTCACTGACTGTACGGAGTCTGAACTTTCTTCCCGTGTCTGCTTGGGTTTCCTCCAGGTGCTCTGGTTTCCTCCCAGTCTGAATGACATGCTAGTTAGGTGCGCTGACCCGAACAGGCTCTGGAGTATGGCAACTAGCAGAATTTCACAGTAACTTCATTGCAATCTTAATGTAAGCCTCACTTGAGACTAATGAGTATAAATAAATAAAATAATATTTGAGACAAGGGTCAGAAGCTGCAAAAAGGCAAATCACGTAAACCAATTGTTCTGAACTGGAGTTAACATTTCTGGGTTGAATTTGCAATTCAAGAGCTTTAATCTCGAGCAGTCATCAATAATGCAATTGTTTCAGGATCTTATTGCAACCTGTGCTGAGCCTCTGGTTTGTAGAGATGTCAACTTAAAAAATACTACATTGTATCGGTGGGTCAAGTCACATCTCGAGTCAGTTTAAAATGCAGCCGATTCTTTAAATCTGTTTTGCCTTTGTTGCGTGGCCTCATTTCGGGAACATGCATCTCGATAATAGTTTCAACATTGAAATGTGGAGGCTGGATGTGTATTGATGGATAATGTTGGCAAATGATAGCATGTAGATGGTAGAAAAGAGGGTGAGGGTGCATACAGCACATGGATAGAATACATAAATGGGGTTCTACTGCATTAGTTAAAATGTTTGACAAATTGCACCTTCACATTAAGTGTGCACACAACATCGACACACTTAATTTTGTTTTTGGACTGGGAGGGGACTATTTCTGGAAAATGTAGTGAGCCTGTACATGAAAATACATGCCAGACTGCTGTGGATACCTTTGGTCTTGTAGATTTGTCCAAACACATGAATGAACAGCACTTTGAAAGTCAAAGCGGCAGATCTGTCACAGAACTCGCACTGATAGTTTTAGACTGTAAGACTCATTTCATCCCTGAGTCAACTTGTTAGTTATGTGCCAATTGCCTATTCTAGAAACTCCATCAGTCTTGAGGAAATTTGTATCACAGCCGTCAGGGTAACCAATGCATTGACTCATTGTGACTCATTTACAACAAGTACTCCTGCCAGTTTTTTCCAAATATGTATCTCACAAGCATTGCGTTGTCTTTTTCTGCTGCTTCCCCCCTTACCAAGCCAGAGGAAAAGTAACATGGAGCATAAATCCAGCTGAAACAGTTGAGAATATTCCATTGAGCATGAGTGCTAGCATGTACTGGAGCTCCAAAATGAGAAAAAAATTGTGGAACGGTCTGTCAGTGACATAGAGGTGAAATCTATTAGCGTTTGTAGCCATTGATGAGATTACAATGAAACATTGGCTGCATATATAAGCGTCTGCATTATGACTAATGGGTTGACTATACCTATGTAAGGTGCAAACACTGAGGGCCACTGCCCCTCATGTGTTTTACAGATGTAAGCTTTTGTGATGGAATTGTTGGCTAAATGAGGTACATAACTCATTGCAGGGCCATTTCCTGCTTTAATTCCTGAGGCAGACTCGACAATGAAAGATTTAATTGCTGCAAGTATACATTATCAGCACCAGAATTGAGTTCTACCCACCATAGAAGGGTTTTGCGAATGAAGAAGGAAGCTGAATTCACAAGTTCCCAAAGATGTTTCACTTAACATATTCCACCCATTTGTTACTCTGTAGATATGCTGTGATTACCACATTTAAATAGTTAACATTTAGTAGGTGATACAGTGACTGTGTTGACAACATATTTGCACTGCTTACACAAGATGTATGATGGTTCCTGATAAAAATGATTGGAATCGTTGCTTAGCGGACCAATGAGTTGACCAAAATGCAAGAGTACATTATCTTTATTTGAATCTTGAAAAAGAAACACATTCTGGTTTCCTGTACTATACTAAAGCGAATCACTGGGCTCAAATTTGTAGCAATCTGCCACATTATGTGAACTCGTAGTCCCTGTAATTACTGTTGGACGTATCCAAAATACCGATCAAAATGTCAAACAAAAATATGAACAGAAAATGGAAGAAATACGCAGCGGATGAGACAGCAAAAATAGGCAATGAAACGGGCAAAATCTTCTGCTCAGTCCAAGTTTGGTGGCAGGAAATGTAAATGTTTCCATGTCTTTCATTCCGCCCTACCCCTGCTTTAGCTCTTTGTCTACCTCCAGTTTCCAGCTTTTGCTACTGGCACGCCGATATGAATGGAAGCACGTGTAGGTCTCTTTGGGATGAAAGAAGCAACAAGGTGATAACTTGTTGATCGGAGATTTAAAACTGCTCCCGATAACCATGCAAAGCTGAATGATTATGATGGTTCTGGCTAAACAAGTAGGTGTGTCTGTCATTTGGTTAAGTCTCTTTTCAGGGTGTTGAGTAACTGGCTCGTAAGGCCTCATCACCAATCCCTCCCTTTGCCATAAATTCATCTCCCAATTTCATTAGTGGGCCCAAAATGTTCTTCTGCATTATTGCCAAGGCATTTGCAATTCAGTTCCTTCTCGGTCAAAGCATCTACACTTGGATATTTGGCCAGGTTCTCAGGGAGAGGGAGCCAACTTAATGAGCATTAAGCAGACTTGGTTAATTTGCACCGAAATGTCAGCTATGCGTCGGGAAGCAAATCAAGGGCCGGAATTCTCTGGCCATTAATGCCCTGGCGCTGCTACAAGGGAGGATGGAGAATTTGACACTCAGCCAAATCTCCAGTCACTGCAGCAGGACCAGAGAATTCCGCGGGTATTCTCTGGCCAAGATTTTTTATCGCATACACTATTTGAGTTTGACTTGCTGATGTTGTCACGCACAACTGGAACAAACAGACAAAGTGGTTGGATTGAACAATAGGCTCATCCAGTTTGACCATAGCCATCCACGGAGACAGTGTCTGTTGATGGTGTAATGCCCTATGACAGTGCCAAAGGCCAGTATTTAATGAAGATTAATCAGGCACTAAACTGGACTGTGGCAGGATTGGGAGCAGAAGTCCTATTTGCTGAGAGCTGCCATAACCTATCACTATCACAGTGGGGGACTTTAAGTTCACAGTTTGATTGGCAGCATTAGCTGTCTTTGATATGGGGTTCAGAATACAAGACCAACAGCCCCCTTTTTACCCTGTCTCCCCAGCACCCCAACAAGCCTGGCATTTCTTTTTTCTACCTTCCTATAATTTCAGGTCTCAATGTTTGCTTTCATAAGGATTTCAGTATTTGAGTAGATTTAATTATCTCCAGTGGGTTTATATTATGAGGGGCCATTGGAGGAGGGTAGAGGGACTTAGGTTAGCATGGAGGGTCTGAGGGGCTATTGAGGCTGGGTGGCTTATCTGTCCTGTCACCAGAGTATGTCTTTAACAACACTTGGATAACAGGAACAGACGGATAAATCTCAAATCCACAGCCTGTTATCTTTGGTAGTGCAGCAACTTTGTAGAACTGAACTATGTGTGAAGCTTAGGTTTTTAAGACATTCAAACTCTGGAGTGGCATTAGAATGTACAAACTTGTTGAATCAACAGAGAGTGTTACCAAGCGTGTCGAGTCAGCACCATGAGACTCAGTCCTTGGTGTCAAATCCTGAGTCACTGATGGTGTGAAACTCTGCAGTGTTTGCTGTCTGGATGTGAAGTGAACTTAACAACTCTTGCTCAAACTCTTGGTATGCAAGACCCCACTACTCAAGACAGCTCCCAATTCAGCTCCCAAGAATTGTGAAAATTTCATCTGAGGGGATGTACTGGAGTAGATTTCTTTTTGCGAGAAATGAGGTTGGGACAGGGTGGGGGAGGTGGTGGTGGTGGGTGGGGTGTTGCGGGGGGGGGAGCGGAGGGGGGAGGTGGGTGGGTGTCGGTGTGGGAAGGGGAATGCCAGACTCACTCAGCCAGGAATAGTTTTGGGACTGATGCAGGTGATGGTTTATTATGCATCTGAAAGTATATATGTACTCAAAGTATAGTTTCTTTTTGGGCAAACCCATTCAGGGCAGGGCTGGGTTTCGACGCTTGAATCATATTTGCAGTACCGATGACCAAAACATTCTTCAAATTCAACTTAATGGGAGATGCCACTTGCTCTCCAGGACGCTCAGTGATCTGACAAATTTACATCTGTAAAGAAACTTGTAAGTGGCACAGTGGTTAGCACTGCCGCCCACAGCGTCAGGGATCGATTTCGGCCTTGGGTGACTGTCTGTCTGGGTTTCCTTTGGGTGCTCCAGTTTCCTCCCACTGTTCAAAGATGCACAGGTTGGGGGGATTGACCACGCTAAATTGCCCCTTAGTGTCCCAAGATGTGTAGGTCAGGTGGATTAGCCATAGTAATTCCGTATTTTCATGAATAACTCACAGCACTTAACTATATTATTTCCAAAGAAAAATCTCATTTCATTAAATACTGCACAGAAATGCACTTCTTATTGGCAGACTACAGTGATAGTACAAAATGTTTCCAAGTATAGCAATCTTTAATAGTTGCCAGTATTAATTAGATGCACTTCTTGCTTTGAATAACGCTATGGTTTGAAAAGGTTAAGCATGGGATAACTCAGCCGATAAAATGTGGAACATGATAGATCCTTAATTAAAACATGATTAGTTCCTTTTTGTATTCGTACCAAATGTCTGTGAAAAAAAATTATTTTAAACATGTGAAGTATTACTTCAGCTTTCAATTTAATGAAATATCTGGTAGCTTGGAATAAAATTCTCACTTAAACTCATTTGAGTAAAGAGAGGATTATGGATTTCTGAGTTTAACACAGTGAAGGTATTCAGATGACATGATAAATATTGAGAGCAGGGGTCGAGGAGCCTATGGCAAATCTACAGATCCTCAAATTAACAACTTATATACCCTGACTTAAAATCAAGTGCCTTTCTATTGCCATCACATTGTATAGTGTTAACATAGCTGTTGTTTTAATTCTAATTGGGTGCTACCAGTGGATAACATTGTTAGTGACAATTGCAAAACTGAATTATGATTATGGGAGGATTCAGGGTGGGATTTTCCACCCGAGATCAACTGACCTTTAAACGGCTTGTCAAATAGTCTGTCCCACCCACAATGATCCCTGCGGCAGAGTAGAGTGGGAAAATTTACCCCTCTCTGTCTTCTGTTTACCATGCGACCAGTTTTCTTTTTTTTAAACAAATTTGTTTCATTCATTTGTTAACCTCCCCTTTCCTTGTTCTAACAATTACTGCGCCGACTTCATCAGTTGCAAATGTTGGATTTCATTTCTTCCTAACTTTTAACTTTGCCAAGCTATTTGTAGTTCTCGCTGTTAGAATACATGCATTTTCCTTTTTTGGAATAAACTACCTGCTAACTTAGTGAGTAAATCATAGAATCCTACAGCGCAGAAGAAGGCCATTCGGCCCATTGAGTCTGCACCGACCACAATCCCACCCAGGCCCAATCCCCATAACCCCATGTATTCACCCTAAATATCTCCTGATACTAAGGGGCAACTTAGTATGGCCAATCAACCTAACCACACAGCTCTAAACTTCAGGAGGAAACCGGAGCATCCAGACAAAACCCACGCAGATACGGGTAGAATGTGCAAATTCTATACAGGCAGTGACTTGAGCCTGGTGCTGTGAGGCAGCAGTGCTGACCACTGTGCCGCCGTGCCGCAAATGCATGCTCTCGGAATGAAACTGTGTTACGCAGGCACTTGTTTGGTTTTACAGTTTGTTGCCTGGCTAACTGATCCTGGCTGGGATTGATCTTGACATTTCTGCTCAATGTCCTTCCTCCTTTGTGACCATTTGCAACCTTGGGTAGCTCTCTCAGTGTGCGAGACATCACACTTCTCCAAAGGCAGCAGTAAATACTTGACAGTTCGCAGCTATTTCTTTTGTCAGCGCATGCAACAACTAATTCATTTTGAAGCTCTCACAAAAGAATACTTTATGAGGAAATACATTTAGCCCACTCCGCTGGGAGGTGATGCTGCCTCCTACAGCTAATGAAGATGCTGAACCCTCGTGAGGAAAATGCTTTTACAAGACATAAGTGAATTTGGGAATAAAATGTATTGAAGAGTCACTTTAAATTCAGAAAGAAAATGTGAACTAAGAAAGGTCTTTGTTGATGGCAAAATTTTTGAATTGAAATGTGCACAACATCAAATTAGTTGCGAGGATCCTCCAATGGTGTGTAATATTGTAGCAGGGGAGGCAGTTAATAAACTCATTAATGCATTGATCCAAGCACTATGTGGTTTCTTCACAAGGCAATGGGAAATTTTGAAGGAATGTCAGATTGAATTTGTGGCAAAAGGACACTGAAGTAGAATCTGCACTGGAACCCATTGCCATGTTTACTGATATGAAAGAAGATAATCAGAAGCCAGACATAACTTTGCTATAATC
Organism: Carcharhinus amblyrhynchos; assembly: GCF_965287045.1. NCBI lineage: Eukaryota > Metazoa > Chordata > Chondrichthyes > Carcharhiniformes > Carcharhinidae > Carcharhinus > Carcharhinus amblyrhynchos. Next base: position 8,364,136 of record NC_137333.1, on the reverse strand, counting down.
AAATAAAGAGCTGCAATGTTGAAGCCCCTTGCATTTTTGCAGGCTCAAAAATAGAATTGCACAATTTGTATGAAAGATTGGTATTTGTATTCCAGTTGGTTCTGGTTGTTAACTGAATTATGTTATGCAGAAGCAATGTTTCACTTAGTCAAATCTGGGGAATAATTCCAAGCCACCAGACATTAAGATTTCTGAAGTGAAAATTGGTGACGGCAACGTTGACACAAAAAGAACTAATGAATCTTGGCTGTGGCTGACGTTATAGACAAAGTCATAAATTTTACAGTGATGAGAGCAGTAAACTATACCATTATCATAGAAACCCTACAGTGGAGGATGAGGCCATTCGGCCCATCGAGTCTACACTGACGGCAATCCCACGCAGGCCCTATCTCCATCACCCCACATATTTATCCCACTAATCCTTCTAACCTACACATCCTAGGATGCTAAGGGTCAATTTAGCATGACCAATCAACCTGACCTGCATCTTTTTGGCGTGTCGGAGGAAACCGGAACGTCCGGAGGAAATACGGGGAGAATGTGCAAACTCCACACCGACTGTCACCTAAGCCGGGAATTGAACCCAGCTCCTTGGAGCTGTGAGGCAGCAGTGCTAACCACCGTGCCATCCCATTAGTCAAAGCACGTAACAGACAAAACCATTGTCCATTCAAAAGTGTACCAGATATCTGCAGCAAAAGACAGGCCAGAGGAATAATCTGTTTCTCGGGTTATTTTTAAGCTAATTGACAAAGCTTTCTTATAAATAGGATGATTTAAGGGTTGATTTGTCCGATAGAAGCTGACACCCCTTCAAGCCATTGTATCCATCCAATAAAATGTAACTTTGCAGCAGTTCCAATTAATTTGGTGAGTTAAAGGCACTTTGTGATGGAGATCCCAAGTCCAGTTTCTACTCCATGTTCAGTTAATTGATCTCAAACCAAGGCAACGTAAGAAATACTGTGATTCGCTTCGATAGCTCAGGATTAGTGAGGAGAAAAATCATCCAGATTTCCTATTCCTAATAACTCCCTGTTGATTCCTTCTGGAAAGTGCACATATATCACTGAGAATATATTTGGGCATGGTTGCAATGTCTCACCAGTGGTCAGGGTTGCATGTGAAGAATGGATACGGACTGGAAGGACTTGCTGGCATCCAAATAAGCTACAGTTTATACCTTCAGGACCAAGGAGGAAATAGACCAAAATAATTATTTCTATGAAGAAAGAAAAACTCACATTTACACAGCACCATGGGACGTCGCACACATTTTACAGCCAATAAATTAAAGTGCAGCTCCTGTTGTAATGTAGAAAACACAGTGGCCAATTTACACGTAGCAAGCTCCCACAAATAGCAATGTGAAAATGACCAGCACATCTGATATTGTGATGTTGGTTGGTCAGGATGCTCTCCTTTGTAAAAGCCCCAGTGGTACTATTTCATCGACCTGACCGTTAAGGACATTGGCTGGGGTTTTCTGCCCTCCCCCGCTCTAGTGGGATCTCCCAGCATAGCCAAAGTGAATGGCCATTGGCGTTGCTTGCCAGCCACACTGCTGGGTGAACCCATTGCTGGGGTAGGTGTCCAATGGGGCTGGAAGATCTCTCTGGCCTGAAGAGCTGGAAAGTCCTACCTATTGTCTATGTCTAAAATCTGACATTTAATGGGATCGTCATTTTGACCTGGATTTTCCCGCCTCGTCTGTCCGTGGTGGGCATTGTCAATTGACTTTTGACTGCCCTCCAAATTTTCCCATCCTGCCTTGACAAATACGCACTATTGGCTGGGCCAAACTCTCCCATTTTTGTTTCCTTTCAATTATAAAAAAGCGTCGGTGTTCAGTGCAGAAGGAACGCCAACGTGGAAAATAGCCAGAGAGAAGGCAAGAAATTGTGCATAGCTGAAGCCAAACCTGCTTGCTTATTGAATTATACGGAATTGACTATTTTGGAAAGTAAAATTCATGTTTAAAGCTAGTGGGAGATAGTTAATCATGGAGGCAAGTGAAATGAAGTTATTTACTTTGGATTAAGCAAATCTAAACAGACTCCTGTTATCCTGTAGAAACAGAGCTTAAGAATGCTAAATTATCTTTGGCAGCTTACAGCGTATGAACAAGATTTCCAGCACATAACGTATTCAAGAATGATTGTACATAATGCTACTAAAGCTGAAGTGTGCAGATCTTCTCAACTGAGAACCAATTTCCCTTTTACTTTTCCACTCTGAGGGCACATGAAAATTAAATAGTGTGGCATGATAACCCATTTGTTTAAGGAGGGATGGAAGTTACTTTTCATATTTTGAATAATTATTGTCTTGTGCCAATTTTTACATCGCTCTTCTACTCTTGGAGGAGTTAACTCTTTGTTAGTCTGTAGCTCCGCTGGCAGTTATTTCCACAATGGGCATTGACCATGCGTTCTTATTGATAGTGAATTTCGGCAGGTGAATTTGGGGTGAGGAAAAAGCCCATTCCACAGCTGGAGACACACTCTTCCGAGAGAGAATTTCTGGGTCGCAGTCAAGAGTCCAGACCTATGGCAATTGTTCCCATTGTAAATGTAAGATTGCTCTGGCTTAGTGTATAGACCCGAGAATGAACATGGACCTTTTGTCAATGTATGGCTCAGCCTCTCACAGAATAAATTTGCATAGGTATAGGATGTGCTGTAAATCACAACAGATAGTAAAAATGCATTTTAATATTGATGCTCTGACATTGGTACTCAGGAACAAATGACCCTTGGGATACCTTTTTGCCTAAACGAGTCATAACTAGGGCTTCCAATTCCACTGGCCGGTGGAACCGTCATTTTATGGGACATGGTGCACTTCTGTGCCTCGCTCACTGGACTGTGGTAGTGTGGTTATACATTTTATGATGAGTTGTACAGCTCACCACATGACTTGCAGGATCTCCTGATAGAGGTTGTCCACTTACTATTGAACCAATTAGTTACATAATGACCAACTAATGCTACCCTCTTTGGGATTGAGGGGGAAGACAAAGCAGGGTGAGCAAGGTCTATTTTGGGGTCTGGTTTGCTCTAAACTGTGTCTCCAAGACTGAATCAACTTCCAGTGCAGATATCTCAAATCAATTCCTGAGAGGCAGCCATTATATATAGAAATATCTGTGTACAGGTGTCAGTGAGATGATTACAGACTGATGTTTCTTTACCACTGAAAATAAAATCTGGGCTAATGTGTCAAAATACGAAGCCCATACAATTCCACACCAATTTGATTTATTGTGGTGTCACGGAGATAGGGAGGAGGAAGAAGACACTCTATCAAAGAGTTGGTGCAGACTTGATGGGCTTAATGACCTCCTTCTGTTTCCACTGCTCAACATATTAAACACGGGCTGGGATTCTCCAGGTTTTGTTCGGCCCGCTCCTGTTGCCAGTGAGAGTGGCGAATTTGACACTCAGCCAAAACTCCATTCATTTCACCTGCATCGGGGAATCCCAGCCATGGACAAGGTCAGAGGATTCCATCGATTTTCACTGTACGCTAATATTCTAATATTAATAACATTGTATATTAATATTCTAATAGGGCAGCGTGGTGGCACAGTGGTTAGCACTGCTGCCTCACAGTGCCAAGGTTTCAGCTTCAATTGCAACCTCGGGTGCGTGTCTGTGTGGAGTTTGCACATTCTCTGCGTGGGTTTCCTCCGGGTGCTCCAGTTTCCTCCCACAATCCAAAGATGTAATTCTGTGCTGTGGGGCTGGGTCTATCCAGAATTAAGCTAAAGCAGTCCAACTTCATTCCACAGTTATATTACATTTTTGAATTTGATAAAAGCCTGTAAAAATGGGTAACATGCCTTCTAACGTCAGTAATGCAAAGTTAGATCCAAGATACAGAAACATAGCAAATCAGTTTTGTGGTTTGAATTGAATTCTCTCAATAAACTGTTCACGTTTGGAACCTGCTAACTTGTGGCCTGATGATATCTGCTCTTGCAGTCCTCCCAGTCTTGGTTGGATGATTTGGAACTGATAATGTAAAATCTTAAGTAAAATAAGACAACAACAAAACTGCTTGCAAGACCTTGATCTTCTGCTGGCCTTTGAGAAATTATAGCACGAGGTTGTAAAACAGGTGCAGGATATTTGATACCCTTACTTGTGCTGGACAAATTACACGCTCACTATTTTTTTTCTCTTTTTGGGCCTCATGGAGTTTCCGGAATTTTCTTAGAAATTTCAGAAACCATGTAACGAGGAAATAAAAAGCAGAAAATACTTGATCTGCCTGTTAGGTAGGACCACAGGAGAAGAACAGTGAACAAATTGAGACACACATGGGGTATGGGCAGTAGAGGTTACTCTGTGACTCATTGGGGATTCAGTGTAGGTTCTTTTTCACACGTTGTAGCAAGTTATTGAATTGGAAATGCTTTTCAGTAGTGACTTGTACTCTCAATAATGTCAGAGTCTGACTAAAGCCTTGTTAAGTCTCAGTCTCATTCGCTCGCTACAACTATCAAGCAAAGTTTCAAAGGACACCAATGTTTTCATAGACCATCTTGCTCTCTTCTGCTTCAAAGATAATGCTTTCAATTTCCTGACGGGCCAGTTGGATTTAAGTGTAGTCTCAATAGACTCTGCTGAACCGCAGACAGAGTAAATGGTTCAGATTACTTGCATATGAAAGAAAGTGCAAAACCCCAGATTCAACCTCTCAGTTTACGAGAGGATATCTTAAATGGGCAATTCAGAACTGAACATGGCCATATTTTGACATATCTAGAGAAAATGTTGGCCCTTATTCTGAGACCTTCTGAGATTTCCTTGTGACACACATCGTCACCTTGTTGAGAGTGTGGGTTAGCAGTTTATTAATGATTTTAATGCTTAAGATTTACTTATTGGTGTCACAATTGGCTTACATTAACACTGCAATGAAGTGACTGTGAAAATCCCCTAGTTGCCACACTCTGCCCACCGCCTGTTGGGGCAACATGAGGGGAAAATTTAGCATGGCCAATACACCTAACCAGTACGTCTTTCAGACTGTGGGAGGAAACTGGTGCACCTGGAGGAAACCCATGCAGACACGGGGGGAACATGCAGACTCCCCACAGACAGTGACCCAAGCCGGGAATCAAATTGAGGTCCCTGACGCTGTGAGACAGCAGTGCTACCACTGTGTCAAATGGGCCTGTATTCACTAGAGTTCAGAAGGATGAGAGGAGATCTGATTTAAAATCAAAAAAAGGTTTTTATCATCTCACACTTTTCCCCAAAATTAAAATCTGAGCAGCTCTTACTTATCTCACACCCACTATCACTCGCACAAAGATCAGATACAGATGAAAAACGACAGTAGTTACAAAGTATAGTTGTCTCACCTTATTTCATGGCAGATCTGTAGTTTCTTAGCTGAGTTGATGTTTTAGTTGGAGTGAAGGCTTTGAATAGCAAATGATTTTTATTTAGCTGTGAAAACCCTTGTACTCGACTTTCTGGGCAATTTGATTCTCAGGTGGACTTGGAAGTTGAAATAGGTTGGGGAGAAGCCTCCAACTTCAAGGTATTGGTCCTTTTACTTCTGCTGTTTAGTTGACGTGCAGTAGGCTCTAGATTAATCTGATCAATTCATAGAATCCCTAGAGTGCAGAAGAGGCCATTCAGCTCATCGAGTCTGCACTGACTCTGACAGAATATTTAACCAAGGCCCTTTCCCTGTAATCCCATTTACAATGGTTAATCCCATCAAATTTGCACATCCTTGGGCACTAAAGGAGAATTTAGCATGGTCAATCCATCTACCCTGCAAATGTTTGGACTGTGGGAGGAAATTGGAGCACCCAAAGTAAACACACACAGACACGGGAAGAATGTGCAGATGCCGCACAGTCACCCAAGGTCGCAATTGAACCCGGGTCCTTAAAGCTTTGAGGCAGCAGTGTTAACCACCGTGCTGCTAGATGGAATTCTCTCTCCGTGTTAGCTTTTGCTGTTTTATGGACAGACAGAAGACACAACTATGTGGTTTGCACAAGTCCAAAGAGCTTTATCTAAAGAAAGTTGGTGTGTTGATGATGCATCGCTTGTTATCATCGGATACTTTGGAACACATCCTGTCTAGTTTGGCTAATGGACACATTTCACATTCGTCTAACACACGCAGTTTCAGTGTCTCAATTGTCCATGTTGAAACAGAAAGACGAGTCCGCTAGAATACTATAGTTATTTTTATTGACAATCCATCCTTCAACAAAGGGATGAAAGTGCTTCCCAGTGAACATCCATACATAATTAGGTATTTACTGGAGACTCAGGACTGTCTAGCTCAGAATACCAAAGGCCACATGATTTGCAGTGGCCATTTTATAGACTGCATTCTAAGTGTTAAGGTATTGCCTCAGAGTTCATAATATAATGGAGCATGACAATGGATTGAAAATTGAACATTATCTCCACTTTAACTTCGGTACTTGTAAGCAAATTGATCTAACACAGTAACGTTTATTATCTCGTATTTATGGCCATATAAATTCAAATGAAAGTTCTACACTTTTCAAAGAAGGCAAATTTGCTTTTGGGAAAATTCTGTGTGGCGTTGTGGCACCGCGGTTAGCACTGCTGTTTCAAAGCACCAAAGACCCAAGTTCAGTTGGGTCACTGTCTGTTTGGCAATGGCATGTTCTCCCCATGTCGGCATGTTTTTTCCTCTGGGTGCTCCAGTTTTGTCCCACAGATGTGTGGGTCAGGTTGATTGGCCATGATAAACATAAGAACATAAGAAATAGGAGCAGGAGTAGGCCATCTAGCCCTTCGAGCCTGCCCCGCCATTCAATAAGATCATGGCTGATCTGTCGTGGCTCAGTTCCACATTCCCGCCCTCTCCCCATAACCCTTAATCCCCTCTCTTATCAAAAACCCATCAACCCGCGTCTTAAAAATATTTAGCGAGGCAGCCTCCACGACTTCAACAGGCAGAGAATTCCAGAGATTCACCGCCCTTTGAGTGAAGAAGTTCCTCCTCAACTCCGTTCTAAACCGCCCCCCCTTTATCTTGAGGCTGTGCCCCCTAGTCCTACTATCCTTTCTGAGCGGGAAAAGTCTCTCCACCTCTATCCTATCCATCCCATTCATCATCTTATACGTCTCAATGAGATCTCCCCTCATTCTTCTAAACTCTAACGAGTACAAGCCTAGTTTATTCAGCCTCTCCTCATAGGTCAACCCCCTCAACTCCGGCATCAGCCTAGTAAACCTCCTCTGCACTCCCTCCAAGGCCAAAATATCCTTGCGTAAGTGCAGAGGGAACTAATTAGGGTAAATACTTGGGTGATGGGGATAGGATCTGGGTGGGATTGTAGTCAGTGCAGATTCAATGGGTTGAACTTGTAGGGATTCTGCACTGTAGGATTTCTATGAAAAGATATTTTCATATTATATAGAAGTTTCACAGCTGTAAAGTTAGCCCGTGGAATAAACCAATAAAGTGTAGCACCCTTCTGGAAAAGAAGCTTTGCATTCTGCATCCCACCAAAATCCATGCACGCACAAGCCCAATGGAATTGTTTTTGGGGAAGAAGGGGTAATTGTCTTTGGTCCATCTGAGTTTTTATACATCCAATTTGGCACCTTCAGTGTGACTTTTTAGGTATACCACATATGGGACACCACTTGCAGTTCTACAATCAATAGCCTGCAAAAGGCAAGAAACCAAGCTCTGAGTAAACAATAGGACTCTGAATTTTTCATTATCTGACTTTCAGCTGACGACAGTACAGTAAAGTTTAGTAAGGAGCAGAGGAATACTAATTTGTGATGATACAACTCCGGAATTCAAATCCAAATGTGAAGGTCAAACAAGTGAGGCTGCTGTTGAGTAAGTTAGATCAGCAATCGTTTGCCGAGAAATTGTACACACATTCTGCTAGATTATCAGGAAACAAGCATGCACAGCATTCAGCCACAGGGAATCAAGAACCTAGCAGTAGGTCAGGAAACAAGTAGACTCACAATAACAATTTACATTTTTTGTATGCATTTGTGGGGCATCGGAGTTGCTGGCTGGCCAGCATTTATTGCCATCCCCAGTTGCCCTTGTTCAGAGGGCAGTTGAGAGTCTATTACATTGCTGTGGCTCTGGAAAGACATTTAGGCCAGACCAGGTAAGGATAGCAGATTTCCTTCCCTAAAGGACATTTGTGAACCAGACTGGGTTTTCCAACAATGGTTTCATGATCATCAGTAAGTCCTTAATTCCAGATACTTTTTTTTAATTATTGAATTCAAATTCCACATCTGCCGTGGTGGGATTCAAACCCAGATCCCCAGAACATTAGCTGAGTTTCTGGATTAATAATCTAGTGATAGTACCACCAGGCCATTGCCCCCCTGCACCTATGTAGCACCTTTAGTGCTGTAAATTGTCCCCGGTACTTCACCGACGTGTAATCAAACAGAATTTGACACTGAGCAGCAGAAGAGACATTTGGGCAAGTGGCTAAATCTTAGTCAAAGAAGTAAGGTTGAAGGAATGTATTAAAAGAGGAGGAAGAGGGGGAGAAGACTATGAAGGGAGTTTCAGAGCTTAAGGCAGCAGCTGATCAGTTGCCAACACTGAAGCAATGGAAATCCAGGATGCATAACAGGCCAGAATTGGAAGAACAGAGAGATCTGGGAAGATGGTAAGCCTGGATAAGTTCACATAGACGGGTAAATGCAAAGTTACAAAGAGATTTGAAAACAAGGATGCAAATGTGGCATTGTTAGACTTTGAGATAATGTAGGTCAGTGAACACAGGATTGATGAGTGAATAGATAATTGGAGAGCCAATTGCACACTGGCTATGAGATTGTTATACCAGCAAATCAGTCATATGCCCAACCATAAAGAGCAAAAATAAATTTATTTACATTTGCATAGTGCCTTTTACAACCTGTGAGCTTCCCAGATTACTGCTGTGCACTTACTGTTCCTATTTAGGCAAACAAAAATAGAGAATTATCACTACTGTAGGTGGTCTTCAGAGTCAAAATGACACACAAAAGAAAATTGTTAGCGCAGAAAAAAAAGCAACAATTAGGAATCATACAAAATCACAGTTCACCATCCACCAGTGATGACTAATAACAATCAAACAATCAAAAGAAAGCAAACACTAATGTGTGCTGATATCCATTAACAAACTCTTTCTTTGTGTATATACACATTGTTTAAGTGAAATATCTGGAGCTTAAACTCAGAATTGAAAAACTTACTTAATTATTACCTAGTTCAACCACTTTACACTTGGTGCATGCTTCAATTTTATCTCTATTCCTTGCTCAGTAGACCCATGATCCATTTATATATTTATTGTGCCTTTGCATATCTGCCCAGTTTCTCCACATGATTGTAATACCTGTCCCCTTGACCTGAACCCAATGCTTCGAATAATGTGTATTAAGAGTGTTAATTGAGCATCTGTCATATTTAACCCAACGGTTGCATCGGATGGCTTTGTGCTACTCCAAGGCAGTCTTGACTGTTCACCAGCGCTGGCTGGCTTGTTGTTGGGGCTTGACAGGAAAATAGAGGGTATCATTCTTCTTATTAATCCCCAGGTGAACCTGCGGGCCAATGTCCAATGTGGGGTAAAAGTGTTTTGCCCTGGTAAATTGTTTTGTTTTAGTTAAACTGTTAACTGTGCTCTCCGGCGAACTAGAGGGCTCTGAACCTATTTCTGCCTCCTTCTGAAGATGCTGTGCCCTTTGGTAGATCGTCATGGAGAGCACGTGCATCCAAAATCGGGCTGTATGAATGCTGTTTGTGTGATACTGAATGCTGTGGTTCAGAGGTGGTTAAACAAATTAAAAATGGTTCCTATGTACCTGCTGTACCAAAACAAAAACACAATATTGCTTAAAGTTAGAAGGAAAACATTAGTGTTACTAAGCAATAGGCAAAACATTAGATCAAGGGGACATTCCTGTCTTGTATATAATTTTGTTTTAAATTACCAGTTAGTAACCGAAGCATAATTATCTAAATCATGATGACATAATTGCAACATCAATCATATTTGGAACTGCACTTCATTTTTCATTTCATTTTAAAGCAAGGTTTTTTTTAAAAAAATAATCTAATTTCCTAAGGTTGCTGTGGTGATCAACTTGTCTGACCAGCAGTAGAGTTTATGGAGCGTGCTGTTCCTGGTTGTTGCAGAATTTGCCTGAAACCTTCTCAACTGAGGCTGCAAGGCCCATTTAATAGATGACTGAACTCTGCTGCTTAAGACCCACACACATAAAGTTCCTGCACACATAAGCAAATTATCTTCCCAACTGAACACAATAACATGGATAAGTTGCTGTCTGTCTGCCTTTTCCACTAGTTGCTGGGCATAATATTATGAACAAAGCTGTTAATGACAATAAAAGGATGTAGGAATGTAAAGTTTAAAGTTTATTTATTTGTGTCACAAGTAGGCTTACATTAACAGTGCGGTGAAGTTACTGTGAAAATCCCCGAGTCACTGCACTCCAGCGCCTGTTGGGGTATGCTCTCGGACAATTCAGCATGGCCAATGCAGCTAACCAGCACGTCTTTTGGACTGTGGGAGGAAACTGGAACACATGGAGAAAACCAACCCAGACACGGAGCGGATATGTTGACTCCGCACAGACAGTGACCCAAGAGGGGATTCAAATCCAGGTCCCTGGCACAGTGAGGCAGCAGTGCTAACCACCAGGAAGGAGACTAATTCAGCCCTTCGGGCCTGCTCCACCATTCAACCAGATCATGGCTGATCCCTCCATGGTCTCATATCCACTTCCCCACCTGTTCCCCATATCCCCGTTTCATTTTTTTTAAGCTAGAAATATGTCTATCTCCTTCTTAAAACCATTCAGATTCCACTGCGCTATTGGGCAGCGAGTTCCACAAATTCACCCTCCTCTGCAAGAAGCAGTTCCTCCTCATCTCAGTTTTAAATCTACCACCTCTCAACTTATACCTGTGACCTTTTGTTCTAGATTGCCCCAAAAGAGGAAACATTTGGTCTACATTTACTTTATCAATCCCTTTTAATTTTTTATAAACCTCGATCAGATCCCCGGTCATCTTTCTAAACTCCAGCGAGTATAAGCCCAAACTGTTTAATCTCTCCTCATACATCAACCCTTTCAACCCCGGAATCAATCTGGTGAACATCCTCTGAACTGCCTCCAGTTCCACTACATCCTTCCTGAGATAAGTAGACCAAAACTGGACATAATATTCCAGATGTGGTCTCATCAACACCCTATACAATTGCAGAACACTTATCTACTTTTATATCTCAATTCAAGTGTCGAGGTTTTAAAGAATCCCTATAGTGTAGAAGGAGGTCATTCGGTCAATCAACAACAATCCCACCTAAGCCCTATCCCTGTAACCACACATATTTATCACGCCAATCCCTCTAACCTACACGTCCCAGGACACTCAGGGGCAATTTAGCATGGCCAATGCACCTAACCTACCCATCTTTAGACTGTGGGAGGAAACAGGAGCACCTGAAGGAAACCCACACAGACACGGAGAGAACAGACAAACTCCAAACAGACAGTGACCCCACCCAGGAATTGAACCCAGGTCCCTGGAGCTGAGAGGCATCAGTGCAAACCGCTGCGGTTTCACACCTTGTACCAAGATTGGTTCCTGCTTGTACAAGTTAAACCTTCTCTGACTTGTTGTCATTGAAAAAGGCAGCACCCTCTCTCAAGAGTTTGCCAAATTTTTTTATTCATTTGTTTGCAGAAATGCAATAAAAACTATGAAGTAAATCTTGTTAAATTGAACATTCTGTCACAGGTAATGGAGAGTTGAGTTCACTATAATAAGAATAATAAATGGCACTTTCTTAGTCTATCCTTGAAGGTAGCACTGCTTTAATATGTTGTTGTTCAATAAAACAATTATTGACAGCGATAATCCCATTTATTCCTTAGTTTGTGCAGTCCCCCCACTTTTTTTGAAGTTTTGGGATTTCCAAAGAGCACCCATTGGCTCACAGTGCTTGTTGAAATTGAAGTGTTATGTCACTGGAAAGTAATTCAAAGTGACTGCATACTTTGATATGCATTTCACTAGGAAGAATTAAGATTCTCTTAAGGTTAACGTGCAGATTCCGTCGGCAGTTAGGAAGGCAAATGCAATGTTAGCATTCATGTCGAGAGGGCTAGAATAGGGATATACTTCTGAGGCTGTATAAGGCTCTGGTCAGACCCCATTTGGAGTGTTGTGAGCAGTTTTGGGCCCCATATCTAACGAAGGATGTGCTGGCCTTGGAAAGGGTCCAGAGGAGGTTCACAGGAAAGATTCGGGAATGAATCATATGAGGAACAGTTGAGGACTCTGGGTCTATATTCATTGGATTTTAGAAGGATGAGGGGGGATCTTATTGAAAAATATAGGATACTGAGAGGAGTGGATAGAGGGGATGTGGAGAGGGTGTTTCCATCAGCAGGAAAAACCAGAACCAGAGGGCACACTCTCAGGCTAATCTTTTAAAACAGAAATGAGGACGAATTTCTTCAGCCGGAGAGTGGTGAATCTATGGAACTCTTTGCTGCAGAAGACTGTGGGGGGCCACACCATTGAGTGTCTTTAAGATAGATAGGTTCTTGATTAATAAGGGGATCAGGGGTTATTGGGGAAAAGGCAAGAGAACGGGGATGAGAAAAGTATCAGCCATGATTGAATGGCGGAGCAGACTCGATGGGCTGAGTGGCCTAATTCTGCTCCTATGTCTCATGGCCTTATGATCTTAAGAGGGCAAAGGACCTCCAAGATTGTAAAGTCCACTCAAATATTACTTGCATGCTAATGAATCTTTGCAATCAATGCTTTTATATTTTGGGTTGCAGCCCATCTTTGAAAATAATATACCTGTTCATTGCGCACCTTTTCTTTTTCACCCTACTCATGTTTTCAGTGCAACCAACCGTTTGCTATTTATTATTATGTAAAGTGTGTCCCTGCTTTACATAACATATCCTGGTACTTATAGAGAATGTGGTGTCTTCAGCAGTTTATCACTTTGCAATACGGCTTTGAAAAAACTCTGGAGTATTTCAGACACACATCAGCGCTGGGGCTGTTCCTCGTCAGCATTTTAACATTACATACTTCACCGGACTACAACGTTTAATTTAACTCTTGGTTTGCTTGAACTTTACAACTATGGAAACAATCCTCCTTTCACTTTAGATTTGAAATGAGAACTCTCAGTTATTGATATGTTGCTTTATGATGATCGCACAGGGATCTTGTCACAGTTATTAACCCTTGAATGTCACCACGTGATATTGAAATATTACCACAGGTTGCTGGTTTATACAATGAGTGAACACAATGTGAAGGACACTTTCTGGTTGAACTAAAAGGCACTGGCATTGAAGATCAGAGATGTCATTTGAACTCTTTGAAGAGATAAATGCCTGATGATCACTCCTGCTGCTCCAAGACATCCATTAATTATGCTCTAATCAAGTTAAGTTATCTATTCTTCTGCAATCATGCTCACAGTCTATTATTCCCTCTTTAATTATTCTTGCATGTCTATTATTTATTTTGTAATTCCTCCTAGCTATTCATCATTGATTCCCAGGTATTATCAGTGATTTTTCCCTCTAATCACTCTCATTTGTAATTCCTAGATTACTCCCAGGTATGTTGGCAATTCCATAATCACTCTCAGACATTTACTATCCCCACTGTGAAATGCAACTTTGATATCTGTGGCAAACCATACGAGCTTGATTCTTTGTCTAGTTATTTGAAGATTCAAGACTTTGCACATTTGAGATCAAAAATGATAAATCTCACTTGCAAATTAACACCACATCAAACAGCATCATGTGATGCTCCAGAATGAGTTTCTCAGTGTACACGAGGCCCTACTAGACACAAGGGTTGGAACTTTCCTGTCCCGCTCTCCACAGGAATCATAAGAGGCGGGGGAAGACCATGGAAAGGCCCGTTGACCTGGGGCAGGATTTTCCAGTCCTGGGGCAAGAGCTGCTGGAAAACCTTGCCCAAGATATCCAGCGAATAAAGGAAATCTCTCCATAGGAATACTGGGTGGAATTTTACTGGCACATCCGCCTGAGGTTCATACGATCCCATGTCAGGCCAATGGAGAATGCCATTCTCTGAGCCTCACCCATCCCCAGAATTGGGGCGGGCATGCCTTTAATTGCTTGATTGCTTCATTGCCGTGTGCCAGGATTAAAGGGACCACAAAGAACCATTCTAATCCCAAACTTTCCTTGACTTGTGTTGCACGGGAGTCTCATCCCTGCCCACCATAAGGTTTCTGTTTCAGCTCTTACTCACTCAGTAGGTGGGATTTTACAGTTCCACCCATTCTGGGACCTGAATGTTTCCACCTGAGGTCAACAGATCTTGGGCTTGTCCATCACAGCTTGGTATAGCTCCTACTCTGTTCAAGACTGCAAGGAACACGAAAAGGTTGTGAATGTAGCCCAATCCATCATGCAAACCAGCCTCCCATCCATTGACTCTGCCTACACTTCCCGCTGTTTAGGCAAAGCAGCCAGCATAACTAAGGACCCCATGCACCCCAGACATTCTCTCTCCCATCTTCTTTCATGGGGAAAAAGATACCAAAGTCTGAGGTGACGTACCAACCGACTCAAGAACAGCTTCTTCCCTGTTACTATCAGACTTCTGAAGGGATTTACCTTGCATTAGGTTGATCTTTTTCTACACCCTAGCTATGACTATAACATTACATTCTGCACTCTCTTGTTTCCTTCTCTATGAATGGTATGTTTTGTCTGTATAGCGCACAAGAAACAATACTTCTCTCTGTATGTTAATACATGCAACAATAATAAATCAAATCAAATCATATTTACTGCATCGCCATGACGATTTCTAAAGCCATTGGGACTGGAAGATTTAGACCACTAGTGTCTTGTGCTAAATTCTCCACACCTGGCTCACGTCTCTGGGATTTCGAGCTTTGATTATCATGAGAAAATGGCCTTAACTCACTAACACATAGTGACATTCACATGCTGGAAAAAGAAATTGGCGGAAGGCAAAGAATAAATTTACGTGTTGGGAAAGCAGAATCCTAATGAGGATATATGGCTATGACTTATGGACAGCAGAGTAATTGCTTAAACGATATGGGCTAATAATGCCTGCTGCTGATAATTGCTATTAATTAAATCAGCCTAAAACTAGGGGTCATAAATGTAAGATAGTCATTAATAAATTCAGCAGGGAAAGCAGGGGAAACCTCTTCACTCAGAGAGCAAAGGAGTCACTGAAGTTAACATCATTGATGCATTTAAGGGAAAGTTAGATCAAGGAGAAAAGAATATGCTGATAGGATGCGTTGAAGGATCCAAGGAGAAGCACTTGTGGCTAGCACAGCATAGATGAGCCAGGCTGAATGGCTGGTTTGTATGCTGTAATTCTGTGTTACTTATCAGCTGATAACATCAAAATAGTTGCAAAGTTGGTGATGTCGCAAGACTTGACTGCGACACATTGGATTCTCCAGTGTTTGCAGTTCTGTTTCACTTTCAAAGAAAGGGAGGCACAGTGACATAGTGGCTAGCGCTGCTCACTCACAGTGTCAGGGCCTGGGTTCGAATCCCAGTTTGGGTCACTGTCTGTGTGGAGTTTGCACGTTCCATCTATGTCTGCATGGGTACTCCGGTTTCTTCCCGCAGTCCAAAGATATGCAGGTTATGTGGATTGGCCATGCTAAATTGACCCTTAGTGTCAGGGTTGCTAACTATGGTAAATGCATGGGGTTATAGAGATAGGGTCTGAGTAGGATTGCAGTGGGTGCAGACTCAATGGGTCAAATGGCCTCCTTCTACACTATAGGGATTCTGTGAAAACTGCAGTGTTTAGCATTTGCGACCCATTCCATTTAGCTGTACGCAGTCTGAATCTACTTACCAGCCCGACTATGCCAACCCAAGGAGCGGAGAGGGTGGACTCATGCAGGAATGTGAATGGCTACAAGTGGAGTGGCATCATTAAATTGACTTCATCATATGTCAATACAATAACAAGAGAGGACCACATTTGACTATTTACTTTTCTATAGGTGAAGTTTATTTATGTTAGTTCTTCACTGGCTGTGAAACACTTTGGGATGTCTTTACGGTTGTGAAAGGTGCTATATAAATGTAAAAGTTTTTCTAAATTCTTCATTTCGGTGAGTGCAATGCTCGTAATGGAAGCTAGGGTTGTGATAGGATATTGAGATAAAATGATAGAGAGGGGAATTCCTAGTACACTCAAAAACATATTTCATTCCAGTCAAACCTGGGAAAATTTTGACAATTCCCCATTGTTTCCTTTCCATAGGGACTAATAAAACCGTCTCAAGATTCTGTTGGCTCCTAAGTTAAGTTTTTAAATATTTATTAGTGTCACAAGTAGGTTTATGTTAACACTGCAATGAAGTCACTGTGAAAATCCCCTTGTCACCACACTCCGGCTTCTGTTCGGGTGCACTGAGGCAGAATTTAGCATGGCCAATGTACCTGACCAGCGCATCTCATGGGACCATAGAAGCATAGAATCCCTAAAGTACAGAAAGAGGTTACTTGGCACCATCCAGTCCGTACAAACTACAATCCCACACAGGCCCCACTCCCATAACGCCACACATTTATCCTGCTAATCCCCTCACACTAGGGTCAATTTAACATGGGCAATCAACCTAACCCGCATGTCTTTGGAACATTGGAGGAAACCAGAACACCCAGTGGAAACTTACGCAGACACGAGGAGAATGTGCAAACACCACACAGACGCTTACTCAAGGCCAAAATTGAACCTGGGTCCCTGGCGCTGTGAGGCAGCAGGGCTAGCCACAGTGCCACCGTGCTGCCCTTTTCAGACTGTGGGAGGAAGCTGGAGCATCCAGAGGAAACCCACGCAGGTACGGGGGAGAACGTGCAGACTCTGCACAGCCAGTGACCAAGCCGGGAATCGAACTCAGATCCTTTGGGCTATGAGGCAGCAGTGCTAACCACTGTGCCACCGTGCCGTCAAAATCATGTCAAAGGAGAGAAATCTGTTGATGAGTTTTTAAGAAATTGTAGAAAAGGGTGAAATAAATGATTTGCATTTATTTGTGAGTTTTCTTAATGTTATACTCTTCAGAATGTCTGCAATTGTCAAGACCATATTTTCAAAAGGCTTGCTTGAGTCTGACTTGTATAGATGGGGGCGGGGTGGGGGGGGGGGAGCAAAACCTTCAGTTATATGGCAAATTGTTTCCTGCTTCATATATTATCCATTGTGTTGACTAGTATGCCTATCCATCTATATACTCTGTGAAGGTAGGAGTCCAAAGGCCCCACAGGATATGAATGGGCTAACACGATAAAATAAAGACAAAGTAACAGCTACTTCTGTTAAAGATTACGATTTAGGAAAAGTGAGTTTCCTCAGGCTCTCCCTTCACTCCAGACATGTTGCAGTCGGAGGAATTTGTTGTTTTTCGCCTGTTTGGGATTTTTATTGTGTCGGAGTTACTGTAGCTGCTTAAGAAGTGAATGTGATGAATTGAGAGTGAGTTGCCATTCAAGTACACGGAATGCCTGACTGTCATTCACTTGTATCTATCCCCCCCCGCTCCTCCTCCCTCTTTGTGAAGCGCAAACCACCCAAAGCAGGGAAATGAATGATGATAATCGTAATGGTCTTAAGTGGATTGAAGGCACAACAATAACAGCAGAAAAACTCCCTGTAGCTTTCAATGTTAAGGTTGCTAGCAGCGTTAAAGGAGGGGGGGCGTGGGTGGTGGGGTGTGGTGAAGTGGCCTGGAGAAGCTTATGCAGGACGGATGTGAGCCAGATTTAACACCAGCGCAAATCAGCTTGAAAACATAGGAAGTAAGATAAATTAACCGTTTAAAAGAGGCAAAATGCGGGCTGTGTAATTCAACACCTGCTTTAGAAAGTATCAAGCAAAAATAATCCTTTGATTATTTACATATGTGCAGTTGCAAGTCAACAGTGTCTAAATAACAAATCTGCCGAACGTGATTCTTGGCCCTTTCTGCGATTTTTTCATTAGTGCTTACAAAATCCATTTTAACAGTTTTTCTCCCACACACCTTCTCCCTCAGGCCCATCCAAACCAAATTTCACTGCCAGCCTCTGCAGCTTTTGAAATGGAAAAATGGTTTCAAATCACTGGCAGAGCTTAATGACTTCTGGCTGCTGAGAAATGTTAATTTAAGACAGACCAAATGTCCGTCAGCTGCAAATATTTGGTGTTGTTCACAGGGAACAGGGGAAGATTTATGAGGGCCCGGTGGCGAAGACTCTGCACTCACATGCTTTACATTACAATTGTTTCACATATTAGCGGATAAAAGGCTGTCGGAGGGGGCGGGGAGGGTGGGGATAGCTATCAACAAAAAAAAAACAACGCAGCCTAAAAGGGAAAAGGGATCAGAGAAAGGCGACTGTGAGGGACGTATTTTATAGCTTGCTGCTGCTGAAAGTTCTCGGTCTAGTGCAGAATTAATAGGCTATTTATTTTGCCAATACATATATTTTTTGTCTCCATACAACGATGTCGCAGATTCTAGCCATGTGAGTCATAGAGGTTTACAGCATGGAAACAGGCCCTTCGGCCCAACTTGTCCATGCTGCCCTTTTTTGGAACCTCAAAGCTAGCCCCAATTGCTCACATTTATCTTAAAGGACGGTTTTATTGTGTTGATTGGAATATTGATAATTCTCTTACAGATCCTGCAATAAACAGTGGTTTCATTTCCGTGATCTTCCCCCCTCCCCACCGAACGAATATAACACAGTCTTCTTGTCTTGCTGAACACACAATCTTTGATAACGTTTTGCAACCGAGTTCCTCCCGTTTTCTGGGATGCAGATACGTTGGCCACTTGTTGACTTGTCCCATTCCTCTGACTTAGACAGTGACTCATGTCATGCAAGTGACCCTCTTCCGTTTGGAGTGAGTATTTGCCCCCTGTTTTATCACAGGATGGCTAAACACATTGACCCGAACAGGCACCAGAGTGTGGCGACTAGGGGAATTTCACACTAACTTCATTGCAGTGTTAATGTAAGCCATACTTGTGACTAATAAAATAAACTTTTAAAGCAGCATCTCAGAGCAGCAATCGTTCTTGGACAAGCACTTTTTAGTCTGGGGTCAGTGCTCACAATCAGAAGCAGGATTCCAGACTGATTTCTCCCACTCCCTCACCTCATTGTTTTTTATTAATTCATGTGGGGGATGGTTGGCTGGCCAGCATTTATTGTCCATCCCCAGTTGCCTTTGGACAGCAGTTGAGAGTCAACCACATTGCTGTGATTTTGTGGAGGCCAGATCAGGTAAGAATGGCAGATTTCTTTCCCTCAAGGACATTAGTGAACCAGATGGTTTTTTTTCTGACAACCGACAATGGTTTCATGGTCATCAGAAGAGTCGTAATTCCAGATATTTTTTAATTGAATTCAAATTCCACCATCTGCCGTGACGGGATTCGAGAACATTAGCTGAGTTTCTGGATTAACAGTCCAGCGACACTGTCACTAGCCCATCTGTCTCCCCATAGGATATAAGAGGACGTTGTTGTTCCAAGTCAGAAACTTATTAATTGATGTTTTAAATTCATGACCAATGGCATTACTCAACATTACTCAACTCAATGACCACTGCATAGATCTGGATACTGCAGATGGCAGAATTATGTATGGGCTGGACTCCTGCTCCCAAGTCAGGTAGCTTGAGTCGGGAAATTTCAATAGAAAAGTTTCCTTGAATGGTGTGATTTTTATTCTGCGCGGGGAGGTATTTGGTTTGGGGGCAAGATGAAGTCAGGCCGATGTCCCAAGACTCTGAAAAGACAAGGCCACAGGGGCTTTGAGTGCTGAGCTGATCTGTTTAAAAGGCCTGACTTGGTTCCCTGGTACTCCATCCCATTGTTTGATGAAATATTAGGCCCTCTTAGCCCTCATTCCTTCCCTTCCACCGTCTGCCCATTGTCCAATATATTCCCATTGCAAACTCATGACAATTCCATGATTACTTACCCAGCATACGCTCTACAGATCCAGTGAGGCCAATAGCAACTGCTTGAAGGGCAAAAAAAATCAAATTCTTTTTTAAAAATCTGCTGTCATTACAGCTCTATAAATGTTTCAATCAACCAGACCTTTGAAATATCAATAACAGAAACCATAAACATAATTGACACCTTTGAATAAATAACCACCACTGAACCATTGCAAAAATGTATTTTTCGTGTGTAAACCTATGTCAAGATTTTAAGTGAATCAAATGGGGGAATGAGTGGGGAAAAAAGGGAAGGTTTTTGATAGGTCTGAAAAATGGAGACATAAAATGATGAAAGAGTTGGTTGTCATGGAACAAATAAACAATGAAAAGATATGTCCAGAGGAAGTATGGTGGCAGAAAAATGATTAGCTTCATCCAAGAAATTCAGCAGAGGCATCAGAAGAGAAGGAAACTAAATGGGAGCAGAGGTTACTGTCTGAAATTGTTGAATTTAATATTGAATCCGGAAAGGCTGTGACATTCCAATCCAATGATGAACTGCTGTTCCTCGAACTAATGCGGAATTACATTGGAACACTGCAGTAAGCTAAGAATGGAGAGGTCGGAATGTGGAAAACCATATTGGCAGGCAGTGGGAGCTTGGGATCGTGATGCAGACTGAATGGAAGTGGTCATGCAATCTGTGTTGGCCTCTCCAATATGACACCTTCTGCATTGTGAGCAACTAATGCTGTGTACTAAATTGAAAGAAGTTTTCACCAGGAAGAAGCGTTTGGGGTTATGGATAGTGAGGAGACGAGAGATGAAAAGGGGAATTGTTGCAACTCCTGTATTTGCATTGGAAAATGCCACGGGAAGGGTATGGGTGGCATGATGGCACAGTGTTTTGCACTGTTGTCTCACCGCTCCAAGGACCTGGGTTCGATTCCCGGCTTGGGTCACTGTCGGTGCAGAGTTTGCATGTTCTCCCCGTGTCTGTGTGGGTTTCCTCCGGGTGCTCCGATTATAGTCCAAAGGTATGCAGGTTAGGTTGATTGGCCATGCCAAATTGCCCCTTATAGTGTAGGTTAGAGGGATTAGCGGGGTAAATCTGTGGGGTTATGGGGATGGGGCCTGGGTGGGATTGTTGTGGGTGCAGACTTGATAGGCTGAGTGGCATCCATCTGCTCTGTGGAGATTCTATCATTCTATGGTATTAGTGATGATTAAGGAATGGAGGATGGCGTTGCAGAGGGACAGATCCCTTCAGAATGCTGAAAGGGGACGAGAGGGGAAGATATATTTGTTGGTGGCGTCACACTGGAGATGGCGGAAATGCTGGTGGTGGATCTGTCGAATGCAAAAGGCTGCTGGGGTAGAATGTGAGGGGGAGGGATGGGAAGAGACGGGGAGGTTTTTTTGAAGTTCAGAAGTTTATTTATTAGCATCGCAGGTAGGCTTACATTCACACTGCAGTGAAGTTATTGTGAAAATCTCCTAGTCGCCACACACCATTCACTCACTGGTGAAGGAGCAGCGCTCTGAGAGCTCGTGATTCCAAATAAACTTGTTGGGCTTTAGCCTGATGTTGTGAGACTTCTTACTGTTCCCATCCCCATCCAACGCCGGCATCTCCACATCAGAATTTAGCATGGCCATTGCACCCAACCGAGCACGCCTTTCGGACTGTGGGAAGAAACCGGAGCACACCCACGCACACAAGGGGAGAACGTGTAGACTTGGTACAGACAGTGACCCAAGCCAGGAATCGAACCCGGGTCCCTGGCACTGTGAGGCAGCAGTGCTAACCACTGTGCCACCATGCCGCCCAAGGGTAAGAGCAGAAGAGGAGGAAGTTGGTTAGAAATGGTCAAGGGCCCTGTGAACTGTGGTGAGGGTGGAATCCTCGGTTGGAGGAGAAAGAGAAGTACAGAAGTGTTAGTGTGGAAAGTTGCATCATCAGAATAGATGCAATGGAGTCAGTGAAACTGGGAGAATGGAATGGAGTCCTTACAGGAAGTAGAGTTTCCTGATATCAGGCAAAGTGCAAAACAATATTTATTTGAAGGGACAGATGACCAGCGTTAATGCCTGTGAGCTGGAATGTTGGAAGAACCACCAAAGCTGCTTTAAACAGTTGGAGATGCACAAGAAGTATCTGAGGTGAATTCACCCCCTGGTTTCTTCACACGGTGTCTTGAGGAAGCTTTCATCCTCTTGTTCTGCATTTTCTCCTCCATGCCAGCAAGTCCATGTTGTCGTGAGCCTCATTGTCAGATAGTCTGCTATCATCTACAGTTAAGGCTCACCGCTGACTAACCACTGGAGTAAAGTAATGATGGTTCCTTGATCCTCAGCCTAATGGAGAGGCTACAATCCCAGAAGGAGAAAGGGGAAAAAAAAATTAGTGGACGAAATTGTGATAAAAGGAGGCTTGAGGAGTCTCTGTGCCTTTGGGACAGTGACCCACAGCAATAGTAGCAGGAACTCTGACCTGTGAGGGAACAGAGGTGAACAATGTTAGCAAGTGTGAGGTTATCCACTTTGGCAGGAATAATAGTAGGAGAGATTACTATTTAAAGGGCGAAAAGCTGCAGCATGCTACGGTGCAGAGGGACCTGGGGGTCCTTGTGCATGAGTCGCAAAAACCCAGTCTGCAGGTGCAGCAGGTGATCAAGAAGGCGAATGGGATGCTGGCCTTTATAGTGAGGGGGATAGAGTATAAAAGCAGGGAGGTCTTGCTGCAACTGTACAGGGCACTGGTGAGGCCGCAGCTGGAGTACTGTGTGCAATTTTGGTCGCCGCACTTGCACAAGGATATTTTGGCCTTAGAGGGAGTGCAGAGGAGGTTCACTAGGCTGATACCGGAGATGAGGGGGTTGGACTATGAAGAGAGACTAAATAGACTGGGTCTGTACTCGTTGGAGTTTAGAAGGATGAGGGGGGGATCTTATAGAGACATATAAGATAATGAAGGGGATGGATAGGGTAGAGGTAGAGAGATTCTTCCCGCTTAGAAAGGACAGCAGGACTAGAGGGCACAGCCTCAAGATAAGGGGGGTGCAGTTTAGAACGGAGTTGAGGAGGAACTTCTTCACTCAAAGGGTGGTGAATCTCTGGAATTCTCTGCCCATTGAAGTGGTGGAGGCTACCTCGCTAAATATATTTAAGTCACGGGTAGATAGGTTTTTGGTAGTCAAGGGAATTAAGGGTTATGGGGAGAAAGCAGGAAAGTGGAACTGATCCACTTCAGATCAGCCATGATCTTATTGAATGGCGGGGCAGGCTCGAAGGGCTAGATGGCCTACTCCTGCTCCTATTTCTTATGTTCTTACGTTCTAACCTTTATCAGTTGAAACACATTGGGGCAAGTTTTCCCATTCTGCCTGCCAAGGGCATCATCGCAGGTGACGAGTGGACCATGGAAAGGATCATTGACCTCGGGTGGGATTTTCTGGTTTTGGGGTGAAAGCGACCAGAAACCCCCCCCCCTCCCACCCTTTGTTTCTCCCCCCAACTCCATTTTAGCCTTTGCATCACAATTCATTGATGTTCCCTCCAAGTAATGACTGCAGGGACAACACAACACTGTACAAAAGTTCAAGTGGTTAGTGAGAGTCTGTCTGCTCACAAGACTACAGTGGTCTTCACCTTTGCAATTTTCAGTGAGTTCTAGAAATAGAGAGCCTTAGGTTGGTGATGGTGCAATCCGATCAGCTAATGCGTTCCCATAGTAATTCCTTATTGTTTAAAAGAGGAGCTAAAACAGCACGTAGGCAAGGAATATAATTCTGCTGGGTTCCTTCGACTCGTTGTTCCACCTTTGGCCAGTGAGGCATGCAAAACCTCGAAAGAATGAAGAAAATTACAGCACAGGAACAGCCCATCCACCCCCGCCCCCCGACCATGTTGCCCCGCTGAACTAAAATCCCCAACCCTTCTGGATCCATATTCCTCTATTCCCATCCTATAGAAAGAAACATTGGGCAGAGCGTGACAGCACATTTTGATGGCAGCTTTTCCAGTCCCACTGAATGGCTCACCGCACCTTACGATCCCACTCCTGCCATAACAGGGCTGGAAAATTATGCCCACTGTTTAAGGAGAGTGAGTGGGAGAGAGAGAGACGCTCCGCAGACCTTCACTCCTAACCTTGTTGGAATTGGGGGTCAGTTGTAATTAATCAATAATGATAATCATTTCAAGTTAACCATGACGTTCAAACGTGGAAAAGGTCGAAGTGGGTAATATTAGTAACGTTGGGTGGGATTGTAAGCCCTCGCTCATCCCAAGACTGTAAAATCCCTCCGGAGGTCAACGAACCTTTCCGTGGTCCACCCCCCACCAGCCCCGATTTCAGTGGTAGGCGGGACAGCAAAGTGTCGGCCATTGAATTTGTTCATGGAATGCTCGGGAGAAGAATTTATTTCAAGGGGTGGTACACAGGGTCTCCTCTGCTTCTGGGGCCTCTCTCGCCCAACCCCAGTAGAATGATGGAAAACATAACAACAGAATTGGCTGCAGCAGATTCTGGTCAGCGCACCAGCTCCGTTCTCCAGATAGTCTTCCAGGAAACCACCTGCCCAGTCTCCGTCTTAGGAACGCACGTGTAACCCTGGCTTCACTTTGGACATGATACCCTCTGACTTTGGACACTGCTTGAAATTATTTAACCATCCATGCAATATTTGTCCTGGCAATTTGTCCAGCCAGCAGCTTTTAACAGAGACAAAAGGGTTACAGCAAAGCCTTGTCCCTACCTTGGCAAGGATGTATAACCCTTTATCATTTCAAGGTTAAAGACAGAAGTTAATTAATAGCCGTCCACTTAATGGGAAAGTTCACTTAAAGGGAACATTTGCTTAGGTCTCATTGAATTCCCAGTACATTCCATACTGTTTACCTAACAAGGCTGATAGATTAAGAGTAATATTTTATTAACGCTTGGTCTAGAGGGGTTGCAAAGCACAGTCACCAGGATGCTGCCTGGGATGGAACTTTAAATTATGAAGACAGATTAAATAGGCTTGGGTTGTTTTCACTGGAGCGACCTGATCGAGGTGCAAGATTATGAGGGACATAGAATGAATAAGGAGCAGCTGTTTCCCCATAGTTGAAGAGTCAGGCACTCAGGGATATAGATTTAAGGTGAGGGGCACGAGGTTTAGGAGGTTATCTGAGAAAAAGCTTTTTTACCCAGAGGTTGGTGATGGTCTGGAATGTGCTGCCTGGGAGGGGATAGAGGCAGGATGCCTCACATCCTTTAAAAAGTATCTGAATGGGCACTTGGCATGCTATAGCATTCAAGGCTATTAAACCTTGTGCCAAGTGCTGGCAGATGGAAGTCGGTTGAACTTAAGGTGTTTCTAATGTGTTGGTGCAGACTCAATGGGCTGAAGGGCCTGTTTAGTGCTCTATGATTCAATGATTCTATGAACATAAGGATTACTATTAGATTTGGGGAGTCAAAACTGGAAAACCTTGATTTTTTTTTACCACCGGTAGTTGACCATTTGGTTCGTGCAAAGTCAAAAAATTCCGTGTTTTTCTTATTCTTATATTTATTGCCCATCCCTATTTGCCCTTGAACTGAGTGGCTTGCTAGGCATCAGCCACTAGTAGGCCAGATCAGGTACAGACTACATATTTCCTTGCCTAAGGGACATTAGCGAACCAGATGAGTTTCATGGTCATCAGTAGATTCATAATTCCAGATTTTTTTAATTGAATTTAAATTCCACCATCTGCCATGGCAAAATTTGAACGCAGAGTCCCCAGAACATGAGCTGAGTTTCTGGATTAATAGTCGAGTGATAATACCACAGGCCATCACCTCCCCGAAACGGAGGCTGAAGGAGTGATGTGCATGTTCTGAAATCTCTACTGAATTTAGAATGGAATTTGTGAGCCAGTTACCTTTGGTGAGACTTTCTCAGGAAAGACGGTGAAGGAATTTGAGGGAGTTTGAGGATTTTGAAGATGATTTTCAGGCACTGGGAATCAGTTGCATTAACTACACACTACTTGCATGAAGCGATCAGAGAAGGCTGAAAATGGATAGATTTGCCTGTGTGAAAACATTTCAATACGTTAACATGGTAACATGGCAATGAAGCTCCCAGAGTAGATCTCCTAATTTGAATTGAGTTTGGCAGAAAAGTGTACTTTTAAGTAGAAATCATAATAGAATATTTTCCATTGCCAAGCATCTTCAACGTTACACAATCTTCCCAGATTGAGGGAAAGGAAGACAAAACAAATACTGAAAGTCACTCTTTGAATTATTTATTCATTCCATTTTAAATGGACAGTTTTTTTTCTCATTTCAGTATTTTGACACAGGAAAATCCATTCCTCTAATTCTGAATTATTGTCCTTCTGCCACCCCCTCCATTCCATCATTAGAGACCATTCTTTCTATGTTTCTGCCCTTTGGAATTCTGTTATAAAATTATATTGCCTTGTTACTTTCTCTCCCTCTTCTCTCTTTCTCACTATTTCTCCCTCACTCTCTAAAAGCTGATCTTTGACTCTGCCTTTCAATTACTTCAACAATGGTCTCCATCCTTTATTTACTTTTTAGCTCATTCTCCTGTTCCCCTTTTTGCCTCTTCTTCGCAATTTTTCTTTACGTGGGCAATACAATATTGTCATAACATGGCAGATGGCAAGCTGCCCAAATCCCAAAGGGAAACTTAAAACAGCCATCAGAAAGGTTTTGCAATTTGTGTATTATGAGGAGGTTTACTTAAGTTGAGGAGAAAATCTCAGACTAATTGTGATGATTTTATATTCAGCATTTACTAAGGTAAATATCAAAATTACTCTTAAACACAAGAATATCTTTATACACTGAGCAGTACTTTTGAAACAGTTCCAAAAAGATTTTGGTTTTAAAGCAACTCAGAGCTAAAACCTCTTTTTGATGGCATCAGTCCTTATAGAATTTCTAAACCTAAATTTCGAGTGATTTTACCTCAAAATGCCCTGATGCTCAAGGGATCTCTGACAGTGACAAAAAATTACTTCTCATAGGGCTCACCATGCACATTCTATATTCTTTAAGATCTTACCATCAGCCATCGCACAGTATTCAGTGCTTTCTTAAATCTGTTTTCTCCCTTTGATCTTACCTCTATTGTCTTGTACAACCCAAGAAAAGTTTATTTTCCCCAGAATTGATAAACCTCTTTTTTTTATTTCATGGCTACTATATTTTAAAAGTAAACCAGTGCTATATTTGCCTAATCTATTTACAATCTTCAAATTGTATATGTTTTCCAGTAAAATACAACCACCAAATTCAAAGCATTCTTTCTTTGCCTCATGTAAATGTTTATTCATGTTCTCCTAGATCCCTCTGAGCATCAAACCACTTGCCTTCATACCCTTCTTATTGATGTTTGACCTTTACAATCTTTCTGTCTCTTAAATCACACCCCCACAAGCTTGTTTTCCAGTATTTGAGTGACTGACAAAACAAACACAAAAAGTTAAAACAAATTTCCAGACAGTATAAATGCAAGTTATTGTATATATCTGAGCAATCATTCAACTCCTAAAGTGTAAAAAGAGGCAATATCTTGTATAAATGTTGATCCCCAATTTTTGGACCTAAATCTTTCTATTTACAATAAGTCAGCACCTCTCCATTGCGTCACCTCTCTCCCTCTTGCTTAATCTCTCTCACTTGTCACTTTCCTTCCCAACTTTCCCACTCACTCCTTTTACTCCTGAATTCCCGCTGTGGGTGAGGCTTTGGGACGAAGGCAGCAAGAGGGAGGAAACAAACAAAAGGAGCTACGGGTGGGAGAGTCAGGCTGGTAAGTGGGAGACGTTCTGAAGAACAGGAAAGGCCATTCCAAAGTGGCACAGATCAGGTCACTTCCACTTGCCACAGCACAAAATAACTTCAACCCCTCAAAAATATTACTCGTGAGGAGAGATTGAATGAACTAGGATTGTTTGCACTGGAAAGTTGGAGCCTGAAGGAAGGCCTGATAGAGGTCTACAAAATTGTGAAAGGCATGGACAGGGTGGATAGTCAAAGGCTTTTTCCCAGGGTGGAAAGTTCAATTTCAAAGGGTATAGGTTCGAGGTGAGAGGGGAAAACTTTCAGGGAGATGGGCGAGGAAAGGTTTTCACGCGGAGTGTGGTAGGTGCCTGGAATGTGTTGCCAAAGGAGATGGTGGAAGCCGGCACATTAGCAACATTTAAGAGGCATCTGGATGGCATATAAATAGGGGTTAAGGGAATAGAGGGATACAGATTGAGAAAGAACAGAAGTTTTTTTTAGTTTAGTCCGGGCACCATGACTGGCACAGGCTTAGAGGGCCGAAGGGCCTATTCCTGGGCTTTACTTTTCTTTGTTCTTTCTACGAGGCTTGTTGTCTTGGCCTCAAATACTCAATTTTAACAGGAGCATATTTTCTATTGATGTATTGGTGCCATTGCCTCATTCATTCACTTAGCTTTTAATTTACAATGCGATCACACTAGAGTCATAAAGTACCTTACAATCAGAGCTCTTACAACTTAAATATCTCAGACTGCTGGGCAACATAGAAAATATAGGTTGATGCACAGCAGGAGAAAGCAGGCTAACAAAAAATTACATTCATTCAATGCATTTTCACATAAGTGGGGGCAATGAAGGCACTTCAGCGTGATGTAATTGAGTGAAATATCACTGAGCTAAAGAAGGTAATATCAAAAGTAGTGATTAGTATCTTTAATAAAGAATTGTGATTTAGTGGCGTTAGGTATTAAAAGGCGGTAGAGAGGTTTATGGAGGGAATTTCAAACCTTGTGTCTTACCTGACTGAAAGAACATAGAACATAGAAAAACTACAGCACAAACAGGCCCTTTGGCCCACAAGTTACGTCGAACATGTCCCTACCTACTAGGCTTACCTATAACCCTCTATCTTACAAAGTCCCATGAGCTGTCTTGCCTGGAAATAAGGTGATAAACATAAGAACATAAGAAATAGGAGCAGGAGTAGGCCATCTAGCCCCTCGAGCCTGCCCCGCCATTCAATAAGATCATGGCTGATCTGTCGTGGCTCAGTTCCACATTCCCACCCTCTCCCCATAACCCTTAATCCCCTTGCCTATCAAAAACCTATCAACCCGCGTCTTAAAAATATTGAGCGAGGCAGCCTCCACCACTTCAACGGGCAGAGAATTCCAGAGATTCACCGCCCTTTGAGTGAAGAAGTTCCTCCTCAACTCCGTTCTAAACCGCCCCCCCTTTATCCTGAGGCTGTGTCCTCAGGATAAAGATATTTTCAAAGAGATTTCCAAAGAGCTGAAGCTTTATGAATTCTTCAGATGCCATGTTTTGCAATGTTAATGAACATTGCTCTCCAACTTTGACTATCTTTGATAAACATCAACAATCTTGGTGTTTTTCTCAAATTTTGTAGCTGTCCTACATCTTAAGCAGTAGATGTATTTCCTCCTCTGTCTCTATTTTGCTCGATTATCTTAATTTTGTCAGATGTTCTAGTCTCACTCCCTTCAGTGTCTGCCCAAGGAATTGTCTCTTGACAAAAGCTTGCAAGAGTGCTTGTGTGTCTGCTTTCCTTGCAACTTGCTCATTAAATATGCGTGTTGTCCAATGAATCTTCATCGTACATCTGCAATTTGCTTATTAAATGTGTGCATTGTTCAATGAATCCTCATCATACATCCCAAAACCCACATCTCTGTTGCCTTCAATTTACTTTCCATTGTCTTGCTTAGATTCAAACTTTCACATCCATACAGCAATGTTGACAGGACTTTAGCAATCCCCTTCTGCTTTCTGGAGAGATGTTCTGATCTTGGGTATGAACAAACAGTTAATGATGCTGAAGCAGGCATACTGGAAGAAGAGCAGAAACTCTATGATTGAGGAGCAGAAGGACTTTGCAAACATAGAATATAGAACATTACAGCGCAGCACAGGCCCTTCGGCCCTCGATGTTGCACCAACCAGTGGGACCAATCTAATGACCCTCTAACCTAAACTATTCCAATGTTATCCATATGCCTATCCACTGACCATTTGAACACTCTTAAAGTTGGCTAAAAATAAGAACCAGAGTACCTTTAACAGAAGAATCATACAATCCCTCCAGTGCAGAAGGAAGCCATCTGGCCCATCGAGTGTGCACCAACTCTGACAGAACATCCCATCCTGGCTTTGTTCCCATAATCAATATATTTTGGACACAAAGGGACAATTTAACATAACTAATCCGCCTAACCAGCACATCTTTATTCTGTGTGAGGAAACAAAGGTGTAGGGTTGATGGAGTTTACTCAGGTAGATAGTTGGAGGTGGAAATCAGGGTGAGGTTCTCAATCAATCCATCGATGTGGGGTGAACTAAATGCACAAAAGATGTGTGTGAGGCTCTAAAGAATTTTGGGTCCATGGAGATTGGAACCCGCTGAGGAGTTTGTTGGTGAATGGACCCTTGGTGAAATTATGGGTTAATATCTGAACTGTGATAAGGAAAGGTAGTGACATAGATGTGCAGTGTTCCAAAGATGAGAGATCGAGGGTCAAAATTTTACGCTCCCCAGTCTTAGCCAGTGAAGCGCAGGCCCTGTAATGACTGGGCAGCCAATCAGATTGGCTGGCAGCTCTTCAAGGCAGGGCTTCTTCTTGGCGATGGGCAGATGTGCCAGTCAATGCTTAGAATGTGAAATGGTGCTGGCCTGCTTCCATCAGTAGGGATGTGCAGAGATGTGTTTCTCACCAACTCTTCGAATGGCGGTAGCCAAGCCCCTAACCATCCTGAAAATTCTGGCCATGGTCCCAGTGAAATAAATCAGATTTGGAATGAAAAGCTTAGCTTGAGTTTGAATTGGACGGCAAGGTTTCACATCTCTGGACGTTGCCTGACATGGCAATTGGAAAGCTTGATGGAGTCAAGGCCATAAGTGCCCACAAAATGCTAGCTTTCATTTTGCTGAGAGGTACTTTAACTTATCCTTTACTTGACCTCGGATAGCCATGTAGCGAGCTTAACGATAATGTCACTAGATAGTTTGGTGGACTTTGAACATCAGTTTAATCATTCAGTCTGACACTGTGCTTATATCTATAGCTAAAAGATCGCATAAAAATGATTAAGAGGCTGCATGTGGAGCTCTGGGCAGCCAGGAGTAAACATCTATGTACGGAAGGGGAAAGTTGTTCAAAGAGATGCGGTGAATGTGTCGAGTTGGGCTTGAGTGCAAAGGTGGAGGAGAATGGAGTGCCTAAGGTGGCAATGGCTGCAGTGGAACTTCATGGAAACAGTCAGCCATTGTTTCATTATAAAAGAAAGATTGGAATCAGGCAGAAAAGTGGAAAAAATGTTCAAATTTAAAATTTTTATAACTCTGAAGACAGGGGCGGCACAGTGGCACAATGGTTAGCACTGCTACCCCACAGCACCGGGGACCCAGATTCGATTCCCGGCTTGGGTCATTGTCTGTGCATGTTCTCCCCTTATTTGCATGGTTTTTGATTAGGTCCTCTGCTTTCCTCCCACAGTTTGGATGATATGCTGGTTAGGTGCATTGGCCATGCTAAATTCTCCCTCTGTGTTTCCAAACAGGCGCTGCAGTGTGGCGAGTGGGGGGTTTTTCACAATAACTTCATTGCAGTGTTAATGTAAGCTTACTTGTGACCCTAATAAATACATCTAAAACTTAAAAGCAACTTACCAGTCGAAGGACTGAGGCTCCATAATTCTTTAATATTCAGGAAAAGCAAGCAATTAGGAAAACAAATGGAATGTTAGCCTTTACTGTGAGAAGGTGGACTTTAAGAGTAATGATGTCTTGCTGTTATTATATTGGGTTTTAGTGAGACCACACCTTGAAAATTGCACACAATGTTGGTCTCCTTAATGATTTATTTGTCTTTTGAGGAGGTGCAGCGAAAGTTCACTAGATTAATTCCTGGGATAAAAGGGTTGTCCTGTGAAGAGAAATTGTGTAAAATGCTCCTATATTCTCTGGCGTTTAGAAACATAAGCGGTGATCTCAGCAAAATTTGTACTTTTTTTTTAATGGACTTGACAGGAGAATTATGAGAGGCTGTTTTCACTAACTGGAACATAGCAGTCAACATCTCAGGATAAGTGGTTAGCCATTTAAGATTAAGATGAGAAGACATTTATTCACTAAGAGGGTTATTGTATCACTGGAACGCCCTATACTAGAGGGCTGTGGGTCCTCAGATGATGAGTATATTCAAGACTGGGCAGATGATGGCCTAGTGGTACTATTGCAAGACTGTTAATCCAAGAATTCAGTTTATATTCTGGGGTCCCGGGTTCAAATTCCACCATGGCAGATGGTGGAATATGAATTCAATAAAAAATATCTGGAATTAAGTATCTACTGATGACCATGGAACATTGTTGATTGTCAGAAAAACCCACTAGGTTCACTGATATCGTTTAAGGAAGGAAATTTGCCACCCTTACCTGGTCTGGCCTGTATGTGACTCCAGAGCCACAGCAATGTGGTTGACTCTCAACTGCTGTCCAAGGGCAACTAGGGATGGACAATATATGCTGGCCAGCCAGTGACACCTATATCCCACGAATGAATAAAAAAAAGATTGTGATTGGGAAGTATTTAGTCATTAAGGGATTCAAAAGAGTATTAATAATGATAACAATAATAAATCAGATCAAAATCAAAGTATTATGTTTGAGGCTGATATAAAAACCACGAGATTAGTGGAAGTAAACTCCTAGAACTGTGTATTAACCCGTCTGTTTTCTAGCACAGTCAGCACAAGATTGTGTGACTGTGCGAGAAAACAGACGGGTTAATAAACAATCCCCAGGGTGGAGCTCGAGTCCTGGGTCACCTGACCCATTCTCTTATAGGGACATGCCCCAACATACATAACAATGGAGGGGGTGGCAAGGGTAGAGTGGGTAGATACATTAAGGTTGAAGTTCAGTCATGATCTATTGAGTGGCGGGAAGACTCAAGAATATACTCCTTGATCCTATCTTCTTTCTGGGTCATGGAGGTTGATTGGTACTGCGTTAATGGCTATGCTGTTGCTAGCATTGCCTTTACGTAGTGAATTTAATGTTCAAGTAATGTGCAAATCCAGTACATTCTTCAAATGGGAGGATAAGGTTAGATAACGTTTATGTAAAACAAACAACATTGTGGCATAACTACAGTAACAAGTTCAAGCGATTGACAATACATCTCCTGTATTTCCGATCTGATTAGCACAATGATAATGGTTTGTATTGTTAACACATCGTTATTTTTCCAGCAAAATCTGGACGATTAAAGATGAGATGGTAGATCACAGTCACACCATGAGATGTGCAGTCTGTATCTTAGCTCAGTCTCATTTCCCTACCACTACTGTGCTTGCTGCTTCACGTTGATTCCTGGTTGAGCAACGCTTTGATATTAATATTCTCATCCTTCCTATTCCCTCCCCCTTGACCTTGCCCCCTTCCCATCTCTGCAATCTCCACCAGCCTCACAACTCTTCATGCCATCCTCTAATTCTGACCTGTAAAACATTTCAGGGGATGTTAATTACTTCTCTATCAGTTGCTGTATCTTCAGTTGCCTCAGTCTCATGCTCTGGAACACTCTCTCTCTCTATATCTCCCCATCTCCCTTTCCTCCTTAAGGGCATAGGTTTAAGGTGCGAGGGGCAAGTTTTAAGAGGGATGTACGAGGCAGATTTTTACAGAGTGTGATGGGTGCCTGGAACTCATTGCCGGGGAAGTAATGGAAGCGAATACGGTCGTGACTTTTAAGGGGTATCTTGACAAGTGCATGAATAGGATGAGAATAGAGGGATATGGTCTCTGGAAGGATAGGATGTTTTAGTTAAGTCAGGCAGCATGGTTGGTGCAGGCTTGGAGGGCCGAAGGGCCTGTTCCTGTGCTGTAATTTTCTTTGTTCTAAATGAATCTCCCGCGCTCTTGTGCAGTGCAGAGTGCACTTGCGTGAATCTCATTAGAAATCAGTGGGTGGGGTCTATTCCCACTGGAGAAGCCAGCAGCATAGTGCTGAGTGGGCCACTGCACATGCATCTATCTGTCAGCGCCAAGGTCAGTGCACGCGCAGTGGCCCCTGTCTCAATGTGCTCCCCGTGCTCCCCCACACAACCTAATGCCCAGCCCCGATCGCTGGCCTCCCTCCCTCTGTCACTGATCTCAGTGCAGAGTGGCAGTGGGATCCCCACCCATCTCTCTCCCCCCTACTAGGCCCTGCCCCCTTGGCAGAATCACCCCCAATTTGTTTTGCTCCCTTGTATAATGTCTGTTCGCACAAAAACTCTGTTCCATTTTCATTTGTCATTTTATTTAAGGACAGTTAAAATGGCACAAAAGCAAAATGCTGCGGGTGCTGGAAATTGGAGATAAAGACAGAAAAGTCTTTTCCGCTCCGAGAGAAGCAGAGTTCAGTTTGTGACCTTCCATCAAAACTAACCTGAAACGCAATTTCTCTCACCACAGATGCTGCCATACCTGCTGAGGCCTATTGCAAAACCATTTTTAAGAAAGCATTAAAACAAAACACAGCACTCACCACACACACCCCACATCTTCCCATTTCTCATCCATGCCCTCTGCACATCCCATAGCTCTTCATACTCTCCATTGCAATCAATGTCCTTTTACCTACAAGCTACGCAGCTCCACCCACCCTGCTTCACCATGTATAATCTCTATGCTAACTTTGTGTTAGCCCACACCACCTCCAGCGTCCTCTGTCCTTACATCCTCCATGCCAACTGAACCAGTATCAACCAAGGAAAGGCCTCAGGAGTCATGCTGATGTGAAATAAACTTTGCAGTGTCCATTGCAAACTTTATTTTATAACATACATTCTCATTGGTGCAACCTAATTACTTCACTTACATTCCTTCAACTACATTATTCCATTTTAGAACAAATGTTTCTTTAATTGTATAATTTATGATAAGAACAAGCATTGGAATTCATAAATCCTTTCAAAATAGCTTATAACCACTTGGAGCTGTCAATCAAACTGTGAAATAGAAGACACTTTACAACGATGATTGAATTTTGGGAAATCAGTCATACAGGACAAATCCAGCAATTGCTAGATTTGTGCTGTATGAGCAGCGCGGTAGCACAGTGGTTAGCACTGCTGCTTCACAGCTCCAGGGACCTGGGATCGATTCCCGGCTTGGGTCACTGTCTGTGTGGAGTTTGCATATTCTCCTTGTGCTTGCGTGAGTTTCCTCCAGGTGCTCTGGTTTCCTCCCACAGTCCAAAGATGTGCAGATTAGGTTAATTAGGTATGCTAAAATTGCCCCTTAGTGTCCTGAGATGCATAGGTTAGAGGAATTAGTGGTAAGGTATGCAGGGATATGGGCATGAGGCCTGGGAGGGATTGTGGTCGGTGCAGACTCGATGGGCCGAATGGCTTCTTTCTATACTGTGGGGTTTCTATGATTTCTAATTGCACCCCTCACAAAATAGCAAGTTTTTTTTCAACATCCACAGTTTTTCAAAGTTTTAAATGGCAGGAGTTTTCAATGCCTTGACAACTTGATAGTTATTTGTGATACTTCTGACAGTTTTGTCAGTTCCTCTTGACATCTCTTTCACCTGTGCTTAACGCTCTCTCCACTCACATTGTCTGTACCTTTAAGACTTGATTAGCTATAAAAACTCGCATTCCAATCATTATCCTGTAAATTGAGTTTGTGTCTTTGTATGCCCTGTTTGTGATTAGAATTCCCACTTACCTGATGAAGGGGCAGCCAGTGCTCTGAAAGCTAGTGCACGGATAGGGTTGAAACAGGTTTCAGGCCTTAGTGTGCTTCTTACTTTCACTGATTTCTGAAACATTTTAACAGATATTGGCTGCCAGTTTACACTGGGCTGTAAGAAACCAAAATTAAACCTTGCAAAATTACAATGCAAGATGGAATGAGCTTTCATCTTGCTCATTACAACCAAGGCTTTCAAGTAAGGCCAAGATTAGATTGGCTCTGTTCCAATTCAAATGTGAAGTGGTTGAACACAGGAATTAATGTTGCTGCTCGTTGAATGTTTTTAAGGCAAGGACATTTTTGAACAGTAAAGGAATTAAGGGTTATGGTGAGCGGGTGGGTAAGTGGAACTGAATCCACGAAAAGATCAACCATGATCATATTGAATGGCAGAGCAGGCACGAGGGGCCAGATGCCCTACAGCTGCTCCTACTTCTTACATTCTTATATAAAAGGGCAGAAGTAGCCTCAGAGTGAAAGCACTAAACTGGGGGAAGGCTAAGTACGATAGTATGAGGCAGGACTGACTGAAGGAATACAGACTAGAGATGGCTGTTTGAGGGTAAATCCACATCTGATATGTGAGAGTCTTTTAAAAGCCAGACATTAACAATTCAGGACAAGTATGTCCCTGTAAAAATGAAGGATAAAGACGGCAAGATTTGGGAACCTTGGATGGCAAGAGAGATTGTGAGCTTAGTGAAAAAGAAGGAGACGCACATACATTTCAGGAAATTGAAAATGGATAAGGCTCTTGAGGAATACAAAGATAGCAGGAAAGAGCTCAAACAGGGACTTAGGATGGCAAAAAGGGGCCATGAAATGTCATTGGTAGGCAGCATTAAGGAGAATCACAAGGCTTTTAAATCCGTATGTAAGAAGGAAGAGGGTAGCTAAGGGAAGGGTGGGTCCACTCAAGGACAGTGAAGGGAATTTGTGGATAGAACCAGATGAGATGGGTGAAGCCCTGAACAAATACTTTGCATCAGTATTCACAAAGGAGAAGGATGTGCTGGATAGTGAGTGTAAAAAGGAGGAGGTTGATATTTTAGGACATCTGAGCTAAAAAGGGAGGAGGTATTGGAGGTTTGGAAAACATTAAGGTGGACAAGTCCCCAGGGCCAGATAGGGTCTATCCTGGAATACTGAGAGAAGCGCGGGAAGAAATTGCTGAGGCTTTGGCCAAAAATTTTGTTTCCTCTTTAGCCACCAGAGGATTGGAGAGTCGCTACATTGCTCCTCTGTTTAGATGGGGCAGAAGAGACAATTCAGATAATTACAGGCCTGTGAGCCTCACATCAGTGGTGGGGAAATTATTGGAGTAGTTTCTTAGGGACAGGATGTACTGACACTGGAGGAGAATAGGCTTATCAAAGATAGGTAGCATGGTTTTGCAATAGGAAGGCTGTGTCTCATAGACTTGATAGAGTCCTTTGAGGAAGTGACAAAAAAAATTGACCAGGGTAGGACAGTGCATGTTGTATACATGGACTTTAGTCAAGCCTTCGATAAGGTTCCTCATGGCAAGCTGATACAGATGGTGAAGTCATATGGGATCCAAGGTGAGCTGGTAAGATGGATACAAAACTGGCTTGGGCATAGAAAGCAGAGAGTAGCAGTGGAAGGGTACTTCTGTAATGGAGGGCTGAGATAAACGGTGTTCCACAAGGATCAGTGCTGGTGCTTCTATTGTTTGTAATATATATGAATACCTTGGAGGAAAATGTAGCTGGTCTGATTAGTAAATTTGCAGATGATACAAAAATTGGGGGAGTAGCGGATAGTGAGAAGGATTGTCAAAGGATACAGTAGGATGTAAATTGGCCTGGTCCAAAAAAGATGGCAGATGGAATTTAACCCAGACATATGTGAAGGGGTGCAGTTTGGAAGGTCTACTGTACAAGGGACATTAGAAATATTTGACTACAGAGGGATCTAGGTGAGAAGATTCCCATTCCCTGAAGGTGCCAACTCAGGGGGACAAGATGCTTAAGAAGATGTATGGCATTCTGGCCTTCATCGGTCAGGGCATTGAGTACAGGAATTGGAAAATTTGGTTCGGCCACATTTAGGGTATTGTGTACGATTCTGGTCACCACATTACCAGAAGGATGCTGATGCATTGGAAATGGGGGAAGAAGAGATGTACCAGGATGTTGCCTGGTTTGGAGGATATGGAATATGAAGAAAGGTTGAACAAACTTGGATTGTTTTCATTGGAGCATTGGAGGATGAGGAGGTACTGGATAGAGTAGATAGTCAGAGTCTTTTTCCCAGGGTCAAAGGGTCAATTGAACATGAGAGGGAGGAAGTTTAAAAGAAATGTGAGGGGTAAGTTTTTTTGCACAGAGGGTGGTGAATGCCTGGAACATGCTGCCAGAGGAGGTGGTGGAAGCAGATTCTGTAACAATGTGCAAGGGGCATTTGGATAAACACATCAATAGGCAGGGAATAGCGGGATATGGATCGCATGGAGACAAGAAAATATGACATTAGAGAGGCATTTGTGTCGGCACAGAGTTAAAACAAGGCCTGTTCATGTGCTGCACTGTTCTTTGTTCGATTATCGGCTTGGGTCACTATCTGTGCAGAGTCTGCACATTCTCCCCATGTCTGCATGGGTTTCCTCAGGATTCCTCCCACCGTCTAAAAGATGTAATGGTTAGGTGCATTGGACGTGCAAAATTCTCCCTCGATGTACCCGAACAAGTGCTGGAGTGTGGTGACTAGGGGATTTTCACAGTAATTTCATTGCAGTGTTAATGTAAGCCTACTTTCGATGCTAATAAATGAATAATATAGGACAGAGAACATCGGCCTATGCAGCATATCCGAAAATGCAGGTCAAACACAGTTGGTGCTATAAGTCTAATATTTGTACAGATGACTAGAGTCATGAGTGGAAAACTGTGCCTGTGGAACTAAGTTATATTTGTATTATTTCATTAAATTATGGTGCAATATAATTTCCCATCTGGTCGGTCACAGTTAAAAGAGACAAGTTTGTTTCTGTTATAGAGGATCGTAGAACAGAATCCATACAATGTAGAAGGAGGTCATTCAGCCCACTGAGCCTGCACTGACAGCAATCCCACCCAGGCACTATTCCCATAATCCCCCTGCCACTAAGGGGCAACTTAAAATGGTCAATCAACCCAACTCGCAAATCCTTAGACTCTGGAAGGAAACTGGAGCACAAGGAGAAAACCCATGCAGATACTGGAAGAACAGTCACCCCAGGCCTGGTATTGAACCCAGGTCCCTGGTGCTGCGAGGAAGCAGTGCTAACCACTGTGCCACCGTGCCACCCCTAAACACATAAGCACTTCGTCCCTGGGCGAGAGCGAACCACCATCCTTCTGGTTAACAGCTGAATGTGCTAACCAGTTGTGCCACAGAGGGGAATTAATTCTCTTTTCCATTTCACTTTCTGTCTCTCTCTCTTTTTCTTTTCATTTTTCTTTCTCCCCTGGTATAGCTCCTGCATGGATCGAATTTATCAGGAGATTTAAAACCCTCTGCATCCAGAGTTAAGAGCTATTCAATGAAACCTGGGTTGATCTGATTGTAACCTCAACTCCACATACAACCCACCTACCCCTGATAACCTATCAACATCTTGCTTAACAAGAATCGGTCCACTACTGCCTTAGAAATAGTCAAACGGAAGGGTGGAGAATCCCATCAAAAGGCTCTAAGAACATAAGAACATAAGAAATAGGAGCAGGAGTAGGCCATCTAGCCCTTCGAGCCTGCCCCGCCATTCAATAAGATCATGGCTGATCTGTCGTGGCTCAGTTCCACATTCTCGCCCTCTCCCCATAACCCTTAATCCCCTCTCTTATCAAAAACCCATCAACCCACGTCTTAAAAATATTTAGCGAGGTAGCCTCCACCACTTCAACGGGCAGAGAATTCCAGAGATTCACCACCCTTCGAGTGAAGAAGTTCTTCCTCAACTCCGTTCTAAACCGCCCCCCCCTTTATCTTGAGGCTGTGCCCCCTAGTCCTACTGTCCTTTCTGAGCAGGAAGAGCCTCTCCACCTCTATCCTATCCGTCCCATTCATCATCTTATATGTCTCAATGAGATCTCCCCTCATTCTTCTAAACTCTAACGAGTACAAGCCTAGTTTATTCAGCCTGTCCTCATAGCTCAACCCCCTCAACTCCGACATCAGCCTAGTAAACCTCCTCTGCACTCCCTCCAAGGCCAAAATATCCTTGCGTAAGTACGGCGCCCAAAACTGCACACAGTACTCCAGCTGCGGCCTCACCAATGCCCTATACAGCTGCAGCAAGACCTCCTTACTTTTATATTCAATCCCCCTCGCTATGAAGGCCAGCATCCCATTCGCCTTCCTGACCACCTGCTGCACCTGCAAGCTGGGTTTTTGCGACTCATGCACAAGGACCCCGAGGTCCCTCTGCACCGTCGCCTGCTGCAGTTTTTCGCCAAGTAAGTAATAATCCTTCCTACCATTATTCCTACCAAAGTGGACCACCTCACACTTGCCAACATTAAATTCCATTTGCCAGTTCCTGGCCCATTCGCCCAACCTATCTAGATCCTTCTGTAGACTCTCCACACCCTCCGCGCAATTTGCCGTTCCACCAATCTTGGTGTCATCAGCAAATTTCGACACCATACACTCTGGGCTGGATTCTCCCAATCCGGGACTAAGTCCCATAGCAAGCCAGAAACATGAAGTGTTTCCTGCCACGGAGGTCAGTGGAAAAACATACCAAATCTTCCAGCCCTGACCTAATTAATTAGGTAACTGGGTGTTCCACACCATACTGTGCGGTGGGGCAAGCATGGGGGCATGTAGTCTGCTGTTGTATCCAGGTGCCTTATTGAAAAGACGCCTAACATTCACAGGCCCACTGCTGAAGAAAGAATGTAGACCTCCTGAGAATTAAGGTGGATCTCCAGATACATCCTGAGGCCGGTAGATGGACCCCTTCCAGGACATCAAATCGGGAAGTTCCACTTGCAAATGCTCCCTTCACCCACTGCTGTTGTGGTCCAGCATTTGTGACAGCCTCCATCCCAAACAACAGGGGTAGCCTCAGCCATTGTTCGGGTGAACCCGCCATCTTCAAAGCCAAGTTGTTTCAAATGTATTTCCTGCTGGCGTTGTGGAGGTTCAGGTGTTGGTGGAATATTCCGATTGGGCCTTCACCTGCATCCCACTAACGGGATGCAAATTAGTTTCGCGCCAGCTTCCAGTGGTTTTCCCCGCGCACTGGCAGGAGGTCCAGTGTGAAACCAACTTCTGGGCCAACACCGTATTCTGCCCTATGCCCACCATTGAGCCCACCGATGGGGGCTTGGGAGGATTTCACCCTCTGCTTTCACCACCTTCTGAGGATTGTTCGAAAAAAAATCTCATCATCTCTGTTCTGAATGGGCAACGCCTTATTCTTAAATAGTGGCTCCGAGTGCTAGATTCTGCCACATCTTATCCACATTGACCCTGCCGAGATCCCTCAGGATCTTGTACGTTTCAATCAAGTCACCTCTTACCTTTCTAAACTGCCCAGCCTGCCTAAAGTTTCCTCATAAGAAAACCAGCCCATTAGTTTAATAAATCTTCACTGAACTGCTTCCTCCTCAAGTGAGGGGACCAATAATGTACACAATCCACCAGATGTAGCCTCACCAGTGCCCTGTATAACAGAGGCAATTCCATTCCAAAGCATGGACATCCTTTCTCCTCTTACCAACAGATACTTCTTGTTCAGAGCAAGATAAGCATATAAAGCTGCAGCGAGAGCCTTGATACCAGGTATCAGACCAAGCAACGGACAGCGCGCTTGTTTTTTTCTGCGACAAACAGATTTTTATCCCTTGGCAAGCAGAGAAATGTTTGTCTGCTATTTCCTTGCCTTTTCACAGATCGATCCTGGCAACAGCGTGCCTGCCTTGTGAGGAGCAATGGTTGATTGCCTCCACAGAGAGGCCTCTGATGTAGATCAATATCATTACCCATGTTCATTGCACTTAATGATGCAAATTTAAATCAGTGATTTACTGACAGGGGTCCAGGCCTTCTTTTTATTTTGAACGGCCATGCTTGGTAGATCTGGTGACATAAACAACAAGCAATGGAATGGACTCCATTCGCAACCAGATACATAGGGTTGAGGATTGGAGATGAGGCGTGGGGGAGCATCTTTGAGTTGACTGAAATTTGAACAGCTTCTTCCCTGCTGCCATCAGACTTTGGAATGGACCTACCCTGCATTCAGTTGATCTCTCTCTACACCCTAGCTATGACTGTAACACTACAATCTCTCATTTCCTTCTCTGTGAACAGTATGCTTTGTATAGCGAACAAGAAACAATACTTTTCACTGTATGCTAATACATGTGATAATAATAAATCAAATCAAATCAAATTAAACTTTCCACATGAACTGTTAATGGTAGTAAATAGGCTTCTTTTTGCGGGAGGAGGGACGGGGAGTCTAATGACAGCACACTGCTACAGCTGGGACTGTTTAATATTTTACAAGTCTTACTTTGTTTGGCTCAGAATGATCTCGGACAGTCAAGGATTTATGAAACATGTTTTTTTTTGTAGCCCATCTGTGATTTCCTATCTTTTGTGGCCTTGAGAATATGTTTAAATTTATTAAAGAGAAGCTAAGGCTCATTATTTCAAAGTAGCGCCAAAGTGACACCGTGAATTGGTTATTAATGGGAAGGCACTGCCATAGGGCGGTTGGAATTTAATGATATCCTCCAAGAAAATATGAGAGTGTCACTTTCCGAAAAGTCATGCTAAATGTCAGCTTTTAAAGTCACGTTGCTAATTTTCTGCTATGGCACTGTAATGTTTTCCATAGCATTTAAGATGCATGGACCACTGCATTTTGCCGATTATCCCTTCACCTTCTTGAGCACTGCAAATGTGCTTGAGCAGACTGCCATTTAATCTCTAAATGTACTGAATAGAAAAATAACAAGTCTCTCCCACACTCAGCTGGGATGCTTTGTGAATGCCCCCTTCCCTGCGTTCTCCTCACTCACCAAGATGCTTTGCCTGTTCACATGCAGATATATCAACTTGCCCATATTTTCTTTTGGACATGGTGGGCACTGTTTAACTAGTGTGACTATTGGTCATGCAACCATTGAGTCCCTACAGTGCAAAGGGAGGCCATTCAGCCCATCAAGTCTACACCGACCACAATCCCATCTAGGCCCTATTCTCTTAACAACACATACTTATGGCACCCCCCCAGTCACTAAGGTCAATTTAGCCTGGCTAATCAACTGAACCCATACATCTTTGGACTGTGGAAGGCAACCAGAGCACCCAGAGGAAACCCACGCAGGCACGGGTAGAATGTGCAAACTCCACAGAGACAGTGACCCAAGTCGGGATTCGAAAATGAGTCCCTACCGCT
Organism: Carcharhinus amblyrhynchos; assembly: GCF_965287045.1. Taxonomy (NCBI): domain Eukaryota; kingdom Metazoa; phylum Chordata; class Chondrichthyes; order Carcharhiniformes; family Carcharhinidae; genus Carcharhinus; species Carcharhinus amblyrhynchos. The sequence continues at coordinate 8,320,883 of NC_137333.1, read as the reverse complement.
GTGAGGCTGTAGTGCTACCCACTGTGCCACCGTGCTGTCCTTGATAGTGACTCGATTTTTTTTGTTGTTGTTTATCAGTAATATCTGTCTTTATCTGCTCAGTGTAAACCCAGCATTGCTACTTACTAACCTACTGCCTCAGAGGAAAGGTCAACCCATTCAACTCTCATTTATTCTGTTGAATTTTTTTTTGTGTTCGCCTTGTTGAGTGACAGCTGTGCTAGGGACTTAAACACTTTCACTTTGATTGAGAGGAGAGAAAGGGCCAGGTAAGCTTGTTTAAAGGACAACGTGGACTGAGGTTAATGCTATTTGATGGATTTCAGAGAAGTGTTCAGTATCAGGATGGGGCAAACCAGAGCGAACCTTTTCCCACTGGCAGAGGAGTTGAGAACTAAAGAGACAATGATTTACGGTGTTTGGCATAGAGACCACCATCGGAATCAGAAAAAGATTTATCCCACAGTGTAGGGTTGGAATCTGAAATGCACTACCTGAGTGTGTGGTGGGTACAGATTCAATCATGGCTTTTAGGAGGGAATCAGAGAAGGAAGAGAAGATGTTGTCAAGGCTATAAGCTGTAAGAGCTGGGAAGTGGACTATAGAATCACAGAATCCTTACAATGCAGAAGGAAGCTATTCGACCCATTGAGTCTGTAACAGCAACAATCCCACAATGGCCTTATCCCCGTAACCCCACATATTTACCCTGCTTATCCCTCTAACCTACATATCCCGGGACACTTTGGGGCAATTTAGCAATGCACCTAACCTGCACATCTTTGGACTGTGGGAGGAAACCAAAACGCCTGGAGGAAACCCACGCAGACACGGGGAGAACCTGCAAACTCCACACAGACGGTGACCCAAGCCAGGAATCGAATCCATGTCCCTGGAGTGGTGAGGCAGCAGTGCTAATCTCTGGGTCACTGTGCCACCCATCTTAGTCGTGTTGGCAGAGAGCCAGTACAGATACCAGGGCCACCTTTCGTGCTGTAACCATTTCATGATTCTATGATTTTACAATTTTTATTTGCCAACTGCAATTGGAGGAACAACTAAGAAAGGTATTATTGTCGTACACATATTGATCTATCTTGTAAATTCTGATTGTGTCAATTAAGGAAGCAATTCTTTTTGCTCCTCTTTGAAATGAGCAGTTACACGAAATGCACGCTGAAGAATGCATTAAGTCAAAAAGCCTCAACTTGAAAATTAAGCTGTAAATTTTTAACTCACTTGGTCAAGCATCACAAAATCGGAGGAAACAGCAGTAAAATTGATACTCTGCTTTCTCTTCACGATTTGAGGGTAGTATTAGAAGTTTCAGTTGAAGTTTATTTATTTTGTCACAAGTAGGCTTTTGTTAACACTACAATGAAGTCACCGTGAAAATCCCCTAGTCACCACATTCTGACGCCTGTTCGGGTACATTGAGGGAGAATTTTAGCACGGCCAATGCACCTAACCAGAATGTATTTGGGAGGAAACCGGGGCACCCGAAGGAAACCCTCGCAGACACAGGGAGAATGTGCAAACTCCACACAGACAGTGACCCAAGCCAGGAATTGAATCCATATCCCTGGGGTTGTGAGGCAGCAGTGCTAACCACTGTGCCACCATGCAGTGAAAATTATGTCAAAGGTGGGAGATCTGTTGAGGAATTTTTATTAAGTTATTTAAAAGGTGAAATAAATGACTTGCATTTATTTATGAGTTTTCGTAACATTGAACTCCTCAGAATGTCTGCAATTTTCAAGACCATATTTTCAAAAGGAACTGTGTGATTGCATGATAAGTTTATTTATTTACACGTGTCACAAAGAGGCTTACATTAACACTGCAATGAAATTACTGTGAAAATTCCCTAGTCACCACAGTCCGGCACCTGTTCGGGTACACTGAGGGAGAATTTACCATGGCTAATGCACCTCACCAACACTAATTTTGGATGAATGGTGATGCCTTGGTACTGTACAATAATCATTGGGTATATGTGGGTGCCAGAGGAGAGACAATCCATAGTGCCTGCTTTGCAGCAACATGTTTTGTTCTGCATGGTTCTAGGGTTCTGTTGTATGTCATCCACCAACTGTTGGTCAGTTGTTTTTGAATGTAGAAGGCTTTAGGTTTACATTTTGCATTCCATTCCCCTGGCCATTGGACCTCATCATATTTCGTTCCACTATGGACTGCAGGAAACGGTTACCGTAGATTTCTGTTCAGTTTAGGGATGGTTTATGACAACTTGACAGTCTTGGGGAGCAAAACAAGAAGACTTAAAATTAAATTGTTAGTCGCAAGTAGGCTTACATTAACACTGCAATGAAGTTATTGTGAAATCCTCCTAGTTGCCACACTCCGGCGCCTGTTGGGGTCAATGCACCTGATCCACACGTCTTTCAGACTGTGAGGAGAAACCGGAGCACCCGGAGGAAACCCACGTAGACACGGGGAGAAAGTGCAGATTCCACACAGGCAGCAACCCAAGCTGAGAATCAAATCTCGGTTCCCTGGCGTTGTGAGGCAGCAGTGCTGACCACTGTGTCACTGTGCCACCCTTTAATAAGGAATCAGTTGATGGTTCTTCAGAACAAGCAAGTGACATCCTGCAGCAGAGCAGGCTGCACGTGTGAGCTGCGAATTACTTAATAAAATCTCAAAAAAGTACCATAGTTAATTGTATCCAGAAATACAATAATTGAGACCTACATGGCTATATAAGTGTCGTGGCACATCGTGTGTTGACATTTGAATCCCAGAATCATCCAGTTCAAAGATAGACACCACAATATTGAGACAGGGATATTTCTAGTGCCCCACAATGGTTTACTCCATGTTAGCAGTGACAGATTTTTCATTATCATTTGCCAAAGTTTATACATTGAGTCATTCTTCCTTTGACTGGCCCTTTTAACAGTAAACCTCACAATGAGAGTGGAGACAATTAATCCGAAGGTTATTTATCAATGCCAACAACTGTCAGGGTTCCCTCTTGTAACCGACGAAAATGCAATTTTACATTATGCCATTTCATTCTGAAGACATTGTATTTACGGATCTGCTTTGCCTCTTCTGCTGCCTATTATCAGGTGAAAGAGTTGCGGCTGAGATGTTGTTTGTGACACAGGCGACCTGTTAGGATTTGATAAGTATTTACTGCACAGCAGCCAAAAGGTTGTCACATCTGTTGTTGGCAGAAGCGACGGAAAAAAAAATAACCTGGAAATGAGGCGTTTGATTTTCCTGGTTCCTACACTCAAGCATCTGTTGCTATAATTAAGTGGCGCTCAATGATTGCAAACCGATGGTCAAATAAACACGACTCTCTGAATTACCAGCGTAGAATCTTCTGTTCTTAAAGCAACGAGGGGAACAAATACACTCATTCCAGCCGGAACAGAAGGACAACTTTTTTTTTGACGGCAGCTGCTTGACTTTAATAATTAACTTTCCCAGAAGATTGAACTGTTTGTATTATTAATCACTAACTTCGAATTGTAAGAGAGAAGTTGGCACTGGCGAACAATGGGACAACTGTCAATTCAAGACAGCTCAGTTTCATTTTAACCACAGTTTTAAACAGTAAACTATTGCAGCTCTGCTTAAAGTGGCCACCTATTAAACAACCCAGCCTTGGTTTGAGAATGTGTAAAGATCAAGAGGTGGCTGTTTAAAACAGACATCAGCAATTCACCATGGTGAAAATAACACAGCACTTCATAGATTTCTATCGAAGACGTTATATATTTGAATCTCCAGGTGAGATAAAATTATTTGTTCGTTAACTGTGAAAGCTGTATACACACTCGCACACAGAGAGAAAAATAAATCCCACCGCGTAAACGATTCCTGTTTAGTATTCAGCGCTGTCTATGGTGGGAAGATGAATGAGAATGGAAAAATAATTACAATCAAAGCCCTCATTATTCTGCACAAATGGATGTACAACAAGTGAATCTGTTTTTTTAAAAAACAATTGTCAGGTAAATAGAGTACCTCTCTACATGCCCAAGACTGACAGGCTAATCAGTAATGTCGCACTGATGCTACGCCAGTCACATCAACTGGGATGTGGCGACTCTGTTCGCACTACAATACTGCTGGCTTCACAAACTCTGTTAACACTAGTGACAGAATGTACATACATGAAGTATAGCGTCGCTGGTAGAGGAAGAAACGCAATTCAGATACGCCTTTAGTTAGTAAAACTAACCAAACGTCATAGGAAGTCTCTGTTAGTGTAATGTGATTGAAATAGACTCAATAACAGTTTCTTTCTTGCTGCCATCAGACTCTTGAATGGATCTACCATATATTAAATTGATCTTTCTCTACATCCGAGCTATGACTATAACACTACATTATGCACCCTCTCCTTCCCTTTTCCTTTTCCTTCTCGATGAACAGTATGCTTTGTCTGTATAGCACAATACTTTTCACTGTATAACCAATACACGTGACAATAATAAATCAATTCAAATACATGTAATACAAACTAATTAAAATAATATATTATAAGTAACATTTATATATAAATATATTTATGCAGCAAAATAATGATTATAAACGTTCTTCATTTTTAATAAGTAACGTTTATTTATTAGTCACAAGTAGGCTTACATTATACATGCTGCAGTGAAATTACTGTGAAAATCCCCTAGTCACCATACTCCGATGCTGGATTGGGTAACACCAAGGGAGAATTTAGCATGGCCAATGCACCTAACCTGCACATCTTTCAGACTGTGGGAGGAAACCGGAGCGCCCAGAGGGAACCCACGCAGACACGGGGAGAATGTGCAGACTCCATACAGACAGTGACCCCAAGCCGGAAATCGAACCCGGGTCCCTGGCGCTGTCAGGCAGTAGTGCCACCATTTATAATATAAATCAAAACATGAAACTTTGTTTTAATAACCATTCTTGCTTTCAACTATTAAAACATAGCTTTAAATTAAGGGGTGGTAATTATAGGACGGATGTCAGAGGTAGGTTCTTTACTCAGAGGTTAGTAAGGGCGTGGAATGCCCTGCCTGCAGCAGTTGTGGACTCGCCAACTTTAAGGGCGTTCAAATGGTCAGCGGATAGGCATATGGATAACATTGGAATAGTTTAGGTTAGAGGGTCATTAGATTGGTTTCACTGGTCGGCGCAACATCGAGGGCCGAAGGGCCTGTACTGCGCTGTAATGTTCTATGTTCTAAAAGGGTACAGTTCCACTTATTAAATCCCACATTAGTAAATGAATGATATCCTAGGACTGGTTACTAAATGCTTACAGTCTATGTGCAGATGCTGGGATTATCTCCAATGTTTTCACTCAATCTGCTGTAGGAATACATGGAATAAATAGTATAAACTAATTAACATGGCACCAGCTGTTGCCACTGTTTTGGCAAGCATCTGCGGATCGGGAGCCGCAGTATTTCCTTCAGTGTAATTTGGTTTGCAGAGCAAGTGGGATCCGAATGCTTTTGAATGTAACTTAAGAACCCGTTGACTTTATGCAGACTGTTACCTTGTGGATGGTTATATGTGCGTGTGTGAGTGTGTAAGCAGTTATTATTGCAGATGGAACAGATGGCAGATGTACAACAGTGAAAATTGATAGATGGGATATGATGTCATTACTTAGTCTTAGCGGAGGAATAGGTTCTTTTTTTGTGTGCGGGGAGGGGGGAGGAGATATATCTGACCTCTTGAGTTTTGACCCACACTAATCTTCATTTTTAATTCTGACACGTTATTCGTGATTTTAAAATGTGTTGCTTGTATCCTTTTGTGTCACAGCTTAACCTCAGTGTAGCCGAGATTTGTTTTAAAAGCACTGCTTTAAAAATAAATAAATAAACGAGGTTCTCCACCGTGGTACTCAGTAAATATTGTGCTGTATTTTGTTTGCAATGATATTTGAAATTCCGACCAGTTTTCTTGAGATTAGATTACTGTTAGAGCTAAAAATATGAAACCTGCTGTATCTCTTAACCTGATACAGGACTGAAAAAAATAAATACAACGCATGCATCGATTAAAATGTATTCGTTAGAAATCCTAAACTGAGAGGTAAAGTTTCCTTGGTGAAATTGAGCAAATCTTTACAGGATCTCACAGATGTGCAGCAGAGAATATCAAAAATCAATCTATTTCTCTTGGTTGTTGCGGGTCTGGATGGTAGAAAGAGTCATTAAAGATATTGCCAGTTTCAAATTGCGTGAGAGCTTGTCATAAGATGCGAATTTACACTTAAAAAAAATAAATACAAGGCTTGTATTTGTAGAAAAGGGAGAAAAAAAAATGCAGTGACCTTGAACCGGCAGAAAGCAGCCGATGGTTAAGAATGGATGCTCACTGTTCTGGACTTGAACTCCGGTGTCAGAACTTGTGGCATACTGCGTGGAGAGGATAAAATATTAATGCTAGGTAAATGAGTGCTTGCTGAGCTGACTGTGCCATATGGCCATGGTACTGGAAGCAGGATGCTAGCCAGCCTCAGCTTGCCATATGGAGTGGGTGGATAACAGAGAGAGAGAGGGGGGGATGGGGGTGCGGTGGGGCAAAGCCTGGACCAAGCTGAGTTCCCCATATGGGCTGGGTGGAGTAGTCCACGAGGTGGCTACTGCAGACACATCTGCACGCCGATGCATTCCGACCAAAATGTCCACAAAAAAAAACACGTATAAATAATGGAAACCCGTAAACATTAATAAAGAGGGAAGGTGGGCTGGATGGTTCGGATTAAAGTGGGTGAGCTCTGCTTTTCATCGCTCCTTTCCAGGACTGACGACGCCCACATAAAAGATGAAGTCTGTTAAAGGGTAACATCAATCATTCATAGTACTGACATTTTTGCATTACATTTAACATACGGTATACAAGAAGACTTTACAGTGGAATGTGAAAGATAGACAAAAGAACGCTTTTCAATAATTATTTTACATGAGAAATATTAATAATATATTGTCAATTTTGTATCAAAATATCGTTTTGCTTTGAGCTGATACATACCTTATTGATGCCATTTATTATAGATGAGCTTAGTGCTTATTCTTCCTACTCTGCGCTCAGTTAATTTATATATTATGTTGAAGAGAAAATGCTGAAAGGTGCATTGGGTCTCCTTTTAGCCTTAAAAAGGAACAAGTTCCCACAGTCAAAACTTGAGAATATTTACCAAATTGGCAAATTAACAATAAGAATCAACATTGAGTTCTGCATATGTGGGAGTTACTAAGATGCTTCTGTAATAAAGGCTGCCTGGCCTGGTGAACTGCCTGGTTACTTGCGAGGTTTGGAGAAAAGATGTGACCCTGGTTGACTGCTGTTGCCCTGATGGCAGGAGCAGTAAGCGTGTTATGACTAAAATTAGGTCATGCGTACGTTAGTTCCTGACCTTCCAGCAAACTTACTGGGCAGCACGTTGGCACTGCTGCCTCACAACACCAGAGACCCAGGTTCGATTACCGGCTTGGGTCACTCTCTGTGTGGAGTTTGAACATTCTCCCCATCTCTGCGTGGGTTTTCTCCGAGTGCTCCGGTTTCCTCCCACAGTCTGAAAGATGTGCTGGTTAGGTGCATTGGCCATGCTAAATCCTCCCTCAGTGTACCCGAACAGACACCGGAGTGTGGCAATGAGGGGATTTTCACAGTAACTTCACTAAAGCGTGAATGTAAGCCTACTGAAGTTTAACGCTTATTTATTATTGTCACAAGTAGACTTACTGCAATGAAGTTACTGTGAAAATCCCCTACATGTGACATGAACAAATAAACTTTAAAACTTTACTGGAATATTACCAAAGAAGATCCACATTGAATTTGAAACTCTCTCCCTGCAGAATTCCTGAGTTTTTCCAGCACTTTCTGTTCATATTTCAAATCTCCAGCATCTGCAGAATTTTGCTTTTATTATGCTGGAAGATTCTAGTAGATGTAAAGCTGAGTTATAGGTTTGGAGGCTGGGCCAGGGCCAAGGTTGGAGCCTTGATTTCCCTCCAACTAGGCATCTCTACAATCTCAATGCTCAAGTTGTCCAGCATGTATCCTCTCCAGTAAAATCTGTTGAGACTGGGCCCATCAGCAGATCGAGCCAGTGGTAGATATGACCATAAAAGTGCATGGTGGAATCTTGGCCTGTGCTGTCTTGAATATTTATCATCAATTTTTTAATGATGTTTAAAGTTACCCCATTCCAAAAGAATGGCTTCTTATTTCTGGGGTGCCTTGACAACCTTTCTTTGAAAGTTCTCCTGTTGATGACTCAAACCTCCCTGTAGGATCCATTCATTCCTCCAAATAGACTGTGGGGACAGCACTTAGTATGATTTTAAAAATGATTTTCTTTATTGAATATAGCTTGAAATTGAAAATGTACAGAAAACAAAAAAACGAGAGCGAGGGCCCAGAAAATTGGAACCGATTACAAACTTGATCTTGTATAGGATTCAACACACCAACTGAACAACATTGCTTTATAGAACATTATAACTTTTCAGTTACCTTGTGTTATGACATAGCTGGGCACAAGCAGTGTCTGTAACTTTCAAAAACAATTCGCAGCTGTGACCATAAAAACTTGTTTATGACAAAAACTGTTTCTGTTAACATTGCACCTTCAAAGAATGTAGCCAATTTCTAAGTTCAATCCAGAATTCCAAGCTGAATTTTAAGATGTGGTCAAGTTAGTTTATGTTAGCTTTAAAGCATAGCATAATTCATTACACAGGCAGAAGTGCCTACTAAGTAAAGCAAACCGTACAAAGGACCCCATACTTCCTGACCTCCACTGGACTCATCTCAGGCTGATCTTTGATCCAATCATAGGATGTGACTTGGAACGCAGGAATCACAATTTACCTTAGCTAAGTCCAGGTTGGTCCCTCTGATGTTGCTTTGGATCATCTATATTGCAGCCTTTTAAAAATCATTCTTGAGATGTGAGCATTGCTGATAAAGCCAGCATTTATTGCCCATCCCGAGTTGCCCTTAAGAAGATTGTGATGGGCCTTCCTGAACCAATGCAGTCTATGTAGCGTAGATACACCCACAGTGCTTTTGCCTGTGCTGGTTTGATGCAACTGAATGGCTTGCTGGGCAATTTCAGAGGGTAGTTAAGAGTCAACCATAATGAAAAGTTGGGTCAAAGCAGGAATTTTTTTTAGGGATTGGAATAGGATTTTGCTAGCTGTACTTACAAGTAAAATAGAATGTAATTTTTTTTATTTATTAGTTTCAAAAGTAGGCTAACATTAACACCCCAATGAAATTACTGTAAAAATCCCTTTGTTGCCACAGTCCGGCACCTGTTCAGGTACACTGAGGGAGAATTTAGCACTAACAATGCACCTAACCAACAGGCCTTTCGGATTATGGGACGAAATCAGAGCACCCAGAGGGAACCCATGCAGACACGGAGAAAAGGTGTAGACTCTGCACAGACAGTGACCCAAGCCAAGAATCGAACCTGGGTCCCTGGCGCTGTGAGGCAGCTGTGCAAACCACTGTGCCACCATACTGCCCTCACAATTGCAGCTACAATTGCAACATTGATCCCGAAGTTCTGGGCAAGAGCCAGCAGTACCATATCCAGTGATGTTTTGATGGCAGCTAAGATTGACATAGGAATTAATAGGCCGCCACCTCGGGCACTCTGTTATCACTGAAACGATCAAGCCAATCTCTCCACCCACCTCTTACGAGCATCCTTAAGACTTTGGGATTCTTCTATAAGTAAAGGTCATTCAATTCCATTCTTGAATCCCAGTATTGGCAGTCACATGTCAGTTGTCTTCTGTTGCTTTCATGTTGATTGGTGTAAAATTCTTTGATCTCAGAGGGTTGCCATTTAGCTATTTAGTTTCTACTGCTTTTGTTGTGTTTAATTAGTGACGATTGGATTCTGGGTCTGTAGAAACCCCTTTGAAAGCTGGAAATTGCTGTAAGCGATGTTGCCATAGGAACATTTAAAACATTTGTGCCAAAGTCCTCTTTCTGCTCTTCTAATGGCAGAGTTAAGCCATCTATATTAAATGAGTTGCCAGCCACACTATAATAGCATCGAGAAGCTTGATGCAAGCATATTCAGTGCTTATACAATAACATTGTTAACAGTGATTCGAGGTTTGGGAATCGACTTCCCTGCAGTTGACAGAAAGAAAATTCGCGCACCCCATCCCTGTGACTTTTAAACTGGAGGGAAAGCCGTGGAATTTACCCAAACATTTATGCAAGCTGAATTCTACAGCACTGGCATCCAATATTACAGAATTGAAATGTATTGGAGGTGGTTAACACTGCTACCGCACAGTGCCAGTGATCTGAATTCAGTTAAGGCATTGAGTGACTGTCTGTGTGGAGTCTACATGTTCTCCCCATGTCAGCACGGGTTTCCTCTGGATGCCCTAGCTTCCTCCCACAGTCCAAAGATGTGCAGGTTAGGTGGCTTGGTCATGGTAAATTGCCCCTAAGGGCGGGATTTTCTGATTCTGGGGAGAGTGCGGATGGAAAATCCCGCCCAATGTCAATGGACCTTTGAATGGTCCTCACCCCACCTCCACCTCCATCTCCCAACCCCCACCCTTGCCCACTATAATTCCCTTGGCAGGCGAGATGGGAAAATTCCCCCTTTAGTGTCCTAGGATGCGCGGGTTAGGAGAATTGGTGGAGCAAACACATGAAGCTGCAGGGATAAGGCTTGGGTAGGATGATCTATTGGAGTGTTGCTGCAGAGCTGATGGGCCAAATGATCTCTTTCTGCACTGTAGGAATTGCTATGATTCTATTACTGTGTTCGTACTTTCTACAATGTTGTCAAGAATAACTCGTCAAAACAACCTGAGCCACAGGTAAACCGAATGGAGTCAGGATGAATTATCCAATTTTGTGGTGGAGCCTCATTCCAGATAACATTTTACATGTAAACAGAGTTAAAGGGTTAATGGTTTTAACATTTTCAAATCCTGTTCATTTGAAGGCAAAGCCAGTTGCACAATGGTCAATAAGATAGACTTCTGTCAGAAGCTGGTTTGGAAATTGTTGCAAAGTTAACAAATTGGACAAACTGATTTCTGTTTGCACAGATGAGGTCCTGATCTCCACTCCAACCACACGGGAGTGTTTTGAGAAGCTTTCCCTGGCCGGCCAGCATCTACCTCCAGGATTCCCAACTCCTCTCCTCTTCCCCGATGGACTTTCCTCCATAGAAACCCTGCTGACGAATATCCAGGTAAGCACATTGTACAACTGCAGACCGGTTCCGGGTCTTGGGGAGTGGCCGTTGTCAGTAATCAGCATGAATGGCGCACAGTCACCTGGAAAGGAGAGTGGGCATTGGATGTCAACTGGGAACAGCAATGCTGGAAGTACACCATCGCTAGTATTTCAGGAAACAAGGCCAATCGTATTATCTCTGAGGGATGGTTGGATAACCATGATGTGGAGATGCCGACGTTGGACTGGAGTAAGCACAGTAAGAAGTCTCTCAACACCGGGTTAAAGTCCAACAGGTTTATTTGGTAGCACGAGCCACAAGCTTTCAGACCTCTCACCTGATAAAGGAGCAGCGCTCTGAAAGCTCGTGCTACCAAGTAGACCTGTTGGACTTTAACCTGGTGTTGTGAGACTTCTTACTGTGGTTGGATAATCCATGAGTAATGGATAATTTCTGGAACTGTTCACAGGGTTCTTACAGAAGGCAGCCTTAGAGCTATCCCATTAGTTCTATTCCTTACCTTTTCCTTGAAAGGACTAACTAGTTCCCATTGAAAGCTATCAAATAGGAGCATAGAGAACAGGAGCAGAAGGGGACCATTCAGCCCTTCAAGCTTGCTCCACCATTCATTATGATCTTGGCTGATCGTCCAACTTAACAGCCTGAAAAAGCTTTCCCCCCACCATATCTTTTGACTCCCTTCATCTCAAGAGCTATGTCTAACTGCTTCTTGAAAAACATGCAGGGTGCAATCTTACCTGCTGTTCACGCCACACTCCCACTGCAGCAAAAATGGAGACTTTAGCGGCAAGCCAAATCTCCATTCATTGCGGCGAGATAGGAAAATCCTGCCGGCATGAATGGTGGTAAGATTCCGGCCACAATGTTTTGGCCCCAGTTACTTTTTGTGGTAGCAAATTCCATAGGCTCGCCACTCCTGGGTGAAGAAATTTCTCCTCACCTCTGCCCTAAGTATTCTATTCTGTGTGCTCAAACTGATTCTTGGTTCTGGACATCCCCACCCTTGGGAGCATCCTTCTTGCATTTACCCTGTCTCGTCCTGTTATAATTTTATAGGATCCCCCCGCTTATCTTCTGAATTCTAGCAAATACAATTATCACCGACTCAATCTTTCCTCGTACGTCAGTGTTGCCATCCTGTGAATCATTGTGGGCTGAAGGGCCTGTTTGTGCTGTAGTGTTCTATGTTCTATGTTTTATTAAACCTTCTCTGCACTCCCCCGAGAGCAGGAACATCCTATCTCAGACATGGAGACCAAAACTGCACATGATATTCCAGGTGTGGCTTCCCTGTATAACTGCATCAAGATGTCCCTGGTCCTGTACTCGAATCCTCTCGCTGTAAAGGCCAACATACCACTTGCCTTTTTTACTGCATCTGCATGCTTACTTTTGAATCTGCCTCCGCCATTCTTTCAGGGTTTGCATTCCAGATTACAACAACTCACTACGTTACAAAAATAAATCTCCTTCTTTTGTTCTTTGTCAGCTATTTTAAATTTGTGTTCCTTGGTTACTAATCTTTCAGCCAGTGGGAACAGTCTGCCTCCATCTACTCTATCAAAACCTGTCATAATTTTAATACCTCTATTAAATCTCCCATTAACCTTCTCTGCAGTTCATTATTGCTTTGTTATTTACAACATCTGTACCACAAACTTTGCTCAGTGGAATGTAATTTTTTCCACCATTTATTAACTTTTCCGTCACTACAGCTAGTCAGTGTTTGTGTAAAATCTTTTCAGAGTTGGTTTACCTGATGGGAAAGGTGTTATTATTGGTATTTGACGTGTACAAGATTAATGTAATGTGATGCAAGTGCCACCTACTGGAAGTGATGAGTGACACTGATTGGAACTGTATCGGTTTGTTACACTTTATCTGAAGCATGACTACTTTCAAACAAAATGTTGACCAAAAATTATCAGCCTGTATATTACAGCCCCTGTAAAACACATTTGGTAGGTTGCTAGGATTGTTCTACCCCAAGCTCAGTGACTCGAAGTACAAGTGTGCTCTGGGGCTATTGGGTATGAGGGCCAGAATCCCTCTGACCTTACCCGTGGCTAGGTTTATCCAATCCGGCTGCCACGAATGGAGGTTTGCCTGAACGCCAAATTCTCCGTTCTCACTGGTGGTGGGGCGTGCAAATTGGAGAATTCAGGCCATGGTGTCCCAGTCCTTGTTTCATTAGTCTAACTCAGTGATACCGTTTTTTAGGTGTCTTCGCTGTAAACTGAATCTTTTGGAAGGAAGCAATTTTTTTTTAATTTGTGGAATGTAGGGCTGATGATAAGACCACCATTAATTACTAGCACTGAACATTGATGCAAGGCCTTATCCTTGAAGCCCTGCTGTCCAGTGATATTTCCCACTAGGGTGTTGGACTCACAGTGCCAGGGACCTGGACTCAATTCCAGCCTCGGATCACTGTCTGTGTGGAGTTTGCACATTCTCCCTGTGTCTGCGTGGGTTTCCCCCAGATGCTCCAGCTCCCTCCCACAGCCCAAAATTGTGTAGGCTAGGTCGATTTGCCATGCTAAAGTAACTCTAGTGTCAAGGGGATTAATAGGGTAAATATGTGGGGGTTATGAGGATATGGGTGGTCGGTGCAGACTTGATGAGCCAAATGGCCTCTTTCTGCACTGTAGGGATTTTACGATTCTATGAACAGACTCCACCCATTGCCGATGACAACAGATCCATTAGTGTCCAAGTCAAGATAGCTTGCAACTTACAGGGCAAAGTGACGGATGGTGCTCCACCCAAACATGGCTCAGTGGGTAAAACGCACTGTACAAAATGGTACTGAGGCTTATCAATCAAGTTGATGCCCAATTCAATTCTTGGCCTGAGCTTTACCCATTTGTACTCTATAGTGGCGGCAAATAGGGTTTGGGAGGCGTGTAATTAATCGACTTCAATGTCTTCCGAATAGAGAAACTGAGGAATGGAGCCACTATCATTGTTCACTATCCAGCAAGCAGGAAATGTACTTTGAAACATTAAGAACTCTCACAATGCCAGGTTAAAGTCCAACAGGTTTATCTGGAATCATGAGCTTTCGGAGCGCTGCTCCTTCGCCCACTCACCTGATGAAAGAGCGGCGCTCCAAAAGCTTGTGATTCCAATTAAACCTATTGATGTTCGAAAAGCTGTCAGTGTAAAAAGACATTCGTCCAGACTTCTTGTCTTCAGCCTAGGTTTCTGGCACCACCATTTTGAATGATTTGCTAATGGCGTCGCGTTGTTCTCTGATTTAAACAGGGGCTCCTGAAGGTTGCCATAGACAATGCCCGAGCTCAGGAGAAACAGGTGCAACATGAAAAGACAGAGTTAAAGATGGAACTGTTCAGGGAGCGAGAGATGAGGGAAAGCTTGGAAAAGCAGCTGGCTGTAGAGCAGAAGAACAGAGGTAAGCGAGTGGAAGATGGGCCGGAATTTTACCGCCTCGCCCCATCCCCGGATCGGGGCGGGCAAGGCTCGCAGAGCGGCATGCTCCATTGGCCTCAGGCGGGCAAGGCGGTGCAATTCTGGCATCATGCTCTCCTGACAGAGAAAGGCAATGCCAGGTGAAACAATGTGGTCTTCCCACACAAAGATTGACGCCTCTGCATCCCTCTTTCCAGCAATAATTCAGAAACGGTTAAAGAAAGAAAAGAAGGCAAAGAGGAAATTACAGGAAGCACTTGAATTCGAAAGCAAGCGACGAGAACAAGCAGAGCAGGCGTTAAAACAAGCTGCCTCTGCAGACAATCTTCGGGTCCTGAACGGTAAGGGCACGTAAATGACCTGTGATTGAATCTCATGAAACGGTGTGGGCTCTTGTCGCTTATCAATGCACAATAAACTTTGACAGAGGCTGTGGTCACTTTGTATTCAGATTGCGGAACAGGCTGATGAAAGCATTGATGGCGGGGGGGGGGGGGGGGGGTGGGTACAAAGAGGTATGATTCACCGGGATTTCAAAAACAAAATAATGACAATAATTGCTTAGTCCCACATGTCAACGTGGAACAACTGACAAAAGCATATTTTTGTCCCAAGCAGCCAG
Source organism: Carcharhinus amblyrhynchos (assembly GCF_965287045.1). Lineage (NCBI taxonomy): Eukaryota > Metazoa > Chordata > Chondrichthyes > Carcharhiniformes > Carcharhinidae > Carcharhinus > Carcharhinus amblyrhynchos. Next base: position 8,305,599 of record NC_137333.1, on the reverse strand, counting down.
TTTGAAAAGTGAACTCGGTACTCTGATCTTTCCCATTGTTAGATTCGGTGACCCAAGAGATGGAAGCTGACCGCAGCACTGGACGCACAGATGCTGAAAGGACAATACAAGGTACTTGACAGCCGCGGTTATAAATCTGCCTCATGTGCTATACATTTTGCTTAGCTTCAGATTGTTATTCAACCATGCAGTGTTCCAGCTGGGCCACATTAAAATGAGCTTTGGCAAGGTCGAGCTTAGTCTGAATGTTTACACACAGTCTGCGCATTGATCCAGATCTGGAAAAAAAAACTTTTCTTTAAAAGACACTGGACTCTTTTGATTTCTCTTTCGAATTGAGGGTGTACTTAGTTAGCGACGATTCACGTGAAACTTTACCTGTTTAGTGAAATCAGATCACCGAATCCATGTCAAAGTCCGCTAAGTATCTGCAATAAGGTATCTGATTGTAATTTGGTGAATTAGGGCCTCAGAATGTTTTATCTTCCCTTGCCTGCGTGATCACCTCTTATTATCTCATGGCTTGATGCTTTCCTCATCATTCCTTGTTTCAGAAACTTAACAGCAGTTGGCACATGTATGTTGAAGATGTTCTGGAAAATTGGATGCGTTGTAATATGCTTTGTTTCTCTTCTCACATCTAGTGCTGCACAAGGCAGACTTTTATCTGTTTCCACAGCTAGGTATTTTCCTCCAGGGGCTTGGAATCATAAAGTCCCTACAGTGCAGAAAGAGGCCATTCTGCCCATCATGTCTCCACTGACCACAATCCCACCCAGTTCCTATCCCTGTAACCCCACATATTTGCCCTGCTAATCTCCCTGATACTAGAGTTAAATAAACTTGGCTAATCAACTTAACCCGCACATCTTTGGACTGTGGGAGGAAACCAGGGCACCCGAAGGAAACCCACGCAGACACGAGGAGAACTGCTGCCTCACAGCGCCAGGGACTTGGGTTCAATTCCGGCCTCGAGTCATTGTCTGTGTGGAGTTTGCACATTCTCCCCGTTTCTGAGTGGGTTTCCTTTCACAGTCCAAAGATGTGCGGGTTAGGTTGATTGGCCATGCTAAATTGACCCTAGTGTGAGGGGGATTGGCAGTGGTTATTACATGGAGTTACGGGATTAGGACCCGTGGGATTGTGGTTGTTGCAAACTCGATGGGTCAAATGGCCTCCTTCTGCAGTGTTGGGATTCTATGGATTCTGTGAAAAAATACCATCCCTGTGACGAATCAGTAATTAAGACAGAGCCATCCTCCTCTTTTCCCTTTGCCTGCGATGCAATGTGAAATTTGCCAGGCTCAAACAGTAGATTTTTGTTTAGGTACAGGGATCAAGTGAGATGAAACAAAGGAAATAAAGAAGGACTTTGATTAATACAATGGACGTGATTTTCCAGCACTCCTGTGGCATGTTTTCTGGCAGCAGAGGCAGTGAGCCCAAAGACTACTGGCAGGACCTTCCAGTCCCACCAATATCAGCGTTTTGCGTGGCTCACCCATCATGGCACCAGGGAACCCAATGCAGGGTGTCACCTTTGGTGTGACTGGGAGATCCTGCTTTCCAGAAAGGGCTGGAAAACCCACCCAGTATCTTTCACAATCCTAGGACATCCCTGTGTGCTTTGCAGCCAAGAAAGTACCTTTGAAGGTAACAGCAACTGTGGATGATGGAATCTGAAACAGAAACAGAAAATGCTGGAAAATCGGAGCGGGTCCAAACAGCGTCTGTGGAGAGAGAATAGAGCCGACGTTTTGAGTCTGACTCAAAACATTGGCTCTATTGTCTCTCCACAGATGCTGTCAGACCTCCTGGAAGTACTTTTGAAGTGTTGTTGTAATCTAGAAATAGGGTAACAAATTTGCACTCAGCAATCACCCACAAACAGCAATGCAAGAATGACCAGGTCATTTGCTTTTGTGGTTTTGGCTGAGGGATGAATATTGACTGGGACACTGGGGATAATTCTTCTTTAAAGTGGAGCAATAGGATCCCCCTGAGAGAGAGCAGACAGGAGCTCACTTTAACATCGCACCCAAAAGCTGATAGCTCTGATAATACAGTTTTGGGAGCGTTCACCTATGTTTTTGTGTTCAAGTCCTAGAGTGGGGCTTGAACCTAGAACCTTGTAACTTAGAGGTAAGAGTGCCACCAACCGAGCTGCAGTGACTCTCACCAACTTTTACAGATGCACAATAGAAAGCATTCTTTCTGGTTGTATCACAGCTTGGTATAGCTCCTGCTCTGCCCAAGACCGCAAGAAACTACAAAGGGTCATGAACGAAGCCCAGCCCATCACTCAAACCAGCCTCCCATCCATTGACTCTGTCTACACTTCCCACTGTCTCGGAAAAACAAGCAGCATAATTAAGTACCCCGTGCAACCCAGACATTTTGTCATCCACCTTCTTCCGTCTGGAAAAAGATACAAATGTCTGAGGGCATGTACCAAGAACAGACTTTTGAATTGACCTAACTCGCATTAAGTTGATCTTTTTCCCTAGCTAGAACTGTAACACTACATCCTGCACTGTTTCCTGCTCTACGAACAGTATGCTTTAGCTGTATAGTGTGCAAGAAACAATACTTTTCACTCTATACTCATACATGTAACAATAATAAATCAAATCAAATCAAATCAGAAAGGAAGGGCAAGTGAATGGGGATGAGATACAGGACATCCTCATTCTAGTTGACAGATACAGACATGAGGGACTGAGTGGTCTCCTCCTCAAGTCCAGTGTTGCCCAGTATTAATTGTTCTAGCCCCAGTGGTTATGCATTCACCCACCTCTTTAATACCCTAAAATATAGCACTGATTTTGCAGATTCTTGTAGCTGTGATCAAGGTGGAATGGGCAGGGGGAATTATTTCTCAATCAGGCAGTTTTGGGGTGAAATTTTGGAATGAGTCAATAGGAGTGATTTGAAAAGATTAGCTGGCACATGACAAGGCAAAATATTTACCTTCAAAAACTTCATTTGCCTGCTTTTGCATGGCCCTGCCCCTACTTTGCATGTCAGAAGCATTAATCTAACTGTCTACATTTTAACCACTTTAATTTAAAGAAAATTTGCCGCCTGGTTCTCCCCGTTTCCTCCACCCACCCCCCACTTGACCATCGTCGCTTTATTTCATTCCCAGGATAACATTATCACAAATGTATTCCTTTAATGTCATCTCAGCTCCACTTACTCTGACACCTTTGATCCATTTGTTACCCATCATTCATGTTCATGGGGGAGAGAATCTTCGTATTATAATGTCACCTTTTCAAGGGAAGGTGAGATCAGTATGGTAATGAGCTGTAACTGATGCCAGGAGGCAAGGAAAGGAAAGTGCAGGTGCAAAGTGTTTTATATACCACCCCCGGGGCATCTATAAATCAAAGCTGAGGTGGAAATGCTTTGTTGCAGGCTGACAATGATGTCACTTTTTATTACCATTGTATCCACGGTGACTGAGTTGGAGGCAGCCAGCAGTTAGGCTAGTTTCTTTTCAGCTTTCGATTAGCTATGTTAGAAGCGTCGGTGCAGTTCGATATACACCATTTATCTCAACTAATTCAGGCACAATCTAATAAAAGTGTGATCCATTTTAAATTTTGTCGAGGAGGTAGATTTTCAGTTGGACCAAACAACACCCCTCCAACCACACCCTCAGACATCACAGAGCTTTCCATTATCTATCTCTTTCCATTATCTATGGGCGGCACAGTAGCACAGTGGTTAGCACTGCTGCTTCACAGCTCTAGGGACGTGGGTTCAATTCCTGGCTTGGGTCATTGCCTGTGTGGAGTTTGCACATTCTCCTCGTGTCAGTGTGGGTTTCCTCCGGGTGCCCTGGTTTCCTCCCACAGTCCAAAGATGTGCGGGTTGGGTTGATTGGCCATGCTAAAATTGCCCCTTGGTCTCACTTCCTCTGACTTTCCAGCCCCTTCCCTATCGCACACACCTCCCCCTGAGTGGGCACCCCCTTAAGATCCACCTCACTATGCTTCAGAACTGTGTTCCAGAATGTGACCATTTGGAAGTTGCCTCCAAGCCTTTTTCATTCGTACTCGTTCATTTGTAGCTAATTTTAAGATTATATGCAGACTATCAGATCATTTTTAAAACACAGTTAGATGCAGTGTTGTTGCTCATTACTAGACCTGGTTTGGAAAGGTTTTACTTTGCTTTGAGTCACAGCTGTAGATTAATCCCAACAAATGTAACCCCTAAAAATATCATTAACCAACTGCTTCACCAAACTTGATTTGGAGCAAATAAACTTTTGTCTGTTCCGTGTCAGTATTGTATTGAGGTGTTAAACCTAGCTTATCTGCACCCCAGCCTCTGAAGTGAGGTTTGAACCCATGATTGCCTGACAAATAAGTGATGAGTGCCACCACCGGACAGAACCTTCTGGACCCTATGGAGGTGCACTAGCTCTCTGATGCATTCTGGGATGGTACGGTGGCACAATAGTTAGCACTGCTACCTCACAGTGCCAGAGATCTAGGTTCGATTCCCAGCTTGGGTCACTGTCTGTGTGGAGTGTGCATATTGTCCCTGTGTCTGAATGGGTTTCCTCTGGGTGCTGCGGTTTCCTCCCACAATCCGAAAATGTGCGGTTAGGTTGATTGGGCGTGCTGAATTTCTCCTTAGTGTCAAGGGGATTAATAGGGTAAATATGTGGGGTTACAGGGATAGGGCCTGGATGGGATTGTTGTCAGTGGAGGTTCAATGGGCTGAATGGCCTCCTTCTGCACTGTAGGAATTGTATTCCTCATTCGTCCCTCTGAGGGGTCAATGTGATAATGGCTACTTGCCCGGCAACATCGTTGCATTGGCCCAAGCGCCAAGTTGTGCGCCAAATATCCATTTGGATGTGCCCTGCCAGCAACAGGTGGGAGGGCCAATGGAGCGTCCTGTAGCAGGCCTGATGAATGCCATAACCTCAGACATAACCCTTCCTTGAAGTCTTCCCTTTTTCCAAATATTAATTAGGCTTTTTGGGGAGGCCTGTCTGGAACTCTTTAGTTTGTTATTTTTATATACATCATTGAATCATTTGACGTGTTTATCTTTTTAAAAAATGCAGTACTGAGGGAGCAATGTCAAATGTTTCACCTACCTCCTCTGGTGGTCATCAGAAATCCTGACACGATTCAAAGCAAAGCAGGCTAGGGGAGGTTTCCGCTGGTATCTTTCTTGATAAATGTTTATCCCTTAACCAATATGTATCTAAAAGCAAATTACTGTGGATGTTGGAATCTGAGACCAAAAGAGAAAATGCTGGAAACTCTCAGCAGGTCAGGCAGCAACTGTAAGGAGAGAAAAGAGGTCTCTTCTCTCCTTGTAGATGCTGCCAGACCTGCTGATATTTTCCTGCATTTTTTATTTTGGTTATCCGTCAACCAAATTCACGAAAACAGACCACTAGGTCCTCATCACGTTGCTATTTGTGGGAGCTTGCTGTGCATACATTGGCTCAGTAAGAAGTCTCATAACACCAGGTTCGAGTCCAACTAGTTTATTTGATAGTAATCCCACAAGCTTTGGGAAACAGTGTCCCTTCGTCAGGCATGTGGAAGGTTGCGTGTGTGGTACTTCTTACTGTGTTTAACCCAGTCCAACGCCAGCATCTCTACATCATACATTGGCTGCCATATTTCCTACATTACAATAGTGACTGCATTCCACTTGTAAAGTGACGCCTGAATGTTGCAAAAGCTGCTATGTGAATGCAAGCACTTTTTTTCTTTCTTTCAGAGGAGGAAAAATTCTCACTGGGCTAATATCTTTCTATCAGGGACACAGTTCTGATCTCTGGGCTGACAGATTTCACTCAGTGCCGGGGATTCAGAGCAGATAATCTCACACCACTCCCACATGAGAATTTGGTTGGAGTCTAAGTGTAAATTGGGTGCAAACACAAATTTACAGCCTTGGCTTTAACAAGGTTTCCAAAACAAATGAGACACTTGTCAATGCACACATTTTTTAAAAGAAGTATCAATTTGAAGATGTAAGGTTTCTTTTGAGGGAGTTTGCTGTTAATAATCATACCCCAAAATGGGATAAAATGTAATCATGCAATCCCTTCTTATGGGAGTTGACCACACATATAGTAACTCCTCTTAGATTTTTCTTCCTCCTTTTTTGCTTTGCTTTGACAGTGGTAACGTCGGATTTTTATCAGGCAACAGGGTTTTGGTTATTGCAGTTAATTAAACTACATTGTGCACCGTTAATATATGGTCTAAGGCTTCTAAGCTGCTGTTTTTATTTCATACTTGGAAGTCCAAAAGGCCTCCTGCATAAAATAAACCCATGTAACTATGTCTGAATTGAAACTGAGACCCATAAACCTCCCATTGTTTTCTTTTAATAAAACGTCCAAACCCTCCTTTACAGATTACCACACAATGCACAAGAACCAAACATCATACACTCCCTTGCCCTCCCTCCTTTTAATCTTGGCACTACCATTTTGGTGCTTGACTGTCTGTTAGGCTTGTGTAATCGAACAAAAACAAAAGATGCAATTTATTGCGGGCATCAGCAGAAAGGATAAAAAGCAAACGGCAATATTCAGTGGTTTAAAGGTTGCCGTTAGATAAGGATTTACATCTGTGCCGTGTGCGTTAATTGCTGGGTATTGTCCCATTGTCAGAGGCACGGGGCTGCAGGCGGTTTTGCAAACTCTATACAGCCGTGACCTAGAACCTTTGGAAATGTATTAAAAAAAATGACACCGCCAACAAGAACTCTTAATTTAGATGTGTACCACTTCATCACGGTCACTGGCAGGGGACAGCACACAGACCCGGTGCAATAATGTTTTTGCACTGTTAAAACTGCATTAATGAGAACATCATTTTGGGGAACTAATTATTTCTATTTGTCTTGTGTCATGCTTTATAATTCCACTATATTAGCACAGGCAAAGCAAATTAATTGCTTTTGCAGAAGTTGAATCATTTCCAAGAATGAGTGCAAATTCACTTCCAGGCTCTTAATTACTGGCAGTACATTGTGTCAGAAAATTCTGTTGATCTTCCCCACAGCACCTGGAATAGATCTATGTTATATAAATGTATATACGTTTTAATGCTATCTTAACAGAGGCGATTGTTTATTTTTTCTTAAACATTTATGCGAGGAATGTTCCCTGTACATTGGCCACAAACGCAGTCATCACTTAAAGGGTTAAACCGTAGAGGGGAGAAAAGAACAAATCTCATTGAAGCAAAAAGGCAGTAATTAATGCCTCCCTTAATTGTCTTCATAAAATATTTGCATGTGTCTAATTTGCATAATGTGCATGTATTAATTAATCTTTCAAAGGTATTTTATGCTGAAAGAGGCCAAAACCATTTTTTTTTGTTTTATTCAACACCTAATTGAATATTTATTCTTTCTTTAAAGAATATTTACAGCGTTCAATGGCCCTGGATCGGTATTAATTTTTTTTCCATGAGAGCAGCAAAAATTCGAAGTTATTTTATTAGACTGAATATTGCACGTGTGAGTTCCCTCGTATATTGGTGGAGGATGCTTAATAGACCACAAGGCATTGTTCCACCCCCACCTCTCTCTCTCTGTCTCTCTCTGTGCCGAATCCACATTGTTTCTAAATTTACCCAGGCCCCAGTAAATTCCTCCCCTGTTGCATAACACACAGCTTGAACTTTATTATGAAGCATTGGTGAGAAAGGTAGCGGAGACCAACTGCAGCTTGGAGCTGAGTTTGACTAATTAAATGGCGTTACAATTCATATTACAAATAATTAATTTTTTTTTAAAACTTAGAACACGGCAAGTATCCCTTTTAATTGGCCTCCGTAGACTATTTTAAGCTATTGAAAGTGTATTAAGCTCTTCCATAAAGGAGGTCTCTGCGATGATTCAAGCTGGGGCTTTGACAATGCTAACCTTGTGGAAGATATGACATTTACAAATGAGTGGATTCTGCTTTTCTGGGGTGCAGTAGGATATTTGACGCTGATCATTTTCTCCCTTTCAAACAAATACAAGGAGCAGTGGGAATAGCTTAATGTATGTTAATGATGATTTGTTGCCATGATAGCACTGGGGAGCAATATAGCTTCAGCACCTTTCTCCAGCATAGGCTTCCATTCACCTTTGGAGAGGGCAATATTAACCCATATTCCTCTTTAGACTGTAGCTTCAATACACTTGCCCCTTTCCCTGTGGGCTGTGTGAAAAAAAAACACGATCTGCAGGTTATGATATTTTTCAATCAATTTACTCTGTGGAATAGAAATGCCAACTAGATAAACATGAGCACTTAATGCTTTAATAAAAGTTGTGTGAGAATGCTAGGAAAGCAAATCACTTAGGTCTGTTTTCAAGCACAATATTTGTCATGTTTCTCCTGGTCTTTACAGAGAAGAACAAGATGTATTTATATAGCCCTGCTCAAGAAATAAAGCATCCTATATACTTCATTGGAACATCATACAACAAATTTGACAGTAAGACACGTGAATAGATGTTGATAATGCTGAAAAATAGGGAGGTGTTAAAAGGCATCTTAAAGGATAAAAGAGAGAGGAGTTTTAAGTTTATTTATTAGTGTCGCAAGTAGACTTAATACTACATTGCAATGACATCACTGTGAAAACCCCCTAGTCGCTACACTCTGGCTCCTGTTTGATTAAACTGAGGGAGAATTTTGCATGGTACCTGATGCCAATGCACCTAACCAGTACTCATTATTATCTGTTGTTCTTCCATACTATCTTCTCCAACATGCATTTAAAATAATCGCAATGGTCTTCAGGATCAGCAACTCTGTTCTGTGTCTTGCTCTATAGCTAGTTCCAGACATTCCCCGAAGCAACACTGACCACACAAACGAAAAAGGAACACAGTAATGTTTAAAGCGCAGTTTTATGTTCCAAAACCGCCATGATAAATCAGCAAAACAGCCCATAATGAAGTTTAAAAACTACTGTCAGTAATAACAGTCCAGAGTTGTGCGGGTTAGGTTGATTGGCCGCACTAAATTGACCAGTGTCCTGGGCAGTGTGTGTTTGAGGGATTAGCAGGGTAAATATGTGGGATTTTGGGGATAGGTCCTGAGTGGAATTGTTGTTGGTGCAGACTCGACGGGCTGAATGGTCTCCTTCTGCACTGTAGGGTTACTGTGCTTCGATGAAGTGTTGAATATATTGGTATAATATTCCACTGTCAGCATTTTAACAGGAATATTGGCCTGTTTAAAGAACAGAAGACTCAAAACAACAAATGTATCACCTGGTTTTGTTTTTCCAGAATTAATTTCAGCCCTAAACTTCCAAATTTCAATAATTCCATCTCAGATTATTTCTGAAAAACTATGCACAAAAATTCTGAAGAAAAATTCTAACAAACATTTTGGTAAAATTCAAATCTGTAGGGTGATCCCAGAGGTCAACGAGAATTCCAGCCATAATAATGTTCAGCATTGGGTTCGGGCAAATCAGCCCAAAATGGTCAGCTTCTAGAGTAACTGGCTCTAAATCTGTGATATGGCAAGGGCAATGTGATTATTAATAAGTTTATAAGGATGTATGACACTATCAAAACCAGAGCATGACTCTAATAGTGGGAATTATACATTTTTAATTACGGCACAGTAATGTTCTCTCTATCACCTTGATCTAAGAGTAGAGTACTTGATCTTCAGTTCAAATTACCAAACAATTAACACTTTGATTCTGGGTTTTTGAACCTGAAAGGTGACTCTGATCTGATGACAACCCATGTTGGCAGTCAAAGTTTCCTTTTGACCCCGCTTTATCTCACATTCCGTGAATAGTTCTTAAGGGAACCATGAATAAAGATGAAAACAGGTGACAATAACTTGCAAGAGAGAACTATAAGGAGAGAGATTATTTTTTGATGCCTCTAACTGAAAACAATGTGAAACTCAACCTTTGTACTTGGGGAATGAAGGTCTTTTTTCCCCCAATAAGGACAGATAGGCCTGGACTTTTTGGTTTGAGTTATTTATTGTCACATGTATTGGAATGCAGTTAGAAGTATTGTTTCTTGAGCGCTATATGGACAGAACTTAGTGTTCATAGAGTACATAGAGAAGGAAAGGTGAGGAGCAAAATGCAGTGTTACAGTCACAGCTAGAGTGTAGAGAAAAATCAGCTTAATATAAAGTAGATCCATTCTGATGGCTGCAGAGAAGAGATTGTTCTTGAGTTGGTTGGTATGCAATCTCAGATTTTTGCATCTTCCTCCCGATGGAAGAAGGTGGAAGAGAGAGTGTCCGGGGTGCGTGCGGTTCTTAGTTATGCTGGCTGCTTTTTTGAGGCTGCAGGAAGTGTAGACGGAGTCAATGAATGGGAGGCTGGTTTGCCTGATGGACCGGGCTACATTCACATCCCTTTGCCCTTTGCCCAAGTGAGGGATACAAATCAATTTCACGCCAGCCTCCAGTGGGTTTTCCAATTCATCATGAACACCAGTGGAAGATCTCACTGGAAATTCACACTGGTTGTAAAACCGATTTCGCCGATGGGGGCGTAAGCTGCTTTGGAGATGTGCTTGAGTATGTTTCAGTACACCAGTTCCCATCCACTTTAATTTGCACCTTTACAATATTGCAGTCAAAGCATCCATGTTTGTAATTTTGTGCCAACTCATGCTAAATAATGGATAGTTTTGATGCGGGAGGGGGAGTGCATGTTGACTTGGAATGGATTGAGGCTACCAAAGGACATTTCACATCCATTAAAAAAGAAGGATTCTCAATCTTTGCTGAATTAAAACTAAAACGTTTTTGTGTTAGAACAGTGAAACCTTGACATGCTATTCCTGATTTGGGTGCGCAGATTCGATAAACTTACTCAATAATTGCGAGGCTTTTTTTGATTTACCCTCTGCTTCCCACTTGTAGCCATGGCCATATCCCAGTCACCTGGAATAACAGGCACTGATTTGATTTGATTTATTATTGTCACATATTTAGTATACTGTGAAAAGTATTGTTCCTTGCGTGCTATACAGACAAAACATACCATTCATAGAGAAGGAAAGGAGAGAGTGCAGAAAGTAATGTTTCAGTCATAGCTTTGTTAGAGAGTTTAAAAGAGTTAGAATGAAGTTTTAGAAGCATAGAACAAGAGTGAAAGATAAAATTATAAGGTTTGCTGGGCACAGCTTGCAAGAAGTTGCCTCACTCTGGTGCCACCTTGGTTGTATAGTTTTAGTTTGAAATGTCTCTGTAGCCAAGTGAACAAAGGAAAAACCCATGATGAAGTGTGGACATAATATTAAATTCACTGATTCTTTGCTGCCAAAGGGAAGAGAGAGGACAGATTGGCGAGTGGGTTTAGTTTGGATTAGCCTTTGGGACTGAGACAGGATTTTACTTAATGAGGGCCCACCAACTCAATAGGACATGCCAATGATTTAAAATAATGGTGAGAATGAAGCTTGGCAAAGAGGATGACTGATCAGGGAAGGCCTTGTACCATTTTTTGTCACAGGGTAGGATTTTCTGTCCCTTCTGCTGGCGGGATGTTCTGACTCCAGCGTGATGACCCCTGTGGAGGTTTCCCTGATGGCGGGGCAGGCAAGCTATGCAAAACCGGGTAGACATTACAGCGAGGCTGGAAGATCCCACCAACTGCCAATGGTGAGCCGCCTCTGCCACTGGAAAACCTGCTGCATTGGGGCTGGAAAATCCAACCCACAGTCTGTAGTCTGATGGGTCAGCATGATTACATCATCGAACTGCACACGTCCAAACCACCAAAAGAAAAGTTTGCTTTTCTACATATGTTATAGCTCCAATATTAAACATTGCTTTGTTTGAGTGTAGCTCAATGCCATACCAGTGTAGTAACATTTATATAATGTTACAACGCACAGGTCATTTTTACCTCTGTGCGATTTTGGAACCACCCAAAGGAATATACTTTGCCTCGTAATCTTATACAAGTATTTATGAGGTAATAGGATGTTACTGGTTTTGGTAAATTAAAACAGGATCTGACACACTCTGCCATGAACAATTAACAGGTCTTTATTTTAAAACTGGTGACATTTAACACAATTAACAAACTGAATCAACTCCCCAATAGAATGCTGTTTGAATATTACAAGACTCATTCAGAAATAGCAGAATACATCATTACAGAATTTAGTCACTCAAGTAAAATACAAACAGGTGACTTTGGAAATATGACCTTTCTTCAATTATGCTCATGTCTGGAGCATTTTCTGGGTTGGTAATCTCTCTATTCTGATGGTGTTCTATGAAGACATACAGGCAACTGCAGGATTTACCTGAGAGCCTCGCTGTTTCTTCCTTCCGACATAAGAGTTGTCAAGCATTCTCTACCAGTTATTCCCCCTTGTCTGGACTTGTACATTTGGAATTACCTCACAGTATTCCTGTGATCGGAGTGGCTTGAGGCTGTCACATTTGAATTCCATTGGTTCTGTGCCTCTGCGTGCTTGCTTTAATTTCGTTGGTCCAATTCAAAAGCCTGTTCTGGTTAGTCGGAACATTGACTTCTGGGCTGTGTTACAATGTTGCAAAGACCTGCTTCTGCAGCCTGCACTCTGCAATTTAAAATTCACAGAGAGATCATGTTTTTTTTAAAGAGACAATGCTATATGCTTTCTTTTGTTTGTTCTTCGCGTTTCTTTTCACTATTTCCATTTTCAAACGCCATACGTATGCAACTTCACAACAATGGTTATCTCCCAACGCCACAGTGGGATCACACTGACAAAGCCACCAACACGCTGGCTGAGTGTTGTGGTAGCGGCTTAGACTCCCAGCCCTAGTCACTGTTCTGCCTGGCAAGTTTTCAACCTCCTTCCATGCTCTCAAAAGACGCATCAGCAACAGAAGATTGTGCAACGCTACACTGCACATTGCAGGACAGTGAGATAAAGGGCTATAATACAGCGGCACAGGAACAATGCTGAGCTCAAGTATCACAGGTTCTGGCCTGCAGGTGTTTTGTTATAGTAGGACAAGTGTGTCATGAAAGCTACCTTTGGTTTGTAAAAAGTATCTATTGTGTGTAGGGTCCATTGAGCAGCTTACATTGTTCCTGAAATGACAGCCTCATTTTTATGTTGCATAAATGAGGGCATATTTCCATTAATCACTAATTACTCAATTATAAGAGTTACAGCAGTCTGTAAGACTAATTCATCTTTCAGAAAATTTGGATCGAGTTAATTAAAAGCCATGCACGTATTTTGCAGTTGGTATTTTATTGAACAGAGCATAACTTGGATGCACACCATTCACTTGTCCACCACACATTATAATCCAACCGCAAGTGTTTGGAAGTTTAGTGAACAGAAAATGATGTGATTAATGTAACTGCAAAATAATCTCGTTGTTACACCCTGTGGAAGCATTGTGTGGCCTCAGTTATGAAACTCTATTGTAGGAGGTAACTAAAATATGGCACGGTGGCACAGTGGTTAGCACTGCTGCCTCGAGGTGTCAGGGACCCAGGTTCAATTCCCGACTTGGGTCACTGTCTGTGTGGAGTTTACACATTCTCCCTGTGTCTGCGTGTGTTTCCTCCAGGTACTCCAGTTTCCTCCTGCACCCTCCAAAGATGTGCAGGTAGGTTGATTGGCCATGCTAATTTTCCCCAGAGTGTCGGGAGGATTAGCAGGATTTATACTTGGGGTTATGGGGATAAGGCCTGGGTGGGATTGTGGTCAGTGCAGACTCGATGGGTTAAATGGCCTCCCTCTGCATTGTAAGGATTCCATGACTGATTTGTTCCTCTACTAAGTATGAGCCTGAATCCTTAGGGTTGGCATAGGGGGTGTGGGGGGCTGTCTGAAGAGTTGGCAGGGAACATGTCCCCTCTGAATCCTACAGCCCTACTGCTTTTTACGCTCTGAGTGAATGTTGATTGGCATAATCATAGAATCCCTACAGTACAGGAGGCCATTTGGCCCAGCAAGTGTGTACCAATCCCAGTCTCACCCAGGGCATATTCCCATAACCCAAACATTTAATCTGTTAATCCCCCTGACAGCAGGGTCAATTTCACATGGCTAGCCAACCTAACCCGCACATCTTTGGACTGTGAGAGGAAACTGGAGCACCCAGAGGAAACCCACATAGACATGGTGAGAACATGCAAACTTCACACAGACAGTGACCGGAGGCTGGACTCGAACCTGGGTTCCTGGCGCTGTGAGAATCCTGTTAAGGGAAACAAACTCATAACAATATTAAGGGAAACAACCTGTAAGTGGCTATTAAGCAGGCATTAAAGAGCCATCTTTGGGGCAAAGGTGGATTTCTCGATGTAACCTTGCCCATCCCAATGCAAAATCACTGTAAGGTTGGGGCAGGCAGGACCCAGAAGGAATTCTGTCTGTGCAATTTCAGGCTGGAAAACCACTGGTGGGGGAGGGGTGTCTAAAACTCTAGTAATGGATTAACGATGGCTTATATAGTTCTTGTTCAAGTTGCCCACTGTATACCATTGTGTATCTGTCTGAATGTATGCAAGTAAACTTTTCTTCTCAACGCACAAAATTATACAGAAGAGCATAGTGGAAGACCATTTGGCCCAATAAAGAAGTGGCAGTGAAAATACTCCACTCAAACTTTCTCCTATGCATCTTGTCTATCTACCAGCGTTTTCCTCCATTTATTTCTCCTTCATGTGCTTATCTAGTTTATCTATAAGTACACCATACTCTACTGGCCTCAACTATTTCATGTAATAGTGACCAGCTGTATAGGGCATTGGTGAGGCCGCAGCTGGAGTACTGTGTGCATTTTTGGGCGCCGCACCTGCGCAAAGATATTTTGGCCTTGGAGGGAGTGCAGAGGAGCTTTACTAGGCTGATGCCGGAGTTGAGGGGGTTGAGCTATGAGGAGAGGCTGAATAAATTAGACTTGTACTCGTTAGAGTTTAGAAGAATGAGGGGAGATCTCATTGAGACGTATAAGATGATGAATGGGATGGATAGGATAGAGGTGGAGAGACTCTTCCCGCTCAGAAAGGATAGTAGGACTAGGGGGCACAGCCTCAAGATAAAGGGGGGGCAGTTTAGAACGCAGTTGAGGAGGAACTTCTTCACTCAAAGGGTGGTGAATCTCTGGAATTCTCTGCCCGTTGAAGTGGTGGAGGCTGCCTCGCTAAATATTTTTAAGACGCGGGTTGATGGGTTTTTGATAAGAGAGGGGATTAAGGGTTATGGGGAGAGGGCGGGAATGTGGAACTGAGCCAAGACAGATCAGCCATGATCTTATTGAATGGCGGGGCAGGCTCGAAGGGCTAGTTGGCCTACTCCTGCTCCTATTTCTTATGTTCTTATGTTCTTATATGTTTGACACTCTTGTAGTTTATGAGGAACTTTCTCTTGTTCCCCATTTTGCTTCTTGCTGCCTACAAATATTGTCATTCTCCAATCTTGCCGCCATAGTTGTGAAGTTTTTGGTCAAAATGCTCTCAGGATGGAGGCTGGTTTGATGAAGGAACAGAATAAGTAATCTGTGCGGAATAAGGAATTTTTACACAATGAAGATTCCGCCATTTCGGCTAATTCTGACTTCACGGTTATTCAATGTCATCGCCACCTGTCTGTAATACAAAAGTCATACAGTCACAGAGGTATACAGCACAGAAAAGACCCTTCAGCCCATCGCTTGCATGCTGGTCAAACACAGCCACCCAACTATTCTAATCCCATTTTCCAGCACTTGGCCCCATAGCCTTGTTTGCCTTGGCACCATAAGTGCACATCTAAATATTCCTTTAGTGTTATGGGGGTCACTGCTTCCACCACCCTTTCAGGCAGCGAGTCCCAGACTCCCACCACTGTCTGGGTGAAAAAGCTTTTCCTCACATCCCCTCCTGCCCCTTCTCATAAATCTATACTCCTGGTCATTGATCCCTCCATCAAGGGGAAGGAATTCTTTATGTCTATTCTATCTATATCCCTCATACTTTTATACATCTCAATCATGTCTCCACCTCAATCCTGCTGTAAATCTGTGCCACTTCATGCCTGAGAGCTGCACTTTTTAGGTACTTTCCCAGATAACAGAGGGATCTTTGAAATGTACCCGAATCAGAAAAAAAGGCATTTTGTTCTACATCTTGCATGGTGCTCTCAATTGACAAGTGGATCCTTTGACACCCAGCTTCAAGTTTGCTACCTAACCCTGTTGCGAAATTACCCAAATCATGAAATGCAAAATGCAGAGCAGGCTGGCTACGGTCTGCAATAAAAATGCAATTTGATTCCGTCACTGTGAAACAACGGTCTCTATAATCAGCACAAGAGTCACTCAAGTAGCTCCACATTATTGCTCAAGTGCGCAGTGAGATTCGTTGGGTCACACTCCATTTTATTTTTGAAAGAATTATCTCACCCTTTAATGAATTTTACACAGCATCTCTGTACTCAGTGCTTGAATAAAAATCACAAGAATGCAATGCCTTGGAGGTTTATGGCAAACTGCTTTAATTAGTCCTGCTGCTGTCTTTTCCCGGAATTGCTTAGATTCTGTTGACACAAGGCACAACAACAGTAGCCAAGTCCATAAGGTAAGAGAAAATATTCATTAAAAAAAAACGAGGGGCCAATTGTTCGACTTGCTGTCTTCAGTGGCATGTTCTCTCAGTGTCTATTTATAAGTTTGCAGCATACTTTTAATGGCAATTGTGATCTTGATGGGGACATTAAACTTTGAGGTGGTTCCCCTTTACAACATAATTCTTAAACATTTTCCCATGCTGAAAATTAAACCCCCATCCGCGATGTTTCCTGCCTCGAATCCAGAGCACTCCTTTGTACCTTCCTGTCAATGTCTCTGTCTAAAATTCCTAATGGCTTAAAAGCAAATACAAAATTTGTTTTTACAATCCTGGCTCATCTCTAATTAGCCGCTTCCTGTTTTAAGTAATCTAAATAAAAGGGGCTAGGAATCTGCAACAGATGTTCCCCAATGTTTGTTTGCTTTTTATTTTGACTTCTCCAGGCTGTGTTATCAGCTACTGATGGAACATTAGCACTTGTTTGTCATCAACTTCTTTTGTGTTCCTTGGAAAAAAAATTATTAGCACATCAGGTTATAGCATGACTGTGAAATGAATTATGCTTCTCTTCTCTCCTCTAGGCACAGTCGCATTTTAAAAATAAACCACAGCTTTCCGATACATTAAAATGAGTCATGCTGCGTCTAATAGATGCTGTAAATGGCTGTATGACAAGCGGGGGTCAAATGCGTTCAGACCAGCACGTAGCTCTGATCTTTCAAATGGACGGGACACCTCTTCCATTCTAGGTGTGAGCGAAAGGCACCAGTTAACCCTGACCGCTTGCACACCATCGAACTAAGAAACCATAGAAGCGCCACAGTGCAGAAGGAGGCCATTCAGCCCATTGAGTCTGCACCGACTTGCCAAAAGAGCGTCTTACCCAGACCCACCTCTCCACCTGGTCCCCATTACCCCACCCTTTCACCATGGCTAATCCAGCTAATCTACATATTTTGATACACTAAGGAGCAGCTTAACATGGTCGATCCATCTAACCTGCACATTAATGGACACTAAAGAGCAATTTAGCATGGTCAATCCACCCAACCTACACATTTTTGGACATTAAGGGGCAATTTAACATGGTTAACCTACCTAATCTGCACAACTTTAGACAGTAAGGAAGAATTTAGCATGGCCAATCCACTGAACTTGCACATTTTTGGATACTAAGTGGCAAATTAGCATGGCCAATGCACCTAACTTGAATATCTTTAGACTCTGATAGGAAATCGGAGCAGCCGGAGGAAACCGATGCAAACACAGGGTGAACATGCAAACACCACACAGAGAGTCACCCAAGCCTGGAAGTGAACCTGCGTCCTGGTGCTGTGGAGCGTCAGTGCTGGCCACTTTGCTGCCCACTGTGCCACCATGCCACACCAGGCAGTTTCAGTCACTTCACCATTAATGGGTGTGCCTTTGCTGTTTGGGCTCTAACTTCTGGAGTTCTCTCCCTAAACTGCTCTGCCTCTCCTCCACTCCCTTCCTTTTCAAGAGGCCCCTTAAAGCCAATAATTTTTGTTCACCTGTTTGAATATCCCTCTATGTGATTAGTATCAAACTTCATTTGTCAGATGCTCCTGTGAAGCATTTGGTGATACAATGCTGTTGTGTAAAAGAAAGAAGCTGCCAAAAAGAACCCATTGGTTATAAAGCTGGAAACTTGGCTTATAAAGTCCTTTTTTTAGTGAGTACAGATTTTATATTAAGCTGAATGGTTGTAAACTCTAACTAAGGGGCCTTATCTGTACTAGCCATGGCAGGGGGGATATATTTTACAATTGACACCTTCAAGTCGACGTACATTCATTCATCTCCTCACATCTGTGAGGAGCCTTACATAAGCATTGATGGAGGATGCGCCAACTTTTATATAGGCCACAATGATAACAGATTAAATCTTGCTGATTTTTTTTAAATTTGACTTTTATTCATTATTACAGATATTGGGGTACAGTGGAAAGTGTTGTTTTTGCGTGCTTTACAGACAGGGCATACCAGACATAGGGAAGAAAAGAAGGTGCAGAATGTGGTGTTCCAGTCATTGCTAGGGTGTAGAGAAAGGTCAACTTAATATAAGTTAGGTCCATTCAAAAGTCTGATGGCAGCAGGGAAGAAGCTGTTTTTGAGTTGGTTGGACCTTGACCTCGGACTTTTGTATCTTTTTCCTGGTGGAAGAAGGTGGAAGAGAGAATGTCCAGTGTGTGGATGGGGTCCTTGATTATGCTGGCTACTTTACTGAGGCAGTGGGGAGTGTAGAAAGAATCAGTGGATGGGAGGCTGGTTTATAACTCTTTGTAGTTTCTTATGGTCTTGGTCAGAACAGGAGCCATACCAATTTGTGATACAACCAGAAAGGATGCTTTCTATGGTGCATCAGTAAAAATTGGTGAGAGTTGTAGAGGACATGCCAAATTTCCTTAGCCTCCTAAGAAAGTAGAGGCATAAGTGGGCTTTCTCAACTATAGCATTTGCTAGGAGGAAGCAGAACAAGTTGTTGGTGATCTGGACACCTAGAATCTCTTGACCATTTCCACTTTGCCACTGTTGATGTAGAATGAAATGCCTTACAAATCCATCAATAAATGCATTTCTGCACTAGACTCCTAAATATTCAAATTCTGGTGGCCAAATTATTTATTCTGTATTTAAAAGATGAAATAGCAACACCGAGAATAACTGAATAATGAGGCATCAGACCACTCTCAGAAACCATGAATGTGCTCTGATGTCCCACAAATCACACTAGTGATTTAACTGTTGGCAAAAACCTCTTTCTGGTTGCACTTCAAAAATAGAAAAAAAAATTACACAGCTATGGGGAATTTGGATAAATCCGATAGTCTTTCAGAGGGCTGACATGGGTGTGGTGGGCCAAATGACCACCTCCTGTGCCCTCACCTATTGTATCAGTCTGCAATTCCTACGGAGAGCTACCCTCTTCAGTGTTGAGAAATTGAACGTATGTCTGTAAGCCTGCAACACATAATTTGTCTCTGCTTATTATGGGGTGTCGCACCCCTGTACAGTGCAAAGCACTGCCGCTCCAATTCAGGTCCAATTCAGGATGTGGAGATGCTGGCACTGGACTGGGGTAAGCACAGTAAGAAGTCTCACAATACCAGGTTAAAGTCCAACAGGTTTATTTGGTAGCACAAGCTTTCGGAGTGTTGCTGCTTCTCCAGGTGAGTGAGGAGTTGTGTTCACAAACAGGGCATGAATAGATACAAACTCAATTTACAAGATAATGATTGGAATGCGAGTCTTTATAGGTAATCAAGTCTTAAAGGATCAGACAGTGTGAATGGAGAGAGGGTTAAGCACAGGTTAAAGAGATGCACATTGTCTCCAGCCAGGACAGTTAGTGAGATTTTGCAAGCCCAGGCAAGTCGTGAGGGTTACAGATAGTGTGAACTCAAGGTCCCTATTGAGGCCATCCTCACATGTGCAGAACCTAGCTATCAGTTTCTGCTCAGCAGTTCTGCGTTGTCATGTGTCGTGAAGGCCGTCTTAGAGAACGCTTACCCGAAGATCAGAGGCTGAATGCCCATGACTGCTGAAGTGTTCCCCAACAGGAAGAGAACACTCTTTCCTGGAGCATAGTATGGTTTTAAGTATCTCTACTGCAACAATAGGACTCTGGATATGTATTCGATGGAGTTTAGAAGGATAAGGGATGATCTCATTGAATATTGAGAATTACAGCATACTGAAAGACCCGGATAGAGTGGATGTGACAAAGGTGTTTCATTAGTAGGAGAGATTGAGTTCCAAGGACACAGACTCAGAGCAAGGGGACAAACCTTTAGAATCGAGATGATGAAGTATTTCTTCAGCCAGCAGGTGTGGAATGTACTGCCACAGTAGGCTGTGGAGGCCATGTCATTGGGTGTACT
Source organism: Carcharhinus amblyrhynchos (assembly GCF_965287045.1). Lineage (NCBI taxonomy): Eukaryota > Metazoa > Chordata > Chondrichthyes > Carcharhiniformes > Carcharhinidae > Carcharhinus > Carcharhinus amblyrhynchos. The sequence continues at coordinate 8,285,138 of NC_137333.1, read as the reverse complement.
TAAGACAGAGATAGATAGGTTCTTGAATGGTAAGAGGATCAAATGTTATTGGGAAAATGCAGGAGAATGGGGATGAGAAACTTATCTGCCATGATTGAATGGTGGAGCAGACTCGATGCGCCAATGGGCCAAATGGCCTAATTCTGCCCTATATTTGATTTGATTTGATTTATTATTGTCACATGTATTAACATACAGTGAAAAGTATTCTTTCTTGCGTGCTATATAAACAAAGCATACCGTTCATGGAGAAGGAAACGAGAGACTGCAGAATGTAGTGTTACAATCATAACTAGGCTGTGGAGAAAGATCAGCTTATGCAAGGTAAGTCCATTCAAAAGTCTGACAACTGCAGGAAAGAACTGTTCTTGAGTCGGTTGGTATGTGATCTCAGACTTTCATATCTTTTTCCCGATGGGAAAAGGTGGAAGAGAGAATGTCCGGGGTGCGTGGGGTCCTTAATTATGCTGGCTGCTTTGCCGAGGTAGTGGGAAATGTAGACAGAGTTAGTGATGGGAGGCTGGTTTGAGTGATGCATTGGGTTACATTCACGACCTTTTGTAGTTCCTTGTGGTCTTGGGCAGAGCCAGGAGCCATACCAAGCTGTGATACAACCAGAAAGAATACTATGGTGCATCTGTAAAGGTTGCTGAGAGCCATAGTTAACATGCCAAATTTCCTTAGTCTTCTGAGAAATTAGAGGCGTTGGTGGGCTTTTTAAAGTATAGTGTCGGTATGGGGTGACCAGGACAGGTTGTTGGTGATCTGGACATCTAAAAACTTGAAGCTCTCGATTCTTTCTACTTTGTCCCCATTGATGTAGACAGGGGCATGTTCTCCTTTTACGCTTCCTGAAGTCGATGACAATCTCCTTCGTTTTGTTGACATTGACTTATGGTCTAATAAGTTGTGTCTGGTGACAGACAGAAAGTGCTCCACTTTGCACCTACTTGTGTAGTGCCAGCTGTCGAACTTTGTTTTCTTCCCTCTCTTCATTCTCTGGCAGAATTGGCATAGAGTCAATTTCAGTGAAATCTGTTAGGAAAGTCACAAGTTTCAGAGCCAAGCCAGGGAAGAAGCAAATGCCTCCTTCGAGCATGGCATTTTCCAACCTTGACCTGTGCCATCTAATGTCAAGCTGTAATATGATCTCGTTTACAGCTTTTGTTTTTATCTCTTCACCACCCCTCCACCACACCCTGCAGCCCCACCTCCCCCACAGTTCCCAATTTTTTTCTTTGTTGATTTACAGACCCAGATGGCAGTAGATCCTCTTTCCTGCCTGTGTGTTTTTTCTTGATTGGTTAGCCATGCCATTCTGATGGAAGATGGCGTCACAGCTAAGCTCAAACATGTCCTTGGACTGATGGACAAATACACTTCCCTGCCCCAACTCATTGAATAGTGATCCAGAGCAGGAACCCTGACCGAATTTAACCCTCTGATGCGATGGGACTAATGTTAAAGCCCACCCACTTGCCAATATCTAAAACCTGGCCTATTGTTGGTGATGCTATAAAATTCTCCTCGTTATCACCATCGTGCAGGCAAGTGTTCTGGTAAATCTGTTCCAAATGAGTGCAAATTAGCCCTGCATGTCTTTGTTGGCAGATATATTCAAAAGGGTAATGGTTGCTTGTGGAAATTCTCCCCCATTGTTTGACCTACCGGGCGTAACACTGAAACTCGGTCCGTACATTGTTGATTGACTTTAGGTCACCCCTTTGTTTTTCGTTTCTCTGTTTCAGATGGAAGGATGTATCTGAAGTCATCTGTCATGTACTGAGATAACTGCAAGTGGCACGCCACATGACACAAAAAAGACAATTAGGAACGCGAAAGAAACAATGTTTTAAAAAAAATAAAGACAAAATACTGTCCTCTACGAACAAGCGGGTTAACAGCGCTTTCGAGACAGCTTTACCCAGTCTGCATAACTATGTTACGGTGCCATCCATGAAACGTTTGATGATGTATTACGACGACAGTCCTCTCGCAGCAACTAATTTCGATGGAAGAACTCTCCGAAGCAGATGCTGTGGCTGAAGCTTAAATGATCAAATTCAAATAGTGACTGATTTCAGGAGGTCACTACTTGGCAGGCACACATGAATTAAGTGGCTCAAACGTGAGCTTTGTGTTTTGTCTTTTGGACTAAATTAAGACCAGTGCTGACGAGTACAATGTTAAGCACATCACGCAAAAAAAAGAGGAAAATACTCACCAGTAGTCAAAAAGAAGCGAACGCATTTTTCTTTTCAAATGTCTATTGCTCCCTCCTCCCCCCTTCTCTCACTCCCTCTTTTTATTCTGACCGTCGCTGTGTTTCATAGCTCCCGAACTTCCTGAATTCAATGGAATTTAACTGATAGGGCTGAGAGGGCTATTAAAAATCAAACACTACATCGATGTTGTACGTTTCGACTGGGCAAAGAGAGAAAGCCACATTGGGTATTCAGGCAAGACTTATAGAAGAGAGGCCTAACATTGAGATTTCTCAACCTTAGGAAGCAAAAATCTGGAAAAAAAAGACACACAATAAATGAAAGTGAATGTAAGTTGTTTTAAAAGTCACAAAAGATATATATTTGTGCACTCCACCCCCTGATATGTATCTGTGAATACTTTTTGCTTCTTTGAACCAAACTACTGGTTGGTGTGTATATATGAGGCAGTAGATTACTAGAGAATAAAAACTACACAGTACTTTTGAAATTTAGATGCTGATATGTTTTGTCACTCTATTTGTTCCAGAAACTGCAAATTTTTTTTGTGATGAAGCTCATTAACGAAGCATGCAGGCATGTAAATATTTGTTCTCAAGTCACAGTATTACTGATCGGAATCCTTGGCGTCTGCTGTGCGCCTCTGCAGAAACAGCACGGTGGGTCGCAAGTTCCTCTCTGCCTGCCACTCATGTGAGGAGAGCTTGTCTCCAACTCTCTGATACAGAACTGATGATATTAATTAAGATTTGTGGCGGTTGCGGTGAGTTGGCTCAAAATGCCACAGAAATGTTTTTCGTTTTTATTTTCCAATTATTATTTTTGCGTCACCTTGAAGCGTTACTCTTCAAAAAAAATAGGAACTTTGCAACACTTGATGTAACAGTTGAAAAAAAACCTAGCTGAGTGGTGAGTTAAAAGTCTGTATTCTCCCTGTGTAATAGGGAAGGATGGTTATGTGTATTATCACTGTCTTTGATAAACTGTGTGTTCACCTTTGTGCAAATAATTGGAAGTAAACTCCAACACCGTGCTAATTTGCTAGTGTAGCTTTTTCTCTTCATTTTGCCTTTGTTGACTGCCATGGTAACCCTTAAAAGACCGTCCTTGCAAACGATAAACAAACGGCCACTGTTGACAACACTTCAAAGTGAGCAAGTCCTTGGGGAAGATGTTTCCATTAGTCGGAGAGACTGGGATCCGAGGGCACAGCCTCAGAGTAAAGGGACGACCCTTTAGAATGGAGATGAGGAGGAATTTCTTCAGCCAGAGGGTGGTGAACCTGTGAAATTCATTGCCACAGAAGGCTATGGAGGCCAGGTCGTTGAGTGCATTTAAGACAGAGATAGATAGTTCTTGATTGGTAAGGGGATCAAAGGTCATAGAGAAAAAGCAGAATGGAGTTGAGAAGCTTACTAGCCATGATTGAATGGCGGATCAGACTCAATAGGCCGAATAGCCTAATTCTGCTCCTATATCTTATGTTCAGATGGTCTAAGTCAAACTACACCTTATTGTACTCTGCCATTTTTCTTGGTCATTGGTGAACTTTGAACCATCAGACCTGACAAGCTGATAGCTGTTAAAGAGCCCTCTGAACTTATAGCTCGATAAATACTTGCCCTTGCCAAAGGATCAATCTGACTGGCCTTGTGAAATCTGACTCCATCCGTCAAGCATTTTGTTTAAAAAAAAACAAGGTCATAAGAATGAGAAGCGATGTATTGGTCTTGAAATCACAGCTCAGAAACATAGCAGAAGTGTGGGCAGGCATGGGGGTGGGTGGAATGATCAAGATTGTTACAAACCTGACTGGATCCAACAGTTTGTTTTCCAATATGGCAGCAAGACCATCCAGTTTTTTTTTAAATGGGAGTTCTGAATTAGCCAGATTCTGGAACCTGGAATTAGGGTACCTTCTGAATATTCAAAGAAGTTGGCATGAGGCTTTGTATTCAGGTGGTGATTATGGCATAATACCTGAAAGGAAAGATGATGCGCAAGCATTGTACCCACGTAATAACTGAAGGCAGTATCTGACAGCTGAAGGGATGCTGTTCTTCTCTTGCCCTCCCACTACCCTAGTCTGCAGGCATAGTATCTCAAAGAGTTGCAAGAAGGGAGAATCAGAAAGGGAGCTCCTTGTTTTCTAGCAGCGATGGTCTTGAAAGGGTTAACAGCCGTCTTGATGTGCATTCTGGTAAGGAAAGCCAACTTAATTGTCCATGTGATCTTTATTTTTAAGACAAGAGAGAAAAAAAATATAAAAACTCTTACTGAGCATTTGTTGTTCCTCAGCTCCTTGCATAGAGACTTTACTTTAGCGTAGATCACCCTCGGACAATTACCAAACAGGACATTCCCCATTCCCTCGTAGATTTAGTGCAATTGTGATGACTCGCATCTCAACAGTTAACATGCTACTGTCAAGACATTAGACAAAACCATATTCTACCAATCTAAATCAGACATTCCCACATTCCAGTTGGCACACGGCGCGAGTGGCTGGCACTTTGATGGTTAGTGGCCTATCATCTTTTGTCGAGCTGTTTAAGATGCCAGATACTTCTGGTGTTGAAAACAGAAGTGAAAAAAGGGTAAAAGGAAGCTTACAGGAACCCAATTACTAGAGGGGGTTTCAAAAGAAAGAATATTTTAGAATATTATTGCAAGTTTTCAAGGGAAAAAAGTCATAGGAAGGTTGTGCTGTAGTTTTTTTGAATTACTCCAGTTTTGTTGTTTATTAAGCTCTGTTCATTGACTCTCAATACAATACATTTTCCCGTTATTGTTTATATACTTTTTATCTCAAGCATTTTAATGTTTAGCTATCCTGTATTATAACCACATTTTTGCTCTATGCAAGCCCTTGGAACAGAACACACTCATCTTCAACTAAGACATACGAAAATTGTCTATTTTTATCTATATATTTAAAGTTTTCTAAAAAAAAGGTTATTACGAATTTTGTTGTACAAAATCTGTACAAAAAAAATCTGTTTTTACATCATAATGCAAGAAATCGAGATTTTTCTATGGTAGCTTAGTTATTTGAGCCTGGTTTAAATGTGAGAACCACGTTTACTGTATTGTATTTAATTTTCTTTCTTTTCAACAATCTGCTAATAAAATTGTCTGAAATCTCCATATGATGTCCACAAGTTTATTTGTTTCCTTCCTCAGGCAGCTTTTCCAGCACATTTTAAAACTTACTAAAGTTGGGGAGTCCAGAACGAGGGGCTAGTTTGAGGATAAGAGGTAAACCTTTTTGGATTGAGGTAAGAAGAAATTTCTTCGCCCAGAGAGTGGCGAATGTGTAGAATTCACTACCACAGAAGGTAGTTGAGACCAAAATGTTGTCTGATTTCAAGAAGAAGTTAGATAGACCTCTTGGGGCTAAAGGTACCGAGGGATATGGGAGAAGGGGGTAAGCAGGATATTGAATTTGAAGATCAACCATGATGAAATGAATGGGGAGAGCAGGCTCAAAGGGCCAAATGGCTGCCTCCTGATTCTAGCTTCTATCTTTCTATGTGGGCATCAAGCAGGCTTGGTTGCCTGCCCATCCTAGTTCTCTGGGTTGCTTGTCCAGTGAAATTACACTGCCACCCTCTCCCCTAGCATGGATTGTTTATATAACAGTGTGGGAGAGTGAGGGTAGAATTAGAGGATATTTTAGAAAGAAAGTGGTCTTGATTGAGATGGATGTTCAGTTGGGAAGAGGGAGTTGTGAACATGAAGGGGTTAGTGACAGACAAGCCATTGGCCTCATTTCTGAAAACAAAGAAGTGCGAAGATATTCAACGGTTAATATCACAAGTGAAGTTGGAGAATGTGGAGCAAGAAGATTGGGTTGCCTTTCTCCCTGGAGAATTGATTGTTTAGAGAGTGAGTGAGTGTATTATGTGAAGCTGTTGAACTGAGTCCACTGTTTTTTGTGTTCTTTAGTTTATGATAAGTCTATACACCTGGTATTTGTGCTAGGGCAATGGTGGACTGGGAGGCTGTGTGAGATCTGGTGGTGATGAAGAAGTGAGCGTGTAGCCAATGCAGTTATGGAGCAGATTGCTGGTGTTGGCACTGAGCCAAAGGAGAGGGAATTAGGGGTTGTGTTATTTCGAAGAAAGTTATGGGAAATTTCTTACTCCCCGAAGGACAGAACGATAAAGTGGGGGGAATGCGCTTCTGTCACTGGTTGAGGGGATGAGCTTTCAGTCCAAGTCTAAGCTTTGCCCCTGGTTGTGGGTAGCAGTGTTTCTGTTGTGCGGAAGTTAAAAGCTATGAGGAGGACCCACAACTCAAAAGGGGCAAGGGCAAAGTGACTGTACCTTCAGATTTAAGTTGCCAGAGACGAGGAGTCAATGGGTGAAAGAGTGTGAGTGAGAAAAGAAGAGGAAATAATTCAGAAAGGGGAGAACTGAGGAGCCAGTGGGATGGGAGGTCATAAACAATAAGGATTCTGAAGCAGAGGTAATAAAGAATGGTGTTGCTGAGTCAAAGGATAGATCAAAATTTAACCCAAATGGCTGGATTTTCTGATGCTGACTTCTGGTGTCGTATGTGTGTTCTGAGCCTGTCCATGCTGTCAACGTGCCCTCCAGAGCAACATACTAGGAAGCAATCCCACAGTTGCTTGCCTTTGCTCTTGTCATCCTTCATAGCCTCCTGATGCAGCAGGGTCAGATCAGAGGATGCACAGTGATGTAGTGCCAGCAGGTGAGATGGGTGCAGCCTGGGCAAGTGAGCACAAAGTCACCTCAACATGGAGACACCCTCAACTTGCAGCACTAAAGTGAAAAGTGAACATGTCCGAAGCTGAGGGTCCATTTGGGGTGGAGGGACACAGATGGGGCAGTGGACTTTGACCTCTGGGTGCTGTTACTTGGGTATGGAGCCTCTGGCTCCATCAGCCCCGTTGGCCTGTCACCAGGATGCTACTTCAATCGGGCTGGACCCTCTGCAACCAATGAGGGGTTCTTCTATCATTCACTGGCCACAAAGTAGCTTTTAATTGGGGCTTTAGTTTGACTAATTGGCATCCCATCTCCGTGGAGCAGCACCTGATCTGGTTCACAGCCCATACACACACACACACGGACATGTTGGCAAACACACAAAAACACACACCAACACACACACACACACACACGCTCACACACACACTCACACACACACATGGACACGTTGGCACACACACCAACACACACACACACATTGACACACACTGTAACACAGATACACTCGCACACACATGCTCACACACATGTACACGCACGTGCACACACACATCTACACACACACATTGACACATACATACACAAACTGACATATACGTATACACACACGCGCAAACACAGTCACATATACACACATACTGATAAATAGACACACTCACACACTCTGGAGGGGGTACAGTGCAAAGTCATCTGAATAATATTGAGTAAGAGGATTAAACAATGAGGATAGCAGATACACACATTTGTCCAGGTGTTCAAAATAATCAAAGTATTTTGCAATGAAGAACAAAGGGGAAACCCAGTAGTTCCGGCCATTCAGGCATGAACTCAGCAGGCATGTTTTCAGACAAAGGGTAATGAAAATCTGGAATTCCCTCCCCACCCAATCCTGTGGACAATGGATTAATTGAAGCCTTCAAGACTTGTGATTGAAAACTTTTTTCATTAGGTAAAAATATCAAAGATATAAATCAAAATAAGTTTTATTTTATTAATTCATGAGATATGAGCATCGCTGGCTAGGCCAGCAATTATTGCCCATTCCTTATTGCTCTTGAGAAGGTGGTGGTAAGTTGCCTCCTTGAGCCCCTGCAGTCCATGTGGTGTAGATACACCCACAGTGCTATTAGGGAGGGAGTTCCAGGATTTTGACCCAGCGACAGTGAAGGAATAACAACATATTTCCAGGTGAGTGACTTAGAGGAGAACTTCCGCTTGGTTGAGTTCCCATGTGCCTGCTGCCTTTGTCCTTTCGGATGGTAGCAGTCTTGGGTTTGGAGGGTGCTGTCTAAGGAGTCTTGCTGAGTTCCTACAGGGGCGGCACAGTGACGCAGTGTTTAGCACTGCTGCCTCACAGTGTCAGGAACCTGGGCTCAATTCTAGCCTTAGATGACTGTCTGTGTGGAGTTTGCATGTTCTCACGATGACAGTCGCGGACTGGCCAGCGATCGAGCTGGACAGCAATTGGAAGACTGGCAGTGCTGGGCCACTGCACATGTGTTTATCTTGGTGCTGACAGATTGGCACTTGTGCAGTGCCCACTCAATGCTATGCAGACGGCCTTTCCAGTGGGAAGAGGCCCCACCCACTGGAGTGATTTACACGAGGGCACTCTGCAGTGCGCAGAGTGTGGGAGACTCATTTTGAAACTCCCGCCAAAAAAGAAACAATGAGATTTACTCCAGTTTTTACGCAAATTCGACATGTAGAATTTTTTTGGGAGAATCCCACCTATTATTCCTTGCGAGCTGTGACAGGCAAAACATACCATTCATAGAGGAGAAGGAAAGGAGAGGGTGCAGGATATAATGTTAGTCACAGCTAGGATGAAGAGAAAGATCAACTTAATCTGCAATAGGGCCATTTAAAAGTCTGATGGCATGAGAGGAGAAGCTGCCCTTGAGTCAGCTGGTACATGCTTTCAGACTTGTGTATCTTTTTTCCCGACGGAAACTCCACAATCCACAATTTAAGCAGTATGTCTTTTGGAATGGAAACAGGGGAATTCTGTTTCGGAATGCTGGTGTTTCCAATTCCTACTGTTCATGCTGTGGCCCTGTGGCTCCCTCAGCAATTCGCATCCTTCAGCTCCTTAGTGTCACATTGTTTGTTTAAGTACACAGTCACAGAAGATTTCCTCTGTGCATTGGCGATGGTGAAATCATAAATCCACTCTTTACAAGCAAGTTTACAATTTCACTGCAGCAGAGAAGGCTCCCCATATATTTTGCGAAACAGCCTACTGCTAATATTTTCCCCTGCACATTAGTTTAACAAATTTATAATGGCATTTGCAAACATCATTAAAATTAATGGGTAAAATATTGAGATATATTCACCAATGTCCTATCACAGTGGAAAATTATGTTCAATCCTACTTGATTGGAACTTGTTGGAAATGACCTCAACCACTTCTTAAACTGTTCCATCCTCTGTTCGCCAGTTCTGAAAAATGTTTGCAAAAAATCCATTTAAAAACAAGATGCTGAATTAACAATGATTCATTTGTGCACACTGGACTCTTGTTTTCCAATTTAAATGCTGATGCAAAGCAATGTTAACAACTGTGGGTAAATTAATGCTTACCTTTTGAATTAGGACCCAGGGGTGTTAATTTAAGGGAGGATACTTTTTAAAAAAAAATTAAGAAAAACACAACGCGCAATAAATCACGCGAGCAGAGAAATTATTGCTGCTAATGATCTTTAAAATCACCTTCGCTAACGAACAAAACCTCATGGAAGACGCAGCACAACTCACTGAGTGAAACCGGGAGTTCCAAATCTTTTGTTTGCAGTTTATTTTATTACCAATCCCAGAAAACGTTCTTCACAACTCCAGGGAACAATTGTCCAATAAATTAACCACGAGCTTTAGAAACCGAAAGCCTCTTAGCACATGTTTTTTTCCAAATGAGACTAATGACCACAGAAAGTCTATCCTTCTGTGATCCAATTTGCTGCAGACCTGCACTTTGTATTTTTGCCTTTTTAAAAGCCTAAGCATTTTCTTCCCTCTCATTATTTTCTTTTCCCTCCGCTCGTCCTCAAAGCGATCAAGGCTACTGGCCATTCAGTGATTCTTCATCAATTGACCATTCTTGTGTGAGACGGCTAGATGGTGGTTCATAGAATCATAGAATCTCAACAATGCAGGAGGAGGCCATTCGGCCCATCAAATCTACACCAATATTCAGACAATAATTCCATCCAGGCCCTTTCCTCATAAACCCACATATTTATCCTGTTAATTCCCCTAACCTACACCTCTTTGGACACTAAGGGGCAATTTAGCATGGCTAATCCACCTAACCTGCACATCTTTGGACAATAAGGGGCGATTTAGCATGGCCAATTGATACAACCTGCATATCTTTGGATACTAAGGGGAAATTTAGCATGGTCAATCCACCCAACCTGCATATCTTTGGACTCTGGAAGGAAACTGGAGCACCCGGAGGAAACCCACACAGACATGGGAAGAACATACAAACTCTGCACAGAGAGTGACCCAAGGCTGGAATTGAACCTGGATCCTTGGCGTTGTGAAGCAGCAGTGCTGACCACTGTGCCACCATGCCGCCCACTGTCCGAGTGGGAATGGTCCTCAATATCAATCATGATCCTTACTCCCTTTCCACTACAGCTCCCTCAACAGAGAACCAAAATGATTTTTGAGCACAAAAGGAATGAAGGGACAGGGCAAGAAAATGGGGTAGATGTAAAAGCTCAGTCATGATTATATTGAATGTTGGAGCAATCTCAAGGGAGCATTATCCTAACTCCTAAGTTCTAACCTAGCTTTATTTCCTCTTGCCAGTTTATTAATGCTGCAACCAGACCAGACATTTTCCATGTTTGCTTTTGATAGGTCAGGGATTTTAAATAAACCTTTCTTATTTACCCCATCCCCAGTACACGACACCCCAAGAATATAAGACTGACAGGAATCCAAAGAAGGCAGAGGGCGACACAGTGGCATAATGGTTAGCACTGCTGCCTCACAGCGCCAGGGTCTGGGTTCGATTTCTGGCTTGAGTCACTGCCTGTGCTGAGTCTACAAGTTCACTGCATGTCTGTGTGGGTTTCCTCAGGGTGCTCCAGTTACATCCCACAGTCCAAAAGACAGCATGGTGGAACAGTGGTTAGCACTGTTGCCTCACAGCGCCAGGGTCCTGGGTTGGATTCCCGGCTTGGGTCACTGTGCTGAGTCTACAAGTTCTCCCCATGTCTGTGTGGGTTTCCTCTGAGTGCTCCAGTTGCTTCCCACAGTCCAAAAGACAGCATGGTGGAACTGTGGTTAGCACTGCTGCCTCATAGTGCCAGAGACCCGGGTTCAATTCCCGGCTTAGGTGATTGTCCGTGTAGAGTCTGCACGTTCTCCCTGTGTCTGTGTGACTTTCCTCTGGATGCTCCGGTTTCCACCCACAGGCTTGCTGGTTAGGTGCATTGGCCATGCTAAATTCTCCCTCAGTTTACCCAAACACGCGCTGGAGCATGGCGACTAAGGGATTTTCACAGCAAGAAGTCTGACAACACCAGGATAAAGTCCAACCGATTTATTTGATAGTAAACTCACAAGCTTTCAGGTGACAAAGAGGTAAACCTTGAAAGCTTGTGAGTTTACTATCAAATAAATCGGTTGGACTTAAACCTGGTGTTGTCAGACTTCTTACTGTGTTTACCCCAGTCCAACGCCAGCATCTTCACATCATGACTAAGGGATTTTCACAGAGATTTCATTCCAGTGTTAATGTAGGCCTACTTGTGGCACTGCCAAATAAAAGATGCTAGAGATTGGTTCATAATGGGTTAAGCTTGAGGTAGTTTACATGATACCATAAGATTGGAAGGATATTTAGTTACTGTGGGAGGCTTAAAACAACAGAAGTCAGCTATTTGCAATGGCAGGAGAACAATGCACTCAGGATTTGTGTACATTCAATGCTATTTTCTTGAGATGAATTACTGTGGGGCAAAACAGCATAAAAGCATACTCGATAGTTCTTGTTAAACAAGCACATTTTCCATAATTGTACTGCCAGCTAAGCAAACTGCTTGCATTTATGATGATTTATTTATGCACATTTCTGTATTTATGATGCTGTTATTTGTTTTTATTTCTGTTTTTCATTCATGAGACAAGGGGAAGGAATCATTCACCTCCTCAATTAGATCGCAGCTAAGACAAAAGAATTTTGGATGAGTTCTTCGCTTTACAAAATATTTTTTGCCTTAAGAAGGATTGTGGTAAATATTAGCCTAAGCCTATTTACATTCTAACATTCAATATATTTGTACTGCGTAGCAGGAGTAAAATAGAAACAGCTGTACGAAATGGTACTTAGATTCATAATCATTGAGGTTTACAGCATGGAAATGAGCCCTCTGGCCCAACTTGTCCATGCCGCCCAGTTTTTTGCCACTAAGCTAGTCCCAGTTGCCCCCATTTGGCCCAGATCCCTCTTATTTATTTATTACTTATTAGTCACAAGTAAGGCTTACATTAATACTGCAATGAACTGACTGTGATAACCCCCAATTTACCACACTCCGGTGTCTGGATAGACTGAGGGAGAATTTAGCATGGCCAATCCCCCTAACCAGCACGCCTTTCAGACTGTGGGAGGAAACCGGAGCACCCAGACGAAACCCGCGCAGGCACGAGGAGAACTTACGCACCCCGCACAGAGAGTGACCCAAGCCGGGAATCGAACCCAGGTTCCTGGTGCTGTGAGGCAACAGTGCTAAACATTGTGCCACCGCGCTGCCCTCTATACCCATCTCACCCATTTAAACTGTCCAAATATCTTTTAACAGACAAAAATTACATCCGCCTGTACTTTGTTTCCCCGTGTTAAAATAGTTTACCCACCTGCAAGATGCAAATTAACCAGTCAGTCACGTACGCTAACCCAATAAAACTCTTACAAAAGCTCCAGTGATATGGTAAAGTAACTCCTATATTCGAGCCACCAGTCTAGAGGCTGCAGTTTGATCTGTAACAGGTACCTCATTACAAATCAGCGCAGCGGGGGTGGGGGTGGGGGTGGGAAATAGAATCAATGTTGAAACAAAAATTTGTCTTGTAAGCAATCTGAAGTGAAATGTGTTGACACAGCAGACATAGCATTCTGTAAAGCCATTTCTGCATGCTTTTCAAGCACAGCCTTCTCGGGCTGGGAGAGATGAATAATTGACTGATTACTGCATAATTCAGCATACTGTTGTAAAAATTCAAGGTCTGGCAAATTTGAAGCTTTTTTTTATTGAGACTGAGGTTAAAGTTTCAATCAACCTTGAAGTAAAGCTCTTCAAAAAAGGCAGGGATTAATTATTTATTCTAGATTTATTTATTTCTGCGATACAAAGGCTTTTTTTTTACATTTTTAAAAAACTTTAAGGTAGACCTTACCTCCCACCCCCCCCCCCCCACACACACACACACACACACACCCACACACACACACCATCACAGTTCCCTTGCCTTGTTGCCTGTCACCAGGCAGTATTATCCGTTGGCTCATATGTCTAAATGTGTCAGAATTTAAAATGGGAAAAGTGGCATTCAATTGGCTTTTCAATCAATAACGCAATCAATATATTTCACAGATATTTTCCCGTATCTAAATTACTCCACCTAGACGGTGTACACTGAGCGAGTGTTTTTAGAATTCAGTAGAGTGTACTGCCAGAGGACATTTGATATTGTTTCACTACAAGGTGCTCAGCACCTTGGATTGCATGCTGTGTGTTTTAAAGATCAGTGATTATTGATGTATTTTTATATGTGCAGCCTTCCCTTTCTCTTCCATATTAAAATTGTCCACGTCTCCTTACCCACATTCGGTCCTTCACTGGTGAGGGGAGAAATTAGTTTGTTGCCCTCACCTTGAACACCCATCTCCCTCCACAGGTACAGATTGGGAAGTACAATGCTTGAAGAGAAATGGGTGCCGGTTCTCTCTGCAAGTGCGTTGGACAATCACCACCAAACTTTCACACTCTTTCTCCCCTGCAATCTCCAACACCATCCATAGCATCCCTACAGTGTAGAAGGAGGTCACTTGACCCATTGGGCGGGATTTTCATTGGGCCACGTTCTCCCCAAGACCAGAAAATCCCGCCCGAGGTCAGCGGACCTTTGCACAGTCTGCCCGCCCCCCCCAGCCCCCACCACCCCCCCTCCAGCCCACCTGTTGCGATTCCTGTGGTGAGCAGACAGGAAAATTCCACCCATTGGCTGGTCGTTTATGACCTCACTCGGGCGAAGCTTGTAAAATCCAATGGGGAATTCCGTTCTGCGAGCCTCTCCCATCCTGTTTTCGGAGCAGGCGTTCCAGTAAAATTCCACCCATTGAGTCTGCACCAATTCTCTGGCAGAGCACCTTCCCCAGCCTCATACCCCATGCGCTAGCCCCATAACCCCATACATTTTACCATGGCTAATCCACCTTACCTACACATCTTTTAAACAATAAGGGACAACTTAACATGGCCAATCCAACTAACCTACACATCTTTGGACTGTGGGAGGAAACCAGAGCACCCGTGCAGAGACGGAGAGAATGTTCAAACTTCACACAGTCACCCAAGGCTGGAATCACACCCGGGCCCCCGGCACTGTGAGACAGCAGTGCTAACCACTGTGCCACCCATGTCCCACACACAGGAACAAACAAAGTCAATTAATCTACTTGCAGTCCCGCTGATAAAGGCATCAACAACTAGTATGACCAATCTACTGAATGTGGAACATAACCATTGCAGTAATGGACTGTGCAAAAGCTTAGAATTCTTCACAACATTTTTGGCAATCTCTTTTTAAACGTATAGGCCAAACTTTTATCAGCACACCCATGTCGGGATTGGGGAGGTGGGGCGGGGGTGGGGGTGGGGGTGGGGGGGTTACTGGTGAGTCGCAGAACGGCATTCTCCGTTGGCCTCAGGCGGGATCTTACGAACCTTGGGCGAGCGAGGTGGTAAAATTCCGATGGTAGTTTCTTAAAAGTAGTCAAGTGCTTTACTCAACTCTTAGCCCTCTTATCCCATCATTCCAACGGTGTATCAAAATCACTTTTACATAGATATCTGCACATGCAGTTATCTCTCAAAATACCACAGTGTGTGACACTCTTTAAGTAGCTGTTGATAGATTTGTGTTTTCAGAATGGATAATACAATAGCCTGAAACTTCAACTAATTTATTGGTTTCGTTACATGTAAGTAGTATTTTCTTCTGCACTGAGGGAAAACGCCACTGTCACACATGCAAATTTGCTTTTGTGTTTGCACAGGCATGGGGAGTGCTTTTATGCCCATTGTGTACATTTCGGGCAATTTGTTACATATTGGTGCATGCAGAGAATTGTTGAATATGATTACTTTTGCAAATCATGAATAGCTCAATTACTGGCACAACCAGCCACTTTGGCCGTCTTAAGTTGTTTTTGCAGATAAGGTATGGGCTGTAAGGAGATCGGTTTGAACTAGTTTTAACTGTGCAAGCTATAAAAATATGACCAGACATACAGCAACACTGAACTGCTGGAGAAGTGTATCAGAACAAGGCTTCCTCGAGACAGAACATACAAGGGGCATGAATGACAAAAAGAAGGATCTCTCTTGTATCAGCCTCGAATGCAGATCTGCTTAATTTAATGCAATTACTTTGATTGCAGGATGCTGATGTAAGTCGCATTTGTAACATACAGCCTGCATGGCACAACATACATTGTAATTTGGATTATTGACCTTTATTGAGTAACCTAGGTTCGGGCAGAGACAGAGTGTACAGGTTGTCTGTGGATATTATTTTACACAGAGGATATCGGGCTGCTGTTGTTCGAATTGATCTTTAGGTTTTCCCGATTCAGGTGTCATGGATCCTGCTTCAGGTCCTTGGCGCGTGAACAACATAGGAAGTGTCATCGGGGAATCAGATTTTGAAGGATCGCTCCCTGTTTGGCCTCAGGGAGGACGCTATAGAATAAGTTCTATGAATGTGACACTCCTGGTACTTTGTCTAATCACAGAATCAGAAAGCAAAGAAGAGGCCATTCGGCCCGTTGAGTCTGCACCGGCACGGGGGAAACACCTGAATGTCCACCTAATTCCATCTACCAGCACTTGACCCATAGTCTTGAACTCAATAATGTGATCATCCAAGTACCTTATAAGGAATGTGAGACATCCCACCTCCACCACCCTCCCAGGCAGCGCATTCCAAACCATCACCACCCTCTGGGTAAAAAAAGCTTTTCCTCACACCCTCCCCCCACCCCCCCCCCACCCCCAACCCTCCGAGCCCTCACCTTGAACCTATGTCCCCTTCATGACTGACCCTTCAATTGAAGGGAATAGCTGCTTCTTATCCTCTCTGTCCATGCCCTTCACAATCTTGATCCGGTCACCCCTCAGTTTTCTCTGCTGCAATGAAAACCAGCCAAACCTATCAAGCTTCTCTTCGTAATTTAAATGTTTCATCCCAGGCAGCGTCCTGGTGAATCCCTTCTACACCCCCTCCACTGCAATCACATCCTTCCTATAATACGGTGACCAGAACTGCACAAAGTACTCTAGCTGTGGCCTCATCAAAATTCTATGCAGCTGATCTGTCAAGAGTGCATATAAAGAATTTGTGGCTGGACGCTCCCTAATATTTCATCCAATTATTTCAACTGACACAAAATTGGGAATATCTTCCATTGTCCAATCAAGGATTTGCATCAGGAATATGTATCCATAAAATTTATTTCAAATCTCGTCTTTTGGCAGGAGTGCCTTTGGCTTGGGGAGAGGAGATCTGACAGAGAGTATTATACACTTCTTACATTCCAAATTCCTCCTTCAACCCAAAGTGAAAGTCAAAAAGAAAGTGAAAGTCAAGTGCCAGCATTACAGATTCTACTATTAGTGCAAAGTGATAAAGACAAGTCAATTAATGTCATAGTCCCAAACATTAAGTACAGTTTTTAAAGTAAAGTTTATTTATTAGTCACAGGTAGGCTTACATTCACACTACAATGAAGTTACTGTGAAAATCCCCCAGTTGCCACACTCTGTCGCTTGTTCTGACACACTGAGGGATATTTAGCATGGCCAATCCACCTAAACTGCACATATTTGGACTGTGGGAGGGAATCGGAGCACCTGGAGGAAACCCACGCAGACACAGCGAGAACGTGCAAAATCCACACAGCCATTCACCCAAAGCCAAGATAGAACCCAGGTCCCTGGCACAAACCACTTGTGCCACCATTCTGCCCAAAGTTGTTATTAAAGGAATAAATCTCAAATCTGATTTGTAGACTTTGCTATAATATGTTTTAACTTCTAAATGAGGTCAGTATTGAAAAGAAAGTCCTCTATACTTCAGTCGGTTGTGGCAATGCATAGGTTGCTGTGCAAAGTGGCAATGTCCCCAGTTTCTTCTTCCATGGCAGTCCATGGATTCGTTTCCGCTGTGGTGGCATTAGTCTTCTTGTAATCAGCCTCATTATCCTGAGTTAAGGAGGGAGAGAAATCAGCTCGCATTCGCTTTTCTGCCAGCTATCTTAATGACTTTCCCTTGAGAGATAAGAACAGGAGGTCAGAGTAGGGGAGGTAGGGAGTTTAAAACTGGAGGGCCTAGGTTTAAGGTGAATGGGGAGGGATACAAAAGGGTCCAAAGGGGCAATTTTTTCACACAGAGGGTGGTGAGTGCCTGGAACAAGCTGCCAGAGGTAGTAGTAGAGGTGGGTACAATTTGGTCTTTTAAAAAGCATTTAGTTACATGGGTAAGATGGGTATAGAGGGATATGGGCCAAATGCGGGCAATCGGGACTAGCTTAGGTATTTAAAAAAAAGGGCGGCATGGACAAGTTGGGCTGAAGGGCCTGTTTCCATGTTGTAAACCTCTATGACTTTATGATTCTAGGACTGCAGCTCCCTCCATTACCTAGGAAAATTTCACATTTCTCTCCAGTGGAGTTATATGTTCTGGTGCAGCGCTGATGTTAAGCCTGGATCTTTGAGGATTTAATCCATGGTCATTGCAGTTAACTTAATACCCCTCGATCCAATATTTAGCAATCAGACACCAAACACTTCTTCAAAAAAACAATTGACCGTTTAAGCTTTCGCCTTTCCTTTCCTCTTACAGTAAGATGCCGGGCAGCTTATTCCCAGAAGTGTGGATCGAGTATATTGGAATCAGTCAGATGTTAGTGTGAAGGATGGAGATGTTGATGGTTACCCTATAGGTTTCAATGGATGACTGGATTTCAATTTTTCGTGACGGATGATTTTTAATACAAAATGAATTTAAAAAATAATTTATACTAAAATGGGTTAGACGCAGCTGCTACAGATTGGATAGCTTTGGCAGAAGTTGATTAGTTCGCTGACCGGGAAGTATGGGCTTCTGTCCCTGATAAAGCAGCATTTATGGCTTGTAGTGACAAGTAAAGAACACATTACAGGAAATGGTGCTTCATCTTTTTTATGGCTTTAGCAACCTAACCAAAAAAAGTGTTCGGCTTGCAGCGTTAGACAAAGAAACCTCCTCTCAGTGCATTGCTGCTATGGAGTTTAATTGATTTTTAAAAAATCTATCAAGAAGTTAATCATTTGCCCTACTTAACTCAATTATTTCAAATTGAAAGTGCACATTCAGTCACATTTTCCACGGAGGCTAACTTAACCCTTCATTTCCTCCGCGCCGTCTTTGCTTTCGCTCCGACAGAAATAGGCAGCGAGAGATATTAAAACCCATCGCGTCCAGGTAAAGGAGAGAAAACCTGGAGGGATTACTACTGCGGCACGTTGGCACAGTGCTCAGCACAGCTGCCTCACAGCACCGGGGAATCGTGTTCGATTCCTGGCTTGGGTCACTCTCTGTGTGGAATCTGCGTGTTCTCCCTGTGTCTGCATGGGTTTCCTCCAGTTTTCTCCCACAGTCCGAAAGACATGCTGGTCAGGTGCATTGACCATGCTAAATTCTCACTCAGTGTACCCGAACGGGCGGTGGACTAGGGGATTTTCACAGTAACTTCACTGCAGTGATAATGTAAACCTACTTGTGACACTATAAATATTAAACATTGCCATTGATTCAGTCATGAAATACTCGCTATTTTTGCTATCCAGGAGTTGACTGTTTCTAACTTTTTGGAGAAGAAGTCCAAAGATGTGCAGGTTAGATGGATTGCTCTATTGTCTGTTAGTGTCCAAAGATGTGTAGGTTCGGAGGATTGGCAGGGCAAATATGTAGAGTTATGGGATAGGGCCTGGGTAAGATGCTCTATCGGTGAATCGGTGCAGACTCAATGGGCTGAAGGGCCTCCTTCTGCACTGTAGGGATTCTATTATTCTAGAAGTTACCCTAGCAGTTAAGGGTAGTGCTCTTGTCTCCCACTCAAATGGTTGTGGTTTTTAAACACTATTCCAGACACTCGAGTTCATAATCTTGACATGTGATTCAGTGCAATACTGGGGAGTGCTGCACTGTTGAGATGCAACCTTTCAATGAGCTGTTTAATACCTCTTATGAGCATGTGAGAGATCACAAGGTAGGTGTGTTGGCCATGCTATATTGCCTGATTATGTCCCAAGATGTGTAGGTTAGGGGGATTAGAGGGGTAAATGCGTGGAGTTACAGGTATAGGATTTGGGTGGGACACTCTGTCGGAGAGTCGGTGCAGACTTGATGGGCTGAATGACCTCCTTTTGCACAGTAGGGTTTCAATGATCCTACTTTGTCTTAGCCAAAACCTATTTCCCAACCAACATCATTAAGACCATTTAACTGGTCATTAAGTGATGGCATTTACAAAAGCACTTCATTGCATGTGAAGCCCATTGAGACTCCAATATAAATGAAATTATGAGTTTTAAGGGTTAAGACCAAAGATTCCTGACGGAAGCCAGGTGAGATGTTTAAGAAGAGGACACCAGTTATGCAAGTGTGTAGTTTTTAAAAAAGGTATATTTTAAATAGTTTCAAATCAAGAATGATAAAGGACAAGAATGCCCTTGAGAGTTTGTTACCTTGATCGGAATTAGACACTGAGAAACAATCTTCTGATGACTACAGAACAGTGGATTTAAAATATAATGTAAGCTAAATTGACTGGTTCTTGGTAACTCTAGCTGCTAGGCTTTTGTTCAGAAAGCTGGGAGTTGAATTTGTGCTTCAGTTGACAGTACTGGCCATTCCTCCAATGGATGAATTACGCTGTTTGAGAAGGTGCCAGATGGAGCACTTTGTCTCTGGGGGGAAAGAAGAAAAATAAAACTTGGTTAGGTGTCCAATTCCTCTGAATGGATTCCAGTCTAGTATCCTAGCTGAAATAAGACTGTGCAGAAGAAAATAAGGGATAATATCGAGACCAATTTAGTTATAAGGTGATCAGCATTGGAGGTTTGTCAACATAGCCAGTAAAATAGAAAGCAGGGACGGACAGGCATTTCTATTGTTCCCAACAGAAATTGCGACCACTGAAGATTCTGTCAATTTGTGATTGATAAATGTCAGCTGAATTTCAGCAGTAGATTGATACTTTAAATTCCCTGAGAAATATTGCTTATAATGCACATTAGTTAATATCATAGCCAAAAGACAGTGCGCACTTCCTACCTAAACATGTCTGTTGTTGTGTTTTGCACTTTGCAGCTTACGGGACGGTGACAAGAGGCGCCAAAAGCCGATAGGACAAAGAGAATTTCTGATTTTGATGATGGATTTGAAGGCACTTGATGGAATCTTCCGTAATTTTAACAGCGAAATTCAAGACAAATTCTGTTTATCTGGGAAATGTGAATGTGCAGTCGCAGACAGAATATTTTGAGGAGAAAAATGGTTTGGCTCTATAGACTTAGCTGGCAGTACATCAATAAACATGTCTGCGAATGGGCATTAAATGGAATTGATCAGCTTGGTTACATACTATTTCTAAATCATGGCAAAGAATAAGCTGATTTTGAAGAAAGTGTAGGTAAAAAAGAATCAACTCCTGAACACCCATTTTTAATCTGTAACATTGTCATTCGTTTTCAGAATTTCACACTCCCATCTCTTGTACATTTTTATGGGGCGTCTCCCTCATGTCTGTTGTAGTTCCGTTGGTCGCACTCACGAGTTGTCAGTTCAAGTCTTGCTGCATAATCTGAGCACAGTAATTTGGGGCTGACCCTCCAAGTGCAGCAGTGAGGGGGTGCTGTACTGTCAGAAGTGCCGTCTTTCAGATGAATGCCGGAATTTTACCGGCACGCTGGCCCGAGGCTCATAAGATCCTGCCCGAGGCCAACAGAGAATACTGTTCTGCGAGCCTCGCCGGCTCCGATTCCAGGCATTCTGGTAAAATTCTGGCTGAAATATTAAATAAAGGCCCTCCATGACTTTTCAAGTGGATATTAAAGATCCCATGGCACAATACTTGAGAAGAGCAGGGAAGATGACCCTGGTTACCCTTCAATCAACATTACGAAAAGGATTATTTGATCATTATCATGTTGCTTTTTGTAAAAGGTTTATAAGAATGTTGCCAAGGCTGGAAAAGTATATTTCTGAGGAGAGGTTGGATAGAAACCCTACAGTGTAGAAAGAGGCCATTTGGCCCATCGAGTCTGCACCGACTACAATCCCATCCAGGCCCTACCCCCATATCCCTACACATTTACCCACTAATGCCTCCAACCTACACATCTCAGGATACTAAAGGGCAATTTTAGCATGGCCAATCAACCTAACCTGCACATCTTTGGATAGATTGCAGTTATTTTCCTCAGAGCAAAGAAAGCTGAGGGGTGACTTGATAGAGGTGCACAAAATTATGAGGGGAAGAGATAGAGTGGACAGGATAAAATTATTTCCCTTGGCGGAGAACTCTAGAACCACGGGACATAGATTCAAAATAAGTAGCGGTATGTGTTGAGGAAGAACATTTTTACTCAGAGGGTGGTGGGTGTCTGGAATTTGCTGCCTGAGTTGGTGGTGGAGGCAGAGACCTTCAACTCTGTTAAGAAGTGTCTGGATCTGCACCTTAAGTGTTGTAAGCTATGGTTGGGATTAGAAAGACATTGGGCTGGCATGGACAAAATGGGCCAAATGACCTCCTCCTAACCTTGTAATTTTCCAGTGGTTCTAACTTACGTGCAAATTGTTTTCCAATTGAAACAAAGCCTCAACTTCGGAAGTATTTACTCGACTGGAAAGGGCTTTGGACATCCCAATGTCATATAAAACACAAAGTAGCTGCAAGTCTTTATTTTTAATGCAACATTCAGTGAAGTGCAATTTACTCAGAACTATAACGGGGACCCCTATGCTCATTTTTACAACCCAAGCATCAAAATCAACACCACCCATTCTAAAATCGGCCAAAAAGTCCTGGGCATGAATGGGTCTGGATCGAGGCCGACCTAATGATACTTAAAGGGATTGTCAGCCCCATGCATCGACTTCATCCCGATTTTGGGACAGACGGAAGGTGAATATGTTCTCCCCATTGCTACCCTCCCCAAACTGTACTCTCACCACCACCGCCCCTCACCCCAGCCTTTCCCCTTTTCCAGTTCAAAGCCACCCTGAGAAAGGTCTGCGCACACATCGGTTGCGCATGAGAAGTGAATGGTTTGATTGAGCAGAATACAGAGGTAATACTGCCTAATCAGAACAAACCATTATATATTAGCGAAACTGCAGAAGCAGGATCACACAACATGAGGGCAAGCTACATTATTTAAATTAACATTTTGCAAGCATGAACATGAAGGGCCAGTGAGAGAGGGTGAGAGAGGGAGGAGGTGGGGGGGGAAGGGATCAGAGCTAAGAAGATGGCCCGCATTTATTCAACCTGAAGTAATTATTAATTTATGCTTGTCTACAGCCTTAATGAAAATGAGAGCTGAGAGGAATGAATGGAAAGAGATAATGTGCCATGAAATTGTGTTTTAACAAGAACAGGAGTTACCTTTTCCTCTTCCACCGCTCTCTTCCCCTTGGAAAAGAGAGTACGCGGATCTGGGAAGAGTTTCTCGTTTTGTCTAAAACTGGGGAGTGGAGAGAGAGAGAGGTGGGGGTGGGGGGGGTGGGGGGGGGGGCAAGAATGAAATAAAGCAAAAAAAAATAAAAACACATGAACCAAAATCGTGAGGGTTTTCTTTTCTTCTCTTTGTTTAATGGTTGTGTCATAGACGCCGAGTGAATGTGACTGTGCAAAAAAGCATGTCAGCTATTAACCTTTCCCCAGCCCATCAACTTTAGTTTGCAATTTTGCCTGTGAACCATTAGAATACCCTGAAGAAATGGCTTTCCAATTAAAGCAGATCTTTGAGAGCAGTGCCTTTTTTTTATCTCTGACTCCTAGTGTTCTTTATTCCAATAATTTAAATTGGAATTGATTTTTCAATTTGGGCCCCCGAATGCAACAGACACGCATCCAGCAAAGGCCGACCAGACTTGCAGGGCTGAAATATGTGTCACGGTGAAACGCATCCCATAAATTCACAGGGTCCTGACTTTTTAATGCATTTTAGCCGCTTGCCGAGACAACAGATTTTCAGAGCACCACAGACACGCTGCGAGAAAGCGCCTGGTGGAGCTTTGAGGCCCTGTGCTCACGCCCACATGACGCAGGCGATTTATTTATTTATTCATACAGGCTTACTTATTTCTTTCTGAGGTGAAGAACGGAGAGGTTTGCCGGAACTCCACCGCCTCGCCCTACACAGGATGGGAGTGGGCGGGGGGGGGGGGTGGTGGACAACGGAAATGTCGGTTGACCTCAGGCGGGGATCTCCGGTCGCACTCAATATGTTCAAGCCACCGTTGCCACAACGAGGAGTCAATAAAACGTTAGGCTGGTGTTCATTTTATATAAGTTCAAATTATATATGAACAAGTGAATATGGCAATGTCCAATACGACGCTCACCAACTTTTACAGATGCACCATAGAAAGCATTCTTTCAGGATGTATCACAGCTCGGTATGGCTCCTGCTCTGCCCAAGACCGCAAAAAACTACAAAGGGTCATGAATGAAGTCCAGTCCATCACTCAAAGCAGCCTCCCATCCATTGACTCTGTCTACACTTCCTGCTGTCTTGGTAAAGCAGTCAGCATAATTAAGGACCCCAAGCAACCTGGACGTACTCTTTTCCACTTCTTCTGTTGGGTAAAAGATACAAAAGTCTGAGGTCACATGCCAACCGACTCAAGAACACCTTCTTCCCTGCTGCCATCAGACTTTTGAATGGACCTCCTTCGCACTGAGTCGAACTTTCTCTACACCTTAGCTATGACTGTAACACTACAGCCTCTGCTTTCCTTCTCTATGAATGGTATGCTTTGCTTGTATAGTGCACAAGAAACAATACTTTTCACTATGTACTAATATATGTGACAATAATAAATCAAATCTAATCAAAGTCAAATGGAGTGTAAAATTCTGTGAGCATTTTAGATTCCCTTGACTTAACACTCTGTGCTGCCATTTCACATATGAATCCACAAGTGCTTCAGTATACAATACGGCTGGCAGTATGGACTAGCTCATTCTATGTCCAAGGTGTGTCCTGTGCCCAAAATATTTCTAAAGACCTCAGTTAGGCATTCAGGGACAGACATCAGAAACCGTCATTCACGAACTGTTTCATCGAGAACAACCACGTCCATAAAGGCTTCACCAGCAGCCCTCAATGGTGGCATAGAATCCCTACAGCGCAGAAGGAGGCCATTCGGCCCATCAACCCTGAACCGACAACAATCCCAAGCATTTATCCTGCTAATCTGTGACAATAAGGGCGAATGTAGCATGACCAATCCACCTAACCTGCACAGCGTTGGACTATGGAAGGGAACTGGGGCACCCCGCAGGAAACCCACGCAGACACGGGGAGGATGTGCAAACTCCTCAGAGACTGTGACCCAAGGCTGGAATTGAACCCAGATCACTTGCACTGTGAGGCAGCAGTGCTAACCATTGTGCCACTGTGCTACGCCATGGAGGCTCTGTAGATAACGTAAATGGAGTGTTCCATCCTACCTCCACCTGAGCCCTAAAAGGTAATTGGAAGCAATTGCTCAGTCCCTTCTAACTTCACTGCAGCTTTGATTTGATTTAATTTATTGTTATCACACATATTGAGATACAGTGAAAGTACTGTTCCTTGTGCTACACAGACAGAAACATACCCTGCATCAAATAAAAGGGAAGAAAGCAAGGAAAAAGTGCATAACATAATATTGTAGTTACAGATAAGGTGAAGAGAAAGCTCAGCTTAACAAACAATAGGTCCATTCAAAAGCCTGATGGCAGCAGGAAAGAGGCTGTTCTTGAGTCAGTTGGGGCACACTCTCAGACTTTTGTATCTTTTTCCTGATGGAAGAAAATGGAAGAGAGAATATCCAGGGTACGTTTGGTCCTTGCTTATGTTGGCTGCTCTTCCGATGCAGCTGGAAACCCAGGCAGAGTCAATGGATGGGAGGCCGGTTTGAGTGATGGACTGGGCTAAGTTCACAACCATCGTAGTTTCTTGCGGTCTTGGACAAAGCAGGAGCTATACCAAGCTGTGATACATCCGGAAAGAATGCTTTCTATGATGCATCTATGAAAATTGGTGAGAGTCGTAATGGACATGCCAAATTTCCTTAGCTTCCTGAGAAAGTGGAGATGGGCTTTCTTAATTACAGTGTCAGAGTGGAGGGACCAGGACAGGATTTTGTTGCTTTGACCACCTAGAAACCTGAAGCTCTCGACTATTTCCACTGCATCACTGTTGATGTAGACAGGGACATGTCCTCCACAATGTTTCTTGAAGTTGATGACTATCTCCTACATTTTACTGACGTTGTGGGACAGATTATCGTCATCACACCATTTCACCAGATTCTCTATCTCCTCCTGTACTCGTCTCATCATTGTTTGGGATCTGAGCCACTACGGTGGTGTCATCAGTAAACTCGAAAATGGAGTTGGAGTGGAATTTGACCATGCAATCATAAATGTGTAAGGACTATTGTAAGGACTGAGGCTACAGCCTTGCTGGGCATCAGTGTTGAGGATAATCTTGGAGGAGGTGTCATTACCTGTCCTTCCTGATTGTGTTCTGTGAGTTAGGAAGTTTAGGATCTAATTGTAGAGGGAGGAGCTGAGCCCTCGGCCACGGAATTTAGAGATGAATTTTGGCCTTGATGAGAACACATCTGGAATACTGCTTACAGCTTCTGTCTCTTTATTTGAAATAGGATATAACTGCATTAGGAACAGTTCAGAGAAGGTTCACTCAGCACATTCTTGGGATGAAGGGATTATGTTATGATGAAAGTTTGAACAGGTTTGACCTACACCCATTAGAGTTTAGAAGAAAGGGAGGTGACCTTCTTGAAACATAAATGATCTTGAGGGAACTTGTAGGTGTGGATACTGAGTGATGCTTCCTCTTGTGGGAGAACTAGAGAACATTAGTTTAAGAATAAGAGTGTAGGATGGATATGAGGACAACTCTGTTCTCTCAGAAGGTTGTTAGTCATAGAAATCATAGAAATGCTACAATACAAAAGGAGGCCATTCAGCCCATCAAGTCTGCACCAACAACAATCCTATCCAGGCCCTACCCCCTGTGGAATTGTCTTTCCAAGAAGCAGTGGAAGCTGGGACATTGAATTTACTCAAGGTAAAGTTGGGCAGTTGATAGGGAGGGAATCAAGGGTTACGTGGGGTAGGCAGGAGAGTAAAAATGAAATCACAATCAGATCAACCACAATCTTATTGAATGGTGGAGCTTGCCTGAGGGGCCGAATGGCCTTCTTCTGCTCCATTTCCTATATTTCTCTTACTTTTAATATTCCTTCTGCCATTTTTTGATTGCTGATTTATTTTCTCATGATTGCATCCATCCCTAACTCATGGGAGAGTTACCCAACTTCATCCATGCAGATCAGCAAACCATCTCAGGAGGTTTAGTTAGTGACTGCAGCATTCTTGAAATACCCAGGCCTGTATGGGGTGGGCCAGCCCCTATTCTATTTGATTTGATTTGATTTATTATTGTTACTGTTTTGGGATACAGTGTAAATCATTCTCTCTTGTTCATTATACAGACAAAATATACCATTCATAGAGTAGGACAGAAGGAAAGGAGAGGGTGCAGAATATAGTGTTGCAGTTACAGATAAGGTGTAGAGAAAATCAGCTGAATATATGGTAGGTCCATTCAAAAGTCTGATGTGGCAGGGGAGAAGCTGTTCTAGAGGCGATTAGTACGTGTTCTCAGATTGATGTATCTTTTTCCCGGTGGAAGAAGGTGGAAGAGAGTATGTCCGGGGTGCATGGGGCACTTGATTATGTTGGCTGTCTTTCCAAGGCTTTGGGAAGTGAAAATGGATGGGAGGCTGGATTGTGTGATGGACTGGGCTACGTTAACTACACTTTGTGATTTATTGTGGGCTTAGAGCAGGAGTCATACCATGCTGTGATACACACAGAATAGATGCTTGCTATGGTACAGCTGTAGAAATTGGTGCGATTCATAGTAGACATAACCAATTTCCATGGCTTCCTGAGAAAGTAGAGGCATTGTTGAGCTTTCTTAACTATAGCACCAGCATGGAGGGACCAGGACAAGTTGTTGGTAATCTGGATACCTGGAAATTTGAAGCTCTTGACCATTTCCACTGCATGACTGTTGAACCTGCTAAGCAGAGTCAAAAGCCAAAGCTTCTGAATTTGAAGATAAGTGCTGTTTTGCAATGTTATTGAGGCTCTATATTTTGCACTTGCAGCATCATTCAAAACAACTCACTTGAACTGTAACTTTATTCGGCTGTGCTGAGGGCACAGTGAGCTTCGATACTAAGTTAACTCTGCAGCGAGGACAGATTGATTAGAAGCTCCATCCAACAATCATTGCCAGAAGTGTACATGAGTGGATGTAAATTGAGAACAGTTGTGACACACTCCTCCCCACATTGACAGACAGCCTGCCAACATTGATGGTATGGTGGCAAGGCCAGCATGATGGCACAGTTGTTAGCACAGCTGCCTTACAATGCAAGGGACTTGGATTCGATTTCTGGCTTGGGTCATTGTCTGTGCGGAATCTGCACATTCTCCCCTTTTTTGCATGGGCTTCCTCTAGGTGCCCTGGTTTCCTCCCACAATCCAAAACAGTAATAAGCCTCACAACACCAGGTTAAAGCCCAACAGGTTAATTTGGAAACACAAGCTTGCGGGGCACTGCTCCTTCATCAGTGGTCCAAAGGCTTGTGATTCCAAATAAACCTGTTGGACTTTAACCTGGTATTGTGAGACTTATTACTGTGCCAATCCCAGTCCAACGCCAGCATCTCCACATCAAATGATGTACTGGTTAGGTGCATTGGCCATGCTAAATTCTCCCTGAACATGCACCAGAGTGTGGCAAGTAGGGGATTTTCACATTAACCAAGCCTACTTGTGACACTAATAAATAAACTTAAATTTAAACATCTTGTTAAGAGCTACTTGGGCAAGGTGGCTTGTACTTGTGGGACTATAGCCCAACATCCAAAGGAAAAAGCAGATAATTAAAGGACAGCAACTGGAAAATATATGAAAAATGTGGGCCCTTCTTGGAATTAAATTGCACTGGCTTTCCTGACGTCAAGTAGAAACACTGAATCTGGGTTCAAAGAGGACACAAATCAAATCATGTCGTAACAACAACAGTTGATGACCTGAAAATGTAACTTTATAAGGCTCTAAAGAATGGAGTTTATGTAGCATAATTACTTCAAAACATTTGTAATGTATTTTTCTTTCTTTATGGGAGATTTTTATCTCTTTTGTCCTTTTGCTTAACAGTTGCAATGAACTCATTCTAGAGGTTTATCTTCTGAATGATACAGCCTGCAGCAAAGGATTACACTTCTGGCATGGAAATATGTTCATGTTGGATGTAAAAATGAAATAGAAAACTTGTGGCATTATCCTCAAAATCGAACACAGATCTAAGAGGAAAATTTTAAGTGTATTCATTCGGATCACAAGTAGGCTTACATTAACACTGCAATAAAGTTACTGTGAAAATCCCCGAGCTGCCACATTCCGGTGCCTGTTCAGGTACACTGAGGGAGAATTTAGCATGGCCAATGCACCTAAAATGATGCTTTTAGTGTTTGTCGAGATGGCTGTACAGCAATGGTCATATTAAATAACAAACTTCATTATCACAAGTTACGTTAGTAGACATGTCTCAACAATGATAACTTTTATTTATATAGCGCCTTTAACAAAATAAAACTTCTCAGGGCACTTGATAGGGACTTTATAAAACCAAGTCAAGCCACATAAGTAGTTGCCAGAACAAATGATCGAAGGTTTGGTTAAAGAGACAGACTACCAGATGTGTCTTAACCTTGCTATCGTTCTTTGCATTCATTTGAATTGATTTATTATTGGCACATGCATTAGCATATGGTGAAAAGTATTGTTTCTTGAGCACTGTACAGACAAAACATACTGTACATAGAGAAGGAAAGGAGAGGGTGCACTGTCACAGTCATAGCAAGGGTGTAGAGGAAGTTCAACGGAATATAAGATAGGTCCATTTAAAAGTCTGATGGCAGCAGGGAAGAAGCTGTCCTTGAGTTGTTACCCCTGTCTATTATATCTTTTCCTGATGGAAGAAGATTGGCCAGGATTTTCCGACCTCGCTTGGGCGAGGCTCTTAAAACCCCACCTGAGGCCAACGGAGAATTCTGTTCTGTGAGCCATGTCTGCCCCAATTCTGGGGCGGGCATGCCGTTAAAATTCCAGACTATTATGTCTGGGGTGCGTGGGTTCTTGATTATGCTGGCTGCTTTTCCAAGGCAGTGGGAAGAATAGATGGAGTCAATGGGTAGGAGGCTCGTTTCCTCCTTTAAGAGCTGGGGCCTAGCCAGTTGAAGGCATACCCCACCCCACAAAGGGGGAGAAATTAAAATCGGGAATGTTCAACAGGCCAGAATCAGAGAAGTGCATTTATCTTAGAAGATTGAGGCTGGGTGAGATTACAAAGGTAGGGAGGCTTGAAGCCACTCAAGATTTGAAAACAAGGTTAAGAATTTTTAATTCAAGGAATTGCTCATCTCAGAATTAGCGTAGATCAGTGAACACAGGAGTGATAACTGAGTGTGATTTGGTGCGAAGAAGGACATGGACAGCAGAGTATTAGTTAACCTCTAGATTACAGAGGGCACAATGTCAGCCAAGAGTGCATGGCAGTGGTTGAGACTGGAAGCAGCAAAGACGTGAATGAGGTTTTCAGCAGTGGATAAGCTAAGGTGGGATGGAATCTATCAATGTTGCAGAGGGATAGTTTTAGTGATGGCATGAACATGTGGTTGAAATTTCCTCTTATTGTCACATAATGTGCAACAAACTACACCTAACATTGAATAATTGGTTAAAATATGCAAAGTTCTTCCACCATTTACCACAACTGGAATGCCAGACATCGTTAATGCTGGGGGATAGAGCTTTAAAGAAATATTAAGGGAACTTACAGACAGATTAAATGCACAAACTCAAAGGGTTGTGCCAACTTGGAAGGACCTGCCATTGGGGGTTTGGAATATGTGTGAGGAGCATTGTTGCAGGGAGATTAAGGGCTATTTTGGTGCTTGTGTGAGAGACTTTGCTCAGGAAAAATGTAATTATTGGCAAAGAATTGGGAGGTTGTGCCGGCAAGATGGAATTGGGAGGATGGGGAATGTGAGAGGCATGGGAGGGAAGAAAATTATTTATGACAGTAAAAACTGCTGTGGAATTGATTTGAAAAAGTATACAACAGAGGAGTATGGATGTATGCTGCTCCAAAATGTTTCTGCTGCTTTTGATGGGACTTATGTTAACGTTTGGTTTAAATAATAAGATAAGTCAACCGTGTAAAAATATTCCTGTACTTTGAGCTGTATATCAGTGCACAATTCAATTCCTCATCGCTCTAAATTATTGCTGACACAATGACAGTTAAAGTTTATTTATTAGTGTCACAAATAGGCTTACGTTAACACTGCAATGAAGTTACTGTGAACATCCTCTAGTTGCCACACTCTGGCGCCCATTCAGGTAAACTGAGGGATAATTTAGCATGGTCAATGCACCTAACCAGCACGTCTTTTGGACTGTGGGAAGAAACTGGAGCACCCGGAGGAAACAAGTGCAGACATGGGGAGAGCGTGCAAACTCCACACTGATATTGAACCAAGCTAGGAATTGAACCCAGGTCCCTGATGCTGTGAGGCAGGAGTGCTAACCATTGTGCCACCCCTGTGGGACAACGTTGTGGCACAATGGTTAGTCATAGAAAGATCGTGCCATGCCCATCAGTCACAATCTTCAAAATTATTTGAACTGTATGAAGCACTTTGAAATATTGTAATATGACAAGACACAAGAGTCAGACCTAGTCCACTTTGAATTCTTTGCAAATAAGGGGGTTTTGGGTTTTTCAGGTTCTGAGGTGGGCTTGTTACGATGGATGCGGAGAGATTGTTTCCACTGTTGGGGAAATTTAAAATACTGAGGGCACAGTCTCAGGATAAGAGGCTGATTATTTAGGACTGAGATCAGGAGAAATTTCTTCACTTAAAGGGTTTGGATTCTTTGGAATTATCTTCCCTCGGAGGGTAGTGGATGCTCCATCATTAAATACATTTAAGATTGGGATAGACAAATTTTTGGTCTTGATGAATTAAGGAGTATGGGGAATGGGTGTGAAAATGGAGTTGATGTCCAAGGTTAGCCATGGCCATATTGAATTGGAGAGCAGCTCAATGGGTTGTGTGGTCTACTCCTGCTCCTACTCTAGAATAGATAAGAGTCATAGAAAGACACAGCACAGGAGGCCACTTGACCTAGTGTACTTTTGCCAGTTTTTTGAATGATCCATCCAATTAGACTGACTCCCCTGCTCATTCGCGTAGTCCTACATACAGTCAGAATCATGGAGGTTTACAGCATGGAAACAGCCATTGGGCCCAAATTGTCCACGTCACCCAGTTTTTACCTCTAAGCTAATCCCAAATGCCCGCATTTGGCCCACATCCCTCTATACCCATCTTACCCATGTAACTATCTAAATGCTTTTGAAAACATTTAAAATTGTCCCTGCCTCTACTACTACCTCTGGCAGCTTGTTCCAGACACTCACCCCCCTTTGTGAGAAAACAAATTCCCTCTGGAGACTTTTGTATCTCTCCCCCTCACCTTAAACTTATGCCCTCTAGCTTTAGACTCCCTTACGTTTGGAAAAGATCTTGACTATCTAACTGATCTATGTCCCTCATTATTTTATAGACCTCTACAAGATCATCCCTAAGCCTCCTAGGTTCCAGGGAAAAAGTCCCAGTCTATCGAATCTTTCCTTATTACTCGAATCAACAAGTCCCAGTAGGATCTTGGTAAATCTTTTCTGCACTTGTTCCAGTTTAATAATAACCTTTCTATAATAGGCTGACCAGAACTGTACACCGTATTACAAATGTGGCCTTACCAATGTCTTGTATAACTTCAACAAGATGTCCCAACTCCTATATTCAATGTTCTGACCAATGAAACCAAGCATGCCAAATGCCTTCTTCACCACCCTGTCCACCTATGACTCTACTTTCAAGGAGCTATGAACTGGAACCTATTGAACTGTTTGTTCTATAACTGTCCCCAATGCCCTACCATTGTTTGAATAAGTCCTGTCCTCGTTTGATCTACCAAAATGCATCAGCTCGCATTTATCTAAATTAAACTCCATCTGCCATTCATTAGCCCACTAGCCCAATTGATCAAGATTCCTTTGCAACCCTAGATAACCTTCTCCACTGTCCACTGTGCCACCAATCTTGATGTCATCTACAAACTTATTAACAATGCCTCCTAAGTTTTAATCCAAATTATTAATATAAATGACAAATAACAATGGACCCAGCACCAATCCCTGAAGCACACTGCTGGTCACAGGTCTCCAGTTTGATAAACAACCCTCTACATCCACTCTCTGTCTCCTGTTGTCAAGCCAATTTTGTATCTAATTGGCTACGCACCTTGGATCCCGTGAGATTTAATTTTATGCAACAACCTACCATGCGGTACCTTGTCAAAGGCCTTGCTAAAGTCCATGGAGACAGCATCAAATGCACTGCCCCTCATCTACCTATTGGTTATCCCTTCAAAAAACTCAATCAAATTCGTGAGACATGATTTTCCACTTCTGAAAATATGGAAGTTGAGATGCATATTTCACCTGTTCAAGTACTTTGCCCACTTCCCTTAGAAAATAACTGTTCAACTCACATTCGAAAGCCGTTCAGGCTGTGCATTCCAGACCATAACAACTCACTGTGTGAAAAAATATGCTCCTCGTCTTCGCTCTGGTTTTTTTGACTACAACTTTGACTTTGTGTCCTTAGGTCACTGACTCTCCTGCCAGTGGACGCACACTTTTCCATGTGGAAAGTTTATGAAACAATGCTTTTGGGAGCATGCTTTTGTTGGTGCAACGCATTTTGGGAATACATATGTAACCCCCACCCCCAAGTTTTTCAACCTAAATGGACAAAATGTTAATGGGAGCAGGTACCAGTCATGGGGGTGGCATGTGGAACAGTGGTTAGCACTGCTACCTCACAGCTGACACTAGTTAACACTGGTGCCTCACAGAGCCAGGCGCCCGGGTTTGATTCCTGGCTTGGATGACTGTCTGTGCGGAATCTGCACTTTCTCCCCGTGTCTTTGCGGGTTTCCTCGGGGTGCTCTGCTTTCTCCCCACACTCCAAAGACATACTGGTTAGGTGCACCAGCCATGCTAAATTCTCCCTCAGTGTACCTGAATAGGCCCTGGAGTATGGGATTTTCACAGTTACTTCACTGCTGTGTTAATGTAAGCCTACTTGTGTCTAATAGTAAATAAATAAACCAATATCCCCAATACCTCCGTGGCTCCTCTGCAGGGACACAATTTGGTAAAAATGCACAGCATGAGTACAAGCAATTATTACGAATCACAGGCTAAATTAATAAGCATTTTCACAATTATTTTTGAAGGAATGTGAAGTTTCCAATCTGCTCTGATTCTGCTTTGACCATTAGTAGTGGATATATCCTTAGAAATGTTCGTTTCAAAAGAGGATCCTGAAAAAAAGAAATAATTCTGATGTGTAACACAAAGTGATTGCCAATCTCATTGATCTATCTTAATGCCTTTTTGCTTCACTTGCCTTCATTTCTCTTTCTCAATATGTCAGGAAGGGAAAGGTAACTGTTTCTCAAGGAATGGAAGCTTTGTGAAGAGAATGTGATTTCTGCTTAGACGTTGCCTGTTGAAAGAAAAACCTCGTTATAAACCTGCGCACTGCTGCAAATAACTTCCACTTTGCTCTGAGCAAGGTACAAATAAAAAAAGCTGTCCTCTTTAAACGTAATGAGCCAAGGTGAATGCAAGCCAGATGTTTCTCTGGTTTCTCAAAGCTAAATCTGTTCTTGCTGATTTTTGACTACCATTGATGTAACGAGCAGTTATCGCTTCTTTCATGCAGCAAAAATGTTCACAGATCAGATTCTCCCGGCAATTTGCGGAATGGTGGCTGTGTATTTTATTGAAGAATGTTTTGAGATGCTTGAAAGCATCGCTTGGCTCTGGTTGCATTGTCTGCGGCTGTCATGTTAACAAGGAAATTATTGTGCAGTGATTGCTCCTTTGCTTTGGTGCAGGTCTGGGATCTTTAGTTCAGTTTGCGCAGCAGCACTATATCTAGCAGATTAATGAAGAGTACTGTGCTGTGGTAGTTTTTAAACAGAAAGGGGACTGATCAGTCCACTGTCATCTGCGCTTCCAACAGTACCTTAAAAGATAAATAACAAAGAAACGTTAATTTCTGACATGTGAATAAAAATTAATCTTGGGACAATTAAGTCTGGAGGGAAAACTTGCTTTCCCACCAGGTTTAATTGTCCCAAATGAATTTATATGATTGTCATTTTTGTGAGGCAATCATTGCTTCTTGTCACACAATGATGGCCTTTAGTCTCTATCTTCCAGGCTTGTCGGTTCTTCTGGCCCTTTGGCATTTATCACCAGGCCCTTAAGTTTCTTCATGACAATCCACAGATTGATAGTCACTCTGAATCTCTACGTGAATGTCACCTTGGTTAAAAGACTCATCAGAGGATTTTTCGACACTCAGAACACCTACTTTACCTTCAAAGAACTCAGTGCGACATCCATAGAACCCGCAAAGAGGTGTCAGAGAAATGGTCAGTCGTGAAAGTACATCATTGCAAATGTTCACTCGCTCAATCTGGCACCAGGCTACAATGCAATCTATGCAATGCAGGGGGGAATAGGACAGAGATAAAAGAGAAGGATGGTTGTAAGGTCAAATGCCTTACAGCATTCTGACTTTCCATCTGCAACTGTTCTGGTTCTGTCTCTGCATAGACATGCGAGGGGAATCTACTCACTACATGAGGGAGAAAGGGGTGGAAGATTACACTGATAGGGTAACATGAAGTAAGGTAAGAGGAAGCTTGTGTGTTGTGTAAAAACTGGTAGGGACCAAATGGCCTGAATGTCTTGGCTCTGTTCTGTAACTTTGATATAATTTGATTAAAGGAATGGTTTCCCAATCCACTCCTAATCATTGTGTGAACATTCGTCATGCAAGAGGAAAGTCAATGCGTGACGTTGGTTTGCGCTGGAGAGTGGTGAACATGGGTTCAAATCCCAACATGGCAATTAGTGGGATTTAAATTTGATTAAGAGAAAGGATCTGGGAATATGAAACCAATCTCATTAATGGTAACCATGAGACTGTCATTATAACCCATCTGGTTCACTAATGTTGTTCAGGGAAGGAAATCTGTCATCCTTATCTGGCTGGATCACGTTTAACTTGAGGTCCACAGCCGTGTGGTTGACTCTGAAGTGCCTTCTGCAATGGCCAAGCAAGCCACTTAATTCAAGGGCAATTAGGGATGGGCAACAAATGCTGGCCTTGCCAATAACACCTAAACCCAATGAAAGAATTGTTAAAAATCGGTTTGTCCGAAGGCTGTTTTTAAAGACAAATGTGAAATTGTGTACAAGTAATTGAGAGTTGTTTACCTTTTACAAGTCAATGTAATTCTGGCATTATAAAGTTGTCAATTTGGACAGACTTATACAGCAACATTAAAGATTAGCATTCCAATTCTCTAGCCACACTGAGTGAAGTTTATTTATTTATGAGTCACAAATAAGGCTTATATTAACACTGCAATGAAGTTACTGTGAAGTTAGTGATGCACTGAAGCAGATTTTCACCTTTTTCCATAGCAATTAATTCCAGGAGCAGGCCATATATTTATCTCCAGGAGCTTGTGTCTTGAGGGATGCCTCTCCACATCAAGCATAGCTGACCAGGAGTCTTTCCCGTTCTTACCACCGGCCATTGGCATGTTTGGAAGGATTTGCAGGTTGGGGTTGACACACTCAAACTGTTTCACACATTATCGACACCCTTTCCCTGGCCATCAAGTCCAGGAGTGGGACTCGAACCTGAAACTCCAGGCTCAGACACAGGGACACTGTGCACTAGGCCACAAGGCCTCTGAAGGATTAGTGCACAAATAGATGTAAGCGATATAAGTATTGCCGAAAATGTAATGTTTTCCGTCTTGCACTCACCAGGGCAGATTCGCAAGAATACCAAACCTCAAAGGGAACAACAATCTATTCTGCACAAGAAGAGGGTGTTGATGTAGAATCATAGAATCCTGCAGTGCAGAAGGAGGCCATTTGGCCCATTGAGTCTGTACCAACCACAATCCCACCCAGGCCCTATCCCTGTAACCCCACATATTTACCCTGCTAATCCCCCTGACACTAAGGGGCAATTTAACATGGCCAATCAACCTAACTCGCATATCTTTGGACTGTGGGAGGAAACCGGAATACCCAGAAGAAACCCATACAGACACAGAGAGAATGTGTAAACTCTGCACAGTCACCCGAGGCTGGAATTGAACCCGGGTCCCTGGTGTTGTGAGGCAGCAGGGCTAACCAATGTACCAATGTGCTGGCCCATGAGGGATTGGGAAACCAACCTTTTTATCAAATTATACCAAAGTTACAGCACAGAGCCAAGCCATTCAGACCATTTGGTTCCCATCAGTTTTTATACAACACACAAGCCACTTCAACACAACTCACTTACTTCATGTTCCCCTATCAGTATAACCTTCTACCCCTTTCTCCCTCATGTAGTGAGTAGATTCCCCTTGTACGTTTGTGCTGAAATGTAGAGACGGAACCAGATTGGTTAGCAAGCGGATTCTCTTTGGTGGAATCATTACAATGGAGAATGCACAAGGGAACAGTTAACTTCCAAGCTTTGGTTCAAAATAAATGAACACAAAGCATGTAATGGGGGCAGAATTTTTCAGCCACTCACGCCAGCAGGATTTTCCAGTCCTGCTGCACTGAACGGAGATTTGGTGGAAGATCAAATTCTTCACCCTCCCTTGCAGTGGTGGCGGGCCGTGAATGGCCAGAAAATTCCAGCCAGGATACACTAGTCAGGCTATTTCTTCCTCAAACAACAAACAGCTGCTGTTTTAAGCTGCCCATGCCTGGAGATCTGCTGTTATGGTGTATCATACTCATCTATTTTACGCTATCCTCACATTTCCAGTAATACGTGTGTAACTGCTCTATGATGTGCCTCATCCAACTCCACATAGGTCAACCCTTCTTGCTGCTCTCCACTTGCCCTTGAGAGGACATCTATGAAGCTTTTCAGTCTGGTGAAATACTGACATTTTCTTTTCTGGTTGTCACTCTTGGATATTCCAACAGAAAATCTTGCAATTTCTGACATCTCTTCACCTGTCTTATAATTGGCAAGGGGAATTTTTAGGGTGAGTCTTGGCTCTCACATTTCAAAGGTGTTTACTTTCTTCCACAGGTCTTTATTTATCGTCCAGCTTTCTGAGGTTATACTGAAAAGTGGATAGAATGTAGAATCTTTTGACTTTTCCTTGTTGCAAGCTGGAGTTTTCTTTTTAACTTATCCTTCATCATCCACAAACAATCCTCCCTCAAAATATCAAGCTGCAAAGGGGCAGGCTGGTTAAGCCAATTTAAAACACAGTTCAGTTGGGATTGCTTTTCACAATATCAAAGGGTTGATTTTTCACCAAGGTCAGTTTAGTTCTCTGATTTAGATCGCTAATGGCGGCGGCTGAAGGGGTCCTTGTGATCAGAACAAGGAAAGTTATTGATCACTGTGAATATCAGGAATAGCTTATGAAGTTTGTTCACCTTCAGAGGCGGAAACAAGTGTTTCCGCAAGAAACTGCAAAGGATTGTGAATGTAGCCCAGTCCATCACACACACCAGCCTCCCATCCATTGCTGGGAATAAAATGCTGGGAAATCTCAGCAAGTCTGGCAGCATCTGTAAGGAGAGAAAAGCGTTGACGTTTCGAGTCCAAATGATCCTTTGACCCTCAAAGCTTTGACAAAGGATCATCCGGACTTGAAACGTCAGCTCTTTTCTCTCCTTACAGATGCTGCCAGATGTGCTGAGATTTTCCAGCATTTTCTCTTTTGCTTTCAGATTCCAGCATCCACGGTAATTCACTTTCCTCCCAATCGTTGACTCTGTCTACACTTCCCGCTGCCTCAGAAAAGCAGCCAACAGGATCCCACGTACCCGGACATACTCTCTTCCATCTTCTTCCATTTCCATCTGAAAACCTGTACAAACAGACTCAGGAACAGCTTCTTCCCTGCTGCCATCAGAATTTTGAATGGACCTATCTTATATAAAGTTGATCTTACTCTACATCCTAGCTCTGACTATAACATTATATTCTGCACCCTCTCCTCTCCCTCTCCCCTATGTACTCTATGTACAATATGCTTTGTCTGTATAGTGCTCAAGAAACAATGCTTTTCACTGTAGACTAATACATGTGAATCTAATCAAATCAAATCAAAGATGATGGGTCTCTTCTCTTCCTGCCCACTGGTGCTGTCACATCAACATTTCGTATTTTTGAAGAATTGTTTTGCGTGTTCCAAAGGTATCTTCAAACGTTGCTGTGTTAATCTGGTAGCATTGCAAAAGGGGAAGGGGTGCTCTATAGCTTCTGGAAATGGGTGTGAAGTCTTTGGAGTGTTCAAAGGCAGTGTGGAGTGACCTGAACTATCTTTCTGCATTGCGCCCTCATCCAGATGCTGATCTTTTCACTTCACCTCCACTCTTGCAGTGGGATTTGAAACCCATGACCCAAAAACGTTAGCCTGGGCCTTTGGATTGCCAGTGCACTAGTTACCACCTCACCACAAAGCCGCCATCTCTCTCCCTCCCCACCCACCGCTCATCCAAACGCTGCACCAATCTGCTTCAAGTTTGCCAAAGTTTGTTTCAAGTAGGAAGGTGATGAATTAATCATACCTAGGACTGATTTGGCTGGTTCATTTGGACTGGGAAGGGAGAATCATAGAACACATGCAGTGCAGAAGGACAACAACACCAACAACAATCCACCCAGGCCCTATCCCCATTACCCCACATATTTACAATGCCAATCCCCCGACACGAAGTGGAAATTGGGATATATGGAAATTGGTCTGTAGAAATAAGAACAAAGCACTTGCCACGTTCTCTTGCCCCAATATTTGAAGCAGTCCAGGAGAATTAGCTTGGCATTGTCCATACCAGCGGAGAGTTTGCCCCCTGATAACCATTGATTCCACCTTCACTAAGGCTCCTTGATGCCACACTCGGTCGAACGCAGCCTTAATTGTCAAGGGCTGTCACTTTCACTTCACCCCTGGAATTCAGCTGTTTTATGCCTGTTTGAACCAAGGCTGTAATGAGGTCAGGAGCTGAGTGACCCTGGCGAAACCCAAGCTGGGCACCACTGAGCAGGTAATTAATGAGTGGGTGCTACTTGATTGCGCTGTTGATGACCCCTTCCATCACTTTATTGATGATCAAGAGTAGACTGATTGGATGGTAATTGTTCAGGCTGGATTGGTCCTACATTTTGTGTACAAGACATACCTGGGCAATTTTCCACATTGTTGGGTAGATGCAGGTGTATTAACTGTACTGGAAGAGCTTGGCTGGGGGAGCAGCAAGTTTTGGAGCATAAGTCTTCAGTACTATTGCCGGAATGTTATCAAGGCCCATTGCCTTTGCAGTATCCAGTGCCTCCAACTGCTTCTTGATATCACATGGAGTGAATCAAATTGGCTCTCCCTCCTTCCTTTTTAAACAGTGGGGTTATGTTTGCCACCCTTCCATTTTCTGGGACTATTCCAGAATCTACAGAATTTTGGAAGATGACAACCAGTATGTCCACAATTGAGTGTCTTTAAGACAGAGGTAGGGAGATTTTTGATCAATAAAGGGATCAAGGGATACAGGGAGAAGGCAAGAAAATGGGGATGAGAATCATATCAGCCATGATTGAATGGTGGAGCAGATTCAATGGGCCACCTCCTTTGGTACCCTGGGATGTAGATTATCAGGCCCTGGGCATTTATCAGCTATCAGTCCCACTAATTTCTCCAGCACTATTTTTTTCATAATATTAATTTCTTTCAATTCCTCCATCTTAGTCGACCATATAACACAATCTGTAATGATGGTGAGTGAAAGGGGCTTTACAAATTGAATGCTGGACCTGTCACCCAAGATTCTCAAATTTCATACTAAATTAACAATGTGGAACTGAGCCACGACAGATCAGCCATGATCTTATTGAATGGTGGGGCAGGCTCGAAGGGCTAGATGGCCTACTCCTGCTCCTATTTCTTATGTTCTTATGTTCAAACGTGTCACCACTTATATTGGCTAAATGTAAATTTAGCCTCTTGAGAAACATTTTGTCATAGTGTGGCCCCTTTAAGCAGGGAGGGGGAGGAGTGATTCCTGAGGGCCATGTGATCGGACTGCACCCTATTGAGTGGCAGCATGTGAAGCCGAGCCAATTGTGGAGGATCCTCAGTTGAATCCAAGGAAGAGAAGAGAGTAGCCATATATTCAGTTCTGTCAGACCCTTGTCTGTATATATTTATTTATCATTGGTAATAAACCCTTTATAACTTTAAGCCAGAACGAGTCACCTTCTAAGTTATTGCATATTTAGAGGATTATTATTCAAGATACAGTATCCCTGTCCACTTCCATTTATGATATTATTTAGTATTAACTTGCCCGCAATAAAATTGTGTCCACCCATCACTTTGATTAAGGGTCTTTTTTTTAATGAATTCTTTAAAGTTTTGGGAAGATTAAAAATAAAAATACATGCTCCCAAGGGAATTTTTCATCATGTCTCCAGCTGTTTGGGCCATTAATGCAGTGTAGAAAAAAAAAACAGGGTACAGAGTAGATCAAGAGAGACACTGCGTAAAGAAATAGATGATGTCCAACTGGAAATGGTTGAGATTTGGGTTGAATCCAAGTCTTTGGGAGCACACTTACCCAGGAGAAATTTAGATGATTAGTTTACTTATTCTGTTTTCCATCTTAAAACAGGTGTACCAAACTTCATATGGCTCCTGCTCCAACCAAGAGCACAAAAAACTACAAGTTTTGTGATTGTAGCCCAGTCCATCACACAAACCAGCCAGCCATCTATTGACTCTGTCTACACTTCCGCTACCTCAGAAATGCAGCCAGCATAATCAAGGACCTCACGCACCCTGGACATACTCTCTTCCACCCTACTTCGGTCGGGTTAAAGATACAAAGGTTTGAGGTGTTGTATCAACTGACTCAAGAACAGTTTCTTCCCTGCTGCTGTCAGAATTTTGAGTGCACCTACCTTATATTAAATTGATCTTTCTCTACTTCCTAGCTATGACTGTAATACTACATTCTGCACCCTCTCCTTTCTTTTTCCTCTATGTATCTATGTCCGTATAGCGCACTAGAAACAATACTTTTCACTGTATCAATAATAAATCAAATCAAATAAAATAAAAGACGTTGCCCATTGCAAAGGCTTTATCTGGCCTTATTGAACTTCAAAGAACAAGTAACAGTGTAACATTGGAACAGGCACTTCGGCCCATCAAGTCTGTGCTCTGACACAGATGCCTCTCTAATATTTTCTTGCCTCTGAGTGGGTCCAGGTCCCTCTATTGTCTATCTATTCATGTATCTATCCAGATGCCTCTTGAACATTGTTATAGAATTTGCTTCCACCGCCTCCTTTGGCAGGACATTCCAGGCATTCACCACCCTCTGTGTGAAAAAGTGCCCCTTACATCTCTTTTAAACTTTACCCCTCTCACTCTCAACCTATGCCCCCGAGTAATTAACCCTTCAACCCTGGGAAAAAGACTCTGACCACCCACTCTGTCCAAGCCTGTCATAATCTTGTAAACCTCTATCAGGCCTCCCCTCAGTCTCCGATGCTCCAGCGGAGACAACCCAAGTTTGTTCAACCTTTCTTCATAGTCCATATCCTCCAAACCAGGCAACATCCCGGTAAATCTCTTCTGTATTCTTTTCAATGCATCA
Source organism: Carcharhinus amblyrhynchos (assembly GCF_965287045.1). Taxonomy (NCBI): domain Eukaryota; kingdom Metazoa; phylum Chordata; class Chondrichthyes; order Carcharhiniformes; family Carcharhinidae; genus Carcharhinus; species Carcharhinus amblyrhynchos. The sequence continues at coordinate 8,242,658 of NC_137333.1, read as the reverse complement.
ACATCCTTCCGGTGGTGTGGTGACCAGAATTGTACACAACACTCCAAACGCAGCTTAACTAAAGACTTATACAGCTGCAACATGATTTTCCAATTCCTATACTCGATTCTCCGACCGATGAAGGTTAGCCATGCGTTTTCTTGATCAACTTGTCCTCCTGAGTTGCCACCTTCAGGGAATTTCAGGGCACGCCTAGATACTTCTTTCAAATCACTCCACAGTCAACTTGCTCCAGTAAATTACATAACAGAAACAGGTATGTAATACCAGCAATACAGTTTCTGTACTGAATGATGATCTTTGCAGAGCTTGTTTTCTGTGACTTATGCTGATTGCTAGTTCAAATTCTTAATTAGCATTGGTTACAGAGAAAAATATTATTCACCTTGGTTGATTATTCTCAAAGTTCCTGCAGTAACAGCCTTGGATAATTATTAATCACTTGGTTATAGCGAGTGATTATTACCGTTTCTCAGTAATTATTCATGGATTCAGCTGAAGCCAGGCTGTGTGATGATACATTAAATTGATTGGCCTATTAGCTGGCCATGTACAAAGGTAAAAGATACAAGCCTGGAAATTATGCTGTGTGGTATTATTGAACGCATGTTTACCATGTTCTTTTCAAATCCTTTCATCTGTTATTTTAACAGAGGTGTTAGTTCAATTAAAACAAAGAGGTTAACAGCTCCATTACTGTGGCAGACAGGAGAATTTGCTACGCCTGCATTTAGCTTTCGTAGAATAATGCACGCTGTGATTTTCACTATATGTTATTGGGATTCAGACTATGAAGTAAATTCTGTATTTAGAATCATAGAGTAGAATCCCTACTGTGCATAAGGAGGCCATTTGGCCCATCAAACCTGCACAGGTAACAGTCCCACCAAGGCCCTATCCCCATGACCCCGTGTATTTAACCCGCTAAACCCCCTGACAGACTCAGGAACAATTTTACATAGCTAATCAACCTAACTAGCACGTCTTTCGGATTGTAGGAGGAAATTGAAGCACATGGAGGAAGCCCACGCTGACATGGGGAGAATGTGCAGACTTTGCACAGGCAGTGACCCAAGGCTGGAATTGAACTTGGTTCCCTGGCGCTGTGAGGCTATCCACTGTGCCATCTTGCCATCCATGTAGTGAGCAACATGACAAGGAGGTAGTGGGAATAAATACTATTAGATGTGATCAGTCATCTTATTTCAGGTGCCTATCTCATAAATAGACAATGGATGCCAACACTTGTATTTTGAGGATGTACAGAAACAACCTTTCAGATGTCCACTCAAAGGAGTATGTGTGGTGGAGCTGTATCATGTGATTTGGGTGGGTAAGTAATGTCCATTCCTCATTATCAACATTAAGTGTTAATGGGAGTTTTAAAAAGGGCAAAATCATTATGTCACTGTGCCATCTCCATTTTGGTAGCTGGAATATTGTCCTCAATGGGGCAAAACACGCACTGTTTAGTATCCTGCTGGAAATCCTATTCAAATTGCATCAACTCTCTATGGGAGTCTTGGCTATAACATTTCTCTGCCATTCCTGCATATGAGTGTTATTCCTCAATCATGGTCTCACACTGATCAATCACAATGGCAAAAAGGTAAAATATTGATATAGGTAGAGGAATTTTCCAGGCCCAATGGAGATGGCCTTGAAGGCAGGAGTGTTGGCAATATGGCGGAGGAAGGCATCAAACGTGGAACTTGCTACCTTTGGCAGCGGGAATCCAACTGCCTAGTTGAGCCAATTAGGGACCACATCCACCTTGGGAGGGCTCGCTGCCATGTAGGGAAACCATCGCGTAAATGCTGATGGTTGTTCTGGTCAGGTAGTCCTATTTTTGGAAATGTCATGGCTCACTCAGGGCTCCTTATGGCCAATGTCCACCATGTGGAAATGGCATCATGGGTACACCACAACCATTCTATCCCTACTCTAACCCCACTCACTAGAGTCTTGATGTCTGGCCCCAGTATCCTCGCAAAACTCTACTTGCTCTTCAAGTGTGCCTCAGCATTGAGGTGCCTTCATCCTGGAACTGCAGCCTCAACACCGGCCACCGTTAATGGTGGCGCTACTGAGCTGCCAGCTCTCTGAATCTGTCTGGGTGCAGAAAGTGGCTAAGTAATCTTTGTAGTCAGTTCTAACATACATCAATCTATAAGTTCTTTGCAAATACATGTAGAGTGGAAAGAAAACACATTTGAAATCAGATAATCGTAGAATCCTACAGTGCAGAAGAAGGCCATTTGGCCCATCGAGTATGCACTGACCACAATCCCACCCACGCCCAATCCTCATAGCCCCATGCATTTACCCTGCCAGTCTCCCTGATGCTCAAGCATAATTTAGCATGGCCAATCCACCTGATCCAGCACATCTTTGGGCTGTGGGAAGAGCACTTGGAGGAAACCCATGCAGACATGGGGAGAATGTGCAAACTCCACACAGACTGCGACCCAAGCTGGAATTGAACCCAGGTCCTTGGCGCTGTGAAGCGGCAGTGCTAACCACTGTGCCATCATGCCATCCACTAATGCTGTGCCAAAGTGCACAAATAATTGAAGTGCTGGACACATACAGGTGAAATCCATTCCTTGCCTGGAATAGAAGCTGGTTCAGCTGAATTATATTTGATTTGGATGCGGGGACAAGAACGCGTACTCATTCGGCTTGTTGTGCACAGGATCAGGTGTACATATCATTCTCTCTGTATTAATCATTATGCAGAATAAACCAACCAAAGAGGAAGACCAGGAGAAAATAGGGAGGTTTTCATTATTACAATATCACCCTGCAGTTATGGGCAGCACATTGGCACAAGGGTTGGCACTGCTGCCTCACAGTGCCAGGAGCCTGGGTTCGATTGCCAGCTTGGGTCACTGACTGTGCGGAACCTGCATGTTCTCCCTGTGTCTGTGTGGGTTTCCTCCGGGTGCTCCGGTTTCCTCCCACAGTCCAAAAGACGTGCTGGTTAAATGCATTGGCAGTGCTAAATTCTCCCTGAACGTACCCGAACAGGCGCCGGTCCGTGGCGGCGAGGAGATTTTCACAGTAACTTCATTGCAGTGTTAATGTGACCCCGCTAATAAATGAACTTTTAAAAATCTTTATACACTCGGCTGCCAGCTTGGATATAAATGAGGAAAAAACAGTTTTTACTGATTACAGACAATGTGAAAGATCAATCAATAGCAGCCTTCTGCAGAACAATATGAGGCAGATGGTATATGGGGAAGAGAGATGGAGGTAGTCAGGGGTGTGGCAAATGGGAAAATAAACATCACCTAAGAACATGAATTAATCAGTGACTGAGAACATTTTCAGATCAAGACGGCTTTCACAGAGTGTAATTAAATCAAATCAAACTGACCTCATTGTTTACCATTGCAATTTTATAGAATGTTAATAATTTAATCACCACCACAGATCTATTTTTTTCTTTAACATCAGCTGAAAAGCTTCAGAAAAAAAAATGAAACTCCCAAGCTTTCATTTTTTATATTAGTGTCACAAGTAGACTTACATTATCACTGCAATAAAGTTACTGTGAAAATCCCCTGGTTGCCACACTATGGCGCGTGTTCGGGTACACTGAGGGAGAATTTAGCATGGCCAATGCACCTAACCAGCACGTCTTTTGGACTGTGGGAGGAAACCAGAGCACCTGGAGGAAACCCATGCAGACATGGGGAGAATGTGCAGACTCTGCAAAGACAGGGATCCAAGCCAGGAATCAAACCTAGGTCCCTGGCGCTGTGAAGCAGCAGTGCGAAACACTGTGCCACCATGCCACCAGCTTTCTCACAGTGCTGGAATTTTAAAATTGCCATAGATGTTGCTATTTCTCCCTGTTCCCATTCAAACCCATCCACATTTTTGAACCACTTGAACTACCATCATGCATAGATTTGATAATTGCTATGGACTCTTAAAATATAAAGTATTGCTGTTTATTGCTAAAATATGTACCATTCAATAATAACTGTGTGATTGTAAAGCAAAACAGAAGTAAAGTTAAATAGAGCCCTTCAGAATACAATGCAGAGTACTAATTATACCATCCTCCCAAAAATTGCGATCACACGGCATACCATCAGGGAAATGATCTCCCTCTTACATAGCAGAACATATTGTAGCCCTTTCGATGTTTTAAAACTCCTTGTGCTATTTAATATCATATCAGCATGCATTAAAGTTCTGAATGGAAATACTGTTCAATTCTAGAATACCGTTATTTTCATTTGATTTTTTGGTTTGATTTTTTATTGTGCTGGGATACAGTGAAAAATATCGTTTCTTGTGTGCTATATAGACAAAAACATACCATTCATAGAGCACATAGGGAACAAGGCAAGGAGAGGTTGCGGCATATGGTGTTGCAGTTACAGAAAGGGTGAAGAGGAAGATGAGCTTAATATATAATTGGTCAAAAATCTGATGGAAGCAGGAAGGAAGCAGTTCTTGAGTGCGTTGGTGCGTGTTCTCCAATTTTTGTCTTGTTTTCCTGATTGAAGAAAGTGGAAGAGAGAATGTCCGTGTAGCGTGCGGTCCTCAATTATGCTGGCTGCTTTTCTGAGGCAGTGGGAAGTGTAGACACACTCAATGGATGGAAGACTGCTTTGTGTGATGAATTGGGCTACATTCACGATCCTTTGTAGTTTCTTGTCTTGGTTAGAGCAGGAACCATACCAAGCTGTAATACGTTGAGAAAGGATGTTTTCTGCAGTCATTCTGTAAAAATTGCTGTGAGTCATATCAGGCATGAAGAAAACCTCCATGATCTCACTCGATCTAACGGCCATAGTTTCCAACCCCAGCACCAGAAAAAGATGGCCGCAGGAATTAGAAGAAGTAAATATATTCTTACCTGACCTTGACAATTAAGCTGGCACTTCCGATTGCCAGTACTGCTTGCGGCCTGCATTGAAAGGCTTCACGCAGGCCCCAATTTAGACCTGTTGGGTGTGGACCATTAGCCAGGTTTTCAGGCCAGTTGTGTGTCTGTGTGTGCAGGGGTGGCAGGGGGGTGGGAAGGTGATGGAGGGGGGATGGGAGGGAGGTGGCAGAGGGGAGTCAATTGGTTTAGATTCTCTGTTAAAATACTTTCTTTGACTTGATTGATTGCGTGATTGTGATGGATGATGGGATTCCCTGACAACCAATCAAAGCGGAGAATTTGTCAATTTTGTGATTGCAGCCAAGAAATTTTCCTACATTGAAGTAAAAATTGAGAGAAGTGTAAGATGGCCTGTCACCTCGCTATTACTGATGTTAGACCATCACACAAAAGTCAAACTCTACCCTTAGATGCCCACAAAAACCAAGGTAAATGTTTTTTTTAAAACTCCAAAGGACTCAAACATTTTCTTATCCTAAGCACCATTTTAAATAAATAGAATTATATAATTAAAAACTATAGACTTCCATCTTTTAAATTACTAGAATCAAAATATCCCTACAGTGAACAAGGAAGCCATTTGGCCCCTTAAGTCTTCACTGCTTACAATCCCACCCAGGCCCTCGTCCTGCAACCCCACATATTTACCCTGTTAATCCCCTGACACTAGGGTCAATTTAGCATGGACAATGCATCTAACAAGCACATCTTTAGACTGTGGGAGGAAACTGGAGCATCCCCATGCAGACATGGGGAGAATGTACAAACTCCACGCAGACAGTGGCCTGAGACTGGAATTGAACCCAGGTCCCTGGTGCAGTGAAACACCACTGTGCCACCGTGCCACCCAATACTTTTGGTAAGCTTAATCTGAATTGTATTTTAATGTCATTCATTAAATAAGTATATTAGAGAGAGAACAAGGAATAGATTATTGTTAATGATAATAGCAGATGAATATTTTATAACATTTCTCTATCTGTTATATCAACCAGCAGCATTAACCCATTTATTTTACCATTAAAAACTGATTTAACTTATATTATCATGTGGGTAAAACATTTGAAAGGTTTATCATTCTAAGTCCTTTCACCATCTCAGAACAGACTTGATAAAATGTGTGTGTTTTGGAGGAAGCAATTGTAATCTACCTTTTTGTCAATTGTTTTAGGTGACTATTCATTTAGAACTTTCTGCCCAAGTAATTGAGAACTGACACTGCATTTCAAAGCATTTTGGCAGGTATAACAAAAGGTAGCATTTATGATAAGTATTTGAGTATTTTCAGCCTCCTTTTTGTATCATTTAATGTTCTAAGACATGAGCGTTTGTGAATAGAATCTCAAATCTATTCTAAAGAATGTGGACACTTGGATAATAATGGTCGGATTGGGCATAGTTAACATGGATTCAGGAACGGAGGGTCATGTTTGACGAACCTGTCAGTGTTTTTGAGGATGTTATAAAATTGATAAAGGGGAGTTGGTGGATGTAGTATGCTCAGATTTTCAGAAGGCTTCTGGGCTGGCACTTTGCTACAGTGATTAGCACTGCTGCCTCACAGTGCCAGGGAGCCAGGTTCAATTCCAGACTTGGGTCACTGCCTGTGTGGAATGTGCACTTTCTCCTTGTGTCTGTGTGGGTTTCCTCTGGGTGTCCCAGTTTCCTCCCACAGTCCAAAGATGTGCGGGTTAGGTTGGTTGGCCGTGTGAAATTGACCCTAGTGTTAGGGAAATTAGCTGGGTAAATGTGTAGGTTTACGGGGGTAGGGCCTGGATGGGATCTTATTGGTACAGACTTAATGGGCTGACAACATCTGTACTGTAGGGATTTTATGTGGGATAAGATTTTGATTTGATTTATTATTGTCACATGAATTGATATACAGTGAGAAGTATTGTTTCTTGCATGCTTTTGTTTTCACAGGCAAAAGCATACATTCATAGAGTACACAAAGGAGAAGGAAATGAGAATGCAGAATTTAATGTTACAGTCATAGCTAGGGTGAAGAGAAAGATCAGCTTAATAGAAGGTCGGTCCATTCAAATGTCTGATGGTAGCAGGAAAGAAGCTGTTCTTGACTCGGTTGGCATGTGATCTCAGACTTTTGTATCTTTCTCCCGACAGAAGAAGGTGGAAGAGAGAATGTCCAGAGTGTGTGGGGTCCTTGATCGTGCTGGCTGCTTTTCTGAGAAAGTTGCAAGTGTAGATGAAGTCAATGGATAGGAGGCTGGTTTGCGTGATGGACTGGGCTCCATTAATAAACCTTTGTAGTTTCTTGCAGTCTTGGTCAGAGCAGGAGCCGTACAAGCTGTGATACATCCAGAATGGATGCTTGCTATGGTGCATCTACAGAAGTTGTGACAGTCGTAGTGGACATGCCGAATTTCCTTAGTCTTCTGAGAAAGTAAAGGCATTCTTAACTATAGCACCAGCGAGGAAAGACAAGGACAAATTGTTAGTAATCTGGACACCTGGAAACTTGAAGCTCTCGAACATTTTCACTTTATCTCCATCGATGTAGATGGGGCAGTCCTCCTGAAATTGATGAATATCTCCTTTGTTTCACTTTGTTAATCAAGGACCCCATGCACTCTGGACATTCTCTCTTCCACCTTCTTCTGTCAGGAAAAAGATACAAAAGTCTGAGATCACATGCCAACCGACTCACGAACAACTTCTTTCCTGCTGCCACCAGACACTTGAATGGACCTACCTTATATCAAGTTGATCTTAGTTTAACTAAGGTCACTCTTTTATTCTGGATAATTATCTGTTGGATGTCTATGGAAGTGGGACAATGAAGTTTTTACTTAAGAATAGACTATTCACTCTATGTATTTTTAATTCATTCATGGAAAGTAGCCATTGCTGGCTAGGCCAGCAATTATAACCCACCACTATCTGCCCTTGAGGAGGTGTTGGTGAGCTTCATTCTAGAACCGCTGTCATCCATGTGATGTAGGTACACCCATTCTGCTGTTAGAGAGGAAGTTCCAGGATTTTGACCCAGCGATAGGGAAGGAACAATGATATATTCCCAACTCAGGATGATGAATGGCTTGGAGAGGAACCTCCAAGGGGTGATGTCCCCATGTGTTTGAGTTATGTATCTCCATGTGTGCACAAAATCTCAAGTTTAATGGGCAGCACGGTGGCACAGTGGTTACCAAGGACCTGGGTTCGATCCTTGGTTTGGGTCACTGCCTGTGCGGAGTCTGCCCATTCTCTCTGTGTTTGTGTGGGTTTCCTCTGGGTGCTCCAGTTTATTCCCACAACCTGAAAGACATGCTGGTTAGGTGCTTTGGCCATGCTAATTTCTCCCTCATTGTATCCAAATAAATGCTGGAGTGTGGTGATTAGAGGATTTTCATAGCAACTTCATTGCAGTGTTAATGTAAGCTGACTTGTGACACTAATAAATAAACTTAAAACTCCTTGGTACAAGAAGCAAGAGTCTTACTGTGCAGAATATTTATTGAGAAAATTAAGCAGACATTGAGACAGTTTTTAAAAAGTACCGTTCAATTTGCACTTGTACTTTTCACGCCATAACAAATGATAATGATGGAGGTGAAATTAATCTGCGAACAAAAATGTCAAAATTCCTACCTTTCTCCATACTTAATGGCCAGCTTAGAAAATGATAGGGACACAGATCTTGGAAGGATGACAGCGAAATCAGTTGAAACACAAACAAAATATTTGTAATTTTGACTTCTTGTTGAATGAGAAAAAAAATACAATTACACTTGACACTTTAATATGAGTCACATTCGCTGATCTCACTAGTGTTCTCATTACCTGTGACCTTCATTTCCTTAATGTTCTCCTCAGTCATAGTACACCTATGTGTTTCTCACAAGCATTCGGTTAGTTAATCTCTGCAGACATGCCTTCATGTGCAACATGCAAAGACAAGCTCGATATACATTGATCACTGATCTTTTCCCTCACCTCGGTCTCGCGTTTTAAAAATAATGCTACTTCCATTGTTCCTCAAAACCCTTCCCTGGAATATTTTAAACCATAAAACGACTCATAATTGTTATGGACTCCGTATTGGAAAACAGTCAAGCTACAAGAAAGATGCAGAAGGCTTTTAATTGCAATGTGTCTTCCTGCAGACTGGTTTTGCACATTTTTGCAAACGTGCATGTGAAAATTTAAAAACAAACAATGTCCGGTACATTTCATAGAATCCCTACAGTGTAGAAGGAGACCATTTGGCCCATTACATCTGCACCAACTCTCCATCTTATCTCGGTCCTATTCCCAGAACCCTACATATTTACCCCATTAATCCCCCTAACCTACACATTATAGGATACTGAGGGGCAATTTAGATTGGCCAATCCACCTAACCCACACATCTTTGGACATCTGGTGCAGCATTGATTACATAAAGGTGAAAAGAAATGCTAACGCTTACAGCCACTGACCCACAGGCTTGAAATGGACTTACAAAACCATGTCTGTCCCTCGCACTCACTGCACAAGAATTTTGATATTTCTGATTGATCCTTCATGCGGGCAATATAATTATGTCAACAGCTTTGAGAAGGCACATTTCCTTATTACAATTCTGATACAACCGTCTATTGAAATTAACCGTATATTCTGTTAAGTGTTCCAGCAAATGGGATATAAACCAAAGAGAAATGGGGTGTATTAAGCACTGTGCAGTTGAGTTACAGCCATAAATTGTATTCTCTCACTCCTTACCGTGAATTCTCATCAATATTAGTGCCTTTTATCCATGTTATCTCAGCTGCATATTAATAAGGCACAGTTCCAATGTCCTACACAGCATAAACTGTTTTTTATTCATTAACTGTGTTCTCAAGTGAAGCACAATCAAAGGACTCATCCTTCCTCTACAGCCTGGATCAATATGCCAAAGGCCAAGGGAAATATCTGCAACAAATGGATATATCCATCGATGAAAGTGAAAAAAGGCAAAATAAGCCCTCCCATCAATAAAAATGAAAGCACTCGACCTAACAATCCCCTTCATGATAGATTTCAAAAACCGAAGCCTGTGCCGTGCTTTGGCGAGATTGGTTAGATGTGTTAAAAAATTGAAATTCACATCCCACTTTTTTTCTCTGATTAGGAAATTAATTTATGCAAAGATTTCATTAAAATTTAGCATGCTCCTGCAGTTTATTGAAACTGACTCAATCAATAAAAAATTCATGCGTATAAAATTTGTGCAATACTGGGGGATAGTGCGTAAAAATAACAGTTAAACAATGGTTATATTTTCACTGCTGAAACAAATAACTTCCAGCCTTTTATAAAAAAATAATTTGGAGTATTATTTAAGAATAAAATAACTATTACTGATTTGAGATTGTTTTACGGTTCCTATGAAAGTCTTGTTTCCTGCAACCTGAAAATAGTTCAACTATGCAAAACCAATTGTAAATAAAATCTAGGCTTTGGTCCACATTGGTTGAAATTATTATAAAATGATGATCGATTTTTATACTGCAATTGGACTCATAGAGAAACTCCATCTACTGGTGCTCAAGATGCATTCGCAACAAAGAAAAGAAGCAGCTTTAGCCTCAAGGAATAGCCACAATCTAACTCCTGTCTTATTTTACCCAAGACTTTGATAGTACAGGTAACACTTCTGTCATCAAATCATAGAATCCTACAGTGCAGAAGAAGGCCATTTGGCCCATTGAGTCTTCACCGACCACAATCCCAGCCATATCCCCATAACTGCGTGCACTTACTCTAGCCAGTCCCCCTGACACTAAGGGGCAATTTCACATGGCCAATCCACCTAACCCATACATTTTTGGACTGTGGGAGGAAACCAGAGGACCTGGAGGAAACACACACAGACACGGAGACAATGTGCAGACTCCACAAAGACAGTGGCCCAAGTCAGGAATTACGGGCAGCAACAAAATAACTTTATTTTTATTCATTTGTGGGACACAGGCATTGCTGACTGGCCAGCATTTATTGCTGATCCCTAGTTACCCTTGAGAAGGCGGTGGTGAGCTGCCTTCTTGAATCACTGCAGTCCATGTTCTGTGGGTTAACCCACAATGCCGTTAGGGAGGGAATTCCAGGATTTTGACCCACTGACTGTGAAGGATTGGCGATATATTTCCAAGTCAGGATGGTGAGTGACTTGGAGGGGATGTTGCAGGTGGTGGTGTCCCCATGTATCTGCTGCTCTTCCTTCTAGATCAAAGTGGTTGTGGGTTTGCAAGGTGCTGTCCAAGTATCTCTGGTGACATAAAGTTTATTTATCAGTCGTAAGTAAGGCTCACAGTAACACTGCAATGACGTTACTGTGAAATTCCCCTAGTCACAACACTAAGGCGCCTGTTCAAGTCAATGCACCTAACTGGCACATCTTTCAGACTGTGGGGGGAAGCCAGAGCACCCGGAAGAAACCCACACAGACAGAGGATGAACGTGCAGACTCCACACGGACAGTGAGCCAAGCAGGAAATAGAACCTGGGTCCCTCGCACTGCGAGACAGCAGTGCTAACCACTGTGTCACCACGCCGAATTGTTGCAGTTCATCTTGTAGATAGTACACACTGCTGATATTGTCACTAGTCCTTTCATATTGCACAATTATTGCTGTGGTTATTGACTCGGTTACAAATCACATCACCCAATCAGCATTGATGAGATACTATTGATATGAGAGAATGATGATCAAAATGGCAGTGTTTATATTTCATATATAATTACAGATCATAAACCAATAACTTTTGCATATGGTGTGTTGGAGATGGTCAACAAAAGTCAAGTATCATTGTTACTATTGCTGCTTATGAAAAGGGTCACCCATCTAAAACAGGGCTGAAGCAAGCTTATTTCTCTCAAAGGGTTTCTGAATCTCTCTTCCTGAAAAGGTGGAGGAAGCAGTGTCTTTTAATATTTGTTAGATGGAGATGGATAGAGGTTTGATAAAGAAGAAGGCTGTAGGTTATCAGGGTAGGCAACTTGCAGATTTGAAGTTCCTATCAGATCAATCATGATCTTATTAAATGGCAGACCGGGCTCAAAGGACTGATTGGCCTACTCCTGTTCCTTGTTTGTATGTATGATCGTAATATTTGTGCCTAAACGTAGGCCCCAGCTACACTGTTCTGGAAATACTGGCTTGGAAATTGCTCTGTGTAATATTGGCCCAGGTTTTAGCTGGAGTGAGTCATCTGACAGTGAGGGGGTGATGTTTTTCCTCTCATTCTTCAGTTGAAAATCTTTGACCACAAATGCTGGACTTAGAAACTGATACCAGAACAGGGGAAAAAAAAAATTCAGCCTTTGAGTTTGTCCATCATACCAATTGACCCTCTCCTTTACCAAAGAGTGAGAAAGGAACGGAAGCAGGGATGAAAAGAAACGAGGGTGAAGTAAATCATTTGCAGAAAGAAAAGTACACGCCGGAGTCTATATCTCACCCACCACAGAATCGGAGTGGGCGAGGGGTGAGCAATGGAAATGTCTGTTGACCTCTAGCAGGATTTTCAAGCCACGAAGTCCCACCCATTGGGTCAGATTTTAACTCATTTAAAAATACCGCCCATTGTACAAGGTTAAAATTGGGCCCTTAGAGTGGAAAAAAAAGCTTGGATTAAGAGAGAGGGAAATAAGGGAAAGGAAAAAATGGGACTTTTTAACTGTACAAATCTCTTAATATCCCACAATTCCAGTTGTTCCGTTTCTGGGCAGGAGACATTGAGTGCAATTGCAGAGAGTTGAATCGTAATTAAAAAGATACTTACGCTGTTAAGTACAAGCGTTAACTTTGTTTGACAGAGGTATTTTGTAACTATCGAGCAAATGCAACATCAATTTGCAGCTCACAGCGAAGTTGAGAGAAAGTTGCTGTGCTCATGTCAGCAAATTTTGATGATTTGCAATTCAATGTGAAGTTCAATATAGCCATCAGCAAAGACATTTGGATATTTCAAAGAGTGCTGAACATGCAAATCTAAAAGATCTCAGGATGGCTGTGTGTCTACATCAGTGATTGGGTTTGAACAATATGGGGAATTCAGCCTAAGTGCACGGCTGGAGTAAAGCCTCATTCGGTGGGAATGCAGGTCGGCGAATCAGGAATATTGGGCTTAATCTTCCAGGGAGTGGCAAAGGCTGAGACTCCACTTCTGTTGTTTTACACCGAGCCAGAGGGTCTCTTCGTTTCTGGCCTTCTGATCCCAGGTTCTCCAGCAAGGCAAAACATTCCTGAATGGGATATGCTTCTTCTCAGTGTTTGATTATTGGGGTAAAGAAGCCACGTCCCTTTCTTATGGCAGAAACTGCTGTATTGGAGAGGACAAGTGCAGTGGACAATGGGGAACCTGTGGATGTGGCGTATCTGGATTTTCAGAAGGCAGGTGCCGCACCAAAGATTGCTACATAAGATAAATTTGCACAGTGTTACGGGTAATGTATTAGAGGATTGGTTAACTAACAGAAAGCAAACAGTGGGGGGTAAATGGGTGTTTTTCCGGTTGGCGATCAGTGACTAGTGGTATGCCTCAGGGATCAGTGTTGGGACCGCAATTGTTAATTACTTGGAGTTGGGGACCAGGTGTAGTGTGTCAAAATTCACAGATGACATTAAGATGGGTGGCACAGCAAAGTGTGCAGAGGATGCTGAAAGTCTGCAAAGAGATATAGACAGTTTAAGTGAGTGGGCGAGGGTCTGGCAGATGGAGTACAATGTTGGTAAATGTGAGGTCATCCATTTTGGTAGGAATAACAGCAAAATGGGCTATTTAAATGGTAAAAGGCTGCAGCATGCTGCTGTGCAGAGGGACCTGGGTGTCCTTGTGCAAGAATCTCAGGGAGTTGGTTTGCAGGAGCAGTGGGTAATTAAGAAGGCAAATGGAATTATATCCTTCATTGCAAAGGGATGGAGTTTAAAAAGGTTATGTTGCAGCTGTATAAGGTGCTGGTGAGGCCACACCTGAAGTATTGTGTACAGTTTTGGTCTCCTTACTTGAAAAAGGATATACTGGCACTGGAGAAGGTGCAGAGGAGATTCACTAGGTTGATTCCAGAGTTGAGAGGGTTGGCTTATGAAGAGAGACTGAGTAGACTGTGGCTACACTCATTGGAATTCAGAAGAATGAGGGGAGATCTTAGAGACACATATAAGATTATGAAGGGAATAGATAAGATAGGAGCAGGGAAGTTGTTTCCTCTGGCAGGCGGAACGAGAACTAGGGGACATAGCCTCAAAATAAGGGGAAGTAAATTTAGGACTGAGCTGAGGAGGAACTTCTTCACACAAAGGGCTGTGAATCTGTGGAATTCCCTGCCCAATAAAGCAGCTGAGGCTACCTCATTGAATGTTTTTAAGGCAAGGATAGATAAATTTTTGAACAGTGAAGGAATTAAGAGTTATGATGAGCGGGTGGGTAAGTGGAACTGAGTCCACAAAAAAGATCAGCCATGATCTTATTGAATGGTGGACCAGACTTGAGGGGACAGATGGCCTACTCCTGCTCCTAGCTCTTATGTTCTTATGTTCTTATGTACTGTGTGAATAAAAAAGTTTAAATGCCCCAATACTACTTTGAAAAGCAATGAAAAGAAAGTAAGTTGATAAAGGACTAGGGTGGGTGAGGTAAGAGGGTAGAGAGGGTGAAGTAAGGGGCTAGAATGAGTGAGGGAAAGAGTAGGTATATACCCTTTAACTCACCATGTTTAAAAAGTGCACAGAATCACATAATCTTTCCTCTGGGGTCAGAGGTGTGGCAAGGTTTGGGACAGAACCTGGCCCACTGAGCCTGAACCAAGTTACCTGCCAGAAGGAAATCCAGCCCCAGTATCGTTACATTGTGTCTCCAAAGCTCATCACACTTCTAAAAGGGAATAGCAGAATTTCATGAGAACATTTGAAAAAAATCTTAAAATACCAAAAGGCCATTTGATTTATTGTGCCTTTCCCTCCTAACAGTTCATCAAGAATTTGCACCATCACAGACTTCCAACACCTTTGATTTCTTAAAGGAATTAAAAGAGGCTGCCCCACAGCACCAGGACACACGTTCGTTCCCAGCTTGAGTCAATGTCTATGCGGAGTCTGCACATTCTCCCCGTGTCTGTGTGGGTTTCCTCCAGGTGCCCCAGTTCCCTCCCCCAGTCAAAAAGACGTGCTGGTTAGGTTCACTGGCTATGCTAAATTCTCCCTCAGTGTACCTGAACAGGTGCCGGTGTGGCGACTAGAGAATTTTCACAGTGATTTCATTGCAATATTAATGTAAGCCTACTTGTGACAAATAAATAAACTTGAAATTTCTAAGTACAACTGAAATTTTTGAAAACACAGCGACATAAAAACTAAGTTAATAAAAAACGTCCTCATACATGCATGTATACATTTATCTACTTTACTTAGTTTACTGGACGATGAGAATACAAAGGTGGTGAGGTGGTGCTTTGTTTGCTAGCGGTGGGATTCTCCGATCTCGCCACTGTCAATGGAAATTCCCACTGATGTCACACCATGCCGGCAGGACTGGAGAATCCCGCAGGGCTGAATAGCCGGAGAATTCCAGTTTGTTATTTACAGATCAATGTTACCACACTGAATGTGTAACTGAGTAATCATGACATTTTCACAGGAACCAGTTTTTAAAAACTTATTATCAAATGCTCTCCATGTATAATGTTATACCTGAACTGAAGTTTTCATTAATGAACACTGGAAATTTATTGTTTTGCATTTATTCATATTTAAAATTGACTTCAAATCCTTATTAATGATTAAGTCAAATTACAATGGCGCTTTATTTTAAAGGATGTCAAAAATTTGAAACCAATGGAATTACAGATGCTGTTTACATATAATCTTTTTGCATTTCTTTTTGAACTTACCTACTATAAATTCTTTTGTCTGTAGTTATTATGGTGACTCATGATGTAAACTTACTCCTGCTCATCCAAGTGTTGCAGCATTGCCAATGGAAGAAAGGGGCAATTAATGCATGAAGGGCCACACGGACAATTTCCTGTATAAAGGTTGTCAGAATGGTGTTTCGTGGAAATATAAAAATAAAACCAGAATATGTGCATATGTGTGTGGCTGTGTGAACGTATATTGTGCATGTGTATATTGCCTGTGTGTGTATGGTTCATGCACTATGGTGTGTAAGTGTGAGTTTGTGTGTGTACATTGTGTGTGTGTGTGTGTGTGTGTGTGTTGTATGTGTGTGTATGTGTGTACGTTGCATGTGTGTTAATGGTGTATGCACATGTGTGTATGTGTGTGCTTGTGTGTATATTGCGTGTGTGTTTATGTATGTTGTGTGTGTGTATGGCGTATGGGTATTGTGTGTGCGTGTGTGTGTGTGCGCATGTGTATTGTGTATGTGCGTAGGTGTATGTGTGTACGTGGTGTGTGTGTGTATATGTTGCATGTGTGTCTATATTGATGGAGTACAAGATCAGGAACCTAAGATATATTGTGAAGTTAAACTAGACCCCAACTATTTGCTATTTTGGCTTTAATGTGAGGATATAATGTTTCACTCTGATTCTATTGGCTAACTAGGAAGCTTTTATCAAACTGTATTTAGAATACAGTTTATCTATAATAAATGCATTAGCATAGCATTTGTCAATTGAACAATACCTAAAAATCCTTAACTGCTAACCTATCCCAATGAGTTCCAAATCAAACAATATTTATCTTACGGACTTAAAACCTCTCTTTAAGATCAGTTAGCAAAAACCCTGAGGCTTACATGCTTGAACTAGTTGACAGTCCTTGAGCCTCTTGAACACACCTGGGGAGAGAGAGAGAGACAGAGAGAGACATCAGTCCTCTGACAGTCCCAAACAGCAGCCTCCAAAGAGAGAGAGAGAGAGAGAGAGAGAACGACACCTCTTGCTTCTTTCAGGAATAGGCAGAAAACTGACTGTTTTAGAATAAGATAAACTCTCTATTTTCCCTTCAAACCTTGCTCATCCCATTAGCACATGACTCTGTCTCTTGTCAATCAACATAATCAAAACCCCAAGAGAAACCCAAGTAAACATAAATACATTAACTCTGTTTAGATAAACACACAATTTGGTTTCATGTGGGCGTGAAATAGGGACTGTGTTAAGTTTTCACATCCTGGCCCAGAGTTTCCTTGCTTTCTCAGTACACTTTGCTTGAAGGTTATGCCAAATGTTCGCCTTCTTTCATTTGCATTATTTCTCTACTCTTTCTTTTTGGGAAGGAGATCGATAATGTTTTAGTGGGAGGGGAGCAAATTGGGCATGGTGAGCTGTAGCTTGTTTACCACATTGGCCATGACAATCCATCGGCTATCCCCTTTACCTCTCTCCAATTACCCATCACAACTCCTACATCTTTCTTCCATGAGTTCCTGCTACATCCTCCCTTTTCTTTGATGTGCTTCCGCTCATCCAGTCCTTAAACATTAAGCCACTCCCATTTGTCCACCCCATAGCTGGATAATCACAGGCCCTTTCACACCCTCAACCAACTTTTCCGTCACTTCTTTCCTCTCTTTGAAGGGACTTGAGGTTGTCAGCACTGCCTTCAGTTCAGGAGCTTCAGTGAGGACTGAGAAACGTTGGCCGGAATTCTCTGATGGTGCACAATCCATCTCCCTGCGCCAGCGAGACTGGAAAATTTGGCACTTGGCCAAATCTCCATTCAAAGCACCGGGACTGGAAGATCCCAGCCGTGGACGAGGTCAGAGAATCCTGGCCATAAACACTTGAGACCCATTTGCAAAAGCCTTGTTAAATCTGTCAGGTATAAGCAGGAGGAAACAAAATGTAAGGTGTGAGGATAACCTCTCCAGGGATAAAGAGCACTCAGATATTTTCCAATCCTGACATTTTTCTCTCTGTGTTACCCAGGGGAGAGGCCATAGCCGTTTCCCTGAACATGTCTTCAGTCTAAATTGTCATCTGACCTTGATTTCATTATTTACGTCCTTAAAGGATGTGTGTCATTAGGGTTTTTCCCAGTTGTCCTGTCGCCTGCACATGAGAGTTAACTTAAGATTGGAATGGCTGGGAAGATAATGGGGTCAGTGTGACTAACAACCACCTCTACTTAACCTTCCTGCCTGTTAGGCTAGCAGGGTTAAAATTGCTCCTTTTCCCTCATTTTCAAAACCTACCTTGTAATTTAGTCAGTATAATAAAATTAGAGTGAGGAAAATAAACAGCCTGTCTATTTTTCTCTCCATTTGTCTTTGTCTGGCTGTCTCTCTCTCTCTTTCTCACTGTCTCAAAAATGTTAGAAAATAGAATTTCTGCCTAACAGGTGTAAGTAATTAGAATTGATCTTGTGCAACTGTGAACAAAAGCACAGATGAGATCATTACTTGGTTTTAGCATTCAACTGTTCTCTTTTGAAAATTGAAGGAACATTGAATGGACAAAGGCTCTTTCTGTCTTCCTAGCTAACTATTGCTTCTCTCTGCTGCCTTAGTGTGCGTATTTCTCTCTCTTGCACACAGCTCTGCTTACTACACTTTCTCAGGTTCATAAAAGAGGAACCAACGCTATGGCAATTAAAACATAGTCATTTCTTTATCTCTCTCTCAGCCCCTCTTTCTTTCCAACTGTCCCTTATCTCTCCCTATAATTTAAACTGGACGTTATTTGATATAACTTAAACTAGACGTTAACTCTCTCTATAATTTAAACCGGATGTAGAGGTGGGTAAAATTTTGTCTTTTAAAAAGCGTTTAGACCGTTACATGGCTATAATGGGTATAGAGGGATATGGGCCAAAAGCAGGCAATTGAGATTAGCTTAGGGTTAAAAAAAGGGGCAGCATAGACAAGTTGGGCTGAAGGGCCAGTTTCCATGTTGTAAACCTCTATGACTCTATTCATTGTCACTAGACTAGTGATCTAGAGATCCAAGGTATGATCTAGGGACCCAGGTTCAATTTTCATCACGGTAAACGGCGATATTTGAATCTAACTGAAAAAAATCTAGAATTAAAAGTCTAATGATGACCATCACTGGAAATTAACCGTCTTACCCTCAGTGGAATTGGAGTAGGCGAGGGGCGGACAACAGAAATGGCTGTTGACTTCAGGCAGGAATTTCCAGCTTCGTTCGAGCGAGGTCGTAAATTCCCGTCCCCTGAAACCATTGTTGATTATCAGAAAAACCCATCTGGTTCACTAGTATCCTTGAGGGAAGGAAATCTGCCACCCCTACCGAGTCTGGCCTACATGTGACTCCAGAGCCACAGCAATGTGGGTTGACTCTCAAATGAACTGGAGGGCAGTTATGGATGGGCAATAAATGCTGGCCCAGCAAGCGACACCCACATCCTGTAAATATTTTTTTTTAAATTTCAGTTGCTTAAAAAAAAATGACAAGGCATTTTGGAAAGCTTTAGGAATGGTTTACGGGGATCCAATGTCCAGATTGGAAAATCTATTTGATAAGTGCTACAGAGGCAAGGTTGATCCACATTCTTAAACATGTTAGAGAAAAGTTGAAATGTAAAATGTAACAATACATAACAACATTACTTCATTTTCATATTATTCCTTCGTTACAGGAAACTAGAGCAATGTAGCAAGTGTTACCACGTGTATGCTAACAATATGCAGCTCTATTTTACTACCACTTCTCTTCATAGAATCATAGAATCCCTACAGTGCAGGAGAAGGCTATTTCACCCATTGAGCCTGCTCTGACAACAATCCCACCCAGGCCCTATTCCCGTAATGCCACATACTTACCCTGCTGGTCTTCCTGACACTCAGGGACAATTTAGTATGGCCAATCATTCTAACCCACACAACTTTGAAGTTGGGAGGAAACAGGAGCGCCCAGAGGAAACCCAGTCAGTCACGGGGAGAATGTGCAAATTCCACACAGACAATTACCCAAGGCCACAACTGAACCAGGTCCTTGGCACTGTGAGGCAGATGTGCTAATCACTGTGACACCCCTATTGATCACTCTGTTTTCTCTAAACTGTGAGACTATTTGCTCGACATCTAGTACCTAGCAGAAATATCATCCAATTTGATATTGACAAAACGGAAATGATTGGGAAGGATTTTCCAGCCTTTCCCATTGGCGAGATCTCTCCCCCCCGCCCCCCCCAACAACCCATTGAAGCAAGTTCCTCAGAGGCGGGATGGGCGAGCGATGCAAAACACTGTAGACATCAGTGGAACTAGATGATCTCGATGGTAGATGTTGGCAAGCTGCCTCTGCTTTCAGAAAGCATGCTGGGAAGTTTTGGGGGGGTATGTGTGTAGACTATCGTCCCTCATCTTTGTTCTCCGTGACATATTTTGTTCCCTTAATTGCTACCAACTCCAGCTTAATCCTCGGCAACTGCCTGAAGTTGAACCCGAGTTCTGTCGGTGTCAGCCACGGTTCAGTTTGTAGGACCTGTGCCTTTGAGTTTGAAATGTTGTGTGTCCATGCCTCATAACAGGACTTGGGCACAGATATCCAGTCAGACACTGCAGGGCAGTGCTGGGGGAGTGCTGCAGTGTCTGAGGTGCCTTCTTTTGGATGAATCATTACACCAAGGGCCAGCTGTGCTTTGAGGTGGATTTATAAAAATCCCACCGTGCTATTTTGAACAAGAGCCATATGGGAGTGGGGGAGTGGGGGCATTTCCTCTGCAGATCTGGTCAATACTTACTCTTAATTAACATCCCTAAAACAATTCATCCCTTCATTGTCACCTTGCTATTTTGGGGAGTTTGCTGTGTGAGAATTGATTGCTGCGTTCCTGAGTCTTCAACAGTTTCAAAGTTTATTTATCAGTGTCACAAGTAGGCTTACATTAACATGCAACAAACTTACTGCGAAAATCTCCCGAGTCGCCGCATTCCAGAGATTGTTCGGGCACACTGAGGGAGAATTTAGCATGGCCAATCCATCTAACCAGCACGTCTTTTAGACTGTGGGAGGGAACCGGAGCACCTGGAGGAAACCCATGCAGACACGCGGAGAACATGCAAACTCCGCACAGACAGTGACCTAAGTTGGGAATCGAACTTGGGTCCCTGGCACTGTGAGGCAGCAGAGCTAACCATTGTGCCATCGTGATCAAATATTGAAAGTTCCTCGTTGCCTTGAAGGTACTTTGGGACATTCTATGGCTGTAAAAGTAAAAATAAGTAAAGTTTATTTATTCCATTAACACTGCAATGAAGTTACTATGAAATTCTCTGATTCGCCATATTCAGCTACCTGTTTGGGCCAGCACGTCTTTCAGACTGTGGGAGGAAACCTGAGCACCCGGAGGAAACCTATGAAGACATAGGGAGAGTGTGCAAACTCCGCATAGGGAGTGACCCAAACTGCTTCACTGTGTCCCTGGCACAGTGAAGCAGAAATGCTGTGCCACTAAGGTGCTATAACAATGCATTTTTTTTCCCCTTTTGATGATGCAGTCAAAGATAACCTAGAAGACAGAGCCAAGGTCACTTTGTCTTGGAATACATTCCTCCAACTCTAATATAACCGTCACTGATTTTAGAACTAGCATGAATAGAATGCTACGGATTTAAAATCAACCAGTTTCACTCTGTGTATTTGGTGTATCTGGAATACTCTTCTAAAATTGTTTTATGGTAATAGACTTTTGTTCACTTATCTTCTAAATATATTCCTGTAGCTTAGTCTAGAGGAGCACAATTACTGTTGCTACCCAAGCACAGCTAATTGACAAAGCACAGCACATAACGTACAAATGCAAATGTCAAACCATAAAGTACAATCACTAAAGCTTCAAATTGGCTAATGCAGTGTTGCTCCCATTTCTTGTCATGAGGCAATGGTTGGGGTTTCATACAGCTGATTGTGACAGGTAAGTTCAGTGGTGAGGGATTGGAGAATCTCATGCAAAGGTCCTGGTCACATTTCCTGACGATATGAATCCAGGATGTGTGCCTTCAGAAATGGGATGATGTACAACTGCCGGGCATACAAATGGTAACCTGAACTTCGAGAAGGTGGCACAGTGGCACAATGGTTATTACTGCTGCCTCACAGTGCCAGGGACCCGGGTTCAATTCCGACCTCGGGTCTCTGCCTGTGTGGAGATTGCACATTCTCCACATGTCTACGTGGGTTTCCTTTGAGTGCCTTGGTATTTATCCTGCTTATCCCATGACACTAGTATCAATTTAGCAAGGCCAATCAACCTAACCCGCACATCTTTGGACTGGGCCAAGAGAAATCCCTAGGAGACATATATGGAACCTCATGATTCTGACTTTGATACTGCAGTGAGGAGGCCATTAGGAACATTGACCCCAGCGATCTCACATGTCTGCCACATGGTTTGTAGGCAGGATAGAAGAAGGATAAGAATATGACAGAGATGCCTGGCTCAGCAAAGGAACAGGACGATAAGTTTGTAAGTTCATAAGATATCGGAGCAGAATTAGACCATTCGGCCCATCAAGTCTGCTCCGTCATTCGATTATGACTGATATGCTCCTCATCCCCATTTTCCTGCCTTCTCTCCATAACCCTTTAACCCATTACAAATCAAAAATCTGTCTAACTCCTTAAATTTAGTCACTGCCCCAGCGTCCATTTTGGGGTAGCGAATTCCACAGATTCGCAACCCTTCGGGAGAAATAGTTTCTCCTCAACCCTGTTTTAAATTTGCTACCCCTTACCCTAAGACTATGACCTCTTGCCCTAGAATGCCCCACGAGAGAAAGCATCCGCTCTATGTCAACTTTATCCGTACCTTTTATCATCTTGTCTACCTCAACTTGATCTCCCCTCATTTCCAGAGACCATAGGCTTGAACTGTTCAATCTGTCTTCAGATGACAAACACCTCATCTCTGCAATCAAGGGGCCTCCACCATATTTCAAGGATCCGCAGAGAACCATTATTTGTAGGTACCTCAATAGACCCAGGGTATATGGATGGGATTTGTCCTACCTACAGTAGAACCAGAACCAGTGTTGATGAAGACTGTGATTGTCAAGGAAGCTGGTTACTCGCCTATGTCACCTTCTGCAGGATTTAATTCCTCGAGGACTCAGAGGGCATCATCAGAATGTGGTATGAAAATGATTGCTGTGCACAACTTCAGGGACAATTCTGCCCAGTGTAGATATAAAAGTGGAGAGGCTTCTTTCGTTCTCTGATTCAAGCAATGCCAGGAGTGTAATAACAAAGATTAATGTAGTTTACTTAAACAATGGCGTTATTACACCATTTATTCATGTACATATAATCAATATCCAGACACACATGGAATCATTGTTACAGTCTCATCTGTCTTGCATGAAAATCTTCACAAAGGTGAATCCAGTTAGCAATGCAAATACGCATAGGTAAGCTGGTTATTGTACATCATTTGTTCAATGAAAGCAACATCTCCATTATCTCAGATCCATTATACAAGGCAAATATTGCAGACCAGCTTTTGATTGCCTGACCTCTTATGTAAAAATGTGTCTCGTAGAATCCCTAACAGTGAGGCCATTCAGTCCATCAAATTTGCACTGACTCTCTGACAGAACATCTTTGTCAGGCCTTTTCCTCTAATCCCACTCATTTACCCTGCTGAGCCCCTGAACCTGCACATCCGGGAACAATAAGGACCAATTTACCTAATCTGCACATCTTTGGACTGGGGGAGGAAAGTGGAGCACCTGAAGCAAACCCACGCAGACACAAGGAGAATTTACAGACTCCAAACAGACAGCCACCCAAGGAATCGAACCTAGGTCCCTGGTGCTGCGAGGCAGCAGTGCTAACCGCTGTCCCACTGTGCTACTATTGTGGCGTTCTGTTCACCTTCTTTGCACTGTTGGGGAAATTTAAGAACTCCAGTAAAGAGCACAAGAATAATTGTGCTTGAAAGTCCATCTGGGGATATTAATTGCCTGGTCACGGGGCTTCCTTGTTGTAGGGGGATGGATGGTCCACATTAAGCAATAATACAAGAATTGTATCATGGGTTGATTCAGCAGGTCAGAAGTTTGACTATTTCCTGTACCTGCAACATCTAACTACTAGATCTGGCCAACCACATCCATTTATCATTTGATTCTGTACTTAATCATAAACATAGGTTTTCCTACAGTTGACAGAGATGCCACTTTCTTAAAATAGGGAGGCTTGTATTGGTGGTTTAGTAAAAATACTTTTCACTTAACTGTATGCTCAGAGCAAAGAATAAAGAACAAAGAAAATTACAGCACAGGAACAGGCTCTTTAGTCCTCCAAGCCTGCACCGACCATGCTGCCCATCTGAACTAAAACCCCCTACTTTTCTGTGGACTGTATCCCTCTATTCCCATCTTATTCATGTATTTGTCCAGATGCCCTTTAAAGTCACTATCGTATCCCCCTTTTTTTGCTCCTTTTTGTATGAAACTTGCACTGGGTGCTGACAACAAACCAACTCATTATTACTAATTATAATCCTCCAGAGCAGGGGAAAAGGTGAAGTGTCCATTTTACATAGGAACATAGCAACAGGAGTGGGCCATTCAGCTTGTTGGACCTGCTCCACCATTTAATATGGCTGATTGGACACTTCAATGACTTTTATACT
Source organism: Carcharhinus amblyrhynchos (assembly GCF_965287045.1). NCBI lineage: Eukaryota > Metazoa > Chordata > Chondrichthyes > Carcharhiniformes > Carcharhinidae > Carcharhinus > Carcharhinus amblyrhynchos. The sequence goes on along the minus strand of NC_137333.1, from coordinate 8,218,196 downwards.
GACTATCCTCATTACCTTTCACACTATTGTTAATCAGAAATCTGGGAAATCTCTGCTTCAAACATACTCAATGACTGAGCTTCCACAGTTCCTCTGGAGTAGGGAATTTCAAAGATTCACAACCCTTTGTGTCAAGAAATTTCTCCACATCTCCATCCTCAAAGACATCCCCCTGATTTTGAAATTGTGTCCCCTGGTTCAAGACTCCACAACCAAGGGAAACATCTTTCTTGCATCTAACCCTGTTGTTTCCTTTAAGTACTTCATAGGTTTTAATGAGATCACCTCTTCATTTTCAAAACCCTGGAGAATACAGGCCCAGTTTTCCCAATCTCTCTTCAAAAGACAGTCTACCAACCCAGAAGATGTGCGGTGAATTTGATGTTTAACTTGATGGGCATGCAGGTTGTTGTTTCTGTGATAAACTCCCAGCAAAACTAGGCAAACAAGGGGCTTGTCAAAATGAGCAGCTAAAAGATTAGGATTAACAAAACAGTACTTAAATTAACTGGATTGAAGGTTAATAAATCCCCCGGACTAGATCAACCTCATCCCAAAGTGTTGAAGGAGGTTGATAGAGGGATTGTGGATGCACTTGTGGTTATCTTTCAAAATTCTTTAGATTTTGTAAAGGTTCTTGCAGATTGGAAAGCAATAAATTTACAAGGGAGGAAGAGGGAGAATGGAGAGCCACAGACCTGTTATTTTGACATTAATAGTAGAAAAAAAATCTATTATAATCTATTATTAAGGATGAGACAACTGGAAATTTCAGTAAGGGATATTAATATTGAGCAGCGTTAACATGGATTTGTGAAAGGGAAATCACATTTAGTAAGTTTAGTAGTAAATGTGACTCATTTATGGTAGTGAGGATAAAGAAGAATCTATGGATGTGGTGTATTTGGATTTTCAGAAGGCTTTTGATAGGGTCCCACACAGGAGGTTAGTAAATAAAATCAGAGCACATGGGTTTGGGGGAAATGTGCTGGAATAATTTGAGAATTGGTTAACAGATAGAAAGCAGAAAGTAAGGATAAACAGATCATTCTCAGGCTATTATTAGTGGAGTATTGCAAAGACTTATGCCAGGTCGCAATCTATATAAATGATTTGAATGTGGCTATTCATTGTAATATTTCCAAATTTTCTGAAAAAAAACAAACTAAGTGGGAATGTAAGTTATGAGAAGGATGCAAGGAGGCTTCAAAAGGACAGGCTAAATTATTATTTTTTTTAATTCTTCCATAGGATGTGGGCCAGCATTTGTTGCCCATCCTTAATCACCCTTGAACTGAGAACACATTCAAGAGTCAACCGCATTGCTGTGGCTCGGGAGTTACATATAAGCCAGACCAGGTAAGGATGACAGATTTCCTTCTCTCAAGGACATTAATGAAGCAGATGGGTTTTTCCAACAGTTGACAAGGGTTTCATGGTTATCAGTTGATTCTTATTTCCAGATTAATTAAAATTCCACCATCTGCTATGGTGGGATTTGAACTGAGTTCCCCAGAACATTAGCTGAATTTCTAGAGTAATAGTCTAGCAATAATATCACTAGGCCATCACCGCCCTCTCACATGACAGATGAAAATATATAAGATCGATACTTGCAAAGTTATCCATTTTGGTAGAGAAAAAAGAAAGGCAGAGTTATTCTTAAATGGTGAGAGATTGGGAAATGAAGGTGTTCAAAGGGATATGGGTGTTCTTGTCCATGAGTCAGTAAAAGCTACCATACAGCTACAGCAAGCAATTAAGAAGGCAAATGGCATGTTGGTCTTCCTCATGAGAGGATTTGGGGACAGGAGTCAAGATATCTTCCTACAGTTAATAGAGCTTTGATGAGTCTCTCCTGGAGTATTTTACAGTTTTAGTCCTCGTATCTAAGGAAAGAGATACGTGCCAAAGGGGAGTACAATGGCTGTTCATCAGATTAATTATTGGAATGGCCAGACTGTGAATAGACTAGGCCTGTATTCCCTGGAGTTTGAAGACTTAGATGTGAGCTCATTGAAATGTACACAATTCTTACAGAGTGTAACAGGGTGGACGTAGATGAGATGTTTCTCCCAGTTGGTAAGTCCAGAACCAGGGGGACACAGTCTCAGAATAAGGGGCAGGCCATTTAAGACTGAGGTGAAATGGAATCTCTTCACTCAGAAGGTGTGAATCTTTGGAATTCTCTGCCCCAATGAGCAAGTAGAAATCAGTAGATTTTTGGAGACCAATAATGTCAAGGGACATGGAGATACTATGAGAAAGTGACATTGAGGCAGTTGATCAGCCATGATCAAATTGAATGGTGGTGTTGGCTCAAGGGACTGAATGGCCTATTCCTGATTCTATGCTCCTGTGTATCAATTCCAGTGAGAAGTGTAAACCAAATAGGTTTGGTGGCATTTTCATTTATGTATTTGCTTTCTCCAATAATGTTTGTCGCTTCTAAGCATCTAAGTATTTAATGATCAGTTTCCTCATTGCAATTGTCATGATTTCGTATATTGTATACGGTAAATGTGTGGTTCTGTCAAGCCAGAAATAAAGTTTTAAAGTTTATTGTTATTAATCACAAGTAGGCTTACATTAACACTGCAATGAAGTTAATGTGAAAATCCCTTAGTTGCCATAATCCAGTGCCTGTTTAGTACACTAAGGGAGAATTTAACATGGCCAATGCACGTAACCAGCATGTCTTTCGGACTGTGGGAGGAAACATTTTGGTGAAGTACTTTTGCCCAACAACTGAGAGATGTAATACTTTGAGAAGAACAGACTACCTCATTTCTTCTCCAGCTATTTTGCACAAGAAAGATTCCTAAAGTCAGATTAGACACAATTGATTAATGAGTTTTCACCAGATTCATCATAACATGCATCCAATCAAGTTGATTATTATTGTTCTTATATTGTTCTTCTGCAGTGATTATGAAGTGATTTTGATATAATATAAAAGTAACCATGCATGCACAAGTTATGTCTGGGATTATAATTCTCTGCAATGGAATTCTCCCTCCTCTCATAGGGGCATTTCCCAAAGAGCTAACAATGCCAAAAAACAACAATGTGGGCATCTCTCAGCACGTCTATGGCCAGAAAATATGAAGCATTGTGTGAAGATGTGTATGTTTGACTGTGCCAAAGGTAAAACACCACAATGGTAGTAACAGTGGGTGACACATTCCCCAACATTATTACCATTTTGTTTCTTTACTTTTGGCACAGGTGAACATAAACATCTTCACGCAATGCTTCATTCATATAAAGACATCAGTTATTTATAATATACAAGATATATCCAAGTGAGCATCAGCACGATCATATAAATGGACCATTCATTTTGTTTTTACTGGCAGTGAGTCAAAGTTACTGGGGCAGTGGACAAGGGGAGGGGAATGCAGTGGGGGGCGGGGGGGGGGGGGTGCTGTCCTATTGGGGGAGGCGATTGATGGTAGGGGGCTGGGTAGGACTGGTCATTGGGGCAGGGGGAGGGGTTGAGAAGGCCAGCAATTGGTTGAGGGGGGTAATGGGTGTCAGGAAGACCAGCAATTGGGAGGAGGAGGCCAGCAATTAGGAGGGTTCTGGGGAAAGCCAGTGAAGGCCTGCTCGCATGTGCCGACCTCTGTACTGACAGATTGGTGCATGCGCAGTGCACTGATTCCAGCCTCTTGGGCAGGATGAGGCCTCATCCTCTACGTTCCAGCATGAATCCCTCTGAGACACTCTCTGATCCACAGAGTATCGAAGATTCATTCAGGTAAGTACACCCAAAAAACGGGTGGGAAATTCTCCTGTTTTCCCACCTATTTGGCACTTAGTTTTGTTTTGGGAGAATCTGACCTTATTATATCACAGTCCACTTTTTCCATGTTTAATAAATGTTTTGTCTTGTTGTTAAAACTCATTAGCAGTCCTGTGACTGTTCTTGCACATTTTATAAAACAAAGTCAAAGTTACGGTCTTCTGAGCCAGGGTTCCATTCTGGGATCTTCCAGTCCAATTATAACATCAACCTGGATGATAACACTTGCTTCATTTGTTCCTTGAGGTGGAGTTAATTTGGGTGAAGTAATGACTATTGCACATTTTTGATTCCTCTGACAAGGTGCTGATGGACTTTGCCATCGTTAAGGCTGTGGTGATACCCCCACAGTGCTGCTTGGCAAGGAGTTCCAAGGTGTAGACCCAGCAAAGATGAAGAAATGGCAATTTTGCCCTTGTTGTCAAAGATTAATTCTTTCGAGTGAGACCCTGAACTGAGATCCTAGTCTGCTAGCAGATGTGAAAGTTCACGATTTCAAAGAAGTGCCCTAATCCTTTCTAAAAAGCTAAAACAATTTGTTCATTACTATATTGCTGCTTGATGGGTCTTCCTTTGTGCAAATTGGCTGCCACATTTCCTGCTAACAATAATGACTTTCTCTAACATTGCTTCAAAGACAAATAATCAAGTCTCACTCATGTATGCAGACCAGTTCATTTATGGTTCTGGAGCAATTTATTTGAGTATTTTTAACTAATGTCCCATTGTGTGGATTAAGTAAACACCAGCATTCATCATGAATAAGCCCAAGGTCATTGCGAGAAAGTCTTTTGGATATGTGGAGTGGTCAGGTCATGTAGCATATAACAAGAGCTTATACTTCTATGACTTCTTTAAAGCAAAAAAAAGTCCCAAAGTGAGAACAAAAGCTGACATCACAAACCATGTGGATGATACCTGCAAGGATGTCACAGTTTGAAACATCAATTCATGGTGGTTTTGTTTTGGAATGGTGTGATAAGTCACACGAAACCCCCAATGAGAATAACAAGCCAAGTCCTTGTGACTCCTTCTGCACTATAGGGATTTTATGATTCATCCAGTATTTTCTATTTCCCTGGGCAGTCACTTTCGAGTTAAAATGTGTGATAAGACCGTCATCTCAATGTAAAAAAAGGCAGCCTAAACCTATTCAGTTCTAACCTTCTGAGCAAACATTTATTGGAGCATTCATATGTAAAGACTATTTATTAAACTAAAGAAAAGATAAATACACATGTCAAGGACTATAACACTCCAGGACAAGAGAAGATTCTGAGAAGATTGAGGGGAGATCTTACAGGAACATATAAGATTATGGTAGGAATAGGTAAGGGAAGGTCAGGCTCCTGACTGCGCACAGACCGAAGTGCTCAGCAAAGCGATCACCCAGCCTACGCTTGGAATCTCCGATATAGAGGAGACGAATATCAGCATATATGTTTAAAAATCGTAAGTACTTGTTTTGATTCACTAATTGCATTCACATATGTGTAAACTGTTTGTGTTGGCTTGCCTAAGAATGATTTAACTCCTTACTGATCTCTTGTCCTCTAAAAGACTGCATTCTGCCTATGAATCTTATTAGCTGGTTAGAAATCCCCTTTCTTGACCCCCTTTGAATGTTGACCACTAGTGTCACTAGGGAGGTCTTTACCTCTTACTGGTCAGATCCATGTCACTGAGCAGAAGGATGATATCCAACATGCAGTCTCATTCAATGGGAGTAGGATGCAACCTTTAATACCCCTTGTTCGAGATTTTTTCTTACAAAACTTGTGATTGATTTGCAATAATAAACATTGTGGAACACTTTAAAAACATCTTTATTGTGCTGTTAGTATAATTTTGATATAGCATTCTAATTGTGTTACCACCTGCTTGGTTCTTTAGTCCTTTTCACTGCTACTGCTAAGTTGGTGACAAGATATTTGCACATTCACCATTGTAGTAATTGCTTCCATTATTCTGTATACGTATGAATGCTCCAATAAATGTTTGTTCAGAAGATTAGAACTGAATAGATTCAGGCTGCCTTTTGTTACATTGAGATGATGGTCTTATCACACATTTTAACTCGAAAGTGGCTGCCCAGGGAAATGGAAAATACTAGATGAATCATACAATCCCTACAATGCAGGAAGAGGCTTCGAGTCTGCACCGACCACAATCCCTATTCTATAACCCACATATTTACCCTACTAATTCCCCTGAGAATAGGGTCAATTTAGTCTGGTCAATGAACCTAACTTGCACATCTTTGGACTGTGGGAAGAACCGGAACACCCAGAGGAAACCCATGCAGACACGGGGAGAATGTGCAAACTCCATACAGACAATGACCCAGAGCCAGAATTGAACCCGGGTCCTGGCGCTGTGAGGCAGCAGTGCTAACCACGGTACTGCTGTGCCACCCCATGAATGATTTTAATTAGGAGAGCAGTTACCTGCTAAGTTACTGGGAAGGTTTGGGTACTCTGCCTATTTAAAATAATTCCCTCCACTGAAGTACATTGAAGTGATAGGGTGCAAAGATTGATGGATTGGCCATGTTAAATTGCCAATTAACATCAGGGGATCAGAAGGGTAAATACATGGAGATACAGGGATAGGGCCTGGGTGGTATTGTGATTGGTTCTGATTCAGTGGAGGAATGGTCTCCTTTTGCACTGTAAGGATTCTATGAACACAGTTTAACTGTAACAAATAAAATAGCTTAATGTTTAACAATTGAACAATAATTGAATAAAACAATAGAAAATTTTTAACTGTAAATTCTCACAATGAGTTCCAATTTAAGCAACGCTACAGACTTAAACCCGTCTTAAAATTCAGTTAGAAAAGCATTGGTTTACATGCTTATATTTAAGTTACCAGAGAGAGAGACATGTCTTGCTTCTTTTAGAACCAAACAGGAACTGCTGGTTTTAATATGAAAGAGAAACTGTTGCCAGAATTTTGCCACCTCATCCATCCACGGCTAGTAAACTCCTGCCCAAGGCCAATGGAAAATGCCATTCTGCAAACCTCACCCACCCCGATTCTGGGGCAGGCGTGCTGGTAAAATTCCAGCCTGTATATCTTCTCTGCAAGCTTAACTCCTCCCTTTAAGCACATGATTCTATCTTTGTCAATCGACTTAATCAAAACATTACTTTGAAACCCCAGAGGAAATACAAAGTAAACACAAGTGCATTAACTATGTTCAGACAAGCACACCATTAGATAAAATGAGTTATTATCCTGCAGTCTTAGCATGGAGCAGCATGTGTTTTTTCAGACAAATTGACTTTTGCAACAAAGCACTGCCTCTTACAAGAAACATGTCAGAAGTACGTTTCTTAAAGGCACAGTATCATCGTATTGTATGGCAGTTAGAAAGCTTTATGATTATTGCTTTTTCCAAAGCACAGATACTTTAAAATATTCATCATATTAATTGTTTCTTTACCTGCTATGACTACCATCTGGGAATAGTCTCACAATGCCTGGCCTGAACAGTGCTATGTTTAGCACCTTTTTTCTACTTTGGGATACGTATATCAGTAGGTGATGGACTGAAAAGGAATAATTTTCTGACTTTCTACTCACTGGTGGAGCCTTGTTTGCTATCTCAGAAATTAGACTAGAACTAACAGTGATTTCCTCACTGTTCACATACATAACGCCTGAATTGTCCTTTCTCTATCATTTATAAGGACCACAAATAAACTGAATTTGAGCATCTGAAGTTAAATTTCAACGTGAATGGGACAGAAATTTGCCATTACTTGTGACTGGTCTCATTCACAGAGGTCAGGATGGCTGATTTGCAATCCAGATTTTAATTATGTAACGAAGTTGGAGATAGAATACATTGTTGAGGTGAAGTTGAGGGAGCTCGCTAGGGGGATTTCACAGCTTATAACCTGCAGTGATTCTGTCACCATCTCTCAAACCCAGGAAAGAGTCCTTTTAAAAATAATTATTCATTTGTACTATGTGGGCATTACTAGCATTCATTGGCCATCCCTAATTGCCCTTGAGAAGGTGATCATGATCTGCCTTCTTGAACTGCCACAGTTTTGTTCCTACAATGCCAACTCTGAATTTGGTAAACCCAAACTGATCTTGTAGGCAGTCCAGTTCAGTAGCTGTTACAGAAATGATATAGTGTGATGTTTATGTATCTTTAAGAAATGTTTTCGTTTAAAATCATGTTCTCTGCAGCTATAAGCAGTTTTGTTTTCATTGCTGCCGGACTGTCTGCTAGAAGTCTTTTATTTGTTTCTTCAGTGGTTTAAATGGGATTGTTTATTTTTACTCTGAGATTTTTTTAATGACCCTGCATTGTTTGGAGGAAGGACAGATCTTTTCCTTCCGAATGAATTTAAGGTTTCATTTTCTGTTTTGGCTGGCTGAAGTTGTTAGAGTTAGAAGAGACATCAAGCTGAAAAGAAGTGTTTTTCTTTCTCATTCTAGTTTTGGAAATTCTGCTGGTTAGTTGAAAGCAAGGTTTCTTGCCTTTCTGGAGTAGAACATCTGCTATTGGTGTCTTGACCAGAATCCCCCCCTGGTGTTCTGGAAAGCTGTTCTAACTTTACTTAAGTTATAGAGAAAGTTTGATGTCCAGATTTGAACTCTGATTTAATAATGCATCTTATTTGTTTTCAAGAGGGATATTGTACTTAAAGGTCTCTTGATTTACTTTACTGCCTGACTTTTCTGTATTAAATATTGAGGGAATCAAGTGCTTGCAGTGTCCCCATTTGCTTTTTCAAATGGCAGTTCTGAACAAAAGCAATAGGACTTCTGTTTCTTTAATATGTTTGTAATTTACAACAATATTCTTTCAGATCCTGTACTGCAATGAACTTTTCAGATTTGCTTAAATACTTGTAATAAATTAAGGGCGACTCAATGTGTTTGAAGTTACAAGGAATTTATTGCAAAGCTAAATGTATATTTACAACAAAGAGTCAGGCATAGTTAACTGTGTGATAATACAACTCCAACTGTAGGACCTCCCAACCCAGGATATGCAAATCCTTGCTTCTGATTGTCCCAGATTCTTGTCTTGACAGTCTATAGGATCCAGCCCAATTGCATGGCCCTCAGGGAACATTTCCTTAAAGGGGCCACGTTACAATAGTACTTATTTTGAGTTCTATCATTTGAGATGAATAAATAACATAAATAATAAGCACTTTCAGTAGTCATTCCTTTTTCAAGCACTAGTTTAAGTTTTTAAAGTTTATTTATTAGTCACAAGTAGGCCTACATTAACACTGCAATAAAGTGACTGAAAATCCTCGAGTGGCTACATTCCGGCACCTTTTTGGGTACACTGAGGGAGAATTTAGCATGGCTAATGCACCTAACCAGCATGCCTTTTGGACTGTGTGAGGAAACCAGAGGACCCGGAGAAAGTGACTATTGAACATCTTTACGTTCTACGTAATTAACTTTTAAATAATGTCATTTTTCATTATATAATCAAAATATGTGACAGCTTCATAATATGCCTACGTGGAGTACAAGCTCATGGAAATAAGACTGTTGTAATTCTCAGTTTGATGCCAATTTGAGTTGTCACAATTTGAAAAGCCTTTCCAGTGAATTTAGATAGGACACTTTATAACTTTGAAAATGCTCTTTATTATTTTGATAGGTGCAGTAGCCAAATAGCTTAAGGCTCCAAAACATTAGACAAGGGAATGTTAAAATTTCAAACATTCATAACCCAGCTCCCTCCCACCCCCTCAACTTGTTACTGCATTGTGAGCAGTTGTGTCTTGTGCCTGATTGTTGAGTGTCTTCTACAGTTTTGTCATGCAAGAATTGGAACGGAGTTATCCCTTGTAGCAATGAAACTTAGATGTGTGCATGGCAAACATATGTTGAATTATAAACATGTTGCAACAAAGTCCAACTTATTCATTTATTATTACATCTGTATTATTCAGTGCGCCTCTCCTGCTGCCTCATGCAATACTTCTTTTACACACAAGTCAAAGAATCATAGCACCCCTACAGTGCAGAAAGGGGCCATTCGACCCACTGAATCTGCACCAAACACAATCCCACCCATGCCCTATCCCTGCAACCCCACATATTTACTATGCTAATCCCCTGACACTAGGGTATCTGTAGCATGGCCAATGCACCTCACCAGCGCATCTTAGGACTGTGGGAGGAAATTGCAGCACTCGGAGAAAACCCACATAGACGTGAGGAGAATATGCAAACTCCACACAGACAGTGACCCGAGGCTGGAATTGGACCCGGGTCCCTGGCGCTGTGAGGCAGCAGTGCTAACCACTGTGCCACCATGCCACCCCAAGCTAAGTCAAGTTATCCCATTGAAAAATGCCTCTATTTAATTTTCTTTTGGATTCTCAAGAAAGTGCATTCATTTGTTTTCTGAAGAATTATACACATGTATATTTGTATCAATATTTTCTGAAGCTGTGCATTTATGTGCAATACTTTTAATGAAACCATTGTGAAAGTCATAGATTTTACGAGGTCAGCTAATACTCGAATGTACAATCATAATCACACATATCTTGAGTGTGAACAATTCACTTCGTGCCTTAGTGTGTCAGCCTTGGTTCAGCTATAGCACTCTGTCCCTTGAGTTCAAAGGTTGTGGGTCCATGCCTGACTCCAGGACTGAGCACAGAGGTCAAGGTGAGTAGTCCTCAGAGAGTGCTCTACTGTCAGAACTGCTGCCTTTCAGATGATGATAAACTATCTGTCTTCTCAGGTAAGAGATCCCGTGGCAGTGTTTTGAAAACAAAAGGCAAATAATCCTGGTATCCAGGCCAATATTTATCCCTCAAGGAGTATAAAAAGAAACAGATTATCTGGTCATTATCACCTTACTGAGGAACAGTAACAGATGGAAAATCTTAGCTCTGCTTCTTTCTTCACACATAAAACAAACATCCTATGTATTTCCAGCATTTATGTTTATATGAGATAGCCATTACCCAGACTTTTTGAATTATAAAAACTTTAACTATACTCCCCCTCAATTTATTTTCCACTGTGTTAGTCAGAACCTTACTCTGGAAACATGGCAACAACACTTGGAAAGCTAAGTGTGACTACAATTAACCAACAGATTACCCTCCTTTGAGGGCTCCTGGCTATTGAGGCACCCCCTTCTCAAAGTTACAGTCTCTGCAATGGCTGCCATACCAGAGATGTTGCTGACCTTCGGAGCCAGACACCATTGCTCATTGTATCATACAATCCCTACTGTGCAGAAGGAGGTCATTTGGCCCATTGAGCCCACACCAACCACAATCCCATCCATGCCGTAATCTCACATATTTACCCAGCTAATCATTCTGACACTAAGGGGCAATTTAGCATGGCCAATTCACCTAACCCACGCATCTTTGGACAATGGGAGGAAATCGGAGCACCTGGAGGAAACCCATGCAGACACGGGGAGAACATGCAAACTCCACACACACAGTGACCCAGGGCCAGAATTGAACCCAGGTTCCTGGCATTGTGAGGCATCAGTGCTAACCACTGTGTCACCATGCCGCCCAAACGTGAGTTAAATGGGAGTGTGACCCCAGCAGCAATCACTTAATCGACCACCGCTGGGAAAGTGCTTTTGAGTTCTGCAGCCAGACAAGCATCTCGCTTTCAGCCTGGATGGTGAGATTTTGGTCTCGTACAAAATACAACCTGACATTTCAGTTGTATTTCTTTGGCTGTAAAGCATTTTGGGACATTTGGAAGCTGTGAAAAATGCTCTATAGATGCAAGATTTTCCTTTCTTTCTTTTAGGGAGCATTGATGTATTATGCAGTCAGGAGGAGCATCGCTGCAAAATCTCATCCTCTTTGTTGTGATTTTGTACACAGTGATGTTTCACTGATGAGGGCTGGAGGCTTGTATATTTTAACATGAGCCACTTATTACTAATCTTTCAATATTTACAGTTCCAAGGCTACTATTGTGAATGGAAAACATTACCTACAGGTAGGCTGCTTACTTAGAGTTCTGTTCCAGCCTGTTTTCTGTGTCTCTTACCATGTGACTCTGAATATCCTATTCTGGGCAGCACCATTCTCCAGTCCCATGTTAACTTTTGTTCTGCACTACTTTAACATTACAATGTATGCAGGCATGTAACACATCACTCTGCTCACTTGACAACTCTACATGCTGCAAAGATCACTAAACATCAGCCAAGATTGGGAACCCAGTGGGATTTTTATTTTCCATTCAAGTCGAGCGCTGAAATCTAATAGCGAGACCCGGACACTGATCAGATTCAAAGCAGATCAATATGGAGCCATCCAGCTCCTGGTCTTTACACTTAAACTCATAAGGGGTGAAATTGGGCTTAGACTGGGATACAACATTGGCCAATCATTACAACCTCTGCCCATTATTTATTTTCATTTACAACAATGGAATAGACTGTCGGATGTAAGGTGCAATGAACACTGGGGAAATAGTCAGTGCTTCTCTGTCCCAGTTATGTCCATGGTGGCACAGTGGTTAACACTTCTGTCTTACATGGCCAGGGATTCCAGCCTCAGTGACTGGCTGTGTGCAGTTTGCACATTTTCCTCTTGTTTACGTGGGTTTCCTCTGGGTGCTCTGGTTTCCTCCTATAGTCCAACTACGTGTGGGTTAGGTTGATTGGACATAATAAATTGCTCCTTAATGTCAGGGGATTAGGAGGGTAAATACATGGAGTTACAGGGATAGGATAGGACAGTGGATGGGATTGTTGCTGGGGGTAGGCTCATTGGGTCCAATAGCCTCCTTTGCGCTGTAGTTTCTATATTTGACCTCCTTAAAGCCTATTTAGCAATTTAAGCATTGGACAGTCAAACTTGGATTTACTTTAGGACAGGCTTCAGTTATTTTCTTAGGAACAGAGGGGAAACCTAATTGAAAAGTATAAAATTATGAAGGGCCCATATATAGTGGATAAGGAAGTTGTATCCTCCTAGATTGAGGGGTCTATAAGCAGGAGGCATAGGTTTAAACAGTAAAAGGTTCAGAGAGGATCTGAGGAGGAAATGTCTTCACTCAGTGGGTGAAGGGGACTTGGAACTCACTGCCTAAAAGGGTGGTCAAGGCAGAATGCCCCACAACATTTAAAACATACTTAAAACATGTGTGAAATGGGGAGGTGATTGCATCGTGGTAATGTCATTAGGCTAGTAATTGAGAACAAAGGCTAATGGGTACATGGGTTCAAACCCCAGTATAGCAGCTGCTAGAAGTTAATATGGGAGGCACACTGACACAATGGTTAGCATTGTTGCCTCACAGCGCTAGGGACCCAGGTTTGACTCCCAGCCTGGGTCACTGTCTGTGTGGAGTTTACACATTCTCCCTTGTGTCTGCACGTGTTTCCCCCGGATGCTCCAGTTTCCTTCCTCAGCCCAAGTTTGCTGGATTGGCCATGCTAAATTGTCCCTCAGTGTCAGGGGGATTAGCAGGGTAAGATGTGGGGTAACGGGAATAGGGTGTGGGTAGGATTGTTGCCGGTGCAGACTCAATGGGCCAAAGACCTTTTTCTGCACTGTAAAGAATCTATGAAATGCTGTAACCGATAAGGCAATAATTTAACAGTTAAGAAATGAGGCTAGGCTCGATGGCTACTTGTTGGCTGATGTGGACAGGAGGGATCAAATGACATCCTCCCACGTTGTACATCTCTATGATTCCATGACTTTAAGTATGATTTTTAAGTTTCCACATAAATCCAGCATGCAGTGATTAGAAGCTGCACTGATACTCCTGTGCAGTACTATAGGAACACTGCATTGCCTGAGGTGCCGTTTTTCAGATGAGATGATAAGCCAAGGGCCCTCAGGTGATGCAAGAGATCTCTTGGCATATTTTTCAAAGAACAGGGGAATTATCCCCATCCCCGATCAATAACTTTCCCTCAACTAACATCATTAACTAACATTAGGTTGATTGGCCATGCTAAATTGACCACAGTGTCTGGGGAATTAGTATGGTAAATATGTGGGGTCATGGGAATAGGACCTGGATGGAATTGTGGTCAGTGCAGACTCGATGGGCCGAATGGCCTCCTTCTGCACTGTAGAGATTCTATGATGAATCTGCATTATCAAGTTGTGGTTTGCAGAGACTTGGGCAACACTTGACCCAAAACCAGAAAATCCTGCCCAAGGTCAATAATTCCCGTAATGGGTGGACTGGGAAGATTTGTCCCTTGTTGTGTGTAAGTTGCTGCTGTGTTTCTAACAGCTTGCCAGTTGGTAGGTCTTAGGGATTTGAGGGGATAGGCAATCTAGAAGGGTCTTTTGAAAGGCTGAGCTGGAAGAGAGTCATTGAAAGGACAGGACGTCATCCCAAGTTTGGGCTGGGGAGTTAGGGATGGTCATTTTAGATGCTCACTGCAGATAGAAAAGGTTTTGTAAGGTCAGAAGGAATATCAAAGCTCCACAAATTATCCCCAAAAAATATCTTCTCGTGGGATCTTCAGAGTGCTTTATAACAGTCTATTTGAGATTAGCTCAGTGAGCTGGATGGTTGATTCATGATACAGAATTACACCAATGGTATGGGTTCAATTCCTACACCAGCTGAGGTTATTCATGAAGGCCCCACCTTCCCAGCCTCGCCCCTTGTCTGAGCTGTGGTGATCCTCAGGTTAAATCACCACCAGGTAGCTCTCTCTTTCAAAGAAGAGAAGAGCCTGTGGTCAATTGGGACTGTGGTAACTTTAAGGAGTACTGATCCACTTTATCCAAAGCTCTCCTGATTGGGTCATGCACTTAATGTGGGGCTACCATTCCTCCAAGATTGCTTTGGAGTTTTCAGGCATTGAAAATTAGATTCCTTGACTTTGTTCCAAGCAAAATGAGGGACAAATCATAGAGGCATTTAAAATTGTATTTTTTATTTTCTTTGACCAGTTTTAATTAATAATTTCCAAAATATTAGGGGGAGAAAACACTGACTATTGGCCAGGATTAATCCAATTGGTGTGATAATATCTTTTTGCTTTCCAATTGGTTGTAGGAGGGAAGTGCCCCTGGAGGATGGACCAATGGTGGGATGGTCTGACACAAGAGGTCATGTGATGCAATTTCCGGGCCTACACCCAACCAGAGTTGCCAAGCCTATTTCAGTGTTCTGATCCCACCAGAGGAGCCAAGTTATTGACCATGCAGAATCTGGATCTAGATTTGTAAACTGAGGTTCGCATTACCTTTAGGTAGAGAAGCTTGACAATTTAAAATCAAGGTGGGAGGGCTGTTCATTCATTCTGTGAATGGCAAGTAAACTGTATTTATAATGTCAAAAAAAAGCATTCAATTCTGTTCACGTTGGAAAACAGGGCAGTCTATGGATGAAAAATAGCACCCAAGATCTATTTTGACATCATTGGATGGGGGCTAAGGACAGTCGTTGGGTGGCATGGTGGCACAATGGTTAGCACTGCTACCTCACAGCTCCGAGGACCTGGGTTCGATCCCCGGCTTGGGTCACTGGCTGTGTGGAGTTTCTCCCCACGTCCACACGGATTTCCTCTGGGTGCTCCAGTTTCCTCCCAGAGTCCAAAGATGTACAAGTTAGGTGGTGCTAAATTATCCCCTAACTGTCCCAGGATGTATAGGTTAGGGGGGATTAGTGGGATAAATACGTGGAGTTGCAGGAATAGGGCTTGGATGGGATGCTCTGTCAGTGGGTTATTGCATACTCAGTGGGTCAAATAACCTCCTGCACTGCAGGAATTCTGATTCTACAATGACATATAAAATTGGTAAATGGTCCTATTCCTCAGTTTGAGAAAGCTTTATTTCTGTCTTCAAGGCCTTGTGAGGTATTTCTTTTATTGGAATATCTCAATTATAGTACAGGGAATTTATTAACTGTGTGATAGGCTAGTGAGGCACGTTATACATCACAGGAAGTGATGCAATGTCTCATGATCATACTCTCTTATCTCATGGTAAAGATGTAAACGCAGTGAATGATGTCCAATAAAAATATTGACCAGAATTTTCCAACCATTCCTGCAGGCAGGAACTTCCGGTCCTGCTGATGGCCGAATACTGGTGTGGGCTTCCGGGCAGCATGGGGGTGCGTGCAACAGGAAGACATGTTGACAATGGTGGGACTAGGAGATCCCACTACCGGCCAATGCTGAGCCGCCACCACCACTGTAAAACACTCCGCTTGTGATGTGGAAAGTCCCACCCAATGTCTTCCTTCTCTCAACAGCCTCCTGTATGTATTCTGTATTAGCACCCCGAGACCAGGAATACTGTATAGATGACCAGAAGACTTGAGTAATTTGCTTGTCAGAGAGTTGATGCAGACCTGATAAGTCAAATGGCTTCCTTCTCCACAGTAGGAATTCTAAGTAACTTGATTTTAGTGTAAAAATAAAGTCAGTTAATTCATACTGTGATAGTCCTCCATACTCGTAAAAGCAAGCAGTCAGAGTAATAAGGGATAGAAAACTGAGTCTTAGCGACTGGCAGAGGGAGGCCATTCAGCCCACTGAGCCTGCACTGACACCAATTGCATCCAGGCCCTATCCTTGTAAAACCCATATATTTACCTAGCTAATCCCCACGACACTCAGGGACAATTTAGCATAACCTGTACACCTTTGGACTGCGGGAGAAACCCACACTGACATGAAGAGGATGTACAAACTCCTCCCAGGTTTGAACCCAGGTCCCTGGCACTGTGAGGTGGCAGTGCTAGCCATTTTGCCACCGTGCTGCCCCCACAATGATGCAATCCAATTGCCCTTATGCGACCCTATTACCTTTGGGGATCTATATTCACTCCGATTGAACATCCGTATGGAGCAAGAGCTCCACAAAACCTTTATCGTCAATGAATAAGAATGAATAAGAAGGCAGCTCATCACCACCTTCTCAAGGGCAATTAGGAAGCAGCAATAAATGCTGGCCTAGCCAGCGATACCCACATCCTGTAAATGAATTTTGAAAACCCAGAAACTCACAATCAGCTTTATGACAACAGCCCCATTTTGGTAGTGGTGAGTTTGGTGCCTGATTTTAGTAAATCCACTACGGCTGATGACAAGCCTTGTGTGTGCTTGCAAGTATAACTTAGCAAAACCTGGAAAAATGCAAATCTTACACACTGACTAGGAAACTCAAGGGAAATAGAAAATAGCAAAGGGCTCGAGAGAGAGACAAGCAAATTCAGCTCAGCCGAGATCTTCCAATGATTGGAGCGCAGAAAGGGATTCCATCTCTAATACACTTTCTTCTTGCGCAAAGCTCTGCCCTGAACCACATCAAATATCCCATATATAAAGCCTTCACTTTGACGAACTCATTTATTCTGACATCCCACTTATATTAGGAAAGAAGTGGAAGTTCCATTTCTGATAAATTAGTACCAAATACTTAGTATGTCAACATCAACGTAAATTTTGGCACACTTAATATAACAAATGTTTACACCCCTAACACTGTTGAAGAACTTCTTTCATCGCCATTTATATCAACAGGCCGTTATCCTAGCAGGTAAGGTGTGAATGTGACATGTGTCAAGAAAGCAATAAGGCTTATTAAATCTATAAATTAACCACATTGGGAGTGTGATCAGAGTTCATTGCTCTTCATTTACTTAAGCTGCACTCTTTGTCATGAACATAAATTTGACTTGGAAATGCCGTGAGGATAAATATCTTCAAAGTTGAGTTTGGTGAAGTCTGGAAAATAATTTTACAAGATCTTTTCTGTGAAAGCCAACCCCTTATACAGCTGGAAACATAAAGATGAAGTAGGAAGCAGGCAATTTACAAAATATCCAGATGTCCAAATATTTGTAATGCTGACTAATTTCAACAAATTAGAATGACCTCATCACTTTTGATCTAATTGGTTAGGATTGTACTATAGTCTATATCATGTGGAAACTAATACTGATCAGTCTTTCAGAAATACGTATTCCTTACATTCCTTTTGTCCCCTCTTTACTTCAAGATATCTATGCTGGGATATGGTTTCACGGCATTCTGTTACCTCCTGCTTCCTCATCGGAGAACACTTTTCATCTGTGATTCTGAGAGTCCATGCTGTTGTAATGTGGAGGGAATCACAGCTAGCTCAATCCTATCTTTGTACGACATATGGGGATGGCTTTTGCAGCCAGTTTTATATTCCAGATTTCTTTTCAATTAATCATTTTTTTAAATTAATTAATTGACTTTATTGAATCTAGCAGATTCCATGGTGAGATTTGAACTCTGGTCCCCATGGCATGAGCCTAGGCAGTGAAATTACGGGCAGGGTTTTACAAACTCAACTCATCCTGAAACCATAAAACCCTGCCTGAGGTCAACAGACCTTCCCATTATCCACTCCTCACCTGCTACAATATCCAAGATAAGCGGGGCAGTAAAATTTCAGTGTATGACTATACCAACACTCACGAGCAATTAGTTGGCCCTGTTACTATGCAAAAAATTGTAGCTTGTGTTAGTGGATAATTCTACCTGTGATGAGCCAAGGCAACATTCTCACAGGAAGTGATGCAATCTCACATGATCTTGCTCTGTTTTAGAGAGGACTGACCCCTATTGAGGAGGGAGAGGGTTTCCTCAGAGTGTGGCATCATATCATTCCTCACCCCCTTCCACCAAGGCAGATAACTTCTCATTAGAGGATATCAGTACACCAGTCTCACAAGTTGGTGAGCCGATCACAGACTTGTCCAAGCAAATGACAGAAGCTGTAACAACTGAGGCCACAGACAGCCTTGGGACTGTGGGACCCAGGCTAGTGCTGAACCCCAGGTTAATGACATGTTTCCGGAGTCAGCCATGACTCTGCTTTAAGTTTATTCATTGGTGTCACAAGTAACATTACACATTAACACTGCAGTGAAGTTGCTGTGAAAATTCCCTAGTCGCCACACACTCTGGCACCTGTTCTGGCACACAGAGAGAATTTAGCATGGCCAATGCACATAACCAGCACGCCTTTGGGAGTGTGGGAGGAAACCTGAGCACCCAGAAGAAACCCACGCAGAATGGGGAGAAGGTGCAGACTCCACACAGACAGTGAGCCAAGCTGGGGATCAAATCCAGGCCCTGGGCGCTGTGAGCCACAGTACTAACCACTGTGCCACAGCTAAGGCTGCAGTGGCATGTATTAGAACAACTTGACGAGGTTGCCAAGACTATACACACCCATGTGTGGATGATGGAGGAGTCCATCCAGGTCATGAATGTAAATGTTCTTGGTCCTGTTATGCCAACACAGAATATTAAAGCCTGTAGCCACAAAGTCATGGCTGCCTCCCATGTAACTCTTCCAAGGTAATCAGTTCCATTATCACAGCCAATGCGAACATAAGTATAAAGAGACAACCTAACTGCTAAAGCCATAATCACACACTTAATCAGTATTTGAGGGTTCAACCATTGGTACATCAGCTGAGAATTGAATAATGCCTATCAGCATTAACAGGTGCTAAGAAACAATGCAAAGCGCAGTGCATTGTTAAAGTCTTGACACCATGTGAAGCCTCGCTAATGTAACTGACGATAAACAAATTTGAGACATTTGGCCACATAACAAATGTAACAGTGCAGATGGCAAACTTGGAAGGTTCTGTCTGACAGTCAGAACGCTTTCCAAAGCAGCCAACATATCATACATTCTATCATTCTATTCCAGGCAAATGGGGTTAGCTTAGATGGGCTTTTTGGTCAACATTGACCAGTTTGGGCCAAAGGGCCTGTCTCTCTGCCATGCACGTTATAATTCTATATCTAGATTGGAAGTTATGTGAAGTCATAAAAGATATGTCCTGGCCATTTAGTCAAACAACACAAAGATTGTGCACTTATATAACGTATTTAAGCGAGGTGCTTCATAGGAGCGATATCAAATAAAAATTGATATTGAGCTATGTCAGGAGATGTTAAGCAGCTCATCTCCTTAACCCCATTCACTTGACCTGCGCACCTTTGGAGTATGAGGGGAAACCGGAGCACCTGGCGGAAACCCACGTGGAAACGGGGAGTGCAATGACTTCAATGAGGCCCATGAGGTTGGTCTCTTGGAGTATGAATCCCTGATTGGGGTCATAATTGCTTACAATGCCTTCCATGCCCGCAAGGACTAGGGTGCATTATTGGCCCCATTAATCACATATTGATTTAATATTTTAAGTTTCCTTTCCACTATGTCCTTTGTTTTAGGCAGTTCCCCTCCTTGTAGGAGCTACTCATTTTCATTTGTCCCTTCATTAATTTGATTTAATTTATTTGGTTGGCCAAAGAGATTGGTCATACCTACCTGACCAATCAGGAAGCTTCACTTGTATATAAAAAAGGGAGTGTCAGGTCTTTTGGCATTTTGGATTCTGACCATGTACCTGAAATACTCTAGGAGTGGAATAGAGCTTGTAAATAAGGGGAATCTGATGAAGGGGCACTGGCCTCTGAGGAGTTATTTCAGGGAGAAGATGTAGACTCCACAAAGTCACCCAAAACCAGGTCCAAACCAGAGAGCAAAAACCTGAGAAGTCCATTTACTGGAAGTCATATGAGAGAGAAGAATATTTAAGCTGCTGGTTTTGAAGTCAGTTTTGTTGCGGAATGAGAGCTCTTATGGTAGAGCAGGTAGTGTCTCTGCCTCTGAGATAGAAGCTCTGGGTTTGAGTCCCACCCCAGGCCTTGATGGCCGAGGAAGGTGTGTTCATGATGCGATCAAACAGGTTGAATGAGGCATAATGGTTAGCACTGCTGCCACACAGAGCCAGGGACCTGAGTTCGATTCCTGGCTTAGTCACTGTCTGTGTGGAGTCTGCACATTCTCCCTGTATCTGATTGGATTTCCTCCAGGTGCTTAGGTTTCCTCCCACAGCCCTAGGTAAATTGGCCATGCTAGGTTCTCCCTCAGTGTACCCAAACAGTTGCTGGAGTGTGGCGACTAGGGAATTTTTGCAGTAACTTCAAAGCAGTGTGAATGTAAGCCTACTTGTGACTAAGAAATAAACTTGTCCAAACATGCTGTTGGCAGACAGTAAGAGCAGGATAGACACCTGGGTCAACCACATTTGACGTGGAGTGGCACCCCTCATGCTATAAGCCCCTGGTGACAAACTAGCAACCTGTTCTGGAAATTGCTGGCTTATGGAAATGGTGTAAAGTCTGCCTTGGTGCACCATTAAGTGTGGGAAGAGAAGAGGATATTTTGGGACAAGCTTGGGAGAGAAGGTTACCTAACTGGCTCTCTCACTTTCTTTCTACCTTGTTTAAAATTGTATGTGGCTTTAACTGGTCGCCATTTGGACCTGCGTTAAGCTGAGGCTGGTTGATGGGACATCCTTGATGTCCACCAGGACCAGCAGACCACCTTCACACCGAAAACTCAGGGGAACTGTCAAGATTTGGTGAACTTTATCCTTTGTTTTATAACTCCCGTCCTCTAAAGCCCAACTGTGCAGAATGACAATATCTGCTTATCCTTTGGTTTGTCTGTGTGTGCGCTCTGGGGAGGTTCTTTGGGAAGAAATAGATAGTTACACTTCCTGATTATAACTGCATGTTAATCAGCGAATACACATCTCTGAACAAGAAAATAAAAGCTGTGATCTCTCAAATCGAGATCCACCCCAAGACCTGACTCTCTGATGGCACAATCCCAGCTAATGTTATTGAAGTTTAAATTTATTTATTTATGTCACAAGTAGGCTCACATTAACACTGCAATGAAGTTCTGTGAAAATCCACGAGTGGCCACACTCCATCGCCTGTTTGGGTACACTCAGGGACATGGCCAATGTGCCTAACCAGCTGTCTTTCAGACTGTGGGGAAAAAGACTGAGGGGAAAAAGGAGGATCTAGATAGGTTGGGCGAATGGGCCAGGAAGTGGCAAATGGAATTTAATGTTGGCAAGTGTGAGGTGGTCCACTTTGGTAGGAAGAATGGTAGGAAGGACTATTACTTATGGGCGAAAAACTGCAGCAGGCGACGGTGCAGAGGGACCTCGGGGTCCTTGTGCATGAGTCGCAAAAACCCAGCTTGCAGGTGCAGCAGGTGGTCAGGAAGGCGAATGGGATGCTGGCCTTCATTGCTGCAGCTGTATAGGGCATTGGTGAGGCCGCAGCTGGAGTACTGTGTGCAGTTTTGGGCGCCGCACCTGCGCAAAGATATTTTGGCCTTGGAGGGAGTGCAGAGGAGGTTTACTAGGCTGATACCGGAGTTGAGGGGGTTGAGCTATGAGGAGAGGCTGAATAAACTGGGCTTGTACTCGTTAGAGTTTAGAAGAATGAGGGGAGGTCTCATTGAGATGTATAAGATGATGAATGGGATGGATAGGATAGAGGTGGAGAGACTCTTCCCGCTCAAAAAAGACAGTAGGACTAGGGGGCACAGCCTCAAGATAAAAGGGGGGCGGTTTAGAACGGAGTTGAGGAGGAACTTCTTCACTCAAAGGATGGTGAATCTCTGGAATTCTCTGCCCGTTGAAGTGGTGGAGGCTGCCTCGCTAAATATTTTTAAGACGCGGGTTGATGGGTTTTTGATAAGAGAGGGGATTAAGGGTTATGGGGAGAGGGCGGGAAAGTGGAACTGAGCAGCGACAGATCAGTCATGATCTTATTGAATGGCGGGGCAGGCTCGAGGGGCTAGATGGCCTACTCCTGCTCCTATTTCTTATGTTCTTATGTTCTTAAAAAGAACTGGAGCACCTGGAGGAAACCCACACAGACACAGGGAGAATGTGCATACCGCACAGACATTGACCCAAGCCGAGAGTTGACCCTGGACCCTGGCGCTGTGAGACAGCAGTGCTAACCACTGTGCCACCATTGTGCCCCAGATACTATCAGATATCTGATGGGTAGCACGCATAAAAACAACTATAACAGGAAAATGGTTAACTGAGAGAAAAATACTATATCATTATTCAAATGTGTGGGAAGAGTTCTGCATTAGAAATTTTGATTTCACCTATTTATTATAAAGAATAATTCTATCGTAACATGAAGCTATTATTGCAGAGGTAGAAAGCAATTTACATGTTCGTTCAAATGCAAAATACTGTGGATACTGGAAATCTAAACCAAAAGCAGAAACATTCTTGGAAAAACTCAGCGGCCTGGCAGCATCAGTGGGGAAAGCTTGTTTCGAATCCAAATAACTTCTTTGGAAAAGTCAGACTCTGAAGCGGCTTATTGGACTAGAAATGTTCACTCTTTTCTTTTCCCCACAGATACTGCCAGACCTGTTGGGCGGAATTTTACAACCTCGCTTGACCCGAGACCGGAAAAACCCACCCGAGGTCCCGTGGAGCTTTCCCTTGCCCGCTCTGATTCCCAAGGTGGGAGGGGCGGTATAATTCCAGCAGTTGAGTTTTCCCAGCATTTTCTACTTTTGTTATGCAGGCTAGTTCAATCGTTCTTAAATTTGGCGTTTCGATCTACGCCGCAAGCCCCTCTAAATCCAGTAGAACAATAGTGATGGATATCTGAAGATTGCATGATTATCCTCGCTTAATGTGGGTGAATCTACCACAGATTTTGGATACTTCAAACAACATAGATAATTTCCTAATTGTGCAGCTGTCTGCCCTGTACACTACAATTGACAATATGCTCGTGTTAATGAGACCTTCAGTTGAGAATCAAGGACATGTTACACACACAAGTAGCGCAGGAGGTGTTTCTTCCATGAATTGCTCTCTCTAATACCCTCAATTCACTCAGGAGAGAAAATCTAAAGATTCCATCTTGATGCATTGTATTGAGCTCAAAGACAAGCACAGGTAACAATCGGCTATGGATTAGAGGTTTTGTGTAAGGATAATGAGTGCTACTTTTTGCACTGTGGGCAACATGTGGAACTGACCTTGAATAATACCGAGCACGCGATAGCACGTGTCTTATCTCTCCTGCTAATGCCAGCACCAGGTTCTGCAAAAGGTGTCGGTCAGAAGGCGCTGTTGAATTTGTCTTTCTGCTGGATCAAGAACACAAGACATTCCTGAAAAAAAATCTGGTAGATATTCAACAGTAGAGGATAGCAATCAGATGGAAGTAATGAGAATCAGAATGCTGAAGGAACACACCTTTCAGGCAGACTTTCCGTCTGCCTGTTCTATTGGAAACACGTGTGAAAGTCGCTCAAATAGCACAGATCTCATAGCTATTACTTCAGAGAAAGCACATTTATGGCTGTACAATTAGTACAGTAGATACTCACGATTTCAATGGATCATTGTTATTTTGTGGACTCATGGAATGGCACAGAACTAAAAAATGCTAATCTGCCAATTCTGCCTTTTGAAGACCATTCCAGCTCATCCCACCCCTCCCTCCCGATTCTTTCTCTTGTTCCACACCCGCCCGTTACTTACTTATTTAGCAATTTATTGAATTTTCCTTTAAAGATTGCTTTTGAGTCCATTATCAGTACAGCAGTGGATGCAGTGCATTCCAAATACTAACCACTCTTTGCATGAAAAGTGTTTCCTCGTGTCACTTCTGCTGCTTTTGCTGATCACCTTAAATCCTGTGTCCTGGTGATCAACCCTTCAGTTATTAGAAACAATTTCTCTGTCGGAACATAGGAGTAGGTGTAGGCCATTCAGCCTATTGAGCCTACTCCACCATGCAATATTATCTTGGCTGTTCATCCAGTTCATTGTCCTTTTTGCACCACACTATCCCCATATCCCATTGTGTCATTTGCATTTAAAAATCTGTTAATCTCTAAACAAATTCAATGATTGAAAAACCTCAGCCCTCTAGGGTGGATGAGTCCAAACATTCATGGATCATAGGACCATAGGATCCCAACAGTGCAGAAAGAGGCCATTTAGCTCGTAGATCTACATCAACTCTTCGACAGAACATCCCACCCAGCCCCTCCTCTCCACCCGATCCCCGTAATCCCATGCATTTAACGTGGCTAATCCACTTAACCTACACACTTTTTGGGCGCAGAGGGGCAATTTGTCATAGCCAATCTACCTAACTTGCACCTCTTTAGCCTGTGGGGGGAAACTGGAGCACTCAGAGGAAATCTACGCAGACACGGGAAGAATGTGGAAACTCCATTCAGACACCCAAAGCCAGAATCGAACCCGGATCCTGGCGCTGTGAGGCAGCAGTCAGAAAATATCCTTCCCCTGCTGGCACATCTTTTACACAGCTCATAAGCTCTATATCGTGCAATTGAAACCCAGCGTCCCATGTGACAGGTGAGGATATTAACCACTAAACTAGTGAGGAATACCTCCTGAGTGAAAAAAAGACTCCTTGCTTTGATCCTAAGTGGCTTCCCTCTCATTTTGAAGCTGTGTCTTCTGGTTCTAGACTTCCAACCAAGGTGAACATCATGCCTGTATTTACTTTATCTACCCCTTTAAATCAAATTCTAGTGAATACAGGTCCAGTTTCCCCAATCTCTGTTCATAGGCCAGTCACGCCAACAAGCCTGGTGACCCTTTGTTGTAATCCCACTATGGCAATAATATCCTCCTCAAGGAAGCAGAACCAAGACTGCTTACAGTACTCCAGGAGCATCTAACCCAAAGTGCTGTACAATTTATTTAGATATTATTTATTTATTAATAAGGAGAGACCGTGGTGTACTGGTAATGTCACTGGGCTAGTCATCCAGATGCCCAGGCTAATGTTCAGTGGGCGTCGGTTCAAATCCCACTGGCAGCATTTAATTTCAATGAATAACTTTCTGGAATTTAAAAAAGAACTGGCTTCAGTAACAGCAACCATTAAGGCAATCATTAAAATCTACCAATGTCCTTTTGGGGAAGGAAATCTGTTATCTTTACCCAGTCTGGCCTACATGTGACTCCAGACTCTCGGCAGTGTGGGTGTCTCAGAATGCCCTCTGAGGTGACACGGTAAGCCATTCAGTTCAAGGGCAATCAGGGATGGGCGATAAACCCTGGTGTTATTGGTGGGGGGGGGAGCTAAAACTCTGGGTGAGATTTTAAGGCCTTGCTTGTCCCAAAACTGTATAAAACCCTGTCCGAGGTGAACGGATCTTTCCACGGTCCACCCCTCGTCCGCTCCAATTCCCATGGTGGGCGGAATAGTAAAATTTGCCCCTCTCTCTCGACATGTCCAGATTTTAAACACCTCCATCAAATCTCCTCTTGGCTTTCTCTGAGTTAAAAAAAGAATCCCAGCTGTTCCACGCTATTCAGAACATAACTCTCTCAACTTTGGAACTATTAAAATAATTCCTTCCCTTCCCCCCCCAAAAGCCTTGATATCCTTCCTAAAGTGTGATTTTCAGAATTCGACACAATACTCTACCCGAGGCAAAGGTTACAGATTTGGCATGACTTACTGATTTTTGCATTCTTATGCTTTTATTTACTAACTGTTTTGCTAACCTGTTCTGCCAATTTTGCAAATGTTATGTAGCTGATATCATTTCTTCCCAATCTTCCTTCTTAAAGGTATCTCCTTCACAATTTTCTGCATTTAATTCCATCTGCTGTTTGCCTGCTTATTCCATCAATCTGTCAACGTCTATTTGAAGTTAATTTACCAGCTTTCTCACTATTTATCATGCTGTCAAGTTTGTGTTCTTGGCAAATTCGGATATTGCGCCTTGTTCCTCTAAGTGCATGTATGTTAAAATCAACAGTGGTCCTAATACTGAACCCTGGGGATCTTCATAGTATTTGTCCCTTGAGTCTGAGATTCAGCCATTCACTAAGACTCAGTTTTTTATCCCTTAGCCAATTTTGTAGCCATGCTTTTCCTGCCCCTTTTACTCCAAAAGCTTCATGGTGGCACAAGGGATAACATGCTGCCTCACAGGGACCTGGGGAACACTTCAGCGGTCACAGGCATTCAGCCTCTGATCTTTGGGTAAGCATTCTCCAAGGTGGCCTTCACAACACACAACAACGCAGTGTTGCTGAGCAGAGACTGATAGCCAAGTTCCGCACGCATGAGGATGGCCTTAACTGGGATCTTGGGCTCATGTCACACTGTCTATAACCCCGACGAGTTGCCTGGACTTGCAAAATCTCAACTGCTCTGGCTGGAGACAATACACATCTCTTTAACCCGTGTTTAACCCTCTCTCCACTCACATTGTCTGTACCTTTGAGACTTGATTACTTGTAGACTCATATTCCAACCATTACTTTAAGAACATAAGAACATAAGAAATAGGAGCAGGAGTAGGCCATCCAGCCCTTCGAGCCTGCCCCGCCATTCAATAAGATCATGGCTGATCTGTCGCTGCTCAGTTCCACTTTCCCGCCCTCTCCCCATAACCCTTAATACCCTCTCCTATCAAAAACCCATCAACCCGCGTCTTAAAAATATTTAGCGAGGCAGCCTCCACCACTTCAACGGGCAGAGAATTCCAGAGATTCACCACCCTTTGAGTGAAGAAGTTCCTCCTCAACTCCGTTCTAAACCGCCTCCCCTTTATCTTGAGGCTGTGCCCCCTAGTCCTATTGTCTTTTTTGAGCGGGAAGAGTCTCTCCACCTCTATCCTATCCATCCCATTCATCATCTTATACGTCTCAATGAGATCTCCTCTCATTCTTCTAAACTCTAACGAGTACAAGCCCAGTTTATTCAGCCTCTCCTCATAGCTCAACCCCCTCAACTCCGGTATCAGCCTAGTAAACCTCCTGTGCACTCCCTCCAAGGCCAAAATATCTTTGCGCAGGTGCGGCGCCCAAAAATGCACACAGTACTCCAGTTGCGGCCTCACCAATGCCCTATACAATTTGTAAATTGCGTTTGTGTCTTTATATGCCCTGTTTGTGAACACAACTCCCACTTACCTGAAGAAGGAGCAGCACTCTGAAAGCTCATGGCTTGTGGTATCAAATAAATCTGTTCGTGTTTAACCTGTGTTGTGAGATTTCCCACTGTCTTTAAAGAACCCAGTCAAGTTAGCGAAAGACAATTTTCCCTTAACAATCTGCCTATCTTTCATGCTTACCCAAATGCTTGTTAATATACTCCTGGAGCTTTGGTCCCACCAGTGCACTAAACTGACTGACATATAATTGTCAGGTTTTCCTCTTACCTCTTTTTGAACAAATGTGTAACATTGGCAGTGCTCCAGTCGACATTTCCAACAAGATCTTGAACCAATTATTCTTTGAAATGTTTACCAGAGAGAGCCTTCATGCTTTCAACTGTCCAAGCCTCAAGTGCTGGCATTTACTTCCTAAACCCCTCTGCCTCTCTGCTTCCCTCACCCACTTAAATCCTACCTCTGTCAGCAAGATTTTAGTCACCCGTCCTAGTATCTCTTTGTGTGTCTCACTGTAGGTAGCACTCCTGTGAAGTGCTTTAGGACTAATAGTGGGCAGTTAAGAATGCCATTTAAATGCAAATTGGTGTTGCATTTTTTTAAGTTTAAGTTTATCCATTAGTGTCACAAGTAGGCTTACATAAACACCGCAATGAAGTTACTGTGATAACCCCCCAGTCGCTACACTCCGGCGCCTGTTCGGCTACACAGAGAGAGAATTTAGCATGGCCAATGTACCTAACCAGCACACCTTTCAGACTTTTGGAGGAAACCCATGCAGACACGAGGGGAATGTGCACACTCTGTACAGATAATGGCCTAAATAGGGAATTGAACCGGGGGTCTCTATTATGGTGGTGCAATTAATGACACAAGATATTCACCAAAAACTTCCAACCTCGTCCACAGCTAGAGTTCCCTGCTGCCACTGCAGTGAATGAAGTTTTGGCTGGAATGCCAAATTGTCCATTCTCGCTGATAGTGGAGTGGGTAGGGATGAGAATCCCATCCTTCATGTCAATGAGTGTCAGTATTACCTGATCTGGTTGTGCGTTCAATCCTTTTCCCCTGATGGTTGGATAAGTTTGGGTTTCACTTTATTTTAAAGTGACCATAAGATCATCGGAGCAGAATTAGGCCACTCGGCCTATCACGTCTGCTCTACCATTCAATCATGGCTGATATTTTTCTCATCCCCGTTCTCCTGCCTTTTCCCCATAACCCCGATCCCCTTTTTAATCAATAACTGATCTATCTCCGTCTTAAAGACATTCAATGATCTGGCCTCCACAGCCTTCTGCGACAAAGAGTTCCACAGATTCACCACTCTCTGGCTGAAGAAATTCCTCCTCGCCTCTGTTTTAAAGGATCACCCCCTTAGCCTGAGGTTGTGCCCTCTGGTTCTAATTTTTCCTACTAGTGGGAACATCCTCTCCAGGCCTTGCAGTATTCTATAAGTTTCAATAAGATCTCCCGTCATCCTTTTAAACTCCAACAAGCACAGACTCAGAGTCCTTAGCCGTTCCTCATACGATAAGCTCTTATTTTAGGGATCATTCTTGTGAACCTCCTCTGCACCCTTTCCAAGGCTAGCACGTTCTTCCTTAGGTACAGGGCCCAAACTTATTCACACTTCTCCAAATGGGGTCTGACCACTGCTTGGGAAGAGGTAAAATATTGTATATTAGCACAATTTTTCACTTTAGAACAGTACCCTCCCAGAAGAAGCTGCTGCTGGCATCTCAACCAGTGGGAGTTAATGTTGCCTCCTCCCATCATTTTTGGTCTTGATTACGTTCCCTTTCTCCACAGTGCCATTCCTGAAATTTCCCTGTCAGAAGTCTCACAATGCCAGGTTAAATTCCATCATATTTATTTGGAATCGTGAGCTTTCAGAGCACTGCTCCTTCATCAGGTGAGTCTTCTTACTGTGCTTACCTCAGTCCAATGCTGGCATCTCCACAGCATGAAACCCCCCTGGGTTGTCCCTCTTTATTTTTTACAGGTGTTTGTGCCTCTAGATGCTGAGAGCGGAATGCCTTTAATCCGAATAGCTCTGTCAAAGATTTACCTTGACTAAATGCACCTTAACATAATGGCCATTACACATTTTAAGATGTAGAGATAGATATCTGTAGATAGATTTCCTCCCACAGTCCAAAGATGTGCAAATTAGATTGGTTGGCCCTGCTAAATTGCCCCTTAGTGTCAGGGGGAACTAGCAGGGTGTATATGTGAGGTTACAAGGGTAGGACCTGGGTGGGATTGTTGTTGGTGCAGATGGGCCGAATGGTCTCCTTCTGCACTGTAGCGATTCTAAACTTTAAACTTTATTTATTGGCAGGCAAGGGAATTAAGGGTTATGGGGAGAAAGCGGGAAAGTGGAACTGAGCCACTTCAGATCAGCCATGGCCTTATTGAATGGCGGGGCAGGCTCGAAGGGCTGGATGGCCTACTCCTGCTCCTACTTCTTATGTTCTTATTAGTATCGCAAGTAAGCTTACATTTAACACTGCAATGAAATTACAGTGAAAATCCCCTGGTCGTCACACTCCGGTGCTTGTCCGGGTCCACTGAGGGAGAATTTAGCATGGCCAATGTACCTACCCAGTACCTGCCCACCCACCTATCTATGGTGCCACTAAAACAAAACGGAGGGCCCTTTTCTTGCTGGTGTACCGAGAATTCACAAAGCCTTTTGGTTTGCACTTGGCTTGTTTGGCAGCATTTATTTTCCGACTTTAAAAGGAAGTCCTCTGAGGATTCCACTGGCACTGTCAGCGCCAGCAGTTGCGTCACATCACGTGAGGACGAGGGACCTTCTTACTCCCACTATGTGAAGGGATTAATGAGATAGTTCCCTGTCCAGGTTTAACTCTGATCAATGGGCAGATGGGTACTGACTGATCCAGCAGCCCCAAAACAATCACGCAGGGAATGTCTGCACTTATAATTCCTAACTAATTAGAGCAGTCATGTGGGTTTAATCTCATCTGGACTCCAGCACTATCATTCTATTGCGGTTCATATTGGAAAATAATTAGAGCCCCTACCTGTGTAGAAATGACAGTAATTTTGCCTGGATACTCGGATTTGGCACAGTGGAGTTTAATATTTTGATATCAGTGTCAAAGTGACAGTTCAAGGTCACAGAATAAATATGCTGCAAGACTCAAACGATTTCTCTCCAATCCATTATGACCTTGCAAGCTAAATTATCCTCTTTGCACTATCGCCTGGTGTGGTTTTGTTTATTTAAAACTACTAGTGGACTTTAATAGAACATAGAACATTACAGCGCAGAACAGGCCCTTCGGCCCACGATGTTGCGCCGACCAGTTACAAAACAATGACCCACTAACCTAAACCAATCCCTTCTCGTCCATAAACCTATCCACGGATCTCTTAAACGCCCCCAAACTAGGCGCATTTACAACTGCAGCAGGCAGGGCATTCCAATCCCTCACCACCCTCTGGGTAAAGAACCTACCCCTGACATCCGTCCTATAACTACCCCCCCTTAATTTAAAGCCATGCCCCCTCGTGCTAGACTTCTCCATCAGAGGAAAAAGGCTATCACTATCCACCCTATCTAAACCTCTAACCATCTTATATGTTTCAATAAGATCCCCTCTTAGCCGCCTTCTTTCCAGCGAAAACAACCCCAAACCCCTCAGCCTCTCCTCATAGGACCTCCCCTCCATACCAGGCAACATCCTGGTAAACCTCCTCTGCACCCTCTCCAAAGCCTCCACATCCTTCCTGTAATGTGGGGACCAGAACTGCACACAGTACTCCAAGTGCGGCCGCACCAGAGTTGTCTACAGTTGCAACATAACGCTGCGACTCCTAAATTCAATCCCCCTACCAATAAACGCCAAGACACCGTACGCCTTCTTAACAACCTTATCTACTTGATTCCCAACTTTCAGGGATCTATGTACACATACACCTAGATCCCTCTGCTCATCCACACTCTGCTCATTCTTTGTCTACAAAGAAAAAGGACCACAAATATGTAGTGTTGCAGGGATAGCTGCGACATGGTGGCACAGTGGTTAGCACTGCTGCCTCACGGCGCCAGGGACCCGGGTTCGATTCCCGGCTTGGGTCACTGTCTGTGTGGAGTCTGCATGTTCTTCCCGTGTTTGTGTGGATTTCTTCCAGTGCTGTGGTTATTTTCCCACGGTCCAAAGATGTGTGGGTTAGGTTAATTGGCCATGCTAAATTGCCCCCTAGTGAGAGGGGGACTGGCTGAGGTAGTTGCATGGGGTTATGGGGATAGGGCCTGGGTGGGATTGTGGTCAGTGTGGACTTGATGGGCTGAATGGCCTTCTTCACTGTAGAATTCTTTGAATAAGAGCAATGTTAGCATGGATGTACTTCTGAGACTGTATAAAGCTCTGGTCAGACCACATTTGGAATATTGTGAGCAGATTTAGGCCCTGTATCTAAGGAAGGATGTTTTGACCTTGGAAAAGGCCCAGAGGGGGTTCACAAGAATGATCCCCGGAGTTAACAGCTTGTCGTTTGAGGAACGGTTGAGGAATCTGGGTCTGTACTTGTTGGAGTTTAGAAGGATGAAGGGGGATCTTACTGAAACTTACTGGATACTGCGAGGCTTAGAGTGGACGTGGAGAGGATGTTTCTACTAGTAGGAAACACGAGAACCAGAGGGCGCAATCTAATACTAAAGGGACGACCCTTTAAAACAGAGATGA
The DNA here is from genome assembly GCF_965287045.1 of Carcharhinus amblyrhynchos. Lineage (NCBI taxonomy): Eukaryota > Metazoa > Chordata > Chondrichthyes > Carcharhiniformes > Carcharhinidae > Carcharhinus > Carcharhinus amblyrhynchos. The sequence continues at coordinate 8,185,893 of NC_137333.1, read as the reverse complement.
GGAGGAATTTCTTCAGCCAGAGATTCATGAATCTGTGGAACTCATTGCCACAGAGGGCTGTGGGGGCCAGGTCATTGAGTGTCTTTAAGACAGAAATAAATAGGGTCTTGATTAATAATGGGGTCAGGGGTTATGAGGAAGGCACAGTAAAAAGTCTGACAACACCAGGTTTTCATCCAACCGATTTATTTGATAGTAAACCCACTAGCTTTCGAGGGGATTCCCTGTTCTTCTTCACCTGAAGAAGAGGGAATCCCCTCGAAAGCTAGTGACTTTACTATCAAATAAATCGGTTGGACTAAAACCTGGTGTTGTCAGACTTTTTACTGTGTTTACCCCAGTCCAACGCCGGCATATCCGCATTATGAGGAAGGGGCAGGGAATGGGGATGAGAGAAATATCAGCCATGATTGTATAGCAGAGCAGACTCAATGGGCTGAGTGGCCTAATTCTGCCCCTATTTCTTATGGTCTTAAATGAGTCATATGAATGATATGACATCATGTGAAATGGAAGCACATCACGAACTGGATGCACTTTGTTACACTGGAGACAGTTACTCTACTCAGAATATTATTGAACTCCATTGAATTTTTTTGCTTCTTTTTAGGATGAAATCGCAAATGCCCTGGGAATTACCATAAAATTGTAATTGTGCAAAGTCAAACTTCTGTGCAAATATATTAGACCATGAAACCATAAAATATAGGAGCAGATTTGGGCCATTTGGGCCATTTGGGCCATTGTGTTTGCTCTGCCATTCGTTCATGGCTGAGAAGTTTTTCAACCCCATTCTCCCGCCTTTTCCCCGTAACTTTTGATCCCCTTACCAATCAAGAACCTATCTATCACTATCTTAGATACACTCAACGATCTGGCCCCCACAGCTCTCAGTGGCACTAAATTTCTTTGATTCACCACCCTCTGGCTAAAGAAATTCCTCCTCATCTTGATTCTAAATGGTCACCCCTTTATTCTGAGACTGTGCCGTTGGGTCCTTGTTTCTCCGATGAATGGAAACATTTTCTCCACGTCCACTTTATCCAGGCCTTACATTATTCTGTAAATTGTTCCTCGATCCGCGCCCCCCCCCATCTTCTAAACTCCATCGAGTGCAGACCCCGAGTCCTCAGACGCTCCTCATACATCAAGCTTTTCATCCCTGGGATCATTCTTGTGAACCTCCTCTGGACCCTCTGCAAGGGCAGCACATTCTTTATTTCAAAACAGGGCTCAAATTTGCCCACAGTATGGTCTGACCAGAACCTTATAAAGTCTCAGCAGCACATCCCTGCTTTTATATTCTAGTCCTCTCAAAATGAATGCTTTATAAGACCCTTGTCAGACCCCACTTAGAGTACTGTGCGCAGTTCTGATCGCCTCACTACAAGAAGGATGTGGAGGCTATTGAGAGGGTGCAGAGGAGATTTACAAGCATGTTGCCTGGATTGGGTGGCATGCCTTATGAGGATAGGTTGAGGGAGCTAGGTCACTTCTCCCTGGAGAGACAAAGGATGAGAGGTGGCCTGATAGAGGTTTATAAGATGTTGAGAGGCATAGATAGGGTGGATTCTCGAAGGCTATTTCCCAGGGCTGAAATGGTCACTACAAGAGGACATAGGTTTAAGGTGCTGGGGAGTAGGTACAGGGGACATGTCAGGGGTAAGTTTTCCACTCAGAGGGTGGTGGGTGAGTGGAATCAGCTGCCCTCAGTGGTGGTGGAGGCGAACTCGTTGGGGTCTTTGAAGAGACATCTGGATGAGTACATGGGATTTAATGGGATTGAGGGTTATAGATAGGCCTGGTAGGTATGGATATGATCGGCGCAACTTGTGGGCTGAAGGGCCTGTTTGTGCCGTAGTGTTCTATGTTCTATGCTCTATGTTCTAATATTGTAGGAAGAAATAAGAATTAGACATCAAGGGGATTTGGTCATGGATTCAAATTGTTCCCATGTACTATAGAAGTTTAAATACAAGGTTCAGCTGGGTGAATTGGATTAACTGAAACCTTCTTAATCCCTTCATGTTGCAAGAGGCCATTAACCACTAAAGGCGGTAGTGGAAATTATGCCTGGTATTGCTTCAGGATGGGAACTGATTGAAATATATCAATCACTCCATTCATAAAGTTTCATAATGTTCACCATTAGCACATTCATAATCTGACAGCGCGAGCAAAGAGAACTCCTGAGTCTCCTTATTAATGACTCCTTACAGAATTTCAAATCATCAGAAACATGTCTTCTGTTGTGGTTCAGGTTGAACTAGAAAAATGCAAAACTCACAAAAGAAAATGTCACCATATGGCTCCCAATGCAAATTAAGCAGCATTTTCAGCAGAATAATTTACCTTTGAGCAAGATTACTTTTTTTTTTAAGAAATGAAGTAGGGCATAACGTGATAACATGAGAAAAAAATAAATGTCCCTGTAATTAGTTACTGATCAATTTCTCTGAAATCTTTAGTAGCCACATTGCAGCTTTTGGTGCAGGTGAGTGATTGTCAGTGATATCTGTTAGCAACTGTTAGCACTGACGCTCTGTGATGGGCACAAAACTGACGTCAAATCGACAAAGTCCACCACGGAAAGTCAAAACATGAATTACGACACAAAGAGTGTTGAAAGGCAAGCAGACAGGAGATGTGATGAGTTGCGCAAACTGTGTATGTGGGGTTCCACAGCACATGCTAACCACTGTGTCAGTGTGGGTAGCACGGTGGCACAGTGGTTAACACAGCGCCACGGACCCAGGTTTGATTCCCAGCTTGGGTCACTGTTTGTGTGCAGTCTACATGTGCTCTCCATGTGTATCCTCTGGGTGCTCTGGTTTCCTCCCGCAGACCAAAGAATTGCAGGTTAGGCGGATTGGCCGTGCTAAATTGACCCTTAGTGTCAGGAGTTTATGGGGATAGGGGTGGGGATTGTAGGCGGTGCAGATTTAATGGGCCGAATGGCCTCCTCCTGCATTGTAGGGAGTCTGTTATTCTAAGTCACTGTGGGCCAGTTTATAAGGGCCTAATCCTGCCAAAGGCAACTCCCCACCCCCCCTCAAACCTCATACCCCCCAAAACCCCACCCACATTGCGGTGGGTTCTCCAGTGACATGACGGGTGAGCCACACAAAATGCCATAGACTTCGGTGGGAGTGGAAGATCCTACAGGTGGCCAATGGCAAGCTGCCTTTGCCACCAGAAAACATGTACTGGGTGTGTTTGTGGGAGGGGATCACCCTTGGGGAGACTAGAAGATCACGATGGTGTGAAGGGCCAGAAAATTCAACCCTACAGTTCTGCCTACACTTTCTCATGTTCAGATACAAGTTGGCCCAGGAGTGTATCCCTGCTTTTAACAGTTGCTGCTCAGATTTTCTTGACTCCAGTCAACGATTGCTGCATTGGAATATAAGTATTGGGGTGGCTGGGGGATTGGGTGAGAAGAGAGATATTCAATGAAGGGTGCTTGGCTTCCTGTTGGATGGGGCTGGCATTCTGAGGCATAAACTGTCCTGTTAATACATTCAAACCCAGTTCTTTGCTCCAAATAATTATTGACTTTATCACCCAATTAGAAATAGGGAAAGGAATGTACAACACAATTCGGAGGTTTTTGCATTTTCCACTTTTGAGTTGCAAGTGCCCATACAGTCATGTTTATTGGCAAACACTTGTTGACCAAGTCAAAGGCAGATAGACGTTGGCAACTTGCTTCTCCTAAAGGCCCAAAATGCCCGGACAGCTTGAGCTTTCAAGGCGGAGATGAACAGTCCTTTGTTAGGTTAAGGGTATCAAGGAATGCAGAATGAAGTGGGAGATGGTGGCAAATTGGTCATAGAACATATAACCCTACAGTGCAGAAAGAGGCCCTTTGGCCCATCAAGTCTTCACCAAACACAATCTCACCCAGGCCCTACCCCCACATCCCTACATATCACACCCACTAATTCCTCTAACCTCAGCATCACTAGATACTAAGGGGCAATTTCTTAGCATGGCCACTCAACCTAAACCACACATCTTTGGACTGTGGGAGGAAACCGGAGCACCCGGAGGAAACCCACGCAGACACGAGGAGAATGTGCAAACTCCACACACAGTGACTCAAGCCAGGAATCGAACCCGGGACCCTGGAGTTGTGAAGCAGCAGTGCTAACCACTGTGCTACCATGCCGCCCATGTCACAGGGCTAGTTAAGACAGGAGTCCAGGCTAATGCTCTGGTGGTCATGGGTTCAAATCCCACCACAGCAGCTGGTGGAACTTAAATTCCACGAATAAAATTTGGAATTGAAAGCAAGTGACTATTAAATCCTCATCGATTGTCATAAAAGCTCAACTGGTTCACCAAACGTCTGAGGTCACGTACCAAATGACTCAAGAAAAGCTTCTTCCCTGATGCCATCAGATTTTTGATTGGGCCTACCTCACATTAAGTTGATTTTTCTCTACATCCTAGCCATGATTGTAACATTACATTCTGCACTCCCTCCTTCTCTATGAGTAGTATGCTTTATCTGTAGAGCACGCAAGAAACAATACTTTTCACTGTACGCTAATGCATGTGACAATAAATCAAATCAAACCAATGCCCTTTGGAGAGGGAGATTTGCTATCGTGATTTTAAAGCAAAGTTTTGCGGGTGCTCAAAATCTGAAAATAGAAACAGAAAATGCTGGAATAACGCAACGGGTCCGTCAGCATCTGTGGAGAGAGAAACAGAATTAAGGCTTTGAGTCTTTCTTCTTCAGGATCTGTTACATGAAACTGCAGATCCACAACAATGCAGTTCAAAGGCAATTGGGGATGAATAACGAATGCTGGCCTTGCCAGTGACATTTCATAGCCTATAAAAAAATTGAATGGATTTCAGATGCAGATCAGTCATGATGGGGTCAAGGTGCCAGAAGTTTTACTCCTGTTGCTCAGGTCCCAATGATGATTCACTCAGTCTAAACCCTCCGAGTGATAAATATCTTCAAGAGAATAGCCCAGCAAAAAGATTTCAGGGTGCCACAAACCATGGCTGCACTTCTCCAGTCCTCACTGGTAGTGCACCCTCCCCACTGCGGGTCTCCCACTGGTGTAAGGGGACATCAATGGGATTTCACATTGATAGTGTCTGGGCCAGAGAATCCCGTCGCTGGCAAACAATGTGTCACCTCCGACCGGTGAGAAACACGTGGCTGGGAGGCCAGGGAATCTCTCCCCATATTGGTGGCATGGTGACGCAGTGGTTAGCACTGCTGCCCCCAGGGACTCAGGTTCAATTCCTGGTTTGGGTCATTGTCTTTTCCCTGTGTCTGGGTTTGCACTTCTCCCTGTGTCTGGATGGCTTTCCTCTGGTTTCCTCCCACAATCCAAAGATGTGTGGGTTAAATGGGTTGGCCGTGCTAAATTGCCCCTTAATGTCAGGGGGACTAGCGAGTGCAAATGCATGGGGTTATGGGGATAGGGCCTGGGTGGGATTATGGTTGTTGCAGACTAGATGGGCCAAATGGCCTCCTTCTGCACTGTAGGGTTCAATGATTCTATGAACATAAACTGATGAAAAAAATGCCTTTGAACAATAGTGATTATTTTAAATTATTTTAATTTCAGTGGTATGTTGGCGAAGCGAGTGATAATGGTTAAGGATTGGTGCTAATTCTATTCCACTCTAAATTGAGCACGATTTAAGTTGCCTTTGTTCAAATGTAAAAGAATCTGGTGTTCACATGGGAGCGATTGCCACACCGTAACCAAATTGAAGAAGGATAGTTGATGTCTTAGACTGCTTATGTTAGCCTGGAGCAGTTTCTAGTATTACCTGAGCTTGCAGATCGGATTACTGCTTTGAAATACTCCAAGTATCTGTTATTGTTCTGATATATACCACAAATTTCTAGGGTGATTTTAATCAGTTTTTGTCTCGATAATGTCTCCCATTGTAGTGTTACACATAAAAGGTAAATTGTCAGTTGGTTCCAGTTACTCTGAAGTGAATTGTTTGCCTGTCTCATCCGTTTACATGTATCAACCAGTTTATCGACTAAACTTTAGTTCAGCACAACTCAGTAACTAATCTAGAGTTAATGCTTAATTGATGTGTGATTATACTCACGTTGAATGATCACCTACTGTAATTAATTCAAATGAGTTTGAGTTCATTTATTAACAACTACATTGCATTGATTGGCAGAAAACCTGAATAATTATTGCATGTTGTATTAATATTCTGACAATTTTCAACTTATATATTCAGTAAATTTCCCATTCTCTTCTGATTAACATCTTCTGCATAGATTCTTTGGTTGGCAGAACCTACAGAACGCTTAATGTGGTTGCTGAATAAGTATAAAAGTTCCAATTGTTTTCTAGGGCAGATTCTGTGCTTATATAAATAAGTTATTAAAAAGATGACAAAGAATAAAAGCAACACTTTTGTTCCCACTGTAATCATTTTAATGGCACATCTGTCACATAGATGTCAGGACTCCCAGTGATATGACATTTACATTACACCAAATGGATCTGTTAGAAATCTGCCAAAGTAAAAGTCACAAACACCTTCTAGTAATGATTACGATAAATCACTGTGCCTGGGCTCAGTGAGTATGGGTCGGGGGAGTGAATATATAAATTGTACGTTTCTGAGATTGACCTTTGTTCTGAAAATGCAAATAGTCTTTGTAAGGGATAGGTCGAGAAAGCCGCTTTATTTTGACATATGGGCATCTTCCAGTCGCATCTGTATGTCAGGAGAGACTCCAGCTTTAAATCAACAGCTTAGTGAAAATGCATTGAATTTTTATTGGCTTTTTGTTAAGAACACTGTTCAGACGAAAAATGAAATTCCTCTTGTCTTGCTGCAAGACAAGTTTATTGGCAGTAATTTAAATACAAGCTGCATAGCACTCAATATTGATAATATCAAGACAAACCTCTGCTTGCAATTTGGAATTCTGTCAGTTCCTTGGGCCTTAGTCCATTGAGTTCCAGAATGTACTTAGTGAAATCTTTCCTTGTGCTATAGTTTGAGTTTCTAAAACCAGAACACGACAGAGGATTGAATGTGTGTGTTTCTTTGTATTTATGTGTGGGTGTGCAATTATGCATCTGCATCTGTATGTGTATGAATAAGTGCACATGTGTGTGTGGAAGTAATGGCCTAGTGGTATTATTACTAGACTATTCACACAGAAACTCAGCTAATACTCTGGGGATCTGAGTTCGAATCCCATCACAGCAGATGGTGGAATTTTAATTCAATAAAAATATCTGGAATTAAGAATGTACTGATGATAGTGGAACCACTGTCAATTATTGGAAGAACCCATCTGGTCCTTTAGGGAAGGAAATCTCCCATCCTTACCTAGTCTAGCCTACATGTGACTCCAGAGACACAGAACTGTGGTTGACTCTCAACTGTCCTCTGAAATGGCTTAGCAAACCATTCAGCTCAAGGGGACTAGGGATGGGCAATAAATACTGGCTAGCAAGCGATGCCCATATCCTATGAATTTTTTTTTAACTTCACTTGTGGGAGGTGGCATCACTGGCTGGCCAGCATTTATTGCTCATCCCTAGTTGACTCTTGTTCAGAGGGCAGTTGTCCCGGGGTTCAGCTCCCTGCCCGCTGTCACTACCTGTTTGTGTATTTCTGTATGTATATTTCGGGGTTTGTGTGCATATGTTGGTGCGTGCCTTTGTGTATGTGTATTACTGAATGCATTTGTGCATGTGTATTTGTGTATGTGCATGTGTGTCTTTGTGTATATGTGCATGTATTCCTGTGTTTGTGTGTATTTTGGTGTCTGTATTTGTGTGTGTGTGTGTGTGTGTATTTGTGTGTCTATTTGTGTATTTCTGTGTGTGTGTGTTCCTGAGTGTACTTGTACACATGTACGTGTTTATATCACTGTGTGAATACTCAGGCAGTACTTACCTGGGTTTGGTTGAAGACTGAGGTCTATGCAGCAAGCAATCTGCCCACCCCAGGTTCATGTCCCACATTGGCCTCTCAAACTCCATATTAAATCCTCTCATCAGGGTCTGAAACCCAATAAGACTCCAAAACACCAACCCAATTCCTAATCCAACACCATGTGCCTCTATCCCAGTGCTGCAGTTGATGATCTTTGATTGGCCAGCAGATCTTTGAGGTGGGATTTCATGAGGTGGCAGAAGTCCTGCCTCCATCTTATTGAACAGTGACTGACCATTAAGTGAATGTGAGGCAGCCAGTGCCCTCACTGCCTGTCCCTGACCAAGTCGGTGGGGCAAGGAATGCGTCATCTCGTATAATTTAGCCGTGTGTGTGTGTGTGTGTGTGTGTTTGTGTTTGTGGGGGGGGATGTGTATTTCTGTATGTGTATGTATGGGCCTGCGTGTTTGTAATTGTGCGTGTGTGTATACGTGTGTCAGTATTTGCATGTGTGTGGATGTGTGAATTTGTGTGCGTACATGTGTGTGAATTTATTGATGTTTGTGTGTGTACAAAGAACAAAGAACAGTACAGCACAGGAACGGGTCCTTTGACCCTCCAAGCCTGTGTCGATCACATTATCCTATTTAGACAAATTGCATCAATCCCTCTATTCCTCGTCAGTTCAAGTGTCTATCCAGATAAGCTTAAATGTCTGTGTGTACTTATGGATGTCTGTGTGTCAGTATGTGTACTTGTGTGTGTGTGTATACTTGCATATGTATTTGTGTATGTCTGTGTGTATTTGTGTGTGTGCATCTGTGTGTGTGTGTGTGTGTATCTATTTGTGCATATATGTATATGTGTCTGCCTGTTTCTGTGAATCTCTGTGTAAAGCAGTTTTTGGAGTCAAACAGAGAAAAGTGCCATCTGCTGTCTACATTATGCTACTGAATGTGTAACATGTCTGAAACTTCAACCTGAACCTGCCTCTTGCTCCAGTTAAGTGGCTGAACACCTTCTACTGGATGTGAATTAATGCTGAAGTTAGCTCTCGGTGCTGAATTAATGCTCTTTGTATTACGAGGTGGATCCACAAACAACAGGAATCTTATGAACATCATTCACACATAATTAAATTTTGCTGTTTTTGTGATTACAAGGGAAAACTTGGTGCAATTCAGCAATGCAGAAAGTTCATCCTTATGCACGGTGGCTTTGGGTTGTAAGGTCAGCAGACCTATGGCTAGACTTTAGATAGCGGGTCTGGCCATAGAGAGGCCACTAACCTTGTAGCCAGTGAAATATTCCGCCAAAGGCATCCTCCACGATGGAAACATTTGGTACTTTGGGCTGCAATTGTCACAAAGAGAGCATCAATATTAACTGTTTTTCAGAGACACTGCCACCAGCTGAACCCCTGGACGTCGAAACTGCATGGATTTTTAAATTAACTTTCACAGTGTTCGGGTTACTTTTGACGGTGCAAGGTAACGATATCATTGAGAGGGAACAGATGCAGAAGAGAAGGAATGTCCTACGATGAAAGTAGAGACCCTCACTTTGACTTTAGATTAGAAATAGTTGGAGCCTTGTGTCGTGCGCACTCCAGCCAATTCTATTGTCAGTGAAACCCAAGTGATTTGTTGGGGATACATGTCGGATTAATGGCTTGGGCCAATAGCAACATAGCACCTAGGAGCAGGAGTAGACTATTCAGCCCTTCAAGGCCTCTCCACCATTTTTAAAGTTTATTTATTAGCGTCACAAGTAAGGCTTACATTAACATTGTAATGAAGTTACTGTGAAATTCCCCTCGTTGCCACACTCTGGTGCCTATTTGGGTTAATGCACCTAACCAGTATATCTTTCAAAATGTGGGTGGAAATGGGAGCATCCGGAGGAAACCCACACAGACACGGGGAGAACGTGCTCACTCCACACAGAGAGTGACCCAAGCCAGGAGTTGAACCCGGGTCCCTCGCACTGTGAGGCAGCAATGCTAACCACTGTGTTACCATGCCACCTGGTTTGATAAGATCATGGCTGATCCTGCAATGGTCTAAACTCCACTTTCCTTTCTGACCATTCAACACGTTGTCTACCCAAAATCTGTCTAACCCAACCTACGCTGCTTTCTGAGGAAGAGAATTCTACAAACAACCTTCAGAAAAAATGGAGGGAGGTTGGGGGGGGAGGCGGTGTTGGATGGAAGAGTGGGGTGTCAGTAGAGGGGTGGAAAGAGTAGTCAGGGGTTGTGGGGATAGTTGGGTGATTCTGTGGAGGACTGGGGGTAGTGGGGATTGGTTGGGGCGTAGGCAGGTGCAGGGAAGTCAGGGTAGAGTGAGGGGAGTAGTCGGGGGGGACGGGAGCTAGTCAGGGGTGGGCAGGCGCACAGTGGTAAGGGTGGAATGGTGGGAGTAGTAAGTTGGAGGATGTCAGTCGGAGGGATCGGGGTGGGTAGTCAGGCAGTCATTACTTGAGGACTTCTGGGTGTGTTGGGGGGGGGGGGGGGGGGGGGTTGGTGTTGATGGTGGTGGAGACATTTCCCTCCCCTCCCCAGTTTCAACACCCTGGAGCGCAGACGTTATGGGCTGATATTTAGAAGACTTCAATCAATTTCACATTTGATAATCAAGACAGAAAGATCAGTCATAACTTTAGTTATTACTATTGTTCACTTTTCACCTTCAAAATAGCTTAAGTATATATTAAGACAACAAAGGGAGTCATTCATCAGGTGATTACCAATCAGTCATACCTAGCAGTCAACAAAGAGAAATGCATTTTTTTAATATATGGTTTTTACATAATTGCCATTCAATTGGATTTAGCGGAATATCTGTTGAACGGCTTTGCTGGTGTACTTTGTCTGATTACAATAAAGGGAATACAATGTATAATACAATGTGACAGCAAAGAGTTGAGTCATTATCCCTTGCATTACTGTGAAGAAAAGGAGAAAGTCAGGATAGGAACGAAGAGAAACTTCTGCAAAGTTTTGTGAAACTCTGGAATTCTTCGCCCAGAGAGTTGTGGATGTCCAATTCATAGAATCATCGAATCCCTACAGTACAGAAGGAGGCCATTCAGCCCACTGAGTCTGCACCGACCACAATCCCACTCAGGTCCTATTCCCGTAACCCCGCACATTTACCCTGCTAATCCCTCTGACACTAGGGCCAATTTAGCACGGCCAATCAACCTAACCCACACATCTTTCAACTGTGGGAGGAAACTGGAGCACTTTGAGGAAACCCACGCAGACATGGGGAGAAAGTGCAAACTCCACACAGTTACCCGAGGCCAGAGTTGAACTCTGGCCCCTCTTGCTGTGGGGCAGCAGTGTTAACCACGAGGCCATCGTGCAGCCCAGTCGTTGAGTATATTTGAGACGAGAGGTTGACAGATTTTTGGATCCTCAGTGAATTAGGGAATATGTGGATAATATGAGAAGATGGAGTTGAAGTTACAGGTTGGTCATGATTTTATTAAAGGACAGAGCATTTTTGAAGGGCCAAATGGCCAACACTGCTTTTATTTCTTCAGTTCCTGTGTTCTGATTTCTTTTTAAAAAGTTTTAAGATGACCCTGGCCTGAATTTTCCTGCCGTTCACGTCAGCGGGGTCTTCCAGTCCTGCCAGTGACACAACCTCTCACAAGTTTCCAAGCAGCATTGGGCGCATTCAACAGGAAACCCTGATGACAACGGCAGAGCCAGAAGATACCGCCGCCGGCCAATGTCAAACCCCCTCTGCTGCCACGAAACACATGACGTCTTGGGCAGAAATTCCACCCCCCCTCCCCCCCGCAGTCTTCTAATAACCAGCTGTATCCAGTTATGGATAGGTAGTGGCCCATGCAGGGCTCAGGCATGGGACATTATCTATCCATATTTATTTTGTGAGTTCAAAATGGCTGCGCTCAAGTTTAGAAGTGTTTTTTGCCTTTTCTAACTCTGTCAGAGTAACTATCAGTGTAAAACTGGCAGAACCATCCAAGTCCAACAGGTTTATTTGGCAACACAAGCTTTCATCAGGCGAGTGGGAGTTCTGTTCACAAACAGGGCATATACAGACACAAACTCAATTTACAAGATAATGGTTGAAATGCGAATCTTTACAGGTAATCAAGCCTTAAAGGTACACACAATATGAGTGGAGAGAGGGCCAAGCACAAGTTAAAGAGGTACGTATTCTCTTCAGCCAGGACAGCTAGTGAGATTTTGCAAGTCCAGGCAAGTCGTGAAGGTTACAGATAGTGTGACAAGAGCCCAAGGTCCCGGTTGAGGCCGTCCTCATGTGCGCAGAACTTGGCTTTCAGTTTCTGCTCAGTGATTCTGCGTTGTTGTGTGTCAGGGAGGCTGCCTTGGAGAATGCTTACCCGAAGGTCAGAGGCTGAATGTCCATGACTGCTGAAGTGTTCCCTGACTGGAAGGGAACATTCCTGCCTGGTGATTATCGAGCGGTGTTTATTCATCCGCCGTTGTAGCATATGAATGGTCTCCCCATTGTACCATTTCCTGCAGCGTATCAGGTAGACAATGTTGGCCGAGTTGCAAGAATATGTACTGTGTACATGGTGGATGGTGTTCTCACGTGAGATGATGGCATCCATGTCGATGATCCGGCACATCTTGCAGAGGTTGCTGTGGCAAGGTTGTGTGGTATTGTGGTCACTGTTCTCCTGAACACTGGGTAGTTTGCTGCGAACAATGGTCTGTTTGAGGTTGTGTGGTTGTTTGAAGGCAAGAAGTGGGGGTGTGGGAATGGCCCTGGATCTTCATCAATGACATGTTGAAGGCTCCGGAGAAAATGCCATAGCTTCTCCGCTCCGGGGAAGTACTGGACAATGAAGGGTAGTCTGTCTGCCATGACCTGTGTTTGTCTTCTGAGGAGGTCGGTGCATTTTCTCGTATCCACCAGGTACACAGTAAATTGAGTTTGTGTCTACATATGCCCTGTTTGTGAACACAACTCCCACTCACCTGATGAAGGGGCAGTGCTTCGAAAACTTGTGCTGTCAAATAAACCTGTTGGATTTGAACCTGGTGTTGTGGTTCTTCTCACTGTGCTCACCCAATCCAACACCGGCATCTCCACATCATGAGAACCATCCATACCATCCAAAGTTAGTGATTTAAATCGTTTTGTCTGATGGTGTCCAGCCCACCAAAACTGTCCAGGGGAAGTTAGTGCTTCGGGACAATTGTCAGATAAACCCTTAGCTCAAAACTTTCAAGAGGGATTCCCCAGCATATCTTTGGAGTATTCCTGTTTCCGATGATGAGGAGGCAGGAAGTTACGGCGCAATACTAGTTATTTTGATATAATTGAGTGGCGTGCTTGGAATCAACGAGTTTGAATACATTAGCACTACTGGTTTGGGTAAAATCCGAAATCTGGACACAAATTGCATTTGAAATTATGTTAGTTTTCCACCTCACGCATCCCGGACATTCTCTCTTCCATCTTCTACTGTTGGGAAAAAGATACAAAAGTCTGAGATCGCGTACCAACCAACTCAAGAATAGCTTCATCCCTGCTGCCATCAGACTTTTGAATGGACCTGCCACATATTAAGTTGAACTTTCTTTACATCCTAGTTATGACTGTAGCACTACATTCTGCAGCCACTCCTTTCTTTCTCTATGAATGGTATGCTTTGTCTATAGATTTCAAGAAACAATATTTTTCACTGCATACCAATACATATAGAAAACATAGAAATCGTATGGTGCTGAAGGGGGCCATTTGGCCCATCGCGTCTGCATCTATAACAATCCCACCTAGGCCCTATCCCAGTAACCCCATATATTTACCCCACTAATCCCACTGACCAATGCAGCCCAGGGATTCTAAGGGTCAATTTAATCTGGGCAATCCATCTAACCATCATATCTTTAGATTATGGGAGGAAACGGCAGCACCTAGAGGAAACCCACATAGACACACAGAATGTGCAGATTCTGCACAGACAGTGATCCAAGCCAGGACCAAACCCAGGTCTCTGGAGCTGTGAGGCAGCAGTGCTAACCACTGAGCCACCATGCCACCCTTGTGACAACAATAAAACAAATCAAAAGACTCATTTGATTTGGGGGCATATCATCATTGACTTGAATCCATAGAATCCTAGCTACAATGCAACAGGAGGTCATTCAACCCATCGAGTCTGCACCAACCACAGTCCCATCCAGCCCTATTCCCGCCATCCCACCTATTTACCCAAGCTAGGCCCCTGTCACTAGGGTCAATTTAACATGGCCAAGCAACCTAACCAGCACATCTTTGGACTACGCGAGGCAACTGGAGCACCCGGAGGAAACCCACGCACACACAGGGAGAATGTACAATTTCCACACACACAGTCACCCAAGGCCAGAATTGAACCCGCGTCCCTGGCACTGTGAGGCAGCAGTGCTAACCACTGTGCCATCGTGCCACCCAAAGGATTGAAGCACAGTCTCTTTTTAAAATCGGCACTGAAGATTGCAGAAACTCAATTTATTCTTGATGCGATGCTTTTAAAATTCCCCATCCTTTGGGGCTGGTTTGGTTGACTTCAGGCGACCTACCGAACAAAAGCCCGAGGTCATTGATATGAATATACATGATATTTAAAGAAAAATAAACCTTTCTCTTCTCAAAAATGCATACCTGCTCCAAATGGAGAACAAATCTTTCAGCCTAAGCAGCTCGTGTCGCTTTATGTAGCTATGGTTTTAGCCTTCATGTGAAACTTGCACAGGGCAAATTTGCACTGAAAATACATTGTGCAGTGAGGGGAATAATCAATTGCAGGAAGTCAAGAAGAAATAAACCAGAGCAGATCACTGTGAAAAGGAAAGTCCACTGTCAACTTTAATTAGATTAATGCATTAACACTTTTGACCACAACAGAATTTTGTCTGATCTGTTCTTTGTGAAAACATCTCAGATAACCACAGCTGAAGTCAGTGTTGGAGTAATTTAGGGAGTTGGGGGGGGGAAGTAGAAGTGGTGTTACAGAGTGGGGGAAATCACCTTGCCGTTCTAAATACATGTCACAATCTCTATTCAGTTAAGTAAGGATTAGATTGGCAGTCTTTTTTACATGGAAGCAACAGTAAAGCTATTACCTTCAACTTTTAATGGGTAACTGTGTACATCTCCTCTTTCGCTACCAATAGACTGACAGCTGATCTTGCATAAATCCACAGTGTTCAGTTACCAACAATCTGCTTGTCAGCTTTAGGCTGGTTTCAAATATTCAAAATTTAAAACAAAAAGCCAGCCATCTCTCTCTTTCTCTCTCGCCCTCTGTACAAATGCTAATTGACGTAGAGAAAAAGGAATGATCAGTGAGCCGGTTACTGCCGTGGTAAAGGAACTAATAAAACAACGTAGAAGAATTCAATTATTATTTTAAAATGGCTGCAGAAATGGAAAGCATTGTGATTCTTTTTCGTTCGTTTTAAATCTAGAAATTTGCTCGGTCAGAAGGAGAGGCAAATCTAAATTTAGGCTGAATGATTATGTTCTTATCTTTTATAAAGTGTGCGTAATCTGAAGCAATCATCACTTCGTTGTTTCCGTAGAATTTTCCGATTAATGGCATGTCTTATTTGGGCAAACAGGATTTGTAAGTGGATGGAATGTCTAATTACATCACCACTGATACCATTAATCTTGTTACTCTTTAATTGCTGTTTTTAAATATTTTGGAAAATCATGCACGATTGTGTGCTTTATTTCCCCCCTCATTGTGTGTGGGATGGTTGAGTTAAAATTCCTGTTACTCTCCGGGATACTTGGCGGAGAAGAACTGTGCTACATGTAGAAGGTAAAATTCTTTTAAGTCCCAAACTAACATTATTGAATTTCTGACAATGGGAACAGAAGATTTGCAAGCTTGGTTCTCCGAGAGCAAAAGAGCTTCTGCATTATTTATATGCACTAATGGTGTAGCATTGCTTTCTGCGAGAAACCTCAAATGTACTGTGGTGTGCTTATGCCATAAAAGGGAACCCTTTTCGGTTCTGACCCTCCTTAGGTATGTGGTAACAACGTATGTGATTCATTTCACTCTGGCTGAAAATATCCTTTAAAAATCTCCTATTGTTTTGTTTGCCCCCTGTTTTTTTTTGTGAAACATTTCAGACATTTTATTGACAATATGATCATAAAAGAGTCACGTAATGAAATTGATTTTAAGTCATATTAAAATAACAGCAGCCAAAATGAAACCATTTTAGTGATTAAGCTCACTGGAAGATGACAGCAATCTCAAGGATATTACATGCATTCTATATCATGTCTCAAGACTGGTCGAATCTCTCTCTACCAATATTGAATTTAGCAGCAAACATGTAGGAGGAGATACCACCAAAATGACCCTTTGTAGCAATTTTTTTTTATCAGACTTTTTACTGTAATTAAAAACCACCAGGTATGTTTTCCTGCAGATGCCAAAGTACAATTCATTGGCTGTGATGGTTCAAGATGCCCAGGAGGTATGGACGCTGGGGCAAAACTCAAACTTGTTCTCTATTTATGCAATCCTTCCAAAATGTCTCTCTTTCAGATGGATGGAGAGCAATAGAAAGAATCAGTGGTGAAGGAATCATAGAATCCCAACAGTGCAAAAGGAGGCCACTTGGCCCATCAAACCCAAAATTTGGGGGCTCAGAAGGACTTGGACAGGTTAGGAGAGTAGACAGACGAAATACAATGTGAAAAAATGTGAGATTATGCACTTTGGAAGGAGGAATGGAGGCATAGACTACTAAATGAGAAAATGCTTAGGAAATCAGGAGCACAAAGAGACTTGGGAGTCATTGTTCAGGGTTCTCTTAAGGTTCAGTCAGCTGTTAGGAAGGCAAATGTAAGATAATATTCAAGTTGAGAAGGCTAGAATACAAGAATAGGAATGTACTTCTGAGGCTTTATAAAGCCCTGGTCAGATCCCATTTGGAGTATTGTGTTCAGTTGTGGGCCCCATGTCTAAGGAAGGATGTGCTAGTCTTGGAAAGGGTCTAGAGGAGATTCACAAGAATGATCTTTGGAATGAAAAGCTTGTCGTATGAGGAACAGTTGAGGATTGTGAATGTTTGAGAAAGTATCTGGGACCACCTGAAAAAAAAACTTGTGTTGCAAATCCTGTAAGTTCTGAGATGTTTTAAATTTTTGTAATTAAATTGTTCAGCTTTGTAACTAGAATCATCTCTACATTGTTCTGAATTACATAAGATATGCAGCAACATGGTGAATAGATAACAAATATTGGTTGGGAGGGTGGTAGAAAAACATTTCACTTTACCAGCTCCACAACCATCTTTCATTGCTTAACCTTCCTTCTGTGTCGTGGGAGCGATGGGTTTTAGAGTTCATGATCTACTTTCTTTCTTAGAGGATGGACAGTCCAGTCAAAGCATAAGAAATTGATACTTGTGCATTGTCTCTGAGCAGAATGCCAGCAAATATTTGAGCAGCTCACAGAAGACATTCAATTTAGCAGTGAATGCTCTTGAAAAATACTTTGGATCAATGAAATGTGTGATGGTCAATCAATATATGTTTTTTTCAGAAATGTCAGGGAAATTATGTGCTCATCAAATAATATATGGCAGCATTGTGGCAACTGACTTCTACATGTAAATTTGATACAATAATCAATGAACCAATTTGTGACCAATTACTTGAAAATGCTTCACTTCCGCCAATTAAGGAATGTTGCCTCACGGGGGGCCAATTTTGGAAAAAATATTTATTCAAACATCAAATCATCATAATTGGTTGGAGGTGTAATTTCCTGATTTCAAAGCACCTCCTCATAATATACAAATTGCAAAAGTCATTTTTGCAGCTGTTTCAAGTTTCCCTTTAGGATATGGGCAGCGAGGCATTTATCATTAACCATGCCATTACACTAGCTTGAGAGAAAAAGTGCAATCCGTGCTTCAAGTGGATTGTTTTTGTAAAGATGTGTAGATTATTGAAGAAGAGGAGGGCTTCATTGGCTCAACATGTAGAAGAGTCTCTTCTTGGGAGTGAGGTACAGCATGTATACACCATCACGAAAGATAAAGGCCCAGGTTACCTTATGGAATGCAAACCTTGGGGAAAAGGAATTACTCAGAGAACAGTGTCTGAGAACCACAAAAAGACAAACTCAGAAGAGAGATTATTCCAATGTGAAGACACTTTATTTTAGACTCCCCTCCCCTACAGAGTCATCAGGTGATACACAATAGTGGATGGACTTTCAATTATAAAAGTTTGCATACTAGAGAAGGAGACAATTTCATAGAATCCCTGCAGTGTAGAAGGGGGTCATATGGCACCGACTCTCTGACATAGCATCCCACCCAAGCCCTATCCCCGTAATCCCATGTATTTACTCTGCTAATCTCCCTAACCTACACATCTTGAGACACTAACGTAGGCTAATACATCTAACCTGCACAGCATTTGGATTGGGGGAGGAAACTGGAGCACTCAGAGGAAACCCACGTGAACACAGGGAGAATGTGCAAACTCTTTACAGTCACCCCAGGCTGGAATCGAATCCGGGTCCCTGGTGCTGCGAGGCAGCAGTGCTAACCACTGTGCCACTCCTAATTTATGCCCAGAAATTTGCTGACAATAGAACATTATATGTGCACATTTGATGAGTGCCCTACCAATGTCCCCAGCATGACAAAGCTTTCAGCAAGGCTGGTAAATTAATGATACATAGTAAAACTCATACACAAACACACATGCAGAAAAAACTTTACCTGTTCTCAGAATGCAACAAGTACCCAGATGGGTGTACAAAGACACCACCCTTATGATAAGTCATAATTCTTGTATGTCCATAACCCCATCAAGAATGATAGCAAATTAAATTATAAAGTGACTAGGTTAACTGGAAGCATATTTTGACAAATGAACACCCACAAATGAGCCATAATTTGAGGTTTGAGATTATGTTTGAGTCAAATAGCCAAATCATGACCACAAATTTGTATCATCTCAATCAGATCCAAAGCAGATCAAACGATTGTTCAATCCCAATGGTTCTCTATTGGATGACAACACCAAGTGAAATGATTGATTGCAAGCAGACCAGGATATTTCGAGGACAGTGGTTATGAGGATACATTTCCTTTCGCTATTGAGTAATGTCGATCATCTGCCTCATCAAGTTGAACACACACAACCACAACAATAAATTTGAAGATCTAGCCACCGATCGAAGAAATCTTCATATCTCAAAGACTAATTCTGCATTTAGAGAAAAACAGACAAGATGTGTTCTAAGAAAACACTTGACGTGTATGCTTGTTTGGGATGAGTTAATTGAAAACAAGGTCATTAGTTAAATGAGAAGAAAGTGTAGGCTTTAATTGTTCTGATTTTGATTATGTTGGTCTGATAAATAATCCTTATGCACTTACTTGATGTCTTAAGTCTAGAGTGGAGCTTGTGAGAAAAGAAGTCTGTGAATGTTCTAAAGCAAAACTGGAGTTCCCTGCAATTAACATGTGTGTTGGAAATCCTGTAAGTTCTGAGATGCTTAAGAGTTCTATAAATAAACAATTTTATAATTAGATTCATCTCTGCATTATTCTGGGATAAATACGAGTGGATACATAACAGAGAAGGTTTGGAGAAGAGTGATAAGTTTGATTCTAGGAATAGAGGTTTCAAGTTACAAAGTGAAATTCAGATCTGAACTTCTTTTCAGTGAGAAAAAGAAGATAGAGGAGCCATAATTTGAGGAATAGATGTTGCAAAGATACGTAGCATGTTTGACTTGGACAGTGAAGTAGAATAAGAAGACACACATTCAAAATTAACAAGCATCAGCCCAGTTCTTCTGAAGTATTTCATGTGTGGAACGAACTGCCAGTAAAAACAATTCCCACTGAGCTAATTAAGATCTTCAAAACAGGTTAAGTAAGAAAAGCATAAAAGATTATAGGAACATTTATAGACCATGATGGGCGAAAGTTCACATTGCTGGAGTCACTGTTTTGTAAGCGAAGGGAGAAGGCTAAAGTTAAGTTGTTGAGATGCCGGATGAATATTCTGAAAGTTATTGATTACTGTTGGAGGTCAGAAAGAACATTGCTATTGGATAGCAAATAAACTGAGAAGACTCGCTGACAGTGCAAGTTTTGTGTTGAAGTAAGGAAATATGAATGACTACTCGTCATGTATTTGATCCCATACTTCCACATTTTTCTCATCGACAAAAAACTTCCAACGAATTGTACCTTTTCCCTGTTTAGAAACATAGAAACTAGGAGTAGGCCATTTGGCCTTTTGAGTCTATTCTGTCATTCATTGTGATCATGGCTGATCATCAAATTCAATATCTTGATCCTCCCTTGTCCCCATATCCCTTAATCCCTTTAGCCTCAAGAGCTATATCTAATTTATTCTTGAAATCAAACAACATTTTGGCCTCACTTACATTCTGTGGTTGTGACTTACACACATTCATCACCCTCTGGGTGAAGAAGTTTCTCAGTCCTAAAAGGTTTACCTCTTATCCTCAAACTATAACCCTAGTTGTGGATTAGAGTTATTCCCCACTGGGAACATTCTTTCTGAATCTACCCCGTCTAACCCTGTCAGAATTTTATAAGTTCCTGAGACCCTCACCACCCCACCCCCCAACTCTTCTGAACTCCAGTGAATATAATCCTTTTGTGCTTACTTGATAGTTATTCAAAAATCTTTTTGCAAGGTTGTGGTGGTGGAAAAAGGATGTGTGTCATATGAATGTAACTTAATTCTCCCTCAGGAAATGTCTGTTAATAACTCTTATCAGATGATTCATGTACTGGTTTTTACAATTTAAATTAATCGATGAAGTATAATTTTATACTCAGTGTACAAAGGCATTGTTAACAGCCAGGAAAGACTAAATAGCCTAACTCTTCAGCTTAACAGAGACCATATTCAGTTCAAAGTTTATTTTTTAGTATCACAGGTAGGTTTACATTAACACTGCAATGAAGTTACTGTGAAAATCCCCTAGTTGCCACACTCCGGCGCCTGTTTGGGTACACTGAAGGAGAATTTGGCACGGCCAATGCACCTAAACAACACTTCTTTCAGACTGTGGGAAGAAACCAAAGGAAATCCACGTAGACACGGGGAGAAAATGTAGACCCCGCACAGACAGTGACCCAAGGCTGGAATTGAACCCAGGTCTAACCATTGTGCTGCCCTTCATGTTCATGTATTTCATATTTCACATATTCATATAATAATATTCATATTAATAAACCAAAGTTGTGACATGAAAATGCATATTTGTAGAAATTCGAAAGTTAAAAAATGCAGGTTAGTGTTGAGTGAGGCCTTGAATGTGTTGTTTGTTCTCTGTTATGAAGCTCTTATCATCCTTCCTATGGAGCTATTAAAGAATCCATGGAAAGACAATTCCAATTTTACACTAAAAGGATTGAGAAAGCCAACTATTCATCAAGTGCCACTTGGGAATTTTAAGTTATAAACAATACTTGTGCCCATGGGTCTTTGCTGATTGACACAACCTACCACCCATCTCTCCTCCATCCCAGCCACTTGTCTTTAGGCAGTAGATCACCCCCAGCTGCTGATAATACCACTTCACACCAAACCTCATTCACACCCCTCTGCCCTCATCCCTCACCCCAAATGGCTCTTGATCTCCACCTTTCCCATATCTTTCCTATAGATTCCTGTAGTGTGGCTCTTAACTCCATTTTATTTCTTTCTTAGGCTGTTCCTGGTGCACTGTTCATGTGCAGCCTGAATGTGGATTCTGTGGGCTGTCTAAGTTATTATCTATAAAAAACATGTATTTGGTGCACAGTTTCCACTGATTTCTGAACAAAAATGTCTAATTACCTGCATTGAACATAAGAACATAAGAAATAGGAGCAGGAGTAGGCCATCCGGCCCTTCGAGCCTGCCCCGCCATTCAATAAGATCATGGCTGATCTGTCGTGGCTCAGTTCCACATTCCCGCATTGAGCATGCTATAGTAAATTGATCTGCAGCAAAGCCAGTTATCCAGAACATTAACCTATATATTTTATGGTATTTTTAAGAGCAGGAGTTCAAGACACTGGGAGATAAACATAGGGAAAAGTTTTAAAGTTTTTTTTGGTGTTAAAACCCCGTGTTAACATAACAGAAGTGATGTTATGGAGATGACACTTCAATCTTTGAAATAGAGATTTGCCAATAACCTCTGAACTCTTCCTCAGTTAGGATTCTCCAGTACTGCTGCAATGAATCCCGACAGTGCAGAAGGAGGCCATTCAGCCCATTGAGTCTGCACCGACCACTATCTCACCCAGGCCCTATTCCTGTAACTCCACATATTTATCCTGCTAATCCCCTGACACTTGGGTCAATTTAGCAAAGCCAATCAACCGAACCTGCACATCTCCTTTCTGGAGGAAACCCACACAGACACGGGGAGAATGTACAGACCCCACACTGACAGTTGCCCGATGCCGGAATTGAATCCGGGTCGCTGGCACTGTGAGGCAGCAATGCTAATCACTGTGCCATCCCGAATTATGGCTGGAATGCCAAATTCCCCATTCTCACTGGCAGCGGAGCAGGCCTGGATGAGATTGGAAAATCTCACCCATAGGCTGTTGTGCACAGTAATTTTCTGTTGCATGTTAGTAGATTGAGCCTTCGAATACAAACTAATTTAAATAAAACAACCGACAGCTGCATGGTAAACTTTTCAAGTCTTACTTTCAGTTGTTTTGGAAGAGTTTTTTGTTTAATCCCTCAGTGTACTAATTGGCACCATTGTATTAGCCAATGAGTTGGAGATAGGGCGAGGTTTATGAAAGGACCCAGAGCAAGTAGTCTACTTCTCAACAAACAGATATCATTTACTCATTAAACAATCTATTTAAACAGAATACTGTAACAAACAAAATCTCTTTAAATAAAAAATACAACAAACAGAACTTCTGTCACCAAAGTAGTAAAGCAAGCTGTACTCAAATGTACACTATAGCATACAGAATCTGTTTCAACAACACATTTCGTCAAACAGTAAACAGAGTCTATTTGAACAACGCAGGACAGCAAACAAGTTTATTTTTAACAGTGCACTAAAGTACTCTATTTACTCAGCAAATAGAGTTTATTTAACCAAGTTCCTGTATGAACGTCAGTAAACAGAACTTATGTGAAAAACCACTGCAAAACCAGGGCAGTACTGTGGCATAGCGGTTAGCACTGTTGCCTCACAGTTCCAGGTACCTGCGTTCGATTCCCAGCTTGGGTTACTGTTTGTGTGCAGTTGTCCCCGCGTCTGCATGGATTTTTCTCTGGGTGCTCTGGTTTCCTCCCACACTCCAAAGATGTGCGGGTTAGGTGCATTGGCTATGCTAAATAGTCCCTTAGTGTCCCATGATGTGTAGGTTAAAAGGATTAGCAGGGTAACTGTGTGGGGTTATGGGGATGAAGCCTGGGTGGGATTGCTGTTAGTGCAGACTCAATGGGCCAAATGGTTTATTTTTGCACTGTAGGGTTTCTATGATAAAAGCAGGACTATCTCACCCTCCTAAAGCAATGAATAATTAGGATAATTAGATCATACAAATTGATTGTTTCTTCAGCAAGGTGTAATGAAGAGATCACAGCTACTTATTACCAATTATCTATGGAAAATCAATCTCCTTCACTTTAAGCAGAGTAGATCGCCAGCTGCGATTGGTGCAGATATTATCCAGTCATCTCTCTTCCAGCTGAGAATGGCAATGTCATGGAGTGCAGTCATTTTCTCCTAGGCCAGTTCCATGATTGAGGAAGAGTTGTGGAATGAATTTTGGGTCATCCCTCGTTTGCTACTAATCCTTATTTATTTGGCGTTATGAAAATCGTTTCTTCTGCTATCCAAAGGAAAAAATAGATGGGTGATGAATGAATGAGTGTTAAGTGCATCAGATTACTTCAACAGAGACTTGCAACTCTCCACCATTATCCATCAAACTACAAATTCAGAGAAAGATGGACTGAGTTCAGTTCTTGAGAGGGGTAGTGGGTGTTCTTGAGGCCCCCTACTGAGTATGAATGGCACAGAAAATTGTCCAAAGATGTGCAAGTTAGGCGGATTGCCCATGCTAAATTCTCCCTTAGGATTCAAATGTGTTCAGGTTAGGTGGGTTAGCCATGGTAGGATAGGAAGGACTGGGTGGGGTGCTCTGTTGGAGAGTCAATACCAACTCAATGGGCCAAATGGCCACTTTCTGCTTTCTAGGATTTTATGGTTCTAAACTGATGAGGAGTGATGCCACTACCCTATTCCTACCGTTATTGATAAATAAAGGGAATTCTGGTTAAGGTGATGTCCCTGCCCGGTGGCAAAGTGGTTAGCACTCCTGCTTCACAGTGCCAGGGACCCAGGTTCAATTCCTGGCTCGGGTCACTGTCTGTGTGGAGTCTGCACATTCTCTCTGTGTCTGCATGGGGGTCCTCTGGATGCTGTGGTTACCCCCCACAGTCCAAAAAGATATGCTGATTAGGTACATTGGCCATGCTAAATTCTCCCTCAGTGTACACAAACAGGCGCCAGAGTGTGGTGTCTAGGAGATTTTCACAATAACTTAATTGCAGTGTTAATGTAAGCCTATTTGTGAAATTAATAACTAAATAAATGTTGAAACAAAGCTTCCTGAGCAGGATATAAACCTACCCAGGGAGTCTTGGCCTGGTCATTGTGGATCGTGGAAGGAGGATAGTTGGTATATTTTCTGCAATGTTACAAATGAATTGTAACTTTTTGGATACAACCTCATTGGAAAGCTCTTCCTCATGTCACAATTTAATTTCTAGTATGTTAATTCTACCACAATCTATGGTGCCTTGGTAACCTGCATTGCAAAATAAAGACATTGAAAATTGTCGTTCTTGTACCTGTGTATGCATGGTCACACAGAGCTTGACAAAACCCATCTCTGATAGCTTTGTTTCTATTCCATTTCATGAACCCTGAAAATATATACCATCGGGCACTCACAGCGCTATGGGTGGACCTACACCACTTGGTTGCAGCAGTTCAAAAAGGCAGCTCACTACTGCCTTCTTATGGGCAATGAAGGCTGGCCTAGCTTAGTGAAATGACATCCCTTGAATGAATAATAATTTCTTTAAAATGGCTGGGTCCTAATGTGCTTCCATCTCCTTCCTCATTCCCAGGGATGGATGTCAAGTGAGTTTGGGAACTTTTGCACTTGAGATGGGATGGTGAATGCTGAGAAAATCAGAGTGTGGGGTTCAGCACTAGTGTTAAACCAGTCACCTGTTATGTCATCTTGAGGTACTGGATTATCTTTGTGCACTACATTCAGGCTGAGGGAACCAGTCCTTGATGCTGGCTTCCTCGTCCACTTTCATCCCGGACTTCTTAGTTGGAGACTCTTACTTGTATTTTTGGGAGAGCTTGCATCTCTATAATTCTTCATGTCCTCCAGGTAAGAGTGATAGAACTGGAGGTGGGCAGGGGGGTGGATGTGGGACAGGAGTTGGGGGGGTGAGAGGTGGGAAGTGGGGGGGGGCGATGGTGACTGGTGCAGCTTTCTCAGCTTTCCTCCCCATTCCTGTGAGACAAAATAAAAACTACTGCTGAGTTTCTCTGAAATAAGCCATGGTTCCTTCAAAGCAGAAATCCTTCCTCGGACAACATGGCTGCCTACCCTCCCTGAGTGCCTGGAGATTGGTCTTTATGGGTTGCCTTCAGAGAGAGCATGTGCTCTTGCTGCAGTTGGGTTCCCAAACTGAAAATGGTCCTTATGTTCCTGTAAAACAAAGATATTAAGATTCCATCCATCGTGTCTACAGCATTGTACAAGCATTCATCAGATTTGCCAATGATGTTATTCCATAAACAAATAAGACTTTCAAGATGTATTTGACAAGACTAGATTTTCTACTTTATTTGAAGTGAAGCTAGAATCAACAACATCAATAACTCAGATTTATAGAGTGTCTTTCACATAATAAAATGACTCAAGATTCCTCAAATGGACATTAGAAAACAAATTATGAGAATGAGCCACATAAGGAGATATAAGGGCAGGGGTATGAATTAAAGAGTGTCTTAAAACAAGAAAATGAGGTAGAAATGTTTAGGCAGGGAATTCCAGAGGTCAGGGTCCAGACAGTTGAAGGTGTAGCCACCAATATTGGAGCAATGACATCAGGGATGCTCAAGAAGCCAGTTAACTTGGAGTAGAATTTGTACGAGGGCAGCGCAGTGGCACAATGATTAGCTTCACAGCGTCAGGGACTCGGGTTCAATTCCCAGCTTGGGTCACCGTTTATGTGGAGTTTGCACATTCTCCCTGTGTTGGTGTGGGTTTCCTCAGGGTACTCTGGTTTCCTCCCACAGTCCAAAGATGTGCGGGTTAGGTGGCTTGGCCATTCCAAATTGCCCATTAATGTCAGGGGGACTATCAAGGGTAAAATGCATGGAGTTGTGGGGATAGGGCTTGGATGGGATTGTTGTCAGTGCACTCAATGGGCCAAATGGCCTCCTTCTGCATTATATGGGATTCTAGGGTTCTCTCAATTCCTGTGTTTGTGTGGGTTTCCTCTGGGTGCTTCAGTTTCCTCGCATAGTCCAAAGAATTGCGGGTTAAGTGGATTGGCGACCCCTGGCAATGGGATAGGTCAGTCACACAAAACACCGTGGACATCAGCAGGATTGGAAGACCCGAATGGCGGCCAATGGTGTGTCCCCTCCAGTTCTGGGGAGTGGAAAATCTAGCCCAGTACATTAAGTTGAAGGAGTATGAGTAATTTGCTGAAGTTTAAAGTTTGACTTACGCAAAGATCAGACTATGCTTTTGATCGCGAGATCAGATTGCTTTTCCCCCTTTGTTTAATTAACAATATTCTTCCTTTAATCAACAGAATTTGACTCATTCCTTTGTGAAGATTTACTTGCTTTTTACAGATGTGTGGAGTTAACTTGCTGAAAGAATTAGGTGTCGTGTCAGCCCATTCTCTGACTTTAATTTCACTGTTAAATACTATCACAATATAACTCGGATTTTCCGCTGTCCAATTGTCATGGTAAACTGGACACATCAAAGCCTCAAAGTATGAACTTGTTTCTGGGATTGTGTGTCTGAAGGAGTTGATGTGTGTTTACTTTGATATCTAAGACATGTTAAGTAGTGAACTTGAAAGAGTGCAGGAGTTTTAAAAGGAATTATTTGAAGTTATGGAAAGTTCTGGAAGGACTAAATGGAGAGGATAAAAAGGATGTTTTCCTTTGCTGCAATAAGATTGTCTTACATTATTTAACAGAGTGTTTTGACTTCAATCAGACATCATTTGTAGCAAATGTTACTGACTCATTAGAGAATTCCATACTTACATGGAATGCCTGAGCATTGATGGATAAGGGTATGGCAAGCAAAAAAGGATGCCCACACACCAGATCAGAGGAATAGAGAGTTTAAGGGAAATTGTAGAAATAAAGGCCAGAACTTTACCAGCACGTCCACCCTGATTCTGGGAGCGGGTGAGACTCGGAGAACATGTTCTTATGTTCTTATATGTTCTTATGTTCTTATGCTCTTAACAGTGTTCTCCACTGGTCTTGGGCAGGATCGTACGAAACTCAGGCAGATGTGCTGGTGAGAGAATATATTTTACTCAGCCAGGTCCAGGCAAGTACATGTGCAATCTGGGTAGGAAGACGTTGGGTCAAAATCTCAACATCTTCTGGCTTTCCCACAGGGCGGATTAAATGGCAAGTGTGGAAACCACTTGGATCTATTGGTACAGCATCAGGAAGTGGCTGGAGTAGCTAAGAAGGCAAACAGTTTTAACCATGGATCACTCAACTAGGAGACATGTTTCCTGAAATGTCAGCAGAAAGACTGAGGTGAGCAAGAAGAACTTCTTCACTGAAATTGACAGGCTGAAGTCTTTAATTAGTTACACTGAAGAGCTGGCCACTGAGAGACTCCTGCTCAAAGCAACTCTTCTAGCAGTGAGTTTCTTTCACTTCGGGGGGAGACTGGGAGGTTCTTGGGAGGTACTTCTGCTTTTTAGCACTTTACTTCAGCTGCGGTCTCCTGCTGCCAACCTTCAATATTACATGCGAGTAGGTTTCACAGTTGTACCCTCTATTTCTTGTTGAGGTTCAAGGTCAGAGGCCACACCACCATCGACTGGAATGGTAGCACTGCTGCCTCATAGTGCCAGGGACTTGGGTTCGATTCCTGGCTTGGGCCACTGTCTGCACAGAGTCTGCATGTTTTCCCCTTGTCTGCGTGAGTTTCCTTCGGGTGCTCCAGTTTCCTCCCACAGTCCAAAGATGCAAGGATTAAGTGGATTGGCTTTGATAAATTGACCCAAGTTTCAGGGGGATTAGTGGGGTAAATACAGGGGGTTGCAGGGATAGGGTGGGATTGTTGTCTGTGCAGGCTCAATGGGCCGAATAGCCTCCTTCTGCACTGTAGGGATTCTATTCTGTGACTGCTTTAGCAGCAGCAAGGAACCCCACCACCATTGACTACTCCAGCAGCAGCAGGAACCACAGCACCCGCTACCTTCTCCTAACCCACATACTGCCCCTCCAGAGGACAAATGAGATGGACATCAAGTTCCGGCAGGAAAGGGACAAGACCACAACACAATGTTTACCGAGCGAGAATCAACTGTTTTGATATGTCTGAGCATCAGTGTCTCAGGAAGATCAGGTCCTCTTGGCTGCTGATATCTGCACCCTCATGGTGCTGGATCACCTTCCCAAAGGATTAGGTAGGCACGCATTGCCAGTGGCTGACAAGGTACCTGTCATTGGAAGAAGAGTGCAACACAGTGAGAGGCTATTCAGCCCATTGAGCCTGTGCCAGCTCATTGAAAAAACAACCCAATTAGCTCCAATTCCTCATATTTTCCCCATTATCACTGCAATATTTTTGATTTAAATATTTATGCAAACACGTTTTTTGAAGTTCTGCAGAATCTGTACCAATCAAACTGGGAGTGAATCCCAAACTCTAACTGTTCATTGTCTGGAAGTGTTTCCTCATGCCACCTCTGCTTTGACAGGTCAGTAATTTTACATCCATATCCTCTGGTTACCAACACATCACCCATTGGAAAAAAAACTTATTTCAGTTAAATGCAAAATACTGCGGATGGTGGAGTCTGAGACAAAAACAGGAAAATGCTGGAAAATCTCAGCAGGTCTGACTGCATCTGTAGGGAGCAAATAGATTCAATGTTTGGAGTCCAGATGACCCTTTGTCAGAGCTGCTCTGTCAAAGGATCACCTGGACTGGAAACATTGGCCCCTCATTTCAATTACTCTGTCTGAAACTTGCATCATTTAAATTCCCAAACTAAACCTTCCTTTAAACTTCTCTGTTCGAAGGAGAAAATTTTCCTGTTCTCCCGCCTTTCCATGTAATTGCAATCCCTGGATAATTTTTTTTAAAATCAGCATTATGTTTGACTGGGTGTGGAGTTTAATAATCATTCTTGAGCAGCTGAAAGCAAAGTGAGCTATTTGTGATAGCAACGTTATTAGTCCCAGCGTATGCAAACACTATTATTTATTTTCAAATGGTAGTGAAGGAAGACAACTGTGTATGAAACTGATTATGTACCAGTCATGAAAAATTATATGCAGAGAAACCTAGGAAAGATATATAACATATAAAACGTATTTAAAAATCACAATAGATGGTATGAAGAAATATGCTTAAATTTGGAAATGATAAATTATGTTTAGAAGTGGAAATTTTAAAATCCAGAACAAAGCTAGAACTTCAAAATGTGCAACAAATGAAAAGGCTTTCATTTTGTTCCTCAAAAGAATGTCATAAACAATACTTGTATTCTATTCCAACTCCAATCGGAGAAGTGTTCTGAAGAAAAGACAAATCTTTCATCAGGCAACCTGACATCATGCCCTTAGAGTTATGAAATCTAATAATAGCTCTTTTTTCAAATCAAACGCATCTTCAATGCGGGGGGAAAAAAGGTTAAGAGCCTTGAACATTGGGAGATTCTTGTTTCTGCATGGAATAAATTTAGGCAGTGTGTCAGAGCAACTTTAATCAACTTTCTTGCTGAATGCAAACACATTAAAACAGCAAAAGGAATGCAATCAGCATTCTGATAGTTTCTTCCCTCTGTTCGCCTTTCTATCTTACAACTGACAGACTTGTGGGGTAATCCACCGCTTTCTGCAGATGGCTGTAATTTTATTGCTGATAAAATGAGGTTACCCTGACAGGATTTAACTGAAACACTTGAACCAGGATACAGCATTGATATTTGTCTGCACTGTTACTGTGTGACTTTGCCTGCGAGTTAATTAGCAATGTTGGACAGAGCGTTATTCGTAATACTAATATCTGTTGATTTGCATTCTGTGCATGTGCAAGGTATTGAACTTTGTTGTAATCTGCTTTGATGTTAGAAAACATCTACATCAGACTCGAACTGACGAGCCAATATTTCCCCATAAGTTGCAAATAGGCGACTAATTAAGAAGGAATTTAAGAATCAGGTTGAGATCAATTGAGTTTGTGAAAATGCAGACACAGTGTAAGAACCAATTCTGAAGTCATGAATAAAGGTCCTTTGTAGGATTGATATTGGCCAGTAATAAAAACATCACAGAAAAATAATTTCTATTTCTCTACATTTTAAATCAATGTATGACCACAGCATACATTATAAAAAGTTGAAAACTACTCACCGATCAAAGTAGACTTTGTAGCATAGTAGCATGCTGTTACTTAGCACTTATATACTTCATGTCACCTGTCATTAGATGTTTTCTAAAGTGTTAAGATACAGCCCTTTTGTACCCTGTTACAGAAACAACATGAAAGCGGTAGACTCAAAATTACGACCATAAATTTATTTATTAACGTCACAGTTTGGCTTACATTAACATTGTAATGAAGTTGCTGTGAAAATTCCCTTGTCACCACACTTCAGCGCCTGTTTGGGTACACTGAGGGAGAATTTAGCATGGCCAATGCACCTAAACAGCACGTTTTTTTGGGCTGTGGGAGGAAATCAGAGCACCCAGAGGAAACCCACTCAGAGATGGAGAGAATGTCCAGACTCCGTACAGACAGTGACCCAAGCCGGGAATCGAATCCAGCTCCCTGGTGCTATGAGGCAGCCAGGCTAACCACTGTGCCATCACATAGGCCGTGACTTTTGAAAAAACTTCCAAAATTGAGGTTCAATTTATGGACCGAGGATAAAATTTGGACTTTGGTTGTTGGTGATTGCCATTTGAAAATGTAAAAAAGAATTTATGCCAGTAATTTAAGTTAAAGCACTATATCATATTTCATTGAAAACATTCTTCAAGTGTAGTTTGAACTTTCATCATAACATTTAAAAACAACTCCATCAAACTCATTGTTGTCAGCATCTGAGTTTATCAAAATGTCTTCAGCAGCAAATTTATTCGGAGTCATTTTGCTTATTGTAATATTATTGTGCCTTTAAGAAATGTATTTATAACGTATTTCTTGTGAAGAGTATGTTTAAAATTCAGCTCTGTTTTACATGGTGCTGATTTGTCTGTGCCAGGCAGGTCACATGCTGAGAATGATGACTAATGATTGATTTTAGCTAAAGATGTGTTTATTTTAATCTGAGTTAATGCAATTTGTATATTTTTCTTTTATCCCTGGGTACAGTTTGATTGTGTTGAATGACAGAGGCAGAGTCATGTGAACAGGAGGAGATAAGCTTTCAGGGAAGATACACAGTTTCTCTTTTATTTTAAAACAGTCAGTTTTTACTGGTTCTGAGAAAGAAAGAGATGTATTTATGTCTCTTTGGAAGGCGCTACTTGGGGCTATCAGAAGACAGGTGTCCCTCAGTCGCTCTCCCCAGAGGTGCTCAAGGAACGTTAACAAGAGGCGGCATGGTGGCACAATGGTTAGTACTGTTACCTCACAGCTCCAGGGACCCAGGTTCAATTCCCGGTATGGGTCACTGTCAGTGTGGAGTTTGCACATTCTCCACGTGTCTGCGTATGTTTCCTCTAGGTGCTCAAGTTTCCTCCCACAGTCCAAAGATGTGTGGGTTAGATTGATTGGCCATGCTAAATTGCCCCTTAGTGTCCCAGGATGCATAGGTTAGAGGAATTAGCAGAGTAAATATGTGGAGTTAGAGGGATAGGATCTGGGTGGGATTGCAGTTGTTGCACACTCGATGGGCCAAGTGGCCTCCTTCTGCATTGTAGGTTTTCTATGTTTCTATTTTTCTAACTGTAAGTACATAAGTCTGGGTTTTTGCAAACTGATTTGGAAGAGAAGTTTAAGAGGAATATTATTTGAACTGGAATTAATAGAGATATGTCAAGCAGTTAAGATGTGTCTCTTGCCATGTCTAAATATTTCAGTTGGTAAAAGTTAAGCTAATTAATTTATTACAGTTAAATTGTATTGTATTTCAATCGGTAAAAGTTAAGCCAATTCATTTATTACAGTTAAATTGTATTGTTAAATAAAGTTTGTTCTGATAAAAGCTCCTGAATGTGTCAATGGAATCACACCTGGAGTGAAACACTTTATCCTCACTCTAATACCTAAATGGAAAATGTGTTGGTGTCGAGTCAGGCTTCATAGCACACTTTGGGGTTTCTGCTCTTGTACTGTCACACAATGGCGGGAATCACATTTTGATCCAGATGTGGCACTTTTGGTTTCAGAATTGTCCCTCCACGACACATCCTCCCCCTCTCCATCTATTGAGTTGGATATTCTACATTTTCTGAATGATCTGATGGCAGCTTGTGCATTAAAATTCCATGATTTGATGAAGAAACCCCACAGAAACATCAAATGGGGCTGAAAAATGGGGGTGAACAATGCTGAATATAGATGTGGTTGTAATATGCCTTTAAGGGATATTGGCATGACATCATTGGAAAGGAAATGTGCCATGTCATCCAGTCTTAGTTTCACTTTTGCTTTGAACAGAGTATGTACAGGGTGGTAAGTGGGTCAGGTGGTAGGTCAATAGGATGGTAGTGGGTAGGTAGTAGGTGGGTTGGATGGTGGTAAAGGGTAGTAAGTAGGTAGAATGGTAGGTGGGTTGGATAGTAGTAGCTGGCAGGTGGGCTGCATGGCAGTGGGTTGGGTAGGTGGATAGGATGATAAGTGAGTTGGATGGTAGTTGTTAGGTAGTAGTGGGTTGGTTGGCAGTGGATAGGGTAGGTTGGTAATGAGTACGTATAGGTGGATTGGATGGTAGTTGGCAGGTAATAGGTGGATTGGATGGCAGGTATGTAGGTTGCTGGGTGGCATGTGTTCAGACTGAGTGAAAGATAAACACCAAGTTCCAATATCTTTTCTAATTTGTAACTAATTCCAAATCCATATTTTAAAAATTGAGAACAAACACTTGATGGCAAAGTGAATTCAAATAATTCAGTTTGAGTCCACAGGGATGTTTAAAAGCAGACACTGAAGGAAATGAAGACATTCAAAGCCATAAAACAAATCAGTTCCCTTCAATTCCATCTGTTTCTCAGTTAAGAATCTAAGTCAGACTTGTCCAACTTTTTTTGCATGGGAGCTAGTTTTTCTCACTCAGGGGGCCAATGTGCAAATTTTGGAAAGATAAAAGTTTGGCACAACATTAACTATGAACTCCAAATGGTCGAAAGGAAAGAAACAATTTGCTGAGCAAGAATGCAACAATTCCAAAGCGATAAATTGTTAATTAAAAAAAAGGGTAATGAATAGAAATGACCAGAGTGTGAAAGGGTCAGATTGTGTGCCAGGTTCACTCCCAGTCTCAGGATGCTCACTCACCCACCTTTACTGTGTGTTAGAGTGTGGTAATGAGAGTAAGTGAGAAAACTGAGACCGATTTTACCATTTCATTCTACATGTTGAATCTGGGCGTAATGCAGATCTGACTTGGAAATCTGCTTTCAGGTGTCCCCGTACGCACTCAGCCTGAAAAAAAAAATCTTTAGTCCCATTTGCGCTGTGGGTGGGGCTTAGCGCAGCCGAAACGATCGGAGCTCTGAACTGCGCATGCGCAATTGGAAAAAAAATTGAAAAAACGTGCCCATGTCAGATCGTTCCCAGGCCTCAGAAAGTGGAGAAAGTGGTCCGGGAATGAAAAGTGGGAGCGATGGCCCCTACACACATCAATGTCCCCCTGATCCACCCACCCACCCACTGCCCACGCACATCAATGTCCCCCCTTATCCACTCCCCTGCTACCCACACACATCACTGACCAATTGCCGCAATTCAGACTTTTACTGAGCACATACATTATGGCGCGTTTCTGGATTGGCAAAAGTGGTGGTAAAGGGGGAGATGCTGGTAAAGTTGGGCAGGCAGTTCATTAATTCAATTTAAATGCATGCAAATACATTTAAATCGCCGTTGCGTCCGTTTTGGGTGCAAAGCGGACCGCCACCGTTCCCGGGTTTTGGTAAAGTGGCAATCTGCGTGGGTGTGGATCGTGTTAATGGCCTCATACACGACTTTACCACATTTTCGTGCCTGAAAACGGGCACAATGCAATGGTAAAATCGGGCCCATTTTCTCTCTCTCTTTCTCTCATTGCCCCTCCTCTCTCACACACACGCACACGCATGCACACACACACACACACACTCTCTCTCTCACTAACACACATTCTCTCTCACTAACACGCACACACTCTCTTTCTCTCACTAATGCACACATACATTTTCTCTTATTAATGCACAACACTCTCACAAACACATTCACACACACTGTCTCTCTCTCTCTCACTAACGCATACACACTCTCTCTCACGTAAACACACACGCACTCTCTCACTCTATAACACACACACACACACTCTCCCACTGACCCACACACTCACCCTCTCACTAACACTCTCTCTCTCTCTCTCTCACTAACACACACACATTTTCACTCTCACTCTCTCTCACTGTAAGAAGTCTCATAACACCAAGTTAAAGTCCAATAGGTTTATTTAGAATCACCAGCTTTCGGAGTGTCGCTCCTTCATCAGATGAGTGGAGGCACACTTGCTCACACTCTCATTCCCTCACACACAAACTCTCGCACAATGCTCTCACTCTCTCATTCCCACACATTCTCTCTCCCACATGCCTTCATGCGCAAACTCTGCACCGCCAGTAAACTCACCACTGCTGATGGTCTCTGCTCCTCCAATCACAGCCTTTCAGCAGCAAACGTGGAAGAGGAGCAGCCTGTGATTGGAGGAACAGCTCCTGGCGGAATCTTCCAATCTAAGTTACCTGGTTTGACCGCCATTTTGAAAACTGGTTCGGGGATCTGCATTGAGGTCCAGAGACCATAAAATCATATCACTAGAAGACATCGAAGCAGAAGTAGGCCATTTGACCCATCGAGTCTGCTCCACCACTCAATGAGATCATGACTAAACTGATATGATAATCCTCAGTCTTTATCTGCCTTAGCCCCATTATCTTTCATTCCCTCACTAATTCAAAATCTCAGCCTTGAATATATTTAGTGACCCAACCTCTACAGCTCTGCATGGTAAAGAATTCCACAGATTCACAACACTCTGAGAGAAGAAATTCCTCCTTGTTTCTGTTTTAAATGGGTGAACACTTTTTCTGAGATTGTGGTCTCTCGTCCTAGGCTCTCCCACAAAGGGAAACAACCTCTCAGCATCCACCCTGTCAAGCCCCCTGAAAATCCGATATATCTCATTGAGGTCACTTTTCATTCTTCTCAACTCCAGTGAGAGGCCCAACCTCTCCTCATAAGGAAATCCCTCTATGCAGGCAGCACGGTGGCACAGTGGTTAGCATTGCTACCTCACAGCGCCAGGGACTTGGGTTCGCTTCCTGGCTTGGGTCACTGTCTGTGTGGAGTTTGCAGGTTCTCCCCATCTGCACAGGTTTCCTCCGGGTGCTCCGGTTTCCTCCCACATTCCAAAGATGTGCAGGTTAGATGGGTTGACCATGTTATATGGCCCTTTAGTGTCAGGAGAACTAGCTAGGGTAAATGCGTGGGGTTGTGGGGATTGTGGTCAGTGTAGACTCAATGGGCTGAATGGCATCCTTCTACATTGTAGGATTCTATGATTCTATGACCCAGGATCAATCTAGTGAACCTGCTATGGACTGCCTCCAATGCCAGTATATATTTCCTTAGATAAAGTGACCAAAACTCTTCACAGTATTCCAGGTGTAGTCCAACTAGCACCTTGTACATACATTGCAAACCTCATCTAAATTGATCAAATTCCTGACTGTGTACTCTTTGTTTGACTGGATCTTGTTGTGTGTAACTGCATCATCCAAAAAAAAAGCCATTTAAAACAGAAAATTAAATCGGTAAGCACTAGGAATACAGCCAATGTATAAACTCACAAACCAATTATTTAAAATGTACCATTCCCAGCAAACAAAAGGAGATTGTAAGTAATTTAATCAGCAATTGAAGAGAATGGGGGACAATTAGGAAGTTGCATTGAATTTCCTTAAACAGCTTGCATTTATTTAATGTCTTCAAGGATCGACACATCCACAGCAGGTCAGTATTGCTACTCTAATTACCACTATTTGGAAATTCCCAGCTGTCTTTAGTTTGAAACTTGTGAAGCCAAGACCTGACACAGAAACAAGATGGAACATTTCTTCCTGAGAACAACGCAATCTCATCCATTGACTCTGTCTGTACATTTCCCACTGTCTTGGAAAAGCAGCCAGCATAATCAAGGACCCCACGTACACGCTCTCTTCCACTTTCTTCCATTGAGAAAAAGATACAAGAGTCTGAGATCACGTACCAACCAACTCAAGAGCAGCTTGTCCCCTGCTGCTGTCAGACTTTTGAAGGGTAAACTTGTGATCAATTAAAATGCTGGCTGTTTTTCCGAGGCAGCGGGAAGTGTAGATGATGTCAGTGGACAAGAGGCTGGTTTGAATGATGGACTGGTCTTTCTTTGTAGTTCCTCAGTGTTTTGCACAGAGCAGGAGCCATACCAAGCTGTGATACAACCAGAAAGAATGCTTTCTATGGTGCATTTGTAGAAGGCGGTGAGAGTTGTATCGGGCATGCCAAATTTCCTTAGTTTCCCAATGGACGGTAATAATTCCAGAAACAGAGCTTACAGGCTAACCAATAGGGATACTGAAAGGACAGACAAGTTTAAAAATCAAATCAGCTGCTATGAAAAAATGTGTCTTTTGATAAAGGTCTCCACAGATAAGCACCAAGGCCTTTTGTCTGAGAGAATTCATTAAATCAGATATTTGGAACTGGAAAAAGGGAGTGATCTACACAGACATAGGCATAGGCTGGGGCAATGATAACTTGTAACAATGATAGATTAAACCTTCACGTTGATTAGATATTATAATAAAACAAGGCGTATGGTGACTGCGATTGGTTTTAATATCTGAATGATATAACCTTAATCCATAACTCTGAGTGGATAGAAATAACTCCTAAAACATGATTGGTATATGCTAATTACTTGTAGTTGAATTTGAAATTATAATTACTTATGTATTTCTGAATTCTGGATTCTGGCTAGTTACTAACTTGTGACTTTCTAAGGTCCGAGCTATATAGCTTGATTAAAACAACTGTTTAAGAGAACTCTGTGACTAGTTTTGGTTACTTGAAGGGTAAAAGTTTGATCAATGAAAAGGCTGACCTCAAAACCCATGACTGATATAATCAAAGCCCGATTCACACATTCTGGACAGTAGTCTGCATTGTCTGACCCAATTGAACCCAAGAGGTGGTGGTGAGCCTTAAACTTCTACCACTGTAGTCAATGTGTTGAAGTTATTCCCGCGACAATGTTAGGTGCAGAATTCCATAAAATTAGACCAGTGACAATGAAGGAATAAGTTCCTGGATTTTATGGTCTGCAGCTCAAGGTATTGGAGCAAAGCTGAAGATTCTACACCCTTCGAACAGCTGTCTGGTAACTATAAAGCCATTAAAACGTCAACAATTCGCCTTATTAATCCTTATGAAATCCTATTATGTTGACTGAAGGCCATTAGAAGGTATTTCTACTTCTATACTCTGTCTTATTAACACAATACACACTTAATAAAAAATAGATTAATAGTTCTAACTTCCAGCACATGGCAAATGTTCCAAATTATTAATTGCTTCACTAAC
This sequence comes from Carcharhinus amblyrhynchos, assembly GCF_965287045.1. Lineage (NCBI taxonomy): Eukaryota > Metazoa > Chordata > Chondrichthyes > Carcharhiniformes > Carcharhinidae > Carcharhinus > Carcharhinus amblyrhynchos. Next base: position 8,147,834 of record NC_137333.1, on the reverse strand, counting down.
TACCTCGTAATTTGGTGATTGTTAAAACTTAGCTGCCTAAAGGTCATACATATATCTCCAAAAACTCTTCTGAGCTGTCTATTTTAATGTGCTGCTACTTGTTTAGCTTTCTGGATGTCAGAATGAAGAAATATGAAGCCAAGGTACAGAAAAACTAAGCTGCTGCATGTAGAGAGAATATTAAAGAACGTTTTTAAGGAAACAAGTATTTACTCGTGATTATCAGCGAGATGATTGTGCCTGCTTGTAATTTGGTGCACTTTTCGAAAATGTTTTTAAATGTTTTCTCATTTGAACAAGGCTGGGCTTATCTCATGCTCACCAGCAGCCTCATAACTGTGGGTCTACCCTAGATGCCATTCTCAGTTCTCCTCCACGTACATTTCTCTACGTACATGCTTTCTTGCATAAAGCTCAAAGGTTTGCATTAGGCCAAATAATATTGCTTTCCTGGTCAGTGCTCTCACGCGATTAAATCTATCAGTGATATGACCATTTCTAGCTGAGAATTCCATTCAGTCAGTGTAATGTATAAGACACCGGTGAGGCTGCAGCTGGGGGTATCGTGTGCAGTTCTGGTCACCACATTACAGGAAGGACGTAATTGTCCTGGAGAGAACGCAGGGAAGATTTACTAAAACGTTGAAGAATTGTAGCCATGAGGAGAGATTGGAGAGGTTGGGATTGTTTCTCTTGGAACAAAGAAGGCTGAGGGGTGACATGGTTGAGGTATACAAAAATGTGAGGAGGGGGAGGTAGACAGGCAAAACCTGTTTCACTTAGCAGAAGATTCAAAAACCAGGGGTCAGAAATTCAAGCAAATTGCTGCAGATGCTGAAACCAGAAACCAAAAGAGAAAATGCTGGAAAATCTCAGCAGGTCTGGCAGCATCTGCAAGCAGAGAAAAGAGCTGACGTTTCAAGTTCACATGACTCTTTGTCAGAGCAATGTCAGCTCCTTTTTCTCCTTACAAATGCTGCCAGACCTGTTGAAGTTTTCCAACATTTTCTTTTTGGTCATAAGAACATAAGAACATAAGAAATAGGAGCAGGAGTAGGCCATCTAGCCCTTTGAGCCTGCCCCACCATTCAATAAGATCATGGCTGATCTGAAATGGCTCAGTTCCACTTTCCCGCTTTGTCCCCATAACCCTTAATTCCCTTGTCTGTCAAAAACCTATCTACCCGTGTCTTAAATATATTTAACGAGGCAGCCTCCACCACTTCAACTGGCAGAGAATTCCAGAGATTCACCACCCTTTGAGTGAAGAAGTTCCTCCTCGACTCTGTTCTAAACTGCCCCCCCCCCTTATCTTGAGGCTGTGCCCTCTAGTCCTGCTGTCCTAGGTTCAAGATGAGTGACAGTAGGTGTAGAGTGGACACGAGGAAAAATCTTTTTGCGCAGAGGATGGTGGGTGTCTGGGTTAGCTGCCTGGGTTAGTGGTGGAGGCAGAGACCCCAAACTCTTTAAAAAAGTACCAGCATCTGCGCCTTAAGTGCTGTAAGCTACATGGCTATGGGCCAGGTACAGGAAGGTGGGATTCAAAAGGACACCTGAGTGTCTTTACGTCAGCATAGACAAGATGGACTGAATGGCCCCCTTCGGTGTTTACTCATCATCTCAATCAGGGTGAAAAATCAGTTTCTTAGGTGTGCTGCTAAGATGGTGGCACGGTGGCACAGTGGTTAGCTCTGCTGCCTCACAGTGCCATAGAGACCCAGGTTCAATTCTGGCCTTGGGTCACTGCCTGTGTGGAGTTCGCACATTCTCCATGTGTCTGCGTGGATTTCCTCCAGGTGCTCCAGTTTCCTCCCACAGTCCAAAGATGCACGGGTTAGGTTGAGTGGCCATGCTAAATTGACCCTAGTGTCAGGGGGATTAGCAGGGTAAATGTGTGGGGTTATAGAAATAGGACCTGGGTGGGATGTGGTAGGTACAGACTCGCTGGGCCAAGTGGCCTCTTTCTGCACTATAGTGATTCTATGTGACAATTGCAGCTCTGGGCCTTTTGTTCAAAATCATTTGATAAATTTCACACGAAATTGCTAAATTATTTGCATTTAACAAAAGAAAGTCAATTTTTGGATTTCTGCGACCTAGAATGTTATCATTACATTTGCCAAATTAAGACTGTTATTTATCATGCAATGCTTTTCACAAGACGTTAATTTAAGCAATGAAATATTTAATGTGGCAAAATTTGAATTTGTGGAATAACTCAAGAATGAAATCAATGACTTATTAGTTTGGGAGGGAATGAAAGAGTAACAGCTTAGATCTGAGCTAAAATAATTCAGAACATTTCTCTCTATGAATCATGTATAACTTCAGCATTGGACAAAGTCCAGCTTTTTTATGGAGTGGGATTTTCTATGCACTCCTCCCCCACAATGACACTCCCTAGCCCGCAGCGCTGGAGTCTCTGCTGGGTGGAAGTGGCTCACCATTGATTGGCGATGGGATCTTTCAGTCCCACAATGTCAGTGATGTTTTGCGTTGTTTGCCAGTCGTGCTACCGGAGACCCCACTGCCATTGGCAGGGTCGGAAGTTTCCCCTGGAAAATTCGGCCCTCCGATTTTCATTGGCTTATGTGGCTTTGAGTAGAAAATGCAGAGCTGTCCTTAACGTTCGCTATACTGATCGAAGGGCGGCACGAGGGCACAATGGTTAGCACTGCTGCCTCACATTGCCATGAACCCCGGTTCGACTCCAGTCTTGGGTGACTGTCACAGAATCATCGAATCCCTACAGCGCAGAAGGAGGCCATTTGTTCCATCGACTCTGCACCGACCATATTCCAACCCAGGTCTGATTCCCGTAACCTGTCATATTTACCTTGCTAATCCCCCTGACACTGGGGTTAATTTAGCATGGACATTCAATCTAACCAGCATATCTTTGAACTGTGGGAGGAAACCAGAGCACCTGAGGAAACCCACGGGGAGAATGTGCAAACTCCACACAATGACCCGAGTCCGAAATTGAACCCAGGTCATTGGCACTGTCAGGCAGCAGTGCTAACCACAATGCCACCATGCCACCCACCCCATTGTGTAGAGTTTGCACATGTCTGCGTGGGTTTTCTCTGGATGCTATTGTTTTGCCACACTATCCAAAAATGTGCAGGTTAGATGGATTGCCCATGCAAAATTGCCCCTTAGTGTCCCAAGATGTGTAGATTACATGGATAAGCTATGGTAAATGGTGGGGTCATGGGGATAGGGTGGGGGAAAGGGTTTGGGCAAGACTTGGTGCAGACTCGATGGGCCAAATGACCTCCTTGTGTACCGTAGGGATTCGATTCGATGAACTGTCACCACATGGTTTAGATTCCAGTTTTCCAAAAAAAACCATTCCAAACACTTTAGTGAATGGATTCCGCAGATGAATGCCAGAAATAATTCAGTCTGTTCTTTGCACAGATAACCAAGGTACTTTATGATTTACAGCTCGCAGATTAGAAAAATATCCCTTCTCTAAGCTTTGCCTTTAAATTTATTAGGAGCAATATTGTTTTAAAGAATATGTTCCAGTTTCAAGGAGAAACAACTGTAATGCTCTGATTTGATCACAAACAGACACATGTCCCACTGGAATGGAAATATACCCACAGTCCATATGTGATTACGCACAAATCCATGAGAACATTTAAGTGTTTTTATTTGCCTTCTAGATTTTTTTGTTCCGATGGATAATGTGTAATTGTTTTCCCTGTAGAGGAAGCGAAACTTATCTTAACCAGAACTGCACTGAAAGTTTGGGTGTGACCCAAAATCATCAAAACCAGTGTCAGATTACCCCAGGTTCTTTTTTTTGCCCAATGTGTGTGCTCATTCCGACCGAGCGGCTAATCTCACACATTTTTGGTTTTATTCTGGACTGCAAAACAAATAGCAATTTCTGAAAGTCGTCCCAGTTGCTGACTCCAAAGGAATAACTCAAATTGTTTACCCAAGAAAATCACAGTGCAGCAATAAAGAATGCAAGTCACTTAAAAAAAAAACCCACACTGTTTCTGAATGGGTGAATCGCTTTTCTAAAAAGGAAATCTTTCGCTGGCAAAACGGCACAGCTTCATTAACATACTTTGGATCGCATCATGTGAGATTTAGTCCAGCCTGAATAATCGCCCCGTTGTTATCTGAACATTCTTCAGATATGCACTAATCTGTTTTCTTTCCTGTTTCCTTCCTAATAAACACTTACTGCAGTTAACAAAATGAGAGCACAATGCAGTTCTGCTTGTCTTCCAAGATCCATTATAATGAATCAAAATGCACACTTATTGATTTTTGCCCATTAGAGAATCATGATTGGCTACATAATGTTTGATGGGAACTAATTAAGGAGCAGATGCAGGTCCCCCCACCGCTTTTGCAGATTAAGCCTTTTTGTATCAAATATCTTTTTTGTCACATTTCATCCCCGAACTTATTTCCTGAAACTGCATTACAAAAGACTGCAAAAGATGGCAGATAAGTTGGAAGCATTAAATTTCTTCTTAAAACACGCACTGACTCATTTTCTTTGTGATTGCTGAATGACTGCACACTTACAAAGTAGGAATTAATAATTATCTTCAGCATTCTTCTCCTGGGCCGTAATAACTGGAGAATGCTTGCGATGCTGCCTGACGTATTCTGTACAGCCACATTTTCGATGCTTAGTGAAAGCAAATTAATCAATTCCCAAACGGATAACACCTAAAATTAATTCCTACCTAGTCTGCCTGTCATCCATTTTCCATCTGGAATACTTAATTTGTTTTGCCTGAGATGTGAGCAATGATTTTACTGCAGCAGCCACTGAACAACACTGTAATATTTCAGTCGAATTTGGGACCAGTTCTACTCACACACTATCAATATTTCTGCTACTTATTTTAACCCCATGAATTTATTTTACCCAATGACAAGGACAAATATCATGTGTGTTGGGTAATTGCGGTAGTTTAAGCTTTGTGCTACTTTTGAACTCTGAACCTGTTCACAACACCAACGTCGGTCATCGCACCAGCTTTAGCAATTGATATTTGATGTGTGCTATCTACAAGATGCATTGCAGCAATTCACCAAAGATCCTTAGGCAGCACCTTCCAAACCCAAGGCCACTTTCCATCTAGAAGGACAAGGGCAGCAGGTACATGGGGAACAGCACCACCTGCGAGTTCCCCTCCAAGCCACTCCTGACTTAGCAATATGTCGCCGTTCCTTTATAGTCGCTGGGTCAAAATTCACTCCCTAATGGCATTGTGGGTTAATCCACAGCACGTGGACTGCGGCGATTCAAAAAGACAGCTCACCACCACCTTCTCAAGGGCAACTAGGGATGGACAATAAATGCTGACCCATGTTCAATGAATTAATAAAAAAATAAGTGAAACGTGAAGTACGACTTATCAAAGAACATTGTCAAGGCTCCTAAAGGTCAATCAATGCATTTTGGAAGATATAATTCCTCTTTAGCCTGTAAATAATACAATTAGGATCAATTTTCTTTTTGAGGTACAGAAAGCAGGGTGCTGTTTGGTAGTTATGCCATCCATTGCCTCATTATACCTGACCAAGTACACTTATATCATTGTACTTCTACAATCCCTATAGTGCAGAAAGAGACCATTCATTCCATCGAGTCTACACTGACAACAACCCCACCCAGGGCCTATCCCCATTACCCCACATATTTACCCTGCTGGCCCCCCAAACACTAATTCAACATGGCGAACCCACACATCTGTGAACTGTGGAAGGAAACTGGAGCACTCGGAGGAAAACCACACATACACAGGGAGAACATACAAACTCCACACAAACAGTGAGCCAAGGCCAGAATGGAACCCGAGTCCCTAGTGCTGTGAAGCAGCAGTGCTAACCACTGTGCCACTGTGCCGTCCCCATGCTAAAGAACACACTACATTGCATGTCAGGCAGCATTACTGGAGAGAGAAACTGAGCTAACAGGTTGAATTTTCCCAGCCAGGTTGAGGAGCACTCCAATCCACGCAGTGTAGGGCATCAACAACCACATCCTGCCCTGGGAAAGACACAGGGAGAACGTACAAACTCAACACAGTCACCCAAGGCCAGAATCGAACCCTGGTCCCTGCACTGTGAGGTAGCAGTGCCAACCACTCTGCCACCGTGCTGACACCCTTTCTGCACCAGAGGTTCCTGTCTGTCAAATATTGAAAAAATTGCTGTTCATTCTATAGGGCGCCTGAGATCTACTGGTGCAGGGTAAGCAACTCAAGCCTGGATTTTTGTCACAACGGAGACACTCCCTGTTGTGGCAGAAGTTCCAGGAAATAGATCCAGGAATAGATGGAGGTGGGCTGGGGTTGGCACATGTACGATTCACAGAGGCAACTGGCCACGTGACTCACCAACTGTCTCCACTGACTTCCAAATTTTGAAGCCCAGCTGTGTGAATCCTCGAGTGTGCAGAGCAAGCCAGGTAAGAACAAAGAACAAAGAACAACACAGCACGGGAAACAGGCCCTTCGGCCCAACGAGCCCGCGCTGCCATCTTAACAAAGTATTTTCCTACACCTACCTTGACCCGTGTGTATGCGTATGGTACCCCATTGGAAACCAGATTCAGGGGCGAATAATTTAGGGACAATTTGTTACACCAATCAGCCTAAGAGCACATCATTGGGGTGTGGGAGGAAACCAGAGCACCTGGAGGAAACCCATGCAACCACAGGGAGAATGCGCAAACTCCCACAGACACTGGCCCAAATCCATGTATCTGCACAGCTAGCAGTGATAGTCACTGAGCTGTTGTGGTGCCCATCTGCTGGTCCAGTTTTAAGCACACACAACGACGCAAAGTACTAGGCCACTCTCGAAACATCCAAGAGCGGCCCACACACGACCCACCGTGTGCATGCCCCTCGTTAGACAACAAGGTGGTCTGAACCTGCTGGATTATTTGGATAGCTCAGGTGCCCCTTTGGATAGAGGCCCATGAAACCACTGGGAGAGGTACAGAAGTAAGGCATCCTTTGGGATTGTCAGAATTAAATTTCAATGTTCACTTCTTACACACAAATTCATTGGAACCGCGAAGCTGTTCAGGAAGTGTCAAGCTGTCAAGGAACTGGAAAGCTGTCCAGGAAATGTTAAGCTGTCAAAGTGTCCAGGAAGTGTCAAAGAATGCTAGGTGAGTTGAAGTGGTGGAGACAGGGGAAAAGGGGTATGAGTTGTTATAGTTTGGCATAGGGGGTATTTGGAGGGGGGGGGGGGGGTTGAAGATTCAGAATATGAAGGCTGGAGGGTTTTTTTTAATTTAAATGCAGTGTTGTGGCATAGAGGCAGGCCTTGCGTTTTGTGTCTACATCTGCAAGCAACATAATTATTCCGTGGTTGCTCGCCTTGACTCCTACTTCAGCCCACTATAACCTACAATCCCTCTCTACCTGTGTCCCCCCCACTCCCTCGCCACACCGCTGCCCATTCTCCCACACTCAAAATACAACCTGTAGGCAGACATATTTGAAGGAAGTTTCCCGACTCTATGAACCCGACCCGAGGATGAACATCTGGACCCGAGTGTCTCCTTACCCGATCACATTGGAGAACCATTAATGCGCAGCTTAGATTCTGAACCGAGAAGTGGTTTGTTACAATATTGAATCCAATGTCAAATCAAATACAGAAACAAAACGAGAGTGGAGATGAAATGAAACAGGAAGAAACAGTGAATAAATCTTTTAAATCTCCAACGGGAATCAAAATTCAAAGATAAAAGCTTCCACAGTTGTTAATCAAAAGAGAAAATGCTGGAAAATCCCAGCAGGTATGGCAGCATCTGTACGGAGAGAAAAGAGCTGACTTTTCGAGTCCAGATGGCCCTTTGTTAAAGCACCCAGCCTCAAAATGTCATCTCTTTTCTCTCCTTCCAGATGCTGACGAGACCTGTTAAGATTTTTCAGCATTTTCTCTTTTGGTTTCAGATTCCAGCATCTGCAGTAATTTGCTTTTATCCACATTTGTTAATGTTCTTTTTCATTCCGGAGGGGTTGTTTCGGGAGCAGTTGAGACCCATCATGTTGCTAAATGGATATTTACATGGGAAAAGACTTTGGTGGCTGTGTTTAGTGCATATATCTCAATCTTCATGCCACCTTTGAATGTTGAGTCTCTTGTTGAGATACCATTCTCATCTTTTAGAGGAATAAGGTATCTTGGGTACCATCTTCCTGATTTCTGCATTTAGCAGCGTGTATGAAATCCTGGAAAGTACAGCCCAATTTATGCTTCAATAATATGAACATATTACTTTAAATGCAAAATCTGGCCCAATTCTTTGGTGACCAAAAAACCAGCAATTGAGAACAAGTTGGAAAAGTATTGATTTGGGAGCTGCATGGAAGGGTAAGGTGATAAAGCAAGGTAATGAGATTGAGGGGGGATGTTGCCAGTCATCATTTCGGCTTAATAGTACAAACTGAGTAAAAGACTGAAAAATGAAAAGTGTTTCTTGTGCTTGTTTTGCATCTGGTGTCTGTCTCTGAGAATGATTATTTATTATTGTCACAGTTGGTTTACATGAATACTGCAATGAAGTTACTGCAGAAATCCCCGAGTCACCCACCATCCGACACCAGCTCAGATACACTGAGGGAGAATTTAGCATGGCCAATGCACCTAACCAGGAAACTGGAGGAAACCCATGCAGACATGGGGAAACGTTCAGATTCTGCACAGTGACCAAAGCTGGGAATCAAACCTGAGTCCCTGGCTCTAAAAGGCAGCAGTGCTAACAATTCTGCCATGCTGTCCTGTGAGTCACCTGACTTGAGGGACCATTGGGAACCAAGAGTGGGTGATCACACCAGAGAGAGAGAGAGTCCTCTCTCAGGCAGTTATAATTCTGGAATCATGTCTGTAAACATGTAAGAACTTGAACTTAACTCCATGCAGCCTTAGTGCTGCAAAACTCTCCTGTACCATTGGATTTCTCATAATAAATAAATGCCTTCCTTGTTCCTAACAAAGCCTGAAGCCTCTCCAGGTGCCACAAGAAGTCTCAAGACAGCAAGTTAAAGTCCAACAGGTTTATTTGAAATCATGAGCTTTCAGAGCGTTGCTCCTTCCTCAGGCGAGTAGCGAGGTCTGTTTCACAAACACAGTATATATAGACAGAGATACAATTGCAAGATAATGGTTGGAGGTAATCAAGTCTTTACAGGTACAGACAATGCTGGTAACTGTATTGCGTCTCTGTCTATATATGCCATGTTTGTGAATCCAATGCTTCACTCATCTGAGAGTCACAGAGGTTTACAGCATGGAAACAGGTCCTTCGGCCCAATTTGTCCATGCCTCCTTTTTTTTAAAAAGGCTAATCCCAATTGCCCGCATTTGGCCCATATACCCATCGTACCCATCTAACTATCTACAGAGTCATAGAGGAGCAGTGGAGCAAGGAACAGTGTAACGAAAGCTTGTGATTCCAAATAAACCCGTTGGACTTTAACCTGGTGTTGTGAGACTTCTAACTGTGCCCACCCCAGTTAATACTGGCATCTCCACATGATGGCTATCTCCAGGCACTGGCCACAGATAATATAATAACTCTGGTACCAAGTTCCTGGAAGAATGAGAACACCATGAATAAAGCTTGTTGATCCCATTGTCTATACCACCTTGTTATTAACTTGCATTCCTCATGAGTTACAAAAATGTTTTGAGCTGAAGCGTGTATGTAAATTCTAGCTAACAACTTGGCTGTGGAATACCTCAATTTGACATATTGAATGCACTGATAGCTACGGACAGAACCATAGCTTAATCTGAATTCTGCAAACATTATGGGAGGAAGTTTCCCGTCCCGCCTGCCACAGGAATCGTAGCGGGTGGGACACGAACCATGAAAAGGCCCATTGACCTTGGACAGGATTTTTTGTCACTGGGGCAAGCAGGGTCAGAAAATCCCGCCCTATGCCTCTTTCCAAATGAGGTTTGGGCATTGCAATTTTGAACTCCCAAAAACGCCATCAAGGCCTAACAGCTAGAATAATACTCAAAATTACACCGTCAGCTTCCTGCTTTTCCTACAAAACATAAACATTTTAAATAACAAACCAAAGAATGATATTAAATACAAAAGGATTCTTAGTTGGCCATTCTTGGCGGCATTCTTAGGAATTCTGAGTGACAAGACTCTGAGGGAGTTTGGAAAGATGCAGAAATTTTTCCAGGATGTAGATTGAGTCACAAGTGTGTCTATGGACATCGATATTAAGTCCTTGAAATAATGAATCTCTTTGAATTGAGTGATATAGTCATTGAAGCTAAAGAGTCTTAATGAGACAGATTGAAATTCCAGATTTAATTTACTTCAGCACTCAATTAATGTCCCTGTGCTTTGGTTCAGCTGATAAACCTTGGAGTTGTTAAGTGAATCTACCACTTGCTATAATTTGTACTGAATATCTCAAGCTGTCAACCGCAAGGACATTAAGAACTAGCCTGTGCTGGCCAGAAACCTTTCTTTTTCATTGTTATCAGCACAAAGCTGTTAATTGAATTGGCCAACAAACATTTCGGTGATTCACCTCAAAATATAACCCAATAGAGGGAAGCAAAGTTAAAATCAATTTGCAACCAGAAGTAATCACAATGTAAACTTAAATGGTGGTGGGGATGTTCTGTTGACTGAGACACAGTTAATGGGAGAAAGCTTATTGGCAATTTCTGATTCTGTTCTGACGAAAGGTCATTTGACTTGAAATGCCTTTGCAAAAGTACTTGAGTACAGGAATAGGGATGTTTTGCTGCAATTGTACAGGCATTGGTAAAAAGTTTACTTATTAGAGGCTTACAGTCACACTGTAATAAAGTCACTGTGAAAATCCCCTAATCGCCACACTCCGATGCCTGTTCGGGTACACTAAGGGAGAATTTAGCATGGCCAATGCACCTAACCAGCACATCTTTGGACTGTGGGAGGAAACCGGAGCACCTGGAGGAAATTCAGGCAGACACGGGGAGAACTGCACACAGGCAGTGATCTAAACTGGGAACTGAACTCAGGTCTCTGGTGCTATGAGGCAGTAGCGCTTGCCATTGGCCACACCTGGAGTATTGTGTGCAGTTTTAGTGCCCTTATCTAAGGAAGGATGTCTTTGTTGTAGAGGGAGTACAACAAAGAGTTTACCAGGCTGATTCTTGGGATGGCACATCTGTCATATGAGGTTGGGATTATATTCATTGGAGTTTAGAAGAGTGAGAGGCGATCTCATAGAGACTTATAGAATTCTAACAGGATTAGACAGGGTAGATTCAGAAAGAATGTTCCCGATGGTGGGGGAATCCAGAACTAAGGGGTCATAGTTTGAGGATAAGGGGTAAACCATTTAAGACTGAGATGAGAAGAAATTTTTTTCACCCAGATGTAGTGAAGGTGTGGAATTCACGACCATAGAGAATAGTTGAGGCCAAAATGTTGTGCCATTTCAAGAAGAAATTAGATATAGCTCTTGGGGTTAAAGGGGTGAAAGGATTTGGGAGAAGGCAGGATCAGGATCATAGACTCATAGCACCCTGCAGTGTAGAAAGAGGCCCTTCGGCCCACCGAGTCTGCATCGAACACAATTCTACATAGAAATGTAGAAAACAGAAGCAGGAGTAGGTCACTCGGCTCCTCAAACCTGCCCCACTGCCCATCCCGACCACAGCTGATTATCAAACCCAGTATTAGTGGGTAAAATATGTAGGGATATGGGGGTAGGGCCTGGGTGGGATTGTGTTCGGTGTAGACTCGATGGGCAGACTCGATGGGCAGGTTCGAGGGGCTGAGTGGCCTACTCCTACTTCTGTTTTCTACATTTCTATGTTAACTTGATTTCTTCCCACAAATGCTGCCTGACCTGCTGAGTTTTTCCAGCAGTTTTTTTTTGTTTTTATTGCTAATCTTGGGCAAGGCAGTTTCCTTTCCTCCCTTTTCAGAAATACCCAGGATTTTAAACCTTGCCTTAAAATTTGGCTCCTCTCCAGTTATGACATTAATTGTCACACCGTAGCTATGATTGTAACATTACCTTCTGCACTCTCTGTGTTGCTTCTCTATGAATGGTATGCTTTGTCTGTATAGTGTGCAAGAAACAATACTTTTCACTGCACACTAATACACGTGACAATAATAAATCAAATCAACACAATTATAACGGAGACCCTATACCATTCTAGAAATGTGATTTTATCAAGAAAATCATGAATTACTGTGTTGTGCTGAAGAATAAAATAAACCATGTATTGGAGCATCTATGCAACTTCTACCTAGTTAATAGGAAAAATATGAATTAAACATTTCTGAGAATAAATATGTTGCACTCATAGCCACTTCAGAAAGTCCTCAATCTTTTGCACTGGTTTCCAGTTCCATTCACAAAACACAAACTCCACCTCTTGAGCAGGGCATAACTCCAGTGTTACTGATAATTGCGCCCTTCAGCTGTGTGCATCACTTTGCCGTCAAAATAACAGTGCACAGGCACTCATGGTGACAGAGGGGGCCTCGCTTGTTCCGAAACTGTAATATCCAGCCAGAGGTCAGCGGCCCTTTCCATGGTCTGCCTCTGGCCACTCCCTTTCCCATGCTGGGTGGGACAGTAAAATGCCAGCCAACATGTTAGAACTTTGGAATTCTCTATCCCAGAGGGCTGTGGAGGCTCAGTCACTGAGCGTGTTAAAGACAGAAATCGATGAATCGCTGAATACTGTAGCACAGTGGTTAGCACTGGTGCTTCACAGCTCCAGGGACCTGGGTTCGAATCCTGCTTTGGGTCGGTGCCTGTGTGGAGTTTGTACATACTCCCTGTGTCTCCATGGGTTTCCTCTGGGTGCTCCGGTTTTCTCCCACAGTCCAAAGATGTGCGGGCTAGGCTGATTGGCCATTCTAAATTGCCCCTTAGCGTCCCAGGATGCATAGGTTAGAGGAGTTAGTGGGTAAATATGTAGCGATACGTGGATAGGGCCTGGGTGAGATTGTGGTTGGTGCAGTCTTGAAGGGTCGAATGGCCTCCTTCTGCACTGTAGGATTCTACGAATCTATGATCAAGGGGTGGCACGGTGGCACAGTGGTTAGCACTACTGCCTCACAATGCCAGGGACCTGGGTTCAATTCTGGCCCTGAGCGATTGTCTGTGCGGAGTTTGCGTGTTCTCCCTGTGTCTACATGGGTTTTCACGGATGCTCCAGTTTCATTCCACAGTCCAAAGATGTGCAGGTTAGATGGAATGGCCATGCTAAATTGCCCCTTAATTCCCCAAAATGTGTAGACTAGATGGATTAACTAGATAAATGTATGGCACTGCAGGGATCGGGTGGGGTGGTGGGCTTGGGTAAAATGCTCTGTCAGAGAGTTGGTGTAAACTCAATGAGCTAAATGATCTCGTTCTGCACTGTAGGGATTCTATGATCAGGAGATAGTGGGGAAAAATGGCATAGAAATAGATGATCAGCCATGATCTGTTTGAATGGCAGAACACGTTTGATGGGCTAATTGCCCGCAATGACCCCAGGTGAAGCCAGGTTTCCTTCTCCTTCTGCTGCTACCATTAGTTTAAATTACTTGAAATTCAGTACAAATCCAGTACAAATTTACAGCAGAGCAGGTCACACATTTATATTTTCAGCTGACTGCTGGACTTACGTCCCGTTTACCAAGTGCAGATCAAGGCAGCTATTTGAAACCAATTTAAAAGTAAGACCAAGAGCAATTAGCCAGTGGGTTGGAAATGGCTCATTTCCTGGCACTCTCACTCTGAGTTGCTCAAGGATCCTCTGCTCCAGTTGCATATCAATTATGATTACTCAATTGCAGTGATTGGCTGGAGATTTGACATTCAGAATTAAACCGATTGGTCGCCATGGAGATTTGAGTATAACTTTGCCTCAACAAGACTATTAGCATGTTCGGTGAACACTGGGTGCATTTCACCAGTTTGGTCCCTGGTGAAAGCCTGTTTAATGTATGCATTAATATATACATTTATACAATCTTCCCACCCATTGACACTGCCTATACTTCCCATTGCCTCGGAAAAGCAGCCATCATAATCAAGGACCCCACACACCCGTACATTCTCTCTTCCACCTTCCCCTGACGGGCAATAGGTACAAAAGTTTGAGAATATGTACCAACCAACTCAAGAACAGCTTCTTCCCTGCTGCCACCAGACTTTCGAATGGACCTACCTCGCATTAAGTTGATCTTTCTCTACACCCTAGCTATGACTGTAACGCTACATTCTGCACCCTCTCCTTTCCTTCTCTGTGAACGGTGTGCTTTGTCTGTATAGTGCGCAAGAAACAATACTTCTCAATAAATAAAAGCAAATTACTGCGGATGCTGGAATCTGAAACCAAAAGAGAAAACGCTGGAAAATCTCAGCAGGTCTGGCAGCATCTGTAAGGAGAGAAAAGAGCTGACGTTTCGAGCCCAGATGATTGTTTGTCAAAGTTCAATACTGTATTCCAATACATGTGACAATAATCAAATCAAATCAAACATTTAATTCAAGCCTTTGTGGCACAAATTTCAGCACCTTTTTGGAATCTTTCCTTCTTGTGAGGATTAAATTACACATTCATTTCAAATTCTGCCTAAATTAATCCTCTGTGTCCTTTTTATTTACCTTCGGTATTTGTGTTTCTCGGTGATCATACTCTGTCAGCAAAATTTGTGGCATCAGGCTATTCAATTGTACTCCCCCACCTGGCATACACACTTTAGCTCTGTTACTGCACATACAGAGCTTCATAAGACTGGCTCTTCAGGGAGCTCTTTTCATTTCTAAATTGCTTTCATTGTTTAAGTAATCTGCTCCTGATTCAGCAAGGTTGTGTGGAATCATTGATGTATAGGGTGTAGTTGGAGAAAGCAGGGGAGGTGTTCCTATTATTATCCCTGTGGGTTTGGGCAGCGAAATGGCTTGAAATTTCCTTTGAGCCCTCGTGAACATATTTCGCTGATTGAATCATTGTTAAGGAAGTATGCGAAACGTTCCTGTCAGCTTTAATTTTGTGATCATTCCTACCGCCAGTTAACAGCCAAAACGGAATGTTAAATGTATGTTTACATTCCCCGAGGAAGAATGAGCAGAAGTAGTGGAGATGGCACTGAGAACCAACATCCAAATTTATCACTGCACGTAAAAGCTTTTCCTCTGCTGTGCACAGTGACACAAGCAATGGCTCCACCATCCATTTGTTAAACTATCTTGTTCTTTACGCTTGTTTTGCGATGTACGTTCATCTGTTTTGTGTCCTCTTTTTCCAGAGAGCTAACAAACTGCCTCAGAAAGGCAAATTAGACCCTTTGCCATTAATCTGTTGGGTGCGCTACTGAACAGGATACGCAGAACCACAGAAACCAATGGAGGAACAGGAAAAGTATTATCAACAGTACCGAACGTGCAGCATTCAGTTTCAGCAACATGGAGAACTGTCACTTTTAATTTACAACATATCCGTAAGATCTGAGTTCTTATCACTTGACTTATAAAGGAAAGCAATGTCAATTGTCAGGAAGGCTGATAAGAACCTTACAGCCCGAAATGAAATCGCTTTGCTCGCAGTTTGCATTGTTAACTGATCTAACGAGTTTGGCCTAAAAATCACTTTGACCCGAACCGAGCCATAACAGTAAGGTCTCCTGCCTGACCTGAGGAGCAAGAGGGCCACATAAAACATATCCCCTAGCTTGCATCGTAAGTAGGTGACCCACATGCAGGTGACATCGATTACACCTTGAGTGGCAGTGTGTTGTCGGACAGGATGAAGTGGAGACCAGTTGGCCGTGATGCTAACATTGGACGTACCCTGAGTCTGATGGGTGGGGGGGTGTGCAGGTGGAGGCAAGGGTTGTGAGAAGATCGCTGGAAGTGGGGGAGTGGGGTCGAGGAGACAACTCATAGTATCATAGAACCTTACAGTGCAGAAAGAGACCCGTCGACCTATCGAGTCTGCACCGAACGCAATCCCACCCAGGCCCTACCCCCATGTCCCTACATATTTTACCCACTAATCTCTCTAACCTACGCACCCCCAGACACTAAGGGGCAATTTCTTAGCATGGCCAATCAACCTAACCCGCACACCTTCGGACTGTGGGACGAAACCGGAGTACCCGGAGGAAACCCACACAGACACGAGGAGAATGTGCAAACTCCACGTAGACAGTGACCCAAGCCAGGAATCGAATCCAGGACCCTGGAGCTGTGAAGCAGCTGTGCTAACCACTGTGCTACCGTGCCACCTAAACTGCTTTTTCTGGTTCCACATTCAGCTAAAGCAAGGAAAATGCATTTGATTCTTCAGTGATAACCTCTGACTGATGGGACGGCAAGGTGGCACAGAGGGTGGAAGTACGATGGCGCTGTGGTTAGCACTGCTGCCTCACAAAAGGGACCCGGGTTCAAATCCTGGCTTGAGTCACTATTTGTGTGGCATCTGCACATTCTCCCCGTGTCTGTGTGGGTTTCCTCCGGGTGCTCCACTTTCCTCCCACAGTTCAAAGATGTGCAGGTTAGGTGAACTGGCCATGCTAAATTGTCCCTCAGTGTAGCTAAACAGGCGCCAGAGTGTGGTGGCTAGGGATTTTCACAGTACCTTCATCACAGTGTGAATGTAAGCCTACTTGTGACTAATAAATAAACTTCTTAACTTTATGCTACTTCATCCTAAAATCATAAAGAGTGTTCGGGCACAGAGGAAACTCTTTCTGCTTTGGCTGCTATTCATTTGAGAAAACTGCAATGGTCATGCTGCAAGCAGTTGGGAACAAATGTGAGAAGGGGTCCATAATCAAATGTGGGCCTCAGTTGGCTGTGACAAAGGGTCTAATGCCTGATTCAGCCAAGTACTCTAACCAATGTGTGAATATTGCACATCCCTAACACAGATTGAATGACAAATCCAGGTACTTCCTGCCACATAGGAGGCTTCAGCTCCTGTTTTTTGCTGGAAAATCTGCTTTCCTGATCCACTTTCCATTGTCTTATGTCAGAACAGTTACGAACAATGAAATTGCTGATTAAATAACAGGTTGAATTTTCCCTTTCTTCATCTCATCAATAATCCTGTGGGATTGGCCATTTAGCTATTGTAGAAAGTAATTGGAATGAATTTGGCTGGGTTTTATAATGAGCAGACAACTGCCTCTGCCAGATGAATTCAGATGTAAGATAAGTTGTTCTGAAACATTACCTCTTTTTCTTTCTCCTCAGATGCTGCCTAACTTGCTGAAAATTCCCAGAAATCCATTAGACGGTTGAAGCAGCTGAGCCCCAGGGAAAACATTGCTTGATTGACAGTCTGGCTCTCTGATTTTTTTTCTCTCTACCAACTTCACAATGACTGCTTACACAAGAGAAAGAGGTTTCAAGTGGTTGCAGTTTCTGCCCTTGATATTTTAAAGGATCTAAATGGTTTCTGTTTTATACACATAGAAAGTTATCAATGAATTACTTTTTTGAAGCCTTTCCTTTAAATGTCATATCATCACTGTTGGATTTATTGGTTCTACACATCGTATAGTGAATGAACATGGAAGTACCATAGATTGGTATGTGGGCATAAGGACTACACCCTGAACATATGTACAGAATGTAAAAAATAAATATATTCGCCAGCCAACTTAGCAATACCCATGCAGTGGGAATCTAAGGATGGGAATCACCCTTCCAGGCTGTTGATTATGCGGGCTGCTTTGTTGAGGCAATGGTGAGTGTAGACAGAGTCAATGGATGGGAAGCTGATTTGCGTGATGTATTAGGCTACATTCACAACCTTTTGTGGTTCCTTGCAGTTTTGGGCAGAGTAGGAGGCATATCAAGCTGTGATACAACCAGAAAGAATGCTTTTTATGGTGCATCTGTAAAAGTTGGTGAGAGTCGTAGCTGGCATGCTAAATTTCCTTAGTCTTCTGAGAAAGTAGAGGCATTGCTGGGCTTTTTAGCAATAGTGTCGGTATGGGGGGACCAGGATGGGTTGTTGGTGATCTGGACACCTAAAAACTTGAAACTTTGACCCTTTCTACTTTGTCCCCATTGATGTAGACAGGGGCCTTTACGTTTCCTGAAGTCTATGGCAATCTCCTTCGTTTTATTGACATGGAGGGAGGGATTATAGTTGCCGCACCAGTTCACCAGATACTCTATCTCATTCCTGTACTCATTGTTTGAGATCCAACCCAACGAAGATCCTCGGGAAATTAAAATTGTTCATATTTTGTCTTTGGTAAAAGAAGAACCTTTGATGCTCTTCCAAACTCTTCTCCCTCGAGGGGCGGATGGAGGGGTAAATGAGGATGCATTGTGATCATGCTGCATCAAGACAATATGCACATCAGAGCAACTGAACATGGCCAACCACATTATTTCCCAAATTATTTGGAATTTTTAATGCAGATACGGGTAATTAAGAATTAATTTCAACTTGATTCGTATCTTTAAAATATGGCATTCGCCTCATGGATTTTAATTAATCTACAGTGGGCATTTTGACAAATTGCAAGTGAATGATCCACTGTGTTAAATTGCCAATGAAAAGATGTCCACCTTTAATTTGTGGCATCTGTGCGATTATACTTGTAGCTCTGACCTGTCTTTAAAGATCCTTTTATATATGGCTGATGAGAAAGTATCCAGCTTAATGCTTGTTTTGGTGACCCACGGGTTCAGATCTAGACCTGAGCAATAGAATGAAAAATAAGGAAGATTTGTATTTATACAGTGATTTCCAAGACCAACTAAACGCTTTCCGTCCAATGAAGTACTTCTGTAGTGTAGTCACTGTTGCAGTGTTGGAAATGTGACAGCCAATTTGGACACAGCAGGGTGGAAGCACAGTGGCACAATGGTTAGCACTGCTGCTTCATAGCACCGGGGCCTTGGGTTCGATTCCAGCCTTGGGTGACTGTCTGTGTGGACTTTGCACATTCTCCCCGTGTCTGCACGAGTTTCTTCTGGGTGCTATGTGCAAACATTAAATTCTCACTTAAATTTTGAGAGAGAGATGACTTCAGATAAGGGAAAATGAAAGAACCAAGACAGAAGAGGCAAAGTAAAAGCAGAAAAGGCCAGAAATATTCAGCAGATCAAGCATCTGAGGAGGGAGAAACAGAGTCAATCGGCTGAATTATGCAAGGTGCTGTAAGGCACCTGTGACAACTCCCCACCCCGCCATGTCCCAGCTAAAAGGTCAGACCAGAGCCTACCCAGGGGAAGAATGCTACCCCACAGTTACTTATTGGCTAATTGGTCGACAGGTCTCCAATAATGGCAGTGCCAATATCAGCAGTGGCCACTGCCGGTTTTTAATTAATTAATTCATGGGACATGGGCGTTGTTGGCTGGGCCAGCATTTATTGCCCATCCCTAATTGCCCGAGGGCAGCTGAGAGTCAACTACATTGCTGTGGCTCTGGAGTCACATGTAGACCACACTCGGTAAGGACCACAGATTCCCTTCCCTAAAGAATATTAGTAAACCAGATGGATTTTTCCAACGATCGACAATGGTTTCATGGTCATCAGTAGACTCTTAATTCCAGATTATTTTTTATTGAACTCACTTTTATTGGATTTTAAACCCGGGTCCCCGGAACATTAGATGAGTTTCTGGATTAATAGTCTAGCAAGACTACAACTAGGCAATCACCTCCCCAGTACTGGCATAAGGCATAAGGAGGCTTTCAGTAATGAATTGGAATTTTAGTCCCTGTTTTGAGTGGCAGGGAGGAGGTTCGGCGATGGTTCGGGGGAGTTCAGGGTTTGAGAGGCAATGGGGGATGGTAACATGAAGGGGAATTACACTTTTCAGGGGCCCTCCGATGGACTCAGCAGGTCAGTTAAGGAGAGTCCTCCAACCCTTTCCCCACCACTATCCTGCACAGTTGCAATGGAATGAAGCCTTTAAGTGAGAATGAATTGCTCACTAAGGATCTCACTGAGTCTATCAGTAAGCGGGCCACCCGATGCCATCCCTGCCACTGATACTTCTGCAGTGGAGGCAACTTCAGGCAGTTTGACATTGGGCAGGTTGCCCACTGCGTTTAACATTCCCTCCATCTCCCCTCTCCACCGGCAAACCCACCAGCAGGGGACCATTAAACCAAGCCCAATGTTTGAATTCAGTCACCCTCCCTCTGACTGGGAGAAATCTAAGGAAGTGGCGACGGGAGGAAATAATAGAGGGGAAGGTCAGTGTTGCAGGGGAGGGTAGGAGAGATTAAGTGATAGAAGGACTGATGGTGTTCTTATGTTCTTATGAACCATATGCTCTTATGGTGTAATACAAAAAGAAATGGTAATAGGACAAGTCAGGAAACATAGCTGAATGTAGAAGAATTGTAAATTTATTCATCATAGGTTAAATTGCCACCAGTCATCTTGAACTATGATGACTTTAGCTTTATCACTAAAAACCTAGCCTTTGATTATTTCTTTAGTGTTTCTTTAGTAGGTGGTTGGTGGTAGCAGGTAGTTAATACCTGCATGTTCCTCAAGGCTCTTATGTCTTTCAGGCTCACAGGAATAACCAACCAATCAACCTACATTAAAGGAAAGGAAATTATACCACTTCTTACTGATTTTCATCAACATGTATCTAACAATCCCATGTCACTATTTAGATGTTGTTTTCCCTCCCAGTGATGTACAAAAATCCCTTTGCTCTTACTAAAGCAAATCATGGAGTTCTCCCAGTTTCCTGTTAAATGTTTGTGCTTCGATTAAGGCTGCTCAAACAGAATGTGGGATTTTATGGCCTCGCTCATCCCAAAACAGAAAAATCCTGCCCGAGGTCAATGGACCTTGCCATCGTCCGTCCCTCGCCCACTCCGTTTCACATGGGGCAGTAAAATTCTGGTCAGAGTGTCTGGTCCTTGCTATTTGTGGGACCTTGCTGTCTACTTGCCTCCCATGTCACAACCAGCAACCCCTGACCTTCTATGTATCTTGCTGTTTACTTTGCCATCATTTCAAATGCAACACCACTCTTCAATGCAGCATCCCTTTCAGAGGGACAGCCTGCCTTTAAGAAGGGTAGGCTGGCTGCACCTTGTGATTTCTGAACAATGCTATTGGGCTCCCCATTGAGTGGAGAGAAAGCTAACAGTGTTCAGAAGGAGAAAGCAGCACTTGGTCCGTTCGATTGTCACTATAATTCTCCATAAGACCAGGGTGCACTATATTTCCTGATCTGAGCAACACAGTTTGAATTCGGGTCTCCAAAACATTAGCTGAGTTTCTGGATTAATAATCTAGTGATGATATCACTGGGCCATTGTCTCTTCGAATCAACAATGTTGATTTGTTATAATGAATGACTAAACACGCCAACCCGCATGAGTTTCTTTAAATATTCCGGTAATACAGCAATCTCTAAAATGCTATTAGAAGTTAACTCATTTAACTGATAGAAAAGGTGAAGGCTCATGGGATACAAGGCCAGGTATGTAGATGGGTGGAGAACTGGCTTGGGAGGAGGAGACAGCGGGTCGTAGTGGAAGGCTCCTTTTCCAATTGGAGGTCTGTCACCAGTGGTGTGCCGCAGGGCTCGGTACTAGGACCTCTTCTATTTGTGGTATATATTAATGACTTGGAAGAGGGGGTAGGTGGTGTGATCAGCAAATTTGCTGATGACACTAAGATGGTTGGATTGGCGGGTACTGAGGAGCAGTGCCTGGCAATGCAACAGGACATAGACAGGCTGGTAGATTGGGCAGATAGATGGCAAATGGAATTTAATCCGGAGAAATGCGAGGTGATGCACTTTGGCCGGAATAATGTGGAGGGGAGTTATACGATAAAAGGTAGAACTATCCGGAGTATAGATACGCAGAGAGACCTGGGGGTGCAAGTGCACAAGTCCCTGAAGGTGTCGGTGCAGGTGCAGAATGTGATGAGGAAAGCGTATGGTATGTTAGCCTTCATAGGAAGGGGTATAGAATATAAGAGTAGGAGTCTGATGTTGCAGTTGTATAGAACGTTGGTTAGGCCTCACTTGGAGTACTGCGTCCAGTTCTGGTCGCCGTACTACCGGAAGGATGTAGAGATCCTGGAGAGAGTGCAGAGGAGATTTACCAGGATGCTGCCTGGTATGGAAGGGCTGTCTTACGAGGAAAGATTGAACGAACTTGGGCTGTTTTCCCTTGAGAGACGTCGGCTGAGGGGGGATCTAATAGAGGTTTATAAGATTATGAAGGGGATAGATAGAGTAAATGGTGGTAAGCTTTTTCCGCTATTAGAAATGGATAGAACAAGGGGTCACGGGCTTAGGGTGAGGGGGGCTAGGTATAAGACAAATATTAGAGGGCAGTTTTTCACGCAAAGGGTAGTGGGGGTGTGGAATGCACTGCCGAGTAAGGTGGTGGAAGCAGGCACGCTAGGGTTGTTTAAGAGTCACTTAGACAGCCACATGAGCGGTCTACATATAGGGGGATATAGCAGGCCTTACTAAACATTGTAGGCTTGGGATTCCGTTTTTGCCTCAGGGATGTTACAGTCTTTGCCTGTTTAATAATGAATTTTTTGTCTCCACAGGCATTTAAGTCCACCTTGTTGACCAGCAAGGGGCATGCATGCGGCAGGTTGTAGTGGGCTGCTCTTGGATGTTGCTTCGGGAGTTGCCTATTGCTTCATGTCGTTAGTGTGCTTAAACTGGACCATCTCGAGGGCAACATGACAGCTCAGAGACTATCTCTGTTGCTGTGCGGACACATGGATTTGGGCCTGTGTCTGTGGGAGTTTGCGCGTTCTCCCCGTGGTTGCGTGGGTTTCCTCTGGGTGCTCCGGTTTCCTCCCACATCCCAAAGATGCGCTTTCAGGCTGATTGATTGGGTAACAAATTGTCCCTATATTGGACCTCCCTGATCCTCGCACATTAGGCGTAGACTAAAATCATGAATAGGTCACTGAGACAATGGGACGGCGGCGCGGGCTCGTTGGGCCGAAGGGCCTGTTTCCCGTGCTGTGTTGTTCTTTGTTCTTTGTTCATTTCACAGTGGGTAGAATGGAAAGTGGATGGACTCACAAAAAGTAGATAGATATTTGAAATAAAAGGAAGGGTAAATCTGTGGAGGTTGTTTTTAATGAGGTTAGAGGACCACAAAGGTACCTATTACTGAGGAGCACTTGAATTTTGTGTCTTTCTCAGGGCGCACGGTGGCACAGTGGTTAGCACTGCTGCCTCACAGTGCCAGGGACTTAGGTTCAATTCCAGCCTTGCGTGGCTCCCTGTGTGGAGCCTGCACATTCTCCCCATGTCTATGTGGGTTTCCTCCCACAATCCAAAGGTGTGCAGCTTAGATGGATTGGCCATACTAAACTGTCACTTGGTGTCCCAAGATGTGTAGGTCAGTAGAATTAAGGGGGTAAGTACATGGGCCTGGGTGGGATGCTCTGAGAGTTGATGTAGACTAAATAAGCTGAATGGCCTCCTTCTGCACTGTAGGAATTCTATGATTCTATTCCACGCTTCTATGAATCTGAGAAGCAATGACAGATTTGATTTTGTGCAGTAGTAGTTTACTCAGAGGGTTCAAGTCTTTTTACATGCATATTTTAGCCTGAAGCAATGTAGATGTTTCGATTCTCTTTCAATAATGTGGCTGTTTAGAAATATCTTTCCCTCTTTCCATCCGCCATGTGATGGAAGGATTTGCATGTTGGTACACAACCAGTTTGGCTGCATTATGAATGTGCCTTCCCTGGAAATCCTGGGATGGGACTCGAACCTACAGCTTCTGGCTTAGAGGTGGGGAGCTCCCATTGTGCCACAAGACCTCCTATTATTGCCGCTATACTGGTTTTCTAACGTCGGGTGTGTGTGGAACAAAATGGGACAAAATGCAATTTATCACCTGATTTCAAAGAATCTAACAGGGAACTAATAAGATATCTTAAATAGGGTGAGCAATTAGCTAATATGTGACCAACATTGTGACTTATTTTTTGATCAATACTTGCCAGATCTTTTACAATCCCTCCGTTTGCTATTCATCAATCTTTTTGCATGTTTTATTTGCATAAATGTTCTGGCTCTAGAATCTAAATCTCTTGGTATACTGTTCCACCTGTTAACATAAACTGTTCACCATAGCTTTCCTTTATTAATTCATGGGATATGAGCATCACTGGCTGGCCAGCATTTATTATCCATCCCTAGTTGCCTGAGGGCAGTTGAGGGTCAACCACATTGCTGTGGCTCTGAAGTCACATGTAGACCAGAACAGCTAAGAATGGCAGAGTCTCTCCCCTAAAGTACATTAGTGAACCAGACGGATTTTTTCGACAATTGACAATCGTTTCATGGTCATCATTAGATTCTTAATTCCAGATATTTTTTATTGAATCCAAACTTTACTATCTGCTGTGGCAAGATTCGAATCCAGGTCCCCAGAACATTAGCTGAGTTTCTGGATTAATTGTCTAGCGGCGAAACCACTGGGCCATCTTCTCCTCAAATCAATAATGTTGATTTGTTACAATGAGGGCTATACACACCAAGCCACAGGAGTGCTCTTCAAATATTCCGACAATACAGTAATACCTATAACAATAAGCCCAGTGGCAACATTGGAAACAACTTTTATCTTCTGTCTTGGCAAAACAATTTTTCACTCCCTCTTTGTTTTCATTTATTTAGGTAATTCCTTCAACAGGCTCATAAAACACTAATGGATTTATTTCATTCAAGTGAAAATCAAGGCATATTAATTTCTCTCTGCTCTATTCAAAAATGCCCTAACATGTGTCTCCCTGTGCACTTACTGGTAACTGGCTGAGTAAAACCTTTGCTGGAAACATGTTATTAATATTTTTTGATAATTACATTGCTCAAAATGATGTTATTATTTTGTGACGATCTCATGCTGCTTGATCTATTATTGGTCTCGGTACCAGGCGATTCACATTAGTTAAGTTGCTTAGGAAACAAACAACTTAGGATTCTCAAAGGACATTAAAGTCGTTTTTATTGGAAAGTCACCGCAAATATTTTAGGAGGAACTTCAAATGGAAAAAAATACGTAATTCTTCGTTAATCTTCACAAACAAAAATAGACCACAAATTCAAGCGCTTGCCTTCAAAACCATTTGGAATGCTGTGACATTCTCAAAACTTTGTGATATTTTTCAGATGTATAACTGTGTGAAGAGTAGAGCATTTATTAGACTGAAGACCATGCGATTGCTTCCAGGAGAAAAGAATCACGTTTATTGAAGAATGGGGCCCATAAAAAGAACCAGCTTACGGAAGGGCATGGCCCATGTTTTGTGTTTGTGTTTCAAGCAATCAGATAACTTTCATACGGTGGAAAAGTCGTGGCTCTGATTATTTTCCTTTAAACATATTTTGAGGTTTTCAGTCAATGATCCGCAGTCTGGATCATGCACAAAAAGCATGGGTTGAAATGTATTAAATCTGACAAATCGTCTCCCATGTGGAATAGAGGGAATAAAGATTCATTCTGTGTGTTTGTGGGATCACTTTGATGAAGGGAAGGTGAATTGAGCATGACGTATTCTGAATCAAATTCAAATCAGCATTTTTACGTGAAGACTCATCACATTTTTACCTGCAGCATCGACTGAAGATGAAGTTAGTGTATTCCAATCCTATGCATTATTACTGTCTGCAATGCATGCACCATGAACCTCACTTCCCTGGTTAGCTGTTAACTGGACAGGGGCCCCTGTGCACTGTAGGTACAAATTCACATTTATTATCTATTGGCAGCTGCAGTGAGGTGAAACTTCTGGCGTAAACTGGGAAAAGCTGCTCTAATCTGAATTCAGAGCATAGCTTTGCAGGGCTGGCTGATTCAAATAGGACTCCAGTTGGAGTACTCACATATTAGAATCACTTGACTGGACAGCCTTGAGTCTACTGTCCTCGTGTTGATCTGCAATAAAAGACAGACGTATCAGTGTGGGCTGTAAGTTTAGCTCCATCCATCACGTGGACTGTGTTGGGACATGACACAGAGCGCAAGAGCTGCCAGAGTGCATTCACTTTGAATCACCCTGATCCAATAACATAGTGCAAATTGGGTGGAATGAGTCTTACTTATGTGTTGAGTGTCCACGTTATGCCCAGGGCAAACCTCTCCGAGTGAGGAATTGAGTTGTTCGGCTCTATGGGACAAATATACCATATTTAAAAGCCATATCCATGTTTGTACAATGCCTTGTCATTCCTTCACTACTAAGATAAATACATGATACTGTGGATGCTTCAACTATGAGAGGGTGACATTTTTAACCATTGTCTTAATGATTTGGATAAACCCGGAACAAAACTAAATTGAAGTCATAGAGGTTTACAGCATGGAAACAGGCCCTTCAATCCCACTTGTCCATGCCGTCCTTTTTATTTAACCACTAAGCTGATCCCAGTTGCCTGAATTTGGTCTATATCCCTCCATACCAAAGTCTTCAGTGTGATTGAAGATGTCGGGGGAACCGAGTTGCTGCACTCATTTTTCTATTCAGGCATGTCAGTGTAACTTACGAGTCGCTTTACAGCACTGAATCTGTTCCTTTAATAAAGGGCTGCACTTTCAGTCTCTGAATATTGAATTGGCTTACAGGTGACAATATGGAGTCCTGCTGTATGGTATGTAAATACATGTTAACTAGAGACAGATTTTACATATCAAACAATCCATTGTATATCAGCAGGATTGTAAAACAAAATTATATTCTTACATGTCAGATATCAAAGGTTTTCAGTTGATTTATTATTGTCACATGTATTAGTATACAGTGAAAAGTATTGTTTCTTGCACACTATACAGACAAAGCATACTGTACATAGGGACGGAAAGGAGAGGGTGCAGAATGTAGTGTTACAGTCATAGCTCGGGTGCAGAGAAAGATCAACTTAATAAGAGGTAGGTCCATTCAAAAGTCTGATGGCAGCAGGGGGGAAATTGTTCTTGAGTAAGATAATACATGACCTTAGGCTTTTGTATCTTTTTCCCAGTGGAAGAGAGCATGCCTGGGATGGGTGGGGTTCTTGATTATGCTTTTCCAAGGCAGCAGGAAGTGTAGACGAAGTCAATGGATGGAAGGCCGGTTTGCACGATGGACTGGACTACGTTCATAACCCTTTGTAGTTTCTTGTGGTTTTGGTCAGAGCAGGAGCCATACCAAGCTGTGAGACATCTGGAAAGAATGCTTTCGATGGTGTTTGTGTAAAAGTTAGTGAGAGTCGTAGCAGACATGCCGAATTTCTTTAATCTCCAGAGAAAGTAAAGACATTGTTAGGAATTATTAAGTATACATTGCTCACAATTGATGTATTTCTCTTTATTTTGTTACATTCAAAGAGACTAAAAGTCAGAATTGAATATGTAATTCAGAGATTTCTGTGTCTGTAATTTGTTGTGACATTAATTAGTAATGCATTTTCTCAGTGGCATACTGTAACACAATGGTTAGCATTGCTGCTTCACAACACCAGGGACCCAGGTTAAATTCCAGCCTTGGGTCACTGTCTGTGTGGAGTTTGTACATTCTCCCTGTGTCTGCGTGGGTTTCCTCCCACAGTCCAAAGATGTGCAGGTTGGCCATGTTAAATTGCGCCTTAGTGTCCAAAAATGTGTAAGCTTGAGGGGATTAACTATGGTAAATGCGCGGGGTTATAGGGATAGAGCAGGGGGGAGGTCAGCCTGGGAAACGTGCTTTGTTGGAGAGTCGATGCAAACTCCATGGGCGGAATGGCGTCCTCCTTTACTGTGGTGATTCTACGGTTCTACAGCCAGGTGTGGAGAGCAAGTATGGCTCCACTTTCTTTCCCTCTCTCAGTCGAGTGTGACAGGTATTCTTAAAAAACTCACTTGGCAACTCAATCAGTATTTAGATGCTGTATCTATAATAGGCACACACACACAGACAGATTCCCTTCTCTGCCTTAGGAAGAAAAGGAAAAACAACATTTCAGAAATAAAAATAAGAAAAACGTTCCATCCCTCACTCACACCTGCATTCCAGAGATTCACACTCACACACACAGGAGTAAATTGCAAAGAGGGAGAGTCAATTAAATTGTTCAAAAATCCCAAATGAAAGTTAACGGAATGCAGCTCCTGCAAATCAAATGCCTAATGGCATCCTGAAAGCAGTTAACAGAGGTGAACAGATTCGCTTTTCCACCAAATCACACAACTTTAAATTATAAATGTACCTGGGTTAAAATAACACCGGAAGAACTGTTGAGAGATCTGTGACAGTGGCAGTTCAAGGACGCTATTTCCATCGACATCAGTGTTAGCCCTGCTTTGCCCTTGAGGCAAAACTGCCCCACATTGTAGGTGCAGCATAGAGAGCAGATTTGCTTTTAATGTTTGACTTAACTGAGGAGATTTTGCATATAATTAGATTTGTCAGTTTGAAAATCAATAACGAATGGCGAAGAATTATATTTTCATAATGGGGCAATCAATTTCAATTATTTGCCGAAGAATTAAAGAAGGAGGCTTGCAATTAGCAACTCCTGAAAAATAAATTGCTGCAGAGAGTCAGCGTTAACTTTCATCTATCCTTTTGTTTTTTTTTGTTGCACATTTTTGCTTTTTCTCCTCAATATTTTTCCCTCTGAATCAATAGATATACAGGTATACCTGGAAGAATTATTGAAGTCGTTGCGTGTTAGTATTATGATCATGGACATAAAACTGTTAATGAAATGTTAATTCAACCTGTCACACTGTATGACCCAATAATTCATCCAGAATCAAATCCTCTTATGGTATCAGTACTTTGTAAATGGATCCAAAAATCAAAAAAAGGAATCAGGAGAATGTTGCAATGATGGGTTTTACTGTAAGTTGTTGTCACGTCAAGACTTAGCTTGTTTGTATCAAGCTCGTTTCTTTATTATTAATCAGAAGCATTACCTGCTCAACGTATTCACTTACATAAAAACATAGAGGATAGGAGCAGGAGGGGGCCTCTTGGCCCTTTGAATCTGCTCTGCCATTCATCACTATCATGGCTGATTGTCCAATTCAATAGCCTGATCCTGCTTTCCCCCCATAGTCTTTGATCCTGAGTGCTACATCTAGCTGACTCTTGAATACATTCAATGTTTTGGCATTGTGGTAAGGCCAGTTTGCATGATGGACTGGACTACGTTCATTACCACATTGTACTTCCTGTGATAGTGAATTCCATAGGCTCACCACTCTTTGGGTGAAAGAATGTCTCCTCATCTCCATCCTAGATGTTCTACCCGAATCCTCAGACAGTGACCCCTGGTTCTGATCTCCGTCACCATCGGGAACCTCCTCCCTGTCTAGTCCTGTTAGAATTTTATAAGTCTCTATAAGATCCTCCCCTCATTCGTCTCAACTCCAGCTTCACAGTTGAGGGAGCAAATTGGTCCAGTTTGATGCATTATTAACACAATGTTATTTTAAATAGGTGTGTTAAAAAGTTAAGCTGCGTGGCATTACTAATGAAATCAGGGAACTTGAAAATGACTGGGTAACTTCAGGACTCTTTTGACAGGGCCTGTGCGATGCATTATGTAACGGTGCAAGTGTGGATGCGGCGTGCACACACTGGAAAGCACGCGTTCAGCTGCATGCGTGGCATTGGACTGCACCCTCCCCAACAATAGGCAGCAGCAGCTTGGGTTGAGATAAAAACAGAAAATGCTGGATGAAGTCAGCAGGTCACACAATATCTGTGGATGAGAACAGAGTTAGCCCCAAAACCATAAAATCACGCCTGCGGTCACTGGACCTTTCCATTGTCCCCCAAACCCCCCTGCAGGTTAGAAAGATTAGTGGGGTAAATATGTGGAGTTATGGGGATGGGGTTTGGGTGGGATTGTGGTCGGCGCAGACTCGATGGGCTAAATGATCCCTTTCTGCAGGGGTTCGATGATTTTCATGGAGTGACTGAAACTCCTGGGATACAGCCTGTGCAACCCGAGCATTCTGCTCCAGTACAAACTGCTGGATTGCTGTGAGACCCTACGGGCCCCTTGGAGCCACAAACAAGATAGTGGCAGCATGCGTGGCTCCACAATGCTGCTAGGTGTACATTATGCAGGCAGTTACGCAGGCATTGCTGGGCCCAATACTACTACCAGGTAAATGAAGTGGTAGTACCAAATTTGTGTGCTGCCCACCTCTTCTGCAATCTCCACAGCATGGTGTTACAATTATACAATCCCTACAGCGCACAAGAAGACCATTTGATCCATTGAGTATACACCGACCACAATCCCATCCATTCCCTATCCCCGCAGCCCCACGTATTTCCCCTACTAATCCCCCTAACCTTAAGGGACAACTTAGCGTGGCCAATCAACCGAACCCACACATCTTTGGAGTGTGGGAGAAAACCCACACAGACACGGGGAGAATTCCATACAGTCACCCAAGGCTGGAATCGAACCTAGGTCCCAGACATTGTGAGGCAGCAGTGCTAACCACTGTGCCACCCAACACATTATGGGACATACTGATTTTAATCCCAACCCATTTTACCCACGCCATTTGTAGCCCCACATTGGGCTGTGATCACTTTGAAACTGAACTATTGCAAAGTGTGTGGAACAGCTTGCATGTTACATCAAACTCCACTTTAATAAATGTGATTTCAACTGTTCCAAATAGACAGACAGGCAGACAGACAGATGGACAGACAGACAGACAGACAGATAAACCATGAGTTTCCACTTTTGGCACAATCAGAGAGCTGGGTAAAAAGTAGTGCTGAAGTTTGGGACAGTTTTCAGAAGTGTTATTTTTGCTTAAGTCTCCACATATTTGCTTATTGTTAAGGAGAGGCAATGGCCTCGTGCTATTATCACTGAACTATTTAAGCCAGGAACTCAGCTAATGTACTGGGGAACTGGGTTCGAATCCCACCATGGCAGATGGCGGAATTTGAATTCAATAAAAAATATCTGGAATTAAGAATCTACTGATGACCACGAAACCATTGTTGACTGTCAGAAAAAGCCATCTAGTTGACTAATGTCCTTTAGGGAAGGAAATCTGCAGTCCTTACTTAGTCTGACCTACATGTGACTCCAGAGCCACAGCAATGTGGTTGACTCTCAACTGCTCTTGGGCAACTGGGGATGGGCAATAAATGCTGGCCCAGCCAACGAAACCCATGTCCCATGAATGAATAGAAGAAAAAGGCCATAAACCCGTGAATACGAGTGACATTTCAGAGTTCTTTTAAAAAATTGCATTATAATGTATTTCTTGACGCTTTGTTACTTGTGCAGTTTGATTAATAAAACTGAAAATGGGTGTCACATCTAAAATAATTATTTTATATCATATTCTCTAGTCCACCACCAGGTGAGCTACCTGATTTTAAACAATTGAAAATAACTTGAAAAAAATACCGAGACGCCTACGTGTTTTTTGTTGTGCACTAATCTGTTTCGTAAGGAATTAAAAATAAATTAAACCCATTATAATTGCCCCATCCATGTCCTTCTGCCTAAGAACCAATTTTAAGAGTCGTTTTGAAGTCCTGCTAATGGGTGCAATTAGTGTAAACTCGCCATGGCGATGGATTTGACCTGTGGGCATGGTCAGGGCTATGGGCGGAGTCAGATTTCAGTGTCAAAGATCCTGGAAAATCCGTCTGCATGATTGTTATTTGTGGTTGACGTTCTGACATATGCTTTGGTCAAATCCAAGCCAACAGAACTGAGAGCCGACACAACGAACAGAAACGCCTAGCTATTAGGTCCACAGGCTTAGAAATTACCGACAACAGCTTTGAGAGTAATGCTTTCCCAGAAGATGGTTGAAGAGTTATGCCAAACACTTACCTAGTTGTGGAGGTTAAAATGATTAGATAGAAACTATTTCCTCTGGCAGGGGAGTCCAGAACGAATTAAAAATTGGGGTGGGCCACTGAGAGTCAATTAGAAACAGCACTTCCTCGCATGAAGCGTTGATGCATTTAAGAAACAGTTAATTTATGGACTAATTGAATAAGATCTAAGTGGTTGAATGGTCTACTGATTTTCCCATTTCCCTATTGTGGCTGAAGAACTGTAGCCCACTTTCCATTGGAGAACAACATTATCTGGAGCAATGAAGGTGATTAGTGCTTGAAACATTTTTGCCGCTGGATCCTTCCAGGTGTTCTTGCGAGATATTTATTTCCCTAGTGAAGCAGTTGCACATTACTGTGCTATGAAGACCCATTGATACACTGGTCAGATGGTCCTTGCTTTTCCTTGGAATAAGAATGCTAACTGTCCAATTTTGCAGATTAGCACGATTACCACGGGGCAAGGAGCAAATGACGCGACCTATGAAGGATTGAAAGTGTCGGACAGCAACACTGACTCCCTCAATTTAATTAATAGGAAAGGCTTTCATTCAATAAATGTCCAAATAATGTGTGACGCCAATCACCTTAGAGTGCATGTTAATGCTTTCTGTCGTGATGCTTTCACCTTGTGACAATCCATTATATCAGCGTAATGAATCAGGGTCACATGTTAGGGTGGTTGATTGATGATTAGGTAGGATCTTTGCACTTAATGCACATGACTGCAGGAAACATACACAAGGAAAGGGGAACATTGACAATTTTGCTATCTTTGTTTTAAATGCCTGGGTGAATCTACAGGAATCGTGCAGTGCAGTACAAACAAACTCAAATACTTATTGCTGGAGGCTGCATTATATCAAGATGCAAAAATGATTAGTACTATCTGAAACTAACGGCCAGATTAATAAAATATCAACTCTTAGGCTTTTTTTAAAATTTGATTTGATTTATTATTGACACGTATTGGTATACAGTGAAAAGTATTGTTTCTTGCACGCTATACAGACAAAGCATACCATTCATAGAGAAGGAAAGGAGTGGGTGCAAAATGTAGTGTTACAGTCATAGCTAGGGTGTAGAGAAAGATCAACTTAATGTGAAGTAGGTCCATTCAAAAGTCTGACGGCAGCAGGGAAGAAGCTGTTCTTGAGTCGGTCGGTACGTGACCTCAGACTTCTGTATCTTTTTCCCGAAGGAAGAAGGTGGAAGAGAGAATATCGGGATGCATGGAGTCCTTGATTATTCTTTGCCGAACCAGTGGGAGGTGTCGACAGAGTCAATGGATGGGAGGCTGGTTTGCGTGGTAGACTGGGCCATTCATGACCTTTTGCAGCTTCTTGCAGTCTTGGTCAGAGCAGGAGTCATACCAATATTCCATATTAATGCTTTTTCCCCACCTCGACATTTTTGGGCATAAAAGAAGCAGCTTTCCAAGATTCTTCTTTTTAAATTTTTAGTGATTTTTCACTGAGGTTGCTCAGAGCAGTCTGAATCTTTAACTCTCAGATATTCCCGGCCATCATGGAGAGCTGGCAATCCTGTTGAGCTCTTGTCTTAATGCAAAGGAACTCATGAGCAGCACCTATTAAACCAATGTTTTAAACATGCTGCCCTCCTGACCAACACACCTTGGATTGTGAATCTGATGGAATTGTGCTGGTCAGCAAACACCTCATAGGTGAGACAGCAGGAGGGGATGCTGGTGTTGTGGTGATGTCAGTGCACTAATAATCCAGGGACTAATGGTCTGGGGGATATAGTTCCAAATCCTATCACAGTGGAATTGGTTATTGGTTTTAATAAAGGATTAGAAATTGGGATTGAGGTTGCGACAGTGGGTGGTGGTGGTGCTGGTGCTGGGGAACAGGGTGGTCGTACAATCGAAATGTCTGCCCCACTACCATGACTATCTTCACAGCCAGGTGGCCCCTGGAGAGGGAGCACAAGCACACAGTGCCTGCCAGGCTGCTTCAGGCTTTCCGTAACTGGCAAACTCCGCGCAGGGCTGGGGTTCTCCGTCATCTTAGGAACTTGGGAGCTCTGGCCCTGCCTCCTTCCGCCCCCCCCTTCCACCCCCTCCTCCCACCACACAGTCCCAACCTACCTTCCCCCGTCCCCCCATACAACATCAAGGTTGCCCCTCTCCCAACTCCCCTGAGCATCGCCTCCCCCTCACCTAGCACATGTACAGTCCCAGGACTTAGTCTTAGGCACGGCACTGCAGTACCTTTTCTAGCCACTGAAGTGCTATGCCTGGAGGGGCTGAGGGCTGTTGGCCAATCTGATTGGTGTAAAATTGAGCGTAAAATGACAATGGGCCCGTAAAAGTTGGCAGGGATGTGTTACTGAAAATTTAGGCCATTGGGAAGCATGAATTAATTACATTCACTCCACATCACAAGCCCCGTTTCCAAGCCGTCATTTCCACCTCTCTCCCTGGCAACTACCTGAAGCTGAACTACACTGTTTTCAACCTTGGTGCCATATTTGACCCAGAGATGAGCTTCCAGACTAGATATTCACACCATTACTAAATCTGCCTATTTTCACCTCTGTCACTCAGCGCTATTCAACTCCACCCTCAGCACAGATTGTCCAGTGCTTTTATTTATTGATATCGTTTGCTAAAACTTGAGCCCATTCGGATAATCTAAACCGTGATCAAGTAAGCACCTGGTCACTTAGTTCCAGCTTCAAACACTGAGTCCAGGGTCAGTACAGGTCAGGTAAACCTACTCTTGCTTTCTTTGCCCAGAAGTTACATCTTAACACCAACCTCAGCAGAGCCTTTCCCTCCACTCGTGTCAAAATATTTCCGTTTCATACATCAGCCATGATGGGGTCTCTCTGAGATTGCCAATCTGGAACAAACTCAGGAGGAATTGTGCGTGTGGGCGCTTGATTGAGGGGTGTTATAATTGGAGTGTTAAAGATGAATGAAGGTGTTGAGAGGGTGGGGCAAGATTAATTGTTTCCTTTGATGCTTCAGGACAAGATGGTAAGCTTTTAAAATTCGAGCGGTGATCTCAGGAATCACTTCTTCATGCAAAGGGTAATGGAAATCTGGAACATTCTTTCTCACAAATAGCTATGGTTAAGAATCCGGCTGTTACTAAACCCTAGGATATTCCAAATAGCAGAAAAGAAATTTGGAATGCAATTTCGTTATAAATATGAGGAAAAATATGAAGACATTTCAGGAAAGAATGTTCCAGTCTTGTTGTAATAATTAAACGAAATAAATGTTTATTAAACAGTGAAATAATAAAGGCAATTAAAAACGTACACTTAATTACGTTAATGGTGATACACAAATATTTAACTTGATCCATTTCCAAATCCCTGTACTTTCCTAACCTCAGAGCTAAACATCTCCAAACACAGGCCCATAGGTTTTAAACTATAAACAAAATCCAACAATAGTTACCACACTCAGCACCTAGATCTTTTGTGGGTTTGCTTCTGACTTAGAATATAGACAAAATGGCTCTTTAAACATGAATTCTCCTGACACTCATTGGTTTGGAGTAAACACAGATTCCTGCTGTATGTGGCTGTGGGCTTGGATCAGCTCTCTGTATCACATAGATTCCACTGTTGATAGACTGCTTTTCCATTTGATATTTTCTTACCTGAACTACCTATCTTATAAGCCCTCCTTAATGAGACTTCTTACACGAGATCAACCTTTTAGAATATAAGAAGCCTCACAACACCACGTTAAAGTCCAATAGTTTTATTTGGAATCTAATGAAGGAGCAGTGCTCTGAAAGTTTGTGATACCAAATAAACCTGTTGAACCTTAACCTGGTGTTGTGAGACTTCTTACCATGCCAACCCCAGTTCTACATTGGCATCTCCACATTTTAGAACGTAAGTGTGAAATTAACCCTCACCTTCCATTTTGAGTGTTTACCATTTTTGTTTTAGTTCTGAAATTCTATGCCCTATTGTTACTCACTTCTCTTAGGTAAACATATGTTTATCATGCAGCTGGGCTAATCTACATATCAAAGACTTCAGCCCCTTCACCTCAGCCTATTTGTCTCCTTAACCAATTCCCATTTTAAAATATTTTGCTCTTTTTTAATCCTACACCCACCAGAACACATTCTAAATAATTAAATTCTCCAATTATCACGTTGTCCTTGACACTATTGAGGCTGAGAGTCCATTGAAAATTTCAAGGTTGAGAATGTTAGAATTTTGTTAAGTATTGGCATTAAGGACAGGGGGCTAGATGGCATTATATTACACAGGAGTCATGGTCTCATTGGCAGAGGGAACAAGGTCAAGCAGCTTAATGGCAATCTGTAATCAGTGGGTCAGAGCTGTTCAAACTTTTTTTTTAATATGGGAGGGGGATTATTTCCTAAGCCATCTTTGTTGATTTAGACACAAAGATAAAATGGTAATACTCTAATTAATTTGGTAAACCAGATCCCCAAAGGGCTCATTTTATGTGTTCTTGACAATGAGATATAAGGATAGACTGACTTGAGTTCTTCCCTTTAGAAATGACCTGGTCCTCACAGTGCATAGATCAGAAAATCACAGGAACACGTGTCACTTATGATTATGGACTGACTTCCTAACCACGTGCTACGTTAAGTAAACCTGCTTGTCGGGTCAGATATTTTTTCAGGAGACAGCGAACAATGACAGATGCTGCTATTTTTATATTCCGTATAACATTGCAACTTTTACATACTCAAGAAGAACCCTTCAACAACATCAATAAGGGAAATAATAAAAGCAGAACAGTTTATTTCCATGGATCAGTAAAGTCTAGGTTATCTGCGTGAGCTCCCCTGCCACCAGTGATCAGTGCGTTACAATCGACTGTACCTTCAGGGGGTCCAACAGAAGGAAGGCCAAATGTTTTATCACCATGGTGACTAATCCATAAATTGGAGAACATCCTTCCACTGGATTCTAATATGACTGGTCCGAGGGAAATTTTAAAATATTGCTGCAGTTGATTAGTGATTTTTGTAATAGTGATGATATTTTAAACCTCAAATTGGATTGTTAAAATGAAATTGATTTCACGTTCACTGAAAACAATATTTGTTTGGCTTTCCTTGCTAACTGCATTCAATTGCGGGCTCAGTTAGTCACATCTGAACTCCAGCTAAAACAACCCTAACCTAGTTCTAACCTATCTTATTTCTGAAACCATCTCCAGGCCTTACAATTCTTCTTATATCTGTAATCTGCTCTCGGCCTTCGAAACTCGTTTTCTGAAATTATTCTCCACCCTGAACAACTTGTATCTTTGTTATTATTTCACCTGGACAGAAAACTAGAAATACTGATTCCAC
Organism: Carcharhinus amblyrhynchos; assembly: GCF_965287045.1. Taxonomy (NCBI): domain Eukaryota; kingdom Metazoa; phylum Chordata; class Chondrichthyes; order Carcharhiniformes; family Carcharhinidae; genus Carcharhinus; species Carcharhinus amblyrhynchos. Next base: position 8,110,667 of record NC_137333.1, on the reverse strand, counting down.
AGGGTGTCACTGTGGTTAGCACTACTGTCTCACAGCTCCAGGGGCTGTTCAGTTCCCTGCTCGGGTCACTGGCTGTTTGGAGTTTCCACATTCTCCCTGTGTCTGCGTGGGTTTCCTCCGGGTGCTCCGGTTCCCTACCACAGTCCAAAGATGTGCAGATTAGGTGGATTGGCCATGCTAAATTGCCCCTTAGTGCCAAGGGGACTAGCCAGGGTAAATACATAGGGTTATGGAGATGGGCCCTGGGTGGAATGTGGTCGGTGCAGACTCGATGGGCCAAATGGCATCATTCTGCACTGTAGGGATTCTATGATTTCCTCTATTTGTTGCATGTTGGGGTAGCCCTATAACCCCAACCCCACTCCTCTTCATCAATGTGACAAGGTCAGTCTCACAGAGAGAAACGCAAACACAGCCATTTACACCACATAGCTAATTGAGGCCACTCAACCAATTGAGTTAATTTTGGCTCCCCATGGATCAACCCCACTCTCCTATTTATCCCTGTGGCCCTGCCAGCTTTTATTTCCTCCAAGTGACCTACTTCTTTTTGCAATCTTTGAATATTTCCACTTTCACCACTCTTGTAGGGAGCAAGTCCCAGGTTATAGCTACACCACATGGACTGCAGCCTTCAAGAAGGTAACCCACCACCACCTGCTCAAGGGTAATCAGCAATGGACAAATAAATGTTGGCCTAGTCAGTGATGACAACACCCCATGAATGAATAACAAATAAAATGATGCTTCATCAAATTTTGGCCTCAACCTCACATTCTGACTATCCCCCAATAACCTTTGACTCCTTTGTTAGAAAATAATCTACCTACACCTGCCTTAAAAAAAATATTAATTGGCTCTGCCTCTCTAGGGAAGAGAGTTCCAAAGATTCCCAAATTCCCAACCGATTGAGGAAAAAAGTTCTCTCATTTCTCATCTATCAGGCGAAGCTGGGAAATGCGAACACATTGGAAACTAGGAGCAACGTTGGACTGTTTGTTTAAGGCCTGTAATTCCATGGAGGGTATGAACATTCTTTTCGGCGTTTGATGTATAAGTTGCCTAAGAAAATAATGTTTAGTGACTAGTGTTGAGTCATTTGTTACTGTAAAAGTCTTAAAATGTGAAAGCTTGCCATGCCATTCTTTCAGCTGCTAACTAGCAATTCAAATTTCTTCTTAAAAGTTGTCAGCCTCTATAAAGATTGTAGCACTTATTGGTGACCTATTTGTAGCAGAGAATGCCATTTCACTTACTGGAAAATAAACTATTAGCTATTAAGCTAATAGAGGCCAGGCTTTTTAATTTTGAATATGATTCATTTAAGTATCTTTATTATGAGTTTTATTAAAATGTACTGGCCTCTTAATCTCTGCATATTTTACTTTCCAATCAGGATATTAAGTGGGATTTTCTTTGGAATTTCTCTCTTTAACTATTTCAGAATTAATTTAATGTTGTACATTTTACTGGTTTCACCACAAATAGAATTATAATAGACCCCAGCTGTCCCGTGTTAAGGAACTTAATGCCAACAGTAAAATATCAGGCAAGAAAGTGTGAAACTACCTTCCTGGTATATTGTGCTTGTAGACGGTGTGACTGCACAGGATAACAATGTTTACAAGGATCCCTTCAGTTGCTTCATCTGTAGTTACAGATTCTAATATGGTAATGACTCACAGCAGTGTGGCCATACAAATGCTTTGATCCATTTGTATCACGTTTCTCTCTCTGCTACTTAAAAGGTACCATTGTTCCCATTAAAATATCTGACGGAGGAACCTGGTGTGCTTATGTTCAAAGAGGAGGAGGAGGTGTTAGCGGCGGTACAGTTACAACATTTAAAAGACATTTGGATAGGTATATGGATGGGAAAGTGTAATAAATCTGTGGAGGCAGAAGTCCCTTCACCCAAATCCCTTTATTTACAAACTCTAACAGCAATACACGGAGTGCTAGCAGCCTGCACTCTACCTCCAGGGGTGCCAGAGGAACTGACACTCCCGGTTAAGTGCAAAGCAAAGATTTCCTGAATCAATTGGGTCTTTAATCAGGGAGTTCATACTCCAATAGGCCAACCTTAATGGCCTGATTGAAGTTGTTACAGAAAGGTTTTGAGAAATATGGTCCAAACACAGGTAAATGGAATTAGTTCAATTTAGGAAAACTGTCCAGCATGGATGAGTTGGGCTGAAGGGCCTGTGTCCATGCACTATAGTTTGTGCAGTATGGATCTCTTCAGCTGTCTCCCCAATTTCCTCTTAAAAGCCCCACTTGAGTCTGCCTCCACCGCACTCTGAAACAGTGCATTCCAGATCCTAATTACTCACTGCATAAAAGAAAACATTCTCATTTTATGCATGATAACAAGGCCAACAATATCTCTATTCTTACACAGGCATCAAGTAATCTGTTCAACAATATTCTCCGTGGGTGGGATTTTCTGACTGCATGCCCCAAGACCGGAAAATCTCACCCAAGGTCAATAGACCTTTGCATGATCCTGCTCACCTCCCCCCCTCCACCCCTGCCCCAACCACAGCAGTTACCATGGTGGGTGGGACAGCAAAATTCCACCCTTTGACTCAAAGTGGGATTTTCCAGCTGCGCTTGCCCCAAGGTCGGAAACTCCTGCCTTTGAATGGTTAGTCCCTCACCATGTATGATTCCCATGGTGGGCAGGGAGGGGGAACTCTGTCTCAAGTAGCCACACAGTTACGACACTGAAGGGGGACTTTCAGGCAATTGTGTTTGTCTAAGCCCTCTGCAAGAGTAACTCCACCCTTTAACTCCACCCTTCCACCCACTCCCAGCTTCCCAAGTTTCTTTTCTCTTCAGCTGTCTCCCCAATTTTCTCTTAAGAGCCACACTTGTGTCTGTCTCCACCACACTCTCAGACAGTGCATTCCAGATCCTAATTACTCACTGCAGAGAAGAAAACATTCTCATTTTATGTGTGATAACAAGGCCAACAATATCTCTATTCTTATACAGGCATCAAGTAATCTGTTCAACAATATTCTTTGATACTGACAGGACAGGAATATTTCTTCACCAGATAAATATCCAAAAGCCAATATTTATTTGTTCTGTGTCTGGGGAATACTGATTTCAGGCAAAAAAAAATCAATGGCAGGGGAAAGGGGCTAACAGGAGCAACCCTGTGACAACAGCAAAGTGATTTGAACCAACTGATCCATGTGGGGACATACAGCCATAGCTAAAATAGTTTTTGTAACCTTCATAGCGAGGGGGATTGAATATAAAAGTAGGGAGGTCTTGCTGCAGCTGTATAGGGCATTGGTGAGGCCGCAGCTGGAGTACTGTGTGCAGTTTTGGGCGCCGCACCTGCGCAAGGATATTTTGGCCCTGGAGGGAGTGCAGAGGAGGTTTACTAGGCTGATACCGGAGTTGAGGGGATTGAGCTATGAGGAGAGGCTGAATAAACTAGGCTTGTACTCGTTAGAGTTTAGATGAATGAGGGGAGATCTCATTGAGACTTATAAGATGATGAATGGGATGGATAGGATAGAGGTGGAGAGACTCTTCCCGCTCAAAAAAGACAGTAGGACTAGGGGGCACAGCCTCAAGGTAAAGGGGAGGCGGTTTAGAACGGAGTTGAGGAGGAACTTCTTCACTCAAAGGGTGGTGAATCTCTGGAATTCTCTGCCCGTTGAAGTGGTGGAGGCTGCCTCGCTAAATATTTTTAAGAAGCGGGTTGATGGGTTCTTGATAAGAGAGGGGATTAAGGGTTATGGGGAGAGGGCGGGAAAGTGGAACTGAGCCACGACAGATCAGCCATGATCTTATTGAATGGCGGGGCAGGCTCGAAGGGCTAGATGGCCTACTCCTGCTCCTATTTCTTATGTTCTTATGTTCTTATTACTGCACTTTTCACATACAATTCCAGCCCACTGTCGCATTAACTGGCTCATTTTATTATGGGTGGCATGGTGGCACAGTGGTGAGCACTGCCACCTCACAGAGCCAGGGATCTGGGTTCGATTCTCGGCTTGGGGTCACTGCCTGTGTGGAGTCTGCACATTCTTCCCCGCACCTGCGTTGGTTTCCTCCGATGCTCCAGTTTCCTCCTACGGTCTAAAGATGTGCGGGTTAGGTGGTTTGGCCATGGTAAAATTGCCCCTCAGTGTCAGGGGGATTAGTGCGGTAAATATGTGGGGCTATGAGGAGGTGGGATTGTGGTCGACACAGACTTGATGGGCCAAATGGCCTCCTTTTGCACTGTAGGGTTCTATGATTATTTTAAAAAGCTGCTCAAGTCATGTGCGATAGCCTTGTTATTGTTCCTCCCTCAATATTTCTAGGAGCTCTAAAGCACATTAGGCTGCTCACTGAGTGGGGTGTTTTCCAAGTTCATTCTACTCTGTCAAACTTATCAGCTGGAATTTTCCAGCTGTTGACATACCACCACTGCTACAAGCAAAGATGTAGAAAATTTGGCATTCAGCCAAATTTCTGTTCACTGTTGCAGGACCAGAGAATCCCTCTGGCATGAATGGCCAGAAAATTCTGCCCATAGTCTTACAAGAAAGTAAATATGAGAAAAGAAAGGACTTGCATTAAATGGCAACTTTCATATTCACAGAATGTTGTAAAGTGCTTTTGCAGCCAGTATTAATTCATAGGTAAATTGCACCAGAACTCTAGGGGTAAATCTCCTGTTCTTCTTCAATATACTACCATCAGATCTTTTATATTCACATAAGAACTAGGAGCAGGAGAAGGCCATTTGTCCCTCGAGACTGCTCCGCCGTTCAATAAGATCATGGCTGATCCTTTCATGGACTCAGCTCTACTTACCCACCCATTCACCATTACCTTAATTTCTTTAATGTTCAAAAATCTATCTATCATCACCTTAAAAGCATTCAATGAGGTAGCCTCGACGGCTGCGCTGGGCAGGGAATCCCACAGATTCACAACCCTTTGGGTGAAGAAGTCCCTCTTCAGCTCAGCCCTGAACCTGCTCTCTCTTATTTTGAGGCGATGTCCCCTAGTTGTAGTTTCACCTACCAGTGGAAACAGCCTCCCTGCTTCTATCTTGTCTATTCCCTTCAAATTTTATATGTTGGCATAAGATTTCCCCTCCTCATTCTTCTAAATTCCAATGAGTGTAATCCCAGTCTACTCTTTCCTCATAAGCCTACCCTCTAAACTCCAGAATCAACCTAGTGAATCTCCTCTGCACCTCCTCCAGTGCCAGGATATCTTTTCTTGTGTGAAATACAACACTTTTGTGATGACCTGAAGCACAGAAGCAAGCCAGTGTGTAATTCCTTTACAATGGAAGTGGAATCTGTAATTGTTTTTAAGAATGTTTGAAGGCCTTTTAAAGAATATTCATCAATCGCAAAGGGATCGATTGTGATTTTCTTGGGTAATGAGAAATGCTTGTTGATGCAAACTGACGAACCTTGACCTGGAAACAGTACTATCGGGCAGGAAGTTATGAAACAGATACAAAGAACAAAGAGAACAAAGAAAAACCCAGCACGGGAAACAGGCCCTTTGGCCCAACGAGCCCGTGCCGCCAGGCCACGAGGCCAGATAATAAGGAGAGCTAGAAGCAGAAGAGTTGGAGGGTGAAGGCCCAGAGGCAGCCATAATGAGGAAAGAAATCGAAACATGAAGAGGATCACAGAGATTACTTGTTTTTTATTCTGTTTTGGGAGAAAAGGGAGCACCTGGAGGCAATTGGAGGGATTCTCCATCCCCCCATGATGTATTTTGCATTTCATAATCGTAGGATCATAGAATCCTGATGATGCGGAAGGAGCTATTTGGCCCGTTGAGTCTGCACTATCCCTCCAACAGAGGATCCCACCCAGGAACTTACTCATAACCCCATGTATTTACCCCACTCATCCCCGGGGGATCCACACACACTGGGGCACTGAAGGGCATGGTCAAGCCACCTAACCAGCACATCTTTGCTCTGCGGAAGGAAACCGGAGCACCTGGAGGGAATCCATGCACACACAGGGAGAACGTGCAAACTCCACACAGACATTTATTACATTTATTTATTAGTGTCATAAGTCAGCTCACATTAACACTGTAGTGAAAATCCCCTGGTCGCCACACTCCGGAGCCTTTTTGTGTAGACTGAGGGAGAATTTTAGCATGGAAAATGCACCTAATCAGCATGCCTTTTGGACTGTGAGAGGGAACTAGAGCACTCGGAGGAAACCCACGCAGACGCGGGGAGAACATACAGACTCCACACAGACAGTGACCCAAGCTGGCAGTCGAATCCGGGTCCTTGGCACTGTGAGGCAGCAGTGCTAACTACTGTGCCACCATGCTGCCCCACAAGGCTGGATTTGAAGCTAGGTCCCTGGCACTGTGAGGCAGAAGTGCTGTTCTTTAGATCTCAAATCTATTTTATCATGGTAGGAAACGTAAAGTCTAAAGTATAACTGTTTACAACATAACATTCTCAACACTTTCTTGGTAACCACTGCAGCCACAAAGTTTGTCACATAACAAATCATTCTTCCTCCACATGTTACACATAATTCATTGGCAAAGCAGTAAGAGCCTTGACTGTGGGATAAGGGTAAAATATGTAGACAACAATACACATTAAAAATCATATTATTCTTATCGTGCAACCCAAGATTCAATGGAATTTCATGCAGTACACTTGTGGAGACATGTAACCCACAGTGACAGCACATTATCTAGAAAACCCTAAAAGCAGAAAACACAAAACCTAGTGAATAAAGTAACATTACAATTTAGATTTCTGTACAACAACAACATGGCTCAGAGCATTTGCCAGTGGATTGTATTGGTAAATATTGGAGTGTGCGTAGCTTTTAAATAGCATCGAGATTTCATTTAGCAGGAATTTAGTTAATGGAGTATATTCCACTTGCTGTGAATTTTACATATCAAAATATTTCTATTAGACTTAATGGTCTCTGCAGGACAGACAATGATCATTTCATTTACCCAGATCTAGAATGCTGGGTTAATTTGCACTTTTGTTACCTTAAGGGTGCAAATGCCTCAATGGTACCAATGATTACTGGTTGCATGCAGTCTATTAAAGTAAACATTCCTTACAAACTGAATTATATACTTCCTATTCAGCCTTCAGACATCTTTTATGTTCCATTAACCTTTTACAACATTTGTCTGGCAAATTGCTGTTTCTGTTGGAAGTCCAACTACAAAATGCTGCACTTGATGAATTGACTTGTTTAATTAAGAAGTGACTCGGTCTTGGAAAATTCACACTTGTTGATATGGGATTGTGTTACCTATGAGAATGTGGCAGAGAAAATGCTTGACGATTCCGCAGAATATGTGTGTCCCGTTCTGATCTCCCTAGGGATGGTTAACTTTAAAAAAAATTCAAACTTGTTGTTGACAGCGGAAAGGAGGACGCAAACAGATTTCACATTTTAAGACTTTGACTGTAACAGCCAGACTAAAAGCACAATTGACTAAACACTAATTTACAAAGCAACATATAAACTAAAGAACAAAAAAATCCCCCTTTTACTTTTAACAAACTCTGAACATTTGATATTCCCAGACTGAGTCCAAGATAATGCTTACCTCCCAAGGCCAAAAGAGAAAAAGCTGGAAAATCTCAGCAGGTCTGGGGGCATTTTTAAGGAGAGAAAAGAGCTGAGGTTTCGAGTCTAGATGACCCTTTGTCAAAGCTGTCTTTGTCATAACTCCCAAGGGCTCATTTCTGTTCTTCTACTTTCCCAGTCTGATAAAATCCAACCTACAAAGTGTCTTTCCTGATAATTCTTCTGCTAGCAAAATCCGGGTGAATCTTCCAATCTTCACAAATTTGATCTTTTCAATCCAAGCACGAGTTCTCACCTAAATTCCTGAATAGTGATCCATAGAGATTTTCAACCTCCTGTACGTCCCTCGCTCCCAAATCCTAACTTTGTGAGTTTCAGAAATATGTTTCGGAAGGCTTGTAACCCAATGCTACAAATGGTTTCCTAAGAACTCTTGTTCCTCTCATAGGTCATTTCTGTGGCAATGTGAATCACATGGGCCGTGTATCTAGGTACATATACTAATTAGCAATTCTTTAGACCGCAAATCTATTTTATCATGGTAGTAAATGTACAGTTTAAAGTATAACTGTTTATAATCTAACATTCTCAACACTTCCTTGAGATTTTGGAGAGTAGCAGCCTAACCACAGTAAACACAGATGTTGCTACCATTGTCTCCAACTGAACATCTTACACATCTTTCCAACAAAATAGCTGAGGCCTCCCATTATGTTATATCAACTATGTCACCCAGGCCTTTTATTTGGTTGACTACAGTACAAGGCACATGAATCTATTTATTCAAATCTAACTTAAAGATGCCATCCCAAAACATAACAATCTTATAAGCCCCGTCTATGTAACAATCCTCAAAAGGAAAGAATATTTTTGCATGGATAGGCTTTTACAGGAAGCTTAGTGAGATTTCTGACTGAACCAGAAGTATATTTCCTTGATAGTGGCTGGAATGCTCTGGTGCCGCACTGCTTTCTCAGAAGACTTTACTTTCTCTGAAGACCAGGGAAATTTGGCATGTCAGCTACGACTCTCACCAACTTTTACAGATGCAACATAAAACACATTCTTTCTGTTTGCATCACAGCTTAATATGGCTCTTGCTCTGCCCAAGACTGCAAAGAACTACAAAAGATGTGAACGTAATCCAATCCATCACGCAAACCAGGCTCCCATCCATTGACTCTGTCTAGACTTCCCACTGCCTCGGCAAAGCAGCCAGCATAATTAAGGACTGCAGGCACCCCGGACATTCTCTCTTCCACCTTCTTCCCTTGGGAAAAAGATACAAAAGTCTGAGGTCAACCGACTCAAGAACAGCTTCTTCTCTTTTGAATGGACTTATTTTGTATTAAGTTGATCTTTCTCTAAGCCCTAGCTACGACTGCAACGCTACATTCTGCACTCTCTCCTTTCCTTAACTATGAACGGTATGCCTTGCCTGCACAGTGCGCAAGGAACAATACTTTTCATGGCATACTAATACATGCGATAATAATAAATCAAATTAAATCAAATCCAAACTGCTGCCAGCAAGAAAGGCAAATTTGGTGCTCAGCCAAATCCCTGTTCACAGCAGTGTGGCTGGAGACTCCCAGCCACAGGTGAGGTTGGAGAACTCCTTCCTATGTCTTAACTTGTAGACAGTAAAGTGCCAATGAGTCATACCGGTGATTGTGATTTGAGCTTTATTTGAACACTTACAAGATTATGGACAGAGTGGGGGGATAGTCAGAAGCTTTTTCTCAGGGTGGAAGAGTCAATTACTCGGGGGTATAGTTTTAAGGTGTGAGGGGCAAGGTTTAAGGGAGATGTACAAAGCAAGTTTTTCTTTTGCACAGAGGGTGGTGAATACCTGGAACTCGCTGCTGGGGAGGTAGGAAGCAGATACAATAGTGACTTTTAAGGAGTGACTGGACAAATGCATAAATAGGATGGGAATGGAGGGATATGCTCCCCAGAAGGGTTGGGGGTTTTAGTCAGATGGGCAGCATGATCGGTGCAGACTTGGAGAGCTGAAGGGCCTGTTCCCATGCTGTAATTTCCTTTGTTATTTGTTCACTATGGTAATGCCTTTTCCTTTAACTAATGGACATAATTATCTGACAAGTTTTAATGTTGCAGAAATGCTGCTAATGGAGTTGAGGAGGAACTTCTTCACTCAAAGGGTGGTGAATCTCTGGAATTCTCTGCCCGTTGAAGTGGTGGAGGCTGCCTCGCTAAATATTTTTAAGACGCGGGTTGATGGGTTTTTGATAAGAGAGGGGATTAAGGGTTATGGGGAGAGGGCGGGAATGTGGAACTGAGACACGACAGATCAGCCATGATCTTATTGAATGGTGGGGCAGGCTTGAAGGGCTAGTTGGCCTACTCCTGCTCCTATTTCTTATGTTCTTATGTTAAAAACAACTTTCAGTTGCTCTGTTGTGAATTTCCAACATTACCTATTTCTTCTTGAAAGGAAATTCTTCTTTTCTCTCTCAATTCGTATGTTCCAGATACATTGAGTCCTCAAGAGGTATCAACCAGTTGAGACAGACCTAAAATGATGTTGGATATTGAAGATACCTGTTCTCCATTCACTTGCTGTCCACACACCGCATTGATACATCCAGCTGGCACACATACTCATGAATGTTCCATTTTGTTTGCTTCATGTATGCTTGTTTATCAAGTTGAAAGTGAATGAGAATTCAGAAGGCAATACTTTATTGCCCTGGCATCTAAGATAAGATACTCTGAGGCCAGGTTGAACAAGGGTAACATTTTAAATTGAACTATCCCATGAAGTGCAGTGGCCACTGCAGCGCAGAATCACAGGAATGTTGCAGTGTACGGTACACAGGAGGACATAAGAACATAAGAACATAAGAAATAGGAGCAGGAGTAGGCCATCTAGCCCTTCGAGCCTGCCCCGCCATTCAATAAGATCATGGCTGATCTGTTGTGGCTCAGTTCCACTTTCCCGCCCTCTCCCCATAACCCTTAATCCCCTCTCTTGTGGGAGATTCTCCCAAAAAAGTTCTAAGTGTCGAACTCGCGTAAAAACGGGAATAAATCACACTGCTTTTTTCAGTGGAGATTTCAAAATGAATCTCCCACACTTCTGAGTGCGCGATAGTGATTCACTCCAAAAATTCGGGGAAGGGCCTATTCTCACGGGAGAGGCTGACAGCATAGCACTGAGCGGACCACTGCGCACTCGCTGATCTGTCAGTGCCGAGATTGGCGCAAGTACAGTGGCCCAGCACTGCTGGCCTCCCAAATGCACAACACCAAGCTAAAGTCCAACCTTTAACCTGGTGTTGTGAGACTTCTTACTGTGTTCACCCCAGTTCAACGCCAGCATCTCGGCATCTCAATTGCTGGCCAGCCTCATGGCCCCACATTGCTGCCATTCCAATCGTCCCAACAACCTAACCGCTTTCCCCAAAAAAGGGCTGGGCTAGCCACAAACATCCACCCCCATCCCCCGATTCCCCTGCAGACCTGACTCCACCCACAGTCACGATAACCCGCCCCCCCCGCCCCAAAGCCCCGATCCCCTGGTAGGCCACCTCCCCCTCATCCCCACCCTGATGACCAGGCCCAATCGCTAACCTCCGTCCCTCTGTCGCTCAACCCAAATGCAGATTGGCTGTGGGATGCCCCCCAACGCAAATAGATCGCCACCCCTGAGGCCCTGCCCCCATCGGCAAACACCCCCCCCCCCACCCCCCCCCCCCCCCCCCCCCACCAACTGGCCCTATGTCTGATGGGCATTGCCAAGGTGCCTCCTGGGCATTGGCACTTTGCAGGGGGCCCAGGCTGGAATTGCCAAGGTGGCAAAGCCCAGGTGGCACCCCCCCCCCCCCCGGATGCCCGACCATCTGTGGGGCCTCAATTGCCCCCCCCTTCATTCCAGCGGAGTTGGGTTGCCAGCTCCCTGCTAGTGGAGAGCTATTCTAAACCCCGCTTGAGTGAAAAACTCCTGGCAGGGGAGGGAAATGCAAGTGGGCTCAGAGACTTTGGACCTGGGCCCACGAAGGATATTTAAATTGGATTGAAATTACAATTTCATTAGGCAAGGAGTTGACAGCATCGCAAAGAACTGTCCTCTGTGGGAGAATTGTCACCTATTTATTTATTAGTGTCACAAGTAGGCTCACATTAACACTGCAATGAACTTACTGTAAAAATCCCCCAGTCCCCACACTCTGGCACCTGTTCGGTTAAACTGAGGGAGAACTTAACATGGCCAATGCACCTAACCAGCATGTCTTTTGGATTGTGGGAGGAAACAAGAGCACCCGAAGAAAGCCCACACAGACGTGGGGAGAAAGTGCAAACTCTACACAGACAGTGACTCAAGCCAGGAATCCCTGGCGCTGTGATATCATTATGCCGGATGGTAAAACGCGATTGGCTGAGTTACTTGTCAGGAATTATTATTGATCTATGTTTACTAAATGTAACTGATTTTGAATTAATTTGAGGCGGGAATGATCAATAAGGAAATCTCTAATTTATCTGTTTTTGATTGTACACATTAGATTCATCGGAGAGGTTCTGTTGCTCTATTCCAGAGTGGCTTAACCCTTTTGGTGATCTCTAAGCAGTTGCTTGTTATTTCTTGTTTTAATTAAATGTTATGTGTTTATACAGAGTATCTGCCTGATGAGTTATTTATCATCTGTAGTCAAGTCAATACTGACCACACCCCACAACATTTCAGTTTGATTTGAGAATTCACAAGGCAATGTTGTGATTTTATGTAATTCTCAATAAAAGTTACTCACAAACGTCCTGCAATTCTCAGAAGCATTTTTCAGGAATTGAGTAAGACAAGCATGTACAGTCCTCACTGAAATGTGAGGCGGCATTATTGGCCGCAAGTATTGCTGAAACAATCGCATTCTTCTGAACCCGACCGTGACAAGATTAATTATCCTGTTGGCTTTTTTCTTTTTTCTGCTAACACAAAATCTTCATTTGCAGTAAATTAATTTATCAAACGAGCTAGTCCCTTAAATAAAACCATAAAAGCAACAGTTCAAAGAGTTATCAGGTTTCATGCAAACAGACAGTTATTTCATCTGTGCCAGTCCAAACACGAGCAACCAGCTGCCATCTGCCAGAGACACAGAGAGAAATAGAAAACAAATCTAAATAAAACATCTTTGTTTTCTTTTAATAGCACACTCATGGAAATGCTTGGCAGCTTGGTACAACCACCCATCTGTTTGTTATTTAATATGTGTGAATAGATGGGGTAATGAACTGGTTTTTGGAGCATTCAGCAGCAAGGGAGCACAAGTTTACTTCTAACACACGATAGTTGAAGTGAGGCATTGCTCTTTTAATCCCACACAAGGCAAGTGACAAATGAACTTCCATAGTTAATTCAGAAGTTACAGCGCAGTGGCAGACTACCAGATTGACACAAGTATTTATGCCCCACATCTGTCACCTCTCAGCATTAACTGGATGAGAGTGAAACTTGCACTGTACAGTGGCACGGAACCTGTGCCTGAGAAAGCGACCTGTAGCAACAGAAATGTTTCAAACACTAAAACTCAGGTACATAATATGGAAAATAAAACTGCTTATGACTATAGATGCTTTGTGCAAGGTATTCCAGACACTTACAACATATAATTGTGGGCAGCACAGTAGCACAGGGGTTAGCACTGCTGTCTCACAACACCAGGGACCCGGGCTCGATTCCCAAATTGGGTCACATTTTGTATGGAGTCTGCACGCTCTCCCCATGTCTGCATGGGTTTCCTCTGAGTGCTCTGGCTTCCTCCCACAGTCTCCAAGATATGCTGGTCAGGTACATTGACCCGAACAGGTGTAGGAGTGTGGCGACTAGGGGAATTTCACAGGAACTTCATTGCTGTGTTAATAAAAGCCTTACTTGTGACTATTAAATAAATTGAAAAAAAGGTTTAAAACTTTATACAGGAGAGGATATTGCTACCGCAATGAATTGTTAAGATGACTGCTGTTTCAGAGTTGCTCTGGCTGCACTAAATCATAGAATCCCTACAGTGCAGAAGGAGGCCATTCAGCCCATTGAGTCTGCACTGACAACAATCCTATCTTGGCCTTAATCCCCATCAGTCCACATATTTACCCTGCTAATCCCTCTAATTTATGCATCCCTAGACACTAAGGGGCAATTTAGCATGGCCAATGCACCTAATTTGCACATCTTTGGAGTGTGGGACGAAACCAGACCACCCAAAGAAAACCCACACAGAGATGGGAAGAATGTGCAAGCTGCACACAGACAGTGACACAAACCTGGGAATTGAACCCGGATCCCTGATGCTGTGAGGCAGCAGTACTAACCACTGTGCCACCTTGCTGCCGCAATAAATTGGCATTGCACAATATGGTGGTGTCAGTACATTAAATCTTCTTGCTATGCCCTTGGTGTACACATTCTGCGAGGGTGTACTGGGCTTGAGGTCACAATGCCAGGGGCCAGCAGGCAATGAAAATCACTGGCTCCCTGGGAAACATTGGCATATTCATTAGTGGTAGAAGTGGTGGGACGGTGGCGGTGTAATGGTATTGTCACTGGGCTATTAATCCAGAGACCCAGGGTAATGCTCTGGGAACCTGGGTTCGAATCCCACCATGGCAGATGGTGGAATTTGAATTCAATACCAAACTGGAATTAAAAGTGATCACGAAGCCATTGTCAATTGTCGTAAAATCCCACCGAGTTCACTAATGTACTTGAAGGAAGGAAATCTGCTGTCTTTAGCTGGTCTGACTTATATGTCACTCCAGAGCCACAGCGATATGGTTGACACTAAATGCCCTTGGGGATGGCCAATAAATGTTGGACCAGCCAGCGATGCCCACATCCCATGAATGAATTGAAAGAAAAGAGAGAGCAGTAGTGAGGACTCAGTTGAGGAGAGGAAGGTAGTCTATACAACAAGAGAGCGCTGCTCTGGATCAAATCGTTAAATATTTGATGCCAAGCTCCCATGGATCACTTACTGGAAACGGTCGGTGTGTGTGAGTGTGTGCGTGCATGCGCATGCGTTGGTGGTCAGTGTTGCGTGTCTGTGTTTTGGGGAGGTGGTTGTGTTTGATTTGATTTGATTTATTTGTCATATGTATTCACATACAATGAAAAGTATTGTTTCTTGCGTACTATACAGACAAAACATACCGTTATAGAAAAGGTAACAAAAGAGTGTAGAATGTAGTGTCACAATCATAGCTAAGGTGTAGAGAAAGATCAACTTAATGCAAGGTAAGTCCATTCAAGAGTCTGATGGCAGCAGGGAAGAAGCTGTTCTTCAGTCGGTTGGTACATGACCTCAGACATTTGTATCTTTTTTCTAACAAATGAAGATGAAAGAGAGAATGACCGGGGTGCGTGTGATCCTTAATTATGCTGGCTGCTTTGCCAAGGCAGCGGGAAGTGTGGACAGAGTCAATGGATGAGAGGCTGGTTTGAGTGATGGATTGGGCTGCATTCATGACCTTCTGTAGTTTATGCGGTTTTGGTCAGAGCAGGAGCCATACCAAGCTGTGATACAACCAGAGAGAATGCTTTCTATGGTGCATCTGTAAAAGTTGGTGAGAGTCATAGCTGACATGCCAAATTTCTCACATCTTCTGAGAAAGTAGAAGCGTTGGTGGGTTTTTCTTAACTATAGTGTCTGTGTGTGTGTGCTGTGTGCATATTGGCAGGGTTGTGTGTGTCTTCAAGGGGGGTGGGTGAGGGGGTGGTTATTGTGAAGTGGTGCTGGCTGCTCAATCCCTCTGAATCCCCTGTGTCACACTTTAGGCCTTGATGAGTTTTGTGCATGGCTTGTGTTCTGGCTGTTGGTTTCTGGCTGGCTGTATGCTGGCTTGGTGAGTGAGTCAAGTGCACACAAATTTTAGGTCCCTGCACCTGATGACACGGAGAGTGTGTACGTCCTGTCAGGAACCTGCACTGTGTTCTTATAAACAGAACTTAGTGCCGGCACATTCACCGTTCTGGAACCACATTCATTTAAAAAAACATTGTCTTTGAGAGATTTACAGAGCTAGAAATTTAAGATAGCTACATGATCACTCAGAGTTATAAATGATATAATTTTCAAGACTAAAATTGGATTCATTATCAAAGAAGGAAGCCCTTCAGTTGTTACATCAGTTTCTATATTCAAAATACTAATTGTATGCACCTAGGATTTGAGTCGGTAATAAATAATGAAATTATCAGGTTGCAATTGTCACTAATTGTAAATTTTTAACTTTTTTTGTGAAAATTGAAATTTGTAGAGGTTAAAGATTCAAAATGTTTACAAATGTAATTTTCAAATGAAGAATTAACCAAGTTTAAAGTCTATTTGTTAGTATCACAAGTAGGCTTACATTAGTACTGCAATGAAATTACTGTGAAAATCACCTAGTTTAATTTAGGCACAGTTAGATTTACTTAGATATCACGTTCTTGGAATGAGTGGACTGTCTCATGGGGAAGGGTTAGGCAGAATAGATTTGTTTCCAATTGAGTTTGGAAGAGTGAGGAGTGACCTGACTGAAGTATACAACATCCTGAACGGTTTCAACAAGGTGGACATGGAAAGGATATTCCCTCTTGCAGGAGAATCCAGAACTAGGGGACACATTTAAAATTAGTTTAAAGTTTGTTTGTGAGTGTCACAAGTAAGTTTACAGTAACACAAGTCACTGTGAAAATCCATGAGCCAACACACATTCCGGCGCCTGTTTGGGGACACTGAGGGAGAATTTAACATGGCCATACTCCCATACTCCCTCCTACCCACTACATATCTCTTGATACCTTTGGAGTCTAGAAATCTATCAATTTTCTTTTAAAATATATTCAGTGATTTTGTCTTTGCAGCCACCTGTGGTTGGGAATGCCACAGGTCCACCTTTCTCTCAGTGAAAAATTTCTCCTCATCTCAGTCCTAACTGTGTATTCTGGGACTGTGACCCCTTTGGGTGAATCTTCTCGTTCCACCTGGCCTGGGAATCGCAGCGGGTGGACCACAGAAAGGTCCGTTGACCTCAGGCGGGATTTTTTGGTTTCGCGGCGAGAACGACCGGAAGAGTCCCGCCCCTTGTTCCAGAGTCCCCAGCTAGGAGAAACATCTGCTGAAATCTTGCTGACTTTCACGCTGGCGGGATCTTTTGGTTCTACGGATGGTGCAGCCCCGCTCTAGATTTCCAGGTGGTAAGGGGTGTGTTCAACAGGACACCCCGTTGACAAGGCAGTGCTGTAAGATTCTATCGCTGGTGAGTGACGCATTGCCTCCTGCTGCCACGCAATGAGAGAAAAATCCTATCCATCATTCCTGTACCTGTCTAGCTCTCTTCCTCTTTCAATGAGATTCACTTATTCTTAATATCATAGAGTCATAGGGGTTTACTGCATGGAAACAGGACTTTCAGCCCAACTTATCTATGCCACCCTTTTTATCAAAACCATGAAGTTATCCCCACTTGCCAGTGTTTGGCCCATACCTCTCCAGACCCATCTTGCCCATGTAGCTGTTTAAAGATTTTTAAAAGACATAATTGTACCTGCCTCTACTACTACCTCTGGCAGCTTGTTCCAAACTCTCGGTGTGAAAATATTGCCCCTCTGGATCCTTTTTTTATCCCCCCCTCTCACCTTAAACCTATACCCTCTAGTTTTAAACTCCCCGCCTTTGGGAAAAGATGCTGACTATCTAACTGATCTATGCCCCTCATTACTTTGTAGACCTCTTCCAAATGAATATCTTGAAAATGTATTGAACATCAATGTTCTGAGGACCTGGGTTCAAACCCCGCCATAGCAGGCGGTGGAATTTGAATTCAATAAAAAAAAATGTCTGGAATTAGGAATCTACTGATGGCCATGGAACATAAGAAATAAGAAATAGGAGCAGGAGTAGGCCATCTAGCCCTTCGAGCCTGCCCCGCCATTCAATAAGATCATGGCTGATCTGTCGCTGCTCAGTTCCACTTTCCCGCCCTCTCCCCATAACCCTTAATCCCCTCTCTTATCAAGAACCCATCAACCCGCTTCTTAAAAATATTTAGCGAGGCAGCCTCCACCACTTCAATGGGCAGAGAATTCCAGAGATTCACCACCCTTTGAGTGAAGAAGTTCCTCCTCAACTCCGTTCTAAACCGCCTCCCCTTTATCTTGAGGCTGTGCCCCCTAGTCCTACTGTCTTTTTTGAGTGGGAAGAGTCTCTCCACCTCTATCCTATCCATCCCATTCATCATCTTATACGTTTCAATGAGATCTCCCCTCATTCTTCTAAACTCTAACGAGTACAAGCCTAGTTTATTCAGCCTCTCCTCATAGCTCAATCCCCTCAACTCCGGTATCAGCCTAGTAAACCTCCTCTGCACTCCCTCCAGGGCCAAAATATCCTTGCGCAATACCATTGCCAATTGTCGGAAAAAAAGCCATCTCGTTCAGCAATGTACTTTAGGGAGGGAAATCTGCTTTCTTTGCCTGGTCTGTCTTGAATGTGACTCCAGAGCCACAGCAATGTGGTTGACTCTCAACTGCCCTCAGGAATTAGGGATGGCCAATAAATGCTGTAAGAAGTCTCACAACACCATGTTAAAACCCAACAGATTTATTTGGTAGCACAAGCCACTGGCTTTTGGAGCGTTGCTCCTTCATCAGGTAAGCGGGAGTACTGTTCACAAACAGCGCATATCAAAACACATCAGGCCGACATCATGTGTGCGGAACTTGGCTATCAGCCTCTGCTCAACCACTCTACGTTGTCGTGTGTTGTCAAGACCGCCCTGGAGAATGCTTGCCCGAAGATCAGAAGCCAAATGCCCATAACTGCTGAAGTGTTCCCCAACAGGAAGAGAACACTCTTGCCTGGTGATTGTTGTGCAGTGTTCATTCATCCATTGAAGCGTCTGCATGTTCTCCCCAGTGTACCATGCCTCAGGACATCCTTTCCTGCAGTGTGTCAGGTAGACAATATCAGCTTCAACCAGGATCTTGGTTTCATGTCACACTATCTGTAACCCCCACGACTTGCCTGGGCTTGCAAAATCTCACTAACTATCCTAGCTGAAGACAATACACATTCTCTAATCAGTTCTTAACCCTCTCTCCACTCACATTGTCTGTATCTTTAAGACTTGATTACCTGCAAAGATTTGCATTCCAACCATTATTTTGTAAATTGAGTTTGTGTCTTTATATGCCCTGTTTGTGAACAGAACTCCCACTTACCTGATGAAGGGCAGCGCTCCGAAAGCTACTGGCTTATGCTACTAAACCTGTTGGACTTTAACTTGGTGTTGTGAGGCTTCTTACTGTGTTTACCCCAGTCTAATGTTGGCATCGCCACACCAACAAATGCTGGCCAAGCAGCAACATTCATGTCCCACAAATCAATAAAAAAACTAAGTAAAATTCAGCTTCACATTTCACTCTCTAATACAGATAATAGATTCTGCTTGACTTTGTTGTGTTTCTCAATACAATTCACCCTTAATCAGCATAACTGGTGCAACAAAATCGCAGAAATTTCAAGTCTAATTGTGTTTGGTGGAAGTCAATGTTTCTATGAGCTTTTGTGTTGGCTTTACAAACATCAAGGTGAAAGCTGTTCTTGATTAACAATGAGGCTGACTCATTGCCCCCTGTTTCCCCTCGACCCACCCACCCCTACCCCCCAAAAGCTGAACTAATCATCATTAGGAATATTTATTAATTGAACTCATGCACAAACTTTTAAGCTGGACTTTTTGAGCACTTACAGGTATGTTTCGAAAAGTTTTTAATAAAGTTTTTTTCCCCCTAATTTAATAAGGAACAAACTGGTGCACATATATCTCACTAGAAAATTGTTTGCAAAATTATCAAATAAATAGAAGAAAAAACTGCAATGCTGGAAATCTGAAATAAAAAACAAAAGCAAAATGCTGCTGGAAACCTGAAATAAAAAATCATAGCAATTTACTGCAGCTGCTGGAAATCTGAAATAAAAAGTCATTGCAAAATACTACAGATGCTGCAAATCTGAAATAAAAAGTGATGGCAAAATACTGCAGATGCTGAAAATCTGAAATAAAAAAAAGCCAAATACTGCAGATGCTGCAAATCTGAAATAAAAACAGAAAATGCTGGAAATGCTCAGCAGGTCTGGAAACATCTGCGGAGAGAGAAACAGAGTTAATTTTTCAAATCCATAGTGGATGCTATTACAGCTATTGGGTTTTGCCAGTATCTTCTGTTTTTATATGGAAAATTGTCAAGTCATCTTCCACCATATGAAACCAGGTTACTCACAGGTGGTGGACACTGGCATGGTGACTAAAATACTTGTTTTTGTGGTAAGCCCTTTTTCATCTGTATACATCGAGCATCATGAAGTTACCACTCATATATACTTTCTAAAGAAAATCTTTTTCAGGCAGCATGGTGGCACAGTGGTTAGCACTGCTACCTCACAGCGCCAGGAACGCAGGTTCAATTCCTGGGTTGGGTCCCTGTCTGTGTGGAGTGTTCACGTTCTCCCCATGTCTGCATGGATTTCCTCTGGGTGCTCCAGTTCCTTAGGTACATTGACCTGAACAGGCGCCAGGGTGTGGTGACTCGGGGAATTTCACAGTAACTTTGTTGCATTGTTAATGTAAGCCTTACCTGTGACTAATAAATAAATTTTTACTTTTAAAGCAAAAATTATATTTAAAAAACTGCCTAAGGTAAGGTGGAGTAGCCATAGTAAACGTGCAGGGATACGGGGATAGGGTGGAGGGGAGGGGTTGGGAGGGATTCTCTTTTGGAGAGAGACTTGATGGACCAGATGGCCTCTTACTGCACTGCAGGGATTCTATGTTTCTCATGCAACATGCCAATATTCCTAAGGGGAAAATCATAACATGAACAATTACTATATTTGACCTAATGGACTCCTGCCTCCACGCACTGCAGTCAGCCAGATCCCATAAAAATGGAGCTGTTAGCCATGATACCACAACAGCAGAAGAAACATTGAAGTTCACAATACAAGACCTCAAGAGGCTGAAAATATATCAAAGAAACAAGGGTATTTCTTAAAGTTATGAGATAGCTTGGTTTCTGTCAGAGAGAGAGAAAAGCAGCGGAAACAGCTTTTGAAGGAAAGTGCCCGCAGCTTTGAGTCCTTCAGCTCTCTTTACTATTGCAACATTCGGGAAAAATGCAGACTTCATTAGTTTTTTTTTACGGCCACTGAAAATCTCCCCAATTCCACAGCATGTCTAGAGGGTTATATATAAAACAATTATAAAAGGAAAATAAAGACACCTGCTGGCATAGAACTGGGATTCTGAAATATTCTGTAACCTGTTGAAAGGGGGAATTGAAACAACGTGCGTTACACAAAGCCTTACTTTTAAGTTGCGTTACGTTCTAATGAAAAAAATATGACCAACTAATGAGACAGTGAAGATTTGGATAATTGTTCCTTTTAGAGTTGGTAACATTTCCAACAGTTGTTGGCCATCAGAACAAAACTAATGGGGTTTATTAAACTGGAGGCAACACATCTGCAAAACATTTCCTCACATTCTTTTTGATAATCTTCTCTTGATTTTTATGGTTTAATTAATATAGATGCCGAGCGCATTACTTATAGCAGCAGTGTATGAAATCCTACGATTACAAATTATGTCACTAATATCCTTAAATATCGATTTCCAACGCACGCTGCTATTTTCTCTTTCATTGCCAGCAACAACAGCAGTGCCACCAGTTTTACATGCAATGGTGCACTTTTCCTGGGAATGATTTGACAGAAATTCTGAATTTCGTAAGAAGCTTATAATTTATTTATTAGTATCACAAGTAGATTTACATTAACACTGCAATGAAGTTACTGTAACCTCCCCTCCCCCCGCCACCAGTCGCCTGTTCATATACACTGAGGGAGAATTCAGCACGGCCAATGCACTTAACCAGCACATCTTTCAGACTGTGGGAAGAAACTGGAGCACACGGAGGAAACCCACGCAGACACAGGGAGAATGTGCAGTCTCCGCACAGAGAGTAACCCGAGCCAGGAATCGAACTCAGGTCCTGTTCGATGAGAGTACTTAGTGAGGCACGGTGGCACAGTGGTTAGCATGGCTGCCTCACAGCACCAAGGACCCATGTCCGATTCCTGCCTTGGGCCACTGCCTGTGCAGAGTCTGCACCTTCGTACCGTGTCTGTATGGGTTTCCTCCGAGTGCTCCAGTTTTCTCCCACTGTCCAAAAGACATGCTGGTTAGGTGCATGGGCCATGCTAAATTCTCTCTCAGTGTACCAAACATGCGCCAGGATGTTATGATTAGGGGATTTTCACAGTGACTTCATGTAAGCCTACTTGTGACACTAAGAAATAAACTAAAACTTAAAGAAAAGCTTTACTTGGAGAACTAAATGAAGTTGTACCATACAGAGAACTGTCTCAATAGTGCTCCAAAGTTTTGAGATACCTTACTCAGGAAAGAATTAAGTCAGGTGGCTATCTTTTTACCTACATAACAGTAACTGCATTGCAACATTTATTCATTGGTCAGAGAGTGCTTTGGACATGAGGGAGGCAACTCTGAATATTATCTTAAAGATAAGGTGTTGTCTCTTCATCAAAACATTCACAAAAGGTATTCGGGTAACAAGTAATCAAAAATGCCAACTGAATGTTGGCTGTAATGCAACAAAGAGGACATTTTTCTAAAACTGCTTCAACTTTTGTCCATGCCGCATTGCA
Source organism: Carcharhinus amblyrhynchos (assembly GCF_965287045.1). Classification (NCBI taxonomy): domain Eukaryota; kingdom Metazoa; phylum Chordata; class Chondrichthyes; order Carcharhiniformes; family Carcharhinidae; genus Carcharhinus; species Carcharhinus amblyrhynchos. Next base: position 8,088,361 of record NC_137333.1, on the reverse strand, counting down.
TTGAGTTTTGGGCCTTTCGTTTTGGGAAGGGGATCTTGGAAAGGCTGCCATACAAATTCACCGCAACAATACGATGCCTTAAAAGGTTAAAGTATGAGGCTAGCTTGCATAAACTTAACTTTCATTGTCTTGTGTTTAGAATGTGATGTAATTGAGCCATTTAAATGGATTCTATTAGGTAGGTACAGAGGACTGGATTTTATGTGTCCGAATTGGGCATGTTTTCAGCGGGCATCATATAAAATTGGCCAGGTGGCTTTTCGACTGCTTTCTTGCCCACCCCTGATCTGGATCGCATAACACCTTAGGTGAGTGGGCGCCAAATTCAGATGCCTGCCTGACATGGTCAAATGAATAGTTAGCCATTTGGTAGTACCAAACGTGAGTATTGTTGAGAAAAGGGACTTTTTTCCCAAAACGTTTTTGCCTTAATCTCATCAGAATAATATGCAAAAATACCAAGTGTAAAGAGAATAACAGTTTACACTTTATGAGAAAAGAATGCTGATTGTTTGGTTTGTGGAATCTGATAGGTAGAAGTATTGCCACGGAAAATCCACCAATTGATGATGACTGGCAGTAACCCAGGGCCGGAATTGAACCTGGGTCCCTGAAGCTGTGAGGTAGCATTGCTAACGACTGTGTCACCATGCTGCCCTTTACAATGCCTCTTAACTTTGCATTATCAACAACCATGTGGCTTTCTATTTCATGATCTGAAGTTGTTATCCTTAGTTATAGACTCAGCAATTTCCCGGCAACTGACTTAGGCCAGTAGGTGTATAAATCTTTGATTTCCCTCTCCTGTCATTCAAAGAAGAAAGAACAAAGAAAATTACAGCACAGGAACAGGCCCTTTGGCCCTCCAAGCCTGCACTGACCATACTGGCACCATATCCCTTTATTCCCAGCCTATTCATGTACTTGTCAAGATGCTCCTTAAAAGTCACGATCCTATCCTCTTGCACTACCTCCCCCGGCAACAAATTCCAGGCACCCACTACTCTCTGTGTAAAAAATCTGCCTCTTACATCTCCTTTAAACCTTACCCTCACACCTTAACCCTATGCCCCCTAATAATTGACTCTTCCATTCTGGGATAAAGCTTCTGACTATCCACTGTGTCCATGCCTCTCATAATCTTATTAGGCTTATGTCAGGTTTCCCCTCAACCTCCGTCATTCCAGTGACAACAAACCAAGTTTCTCCAACCTTTCCTCATAGCTCATGCCCTCCATACCACGCAACATCCTGGTGAATCTTTTCTGTACACTCTCAAAAGCCTCCACATCCCTCTGGTAGTGCGGTGACTGGAATTGAACACTATATTCCAAGTGCAGCCTAATTAAGGTTCTATAAAGTTGCAACATGACTTGCCAATTTTTAAATTCAATAACCCCAACCGATGAAGGCAAGCATGCCTTATCGCTTTTGACTACCTTCTCCACCTGCATTGTCACTTTCAGTGACCTGTGTACCTGTACAGCCAAATCCCTTTGCCTATCAATACTCTTAAGGGTTCTGCCATTTACTGTATATTTCCTATCTGTGTTAGACTTTCCAAAATGCATTACCTCACATTTGTCCGGATTAAACTCCATCTGCTATCTCTCTGCCCAACTCTCCAATTGACCTATATTCTGCTGTATCCTCTGATGGTCCTCATCGCTATCTGCAAACCCACCAAGCTTTGTGTCATCCGCAAACTTACTAATCAATCCAGTTACATTTTCCTCCAAATCATTTGTATGTATTACAAACAGCAAAGGCCCCAGCACTGATCCCTGAGAAACATCACTTGTCACAGCCCTCTGTTCAGAAATACCCCCTCCCACTGCTACCCTCTATCTCCTTTGACCGAGCCAGTTCTGTATCCACCTTGCCAGCTCACCTCTGATCCCATGTGACTTCACCTTCTGCACCAGTCTGCCATGAGAGACCTTGTCAAAGGCCTTACTGAAGTCCATGTAGATAACATCCAAGGCCCTACCCTCATCAATCAGCTTTGTCACTCCCTCGAGAAACTCAATCAAGTTCATGAGACATGACCTCCCCTTCATAAACCTTCCTCATAAATTACTGAGTGACAAGCATGATTTTCTAATCTGAAGAAATAAGATCGGTTGAGAATTCTCCAGTTAGGAGGAAATGGATTTCTGCATGACCATGCTTAAGTACATGCGAAAATCTGTGCTCTCAGCATCCGAATGAAACTAAATACTTTCATGTTGCTGTCAAATTGATTTACCTGGCTCTTGTATTAACATTAGCATATTACCATTCACAGCTTCTGTGAAACTCAAATGATGCAATGTACACAAACAGGTACACATACAGGTACACATACAAGTATGCATATATGTACACGTACAGGTACATAAACAGGTATACGTACAAGTGCATGTACAAGTACATGTACAGGTGCACGTACAGGTGCATGTACAATGCATGTACAGGTACCTGTAACTTTGTGCTTCAGAATCAATGGTAAAATCTAAAATCACAATAAGTTGTTTGTGGCTTTTTAGTGTCATCAAGAGACTCCAGACATTGTTTGAAACTAAAGGTATTTTTTAAGTAAGAGAAACTTAGGTACAGGAACCTTTACAGCTTTGCACTACCCTTTTCTTATTTATTACTGTCACAAGTAGGCTTACATTGCAATGAAGTTACTGTGAAAATACCTGAGATGCCACACTTTGGAGTTTGTTCAGGTACACCGAAAGAGAACTTAGCATAGCCAATGCACCTAACCAGCACGTTTTTCAGACTGTGAGAGGAAACCGGAGCACCCGGATGAAATCCATGCAGACATGGGGAGAAAGTGCAGACTCCGCACAGACAGTGACCCAAGCCGGGAATCAAACCCAGGTCCCTGGCACTGTGAGGCAGCAGTGCCAACCGCTGATCCACCATTCTGCAGCAGCCCCAATCCTTACATGTTTACGATATGGGCTCTAGAAGATTCTGCCTGAGAGAGGACTCCAACCTCTGGTGTGGTCACTCACTCTCAGTTTCCATTTGTTCCCTTAAGCCAGGTGACAGATTTCTGCTGTACTGGTTTAAAGAGACAAACACACATTCACAACAGGTTGCACACTTAGTTTTTCATCTTTGGCATATTATTACTGCAGCTTTAAGAATATTCTAGAATCATGGCCAAGTGTTAAGTAAGTTGCGTTTAAATATGAAGCTGGAACATATTGGTTGAACTCAACTATGCAGCCAAAGTTGTAACTTCCCCTAACCATTAATGTTCTGGGGACCCAGGTTTGAATCCCACCATGGCAGATGGTGGAATTTGAATTCAATTAAAAAAAATCTAGAATTAAGAATCATGATGACCATGAAGCAAGAGTTGGAAAAACCCATCTGGTTCACTAATGTCCTTTAGGGAAGGAAATCTGCCATCCTTATCTGGCCTGGCCTACATGTGACTCCGGAACCACAGCGATGTGATTGACTTTCAACTGCCTTCCAAGGGCAACTAGGAATGGGCAATAAATGCTGGCCCAGCCGGCGGCCCCCATGTCCCACAAATGAATAACAAAAAATTAACACTGGCAATTCGAGTGCACTTGATCTGAAAATATACTTAAAAAGAATTCCAGGGACAAACACATGCAGTTCATGGCCTGCAGGTACATGTAACTGGCAGAGAGACAGAGACAGAGGGGGAGAGACAGACAGGCAGAGACAGAGAGGGAGATACTGAAAGGACATCAATAAAGCAATACTGCTGTTTTTTTATTGGCTTTGAAGAAACGTATCCGCTGAGTAAACCTATGATTTTATTTTAATACATTACCAAAATGGGGAATGAAACGAACCACGAGTATCTGAAGGTAGCATTTACAAATAATCACTCCCACAAGAATAGTCCTGACTTGTCTATGCAAATTGACTGGCATGTATGAGTTTATGAATGTGGATAACAAGATGGGAATTCAAATATTACAAGGTATTTATCAGGGAAGATGTAGAAACAAGCTATTAGATGTCACTTGAATGGATCAGACTTCAGAAGCAGAGACGCATCAAATGAAAAATGTTTATACGGCTGGAACTGATGTGCGGAGAATGCACAGGCCACAACAACCAGGCCAGCCTGCAAATTCATTGTAAATTTGAAGGGCAAGATGTTTGTTTGGGTGCCATTTTCAGTGACAATTTGCAAGCTTTTCACCCAACGGGATATATTTCCCTGTAACTTTCTCCAGCAACTAGCACTTGAACTCCAATCGAGCCGCCCGTTTCTTTCTGAAGTGTTATTGTGCAACCACTATCAACCCAGCTAAGAACAAAGTTTCCAGGAGGCCCCTGCACAAACACCACCAGTTCCACTTCAAACTTTGCAACCTTGGAAAGCAATCCCAAGTGAACTGGCCATTGACTGTCTGGGTGAGTAGCTGTCTCACAAAGCTGATGGACATTTCCTTGACACCCTGCTGAGCTCAGGAAGAATACCAACACTTTAAAGTGATGCTCTTAATGGATATTTGAAATGCTGCCCAGGCTGAGTCCAACCACGATGCCAACCAAATACCCATGCAACTGACCACAAATTCCATTTCCCTTCAAATGCCCTGTGACTTTTTATCATCCATGTCGGCTTTAGATGGCTTAGGTTTTAGCAACTGCTGAAATTTGACAGAGAGAAGGACCAGAAATGTAAGAGAGACATTAGCAAATCCAGTAAGAAATTGAGGAGAAACGTCTTTACTGACAGAGTGTTGACCATGCAGAATGTGTTGCCACTTGGAGTAGTTTAGGCAGGATAATATAGATGGTGTGCAAGGATAAGCTAGCTAAGGAAGGTAGGAATAGAAGGATCCACTGAAAGTGTTAGAGGAAGAAGTTGAGAGGAAGATTATGTAAACACCAGCACAGACCAGCTGGGCTGAATGGCCTCTTTTGTAATAACAAAAACAAGCCACGGACAACATGATGGAATAGAATAAAGGCAAAACACTGTGGATGTTGGAATTCTGAAAGGAAAACTGAAAATGCTGGAAAAACGCTGCAGGTCTGATCTTATGTATGGAGAGAAACACAACCTTCAGGTCAATGGTGCTGAATATTCAGTCCTCAGCAGAGGGCTCAATGTCATCTCTTTATGTCCTCATCTCAATTTTGAGCTCAATGTGACTCTGAGGTCATTTTTGATTGCCTTCACTTCCGTGTTCTCTTCTTTGGCCAGGCGGCATGTCCTTTCTTTTCCTCAGAATTCTGGATCAAGTTGGACCCCTTCCATTGACCTCTTTCCCTTTTTAATTGATCACTGTCAACGTGACATTGACCATATCCTTGCCTGAGCCTCTCACTACTCACCCTATAAAACCTAGAGAAATAATTCCAATGAAAGGCCATTGACCTAAAACTCCTTTCCTTTCCACAGATGCTGCTGTTTATAACAGGGTCAAAAAATATCTCAGGCAGTGATGCAAAATGGGTGATTGTGGTATCACACAGTGCATGGTATTCTGTTTCTCTGCAGTCAATGGAATTGGATGTTGTACCCAACAGGAAGCATATTAAAATTTTGACGTGCTGTCTTTTGGGGATTCAGCAAGATTTTCTGGCTGTGCTTTTGCCCCAAGACATGAAAATCCTGTCCAAGGTCAATGGACATTTGCATAGTCCTGTCCCACCCGCTACGATTCCCGTGGCAGGTGGGACAGGAAAATTCTGTCTTTTGTCTTTAATTTAAGATACATTGAAAGGGGTATTGTGACCTATTCTGACATCTGCCTCACAGCAAGTTTGGGTAGTTTTGCTGTTTAAGATTAAAAGGAGACTTTGAGTAGAGTTTTCCTGCCTATCACTACTAGGATTGTCCAGTCCCACCAGAGGTCAATGGAATCCTAGCTAGTCTGCTGCATCCCCTCTGATGGGTCCCACCATGGCCCCAGATTGTTTTATGGGTGAGAATGGTGGAGATCACTCTGGTAAAATTCTGGCCTGGGTCTCTGAGTCACAGAGGAAAGTTAAAAATGTTAGGTTGTAAAAGTGTATACTTTGAACTGATGCTTGATTCCAGCTTAGGGTAGAGTTGGGGTCTTGGGAATAGCTAATCAGCACTTCTACATGGATACAAAGCCTATGTGATTCGCATTGCCATAGTGATAGCTTTAAGATTAAAATGTTTACAGAGGGAGACATTGTGATGATGAATTAGAGGATTTCCTAAACCATCACTGAAAATCCCAGGCAGGTTAGTCTGTCTGGATTTAGGAGAGAGACAACAATGTTAAGAAATAAAATGCTATAGTTCACTACACAGAAATATGGGTGCTCAGTCTGAAAAGACCAAAGTCACAAGTAGTTAAAGCAAGGCTGCAGGATTTAAGAATAGAATAGAACAGTACAAAAAAAGGCCATTTGGCCTATCGAGTCTGCACCAACCACAATCCCACCCAGCCCTACTCCCATATCCCTATATATTTACCCATTAATTCCTCTAACCTACGCATCTCAGGACTCTAAGGGCAATTTTAGCATGGCCAATCCACCTAACCCGCACATCTTTGGACTGTGGGAGGAAACCAGAGCACCCAGAAGAAACCCACAGAAACACAAGGAGAATGCACAAACTCCACACAGACAGTGACCCAAGCTAGGAATCGAACCCAAATCCCTGGAGCTGTGAAGCAGCTGTGCTAATCACTGTGGTGCTGTGCCACCCCTGTGCTACTGTCCCGCCCCTGGCTTTAACTAGAAGGAGAACTCTCCAGAGAAATCCATACCGTGAAATACAATTCTGGAGTTAAAAATACACGGCAGGGGAAGAAGAAAAGGTTGAAAGTAAACCCTTAGGAGCTAAGAGCTCTTCTTCTGAGAAGAAAAAACATTTTGAACTAATTCTAGGAGAACTGAATGTCTAGTTCAAGGACAATGTAACATATACCTGTTTTTGCTGAATAAAGAGATCTCTTCATCAAAGCTTTTGCTCACGAGTACATTTCGTAGGAATGCAAATCCAAGGGAGGCAACAAATTATACCATGCGAGAAGAGAATGTTGAATGCTGATTGGTTGACAAATGGACGCTGTTTGGTAGAGGCGTTACCATGAAGAAAGCACCAGTTGATGGTGACTGACAGCTAACAGCCAAGCATTAATTGAAATTTAAACCAAGTAATTTGACTCTGACTGGTCAAGGCATTGCCTTGAGAAATGCACCAGCAAATGGCTGTCACTTATTTTGTTTGGCTGAAACAGGTATATATTTACACATTCTTTCTCTCTGTGAAGAACAGGGCTCTGTGTATTAATCTATGCAGTTTACACTACACATAAATGTGCCACACTATGAGCTGGACTGGCAACCTTATATCGGTTGGCAGCATAATTTTTTGCACGCTATTTAGCAAATGTTGTTCAATCGTAGAATCACATCTAACGTTGGAGTTTTCACAAAAGCCTTAAGGAATTGCTAATCAGAATGTCTATTTTCTTTTCAGCAATGTGCAAGTTCTGTACTGCCAAATGACTATTTATATACCCGATATTGTTTTTATCTTGGTTATGCTAAAAGTTTTGTTCCGCAGTTTAAAACACAAACTGCCAACAAAGTAATGTTTAGTTTGCGAATGACACAAAGGTAGGCAGGAAATTAAGTTGTGTAGGGGACGTAAGAAGGCTATAAAAGGATAGTGATAAGTTAAGTCAGTGAAGTATCTGGCGAGTGGAGCATAATGTGGGAAAATGTGAAACTGCCTATTCTGGCAGGGAGAATGATCTAAATGGTGAAAGATTGCAGCGCTCTGAGATGCAGAGGGATCTGGGTATCTTGGTGCATTAATCGCAAAAGGCTAGTTTGCAGGTACAGCAAGTAATTTGGAAAGCCAATGGAATGTTATAATTTATTGCAAGCAGAACTGAATGCAAAAATAGAGAGATTAGGCTTCAGTTACACAGACTACGAATGAGATCACATCTGGAGTACTGTGTACAGTATTGGCCATTGTGGCACAGTGGCACCCTGGTGGTTAGCACTGCTGCCTCACAGCGCCAGGGACCCGGGTTCAATTTCCCGCTTGGGTCACTGCCTGTGTGGAGTTTGCACATTTTCCCTGTGTCTGCATGGGTTTCCTCTGGGTACTGCGGTTTCCTCCCACGGTCCAAAGATACGTGGGTTAAGTTGATTGGCCATGCTAAATTGCCCCTTATTGTTGGGGGTTAGTAGGATAAATAAATAGGGTTATGGGGATAGGGCCTCAATAGGAGTGTGGTTGGTGCAGACTTGATGGGCCAAATGGCCTCCTTCTGCACTGTAGGGATTCTATGATTAATTAAGGAAGGATGTAAATGCATTGGAAGCAGTTCAGAGAAGGTTTACCAAACTAAAACTTTGAATGGACGGGTTGTCTTCTGAGGAAAAGTTGGACAGGCCAGGCTTGAATCTACTGGCATTGAGAAGAATAAGCAGTGAATTGATTGAAACCTTTAAGATCCTGTGGAATCTTGACAGGGTGGAGGTGGAGAAGATGTTTCCTCTTATGGGAGAATCTAGAATGAGCTATTATTATTTAAAAATGAGGAGCCACTGATTTAAAATGGAGGTGAGGCAAATTCTTTCCTTTCAAAGTGTCTTTGGAACTCTCTCCCTGAAAAGGCGGTGGAAGTAAAGTCTTTGAATATTTTTTAAGTGGAAGTGGATAGATTCTTGGTAAGCAAGGGGGTCGTAGGTTATTGGATTTAAGTGAGATTTGAGGTGACTATCAAATTAGCCATAATCTGATTGAATGGTGGAAGAGGCTAAGGGGGAGGAGGGAGCATGAATAGCCTATTCCTTCTTCTAATTTATATCTATGTCTATTTAGTCTGTTTGATACAGTAAATGTCATAAAACATAAAATCCTGTTGTGTCATTCTTTTAGCTGTTACCTGGAAGTTTGAATTTCTTTTTAAAGGGTGCAACTATCCAAGGCCTGCTGAGTACCATCACGAAGAAGGATCTTCCATCTTAATGAGTTTGATGAAGCATTTTAGATACCGAATGATCCCATATGAATCTGGCATGAAATTTTCCAATGCACCTCCTCGTAAGTAGTTAATTAGGTAGCAGACACAAAGCATAGACCAAGTGAAAGACTTGTACTTAAGTCAGGCTCTGCAAAGTGTTGTTAAGTGATTTGGAAATGCTATCTCTGATTTAACCATCACACTGCAGTGATGTTAAAGAAATAAACAATGATGAAGCAGCCATGGAGGTTAAAGAGAAAATTGATAAGTGACTCTGTAATGGCTACATTTGATATGCAGAAAGACCTGGGTTGTTGCAGCAGTTAACTCCCATGTGTCTCAAAGGTTACTAATAAAGAAGGGCTTGCAAGTTTAAATCCACATGATCACATTCTCCAAAATGCTTATGCTTGTGTAAAGTTCTGTGTTATCTATCTTTTACTGAATTTCACAGGGTTGCCCATCCAGAAGTTGCTCAAATCACCTGTGGCCATCCTTTCCTCAAAGCCATCAGTTCACACTGAGTTGCTGAAAGTTCAAAGTTCATCTTGTCAAAGTGACATCTTGACCAGGAAACAATCATCCCTCTGGGTAACCTCGTGAGGCATTCTGTGAAGCTGTCAAGTACGGAAATTTGCAGAGGAACCAATTTTCCAGAAGTGAATGTTTCTTCCATCCACCTGTGTACCATTCTAAAAGTCATGAACTCGGGAAAAAAAACCCATCTGATCATAATCTCCATCCCCAGCCCTTGACTAGAGCTGGATGGTAGACGCAGTTACTGAATAAAGAGCAACATTCATCCTCTCTTCCACCTTCTTCCGCCGGAAAAAAGATACGAAAATCTGACGTCACATACCAACTAACTCAAGAACAGCTTCTTCCCTGCTGCCATCAGACTTTTGAATGGACCTACCTCATCTTAAGTTGATCTTTCTCTACTCCCAGCTATGACTGTAACATTCTGCACTCTCTACTTTCCTTATCTAGGTGCTTTGTTTGTATATTGTGCAAGAAACAATACTTTTCACTGTTTGCTAATACATGTGACAATAATAAATCAAATCAAATCAAATCAACAAATGCTTTCTGAAGATATTCTCTCATGTGAAACACCCAGAAAAATCATTTTAAGCATTGACAAGGGAAGCATTCACAGGCAACAGCAATCACGCACAAGATTCATTGTCAAAGGCCTGGTCATTTTTAAATGCCAAGTGTCATTGGACTATCATTGGTGGGCTATGTGGCTGTTCCTGCCACAAGTATGCCCTTTAGAGAGGAGACACAAATGGGATGGTCAGAAGATCACCTGCCAATTTAGAGAGAAACTTTTTGTCTGTGATATGAATGTAGGAAGTGGCATGGGGAAGAGCTGATGGTTGGGGTCTGGGGGTGGGGGGTGGGGGAGGGGTGGGAGGCTTAATAATCTTGTGGTTGGAGGAGATGGATCCCAACAAAGAGGTCTGGGATTTCTCAGTGGAGCCCGAAGAAATACTTAATCAAGTATCGGCCTTGCTGGTTTCCTGACACCAGGACTTTCGCTGTAGGTAACCTTCTCTGGAATGTTTCAGCATTACGCTTGTATTATATGCCTGTCATGGAGCCCCAGTTTTCACTGAGTGTCCCCTCAGTTTTGCAAGGTTAGAGCCAGAAATGGAGGCACTTCATCTTAACAGCTGCTTGTCCATTCCCAAAAACAAACTGGCGAGTTGAAATCAGTCCGAAGTTAGTTGCGTCTCACAAAAGTGACTTACTTTAGCATGGTAACAAGCCAGTGTTCCCAATGATGTTTTGGAGCAATATCGCATTCCATGAAGGAGGACCATCGGATCAACCTGCTCAACCATTTCCTCATTTCTGACTTTGATGTCCTTCTCTCCAGCTGAGCATTGACTCTCCATTGCATCCTGGTCATCTCCTTTTGCCTGACCTGAATCTATCTCTCCTCATGTTAGAGGGACAAAGGCTGCAGTGTATCTGATGAACAACTGGCTTTGTGATATCGGACCTTAATTCCCCCTGTCAAAACCATCACCGTTCCAGGATCACACCAGAAAGCAAAGATACCACCAGCTTATTATCTCCATTGAACCTTTATCTCTTACCACTCCACCATCGCTCTGTTTACCTTTGTGAGATGCTCAGGCCCTCTTTGCCACAAAAGTTGAGACTATCTTCTGAACTGCCCCTCTTTTTTGCCTCTCTGCTCTTTTTGAGACTCTCCCTCACCCCAGACATTTATCTCCAAGTTTATTCCCCATCTTTAATCATGCTCCAAGCTTGCCCTGTGCTTGAAACCCATCTCCTACACCCTTGTGCCTATGTACCTAACCCACCCTTAACATCACCAATGCAGCTGCCGAGGCCCCACACTCTAAAATTTGCCCTTCTGCCTCCCCACATCCTGTATATTTCTCTAGCTTTTTTCTACCCTCATCAATTCCAATGCAAATGTTTGTGTGACCAAAGATCTCCGAAACTAGTCAGGAGCAAGAACTATATTCAGTGATGGGCTGTATCAACGTTACAGACTCAAAATGTATCCGGCCAGGGGGATCTGGGTGTCTATGTTCATAAATCACAAGAAGTTTGCATGCAGGAGAAGCATGGAATAAAAAAGGCAAATTGGATGTTGGCATTTATTGCAAAGGAACTGGAGTATAAAAGTAGAGAAGTGTTGTTGCAATTGTATAGGGTGTTGATGAGACCGCATCTGGAGCATGATGTCCAGTTTTGGTCTACTTATTTGAGGAAGGATGTGGTGGCATTGGAGGCAGTTCAGTGGAGGTTCACCAGATTGATTCTGGGAATGAAAGGGTTGACGTACGGGGACAGATTAAACAGTTTGGGTTTATACTCGCTGGAGTTTAGAAGGATCAGAGGGGATCTGTTTGAGGTATGCTAAATATTAAAAGGGATTGATAAAGTAAATGCAGGCGAAATGCTTCCTCTCATGGTGCAATCTAGAACAGGAGGACACAGCTGCAGGTTGAGAGGTGGTAGATTTACAACTGAGATGAGGAGGAACTACTTCTGGTGGTGAATTTGTGGAACTCGCTGCCCCATAGCACGGTGGAGTCTGAATCATTGAATGGTTTCAAGAAAGAGCTAGATATATTTCAAATAAAAATAAAGATAAGGGGATGTGGGGAGGTGGTTTTAAGATCAGGGAATGATCAGCCATAATCTGATTGAATGGTGTTAACAGGCTCGAAGGGCTGAATTTACCTACTTCTGCTCCTAATTCCTTTGTTCCCATATTCCTACATCTCTTTCCCTGAAAACCATTGGAGTGAAATCCACCAAAACACATTGAGTTTGAAGATGCAGTAGGTACTCATCTGCCAATGGCCTGACTCCAGTCAAAACTGGCAACACAATCACTTCACATGCCACTCTCAGGCTCTTAGCTGGTGCCAAACTTTGCAATAAAGACCATTAGCAAGAATTTCTATTCAAATCCAGTGCTGGCACAAAGCTTTAACCTGATTAGGCTTCGCTACCACTATTGTCCTTCAAAAATAAAGTCTTTTCAATATGAGCCAAAGTGAATTGATGTGGACGTGGCAGTTTTACTCCAATCCTCTACAATAGTCGTTCAAATCGGGACTCTAACCATCATGCTTCATGTCTGACCTAATGAAGAAAAATGAGGTGATTGCTTCCCCCAGGCCCAATTACTGCAAATTCAGAAATTGTGTCAGGCAAAAAAACTGGTTGATAACTTGGTATCAATTGTAAACAAACATTAATGTACCATTAAGATGACATCCGTGGACTACAATTCGCAGAAGGCCACAATGGATGGAAAAGTTCAGCATGGAACAAAACAATTTTTTGGTAAATCTTGAAGTAATAGGAAAGCAAACAAAACCTTCTAGATCCAAATCAAATTTGATGCATGCTTGAGTTAATTGGTCATCTATCATCTTTATATGGGTAAATCTCAGGAGAAACACACAGTTTCATTAGATATAACATGGCTTGCCATCCTACTGTTCATATGAACTAACTAAGCATGAGGCAATAGCTTTATTATGGAGTTCTAATTGGTGTAATGTTTCTAAATGATAAAAATTCAAGGAGACTGCATCAACATTAGACCTTCAAAATGCTTCAGCTTTATTGAATACTTATATTCAATATAGCGTAAGGTCGTTTCATTACAGAAGTAATTTAACTGAGCTGAAGGCAAAATACTGCAGATGCTGGAATCTGGAATAGAAATAGAAAATACTGGAGAAACCCAGCAAGTCTGACAGCATCTGTGGAGAGAGAAGAGAGCCAACGTTTCCAGTCAAGATGATCCTTTGTCAGAGCTGCTCATCTTGACTCAAAACATTGGCTCTATTCTCTCTCCACAGATGCAGTCAGATCTGCTGAGTTTCTCCAGTATTTTCTGTTTGTTGTAATATAACCAAGCTTTGTTGATTTGGGACTGTTAGTTTTTATTCAGCTTCTTTTCAAGAATGGATACATATATATTCACATAGTTATGTTAAGCCTCTCACACTAGCTATGTGCATGTGCTGAGTGTTTGCATTTCTTAAATTCTTCCTCATCACTCGCATTTTTGACATGCTGTTTGTGTTACTCTTTTTCATCATCGTTTCCATTGCCTGTATCTATAATGGAATTTGTCCATGTAAACTTCACACGCTGCAATTGTGTACCCAGGCTGCTAGGTGGCACTGCACTCAACTCCTTTGCAGATTCTCTTGAAAGCAAAGCCAACATGGAGTAGAGTTTCTAGCGTGTTGCACTGGTTTTCCTCAGCACAATTACCCCGATATCGTAACCCACATAAAGGATCACAGAATTAACTCCTCACCAAGTGAAATTACACTGAAATGCTGGAAAATCTCAGCCAGTCTGACAGCATCTGTGGAGAGAAAATAGGGCCAACATTTCAAAATGTTGGCTGTATTCTCTCTCCACAGATGCTGTCAGAACTGCGTAAATTCTCCAGCATTTTCTGCTTTTGATTCATGGTGGCACAATGGTTAGCATTGCTGCCTCACAGCACCACGGACCTGAGTTTGATTCCTGACTTGGGTCACTGTCTGTGCGGAGTCTGCACGCTCTCCCCGTGTCAGTGTGAGTTTCCTTCGGGTGGTCTGGTTTCTTCTCACATTTTGAAGATGTGCAGATTAAGTGCGTTGGCCATGCTAAATTCTCATTCAGTGTCCCCAAACAGGTGCTGGAGTGTGGCAGTTAGGGGATGTTCGCAGTAACTTCATTGCAAGCTTACTTGTGACACTAATAAATAAATTTAAAAATTGCAATATTTTGCCTTTTTTATAAATTATAAGTGAAATTATAAATAATAAATGAAATTATACTGGATGGATTTATGCCCATCGCAGACGTGAAGGGCTGAATGGTCTCTTTCTGCACTATATAAGTTTCTCTGATTCTATATAGTAGGCAACAGGCTTTCACTAGAAATGTGCCTACATCTTTCTGCCTACCATACTGCAAGGTTAGTATGCCGGGTAGCAGGTGAAGTAAGGATGAGCATGTACTCCAACAGGTCTTGCAATTTAAAACAGAGACTGTAAAACATCTTAATTCCCTTGTTTAATAATTTCATTTATAGACATGTTTGTGCATGTGAATGTCGATATGTATCTACAAATAAACGACCCTTTGCAGACATTACAGAAATAAATTCAAACTAATTGCTCGTTTGAATAGAAAGTTCGGTTAATGTCTTCCATGTGGCAGATAGTAGTAAGCTGGATTGGCTTTTTGAGATGGATGAGGACCTAGCAAAAAGGCAGGCTGCCTGTTGAAGATATATGTCAAAATATCATTTAAACTCTTATATCCGTGGTACAGTTGAGGAGTTAGTGTGTTGCAGTGTAATTGCTCACATGGGATTTCAAATATGTCAGCCCTGCTGAAAAGTAACACGCTCTTGCCAAATGATTTTCTTGTTGGGAGTTTTCTACTTATCCCTCTGCCCTGCCAGCTCACAGTTTGAAGCTGATGTGACCAATTTATTGATTTTGTTGGTGTTTTGTAAAGGGATGCGCAAGGTGCGAGGACATCCCAGCACCGAGCAATTCATCTTTCGTGCTGGCGAAGCACTATTCCTGCTTCTTGACGCTCAGAGATCAAGGTGCAGTTGGATTATCAATACAACAGACAAGAAAGGAACAAAGGAGAGCTGTGGGGGGGGGGGGGGGGGGGGTGCGGGGGGGAAGGACACAAAAGCGGAGCAAAATATTAAATTAAATAAAGCACAAATGAGAAGAAATCAGTCAGAATGATTGCCTTCACTGATGCTGCTGAGACAAAAAAAAATGTTGCTGAAGGTTTTTATCTTGCATTCTTCAGGAAAAATGCAAGAATACCAAATTTCAAACAATCACAATTTATACTACAAGAGAAAAAGAACGCTGATTGGTTGACAAGTTGACTCCGATTGGCTGAAGCAGTGGGCCCAATTTTACTATCGCGTTGCACCCGTTTTCGGGCACAAAAACTTGGTAAAGTTGGGCGTGAGGTGAGTAGCGCGATCCGCACCTGCCTCCATATGGGTTCCCCCCTTTACCAAGTCCCGAAAATGGCTGTGATTGGAACCACGTCCGAAATGGGTGCAACGGCCATTTGCATGCATTTAAATTGAGTTAATGGGCTGCACACCCACCTTTACCGACACTTCCCTCTTTACCACTGCGTTTGCCCGTCTGGAATTTGTGCAAAACAGACATGGTCCATATAAGTCCGATTTGGGCGCTCCAGTTGGTGAGGAGGTAAGTACCGAGCATCCAATGGCTCTCTGCTTGAGATCGGTGGGGGGGATTTGGGGGGGGGGGGAGTGGGGGGGGGAGGTGGGGAATGTGGGTCCGCTGCCTCTCTCCCTCAGATCGGTGAGGTGGCAGGGAAGGGAGGTCCACTGCCTCTCTGCCTGAAATCAATGAGCGGGAGAGGGTTGGAGGTGCGTACGATCGATTTGGGTGGTGGAGGGTTTGGGGATTTAAGAAGGTCAGTAATGCTGGGGGGACAGTGCCTGTGGGGGCTAAGGGGAGCATCAGGAAGAGGGGTGTGGCAGGGGAGAATCATTTAATCTTCTTTCTCTGCGCATGTGCTGTTGGAGGCGCCGATTGGAGCAGGGTTTCGGGTGCGTTAAACCCCACCCACAGGCTTGTGCAGCACAATTCAGGCTCACTGATATTTTGTAGGCGGAGTGTATGTGGAGGCACCTCAGAATGGGTCGAAAAGTCAGATCTGAAACATTCCCAGTTTCCAGTCCGCCCAGAACTTAGAATCAAAATGGTAAAATAGGGCCCATTGTCTCAGAGTTGACTTGGCAACCAGTCCCTCCTGTAGTTTAAATTTATTTATTAGTATAACAAGTAGGCTTACATTAGCATTGCAACGAGGTTACTGTGAAAATCTGTGTAGTATAAATTGTGGTGACTGTTTGAAATTTGGCATTCTTGTGTTTGTCCTGATGAGCCTAGGATGAAAAGCTTCAACAATATTTCTCTTGTTTCAGCAAGATACAAGTTTAGAATCATGAGACTTTTAATTCCAGATTTTTATTGAGTTCAAAGTTTCTGTCAGAATCTTTAGAGCATTGCCCTGGGTCTATAAGTTACTAATCCAATGACAATACCACTGTACTACCATCTATCCAGACACCATCTATGTTGCAGGGATATAGGAAAAGAGTAGGGACATAGTTGGCGTATGCTGTTGGTTATGTTGTACTTTTGCTTTTCAAATATTTTAATACTTTTTCTTTGCTGCGCTATTTGTATCACAATGTGTTTTCATTAAATAATGTCATAAAATATGTCGAAACTGGCCTGGACCTTGCTGCAGAGCTGTTACTGGTGATGACAGACAGAAGCAAGACCGTCTTTCTGCCTGATCCTTCAACATCAGTGTTAACAAATTTGCTGAGAAACTCATTGATGTTATGTGATGTGATGTTGATGATGGGGTGGGATGGGGAGAGGTGTGGTGGGAGAGGGGTAATGTTTCTGGTTTGAGCAGGCCCTCCTTTAAAAATGGCGCCTCCATTTCAGTGTAGCCGATGTGTTTTAGACCCGAGCCCTCAACACGATGGTGCGAAACTGGATAGTCGAGAGCTTTTTCCCTGGGTGGAAGAGTCAACTACTCGGGGGCGTCGGTTTAAGATGTGAGGGGTAACCTTTAAAGGAGGTGTACAAAGCAAGTTTTTTACACTGAGGGTGATGAGTGCCTAGAACTCGCTGCCGGGGGAGGTAGTGGAAGCAGATACGACAATGACTTTTAAGGAGCATCTGGACAAATACATGAATGCGATGGGAATAGAGGGATACGGTTCCCGGAAGGGTAAGGGGTTTTAGTTCAGTAGGGCAGCATGGTCGGTGCAGGCTTGGAGGGCCAAAGGGCTTGTTCCTGTGCTGTAATTTTCTTTGTTCTTTGTAAAATATGCTTGCCTGTTTATTTTTGACAGAATGTCAGAAAATCTGGAGAGAAAGCTGACCCAACGTGCCGTTTTTCTGTCAGATCCTGTCACTTTGCCAAATTCTGGTAAGGTGGCCCCCCCGCAGAGTTTCCACAAGTGACGGTATCTCTGGTCAGATGCAGGAAATTGGGCCTTGCTTCTGTTTTCAGTGGGTTTAGACACTGAGCTTTGCATTGTGATTCTTTGCAGGTCTGAGCATTAGTTCTGCTGGAGCAGAGCTGAAGCCCCAACAAATTGAATCCTTGTAAAAACAATGCTTGCAGCCCTTCGCCCCATCATTCCCTGGCACCTAAGTGGCAGTAACAGCGATATTCACTGGTGTCTCATTATTGCTCTGGTACCGTGGTAAATCGCCTGACTGGAGAAAGCCAAGTGAGCAAGAA
Organism: Carcharhinus amblyrhynchos; assembly: GCF_965287045.1. Taxonomy (NCBI): domain Eukaryota; kingdom Metazoa; phylum Chordata; class Chondrichthyes; order Carcharhiniformes; family Carcharhinidae; genus Carcharhinus; species Carcharhinus amblyrhynchos. The sequence goes on along the minus strand of NC_137333.1, from coordinate 8,070,542 downwards.
AAACAAGGGTTGTTCAAAAAGAATTCTGCTCGAAGGAACTTTGTGAACATTTGGTAATGCATTGTGACATTTACTCAAATAAATCAACGTTATTATTGAATAGCGTTTAACTGATGTTGATGCATGTAGAGAATAAAAGGGAATTTCGAGCCAAGATTCTGTTTTCAATTAATGTTAAGGGATAGGATGTCAACTCAAAAGGAACAATATAATCATCACCTTGTCACCAAAGCTTTGTTTCAGCCATATATGAAAACATTGCCTTGGTCATCAACACCTGCGATTATTTGAAGTCCTGTCAGATAAGACGCTTCAAAATGTCTTTCAGTTTCCAAAAGACCCCTTGGGTTTAAGGCAAGGGAGTAAAGAATCTGACATGAATCGACAATGTATGTTTGGCTTTCCAGAGTTACTTCCTAAAGTTCTTTGGCAATCTGGACAGGTACTTACCCATCTGGAAAGCCACCCATTTCATTGAAGCAACAAATTGACAACTTTTCAGCACAATTGGGCTTTCCCACGGCAGTACAGTGGTTCGCATTGCTGCCTCACAGCACCAGGCACTCGGGTTCAATTCCCAGCTTGGGTCACTGTCTGACTGGACTCTGCACATTCTCCCCGTTTCCGCATGGGATTCATCTGGGTGCTCCGGTTTCCCCCAACAGTCCAAAAGACGCGCTAGTTAGGTGCTTTAGCCACGCTAAATTCCCCCTCACTGTACTTGAACAAGCGCCAGAGTGTGGCGACTAGGAGATTTTCACAGTAACTTCATTGTCATATTAATGTAAGCCTACAATAATAAACAAAATTCAAAACCTTCACTTAAAACAGAGGAAAAAACCATGATGAATGAAACGCCTAAAGTGCCAACAAAAAGTAGCAGCAATAGGTCTTGCCCTCAGATAATACATTGGAAAACGAAAAACAAAAATAAGGGCCTGGATTTTGTCAAAGACAGGCCAGATTGCCAAGCAACACACCTCGTCCATCAGGGAGAACCCCTGCCAAATCAGGAGGGTGATGAACTGCCTTCAGGGCTCCCATTCTCTTAAAGGATGAGATTTTGCTTCTCGCTGATCAGACGCTTGGCAGATCATCCGTCCTAGGAACACCACAGTGGTCAACGTTGGGACTACACCCAATCCAGAATTCAGGTACTGATGAGGATTTGATTTGCTTTTGATTTGATATGCTTTGATTTATTATTGTCACATGTATTAACATACAGTGAAAAATATTGTTTCTTGCACGCTATTCAGACAAAACATAACATTCATAGATAGAGGAACGAGAGAGTGCAGAATGTAGTGTTAGAGTGTAGAGAAAGATCAACTTAATGCAAGATGAGTCCGTTCAAAAGCCTGACAGAAACAGAGAAGAAGCTATTCTTGAGTCAGTTGGTATGTGACTTCAGACATTTGTATCTTTTTCCCGATGGAAGAAGGTGAATGATAGTATGTCTGGTGTGCATGGGATCCTTAATTATGCTGGCTGCTTTGCCAAGGCAGCAGGAAGTATAGACAGAGTCAATGGATGGAAGCTGGTTTGCGTGATGGATTGGGCTACATTCATGACCTTATGTCGTTCCTTGTGGCCTTGGGCAAAGCAGGAGTCATACCAAACTGTGATACAAGCATAAAGAATGCTTTCTATGGTGCAACTGTAAAAGTTGGTGAGAGTTGTAGCTGACATGCCAAATTTCCTTGATCTTCTGAGAAAGTAGAGGAGTTGATGGGCTTTCTTAACTATAGTTTCAGCATGGGGGGACCAGGACAGGTTCTTGGCGATCTGGACACCTAAAGACTTGAAACTCTCAACCCTTTCTACTTTGTCCTCGATGATGTAGACAGGGGCAAGGGATGGGGGGGTCATTGGTACTAGAAGCAGGGACCTTATTGAGGGTGGGAAGGATGTGCAAGGGGGAGGATGTGTTGCCATGGCAGATGGTTATTGCCATCAGAGTGGGCCTGAGGGTGCCTGATGAGAAGGGCCCACTCTCTGAGCTCAAAGGGAGCCATTAAGCTCTTCCAGGCAGTCTCCCCTTGATGGAAAACCTTGAAGGTGGGCAGGCAATGGACATATCAGCACTTGCCCTTCCTTCCAATTTTGTTCATCAAAACAAAGCGCATATTTTTTAACATTATTTCACTGTTTCCATCTTTTGACACAGAACATTAGTTGCCATTTGTCCTCCCAGATAGTTAGAATCTTGCACTGAAAGCATTTTCCATGTTCATCATTAATGGCATTTTTAGGCTTCGTCTCATAGCATTTGAGTTTTACCATTTGAATAAAATGCTTGGGTCCATCAACAGCAAGTGAAATGTGACCACCAATCTTGCTTTCAGTTATGAATAAAATACATGTTATCACAGAAAAAAGGTTTTCTTTGAAAAATCAAAAAATTAAATCTCCTCACATGTTTCCGTGGTAGTGCACCCAGTTGTGAGGAATGATATTTATCAACAGGAAATGTTATCATCAAATCATAGAATGGTACAGCACGTAATGAGGCCATTCAGCCCATTTGAAGAATCACAGGAGGAGAAGGAGGCCATTTGGTCCATCGAGCCTGCACCTACAATAATCCCATCCATGTCCTGTCCTATCCCTGTAACCCCACATACTTACCCTTCTAATCCCCCTGACATTAAGGAGCCGATTATCATTGCCGATCAAGCTAACTCACGCATATTTGGATTGAGGGATGAAGTTGGAACTCCCAGAGGAGACCCATGCTCACATGGGGAGAACACACAAACTCCACACAGACAATAACATGAGACCAGAATTGGACTGGGGTCCCTGCTGCTGTGAGGCGGCAGAGCTAACCATTGTGCCACCATGCTGGTGTTTGTATAATAAATAGATACCATGCATGGTAAAATCAAACTATCCCCTCACTATGACCCTACCCTTTTCCTGTATCCCTGCAAGGTAGATGCTATCTGGGTAAATGGTGGAACAGTGGTGTTGTCATTGGACTGGTGACCCAGAGACCCAGGCCAATGCTCTCAGGACTCTGACAGAAGGTGAAATTTGAACTCAATAAGAATCTTAAAAGTCTAAAGATGATCACTGTCGCAAGAACCTATCTGGTTCATTAATGTCCATTAGGGAAGGAAATCTGCCATCCTTACGTGGCCTGACCTCCAGATGCAAGCCACTCAGTTGAAAGGCAATTAGGGATGGGCAATAAATGTTGGCCCAGCCACATCCCATGAATGCACAAAAAAAAACCCTCCAAGTATTTTTCAAATGCTGTTATTGACTCTATTCCCACCAGCTTACTAGACAGTAGACTTCAAACCATAACCACATGTTGTATAGATGATGCTTCCTCCCATCAGCTCTGGTTCTTTGGGTAATGTGTGCCCTCAATTGATTTCCCCTTCAGCTAGTGAGTATCTCAATACTCAAAAGGAAAATAATCTTTGCCACAAAGGTTTGATATGGTTGACGTGAGAAGTATAAACCCAACAGGAGGAGCCAACACAATTCTGGACAAAATAATCAACAATGTTCAATGCAATATTTCAAATTCATCTAACTGGGATTAATCCAATAGCTCTAACAAAGAGTAGGCACAGACTTGATGTGTCAAATTGTCTGCTACATCAGTCTATGATTATGATTTTATAACTGAAAGACTGTTATGAAGTAAGCAAAGACATATTCTGCTTAGTAAAATAATTATATTTCTATAAGCAATCATCAGTTTAGATTTCTAAGTATGAATAAATCAAAACATGGATATTTTTAACTATGAATTCATTTACTTGATTTGTCTGTTAAGCTGTCTATGAAATGAATTTAAGTTGTTGAAAAAATGACAGCTGAAGTGTGAAATTTAATGCAAATGTTTGCTGGAATTTTCCAACTGTTCACACCGGTGGGATTCTCCAGTCCTGCCGGCAGCGCATCTCCACCCACGGGTTTCCCGTCATCATAGGGTGACATCATTGGGAATTCCATTGACAGCGGCAGAACCAGAGAATCCCACTGCCAGCAAACAACATGCCACCTCCCACCGGTGAGGAACACATGGCTGGGAGGCCGGAGAATCTCGCCCATACTCTTTATTCTGAAAAATAATTTTCCAGTTTTGGTTTGAAATGAGTTTGGTGAAACACATTAAATTAAATTGGGGCCGCACAGTGGCCCAGCGGTTAGCACTGCTGCCTCACAGTATCAGGGTGTCATGTTCGATTCCCGGCCTGGGTCACTGTATGTGTGGTGTGGAGTTTGCACATTCTCCCTATGTCTGCATGGACTTCCTTCGGGTGCTCCAGTTTCCCCCCACAGTTCAAAGATATGTGGGTTAGGTGGATTGGCTATGCTTAATTTCCCCTCAGTGTCAGGGGACTAGCTAGAATAAATGTGTGGGGACAGGGCCTGGGTGGGATAGTAGCTGGTGCAGACTCGAAGAGCCGTATGGCCTACTTCTGCACTGTAGGATGCTATGGAAATTCTTTTCAAAGATTGAGACATAGCTTTCCTCTTGCAATAACAAAATGAGATTCGGGGTGATCAATTCATGTTGGAAGACATGAGTTTAGCTGTATTATTTAGGTAACTTCTTTATTTTCTACCACTTTATTTTCGCATCATTGTGATGTATTGTGTAAAGGGAATATCAGCCGACGCTACATAACCTCTTAATAGTAGAGTTTAAATTCTTCAGAAATATATTTATATATAAATATATTCGCTAATAGAGCTCGGCGTAACAATGGTTCAGGTATTCAGGTAATAAACAGAAGTCATGCATGGTAAAATCATTTAGCAAAATATTAACAAGAGTTGGTTTGTGTAATTGAAACAATAGGTCCCATTTACAAATATTTCCACAAAGTACTTGGAAATGCTTCCATTAATGACAGAATCTTAATTTAGATGTCAATTTGGAGTAAAGAAATAAGATTTATGCTATTTAAATAAATTACCCCAAAACTTTATGGTTGAAATTCATGAGATTCGTACCAGATCTTAAGCGGTAGACTTGATGAGGCATTAATCTTCCACCGCTGTACTTCTTCCACTAGGCTCGCTCTAATAATGCATTCAAAAAAAATCTGAAGTATCAATTGGCCAAGAGGTCGCCTGGCTCAAATCCATGTTCAGAAATAATGGGCCTTCGTGGAATTAGCAATCATAAAACAGGGGAACGATTTATGCAACAAATTTGAGAGTAATTGGAAAGCATAACTAATGGCAACTTTTATGAGGAAGCCTAAAATAACCAAGTTACAATAAAATGCTTTAGGATGACAATGGGAGGCGACATCTGAGATATGCCTTGTGATTATGGAGGATATGATGTTACAGCACAATCCAAATTTATGATGACTTACAGAGGAAGAAATCTGTTCATGAAGCACCACTTCTAATGACTTTATATATTCAACATCAACAACCTGTTTCTCTAATGACCTTGATGATAATTCTTGGCCAGGGCAAAGAAGAAATTCCCTCAATTTCCTCGGTCCCTTTTGAAATAATAACGCCAACTTTAATACTCAATGCCTCAGCCAATAAAGGCAAGCATGCTATCTGTCTTCTTGATTACCTTATCCACCTGTGTTGCCACTTTCAGAGATCCATGGACCTGCACACCCAGATCCCTCTGTATGTCAATGCTCCTAAGGGTTCTGCCATTTACAGTATAATTTGCATCTGAATTCGATCTTCCAAAATGCATCACCTCACATTTGTCTGGATTAAACTCAGTCTGCCACTTCTCTGACCGTGTCTGCAATCTATCTATATCCTGCTGTATCCTTTGACAATCCTCGTCACTATCCGCAATTCCACCAATTTTTGTTTCAGCTGCAAACTTACTAATCAGGCTACCTACATTTTCCTCCAGATCATTCATATATATATTACAAGCAACAAAGGTCCCAGCGTTGATCCTTGCAGAACACCATTAGTTACTGATCTCCACTAGTTACTAGTTCTGAAAAGCACCTTTGCACTGCTACTTGCTGTCTTTCATGACCAAGCCTGTCCCGTGTCCATCTAGCCAGTCCACCCCGAATCTCATGAGAATTTATTTTTTGTACTAGCCTACCATGACAGACCTTGTCTGATGCCTTACTAAAGTCCATGCAAATAACATCTACTGTCTTTCTTTCATCAATCATTCTTATCACCATTTCAAAAAATTCACTTGAGTTGGTCAGACATGACCTTCTCGGTACAAAACTATGCTAACAATCCATTCAGTTCCAAATGTGAATAAATCCTGTCTCTTAGTAGCTTATCCAAGAGCTTGCCCACCTCTGATGTCTAGCTCACTGGCCTATAATTATCTAGATTATCTCTGTTTCCCTTCTTAAACAAAGGAACACAATGAAACAGCTTAACTTTTAACAGTTGGACAATTGTTCAAGCAAATGGAAGAAAATAACTTAAAATTCTAATTTACCATTGAACTAGTTTCAAATAAGCAGCCACAAATGCCACTTTGAATACAATTAGCAAATCCAGGTATTCTTGCTGTAAATTGTTTTCAGCCTTTAAGCTTTTAAAGAGGTTCCTTTAACCTGGTGTTGTGAGACTTCTTCCTGTAAACAAAAGAACAACATTGGTCATTCTCCAGCCTTTTGGAATGTTAATGTGGCCAAAGAAGATGCAACAATATCTGTTAAGGCCCCGGCTATTTCCTCCTTTGCCTCCCAGAGTATCTTGGGATAGACGCAATTCAGCCCTGGGGACTTGTCTACCTTAATGCATTTTAAGGCGGCCAACACTTCCTCCTTCATTATTTGACCTGTCCGAGAGTATTCACACACCCTTCCTTAACCTCAACATTCCTCATGACCCTGTTGTTGGTGAATACTGATGCAAAGCACTCATTAAGGATCTCATCCACTTCCTCTGGTTCCACACATAACCTCCTTCCTTTATCTTTGAGTGGGCCTTCTCTTTCCCTATCTGCCCTCTAGCTCCTAATATATGGGTAAAATGCCTTGGCTTAGCTTTAGGATCCTGGACCCAAATCTCAAGATATATTATGAAGCCAGACCAGACCCTAACAATTGTACTATTTTTGGCATAAAAGTGAGGATAGGATACTTTTCTCCAGGAACGATTCTATTGACAAGTTAGGGAATTTTTTTATATCAAAACATGTTTTATTCATACCACAGTTTAAATATAATTCTAACAAAATGAAACTGCTTAACTTTTAACAGTGAACAATAGTTCAAACAAATGAAAAGAAATAAACTTAAATATCTAACTTATCTCTATTTCAGTTCCATAAAGCAACAATCCTCTTAGACTCAAATGCCACCTTAAATACAGTTAGCAAATCCAAGCATAGTTGCTATAAAGTTTCAACAGCTTTGAAGCTTTCAGAGAGGTTTTGATTTTCAAAACAGCTTGCAGACGTCTGCCTCTATACAACCACAGTCAAAAACCAAAAAACAACTTTCTTGGCTACAAACCTAGCTCTTCCCATTAACCCCATTACCACATGACCCTGCATACCAATCAAAAATCCCAGCTTCCATTCTTTTAATCAAAAGAAAACCCAGGGGAATCTTTTCACCTACAAACAAAAATCCACTTGCTCTCTCCTAAACAGTACATGGTGAAAATGCATAATTGTCCTGCATTCCCAGCGGCTGAACTGCATGTGCTCCAGGCACACTGACTACCTGTAAAAAAAACTGAATGCTAAAACATTCCCCTTAAACATCAAATACATAGATAGCACAACATTAGTAACTAACTTATTTCAAATCTGCACCTATCTTTCCATACCAACTCTCTTTATTGATATGAACAATTAATCCCACCCTAATCGCTTCACCTATTCAGCTTAAGACAGCACTGCACTGGTTAACTCCCTTTCATGAACATCAATAAGAATGAGTCATTCACCAGAGCTGACTTTGTTGCACGCTCACTGACGGCAGGTACGCATCATAAATATTAATACCCTGAGCAGTATCATAGCGGATTTTTATTGTTCTGCTATCTGCTCCCAGGAACTTGCCCAGGTTTGGAAGGTTCATAACGCCTCATTGACTTGATCAATGATTTCCCCTCACACATAATTAACCAGAAACTGAGGCTGGAAGAGTATTCATCAATGGTTTCTGTCTGTCCTTTCATTCCTTACATGAGAGCCTCAACTGTCTGATCATCAAAATGCGACTTACACTGCCTGTTTTGTACAATCCTTTCAATAAAGCTACTCTGAAGCAAAGTTATATTGTTATTTTAAAACGCTAAGTGGCAGCTTTGTGCAACACATGATACTATTGTGTCGGGTGGAACTAACGTGTACTTTGAAATCTGAGATATAGTTTGATATTATATTATTTATCTTTAATCAGTCATGAGCATCTGCGATTTTTTTCAATTCTTTTCTTGTCTGCAAGTCAAAAGAAGACGTGAAAATTCTGGAAGGAATTTTATTTGGTTTTGAAAGGAGGTTCTGAATAGAAAGTGCTGAACGTGTTCCTTTACCCAGAGCTATTTGCTCAGAAGTTTAATCTTTTCTTAAGTTCTTCCCTTTTATAAGACACAGTTTCTCCAACTGATATCAAGGATCTAATGCTTTCAATCTCTTTGGAATTGAATGTTTGTGGAAGGGGTAACAATTAAGCAAGCTGCTTTGTCTTGGATGGTGTCAAGCTTCTTGAGTGTTGTTGGAGCTGCGTTCATCCACACAAGTGACGAGTGTTCCATTACCCTCCTGATTTGTACCTTATAGGTAGTGGACAGGCTTTGGGGAGTTAGGAAGTGAGCTACTTGCGCTAAGATTGCTTTGACTTTGATCTGCTCTGATAGCCACAATATTTATAAGGTTAGTTCAGTGTAGCTTCCGGTCAATGATGACTGCCAGGATGTTGATAGTGGAGGATTCAGTGATGGTAATGCCATTGAATGTCAACAGGTGATGGTTAAATCCTTTCATGTTGGAGATGGTCATTGCTTGGTACTTGTGTAGTGCGAACGTTATTTGCCATTTGTCAGCCCAAGCCAGGGTATTGTGCAGATCTTGCTGCATTTGAACATGGATTGTCTGACTTCAATGATGGGTCAGTTAATGTGTGGGCACCCTTAAACTATGGCACCTGGATATAACAGCAGGGTGCAAATCCAGCCCTTCCCACCCCTCTAAACTTTGATAAACCTCCAATCGCATAATTAATTAAGTCAACTTGATGCGGTATAGCACAAATTCCCAGCAGCCTCTGCAGCAGGAAACTCTTCCAATTCCCACCATGGAACCTCGTCCCTGAGAGGAAAATTCCACTCTTGATTCATAGAATCATAGAATCCCTACAGTGCAGAGAAGGCCATTTGGCCCATCGTATCTGCACCAACTACAATCACACCCAGACCTTACCCCGGTAACTCCATGTATTTATCCTGCTAATCTGGCTGACGCTAAGGGACAATTTTAACATGGCCACTCCACCTATCCTACACATCTTTGGTCAATAAGGGGTAATGTAGCATGGCCAATCAACCTAACCTGTGCATCTTCGTGATTGTGGGAGGAAACCGGAGCACCCGGAGGAAACCCGCACAGACGTAGGGAGAATGTGCAAACTCTACGCAGACAGTGACTCAAGCCGGGAATCGAACCTGGGCCCCTGACACTGTGAGGCAGCAGTGACTAACCACTGCGTCAACGTACTGCCTCCATTGGATTCCTACAATTTGATTTTCCAAAATACCCCTGAAGCTTGACGTGATTGTAGGCTTAACCTGGTAAGAGTTCCAATTTCATATATTTCTGCCTGGGCCGGATGTGCAGACTTATTATAGAATTGGCCAATTGCAAAACATCACTCACAAGTAGGATGGAGAGATGCCTTCTTACTGTTTTGCTCCCCCTGCAGACTGGTTACTTGGCACGGAACCGACCGAGCGTGGCCGTAATATAGCCATCCAACCATTAACTCCTCAAGGGTTGTTACTTCAGTTTCAGATAAGCTGCATGTTGCTAATTTGAAGAGTTTGCTGATAGCAGTTCAGGTTGGCAGGAACAGGAGCCAGGAGCAGGACTGTTCATTTCGAAGGGTCCTGGAGGTGTTAGTCCAGGAGGCGCTGCAGTGAAGGATTGTCCTCTTTGGAGCTGAGGGAACACCGTCTTATCGGGGGGTGCAGCTCAAAATGCCAGATGGAAGAGGCCAAGCAAATCACTGCACTTGCCAACATCCATAAATTAGGAGAGCAGGTGTGCAAAGGATATTTTGGATTCATGAAAATTGCCAAGGTAAGATTACGCAGACTTTCCTATGTCTGGTGTACAGGGGTGTGATGAATGCTAACAAAAGTTCATTCCTTATCTTGGCACTCCTTCACCGAGATGGCATGCAAAGCACTCATGCGACCTTTCAGCTGGTTGACACATGTTTGCACGCCTACGTTGCCGCACGGCCCACTTTGTTGTCAGTACAGAAAATCTCCTGGAATGGCAGCACAGGATCCTATAGGAACGCCATGCCAAGATGAGTGACTTGCACTCTCTGCAAGTCCATGTGTTCACACAGGTTGACATGTGGGTGTCGGTGTCTCTGTTCTCTCAAATTCTGGCATGTACCAACCAAGGGGGCGGGAATAATTGTGAATCCAGAGCTCATCTTCCCTCTTTGCCCTTCATTCAGTGGTTAGCACTGCCGCCTCACAGCGCCAGGGACCTGGGTTCGATTCCTGGCTTGGGTCACTGTCTGTGCGGAGATGGTGGAATTTGCATTCAATAAAAAATATCTGCAAGTTCTCTGCGTGAGTTTTCTTCGGGTGCTCTGGTTTCTTCCCACAGTCTGAAAGATGTGCAGGTTAAGTGCAATGGCTATGCTAAATTCTCCTTCAGTGTACCCGAACGGGGGGATTTTCACAGTAACTTCATTGCAGTGTTAATGTAAGCCTACCTGTGATGGTAATAAATAAACTTAAAACTTTCCCTACAAGGAGATGGCACAGCAAATCTTATGATCTGGAGGCCATTCAGAGAGCCAAAGAGATTGGATTTTATCCCAATTTAACACTATTGTCATGTTGGCGTTAATCCCGCTCAACTTAATACTTCAGCACAGCGGCATCACACATTATGTCTGTAATTCTCCCATCCCATCCGGCACTGGAATTTTAGCAGACGGGTTGCAGAAAATGTGAAATGCTTTTGATTGGCGGGTGGGAATTTCGGGCTTTTAGACCAGTGGGGCGAGTGAATTCCACCTTCTATTTTACCGTATAAGTTCTGCTTGAAAGGAGATTGTGCTGCCAAAGTTCTAACAGAATTTCTTCTGAACTTGTTGGCCAGTATTCAGCAGCAGCAACCATTGAGGACAACATTTGTCCCGAAACAAGGACCCCCACAAAGACCTGAAACAGCTAAAAACAGATTGCATAAGCGCAACTAAAAGCCATCTTCAAAACTCTAATTATACTGTCATCCATTCCTTAAAACGACTTGCGCACTCAACACAGCCTCGAACAGTCCTGGACATCTACTTCATTTGGGTTAATTAATGAAGCTCTGTACATCTGATGTAAGCTGGAAAATTGTGTAGATAATTAAATGATATTAGATTAATTCTAACACGTTACAATTAAACTTCTGCCTGTTTCAGGCTATAGGTATAATTGGAGCTATATTTCAGACTGGGACTCCCTGCTCCTGTCAAACTCCTGATATCAGAAAGGCACTTGAAGTACATTAAAGAAGAAAAGAACTTACATTTATATAGTGCCTTTCTTGACGTCTGGATGGGTTTTTCAGCCAGTAAAGGATTTTTGAAATGCTGTCACCATTGAAATGTTCAACGCCAAAATGACATTTATACATTTTGGGGAGATGATGGTCTCACCATATTATCACTGAATTCAGAAACGCAGCTCATGTTCTGGGGACCCGGGTTTGAAAGCTGCCATTGCAGATGGTGGAATTTGAATTCAATAAAAAATATCTGGAATTAATTCACCGATGACCATGAAACTATTACTAATTGTTGGAAAAACTCATCTGTTTCACTCATGCCCTTCAGGGAGGGAAATCTGCCAACCTTGCTCGGTCTGGCTGACATGTGACTCCAGAGCCATGGCAACATGACTCTCAACTGTGTTCTGAACAAGGGCAACTAGGAATGGGCAATAAGTGCTGGCCAGCCAACGATGCCCATGTCCCACAAACACAGCAAATTTCCACAAGCTTAAAGTCCTAATGACCAGATAATCTGTTTTAGTGATATTTGTTGAGGAATAAATGTTGGCCAAGACATTCAGAACTCCCCTGCTTTTCAAAATAATACCCTGGATCACTAACAGCAAGGAAAAGGGCAAGCAGGCCTTAGGTTTAGCAATTCGTCTGAAACATGGCAGCTCCATCAGTGCAGCACTCCCTCAGTACTGAACTCAAACATCAGCCGGAATTGTCGTACTCAAGTCACTGATGTGCGACTTGCCTCAACAACCTTCTGGTTCAGGGGCAACATTATTACTACTGAGCAAAGAGATGACGCCCAAATGGACAGCCAATATCATCCATCACACTTCCTGTTGCTTACACTCTTGCGAGCCAGAGAGAGGAGGGATATCCTGGTTGGATTATTGCCCCGTCATTAGCAGCAGTAAGGCCATGATAATAAACCTTTCTCTGGAAGGGAATATCAGCCCGATTGCAATCCAGGGAAGGCTTCTGGGAATGTACGTGCATGGATATTGTGCAGGTAAGTTCATGGTGGACCACACCCAGCTATAATGCCGTGTGACAGAATAGCATTCATCGCTCACTGTTTTGCAAGAATAATAGTCAGTTGAGCAATGGGCACTGACTGCCAACCTTTTCTGACGGGGAGTCAACTATTTCAGGATATCGTGGGAAGAGACAGCATTAACAAGGAAATGAATCAAAAGAAACAGCACTGATGAAAGGTCTTCCAGATTTGGAACATTGGATCTATTCTCTCTCCAAAAATGCTGCCAGACTTGCTGAGATTTTCATGCACTTTCTGGCTTTGGTTACCCAGAAACAAGAGAAAGATAGAAACCCGAGAGAAGGGCAGAGAAGGTAGAGTACAAGTTTGCATGCCTCAGTCGGTAGCACTGTCACTTCTCAAATCTGAAGGCTGTAGGTTCAAATCCCATTCCAGGTATTTGAACACAATATCAGAGTACTGCTCTGTTGGAGATGCTGTCTTCCAAGCGTGTTCTTGAACCAAAGTTCAGTTTCTCCCTCTCACATCGCGCGAAGAATTCCGTGACATTTTTGAAAAAGAGTAAGGGAGTTCTGCCGGGTTTCCGTACCAATATTTAGCCAGCGACCCAACGTCGTTACAATAGGTTATCTCGTCATTATCACATTGCTGTTGGTGGGACTTCCTGCATTTCCGACATTTCAATGATGACTATGTTTTAAATGTATCTGATTCATTACCTGTAAAGTGACATTAATTCTCCCTGAAGTTTTGAAAGGGGCAATATAAATGCAAGTTACTTATTTGTTTCCATTTTAGATGGAGGGACCCGAGTTGTGAAGGAAATCAAGGTAAACCTGACTTCTTTAGTTATGGAAGGGGTGACTGAAAGCCCCACAGGAGTTGCCAGCAATGTTGGTAAAGGTGCCAGTAAAACTAATGATACTAAATTTTAAAGTTTAACGTTATTTATTAGTGTCATAAGTAGACTCACATAAACACTGTGATGAACATACTGTGAAAATCCCCTAGTCGCCACGTCCTGGCACCTGTTCAGGTACACTGAGGGAGAATTTAGTATGGCCAATGCGCCAAACTAGCACGCCTTTTGGACTGTGGGAGGAAACCGGAGTACCAAAGGAAACCCACACAGACATGGGGAGAACATACAGCTCTGCACAGACAGTGACCCAAGATGGGAATTGAACCCAGATCCCTGGGAGGCAACAGTGCTAACCACTGTGCCACCGTGCTGCCCTTACCACTGGTACTGGTCCGAACTGCTAATTTTCCAGTCCGCCCGGAGGAATTTCGGGATTCAATCATGAGCTACTTTTATTGCTGGTGCATTTGTCTGCTGCAGACTCCAAATGAGATAACCAACTGATAGCACACAGCCCCTTTTGGATGTGTGTGTGCGAATGAAGGTGATCTTGTGTGACTTGGCTCCTTACTGTTGATTCTTAGCCTGAACCTCACAGCTAGGCCCATTTTCCTTGATGCCTCTGGTTTCTGACTGCGGCCTCGGCCTCCGCCACTGCCTCAGCCTCCGTCGCCTCGCTGCCCTTTCTGTCTCCTCTTTTGCCATCGCCTCAACCTCCTCCACTACCTCAGTCACCCACCTCCTTCACCACTGCTTTCTCCTCATCTGCCATCACAGCTGCTGCCTGCACCTCAACCACTGCTTCCATCTCCACTCCTGTCCTAGCTTCCAGTCCTGCCCTAGCCTCCACTCCTGCCTCTGCTTCCACTCCTATCCCACCCTCCATTCCTGCCTCTGCCTCCACTGCAGCCTCAGACGTCACCTCCACCACCGTAGCCACAAGGTTGCTGCAAGATCCTAAAAATGATTTTGTCCACCAGAAAGATTGTTGGGTCAGAATAAGGAACAGATAGATTAACTGAAGTTACTTGCATTTATTTGACTGGGGCATGCATTAATTGAAATGTAACAACTGTTAGAATGTAGCCAATGATAACATTGGATCTATGGTAGTGTGGCCAATGGTAACAAGCTGTAAGGGTCAGCTGACCCAGTAAACTATGTGACCAATGACAAATTGACATGGTGGTCAGCTGACCCAGTAAACTATGTGACCAATGACAAACTGACATAGTGGTCAGCTGACCAGCTGACTCAGTATAAGTAAGAGTCTATTGGGAATTGGGTTTTTTTTTTAGAATAGCCCCAGGTGAGGCCTCAAGTGTTGGAGCAATGACATTTCTTCATTAAACCTTTTCATTAGATTTATAAGTTAGATTAAGTTTTGTTTTGTTTTATTGCCTGCAGCAAGAATTCCTTCTGCTGGATCAACAGCAACTGTTATGAAATAGATTTAAAAATGATAGGAGAGAGAGATATAAAGATTTGAGGCAGGAATAACAGGGTGTTCAATTTTCTTTTGAAAGAACGCTGGGATAGGGCACATGATCTTTTGCTGTTCTACTTTCTTATATTCTGAACCGTAGCCCACTTCAGATTGTTCACAACCAGTGTCCAAAGTTCAAAAGGGCATGCTCTACAGTGAGACTCAGCCCATAACGCACTCATTCGTTTTGATTGAACTTCAAAGTGATGAATATGTGCATTGTTTTAAATATTTGGGAAAACACACTCTGCAGAATAAAAAGGCTTTTTTTTGCGGCCCGGACAATGTCAGTCATGTCTATATATACGAACGCAATCTTTTCATCGCAGTGTTTCAAATTAATTAGTCGGAGTACTGCTAAGCCCTTTCATCTCACCCCTGATGTGGAAGAGCATGCATTAGGCATTTCCTGTTTTGAAAGAGTACTTCCACGTCCAGTGGAAACTGCTGAAAGTCTTAATGCACCATATTGACAGACTAATAAAACAACAAATTACCCAGCACACTGGACGCCAACATGATTGAGAACCTGGTTGAGCAAAGCGTAAATAGGCCAGCTCACCTTAAGTTCAAGCAGCGTGATGATGGTGTGCATTATTGGCAGTCCATTAAGAAATCATCACCATGCTCCGTTTTCCCATTTTTTTTTTGAAAGCCAGCTTTGTTAAACGTGTTTCCAATTCCGCTGCATCAATGCTTTTCATTTTTACATTCACGGCTGGTTTGAGGCCCGTTTTGTGACTTACCAGTGTACGATAGTCGTGGCGCTGCAATCTAAGCATGAATGCTTTAAAGGCAGCCTAGTTATCTCCTCAACGCCAACTCCTTAGAATCGAGCCTTTGACCACTCGATGGCCAGTTCTGATGAATCTTAACATCTGGCAGTTGAGCTAATTAGAATGTGATTGTTACAGAGGTGGCACTAACATGTTTAAAGTTTATTTATCAGTCACAAGCAAGTCTTGTATTAACACTGCAATGGAGCTACTGTGAAACTCCCCTAGTTGCCACACCCCGGTGCCTGCTGGGATTAACGCTCCGAATCAGCATGTCTTTCAGACTGTGGGAGGCTACCAGCGCACTCAGAGGAAACCCACACAGACACAGGGAGAATGTGCAGATTCCACACAGAGAGTGTCCCAAGCTCGGAATCGAACCTGCGTCCCTGGCATTGTGAGGCAGCAGTGCTAACCATTGTGCCACCGTGTACAGTATTTTAAAAAGGCTGCAGTAACTAGATTTGTCAACTTCTGTTAAATTAATCTCAACTGATTGGCGTTAGTTTAAAACCTGCGATAATCCAATTAAAATGAATTATTGTACTGTTTTTGAATAATAACAATCAGGATTTAAGCCATTGAATGTAAGGTATTATTTACAGAATTTTAATTGACTGACATGATTTTGTTTCCAGAGAAAATCATTCATTTACAAAGATTCTTTTAACTTGTCAATAAGCATGGTGGCATAGCGATTAGCACTCATAGTGCCAGGGACCCAGGTTCGAGTCCCAACTTGGGTCACTGTCTGTGCAGAGTCTGCACATTCTCCCCGTGTCCGCGTGGTTTCCTCGAGTGCTCTGGTTTCCTCCCACCATCTGAAAGACGTGCTGGTTAGGGTGCATTGGGTATGCTAAATTCTCCCTCAGTGTACCTGAACAGGCGCTGGAGTGTGGTGACTAGGGGATTTTCACAGTAACTTCATTGCAGTGTTAATGTAAGCCTACTTGTCATTAATAAATAAACTTTAACCTTAATATCACATTTGCTGTCCAAAGGAAAACTTGTTCTGGGTTAGAAATGACAAACTCAAAGCGGTATAGGATAAATGTGCGCTTGTAGTATGTGGCGTTGTATATTGGGAAATAATAGGATATTCATTGTTTTTTAAATTCATTGTGTTTTAAACATTAAATCATGAATTGTTCACTGTTATTTCCTAGCAGGGGCAATGGAAGTGCACAGAGTATTTCTGTATTTTTTTGATATCTTTGCCCCGCCAATCTTCACCCCTTCACTCCAGTAACTATTGACTGGCTTCTTACTAGCGGTACATTTTCAGTAGTATTGTCACTATTTGCTACTTCACTCAAGAATTGTGTGTGTTCCTTGATGGTAAATATGAATAGGTCCTTAGACTGTGGCTGAGAGGACAGTCAAGCGGATAAAGCTTCATCAGATGTTCACGCCCAACAGTGGCCCTTGAACTTGGATCAGTGGATGAATCCTGGCCCTTACTTGCACTTAGGAACACTGGATGCAATTGGAGCAGCTGCTGCCTCGGCTGGGATTAATTTTGCAGGGATTGTGAAACTTTTTCATTTGTACAATTCAATTGTTCACTAGATTAACTGGCAATTCATCATTAGGACTACTAGCCTCATTCCGACAACTTTACAAGCAACATGTTTTAGCCATAAGGTTACATCAGAGAAACAGTGCTTGTTTTTCTTGGCACAAAGGAGATTGGGGGGAGATTTCATAGAGGAGTACAAAATTTAACAGAAGTTGACAAATCTAGTTACTGCAATCTTTTTAAAACTATTATACACAGTGGCACAGTGGTTAACACTGCGGCCTCATAGCTCCAGGGACCCGAGTTCATTTCTGGTGCTGGGTAACTGTCTGTGTGCAGTTTTCACATTCTCTCCGTGTCTATGTGGGTTTCCTCCAGGTGCTCCATCCACAGTCCAAAGATGTGGAGGTTAGGTTGATGATGTTAAATTGTCCCTTGGGGGATGAGCAGGGTAAATAGGTGGGGTTACAGGGATAGGGCCTGAGTAGGATTGTTGTCGGTGCAGACTTGATGGCCAAATGGCCTTCTTCTGCACTGTAGAGTTCTATGACTCTATGATTGTGGTAGGCTTAGATAAGTTCAACAAAGAAACCCTGGACAGGATTTTCCAGCCCCGACACTGCTGGGCATTGTCACTGACAGCAATGGGAAATTTGAAGAGTCATTGGCTTTCTCTGAATGTTCAAGTTCCACTTGTGCCAATGCCAGGCAGTGTCAGGTTGGAAAATCCTAGCTGAAGTTTTCACTAGCTGATTATAGAAAGGCCAGTAAACCAGAATTAAGATTTCAGGCAAGGGATGCGCAGGGTGGGGATGTGAGGAAGAATTAATTTTTATGCAATGATGGTAATGACCTGAGAGGTTGAATGAGAATCATAGAATCATAGACTCATAGAATCATATGTGCAGAAGGAGGCCATTTGGCCCATTGAATCTGCACCGACAACAATGCCACCCAAGCCCTATCTTCATAACCTTATGCACCTACACTAGCCAGTTCCCTTGACATTCAGGGGCAATTTAGCACAGCCATTCCATCAAACCTGCACATCTTTGCACTGTGGGAGGAAACCAGAGCACCCGGAGAAAACCCATGCAGAACTGGGGATAAACTCCACACAGTGGAATCTTAGTCCCTGGCTGTGAGGTATCAATGCTAACCACTGTGTCACCATGCCACCCTATGAACCGTTTGAAAGGCTGTGTAATTGAGCAAGATAATCTCGCAGAACAACAAGGGGAGCGGGGCTGATTAGATCGCTCCACAAAGAACCAACATGGACATAATGGACCGAGTGGCCTTCTGTCCTGTAATGAGATCCATTGCAGATTTGTGAGAAAATAGATCCAATATGAATTGTGCAAAACATAAACCATTTTAGCATTATTAACACCAGCGAGGAGAAAATGAATGCATCCAAAAAAATTATAATTCCGTATATATGGGAGTCAAAATATGCTCATTTCAATTCTTAGTTAAAATACAGCATGAGTTGCTGTGCCTCTGCCTGCATATTTAATCAATGTCTACAAGGTATATTTAAAATATACACGGATGAACATCCAAGTGCATCGTGCCACAAAACATGAATTCCGAACTTTTAATTGACACCGTGGTTGCAAAACCTCATCATTGGCCTAATTATTTCTATTGTAACAATCTTGAAAATAATTATTGCATGCATAGCGTTGCAGTTCAGTCATGTGGAATCACTTTGCGAGCTGGCCGCTCACTTTGCATTCGACGGCATGTATTTTTGCAAACCCCCTCTCGCATGCTGTTTAGATACTGATTTATAGTTGCAGTTACCTTCATTAGATGAAATGAGCTCGTAGCCTTATTATACATAGATGCTTGCTTCAAGAACTCGGCCTAATCCATTCGTAACCCAGTGCCAATTCCCTCCAGCAAGCTGGTTTGAAAACAGGAGCCAAGTTCTTGGGCTGTGGAGCATTGGATCCAATTACACTCAACAGTTGAAAAGCACAAAGCTGATTTTAATAGGATTTCAGTTAAATAGGGATCAAAAAATCAAAAGCACAGGCAAAGTATTTTTCCATCTGTAATCGTGAGGCGTCCAGTACGGAATTAGCTTTACATTTTTTTTCCCAATCTAAAGGGACTGCAGGGATTTCAAGGGTTTGAGCAATTATACATTTTGTATGGAGAATTGAATGATAGGTTCAGTATCTGTGTGCCCAGCCAAACAACATTTCTTTCACTAATGAGTTATACAACAGTATAATCTCAGTCACAACTTGTAAGTGTTTTTCCTAGCTTTGCATGAGGAATGTGTGTCAATAACTCTGCCTTAAATGGTCAGCCTCGCCATTTTGCTGAGGAAATTATTTTTCAATGAATGTGGCATTTTATTGTAAATCAAAACCTCGCAATTTCTGTCATATTTTCAATTTTAGTGGCTTTACATAGAAACTGGATGCAGGAGTAGGCTGTTTAGCCCTTCAAGCCTGCTCCATCATTCATTTTGATCCATGACTGATTATCAAATTCAATATCCTGATGCCCCCTCCCCCCCATTTTTCCTTGACCCTCTTAGTTCCAAGAGCTTTACCTAATTTCTTCTTGAAATAACAAATTGTTTTGGCCTCAACTATTTTCTGTGGTAGTGAATTCCACACATTCACCAATCTCTGGGTGAAGAAATTTCTCCTCACCTCAGTTCTGAAAGGTTTACCCCTTATCCTCAAACTATGACCCCTAGTTCTGGACTCCCCCACCATTGGGAACATTCTTTCTGAATCTATCCCATCGAACCCTGTTAGAATTTTGTAAGATTCTATGCGATCCTCCCTCGGTCTTCTAAACTCCAGTGAATATAATCCTAACTGACTTAGTCTCGCCTCATATCATGGACCTATCATCCCAGGACTTAGCCTGGTAAACCTTCGCTCTGCACCCTCTACAGCAAGGACATCCTTCCTCAGATAAGAGCAGCAAAACAGCACACAATACTCCAGGAGTGGCCTCACCAATGCTCTTTACAAATGAAGCAAAACACCCCAATTCCTGCACTCAAATCCTCTTGCTATGAACATACCATTTGCCGTCTTTACTGCCTGCTGTATTTGTGCGCTTACTTTCAGCAACTAATGCACGAGGACACCAAGGCCTCATCGAGTATCCACCTCCCTCAATTTACACCCATTCAAGTAATAATCTGTCTGCCTATTATTGCTACCAAATTGGATAATCTGACTTTTACATTGTACTGTATATACCATTTTATTTGATTGGGAGTGATGGGGCACCCCTCAAAAGAGTGGCCTGTGGCTGAAGCAGACAGGGAGAACTTTTACATCTACCTGAAGGCCTTCTAGTCTTCCAGTCAGAGGGGCAACTGCACTGTAGCCTCGGAAATCTGGAAACCAAACGGAAATGTACCAGTTGGCTTCCAACAATGGGCCTTAATAGGCCTTTATTCACTTCAGTCCACTACCCATCACTTGCAACTGTTTAGCCCTGCCAGTACCTTCACCCAACATCCAGGACAATGACCTGGGGTAGGACTCCGGCATTCCCGCTGGCTGTGTGAAACTCTGTGCCCACCCTCCACCCCCCAAGCCGTGCCATGCAGCAAACATGGCCACTGCAGGAACTCACCAAGGTTCTTTAGACCTTCCAAACTTCCAACCTCTCCCATCTGGAAAGACAAGAGTAGCAGGTACCTCTGAACACCACTACCTGGAGGTTTCCCTCCAAGCCACTCACCAATCCAACCTGGAAATGTAATCGCCGCTCCTTCATTATGTTGGATCAACATCCTGGAATTCCCTCCCCAACAGCGTTGTGGATGTACTTGTACCTCAGGGACTACAGCGGTTCAAGAAGGCAGCTCACCACCATCTTCTGAAGAACAACTAGAGATGGACAATAAATACTGGGTTAACCAGTGAAACACATATCCCGTAAATGAATAAAAAGTGCTGTGGGAACAGAAGAGTCCAAAAAGCACAGTCCAGCCAATGAGATCTTGTTGCGTGATTATCCCTGCACCCTGCCATTGACATAACAGGGCAGGAACATCATTTAAATAGATTAAATGATGTCAGTATAGGTCTTCCCCACCACATCGTCCCCTCAAATTGTGATTTCCTCCCTTGCTGATGTGACATCACGTGGCCTTGGTTACGATAGTTTTCTAAAACAGGAACCTTATGAAGGGAACCGGCCCCGGATGCACGGCTAAATACAGCTCATGAGGAGAGAGGGTCATGCCCTGGAAGTGCCCTGGCACTTTGTTGGCAGTGGCCTTGTCTCATCCCCCAGAATATCGTGTGCCATGTCATTGTAAAAATTGAGAGGCATGGGTTTCACATTGGATCGCTGGTGTGACGGCCTCAGATTGGCTTGCCTTGCTGTAACCTCAGCTTTCTGTAATCCGGGTGCCATATTTAAAGGATGCCCCAGCATAGATCTAGCACTCTGTAAGGGATTGAAAGCGTTGGAAAATCATAACTTCCAAGGGAGGAAACATGGTGCCCCCAAATTGATTGATGCCTCTCTCGAGTGCCCGTTGGACACTGGGAGGCATGTTGTGAAGTCCTCAACCCTCGCTCTGAATTGGGCCGTGCCGCAATAGCTGGAGCTGGGAGGAGAATCTCAGGAATTTTGAGAAGGAATGTCTGCTGCACTCCTCGAGTTGCAAGGCACGATGGAGGAGATTGTCAGTCCAAGGTGGCACAGCCAGCATGCCAACACATCGAGGTCAACACTGGTAGCCTGACAGCTGCCATGGAGACCATGGTCAAAGACATTGATCCTTCACTGCTGTGGGGGCTGCATTTCACCACTGAGGAACGAGCAGGTATCCATCAGTGCCAACTTGAGACGGCTGAGGGACATATCAAGCTCATGTTCACTGTGTCTTCTCCTCAAAAAGATAGCCAAGAGTGCTTGGGCACCCAGAGGGAGGAAGACCAGTGACAGAATGTTGACGATATGGAGTGTTATGCTACGGGGGACAGGTGACGAAGCTGCAAAGGTTCCAGTAGTTTTGAAGTCTATGTCCGGCTGTTTTGCAGCATGATGTGTCTGAGATCAGACTGCGCACGGAACATGAGCATGCTGACCTCTGTTAGACTGGTGCCAAATACTCCCAGTTTATATCTTACCTTGCGCACTCTGCAATCGAGATGGAGGGGCGACACTGCGCACTCTGCAACAGTGATCTGCCAGTCAGAGGAGGGGGCGATGGGTGATCAACTAATCCGTGCGGAGGGATGGGGTGGTAGTATGGGTGAGTAGCTAGTCCATGCAGAGGGGGGAACGTGAGGGAAGGCGGGATCAGTCTATGCAGTAAGGGAGGGGGATTGGCTGCAGAGGGCAACAATTGCGGGTGAGTATGGGGTTTTCACAGGGACCAGCAGTAGCTGGGGAATGTGCCTGATAGATCTCCCTGTGCCGTGCTATTGCCCAGAACAGAGAGATTGGCGCATGCATAATGGCTCCTTCTGCTGCAAATTGCTGGCTTTTGGGTGAGCTTAGACCTCGCCCCCTCCCCTGCTGGTAGGAAACAGATCTTGCTTCATTTTTTTCCTCTAATTGAAGTAACATTCACTCCTGTTATTACACTCATTCGGCACTTAGAACCAGATCGCCCCAGCCTTTGTCTCTACAGATTCTCGCTCTTCAGCAGATAGGCCACGTTCTATCTCTATACCCTGGGTCCAGTGAGATGCCTATGTGGATCTTCCTTTACATGCAGAGGAGGCCCTTTCACCCCTTAATCTTGAAGGTTGTGCTGGTTCCTTTGATGAGCCAGGCACCTCTGTTGCATTCTTTTCCTTCTTCTATCCTGCCTATAAACCATGTAGCAGAGAGTGAGATCACCAGGCTCCATATTCCTAATGGTCTCCTCACTGCAGTATCAAAGACAGAGGTGCGAGGGTTCGTGTATGTCTCCTAAGGACTTCTCTTGTCCAGTTCACACTGCATTTCAAGCTCTCTTTACACATTGTGGAGAGTCTTGGTCACCACTTGGATGGCCAGTGTTTAGTTTGTTTGATGCTGGCCAAACCAACCCCAACTCTGCCCCGCACCACATGACTGACTGGCGACAGTTTTGGTACTCAACTACATCCTGTGCCTTCGGCTCAGGCCCAGGTATTATCCAACCTGAGCTTCAAGGTTGAGTGGTTAGCTTAAACCACAAGAGTTATTGCTCCAAGTCTGAATAATTACAACGCAAGGGACTCTGAACAGTTCCCTTGGTGACTGTTCCATGCCCACCTCTTGTATGGGGCCCCCTAATTTGTCTGGCCAATAAATTAATCTGTAGCCCCATAAAACTCACCTTAATACGCAGTCCCCACCTAAGGGGTTAAAAGTTCAGAGCAATCAGTGGCGTGATCAGGAATCTGTGTTGTTTGAGAGAGTATAATTGCTTCAGCAGCCAGACTCCAAGCATGTCAATGGAGCCGATGCTGAATGATCTGAGCTGCGGAAGAATGCTCAGACAATTTAGCATCTAACTCGCACACCCTTGGAGTGTGGGGGGAAACCAGAGCACCCGGAGAAAACCCACGCAGACACGGGGAGAATGTGAAACCAGGGATCGAACTCAGCTCCCTAGCGCTGTGAGGCAGCTGCGCTAACCACTGTGCCAACGTGCTGCCCCATTTGATTTGAGACCTTTTTGGGAGTAGAAACTGGCTCTTGTTTCCTGCGCTGAAAGGTACCAAGTTTGTGGAGTCACTTCCGGTGAATTCTTGAAAAAATACCCCATCCCAGATCAGCTTGGGTAATTTTTCAGGAGTCACAGGTAGTAACTGAAAGTCGGTATGAGGCAGACTTTTTACACAGAGAGTAGTGGGTGTCCGGAACCCGTTGCTGGGGTAGGTAGTGGAAGCGGTAGTGACTTTTAAGGGGTGTCTTGACAAGTGCATGAATAGGATGGGAATAGAGGGATATGGCCCCCGGAAGGATAAGGGGTTTTAGTTAACTCAGGCAGCATGGTCGGTGCAGGCTTGGAGGGCTGAAGGGCCCGCTGTTTGTTCTTTAATAGGGATGAGAATCATATTGACTGCGGTTGAATGGTGGAGCAAACTCAATGGGCTGAATGGCCCAATTCTGCTCCTATATTTTATGGTCACATGTCCTATCACCTTCCCATTATCTTCTAGAGATTTAACTGAGATTTTGCTGTGGTTGTGGCTGAGAATTGATCCCCTGGAAGAGGTCTCCTTCCTGGTATCATATCCAAAAGCATTGAAATGAGATCCAAGTGGCTTAATAATGCATGAATGTTAAGCCTACAGATTCTGCGCTGAATTCAGACCATAACATAATTCTCTTCTCTCCCCTCTCATTGTGTTCTCTTAACCTGAAGATGTTGAGTTCTGTAAGTGGAATGGTACAGCGCAGTCAGAGTCCATTCAACTCAACTGGTCAATGTTATTGTTTGTACTATACACAAAGCCATCTCCCATCCAATCTCACCCACCCCTATTTGGATAACCTTCTACTGAAGTCTCCCTCATGTACTAATCCAATTCCCTGTGAAATACATTGGCTGGAATTTTACCACCGCGCCTATCATGGGAATCGGAGCGTGCAAGGTGTGGACCAGGGAAAGGTCCTTTGACCTCAGGTGGGATTTTAAGGTTTCGGGATAAGCAAGGTTGTAAAATTCCGCCCATGAACCACTCCTTGCAGTAGCAGTTCCACATTCTAACCGCTCTACCTCAAGGAGTTTCTCTGAATTCCTTACTGGATTTATTTGGGGCCATCTTATATGTATGTCCTCTATTTTTGTACTTGCTCACAAGTGAAAACACAAGTGTCAGCCATATCAAACCCCTTCGTCATTACAAAGACCATTATCAGGGTCACTGGCAACCTTCTCTTATCTAGGGATGGTTTAGCAGGTATTTATATCCTTCTACATACATCATCCAAGGGATAGCCTAGATAGTGGTTGTAGATTGCACAGCCATTATTTAGCCCCTCTGACATACTCTCTTCCACCTTCTTCCATCAGGAAAATGATGCAAAAGTCTAAGATCACGTACCAACCGATTCAAGAATGGCATCCTCCGACTGTCATCAGACTTTTGAATGGATCTACTTTAGGGGGTGGCACAGTGGTTAGTACCACTGCCTCATAGTGCCATGTTTAATTCCCAGTTTGGCTCACCATCTGTTCACAGGGAAGGAAGGGGTGCATGGTGTGGTGCTACAGTCATCGCTAGGGTGCAGAGAAACTTAATATAAAGTTTATTTATTACTGTCAGTAACACTGCAATGAGGTTACTGTAAAAATCTCCTAGTCGCCACACTCCAGCACATGTTCGGGCGCACTTGCAATGGCCAATGCACCTAACCAGCACAACTTTTGGACCGTGAGGAGGAAACTGGAGCACCCGGAGGAAACACATGCGGGCACACGGCGACTGTACAAACTCCACACAGTTGGCTGGAAGTGAACCCATGTCCCTGGCGCTGTGAGACGGCAGCGCTAACCACTGCGCCACCGTGCCATCTCAGCATGTTGCAGTTCCCCTTCCCCTCTATTTGGATGCCGCCGATGGAAACTATTTTTAACCATTCAGAGTTTAGTTAAGGTGCTTTTTTTGTTTGCATTACACGCTGTTGCCACCTGATACCAGTGGATGTGCAACTCAGGTCCGTTGGCACGTAAACGTGTTGCCTTGAACATGCCTATCAGCTTCACCGTTCCTACAGCTGAAGGATTGTCGCAGCTGCAACAGATACTTGTCCCGCTCAAGGCAAGTTAGTTCTGATTCAGCGCTGCGGAGTACCCGCATATCATGGTAACAGGAGCCTGACAGAAGGGCGACACAGCACAAAATGGCACATTCCTTTATGAACACTGACACCTGCTGGTCGGATCTATCCATTGATCCTGAAGGAAGCTGTTGTCCTCTTCAAAGCTTCAACCCACACCACGGCTGAGTGTTAACACCGAGCAGCGTCCTTACTTCCAGCGTGTGGGGCGGCGGTCTGGCGCAGCAGGTCATCCGAGGCTTGTGGAAACCACCCTAGTTTTCAACCTATTGACTGTGTCAGAGTGAAAACTCTGCAAGAGGAGGAAGTGGGGGGAAGGGTTGGGGGGGGTTGGGGGGGTGGTGGTGGGTGCAGTTTATCTCAACTAAGTTAACACCCAAAGTGAACGTTACCCCCTCCACGCCCATTAATTAAAAGAAAACACACATAGAACATCTTCAATTTGCTTTGGCAGAGATATACGCAAACCCCCAATGGAATTCTATAATTTCCGAGTTGCGCTGTTTTCCCACACAAATTAATGGTCTGAAAAAAAATTGTCTTTCTCTTTGGGTCTTCTAAAAAAAAAACAAAATGTGATTTTCTAAGCATTTTTTGGCAGATTTATAGCCTTAGGATGTTGTTTATTTTTTAAAGTCCCCCTTTTACTTGCTTACAGACAATGCGCAGAGCAAAATGTAATTGAAATCCTGCGAGTAGCAATTAAAAGAGGAAGCTTTTTCGGTTGTGTGATGAAACAGTCCTTTCAGTGCATTTTTTTTTTGCGTCGGGTAATTAAGTGCGTGAGATGCACTTTCCACAACGAGCAGTTTGCAACAAGCTGATGAAATGCTCATTACTTCTTGAAGCCAAGGGACGGAGGCAGATTTCTTTCAAATGCCTTGAATCATTTTGCAGGTTCCTTTATTAAAATGCGCCGTGCAGTCCCACTTTGTAAAGTCTAAACATCTCCTAATGAATTTAAAGAGAAATTTAGTCGGGAGAACCTCCCACACCGTTTGCCCTTTCTGGATGCCGCAGTTGGATTTGACTCCGCAACAACATTGCTTTCCTTGCCTAAGAGTTGCCTTGAGATTGGCTGTCTGTGGTGACCCACTTCTTTAAAAAAAAGAGGCCAGTACAGAGTATTTCCAATTCATGTGGGACACTTGTTCAAGGTGAGAAGGGGAAAGTTAACAGTACAGTACAGCACAGGAAACAGGCCCTTCGGCTCTCCAGGCTTCTGCCGCTCATTGGTCCAACTAGACCATTCGTTTGTATCCCTCCATTCCCAGTCTGCTCATGTGACTATCCAGGTAAGTCTTAAACGATCCCAGCGTGTCCGCCTCCACCACCCTACTTGGCAGCGCATTGCAGGCCCCCACCACCCTCTCTGTAACTCTGGTATCTGAGTTAAACCTCGCCCCTCTCACCTTGAGCCCATGACCCCTGGTGATCGTCGCCCTCCGACCTGGGAAAAATCTTCCCACTGTTCACCCGAAGGGAGAAGTGCGAGCGAAATCTTTTCATGCAGAGAATGGTGGATGCTTGGAGTGCGCTGCCAGCGAAGGTGGCAGAAGCAGGCACATTAGCAACATTTAAGAGGCATTTGGGTGGGTACATGAAAAGGGAGGGCACAGAGGGATACAGACCGAGTAAGGACACGAGGCTCGTTTTAATTTAGTTAAGACATCATGACTACACTGGCTTGGAGGGCCCAAGGGCCTGTTCTGTAGTTTTCTTTGCTCTGTTTTTGTTGCTAGAAAAGGGTGCAAGGGCCTAATCAGTAAGATCATGACAAAAGCGATTATAATTTTATCAATTTTTAATCTCTGTTAGAATCAAAGCTGAAATAAAAATATGGAAAGTAAATTAAAATCATTCTCCTTCAATATTAATAGATTGAAGCTCGTTTTCTTTGATATAGAGATGGCTGAGTTATCTGTATTGAGGCTTTTAAAGTTCTGAAGGGCATTGCTAGGATAGACGCTGAGAAGATATTTTCACTTCTGTGGAGGGGGTGGGCTCCAAAATTAAGGACCATGAATATAAAGCGGTCACTAATGAATTCATTGGGAATATCAGAGAAACTTCTCTTCCCAGAGGGGGGAGAATGTAGAATTCACTGCCACACTGTTCAAAGTTTATTTACTAGTGTCACCAGTAGTCTTACATGAACACTGCAATGAAGTTACTGTGAAAATCCCCAGGCGCCTGTTCGGGTACACTGAGGGAGAATTTAGCATGGCCAATCCACCTAACCAGCACGTCTTTCGGGGCTGTGGGAGGAAACCGGAGCATTCAGAGGAAACTCACACAGATACGAGGAGAATGTGCAAACTCCGCACAGGCAGTGACCCAAGCTGGGAATCGAACCTGTGTCCCTGGCGCTGTGAGGAAGAAATGCTAACCACAGCTGAGTAGTTGAAGTAAATAGCACATGTGCATTTAAGAGGCAGTTGGATGGGCACAAGATGGACAAGGCAATAGAAAGGTATGCAAATGGACTGAGATGAAGTGAGGTGGGGGATGAGGCTCCGGTTGAGGATAAACACCAGGCATTGATTCATTAGGTTGATGGTCTGTTATCATGCTGCAGATGCCATCACTCACCAACTTCAAGAGGGAGAACTTTGAGGAGAAGTGGATAAAATTGGGTAATAGCCCCGGTTTCGGTTGCGATGGACTTGAAGGTCGAACGTCCTCGCAAAGCAGGGAACTGAATCTTATTTGAATGCTTCAGACAGGCTGCCAGCAACACCTGAAGAGGCAATTCCAAGGGACCCAGCCTCACTAGCAACATGAACTCAGGTATGTCCTGGAAGGACAATATAGTGATCGGGGAGTTATGGGAGTGGGGTTGTGGGGGTGCGTAGTTGCAGGGGGAGGGGGATTTGTGACGAGGAGATTGCAGTAGCTGAAGAAGTGGCCTGAAGGAGTTCTGTGCTGAATTTAAATACCTCCATAGACAATTTGGGTTGAATCTGGTGGTATCAGCAGCTTTTAGGCAGCTCTTAACTGTTCCAGCACTGATGCGACAGCAGAAACCTCCGTCAGAGAGACACTGGCCTTTTAACAGATGGAAGGCCATTAGTCATGTTACAGCACATGATGAGATTGAAATGTAAAATGAGGGCAATTTCCTAATGCAACAAAGAAACCTGACTCTAAAAGTAATGAACCATTTAATCGGCGCACAGAGTAGAGTATATTGGTACGGCAAGTTACTGAAACCCAAAACCTGAAGGCCATTGATCTGCACTGCGGTCTCTGCTGACATATATTTGATTTCATTTGATTTGATTTATTATTGTCACATGTATTAGTGTACAGTGAACAGTATTGTTTCTTGCGTTATATAGACAAAGCATACTGTTCATAGAGAAGGAAGCGACAGAGTGCAGAATGTAGTGTTACAGTCATTACCAAGATGTAGAGAAAGATCAAGTTAATTGAAGTAGGTCCATTCAAAAGTCTAATGGCAGCAGGAAAGAAGCTGTTCTTGAGTCGGATGATACGTGACCTCAGACTCTTGTTTCTTTTTCCCGACGGACGAAGGTGAAAGAGAGTATGTCCAGAGTGCGTGGTGTCCTTAATTATGCTGACTGCATTGCCAAGGCAACGGGAAGTGTGGATGGAGTCAATGGATGGGAGGCTAGTTTGCGTGATGGATTAGGTTACATTCATGGCCTTTTGTAGTTTCTTGCGGTCTCGTGCAGAGCAGGAGTCATACCAAGCTGTGATACAACCAGAAAGAATGCTTTCTATGATGCACCTGTAAAAGTTGGTGAGAGTGGCAGCTGACAGGCCAAATTTCCTTAGTCTTCTGAGAAAGTAGAGGCATGGGTGGGCTTTCTTAATTATAGTGTCGGCATTGGGGGACCAGGACATGTTGTTGGTGATCTGGACGCCTAAAAACTTGAAGCTTTCAAGCATTTCTACTGCAGCCTCATTGATGTAGCCAGGAGCATGTTCTCTATATGGGGTTTGAAGAAGAGACTCATCCAATATAAATACGGACACCTGTAGCCCATGTCAGCCTGTGCAGGTTGGACCTTCTTGGACTGAGAGCTAAGGAGGAAGGTGTTGGGATATACCCTGTAAAAAAAATCTGAATCATTTTTGTAATTCTGTTTTTTAAATTCCATGGCCCTGCTGTCACCATGCATCGACATTGATGATGTTGAAACACAACCAACGTTGGCTCCATTGTTATGGCGAGAGCATTCTGTTATACAAACAACTTGGTGAAGCAAGTTGTCTCGTTTCGCTCCAGGAAGTTCAACTTTTGGGAAATGTGCCCCTTCCTTTTTCGGGATCCTATCTGAAAGTGCTGCTCAGGGGGAGGCACCCTTTCCTTTCACCATTTCAACTAACTAATGTCCATAAAAAGTACACGTGCATTAGCCGAAAAACAGCTTTGAAATAGGTGATATAAAAAATAGCTGTCAAAATGATCAGGGATCCGCTATTGACATTGTGCAGGTGACCTTTTACTTGGGCCGTGGACTGGCTCTGAGGCGCGTTGCAAAGTGCATAGGTTGCGAGGTCTGGATCCCATCCCTGCCAAGGGGCACACTTTTTAAATTACCGAGTACAGAATTCATCCTGTTTGTAACTGTCCACCGACCATGGATTGATTCCATGTGAGCTCAGGTGAGACCAATTCATTTCAGGCAGACGCTGGGTTGAAAGTTCATTCCTGAGGATTTATTGAGATCAGGTGAGTGTGTCACATTTACACCTACAGAAGGGTGGGGTGAATGACAATGTATCGCAGCTTAATCTTAGGAAAACTAACTCGGAAGCTTGATAAATTGAATTCAAAATGATATCTTTGTTACGGTGATGCTCAAATTTCTTCTGTTAGCAATGCAATGCTTACCGATTAGAGCAAATATCCATTCGTTAAAGTAACCCAGAGAAGGTAAACTCATCTTTTGAAAGGCAAAACCAAAAAGATGAAAGTGCACTTATTCAAGTCTTTTTTATTAGGGGGTAACAGAGAAAATAGGTAAAGGATACACTGTTCTTAGTGAATGAATATGGTGTTCACAAGTGTGAGAGAATGAGTAAATAATTTTCCCTTGATCACTAAAGAATACTGAATAATTCATGATCAAGTCATGTTCCTTTTTCTCACAATAGAATGTTTATTAAGTTATTTATTAGTTACGAGTAGGCTCACGTTAACACTGCAATGAAGTTCCTGTGAAAATCCCTGAGTCACCACACTCCGGCACTTGTTTGGATACACTGGGGGAGAATTTAGCATGGCCAATGCTTCTAACCCTAACATCTTTTGGACCGTGGAAGGAAACCGGAGCACCTGGAGGAAACCCAAGCAGACATGGGGAGAATGTGTGGACTCCACACAGATAGCTACCCAGGTCGGGAATTGAACCCAGATCCCTGGCACTATGAGGCAGCAGTGCTAACCATTGTGCCACCCAGGTATAGGTTCTCCAGTTAGCATGCATAGGTAAAAATAGATGTATTTCTGATGACAGACAAACGTTATCATAGCTACAGAAACACTTTGCACAATTCTTCAAAATAAGTTGGTGACAGTTTTCATTTGGAGTACATGCAGGCAGACGGTGGGCAGACTGTGTCCTGTGGCCACTGGAAGGAATTAGTGTGGGACATACCATTTTCATGGCTAAGTCTAATTTAATTAATTTGGAGAGTCGCCAGCACAAAATGCGCTTACTGTAAGCAGATCGCTGTCTAAGAGAATGTGCGAGGGCTGACCGCTACTTGAAGGCCTGGGGCAGCATTTGAAGGGAGAGTTGCCTTTTTGTGAGAGGCAGTGACAAGCAAGGTGGTGGAGTCGTTAATAAAAGTGATTCTCAATACCACTCAGGCCCTGTAAAATGGCAGTGCTGGTGCTGATTGATGAGAGTAGAAGTCAACGGATCATCTTCTCAGCAGAGAGTGATGGATGCAGAAGCAAATCAGTCAACAGGCTTGGAAAGAGGCAGTGGAACATCTCATTGCCAACAATAGAGCACCCAGGACTTGGCTGTAGCCCAGAATTCGGGGACGGTTTTAGCACAAGGTAACAGTGATAATTGTTGAAAAAAAGAGATGTCCGGTCAAAGTTTTTCATCTTGCACTCATCAGGTCAGACACAAGAATGCCAAATTTCAAAGGGAACAACAATTTTTATTGCATGAGTAATAGGGTGAT
Source organism: Carcharhinus amblyrhynchos (assembly GCF_965287045.1). NCBI lineage: Eukaryota > Metazoa > Chordata > Chondrichthyes > Carcharhiniformes > Carcharhinidae > Carcharhinus > Carcharhinus amblyrhynchos. The sequence goes on along the minus strand of NC_137333.1, from coordinate 8,038,276 downwards.
GATTGGTTGGCAAGTTGGCTATGGTTGGCTGAGGCATTGCCATGACAAGTATACCACGCTTATTTACATTCAAAAAAAAAGTGCGCGGGGGGGGAAGTTTTCCCATCCTGCCCGCCACATGAATCGTAGCAGGCAGGTGGCGGACCATGCAGATTTGTTTACCTCAAGTGGGATTTTCTGGTTTTGGGGCAATTGTGGCCAGTAAATCCCATCCGCAATGAATGGACACATTATTTTTCCCTGCACAGGACATATCCCTGTGTACGAACATATGGGGCTTCTAGCAAGCACAAATGAGGTACATTGCAAGCTTGACTGAGAATTCTACAATTGACAGAATGATGAACAATTTCCAACCGAAAGCAAGACAAAAAACAGAGAGGTACCAGAAAAAAAAACCAAAGTAAGTCAAACAAAATGGAAGCAAAGATTATGATCCAAATTGTTTGCATTCTATATTGCATCTAGAAGAATTTAAAGTTCCCAGTAGAAATGCCTCCTCGGGTAAAAATGTATTTTTAATTCTGTGATCACCTTTCCTTATAGAAAAAAGAGAACACGTGGCTACAACAAAATAATGAGGGGCGTAGATCAGCTTGATAGTCAATACCTTTTCCCAAAGGCAGAGGAGTCTAAAACTAAAAGGCACAGGTTTAAGGTGAGAGGGGAGAGATACAAAAGAGTCCAGAGGGGAAATTTTTTCACACAGAGATTGGTGGATATCTGGAACAAGCTGCCAGAGGTAGTCGTAGAGGCAGGTACAATTTTGTCTTTTAAAAAGTATTTATACAGTTACATGGGTAAGATAGGTATAGAGGGATATGGGCCAAATGTAATTAGGACTAGCTTAGGCATTTAAAAAAAAGTGCAGCATGGACAAGTTGGGCCAAAGGATCTGTTTCCATGCTGTAAAGCTCTATGACTATGTCTAACACCTTTCATGAGCCCAGGATATCCTGAAATGCTTTAAATCAACTTAGTATTTATGAAGAAAAGTCACTATTACAATGCAAGAAAGACAACTGCCTAACTCAACAGAGCACAAGTTTTCACAAGCAGAAATGAGTTAAACAACCAGGCTATTTGCACATTTTTGTGATGTCGTCTGAGGAATAAATATTATCCACAGCACAGGAGAATAACTAGCCTGCTCTTCTTCCAAATACTGTCATTGAGTTTGTTTTTTTGCATCTGCCCATGAGTGCAGGCTTGTTTGTGATGAGGTATCTCATCTGAGAAACCACCGCATGATCGGTGCATCATTCCCTCAGTGTTAATGGCATATTAATAACATTGGGTGAGAATCTCCGGCCACCCAGCCACTTATTTCCTGTGCTGTTTGCTAGCAGCGGGATTCTCTGGTCCCGCTCCTACCAATGGAACTTCCCATTGATGTCACCCCAAGCCGCTGTGACACCCACGGGTGGGGGTGTGCTGCTAGTGGTGTTTTTTTTTTTAACATTCATTCATGGGACATGGGTGTCGCTGGCTGATCAGCATTTATTGCCCATCCCTAGTTGCCCGAGAGCAGTTGTAGTCAACCACATTGCTGTGGCTCTGGAGTCACATGTCGGCCAGACCAGGTAAGGACGGCAGATTTCCTTTCCTAAAGGACATTAGTGAACCAGGTGGGTTTTTCCGACAATTGAGAATGGTTTCATGGTCATCAGTAAAGTTTTAATTCCAGATTTTTTCATTGAATTCAAGTTCCACCTCCTGGCGTGGCACAATTTGAACCTGGGTCCCCAGGACATTAGCTGAATGTTTTGACTAATAATCTAGCGTTAATACTATTAGGCATCTCCTCCCCAGTGAGGTGGAACAAGAAGATCCTGCCGGCTTGAAGAGCTGGAAGATTTTGACCATTGTTAAGATATACAGGTAAAGGGAATTATTTAATTCAGTGCTTAGGGTACGTATAAAGAGAAACTGCTGTTACACAGGATATTTGGTAGGCTGGAAGCAGACATATGTAATACTACATTCTGTAAACTAGCTATCAAAAAAAAGGATTTGCAACTAGTTTTACACTTCACCATCTAGCTGGGGTCCAATTATCAGTCAGTGCTGCACTATAAAATTGGCACATTGACACAATACTTAGTATTGCTGCCTCACAGCTTCAGAGAAAGGTTCAATTCCAGCCTTGGGTGACTGTCTGTGTGGAGTTTGCCTGTTCTCACAGTGTCTGCACGGGTTTCCTCTAGGTGCTCCAGTTTCCTCCCACAGTCCAAAGATGCGCTAAATTGTCCCTTAATGTCCCAAGAGGTGTAGGTTAGATGGATTAACCAGGGTAAATGTATGGAGTTACAGGGATAGGGCAAAGGAGAGGGCATGGGTAAGGTACTCAGAGAGTCAGTACAAACTCGATGGGCCAAATGGCTTCTTCTGCATTGTAGGGATTCTATGATTCTGCAAGTATTGCTTTAGATTGTGTGTTAATGTCTTTGGAGTGAGTCTTGAAATCAAACCTTCTGACTCAGAGGAAAGAGTGCTACAGTTGGCTACACTTGCTACACATCTAATTAGATGCAGCTCATGTTGAATGTAGGCTCAGGCTCAAAGCTACTCCTGTTCATTTTTCTTATGTTCTTACGAAGAATGTTCTCTTATTCTTTATGGCACAGATGCAGACTGAATGAAGTTAATCCCATGTCAGTGGATTAGTTCTGAGTTGGCTTTTCATACACAGAGTGACAGAATATATCACATGCTACACATGCATATCCAAATGGCCTTTATAATCAGTGCTTGCTTAAGCCAAGTATAGTTATTGGGACCATCGTTCTCTTGTGATTTTGGCCTGACAGCTGCAGCCAAAGTACTTTAATTTGGGCCAGTAACGTCCAATCAATAAATAAAAATTACTACAGGAAGTAACACAGGACAAAATAAAGAGGAATTTATGTAACGGGCCAGGACAGCTGAAAAAGACAGAAACTCATCAAAATTCATAATTTATGAGCAAGGCTTTCCAAGCTAATTTGATTATATTCCAGGAGATATAGACAAAGTCTACTTGGAAACAGAAACTCTCCAGAACACAAGTACAACCACTGAAGTGCACACAAGGCATATCCTAGAGAACGCTGCATAACAAATAGATAGATTACACACAAAGGGGCTGATGCACAGATCACCACAGCCACAGCAAGTATCAGTGAGGTTGTTCGCAGGGACAGCAGGGTGGCACCGTGGTTTGCACTGCTGCATCACAGCGCCAGCAACCTGGGTTCGATTCTTGGCTTGGGTCACTGTCCATGGACTTTGCATGTTGCCTGCATGGGTTTCCTCCTGGTGTACCGGTTTCCTCCCACAGTCTGAATGAGGTGCATTGACCAGCTAAATTCTCCCTCAGTGTACCCGACTAGGCACCGGAGTGTGGCGACTAGGGGATTTTTCACAATAACTTCTTTGTAATCCTACTTGTGACACTAATAAATAAACTTTAATATTAGGGCTCGCAAACCTGCCACGTGACTAACAGATGTATGGCGACCCAATAGGCAATTCTGCTTGACATCACTGTGGTCACACCTGCCACTTCCTGGTCCCCCCTGATGGAGATGGCTAAAATAGCGCCAACTAATGACAAATTCGGTGAAGTGTTGTTCTGTCAGCCCAGCTACACTGGAAATAAGGTTAAAGTTTATTTATTAGTCACAAGTATGGTTTACATTAACATTGCAGTAAAGTTACTGTGAAATCCCCCCAGTCGCCATAGTCCGGCGCCTGTTCGGTTCAATGCACCTAATCTTTCAGACTGTGGGAGGAAACCGGAGCACCCAGAGGAAACCCATGCGTGCAGAGGGAGAATGTGCAAAGTCCACACAGACAGTGACCCAAGTCGGGAATCGAACCTGTTCCCCTGGCGCTGTGAATATGCAGTGTTCACCACTGTGCCAACGAAATCAAGGTCAAACTACCCAATCTCACTTTCATCATTATCAGACTGTAAGGACATTATTTCCACTAGCTTTGACTGGATTCAAACCCAGAACCAAGAGATAAATATGTTCCTATCCATTACGCCACCAATCTCTCCAAGGAACATCCTATAAAAAAAAACACAAAGGACTAAAATTCCTGAAACATCGCCACAATAATTTCTAATTGAGCAATTCAGTAATTCCGCCCCTGAAGAATAAACCTCAAAAACTAGACAACATAATGAACCACTTCAGCATTTCATTAGAAAATAAAATCTGTCCCCAAGTATAAGTCTTCATCACTGGAATAATACTGAGTATTGACAGACATGCTAAACAACAAAATTGCAACACATGGTAATATCAACAGACCTTGAAAATGAAAAAAAAAGCATTGACATTTTGACAGCAGAAAATAAAATCAAAGAAGCTAAACAAGTCAGAAAATGTGCTGAACAATAAGAGGAATTTAATGCAAAGACAGCTGAGAAAAATGTCAACCATGCTGGAAGACTCAAACTCCAATCATCAGTCATGTATTACATTGATAATGATGAGTTTGACATCTTGAGATTGGGTAGGGAAATCAAGTTAGGGCTGAGGACCGACTAATCAGTACCTGAACGAGCAACCTAGGGAGGGGTGGGGTTGGGGAGGAGGGGGATGCTGAGAGCCACCCGCCCCCCCCCCCCCGCCCTTGCTGCTCAGGCCCCTTCCCTGCCCATTGACCCTCATCCCCGCCATCACTCATCTGTGGCCTGGGTCATTCAGGTTAGTGCAATACCAGGACCAACCACTGACCCTCCAGCGTTGCTGCTGAACAGCGCGTGGCTTGGATTGTTGGGGGTTGGGATTTCCACTTCCCGGGATCCTTTGAGCCTGGGGAAGGCTTGTAACTGTCCAATTACTGGTGATTTAATTCGTGGTCCTTCCTGAGAGGCTAAAGGGATCAAGGGACATGGGTGGGGGAGGGGGGTGGGGGAGGATATGTGGGTGTGGGGAACATGGGATCAGGTAGGGGAAGGGGGAAGGTGAGATCAGGATATGGAATTTGAGGATCAGCCATGATCAAAATGAATGGCAGAGCAGGCTCGAAGGGCCAAATGGCCTACTCCTGCTTCTGTTTTCTGTGTTTCTCTGAGAGCTGGCTGCATGTGGCATAGTGCTTAGCACTGCTGCCTCACAGCAGTGCTAGGACGTGGGTTCAGCCTTGGGTGACTGCCTGCATGGGGTTTTCATATTCATCCCATGTCTGTGCGGCTTTCCTCCAGGTGCTCTGGTCTGCTAAATTGTCCCTTACTCTCCAAGATATGTGTGTTAGAGGGGATTAGTATGGTAATCACATGGGGTTCTGGGGGTTGGGCCTGGGTAAGATGCTCTGCTGGGGAGTGAGTGCAGACTTGATGGGCTGAATGGCCTCTTTCCGCTCTGTAGGGACTCTGTGATGAGGCAATGTGAGACTCTCGATGCTCTCCGAAGGGAGACCAAACTCCCTTTGTCTCCATCAAATGTGAACGGTTCTGGTTTCCATAATACAAAAAGGATAGCACTGCAGAACGCGCAAAAAGGATTGACTGAAATGTTTGCTGTAACTGGGATTTTAAACCCCATCTGGAAAGATTGAAAAGGCTGGGGCTCTTTCGTCTAGAAAGATCTGAGAGTGAACATGATAGATGTCTTTAAAAAGAGTGTTTACGTGTTTGATAGAGTAACTGCAGAGAAGTGTCCAGAACGAAGGGCCATAAATATTCAATAGTCATTTATAAATCCAGTCAGAAATTAAGGAGAAGCATTTTTACCCAGAGAATGATTAGAAAGAGATCCCCACATGGAACAGTTGAAACAATAGCTTGAATGAAAGATAAACACATGAGGGAGAAAAGAATATGAGATGTTGATAACATTGTATTAGGTAGGTGGGGAAAAGATTGTGGAATATGAACAGCAATACGGGCCCTGCTGAGTTGAATAGCCTGGGCCTGTATTGTACAGAGTTTGCAGAATATATAAATCAACTTTAGTGGAAGCAACATAATACAAACCGATGTAACAGTGTATTATTTCAAGGCTGGCAAACTCACCATCTGGTACAATGGTATCCTTTGCCAATTGCTGCTTCAGCAACTGGAAGGATTAAGGAGTGGATTAGAGACCAAGTTCTCTGTACTGAGAGTGTGGGAGGACATGCCAAGAAGAACATGAATAATGGCACGTGATTAAAACACAGAACAACCCCCCCCCACCTCGGTCGCCCCCCCCGCCAATGCCCTAAGCAGCTGTCCTAACCTTCTGGACACTTTCCTTGGGTCAAACGAGCTGCTCAAAGAAATCAAGGGAGAAGAGGGATTATGAAAATTGCTCCAGACGGGAGAGATTTTTGTTACGTAGTTGGGGGGGGAGGCGGTTGGGGAGGCTTTTTAGAGAAGAGGGATTTGAGCAGCGGTTTGATTGAGGTGCTCCAGATCACAGGGAGTCAGGACAGAGTCGATAGGGATAAATTGCTCCCATTCGCGACAGGGTCAGGAGAATCATTGAATCATACAACCACTACAGGACAGAAAGAGGCTATTTGGCCCATCGAGTCTGTACCGACCACAGTCCTACTCAAGCCCCTTTCCCGTAGCCCCTCATATTTACCCTGATAATCCCCCGACACTAAAGTCAATTCAGCATGGCCAATCAACCTAACAGGCACAGCGAATCGCAAAAACCCAGCCTGCAGGTGCAGCAGGTGATCAAGAAGGCAAATGGGATGCTGGCCTTTATAGCGAGAGGGATAGAATATAAAAGTAGGGAGGTCTTGCTGCAGCTGTACAGGGCACTGGTGAGGCCGCAGCTGGAGTACTGTGTGCAGTTTTGGTCGCCGCACTTGCGGAAGGATATTTTGGCCTTGGAGGGAGTGCAGAGAAGGTTCACTAGGCTGATACCGGAGATGAGGGGGTTAGCCTATGAAGAGAGATTGAATAGACTGGGTCTGTACTCGTTGGAGTTTAGAAGGATGAAGGGGGATCTTGTAGAGACGTATAAGGTAATGAAAGGGATAGATAGGGTAGACTTAGAGAGATTGTTCCCGCTTAGAAAGGATAGCAGGGCTCGAGGGCACAGCCTCAAAATAAGGGGGGGGGGGGCAGTTTAGATCGGAGTTGAGGGGGAACTTCTTCACTCAAAGGGTGGTGAATCCCTGGAATTCTCTGCTCGTGGCAGTGGTGGAGGCTACCTTGCTGAATATATTTAAGTCACGGGTAGATAGGTTTCTGATAGACAAGGGAATTAAGGGTTACGGGGAGAAAGCGGGAAAGTGGAACTGATCCACTTCAGCTCAGCCATGATCTTATTGAATGGCGGGGCAGGCTCGAAGGGCTAGATGGCCTACTCCTGCGCCTATTTCTTATGTTCTTATTGAAGATACCAATGTAAGGTGATTGGCAAAAGTGGAATGGTGAAAGGGAGAAACTCTTTTTTCATGCAGTGGGTGCTTAGGACCTGGAGTGAGCTGCCCTAGAGTGTGGTGGAGGCTAATTCAATCATGGTTCTTGAAAGGGAATTGGATGACTTTTTGAAGAGGAACATCTGGAGAACGACAGTGAAAAGGCAGGAGAGTGGAATGAACTGAATCGGGTTGACAGAGGGCTTGCATAGACACAATGGGCAGAATGGCTTCCTCTGTGCCGTAACCATTCTTTTACATCATTTTCCGAGATTTATCTTCCAAATCCAGATGGAATGTGGAGCTGACAAGCTTGCACCATATGCATGTTCTGTTTCGATCTTACACCTTTCAAAACAAAACCAAAACAGGTGCAATCAAAATCAAAACCATCCTTCAACCGACAACCACTGAAATAAAAGTATATCAAATCCAGTAAACTAAGCTGAAGCATGCAAATACTAATCTACACAACAGGCCCTCCAATGGATAATATTGGCACATAGCCTCAAATCTCAGGGCTGCATACCCAAAAGATGCATTGGGCAACATCCACGAGGAACTCATAAAATCCCTACAGTGCAGAAGCAGCCATTTGGCCCATCAAGCCTACTCCAACTCTCACTGACAGAGTATCTTACCCGTGACCTCTCCCTTACCCTATCCCTGTGACCTTATGCATTTACCCCGCTAATCCACCTAACCTACACATCTCAGGAGAGTAAGGGGCAATTAAATATGGCCAATCTATCTAATCTACACATCTTGGGACACTAAGGGAGAATTTATCATGCCCAATCCATCTAATCCACACATCTTTGGACTGTGGGAGGAAACCAGAGCACTCATAGGAATCCCACACAAACAGAGGGAGCATGTGCAAGCTCCACATAGACAGTCACCCAAGGCTGGAATTAAACTCAGGTCCCCTGAACTGTGAGCAGCAGTGTTAACCACTGTGTTCCACCATGCTGTCCAATTAAATTTCCCAGGTACACATTACATAGCAATTGACTGGGGAAGTTCCTCTGGTTAATTGCCCTTCACTGAGAATCATTCAAAAATGTGACTTAAGTTGCAAACTTTGGATTGTCTCTATATTCCTACAGCAATCATTACCCAGAAAAAGAAGAATTAAAAGCATTTCTAACTTCTGAGTAACTAGGGAGATGGTGGCGTAGTGGTAATGTCACTGGATTTGTAATCCACGCCAGATTCTGAGGGCATGGAACTTCAAGTCAAAATTGTGTAGTTCCTTCATATATAAAAACTGAAATAAAATATAGATGTTCATCCATGGTGGTTGGGATGAAGACTTTTGATAGAGCATATGAAAGTGTTCCATACAAAAACAGAAGATGCTGGAAAATTTCAGCAGGCCTGACAGTGTCTGAGGAGAGAGAAAAGACCCAACATTTCGAGTCAGGATAACCCTTGGAGGATGTGTTGTACAGTGTCAAAAACACACCTGGCAAGAGTCTCATACAATCATAGAATCCCTACGGTATAGAAGGAGGCCATTTGGCCCATCGATTCTACACCCACTCTCTGGCAGATTATCTTACCCAGGTACTTAAATCCAGTCCCATGTAACAAATTTTTTAAAAGAGTGCATGTTTTGCCCTCTGACTCCATGCTGAATAAGTCCTTTATTAAGGTGTGATTGTTTAGTCACTCTTATTTCAAGATAGTGATACAAAATGTCTGCTAGCCACAGGAGACAATCAGTTTTGAAGTGGCAGTGCCTTTCTGAAAAATTCTGGCAGTCTATTTATCATAGAAATCTTGGACACCCTATAGTACAGAAGGAGGCCAATTGGCCCATCAAGTCTGCACCAATAACAATCCCACCTAGCCCCTATCCCCATAACCCCACATATTTGCCCCGCTAATCCCTCTGGTCTATGCATCCTGGGACACTAAGGGACAATTTAGTATAAGGCACCCAACCTGCACATCTTCAGGCCGTGGGAAGAAAGCAGAAGAAGCCCACATAGACACGGGGGAACATGCAAACTCCATACATTCATTGACCCAAATCAGGAATCGAACCCAAGTCTCTGGAGCTTTAAGGCAGATGTACTACCCACTGTGCCACCGTGCCACGTTGGTTAGCAAACACTACGCAATGACATAAATCAGTGGGACAAAAATAATCTTAATCTATCATTTGTACACAACTGTTCCCACCACTGTCTCTGGTAAAGAATTCCACGTGTGAATGACACTCTGCTTAAAATAAGAAATCTCCGGAACACTTGCTTTGATTTTTTTTGAAGCTGTCCTACATTGAAGTTAGTCGGTGAGGCTGGTGAGATGCAAAAGCTGTTTGATTTTTCAGTTCCTAGTCGACGTTCCTGAAATGCTTTGTAAATTTTGATTGCTGTGAAATCTGGTGCCTTTCTCCACGCTAAAACTGCCCTTGTCATGATTGGCAGCGTGTGGAAGATTCAGCGTGACAGGCAAGTCAATAAAAATAAAAACAGGGACGGACAAATATTGCTGCATTGGCAGAAATCCCTCTTAGAGGGCAAAGCAGCCAATGATGGTCTATCACAATACTTAGCTTGACCAGGGAACTCATTAGTGAAAAACTAGATTTCATTTTTTTTTGTTCTTTCAATGTCTGATGTTATCAGTGACTGGTTTAAAAAGACATTGATAAGGATCAAATTCATGGAGAAAAGGCAATAGAAATTAATGGATTGTGAGAAATGAATCAAACAGCTTGAAGGCTTAGAGAGACTGTTTTCGACTTGCGGATAAATCCAGAACAAGAGGGCAGGAGTACAAGAAATGCACCAACAGATCTAATTTAGGAAGCATTTGCTTTATAGACAATACGTGGTGAGAATGTGCAACATGTCATCAGACTTAAGGGAGGCTTGACACACAGCTGAGAGAGAAGGGGGATAAAGGGACATAGGAGGGAAAGAGTGGGAAGAAGTAATTAAAATGTGAGATCGCATGTGTGGAGTATCAATGGAAATGGAGACCAGATGGGGCAAAATGGTCTGTCACTGTGTTCTATGCAATTTCATGTTAAAATTGCCTGTCGCCAATAAAAAAAGAGAAAGACGATGGCTGAAATTTTCTTGTCTCGCCTGCCGTGGGAATCATAGCGGGCGAGACAATTTTGAAGGTCTGTTTTGCTCTGGCGGGAATTTTTGGTCTTATAAATTCACAAGATATAGGAGCAGAATTAGGCCATTTGGCCCATCAAGTCCGCTACGCATTCAATCATGGCTGTTACGCTCCTCATCTCCATTTTCCTGCCTTCTCCCCATAACCCTTCAACCCATTACCAATTAAAAATCTGTCTAAACCCTCCTTCAATTTACTCGCTGTCCCAGCATCCACCGGACTTTGGGGTAACAAATTCCACAGACTCACAACCATTTGGGAGAAGTAGTTTCTCCTCAACTCTGTTGGGACGCGCGCAGCCCAAGAATTCCATCCTATGGAACCAGGAAAGATCGGAGTGGTGGAAGTCCCTCAGGAGATAAAAGCAATGTCTTGAATTTACATTCGTTCTCGGGATCACAGACACACCAATATTTTGGTTCCTCAAAGCCTTTTGGTGGCACACTGTGCCCTGGGAGAGTTAATATATGTGGAGATCAGAGTTCATGCCTGATATTAAATCTCACATTTCCAAATGCAATGGAAGGAGCAAGCCTTCATTTGCAAAGCACAGGACATCTCCTGTTTAGAAGACTTCACTTCAACACTTCAAAGGAACCATTCGTGGGGTTGGCATAATTTAAGATAAAGTTTAATTTGCGTTTTTCTCCTTATTCGTACCAGCATAAGCCAACAATGATCAACTGAGATCATTTCATGCAACACCTGTAATGATTTATAATGGAATTAATTAACACAGGACTGCCTGCTCCTTATTCCACATCTCAAGGAGCGTTATTAGAGCTTGAACCTGAATCACATAACTCAGGACAAGATTTTCCAGCTGCACTCGTCCCAAAGCTGGATAATCCTGCTCGAGGTCGATGGACCTTTGTGGGATGTCCCACCTAATGAGATTCTTGTGGCGGACGGGACAGGAAAATTCTGCCCCAATGTTGGAGAGAAGGATCAAATGTTTGCTCGAAGTAGTAGGTTTTAAAGGATGACTTAAAGTGGAAGAGGTAGAGAGGCTGAGGCATTTAGGGAGGGCATTTCAGAGGTTAGTGTCCAGGCAGTGGAAGGCATGGGTGCCAGTGGTGAAGTGATGACAATTGGGGTGCTCAGAAGGCCATAGTTAAAGGAGTCGAAACAATATTAATAAACTTCCAAACTCCCTAGCAAACTCCACCCAACCTCCAACCCTCCCCACTCCCAATCACATCACCCCTCCTCATTACCATTCTCTCCATATCTGGGTGGGTTTCCTCTGCATGCTCTAGTTTCCCCCCAGAGTCCAAAAAGATGTTTGGGTGAGGTTGATTGGCCATGTTAAATTGTCCCTTAGTGTCCCGGGATGCGTGGGTTAGAGGGATTAGCAAATTAACAAATATGCAGGGTTACGGGGATAGGTCCTAAGTGGGATTGTTGTCGGTGCAGATTTGATGGGCTGAATGGCCTCTTTCTACACTGATCCATAGAAACCCTACAATGTGGCAATAGCTAGTCTGATGTACTCTTTAAAAAAATACATCTCTATTATATCAGCTACATTTTCAGGGAGTTGGTTAGCTCAATTGGCTGGATAGCTAGTTCATGAGCAGAGGGACAGCAACAGCGTGGGTTTGATTCCTGTGCTGGGCTGAGATTATTCATGAAGGCCCTGCCTTCTCAACTTTGCCCCTTTGCTTGAGGTGTGGTGACCCTCAGGTTAAAATCACCACCAGTCAGCCCTTGCCCTCAAAAGGGGAGATTAGCCTATAGTCATCTGCGATTTTACTTTCTACTTTACATTTTGTGGTATTTCTGGCATGCTTAAGAATGTTAACCAGTGCCTTGTTTATTCACTCATCCATTTCCTTGAAGATTGTAGGATGGATATTTTGTAGTCCAGGTGTCCTTTATATATAGTTAATGCTTTGAATTTATTTATAACACATGCTTTATTGACCTCAACATATGCTATAGATTTCTGAGCCAGTTTAATTGCACCTGGAATATGTCCACAGTCTTCATTTGTGAGCACTGATACAAAGAATTAATTTAACCCATCTGTTACTTCATAATGCTCTGTAATATTTCTATCCAGCCAATCCCTTTAAAGGGCCCATCTGGACTTTAATGTTCTCATTACTCGGCTTGTAGCTAAAAGAAAATATATTTATTTTTATCATGTTACTGCTTACTATTCATCATCCTCTTACTTTCTTATCCCTTCTGATATACATTTCAGTTAACTTCAACCCATTTTGGATAACTGAAGTGAATCCAATTTTTTTTTTACCTTTTGGACCCTCGCAGCTGTACAGCTGAATAATTTTTAGCCAGACTTTGACAGAGATTTCCCATTACTCGCGATTAGTAACAAAGCATCTATAGCTGCTAACAGCCATTCAGCTTGTAACTGGCACTATAGGATACCGGTGCACAAATGCAAACAGGTTTGCCCAAAATTCCTCTCTCTGGTGTTCTACCAACAACATTAACTCAGTTGTTTTAAATACCTCGGCCTACCTGAAGCATTAAAATCAGGAATTTCAGATGGAGTCTTCGTACGAATGTACTAGACAGTGCCAATATAGTGTTTCTTCTTGCATCAGGCCTATCATTGTAAATTGCCTGACCACAACTTTTGCCTGTTCTGATTAGAAGGGAACTCTGTCCACGCCTGGACACTATTTCCAATGAACTATTTTCCCCTGGCTGGAGAGGCTAGGAGTCGAGGCATTTTCAAAACATTAGAGGCAGACCTCCCAGAAGTCAAATTAGGAGACACCTCTTCACATAAGGGGTAATGAAAGTCTGGAATTCTCTGACAAATGAAAATTGGTGCTCGATCGCATCTGTCTGTGTGGAGTTTACATATTCTCCTTGTGTCTGCGAGGGTTTCCTCCGGGTGCTCTGGTTTCCTCGCACAGTCCAAAAAATGTGAAGGTTAGGTTGATTGGCCGTGCTAAAAATTGCCCTTATTGTTCTGAAATGCGTAGGTTAGAGGGATTAGTGGGTGAGTGTGTAGGGATATGGGGGTAGGGCCTGGGTGGGATTGTTGTCGGTGTGGGCTCGATGGGCCGAATGGCCTCTTTCTGTACTGTAAGATTTCTATGTTCCAGGCTCTATCAATACCTTATTTTAAAGCTTAGATTGACAAAGTTTCATTTGTCAGCAGTATTAGAGGATAAGGGAGAAAGGCCTCGGAATTGGATGGAATTGTAGGACAAAATTAGGGGTGCCAGAGACCCGGGTTCGATCCTGGCCTGGGGTGACTGCCTGTGTGGAGTTTGCACATTCTCCCCGTGTCTGCATGGGTTTCCTCTGGGTGCTCCGGTTTCCTCCCACAGTCCAAAGATGTGCAGGTTAGATGGATTGGCCGCGCTAAATTATCCCTTAGTGCCCCAAGATGTGTAGGTGAAAGGGATTAGCAGGATAAATGTGAGGGGCTAATGGGGATAGGGCAGGAAGTGGGCCTGGGTCAGGCGCTCAGCCAGAGACCAGAATTTTCCCATCTTGCCTGCCATGGGAATCGTAGCGAATGGGGGAGGACCAGGTAAATGACCGGTTACCTCAGGTGGGATTGTCCGGTTTGGGGATGAGCACAGCTGGAAAACCCTGGCCAGAGAATCGGCGCAGGCTTGATAGGCCGAAAGACCTCTTCCGCACTCTAGGAATTCAATGATTCTACGAGTACAGGGATTCTATGATTAGGGATTAAATTTTCCCTTAGCGTCAGGGGAAGTAGCAAGGATAAATGCATGGGGTTATGGGGATAGGGCCTGGGTGGGATTGTGGTCGGCTTAGACTTGATGGGCCGAATGGCCTCCTTCTGCACTGCAGGATTTTAAGAAAAATATTCTTATTCTAAAATGGAGTTAGACTGCAATTTATCCATGATCTAATTAAATTTAGGAACAGGCTTCAGGCCCGAGCCTACATGTGTATGTTTCTATTACACAAGATGCCCATAATGTTGGAAATCTGAATGCTTCAGCAAATATTGAAGGAAGAATGTTGAGTTGCTGGACATTTTGAAGTAAAATCGAGTACATTTAAAAATCCATCCAAAAGCAGACCATCTGAACATTTTGCAAACCAAATTTAACACATTTATACTTCAGGCGGGTGTCAAACAGAGGTGATATTTTAATACCTTTTTGGGTCCCATTTTGCTTCATTGTAGTGTCTAGGTAGGCCCAAAATCCACATTTACATTACTTTAGAGTCAATGCAAAGAATCAACTTTCATCACACTAAACCTTGCATTCCAAGAGACTGTATGCATCTCCAATATCTTTAATTGCATAAATCTTTCAAAGTAAAGTTTATCCATTAGTCACAAGTAAGGCTTATATTAACGCTGCAATGAAGTTATTGTGAAATTCCCCTAGTAGCCACACTCCGGTGCCTGTTTGGGTCAATGCACCTAACTGGCACACCTTTCAGACTGTGGGAGGAAACCAGAGCACCTGGAGGAAACCCCTGCAGACACAGGGAGAACGTGCAGACTCCACACAGACAGTGACCTGAGCCAGGAATCGTACCCGGGTCCTGGCACTGTGAGGCAGCAGTGCTAACCACCGTGCCACCATGTCACCCTTTTATGGACAGTATGAGACATAATGCTATTGAAGAAAATGAAAATATTGAAAACATCTAATAGAAGGTAATATTTTTCTGATGAAGACTGATCTTTCACACCTGTACATCATTTGTTTCATAATGCAGTCCTCCAACCCACTTTATCCCCTGGAAAATAAACTGCAAAGATGTTTCTTAAATTTTCATGTGATAAAATAAGAAAATAAAGATAATATCAGTCAGATATTTAAGGAATGCTTTCTGCACTCATTGGGTTGCTGTATGTCTTAGATGTCTGACTTTCTCAAAACAGTGCTGAGTTGACATTTGTTCCAAACCTACAACAAATTTGTTTACAAAACTTCAAAATATTTCAGAAGTTACAGAATTTGTACATACATGGAGCAGAATTTTCAGGCCTTGCCACAACAGATTCCCCTGCAATGGATGTGGTGAGCCATTCAAAAGTCTATTGACTCCATTGGGACTGGAAGATCTCACTGGTTGGATGGACTATAAAATTCCAATCATAGTCTCAGCCAGGACCTAGGATTTTTCTCTAAAGGTTTCACTGCATCATTGGTTCTCCAGTGCCACCCACAAGCTTCTGTAATAAAGTACAGTAATATGAATTAGACATCTGAGTATCACAATCAAACACAGATCAATCAAACCATTGGAAAGCACTTTTTTTAAGTTTAGTTCTTATCTAATATTCAATTGCAGCCTATCATGATTTGAGGTTAGAAATGCCAGTAACCAGTGCAAATGTATACAAATTTAAAACAACAAACTGAAGAGAAGGAATGAAGAACTTAAATTAATTGACTGATAATTATACTGGTGACAGAATTCAAGGAAACTTTAATGTGCTCTTAAATTGAGTGGATTTAATAGGTTACTACTCAGCATTTGAGATAATTGCATACCAAGGATAAACTAAACAAATAAAACCCTAAATGGATTAACAAAGTAACCAGAAGTGAAGTAAATAAGAAAACTAATCATTGAGGAGAAGACATTAAGAAAAAGAAAGCATTGTGCAGAAAACAGGAATCTTCAGAAAAAGACAATAGGTGATCAGGGCAAACGAGAGGGAAACAAAAAATGAGTTAATATCAAAACAAAGAAAATCTTAGATCCCTTTAGGATTGGAGTGAGTTTGTGATTGTAGACAAACCCAAAATCTGGAAGGTTAATATGATGTCCTTTTCCTGGAAGTAATCACTACAGAAGATGCCAGCAACATAAGACTAATTTCAATTCGCTATGATGGTGACACTCAAGAGGTTTGACATAAATAAATGTCCAGTTTATATAAAATGCTGAGTCAGGCTAGAGATGACATTGATGAAGGATTGTTAGTGGTGACTGCTAGACAGAATTGAACATATTTACTTAGCTTCAAAAGAAGAGGCATAACAAACCCACCATCTTACTTCAATAACCAGCCAACCATTGATTGATTAACTAAGAGAATTACCTGTATGAAAATTACCCTAGCAGCAACATAGAGAAAGGCCGCAAGACTAATCCCAACATCAGTAGATTGATTTATGAGGATAGCCTAAAGTTAAAAAAACTCAACTATCTTTCCCTCTCCTTCTCCCAGATTGCACATTGTGTGGAGTTTGCACGTTCTCCCCGTGCCTGCATGGGTTTCCGTCGGGTGCTCCGTTTTCATCTCAAAGTCCAAAGGTTGCAGGTTAGGCGGATTGGCCATGCTAAATTGCCCCTTAGTGTTTGTTTGGGGGATATTACGTGGGGTTACAGGGATAAGCCTGGGTAGGATGCTCTTTCAGAGAGTCGGTGCAGACTCGATGGGCAAAATGGCCTCCTTCTGCACTGTAGAATTCTATGATTTCCACTTTTTGCTCATGCAATTTATCACAAAACAGAGTGTTGAGTGACCCGCTTGCTGGAATTTTACCGTCCCGCCTGCCACAAAATCGGAGCGGGCAATGGGCAGACCACAGAAAGGTCCATTGATCTTGGCAGGGATTTTACAGTTTTGGGATGAACGAGGCCGGAAGAGTCTTGTAATTATTATCAACACACAACATGAAAACACTATTAACTCTGATAAACAGAGGCACCAAAATTTTGCTGTGGATCTCCTATTAACGCTGCGTTAAAATTAAATAGAAACAATTAAGATATTCGGCGAACCACAGGTGACGACAGTAGGGGAATATCAAATCTGAAAATAATACATAGGTCACACCAACTCATTTCATTGCAGGGAAAGACAGTAGCTGGGATAAAATGAAGGCTAAAGCTAAGGGCTGTTATCGTACCATACAAAGGTGAGCAATTGTACCTTTAGGACTAGATTATTATAATAAAATTTTGCAAGTCACAATCACCTGGATTGCTATTTGCGTGCATACAAGAAACAGTTCACAGAAAAATTCATGATAAATGAAGGCTCTGTTTAGTCTGTGACATTTCTGATTTTAAAATGATGATACTTTATCTTTCAAATAAATTATGATTTGACGGAATAATTTTAAAGTAAATACTACATTAATTTATTCTAGGAAATAATCTAGGAAGTAAGCACTAGATTAAAAAGCAGCAAATCCTGATCAATATCTTCTTATTTAAATGACAGTATTTGGGAATTTTTAAGCTTCATGCTTCCTGGACATGAATTTTTATTGATGGAAGTTTCAGTCCAGAACATATACACATATTTGCTGGAAATTTGAAGTAAAATCCTTTAAGATCACATGAATATCGACATCCCATAACTTGAAAGCAACAGTGCAGAAGGAGGCCATTTGGCCCATTGAGACTGCACCGATTCTCCGAAAGAGCATCTTACCCAGCAACGTCCCCCCCTTCTCCTCTCATCCCCGAAATCCCATACATTTACCTAAGCTAACCTACCCTAACCAACATCTTTGGACAGTAAGAAACAATTTAACATGCTTAATCCACCTAACCTGCACATCAGGTGGTGCAGTGGTTAGCACTGCTGCCTTATAGTGCGAGGATTCTAGCTTTCACTCCTGGCTTGGGTCACTGTCTGTGCGGAGTCCACATATCCCCCCGCATGTCTGTGTGGGATTCCTCTGGTGCTCTGGTTTCCTCCTACAGTCCGAAAGACGTGCTGTTTAGGTGCACTGGCCATGCTATTTTTTCCCTCAGTGCACCCAAACTGGTGCCAGAGTATGGCAACTAGAGAATTTTTACAGTAACTTCATTGCAGTGTTAATGTAAGCTACTTGTGACACAAATAAATAAACTTTAAAAAATATTTTGGACTTCAAATCAAAAATATCTTGCATAATTAATGTCTTATTTTCAGTTGGACAAAAACTGTTTCATGTATATAGAAAGGTGATATAGCTTGCAATAAAAACAGACCCATACTGACTCCAGAAAATTAGACAGATTTCCAAATTATTTTGTGAAGTGAATACCCCTAAAAGTTCAATTATTTTTGGATAGAATTATGGAATGCATTCAAGATACTTTTCTAGGTAAGAATGTCAAAGGATTAATGAGGGACAAAGGTATTTTAGATCTAATATTGTGCAATGAGAAAAGATTGATTAATAATTTTGTTGTTTAACTGTTTCTGGGGAGGGACTTCTTCACTCAAAGGGTTGTGAATCTCTGGAACTCCTTGCCCATTGAAATGGTGGAGGCTACCTCGTTGAATATATTTAAGTCACGGGTACATAGATTTCTGATAGACAAGGGAATTAAGGGTTATGGGGAGAAAGCGGGAAAGTGGAACTTGTCCACTTCAGATCAACCATGATCTTACTGAATGGTGGGGCAGGCTCGAAGAGCTAGATGGCCTACTCCTGCTCCTATTTCTTATGTTCTTATGTTCTTAAGTGTGATCACAACGTAATGAAAATTTATATTAATATCCTTTTGCCTTGTACCATCATCCCTTTTGTAAACTGATCATTCTTCTCTTCCATCCGAACACATATCTTCCTTGTTCTTTCCTTCTCTCTTCACTTGCCTGTTTTTTTTTGCCTTAAAGTGTTATCCCCCAAACTTTTTCCAGATCTGATGAAAAGTCACCGACCTGAACTCAGTTTCCCGCTATACAGATACTATAGGCTTGCTAAATATTTCCATTGTTTTTTATTTTTGTTTCAAATGAGAGGTCCAGTACTTTACACAATGCTTTAGCTAAAACCAAATTAAAGTTTGGTTAATCTTATTATTAAAGAGTGCCATTAGCAGTTGAAAACTTTGCCAGAAAAGTAGGAATCCTCAGATCAGTCATTCATTCTTAGACATATCAGCAATTCTATCAGCGCTTCTGCCTAGTTTGAATAAGTCTGGTGGTTGAATTTTGTAGCATTGCAGCATGTAGTGGGTGGCACAGTGGTTATGACTGCTGCCCCACAGAACTGTCTCAGTTTGGATGCAATGAGGGAGAAAATAGCATGATCAATGCACCTAAGCACACATCTTTCGGACTGTAGGAGGAAACCAGAGCACCCAGAGGAAACCCACTCAGACATATGGGGGGACATATGGAATCTCGACTTGTATCTCTGTGAATGTCTGTGTGGAGTCTGCATGTTCTCCTAATGTCTATGTGGATTTCCTCCGGATGATCTGGTTTCCTCCCACAGTCCGAAAGACACGCTGGTTAGATGCATTGGCCATGATAAATTCTCCTCGGGGTACCTGAACAGGCGCTGGAGTGTGGCGTCTAGGGGATTTTTAAAGTAACTTCATTGCATTGTTAATGTAAGCCTACTTGTGACACTAGTAAATAATCTTTAAATATTCTTTTACAAGCAATAGAGAAAACCAGTTTTTCACTTTTGAATTCAGTCCAGTCCAAAGCCACGCAGACCAATGAACTTGATAGGAATAACCAAAACATGACAAGATCTAACAGATTCCCTGTGGCAAGTTCTCAGTAGTATCATTATTAGTGGAACTTGTGGATATGGTGGTTGTTTCCCCACCTCTGAGCCAGAAGCTTCAACTTCAAGTCTCACTCAAGTAAGGTGCACTCATTACATGGCCAAACAGGTTGATGATAAATCTGTAAATCCTCCCACTATATCTTTGGCAGGTGATAATAGCTGGAGAGCCTCCCAGTCAGTCAGAGATGCAGAAGGCAACAGCAACCACTACAGTGCCTTGCGGCTATGATCATGGCCCAACACATGGAAATTCATGATTGTCAATGCCAATTGTACTAGAAGAAAGACAATATCATTGCTGTTCAATACCATTAAACCAACCACATAACAATTAATTTAGCTGCTCCTTAACATTCTGCACCAGCCTAGGTGTCGGGTACAGAATATCAGCAGCACACATTCACACATTACTTCTCCTGGCTGTGGAACTCATAGAATCATAGAATCCCCACAGTGCAAAAGGAGGGCATTTGGCCCATCGAGTCTGCACCAACAGCAACCCACCTGGGCCCTTTTCCCGCATATTTATTCCGCTAATCCCTCTAACCTACGCATCCCGGGACACTAAGAGGCAATTCAGCATGGCCAATGGGCCTAACCCTCACATCTTTGGACTGTGGGAGGAAACCGGAGCACCCGGAGGAAACCCATGCAGACATGGGGAGAATGTGCAAACTCCACAAAGGCAGTGACCCAAGCAGGGAATTGAACCCAGGTCCCTGGAACTGTGAGGCAGCAGTGTTAACCACTGTGCCACCGTGTCACCGAATTGTATTGTGTTGTCATTCAAAATGAAAACCTTTGCGTATTTTTATATATAAGGACACCCCTTATTCTCCGAACCAGGGCTGGTGAAGGACTAAAGAGAATGTGGGATACCTGTGACCACTTCCATGTTATCAGTGAAAGTCTTACAGTGAACCATCAAACCACAGAGTCCTACAGCACAGAAGGAGGCCATTCAGCCCATCAAGTCTGCACCAACCACAATCCCACTCAGGCCCTATCCCCATAACTCCATGTATTTAGCCTAACAAGTTGCCCTGACACTAAGAGGCAATTTAGCATGGCCAGTTCACCTAACCAGCACATTACAGTACTTTCAATATCTACCATGGTTACACTTGTGAGGCAACAAATTTAGCTTTGATGTTGCATCATCTAACGTACAGTGCTTACATCCACAGCAAGAAAAAACTTCATACTAATCTTAAATCTAAATAGCACACACCACCTATGGATTTGCTGTCACATTTCCAGGCCTCTGGTTAGTATGAAATTTTGCTGAATCTATTTTGAAATGCAGAATATTTTATTGTACCAAATCTGGCAGCAAATAGGATTAAACATAAATTACATGAAAGCCCGTAGGAATCATTTGAGCAGCCAAGGGATCAGGCGACACGTATAATATATATACGTTACCTTGACTCGTGTGACAAGCCACAACTTATTACACTGGGAAATGTCTGCCAAAGCATAATGAAGAATGGCATTCATTAGCAATCTGCAGTACATATCAACAACACCAAATGAGTTTTTAATATTTGTGCTATAATTCTGAGGCTTGCTGTCCTTTGTTGTGACAATATTCAGTTTACTTTGTAGAGGAAGAGAATTAACTGTTTAAAGGGCCGAAATGAAATTTCAGATGAAGCAGGTAAAATTTAGGTGCTTTATAATTGAACTCCAAAATCTACTACTCCTGCCTGACCTGCCATGGTCAAAGCTCAGGCTGACTGTTGTGTTCAAGTGAAAGAGGGTTAGAGTAGTTGGTGTTAATTGGATCAATTTACAATAATACATTTGGTCCTCCTGTGCAGAGGATATGGACATCTAGGGAAAGGTCAGCATTTATTGCCCATCCCTAATTGCCTTGGAGACCATGGCCAGTGTCATTTTCTAAAAGCGTTCCATCCATGTGGTGAAGGTGTTCTCACATTGCAATTAATTAACAAGTTTCAAGCTTTTGACACAGAGACAGCGAAAGGATGGCAACGTAGCTCCAGGTCAGGGTAGTGTGCGACTCCCAGTGCAACTTGCCAGGAGGCTGTGTTCCCAAACACTTGTTCTCATTGCTACTCTAGGCACTAGAGGCTTGAGCTCTGGAATGGGCTGCTGAAGGAGCCTTGATGAGTTGCTTCTGTGCATCTCTTAGATGGTACGCGCTGCAACTTCTGTGCGTGATGGTGGAGGGAATGGAGTTTAAGGTGATGGATGGAGTGTTAATGAACCAGGCAGGGTAACCCTGTCTGTGTCAAACTTCTTAACTGTTGTTGCAGTGGCACTCATCCACACCAGTGGGGAGTATTCCACCATACTTCTGACTGCAATCTTGTGTATAGTGACAGCCGTTTCATCATTGGGTTCCAAAGTTGTGAGGTCAGATCCCAATCCAAGCGCTGAGTGAAACAATCCAGGTTGACGTTGGTGCAGTACTGAGGGAATGCTGCAATGTCAGAGGGGCTGCCTTTCAGATTAGATGTTAAACTGAGACCTCTCTGGTCCATGTAAATGATCCAATGACACCATTTGAAAAAAGAGCTGACAGGTTATCGATGGGGGCTTGGCCCCAATTAACATCGCAACAGAACAGAGTATCAGGCCATGGTCACACAGCTCTTTCTGGAGGTTTGTTACATAGAAACGTAGAAGATAGGGACAGGAGGAAGCCATTTGGCTCTTCCAACCTGCTTTGCCATTCATAACAATCATGGCTGCTCGTCTAACTCAATAGCCTAATCTTGCTTTCTCCCCATAACTTTTGATCCCATTCACCTTAAGTGCAATATCTAGCCACCTCCTGAATACATTAAATGGTTTGGCATCAACTACTTCCTCTGGTAATGAATTTCACAGGCTCATCATTCTTTTGGGTAAAGAAATGTCTCTCATCTCCATCCTAAATGGTCTACCCTGAATCCTCAGACTGTGACCCCTGGCTCTGGACTCCCCTGCACCTACATTTTTTCGTCCTGTTAGAATTTTATAATTCTCTATGAGATCCTTGCTCATTTGTGTGAACTCCAGCAAAAACGGTCCTAACCTAGTCAATCTCTCCTCATACATCAGTCCCACCATCCCTGGAATCAACCTGGTAAACCTCTGTTGCACTCCCTCAAGAGCAAGAACACTGTTCCTCAGAAAAGGAGCCAAATTGACTGCCGTCATTCCTATGTTACAACAAGACGTACTCCACTGACTGTAACATGTCTTGGGATATCTGGTGGGTATGAAAGGAGCAACATAAATGCACTCTGTCTTTCAGGAATAATGTGGAAATGTTTTGAGAATTTAGGACACAGCAGAATTCTCTGCCTCTGACCTGGTGGTGTATCTTCAATATTTATGCAGCTAGTCCAGTTAGGTTTCTGGTGAATGTCAGGATGTTGATGGTGGGAAATTCAGCGATGGAAGTGCTGGTGAATGGCAAGGAAAATTATTTAGACTTCCTTTTGTTGAAGGTGGACATTGCCTGGTAATAATGGAGCACAAATGTGTCTTGCCACTTGCCACCCCAATCTTGACTATTGTTCAGGTTCTGCTGCAAGTGGGAATATACTGCTTCATTATCTGAGGAGTTATGATTGGATCTTACGATGGACAGAAGTTCATATTTTACAGAGTGCAATTACATATCATATCCTGTATTATATTATTAATAATAGTTACGTAGCAAGTCTTACCATCAAGAATAGAATTGGTTGGAATATCTAAACTCCTCTCAGGTATAGCGAGAAGATGCAAAACTAAGGTGCTACAGCACCACCATTGGTAGGAGGGTGTAATTTTCCCTGTCGCGTGCTTCCCAGTGGCGCAGGGTCCAAACAACAGGAAATCCCGTCGACAATGGTGGGATGTGAAAATCCCACGGCCAACCAATGGCAAGACAACTCTGCCATCACAAAACATGCAGTGGGGGCCTAGAAAATCCCATCCATTGTGATAAAAGAGGCATTTTCCTCTTTCAACGGGGGGGAAAGAGGAACTGATGTGAATTGTTCTTTTTAGGGAAAGTACACACACATTATTGACATGGTAGTTTTGAAAACTATCAGGTCAATAACTAAATTATAAGCAAATCCAAAAATTCACAGAATTATAGAATACTACAGGAGACAAACAAACCATTCAGCCCTCATAGAACCCATAGAAGCAGATTGTTACAGCGCAGATGGAGGCCATTCAGCCCGTCAAATCCATACCGATGACAATCCCACCCAGGCCCCATCCCCACAATACCATATACTTACCCTAGCTAGTCCCTTTGACAGTAAGGGGCAATTTAGCATTGCCAATCCAGGGGAGGCAGAATGGCACAGTGGTTTGCTCTGCTGCCTCACAGCACCAGGGACCCCAGTTCAATTCTGGCCTCGGGTCACTGCCTGTGTGGAGCTTGCAATTCTCCCCGTATTTGCGTAGGTTTCCTCCAGGTGCTCTGGTTTCCTTCACATAGTCGAAAGATGTGCAAGTTAGGTTGATTGGCCATGCTAAATTGCCCCTAGTACCAGGAGGATTTGCAGGGTAAATGTGTGGGGTTACAGGAATAGGGCCTGGGTGAGATTGTGGTTGGTGCAGGCTCAGTGGGCCGAATGGCCTCCTTCTGCATTGTAGGATTCTATGATTCAATCCACCGAACCCAAACATCTTTGGGTTGTGGGAGAAAATTGAAGCATCCGGAGGAAACCCATGCAGACACCGGGAGAATGTACAAATTCCGCACAGGCAGTGACCCAAGCCGGGAATTGAACTCAGGTCCGTGGTGCTAACCACTTTGCCACCGTGTCGCCAAAGACTCCACCTGAATCTGACTCCTGCTAGACCTCTGTGCGCTTCAACATATCTCAGTTTCCAGCAAATTTCCTGGATTCAAATAATTTTTGGACTCTGCTTCAACAATGTTTAAGGCAAAGACTTTTGTATTCTAACTGACATCTGTCTTCAAAGGATCTGGCACCCAAAGGTCTAACATAAGACTGAATATTGTACTGTCCACATAGTGATGAAGAAGGTGCATGATCTGGGAGCTAGGGCCAGTCTAGAGATGTGTAACAATGTGTAAGGGCCCAGTATGAGTCCTCTCCAAACCGGCTATAAATATGTACACAGTTGCCTCACCTTGTCAGCTTGGATTTATTTGTCTGTCTTGTGGGGAACTTGAATTGGATTCAGTTGGAATTTGGAGTAAGCAAGGAGTGGATTTGGGTTTACTGAGTCCATTCTGAGCATTGGCTCTGTAACTTTAAGAATGGAGTAAAAATTTGAGTACTTAAAATTTGTCCCCATGAAGCAATCTTGTTTAAGTACCTTATTTTCCCATTCCGCTGCCATGGAAATCATAGCGGGAAAGGGATGGACCATGCAAAATCCGTTCACCTCCGATGGGATTTTCCAGTTTCGTGGTGAGTGCAGCTGGAAAATCCTGCCCATGATATCCAAGCACTATCCTCCAAGCACAGAGGCAACGCAATATATCATGACATCAGTAGTGCCCATTTACATCCAAAATTTATTTTCTAAACTCTTCAAATGCTTCTAATTATCTTATATTTGTTGTGTCTACCAGCTGAAATTGTCTAATAATATCTACCCCATCAAAACCCTTTCTGAATCTTGAATTCTACTACTGGGTTACTTATAAATCTCCTCAGTTCAAGGGGAAATAGCTCTATCTCCTTCGATTCTGTGACAAATAATTACCCGTATATATTAAAAAAATTAAGTTGAAGTTAATTAAATAATTGCATAATAACTAACTGCAATAACTCTATAAACCACAATAACCCTTCTGTGTGTTGCAGAAATATGTAGTAGTTTCTTGTTTCCTTACAGTAGGAAAGAATTAAATTCTACTTCTAATGTGACTTAACAGCTCAAAAGCTTAATGTGGAAAATAAACAACATCATTACTGGGCTTATCGAGCATATTCTATCCTAAATCACTGGTTTATTCAGTGATTTTCTACATGGGTGGCAATGTTTTAACGCCTGCAGTTAATTCCCAGTGCAAACTCTGATTCAGAAGTAATAATGTTCAAAGTAGATTTAATGGCCAGAAATCAATTTTCCATTCAGCTTTCACAGCACCAGAATAGTGGCACGTACAGGACAATCCCAGCTAAGACATACTGCAATTCCCCAAAGTTGTGCTATAAAAAAGGAAGCCTAGAGACCAGCCCTGCACTCGATGTGTAGAGAAAATAGAACACCAGAGAGTCTCACGAACTATTTCTGTTGATTCAATAAACATTTCCACAGCACGGTGATACAGTAGGATTAAAATAAAGGGTACTTTTCAGCATTTAAATAAAAAAATCACCTTCCTTTGCAATAACCACGTTCGTTTAGTTTCACCCATACGGTCAAACTTCCCGAGTTCACATTTTCCTTTCAGAGACTCTCAGGATTAAGCCAAATGTAGCAATTAGAATGATAAACCTCGCACATGTGTGAGGCAGGAGGCCAGCCTTAAATTCCCTTAAGCACATTTTTGATAAAGAAATGTAAAAATAATGGACATTGATTTACTGAGATTTTTCATCAAAACTCTTTTGCTGGCACAGAACTTTGTGTTAAACTAGTCCAAGTAAAACAACTGAAGTAGGGTTTTATACGCTTAACAGAACACAGCCAATTTAACTTTAACAATTTAAATAATTTGAACATTTCTTTGTTTACCTAAGAATGAAGACATCCATAAAACTTAATCTCATGTTAGGTAAATATGCAATTTTAGTGTTTGTACTCCTTTTACCTTTTAAAGACTTTTTCCATTTCCCACCCCAGAGACGTGAGCACAACAATCTGGGTTGACACTCCATTTCCGTTACATTGCTAATGGAGCTATGCACTCTTAGAATTGTTATGGTGCAGAAAAAGGCCATTTGGCCCATCATGCCTGCACTAGCTCTCCAAACGAGCAATGTGATTTAGTGCTGTCCCCCTGTCTTTTGCCCGTTTCTATTCAAATAATTATCTAATGCCCTCTTGAATGCCCCTATTGAACCTGCCTCCAACATACTTCCATGCTGTGCTTTCCACTTGCGAACCACTCCCTGTGTGAAAAAACTTTTTCTCACATCACATTTTCGTCTTTTGCAAATTACTTTAAACCTGTGCCTTTTTTGTTCTTGACCCTTTTATGAAGGGGGATAGTGTCTTCCTATCTATTCTATCCAACCTCCACATGATTTTGAACATCCCTATCAATCTCCTCTTAGCCATCTTCTCTCCAAGGAGAACAAACCCTATCTCTCCAATGTATTCTCATAACCAAAGTTTTTCATCTTTGGAACTATTTTTGTATGAAATATTCATTTTCTCCATAGCATTCACATCCCTCCAATTGTGTAGTGCATAGATCTGTACACAATGCTCTAGCTGAGGTCTAACTAGCAACTTGTATAAGTTCAACATTACATTTTGCTCTCGTACTCTGTGCCCCGATTGTAGAATCATAGAATCATAGAATCCTGCAGTGCACGAGGAGGCCATTTGTCCCATCGAGTTCACATCAATCACAATGCCACCCAGGCCCTATCCCCATAACCCCATGCATTTATCCTAGCTTGTCCCCCTGTCACCAAGGGGCAATTTGACATGGCCAATCCATCTAACCTACGCATCTTTGATTATGGGAGGAAATCAGAGCACCTGGAGGAAACCCATGAAGACTTGGGGAGAATGTGCAAACTCCACACCAAGCCAGGAATCCAACCCAGGTCCCTGGCAATGTGAGGCAGCAGTGCTAACCACTGTGCCACCTAATCATTATTATAAAGCCCAGAATACTACATGCTTTATTAACCCCTCTCTCCACCTGTCCTGCCAATTTCAATGATCTATACACATATACACTCAGAACCCTCCGCTCCTGCCACGATAACTTGTTCCTTAATGTCCCAAGGTACGGTAGGTTTCTTGGATTAGCCATGGTAAATATGTGAGGCTGTGGAGATAGGGCAGGGGAGAAGACCTGGTTAAGGTACTCTGTCAGAGGTTCAGTACAGACCTGATGGGCTGAAAGATCTTTTCTGCACTGTAGGGATTCTATGAAAAGTAACATGAAGAGAAACATGTCATGAAATCATGTCCAAAAGTCTAAAATCGAAATAATCACAAGGACATTTGTAGAAAGAAAGATCTGAATTCAGCACTCTTAAGGTTGCAACACTATTGCAACTGATTCAAAATTACACCATCATTTGTACTTCCTAAAGTTTTAAAGCATCTGGACAGTTTAGAGCCTTAAATTTAATATTGCAATGCATAAAGCTTCCATACACAGTAAAACACATTTTTGGCAGAACACATTGATCCTTAAGAGACATTTCTATCATGAGGATGATATCTTATTTGTGTATTTCTTTAATATTGTTATACTAATTTTTTAATATAATTTCATGGGCAGCTCGGACACGCAGTGGTTAGCACTGCTGCCTCACAACGCCAAGGACCCGAGTTCAATTCCAGCCTGGGGTCACTGTCTGTGGAGTTTGCATGTTCTCTCCATGTCTGTGTGGGTTTCCTCCAGGTGCTCCAGTTTTATCCCACACATCCAAAGATGTGTGGGTTGGGTTGATTGTCCGTGTTAAGTTGTCTCTTATTGTCAGGGAACTTGCAGGGTAAATGTGTGGGTCTTATGGGGATAGGATCTTGGTAAGATTGTGGTTGGTGCAGACTCGAAGGGCCAAATGGCCCCTTCTGCGCTGTAGGGATTGTATGATTCTAATAATATTGTTGTCTTACTATAACCTTCTGTAGAATCTTTCAGCACATGAATTGCATCGAATGCTGGCCCAGATTTTGTGAAAGTAATAGCAATGAAACTGTCAACATTTGACACCTTTCTTCTACTGAAACGGATGGAATCTATTGGAGTCTGCACATCCGGAGTTAAATGTCGAAATCCAGAAATTGCTGTCAGTTATCCTGTGCTTCTCCAGGGGATCTGCTGTTGAGATCCTCCCAGAATGTAATCAATTAGAAATGATCAAACTGATGAAAACTTCCATTCTTAAGCTTTTAGTCCCACTGTAGAAATCCTTGAAAAAGTCAATTCATGCTGACCGATATGTAATTGGGTTTTTAATATTGTACTGTGGCTTGGTGACACAATGGTTGGCACTGCTGCCTCACAGCACCAGGGACCCAGATTCGATTCCCGGCTTTGGTCACTGTCTGTGTGGAGTTTGTGCATTCTCCCTGTGTCTGTGTGGATTTTCATAGAACATAGAGCATAGGACACTATACCACAAACAGGCCCTTCGGCCCACAAGTTGTGCCGATCATATCCCTACCTACCAGGCCTATCTACAACCCTCAATTCTATTAAATCCCATGTACTCATCTAAATCCCATGTACTCATCTAAATCCCATGTACTCATCCTCGGGGTGCTCCAGTTTGCTCCCACTGTCCAAAGGTTGGTGGGTTAGGTGGATCGCTAAATTGTCCCTTAGGAGGACCAGATAGGATAAATAAGTGCATGGGGTAGTGGGGATAGTGCCTGGGTGAGATTGTAGTCGGTGCAGTCTCAAAGGGCCGAATGGCCTCATTCTGCACTGTAGGATTCTGTGGTTCTAAGTTCAGGATTATTGCCAGACAAACCCAATGACTCTTAAAGAATGTTTTTTTTAGAATTTCATATTTCTCCACGATGGGAATAAATTCCATCTGTTTCAAATTTGTTTATTTGACCTGAACCTCACACGTCTGCACCAATCATTCATTGAAAAGGATTCAGTGGCTTTATTTTTAAATCACTGCTTTGCCGTTTATGAGAATACTTCAATGTGATTGGCTGCTTACCCTGTTTGATGACATCGTGACTATTGGGTCACCTGAAGACCCCCTTGACTTGATGCCAGCTGATATAAGGAAAGAAGTCTACATTACAGGGGTCACCAGGTCTTTACAGGCAGCTTTCTTTGAGGTAGGTAGTATGTCCCACTGTTTTGTCACTGATGGCAAAACCCAGCCTAATCTTGACAATCAATCTTTCTTGAAAAATAAAAATGTTTGACCACATTGATCATCTGATGTCTAATTAAATGAAGCAATTCTGCAAACTAGCCATTAAAATATATATTTAAAAACAAATGTTTTCTATGGTATATGTATTAGATATTACCATTAAACTATACATGCTTAAAAAGCATTCATGGAATCAATGTAGAAGGAAGCCATTCAGCCCATCGAGTCTGCATCAACGACAATCCCAGCCATCCATGTGATCCCACATATTTACCCTATTAATCCCTCTGATACCAAAGGGCAATTTAGCATGGCCAATCCACCTAACCTGCACATCTTTGGACACAAAACCACATTTGTATCCTAAACATACACCTTTACCTTTTCAACCTGTTTAGTTTCATGATTGCGATCCAGGCAGTGTGATGATCCTGAAGAGGATAAAAGACTGGCATTTATACACTGCCTTCAGGGCATCCCAAAACAGCTTACAGCTAGTGAAATGTTTTTAAGTTGTCAACGCTGTGGTAACATAGGAATCACAGAAGCCAATTTGTGAACTGCAATCTCCTACAAAATGAGTGTGTCAATGACAACATGGCATGGCAGCACAGTGGTTAGCACTGCTGCCTCACACAGCCAGGGACACAGGTTCAATTCCAACCTCCGGCCGCTGGCTGTGTGGAATTTACATATTCTCCCCTTGTCTGTGTGGGTTTCTTCTGGCTGCTCCGGTTTCCTCCTTGCAAGATCACACTGTGGCTGAAAGGGGTCTTAACTTTCAATATGATGAAAGATCTTCAAATACGTACAGGTTAGATTGATTGGCCATGCTAAACTGACCCTCGTGTCAGGTGGATTAGCAGGTAAATGAGGGTTAGAGGAATAGGGCCTGGGTGAGATTGGGGGTTGGTACAGACTTGATGGGCCGAATAGCTTCCTTCTGCACTGTAGGGATTCTATGATTCTAACATAATATGATTTGATGCTGTTGATTAAGGGGGCAGCTAGATGACCTCTTCGCCTCGCCTTTGAAACAGTGTTATGGGATCATTTGTACTTATCTGAGAGAACGGAGGTGACCTTTATTTAATATTTCATCCGAAAGGTGGCATCACTGATAATACAGCGCCATGTGTTCCGGTTTCTTCTCACAGTCTGAAAGATGTGAGGGCAATGCTAAATTCTCCCTTAGTGTACCCAAACAGGTGCCGGAGTGTGGTGGCTAAGAGATTTTCACAGTAACTTTATTGCAGTGTTGCTGTAAGTCTACTTGTGACACTAATAACAAGTAAACTTCAAACTTTAAATATGACAGTCGGATTATCATCCAAGTTGGAGAAAGGTGAATGAGTAAACAGCTACATACAGCTTATCTTTATGCCCTTCTGGATCCAATATTGTGTTCAACAATTTTAGAACATTGCCACTCTCCCCTATTGTTTTTGGACAGCAACTGCTGGTATTTGTTCAGCTGTTGACATTTACAGCTCTGCTAGACCCATCCTTTGTTACTGTACTTGTCCCATCTTGCCATCTTAAGGTGCCTTCACCCTTTTGTGGTTTAATCCCTCCTCCCTATTACAAACATTGCATTATGTTTTTCTCCTCCACTAACCTCTCTTTTCTCTGCCTCTGCACTTGCCTGAAACCTTTATGTCCATGGCGTTATGCTGTTCTGATGAAAGATAATTTACCTAACATATCAACTCTGTTTCTGTCTCCACAGATGCTGCTAACTTGTTGAGTATGTCCTAAATGTTTTCCTTTTTATTTCAGACTAATGACAGGGCAGGTCATGAACATGCCTCTGATAACATATTCATACTTTAGAAATTCTGCCTCATTGCTCTCCTGTTTTCTCTCTCAAACTGAGGTGACATCAGTATTAATTGTAAATTGTTGGAGACCAAATCAAAAACCCCAAGATATATTATGAAGTTCGATTAACCCCAAATAATTTTTTATTTTAGCATTAGTGTGAGGATAAGATGTTTCGCTCCAGGTATGATTCCATTGACACACTAGGAATCTTTTATCAAAACAAACATTATTTTAACAGTGCAGTTTAAATATAACAAACAAATTGGCTTAACTTTCACCAAATGAAATACTTAACCGTGTCAAGATACAATTCTTAGCTGCTAATCTATATCTATATGGTCCAATTTAAGCAATATTCCTCATTGACTTAAACTCCTCTTCAACATCCAATAGCAAACAGCACAGTCTTATGTGCTTTGACTTGTTAACAGTCCTAGAGCCTTTGAACAATGCTGGAGAGACATACAGAGGCAGAGAGAGACATCTGTCTTCTGACATTCAAACAGCAGCCTCCAGAGAGAGAAAACTACCTTTTACTTCTTTTAGGATCAAGCAGAAACCAAACTTTCTTTTTCCCTGTAAGCTTAGCTTCAGCCAGTTACATGACTCTGTCTCTTGTTACTCTATCCAATTAACTCCTACCTGAAACCCCAGGAGTAAAATAAAAATGCATTATCTCAAATTAAAACAAAAACCCTATTATCTAGGATCAATTATTCTCCTGCATTCTCAGCATAGAGCTGCCTGCTAACAGACACCAAGGCAGCGGGTAAACCAGAGCTGAATTTTAAACATGTCCTCTCACAAGAAACGTGATATAAATGCATGTCTTAAAGGCACTGTATCATCACAAAATATTAATTCAGTTCTCTCCAGAGAATTCAATTTTCTTTATGCAATGGACTGCAAGATCACACAATAAACATTTATAAAAAGTTTTACTCTTTTATGGCAACCTGAAAGCAATGGAAAGCATTCGTCAAAGACAGTTACTCATTCCTGGCTGTCCCAAAATATCACCACTTCAATAAAAAAATCCAAAAAAAATCAAATAAAATGATTAATGATTATAATGACAATTAAAAGAAAGTTTGCATTTATATAACACTTTTACAACCTCAGGAAGTTCCTAAAAGCTTCATGCCCAATTAAATACTTTTGATATCTTGGTGCTGTTATCGTTAAGAAATGAATGATGAATTATATCTTTGCTGAGCAATAGTTGTTTGCTTTTTCCTGATATTCATCCATCACAAGATTTTTAAAACTTCTTTCATGAGATGTCAGTGTCTCTGGAATTAGTTGTCCATCCCTAATGGAATCATCAAACAAAACAACATCAAATTTTACCCGATAAGCAAGAGATAGATGGTAATAATTTGCTAACCTGCACTGCCTTGCCAGACTGGTGTTCCTCCCGGAATTTAGCTGACAAGAGGTTAACTGATCTTGCAAAGTGCTGATAACAGATGAGTTAATAAGTTTGTGTGAAATAATTTTCTCCGTGATTTTAATGAAGCCATTATCTCATTTATTTGAAAGGAGTTAATGCCTTTTGTTAAAATGGTGCTCAGAGGAAATCAATACAAATGCATTAATGCGTCTGTCATTAATATCACACAGAGCAATTTCAAAAGTTGTTCCTCTGACTTTCAATTTCTGCTACATCAGCAATCTGTACTTGTGATGAGGAAGAAAAGATGACAAAAAACAAGTCAAGTAATCCGATTAACAGATTGCGCCATTCAAGATCCCAGTCCATTCAAAGGGTCATGAAGGGAGTCCAGTCCATCACGCAAATCAGCCCCCCAAACATTGGATCTGTTTACACTTCCTGCTTCCTCAGAAAAGCAGCCAGCATAATTAAGACCCCCACGTACCCTGGACATACTCTCCACCACCTTCTTCTGTCGGGAAGTAGTGACACAAGTCTGAGGTCACATACAACTGACTCAAGAACAGCTTCTTCCCTGCTGCCCTCAGACTTTTGAAAGGATAAAAGCAAATTACTGCAGATGCTGGAATCTGAAACCAAAAGAGAAAATGCTGGAAAATCTCAGCAGTTGGGCGGCACAGTAGCACAAGTGGTTATCACTGCTGCTTCCCAGCTCCAGGGACCTGGGTTCGATCCCCGGCTCGGGTCACTGTCTGTGTGGAGTTTGCACATTCTCCTCGTGTCTGCGTAGGTTTCCTCTGGGTGCTCTGGTTTCCTCCCACCAGTCCAAAGATGTGCGGGTTAGGTTGATTGGCCATGCTAAAATTGCCCCTTAGTGTACTGCGATGTGTAGGTTGGAGGGATTAGTGGGTAAAATATGTAGGGATATGGGGGTAGAGCCTGGGTGGGATTGTGATTGGTGCAGATTCGATGGGCCAAATGGCCTCTTTCTGCACTGTAGGATTTCTATGAGGTCTGGCAGCATCTGTAAGGAGAGAAAAGAGCTGACGTTTCGAATCATCCCTTTGTCAAAGACTTTTGAAAGGATCTACCACACATTAAGTTGATCTTTCTCTACATCCTAGCTATAACTGTAACACTACATTCTGAACTCTCTCATTTCCTTCTCTTGAGGGTATGCTTCATCTGTATAGCATGCCAGAAGCAATACATTTCATGAGAACCTGACATCATAAAAACTAGGAGCAGGAGTAGGCCATCTGGCCCCTTGAGCTTGCTCCACCATTCAATAAGATCATGGCTGGTCTTTTCATGGACTCAGCTCCACTTACCTGCCCGCTCACCATATCCCCTTAGTTCCTTTATTGTTCAAAAATTTATCTATCCTTGACTTAAAAACTTTCAACGAGGTAGCCTCAATTGCTTCACTGGGCAGGGAATTCCACAGATTCACAACTCTTTCCGTGAAGAAGTTCCTCCTCAACTCAGTCCTAAACCCGCTTCCCCTTATTTTGAGGCTATGCCCACTAGATGTAGTTTCACTCACCAGTGGAAACTACTTCTCTGCATCTGTCTTATCTATTCCATTTATAACCTTATATATTTCTATAAGATCTCCCCTCATTCTTCTGAATTCCAATGAGTATAGCCCCAGGCTACTCAGTCTCTCCTCATACGCCAACCCTCTCAACTCTGGAATCAACCTAGTGAATCTCCTCTGCACCCCAGTATATCCTTTCTCAAGTAAGGAGACCATCACTGAATATAATACATGTAACAATAAATCAAATCACATCAAAATCAAATATTCATTTTAAAAGAGGGATAATCTTTGTGCGAGGTTTTAATGAACGCTTTCTAATTTGATCGCAGACTAGCTAACTTTATCAAAATGATGGCATTTTCTGAGATATACGGAGAGGTTGGCCAGGCTCGGACTTTATTCCTTGGAATGCGGAAGAATGAAGAGTGACTTTATTGAGCTGTATAAAATCAGGAGGATAGGATGGACACACACAGTCTTTTTCCAAGGGTGAGGAATTTGAAAATTAGAGAGCATTTGTTTAAGGTGAGAGGGAAAAGATTAAAAAGGAATCTGAGGGGCAACTTCTTCATGCAGAGGGAAGTGTTTACATGGAATGAACTGCCACAGAAAGTGGTTGAGGTATGGTCAATAGCAACATTTAAAAAGCATTTGGCTTCATGGATGAGAAAGAATTAGAGAGATACGGGCCAAACATGGGCAACTGGGACTAGCTGGAAAGGCACCATGGTCAGCATGGACTAGTTGGGCTGAAGGGCCTTCTTTCATGCTGTATTGCTTGATGACTCTATAACTAGATGGAAGACAGGCCATGCATTGCATTTTATGAGTTTCTCTAACCTTCAAAGCCACTGGCAGGGGAGCGTAAACTCCAGATCACAGTTATAAAATTATAGAATCCCCACAGTGCAGGAGGAAGCATTTTACCCAAGGCTATCTTACCCAGGTCACAAGGCAGTATTGCTAACCACTGTGCCACCGTGCCTCCTGAGTGAGCAGAGAAAAACTTATAAATACATCCATACCTCCTTTATCCTACAAGCCCTTTTATGTTATTTGGTTCCCAACAAGCAAAGATTAAAAGCATTTTTTTTTCTGCAATCAAAGTTCTTAAGGGACCAGTGTCCTTGCTATTGTTGTGTAATGGATGCACATATTTTGAAAAGCTTTCAATGTTCAAAAAGTCTGAAAGAGTGGAAATGTAAATACTCGGTGACTTATCTCCAATTCACAAAGGGAAAACAACTCACTTGAAATCAGCCCAAATGTGGCGTACTTCTGAAAACAATTCAGAACCTGTTTTGATTTATCGAGGGGCCATTTTGTCCATTGGCAGATTCTATTTGTTCAAAGAGTATTGTTCCCGCAGCAAGAATGCTGCAGATGTACTCTCATCTGCTGAGAACAACTGGAGAAATCACGGAAAAGAGCATGATCTTTCAAACAAAAAGATCAAAGGCCAGAGGGATGCACAAATGCAACTTCAATCGGGATGCAGATGTTTGTAGTTAGCTATCAAAGCCAATGTTTCAATACAGAAATTAATGCTGAAAGTTAACATGACATTGACTATAAAACGTAAGCTTCAGCAGACCTTCAAGTAAAATGATGTGGAATAACTAAGGAACCATTGCAAGTGTACAGAACTGGCACAGTGGTCAGCGCTGCTGCCTCACAGTGTTGGGGACCCGGGTTCAATTCTCAGCTTGGGTCACTGTCTGCATATTCTCCCCATGTCTGCGTGGGATTCCTCCGGGTGACCTGGTTTCCTCCCATTGTTCAAAGAATGTGCTGGTTAGGTGCATTGGCCATGCTAAATTCTCCCTCAATGTACCCAAATAAGTGCCAGAGTGTGGCGACCAGGGGATTTTCACAGTAACTTCATTGCAGTGTTAATGTAAGCCTACTTGGGACACTTAAAAATTAAAACTTAATATTTTTATTTGTTCGTTTATCAAAAGAAAAGTCTCAGTTGTCACTACTTCCACAAATGTTTCTTACTAATATCCAAAGAAATACACAATGCAACAAGATGGTGAGAGAAACATAATGGAAGGATGTTTGACTTATACTATTAGAAGTATGCATGTCAGCTAAAATAGACCAACTCTGGAGTTTCCAACTTCCAAAGTTTAGAGACCAGAGAAGAATGAAAGGGGTATCACAGGTAATTTATGCAAATAGATCTATATATTTTGACTTGCTAACTATTGAAAAAAAGACAATAATGGGGTTTTGGCAGAATGAGAAACTGATTTATAAATTTGACGTTGCCCTCTATTTTCCCTACAGCACACAGAGGAACTGCCAATTTGAGTCATCAAGGGAATGCAAGGAGTCTTTCAAACAAAAAAAAATCAAAGGCAAGAGGGATGTGCAAATGCCATTTCTCGAATATTGGCTGGAATTTTATGGGGAGAAAGCGGGAAAGTGGAACTGATCCACTTCAGATCAGCCATGATCTTATTGAATGGCGGGGCAGGCTCGAAGGGCTAGATGGCCTACTCCTGCTCCTATTTCTTATGTTCTTATGTTCTTAATTCTCCGGCCATTCATGCTGGCAGGATTCTCGGTCCTGCTGGTGGCATTTCCAGCACTTCTGCACCTTCTCCTTTCCTTCTCTATGAATGGTATGCTCTGTCTGTATGGTACGCAAGAAACAATACTTTTCACTGTGTACTAATACATGTGACAATAATAAATCAAATTTAATCAAATCAAAACCCCTGCCTGCGGGTTCCCCACTTGCATGGAGTGATGCCAGTGGAATCCCCATTGACAGTGAAGGGAGGCCAGAGAATCCTGCTGCTAGCACTCAACATGCCACCTCCTGCCAGCAGGAAACAAGCGGCTGGGAGGTCAGAGAATCTCGTCCCTTGTGCTTGAAGGTTTAGATTGACTGTACAGCTTCATTATCTGATCACCCTGCTTCGTGATACATTTTTTTAATCATCTCTGCCAACTTCTCAGGGCTTCAAGCCAACGCAAGTGATTTGAGAAGTGGAGGCTAATTTTTAATTGGTTACTTTGTTGCCTGGTGATGATGCAAATTGTCTTGGGAAAGGGAGTCATAAATATCACTGGAAAAAATATTAATTAGCAGCAGAATAAATAAATACAATCAACGACAAAGGTTCAAAACAATTGTCTGTTTCTCTTTCACCTTTACAAAATCCAGAAATATCAACCCTAATGAATATTATGCATAAATAGAATGAATTACTCAGTTGCAGCACACTCACAGTGTAAACACTGATGACTCTCCAAGTTAGATTCAACTGATGGCCCCCAAATGGTACAATCCAGTCATTCTTCCCTTGTGCTCAAGGTATGCGCCGGGATAACTCAATGGCGTGATAATTCTTCCACAAGGTTCTCCTAATTATCACACTCCCCGTGTAATTGTGTGATGGGTTCAGCCGGAGACAACGGAAGTACTAAGCTTGTGTAGTAAACGTCAGGTAAACGTTAAGTGCTGGAAATACCACCAGCTCGATTTATGGAAAAGAGAAATGGACTGGCCCCCCAGACGTAGCCCTTCAGTACAACCTGCTGTGCACTTCTAGCATTTCCCAGTTTCACACCAAATTGCCAGCACTTACATTTTTTACTGCACTAAGAAGCACTGTAATTTATTCGGTGAGCACTAGAATGGATTGTCACTCGACATATTTTCCCAAGGTATTCAGCATGCAAAGCTATGTTTTCACTTGTTGTCATGTGAGAAAAATGTATTAATGTATTTTGATAGCTGCAACGGAATTTAGTAATCTGAGGGTTATGAGATCAGAGGTAAAAAAAAATCTAAATCCAGTTACAGATTGGATGAGTTACATCAGCTACATCTGTTTTAAAACACATATCTAGCACTACATCATGTCAATTCCTAAAATAAAAGATAAGGGAACACAAGATGGTAACAATTTCAAAAGATTGCGTAAGTAAGTGCACAATGCAAACAGATTATGTTTGCCACCGTGTTATGTAGCAACTGTGGGCGGGATTTTATGTTCTTGCTGAAAAATCCCACCCAAGGTCAATGGACATTGTCTGCCCTTCACCCACTCCGATGACTTGGCTACAGAATTCCGGCATGTAAATCTGGCATAGTCGGAGTAAACACATTCGGATATTAATCAGGAAATTAATTGGGTAATTGTTGTCCTTGGCCATCACTGTCCGTAAGCAAGCAAATTATCTTTTCATTAGACATCTTGAAATAAGATTTATGGTGCTCAGGCAGTATCGACCATCAAAGAATTTTCCTGCTTGCTTTATCACGTGAAGAGGTAAAGCATGTAACCAGGATTATACGCACTGGAGTTTAGAAGAGAGGGGAGCTCATAGAAACTTATAAAATTCTAACAAGATTAGACAGGTTAGATTCAGAACGAACTTTCCCAATGGTGGTAGAATCCAGATCTAGGGGTCATAGTTTGAGGCTAAGGGGTGAAGATTTTAGAACTGAGGTGAGGAGAAATTTCTTCACCCAGAGGAGGGTGAAGGTGTGGAATTCACCACCACAGAAAGTAGTTGAGGTTGTCTGACTTCAAGAAGAAATTAGATATAGCTCTAAAGGGATCAATGGATATGGGGCGGAAGGGGGGATCGGGATATTGAATTTGATGGTCAGTCATGATCAAAATAAAGGACCGAGTGGCTGACTCCTGCTTCTAGTTTCTATGTTTAACATAGAACATAGAACACTACAGCACAAACAGGCCCTTCGGCCCACAAGTTGTGCCGATCATATCCATACCTACCAGGCCATAGAACTATCTAACCCCCAATCCCATTAAATCCCATGTACTCATCCAGAAGTCTTTTAAAAGACCCCAGTGTGTTTGCCTCTACCACCACTGACGGCAGCCGATTCCACTCACTCACCACCCTCTGAGTGAAAAACTTACCCCTAACATCTCCTCTGTACCTGCTCCCCAGCACCTTAAATCTGTGTCCTCTTGTGGCGGTAAATTTCTATGTAATTAATGCGCAATTTTTGGACTGATTTTTTGGGATGGCGGGGAACACATTAAAACCCATCTGGTTCACTAATATTCTTTAAAGGAAATCTGCCACTCTTACTTACCCGGTCTGGCCTACATGTGGCCTCAGAGCCACAGCAATGTGGTTGACTCCCAATTACCCTCCATGGAGCAATAAATGCCAGCCAGTAAGTGACTGCCATGTCCCACGAATGAATGAAGAGGAAAATTCCCATCAATTCCAGTTGCCCCACAGCCAATCTGCTCTCAAATGTGTGTTTATTGGTAATAAGTGGGACTTTCACCCCTCACTCGGGAGGAAGTCCTGCCTTGGAGAGCTATCAGCCAATCTCCGGTTGCTGCAACAACAGCACCGCAGTGGCCCAGAAGAGGAACTGCATGGAGACGAAATGGGCTAAGTGTAAGGATGCCCCACGGCATGAAGATTAGCAACAAGTGTGGGAGCCACAAGGGGGAGGAGGTGATTGGGAATTGACGGGGTAGGCCAGGAGGTTTAGGGAGACCTGGAGATACCTGGTTTTAACTCAGAAATGGGGCTTGTCACCTGAGATCTTTATTTTTGGGTTTCCACCAAAGAGCATTCATCCATCCGCCAGCCCAAAGGTTAAGGCTGGTTGGGAAACAGTCCTTTCATGCCCATTGCTCGGTCACTTAAGGGTCTCAATTCAGGCAAGGGGGCTTCCCGTTTGAGCCTTGCCTGCCCCAAGGTAAAATCTTTGTGAGGCCGGAATAAGTGTGGACCTTGAGCAAATTCCTTCCCTGCAATTTCAATGTCACCACACCCACTCCACCAGTCTCCACCAACCCCCCCACCCCACCCCACCCACCCCTCTCATCACCACCACCCACTCACCCACCCACCACCACCGTCTAAAAACCTGCCCAGGGACGAACGTGAAATTCTGGCCCCTAATTTCCAAGCAGTGTTCATTGTCAGAAATTTTGACTTGAAATAACAAGTTATCATAGAATCCCTACAGTGCAGAAGGAGGTCAGTCCATTGAGTCTGCACTAACCACAATCCACCCAAGCCCTATTCCTGTAACCTCTCATATTTACCCTCCTAACCCCCCTGACACTAGGGTCAATTTAGCACAGCCAATTAACCCAACGCACACATCTTTGGACTATGGGAGGAAACTGGAGCACCTGGAGGAAACCCACGCAGACAAGGGGAGAGCGTGCAAACTCCTAACAGATGGTGACCCAAGGCTGGTATTGAACCTGGGTACTTGGCGCTGTGAGACAACAGAGCTAACCACTGTGCCACCGTGCCGCCTAGTATATGCAGGGTTTACATACGTTTTAGTTGTGGTCCTTTGTTGGATTCTGGATGATGAGAGCCTATCCCCTCCAGGCTTGTTTGGTCTGCAGAAGAGTAGCGCAATGCAGCTCATGCCTGCACCAGAACCACCATTGGCTTGATCAGTCTTTGTGGAATCTGCAGTACACACCATAGAGGGTATTGTGAACAGTTGTGGTCTGCTGTGCACTGCACAACCTGGCCATTCAGCCCATCCAAGTCTGCACCAAACACAACTCCATTCAGAACCTATTCCCGTAACCTATTCATGTCACACTATCTGTAACCCCTATGATTTGCCTGGACTTGCAAAAATCTCATTAACTCTCCTCGCTTGAGACAATTCACACCTCTTTAACCTGTGCCTAACCCTCTCTCCACTCACATTGCCTGCACCTGTAAAGGCTTAATTACCCATTGAGACTCGCAACCAAGCCATTGTCTTTTAGTTGAGTTTGTGTCTATATCTGACCTGTTTGTGAAACAAATCCTGGACTCACCCGATGAAGGAGCAGTGCTCCAAAAGCTCGTGGTACCAAAAAAAATTCTGCACTTTAACCTGGCATTGTGAAACTACTTACTGTGCCCACCCCAATCCAACACCGGCATCTCCACATCAATCTGACCATAAACATATAGAACCAGGGCAGGAGGGAGAGAGACAGCACTCCTCCAAAGAAGAGGATGAATTAGATTAACCCGAGATCAGGATATTGAATTTGATGAACAGCCATGATCATAATGAATGACAGAGCAGACTCGAAGGGCTGATTGGCCTACTCCTCCTTCTAGTTTCTATGTTTACTCTTCCCCCTCAATGCACAGCGGCACCTCTCTGGCTTCCTGAGGAGAATGGATGTCTGGAGAGCAGTCCAGATGCCCAGTTCCCCCTCCTTGCCTAGCCATTGCTGTGTTGAGCTCACGGCCAGAGTGATACAATGCAATTCCTTGTACATATGAGTCATATGATAGACCTGGGCTGTCCCTGGATGTCACCATGTAGGAACCCAGGCAGTCACATGCCAGGGCCATGGCAGAGGTCAGGGCATTGCTGAACTCTGCTACCAAGTGCACAAGGTTCCACATCATGTCTGACAACAGCTGGACATACCCCTACTTGCCTCTGCATCTCAAGTTGGCTTATTGTGTTTGGGATCAGATTGAGGCTCTTCACCAGCTTTGATCTCCCAACAGTCTCCCCACCATCAGGGACTTCAAC
This sequence comes from Carcharhinus amblyrhynchos, assembly GCF_965287045.1. Taxonomy (NCBI): domain Eukaryota; kingdom Metazoa; phylum Chordata; class Chondrichthyes; order Carcharhiniformes; family Carcharhinidae; genus Carcharhinus; species Carcharhinus amblyrhynchos. The sequence goes on along the minus strand of NC_137333.1, from coordinate 7,996,050 downwards.
TGGCACAGCCTTCCTCAGCAACAGGGACGTGTAGTGATCACTCGCATCTCGACACAAAAATCCTTGGATTCCCACGTCAGTATGAATGAGCTGGTGGGGGATGAGGGAGAGGCAGATGTTGGTGTGTCTTCTGGTTGTTCCTCATCTGCTGAGGCGGGGTTGCTGATTGACACTATTGGCTTTGACCACCTCGGCCTGTGGCTGGGGGAGTGAACTGATGGATGGTGCCACGGGCAGGGAAGGACAGTCGCTGGAGATGGTGAATCGCTAGAAAATACTAAAAGTGGGACTGCAGGTTGATGGACAGTTGTCTCATCAGCACCTCTTCTCCCTATAGAACGGAGGGGTCACGGGCTTAGGGTGAGGGGGGCTAGGTATAAGACAAATATTAGAGGGCAGTTTTTCACGCAAAGGGTAGTGGGGATGTGGAATGCACTGCCGAGTAAGGTGGTGGAAGCAGGCACGCTAGGGTTGTTTAAGAGTCACTTAGACAGCCACATGAGCAGGCTACATGTAGGGGGATATAGCAGGCCTTACTAAACATTGTAGGCTTGGGATTACGTTTTTGCCTCAGGGATGTTACAGTCTTTGCCTGTTTAATAATGAATTTTTTTGTCTCCACAGGCATTTAAGTCCAGCAAGGGGCATGCATGCGGCAGGTTGTAGTGGGCTGCTCTTGGACGTTGCTTCGGGAGTTGCCTATTGCTTCATGTCATCGGTGTGCTTAAACTGGACCATCTCGAGGGCAACATGACAGCTCAGAGACTATCTCTGTTGCTGTGTGGACACATGGATTTGGGCCTGTGTCTGTGGGAGTTTGCACGTTCTCCCCGTGGTTGCGTGGGTTTCCTCCGGGTGCTCCGGTTTCCTCCCACATCCCAAAGATGTGCTTTTAGGCTGATTGATTGGTACTAAATTGTCCCTCAATTGGACCTCCCTGATCCTCGCACATTAGGCCTAGACTAAAATCATGAATAGGTCACTGAGACAGTGGGACGGCGGCGTGGGCTCGTTGGGCCGAAGGGCCTGTTTCCCGTGCTGTGTTGTTCTTTGTTCTATCAACAGAGATTGGATTTTTTCCTGGAATTGATGCAGCTAATGGCCAGGGTGATGCTTCCTGAATGCCCCATATCTTGTGGTTGCATGTGGGACATGTTCCCACCTCACCTACTTCAAATTTACATTGTGATAGGGCACACTGTGACTCCAGTCATCTTGATTTGATTTATTATTGTCACATGTATTAAGGTACAGTGAAAAGTATTGTTTCTTGAGCACTACACGGACAAAGCATACCGTTCATAGAGAAGGAAAGGAGAGAATGCAGAATGTAATGTCACAGTCATAGCTAGGGTGTAGAGAAAGATCAACTTATTGCAAGATAAGTCCATTGAAAAGTCTGATGGCAGCAGGGAAGAAGCTGCTCTTGAGTCGGTTGGTAGTTGTCCTCAGAATTTTGTATTTTTTTCCCGATGGAAGTAGTTGGAAGAGAGTATGACTGAGGTGTGTGGGGTCCTTAATAATGTTGGCTGCTTTTCTGAGGCAGCAGGATGTATAGGCAGATGGGTGGGAGGCTGGTTTGCGTGACGGATTGGGCTACATTCACACCCTTTTGTAGTTTGTTGAAGTCTTGGGTGGACCTGGAGCCAAGCCCAGCATTGAAAGTTTATTTATTAGTCACAAGTAAGGCTTACATTAACACTGCAATGAAGTTACTGTGAAATTCCCTGAGCCGCCACAATCCGGCACCTGTTCGGTAAATGCACCTAACCAGCATGTCTTTCAGAATGTGTGAGGAAACCGGAGCACCCGGAGGAAACCCATGCAGACACAGGGAGAACGTGCAAATTCCATACAGACAGTGACCCAAGCTGGGAATCGAACCCATGTCCCTGGCGCTGTGAGGCAGCAGTGCTAACCACTGTGCCGCTGCGCTGCCCAAGCATGTCAGCAGAGTGACGCCTATTTTAGGCCTGCCATGAGGAATCACAAACTTCTTATTAAATTCTAAGCTTTGTCAGACCTTTGTTTGTTGGGTTCCGATGATACAGAAACAAAATCCACCACCACAAATATAAAAACAGGACTAAAAATATAACTACTTCAAACTGTCAAATTAATACTAAATTTGAGTTTGCCATGGATTATTCGGATCTCGTAAACCGAGGGATTAGAAAAACTTGCCACCATCTTTTTAAAAAACTAATTCAAAACGCCTTCTGCTTAAAGACAGGTGAATGTATTCAAGAGGTGGCTAGACATAGCACCCGGGAGAATGGGATCAAAAGTTATGGGGAGAAAGCAGGATCAGGCTATTGGGTTGGATGATCAGCTATGATCATGAAATCATAGAACCCTACAGTACAGAAAGAGACCCTTCGGCCCATCGAGTCTGCACCGAACACAATCCCACCCAGGCCCTAACCCCATATCCCTACATATTATGCCCACTAATCCCTCTAACCTACGCATCCCTGGACACTAAAGGACAATTTCTTAGCATGACCAATCAACCTAACCTGCAAATCTTTGGACTGTGGGAGGAAACCGGAGTACCCCCATGCAGACACGAGGAGAATGTGCAAACTCCACACAGACAGTGACCTGAGCCAGGAATCGAACCCAGGACCCTGGAGCTGTGAAGCAGCAGTGCTAACCACTGTGCTACCGTGCCACGATGATTGGTGAAGCAGGCTCAAAGGGCAAAATGGTCTCTTCGTGCTCCTACTTTCTATGTTTTCATGTTTCTATGAAAGAGGAAGTCAGTACAGTTTGAACAATCCCTCTCCCATCAGTCAGGAATTAGAGAACCATGGAAGGTAGACAGAGTTAATATATAAATCAGCCATAATCTTATTGACCTATGGAACCAGCTCGAAGTGCTTGATGTCCTCCTACTTGCCCTTTGAATTGATCTTTCCTGACCAAGTCATCAGGTTCATTCTATCGAGAGAGAAACAGAGTTAACGTTTCAGCTGAATGGGCCTTTGGTCCAGAACAGAAGTGACTTCTGACTGAAGGTCATTGATCCAAAATGTGGGGTGAGAATTTCCTCCCTCAAACCGCACCCTCCCCCCCACAAAGGTTTTTTCCTAGCAGCAAAAGTGGCTTGCCATTGGCTGTTCCAGGGTCTTCCAGTGGCTCCGATATCTAGGGTGTTTTATGTGGCTGGACTGACCCACCACTGAGGGGGCATGGTGGCACCATGGTGGCATTACTGTCTCACGACGCCAGGAACCTGGATTCAATTCCTGGTCTCGGGTCACTCTTTATGCGGAGTTTGCACGTTCTCCCTGTGTCTGCCTGGGTTTTCTCTGGTTGCTCCAGGTTCCTCGTATATACGAAAGGTGTGCGGGTCAATTTGATGCTAAATTGCTCTTTCGTGTCAGGGGGATTAGCGGGGTAAATGCATGGGGTTACGGGGGATGGGGGCTTGGTGGGGTTATTGTTAGTGCAGGCTTGATGAGCTGAGTGATCTCCTTCTGCACTGTAGGAATTCTAGATTAAGCTGCTGTGGGGGCGGGATAGGGGTGGTGGGGGAGTGGGGGGGAGCAGGGAGGGGGATACTTTCCGCAGGACCGGAAGCTCCTGTCAGCAGGAAGGGCCAGAAGATCCCACCAGTTAACTCTGTTTCTCTCTCCACATCTGAGTGTGTCCAGCGGTTTCTGATTTTATCCCTGAGTTCCAGCAGTCGCAGTAAATTGCTTTTGAGCTGGGGCAAATGGATGCTCTTTAGCCTGACCAGAGTTAAAGATTTACCGCCGTGTTAAATCCGTGTTAGATTTGCACATGAATAGCGGGCAATGCAACTTAAAACCTTCAATGCTATTTTCTGCATGATAGGAAGTCAAGGTTGAAATTACCAAGGGAAAAATCATTCCCTGTTTTTAAAAGCTCCAAAAGTGGACGAGGAAAGAAAGACCTGCCATTCATGCTACATAAGTTTGAGTTATTTATTTTGTGCACATAACCGTGAGAAATAAACCAATGAAAAGCTTTTAATGAAAATGTAGCTCGCCATAAATTACAAGTCCTTTTTGATCAGTCATTTAAATCTGCAATTGCCGCTTGACTAATGGCCGCCCAGTTAACTAATTATCTGGAATCTTCCCGAGAAAGAAATTTTTTTTTTTCGGAGGGAAATATCTCATTAGGTTCTGAAGGACAACATCGAGTGTTTGCGTTGGATCCGCTCCTTGGAAGTGAATTACAGAATCAACTGCACAAAACAGAATTGGAGTTGTGACTGACGGGATTAATCTTATTTCCTTCGCTTGGCTGTGAAAACTATGTCGAAAATTAAACCACAAACTGTGGCATTTATGCAAGAACCGACACACACACGCACACACACATGGTTACATTTTCCTTTCCTGTTTTCCCAAATTGAACTAAAATTCAAAGAAGGCTCACTTTTCTAGTTGCGCCAATGTGATAACAGTGTGGTTTGGGGGCACCTTGTGAAATTGTTTTACAGTTAGGAAGGGCTTTGTCAAAAACTGCCATTTATCAAATCACTTTTTTTTTTCGCTGTTCTCTTTGCCATTTCTTCATAATTGAAGTAGTTAGATCCTTTCTGCTATCAACATTTACAAATATTTCCTGACCCACTTTACTTCCCTCCGCAACACAACGGTTTGCGCTGCTGTTGCTATCTGTTCTTTCAACAGTCACTTGATTCAAAATTGTTTTCTTGACCTGAAAACTGGAATTTCCTTTTGGAATTGTCTCTCTCAGAATGAGAACCATAAATATAATTATAGCAGTTCCTATCTGAGGTGTCTTATATTTACTAATGACTCCAGTCTGTTGAAATTGAAAACTGTGCGTATGTGAAAAATGACTTAATGTTGGCAGAATGTAATTTTGACTCATGACAATTGGAATGACGATGATGTAAATACAAGTCAAAGCCCCGAGCTGCAGAAGCTGCCGTGTGATCTTAAGTTTCATTGAAAGCATTCATCTAATTATTATTCTGAATCTTTTGTTAAAGCTGGGGGGGGGGGGGGGGGGGGGGGGGATGCGGGGGGAGAGTCAAGGGGTTAAAAAAAAGGGAACCAAACGGCCAGACAGCACATCTGCAAGAAGGTTGCTTTAAATAGTAAAGAGGAATTTCGTAATGCTGGGAAAGTTTTGGATTTGATTCACCCTCACTATTTTTTTCTCCATCTTTGCCAATAGCTTTCAGCTGGCATTGTATATCATTGCTGTCAAAGTTCTTGTATTTAGCATTCAGTTGCTTTCTTTTAATTAAATCTACTACTGGTTGAACAGGACACTTTTGTTTTATCTGTAAAAAGGTGCGTTCACTGTGAATTTTATGTCAGAAATGCCTTTGACACAAGAGATTTCGGGGCTGGTGACCATCCAGGAATCGTGGAATACACTTTATAAGGGAGACCTTGTCTATTCTGTGTCTTTTCGCTTGCAAATAAAGTCCACGTTAGCCCAGAAACCTTTTATTTTCTGGAGTGCTCGACTGGAGCCGATTTGAAGTACAGTATGCAAAGTGCGCCAAACACACCAGATGCTCCTCTTTCATTGTAAATTATACAAAAGCTTTGTTATTAATCCTGCGCGCTTATTACAATAATTAGTGGTGATATGTTATTGTAAGCTCCCTAGGCTTTCAACACAATCATTTCATAAACTAAGCAGAAATGCAGCTGCAATTCTATAAGTTAAGAAAGACCAGTGCCTTTCAGGAGCACACAACTTCCCAAAGTGCTTTACAGTCAATGAAATACTTCTGAAGTGTAGTCACTGTTTTATCATGGGAAACATGACAATCAATTTACTCACAGTAAGATCCTACAAATAACTGGATAATCTGTCTTTTTTTTAATGATGCTAACTGAGGAATATATATTAACCCAGTTTCTAATATTCAACAGTCTGGTAAATATAAATCATAAGTGTTTCAAATGGGGAACTGTTATATTTATGATTCTTCAGGCATATGGAGACAATTCCAAAATGCAGTCACCATTAAGTCCAGAAAATAGAATGATTGTTGAAAAAATAAAGGATAACGACCACACCCCAATTCTCCTTTCGAATTGGGCTTTGAAATCTTTCATGTTTGTTGGCGGCATGGTGGTACGGTGGTTAGCATTGCTGCCTCACAGCGCCAGGGGCCCGGTTTCAATTCCAGCCTTGGGTCACTGTGTGGAGTTTGCACTTTCTCCCCGTGTCTGCGTGGGTTTCCTTTGGGTGCTCCGGTTTCCTCTCACAGTCCAAAGATGCGTGGGTTAGGTGGATTGGCCATGCTAAATTGTCCCTTTGTGTCAGGGGGACTAGCAGGGTAAATATGGGGAGTTTATGGGGATAGGGCTGGGTGAGATTGTTGCCAATGCAGGCTCGATGGACTGAATGGCCTCCTTCCGCCCGGTAGGGATTCTATGTTTATCAGCAGATGAGACCTCAGTGTAACAACTCATCAAAAGACTCAAAATAACTCATGAAGCCCAACAGGAGCAGAACAGTATCTATTGTGAAACACAAAACAAAGTCAAATGGAACAGAGTTTCTGCAGACCCTTCCCCGGTGTCCACCTTATAAAGGACTCAGTTGAGGAGTTCTCCCTGGGAAATTCATTACCTGTTACCAAGGCCACCAGCCCCACAAGGAGATCACAAAGAGTTTCCCCTTCAAGCTCATGCAGGTTATCACACTCTGATTGTGTAGTGCTCCCTGCAGTATAAGGTTAGATTGTGCACTCAAGCCTTTATAGCGGACCTTACAGCTACTGGCTTGAAGGTAACAGTGTTACCAATTGAGTTGACACACCCAGAGCCTTTAACTGCTGTAAATCTGCCTTTCTAACGGAAGGGCTGGATGATTAACTCTTCTTTCGTATCCGATAAGGGGCTGCACAGTGAAATTCGTAAAAACCGTGTCCCTGGCGGACGTACCAGTAAAATCCTGGCCAGTACGTTAGAAGTTCATTTAAAAAAAACAGTTGTGATCATTTCAGTTTACGTAGTTAATTTTGATACAAGTTGAAACATCAGTAATTATACTCACAGAATCATAGAATCCTATACTGCAGAAAGAGGCCATTTGGCCCATCGAGTCTGCTCTGACCGCAATCCCACCCAGTCCCTATCCCCACAATTCCATGCATTTACCCTAGCTAGTCCCCCCGACACTAAGGGGCAATTTAGCATGGCCAATCCACCTAACCCACACACCTTTGGACTGTGGGAGGAAACCGGAGCACCCGGAGGAAGCCCACGCAGGCACGGGGAGAACGTGCAGACTCCACACAGACAGTGACCCCAGCCAGGAATTGAACCCGGGTCCACGGTGCTGTGAGGCAGCAGTGCTAACCACTGTGCCACCCATTATTTTACCCACTACAATTTGCGGCAAACTCGCTATATATTTCTGTTTTATGATTTCATTGCTTTGAATACCATTATACGTAAACACAATTAAAACAAACATGGAAGGGAAAGTTTTCTATTTGAAGCAATTGGCATTCGCAGTCTAAACATATTAATATCAGTCGGATAAAAAGAGCACTGCATGTGACTTCATGGACATTCCAGAAGCTGCTATTTAATCCAGAAGGCCAACAATAATAAAGTGATAATATAGGCCTGAGCTGAAAGAACAATCACAAAATTAAAAAATCCATAAGCCTACAAATGTGTATTTTCAACAACTGGACAAATAAATTACTGGGTAGAAAATTAATGTATGATTTATGTAGGTATCTCCATTACAATATGAGGAAAACTTGTTTTGCATAGTTTGCTGTATGTAATGGAGATGATTTTACACAGTATTTGCAAACTCTTTACGCTATGCAGTAGTAATGCTATGCAAGATTTTAATAATGGGTGAATTTAATGTCACCCCCACACCTCCCCCCCCCCTACCAAGCTCTCACCCCCATCCGTGCCACAATATCTGAAGCTGGGGTTTGAGATGAGGGGGATCATGAAAACTAAAGTGGGTGGCCAATCCACCACCTTCCTGCCCACCCCGATCTGTCCTTTCTGCCAGCATACCCACCTTTAAATGGCCAATCATGGCCACTTAAGGGTTTTTTTTTCCCCACTTTCACTGCCATTCTTTCAATGTGCAGGGGAATTGGGGAGGTGGGATGTGCTGAAGGAAGACAGAAGGATAACAGTTTTCATTGATCAGTTGAGTGTCTTTGAATGAGGGACCCTTCCTGAAAACCCATAAGCAACCCACTTCTCATGCTCCCATATTGGGAGGAGTTGCATGCCCATCCCTGGGTGGATGCCAGCAGGGAAAGAATGAAGCTCTTAAGATAACAATCTCCTTTAATCTGTATAATCAGGCCCCTGGTCAGCTAATTTAATTAGTGAGTCTTGCAGCTCAGCCATGCATTCATACTGAGGCCATTGGGGAACTGTATCAACAGAAACAGATGGCCAACGGAGGTGCATTAGCTTTGATTGATTGACATCTTCATAAGGTTATAGTAAGCTATTGTCTCTTTTATTTGATCTTTCAATGCCTTACGATTATTTGATTCAGATTAAGAGGTGTAACGTGAGCATAAAGCTTGTGTTATTGATGTTATGAATGACTGTGACTGAGACTTCGATAACATTTTAAGTGAAGCTGTTCTTTCAAAGGTAGTTTTTTAATGTGTCCTTTTTTTCATGAGCATTTCAAAGAATTATTATATGTCTCACTAGTTTTTTTACAAAGTGAATACTGGATCAGTGGGTATGGAGAATGCAGGGGGCTTTGAGGGGAGGTTAATGGAGACATTTTGAAGGTGAGTTGTGGACGTGGAGAGGGAACGGGGAATATGAAGGACATAGAAGTGGCTTGAAGGGATGAAAATAAAATAGGGGGGCATGGGGGTTTATGGTTAAAGTCCCCTGTCAAAATGTTCCCAAATCCAGGATATGGTTCGCTCCTTTGAGGTGTCGTGAACTGGATCTCTTGTCAGAATGGGGCTGACAGTGCCAGATTTAGACTTGGTGAGGCCCTAAGCTATATAAAGCTTGGAGGCCCCTTGTTAAAAAATAACACCAAAAGGTTTCACAAAGGTGCGCACCAAAACAGGACCTTAGGTCGCCACCTTTGATGATCACCTTGGGTTTGTGGATCCTTATCTGTTTCTGGAGTAAAGTAATTCTCAACTTCTGGTAATTTTTTGAGTTGCTCTTCAAGTTGGCGCTTTCTCTTTCTTTCCTGATATCCGCTGTTAAATGTTCTCTTCATTGTAAACCTTCTGAAATTTTGTGAGGCCCCTGCGGATTGTGAGGCCCGAGGCTGTAGCTTGTTTAGCTTATCCCTAAATCCGGCACTTGAAAATAGGAGGGGATCTACGGTGCTGAGTGTGGTAAGGCTGGGTTGCCGAGTGCAGGCTCTCTAACCACATCCTTATGCCGCCAAATCCCACATGCTAGGGATGCAGACGAGAATCCTGGAATTGTGTCCATCCATTCCATTCTGACATGGACAGAGACTTGGAAACCTGTGCCATTGATCCAGCTCTCTGATTGTCCACTCAACAAATGGGATGGAATGTGAACTCTCTATGACTGAGTTGAAATAACAGTTGATATTTAGTCATCTTATTCACAGATAAATTGCAAATCTGGTTGGTGGAGGTCACCCTGACCTTCAGAATATTCATATCAGTTGAAAGAGATTTCCTGAAGTTGTTTATGAATGCCCATTGGCAGAAGAAATGTTAAACTAAATTGTATTTGCTGAGATCTGCAAACTCTATCATGTATTTATATATTCTGTAATTAAAATTACAGGCATTAACTCTGTAATTTCTAACATTCTTTACATTAACACTGACACAATCAATAGCCGTTCCAATCATCCACCAAGATCTTCCATCCTTGATGACCAATTGCCACATAATAAAAACCAATCCTTAGGCTGGGGTTTGGGGCTCCCATTGGAGGAGATACGATAGCGGGTTGGCATGGAATATTACACGATGGCCACATGGTAGGTGTAGGAAAATGCTTTGTTAAGATGGCGGTGCAGGCTCATTGGGCCGAAGGGCCTGTTTCCTGTGCTGGGTTGTTCTTTGTTCTTTGTTCTATGTCAGACTTGTGGGTTGTGGGAAAATGATAAGCGGGTGAGTAAGCCGCAGTTAGATAACAAAATGGAACAAACACTCACCTGAGGCAGGAATCCATTGATATGCTCCATTGATGGAAGTCAATGGAGGCAATTCTTCCAGCCCACTGAGACTCAGATGGAGGCCATTTAGTGGTCTCCTTGCAAGGTGCCGTGAGCTCCGCGAAACTCCAGGTGCCGGATTTCCAGCGCTATTAGCCCCGCGACAGAAATCAGCATGGAACTGTATAGTGTATGCTAATGAGAATTTGAATACTATTTCCATATCATTAGCAGACTCAGGACTGAAGTCTCTGGGTCCACTAGCCTCTAGGGCCCCGCTGCCAGGAGTGCTTCACTCCAGCAGCATTTACAATAGCTCCCCACTAATAGGGAGCTGGTCACCCAATCCCGCTGGAGTGAAAGGAGGCCATGGAGATCCCTCATCTCCAAACTCCATGGCCTGGGGCTCAGTTCCTCCCTCTGCAGTTGGATCCTAGACTTCCTAACCCACAACTGCACATCATCTATGACCATCCTCAACACCGGTGCTCCACACGGCTGTGTCCTCAGCCCCCTACTATACTCCTTATATGCCTTTGACTGTGTGGCTAAATTCCCGTCCAACTCGATTTTCAAATTTGCTGACGACACGCCATTGTTGGTTGGATCTCATACAATGACAAGACACAGTATAGGAAAGGGATAGAGAATCTGGTGAATCTGGTGAAACAACAATAATCCTCCTCTCAATGCCAACACAATGAAGAAAGTCATCATCTTCAGGAAGATAGCGGAGAACATACCCCTGTCTACATCAATGGGGATAAAGTAGCAAGAGTTGAGATCTTCAAGTTTTTATGTATCCAGATCACCAACAACCTGTACTATACACAGATGCTATAGTTAAGGAAGCCCACCAACACTTTCACTTTTTCAGGAGAACTAAGGAAATTTGGCATGTCCACTACAACTTCTACAGATGCGCTATTGAAAGCATTCTTTCTATTGTATCACACCTTGGTATAGCTCCTGTTCTGTCCAAGACTGCATGAAGTTACAAAGGGTTGTGAATGAAACTCAGTCCATCATTCAAACCAGCCTCCCATCCATTGACACTGTCTACACATCTCGCTGCTGCGGAAATGCAGTCAGCAGAATTAAGAACCCCATGCACCCCGGACATTATCTCTTCCACTTTCTCTGTTGGGAAAAAGATACAAAAGTCTGAGGTCACGTACCAACAGGCTCAAGAATAGCTTCTTCCCTGCTGCAATCAGACTTTTGAATGGACCTACCTTACATTAAGTTAATCTTTCTCTACACCCTAACTATGACTGTAACATTACATTTTACACTCTTTCCTTTCCTTCTCTATATAAGGTATGCTTTGTCTGTACAGCATGCAAGAAACAATACTTTTGTATATTATTATACAGAAAAAAGTATTGTTTCTTGCAGGCTATGCAGTTTATCTTAGTGTACAAAAATAAATCAAATCAAATCAAAATATGATACATCTTTCTCAGCATGACAGAGATTTGGAAGAATTTTGCATTTTGAATCCAAACATACCTAACCACATGTAATATCCAATGAATCTCTCATCAGTTATGCATGTTGATTGTATTGCAATGATGCAAAAATAAAAATTATGAATGATAATGCACAAGATTTCATGTAAAGTTGGAATTATGCAGAGAATAATGACTATCTGGAAAGTCAGTATGTCTCATCAAGGAATTTCAGTTGCCAGGCAAATTATAAGAACAATACAGCCTTGAATTCACTCCAGAATATTCATTCAGTTTTTACAATGTGTATTGTAAAGTTCCTCTGTGTAATTTTATTTAATTTTGTCTCCATATTGTTGCTGCTCATTGCTCTTAATAAACAGTGAATTCAGCATTGTTGATGCAGTGTTGTCTGCTGTAAGCATAAATTTTGAGAGCAGGAAAGTTCCTTTTGACCTGAAGGTTCCTCACTCGCTGCACCACCCCACCCCAGCTTATCCACCTCCTAAACATACCCCTCAATCCCTTTTCACATTAAAATTGCATACAGTGACATTCTGAATCCCTTTACTCTTTGCACTCAATGCTTTTCTCATATAACCTCTTCCACAACCTGTCTTATGGCCCCATTACTGATTCTGACCCAACAGGGCATCATAGAATATCTACAGTGCAGAAGGCGGACCATTGAATCATCACTGAGCATCCCACCCAAGCAAAATCAACATAACTCCACACATTTACCCTGCTAAACCCCCTAACCTACACATCTTTGGACACTAGGGGACAATTTACCATGGCCAATCCACCTAACTTGCACATCTATGGAGGGTGGGAGGAAATCGGAGCACCCGAAAGAAACCCATGTGGACGTGGTGGGGGGGACCGTGCAAACTCCACACAGTCACCCAAGGCCAGAATCGTCCCCAGGTCCCTGGTCCTGTGAGGCAGCAGTGCTAACCACTGTGCCACTGTGCCATCCATAGGATTTACAAGAACAATGTGTTAATGATGTACATTGGTATTAGTGTGTAAATTAACCAGCATGCTCAGTGGATGAAGAGATACACCTTGACCATGCTAATTTACTCCTTAGTGTCCAAAGATGTGCAGGTGAGGTGAATTAGCCACTGCACAGGATTATGGGGGAGAGGGCGTGTCTGGATGAAATGCCTTTCAGAGAGTCAGTAGAGACTAGATGGACCAAATGGCCTTCTTTTGCCTGGTAGGGATTCTATGGTCTTCTGGAATGACTTACACCATATCTCTCGCAAGATCTGATTCTCAAACAGGTTCAGTGTTCCTGGAAACTTATTTTTACCCAAGCCTATAGTGTCCTCTAGTGGCAAGTAAATTTCCTGATGTGTCGCGCTTTCTTTTTCCCTCAATTCATCAAAGACATTATGGTTTATTTATTTAGACTCAGCTAATGGAACACGCACACATGGTTAGGAAGCTTGAATAGACCAACACTGGAGCTGTTTGATTCCTTTGATTAATTTCTGAAGCACCTTTCATGACTTTGAGAGTATTCTCGCTGTTCTACCTGTACTTTGTTTTCATGGAATCATAGATTGATCCCTTCGTTGACATTGCAACCACTGTACCTCAGTTGATCCTGTGGCAAAGCTAGTCTATTGATCCCATGCCTATACTCTTTCATTATAGCCCTATAAATATTTTCACCTCAATTATATATAAACTTTTCTTTTTAAATTTACTATTGAAATTGCTTCCACTATCCTTTCAGGCAGTTAAGTACAGACCTTAACAAATCACTGTGTAAAATACATTTCCCTTGGTTCTTTTGCCAATTGCCTTGGATCTGAATTCTCTGATTACTAACCAGCCTGTTACTGGGCACAATGGGTGGCATGGTGGCACAATGGTTAGCACTGCCACCTCATGGCGCCAGGTATTGTTTGATATTATGAATGCATAAATAGGAGCTGAAACATAAAATAGAATGAAGTCTAGTTTTGTTTCACTTTTGAACAATCTTTTAATTAATACCCATGGAGAGTTCACCACCTTCTTCAGCTCTTCCCTGAATTTCCTCTGGGTCGCTGCGTAAACACGTGTTTGTGCAGGAACTCAAATACTTCATCATAGCTCCGGTTTCAGCGGTGATATATTCAGGCATGGTGCGGTCCCCTTGTTAGTAAGTTGTGTTTGTCAGTCTTGTAGTTAAAAAGCTCACATTGGCTGTCAGCCATATCAATATATAGCTTCCCGAGACAACGAAGAGTAAGATGATAGATTTCCTTCTGCTTTCCATCTCGGAACCACTCCAATTCTCACTGCTGTGACCCTGGAGTCCTCTACGGGCTCCGCTAGCCTTCAAAAACATGTCTGACTATCAAAGAATTAAACAAGACAATGAAAGTAAACAGGAGCCAAAGGTACTAGATGCTGTCCATCCAGGAGCAACCTACACCTAAAGGTGATGAAAAAAATGCCAGATTTGCCCAGCAGCCCCACCACAATTTGTTGATGATCGGCTCAGGTTCATCGGCAAAAAATACGGGTTTGATTCCCGGTTCAGGTCACTATCTGTCTAGAGTCTGCACGCTATCCATGTGTCTGTGTCTGTTTCCTCTGGGTGTTCCAGTTTCCTCCCACAGTCCGAATGACGGCTGGTTAGAGTGTACTGGCTGTGCTAAATTCTCCCTCAGTGTGTCCGGACAGGCGCTGGAGTGTGGCAAAGAGGGGATTTTCACAGTAACTTCATTGTAGCCTACTTGTGACACTAATAAATACATATTTAAACAGTTTCTCCTTATTTACTCTATTAAAACCATTCACAATTTTGAACACTTTCATTAAATGTCCTCTGCACCTCATCTGCAGAAAGGAAAACTTTAACTTCTCAGATGTCCGACAACCCTCAGCCCTCTCCAGCAGCATTCGATTTTGTGTTTCGATGGCCTGTGCCTTGGTGGTTAACGCAATGTTTGTTTGGAGTGTTTAGGAGCCCATTTGCTGATGAGGGAGACATTGCACTGAGAAGGTGTTAGATTCACTGGCCTCTGGTTTGTCTGAATCCTCTTCTCGGTCAGCCAAGCTTTTCATTCCCACTCACCTCTTGCAAAGCCTCTCCCAAACCATCAGCTTCCAGAGGTCACAGACATTGGTGACCATCTCTCTGTCATCAATGTTTGCCAGTTTCATACCTTGCTTGGAGGACCCCGTGTGGTGAAGGTTTGGACAGCCAGCAGGATGTGACACAATGGCCTGTTCACCATACAGAAAGTCTTTGGGTATACGACTGTCATCCATCCAGATAAACATGACTGAACCAACACAGGCAGTGTTGGTTTGGTAATGCGTGGAATTAGCACTCTTCAGGACCTCCGCATTGGCAAACTTGTCCTGCCAAGAGATCATAAAATCACAGAATCCTTCTAGTGTAGAAGAAGACCATTTGGCCCATCGAGTCTGCACTGACTCTCTGACAGAGCTTCTTTCCCAAGCCCACCCTCATCTATCTGTTGTACACTGAAAGTTTCACATCCGTAGATTTTGCCTTGGACTTCCAGGTCTTCTAGCATTTGTCCCTGTCACTCTTGGCCAACATCAAGCAGTTACTAATTTGCTTTGGACAGCTCATCTCGATTTTCCATGAGATTGACTGTGTAAAACCTATGTTCACCACTCTGTGTCTCATTGTGCATATCTTGGTCACTTTCTGGTTTGCCAATCATCTCACGTGTACGTTTCTGATGGAATACTGGATGGTCATTCTTGTTGTTTGAAGATACATGTTGTGTTTTGTCTGTTTGGATCAGAGCAAACTCTTTGTAGCGAAAAGAGCCTTTGCTCCAGTACACTGTCGCTGCCAATGGCCTTTTCTGCCATATGCCATGCAAGATTCTTGGAAAGCTGGGCACTTGTACAGTGGCACAGTGGTTAGCACTGCTGCCTCACGGCCAGGGACCTGAGTTTGATTCTCGGCTTAGGTCACTGTCTGTGTGGAGTCTGGAATTTCTCCCTTATCTGCGTGGGTTTACTCCGGGTGTTCTAGTTTCCTCCCACAGTCAGAAAGGCGTGCTGGTTAGGTGCATTGGCTATGCTAATTCTCCCTCAGTGTGCCTGAACAGACACTAGAATGTGGTGACTAGGGGATTTTCACAGTAAGTTCATTGCAATAATTTTATTGGATTCTCCTTCACTCTCTGTTGCTTCTTTCCAAGTCTGTGAATGCAAAGTGGTCACTATCCAAAATACAACCCATAGCAATGTCCAAATATATTGATATATTGTATAATTGTTCAAAATGATTTACAAATTTACTTACACTCCCAAGGAAGTGCTGCGAAGGTTTGCCAGGTTGATGGCGGGACGGACATATGAGGAGAGATTGACGAGGTTAGGATTGTTTTTGCTGGAGTCCAGATGAATGAGGGGGAGATCTCAAAGAGACTTATAAAATTCTAACAGGGCTAGACAGGGTAGATGCAAGGAGGATGTTCCCAATGGTGGGGGAGTCCAGAACCAGGGGTCACAGTCTGAGGATTCGGGGTAGACCATTTAGGACGGAGGTGAGGAGAGATTTCTTCATCAGAAGAGGAGTGAGTCTGTGGAATTCATTATCACAGGAAGTAGACGATGCCAAAACATTGAATGTATTCAAGAGGTGGCTGGACGTAGCACTTGGGGTGAATGGGATCAAAGATCATGGGGAAAAAGCAGGATTAGGCTGTTGAGTTGAACGATCAGCCATAACCGTAATGAATGGCAGAGCAGGCTTGAATGGCCAAATGGCCTCTTCCTGCTCCTATCTTCTACGTTTCTATATTTTAGCTACTTGCTTGCCCAGAGGATGGTGTTGAAGAAGGAGCCAACAGTTCACGTAAGGATCAACAGTACAGCCCCAAGATATGTAAAGATTGAGAAATTGTAAGTGATAGAATTTGTTCGTCTCAGAAGAAATAGCTTTCAGCAACACGCTGGGATTTTAAATGTCACACTTTGTTTATACTATCTAGCAAGTAAATGAATCCAGAACATCCATCATTATTCCTCAAATAAAATCAGCTCAGCTCAATTTTATTCATGGCTGTTACTTAGAAATGAATTTTAACAAAGCTAAACTTTTTCATGTTTTGCTTGGTGGGATTGGATTTTACATTGCGAATAACAATGAGGCTCACAGGAAAGAAAGGCAGACTCAGGTTTATGAAGCAACTCCAGGACATCGCAGTGTGTTTTGGTCAAGGGGTCATTGGCAAAGCTACCATTTAAGTTTAAAAGTTTACTTAAGGGTGGCATGGTGGGACAATGGCGAGCACAGTGACCTCACAGTGCCAGGGGCCCATGTTTGATTCCGGCCTCGAGTCACTGTCTGTGTGGAATTTGCGCCTTCTCCCCATGTCTGTGTGGGTTTCCTCCGGGTGCTCCGGTTTCCTCCCACTGTCCAAAGATGTGCAAATGTGGATTCGCCATGATAAAATTATAGAATCATAGAACCCTGCAGTGCAGAAAGAGACCCTTCAGCCCATCAAGTCTGCACCGAACACAATTCCACCCAGGCCCTACCCCCATATCCCTACATATTATACCCATTAATCCCTCTAACCTACGCATCCCAGGACACTAAGGGGCAATTTCTTAGCATGGCCAATCAATCTAACCTGCATATCTTTGGACCGTGGGAGGAAACCGGAGTACCCGGATGAAACCCACGCAGACACGAGGAGAACATGCGAACTCCACACAGACTGTGACCCAAGCTGGGAATCGAATCCAGGATCCTGGAGCTGTGAAGCGGCAGTGCTAACCACTGTGCCACTGTGCCGCGTAAATTACCTCATAGTGACAGGGGGATTTGCAGGGTAAATAAGTGGGGCTACAGGATTAGGGCCTGGGTGAGATTGTTGTTGGTGTAGGCTCAATGGGCTGAATGGTTGCTTTGTGCACTGTGGGGACTCTATGTTTAAATTTATTTATTAGTGTCACCAGTAGGCTTACTTTGACACCGCAATGAAGTTACTGTGAAAATCCCCTAGTCACCACACTGCGGCACCTATTCAGGCGCACTGAGGGAGAATTAAGCATGACCAATGCATCTACCCAGCACATCTTTTGGACTGTGAGAGAAAACCAGAGAACCACAGGAAATTAACACAGACACAAGGAGAACGTACAGATTCCGTACAGACACTGATCTAAGCTGAGAATCGAACGTGGATCCCTGGCATTGTGAGGCAGCAGTGCTAACCATTGTGCCATCGTGCCAACCCGAGAAAATGATGATGAATCCTCTTCTTGAACCATTGATATCCATATAATGTAATGCTGTTAAGTAAGGAGTTTTGTCCCAGTAATGATAAAGGGTGGCATGTACCTCAGAGGGAAACTTGCAGGTGGTCATCAGCCTATGTGCCTTTTGTTCTTGTACTTCTTGGTAGTAGATATTGCAGGTATGAAAATTCCTGACAAAAAAGCCCCGATGAGTTACTGCAGCATGTCTTGTAGACAGAAGGTAGCAGTGGAAGGGTCTGTTTCTGAATGGAGGGCTGTGACAAGTGATGTTCCTTAGGAACGAGTGCTAACCTTTGCTGATTGAAATGTATATAAATGATTTGGAAGAAAATGTAACTGGATTGATTAGTAAGTTTGCGGACGACACAGAAGTTGGTGGATTTACAGATAGCCATGGGGACAATCAAAGGATACAACAGGATATAGATCAGTTGGAGACTTGGGCAGCGAGATGGCAGATAGAGTTTAATCCAGACAAATGTGAAGTAATGTATTTTGCAACGTTTAATACAGATAGGAAATATACAGTAAATGGCAGAACTCTTAAGCTAGGCAATGGGATCTGGGTGTACAGGTACACAGGTCCTGAAAGTGGCAATGCAGGTGGAGCAGGTAGTCAAGAAGGCATACAGCATGCTTGTATTCCTTGGTTGGGGTATTGAGTTTAAAAATTGGCAAGTCATGTTGCAGCTTTATAAAACCTTAGTTAGGCTGCATTTGTTCGCCGCACTACCAGAAAGATGTGGAGGCTTTGGAGAGGATACAGAAAAGATTTACCAGGATGTTGCCTGGTATGGAGGACATTAGCTTTGAGGAGAGGTTGGAGAAACTTGGTTTTTTTCTCACTGAAGTGACGGAGGTTGAGGGGAGACCTGATAGAAATCTACAAAATCATGACAGGCATGGACAGAGTGGATAGTCATTTCCCAGGCTGGAAGAGTCAATTACTAGGGGACATAGGTTGAAGGTGCAAAGGACAAGATTTAAAGGAGGTGTACGAGGCAGATTTTTTTACACAGAGAGCAGTGGGTGACTGGAACTCGTTGCTGGGGGAGGTAGTGGAAGCGGCTAGGATAGCGACTTTTAAGGAGCATCTTGACAAGTACATAGATGAGATGGGAATAGAGGGATATGGTCCCCAGAAAGGTAAAGGGTTTTATTTAAGACGGTGCAGAGGGACCTCGGGGTCCTTGTGCATGAGTCGCAAAAACCCAGCTTGCAGGTGCAGCAGGTGGTCAGGAAGGCGAATGGGATGCTGGCCTTCATAGCGAAGGGGATTGAATATAAAAGTAGGGAGGTCTTGCTGCAGCTGTATAGGGCATTGGTGAGGCCGCAACTGGAGTACTGTGTGCATTTTTGGGCGCCGCACCTGCGCAAAGATATTTTGGCCTTGGAGGGAGTGCAGAGGAGGTTTACTAGGCTGATACCGGAGTTGAGGGGGTTGAGCTATGAGGAGAGGCTAAATAAACTGGGCTTGTACTCGTTAGAGTTTAGAAGAATGAGAGGAGATCTCATTGAGACGTATAAGATGATGAATGGGATGGATAGGATAGAGGTGGAAAGACTCTTCCCGCTCAAAAAAGACAATAGGACTAGGGGGCACAGCCTCAAGATAAAAGGGGGGCAGTTTAGAACGGAGTTGAGGAGGAACTTCTTCACTCAAAGGGTGGTGAATCTCTGGAATTCTCTGCCCGTTGAAGTGGTGGAGGCTGCCTCGCTAAATATTTCTAAGATGCGGGTTGATGGGTTTTTGATAGGAGAGGGGATTAAGGGTTATGGGGAGAGGGCGGGAAAGTGGAACTGAGCCACAACAGATCAGCCATGATCTTATTGAATGGCGGGGCAGGCTCGAAGGGCTGGATGGCCTACTCCTGCTCCTATTTCTTATGTTCTTATGTTCTTATGTTCTAAGTTGGGCAGCATGGTCAGTGCAGGCCAGGAGGTCCGAAGGGTCTGTTCCTGTGCTGCAATTTTCTTTGTTCTTTCTTTGCTCTTAAGTGATGCACACTGCAGCCACACTGCACCTATAGCAGAGAGAATGAATGTTTAACAAAGTGGGTGGTGTGCCCATCAAACAGAATTACTCAATTTAAAAACAAAACCTTCAAAAGAATGCCCCAAAACCTTCAACTCGTGGTGGAAAGCCATGAGCTGGTAAACGTAATTGAATTTTTTATGCATTTACCCAAGGTGAAAAATTACAATTCAACTTCTGATGGGAGCGACAGCCTTTGGACTTCAGCGATACAATCTCTGCAAGCCCCAGCATGGCACAGGAGGACTCTAACCATGCCTCCTTACTATGGGGCCAGACTGGGAATGCCCATTTCGGTCTAGTTTTGAAAGAACAGTTTTAAAGTGAAGACAAAGAGATCCCTGATATTATAATACTGAACATTTTTTTCTTTTTTTGCTATTTCTTCTAAGCAGTTGATCATTTTGTTACTGACTCATTTAAAGTGTTATGGTTCAGGTCAGAAACTCCAAAGTATTCTATGGAGCCAACCTGGATCATATGTTTCGCATCTTGGATTTGGCTCAGATAAGCATGAGATATTTCACTTCAGGTATGATTTAAGTGATCCACGAGGGAGCTTTTGTCAAAGAAAGTTTATTTAAGAAATAAATGTATAGTAAGAAAATCAGCAAGAATTTTTATCAATTACAAATAATCATGATAATATAAAACGCTTAATGAATAGCTACAATAGTCTAATCAAACTGAACCCAAAGACTAAAGACCCCTTTCACAGGTTTAGCACAGCACAGACTAAAGCTCATGTGGCAATGGAAATTGAGTCCTTTGGTTGAAGTCTGTTGTTTCTTGGATTCACTCTGTACAGTTTGAAGACAAGACAGCTTCCCAAAAGGCCAGAGACGCTGGTTCAGCCCCCACAACACCTTTCACCTTTGAGGACAACAAGGTTTTGTTTTTAGTTAACCAACTGAATTTTCAAAACAGCAGGGAGAGAGGGAAAACATTTATTTTTAGCATGCTGTCCCTTCTCAAACCTGAAGCTCCAAATTGAAAATGTAAAGCAAACTGTCCAAAAACACGTGACTGTCCTCCTAACAAATCAGGATTGTAAATCTAATCCCAGAGTAAACACAAACAATCCCATTCAAGCCACTTAAGTAACAATAAAAGGGCATTTCCAGTCAAGTCAGCAACAATGATATCACTGAAGCAGTGAGCTCAGAGAGCACTGAAGCTCGAAAAGCTGCAGAAACCATGATCTAAAAAAAACTTTTCTTAAACGCACAGTAATGCCACAAAAATGCAATTTTTATTTTTATGATTGAAGGTGAGCACTGTTTAATATTTATGAATGAACATAGCTTTTGTTATTTGTTTTAAATTGGTGAGACTACTATTTAAATCTGCATTTCTTCATTATATAGTTTTACATGTGGGGTGCTAATAAGTGTTTGTATGTTTTAATTTAGAATATGGAAACTGAAAATGTAATTTGGAAGAAGAGAAGTCAGAACTTTTCAGACCATAATTTGGATATCTAATTCTGGTTTTAAGTGGATTGTGTGCCTTACATGTGCATCGGGACAATTCAGAAGTCCCAGGGGAGAGATATGTGATCTGAAAGCATGTCAAATTTAAACCTCCAATTCTGCATTTCAAAGCTGCTGATATTGAAGTTTCTCCCTAACATCCCCTACTTGCCTCGATGATCGGTGAGTAGTTACACTTATTTATTTGCACACTTTTTTTTCTGGTCTAGCTGCATTGAGTGGAGGCAGCAGGCATTCTTTGGTGGGTTACTTCTGTCGTCAATGTATTTAAATGATGTTTAATTGATACATTTAATGCACAGAAAGTGAAAGAATGATTTATGTTCTTTACAACTGTGTAAGAAGTCTCACAACACCAGGTTAAAGTCCAACCAGTTTATTTGATAGTAAACCCACAAGCTTTTGGAAACGCTGTTCCTTCGTCAGGTGTGTGCAAAGTTCCGCACACCTGACTTTCCACTTGAACTTTCCACACACCTGACAAAGAAACAGTGTTTCCGAAAGCTTGTGGGTTTACTATCAAATAAACTGGTTGGACTTTAACCTGATGTTGTGAGATTTCTTACTGTATTTACCCCAGTCCAATGCCAGCATCTCCACATCATGACTTTACCACTTTGCTATGACAAACTTATTCCGATAAAAAGTACATTCATGAATAATGAAGCGGATTTGCAATGTCTGTAATAAGTCGAGTTAAAGTCCATTTGAACTCTGTTATGTATTTTAAGGAGCGTTGTTTATCCCCATTTTAAGAGTCTCCCTGAAGCAATGTTGCTCCTTTGGAGCCTCTTAAGATATTGGATGAAATGAGTTTGACATTTACAGTGAGAAGTACGCAACTTGGCTATTTCAAATGCTTTAAGAAAGTGTATTCCTTAAGATGACATACGCAAGTCTCTTGTAAGCTAATGTGAACTATCTCTCTGATAGCTATTGTAGCAGGATGCCGATGTTGGACTGGGGTAAACACAGTAAGAAGTCTCACAACACCAGGTTAGACTCCAACCAGTTTATTCAATAGTAATCTCACAAGCTTTCGGAAACGGTGTTCCTTCATCAGGTGTGTGGAAATCTTCCTGATTGAGGGGGGGGGTGTAGTTTTCCCGTCCCGTCCGCCATGCGAATCATAGCAGGCGGGGGGGGGAATGGGGGGGCCGGACCATGCAAAGGTCCATTGACCTCGGATGGGATTCTCCGCCCATGAGCTCCGCAGCTAAGTCAAAGCCTCAAAAAAGCCTCAGTGATTTTAAGGAAGCCAAGTTAAAAGTCTGATGTACCCGTGGTGCTGGATCATGGCTCCATTTCCAAACTCTGCAATACTGGTCACTGATGGGAAGGGTTGGTGTGGAGCGACAATGCGTGGGAACAATCTCATCATGGGTTTCCACTGGCATCAAACACAATTTGGGCTTAGAGCCGGATTTTTCCCTCCTGTCACCAATTCCTCCTGACAAAAACGTGAACAGAAATTCCCCCCCAAAGAGCGTATGGTTCATTAATATAACAAATCTCCATTTGAGTGTTGATCTGCCAGCTAAGTCCCCATCTTAAATATAATAATACCAATAGATTGAGTTTCTTATGTGCAGAGTCATCATATTCATTAACATCATTTATTCAATGGCTTTCACTTAACAACACCAACATCGTGTATATATGCTAGAATTGTACTGTCCTGCCCGCTGAGGGAAGCGGAGTGGGCTAGAGTAAACAATGGGAAGGTCTGCTGCCCTTGGGCAACATTTTCTGATCTCGGGTCAAGCGAGGCCTTAAAATCCCACCCATAAGGGCAGCACGGTGGCACAGTGGTTGGCACTATTGCCTTACAGCGCCAGGGACTTAGGTTAGATTCCCAACTTGGGCACTGTCTATGTGGAGTTTGCACATTCTCCCTGTGTCTGTGTTTGGGTTTCCTCCGGGTGCTCCGGTTTCCTCCCACAGCCGGAAGAGGTGTGGGTTGGGTTGGTTGGCAACGCTAAATTGCCCCTTCATGTCAGGGGGACTATATAAGGAAGGGTAGGGTTATGGGGGTAGGGCCTGGCTGGGATTGTGGTCGGTGCAAACTCAATGGGCTGAATGGCCTCCTTCTGCACTGTAGGATTTTAAGATTCTATATAATGTCCATAAATCTAAGGTGACATTGCACTTAGATGTAGTCTTATTTTTATCTTGTTTCCATTCAGCGTAACTGAAGTGCAGAGAAGATTGTGCCGTAAATGTTAAAAGTACAATCAAAAGTTTACTTTTCTGCTTCCTCTCCTATTCTTTCTTGCAGCTGCTGACGTTCGTGTTGAGTCGGGTTTCTCAAGTGTTGCTAGTTCTCAGAACACTCGCCCAGGTGACCGCAATTCCACTGTGAAGCTCACTTGTGCTTGGCTGCAGGAGTGCTCGACATGTGAGCGTACACTCACAAAAATACACCACACTCTCACCTTCCAGCAGGGGTCACCAGATGTATGCGAGCACGACAGCCCAGGCCAATTCTCCCTTTAATCCATGACATTCATTAAAACCATCTTAGCTCAGATCAACTAACCCAGTATAGATTGGGATAAAACCTAACAACTTCACATGTTATATTTCAGCAGTAAATTGGTTGGTGAATTCATCCATTAAACTGTCAGAGCAGTTTTACTTCACCTTAATTTCACCTTTAGTTTAATTCACTTCTGCTTTGAAGAACCCGACATTGCCTTTGATTGGAGGTTGCAGTGGTCGCGTGGTCCCTGTCGAGGGGGGATCCCTGAGGATAATGTGATTGGGACGGATCCTATGGAATCAGGCACATATCTAGTGTTGGGAAGGATCCTCAGTTGGTGCTAGGGAGGAGTGGAGAATTGTTGTGTATTTAGTACTGTCAGACTCTCATTTCTAAATAATTATTTATCATTGGTAGTGAACCCTTTTTGATTTGATTTGATTTGACTTGATTTATTATCGTCACATGCGTATTATCGTATGCAGTGAAAAGTATTGTTTCTTGTGCGCCATACAGACAAAACATACCGTTCATAGAGGAGGAAACAAGAGAGTGCAGAATTAATGTAACGGTCATAGTGAGGGTGTAGAGAAAGATCAACTTGCTGCAAGTTAGGTCCATTCAAATGCCTGACAGTAACAGGGAAGAAGCTGTTCTTGAGCTGGTTGGTACGTGATCTCAGATTTTTGTATCTTTTTCCCGACAGAAGAAGGTGGAAGTGAGAATATCCGGGGTGTGTGGGGTCCTTAATTATGTTGGCTGCTTTGCTGAGACAGTGGGAAGTCTAGACAGAGTCTATACTTTGAGCCACAATAAGTCACCTTCAATCTAAAGTTTCCTTAACAATTATTCTGGAAAGCTGTGTTATTCTTTATCTATGTGTTAAAGTTTTGGGTCTTGTGACAGATAATTACAATCGCTATGTCTATTAAAAGAAATAACACTTCAGCTTGGATCTGTTGTCTTAAATATATTTTATTTCTGCAATTGGCCCTCAGATTTCTTTCTATAATTATCATCCCGAAGTTTATCAAGAGTAAGTAACATCTGTTTAATTCTTTGCGTGTTTCAAAATCAAACACAGAGACTGGTCCTCTGATAAATTAATTTATTTCTGTGGCGATCATCCCTAAGTCTGGGAAGTGTAAATAACATTACCTATTTGTTTGTCACTTGTGTGATCCAAAATCAGGGGAAGAAAGGTGCCAGAGTCGAAACATAAAATCAAGACAAACAGCTCAGAAAGGAAGAATCAGGGTCCCAAGTGCTGCATAAAAGAATGAGGCAATTGCTTTGCACAAAATCCAATCTCAATTTTATGATAACCTCCAATGCAAATGAAGGCTTGCCTTCACCTTATAAAATAGTGAAATTCAAGTTGTGAATTTGGCATTAGTAAAAGAAATCAATTCATTTAGGATCCAAGGAAGGATTTTACACCTGAAATATCAACGGAATGTGTTTCCTCAATGAAAGTTGCCTGACCTATTGAGTGCTTCCAAAGTTTCTTATTTTTGTACCAGATTTGCCTCATTTTGATTTTGGTTTGAATGTATGCCCTTCAAACGTTTCTCGGTCTGGCTGTTAGTGGGAAGGAATTTAGGGACATCAGGGCAGGAATAAGATTGTTGCTCCATGGATCAGATCCCTTGATTCATAGGATCACCACAGTGCAGAAGGAGGCCATTTGGCCCAGTGAGTCTACACCGACAACAATATTTACCCCGCTAATCTTTTGATTTGATTGTCACATGTATTAACATACAGTGAAACGCATTGTTTCTTGCATGCTCTGCAGACAAAGCATGCCATTCATAGAGAAGGAAACGAGAGAGTGCAGAATGTAGTCATCAAATCTGTAAGAAATTGAATTAAAGCATTGTTAGAGAGTTTAAAAGAGTTAGAATGACATTTTAGAAGCATAGAACAAGAGTGAAAAAGAGAATTAGAAGGTACGCTGGACATGGCTTGCAAGAAGTCACCTCGCTCCAGCGCCATCTTGGATAATCCCTCTAACCTATACATCCCAGGACACATAGGGTCAATTTAGCATGGCCAATGTACCTAACCCACACATCTTTGGACTGTGGAAGGAAACCTAAGCACCTGGAGGAAACCCACGCTGACATGGGGAGAATGTGCAAACTCCACACAGACAGTGACCCAAGCCAGGAATCAAACCCAGGTCTCTGGCATTGTGTGGCAGCAATGTCAACAACTGTGCCACCACACCACCCTTGTTTAACCCAAATTCCCAACATTTTCCCTATACCTCTCCCACAGAAGGATCGATCTCCTTATTAAACATTCCGATTAACTCTGACACATCAGCTTTTTGTAAAACACTTTATCGATTTTCTGTTAATTGTCTTAATTACAGAGATGATGTTCTCTTGTTCTGGATTCCCCAATGAAAGAATGAGTTATTCCCTGTCCACCTTATCAAATGCCTTCAACATTTCACCAGCTCAAGTGGTTCACCTCTTAAACTCATTTCCTTCAAGTATTTTAAATCATAGTAAACTTGTAGCTGTGGGTAGCAGTGAGCAAACATACCCAGTGTGTGGTGCTGCAGTGCTGAACTTTTCAAAACGCAAAGGCAAACAAATGTTTTGGCTGCCTCTCCTGATTCCTCTATTGTCAAACCTTATACATTCATCAAATTTAACAAATTGGCCATTTGTTTTTGCTTTGCTTTAGTTTGGAAAAAACGTATATGCACATTTTTCAGATTGACACCGTAGCATTTTTAAACTCTTGGATGCCTTATCAAGAATGCCAGGAGGGTCTCTGAATAAACATTGCCTGCTCTCAAGAAGAAATTAGATACAGCTCTTGAAGCTAAATTAGACGCAGCTCTTGGAGATACGGCAGGGGCTGGGGAGGGTGGGTGGGGAATCAGGATATTGAATTCAATTGTCAACCATGACCTAAGTGAATGACAGAGCAGACTCAAAGGGCTGAATAGCCTAACCCTTCTTCTAGCTTCTATGTTTCTATGTAATTATTTATGTATGTACAGTTATTGATTTTGAGGATTGCCGTATATCTTAACAGCTAACCCTCTGGCTAAGCTGCTGTGCCTTCAACTTCTTTGCATCATTATCAGCTTGCCAAGGTGAAGGGTTTGCTTCTTTTTGCCTTTCTAACATTGTGCCACAAGGATCTCTCTCTTTTCTGATTCAAGAAAGAGGTGTTGAATGATAGGGACCAGACAAAGAGTAGCCCTCCAGAGTATAAGTTCAGGCACAGAACAAGTATCCTAAACCTATATAAAAAAAAAGGTAGTTACGGAAAAAGTCGACTGCACAAAATTCAGACAAGGAAGTTGAGCTGAATAAAATGCTTTGTAGAAATCTCATTCGCCTCCACCTGTAGATGGGATACAAATCTTTACATTGGGTTCATTCCACTTGGGTTTCAACTACTCGCCCTCATCTGCTTCTAGAATCAATACAGTGCTGATTTCCAACCATCTGACCAGAGCTATCTGAGCACAGGCATCAATACAATCTTTCGGTCAAACTGTGCTCCAGCTTTGCTCACCTGCTTGGCTTTGTACTGGAAAGTCAAGAATTGCCACTGAATGACAAACCCCAAACCGATTCCATGAACAGGCTCTAAATACAATGAGTATTTGAGTAATTTAGCTTTGTGGGATTCCCTAAAGGAATAAAATTAAAATGTAGAAAAGTTGAATAGAACCTTGACTAATCCACTGGAGTAATAACCACAGGACTCCTTATTCTAAAAAGAACGTAGAGGTACTGGAAATGGTGCCAAGTTGTTTTCCTAGGTAGAAGCAGCTGGGTACCATTTATCTGCCTTATTCAAATTTACAAAGACTAAGAGGAGGTGGAAAATGAAGATGGGATTCAGAGGGAAAGATGGAACTAATTCCCCAGGAAAGATACTTTGGCTTCAAGAACAACGAGGTTAAATTTTGAAACAAACCAAAGTTGGACAATTTTCATCTCCCTTTAAGCAGTGGTAAATGGGAAAATTTGAAATGTGAGTAAATAGCTTGAGTCTGCCTTAGATGGCTGATTTTTTTTTTCTTTTTATTCCCACCATACACAATTGAAATATGTATGGTCAAGAATCAACCATCTGGGATTTTGCACCAATGACTTGGAGCATTCTGAGGTTTGTAACAAAGTTTGTTGGAGCACTGGAGGTTATAGGTTACAGGTATAGGGGGAATACGTTTAAAGCGCGAGAGGCAAGGTTTAAAGGAGATGTACGAGGCAGGTTTTTTACACAGAGGCTGGTGGGTGTCTGAAACTCGTTGCCGGGGGAGGTAGTGGAAGCAGACACGGTAATGACTTCCAAGGGGCGTCTTGACAAATACATGAATAGGATGGGAATAGTGGGATATGGCCCCCGGAAGGGTATGGAGTTTTAATAAAGTCGGACAGCATGGTCGGTGCAAGCTTGGAGAACTGAAGGGCCTGCTCCTGTGCTGTAATTTTCTTTGTTCTTTGCTCTTTGTTATTGCCATTCTTAATTTTTTTTTAAGGGGTTTCAGTCGTTGAAGAGCAGATGAGTTTTGTAAATGTACAGCCCTTTAAACAAAATCTTAAAATAAACTGCAAGGGCAGGCTGCTGTTGATATGTGGCAAATATGTGGCTTGATTATGCTGAGGGACTAGGTCAAATAATCCTAAGGGCTTTGGGATCAAATGTCATGACATGATCGCTGAAGCAGCCTCACTGCCAGCATGTGGGCACACCCTGGGCCCACACATGCTGGCAATGGGGCTGCCTCGGCGATATTGATGGAGGTGACCTCCTAAACGGTCTCTGGAAATATCACCAGGGCAGCCACACTGCTGGCACAGTTGAACCCCGGACCCCCATTGTTGGGTCCGAATCAATCTCCTCCTCATTGCTATGCAAGCGTTGCTGGCCTAATCGGAAAGCTGGCAGGTCTGAAGCCTTGGCAGCCCTACCAGCTCCCTGTCAAAGCAGGTCAGGATAGCAAGCGCACCTCAGCATGGTGCAGTAAGCTTAAGAAAAAACTGTTGCTTGCCAAGGGTGGAAGGCCCAATGGAACGCAGGGGAAAACATCCTCCATGGGATTATTGGACCTTTGGGGGCTGCCTTTCCTACTCTGGGGCTCTCTCTCATGGAGTGGCCAGCTCCGATGACCCACCCTCCAGTGAACTGGTGGCCTCTGCACGCTGCAGGAAGGGTCAACTCTGCTGCAGGCAAAATGCCAAACAAAACACAAAATCACCCCCAACTGAACCCTTAAAGTTGCAAATTAACTGCTTGCCTCTGTGGGGGTAACAGTATTCCTGACAATTCTGAGATGTCGTCTCCATTGAGAGAATATGTCAATGTCTTGATGTGGCTTCTCACTCTTTTCCCATTTTATCCCAATTTCTCAGCCCAGAATCCTCAGTCTGAGAAGGTCAGCCCATACTGTCTGTTTTTCTGTGCATTATTCATTCTTTCTCATTCTCCCCAACTTCATTCACATATCTTCAAAAGTTCTTCCATTGCAATTATCACATGAACAGGAAGGGTAGCTTATTTTGCTATTCTATTAATATAATGCTATTAGGTCTCATGGTTCAGAATAGCATTGAAAAAATATTACTTTCAGAACAAATCTTTACCTTTTCTACATCTAAACAGTCAACAATTCTTCTTTGTGTCAAATATCCTCAGGCTGTGTTTTTTCTAACTTCTAACCCAGGTTTAAAACTTATGATAATTTCGCTGAGTACAGAACCTTCAGACAGAGTTACCAATAGAGCGTGGAAACGCAGTAAAGCATCTCTCCCACTGGAATATTCTTTTCAAAAAGTTTAGAAAAACAAGCCTTTACTTTGTTGGTGTCTTTTGATATTCGGCAATGACTCTCACCAACTTTTACAGATGCACCATAGAAAGCATCCTTTCTGGTTGTATTGCAGCTTGGTATGGCTCCTGCTCTGCGCAAGACCACAAGAAACTACAAAGGCTCATGAATAAAGCCCAGTCCATCACAAAAACGAGTCTTTCATCCATTGACTCTGTCTACACTTCCTGCTGCCTCAGAAAAGCAGCCAGCATAATTAAGGACCACAGACAGCTTGGGCAGTTGGTTCAAGTCACCAAAGCAGCCCTTTATACATGTTTCAATATTCCTGAAATACATTTTTCCATTTTGCTCCTTCCCTTTTCTGATCTAATCTCTTTAGAATTACATTTCCTTGGGTTTAATTACCCTTTTCTCTTGATTTTAGCTTTTAGAATTTAAAATGAATGTGAACTCACTTCATCATCTTCCTATAGCATCTGCTCTGCAAACATCCTTTCCTTTGAATCTTTAACAACACATTCAAATCCATTCATGTTACTAACTTGCCCTAGGTCAACATCTAAGTGCAGTATTCTAAGCTCATTGAAATATCAAATGCACCAGACACATTTCCACTATCACTCAGTCCCTGCCTCAATGACCGTATGTATTTCCACCGTTTAAATCCTTAATCAGAATATTACGAACAGAAAAGATTCTAAAGCCTTGTATTTCTCTGATATTTGCATGACACAGATACGTTCCCGACACAATCAATGGAGGAATCTTTTTCAACTTTTTGAAGCAGAGTTGTTTTTAACAACCAGAGCAGCCAATTGATTTAGATCACAACATGAAATAAGAGAGCTGTGGTTCATGGGATATTTGTTTTTTTTTCAAATTTCAAATGCACTGTGACACTTTCTCCAGTGGATAAAGTACACTTGCAGTTGAGTATTGCTCAAAAAGGGACAATGCTGCTATCACTTTTTGGTTTGCATTAATTAGTGCAAGAATGCCAAATTTCAAAGGAAAGAACAATTCATACTGCATGTGAAGAGGGTGCTGATTGGTTGGCAAGTGGATGCATGTTGGTCGTATGACTGAACAATAAACCGCCAAACTTTTGTTTAAATTTAAACCAGGCAAGTTAACTCTGATTTGTCAAGGTATTAGCATAGGGAATGGCTGTCCCCCAAGACGTTCAGCAGCTGAAAACTATGCGATACATGGACTTGATTTTTTTTTGGCAAAGGATAAGCTCTTGTGTGTGAATATATGTAGCTTTTGACATGTATGGGCCACAGAGCAAACCTGACCGATGATCTTAAATTGACAGTGTAATTTTGAGCACAATTGGGATAGTTTAGTTCGTATTGTCCAATCACAGAATTGGATCTAATGTTGGATTGTGTATTTTGAGTTTTGTAAGCTGATTGGGTGCAGTCAATGGATTGTCTGTTCAGAACAGCTGAAGATATGTGCCGTTCGATATGATCCGTCAGTCATTAGGATGCAAGTCATACATAGCTGGCGTCATACCAGCACTGAAATTCATCTACCGCTCTTTTGTTCCTTATTTTAACTTCACTGTAAAGGATCTTGTTCAGATTCCTGTTCTTGTTCCTTGACTTAAGTACCTTCCTGCACCTTTCCTTTTATTCCACTCACTGTTTCTGGGACTTTATCTTTTTTTGGGGGGGCGGGGGGTGGGATTGACTTTCTGCGATTCCCCCTCCTGTGTTCAGCTATTCAGGACGCCTTCTGCCAAATGTATGAAAACCGTTCCCTATTTCTCTGGGTTTGTCTGGGTTCCCCGTTGCTAGGCAACTGCCCAGTTATTTGACTTTGTTTTAACTTTCCGAAGCCGCTGACCCTCCTTGATAACACCAGTCTCCACTTTAAGGCTAAGAATACCTCATTAGAATACCAATATACAAACAAACCCACATGTTTACAGGTAACTCTTTAAATTGAAGCCAAAACTCAAGTTTCTCTTTTATCTACGCACAAATATTATGGAGGTATTAAAAATATGGCTTAGGGGTTTAAAAAAAAGGCAGTATGGACAAGTTGGGCCGAAGGGCCTTTTTCCATGCTGTAAATCTCTATAACTCTATGTTAAGGTGTAGGTCGGAGGGAGTTCAAAGGAGGTGTGAAGGTTAAGTGTCTGGAAGTAGATACAATAGGGGCTTTTAAGGACTTTTAGATAAATACGTGAATATGCAAGGAATAGAGGAATATGGACCAAGGGCAGGCACGAGGGATTAGTTTAATTCAATGTCATGTTCAGCCCAACATTGTGGGCTGAAGGGCCTGTTCCTGTGATGTACTGTTCTATGTTCATTATTTGGAATTGCAGAAGGCATTTGATAAAGTCTCTCACAAGTGATCATTCACTGAAGTCGAAGAAGATTCTATAACAATGCTCGAGAGGCATCTGGATAGATATATGAATAGTCTGGGAAGGCGAAAGGATCATTTGATCAAAGCTTTCAAGACACGAAGGGGAACAGACAGGATAGGATAGACAAAAAGTATTTTGACAGGTTGGAGAGTCAAGAACCAAGAAGCACAGTGAAGAACATTCAAGCTGGATCAATCAAGAGTGAAATCAGGAAACACTTCTTCACTCAAAAGGTGACAGATGCTTGGGATGTTGTTACAAATAGACGTTGATGCTAAATCAACTATTAGTTTTAAAATTGGCATTGGTAGATTTTTTTCAGTCAAAGGTATTAGGAAAATGGGTGAAAGTGAATACATGAATTTGCGTCGCAGATCAGCCATGACCTCATTAAATGGTGGAATGGGCTGAAGGGTCTTGGTGGCCTACTCGTGACGCATTGTTCCTACGCTGTATATTGTACTCACTATTCATCTCAAATAGGATTATTAACAATATCAATTCAATTCCAAATCAGTTTCATCCTCACTGAGAATACCTTTCCAGTGACGGTTTACCAAAGATAAAAGCACGGAATAAAATGAGGGAAACTCTGATGATGCCAATAGTCCCAATGTATCTCAATTAGAAAAAAAATTATTCCATCCAAATTCAAATTGAATCCAATTCCTAGTCCGCGTGAGAGAGACAAATAAGATCCAAGTTGACAAGATGAGGCTTTGCACCCCATCTTGGGCTTGATCTGGAAAGGACACAAAAGTCTGAGGTCACGTACCAACAACCCAAGAACAGCTTCTTCCCTACTGCTGTCAGACTTTTGAATGGACTTAACTTGCATTCAGTTGATCTTTCTCTACACCCTAGCTATGGCTGTAACACTACATTCTGCACTCTCTCTTTTCCTTCTCTATGAATGGTAAGCTTTGTCTGTATAGCGCACAAGAAACAATACTTTTCACTGTATGTTAGTACATGTGAAAATAATAAATCAGATCAAATCAAAATCATCTTAGTGAAGACTGGGATGGCTTTGAAAAATTGTATCAGGCGATATCTCAATTGAAGTTCATCAACTACCCTGTTCATTAACATTACCCTAGCCTGGGAGAACAACCCTGCCTCATCATTGACTCTCTCCTGCCAGGTAACATTCTTTGTATTCTGGCCAGTAATTGGGAGGATTAGAATCAATCCTCAATCAATCATCAATCAAGGATGATTTATCACAATAAGAATGCAATGGAAGGAGACTGAGCATAATTTTGGTAGCGTGGTGTTTCATCAGGCATTTTTGTCTAAATTCAGCCATCAGCATGGTCATGTAAGTGCAGCACGTTTGAACTGAGCTCAACCCAATACCGGAAAATCCTGCCCAAGATCGACGGACATTCCCATTGTCAGCCCTTGCCCGCTCCGATTCCCGTGACGGGCGGGGTAGTAGAATTCCGTTACTGATGTATATCATAAATCCAGATGAGCAACAAACGCTGGCCTATCCAGTGATATCCACATCCCAGGAAAGAATAAATTGAAACAATATGGACTCATCACATTTCTTGCAGATGATCTGTTTGCTTCACATACCATTAGCAACCTTTTTTTTAAATTTATGTACTCTAATGCATACAATATGCGCTACAAATTAAGTTGACCAGATAACAAGCCCCCTACTCTTGTAACTAGGGGATATAATTAGTGCAGGTCCAGTAACTCATTCAAAATATAGACCTATTACCTGCAAGCTGTTGCATCTGCATAATGTTACTGTGTGCGTAATCCTTCTGTCATTAACCGTGTTCAATTAAAATAATCCTCTTCATTTGTGTGCATCACACACCTGACCACACTTTGAGCAAATGATCAGAATGGGCAATAATATGTTAATTAAATCCTGCCACATGAGTCAAATTGCTTACATTCAAATAACTGGTAGTGCTCGACCAATTACATGGGTTCCATAAAACACTGTTGTGTTCTGTTGATCTGAAGAATTGTGTGCTGAAATACCTGAAGGCAAACTTGTTCTGCAACAGTAGATTTCCAAATCCCAAAGAGAAGGGGCTTTTTCTCCATGATGTTTGCATAGCCAACATATACTGGCCAGTCAGAGTCAATGGAAAAGAACTGATGTCTACTGGTGACTTGAAAATGTTTCTCTTATCAAGAGGTTAAACGAAATTAGAGATCCTTGCATGGCTTATTTTGTTTAGTTTATTTATTTTTTTAGAACCATAGAATCCTACAGTGCAGAAAGAGGCCCTTCAGCCCATCGAGTCTGCACCAAA
This sequence comes from Carcharhinus amblyrhynchos, assembly GCF_965287045.1. Lineage (NCBI taxonomy): Eukaryota > Metazoa > Chordata > Chondrichthyes > Carcharhiniformes > Carcharhinidae > Carcharhinus > Carcharhinus amblyrhynchos. Next base: position 7,961,699 of record NC_137333.1, on the reverse strand, counting down.
CACAATCCCACCCACGCCCTATCCCCATATCCCTACATATTATACCCACTAATCCCTAACCTATGCATCCCTGGACACTAAGGGGCAATTTCTTAGCATGGCCAATCAACCTAATCTGCACAACCTAATTGGACTGTGGGAGGAAACTGGAGTATCCGGAGGAAACCCACGCAGACATGAGGAGAATGTGCAAACTCCACACAGACAGTGGCCCGAGCCGGAAATCGAACCCAGGACCCTGGAGCTGTGAAGCAGCAGTGCTGACCACTGTGCTACTGTGACGCCCTATTTGTCACAAGTAGGCTTACATTAACACTGCAATAAAGTTACTGCGAAAATCCCCTAGTTGCCACATTCTGGTACCTGTTCGGGCGCACTAAGAGAGATGGCTAATGCACCTAACCAGCCTTTCAAACCATGGGGGGAAACCAGAATATCCAGAGGAAAGCCACACAGACACGGGGAGAATGTGCAGACTCCACACTGACAGTGACCCAAGCCGGGAATCAAACCTGGATCCCTGGCGCTGTAAGGCAGCAGTGCTAACCGCTGTGCCGCCATAGAATATAGTGTTGACAAGAGGACCCAGGATTATATAAGCACAAGCAAGTGCAGCTGCCCAGTACAAGCACTGAAAGAACCCACAACCTTGGTGTTATTAACACTACGCTGTAACCAACTGAGCTAACCGGCCAATTTTATTAGTCTTTCAAATGACAAGAGTTATAAAATGGTAATCATTCCAGGATTTTGAAGATATTATGAATATCCGGGCCGGGATTCTACTGTCACGGAATTGGAGTAGACAAGGTGGGACAGTGGAAATGTTCATTGACCTCACGTGGGTAATTCCGGTCTCGCTTGAGGAGTTTGTTCTGTTCCATTTCAGTTCTGGCAGCAATTGGCAGACTTCTGAAATAGAAGCATCGAGATGATCGCCACAGCTTTATCAAGAAGTAGTTTCAGTTGATCCCTAGAAAATATGACCTGCGTACAGTATAACCACGTAGATGAATGCTGATACAGAACTGTAATCTCAACAAGGGTTTCAAACCGAAAGCAACAACAGCAAATCCTCAGTGGTTTATTACCAGCAGAATTTTAGGAGAATTCAGAATCGGGACATTTTGAATGCAAAGCTGGCAGATTACAAGCTCACACGTTACACAAGGTGGAAGCTGATAAGGCTCCAGTTAACATCAATCAAGTGCATTCCACTGCCTGCAAATCGCAGAAAATCAATGATGCCCTTAAAGCATTTTAGAAGTGTTAATGCACTTCGGAGTGCACTTTCTCAGACTTAAAGTTCATCTTTTGGTGAGGATGATTTTAAAAAAAATTCAAAAGAACAGTGAAAATAAATTTAATGGTGTGGTAATTGGAAAGTCCGAGTAACCTAAAGTTTACAAATTATTTATTATTGTCACAAGTAGGCTTAAATTAACACTGCAATGAAGTTACTGTGAAAATCCCCTAGTTGCCACAGTCCGGCACCCGTTCGGGTACACTGAGGGAGGATTTAGCATGGCCAATGTACCTAACCAGCATGTCTTTCGGACCGAGGGAGGAAACTGGAGCACCTGGAGGAAACCCATGCAGACACAAGGGGAATGTGCAAACTCCACACAGACAGTGACCCAAGCCAGGAATTGAACCCAGGCCCCCGGCGCTGTGAGGCAGCAGTGCTAACCACTACGGATAGGATGCAAGATTGGGCGGAGAAGTGGCAGACGGACTTCAACCCAGATAAATGTGTAGTGGTCCATTTTGGCAGGTCAAATGGGATGAAGGAGTATAATGTCAAGGGTAAGACTCTTAGCAGTGTAGAAGGTCAGAAGGACCTTGGGGTCCGGGTCCATAGGAGTCTTAAATCAACCTTGCAGGTAGAGTATGTGGTTAAGAAGGCGTATGGTGTACTGGCCTTCATCAATAGAGGGATTGCGTTTAGGAGCCGGAAGATAATGCTGCAGCTTTATAAGACCCGAGTCAGGCCCCTCTTGGAGTACTATGCTCAGTTCTGGTTGCCTTATTACAGGAGGAATGTGGAAGCTATTGAAAGGGTGCAGAGGAGATTTACAAGGATGTTGCCTGGATTGGGTGGCATGCCTTATGAGGATAGGTTGATGGAGCTCGGTCTTTTCTCCTTAGAGAGACAAAGGATGAGAGTTGACCTGATAGAGGTGTATAAGATTTTGAGAGGTATAGATCGGGTGGATTCTCAGAGGCTTTTTCCCAGGGCTGAAATGGTTGCTATGAGAGGACACAGGTTTAAGGTGCTGGGGAGCAGGTACAGAGGCGATGTCAGGGGTAGGTTTTTCACTCAGAGGGTGGTGGGTGAGTGGAATCGGCTGCCGTCAGTGGTGGTGGAGGCAAATTTGATAGGGTCTTTTAGGAGACTCCTGGATGAGTACATGGGATTTAATAGGATTGAGTGTTATAGGCAAGTCTAGTAGGTAGCGATGTGATCGGCGCAACTTGTGGGCCGAAGGGCCTGTTTGTGCTGTAGGTTTTCTATGTTCTATGCCACTGTGCCAGCCTATACCGTTTGACTGCAATGAGCCATGTTTGCATATTCAGAAAGCGTAAGGAAAGACTTTCACTTTTGTATGGTGCCATTTAAATTTCCAGCGGCAATGAGAACAGTGAAAGAAATAACTAAATAGCAGAAGGTTTGGAAAACAGAGGACTGCCAACTGATGTATGGGTCAAAATGAGAGTGACCCATGGTTAAAATTAGAATTCAGAAGCGATGCACTGCTGGCCCAAACAAATTTTCATGAAATTAAGTCTGAACTCTTCAGTAGCTATTTTCAACATAATCATACCATCCAAAATATTACCTACACATTTCTACAAATTATACATTATTGAGTATGTTCAGAAGCAGCTTAATGGATAGTTAATTATGTTGCCTCTTAAATCCATCTCAGGCACAGGATTAGACGCAGGGAGAAGAGATGGTCTCTTAGTGACAGGGTTTGATAGGCCTCGATGAGAGGACATGCCAGATGCACTTTGAGTTAATTAATTATACTGTTTGAAGGTTTAAGAACCCACTACCGTTTAATTAAATAGGAAATAAACTGGAACACAGGGTTCAATATTGCCTTCGAGGCTGGGGATTATGGATGGAGTTTAATGCCCGTCCCATACTCAGTTTGGTGGCAGGGAGGTTCTTAATTGGGCAGGAGGATGGCATGGAACCAAGCAGCCTTACCAGCTCTGCCCTGATTAAGACCAAGGCAAGAGGTCCAATGGCTGGTCTTCCTGCCCCCTTGTCAATCAAGACCCTTAAGTGGGCACTAATGTGCACTGAGAGGCTTTACTCCGCCACTATCTTTGGTGTTCATCTAATAATAGATCCGGGTCTTACCATGTGGGGAGGCTAAAAAACCAACAGCTTTTTCTGGGGGAGGCTATCATTCATAGAATCATAGAATCCCTACAGTGCAGAAAAAGGTCATTTAGCTCATCAAGCCAGCACCAGCCACAATCCCATCCAGGTCCTATCCCCGTATCCCCACGTAATTACCCTGCTAATCCCCCTGATACTAGTGGTCAATTTTCATGGTCAACCAACCTAAACCACCCATCCAAAGATATGCAGGTTAGGTTAATTGGCCATGCTAATTTGACACTATGTCAGAGGGATTAGCAGGGTAAATGTGTGGGATTATGGGAATAGGGCCTGGGTGAAATTGTGGTCAGTACAGACTTGATGAGCCGAATAACTTCTTTCTGTACTATAGGGATTCTATGATGATGATTTTATGATCTTTGGACTGCAGGAGGAAAACAGAGCATCCAGAGGAGAGAACCAGGGAGAACATGCAAGCCCCACACTAACCATCATTAGAGGCTGGAATTTAACTCGGTCACTAGTGCTGTGAGGCAGCAATGCTAATCACTGTACCAACGTGCCATCCACAAAAGGGAAATGTCTGGAGTGGGATAATTGCCAGGCTCTGGGAAGAGAGGTACCTATTAAGAGCCAGCCCCTGCCCTTGCTGCCAGCCCTTCCCCTGCAATCCCCACATCTTGACTGCCCCACCCCTTCACTCACTTCACCTCACCTGTGCCTCAGTCCATGATGATGCTTGGCCTTAGGTGGGTGCAGTACCAGCAGCAGCCACCACCTTCCCAGTGGCACCACCAATCAATGAAGAGCTGCCAATGTCTGATTGGTCAGCAGCTCTTGGTGCATGGTCCCTGTGCCTCCAGGGGTCCTTGGGAAGGATACTGCCGCCCAAGTGAGTGCCTGATTGTTACTTCATATGGCTGGCCTTCCCAAAAAGAGGGAACATGGAATTCTCACTGGTATCCCAGTTGGCAGGTCAGACCTCTATCACCTCCATTAAATACTTTCGGTTCTCTCCTCCGTGTGCTCTGAATTCCTCTTTCAGTCCAAAGATGTGCGGGTTAGGTTGATTGGCTATGCTAAATTGACCCTAGTGTCAGGGGGTCTAGCAAGGGTAAACACTTGGGGTTATGGGGACAGGGCCTGGATGGGATTGTTGTCGGTGCAGGTTTGATGGGCCAAATGGTCTCCTTCTCCATTGTGAGGATTCTATGATTCTATGAGTGATAGCCTTTGTCTTTATATATTGCATTCATAGTATGAAGGCAGGCTGTTTTAAGTTATTGTATAACCGTCTATAGATATTTGGATATAGAGGGAAGTAAAAATAAAGCATTGATATGATAAAGAGAAATGTGCTGTAGATAATGGCAGAACATTTTGAATTCTGGGAAGCAATCTGACCTCAAAGCTGAAAACATCACTGACAATAAAACATTGCATTTCCTCTAAGAAAGGCAGCAACTTCTACAGATATAATTCAGATAAATTTCACTGCCATTTTTCTATTTATTTCAATTAAATTTCCTTACATTTGATTTACTTGGTAGATAATACTAATATGTCAGGCAAAGACAACACACTTGTCAACCTGTCAGAGAGTGATAAAAGTAAGCAAGACACGCTGATATAATCACTCTAATCCCCCAGCAGTTAATAAAAGCACAAACACTGCGGGGATGAAGGAACTGGGGAATGAAATGCTGAGATAACGAGTGACAGTTTTACAGATACTGATAAAGGTGACTGATTATTTTGCACTAACCCAAAAGGAATCTGCAGGGAGGCAGCACTATTGTGGAACGAGACAGAGTCTACATGGTTAAAGGTGGCAACGTTAACCATTCCTGTCCCCACATCTGCCAGGATACTCAATGGCGAAAAGATCACAGGGAGTTGACTGCACACAGATCATCGGTTTTACATTAAGAATGGGCGAAGAATATTATTGACCCGGTCTTCCAACCTATGAGTGAAAATGAAATACATTCTGCGCTAAGTGAACACTCAAGCATGACACCACCTTGGGCTGCACTTGGGAGGTGTGTAAGTGAAGATTCCATTCATCGGATGTGACTTTGAGCTGAAACTCCCATCTTTCTGCTCCAGTAATATTAAAAGCTACTTGCAAAATAAAAATACTGCAGATACTGGGAAAACTGCAAAGCAGACAGTGGGCAGAATTTTCCGATTTTTGCCGGCTGAGGCGGGAGAAACAGAGTGCAGCTTGCCAGTAGCACTGATGACCTTCTCCCCTCACATTGTATGGCACTCTGTGCAGTCTCTGTCTGCAGGCATGTTGGGCAGGGTCAGAGAAAGGAGGCAGCTGGAAATAATGAGACTGGAGCGCCAATGCATCCCGATCTCTAGTAAGAAACTAAGAAGTCTGCTCTCCACACGCTCAAGAGAACAACATCCCCCACTCCCCTCCACCACCCCCATGGAGATGAGTTGGGGAGTATAGAATTCTGGCCATACAATTTATAACTCCCCCTATGATCCTATGAATATCCTTGTTTGTTGTATCTCACATGGGCAGTGGTGGACATCCCACAGCCTGGGGGCCCATTGGATTTCTGAGTGTAGCCCATGAGACATTTTGTTCACTGTTGCCCGCATGCAGGGGTTCCATATCTTGATGATTTTTGTGTACATAGTTCTTTTCCTATCAGTATAACCAGAGTGATGTGTACGTAAAGCAAGAGTAAGCGAAGTGAGGTGATGGCACAGTGGTTAGCACTGCTGCCTCGCAGCGCCAGGGATCCGGGTTCGATTTCCAGCTTGGGTCACTATCTGTGTGCAGTTTGCATGTTCGTAGAACATAGAACACCACAGCACAAACAGGCCCTTTGGCCCACAAGTTGCACCGGTCATATCTCTACCTACCAAGCCTATCTATAACCCTCAATCCCATTAAATCCCATGTACTCATCCAGAAGTCTCTTAAAAGACCCCAGCGAGTTCACCTCCACCGCCACGAATGGCAGCCAATTCCATTCACTCACCACCTTCTGAGTGAAAAACTTACCCCTGACATCTCCTCTGTACTTACTCCCCAGCACCTGTATTCTCCCAGTGTTTGAGTGGGTTTCCACCGGCTGCTCCATTTTCACCCCACAGTCCATGCTAAATTGCACCTTAGTGCCAGGGCACTAGGAGGGTAAATACATGGGGTTATGGTGATAGAACCTGTTTGGAAGTGAGATCTGTGCAGACCTGATGGGCTGAATGGCCTTCTTCTGCACCGTTGGGATTTGATGTTTAAAATATTGACTGAGAGAGCCGTGCGCTTCCTCTGTGTCCAAATTGAAACCATTTACTTTTACCCTTTGAAGTTGACGATAGTTCTATTAATATATAAATGATTAAGCATTTTCAACAATTCCATTAAGCATTTTTAAAATGTATTTAATCTTGTTCATGGGATCATGATCCGTGAACAAGCCCAATTTCAACCTCGCAGCCCATTGAGATGGAGGAGGGCCACTCATTCAGCCCACGCACTCGCCGAGGTTGCTCATCACTGCCCATCACTACACATGAGGCATTTTGCAAAATAATATCTGAAGATGAATTGTCCCAAAATCAGCTACTTCCATTAAACAATGTTATTACATTTCCAAGAATGTCGATAAATTTGTTAGTCATGGCTTGGCTGTCTTAAAAACGCATAACTTGGATTCATTGTGCTTATGCTGTCTCTTGGCTCTTAAAACACAGCCTTTATAACCATTGTTGATGGCCAGATAACAGCTCATTTATTCCCCGCAGCATGTTGCTGAACTTTTAAAATATCGGGATTGCATCAGCCAGTCTTCTTGTTACTCTTGTGCTTAAGAGCTTTGCAAAAAGCTTCCTCCACCGCGCTCTTGCTCATGCTTTCTTGCTCCTCATCATCAGACACATAACAACCCAGTGCTTGGATCTTCCAAGTGTTTTAGCATTGTATTTATTTCAGTACAGACCACTGTTCTCTCATAAAGCATTGCCCACACTTCAGTGACTGCTTAAAGAAAATTGCAAAGGCGCTTCAAAAGTTTCATCGTGCCCTAAGTTTTCAGGCTATCTCATTATCGCAAAGAATAGAAAAATGGAAATATAGAAACTAGAAACAGGAGTAGGCCCTTCGAGCCTCCTCTACCATTCATTTTGATCATGAATGATCATCAAATTCAATATCCTGATCCCCTCCTTCCTCCCATACCCCTTGATCCCTTTAACCCCAAGAGCTATATCTCATTCCTTCTTAAAGTCGCACAATGTTTTGACCTCAACTACATTCCACACGTTCACCACCCTGTGAACCCCGAGGGAACTAACCACCTGGTGTCTCAGAAAGTCTCCCCATGCGTTTCCTCGGTCAGAGCTGACAGCAGCAGGGGAAAATGGAAAGGTGAGTATCCATTTGAGTAGCACTTAGAATCAGCATTGATGCTGTGCTTATTCGCTGGAGCTGTTTCCTGCTGGGAGATAGCATTTGGACAAGTGCTAGCCACTAAAGTGTGGTGCAGGCTCTTCACTGGGCACGAACTGACGTTTTAAGTGGCAATCGGACATTCAATGAGGGTCCAGTTAATGTCTTCAGCTTCTTTACAAAGGACCTATAGGGTGCCTGACGCTATTTTACAGCTTATGCCTTCCTCTTGGTCAGGTCGGATCATCGTTATCGTCTGAATGTTCAGCTGAAAACTGACCCCCCCCCCTCGACTATCTTTGTGAAATGTGTTTGAAAAGCCATTTGATTTGGCTGTGGAAAGCACTGGAAGAACTATTTTATCAAACGGATAGTCAAGCTCAAAGTTGACATGATGATTAGTGTTATATGGGAGCTATGATATTGTGCTCTCTTTCTATCACCCAAATGGATATATTGTTACTCAGTTCAGGAGAGTTATGGCGACAAGGTTAATGCAAGCATTGAAAGGACTAAATTGGTGCACTTAATCTTAACTTCTACAGACTCAATTGCAGCCTGGGTTGAGCAGCCAGTAATTATTTCAGCTGGGGGGGAAGACAAGAATAAAGTTAATACAGGATGTCCAAAACAAAGACAAAAACATACTAGACCGGCCAATGCTTCAGGCAACATCTGTGGGAAAAAAAGAAGTAGGGTTAACACTTCAGGGTGGGGAGTGGGGAGATTTCCTGTCCCACCCGCTGAGGGGATCTTAGTGGGCAGGGAGGAGGGTGGACCATGCAAATGTCTGTTGAATTTTCTGTTGAACTCTCCCTGTGTCTGCGTGGATTTCCTTCAGGCACTCCAATTTCCTCCCACAGTCCAAAGATGCTGGGTTAGGTTGAGTGGCCGTTGCTAAACTGACCCTCGTGTCCGGGGCATAAGTGGGGTTACGGGAATAGGGCCTAAGTGGGATTGTAGGTCGGTTCGATGGGCTGAATGGCCTCATTGTGCACTGTAGCAATTCTATAACCATGGGTGGGGTTTTGGGGCGAGGGCAGCTGGAAATTCCCACCCCAGTTCTTCCAAAACTTTAGAGGCCATCATCACTCTCAAAAGGCCTGAAATGTTACTCCACTCCAGTTCTGTCTAACTTGCTAAGCAGACCCAGCATTTTCTATTCATATTACGTGAACTGGTGTCAGTTCATGGTGCAGCAGAGAGCAGGGTTGCAATCGTGGACAATGAGTTCTCATGAAATTAGATGAGGATTTGATCCGGGCAAAAATAAATAAAGATCATAAAGAAAGATTGAAGGAAACCAATGGCAGTAAGGGTGGGCACATTAAAGAATAATTAGCAAAAGTGGATATGGAACAACACTTCTAAACTATACTGTCTGCTCGTATGATGGAAAGTCGAGCTCTGAATGTTCTTGAAATAAGGGAAAGACATGAGGAACCTGGAGAAAAATGTACTGAATGTGCTGCTTGGGAGGGTGGTGGAGGTGGAATGCCACACATCCTTTAAGAGGTACCTAGATGAGTACTTGGCACACCATAACATTCAAAGTTATAGACCACGTGCTGGTAAGTGGGATCAGGTGGGCAGGTCAGGGCCTTTCATGAATCGATGCAGACTCGATGGGCCGAGGGGCCTCTTCTGGATTCTGTGAAGACAGCAATATCGTAAACCAAATGCAAAGGCAGTTGACAAACGTATGTGTCAATGGGGACGGGAATCATTATCTTGTTAGTGAAAGAATCAGTGTAAATTCACAGCAAGAACTCTGTGATTAATATTCAGCACTGGCGTTCGAAAACAATTTCTTCCCTTGCCCTTTTCAGGTAGGATACACAAGTCACACAAAACAATAAAGCATTCGGATCTGTTACAGTTCCAGGCTAGAAATTATTGCTTCCTAATTGCTTTTTCTTTCCAGTTAATCTACTTTGGAGACATAGGGTGAGCGGAAAGAAAATGCTTGTTTGAATGCACTAGAAAGGAACATTTCCAGTTAAAGGGATGAAGTGACAAAACTTAAAATTAGATGGATTGGGAGAAACATACATGAATTTAATTTGATTACCTGCCCCCAATGTAACTCCCACAACAACGGAACTGCTGCAATGCAGTTTATAGTGAGAAAGACAGTTAAACTTTCTACCTGACAGATTTATACTCAGAAAAGAGATTCTGTCGAATAAGCATAAAAAAAGTATTAAAATAAAATCAGAAAATATTTCTCTCGGCACTGTTAAAAAGAATTGAAGCAACTCTGCGGGCTAGGATGTCTCCATGTTTTTCTCCGAGAAACCTGTTCAGCTTCAGAAGATCAAATAAAAGGAGGAAATGCTGGAAATACTCAACGGGCTATGCAGCATTTGATTTAATTTGATTTAATTTGATTTGACTTATTATTGTCACATGTATTAGCATATAGTGAAAAGTATTGTTTCTTGCGCACTGTACAGATAAAACATACCATTCATAGAGAAGGAAAGAAGAGAGAGCAGAATGTAGTGTTACAATCATAGCTAGGGTACAGAGAAAGATCAATTTAAACAGAGTGAATGGGGGGAATTTTCACTTCCTGCCCACCAACGGGAATTATAGCCGGCAGGACATGGACTATGCAAAAGTGCATTGACCTCGGGCAGGATTTTCCAGCTTTGGGGCAAACGTGGCTGGAAAATCCCACACAATGTCTCAGGTCGATGAACTGAACTTGCATTTGCCAACTGTTAAGATTGTTTTACTCCGATGAAGAGACTGGAGTAAACTGAATTGTATCTGTGTGGACTTTCAGCACATTATCAAACTGGAATACTCTCAAACTTTAAACCTTGCTCCAACAATAATAAAAAATAAATGAAATGATAGATACATTCCAATGAGAAAGAACATTCCAAGGGGAGGACCCACCATCTATGGTTACTAAAAGAGTTGGGTTTAATTCTGCTTGGAAGGGTGAAACCTATAGTTAGATTCATGCTGGACAAAGGTTTTTGTGTGTGTGGGAGTAGGTTAAGTTCCTCCTGTGTTTATAATCTGGGCTATGGTGTGAAGAATAAATAGCCCCACAGTAGTTGCTTAGCAACTAGGACCTTGTAAGATAGAGGAGCTTTCAAGTTTTAGTTTAGCAAATAGATTTCAGTTGGAGATAGTTAGAGATAGTGAAGGTAGCTCTGTTAGCTCTTCTAGAAGTTGTTGGTTTAAAAGGCTAGAGTAGAAACATCTCTCTCAGCCTTTGCTAGAAGTAAGGCCATACCACAGAGTATAGATTATGAAGACAAGTGCAAAACAAGAAAACAAGCATAAAAGTATTGCTTGGATATGACCCAGTCTGACAACTCAATAGACACAAGTCACAAGTATGATTGAACACTCTCCACTTGTCTGGATGAGTACAGCACCAACAATACTCAAGAAACTCAACACCATCCAGGACAAAATAGCCCTGCTTGATCAGCACTCCATCTATCACCCTTACTGTTCACTGCCTCCTAAACTAACACATGACGGCAGCAGTGTGTGTCATCTGCAAGATGCACTGCAGCAACTCAAAAAGACTCCTTCGACAGCACCTTCCAAACCCATGACCTCTACTACCTAGAAGGACATTGGCAGCAGATGCATGGGAATACCATCACATGCAAGTTTTCCTCCAAGTCACACACATCCTAACTTTGATTTGATTTCATTTGATTTATTATTGTCACATATATTAACATACAAAAGTATTGTTGTTTGCGCCCTATACAGACAAAGCATACTGTTCACAGAGAAGGAAATGAGAGAGTGCAGAATTTAGTGTTACAGTCATAGCTAGGGTATAGAGAAAGATCAACTTAATGCAAGGTAAGTCCATTCAAAAGTTTGACAGCAGGGAAGAAGCTGTTCTTCAGTCAGTTGGTACGCGACCTCAGACTTTTGTATCTTTTTCCCGATGGAAAATGATGGACGAGAGATTGTCCGAGGTTGGTGGTGTTCATAATTATGCTGGCTGCTTTGCTGAGGCAGCAGGAAGTATAGACAGAGTCGATGGCTAGGACACTGGTTTGTGTGATGGATTGGGCTACATTCACAACCTTGTGTAGTTCCTTGCAGTCTTGGGCAGAACAGGAGCCGTACCAAGCTCTGATACAACAAGAAAGAATGCTTTCTATGGTGCGACTGTAAAAGTTGAAGGTCTTGAACCTTTCTATTTCATCCCCAGTGATGTAGACAGGGGTCTGTTCTCCTTTATGCTTCCTGAAATCGATGACGATCTCTTTCATTTTGTTGACATTGAGGGGGAGAGGTTATTGTTGCCACATCAGTTCATCAGATTCTCTATCTCCTTCCTGTACTCTGTCTCGTTATTATTTGAGATCTGACCCACTACAGTGGTGTTGTCAACAAACTTGAAAATCAAATTGGAGGTGTATAAAGAGTATAGTAGGGGGCTGCGAACACAGCCTTGTGGGGTACCGGTGAGAGGATGATCATGGAGGAGGTGTTGTTGCCTATCCTTACTGATTGTGCTCTGTGAGTTAGAAAGTTCAGGATCTAGTTGCAGTGGGAGGTGCCGAAGCCCAGGCCATGAAATTTTGAAATGAGTTTCGTGGGAATAATGGCATTGAAGGCTGAGCTGTAGTCAATAAATAGGATTCTGACATAGGTGTCCTTGTTATCTAGGTGCTCCAGGGTTGGGTGCAGGGCCAAGGAGATGGCATCTGCTATGGACCTGTTGCGGCGGTAGACAAACTGTCGTGGATCCACGTAGTCCGAGAGGCTGGAATTGATTCATGCCATGACTAACCTTTCGAAGCACATCATAATAATGGATGTCAGAGCCACCGGCTGATAGTCATTAAGACACGCTGCTTAGTTTATCTTAGGGACCGGGATGATGGTCATCTTCTTGAAGCACTTAGGGGCCTCAGATAGTTATAAAGATAGGTTGAAGATGTCTCTGAATACCCCCGCCAACTGGAATGTGGAACCATATTGCTGTTTCTTCATTGTCATTGGGTCAAAGTCCTGGAACTCCCTCTTTAACAGCACTCTGGGTGTACCTAGCACTACATTAATGCAGCAGATCAAGAAGACAGCTCACTGTCACCTTCTCAAGGGCAATTAGGAATGCCCAACAAATACTGGCTTAACCAGCAAAGCTCACACCCCCAAAACAAATACAAAAAAGGGAAAAGTAGCCTGTCTTTACTGGTGCTTGGTAGTTTATCCAGCTCTTGTAATTTATCATTTAAATCAATAAATTTGATTTGGAAATGTGGTCTTTTCACAAGGATTAACTTCATTTTAGTGTTGCCTCTGACAACATTGAACTATGCCATATCAAGAACATCGCAAAGTAACTTTGAATTGTATCCAACATTTGATGGTTCAAATATTAAACAAAATGTTCATGATTGCTTCTGGGTTTCCACTAGGTCTACAGTGGATGGCACAGTGGCACAGTGGTTAGCACTGCTGCCTCACAGCACCAGGGAGTCTGGTTCGATCCCAACTTGGGTCTCTGCGGAGCCTGCATGTTCTCCCCATGTTTGTGTGGGTTTCCTCTGAGTGCTATGGTTTCCTCCCAAAAGACATGTTGATAAAATGCATTGGCTATATTAAATTCTCCCTCTGTGTACCCAAACAGGTGCTGGAGTGTGGCGACTAGGGGATTTTCACAGTAACTTCATTGCAGTGTTAATTTAAGCCTAATTTTGACATTGATAAATAAACTTAACCAATGAGTGTAAGATACAGGTCTAAAAACAGAGATGCTAGAAGCATACAAAAGGTCAGGCAGGATCTGTGGTGAGAAGGTTTATCATTTCAGTTATTATGGACAATATTCCATCTAATTTTTCTTTCTTGTGTGTGATCTGTTTGATGAACTGAGTGGTACTGTCCTGATTATGGTGCGGATGAATACCTACACAGGTTGGAGGGAGTATTACGACCGTTTGGTCCGAGTAGCAACATGTTGCAAGACTGAAATGTTAGCCCAATCTATTTGTTCTTGCAAAGTGTTAGTGGGGGAGACCAGGCAAGCAAATGCTGCCAGACCTGCTGAGTTTACACAGCATTTTCTATTTTTATTTCAGATTTCTAGCACCTGTAAAATTTTGCTTTTATTACATTGGAGCATTGTGTTAGTATAAAGCCCAAGCATCTAAAGAACTCTTTCTTATCTGCTAGTTTCCTTGGTGTCACATAACTGTTACTTATCAGCTCTGATGAAGAATCATCCAGTCTCAAAATGTTAGTTCTGTTCTCTCTCTGCAGATGCTGTCAGATCTGCTGAGACTTTCCAACATTTTTTGTTTTTTGTTAATTACCCGAAGGGAAGGTGACAGCCTAGTGGTATTATCACTGGACTATTAATCCAGGAACTCAGCTAATGTTCTGGGGATCTGGGTTCAAATCCCACCATGACAGATGGTGGAATTCGGATTCAATAAAAATAAATCCGGAATTAAGAATCTGCTGATGACCGTGAATCGATTGTCGGAAAAACCCAACGAGGTTATTAATGTCCTTTAGGGAAGGAAATCTGCCATCCTTACCCGGTCTGGCCTACATGTGGCTCCAGAGCCATAGCAATGTGGTTGACTTTCAACTGCCCTCGGGCAACAAGGGATGGGCATAATTTATTGCCCATCCCTAGATGGGCATCCCTAGACAGTGATGCCCATGAACAAAGAATGAAAAAAAAATGAACTCAGCCCTGACATTGTCCTGTACTGTGGGTTCTCTTTCTAAGATTTATTTCCTTGAAGGAAATCAATTTGACCTTCCTCGTTCCTGTTTATTTTTCTGCTTCAGGAAACAATTTAATTTTGGGAATTAGCAATGATAAGTACGTGGGCCTTGAGGAGAGAGTATCCTTCAAGTGCACGTTTAATTGTGCTTTCCTCTGAAGCTTAATCCATCTTTGCCTTTTGTCACCCAGTCACAAACAAAAACTAACAAATTCAGCATCGCTAAGCATGTGAATAGACTTACAAACAGCCATGTAATACCCATACTGATTAAGCTCAATAGGACCCAATGATTATAGCTGCCAAATTTGACTCCACTTAATGTGAATGTCTTTGTATTCCAGGGATTAATTGACTTTACTGAACATCAAAGTAGCTGGCACCTGCCAAACGAACAGCAGTCAGGTTAATTGATGTTGACTGTAATTAGGAGACTGATGTCAACTTGCCAAAGGGATGCGCAAGTTCATTTGTGCACCATTGTATTTTTGTATGTTTTTGAATGGATGTTTGGAGTCAGGGGAATACAAGACTCTTGTCAGATAATTGCGCCTCCACAACATCTTATTAGAATTTATGTACAAACTCTACTGCATCCCATTAAAACTAGTGAATTGGAAAACAACATTGCAAGGAAGTGGAGTGAGTGGAGCATTCCCAGAATGTGCTGAGGCTCTGGAAGATACATCTGAACTTCCATCATCCCTGATTTTCTCCAGGAATCTGCCTGGAGTGAAGCCTTGTCTGAGACATTGGGCTGGATTTGCGGCACCGAGTCAGTCATGGGTGAACCCAAGCCCACCTCCCCAACCCAGTTATGACCTATTCTCCTGGGGAGTGGCGGTGGGGGGGGGGGGGGGGGGGGGGGGGAGGTGGGGAGGGGAGGGGTCAGTATCTCTGCTCCACAGTGGGTGCCCACCATTAGTGGCAAGGAACAAAGCTGCTGCATCATCGTGTCAGAAAGAAAAAGGGGGCTGAACTCAACAGGGCAAGGAAGAGCAAGAAAGGACCAACACCAGACAATCATGGAAGAAAGACAAGCACCATTCATGTATATTTAAAATGATCACTAATCTGCATATTCTCCCCATGTCTGCATGGGTTTCCTCCCACAGTTCAAAGATGTGCAGGTTAGCTCGATTGGCCATGCTAAATTACCCCCTTAGTGTTCCAAGATGTTTAGGCTCGGGGGATTAGTGGGGTGAATACACATGTTTATGAGGATAGGGCCTGGGTAAAATGTTCTGTCGGAGAGTCGGTACAGACTGGATGGGCAGAATGGCCTCTGTTTTTAAGTTTAAGTATATTTATTGGTGTCACAAGTAGGCTTACTGCAATCGATTTACTGTGAAAATCTCCGTCACCACGTGCCGGGGCCTGTTCAGGTACACTAAGGGGGAATTCAGTATGGCCAATACACCTAA
This sequence comes from Carcharhinus amblyrhynchos, assembly GCF_965287045.1. Taxonomy (NCBI): domain Eukaryota; kingdom Metazoa; phylum Chordata; class Chondrichthyes; order Carcharhiniformes; family Carcharhinidae; genus Carcharhinus; species Carcharhinus amblyrhynchos. Next base: position 7,945,766 of record NC_137333.1, on the reverse strand, counting down.
CCAGAACATCTTCCAGACTGTGGGAGGGAACAGGAGTACCCAGAGGAAACCCATGCAGACACAGGGAGAATGTGCAGACTTTGTGCAGTCAGTCATCCAAGTCGGGAATTGAACCCAGGTCCCTAGCGCTGTAAGGCAGTGATGGTAACCACTGTGAGACTGTGCCATTCTTTTGTAGGGATTCTATGATTCTAATGATATGGGCATGCTGTTAACTCTCATTTATCTCTTCATCAACCATCGATCAGATGGAATAAACTCACAGCAGTTTTGTCATCTGTAGATAAATTCTACGCGTGGAAAGTAAAGGAAGCAATGAAAATTAATGGTTGTTAGATGAACAAGGCTGGAATACATCTACACATTAAAGCATTAACCCAGATTCTGCTGGACCACACATGGTGTGTCCAGTTAATTAGATTTATTTTCTTATCCTTCAGCTCAAAAATATTTTGGCATACAAATTACAAGCTGGCAATGTTGTGAGACTAGTAAGGCAAATTGGGAGTTACAGTGAACAAGCTTTTTAGAGTGAAGCAGCGGCACAATGGTTAGCATTGCTGCCTCACAGCGCCAGGAACCCAGGTTCAATTCCAGCCTCGGGTAACTGTCTGTATGGAGTTTGCACATTCTCCCCATGTCTGCATGGGTTTTCTCCAGTTGCTCTGGTTTCTTCCCACAGTCCAAAGATGTGCCAGTAAGGTTGATTGGCAATGTTAGATTGACCCTAGTGTCAGGGACGTTAGCAGGGTAAATACTCGGGGTAACGGGGATATGCTCTGGGTGGGACTGTGGTTGGTGGAGATTCAATGGGCCGAAAGGCCTCCTTCTACACTGTAGGGATTATATTCCATTACAAGCTCCTTGAACAATGGGATTTAAGAACAAGGGATGAAACAGGGAAAAATGAGAAGACAGTGAAGCTGAATTTGTGTCAAAAAAAGAATAAAGAGAGAGAAAGAAAGACTGGATGGCTGAGGGGGGAAAAATAGATAACTGGACAAGTAAGTAACTACAAAGATTCCAATTCTGAATGTTAAGAATCACTAACAATTTATGACCTGCACAAGTGAGAGTCCACAGTTTCTGGACAGGAGAGATTGATAGGCTTTACAGGAAAATAAATCACATCATTAAGAGAATCCTTATACACTGAAGCACCAATTATAACTTTTTGGACTGAGCTTAATGCAGATTTATTGTGCAAATGCAACAATTTCTTCAAACCTGTTTTGTGTGGTGAGGGGGTAGTATGGATGGCTGCAGGAGGTGGGGGACAGGTGGTGAGGCATGGTGGGGGGAAGGGCTTGAGCTGACAGTCGTCTGCTATTACCAGGAGACCAGTGGGTGGGATGTTACAGATCGTCCCGCAACTTGTGGCAATTTGCAACTTCATCTCTTCAGAACAAGTTGATTTACTCATGTATGACGGTGTGAGCATAGAACTTGCCATTAATGCGACAGTGATTTCTGAGCTGTTATAAAATCTACTTCAGCTGTAAATATGAAGGTGTTTCCTGCAACAGTTTCTTGTTATGCTTCTCCTGTCATGTAACCTTGTCACAATTGTCTCCAATCTGAAATGCACTCATTTCAGATGACTTACCTTCCACAATTTCACCAGCAAACGTCTATATTTAATGAGGACAGGCATCATTTTGGAAGAGGTGTACCCAAACAGAGCCCTTAACAAAACAAAAGGCAACAATAAAGCTTAAATTCTAGCAGTGAACCCAAGTGCAATTCAAACAGACAGTGTTGTTGCCTAGAGGTTGGTCAAAGACTTCCACTGCTGTTCTTTGCTACCCTTCCCTGATGCCTCCACTACTGTCAAGTTCCACTGTGGCCTTTCTCACAACTAATGTTCCTCTTTTTGCTGCTACTGCATCTACCAATCTCTATTGTATCCAGTTGAGCCAACGAATATCCAAAGGGCACATTCTTGTCAAGAACTTGTTTGCATATATCATGTATTTACCAGGATGCATGGTGGCACTGCTGCCTCACAGTGCCAAGGCCCTGGATTCAATGCCCGCTTGGGTCACTGCCTGTGCAAAGTCTGCATGTTCTCCCCATCTCCGTGTGGGTTTCCTCCAGTTTCCTCTCACAGTCTGAAAGACGTGCTGGTTAGGTGCATTGGCCATGCTAAATTCTCCCATGGTGTACCTGAACAGGCACTGGAGCGTGACGACTAGGGTACTTTCACATTAATTTCATTGCAGTGTTAATGTAAGCCTGCTTGTGACATTAATAAACAGACTTTTAAAAACATTTGTACTCTGATAGTGAAAGTTGTTGACTATTGCAGCATTACCCTGGGATGCACCATTGGGTAAAGAGTTTTATGGAACTCCAACCCACTGCTCTCAGAACCAAAGGGCATGCTCTTCAATACTGAAGACCCCATTCCTCTCACAGCCCACCACTCCCCTTACTCTGTTTGCATATCCCGAAACTACCATCATCACAATACCATCCCCATTATCTCCTTCCCTTCCTCTATACTTTCATATGCTTCTTGCTTGCGGATATAATCATTGAATAGAATAGAATCATTGAATCCAGAAGTAGGTCATTTGATCCATCGAGCCTGCACCAACAACAGTCCCATAAGAACATAAGAAATAGGAGCAGGAGTAGGCCAACTAGCCCTTCGAGCCTGCCCAGCCATTCAATAAGATCATGGCTGATCTGTCGCGGCTCAGTTCCACATTCCCGCCCTCTCCCCATAACCCTTAATCCCCTCTCTTATCAAAAACCCATCAACCCGCGTCTTAAAAATATTTAGCGAGGCAGCCTCCACCACTTCAACGGGCAGAGAATTCCAGAGATTCACCACCTTTTGAGTGAAGAAGTTCCTCCTCAACTCTGTTCTAAACCGCCCCCCCTTTATCTTGAGGCTGTGCCCCCTAGTCCTACTATCCTTTCTGAGCGGGAAGAGTCTCTCCACCTCTATCCTATCCATCCCATTCATCATCTTATACGTCTCAATGAGATCTCCCCAGGCTCTATTCCCATAGCCCCACTTATTAACCCTGCTAATCTCCCTGACACTGAGGGACAATTTAGTATGGCCAATTAACCTAGCCCGCGCGTCTTTGGAGTACGAGAGGAAACTGGAGCACCTGAAGGAAACCCACGCAGGCACTGGGAGAATGAGCAAACTCCACACAGACAGTAACCCAAGGCCGGAATTGATCTTGGGTCCCGCGTGCTGTGAGGCAGATTGCTGTTTAGAGTATAGAAGTTTAAGGGACGATCTATTGAGATGTTTGTGTTGTTAAAAGGAGTCGATAGTTTCTATAAAAATAATTATTTTCTCTCGGGGCAGGGAGTTCAGAGCAAGGGGAGAAAACCTTAAAATTATAGTTAGACCTTTTAGGGGTAATGGTGGAGGAAATCTGTAATTCTCTTCTCCAAAAAGAGCTGTCAAATGCTAGGGGTAAAGTGAAAATGTCAAAACTGTGTATGATTGTTCTTTTGAGGCAAAGCTATTAGGAGATTTTAGTCTTAAGATAGGTGTATAGAGTTAAGATATAGTTCAGCCAAAAATGGTGGAACGGACTCCTGTTCCAATGTCCTTGCAGATAAGATATAAATCTTTAATGCACAGCTAACTAAACGGATAATCAATGGATTATTTAGAATTTCCATGAAAATGGAGATGTAATTACATAACTTGAATCCAAAAATACAGCTTATCCTTTAATTGTTCATAAAAAAAATTGTTTTATCTGGCGAATCACCATAATTCAGTGGTTCCGATGAAATATTACATATTACATACCATAACAATCATATTCCTGGATCCACCAGCGACCCCTGATATTTATAAATAGCAGCCACCAAGGCAAAAAACTGTTAAGACAAAGATGAACATAAACTTTGCATTCGTTCAACACAGGAATATTTATGAAAATAGTATTGTTTTAAGTTTATTCATTAGTGTCACAAGTAGGCTTACATTAACACTGCAATGAAGCTACTTCATTGAAAACCCCCTAGTGGCCACACTCCAGCACCTGTCCAGGTACACTGAGGGAGAATTTCAGCATAGGCAACACACCTAACCAATACATCCTTCGGACTGTGGGAAGAAACCAGAGCACCCGGAGGAAACCCATGCAGACACAGGGCGACTGTGCATACTCTGCACTGTCAGCGACCCAAGCCGGGATTCGAACCCCCGGTCCCTGGCACTGAAAGTTAGTAATGCTAGCCACTGTGCCATCGTAGCGTATACCATGGTAACAACTATATACAGCAAACCTTTAATTGTCAATGTGAAATGTAATCATGGCCTGGTGCTTTCTTTGACCTTGTAATCTGAGGGAGGATTGAAGAACTGTGGAAGTGTGTGCACTCTTTTGTTGCATTCCAAATCAGAATGTGTTCTGTCTGAGAGGAAGCATTGCTTTGCAGAATCAGTAGGGAAATTGAAGAGAGCGTGCGGGGGTGGCAGTGGGGGGATGATAAAGCTGGAGATGACACAAAGCATTGTGTGAGCATCGGCTGTCATTGTCAGCAATGTTTTCAGTTGTCTGGGGACACACTCTGATGCAGCAGCCACACAGAATTTTTAGTCTCCTTTGGCAATCCTATAGTGTTTGCTGAAAGCTAATCGCAAAACAAAGAGTCTACCATCTGTCCTTTTCACAAAAAAAGACATCCAGCCACGGAAGTAGGCAGCGTACTTCGATTATGAGGGTGGTTCCTCAGAGACAGAGGCCACATCCTCGCACTGAGGCTGCTTCCTCACCGGAGACTAGTCAGCTTCTTGCAGACACAGGGGCATCAAAATATATCTAAATCTGAGCCAGTCTGCCAGAAAATGTGCCGTCCCGATGGACAAAAAATGAGTTTGATCACTGAGTGTGATATTAATGCACAGGTGAGCGAGGCTTGCAGCCAGTGACTATTGGCAGACAGCTGCCGAAGGTCGAATTTGCTTCTCCGACGAGTGATGTTGCATGAGTATCAAGATATTTGCGGGTCACGTGAATTCATCCGCCACACGCTGATTTTGATTTGATTCATTATTGTCACATGTTATTGGGATGCTGTTTCTTGCATGCTATAGGGACAGAATATACAGTTCATTGAGTACTTAGGGGAAGAAGGAACAGAGAGGGTGCAGAATATAGTGTTACAGTCATAGCTAGGGTGTTGAGAAAGAACAGCTTAATATAATCCCTGGGCAGTAGGGAAGAGGCTGTTCTGCAAGTAAATTCTGAGAAGAATTTAGTCCTGCAACGATCAGCACTATGATTATTGCTCGGGCGGGTTCCTTTACCGTTGACTGCTTTACTAAGACAGAGAGATGACACAATTAGAACATAAAACACTACAGCACAAACAGGCCCCTCGGCCCACAAGTTGCGCCGATCACATCTATACCTACCAAGCCATAGAACTATCTGTAACTCCCAATCCCATTAGATCCCAAATACTCATCCAGAAGTCTTTTAAAAGACCCCAGCAAATTTGCCTCTACCACCATCGACGGCAGCCGCTTCCACTCACTCACCACCCTTTGAGTGAAAAACTTACCCCTAACATCTTCTCTCTACCTGCTTCCCAGCACCTTAAACCTGTGCCCTCCCATAGCGACCATTTCAGCCCTGGGAAATAGCCTCCGAGAATCCACCCTATCTATTCCTCTCAACATTTTATAAACCTCAATCAGGTCACCTCTCAACCTTCGTCTCTCCAGGGAGAAGAGACCTAGCTCCTTCAACCTATCTTCATAAGGCATTCCTCCCAATCCAGGCAACATCCTTGTAAATCTCCTCTGCACCCTCTCAATAGCTTCCACATCCTTCCTGTAGTGAGGCGACCAGAACTGCGCACAGTACTCCAAGTCGGGTCTGACAAGGGTCTTATAAATTGACCCTTGTCAATTGGAGGTAATGTTTGGAAAACTTGCATTGATCAAAGGTTGCTGAAACATGGATGTTCATCTCTCAATTGAAGAAACCATATAATAATAATGGGTGGCTTCAATGTTCTTCAAGAAAGAACAAAAGTGATTGTGACTGAAGGATTATAGCAATGCAGTGGCCCCATTCAATCAGAGTGGTAGCCTGTGTGGAGATATTACCTCCAGCAAGTTGTGTATGCTGTCAACAGAGTCTGCACATATCACAGCAACAATGTTTTGAATTTATCAAGTTTCTTGGCATCAGGAACAAGAGATCATTTAAAAGCATGCACTGCATCATATGCAGTCCTCTGGGGCACCAGCATAGGGTACAATCCTCTCTCTACTCTCCTTTCCTTTCAGACTTGTATCGTTACAGAATTGAATGTTGTAACAAGATGGTCGCGCAGAGAGAACATTAGAGCCTGATTTACCTACTCACAAAATGTTGACTGTCTCAATAGGTCCAAATATGGATTTTAACCAGGAAGGAAGATGACTGTGTTAATCAAGCCATAATTAATCTTTAATATTGATGACACAAGTAACAAAGAAAATATGTTTTAATACTTGTAAGTGTAGGCCTAGACAATGCATCATAGTTAAGAAAGCTGAATCAGAAGATTAAGGAAATTTGGTATGTCCACTATGACTCTCACCAATTTTTACAGATGTATCACAGCTTGGTATGGCTCCTGCTCTGTCCAAGACTGCAAGAAACTCCAAAGAGTCATGAATGAAGCCCAGTCCATCATTCAAACCAGCCTCCCATCCATTGACACTATCCACATTTCCCGCTGCCACAGAAAAGCAGTCAGCAGAATTAAGGACCCCACGTACCCTGGACATTCTCTCTTCCACCTTCTTCTGTCAGGAAAAATATACAACAGTCTGAGGTCACATACCAACCGTATGCTTCTCCCCTGCTGTCAGACTTTTGAATGGACTTACCTTGCATTAAGTTGATTTTTCTCTACACCTTAGCTATGACTGTAACACTACATTCTGTATTCTCTCATTTCCTTCTCTATGAACGGTAAGTATAGTATGCAAGCAACAATACTTTTCACTGTATGTTAATACATGTGACAGTAATAAATCAAATCAAATCAATCGACTCAAAAACAGTTTCTTCCCTGCCGCCATCAGAGTTTTGAATGGACCTACCTTATATTAAGTTGATCTTTCTCGCCACCCCAGCTATGACTGTAACATTCTGCACCTTTTCCTTTCCTTCTCTATGAACGGTATGTTTTGTCTGTATTATATACAAGAAATAATACTTTCTCTGTATACCAATACATGTGACAATAATAAATCAAATCAAAACAAATCAAATCAAAATGACCCTGCGATAATAGAAGTTTGGGTAAGTCATCAGCTTTAAAATTCTCATTCTTTTGTTTCAGATTCCTCCATTGCCTCACCCCTTTCTCCATAACCTTCTCTGGCTTGACAATCCATTAAGCTCTCTGCACTACTCCAGTTCTGGCTTTTTGCATATCCCTGGCTCTTACAGTCTAGACTCTAAGCTCTCAAATTTATTCCCTTAACCTCTCTGCTTCTCTATCTCTCTTTCCTCATTTAAGATGCTCCCTAAAACCTATCTCCTAAGGGGTGGCACAGTGGTTAGCACTGCTACCTCATAGTGCCAGAGACCCAGGTTCAATTCCAGCCTTCGGTGACTGTCTGAGTGGCAGCTACACGTTCTCCCCGTATCTGTGTGGGCTTTCTCACGTGCTCAAGTTTCCTTCAACAGTCCAGAGATGTGCGGGTTTGGTGGATTGGCCATGATAAACTGTCCCGTAGTGTCAGGGGGATTAGCAGGGTAAGTACATGGAGTTACAGGGATAGATCCTGGGTGGGATTGTTGTTGGTGCAGGATCAATGGGCTTCTTTTGTACTGTAGGGATTGTATGGGTGCTCCGGGTTCCTCCCACAGTCCAAAGATGTGCAGATTATGTAGATTGACCATGTGAAATTGCCTCTTAGTGTCAGGAAGATCAGCAGAGCAAGCAGCACAGACTTGATGAGGAGAATGGCCTCTTCCTTCTCTGTAGGGATTCTATGATTCTTCGATCAAGCTTCTGATCGCCTGATGTGGCTGGATGTCAAATTGCTAACATTCCCGTGAAGCACCTTGAGACTTCTTGCTGTTTGGTTGGGATAACCAGTTCATAAACAAAAATGTGTTTTGGGCCAAATTGCTCAGCTGTGGTGCATAATTTGTGGATTGGGTTTTTGTAATAGTGTGAGCAATGTTCTCTGTTCAGCGGACTAGTTTTAAGAAAGTGTAGTCCAGAGAGACATCAATATTTACAACACATCCAGCTTTTGGAGATACCAATATGCAGTATCCTTAAAGGTGCATTGGAATAAAGGAAACACAGTGTAAATAGCAAAGACAAAAAAGATGAAAATACGATTACAAGAGAATGAGGAACAGGTGTTAAGTCAAACTAATCCTCATAATTAATCCTCTGCGGCATCAAATGCTAAACTTCTCTGGTTGCGCTAATTATTTCTGCTTCCCTGCTCCAGCAACTTGCAGCTGGAACTTCCCAAATCCTCCAGACTGATTAAAAATGAAGTCCGTGTTCAATCTGAGAAGAGGCCCCCGCCCACCGAAGATTTCTTTTAAGCACAATACATTTTACATTTTATAACACCACGTTTCTGATCTGTTGTGTAAACAATGCAATGCATCAGCAGCTTACAGTTGCAAATAGAGATGATAATGGTGTCGGGGTGATAGTCACTGGGCCAGTAATTGAGAGACCCCCTGGCTAATTGCCTGGGGATATGGGTTCAAATCCCGTCACGGTCATGAGTGGGATTGAAGGTATTTTGGTTTTAAAAAGTTCAATGAATTAATTCAAATCTAGAATCAAAAGCTGATATTGATTGTTGTGAAAATATATCTGCTTCACCTGTGGTCTGCTGTGACTCTGGTTGGGATTAATATCAGTGCAGTCTGGATGGGCTGAATTGCCTCCTTCTGCACTGTTAAAGTTTATTTATTAGTGTCACAAGTAGATTTACATTAATGCAGCAGTGAAATTACTGTGAAAATCCTCTAGTCGCCATACTCCAGCGTCTGTTCGGGTACACTGAAAGAGAATTTAGAATGGCCAATGCACGCAACCAGTACATCTTTTAGATAGTGGGAGGAAACCACAGCCCGGGGGGTGGGGGCGGGGGCGGGGGGTGCTGCTGTGTGGAAAGAGACACCCCATGCAGACACAGAGAGAATGTGCAGACTCCACACAGACAGTGACCCCAGCGGCGAATCGAACCCGGGATCCTAGTGCCATGAGGCAGCAATGCTGACCACTGTGCCATCGTGCTGCCCTGTATACATGCCCCCATGTAGGGATTCGATGATGATTCCTGATCTGCAACCAACAGTTTGGTTGACTCTTAACTCTCCTCTGGAATGGCCTGGCAGTTGTAGCAATTAGGGGCGGACAATAAATGTTGGCCTTGCCAGTGACACCCACATCCCATAATATTAGAAGAAATAATATAGGGGGGGGGGGTATGTTAGTGGGTGTCAGTTTTATAGTAACCTAGGAGTTAGACCTGTTCTTTTTTATTCTAACATTTCTTGGGTAAATATCCAGGTGAGTAAGTCAGAACTGTCTGAAGTCTTGGATTCTAACTGAGAACTGGAGCATTTTTCAGAAGATTCCAAATGCAAGGGGATTTTGTTCTTCGCAATTGAAACATTCCAGGCAATTCCCACCAAGTCCTTGGATAAAAACAAATTACTGCGGATGCTGAAATATGAAAATGCTTTCCCCCCTGCCCTTTTTATCCCTCCTTTTCTTCTCTTTTCTCCCCCTCTGCTTCCCCTTTTCTCCCCTTTTCTCAATTTTACTTCTCTCCCACCCATCTCTCTCCCCTCCCCCCAAATCATCGTCTGTCACAACTAACCCTCTGATTTCAGCTTCTCTGTCGTTGGGCCTTTTACACCTTCTATTCTCTCCACGGACTGCCATGAGCACCTTTTAACCTTTCTCCTTGCTTTTGTGGCTATGACTCATCTTTCATTCCCTCACCCTGCAGTATAACTATCTCCCACTTTTTAGCTTTGACAAAGTGTCAGCTGGACGTGAAATTTCAGCTCTTTGCCCTCCTTACAGATGCTGCCAGACTTGGTGAAACTTTCCAGCATTTTCTCTTCTGGGCCCACAAAGTCCTTGCTTCCAATAGATACTTTAGTCCATCTTCCAAGATTGCTCTGGGTATGAACATCTGGAGCCTGGGCAATCTGCTTCATTTAAAAAATTCTTTATTATGCATATTTAAAATCCTCCAGTTTTATTTCCAAGCTGATGATTTCAGATATTATGAACAAACGGTCCAGGGTTCATGGTGAACACTCCATAGGATGGAGTGAGATCATATTCAACCTGCACCACAACTTCCCTGAATGTGCCCTGAATTAACATTGAGATTAAGGTATAGGAAGGCATCCTCTTGAAGTACTGAACACACTCATTCCTTAGATTTGATTTGATTTATTATTGTCACATGTTTTGTTTCTTCTGCACTATACAGACAAAGCATAGCATTCATAGAGAAGGTTAGGAGAGAGTGCAGAATGTAATGTACAGTCATAACTAGGGAGTAGAGAAAGATCAACTTAATGCAAGGTAGGTCAAAAATCTGATGGCAGCAGGGAAGAAGCTGTCTTGAGTTGGTTGATATGTGACCTCAGACTTTTGTACCTTTTTCCTGACGGAAGAAGGTGGAAGAGAGAATGTCTGAGGTGCGTTGGGTCCTTAATTATGCAGACTGCTTTGCCAAGGCAGCAGGAAATGTAGACAAAGTCAATGGATAGGAGACTGGTTTGCGTGATGGATTGGGCTATATTCACTACCTTTTGTAGCTTCATGCGGTCTTGGGCAAAACAGAAGCCATGCCAAGCTGTGATACAACCAGAAAGGATGCTTTCTATGGTGCATCTGTAAAAATTAGTAAGAGTCATAGACGACTTGTCAAATTTTCTTAGTCTTCTGAGAAAGTAGAAGTTTTGGTGGACTTTCTTAACGGTAGCGTCAGCATGGGGAAAGGCCAGGACAGGTTGTTGTTGATCTAGAGACCCACAAACTTGAAGCTCTCAACCCTTTCTACTTCATCCCTGTTGATGTAAACAGGGACGTGTTGTCCTCTATGCTTCCTGAAGTTGATGACGATTTCCTTTTTTTTGATACTGTCCTGTCAGATAAACATGGTTTGAAGGGGTGTCTTGTAGCTGGCACTGTTAAGAAATGGGATGAGTAGATTTTCCTCTCCCTTGTACCTGTTGAATTGATATTTCCTTGCACAGAGGAGAGAAACAGATGAGGAAATCCATTTCATCAGATTTCCTCCCGTCCTGCTGGGATTTCCTGGGACTTTGCATAGGAAGCAGAACAATGTAGAAGAGGGATAGCCCTGGTCTCCTGCTCCACCCATTTCACTTGATGTTGCTCAACACCCCAATTCAGGAGTTTGAATGGAATTGGACATTAGCACTGCTGCCTCACAGTTGACCCAGGGACCCAGTTTCAATTCTGGCCTTGGGTGACTGGTTGTGTGGGGTTTGCACATTTTCCCCATGTCTGCATGGGTTTCCTCCAGGTGCTCTACTTCCCTTCCATGGTCTAAAGATTAGGTGGATTGGCCATGCTAAATTGCCCCTTATTGTCCTGAGATGTGTAGGTGAGGGAAATTGGCAGGGTAAATGCCTGGCATTCCCGGGATAAAGTGGGGGCTGAGCCTGAGTAAGATGCACTGCTGGAGAGTTGGTCCAGATTCAATGGGACAAATGGCTTCCTTCTGCACTGTAGGGATTCTATCAAACTACCCCCAATCATTATTTTTTTCCTATCAAATAGAGTTAGCTTAGATGGGCTTTTTGGTCGGAATGACCAGCTTGGACTGAATATCCCCAAGCCCACCACCAATGCAAAGTATGATAGAAATCCAACATAAGGCTGAACAACCAATATTATTAAAAACTGCCCAGAATATTTTGAGGCATCGAGGGAGATCAGTATTTTATTGGGACCATCCAGATGCCAATCTCAAAGGCTACTGGTCTCAGAGACTTCAACGGTGCTCAGATTTACATCACCTCATCACTGCCAGCTGTCTGTTGCCATCTAAGTCAATAGATGGACTGGTATGATGCCCAGGAACAAAACTGGAGAAAGTGCCCTTTTCTCCACCCATGTGTTAATGCTAGTTGTGACCAATAATGAGCAGGACCAGGGAGTCGCCACATCAACGGATGTGTTCAAAGTAGCTGCATCTCAGGAAGGTAGCACATGGGAATAGTGGATAAGTGACTCCCACCAAACACAACCACATTTCTGCTAGACAGTCATGTGAAAGGAGTACCAAACAAGAGCATTAAAAAAAAAGGACACAATAAATAAGGGCTGAGGAGAAATATTGATGGGCTAAAAATGAGGAGGTGGCTTAGAAGATCATTAAGGCACTGTGACCAAGTCCTGCAAGAATCCCATCGACAAACCATGCCGAAACCACAAGCGTTCTTCAATAGCATCTCCTTAATGCAACTGCAGTACAGCATCATGTTTTCTAGTCACAAGGTGGTGGGGTCAGGGGCTGGATGGGGTTGACGCTGAGAAAAAAAGCTGATGGTTTTTTTTCTGTCACCACAGCATGACTGTTCATAAGTAATTTACAATTTTCCATTACATCACATGGAATTTACTTGCTTTCAGTCCAACTGTCTTATGTTGTGGCTTATGCTCCACATTAACCTCCTCCAACCCTACTTCACCTCACCCTTATTATTAGCATATTGTTCTGTTCCTTTCTCCTTGACATATACACTGAGCTTCCACTTAAACACACATTCAGCCGTTCCCTGTGATTGCAAATTCTTACTGTTCAGTGGGTGAAGAAGCCTTTATGGAATTCCTTATTGGATTTATTGATGACTATCTGGATGACTGGGTGGCAAAGTGGATAGCACGGCTGCCTCACAGCACAAGGGACCCAAATTCAATTCCAGCCTTGGATGACAGTGTGGAGTTTGCACATTCTCCCCCTTTGGGTGCTCCAGTTTCCTCCCACAATCCAAAGGCGTGCAGGTTAGGTGGATTGGCCGTGCTAAATTGCCCCTCAGTATCTAAAGATGTGTAAGTTAGGTGGATTACAAAGAACAAAGAACAACCCAGCATGGGAAACAGGCCCTTCGGCCCAACGAGCCCGCACCGCCGCATCACCCTACACCTATTCTACCCTGTGTGTCTACGAATGGAACCCCTAACTTAGCCAGATTCAGGAGAGAGTAGTGTCAATTTGGCAAACCAATCAGCCTAAGAGCACATCTTTGGGGTGTGGGAGGAAACCGGAGCGCCCGGAGGAAACCCACGCAACCACAGGGAGAATGCACAAACTCCCACAGACACAGGCCCAAATCCATGTATCTGCACAGCTAGCAGTGCTAGTCATTGAGCTGTTGCGGCGCCCGTCTACCGGTCCAGGATCAAGCACACACATCGACACGAAGTACTAGGCCACTCCCGGAACCTCCAAGAGCAGCCCACGCACGACCCACCGTGTGCATGCCCCTCGTTTGACAACAAGGTGGACCTCCACCTGCGGAATAAAAAGACAAAAACGTTAACTTACAAGTCTGCATTTCCGGTGTCTCCCGAGGTTCTGACCTTATTTAATAGCCCCTAATATAACCCTCCATCCTTGTTTCACTCATGTGTCTGTCTAATGGAACCTTAAACGAGTCCAACGTTCCTGCCTCCACCACCCTACTCGGTAGCGCGTTCCATACCCCCACAACTCTCTGCGTAAAGAACCTTCCTCTCACATCCAAATTATATCTCTCCCCCCTCACCCTTAAATCATGACCTCTCGTATTTGTACCCAGTCTAGGGAGCAGTCTCTCACTATCGACTCTATCTATTCCCTTTAGTATCTTATATACCTCTATCATTTCCCCCCTCAATCTCCGTCTTTCCAAGGAGAATAGTCCCAGTTTCTCCAACCTTTCCTCGTAACCCAGCCCCTCCATACCAGGCAACATCCTGGTAAACCTCCTCTGAACCCTCTCCAGAGCCTCCACGTCCTTCCGGTAGTAAGGTGACCAGAACTGGACGCAGTACTCCAAATGCGGTCTAACCAACGTTCTATACAACTGAAGCATTAGACGGCAGCTCTTATACTCTATTATTAGCCATGATAGGGTTACGGGGACAGGGGCTGGGCGGGATGCTCCGTCAAAGAGGTGGTGCAAACTCGATGGGCCAAATGTCCTCCTCCTGCAGTAGGAATTCTGATTCTATCTTATATTAATGACCCCTAATCTTGGATTCCCTCCACAAAGGGAAACATTTTCTCTACACCTCGCCTATCAAGGCATTTTGTAAAGGCTTCAATGGGTCTTTGAGCAAAAATGTTGTGGCCTGTTCAGCCTTTTCCTGATCTCCTCAAACAGAATAGCTGATATGTTTCTTCAGTCGCATTAAATAACAGCTCATAACAGATTCTGTTACAGTACAGTTGCAACAACATTTGGTTTTAATGTCATTTTCATTCATTCTTGTTCAATGCAGTCAGCATCTGTTGACCACGATCACTTAATTGAATGTTCAGAAGATTTACATCACAGCGTGTTATTAATTTTCAGATTATAGCTTAGATTTAACTAAGGCAAAGCAATTCCGCCCAATTTAAAATATAATTACGGTTAATCAAGCATGGACTCCGCAGCCTTAACATGTTCTTTAGATTATAGCTTTATAAATTAATGTTTACTGAACGCTGCCTGGTAGCTCAGGAGAAATGTATCTGTTGATAAATTCAAATAAACACAATCTTGGTCTCATCTCAAAGCCATGATGAGCATAAGATTCTAATGTGCCATTATCTCATCCACTCAGACAGGGTGATTCAATTGTAATGTTTCTCGGTAAGCTGCGAGCATTGCCAGCTTTCAATTGCATTCTCATGATTTCATAGGATGCAGGAAAAAAAACTGCAAGGGAATAATGTTTCTTTATTTGTGCTGCCAAAACCGTTGTGTGCATGCAAAAGTGGCAGATTTGTAATGGATATCTGAAGAAATAATTTCTGTCTTTCTTTTCCCATTGCCTGAAATCACACAGAAGGACATGGGGAACTCAGACTATTGCAGTTATTAAGAATTAATATGTGTTTTCACAGCTTCCTCTTTCTGCTTTTCCCATGGGGTTGCCCTTCATATCAACCTTTGTTTTTTTTTTATTATTTGGCATGTAGTTTTATAGCCAGATGCCCTTCCTGCTGCTAAAACTCTCTCCTTATATCTGACTCAGGGACTGGCATTCTTACCTGTTGGCTCGCCAGGAACAGTGGCTGAGTTCTTCAGTGGTCAGCAAGTCCTGGGAGTGGGACTGAAATCTAGGAACTTCTCTCTACAGCTTCTTTTCTGCTGCCAACAGACTTTTGAATGGAAATCTGACCAACTTTTACAGATGCACCACAGAAAGGATTCTTTCTGGTTGTATCGCAGGTTGGTATGGCTCCTGCTCTGCCCAAGATCACATGGAACTACAAAAAGTCATGAACATAGCCCAATCCATCATACAAACCAGCCTCCCATCCATTGATTCTGTCTATACTTCCCACTGCCTCGACAAAGCAGCCAACGTAATTAAAGACTCCGCGCACCTCGGACATTCTCTGTTCCACCTCCTTCCTTCGGGAAAAAGATACGGAAGTCTTAGATCACATATCAATCGACTCAAGAACAGCTTCTTTCCTGCTGTTGTCAGTCTTTTGAATGAACTTACGTTGTATTAAGTTGATCTTTCTCTCCACCCTAGCTGTGACTCATTTCCTTCTCTACGAACGGTATGTTTTGTCTGTATAGTACACAAGAAACAATATTTTTCACTGTATGTTAATACATGTGACAATAATAATTCAAATCAAACCTACCTCACACAAAGTTGACCTTTCTCTACACCCTAGGTATGACTGTAATACTGCATTCTGCACCCTCTCCTTTCCTTTTCTATGAACGGTATGCTTTGCCTATATAGTACGCAAAAAAAAGTACTTTTCACTGTATACCAAACGTAACTTTTTTTAAAGTTTAATTATTAGGCACAAGTAAGGTTGACATTAACACTGCAATGAAGTTACTGTGAAATTCCCCTCATCACCACACTTCGGTGGTGCCTGTTTGGATCAATGCACCCAACCAGCACATCTTTCAGATTGTGAGGAAACCAATGCAGACACAGGTAGAACATGCAAACTCCACACAGACCGTGACCCAAGCCGGCTATCAAACCTAGGTCCCTGGTGCTGTGAGGCAGCAGTACTAACCACTGTGCCACAATGCTGCCCTTCAAATCAAATCAAGGAACATGACCAACTGCATCACTGACTCCCAATATGCTTTGTTTTGAAATAGTCAGCAGCAAGTTACTTCTGAAAGATTTAGGATTTAGCACTATGATCTGTTCCAACTGTTATCGAGGGAAGGAAACCTGCTGTCCTTACCAGGTCTGGCCTACATATGACTCCATAGCCACAGAATGTGGTTGACTCTCAACTGCCCTCTGAAATGGCCTAGTGAGCCACCCAGTTCATGGGCAACTAGGGGTGGGCAATAAATGCTGGCCAGCCAGCGATGCCTATTTTCCATGAATGAATTAAAAGACAAACTGCTACTCCACAATTTTTTAATCTTTTTACCTTTGTGTAAAACACCACAGAGGGTGATTCTCCCAGCCAGCCGCACTGCCGTAGTCCAAGAGGCCAGCATTTGGGGGGGGCGGTGGGGGAGAAGGGGTTGCACGGCCAGCGATGGAGGGGTCACGGGGCTAGCCAACGATCGAGCTGGCCAGCCGTCGGGATAGTAAAAAGTCTCGCAACACCAGGTTGAAGTCCAACAGGTTTATTTGGTAGCAAACGCCACTAGCTTTCGGGATGCCAGTAGTGCGGGCCACTGTGAATGTGCCGATCCCAGTGCTGACAGATCAGCACATGTGCCCACTCAGCGCTATAGTGCTGGCCTCTCCAGCTGGGAAAAGGCCCTGCCCTCCGAATTTTCAGCGTGATTCACGCTAGAGCACTTTGTGATGCATGGAATGTGGGAGATTAATTTTGAAAATCTTGTTGAAAAGACTAGCGGGATTTACTCCAGTTTTTACATGAATTTGGCACTTAATTTTGTTTTTGGGAGAATCCCCCCCCAAGTGTGAAGACCTCAAGATTTTCTTAATGTTGCAAGGCTGGTACTGCTGTTCCTACCTTCTCTTAACCTCTGCATAAGCTTTTTTGCAGTCCCCACATCCAATATAACCCTGAGCTCCTGTCTATTTGTATCCCCTCCTCCCAACTCCCCCACAATCTGCACCATCTCCAACTTCATCTCATCCACAGGGGCTGTGTGCTCTTTGTAATGAGTGAACAGAGTTACTTCACTCACTTAACTAAGCCGTATAGATTGAGATAGTTGTTACATGAGGAACAATTTATTTTATTAGGTTTGACAATGTTCCTAGATTTGTCCTGAAGCCAGGCCAGAAATTGAAGATTAATCTCCGAGACATTGTTGTGAATAATCTGAGAGAGAATTTACAGGGAACTCTCAAAATCAGAATGGTGAGTCAGATATACCTCATTATTGCTTTCTCATCAGAATCATAGAATTCCTACATTGCAGAAGGAGGCCATTCGATCCATCAAGTCTGCACTGCCCCACTCAAGCCCTATTCCCATTACCCCATATATTTACCCTGCTAGTCCCCCTGACACAAAGGTGAAATTTTAGCATGGCCAATCAACCTAACCCCACACATCTTTGGACTGTGGGAGAAAACCGGAACACAAAGAGGAAACCCACGCAGACACGGGGAAAACATGCAAATCCACAGAGACAGTGACCCGAGCCTGGAATTGTACCTGGGTTGCTGGCGCTGTGAGGCAGCAGTGCTAACCACTGTACTACCATGCCGCCTTGGTGATTCGAACACTTCTGGTTTATCATCTAGCCATTGTTTAAGTCAATGCATGCTTGTCCTCCATCAACCAACTTGTTGATACAATGTTGCTGCAATATTCAAATAGATCTGACTGCACAATTGCGACCAAATGTAACTCTAGCTTATGGGTCACCATGAAAAACTTCGAACCCTATTCATTGTGCAGTGTAAGTGGTCTTCAGATTCTTGTGAGGTACCAACTTATGTCCGATCTGGCACCAACTCATTTGATGAAGCAGCAAATCTAAAAGGAATCACTATATCCAAGAAATGCCCACCTTCCTAGTAACTAGTAAGGGGCAGTAAATGCAGCTTTCACCACCTAACCAAAACCAAAATCAAGAAACTATAAAGGGTCATGAACAAAGCCCAGTCCATCACTCAAACAAGCCTCCCACCATTGACATTGTCTACACTTCCTCAGAAAAGCATAATTAAGGACCCCACATACTCCGAACATTCTCTTTTCCACAATCCTCCATTGGGAAATAGGCACACAGTCTGTAGACATACACAAAGCGATTCAACAGCTTCTTCCCCACTGCCATCACTCTTTTGATGGACCTACCTCACAGTAAGTTGATATTTCTCTATACCCTAGCTATGACTGCAACGCTACATTCTGCACTCTCTCGTTTCCCAATCTATGAATGGTATGCTTTATTCCGTATAGTGTGCACGAAATTATACTTTTCACTAGAGACCAATACATGTGACAAAAATAATTCAAATCAAATTAAATCACACCCAAACTTAGCTACTTAGTAGTCAAGTAGTAGTTATTTTGTAGCATAGTAATTTTGTAGCTTAGTGGTTATTTTGTAGCATAACGTTGCAGCTTAACTTAATGGGTGACACATGCTTAAAATTGCAATCCCAGCAGGATCGTGTTAATATAGCAATAACTCAGTACATAGAAATAGTCAACAGAATTGAATCTGGCTTGCAAATTGACTGGTGTGGATCCAGTGTGAGCAATCTCACACATTCGGGCATGTAGGAATGGAAATGGGTGAGGGCAATGAGGTGGCAGAAACTGGTCCTTTTTACACCCACATGGG
The DNA here is from genome assembly GCF_965287045.1 of Carcharhinus amblyrhynchos. Lineage (NCBI taxonomy): Eukaryota > Metazoa > Chordata > Chondrichthyes > Carcharhiniformes > Carcharhinidae > Carcharhinus > Carcharhinus amblyrhynchos. The sequence goes on along the minus strand of NC_137333.1, from coordinate 7,926,768 downwards.
GTGGGTGAGAGAAGGGCCAATTTGAGGGCATCTTTCTTATGAGCATCACTAAACTGGTGTTTGTGACCTCTCGGCTGTTAGGACACTGAAAGGCTGCATCTGCTCCACTGAAGATATTGGCAGTGTCCCCGTGACCACAGGTCGATTAAGGAGAAAGTACAGATTAATGTTCTGGGTGCGTATCGGCTCAGGAGAAGAAATTACATCCAAAACGTTAAAATGTATTGTCCCTTTTCAGGTGACAATTGATCCACTGCGTATTTTGAGTAAACAGTTCTTTTTGTTTCATATTTCATACTTAATTGCCGTTCATTAGGTATTTCCAGTGCCTTGTATTTCCTCTTGGTTGGTGCTATGATATTATAGTGGGAACTTTAATGATTGACGTGGAAGGTTTTTTTATTTCCTTCGCTGTTAGAAAATGTCTTGCAGCAACCCCCGTGGTGAATGATGCCATTAATTTGGTGAAGTATAAAACCGGTGTCCTTGACATTTGTGCTGCAGCTCCTGATGACTCAAATGTTTTGTCTCTTACTAAAATAGTGTGGCCGCTAAGCAAGCTTCATCCACCTGACACTTTTATTCCGAGAAAATGTTCCCCCGAAAGGAAAATGGATTATGAGATTTTAAATGAATCGCTGACAGAGAGACTCTTCGGATTTCTCGTGGCAGAGGCCAGTAATTATATAATATTTCCTTATGACCTTTCAACATCTTACTTTATTAACCTCTTATCCATTCGGAAGCAATGAGGTACAACTCTATTACAAAACACAGCAATTTGTTATACAGCTGTGACTTTTCACTGCTGTGCTAGTCACCTCGGCTGTTTCATACTTAATTCTTCTGTAATAAAACGACAGTGTAATAGGCTTATAAGGAAACTCGAAAGTGCCTTTGTTCTTACAGTGACATTTATCAAGATATTTATTTTGTATTCTGCTCTGCCTTCGTTCTAATTACATTTTTTCTTTAAAATGCCGTTGCCCTCTATGATGCTGAAATGAAAAATAGGTCCTGAGAATATAATAAGAATGTTGATATATGACTATAGCAAAAATAACATTGGAAACATGTTCTTATTTTGCAACCTTTGCACACTTCCATCACATCGTTTTTGGCGTAACGATAGATCACGACCAAGATTTTAGTGGCAATTCTTCATTCAGATTTTAGTATAAATCTACATCCTGTATAAAGCTTGTCTCCCAGAACAAAATGAAACTCATTTATTAAAGTCAGTAACTACCCCTTAACTTGGACCATGAGCTAAAGCCTTTGTTCCTTCTCTGCAGTGTGTATTTAATGTTACAGGCAGCTGTTTTTGTTACAGTTCAGGCTTTTGAATCAGATGTATTGCCCAATAAGCTTACTCATTAGTGTTACAAGTAGGCTTACATTAACACTGCATTGAAGTTACTGTCAAGCCCCTCTGGTCACCATAACCCGGCGACTGTTCAAGCGTACTGAGGGAGAATTTACCATGGCCAACGCACCTAACCAGCACACCTTTCAGACTGTGGGATGAAACCCATGCTGACACAGGGAGAATGTGCAGACTGTGCACAGATAGTGACCCAAGCTGGGAATCGAACCCAGGTCCTTGGTGCTGTGAGGCAGCAATGCTAAGCACTGTACCACCATGTCGCTCACAAAGCATACCAGGCTAACTCTGCAGAAACTGCAGCATTGCAGCTTAGCATTTTCGGTCCGAGTTTACATGATTCAAGGAGAACGGGAGATTCTGGGTGGGATTTTATGACCTCGCTCAAGCGAGACCAAAAATTCCCGCCCGAGGTCAACGGACATTTCTGTTATCTGCCAGTTGCCGACTCCAATTCTATGGCGGATGAGTTGGTAGGATTCCAGTTTCTGATTCCTACTACTTCAGTCTACTCAAATGTAGAACTACCTCAGCCAACAGAAGGCAGCTACAGCCTGAAATAGGCTGTCTTTCCGAGAATAAAAATGCTTTTGAAGTGTAGTCATTGCTGTGAGGCGTGAAGAGCAGCAGTCGATTTGCGCACAGCAAGATCCCGCAACGGCGTCGATGGAATATTGACCCGATCATCTATTTTAGCGATGCAAACTGAGAGACAAATATCAGTCAGGGTTCCCAGGAGAACTCTCCAGCTCAGTATAGATCTTAGTCATATAATTGTAAAAACATTATTGTAGTTATTTACATTTAAGTCATAAGACCCAAACTTCCCTGTCAATGTAACAGTGAATCTAATAATGATTGCTATTACTTACGTATGGTTATCACACAACTTCAGGATCTACTCCAGGAAATTAGCAGAACGTCCTGATGTTACTTCAGGAGTGGAGCCAGGGAGGTTCATCAGTCTAACCTCAATGATGGGGAAGTTATGAGAATTCTGAGGGACCAAATATACTTCTATATGGATAGACAGAAATTAATCACGGATAATTGGAATGGATTTGTTAAGGGAATGTCATGCTTGACAAACTGAATCAAATTTTGAGGAGGCAATCTGGAGTGGTGATGACGGTAATGCATTTGATGTAGTCTTTATGGACTTTAGCAAGGCTTCTGATTAAAAAGTACAAAAATATGCTGGTTAGGTTGATTGGCAATTGCTCTTTCGTGTCAGACGGGTTAGTAGGACAAATATGTGGGATTACGGGGATAGGGCCTGGGGGGGATTGTTGTTGGTGCAAGCTCGATGGGCCAAATGGCCTCCCTTCTGCACTATAGGGATTTTATGATTCTAAGTATTCAGGTATTCACTGCCATGACCCCTAGGGCTATGGAGCAAGTGCTGGAAAATGGGATAAGTGTAGTCAGGTCTTTGTCGACTGGTGTGGATATGGTTGGCCAAATCTCTATGAATCCAAGAGCAAATACCAAAACATGAACAAAATTCAGCAAATATCAAGTATTTTAATTCATGGACTGAGGGGGGGTTGCTTATTGGACCATATCATAAAAAATAAGCAAAGGGGATCTTATCACAATTAAAAAGAGGTCATTTTAGTCCAACCCTGAAGTCTAACTCTATCAAATTGATGAAGGACGTGTCCCTTTCTTTACAGCGGGAACTGCCATAAACCAGGTAAGTAACAGGTTCAAGGAGAAGGTAAGTTATAGAATCCCTACAGTACAGAAGGAGGCTATGTAGCCCATTGTGTCTGCACCAACCACAATCTCACCTGGACCTCACTCCTGCAACCCTACATATTGACCTTGCCAGTCCCTCTGACACAGGGGTCGATTTAACGTGGTCAATCTACCTAACCTGCACATCTTTGGACTGTGGGGGTAAACCAGAGCACCTGGAGGGAACCCACGCAGACAAAGAGAGAATGTGCAAATTCCACAAGTCGGTGACCCCAGGCCAGAAATGAACTCGGATCCCTGACGTTGTGACATAGGAGTGCTAACCACTGTGCCATCCCCAGTCTCTAAGATAAGTGGATAGGATTTGGGGAGTGGGGTGGGTTTCAGAGATCAGGTTGGGCCTGTGGGGCTGATGTTTTGTGAGGGGGTGTGGGGGTGGGGGTGGGGGGATCGAGGGCTTCTGCTAGGTCAGGGTGAATCTCATGGGGAATCAGGGGGAAATATCATGAGAGATCATTAATGGGGGTTTGGAGGAGCCCCCATCAAGCCGGGATAGTGGTAGGGGTGGAGTTCCCAAAGGGTGACATTCTGGGTCTTTACGACAGATATTCAGAAGTTAGAAGTGGTTTTAATTTTTCTAACTTGTCCTGGGTAACTATTTGTGTAATACAGCCAGAACCTTCCGAAGTTTGCAATTTAAATTGCATTTCCGGGTGGTCCCCAACAATTACCCAGGTGAAGTTTATGCAACTGCACATTTGCCATGAAAACCCTCATCTGTTGAGTTCTGAGGGTGGCTCCCCAGCACATCTTTGGGGTACCCCCCCAAATTGACAGTGACACTGGGAATCTCAGAAATGACCATTTTGTTTCATCCTTCACAAGTTGTGGGTAGTACTGGCTAGGTGTGCAATTTAGTCGACTATCCCTAATTATCTTTGCAAAGGTAGTGGTGAGCTACCTCCTTGAAGCACTGCAGTCCATGTGGTGTATGTACGCCCACAGTTCTGTTAGGGAAGGAGTTCTGGAATCTTGACCCAGCGGCAGTAAAGTCAGAATGGTGAGTGGTTTGGAGGAGAATTTGCAGATGGTGTTTTCTTGTATTCATTCGTGGGACATGGGTACCACTGGCTGGCCAGCATTTATTGCCCATCCCTAGTTGCCCTTAGAGTGCAGTTGAGTGTCAACCATATTGCTATGGCTCTGGAGCCACATGTAGGCCAGGCCAAGTAATGACGGCAGATTTCCTTCCCTAAAGGATAAGATCTTTTCATGTGTCTGCTGCCTCTATCCTTCTAGGTGGTTAGAGGTCACAGGTTTAGAAGATGCTGTCAAAGGAACCTTTGTGAGTTGTTGCATGGCATCTTGTGGATGGTACTTACTGCTGAACTCTATCGGTGTTGGAGGAAGTGGATGTTGGAGGTGGTGGATGGGGTACCAGTCAAGCAGCTGCTTTGTCCTGGCTGTTGCCAAACATTTTGAATGTTGTTGGAGCTTCCAGGCAAGTGGGAAGTATTCCATGACACACTTACTTATGCTTTGTAGATGATGGACAGGTTTTGGAGAGTCAGGAGGTGAGATAACTGCCACAAGATAGTCAACATATGTTTCTAAAGGTAGGAGAAACTAAAGCTTGAGGGCATAAGTTTAAGGTGAGAGAGGAGAGATATAAAAGGATCTAGAGGGGCATTTATTTCACACTGAGGGTGGTGAGTGTCTGGAACAGCTGCCAGAGGTAGTAGTAGAGGCAGGTACAATTTTGTCTTTTAAAAAGCATTTAGACAGTTACATAGGTAAGATGGGTATCGAGGGATATGGGCCAAATGTGGGCAATTGGGACCATCTTAGTGGTTAAAAAAAGAGACAAGTTTGGCTGAGGGGTCTGTTTTCATGCTGTAAACCTCTATGACTCTATGAAAGTTTCCAGCCTCTGACCTGCTCTTGTTGCCACAGTAGGAGCAAGGTTCAAAACCCAATGGCACCTGATTCAGATAGGTTTTCCTTTTGCTAAGGTAAGTAAAATGCAAGTTCTCACCAATGATTTTTACTGGAATGCAGTCTATTGGGAACTATTGTTAGATGTTGTTAGGGAGTATCAACATAACATCACTGGAAGCAAAATATGTCATATCATCTAATCTTAGTTTCACTCTTGTTTTTGAGTGGAGCACATGCACACAGCTCTGATGTTGATCACTTCAAGCTTTCAACCTTGGTATAAATTTTCTCATGTGCCTAGTCTAAATAACTGAACCCACAAAGTGTTTAATCAATCCCTTATGAGTGATTGGTGCCTTTGTATTATTATAAAAACATGAAAAGAGCTGCAATAGCACAGCCGATGAATAAACATAGGATTGGGTATGGTAAATTCTGGATTTCCGCATTGTCTGCACAAGTGCCAACACCAAAGTTGTTGTTGATGGCAAGTGCTATCAGTTTCACTGTCATTACTACCACAAACTCTAAACCACGGAATTCACTGCAAAAAAAAGACATTCAACCCACCTAGACGGTGCCGGTGTTTAATTGCCAATTAAGCACTCTGCTACCTTTCTCTATCTAAACCCATCAACATATCTTTCTATCCTATTCACTTTGCCTTCATGAGTTTATCTAGGTTCCCTTCAATGCATCGATGATTTCCTTGATTTAGCAAGTTCCACATTCTAACCATTCCCCGAGCAAAGATGTTCTCCTGATTTCTCTGTTGCATGGGTTTCCTCCAGGTGCTCTGGCTTCCCCTTACAGTCCAAAGATGTGTGAGTTAGGTTGATTGGCCATGCTAAATTGCCCCCCCAGTGTCAGGGGGACTATCTAGGGTGACTATATGGGATTATGGGGATAAGATTATGGGTGAGATTGTGGTCGATGGGCCAAATAGCTTCCTTCTGCACTATGGTTCTGTGGTTCTATTGTATTTATACTTGTGGAGGCTATTGTGGCACAGTGGATAGTGTACCTACCTCTGAATCAGTAACTCCAGGTTCAAGACCCAATGCAGGACTTGATGCCGAAGCAAGGTGCATTCATCATATGACCAAACAGGTTAAGTATCAACCTGAAGATCCTTCTTACACATGCCAGTGGTAAATGTGAAAGATATTATTGGGTCAGCCATGCAACGAAGAACATTGGAACCTCTACCATCATTATCCATAGCTCTAGAGTACAACGTGCATGTAAACGTGCCTGTTGCCACAGCAACTCAGACTCCTTGAATGAACTGTAATCCTCCAACGCCTTTATACTTACCGCCATGTGTTCTCGTCTTGCCCTTAGGTGGAACCATCTTCTCTACATTTAATCTATTAATCCCTTTCATCATCTTGAAGACTTCTATCGGGTCATCCCTCAGTCTTTTCTGAAGAAAAGGCTTAGCCGATACAATCTTTCAACCTTTCGATCCTGTTATCAGCCTATCTTTTTTTGCTGCTTCTCAGGTGCCTATATATTCTTTTTTGTGAGATGATTATTGGGGAGGAAATTCCACTCTCAGGCGCTGCTGCAGAATGTGCGACGGCAAGCAGCCCAGAATGAAAGCCCCAAAGGATCCCAGAGTGTAATAGGTCAGGTACATTGTGTAGGGATGGATTGGGCTCTTTAGGGAAGGGTGTGAGAGGTGGAGATGTGGGTTTTGGGTGCAGTCGAGGAGAAAGAAGGCAGTACTTTGTGAGGCGTGCTCTTAACGCAAAAGGCATCCCTCCAAAGATATCATCTCCTTCCTTCCAACCCATTTAAAAACTTCTATGAACGAATGGGCTGCTTGGTCTCTCCTGCCTAACCACATTATAGTGTGAGCAGTCTATGTAATATTGGCATCAATTGACCTGGTAAACTAGCTCAATAGACCCTTAATTATTTAAATCTGGCGAGTGGGTTACCTATTTTAGTGCACACCCATTCCCCACATCATCCGTACCTTTAAAGTACAACATGCATGTAAACGTGCCTGTTGCCACAGCAGCTCAGACACCTTGAATGATGGGCGGCATGGTAGCACAGTGGTTAGCACTGCTGCTTCACAGCTCCAGGGACCGGGGTTCAATTCCTGGCTTGGGTCACTTGTCTGTGCGGAGTTTGCACATTCTCCTTGTGTCTACGTGGGTTCCCTCCGGGTGCTCCAGTTTCCTCCCACAGTCCAAAGATGTGCAGGTTAGGTTGATTGGCCATGCTAAAATTGCCCCTTAGTGTCCTGAGATACGTAGGTTAGAGGGATTAGAGGGTAAATATATGGGGGTAGGGCCTGGGTGGGGTTGTGGTCGGTGCAGGCTCGATGGGCCAGATGGCCTCTTTCTGCACTGTAGGGTTTCTATGATTCTATAATAATTGGAGACAGCTCAGGTGGTGACCAAGGAGGTGATGGGCTAGCCACTCCTTGTATTTTCCTACCTTCACCTCCCACTGTCAGTTATAAGATAACTCAAAAGGATATTTAGGCTGAATTGTTTGAGGAAATCAACATTAGACCAATGAACTCTGAAGACCCATGAGGGTATTGCTTTCTTAATTTTGGTCAAATCAGGCAATTTGACCACTTGCCTGACTTGACCAGTGAGGAGATGCGGTAATATCTAGCCCAAAGACTCACAACAAATGAATGGTAAATGTGAAACATATCATATTGGTTATGATTTAATTGAATTGTGGAGCAGACATGATGGGCTGAATGGCCTATTTCTACTCCTACATCTTATGGTCTTATTGGCAACAAAGCAAAGCCAAAGAAGTGCAATTTACTATTCTAATTTAGAATACACTGGATCATTTCTACTACCCAACTATAACCAAGGAAATGTTGCAGAACAGTCCTAATATAGAGGTGAGTAATTGGGGCAGTATTAGACAAGAGTAGCGCTCTTTCACTATAGATATAAATTGCATATTTTCCTTGTTGTTGACATTCTCGGCCTTTAAGCTAAGATCAAGTGTAGTTTTGGCATCTTGCACTTAGTTGAAGTCATGAGATTACAATGAGGCTTCATTTGAAGCAATTTTTTAAAGAACCATCTCTGTCACTTGGCTAAGATGAAAATGACATCAAGCCTTGGAGGAGGTGCAATGCCTGCTACAATCAGCTTGGATCATGTAGATCAAGCCCAAGACAGGACTTTGAATTGGCCTTTGGATTGAATTGGATATATAAACAAAAAAAATTGACCACTAATAGGAAAGCAATACCCTAATGGGCTTTTAATTTTAAAAAAATATCGGTCTAACATTGATTTTCTCAAACAATTCAGCTGAAATATCCTCCTGAGGTATACTATAATTAACAGGAAGAAACAATTGGGATCACAACGATAGACCAGAGTCGATAGGAAAATGGGTGTTCGGTTGTAGCAAAGGTTTAATAAGTGAGTCAGCCTTAATTTTATGCATCTAAAGGCTATACATACAACACATCAATAATGATTTTCTGAATATCCTTTGAACAACATAACTTAATGAATTGAAATGTTTTCAAAGTTTGTGTGGGAAAACTCTCTACTGGATGGATTCATATCTGGCGCAGATAAAGATGGTTGTGAGTTCCTCAAGGGAGTGTCTTGGCTAGGGTGCTTTTCCTTCTTCCAGGCCCCTTATTTCTCTGCCCCACTTTAACCCTCTCCCTCAATGATTCAGGAGATTTTTCCTTGGTCAAGGTTCATCAAACAGTCATAGAGAGGCTCTGGTAAAATGATAACCCCCCATTGTTGGCATCTGTGACAAATATCATCCAATGTACATGCACCATGGGTCATTAATATTCTGAGCACTCACAAAAAAAAATGCAATGTTTGTTTATTTGCACCACATAAGTGATCCCACTGTGACTATTAAACAAATCCGAGAATATAAATTTACTTTAACCGCATTGTGCTATATTGTCAATTTGACAGGAAAATATCCCATTAGTTATTTATAATATAATGCAGACAATAACACTGATTCTGATTGCTGCCTCAGCCTTCATTAACATGTTCTGCATATTGCACCATATGGACACATTACAGTACATTCCTTCTGGGGAGAAAGATCCAATGCTTGCAACCCAAATAAACTGCACAGGATTTTTTTTTAGCTGGGTGCGTGATATTATTCAATATACTTATTTTATACAAGGGGTTGGATTCTATTTTATCAGTAATCTGAGTATAGGAAGATCAAATGACTCCTGAGCAACAAAGTGGAATGATTCAACAACATAGGTGAGAAGCACTGAAGTCTTTGGGTGTCTCTGTACAAAGCAACTTTAAGAGGCTGAGGGTAAAAGACTGATTGGCTCACAACTTGTATCAATATTTATTTGATCAGCAACTCCAAAGACTCTGCTCCATCTCTCTACAATACACCATGCCAACTTTGTAACGGAAGTTTATCACAGTAGCCAGAATTTTACGCTCCCCCATTCCCCTTGGTAGCTTCTGAGGTGAGGGGGGATTGTAAAATTGCAGGGTTGGGATTCCCTCTGGGATCCCACCTGCTCTGACACAGGTACAATTTTGCAGTGAGGTGGGCAGGACCTTAAATGGGAAACCCGCCTTTACCCCTGTTATGACCCTAAAGCAGTCACTTAATGGCCTTTCCCCAGGTAGCCTCAAAAGGGTAAGATTGAGGTCAATAGATAAGACACGTTCGAATCACGTGCAGTGTAAAATAGGTAACTGATTCACTGTGAGCTCATTGCACAAGCCTTCTGGCAAACTCACCCCATAAAGCCCATTCACAATCAACTTTCATCAATAACAAGATAAACACAGCTCCAGCCGTGATTCCACCGTGTTCACAGGATAATTATGGTTGACATCGGCCATCTAGCCCAGTTCATCTCTTCCATTCTAGAATGACACAGAGAGATTTGTAATATGAGAAGTAGGCCATTCTGCTCCTCAACCCTACCCTGCCATTCGATAACATTGCTCTGCATTATACAAGTGATTACAACGCAAAGGTATTCAATTGGCTGTGAAGTAATTTGAGACACTGTGAAAGGTGCTGTATAAATGTGTATTTTGTCTTTCATAGAATCAGTGGATCATAGAATCCCTACAGTGCAGAAGGAGGCCATTCAGCCCATCAAACCTGCACCAACAACAATTGCCACCCAGATCCTATCCCCATAACCCCACGTATATACCCTGCTAGTCTCCCTGACACAAAGGAGCAACTTAGCATAGTCAATCAACCTAACTGACACATTTTTGGACATCTTTCCTGCTTTACGTCTGTATGCAGTAGGTGGAGTGATTATAACAATGGTGAAATTGGAAGCTCAATGCTGATCCGCTCAGATAATTAATCACAAAAACAATCAACTGATGTTAGGAAAGTGGCTACAAAGAAATCACTACAATTACAACAAGAATACAACTCTGCATTAAGGATAGATTGGGGAGCAGAGCAGATTAACTGGCAAATATGCCTTGCACCATTATTATCTTGTAAACAAAGGCAACATCTCTCCAATCTCACTCCAATCTCCCGTAAGTCTCCAACACCCCCTTCTCCCCAGCCCCAACAGCCCCAAACTTCCTTTCAATCTCTCACAATGTCCCCTAATTTCTTTTCAAAATCTGTTCATTCTACCCCCAGCTCTTCTCTAATTTCCTCCTCTAACCAGATGTCAAACCTCCCCACACCACCTCTAACCTCCCCTCAAACACCCTTCTAATCTTCTACCCAACTAAACATCTCAAACTCCCCTCCAATGCTCCCCCCCCAACACCCTCCCAGTATCCTCTAGCCTCAGCCATATAAACACAGTGACTACAAGAACAGGTCAAAGGCTAAGAATTTTATGGCGGGTAACTCACTTCTTTGACTCCTCATCACCTGCCCACCATCTACAAATCAGGAATGTGTCGGAATACTCTCCACTTGCCTGGATGAGTGCAGCTCCAACAGCATGCACAAAGCTCGACACCATCCAAAACAAAGCAATCACTTGATTGGTATCCTATCCACCAACTTAAACATACACTCCCTCCACCGCTGGCACACAGTGGCAATAGTGGGTACCATCTACAAAATGCACTGCATCAACTCTCCAAGGCTCCTTCGACAACTGCTTCCAAACCCCAACCTTAACCACCTACAAGGACAAATGCAGAACGCCACCTGGTGTCTAGCTGGAGATGTTGGATGGAATTTTTCCTTTCGACCTGCCATGGTGATCATAGTTGGGTGGGGGTGGAATGGACCATTCAAATGCCTGTTGACCTTGAGCGGGATTTTCCAGTCTTAGGGTAAGCCCGGCTAGAAAATTCTGCCTGTAGGGAGAGAATTCCAGAGCTTAGCGTAAGGTCAACCAAAGGCATATCCATCAATGGCAAAGTGATTAAAATCAGGGATTCTCTATAGGCCAACATTAGCAGGAAGAATACAGAAAACCCAGATGATTGTGTGTCTGCAGGAGGTTACAGAATTAGGGAATTCTGTAGAACACCACTACTTGCAAGTTCCTCCCCAAGCCACACACATCCAGTCTTGGAAATATATCGTCATTCTTTTACTGGGTCAAAATTCTGGAACGTTATACCTAACAGCAGCGTAGGCATTCCTGGGCTGCAGTGTTTCAAGAAGGCAGCTCACCACCACCTTCTCATGGGAGTTAAGGGATAGGCAATTAAAGTTGGCCGAGCCACAATGCTTACATCCCATGAATGAAGATAAACAAATAGCAGTAGCAATGTGTTTTCCACCAACTCTTTGGGTGGGATTTTCTGGCTGCGCCAGCCCTGAAACCGGAAAAATCCTGCCCAAGGTCAACAGACCTTTCCACAGTCGGCTCCTCGCCTGCTCCGATTTCTGTGATGGGCGGGATGGGAAAATTTTCCCCTTTGAGTTGTGGGCTGGAAAACCCTTGCTTCTGGTCTTGGTAATTTTGAGACAGATTTTGTTTCATTGGCCATTTTTACAATGCGTGTTTTAGAAACAGCAGAAAGACTGTACTGACTTTGAATTTTGCTTTTGGTTTAGTCTTCATTTTTAATAAAACTGAAAAGCCCTGTCAGGTAGGCACAGATTGCAATGTGACTGAGTCACTGCTTCATGATTTGCATCAACATATGATTTGGTTCGCAACACTGGTGAAGCGTTCTTTGGGACTGATGATAAGACAGTGATGTTTCTTTAATCAAAAGGCAATGGTTCTTGCTTAATAAATGCAATATAAGTGCTGAATGGCAACAAAACAGATTAGAGACAGGTAGGAATACTTAACAATATTCCCTCACCTCAAACCGTCCCTTCCAAAAATATAAAATGTGATTCATACTGCAAGTGTTGCAGTATTCAGCTTTCCTAATTGTAGCATTGAGCAGAATTCTGCTCTCAATCAATCTTTAACATGAAGTCAAGGGTTGCTTGAACTATTGGCCTGGTTAATATGCAGAGATTAGTTCTATGGGATTTTTTGGAAGCCTGTGCTAAGGGGTAGGGAAGGGCATCCTTGGCACCTCTGATCAGGCTGCTTATCTGGCTGGATCAGCAATTTCCTCCAATTAAACATTCAAAAAAATTAAATCTTTGGTCCACGTTCCAAATCCTGTTCCTGCAGAATGGCCTATCTCCTTCTCCCAGTCTGGAGTTAAGCGTATCTGCTCTCTTGTTTCGATGACATGTGTGATGCCAGCCTTATACCCGTGTCATCACTACGACTGCCTATTTACATCTCTGAAAAATTGGCCCACCTCTCCCCTTTTCAACCTCTCCGTTGCTGAAAGTTGCATTCATTCCTGTTTTCCTTCTAGATATGACAATTGTGACACACTCCTGGCTGGCTTTTCACATTTCACCATCGTAAACTTGAGAGGGTCCAAAACTCTGCTGATCCTGTCTTAACTTGCATCAAGTCCCACCCCCCTGTTGACCCTGATGTCACCGACCTGCACTGACTCCCAGTAAAGTGATATCTGTGTTTTCAAATTCTCATCTTTATTTTAAACTTCCTTCGTGGCCTCACCTCCTCCCTAATTTACTGGGATTGGGGGTTATAGATAGGTCTACGGATTGGTAGGTATTGATGTGATCGGCACAACTTATGGGCCGAAGGGCCTGTTTGTGCTGTAGTGTTCTATGTTCTATGTTCTAATTCTGTAACCTCCTGAAGACACACAATCATCTGGGGTATCTGCACTCTTCCTGCTAATGCTGGCCTATAGAGAATCCCTGATTTTAATCACTTTGCCAATGATGGACATGCCCTTAGTTGACCTCGCCCTAAGCTCTGGAATTCTCTCCCTACAGGCAGGATTTTCCAGCCGGGCTTCCCTAAGATTGGAAAATCCCACCCAAGGTCAACAGACATTTGAATGGTTCCCCCTCTCCTCCCCCATCCCCGTCCACTCTGATTCACATGGAAGGTAGAAAGGAAAAAGTCCACCCAACATCTCCGACTTTCTACATATCCTTCCTTCCTTAAGATAGTACCTAAAGCCTACTTTTTTTGACAGAAGTTTTGGTTGTTTGATTGAATATCTTCCACATGGCACAGTGTAATATTTGGTTTTATAATGCTCCTGTGAATTGCCTTGGGACATTTTATTGCATTAAAGGCATTACACTGTTGTTGTTGACATATTCTGAGAGACAAGGTTAATAGTCTCAATATTAACTCCCCCAGTTTCTGCTCTGAACCCCAGCCTCTACAATGAGTAGGTGAAGGACAGTGCAGGGAATTAAAATCTTAAATTTGCCATCATCTTGTGATGCCATTCTAATGGCTTGCATCCTTCTACCACGATGAAGATATCAATACATTCGTTGGGAAACCTAATTATGAAAGAGAGGAAGGAACTGGCAATTCCAAATTCTTTTCCAGCACTTCTTGTGGGCCAGGAGCAACAGGCTGATTACCCCCAAGCCCATCAAGAAAACCTTCAAACCCTTCCCCCCGCAGCTTATCTGTTCCTCGCCCACCATGATCACCCCTCTCCCGTTTACCCACACCCTCCCCAAGCTCCCAGTTTGCGTCCGTCTGTCATTGTCATTTTTTTCCTACCGGAAATAGAGCTAAAAACTATCAGTGAACACGTTCCCCTCTTTTTGTTGAGTTCTTTGTCCATTTACAGCCTTGCCTACCCTCCCCACCTCCCATAACTATTGAGGCCAATCCAGACAGGAGAACTAATGAAAGAATAAGAGACATTAACTAAGAAATCTCAGGAGAAGCTGTAAATAGAAAATACATTGCTTTCCCCATCACTGCAGTGTAGAGATCCAAAATTAGCCAAAAATCAACCTAATTACTTTTATTGATGTATTTGCATTGTTACAATGGTTTTCTGCGTCAGTTTTTGCATAGAGCAGCTTTAGTGACATTGAAGATTGTGTGTAAGCATTCCCCGTTGGGAGATTTTCTTTTATGACCATTTTCTACTTGTGCAGGTGCGGAGAAAGATCCGAGCTGTGATGGATGAAAAGAGATATCACATAGGCCAATAGTATAGAAGCTTTCTAAACAAAATATTTTTGCCATTCTACTGTAGTTGAAGATATAAATCTCACACTCAAACCCAATTTTCCACATTGGTATTTCAATCATAGAATCATAGTGCAGAAGGAGCCCATTCAGACCATTACAAGTGCATCAACTCTTTAACAGAGTTTCTTATCCAGGTCCTCTTCCCCCATCCTATCTCCGTAACCCCCTCATACAATTACCATGGCTAATCCATCTAACCTACACATCTTGGGACACTAATGGGCAATTTAACGTGGCCAATCCACTTAATCTGCACATCTTTGGTCTGTGGGAGGAAGCCAGAGCACCCGAAGGAAACCCACGTAGACATGGGGAAAATGTGCAAACTCCACACAGACAGTTACCCAAACCGGGAATTGAATCCAGATCCTTGGAGCTGAGAGAAATCAGTGTCAGCCATTGTGCCAACGTACCACTGCAGTCTACAAGGTTGCCTGAAGATGAAGGTTAGAAATGTGTAGCATTAACATGACCAGAAAGTCACCTTGAGCGATGACAGAAAGCGAGAAATGACAAATACACTCCATCACATTGGGAAAAGAGTGCAAATCCAGTTGCTGATTTACAATCTACTAATCTAAGCAGCCATTCAAGTGCCTTTCGACTTCAAATGATCCTGTATGCCTCACAGATAGGACCCAACGGTTTCTCCATTTCCAGCTCAAGAGGTGTTGAGTCAGTACCTCCTTCAGCATAAACTATAATTCCAGCTATAGTAGACTAACTGATGGGGGAAAGAAATTTCATTGAATCGTGTAACCATAGAATCCCTACAGTGCAGCAGGAGGCCATTTGGCCCATCCAGTCTGCATCAAATTTCTGATAGAGCATCTTACCCAGGTTCTTTCCCCCACCCTACCCCATAACCCTACACATTTAGCATGGCTAATCCACTTAACCTAGACATCTTGGGATACCAAGGGACAATTTGGTATGGCCAATCCACCGAACCCACACATCTTTGGACTGTGGGAGGAAACCAGAACACCCGGTAGAAACCCACGCAGACACAGGGAGAACATGCAAACTCCACACAGACAATCACCCAAAGCCAGGATTGAACCTGAGTCCCTGGTGCTGTCAGGCAGCGGTGCTAACTACTGCACCATAGTACCCTGGAAAAGAAAGGCTTCAAATGTATAAAGGGGAACTGAACAAGGACAGGGAACAGGCATAAAACTGAAGCAAAGAGATATCGAAGAATCTTGACAGTGTCAGTGAGACACCAGGTTGCTGAATAATTAACCAGTTGTCCTGAAGAGAACGAGTAACATAAGAACATAAGAAATAGGAGCAGGAGTAGGCCATCTAGCCCTTCGAGCCTGCCCTGCCATTCAATAAGATCATGGCTGATCTGTCGTGGCTCAGTTCCACATTCCCACCCTCTCCCCATAACCCTTAATCCCCTCTCTTATCAAAAACCCATCAAACCCGCCTCTTAAAAATATTTAGCGAGGTGGCCTCCACCACTTCAATGGGCAGAGAATTCCAGAGATTCACCACCCTTTGAGTGAAGAAGTTCCTCCTCAACTCCGTTCTAAACCGCCCCCCCCTTTATCTTGAGGCTGTGCCCCCTAGTCCTACTATCCTTTCTGAGCGGAAAGAGTCTCTCCACCTCTATCCTATCCATCCCATTCATCATCTTATACGTCTCAATGAGATCTCCCCTCATTCTTCTAAACTCTAACGAGTACAAGCCTAGTTTATTCAGCCTCCCCTCATAGCTCAACCCCCTCAACTCCGGCATTAGCCTATTAAACCTCCTCTGCACTCCCTCCAAGGCCAAAATATCCTTGCGTAAGTACGGTGCCCAAAACTGCACACAGTACTCCAGCTGCGGCCTCACCAATGCCCTATACAGCTGCAGCAAGACCTCCCTACTTTTATATTTAATCCCCCTCGCTATGAAGGCCAGCATCCTATTCGCCTTCCTGACCACCTGCTGCACCTGCAAGCTGGGTTTTTGCGACTCATGCACAAGGAAACAGATTCTAACTGGAAGTATCACAAACAATTATGCCATTCTCCCTGGTGAGTTGCACCTGACTATTTTCCCCTTTTACTTGTGGTATTATTCACCAGAATGCACCCTCTCTTTGTTACAAAACACTAAGTCTTCTCTAACTGTCTTCGTGTGAATCCTTACATAATAGTATAATGCAGTTTGGTATTTTTTATGTAGAAAATCAAGATCAGGAACATCAGCGAGGCAATTATGTAAAACTTGCATAGTCTAAAGTTCGATATTCTAAAATATTATGCAAATATATTTATAGTATTCATATTTCTCCATGTCTAAGTGTGATCTTACGTGAGTGTTTTACTGTTCGGTGTTTACATTTTCAAGCCCTCTCTAATTAGTATTCCGGAGGACTCGGACCAACTGTTGGGGAACAGTCCCTGCACAGTGATGCAGATGTGGACTAACATAGTGCTGACTTACCCATTCTCATTTCTGTCACACCCTTTCCTGTGAAGAAGATAATCTCTCACTCACTCTGTCAACTTCAGTTACTGATGTATGTTCCCTTTAGGCTACTGTGACAAGCTGTCTCTCCGAGCTGATTTCTGCCAATTAATAACCAATAAACCTCTTTGAAAATGTTATTGAGAAAGTGATGGCGAGATCTGGTAGAAATCCCCAGGGAGCCACTTGTCTGTGCGTCACATGTTGTGAAAATCATTTGTGCCCATGGATGGGTTTACAATCCATCCTTTCAACAGATTTTTTTAAGCAAATCTTGTTAAAGTTAAATCTTGAACAACTAATGTATTATTAACTAAGAGTTTGAAATACTTATTCCAAAGGAAAGACTTCAAATGCACCCTGAATCCCAGCTTGAAGCATTAAATGTTTATCCAGAAGGAACTCTTCAAATGCAGACAATAAAAATATAACAAAGCTTACTCCAGCTTATAAATCAAAGAAAGGGTTGAATAAAGAAAGTTTATTACTCCAAACTTGGGGCCTTGCCTTGGGCCATGCCAAGCCACCACACAATTCCCAACATGTTCTTATTTGTAATGAGTCAGCTGGCCATCACATCATTATGTAATTGGTTCCATGGTTTACTTGGCTAGCTAACTCTTATAGCTTGTTACCATTGTCACGTTACATCCAATACCAAGTTATCACTGGTTATATTCTAACATTAAAGACTGGGAATCATACCACTGCACCAAAGAGACCAAAGGTTTCAGGTTCATCCCCCATTCTCTGACTTGATTAATCTCACTGAGGTTGAGGCTAACCAGCCTGATTCCTGTCACTGATTTGTAACTATGACTTGCATATGGTTGGACTCTAGGTGCCTGGAAGATGATGCAGAGCTATGAAGGTCTCCATATTAAGTTGAACAACTTAATTTCACCTGGGAGATCACTCCCACCCACCGTGACCAAGTACCTTCAAGCGAGGGAGAAGAATGCAAGAAAATCAGGAGGCATACTAAAGCAAGCAAAAACTCTTCACTGTGATAAGGGAAGGAAAGGAATATGTCGTTCTCTGGAAAAGTCTAACTCATCCAACACAAATGCATTCTGCTCCTTGTGCAGTTTCCCTGACAATGGGTAAGTAGTTAATAAAAACTCTTTAGCATGAATTAGATCAATATCTTCCAGGCACTTGAGTTGCGTGGCTAATATAAAATGTAAAAGTTTAACTGCTTTTTTAATTCCATAAAATATACCATTTCATTTTTTAATTTCTTGGCTGTTGTGATTTAGGATGGATAATAATTGCTTGTGTGACATTATTCATTAATGTCTACGATAACAATATCATCTTACATATTAGAAACTAACACTGCTGTGAAAGGGTGACATTATAAATGTTCTCGTGTGAGTGAGGGACTAATGTAATAAAATTAGAACTGCATAGTGTAATGAAGAAAATATAAGAATCATTCACATTGATGTTGCTTAATCTTTTATTGTTCTGTATCAGATACTGTACAGACGATGATTACATCGGCACAGTTTGCTCGTACAATGTCTCCTCAAACAAGCAGAACGCTACATTCAGATCAATAGCTGTGCTGCCATTGTAGCAGGATTAATTTGATATTAAGAAAGATTTAAATGCCTTTTCATTTTATTCCATTTTTAACCGTTCTCTAACTTCTTTTTCTTTATTATCTTTCTTTATTCCACCCCCCACTCTTCCCCCTATTTTATTCCCCACTTGCCTTACCTTTTCCCCCTTTTTCTCAGTTTTACATCTCTCCCACCCATCTTCTCCCCTCCCCGCTCATCTTCATCTGTCACAGTTTACCCTCTGATTTCAGCTTCTCTGCCATTTGGCCATTCACACCTTCTATTCTCTCTGTGGACTGCCATTAGCAGCCTTTCCCCTTGTTTTTGTGACTATGACTCATCTTTCATTCCCTCACCCTATAGTATAAATATCTCCCACTTTCTAATCTTTTAGCTTTGATAAAGGGTCATCTGGACTTGAAACTTCAGCTCTTTCCTCTCTTTACAGATGCTGCCTGACCGGCTGAGAATTTCCAGCATTTTCTCTTTTGGTTTCAGGTTCCAGCATCCGCAGTAATTTGCTTTTATCCAAAATTAAATGCCTACTCCTATCCAACTAGATTGTGAAATCCAGTGCAGAGAACAAATCTTAATCTCATTAAAATGGGGAAGGTGATGGCCTAGTGATATTATCGCTAGACTATTATTCCAGAAAACCAACTCATGTTCTGGAGACCTGGGCTTGAATCCCACCATGGCAGGTGGTAGAATTTGGATTCAACAGAAATATCTGGGATTAAGAATCTACTGATGACCATGATACGATTGTCGATTGTCAAAAAAAACCCATCTGGTTCACTGAAGTCCTTTAGGAAAGGAAACCTGCTGTCCTTACCTGGTCTGTCTTACATGTGACTCCAGAGCCCTAGCAGTGTGGTTGACTCTCAATTCTCTCTGAAATGGCCTAGGAAACCTTTCAGTTTAAGGACAGCTTGGGATGGGCAATAAATGTTGGCCCAATCGGCGATGCCCATGTCCCATGAGTAAATCAAAAAAAATCTTTCAGTCATTCAAAATCACCAGAAAATCATGAGCTCTTGGGCATACTAAGGATCTCTTGCATTGGGCATTAACAGTATCTTATTCAAGGTCATGAAACATAGCAGCAGACATATGCTATTTGGCCATTAGAGTCTGCTCCACCATTCAATGAGGTCATGACTGATCTGATATGGTAATCCTCAACTCTACTTTCCTGCTTCACCCCCCATTACCTTTGATTCCCTTATTGATTAACAATCTGTCGAACTCTGTCGCTTGCTCGTTGCACATTACTTGTGAAGCCGACATCTTGGTCCCACTGCTAAATTCACAGGATCTTTATTTTTAGGTACCCCAGGTGCAAGCCTGAAACAAAACAGAAAAAGACATAAACGCCTTTCTCAACTACATAACAGCCCAAAATGCTTTAGATTTGAACATTTAAAATGCAGAAAAAGCCCCTTTGCCCACAGCAGAACACAACAAACAGCAATAAATGCTAGATAATCTGTTTTTCTGATCTTGACTGAGGATGAAGCATTGGACAGGAGACTGAGGATAGCTCCCCTGCTCTTCTTCACAAATGTGTCCATGGGATCTTTTGCATCCACCTGAGAGGATAGATGAGGCCTCAGTTCAATACTTCATCTGAAAAGCGACACCTCCTGCAGTTACCGGATATGAAGTGTCAGTCTTGATCTTTTTGTGCTCAAGCTCAAGAAGTTCAGGGCCAGGCGATAGTGCCTTTTCACATTTATATGGGGTGGCACGGTGGCACAGTGATTAGCATCGCTGTCTCACAGTGCCAGAAATTCAGGTTCAATTCCAGCCTCAAGCCACTGTCTGTGTGGAGTTTGCACATCCTCCCCGTATCTGTGTGGGTTTCCTCCGGGTGCTCCAATTTCTGCCCACAGTCCAAAGATATGCGGGTTAGGTGGATTGGCCATGCTAAATTGACCCTAGTGTCAGGGGATTGGCAGAATAAATATGACGGGTTATGGGAAAAGGACCTGGGTGGGATTATGGTCGGTGCAGACTTGATGAGCTGAATGGCTTCCTTTTGCACTGTCGGAATTCTCTGATTTTGTAGAGATTCTATATTCTGGACTGAATAGCTATTGAAGACCCCACTGAGAAATCTGTTTCCAATGAATGGGGTGGATTTTGGTGACTGGGATTCAATGGATTAATGAGGACCTTTGGATCTGACTATACTAAACCAATAAGCCAGAACCTGATTGACCTATAAATCACGAATAAGCATCATACCAGAATGATTGAGCAGGGTTCAGCAAATTTACCTTTGAGTCACTCTGTGATATCTAATTGCCGTTTGGCATTGGTTCCACAGGAAATATTTTTACTCATAATGACAAAACCAAATTCTTAATCTAGTTGTCTATTCCACTTATTGAACTAATTGATCATTGCTCATTCCATTTACATTGAATGTGGAGTCCTTTGCATAAACACAACAAGAAAGAAATGCCCTTGGAGGACTGAATTACTGGATATCAATAATTTCTTCTTATAACGTGTGACAAATTGGATCTCCACGGTAAGAATGTTTTGGTGATCCTCACAAGGGAAAATATATAATTTTTGAGCTGCTTCCACTCTGACAACAAAAGTGATATTCCCTCTTGGGCTTCACATGTGCTCAGAGCTGTCATATCTTTGAAACACTAAATCTGAACTAAGGGTAGTGCACTAAGTGTAGTGAAATTCTGAAAACACTTTTTGTACGCATTGTTTTTCCTTTTCATTCATCCGACCTCAAGTGCGTTGAACCCTAATTATGGAAAAGGTTGGAAAAATAAACAACTGCTTGCTTGACCTGAATGCATTTCCTTGGAAAATGTAGATCTTAATGAAACAACTCGGAGAATCTATTAATTAAGAATGTGTGTCACGTTAGATTGCGTTTGAATTTCTCCAGCTCAATCAGCAAATCTGCATCTTTAATTCTATTCATTCCGCTTGTTTGACTAAATGAGATTCAACATTCTGTTGTCCAATTATGAAAACTGTACATGTGAAATGGGATCTATAATGCAAAACTATTCAGTTGTGCTAATATTTATAGTGATCATATTTCTATCTATTCACACCGCAGGAGTCATGCCCTTCAGCTCAGGTTTTTAACTCTGTAGGTTGAACTTAAAACTTACCTGAGGAAGGATACCCTTGCTATAGTGGATGTACCACAAAGGTTTACAAGGTTGATTCCTGGGATGGCAGTTCCATCATATGAGGAGGGAGTAAGTCAGTTAGGATTATATTCACTGGCATTAAGAAGAGTAAGATGGAATCTTGGAGAAACTTAGAAAATTCTAGCAGAGTTAGACAGGGTAGATTCAGAAAGGAATGTTCCCAATGGTGAGGAAGTCCAGAACTAGGGGTCATACTTTGAGGATACAGGGATAAACCTTTTAGGATGGAGGTGAGGAGAAATTTCTTCACCCAGAGAGTGGTGAATGCATGGAGTTCACGGCCACAGAAAGCAGTTGAAGCCAAAAAGTTGTATGATTTCATAAATTAGATATAGCTCTTGGGACTAAAGGGTCCAAGGGATATGGAGGGAAGGTAGGGGATGAGGATATTGAATTTGATGATTAAAATGAATGGTGGAACAGGCTTGGTGGGCCAAATAGCCTACCTCTGCTTCTAGTTTCTGTCTTAACCCAAATTTTGTTTTACTCAATAAAATTTTACACGTACACAAGTCTTTACGCATTATATAAAATAAAAAGACTTGCATTAATGTAACATTTTGAAAGCCACCACACATCTCAAAGTGCCTTACAGCCAGTTAAGTACTTCTTGAAGTGTAGTAGTTGTCGTAATGTAGGAAACGAAACAGCCACAATGCACAACAGAACGTCCCTCAAATAAATATGTGAAAATATGAATCTAAAGCAAGATCTCATATCAGAACAACTTTATTGCACCAGTTTCAGGCTGTGACAATTGGCTATGACTTAAAAATGGCTTCTAGGCACTAAAGACCCCTTCTGTACTAAGTTTGTATGGTAGCAATGCACATGTTAGAAGAAAATGGGAAAGAATTGTAAGTGATTTCATTGTAGTATAGATCGCTCCTGGGTCAGCACAGTGGATTTATCATAGTGAGAATGCCCATTTAACCTGTATACTTAAAGAGACTAAGCTTAGCTTGAACTGACTTATGCCATCTTCTGTAAGAAGACCTCCAGCTAACATCCACATTGCCAGGGATGAAGTGGTAGCTTACTCTACACCCTGCCTACAACTTATTATCATTCACTGCAGTTGCCAGAACTTTGTCCTGCAAAGCGGCCATAGAATGGATGCTAGTGACTAGGGCAAAGCCGTTGAAAAGTAAGAGGGTGAGAATGACAGAAGCAGTCATTAAAGGTATACCTGGGTAGATTGCCTCCGATGTGGATGATTCTCCTGAGCATCCCTTTGTTCACTCTCCTTTAGCCTCCACATATTTCCAGGATTTCGGAGCCATGAATGTGATTCTGACAATTATTGTTGTGCAATTAGAATTCCAGACTGGAGAAGCTGAGGTTGTTCTCCTTAGAGCAAAGAAGCTTGAAAGGAGATTCGATAGAGGTGCTCGAAGTAACAAAATCTGTGATAGACTACATGCAAAGAAACTGGGCCTGGTGACAGAACTAGAGGACACTAACTTGAAATAATCAGCAACTGAATCAGAGGTACCAAGTGGAAAACATGTTTTATGCAGTGTATTGTAATGAGCTGGATTGCACTCCCTGAAAGGCGCTGAAGGAAGCAGATTAAATCATGAATTTGAAGAGGAAATTAGATGAATATTTGGAATCATAGAATCCTTGCTGTGTAGAAGAAGGCCACTCAGCTCATTGAGTCTGCACTATCTCTCCGACAGACCAGTTTACCCAGGCCCACTCCATTCCCATAATCCCACGTGTTTACCTCACAAATCTCCCTAACCAACAGATTTCGAATACTTGGAGAAAGAGGAGAGTGGAATTAATAATATGTATTTTCTTTATTCTTTCATGTGAAATGAATGCTGCGATATCCAAGGCTATATAGATAATACATCATAGCTTATAATACAAATAGATTATAAAATATAGAATTTACATAAAAAATAATTCTAAGTGGTGGTGAGCTGCCTTTTTGAACTGTTGGAGTCCCTGTGATTTAGATACGCCTACAGTGCTGTTAGGGAGGGAGTTCCAGGATTTTGACCCAGCAACATTGAAGGATTTATGATGTATTTTCAAGTCAGGATGGTGAGTGGCTTGGAGTGGATCTTCCAGGTAAAGCTGTTCCCATGCATCTGTTGCATTTGTCCTTCTAGATGGTAGTAGTGATGGGTTTGGAAGATGCTGTCTAATGACCCTTGGTGAGTTGCTGCAGTGCACGTTGTAGATGGTACACATAGCTGGCACTGTTCATTGGAGAGAGTGAATGTTTGTGGAGAGGGTGCCAATCAAACAGGGTGCTTTGTCCTCAGTAGCATCAATCTTCTAAAGTGTTGTTAGAGCTGTACTTATGCAAACATGGGGAGACTATTCTGTCATAGTCTTGGCTTATGAATGGTAAATGGTGGACCTGTTTTGGGGAGTCAGGAGGTGAGTTATTCATGGAGGATTCTTAACATCTGACCTGGCCTGTTAGCCACAGTATTCATAGGATGAGTCCAGTTCTGTTTTTGGTCAATGTTAGCCCCAAAGGATATTGATAGTGGGGGACTCAGCAATGGTAATGCCATTGAATGTCAAGGGGCAATGCTTAGACTCCTTTTTGTTGGAAATTGCTTGTGTGATAAAACTGTTACTTGCCACTTGCCAACCCGAGCCTGGAAATTGTCCAAGTCTTCCTGAATTTGGATATGGACTGTTTCAGTATCTGAGGAGTCATGAATGGTGCTGAACATTGTGCAATCATCAGAGAACATCCCACTTCTGATTTTATGATGGAAAATAGGTGCAGGAGTAGGCTATTTGTTCCTTCTAACCAGCACCACCATTCAATATGATCATGGCTGATCATGCGCTTTCAGTTTCCCACTCCCGCTTCTCTCCATACTTTTGATCCCTTTAGCCACAAGAACCATGTCTAGCTCCCTCTTGAACATATCTAACAAACTGGCCCCAACAACTTCCTGTGGGAGTGAATTCACAACTCCCTGAATGAAGACGTACTTCCTCATCTCAGTCCTGAATGACTTCCCCCTTATTCTTAGACTGTGACCCCTAGTTCTGGACTTCCCCAAAATCAGGAACATTTTTCCAGCATCCAGCCTGGCAATTCCATTAGGATTTTGTATGTTTATTTGAGATTACCTCTCATTCTTCAAAGTCCAGTTAATCCAGTCTCTCTTCATATGTCACTCCTGCCATTCTGGGAATGAGTCGGGTGGACTCCGTCAACAGCAAGAATGTCCTTCCCCAGACTGGGAAACAAAACTGCCAAAACAAAGGTTATTGGTGAAGCAGCTGAAGATTGTTGAGCTGAGGACCTGGAAACACCTGCAGTGATGTCCTGGAACTGACCTCCAACCATCAGAACCATCTGCTTTTTTGTCAAACCCACAGATTTTTACCCTGATTCCCATTGACTCCAGTTTTGTTAGGGCTCCTTGTTGTCACACTCGGTCAAATGCTACCCTGATGTCAAGAACAGTCAGTCTCACCTCACCTCTGAAATTCAGCTCTTTTGTCCATGTCTGAACAAAGGCTCCAATGAGGTCGGAGGCTGAATAATCCTGGAAGAACGGAAACTGAGTGTTGCAGAGCGAGCAGGTTATTGTTGAGTCAGTGCTGCTCGACTGTTGATGACCCCTTCCATTACTTTACTGGTGTTCAGGAGTAGACTGGCTGAGTTGATAATTGGCCAGGTTGGATTTGAACTGCTTTTAGTAGACAGAACACTTTGGGGCAATTGTCCACTTTGCTGATTAGGTGTCAGTGTTGAAACTGTATTAGAGCAACTTGGCTAGGGACGCAGCTTATTCTGGAGCACAAGTCTTCAGCCCAATTGCTGGAATATTGTCATTGCATGTAGCTTTTGGAGAACCCATTCAGCCCATTTCTTTATATCATGTGGAATGAATCAAATTGGCATCTATGATGTTAGGGACCTCTGAAGGATGCTGAGGATGGATCATCCACTTGAAACTTTTGGCTGAAGGTTTTTATGAATACTTCAGCCATACCTTTTGCTCTTAAGGATTGGGCTCCTTCATCATGAGGGCGGGAATATTTCAGAATCACAGATTACTGCAGTGCAGAGGAGGCCCTTTGGCCCATTGAGTCTGCACCAATGCATGAAAAGTCCTGATCTGCCCACCTAATCCCACTTGCCAACGCTTGGTCCAAAGCCTTGAATGTTATGACATTCCAAGTACACACCTATGTACTTTTTAAAGGATGTGCGGCATCCCGTCACCACCACCCTCCCCAGCAGCGTCTTCCAGATCATCACCACCCTCTGGGTGAAAAAGTTTTTCCTCAAATCCCCCTCTAAACCTCCTCCACTACCACTTGATTGTCCACTGCCATTCACATGTTGATGTGGCAGGACTACAGAGCTTAAATCTGATGGTTATGGAATTGCTTAGCTCTGCCTATTACTTTATTCAGCGTTGTTGCTTCATCAAGTTGACATCCCACTTTTAGATCTGAATGATGTTGCTTCTGGCAAGCCCCCTGCATTTTTCATTGAACCAGTGTCCCCTGACTTGGTGGTAATGGTAGAGATGGGGATATGCCAGACCATGAGGCTACAGGTTGTGGTCATAGAATCATAGAATCCCTACAGTACAAAAGAAGATTATTCAGCCCATCGAGCCTACTCTGATGACAATCCGACCCTATTCCTGTAACTCCACATATTTACTCTGCTAATCCTCCCAAAACTAGGGTTAATTTAGCATAGCTAGTGCACCTAATCCACACATCTTGTGGGAATGATCCGGAGCATCCGGAGGCTAAATTAACCCTAGTTTTGGGAGGATTAGCAGGGTAAATATGTGGAGTTACAGGAATAGGGTTGGATTGTCATCAGTGTAGGCTTAATGGGCTGAATAATCTTCTTCTGCACTGTAGGGATTCTATGATTCTATGGCCACAACCTGTAACCTCATGGTCCGGTATATCCATGTACAAACACTACAGAGGCAGTGACCCAAATCGGGAATCGAACTTGGGCCCCTGGCATTGTGAGGCAGCAGCGCTAACCTCTGTGTCACCGTGCTGCCCCAAGAACAATTCTGCTGCTGCTAATAGCCCACAAAACTTTATGGATCCTTAGTTGTGAGTTGCTGAGATCTGTTTGAAGTCTATCCCATTCAGCATTGTGGTAGCGCCACAGAACATGATGGATGGTGCCTTCTGTATGAAGGCATGTCTTCCCCCTACACAAGTACTGTGCAGTGATCACTCCTACCAATACTGTCGTAGACAGATGCATCTGTGGCAGGCAGGTTGGTGAGGGTGAGGTCAAGTATGTTTTCTCTTCTTAGTTCCCTCACTACCTACCGTAGACCCAGTCTAGCAGCTACGACCTTTAGGAATCAGCCAGCTTGGTCTGTGGTGGTGCTACTGAGCCACTCTCGGTGATGGACATTGAAGACCCACACCCAGAGTACACTCTGCACCCTTGTCAACTTCAGTGCTTCCTCCAAGTGGTGTTTAACATGGAGGAGAACTGACTCATCAACTGGATGGTGGAGGAGAGTGGGGAGGTGGTGATGGGGAAACAGTACATGGTAATCATTGCCCATGCTTGACTTGATCCATGAGACTTCACGGGGTCCAGTGCTGACAATAAGGACTCTCACATGCGTGTATACATATATGTACAATATGTATTTAATTATCTAGAACTGCCAAAATATGGTAGAAATGGTTTGAATGCCTTCCTTCTGTGCTCTCTGATTCTATAATCCCGCTTGGCATGATCCAGGTTTAAAATCTGAGACACAATATCGTAGCTCAATTTTGTGAAATTGGCCATGAAAGTAAATGGTCACACACTCTGTGCAGGCAGCATTTTATGTCAGTTTACTGGCTAAAACATATTGCAATGTGTAAATGAGTGAAATTGAACATCGTGCTATTTCCTCATCTCTCTATTCTTATTGTGCTGGTGGGACTGATCCAATTGGTCAGAAAATCCATTCTTATTGCATCCAATTTTGAGCAAATGCACCATGATTATCATTGGGCTTGTCAGAAATGTTCTAGCTGGATAATATATCTGGGTAACACGGTTTTTATGTTATCAAGATGCTGATTATTTAACATTATTTTCTTTTTTCAACGATCACTTTGAATCACAGAATATAATTGCACAGGAGGAGGTTATTTGGCCTGTTGTGCTTTCTCAATGGACTCTCCAATTTCTCCCACATTTTCCCTATTTGCTCACAATTATATCACCGCACCCCCCCCTCTCCCATTTCAAGTATCTATCCAATTCTGTTTTGAAAATTAAACTTCTCTCCATGTCTCCCTGCCTCTTGTGTCAGATGTGAGAGCAACAACAGCTCCTTTTCATAGTGTTTTGCACCTGTCTTGAGTACAAGTACAGGGCGGCGTGGTGCCACAGTGATTAGCACTGCTGCCTCACACCATCAGAGAGCTGGGTTCGATTCCCGGCTTGGGTCACTATCTGTGTGGAGTCTGCACCTTCTCCCCATATTTGTGTGGGTTTCCTCCGGGCGCTCCAGTTTCCTCCCACAGTCCAAAAGATGTGCTTGTTGGTGCATTGGCCGTGGTAAATTCTCCCTTGGTGTCACCAAACAGTTGCCGGAGTGTGGCGACTAGGGGATTTTCACAATAACTTCATTGCAGCGTGAAGGTAAGCCTACTTGTAACCAAATAAATAAACTTAAACTTTAAACTTTACAGCAGAAGGATAGAATATCCTCTTGCTCGTAGGGTGGATTTTCTCCTTTGTTGCCTGGTGATATCTGCACTCCCAAAGACCCTCCACCACACACCATGTTATCAGGCACTTTGATCCAGACTGAGTGCCACCTGTTTGCACGTAAACAGTCTTAAAAATTATCTACGATTTGAGATTCCCCCACCAAGCTTATTTTGATAAGGTGCTGCCAGGATGAATCAAATAGGTTTTCAAACTGCAAACCAGCTTGGTGGAAGCAGGCTGACTTTCAACAGAAACAAACTGGTGTCATTTATTCAGGTAAATGGATGACAACCAATTATTTTGAGTCTGGCTGCCTGTTACATAAAAAGAAAGTTACTGCAACAATTGAAACCTTTGTTAAGTGGCCAAATCTGTTCATGGAGTTATCAAGAGATAATTAAACCGATGGAAACTTAATGGAAAAATGTTGGCTCCCAAACTCCAGGCGTCACAGGCAATTATTTAAATGAGTAGATCATA
The DNA here is from genome assembly GCF_965287045.1 of Carcharhinus amblyrhynchos. NCBI lineage: Eukaryota > Metazoa > Chordata > Chondrichthyes > Carcharhiniformes > Carcharhinidae > Carcharhinus > Carcharhinus amblyrhynchos. The sequence continues at coordinate 7,897,804 of NC_137333.1, read as the reverse complement.
TTTATAAAAGTAATTTATAAAAAGCAGAGCTAAGCATTATATTGTGTTTATTTACCTCAGGAGTTAGATAAAAGATGTTCTTGCGTCGAGACTGATAACTTTTAAAAGGAGATTCAAACTTTCAGCTACAAAGTGAGAGAATTTGAAGTTTTAAAACTTTTACTCTAACAAATTATAAAGGACACTATTGACTAAAAACTTTTTGGGTGAGATTTTCTAGCTGCGCTTGCCCCAAAACCAGAAAAGGTCAAGAGACCTTTTCATGGTCCACTCCTCACTGGCTATGATTCCCATGGTGGGCAGAACAGGTACATTTGCCCCGAATATCCTTTTGAAGGCAACTTAAACTTTAAACCACAGAAGGACAGTCTCCTTACAGGTACTTTGTCTCTAATTTGCTTTCCAAACGCTAGAGTTATCTAAAATCTGGACATTTTGAGTTGAGGAATGTTAAAAAACAAGTAACTTAACCAATTTAGCGAGGTGCTGCATTAGCATGGTGTGGTGCCAGATTAGTTATCCCCTTCACTTCCTGTGTGCCAATTTCTTCTTGTGCTCTAAGCGACCTGTGACCCCACCCCACCTGGCTTGGCCCAAACCATCCACAGCCAGAACTTCCTGACCCAAAACCCAGCATGGCCTTGGCCCAGATGTTGTTGGTTTTGAGACATCGTACCTGGATATACTTTTCACCCATCACACTCTCCAAAGGATTACTATTCTTTTCACAAACAGTCAATGGTTATTCCCAGCTTCCAACGGGCTCTGATGATCCTGCTTGAGCAAGCAGTAACTTTAAGTGATCACTTCAAGGGGCTTTCCTCAGTTTTCAGGGAGTTTTCTAAATCTATCACCAAATGTAAAACATGTTTCAATTATTCTTCTTAACCTGGGCCATGCTACAACAAATCTCTTGGAAACTGTAGAAGGCTACAGGATTCATCTTTCTGACTAGAAAACATTTCCCTTCTATGTCCATATAAATCACAAAGTCAAGCAGCCTTTTCTCTTTGTTGACCAGAATCTCTGCTGTCCAACTACAATGTCCATTTATTTCAAGAGAAGCCTGTAACCTGATCATAAAAATGGTTTCCTCTGCCCTTTTCTGATGACAATGTCATACACATTAATCTTGCATTCAGGTAAAAATTCCAGCTAGTTTTTTTTAGCCTGAATCTCAATTCATCTAAAATGTAAATGGTCAGTTTACTGTAATTCCATTACCTTTCTGGGAGTTTGGGAGACTCAGAGCCTACTTATTGGAAAATCGAAAACAGTTGCCATTGTGTCCAGTTGCGAATATCTTGCACCTCCCTTTCTCCAATCACCAGGGATACAATAGCCTCTCTGATCTGCAGTATCTCTCATTTTATATTCATTAACAATGAATATATTCATTAACAATGAATATAAATGCATGGATGTTCTCCTCGAGTTCACTCCCTCTCTCTGGTGTTGTGTGTTCTCTTCCTCTCTAGGATGCAAAGAACAGATCTTTGAGTGCTTGCAATGACGTATGAATGCTGTGAATGGAGTGCATTTAATTCGGGCAGCACGGTGGCACAGTGGTTAACACTGCTGCCTCATAGTGCCAGGGACCTGGGGTCAATTCCAGACCTTCAGGCACCTCACTCATGACTATTGATGATTCAAATATCTCTGCTGGGGAACCACAATTCCGTCCCTAGCCTCCCACAATGTCTTGGGATACACTTCATCAGGTCCCAGGGTTTATCTACCTTGATGTGCTTTAATACTTCCAGCACCTCTTTCTCTGTAATGTACACTCTTCAAGACATTACTATCTATTTCCCCAAGCTCCCAGTAAATACTGATGAAAAATATTCATTTAGAATCTCACCCATCTCTTGTGGATCCACACATAAATGATCTTGTTGATTCTTAAGAGGTCCTACTCTCTCCCTTGTTACTCTTTTGCCCTTTTTGTATTTGTAGAAGATCTTTGGAGTCTCCTTTGACTCATCTGCCAAAACAATTCATGTCTCCATTTTGCCCTCCTAACTTCTCTCCTAACTTTACTCCTACACCCCCTATACTCTTCAAGGGATTCACTTGATCCCAGCTGCCCTATGCATGTAATGTGCCTCCTTCTTCTTAACCAGGGTCTCAATATCCCAAGTCATCCTGAGTTCCCTACTTCTGCCAGCCTTGCCCTTCACTCTAAGAGAAATGTGTTTACCCTGAACACTGGTTAGCACACATCTGAAAGTCTGCCACTTACCAGATGCCTTCCCACAGACTCCTGTAATTAACTTTTGAAATTTCCTGCCTGATACAATCAAAATTGGCCTTGCCCCAGTTTAGAGTTTTACTTTTGGGCCAGACCTATCATTCTCCATGGCTATCTTAAAACCAATAGAATTATGGTCACTGGTCCCAAAGTGATCCCTCACTAACACTTCTGTCACCTGCCCTTCCTTATTTCCCAAGAGGCGGTCGCCATCCATACCCCTAACCACATAGGCCACCCACATACTGAATGAGATGCTCCAATTTGCTCCCACAATCCCAGAGATGTGCTTGTTAGTACATTGACCATGCTAAATTCTCTCTCAGTGAATCCAAACAAGTGCCAGAGTGTGGCAACTTGGGGATTTTCACACTAACTTCATTGCATGTTAATGTAAGCCTACTTGTGACTCTAATAAATCAATTTTGCCTTTATAAAGTTCTAATGAACTGGCAGTATTAACAGGTCACGGACAGATGCATTGAGCTTACTCCCAGGTTTGCCAGCAACATTGGACCACCGCCATTCGTAATACATTTTCATATGAATATTCAGGTCGTAGAATCTTATAGCAGAGGAGGAGGCTATTCGGTCCATCATCCCTGTGCTATCTCTTTGCAAGAACTATCCTCATTCCTCATTGCCTTGCAGGCTTTTCATTAGCAAATCTGTTTCCTCCACCCTTTCAGGTCGCACATTCCAGATCATAATTATTTCCCGTGTGAAAGCATTCCCTTCACCTCCCCACTGGCTGCTCTGGGAATGACCTTAAGAATGCATCCTCTACTTACCAATCCTTCTGCAGATAAAAAGTTTATACTTATTTACTCTGACAAAGCACTTCTGATTTCCAGTGGATCATTTTAATATGCACTCAATCTTGGGATGGGTGACTGTTTGAAGCCCGAACGAGATCTTATGTGGCCTTATATATACTAATTATCGAAGAGGGTTCACTGTTAATTCTTCTTGGGCACATTAGTGAAAGATTATTTAGACTGCAAGTTAATGATTGGCTATCAAAATTATTACCCAGGAGATTAACCTAAGAGTTGAGACTTCGAAGTCATCTAATCAAGAAGACTTAAAAACAGTTTTAGAATCATAGAAACCCTACAGTGCAGAAGGAGGCCATTCAGCCCATTGAATCTGCACTGACCACTTCCTACCCTTGGCCCTATCCCCACATATTTACCCCATTAATCCTTCTAACCTACACATCTCAGACACTGAGAAGCAATTTAGCATTTTTAGGATGAAATCGAAGTGAAGGACACAAAATGGTTACCTGGCACACAAAATGGACTTTGGGAAGAGATATTAAGAAGGACTGACTTTGGGCACAGACACAAGAGTTAAACCTGTAGTGTTTAAATCACTGCAGGAAACTGGTCAGACCTTGAGGCACCTTAAATTTGAGATAAAAGCAGACCCAGAACAATGAGTTTGATAACAAGATCAGCCACTGATGGGGACATAGATGCATAAATGTATCTACTCTAAGTACAATGATGTGTTAACTGTCTATGTCCATGCCCATCTGCTTATAACGATGTGTTAACTGTCGATGTCCGTATCTGTCTACTCAACTTGTAGCAACGTGTTAATGGCTAATGTCCGTACTGTCTATTATCTAAAAAGTATAAAAAATGCTCAACTGCCATTGTGTAGTTGAGAAGGTGGCTGCCAGTACTGCAGAGTGCCAGCGATTCTCTCAAAGTTTTGTCCGAATAAAACTGTTTTGTTGAACCTCCAAGTCTGACTCCAAATTGGTGAATTTCCCACAACAGCATGACCAATCAACCTAACCCGCACATCTTTTGCTGCAGGTGATTTCTATGTTTGGTATGTTTGATCGCACTTGGACTTTTCCAGGTGTACTTATCATTCTATCAGTTATCTTGTCTCAATGTCTACTGACAATTGCGCTGGAACTTTACTGCCCCGCTCGTCACTGTATCAGAGCGGGCGAAGAGCCAACAATGGAAATGTCTGTTGACCTCAGAATTTCCAGTCTCGCTCGTGCGAGGCCGTAAAATCCCACCCATGTTCTCTGATGCAGTGTGTGGCTGCATGTCAGTGAATATCTGGATAAAGAATAGCAAACACATTCTCTTGTCCTTTCTAGGGCTCTGGTCACACAATGTAAAGACAATTTGAGGCCTTTGTCTTGAAAATAACATCATAAGGAACAGCTGGCTTAATGGTATTATCGCTAGACTATTTATCCAGAAACTCAGCTAATGTTCTTGATCTGGGTTTGAATCCCACCATGGAAGATGGTGGAGTTTCAATAAAAATATCTGGAATTAAGAATCTGCTGAAACCATTGTCAATTGTCGGAAAAACCCATCTGGTGCACTAATGAGCCTTAGTGAAGGAAATCTGCCCTCCTTACCCAGTCTGGCCTACATGAGAGTCCAAAGCCACAGCAATGTGGTTGACAACTAGACATGGGCAAAAAATACAGGCCAGCCAGTGATGCCCATGTCCCATCAATGAATAAAAAAAAGTGCACACAAAGTGTTGTTAGGGAGGGGGTTCCAGGATTTTGACCCAGCAACAGTGAAGGAATGCAGATATATTTCCCATAATGTCCTTTTTGGGGAAGGAATTATGCCGTCCTTACCTGGTCTGGCCTACATGTAACTCCAGAGCCGCGGCAATGTGGTTGACTCTCAACTGCCCTCTGAAATGGCCTTGCAAGCCATTTAGTTCAAGGGCAACGAGGGATGGACAATAAATGCTGGCCCAGCCAGCGATGCCCATGTCCCAGAAATGAATAAAAAAAGCTGGTAACTTTGTGTCCTTTTTCTGACATATCCTTAGTCACAACAGTTTTGTGGCTGATTCTCCCGTAGGTATGCATGAAGCGCTGGGTTTTTAAACATACAGACACGCAAAATCAACAGGCTGGGGAAGACAGGCTGGTCCATCTAACCTAGCCTCTATGATGGCTTGAACATCACAGACATATGCTGGAATTTTACTGCCTCGCCTGCCACAGAATTGGAGCGGGCGAGGGGCGGACAACGGAAATGTCCATTGATCTCGGGCGAGAGTTTTCGGTCTAGCTCAAGCGAGGCTGTAAAATCCCGTCCAAAGACTTCTCCCTTTTTGCCCCAAATCAAGGACTGGGTCCACTGATTCTGTTCAATCTGGTAAATTGGCATAATCTGTCCTTGTAATCCGGATCAGCCTTCCACCTTCTGCTGAATATAAATTTGAGTTCATCCAGAATTCTGCTGCCTATTTCTTGAGTTGCACCCATTCATCCACCATCCCTGTTCTCACCCCAAGTCCAACAATGCCTTGATATTAAAATTCTCAATCTTTTTTCGAATCTCCTCATGCTCCTTCCCTTCCTTAAGTCTGGTCTCCTGTGATTCTAATCTCTCCAGTATTGGTGGCCATGATTTCAACCTCCGAGGTTTGAAGCTATGGAATTCCCTCCCTTTCTCCCCTTCCTCAAGAACTACCCCTTTAACCAAGGCTTTGATCCTCACTCCTAATCTCTCTTCACGTAGCTAGGCATCATTGTACGTAGCTAGGGGCGTTGTCTGCTCATGCTCCCATGTAGTGCTTAGGCAGTTTTTACTACTTTACGGAGGCTATACAATTGTAACTTCATGTTATTGCTGTGGATTAAATTAAGATGTAGTGACACGATGGCACAGTGGTTAACACTGCTGCTTCATGGCGTCAGGTACCGGGTTTGATTCTGGCCTTGGGTCACTGTCTGTGTGGAGTTTGCATGTTCTCCCCATGTCTGCGTGAATTTCCTCTGGATGCTCCGGTTTCTTACCATAGTCCAAAGATGTGGGTTAGGTTGATTGGCCATGCTAAATTTCCCATCAGTGCCAGGGGGACTAACAGGGTAAAAACGTGGGGCTACGGCGATAGGGGGTGGGTGAGATTATTGTTGGTGCAGACTCAATGGGCCAAATGGCTTCCCTCTGCACTGTAGAGATTTTATGAACCTATGAAAGCTCTTGCACATTCTGTGCAGGAGTCCTTTAAGTTGTCTTAAGCATCGAGGCAGAAAGTTCAATGCGATGCAGGCATCTGTCGAAAGAGAATGACTTTTGATTTTGCAGTTCTGAGCTATCCATCCTCCTTCTGCTGCACCAACCAAAACAATGAACAAATTGTGTTTCAAGTTATCAACTACATTCGTTGTTGAGGGGTCGGTTGGCTCAGTTGACTGGATGGCTGTTTTGTGATGCAGACCGATGCCAACAGCGTGGGTTCAATCCCTGTACCAGCTGAGGTTCTCCATGAAGGTCCCTCCTTGCCCCTCACCTGATGTGTGGTGTCCCTCAAGTTAAATCACCACCAGTCAACTCTCTCTCACTCAGAAAGGGGGGAGAGCAGCCTCTTGGACTTTTGTTCAATCTTTATTTTTGCTACTTGTTCTGCCTGCTGTGATTGATTCTGCTGTTCATGTGCTGACATCTATGTCCATTAGTGACACTCTTAACTGCAATCTTTCTGATGACATAACAGTGCATTTACTTGAGTTTTCCAGTCGTAAATAGCTCAGAAACAAGACTGACGTTTTGACATTTCTTTTTTTTGCTATGAATGTCAAGATCTTATGTTGGTTTCACTACTCTTTGTGTGCTATGATTTAGTTCTAGCTGTCAAACAGACATTCAAGATAAGTTTAACTGTGACATGTTCCAAAACTGAAACAGTCAGGAAATACAATCTTCAATTAAACCTGTCATTATACAGACAGCTGGAATGGTTAAACGTTTCAACTTTGTAATTTTAATTTTTTCCTGTTAAAAGCAGGGGCAAATTCAATCACTTGCACTGTTGTGTCACTGCTCAGTTAGCAAGTTCATGACCAGATCTCCTTGTCATCTGCCAATGTCATCTTTATAATGGGTAGCACAGTGGTTAGCACTGCTGCCTCACGGCACCAGGGATCTATGTTCGATTCCTAGCTTGAATCACTGTCTATGTGCAGTTTACGCATTCTCCCCTTGTCTGTGCAGGGTTCCTCCGGGTGCTCCGGTTTCCTCTCTCAGCCCAAAAATGTGTGAGTTAGATTGATTGGCCGTGATAATTTGACCCGACTGTCAGTGGATTATCAGGGTAAATGTGTGGGATTGCAGGAATGACGCTTGAGTGGGATTGTGGTCAGTGCAGACTTGATGGGCTAACTGGCCTCTGCCTGCACTGCAGGATTCTATGTTTTTAGGTGCATTGGCCATGCTAAACTCTGCTTCACTGTACCGAACAGACCCTGGAGTGAGGCAGCTAGAGGATTTTCACAGTAAATTCATTGCAATGTTAATGTAAACCTACTTTTGATATTATTAAATAACCATAAACATAATGTTTTCTTGTCAGCTCATCCCCCCCCTCCGTTACAATACTCTGACCCTGATGTAAGAGGAAAGGCTTCTGAGAAAAATTAATATTGTGATACAGAGGGAACTGCATGAAACTCATCCTTATCCTAAAAATCTGTGACACAACATATTAGAACATTCCTTTGTGTCAGTGTGATAAAGCCATTTTTGTTTTGGTCTGAGCAGGCTTGTTAGCTATTGTGAATTCTGTATCTTTGTATATAATGTGTAACTAACTAACAGTTCATAATGCACAAGTCAATGTTTTTTCTATATGTGTAAACACAAAATTATATGCTGCATCTTGACTCGATTTGTGTTAGTAAATGACTGGCTCTGCTAACTGAGAGTTGCTATGCCAGCAGATCTAGACTCATAATCATGGCACAAAAAAAACACACATGAGATAATCTAAACTTCCCAGGTAAACAGGATCATTATAAGTGCTCTTCTTGCTACAGCTCATGCTTTTAGCTTCGCAAGGTTCATTCCTTTCAATCAGCAAATCAGATGTGGCTGACAGGAATATTGGAAGTACTTAGCAAGCCCTACCATTGTGAAATATTAACACTGTGTTTCTCTCTCTCTCCAAAGATCGTGCCTGAATTTCTCATTTCTTACAGGATTTTCTTTTTTACTTTATTCGGATTCTCTGTGGCTGTAGATTTTTGTTTCAGATCTCACGATAGACTTTCAGATCTAACCATTTTCAAAACTATCACTGATTGTCATAAAAGTACATCTGATTCACGAATTCCCTGTTTCACTGATTCACAAAGCCGTTTAGGTGCATATGTGCTAAATTCCCCCTCAGTGTACCTGCTCAGGCACCGGAGTGTGGCGACTAGGACAATTTTCACAGTAACTTAATTGCAGTGTTAATCTAAGCTTACTTGTGACACTTTAAACTTCAATGACTGAGAGATCCTATGTATACTTAGCCCTGTTTGTTTAGTCTCTGCAGATATTTCTGCCTATGCAACTAACTCTGCTAACTTGACTACATGTAGAATCAGAAGGCTAAATGTTAGCTAAAAATTGACTGCATTCCTGAAGGGTACACAATACAGGCAAACACGCTTTTCACAACAGCAGCAGCAAGGAATGTTTTTCTAAGATGGAGACAGACTGCAAAAAACATTTCCAACAACAAGCTGAGGGTTGACGTTATATTTGGATATTAGTTTGTGTGTTTTCAGTTTGATTTCAAGATCCGGTTCAGTGTGTTCAAGTACAGTACAGGGACTGGCAGTAGAAGCCAATCTCCAAGTTTGCTTTCTCTTTTTCTTCTGTTACATTAACCTTTTTAAGTTCTGTTCAATAATGAAAACCATTTTAGAACTCATATCAGTGCTGGACCCAACATGGCCTTTTGGGAAGGAAATCTGTCTTCCATACCTGGCCTGGCTTATATCTGAGTCCAGGTCCATGGCAATGTGGCTAACTCTTAACTGTCCTCTAAAATGGCCAAGCAGCCACTTAGCTTGTCCTTGTCAGTGGCACCCACATCCTGTGAAAGAATAAACATTCACTCCTTATAGAGTTAGGGGGACTCTGAGGAATTCTTGGCTCAAGTTTTGTTTGCTTTGTCTTTGCCTTACCTGACGAGGCAGATTTGAGGTTATGATGTGTGTTTGAATTATTGAATCGCTGACTGCAATGCTGAAACCTCTAAGTGTTATTTATTTCTCAACGTCAACTGTTCCTTTCAACTTTGTAATTCAGTGCAAGTAGGGACAACACCCAGAAAGTGCCTTTTTTGGGGATGCTCCCAAAACCCACGCCAGCACGGGAACATAGTATGGGGAAGGAAATCCAAACATCCAACAGTCCTCACAGTGGTGACCCCGACCTCAAAAGAGATGAGTGTGCGTTTTTCACCCAAAGCCTTCCTCAGCTGCAGAGAGGCCAGGAAAAATAGCATGGGGTCGGGAAGGTTGAGGAAATTTGATATTGCAGTCAAAAAAAAATCACAGTTCCAGGTTTTCCGACCTAATTCCCATCTCCATTTAGAAATAGAAATCTGGCCCCGACCATGAGAGATATTAAGCCATGATTCAGTTGGTAGCTCACACCCCTCTGAATCCAAAGTTTGTGGGTTCAAATCCCACCCCAGAGAGTTGAGCACGTAACTTGAACTGATGCCTTGGTGAGATTCATTCACGTTATCATTTGTGGCCACCAATAATTTTGAGATTCATTTTCTTCACTATCTGTGCCTGTAGACAGAATCATGCAGGGGTGATATAATTTTGTTGGGCAAGTGAGAGGATTGGGTGCAACACCTCACATAACGTTACAACCCAATAAGCTGAGGACACAGTGAAATTGGGCCTCAAATGCAAGCTAGTGTTGTATCAAATCTCACTCGCGTCTTGAATGGTGGCTTAGGGGAACCATCCCTCCGTCTCTAACCCTGTCAATTAGTTTCCATTTTAAATTGACAGATTTTGCCTGACAATAAGGGTTTGTGACGGAAGACAAAAAGAAAGCCTGACAATCATAGAATTTAAATATTAGATATCAGAACCTGAAGACTAGATATATATATTAAGAAGGTACAAGATGGCACTTATTAATGTGAGAGGGAATTATAGTTTGGTGTATTAAAGGCAACATAGTACAAAATCCAGTAAAATCAATGTTAGACTGTGGGCAAAATTTTTCTTGCAGTAGGCCACATTGTTCGTGATGGCGGAAGTGGTCCTCCATTGGCTGGTGGCGGGATCAGAAGATCCCACCATTGTCAATGGAGTTTCCCATTGGATGCACCTCTCACACTGGGAAACCCTCAGGGGTCAAGTTCCAATCCTTGTTTTCATTAAAGTTGTTAAATTAATTCCAAGGATCTATCACAGCTGACCTCTGATTCGAAAATAAGAGTTGCTTGCCACTGTCTAGTTGCACAATGCAAAGAACAAGACTTGCACTTATATAGCACCCTTCAGTATCTCAGGATGTCCCGGGTGAGGTCAGAAGCGGGATGTTTGCTCATGATTGCACAATGTTCAGTGCCATTCACGATTCCTCAGATACTAAAGAAGTCCATGGTCAAATGCAGCAAGATTCTGGATAATATCCAGGCTTGGGCTAACAAGTGGCAAGTAACAATCATATCGGGGAAATGACTATTGTCAACGAATAGGAATTTACCCATCACTCATTGACATTCAATGATATTACCATCACTCAGAACCCCTCAGTCAACATCCTGGGGGTTACCTCTGACCAGAAACAGAACAGGGCTATCTATATAAATATTGTAGCTAGCAGAGGCTGGGAATCCTCCTGACTCCCTAAGGTCTGTCCACCATCTATAAGGCATAAGTCAGTGATGGAATATTCTCCATATGCCTGGATGGGTGCAGCTCCAACAACACTGAAGAAGATTGATGACATCCAGTACAAAGCAGCCTGCTTGATTGGCAACCCATCTGCAAATAGTCACTCCCTCCACCATTGACAAACAGTGGCAGCAGTGTGTACCATATATAAGATGCAGTACAGGAATTCACCGCAGACCTTAGGCAGCACTTTCCAAACCCATGACGATGACCATTTGGAAGGAAAGGACAGCAGACAGATGGGAAAACCATCACCTGGAAGTCTCTTTCAAAGTCACTCACCATCCTGACTTGGAAATATATCATGTTCCTTCACTGTTGCTGGACCAAGATTCAGGAATTCCCTCCCTAACAGCACTGAGGGTATACGTACAGCACATGGAGTCCACCAATTTAAGAAGGTACAGTAATGCCACCACGTAGGTGGCATGCAGCATAGTTAGCACTGCTGTTTCACAACACCAGGGACTTGAGTTCGACTCCTGTTTGGGTCACTGTCTAAGCAGAATCTGCACATTCTCCCCATGTCTGCGTGGGTTTCCTCCGGATGCTCCGGTTTCCGCCTACAATCGGGAAGACTTGGTGGTTAAGTGCATTAACCATGCTAAATTCTCCCTCAATGTATCTGAACAGGCACTGGAATGTGGGAATTAGGGGAATTTCACAGTAACTTCAATGCAGCGTTAATGAATGTCTACTTGTGACACTAATAAATAAACTTTCAATAAACATCTCAAGGGAAATTAGGGATGGGAAATAATTATTGGTCTTGCCAGTGATGCTCAAATCTCATGGATTAATAAAACAAGGCACTTTACAGTTCTGGTTGGCATGCTGGACATTGTGAATGTAACAGAATAAACAGCAATAAACAAAGGATATTAATGCAAAGTCGCAGGCACAGAATTTAGGATGGGTGGCCAACAACTAATTCAAGATAATTGGTAATTATTTTTCAGAAAGGGAGTCACAGAGAGTGACGCCAAGCCAACTGAGGCACCTGCTACCATCTGGGGTAAAGAGAGGGAGATACACAAAGGGTGTTAGTCAAAGGGCTGGATTTTCCACTGGTGGGAGGTAAGTTGGCACGTGACCAATGCACTCCCGAGGAACCTTACCAACAGCCTTGACACACAGTGGGCAGGCTAATGCAGGTCATAGATCATAGAATCTGACAGTACAAAAGGAGGCCATTTGGACCGTCGAGTCTGCACCAACCACAATCCCATCCAGGCCCGATCCCCATCATCCCATGCATTTACCCTAGCTAGTCCCCCTGATACTAAGGGACAATTTAGCATGGCCAATCCACCGAACCTACATATCTTTGGATTGTGGGAGGAAACCGGAGCACCTGGAGGAAACCCACGCAGACATGGGAAGAATGTGCAAACTCCACACAGACAGCGACCTAAACCAGGAATTGAACGCGGATCCCTGGCGCTGTGACACAACAGTGCTAACCACTGTGTCACTGTGCTGCCCGAATGGAGGTATTTCTGCCTCTCAGCGAGAGGAAGTCCGGCTGGCTAATCCGATTGATTGGCCCTGGAGCTCAATGGTGGGCTGTTGTTGGGACTGAAAGCAGATGCAGGAAGAATCCATTGAATCCCTACAGTACAGAAGAAGGCCATTCAGCCTATTGAGTCTGCACCAACTCTCCAAAAGAGCATCTTACCCAGGTCCAGCGACCCTTCTCCTCCCACGCCCCATCCCTGCAAATCTGTGCATCTACCATGGCCAATCCATCTAACCTACTCACCTTTGGAATGAGGAAGGAATCCAGAGCACCGGGAAGAGAACCCATGCAGACACGAGGAGAATGTGCAAACTTCGTACAGACAGTGACCCAAGCCGGGAATCAAACCCGGATTCCTGGCATTGTGAAGCTGCAGTGCTAACCACTGTGTCACTATGCCGCTCTTAAAAAATAAAATTGATGTCAAAACCTGGGTATTCAGGCTTTATTGGATGGGGAGTGACTCATCAGGCTGGGCAGTGTGTGAGGTGGAGGTGAGGGGGTAGTTAGTTTTGGGGACCAAGCAGGGGGAATGAAATGGAAGTAAAATCCTGAAAGGTTGGGGTATGGTTCTCCTACGTGCTGCACAAGGCAAATGCCCCATTGTTCCACCCTTTAAACACTTATGTTTAACAAATGGTCTGTCCACTCCCTGAATGCCTGTTAATCTCATTAGCATAAAATTCCTACAGTGCAGAAGGAGGCCATTTGGCCCATCGAGTCTGCACTGATAACAATTTCACCCAGCCCCTATCGCCATAGATCCACATATTTACCCTGCTAATCCCCTGACAATAAGTGGAATCAGCCTAACCTGCACATCTTTGGACTGTGGGAGGAAATCCACACAGACATGGAGAGAAGGTGCAAACTCCACACAGACAGTGACCCTAGACCGGAATTGAACCCGGGTCTATGGCACTGTGCGGCAGCAATGCTAACCAATGTGCTGCCCATTCACACACTGAAGAAAGGATGCATCTGGAGTAACCCTAGTTTATTTCAAAGACTAGAGCAATGGCACAATTTTTTAGTCTGCTCCCAACACTTGGTGTGTTCCTTGTACACTTGCATAAATCCCTTATATTTCCCCATTTGGTGGCAGCTGCTCTTACTTACAAGCGTAAAGAATGCAGTCCATTGCAGCGATATTACAACATTAACATTTCCTGTGCCAACCATATCGTGGCAAAAGCAATGTATTATCCTGGCCAATTGGCTTGTTAACAAATTCAATTATTTACTTGAAAAGCCAGGCATCTGCCAATTGCCATCGAGGCTGGTCTGGGGGACAGCTTTAGGGTGGCTCTGAATGTGATGAGTTTTAAGTTTATTTATTCGTGTCTCAAGTAGGCTTACATTAACACTGCAATGAAGTTACTGTGAAAATCCCCCAGTTGCCACATTCCGGCACCTGTTCGGATACACCGGGGGAGAATTTTGTATGGCCAATTCACCTAACTAGCACGTCTTTCAGACAGGTTCATCCACGGATTTTACACGCTCACCCACCAAAAACACACCCAGCAGCGTTGGAATGTGGTTGGGGGGATCTCACGAAATACAACCCCAGTCGTAGCTATTTTAGTTACTTTTTTTTGTGCTATGACAACAAGTTGTATTTCTATCATTGCTTTAACCGAATGAAAGATCTCATGGTGCTTATAGAAGCCTTCACAAACAATATATTACACTGAGCCACAGTAGGAGATATATGGATAGATGACCAATAGCTGGTTGAAATAGGTAAGTTTTAAGGAGTGATTTAAAGGAGGAAAGCAACGTAAAGAGATGTAAGGAAGAATTTCTAAACCTTAGGCTTTGAAAACTGAAGACACAGCCATCAATATTCATAGATTCAGTATATGCAGAAGGAGGCCATTCAGCCCATCGAGCCTGCGCCAACAATAATCCCACCCAGGCCCTATCCTTGTAAACCCATGTATTTACCTTGCTAATCCCCTTGACACTAAGGGGCAATTTAACATGGCCAATCAACCTAACCCATACATCTTTGGACTGTGCAAGGAAACCCACACAGACACGGGGAGAACATGCATACTCCACACAGACTTTCACCTGAGGCCAGAATTGAACCTGAATCCCAGGCAATGTGATAATCAGTGTTATTGAAGTGATTAAAACCAAAGATAGCCATTAGGCCCGTATTCGATAAGTGAAGCTATCCTGGAGGGTTGTGAGGTTGGAGCACATTGCGAGATAGGGAGGGGGGAGGCCTTGGAGGAATTTGAAAATAAAAATGAAAAATTTAAAATCAAGACTTTGCTTGACTGGTAACCGATTTAATTCAGTGAGCACAGGAATAATTGGTGAATGGAAATGGATGTGAGTTCAGATAGGGCAGCAGAATTTTGGATGACCTCAAGTTTACAGAGGATAAAATTTGAGAAAGCAGACAAAAGTGTACTGAAATGTTGTAAAATCTCACAACACCAGGTTAAAGTCCGACAGGACTCTTTTTTGGAATCACGAGCTTTCAGAGCGCTGCTCCTTCATCAGGTGAGTGTAGAGGAAGGTTTCACATGCACAAGATAAATTCCAAATAAAGCTGGTGGACCTTAACCTGGTGTTGTGCGACATCTTTACTGTGCCCCCCCAGTCCAACACCAGCATCTCCACATCTGAAATAGTCAAGTCTAGAGGTAACAAGGGGAATAAATGAGGATTTCAGCAACAGATGACCTAATGTCATAACAGCAACTAATAATGATGACCTAATAATGATGACCAATGTTATAATGGAGATGGAAATAGATGGTCTCATGGCAAGACTATGCAGTCACTCAGGACCAAACACGGCACCAAGATTGTGAAGGGACGAGTTTACTCTCAGACTGTTGCCAGGGAGACAAATGGAATTGGTAGCTAAAGAATGGAGTTGGAAGCAGAGTCAGAAAACCATAGCTTCAGTCTTTCCAATAATTAATTGACAGAAATTTCCATTCATCCGATCCTGGATGTTGGATTAACAGTCTGATAATTTAGCAACAGTGGAGCAGTACAGAAAGGCGATGTTGAGACTCGGTGTCTGCTATGAAATTTATTGCTGTACTTAAAAATGATGGGCAGGATTTTCCAGCCACATGCGTCCCAAGGCTGAATAATCCCTCCCCCTCCCTTGAGGTCAATGGACCTTTGCACGGTCCTGTGCTTTCTGCTACGATTTCTCGCCCTGGAACCAGAAAATCCCTGCCTGTGGTCAACAATATTCCCATGGTCTGTCCCAGCCTGCTCTGATTCCCATGGCAGATAGGACAGTAAAATTCACCCCACGATGTCTACATGCAGATGGGAAATAAGAGAAATACCTGGACAGATCCTTGATATGATGTAGAGATGCCGGCGTTAGACTGGGGTAAACACAATAAGCTTCCACACACCTGACGAAGGAACACCGTTTCTGAAAGCTTGTGGGATTACTATCAAATAAACTGTTTGGACTCTAACCTGGTGTTGTGAGACTTCTTGCGGCGCAGATCCTTGATACACATGCTTTTCCATTAAAAGATTGTTGAGTCCATTTGTTCATTTGAATAGATGAGGGGACAGCACTGATATGATTTTTAAATTTTTTTTATTGAACAGAACTTAAGATATTAACATGGCAGAAGCAAAAAGAAAAAGCAAATTTGGAGACTGATTTCTAAGCAATGTACTGACCTTGAACGCACTGAATCTTGAAACCTGAATACAAAAACTTAACTCACAATTCCAAAATACATATCATCCCTCATCTCATTTTGGAAAAATTTTATGCAGGCTGTCTCCGACTTAGAAAAACAATTCTTGCTGTTATGAAAAACTTGCCTGAATTGTGCACCCTTCAGGAATACAGTCAACTTTTAGCTAACCTTTAGCCTTCTGAGTTTTAAAATGTAATCAAGTTAGCAGAGTTAGTTACGTAGGCAGAAATCTCTTAAAATGAAGTCTTTGCATAAACCGAAGCATACATCGGATCTCTCAAAAGATGTTCAGACAGTGAAGAGAAGATTAGAGCTCTTTTGTTCTAATGTTAACTTGGTGTTTGGGGACCAATTCTGGTTGTCACTGGAAAAGTCAGGAGCAAAAGTGTTTGTCATACCAGTTTCTGCCTCAGTGGTGATTTCTTATTACTGGTTGAACAGACATCACAACCTCCTCTTTACCTTCTTTGTATTTCTACAGCTGCTCCTCCTACTTCTACCCTTAGGACAAATGTTGGTCACAGGATTCAGAAATCAGTGAGAACTGGTGCCAACAATTGCTGTAAAAGCACTGACTGACTCTTAATTACACTTATACATTCGAGCACAGAAAGTCCAACTTATTTTACATTTTTTTTCTTTTTAATAACTGGATTCAGGTCACTGCACAATCTGTGATGATAAAGATCACATTAAATTCTTTGGCTGTTTGAAACAACATCGAGAGTGTGACTATTTCAAGTTAAATCAAGTACAAATTGAACCTTTATTTCAAGTCATCATTATCTGTAAAGTTCAACCAGCCAGTTCCAGGTATAATTAAATATTGTAGAAAAGTGATATAATCTGGGTGGAAGTACTTTGCTATGTACTTAAGGGATCACAAGTAGTGAAGTGTCATTTAAATATGTGACTTGTCACATATATCATTGGCAGAGATTATGGCCTAGTAGTATTATTACCAGATTATAAATCTAAGAACTCAGTTAATGTTCTGGGGACCAGGGTTCGAACCCTCCTCCTGCATTTTTGCCTCCCAGTGGACTAACAGCCAACTTTTACTTCCAAGCCCCGTAGAACATTTTGGGAGAATATAAGATTATAATTGTGGAATTGAATTCAAAAAAAAAATCTGGATTTAAGAATCTACTAATGACCATGAATCAATTGTCAGAAGAACCCATCTGGTTCACTAATGTTTCTTAGGGAAGGAAATCTGCCTTCCATACCTGGTCTGGCCTACATGTGATTCCAGAGCCACAGCAACATGGTTGACCCTCAACTGTCCTCTGAAGAAGGGCAGCTGGAGATGGGCAACAAGTGCTGGCCAATCAGAGATGCCCATATCCCATGAATGAATAAAAAAAACCAAAACTTTAATTGGCTCTCTGATAGGAGTAAATACACTGTAGAAATTACAATCTTCTTATATTCTCCCAGAATGTTCTAGAGGGCTTGAAGTAAATGTTGGTAGTTAGTCCACTGCAAGTAGTACATTTTTCTTCATGAAACAATGATGGCGAGAATGAAAGGCAGTGCATTGGGACATTAGCTAAGTGTTGCTGAGTCTTAGTATGTAATCAGAGGCAAGGAGAAATATTGGAGCCTCAGGTTATAATGTAGTGTGGAGAGGAACTTGCCGAAATGATAAAAATTGTCCACCATAAATATTCCAATGGGGAACTTTGAAGTGGAAACCATGCCTTTAGGCTAAGCAAATGAAAGGGAGACACATTTTCTTATATATTCCAAAACAGGCAAAGGACAACTGAGAAATTATGGCACCTTGTCTGAATACTAGTGAATTTCAATTGGACATCAGGCTGTGGTAACTGTTACGATTTTGAAAGCGTTTGAAAATAGGTTTTGGAAAATTGCCCAGGGTAGCTTGTCTGGGGGATGGTGAGGAGTGTGTGTGTGTGTGTGTGTGTGTGTGTGTGTGTGTGTGTGTGTGTGTGTGTGTGTGTGTGTGTGTGTGTGTGTGTGTGTGTGTGTGTGTGTGTGTGTGTGTGTGTGTGTTGTTGAACTAATCAACATTTTGTTGCAACACTGCTATCCCTGAGAAACTGAACATTTCAGTAAATTATGAAATCAGGTGTTGTGACTGTTGTAGATTATGGCCGATGTGCTTCATTGATTGACCAAGATTGGTTTTGTTGCCTGAAGTTAAATTGGCCAGTGTTGAGATCACTATTAAAGGTCAAAGGAATCTTCGATTTGTATGGGCTCGTGGAAGTGGTAAAGTTTTCACATTTTGCAATCCTTATCTTTCTTTTAACACATTATTATAAAATGTATTTGCTGAACGTATTTGCTTATTTGTTTGACTAGTTAAGCTCAGTTTTGAAGCTGTAAATTACATTGTAATTCTGAAAAGAGATAAATGACGGCTTAGATATTCCGGTTGTTGAATTGTCAGGGACACTTTTACCGTGATGGAATTTTAACTCCACCAACACCCTGGAATTGGGGCAGACAATGCTCGCAGAACAGAATTCTTCTTTGGCCTTGGGTGGGATTTTGCGAGCCTTGCCTGAGCAAGGTCATAGAATACCAGCCTGGATGTACAAATTTTACCTACTTCCCAACTTAACTCATCCATCCTACTCCCTTATCTCACCCACCTTATCACCATTCCATTCAGTTATTTATCCATTCATCCACTCACCCATTCCCTAACATTCACACTTGTTATTTAAACTCACTACACAGCAGCCAGTGCCATTAAAAAATGAATGTGTCTTCTCTTACCTCCGATGCATCGAGTGAAGCTCAGATGTCCCGGCAAGAAATGGAGAGCAAAGTCAAAGTGTAGAGAAGTTCAAGCAGAAAGGCAATTCAATGATGGAATATTTGGACTGATATGCATTGTACTTGCATGTTGCTAACAAACATTACGTGGCCCACCTTATAACAGTAAACACAGTCTAACAATAACACATCTCTTATATTCTTCTGTTGTACATTTTGTTAAGGAGCCGATCAGAAACCTCAAAGTATGTTCTGAAGCTTGACTGGACCCAACTTTTTTGTTTATCTTGATACCACTGTAAGGATAAGGTACAATTCTATTGACACACAAGGAAACTTTTATCAAAACAAACTTTATTTTAATAATACAGTTTAAAATCTAATGAATGAGTGAATTAGCTTAACCTTTACCAATTGAAATGACAAGATACAATTCTTAACTGCTAATCTATCTCTATTCATTCCAATTTAAGCGTTATTCCTCACAGATGTAAACTCCTCTTCAACATCAGTTAGTAAGCAATACATAGACTACCAATACTTAAGCCTCCAGAACCCTTCTGGCGAGAGAATCATATTTTCCCAAACAGCAGACTCCAGAGAAAGAGAGGGAGAGAAAGAGACCCTCTGCTCCTTGTAGGAAACTGCCTGCTTGACCCTGTTAGTTTAGCTCCAACCCATTCGTATGACAGTCACTTGTCAATGATCCTAATTAAACCCTACTCTGGGGGGGGGGAGGAATCTAAAAATAAACAACAAACATAGTAGCTCAATTATTGATTAGACCAATTAATCTTCTGCATTCTCAGCACGTGGGCTGCTTGGAGCAGACAGATTGGCACAGTTTAAACAGAGCTGGCTACTAAACAAGCTCTTCAATAAAAACGTGAGAAAAGTACATTCCTTAAAGGCAGAATATCATCTCAATTGACAGGAATATTCCATTTATGTTTGCACATAAAAGTAGTGAAGTTGTCAGTACTACAATTAATAAATGTCTTTGGGAAAACCATCAGTGGGTGGAGCATCCTTAAATCATTATTATTGGTTAATGTATTAATCTAATATTTTAATTTGCATTGACTTCCTATTAAAATGGAAGGACAATGCATGCATTAATTCATTTGGTATTGTTATGATATGATATCACTGATTATGACTGAGCTAAAAAAAGGAGCAAAAATTGTATCATTGGCAGTGTGAATTTTCCTAATTGGCAATGATCGATGCAAAGATTTCAGGAAAAAGATGTTTCAGAATTTGAGTCTTCATGGAATGCACAGCACTGAAACTGGCCGCTTGACCCATCCAGCATTTACTGGCATTTTTACTCATTCGTGAGACACTGGCTGGCCAGCATTTATTGCCCAACCCTCGTTGCCCTTGAAAAGATGGTGGTGAACTGAGTGGCTTGCTCAGCCATTTCAGAGGGAAATTAAGAGTCATCCGCATTGCTATGGTTCTGGAATCATCTGTAGACCAGACCAGGTAAGGACGGCAGATTTCCTTTCTTAAAGGACATTAGTAAACCAGATGGGTTTTTCTGACAAATGGCAATGTATATGTTCATCAGTAGATTCCATTTTTTTTACTGAATTGAAATTCCACCATCTGCCATGGCGGGATTAGAGCCCAGGTCCCCAGAACATTAGGTGAGTTTCTGGCTTAATAGTCTCACGATAATACCACTAGGCCATTGCCTCCCCAATGCTTATACTCCACATAAACTTTATTTCCATGGTACCTTGTAACTTGATCAGTATAACTTTCTGTTCCTTTCTCCCTTGTGTTATTATGTAGCTGCTTTTTAAATGCAACCACAACATTCCCCTCAAATGATCTGCAAGATGGACCACAGCATTTCATCAAAGATCCTTAGACAGCACCTTCCAAATTCCCGACCACATCTAGAAGGACAGGGGCAGCAGGTACATGAGAACGCCACCATTTGGAAGTTCCCCTCCAAGCCATTCACCATTCTGAATTGGAAATATAGCACCATTTGTTCGCAGTCACTGAGTCAAAATCCTGGAATTCGCTCCTTAATGGCATTGTGGGTCAACCCACAGCATGAGGACCGCAGCGATTCAAGAAGACAGCTCACCACCACCTTCTCAAGGGCAACTAGGGATGGGCAATAAATGTTGTCATGATGTGGGTATGCTGGCGTTGGACTGGCGTAAACACAGTAAAAAGTCTGACAACACCAGGTTTTAGTCCAACCTATTTATTTGATAATATACTCGCAAGCTTTCGGGGTTAGCCCCTTCGTCAGGTGAATGGAGAGTTCTGGCGAACTCTCCATTCACCTGACGAAGGGGCTAACCCCGAAAGCTTGCGAGTATATTATCAAATAAATAGGTTGGACTAAAACCTGGTGTTGTCAGACTTTTTACAATAAATGTTGGTCAGGCAGTGACACCCATGTCCCATGAATGAATTAAAAAAAAGACTCCACTTCATGGTAAAACCCACATTCTAACTGCATTCTGGGTAGAGGTTTCTCCTGAGTTCTTCATTATAAGTCTTGGTGAGTTAACAATATGAATGATTTTGCATTGCACATGTGGAACCATCTCCTCTACACCAACCCTATCAAATCTATTCATAATTTCAAACACTTCCATTGGGTCATGTCTTGAAAATACCTTGCGATGATTTGCTATGTTCAGAGTGCTATATAAATGCCAGTTGTTGTTGGAAGTCTTCACAAGCAGAATATGTTACTTAATGCTGTTTCATCCATGGGAAGATTTTACTGAAGTGTGTCCTTTCCTTCAATCAATATTCAATCGTCATTCAGAATTCACTGTTATGCACCTCCAGTTTCTGACTAGAATTTGAAATATCACTGACAATAATAGATGTAAATTCTGGAGATAAATCTCTGAGGTCACGGACTGAAAATGAATTTTGGGCGAATTTCTTTGTAGCTTTTTTTCAAAGGAACAGCCATTAAAAAAATTGTAATTTCATAGTGTTTTATCGCATCTTTCAGGAATGCCTCAAAGCCCTTTAGATATGACTCATTACTTTGAAGTGTAGTGCCTATTAGAAAAGACAGCAGGCATTTTGCACAGAGCCCAATCTCACAATGAGATGAGTGTCCAGTTAATTTGTTTTTGTAAATGTTGGCTGAGAGAATAAAAACAACAACCCGTTTATGCTTCAAGTTTCAAATATAGAAAATGCCCCAAGGTGCTTTAGAGAGCAGCAAAATCTAAATAAGGTGATGGATGGCAAGGTATGGCAACAAAGATTAGGCTGGGTGATGAAAGCTTGGCTTGAAATAATATTTTCATGTGAATGCTTTTCAAGGAGGTACCACTAAAGTAAAGTTTATTTATTAGTCACAAGTAAGGCTTACATTAACAATGCAGTGAAGTTACTGTGAAATTCCCCTAGCCGCCACACTCCGGCGCCCATTTGGGTCAATGCACCTAACCAGCGCATCTTTCAGATTGTGGGAGGAAATTGGAGCACCCAGAAGAAACCCATGCAGACACAGGGAAACATGCAGACTCCGCACATTTACCCAAGCCGGGAATCGAACCTCTCCCTTCGAACCGGGAACCACTCTCCTTAGAATTGTGCCCTTTATTTTATAATGGCTCTCTATTTTCTTCCAACTAAAATGAACCATTTCGCATTTCTCTGCACTAAATTTCATCTGGCATGATGTTTGGGCTAGAACAAAATACTAATCCAGTGAGGATCTTCTGGCGAGTGGATTAAGCAAGTCAAAGGGTTTAGGGCAGATGTTCCAGAGAGCAAGAGCGAGGCAGAGTGAGGGTCTACTTTCAGAGCTGGGATGAAGGATTTGGGAATTGCATAGTGGTCTGAAGGTCGGAGGTGAGAGGATATGCTAGCCATGCACGGATTGGAAATGAACCTGAGGTTTTTAATTTTATATATCTCAAAGCAGAAAGGCATACAACATGTATGCATAAGAAGGTCACCTGACTTGAGGGACCAAAAGGGATGAAGAGTGGGCAATCACCCCAGGAGGTGGAGTCCTCTCTGAGGCAGAAGGCATCGAGAAGGCAGGTAGAAGACATCCAGGGACTGGTGTGGCTGGGGGTTGCTTTTCCTTGTTAATAAATGGTGTCTGTGTTCCTGACAAAGTCTGTAACATGAAAAGATGTGAAAGCATTAAGACAGGGTTTGGAAAAAATTCACAAGAAAGATTTTTTCCGAACCCTCTCTAATACTTTCACATCTTACCGATAGTGTGGTGCCCAGAGTTGGACCTGATACTCCAGTTGAGGCTGAAGCAGTGTTTTAGGCAGGTTTGTCAAAAATCCCTTGCTTTTATACTCTGTGTCTCTATTGATAAAACCGAGGATACCATTTGCTTTATCATAGAACCATAGATTCCTTACAGTGCAAAAGGAGGCCATTCAGTCCATCATGTCTACACCAATCACAATCCCACATAGGCCCTTTTCCAGTAACATATCATATGTACCCTGTTAAAAACCCTGACATTAGGGTTAATTTAACATGGCCAATCAACCTAATACACATATCTTTGGATTGTGGAAGGAAACCGGAACGTCTGAAGGAAACCCACAGAGGAAGAACATGCAGACTCCGCACAGACAGCCACCCAAGGCCAGAATTGAACCTGGGTCCATTACAGTGTGAGGCAGCTGTGCTAACCACTGTGCCACCGTGCCGTCAATCACTTTCTCAACTTGTCCTGCCACCGTCAATGATCTGTGCACATATACACTCAGAGTCCTCTGGCTCTTGCACCCACTCTCCTTGGAACTGTACCCTTTATTTTATAATGTGTCTCTGTTTTCTTCCAACTGAAATGAACCATTTCACATTTCTCTGCATTAAATCTCATCTGCTACTTCTGTCGGCCCATTCCACCAACCTGTATAATGCTTTTGATGTTTCAAACTATCCTGCTCACCGTTCACAATAATTCCAAATTGTTCCAGATGCACCAAGGTCTAGGGTCATTGATGAAAGCAAAACACTGCAGATGGCGGAATCTGAAACAAGAACAGAAAATGCAGGAAACTTTTCACGGGTCTGACAGCATCTGTGGAGAGAGAATAGAGTAAGAAGTCTCATAACATCAGGTTAAAGTCCAACCAGTTTATTTGATAGTAAACCCCCGAAAGCTTGTGGGTTTACTATCAAATAAACTGGTTGGACTTTAAAGTGGTGTTGTGAGACTATTGCTGTGTTTACTCCAGTCCAACGCCAGCATCTCCACATCGAGAGAGAATAGAGCCAGCGTTTTGAGTTCAGATGACTCTTGGTCAGCACTTGAAATGTTGGCTGTGCTCTCTCTCCACATATGCTGTCAAACCTGCTGAGAACTTCCAGCATTTTCTGTCTATGTCATTGATGTTTATTGAGAAGAGCAGCTTCATGCAATCTGATAAACAATAACTTCACCACTGTTCTCCTGTCATTCAGCCAATATTGTGCCCATGTTGCTAATGTCCCTCTTATTCTATGAGCCCAGGTCTTGGGTAGCGAGTGGTGATGGGGTCGGAATGGTGATGAGTGGTTGGGAGAGGAGTTCCTCTTGGCAGGAGTGGTTGCCATCAATTGCCACACAGCAGTTGATTACCACTAGAACATCATGCAAATCTCTGACAGTTTTGCATCCCAAGGCACTTGTTGCACCTTGCCTCACTGTTGCCCATCTCCAGGGTGGCTGCTTAGAAGTAGTGGAATCCGCCATTCATACTTGGTTGACGACATCTAACTGCAAGCCAGCCACCCCACTGACACTTGGACAATGAGAAACAGGAAACTACCAGGAGCATCAGTGAACATGCCATCGGCATCTTGAAGTTCAAGGTCCAATGCAGGGGCATCTTGCAATATGGTTCAGTTAGGGTGGATTACATGGTATCACTGTGTGCTGCCTTCTTCATAACGTGCAGTGTTGGAGTGGGCACTGAAACAGCAAGAGGCATCATCAGATGAGGAAGAACTGGGCAAAGGTGACAGAGAGAAGTCACCACACCTCCGGTCTGATAGGCTTTGATGCATGTAACTGTCTTGATGCTGTTCCGTGACCTCTGCAACCCACTCACCTGAAACGTAATTAGATGTCCCTCTGCACTGACAATTTGTCTTATCCCAAATCGCCACTCCTATCCATTAAGCATAAAAAAAACAGACATTCCAGCTGGGATTTTCCCACCCCATCGTGGTTGGATCTACCAAGGGAGATTGGGTATCCCAGCCAAAAGTCCATTAACTTTCAGCAGGACTGGGCAATCCAATTGGGAGGCAGGGCTGGAAGATCCTGCCCACTGTTCAGCCCACCTCTACATTACTGATACTTTGTCAGCACAGACTAAAAAACTGCCACGAAAAGATTCAACACTAAAAGCCTAACAATTGATGAATGTGTTGACAGATTGAAAATTAAGCTAATGCCTGTTGACATCCAAAAAAGTGGGGGGGAGGTGTGGGTTTTGCGTGGGGAAGTGGGTGGGGGATTGGCAGTACTTACTCTTGCTACGACAGTGAGGAGATTGAAGCATTCTTTTCATTGTCTCCAAATCCTGGGGGAGACAATCCTCGAGCTGGTGACAGCCACAATCCACCCTGTGCCTGTCAGACAACAGTCAGGTTGGAAATATTGGGAACTTGAGTTTGTTACACTCATAACCATCTCAAAGGTGGCTCCCAGAGTCTTGGTGCCTACCTGTTTATCTTTTTGTGAAGGTTCTTCTTCCAGCATCCTGGAAATAATAGGTGCCAGAAGGGCATGCCAACTTGCTTGAACCACTTATCACCAGCTTTTAATCAAGCCTCTGAATGATCCATTGAAGACTGTTCTGAGTAACTGACAGATTCATTTGACAGTATGGTGCCACAGTGGTTAGCATTGCTGCCTCATAGCGCCAGGGACCCAAATTCAATTCCCGCTGTCTCGGGTGACTGTCTGTGGAGTTTGCACATTCTCCCCATGCCTGCATGGGTTTCTTCTGTGCGCTCCGGTTTTCTCCCATACTCCAAAGATGTGCAAAAAGGTGGATTGGCCAGGCTGAATTGCCCCTTAGTGCCCCAAGATGTGTAGGTTAAGGGGATTATGGGAGTTATGGGAACAGGTCTGGGTGGGATTGCCCCTCAGTGTCAGAGGGATTATGTGGGTTTACAAGAATAGGGCCTGGGTGGGATTGCTATCGGTAGAGACTCGAGGGGCCAAATGGCTCCTTCTGGACTGTAGGGTTTATATAATTATGAGTTGGTTTCCAAATCCCATTTGCATTTTCAGCTAGATATAGAAGATCCCACGACACTGTTTCAAAGAAGAACAAGGGACATTATCTCTGCTGACATGACCAATATGTATCCTGCAAGCAGCATCACAAACTGATTACCTAGTCTTTATTGGGATATTGTTTGTGGGAGCTTGCTGTGTGCAAATTCACTGCAACGTTCTCTACATTACAACAGTTGACTATACCTCAAAAGGTACTTCACTGCCTACAAAGCACTTTGGGATATCCTGAGCCCATGAAAGATTCTATGTCTTTCCGTTCCAGCCATTAAGCCAATTCTATGGGAAACCCAAAAGTGAGAGAGGCGTTAAAATAATTCAGGTTTGTTTTAGGCTGCAGTGAGTGAATTTCAAATTATAATCAAAAGTCAGCCATCCAACACCATCTTGAGGTTAAAATTGGGTGGCATGGTGGCTATCACTGTCTCTGTTTCACAGCTTTGATAGTAGTCATGATGTAGAGATGCTGGCGTTGGACTGCGGTAAAAACAGTAAGATGTCTTACAACACCAGGTTAAAGTCACCTGACGAAGGGGCAAACTCCGAAAGCTTGTGAGTTTACTATCAAATAAGCTGGTTGGACTTTAAGCTGGTGTTGTGAGACTTCTTACTCTGGTTCACAGCGTCAGGGACTCAGGTTCATTTCTGGCCCTGGGTGGCTGTCTGTGTGGAATTTGCACATTCCCCCAGTGTCTGCATGTGTTTTCTCTGGGTACTCGAATTTCCTCCCACACTCCTAAGATTTGTAGGTTAGATTGGCAAATGTGTGAGGTGGGGGAGAGGGAACTCAGTAAGGTATTCTGTCAAAAAGTCAATGGCGACTCCAAGAGACAAATGGCCTCTTCTGCACTGTAAGAATCCTATGGAAGTGTTCACTGTGAACAACGGCTACTTCTCAAGTGTAATTATGGATGGGCAATAAATGCCAACAGCGCCCACATCTTGAGACAGCATCAAAAAGATCCCCTGGGAAACATGAGCCTCGTTCTTCTTGTTCAGGCCAAAAATGTTTCAGATGTCACAGACTCTGATGAGTCTTAATTCTCAGATGGAAAAACAGCATTATTTGATCTGTTCCATACAATCTTTATGTAAAATTTGCGGATTAGTTTGAATAAAACAAAACAGCAAAGGACAGTAGTTTAAAAGATTGTGGGAGATGAAGGCTTATTTACGCATATTCAATCCATAGTGAAATTGCCGGGTATATCATCCTGACAAAAGGAATTTAATCATCAGCATATTAATTTATTTTATGAAGCAATGGAACATTATCCACATTCTCCTCTGGGACAATGGCTAGTATCCAGCCCAAACATCTGGAATGAAAGTCTTCTTTCTTTGTGATGACTACTGAGAGTCCCAAATCGAATGAGACTGGGCAGTGTTGATATCGTTCTCAATGGATTAAAGTCAGCAACATAAAACACTCATATTTTGATATTAATTGACATTAATTGGGCAATCTCAGATGGACCATAAGGACCATAATATTTTGGTACAACGAAATACTGTCTGTCAGAACGGACAACAATATTGTGTGGATATGCATGAAGATTAACCGTAAGATAATGTAAAGTATCCGTAAGCGCAATCTGGTTGCACATAAATGCTTTAGAATGAGACGCTTAGTCCAATAACACACCAACATTTTACACTGTTCATTATTCAGGCTAGCAGGCCTGCGCCCAGCAAAATTAGCGTGAAGTTACCTTGGTATTTTTTAATCAAGATATTATTAGCCTGTTTATTTAAAATAAATTAGCACCTTCATTACAATAGTGGTCGGGGGACTTTTACCCAGATGCGCTGACACAATTAGACGTTAATATTGCATAGCGCAATTTCACAGCCATTTATAAACAACATTTAAAGGTCCTTCTGGTTTCAAACGCTGTCTCATTTTAAATATCACAATAAACAATTTAATGCACAAGGGGATAGTTAGTTGTGCTGGATTAGTTTTTATTTCATAATCACTAGCTTGGGCATTCTCTTGCAGAGATTTTCTTGCCATATAATTCTCAAATTTATTTCCTCTAGCATTTCCTCTTGCAGTTGTCAGCAAATTTGGAGAGGTTCTGACCCTGTAGGAGTGCGGGGAACATCTTTCTTAGCTGCTACCATGAGAGGCAATGTTCAAGATGTAAATGTGCTGAGTTTCAAAGGTAATTTTCCCCTGGGTTTCAGTGATTCCACTCAGTATCCATAGCCTGTCAGTGCAGGGAGTTCCAGATCTGTAAGAATCTTGGCATGAAATAGTGCCTCTCACAATACAAAAGGAGGCCATTCGGCCCATTGTATCGGCACTGGCTCGCTGAGTGAACAATTCACTTGGTGCCATTCTCCCGTCTTCTTCACACAACCCCGCACATTCTCCCGTTTTAAATGATTCCCCTTTGTTCACTTGAATTTGTTCTAAAAGCCAAACTTAACTTCTCCTTGGAAGCAGAGGTCAGGAAATTTAATTCCCAACAGACCTGAGAGTTGCCACGTGTGCGCAGATCGGGAATGGACTACACATGTGCAGTTCAGCATTTTGAGTTCTTTGGGCTGAGAATGGGGCCAATACAACAGGTGAAAAATGGTGTGGAAACCTGGATCATGTGACTGGGAAGGAGCTACCATTGAAGATGAGAGGCCCAGGCAGGGGACAGGGGCAGAAAGAAGTCCCAGTTAAATTGAAAGGAGAGGAGCAGGGAAAGAGTCTCCAAATAAGAAAATGGCTGTGGTTAGCAGTGAAGAGGGTTTAGGATTAGTCCTGGGAATCCAAGAGGATTGAGAAGAAGTCTTGGCAAATGAAGAGGGTTTGGGAAAAGCTGTGAAGGTTGAAGAGGGCAGCAGAAGATTACTCACACTGGTGCGGGCTGTTGGTGTAAAAACAACCCTTTAAGGCAGCAGTGTTCTGCTTGCCATGGCTGAAGAGCTGAGGTTGTGCTTGCGAGTTGGTGCTTGAATGCAGATTTGGGAATCCAGGCGAATGGAGTTCTGATAGACGAGATTGCAACCCTACGAGGTGAGCTGTTGTTAGACCGCTCCAAGTTCTGGGGATCCGACTTTGAATCTCACCACGGCAGATAGTGGAACTTGAATTCAATAAAAAAAATTTGGAATTGAGAATCTTCGACCTGGATTTAAATCCTTCCACTGCATATTCCACTTCCTGTGGACTAACTGTCAACTTTTACTTCCACACCCTCTAAAACATTTTCGAAGAATATAAGAAGATTATAATTGTGCAATTCAGTTAAAAAAAATCTGGAATTAAGAATCTACTAATGATCATGAAACCATTTCCGATTGTTGGAAAAACTCACCTGGTTCACTAATGTTATTCAGGGAAGGAAATCTGCCATCCTTACTTGGTCTGGCCGATATGTGATTCCAGAGCGACAACAATGTGGTTGACTCTCAACTGCCCTCGGGCAACTGGGGATGGGCAAAAAAAGTTGGCCAGCCTGTAATACCCATATCCCGTGAAAGAGTAAACAAAAGGTTGGAGAGACTTGTGGTGAGAATTCCAAGGTTTATTTCTTCAAGGGTGAAGACTGAGATGCCTCATGAGAGAGAATGAGTTTCAACAAAATTGCTTGACGAACAGTGTTAACTGACATCTGGGTGAGTTGTTGAGAAATCCATGGACTTTGTCTTGGTTGCATCTGCATTTGTCAAGCAGTGCAGTGTGTTTGACCACAGTTTGCCTGTTAATTCACATGTGCCTCACATTAACCCTGAATGTTGACATATAAGATGGATATTGTGATTGTTTTATCTTTCTGACCTTCTATGTGTTTTGTACGTTATCTGCCCTACCATGAGTAAACACAGTGAGAAGTCTCACAACACCAGGTTTAAGTTCAACCAATTTATTTGATAGTAATCCCACAAGCTTTCGGAAACTTGTGGGATTACTATCAAATAAACTGGTTGGACTTAAACCTGGTGTTGTGAGACTTCTCATTGTGTTTACCCCAGTCCAACGCTGACTTCTCTACATCATGACTACCTTGAGTAACCCAGACTTTATTAACAATATATGCACGATATACAGGATGAGTTATGAGGTAGGTACATCTCTGGTGAGCACAGACTATTCCACAGAGACTCCTAAATATGATTGCTGATGTCTCTGTTACATTGTGACACTTATCATTATCTCATTAGCAAACCCACTCTATTATATGTAGTAAAGCTTATCTTTGCTTGTTTAAAACCTATGGAATCTTGTGGCTTAATCCTCTGGACAAGTGTTTTGAATCTCAATTTTTTTTTACTTTAAATAAATTGTTACTTATTCCGAATCAAACTTACCAACAACTTGGGTGTCTAATCAATCAGCATATCAGATTGAAACTGCCACCAGCACACCTTCAGGCAGTGAAATCTCGACCTTAATCACATGTTGCATGAAATGACGTTCTCTGATATACAAATGTGCAAACTTGGAGCAAGAGTAGGCCACTCGGCCCCTCATGGCAGACCTAATTTTAACCTCAACTTCACATTCCTGCCTACCCTCATTAATCTTTCACCCTCTTGCTTTTCAAGAATCTATTTGCTTCCGGCTTAAAGATATTCAAAGACTCTGCCTCAGCCACCTTTTGAGGAAAAAGATTCCAAAGTCTCACAACCCTCTGAAAAGAAAGAAGAATCCTCGTCTCTGTCTTAAGTGGGTGGCACCTTATTTTTAAGCAGTAGCCCCTCATTCTATATTCTCCCACAAAGGGAAACATCCTTTTCACAATCACCCTGCCAAGTCCCATCGGGATTAACCAAATCACCTCTTACTCTCCTGAACTCCAGTGGATACGAGTCTAGTCTGTCCAACTTTTCCTTTTAGAACTACACATCCATTCCAGGCATTAATCGAGTAAATTTTCTCTGAGCTACATCCAATGCATTTCCATCTTTTCTTAAGAAGACCAGTGGACAGTAGTCCAGATGTGGTTTTACCAGCGCCTTGTATTCTCCTATCGCTTTTGCTTCTTTTGCTTATGAACTTAAATTGGCGTCCTCTTGTTCTCAATCCTTTCACAAGCGGGAAAATTTTGTCAAATTCATCTTCACCCCTCATGATTTTGACTACCAGAATGGACCAGCTCCAATTTTCAGATGACATACCTATCTAACTGCAATCTATCTGAAGCAGCGTTATTGCCATATAAACTGTCTTGTTACACAACTTACTTTTCTAACACACCAATTTGCTTACTGTGGTTGGACAAGGCAGAGAATCTTTTGGGTACTTTTCAGGATTGTTTGTCCATCTTTCAGGATGCGAGGAAGCTTTACCTAGTGAGTCAAAATGTTGACAAAAAGAAGAAGCAACCTTTGGAAATTTACTGTTACAAGATCACTTTTGACTGAGGATCACAAATGTAAAAACATCAATTGCATTGATGCAAAATATTGAAAAGAGTAAAATATCCCAAAGTATTTCACATGAGCTTTATGAGACCAAGTTTAACTATGAGACATACAAGGAGATATTCAAACAGGAGAAGGGGCATTTTTAAGGAGAGAGATAAAGTGGCAGAGAGCTTTTCAGAGGGAGCAGGAGAGATTAAGGACTCAATTCCTGACAGCTACAATTCCTGAGGTGCACAGGAAATTGGGGATACACAAGGTGTGATTCCCCCCATCTCCACCCCCTTGCAGTGTGTGTTGTGGGGGCAGAGACGACCTGCCATTGGCTGGTCTTCCAGTCCATCCGCTGTCAATGGGGTTTCCTTTTTCTCACACCCTCCATCACCGGGGGACCTACAGCGGTGGAGTGACCCCAGGCAGGACTGGAGGATCCCACCAGCAGGAATGACTGGAAAAACCCACCCATTATCACAGGGTCACAGGATTGTTGCAGTGCACAAAGAGAGCAGTCAACGCATTGTGCCTGTGCAGGTTCTCCGAATTACCAATCCAATGCCACTCCCCTGCCTGCCTTCCCTCTTTAACCTTGCACATTCTTCTCATTACAGACACTAATCCAATTCCCCTTGAATGTTTCAGTTGGGGCTGCCTCCACAACATTCTCAGGCAGTGTAATCCAAATCTTAGTTTGTTGCCTTTGTCATTATATAAATGTGCCTCTCCCAATATTCAGATGCTAATGTTATCCTATTGCAACCATTGGATGATGGAGGAGCTGTTCTTTGCAAAGTAGGTTCAAATTATGAAAAGTTTGCCCTTATCTGAAATACTTTTCCTTTAATATCATTTTTCCATTCATGCAAGTAAGAAGTAATTCAGATTAATACTAACCATTGTCTCATCCGTCTTTGAGGAACACTTAATAACCATTAATAACAATATGGATTAAACAGGAAGTTGTCCTAAGGCAGCAATCCATGCAAGAGTTTGTTACAAAGAAATGTCTGAATGATGAATGCAATGTTTTTAATTCAGTAGTTCTGTCACAAATACGGTGCTCTCACATTCACTACTAAAATACCTGGGTCCTAGAAAGCAGCAGGATTATATATTCATTACTTTATACCTATGCTAACATGTAGCAACACTGTTGGCAGTTAACAGCCAATCAACTCAGCTCCAGGACATCATTGTATAAGTTCTCCGGGGTTGTATGGGTGGCAGAGTGGCACAGTGGTTAGCACTGCTGCCTCACAGCGCAAAGGACCCGAGTTCAATTCCGGCCTCGGTTTACTGTCTATGTGGAGTTTGCATGTTCTGCTGGGCACATTCCGGTTTCCTCCCATGTCCAAGGATGTGCAGGTTAGGTGAATGGACCATGACAAATTGTCCCTTAGTGTTTCAACGTGTGGAAGGTTAGAGGGATTAGTTGGGTAACTATATGAGGTTGCAGGGGAAGAGCTTGGGTAAGATGCTTTGTTGGAGAGTTAGTGCAGACTGGATGGGCTGAACGGCCTCCTTCTGCATGGTAGAGATTCTATGATTCTTATGTGCTGGGTGCAACCACCTTCAGTGGCTTCATCAATGACCTTTTCTCCATGAGGTCAAAAGTAGTGATGCTTGCTGATGATTTCACAGCTCCACAGATAATGAAGCAGCCTATATACATTTGCAGCAAGGTCTAGACTACATTCTGGTTTGAGCTGATAAGTCATCACATAACATTAGTTCCACAAAAGAACCCCGAAATGCTCAATTCCAGCAAGAGAGAATCTAACTATCTCCCTTTGACATTCAACAGCATTATCATCGCTGAATCCCTCAGCAGCAACACCTTGTGAGAGGTCATTGCCATTGGCCAGAAACTTAACTGAACCAACCAGCACGATTGTGGCTACAAGAGCGGGTCAATAACTCACTTCCTGACTCCGCAAAGTGTATCAACCATTGACACAAGTCAGGAGTGTGATGGGATACTCTCCAATTGCCTTGTTGAGCTTGGCTCCAACAACATTCAAGAAACTTGACAGCATCCAGAATGAAACAGCTGTATGATTGGCACCACATTTACCACCAGACAGTCTCTCCACACTGTCAAACAGTAGCAGCAGTGTTTGTCATCAAGAAGGTGAATGAAGTGCAGACTCATCAGGTTCCTTCTTCAGCAATTTTCAAACCCACAACATCCACCACCCGGAAAAATAAGGGCAGTAGGGGAATGGGAAAACCATCACCTGAAAGTACCACTCAAGTTTACAAACCATTCCAACCATATCACCATTCCTTCACTGCCATGAAGTCAAAATCCTGGTGCTCTCTCTCTCTAAAGGCACTATGGGATCCATCACACAGATTGCAGCAATTCAAGATGGCAGCTCACTCGACCTTCTCAAGTGAAATTTGGGATGGTCAATAATTGTTGTCCTTGCCAGTCATTCCCGCATATATGGGTATGAAAAGGTAAGTTTATTTTTGTCAAGGATTTAATATTTATAATTGATGGAAGTCATGTCATAATACAGAACAATAAAGTCTAGCAATTAAATGAAAACATTACAAAACCTCATCAATCTGTGGTTCAGTATCATCATGCTTGAGTATGGAAGACTTCAGTCTCTCCAACCAGGAGAATCAACCAATGTTTAATTTACAGTAATAATATCACTTGGCTCCTTACAGTTTTTGTTTAGAACAATATTAGTCTCACACAAAATAAATGATTGGAACCATGCTGAATTTGAAAGAAAATATGTTTTTGTTAATTTTTCGTGTTATCTTATGCTGTTTCTGTTATTCAACTATCATCAATTCTTTATTTTTAATATATCCTACACTAAATTTATTACATATGTTATACTTTTAAGTATTTTTTTCTAGTGTTTTCAAATTCCAATGTCTAATCTGGAAGACAGAATGTGTAGGATGGATGGTACGGTGGCACAATTGTTAGCACTAGTGTCTCACAGCAGCAGGGACCTGGGTTTAATTCTGTGTGTGGCTGTCTGTGTGGAGTTTGTTCTCCCCGTGTCTGCATGGGTTTCCTCCGTGTGCTCCGGTTAACTCACACAGTGCAAGGACGTGCAAGTTAGGTAGATTAGCCATGTTAATTAGTGTCTTAAGATGTGCAGGTTGGGGGGGGGGGTATTAGCTGGATAAATGTGTGGGGTTACGGGGACAGCATTTGGGATGATCCATCGGAGAGTCGGTGCAGACTCGATGAGGTTTGCACTATATAGATTCTATGATTCCGTGAGATCTTTCTGTGAGCGGTGAACAATCTGCGCAGCCATTTTGTTAGACTTGCTCATGGTCTTTCCTTCCGGTGAATTGCTGTCAGTGGGATGTCCAAATAGCTCAGCTCCTTCTGTGAGGCAGCTGGGAGCAGTGTGGAGAGGGAAAGAAACTGTGCGTGCCTTGAATCGACCAGGTTGAAGAATCGTGAATCGTTCAGAGAGTCTGAACTGGGAAGTTACAGTGAAATCAATGTAGAGGAAGAGACATGAAGAGAAGAAAGAAAGATTGGATTGTGAGAGCAAGGGAGAGAGGGAGACAAATGGAGAGGGAAACAAATGGAAAAAAGTATAAAAAAAACTGCATTCCTAAAATCTCTAATGATAATTAAAAGCTGAAGAAAAAGTAATTTTTTAATTGTGAGAGAGGTTGTTTGGTATGACATATTACACTGTTAAAAAGTGTTTGGTTCAGACTGGGTAAGTACGAATTTTCTGGGAGGAGTTTAGTCCATAGCTACCATGCCCATGTAGGACTTTTGCTCCTCTCAACACATTAGATTAGGGACCATGGCAGTGAGTCGTCATTTTTACGCAGGTTATAGAGAAGCAACACAAATTGGATGCCAAATTCAAGTTTTCTGAGTTTAATTGCAACTGTGCACTCACCAGAAGTTGCTGTCTAATTTACTTGCACATGATGGCTCAGTGGCTCACAGCTGAATTTTGCTTTCTCAGTCAATTTGATGCTCAGTAATACAGATGATTGATACAACTGTACCTTGGACTTGAATATTATTGTTCAACTGGCTATCAAATGTCAGAGAAGGATAGTTCCCCATGGAGATAATTTACCTGCAATGGCCCAAGGACCACCATTTGTGTCGTTCACTATTTGTAGTCAGGAGTATTTATAGTGAAAGCAGAAATGCATTTTGACACCCATTTACAATTCCATTACAAATACAGAACAACAGAAATCTCTCCCAAGAGTTTACTTTTATCACTGAATGCTTAATTACTTTGCTGGGTGGAATGAATCACTTCATCATGTGCTCAGAATGTCACAAAGCATTTTCACCTTCATTTTAATGACTTTTTGAAAGTGGTCACCATTGTGTTGATTTATGGAACAAACAATTAGTGCATAGCCATCTCACAAACAGCAATGTTAGAAATGACCGGGTATTATCTCTGTTTTTTAGAATCATAGAGTCCCTATAGTGCAGAAGGAGGACATTTGCCTTATTGAGTCTGCACCCAGAACAATCCCACCCAGGCCCTATCCCCATTACCCCATATATTTACCCCACTAATCCCTCAAACCTAAGCATCCCAGGAGGTTAAGGGAATTTAGCGTAGCCAGTGCACCTAACCCGCACATTTTTGGAGTGTGGGAGGAAACCAGAGCAGCTGGGAGAAACCCACACAGACACAGGGAGAACATGCAAACTCCACGCAGACAGTGAGCCAAGCCGGGAACCGAGCCCGGGTCCTTGGAGCTATGAGGCAGCCATACGTACCATTGTGCCACCATGTCATCTCGTGACATAATCGAGTTATGATTTTTGTGATGACAGCAAATTAGTGCAGACGCTGGAATCTGAAACCAAAAGAGAAAATGCTGGAAAATTTCACCAAGTCTGGCAGCATCTGTAAGGAGAGAAAAGAACTGATGTTTCGAGTTTTTTGGGGTCTCAAAATGTCAGCTCTTTTCACCCCTTACAGATGCTGCCAGACTGAGATTTCCTATGATTTTTGTGATGTTGGCACAGGGACAAGTGTTGGTTGGGGGTGGGGGGGGGGGGGTTGGTTGGTGTGGGTGTGGGTGTGGGTGGGGGAGAGTGTGTCCAAACCTTGAATGTCCCACCTGGACAGAAAGAATGGTGCGTTGGTTAAATGACTTTAATGATGGGTTGCAGCTCCAACGTTACCTGTTATGTTAGATTAGATTTTGTACTCAGGTTCTGGAATGAGATGTAAACCCACCACTTTGTCACTGAGATTAAGTGTGCTACTAACTAAGCAAAACTGACACAACGAAGAGAATATGTGACCGATAGTGGATATAATTTATCTTGCTTGTGATAAGGACAGTTTACAGCTTTGTTCCACTTGTGATGATGGTGTGCTAATGATATATTTTATGTTTAAGGGGAATGTTTTAAGATTTAGCTTCTTTCTACAGGTAGACAGCATGTCTGGCTGGAATACTGCTCAGATGCAAGGAGAGCAGGGTAATTATTCATTTTACCAATGTTGTGTTTACTTATGAAAGCTAGTCAATTTCTGATTGTAAGTGAAGATTTTCGCTGAGGTTTTTGATTAGCTTGATTGACAAGGTCATGTGACAATGTGGTTAATGTGTGGAGCTAGGTTTATAGTAGAGGGGAAGAAAAAACAGCTTTCATTCTGACTGGCGTTTGCTTAAAGACAGGGATCTGCAAGCTGCCCTGAAAATCAAAATCTCCCTGAAAGCTTTGAGACTACCCTCTTTGTAGCAACTATATTTATGGTTGCTAGCTCTATTTAAAGTAGAATTTTAAGTCTGTAAGCAAATGTTGGTAGGGTGACCAAGGTGATCAGTGCTTTCAAGAAATACATGATTTGCAAAGTCAGCATTTTCTGCCTCAAGATGTAACTTCATTAAACAAGTGGCTGCTAGGAGATCATCAAAGGGTTAAGTGGCCCTGGCATAGAGCACAGACAGAACCTCTCTGATGATTCCAATGTTACGTTCAAAAAACAGATTAATTATAGATTTTCCTTATCAATCATTCCTACCTTACAATAACTTCAAATCAATCATCTTCAAGATACCCAAATCAACAATAATGCACATTAAAAACTTTGGCCAATTGCATTCCAGTCCTCAGCATAATGGTATTTTATTAGTCCATGAAATCCGGAAGCTAACTCCTGTTTTGTCTGACCTCTACACTCTAGTTGCCTACAAATCTAAGACGCTTAGCCCAGAGCTCAAATTACGTTCTCACAGTTTGTTCATCAAATTACTGCTGAAGTGAAACATCCTATCCTCATACTTAGGCCAAAATAAGAAAAAAAAACGAGGGTCTAGTCTGTCTTCCTAATGCAATTTAGTATGCTGGTCCAGGGCCCTAACACAGCAAGTGTAATAAATCACAAATGTAATAAAACATTTCCTATGGCTTTTCGTCACTGTGATAATGTCACTCAACTAGTAATCCAGTGGCCTAGACAAATCCCACCATGGCAGCTGTTTACCATGAAACCATTACCGATTGTTAGAAAAATCCATCTGCTTCACTAATGCTCTTTTGGGAAGGGAATCTGCAATCCTTATCTGGTCTACATGGGATTCTAGACACACAGCAATGTGGCTGACTCATAACAGCCCTCTGAAATGGCCTTGCATGACACTCAGTTCAAGGACAATCACGGTTGGGAACAAATGTTGGCTTTCCAGTGGCACCCACATCCCATGAAATAATAAAGAATAGTTGGAAGATCCCACAACATTACCTCCAAGACGAGAAGTGGAGGACTGCCAGGCCAATATTTATCCCACAATCAACATCACTAAAATCAATTGTGGTTATTATCACGTCGCTGATTGTGAGAACTGGCTGTGCACAAATTGGCTGCTGCACTTGCTGCATTACAACAGTGACTGCACCTTAATGGAATTCATTCAAGACTGAAATGAGGAGTTTTTTTTCTGTCTGTGAAAGAGTCATGAGTCTGTAGAGCAGTAGAGGCAGGGTCATTGAATTCTTTTAAGGTGAAGGTAGATAGATTCTTGACTAACAAAGGAGTCAAAAGGTAAAAAGAGATATTCAGGAAAGCGGAGTTAAGTCAGAATCAGGCCAACCATGACCTTACTGAAATGGCACAGCGGGTTTGAGAGTCCAAATGGCCTAGTCCTGTTTTAATTTGTATTTTTGCATGTCTGGCTGTAAAGCGCTTTGGCATCCTCATGGAATCATAGAATCCCTACAGTACAGAAGGAGGCCATTCAACCATTGTAGAAATATAGATGATAAGAGCAGGAGGAGGCTATTTGGCCTTTTGAGCCTGCTCTGCTATTCATTACATTCCTGGCTGATCATTCAACTCAATAGCCTAATTTTGCTTTTTCCCCATAACCTTTGATCCCATTCACCCATCGAGTTAGGACTGACTACAGCCCCACCCAGGTCCTATTCCCTCAACCCCATACATTCATATTGCTAATCCCCCTGACACTAAGGAACAATTTAGCACGGCCAATCAACCTAACCTGCACATCTTTGGACTGTGGGAGGAGCACCCAGAGGAAACCCACACAGACACAGGGAGAAAGTGCAAACTTTACGATCACAAGGGGTCACGGGCTCAAGGTGAGAGGGGCAAGGTTTAAGTCAGATATCAGAGGGACGCTCTTTACAGAGAGGGTGGTGGGGGTCTGGAATGCACTGCCAAGCAGGGTGGTGGAAGCGGACACGCTGGGATTGTTTAAGACTTACCTGGATAGTCACATGAGCAGACTGGGAATGGAGGGATACAAACGAATGGTCTAGTTGGACCAATGAGCGACACAGGCTTGGAGGGCCGGAGGGCCTGCTGTACTGTTCTTTGCTCCACACAGACAGTGCCCTGAGGCCGGAATTGAACCTGGGCCCCTGGCACTGTGAGGCAGCAGTGCTTAACCACTGTGCCACTGAGCTGCCCTGATGTGGTGAAAGATGGTCTATAAATACTGTTTTTCCCATGATGCATATGCTTATTCTGCATTATTCCTGCTAAGTAAATTCTGTTGCGCAAATACATAGGCCAAAGTTTTCGGGCTGTTCACGCCCCACTGCCAGTGCAAGTGTGGACGGAGAACTTGGCGCTCAGCCAAAACTCAATTCACTGCAGAGGGATCACAAAAGTCCACTGGCTTGAGCAACTGGAAAGTTCCGCCCCTAATGTTTAATTGCAGGATTGCCCCAGGGGTACAAGGACAGACACTCAGGCCACAGTTTTACCGCCACGCCTGCCCCGGAACCAGGGCGGGCGAGGCTCACAAAATGGAATTTTCCGTTGGCCTTCGGTGGGATTTTACGAGCCTTGCCCAAGCGAGGTCGTAAAACCCTGGCCCAATTCCCTCATCAGTGCAAAATTAGCCAACACGGCGCGGTAGCACTGTGGTTAGCATCACTGCTTCACAGCTTCAGGGGCCGGGGTTCAATCCCTGGGTTGGGTCACTGTCTGTGTGGAGTTGGCACATTCTCCTCATGTCGGTGTGGGTTTCCTCCGGGTGTTCCAGTTTCCTCCCACAGTCCAAAGATGTGCAGTAAGTTTGATTGGCCATGCTAAAATTGCCCCTTAGTGTTTTGAGATGTATGGGTTAGAGGGATTAGTGGGTAAATATGTAGAGAATGAGTGGGATTGTGGTCGGTACAGACTTGATGGGCCAAATGACCTCTTTCTGCACTGTAGGGTTTCTATGATTCTAACATCTTTCATCTCAACAATGGCTTATGATGTACAATGAATATTGCAATGAAAGATTGGGATTATGTGAAACTTACACAGCACCAGAGATCTGGGTTCGGTTCCTGGCATGTGTCACTGCCTGTGTGGAGTCTGCACATTCTCCCTGTGTCTGCCTGGGTTTGCTCGAGTGCTCGGGTTTCCTCCCACAGTCTGAAAGACGTGCTGGTTAGGTGCATTGACTATGTTAAATTCTCCCTCAGTATGGCGACTAGGGGATTTTCACAGTAACTTCATTGCAATGTTAATGTAAGCCTACCTGTGACGAATAAATAAACTTTAAACTTAATTCTATTGTTGCATTTCCAGTCAGCAACCTTTAGAACTCAGCTCAAACAATGAGGAAAACAGAATTCAGACAAAATAAATTGAGAATTGCTGCTGAAAGTGGAAAATTCTACTGTTATTGGGGATTGATTTAGCAGATGCAAGACATGTTTTTCTGTTACAGTAGAAGGAAAAAAGGCAGGTATCATTTAACATGGGATGCAGTGCAAAGTCCAACAGTGCCATTGTAAAAAAATCTGAACTTGACATTTAACGTGGATTTATATAGGCTCAGTCAACTGCATTCCCAAAAGCGGCATCCATGGGGATTTATAAGTCTTTGAACCATTCACGATCAACTACATTTCTTGTTAAATCAGGAGCTGCTGGCTCAGATATAAAATGAAATATGTGCAAAATGATTATTGCGATGTTTAATTTTGAGCTGGTATGCCTTAGTTTGCCGTCATAGCTGACTCACTATCATCTTCTCCCTTTATTGTTACTCACATGTGAGTGATCCCATGCTGGAAAGATTTCTCTTAATTTATCAAATTAATGCAGTGATGTCTCTGAGCGTTGCCCTTAGTCCTGGCAAAAATGTGAAGATATACGCCACTGAGGATTAGCAAAGTAGATGCAACTGTTCCCATAGAACTGAAAAGCAACAAATTATTTTACATGATCCATGGAAATTGGACTCAAGCCTTCAATATGCGACAATGCGTGCAACCCTCAGTAATCCTGTGAGTTAATTCTTTAAGTCCTAAATGTTACATTCATTCCCTATTTCGTACATTGCACCAATGATTTTATGTCCAATATATCAGTGTGATGGCAATAGAACTTGGGGGTGATTATCAGACAAAATTTGGCACCAAGCTCCCTAAGAAGATTTTGGAAGATGTGGCAAAAAACTTGAAATTTAATCAGAAAATGCTGGAGACGCACAGCAGATCAGATAGAATCCCTACAGGATATCATTCAGCCCATCGAGCCTGCACCAAAAACAATCCCACCCAGGCCCTATCTATATTACACTCCATTACACTCCCCCCCCCCCCCCCCCCATTTCTTGTATTTACCCTTCTAATCCCCCTGTCACTAAGGGACAATTGAGCATGGACAATCAACCTAACCTGCACATCTTTGGACTGTGAAAGGAAACTGGAGCACCCAGTGGGAGCACACGCAGATAAAGGATAAATGTACAAACTCCACTCAGTCACACAAGGCCAGATTTGAACTCAGGTCCCTGGTGCTGTGAGACAGCAACGCTAACCACCGTGTCACCGTGCCACCCCTCTGCACCTGTGGAGAGAAACTGAGTTACTGTTTAGGGTTGAATCATGGCCTGTTGTGAGATTTCAAGAAGAAATTAGATACTGCTCCTGGGGCTAAAGGAGTCAAGGGATATGGAGGGGGGGAGGGGGAATCAGGATATCGAATTTGATGATCAGCCATGATCAAAATGAATAACAGAGCAGGCTCGAAGGGCCGAATGGCCTACTCCTGCTTCTATTATCTATGTTTTGGGCTGGCGTTTTCAGCCGTGTAACAAAAACAGAAAGTGGTGGAAAAATCTCAGCAGGTCTGACAGTATCTGTGGAGAGAGAATAGAGCCAATGTGAAGGGTCAACCAGACTCAAAACTGAGATTTTGCAGGCTTGTCTGTTTTTGTTACAGATTCCAGTATCTGCAATATTTTGCTTTCATGACTTTTATTTTCCTTGCTCCCTGAATTTATTCCACAGAACTGCAGACTATCAGCCTCACGTTGGTGGTGATGGTGCAGATAACTCAGGGAGGCCGTGTTGCTGTGGCAACATGCATTCTTCCCTCACCGGCTGCATTGACCTTGTCTTGCTCTGAGTGCCCTCGTGAAACTCAAGCCTGTTAGTTCCACAATGTTATCACTCAGTTTAGTCTTCTATCTGCCTACAATCTGCTTTACTTCTATCATCCCTTCTAGCATTATCTTCTCTGTACTATTGCTTCATGTCATAAGCCCATTCAAACTTGCATCTGCCTGTCCCGTCAATTCCTTTTTCTAATTTGTTTATGGGATGTGGGCATTGCTGGCTGGGTCAGCGTTGATTGCACATGCCTGAGGGCATTTAAGAGTCAACCACATTGCTGTGACACTGGAGTCACAAGTAGGCCAGAATAGGTAAGGATGGCAGATTTCCTTCCCTAAAGGACATTAGTGAACCAGATGGATTTTTACAACAGTCAACAATGGTTTCATGGTCATCCTTAGACATTTTAATTCCGGACTTTTATCAATTTCAAATTTCATCATCTGCTGCGCTGGGATTTGAATCCAGGTCCCCTGTGCATTACCTTGGTCTCTTGTATTACTAGTCCAGCAACAATACCACTATGCCACCACTGTCCACTGTTTTGTTTCACCCATCAGTCCACTTCGCAATTTATTTTTGAGCATATCTTCACACCCACACTGGTTTCTTCTTTTTTAACCTTTGGAGAATAGTAAGGAGAAGCGGTGGAAGGATTCCTGAGCTGATTATCAGCCCATTGAGCCACGTTATGAATGCTCCTTCCTGTGGCCAACAAGCCCTGGCTTTGGACTCAAATCCCGAGCTTCTGGACCAGTAATAGGGATGCTACCTCTGCCCCACAGCACCTCCCTCTGATGAGTAGCAACAGGAAACACCAATGCTTTAACAAGCTTAAACTTAGTTGTTTTCCTGCTAGATTTCTCATTCCAAGTATTAGTCTGTGCGGCTCAGCCTGCTTATACAACCCCGACAAGTTCAATTCCACAGGTGACCTCAAAAGCACAGGAGGTATACTGTTCTGTGTTTCCATGCAGTATGTCTAACCTTACCCTTATAATCTTCAAACATGTTCTTTCCCAGGATTTTTTTCAATCCAGCTACTTAACAAATGAGGATCGAACCAAAATGC
This sequence comes from Carcharhinus amblyrhynchos, assembly GCF_965287045.1. Classification (NCBI taxonomy): domain Eukaryota; kingdom Metazoa; phylum Chordata; class Chondrichthyes; order Carcharhiniformes; family Carcharhinidae; genus Carcharhinus; species Carcharhinus amblyrhynchos. Next base: position 7,854,311 of record NC_137333.1, on the reverse strand, counting down.
TGATTACACTTCTTCAGAGTCTATTCCACCATGAGAGGTAAAATCTTTGAATCCCTTATCTTATTTGAAGCTCACAAACTTCATGCCTCTGCCCGTTAGTTTAAACCAAATTAAGCAGTCTGAATAATCAGCTTTTCCAATGTTAAAAATCTGTGGTTGTATAAATATGAGCCAATTCCAATGATATACCTTCCTGTCATCAGTGTAATGGGTTCACAATGTCAGAATATGGGGTAAGGCTATATCAAGTTGCAGCAAATAAAACTAGGCATTACTGGTATAAAATATATTTGTTGATCTGACAGTAAGGGAAAGACCAGTCGCAGTTGTAGACAATAGAATCCCTACATCACAAAAGGAGGCCATTCAGCCCACTGAGTCTGAACCAACTCTCCAACAGAACATCTTATCCCAGCACACTCCAGCCTGATCGCCACAACCCCACATATTTACCCCTAACATACGTCTCTTGGGACAATATGGAGCAATTTAACATGACCAAATCAACCTATCCTGCACATCTTTGGACTGTGGGAGAAACTCACTCAGACAGGGGGAGAACGTGCAAACTCCACACAATCACCCAAGGCTGGAATCGATCCAGGGTCCCTGCTGTTGTGAGGGAGTGGTGCTAACTGCTGTGCCACCGTACTGCTCTACAATGCTTCATTGTTTCTGGATCTCCACATGGTGGGGCCCCTTTCTTTCAGAGCTGCTGGGGAGATTCTGTTGATTAGAACGACCAAGTATCGTATTGCAGAGGTTACTTGGTTTCAGACAGGAGCTACTGTCCCTAGAATAAATGGAGTTGCCCCCCCCCCCCCCCCCTCCCCACCGACCCCCCCCCCCCCCCCCCCCCACACACACACACACACACACACACACACACACAAACACACACATCAGGCAAGAAATTCAGAAGTATTCCTGTTCTGGCAATCATATTTGCCATCCTTAGTTTGTAACATATGGAGGAAAGGTTTATTGAATAGGAAGCATTCCCCTCACACTTTTCTTACTGTTTCAAGATTATTGGTTACACATATACAACAATACTATAGCTAAGTAACTACCCATGCCTTTAGCAAATGCAGCCTCAAGTTAATATTGACGGGGTAGACGCACAAATTTTGCTTGAGGCAATGCAGCTATGATCATTTCATGCGAGCAGAGCAGTACATGCTCTGTTCAAGTGCCCTATTGTCAACTTGGAAGGTAGGACTACATTGTTGTCAGAATGTCCTAGGCATTGAGTGGCTAACCTTTCCCCCCCTTCCCATTCATTGAACAACCTCTGTTCAGTGTTTACTAATCTCAAATCCTTAGCTTCCTTCAACTTGGCGCAGATAAGCTCACCATGCACTTCTGTACGCAACATTCTATAAAACTCAATGCAGATTGCGTGATCTGCATTGAAAAAAAGGCTGCCTCGTACAGAAGAGCAACCCACAAGAGAACAGATGCTGGAATGAATAGAGAAAAAAAATGGCCACACACAGAGTGAAGAAGTATAGATTTCTTACACCGTAATGTACAGAAAAGATAAAAAATAAAACAAGCAGAAGCAGAGACCCAAAGAACAAAAGACAATAAATAAGGAGATCTAATTCATGTTTTCCCTAAACACAATGTGTTGGAATATTTGGCACAGAAAATAGACTGTAAATACAAAGGTATAGCTCTTTCCAGTCTGTTGCCACTTACAGATTGTTTCAATATCATCTTTGATTTATGTTGATTGATGGTTCATATTTTCCCAATCATCTGGCGTCTGACATAAACCTTCTGAATCGATTCCAAGTCGTTGTCTTGATGTTTGCTTGTTAAACTCACATCCAAATTGAAATGAAAAACTAAAGACTTCAGTGGCACAGTGGTTAGCACTGCTGCCTCACAGCGCCAAGGATCTGGGTTCAATTCCAGCCTTGGGTGTCAACGTGGACTTTGCACATTCTCCCCATCACTGCATGGGTTTCCTCCGGGTGCTCCGGTTTCCTCCCACAGTCCAAAGATGTGCAGATTAGATGGATTGGCCATGCTAAATTGCCCCTTAGTGGCCCAAGATGTGTAGTCAGGGGGGATTAGTGGGGTAAATATGTGGGGTTACAGGGATAGGATGGGGGTGGGCCTGGGTAAAATGCTCTTTCATAGAGTCATGGAAGAATGATTATAAAATTCCTACAGTGCAGAGGAGGCCATTTGGCCCATCAAGCCTGCACTGACAACAGTCCCACCTAAGCCCTATCCCAGCAACCCCCACATGTTTACCCTGCTAATCCTCCTGACACTAAGGGGCAATTTAGTACGGCCAATCCACCTAATCTGTACATCTTTGGAGTGCGGGATGAAACTGGAGCACCCGGAGGAAACTCACACAGTCATAGAATCATAGAATCTCTCCAGTGCTGAAGAAAACCATTCAGCCCATTGGGTCTGAACCAACAACAATCCCATCCAGGCCCATTCCCCATTACCCCACCTATTTACCTTGCTAATCCTCCTGACACAGAGGGGCAATTTAGCATGCCCAATCAACCTAACTTGCACATCTTTGGAGTGTGGGAGGAAACCAGAGCACCCAGAGGAAATGCAGGCAGACACGGGGAGAATGTGCAAACTCCGCAAAGGCAGTCACCCGAGGCTGAAATTGTACCCAGGCCCCTGGTGCAGTGAGGTAGCAAAGCTAACCACTGTGGCGGGCCCACTGTGCCACCAGTGCAGACCTGTTGGGCTGAATGGCTTCCTTCTGCAGTGTAGGGATTCTGTGATTCTGTGAAAAATTTTGAATGAGAGAATTTCTCCAAACAGTGGAAAGCTTCCGATAACATTTTAATAAAATGAGAGAACACAAGAAAGTTAGAAATTTGAGATACAAATACAATGTTCTAGTACCTAAATAACAAAGCAGATCAAGCATCTTGCATGAAAATTCTTCTTTGGCTTAATAATTGGATGAATAGACATTTCCATTGCTTTCTAACATTGACTAGCTCACTAAGAATTCCCTGTATTTTCAAATTTTATTTCTGCAATTTTTCTTATTTGAGACAGAGTTCCCTCAAAGCTCCAGGCACATTAAAGAACCATAGCTTAGATTGCTGTTGCACTCAGATCAATAATCTTATTTATTTCTTCTCCAAAAAAATAGATGAACTTTATCTTAGGAATTACTGTTTGCAACACCAGCTTGTGAACGTTTAATGTGTTCATTTGACACAATTGTGTTTGCTATTGTAAACTGTTTCTTTTTCTATCGACTTATTAAAATGGTATACAGGCAAATGTTACAATAAAATAACAAAATATGACATCCTAAATAATAGTATTGAGGATTGCATTACTACTATTGAAAAATTGCACCATGCTATTTATCATTCTTCTGGCAAATGGCAAGTAACGTTTGAGCCACACAAATGCCAGGCAATGACCATCCCCAGTAAGAGATTTTCTAACCACCCCCTCTTGACATTCAATTGTGTCACCATCATTGAAACCCCCACTGTCAACATGCTTGGGATTACCATTGCCAAGGAACTCAATTAGATTCATCACATAAGCACAGTGGCTACAAGAGCAGGTCAGAGGCTAGGAATACTGTGGTGAATAACTCACCTCCTGACTCCTAGAGCCGATCTACAAAGCATAAGTCAGGAGTGTGGTGAAATACTCTCCACTTGCCTGGGTGGGCACAGCTCCAACAACGCTCAACAATCTCGGTACAATCCAGGATAAAGCAGCCCGCTTAATTTACATCACATCCACAGCTATCCATTGTCTCCAACACTGATTCTCAGTCGCAGCAGTGTGTACTACCTACAAGATGCACTGTAGAAAGATCTTTAGACAGCATCTTCCAAACCCACAACCACTTCCTTCTAGAAGGACAAAGGCAATGGATACATGGAGACACCACCACTTGCAAACTCCCCTCCAAGCCACTCACCATCCTGACTTGGAAATATTTCGCTGTTCCTTCGCAGTTGTTGGGTCAAGATCCTGGAATTCCCTCCCTAACAGCATTATGGGTCAACCCACAGCACATGGAGAGCAGCGACTCAAGAAGGCAGCTCACCGCCACCTTCTCATTGGAAACTAGGGATGGACAATAAATATTGGCCAGCCAGCGACGCCCATGTCCCACGAATGAATGAAAAGAGAACTGCTGATGATGATAGGTAGGCTTAAACCTCTTCACCCTTTTAGTGTGGCAGACACTGCGTGTGAAATTTTCCCATCCTGCCTGCCATAGGAATCCTAGCAGGTGGGACATGGACCATGCAAAGGTCCGTTATCATAGAGCCATTAAGGTTTACAGCAGGGAAACAGGCCCTTTGGCCCAACTTATCCGTGCACCCAGTTTTAACCACTCAGCTATTCCCAGTTGCCCACATTTAGCCCATATCTCTCTATACCCATCTTATCCATGTGACTTTCTAAATGCTTTTTAAAAGACAAAGTTGTACCCATCTCTACTACTGTCTCTGGCAGCTTTTTCCAGACACTCACCACCCTCTGAGTGAAAAAAATTGCCCCTCTGAACCTTTTTGTGTCTCTCACCTTTAATCTATGCCCTCTAATTTTAGGCTTACCTTGCTTAGTGGTAAAAACTGGGCAGCATGGACAAGTAGGGCCAAAGGGCCAGTTTCCATGTTGTAAATGTTTATAAATCTATGACCTCCATGAGACCAGTGGATGCTGAGTTGCTGAGTATATTCAAGTCAGTGATTGATAGCTTTTTTGCATACTATGTGATATGGGGATATGTGGGAAGTTGTACCTAAAGCTGACATGATTTTATTGAATGATAGTGTAGGCTTGAGGGGCCAAATGGCCTAATCTTGCTTCTATTCCTTATAGATATGCATCATGTATGTGTATGAATTTGCATATAAGTATCGATCTATTGCAATCAATTGAAGATCCGAGCCCGTATGTTGTCTTCCTTAAGCCAGGAGAATTGAGGCCAATTATTTTGACAACAGCTGCCCCACCAGTGAGCTGCTAACTGTCCAAACCAGGAATCAACCCTGGATCTTTGCTCCAACCAGCTGAGCCATCAGGGAACCATCTGTGGCTTTTTATAAAAGCCTGATGAAACAACTGGAAACAAATATTGAGTAAATATGTAAACGGGCCAGGAAATGTGTACAAGTGAAGCTACAGCTGCTACTGCAGTACCCAATCATCATGCCACCTGTTCTCACTTAATCCTACACATTATGGTGGAACAAGAGTACCGAAATTAGCTTGTGCAGTTAACAATTTCCAAATTTAAATAACATTAATGGCACCAGATCTTGCCTGTCCTGTTATTTGCTCATTCCCATCGCTACACATTACTTCCCTCAGTGTGAAAGCTGCAATATTTATGAAGTGGGATGCTAAAATGGAAGCACTGGCAGGGGATAGGGCAAGTTATGAAGTAGGAATATAAATTCTTCAGCTTTGCTGTACAATGTGACTTCAAATACAATCAGGGTAAATCTGACCTGAAATGCTTTTGCCTCCAGTAAATACATAGCTTGTCATTCAGTTCATTCTCTTCTTTCTCGTTGGGAAAAAAAAATATTCTTTGATATCTGATAGTGCAACTTAACTATTTACTGTGATAAACATTTCATTTGTGCGGAATTCACTGCCACAGAAAGTAGCTGAAGCCAAAACATTGTGTGATTTCAAAAATAAATTAAATGTAGCTCTTGGGGCGAAAGGGGGATCAGAATATTGAATTTGATAGGACCACTACAATGCAGAAGGAGGCTATTTGGCCTGTCGAGCCTGCACCGACAACTATCCCAGCCAGGCCCTAATTTCGTAACTCCACATATTTGCCTTGCTAATCCCTCTAACCTGTGCATCCCAGGACACTAAGGGGAAACCTAGCACGGCCAATCAACCTAACCCACACATCTTTGGACGGTGGGAGGAAACTGGAGCACCCGGAGGAAACACAAACAAACACGGGGAGAAAGTGCAACCTCCACACAGACAGTGACCCGAGGCTGGAATTAAACTTGGCTCCCCGGCGCTGTGAAGCCACAGAGCTAACCACTGAGCCACCGTGCCGCTAACCACTGTGCCACTGAATGGGGAGCAGGGCTGAATGGCTGGCTCCTGCTTTTATTTTCTATGTTTCTACTTCCTGTTGTTTTACGTTAAAAAATGGTCTTGGAATAAGCTGAAAATGTCTAATAGGACTTAGGTATAATCTATAGCTGTTGTCAATGCTGTGCTGTAGCTGAAAGGTATATAAGCTGTAACTTCAAAATACATTATCCTGCACCATCCCTACAGCCCAGATTGAATTCTATGAAACTTGCATTCAGTTCATTTTAGTAGATTAATTCCATGATATTGTGAAACCTATTCTGTTATTGGGCAAGTTGCGCCATAGATGTTTCTTCCACAATGCCAAGATTGTTTTGTTACACTTTTCCCTTAGCACCAATAAATTTGTTTTGGTGTTGTAACGCCATGTCTGTTGGAGTAAATGTAATGCCACCTCCATCCCAGCCCCCTAAAAAAAACTTAGCCGGATTAGAGTTGAATCATGGCAAGCGCTTAGGCTAAGATAAAGTAACATTAGCTGTCTGACTGACTATATAGCCTGACTGCAAACCTACACGTCTTAACCCAATCATCTCCACAGCTTCATTCGAAGCAGTATTCGCTTTAATACTAAAATACCGTGGGTTCTGGAAATCTGAAATAAAAACAGAAACTGCTGGAAAAATTCAGCAGGTCCAGAGAAACAGATTAAAGGGCAGAATTCTCTCCCCGAAAAATGACTAAGTGTTCTACCTCCTCTGAAACAGATTAAAATACATCTCATTTCTCCCTCTCTTTAACTCTGAAGAAGAATCACTCCGATTCAAGGCTCTGTTTCTCTCTCCACAGATGCTGCCAGACCTGTTGAGTTTTATTCCAGCAGTTTCTGTTTTTATTTCACGTTAACACCATTCTCTAAACACGGTTGAGCAATGTGAGAGGCACTAACCCCGAGCTAAATGTTTTGTCAGTTTTGGGATAACTTGTCTTGACTGAGTTGTCCTGTTGAATCCTGTTAAATGTAGAAGGGCAGTGGAACTTCAGTAGTTGAAGACAGCAAGCAACGCTGTCAATAATCAGAACTGTTTCTTTTTTGCGTGAATTATTCATCAGTTAATGTAAACTAAAAGCAACTGAGATGGTTTATCTTAATCTCCTGCTCTTTAAAATGCTGCCATTGGTGAAAATATATATGTGAAGAAATGGGAGGAAATGCATACACAGTAAATATTATGGTATCTGCCATTCTGTCAAACACAATTCTTTACTAACCAGAATTTCTGATGTTCTGCTAATACAGATGGTCACTTCACCAACCTGAAGCAATTCTAAAGTTGTCCAGAATCCGTGTCTACACACTACATTATTTTATAATTTCATTTCTGGTTTTGGCTGCACTGTGGCACAGTGGTTAGCACTGTTGCCTCCCAGCGCCAGGGACCTGGGTTCGATTCCCGGCTTGGGTCACTGTCTGTGTGGAGTCTGCACATTCTTCCCATGTCTGCATGGGTTTCCTCCAGGTGCTCCGGTTTTGAAAGATGTGCTGGTTAGGTGCATTGGCCATGCTAAATTCTCCCTTAGTGTGCAGATGCCAAAATGTGGCAGCTAGTAACTTCATTACAGTGTAAGCTGACTTATGACACTAATAAATAACCTTAAAACTTAATATTATGTTAAAGATTAAAAATAAAAAGAATATAAGGATAGAATTGGATGATCAGCCGTGATCATATTGAATGGTTGAGTAGGCTCGATGGGCAGGATGGTCTACTCCTTCTCCGATGTTCTTTGCTGCCTGAGTACTTGCAAATTAGGTCATGATATAAGTAATGCGTCATATCCTATTGGTAAATGGAACTCTCTGTTAATTGACATTTTGATTAACCAATGCCACCCATTCCCCACATATGCCAGATTATAATGATTTTTCTTCACTTGGTTGGAAATTAAATGAAGCCCAGTGATGTGAATTTAAGTTCTACTTAACCGGAAAAAGACAGAGAATTAACATGGGCCCAAACCCAGAAAAAGAGCAAAGATAAACCTATTTGCTTTAAGAGCTGGAATATCAAATATCACTTGTCTTTTCTCTAATGCCATTGTATTTTACATTGTCCAAATAAAACCCAAACACTTACAAGCACAGGTAATTTCAACCTCAGCTATGATAGAGAGCAAAATGGAGAATGTTCAAAAGCAATTGTAAAGTGGGATGGCATCAAGTTCATAGAATCCCAACAGTGCAGAGGGAAGATATTTGGCCCATTGAGCCTGCACTGACAATAATCTTACCCAGGTCCTATCCCTGCAACCCCACATATTTACCTCCTAGTCCCCCTGACAATATGGGGCAATTTAGCATGGCCAATCATCCTCGTCACAATGGATGTCTCAGCACTCTACACCAGCATCCCCCACGGCAATGGCTTTGCTGCAACTGCCTCAGTACTCAACGCTGACAACTCCAGATGCAATTCTACAGCTCATCTGCTTCATCCTGGACCACAACATCTTCATCTTCAACAACCAATTCTTCATCCAAACACATGGAACAGCCTTGGGGACCAAATTTGCATCTCAATATGCCAACATCTTCATGCACAGGTTCAAACAAGACCTCTTCACTGCACAGGACCTTCAACCGATGCTATACACTAGATATATCAATGACATTTTCTTCCTTTAGACTCATGGTGAACAATCACTGAAACAACTATATAATGACATCAAAAAGTTCCATCTCACGATCAAGCTCACCATGGACTACTCTCCAGAATCGGTTGCATTCTTGGACACACGCAGCTCCATTAAGGACGGTCATCTCAGCACCTCACTGTACCGCAAGCCCACAGATAACCTCACAATGTTCCACTTCTCAGCTTCCGTCCTAAATATATTAAAGAAGCCATCCCCTATGGACAAGTCCTCCATATACACAGGATTTGCTCAGATGAGGAGGATCACGACAGACACCTCCAGATGCTGAAAGACGCCCTCATAAGAACAAGATATGGTGCTTGACTCATCAATCGACAGTTCCAATGCTCTACAGTGAAAAACCGCACCAACATCCTCAGAAGACAAACATGGGACCTGACGGACAGCGTACCCTTCGTAGAGTGGAGAAGCTACGACATTGTCTCCAGAGCCTTCAACATGTCATCGATGAAGATGAACATCTTGCCAAGGCCATCCCCACACTCCCACTTCTTGCTTTCAAACAACAGCACAACCTCAAACAGACCATTGTCCGCAGCAAACTATCCAGCCTTCAGGAGAACTGTGACCACAACACCACACAACCCTGCCACAGCAACCTCTGAAAGATGTGCTGGATCATCGACATGGATGCCATCATCTCACATGAGAACATCATCCACCAGGTACACGGTACATACACTTGCAACTCAGCCAATGTTGTCTACCTGATAGGCTGAGGAAAGGATGTCCCGAAGCATGGTACATTGGGGAGATCATGCAGATGCTACAACAACATATGAATGGACACCACTCGACAATCACCAGGTGAGAGTGTTCTCTTCCTGTTGGGGAACACTTCAGCGGTCACAGGTATTCGGCCTCTGATCTTCGGGTAAGCGTTCTTCAAGGCGGCCTTCATGACACACGACAACACAGAGTTGCAGAGCAGAGACTGATCGCCAAGTTCTGCACACATAAGGACGGCCTCAACCGGGATCTTGGGTTCATGTCACACCATCTGTAACCCCCACAACTTACCTGGGCTTGAAAAATCTCACTAACTGTCTTGGCTGGAGACAATACACATCTCTTTAACCTGTGCTTAACCCTTTCTCCACTCACATTGTCTGTACCTTTAAGACTTGATTACCTGTAAAGACTCACATTCCAACCATTATTTTGTAAATTGCGTTTGTGTCTTTATATGCCCTGTTTCTGAAACGAACTCCCACTCAACTGATGAAGGGGCAGCACTCCGAAAGCTTGTGGCTACCAAATAAACCTGTTGGACTTTAAACTGTGAGACTTCTTACTGTGCAATCAACCTAATCCATACATCTGTGGACTGTGGGAGGAAACCGGAACTGCTGGAAGAAATCCGTACAGGCACGAGGAGAACATGCAAACTCCACACAGACAGTGACTCGAGGCTGGAATCGAACCCGGGTCCCTGCCGCTGTGAGGCAGCAGTGCTAACCACTGTGCCACCACGCCACCCTATTGATCAGGGACACAACACTGTGAACGCAACAAACTGTTAAATAGATTTATCATCTCAGCAATCGACTTACTGGGTGGTGATGGAAATCCCTGGGACCACCTACCCTCCCCCTGCCCTTGAGAACTACTTTAATGCTCCCCAGAATGTCACAAGGGGGAACTGTCATATCCAGTAAACTGGTTCCTAGCTCTCACTCTCTCTTACTCAGAACATGCTGAGGTTTGTCCTGACAGTGATGTCTCACTACAGTGAGGGAGGGATAGAGAAAAATAATAACTGAGCTAGGCAGTTGGAAAGCAAATGACCTTTATATCAATGACTAACAGGTGATTGCCTCTCTCTCTTCCCCCCACTTTAGGGAGCAAGCTGTTTGATTACTTTGCTCTGAATATAATTACAATCCCTGCAGTGTATATGTACACCATCAGCCAGGTAGTGTAAGCTGCAGGAATCAGGGACTTTTGTCTCTCATATTTTCCTCTCCTCAATTCTGATCAGCAGGAGACAGTGCTTTCCTGTCTTAGTCTTTCATAAGAGAGAAAAGAAAATCCCATTGTCACGAAGGTGTGAGTGCAAAAGGCTCTCCCTGCTAATGAATAGGCTTTCTCATGGCTTAAAATCCTGACTGGATCCATCAGTACTGAAGACAGGGAGGCTGCTCGTTGGGGTGAGCTGGCAGGACAAGATGGAACTCAAGTGAACACCTCTCCTTAATATCTGAGTGTGTGTGTGTGTGTGTGTGTGCGTATCAGTGTGGCAAATTGACACACTGCTGATTGTCACTGACTTATGACTTTTGGCAATCAGTGACTGTCAGTCTGATAAACTAAGTGTATTTTCCACAGAGATGCGTGTGTGTGTGTGTGTGAAATTGGGGGTGGGGAGAGGGGGTTGTCACTCATGTGGTTGTATCTGCTGCATCCCCCTGAGCTTTCAACTCTGGTGGACTGGTGAGGTGATAGCAGCACAGGAGACTCATAAAGCATTAGAAGAGAGAGAGAACGAACACACTTCTGGCTTCAGATAGTATTGCGTCAGTGATAAGGGGAGGGAGGGAGCAATAATTTGGTTCTGAAATCTGTGACACAGTTTGAGTGTGTCTGTGAGGAGAGAGAGAGAGAGAGAAAGATTGTTTTCAACACCTGTCCAGATTATGCTGGCTGGACTGGGAGGAGTTCCACCCCGCCCCCGGGAGAGATGGATGAAATGCAGAGGAGGTTTTAGATAGAAGGGGGTGTGGAGAGGTGGGGGGTGGTGGGGGGGGAGAGTGACTGCACATCTGGAAGGTGTGAAACCACCTGCTCTCTGTGGCTTATTGGCAGGATGCATCCTGTAGTAAAAGGCTGATTACGTTCACAAGGTAACCTCGTCATTTTCTTCTGGAGTGGGGCTTGAGCGGTTAGTGTGTGTCTGTGTATGTGTAGCAGTCTGAGCTTCTCACCCAGTGACTCCCACACACACATACATACTTAAAGCACACACACACACACAATTCTGTGTATTGCTCTGGGAGTTGCGAACTCCTTGTTTCTGCCACTTTTGACACACACACAGACACAGAGACAAGGGGAAGTGGCAAGAGTTAGACAGCAGCAACATGTCAGGCTCCGGGAGGAAGGAATTCGATGTTAAGCACATACTGCGGCTCCGCTGGAAGCTTTTCAATCACCCACCGTCTGGTTCAGCCGGGACTGGGGGCTGCCTGCAGCAGCAACAGGACAGCTTCGAGCACTGGGGCACCAGCCAGAAAGGGCTGAAGAATCACAGCCACGAGAGGGGCAACGTTTGGAAGAAGAGCAGCGCGTTCAATGGCATCCTGGCCCCCGGGCACAGCAGAGGGGGCACCTTGCAGTGCCAGCCCCAGCAGCGCACCGTCTTTTATGTGGAGACGGTGGAAGAGGTGCCAAGCTTGGAGTTTACCAGGGAGAGCACGGCGACCCTACAGGACGTACAGAAGGAGCTACCGACCACTGAGTGCTGTGAGGGACCAGTTGATGGATGCTTGCACAGGTACACCTCCAACTTTCAACCTAATAAAGTAACTTTTCAAGGGTGCCCCTTGCATCAAAACTATTTGAGATGAAATGTGTAGACTGTTTAAAATGCGCCTTCCTATCATTATTTTTGAGAAAATGACAAGAGCAATTAAAGTACTATAAAGAGATACATCTCCCCTGGCTTAACCTGGGGAATACCTTAAAATCATTTTACATGCGTTGTCTAGAATAGGTATGTGTCTTGGAGACAGTCCAAGCAGTAATATTTTTAACACAGAATGTGAATTGGAAAAATAAATGAACACAGGTTGTCATAGCAACTATATATATATGCACACTCTCAAACACACATATATATATATACACACTCTCAAACGCATATATATACACACACTCAAACACGCATATATTTATACTCACACACACATATACACATACACACTCACACATACACACACATGCACACATATACACATATTCCCACACACACACACTCTCTCAAACACACATATATAAGAACATAAGAACATAAGAACATAAGAAATAGGAGCAGGAGTAGGCCATCTAGCCCTTCGAGCCTGCCCCGCCATTCAGTAAGATCATGGCTGATCTGTCGTGGCTCAGTTCCACTTTCCCGCCCTCTCCCCATAACCCTCAATCCCTTCTCTTATCAAAAACCCATCAACCCGCATATACACACACACACACATATATTTATACTCACACACACATATACACTCACACTCACGTATACACACACACGCACATATATACACACATTCCCATACACACACATACTTCCACACACAGATGCCCACATACACATATACAGACACAGACTCCCACCCACACTCCCACACATGCACATGCACATACATAGACATTCCCACAAACACATATACAAACAGTCCCACACACAACATTCCCACACACACACATACACACACAGATAATCACACACACGTTTCCAAACACACACATATATTTACACACAGTCCCGCATACATATACAGAGATATGCATGCACATCCACACACATATACATTCACAGAAACTCCAACACACAAATATATACACACTCTCACACACACATTTATACACACACACACACACACACTTACTTCCATACACACACACATAAGAAAACTTAGATATTTACTTTGAATCCTATTCATCAATGAATTCTGGTTTTAGAAAACTTCCTCTGATTGCCTGAAATCTGACTGACTATTTACTGGGCATTTTTCCCAGAGATGAAGGGGCGTCAGTCTGCGCTGCCTTCCACGCGTCTAGTAATCAGTTTTATTACAGCTGGTGGTATTGTCTTGATCTGGGCTGATGCAGATGTGCAAGGATGGGAAAATAAATTGTTAAAGGAAGAAGCTTTACCTTCCCCTCTTATTCCGCACCCCCCCCCCCCTTTCTGAAAAAAAGAGTTCTCTTCCCACCTTTACTGTCTGCATTGAATCAGGTGAAGTTTAGATACCCAGATAGTAATTGTCCTCGGGTAACTTGTCAGTGCCCAGTCCTCATCTCAGCCTCGATGGTGGCTGCTCAACTGTGGGAGACTTCATAATGATACCTAATCCTATCCTGGTTCAGTGTGCAATTCCTAGCAGAAATTAGTGGAGATAAATCAGGATCAGTTACTTGGTTTCATTGTCTCTTATCTCCCAGCACCACGAATCAGTCCAACTATAGTGTTTTATTGATCCTCCAGCAAATTCAATGTGAAAGAAAGCCCAAACTTAAGACTTTTTATCCTCGATTTAACCCACCCCTGTATGCAGCATTTCACCATTGAGAAACTTAAACTTTTACCTTAAAAAGCAGTAATAGAATAGAATCACAACACAGAAGGAGAGCGTTCAGCCCATCATGTTGATGTTTTTGTAACATATCGTGGGGTGGCACGGTGGCACAGTGGTTAGCAGTGCTGCTTCACAGCTCCAGGGACCTGGGTTCAATTCCTGGCTTGGGTCACTGTCTGTGTGGAGTTTGCACATTCTCCTCATGTCTGCGTGGGTTTCCTCAGGGTGCTCCGGTTTCCTCCCACAGTCCAAAGATGTGTGGGTTAGGTCAATTAGCCATGCTGAAATTGCCCCTTGGTGTCCTGAAATGCATAGGTTAGGGTGGTTAGCGGGCAAATATGTAGGGATGTAGGGGTAGGGCCTGGGTGGGATTGTGGTTGGCGCAGACTCGATCGGCCAAATGGCCTCTTTCTGCACTGTAGGATTTCTATGATTCTAAATCTAAAGAGGGCTACACCATAGTATCTAAGTTTCTGACAGTAAAAATACTGATAGGAGTTTGCCATCAACTATATACCCTCGAGCTGACATTTGTATTTTTATTCATTGACTTTTCCTCCTATTTAAGTGATGGATAAATTTCTAAAAATCTAATTATGCAGAGAATAGACCGAGAGAAGAAAGGAGAATGATTTCATCTGTTTAATTTTTTTCTGAAGAAAATGTGCATTAAAGACATTATTTTGGGAAATTTCATTAAAGGGCACCCATTATTTCCCTTTGCAGCACCTATATGAAATGCAATAGCATTACAAAAAATATTTGATTGTTGTGTCGGATTAATAATCATTTACACTGTAGGAATCTTTTTTTCCCCATTCTAACTGAGTCTGTTCGGTTTGCTTTAGTTACTTTATTAGAGCACATTTTATGCATTCCCAAACCTACAGTAAACATAGCCGAGGAACGCTAAGGAAGCTAAGCATTTCTTCCCATTAATAAATGTACAGTCACAATACTGGAGCTTTGTTGATTAGAAAGATACCCGGTTAATCATTATACGAGAACAAAGTGAAACATGAATGAAACATTGATGGAGACATCACCTCAACTAAGGCAGCATGGT